>NC_133517.1:13665000-16617500 GCF_049354715.1 Callithrix jacchus
CTTAGTTTATAAAAATAATTTGAGTTTGATAAAATTTTGTAAATGCAGCACTTAGATAATGTTTATGAAGTAAACTAAAGGCGGAAGGACTACTACTATTACACTTAAATTTGCATTTTACTTTCGTTGTTTCCTTACTGATAGTAGAAATCCATCGAAAAAAATCATTAGGTGAAAATATGCTTGAAAACATATTTTCTAATAGAAGACTGGTTAAATAAACTATGGTTCAACTATGTAATATGGAATACTATTTGTAGAAAAGAATGAGGATACATCCTGCTTATTCGTATAGTAAGTTTTCTTAATTATGTTTAGTGAAAGAGTTTAGCTGTGTAAGAAAGGAGGAAAAAATAAAATACATAGTTTATTTGCTTAAACATGCTGGGGAAACTATACAAGGATACAGAAACACCTACTAAAAATAGTTAAAATTGGGGTTGGAATAAGATTTGGAAGAATCAGTGATTTGAGATAAGAGTAGAAATGTACTTTTCACTGTTTAAATTTGTTTTTCTTGAGACAGAGTCTCACTCTGTTGCCCAGGCTGGAGTTCAGTGGTATGATCTCAGGTCACTGCAACCTCCACCTCCCAGGTTCAAGTGATTCTGGTGCCTCAGCCACCTGAGTGGCTAGGACTATAGGTGTGTGCCACCATGCCCAGCTAATTTTTTGTATTTTGTATTTTTAATAGAGACAGCATTTTACCTTGTTGGCCAAGTTGGTCTTGAACTCCTGAGCTTTGGCATTCCACCCACCTCAGTCTCCTCCCAAAGCACTAGGATTACAGGCATGAGCCACTGTGCCCGGTCCTAAATATGTTTTTTAAAATTATTGAGTGACATGGATATGTTAACTACTAAGAATAAAAGATTTAAAAGTGAAAGGCTGTGGAGATATATAATTAAGTTTAAAAATTGTATTTTTTAGATGAATTACAGTTTTTTGACTGGGAGATCGACAGTGACAGGGCAGATGCTAGTGACTGTAATGAATTTGAAGATGGCGAGGGTGCTGTGGAAATCTCGGACTGTGCTTCTTGTGCGAGTAGTCGGTCTTTGACAAGTGATGAGAAGCTATCTGAGCTTCCCAAGGTAAGAATGAATTCTTTCAAAACTTTTATTCTGTTTATAACGTTTGCTAATCATAGTCGTCTTGAGTTGTTGTTTTTTTTTTCCATCCTTCCTCAAGAACACCCACTTTTGACTTGGGATTCTTTTGTTCTTTACCTGCTTATCTCTAAATAACATGCTTGTGCTGTACTTCCCAACATGGATAAATATAGAGCTTTCTTCTCATTCACTTCCCTCCCTCACTGTACACTGAACCTTTTTTAATCCTACCATTCTCCTAGTACAGATATATAGCTTGATTAGATTATATTCAGCATTTATACAATTGTGAATAAATAACATTGATAACCAAGGGAAATGCTAATTATCATTATTATCCTTTGCAGCCATTTGCTTTCCCTAGACTTAATAATTATTTTGGTTTTTGTTCATCTGGTTTTATTTATTGATGGAAAAAATACTTTTTCACCATTGCCTAGCTCTCTTTGTTAAGATTTTCAGACAGCAGGCATTCTGTGAGTTTCATTGTTTTGGAGAACTCTTTCCTACAAAGTCCTGGGGGCTCCAGTTTGAACTCAGCATCCTCTCTGCTTTTGTGTACATTGTCACTCACACTTTGCTGTCATTCTGGGAATTTATTAACTTCTCTCCTGGATGGAGCTCTGTTATCCGGGACTTCACACTTTCTTCTTTCTTGGTTTTCACCCTATTTTGATTGAACACATCTTCCAGTAACTTCCTGAGGAATGATTTGGCATGTCTGAAGATGCTTTTGTCATATTTTGATATGTGATTAAAATTTTGTATTGAACTTTTAGGTTGGAAATAATTTTCCTTCAAAGTTTTGAAGGCATTGCTTCTTCATCATAGCTTGAGTTGCTGTCAGTAAGCTTGAAGCTATTCTCATTTCTTGATCTTTTAAGATTTTTTCTTTACTACTGTTTTTAAGCAGTTCGATTGTGATATGCCTTGGTATGATTTTTCCATTGGTGTTTGTCAAGCTTTTTCAATCTGTGGTGTTTTGGGGGTTCCCCAAGACCACCTTCAGGTTCAGCAGTTGACTAGGATGATACACAGGACTTGGCATATAGTCATACTTATGGCTATCATTAATTACACTGAAAGGATACAAATCTATTTTTATTTATTTATTTAGAGACAGGGTCTTGCTATGTCCCCAGGCTCAAGCGCAGTGGTGTAATCATAGCTCACTGCAGCCTTGATCTCCTTAGCTCAAGTGATCCTCTCACCTCAGCCTCCAGAGTAGCTGGTACTGCAAGCATGTGCCACCACGCTCAGCTAATTTTTTGTAGAAATGGGATTTTGCCATCTTGCCCAGGCTGGCCTCGAACCCTTGTGTTCAAGGGATCCATCCACCTTGGTCTCCCAAAGTGCTGGAATTGCATGTGTCAGCCACCATGCCTGGCCAAAAGGATACAAATTTAAATCAGCAGTCTTCCATGAGTCCTTTCCCAGTGGAGTCACACCGGATGTGCTTAACTCTTCCCAGCAAAATGTTTTGACAATATGTGTAAAGTGTTATGTACCAGGGAGCTCATTAGAGACTCAGTGCCCAGGGTTTTTATTGGGAACTGGTAACATAGGCACTGTCTCCCTAGAATCTACCCAAATTCCAGACTTCAGAAAGAAAATAGGTATTCAGTATAAACCATATTGTTTATACAGTTTAGGCACATTGTGCCACCCTTCTTATCATTTATGGATTGATGAAGATTCTCCTGAAATCTGTTTTCAGAAGCTAGGCAAGGACCAGTTTTGCAAGCAGGGTTTTCTAAGGAAAGCCACTTCAGGCCAACTATGTTAACTCTTTTCTGCATAGATGTGAGTTTGTAGTTTTCATCACATTTGGTAAATGTTTGGCTTTTATTTCTTAAGAAATTTTTTTTTTTCTGACTCCCCTTTTCTTTTTCTCCTGTGACTCCAATTACATGTATATTAATTAAGCTGCTTGATGATGTGTTCTGTCTCATTTTTTCAGTCATTTTTTTTACCTTTCATTTCATTTTGGGTGGTTTCTGTTGCTAAATCTTCAACTTTAATAACTTTTTTAAAAAAATTCAGTATATTCTGCGGCTAATACTCTCGAGTGTGTTAGTCATCTCTGATGTTGTATTTTTCATTTTTAGAAGTTTGATATCAGTCTTTTTATAATGTCCATGTTTTTCCTTAACATGTCATACTTTCGTCTGTATTTTGAACATATAGAGTATATGTATAATAGCTGTTTTTAATGGCTCTTTTATTAAATCTATCTGTGTCATGTTTCTTCTCCTTATGGGTTGTATTTTTCTGCTTTTTTGCATGCCTATAAATTTTAAAAATTATAAAATACAATGCACTATTATTTATTATAGTCATCATTCTGCATATTAGATTACTAAAGCATATTCCTTCTGTCAAAATGAAATTTTGTATCCTTTAATCAGCAACTTCCCTTTCCCCATCTACCTTTCTTTTACAGCCTCTGTTAACCAATATTCTACCCCAATTCTATGAGTTCTGCCGTTTTAGATACCACATGTAAGTTAGATCATGCTGTATTTGTCTTTGTGTGCCTGGCTTATCTGAGTTAACATAATGTCCTCCAGGTTCATTCATGTCAAAAATGATAGAATTTCCTTCTTTATTAAGACTGGATAGTATTCCATTGTGTATATGGACTACATTTTCTTTATCCATTCATCTAGACACCTAGATTGTTTTCAAATCTTAGCTATTGTGAATAGCACTGCAGTGAACACAGGAGTCCAGATATTTTTTTAACATACTGATTTCAATCCTTTGGCCCAGAAGTGGGATTGCTAGATTATATGGTAGTTCTATTTTTAGTTTTTTGAGAGACATTCATACTGTTCTCCATAATAGCTGTGTTCATTTACATTCCCACCAACAGCATACAGGGTTTCCCTTTTTGCTATACTCTCACCAACACTTGTCATCTTTCATCTTTTTGATAATAGCCTTTCCAACAGGTGTGAGATGATATCTCATTGTGACTTTAATATGCATTTCCCTGATGAGTAGTGATGATGAGCATTTTAATATGTATCTGTTGGCCATGTATACATCTTCTTTTGAGCAATGTCTATTTAGGTCCCCTGCCCATTTTTAAATTGGGTTCTTTGTTTTCTTGCTATTGAGTTGTTTGAGTTCTTTATATATTTTAGATATTAGCCCCTTATCAGATGTATGGTTTGCAAATATTTTCTCTCAACCTGTGGGTCATCTCTTGATCTATTGTTTCCTTTGCTTTGTATAGTCTTTTTAGTTAGATACAATCTCATTTGTTTTTTGCTTTTGTTGTCAGTGCTTTTGGGGTAATATTTTAAGAAATCTTTGCCCAGACCAATGTTGTGGAGCCTTTTCTCTGTGTTTTAGCTTTACAGTTTCAGGTTTTATGTTTAAGTCTTTAATCCATTTTTAGTTGATTTTTGTGTATGATGTGAGATAAGGGTCTAATTTCATTCTTTTACATGTGGTTAACCTGTTTGCCAACACCATTTATTGAAGATTGTCCTCTTTCCATTGTAAGTTCTTGGCACCTTTGTAAATCATTTGGCCATAAATGGGTGGGTTTAGTTCTGGGCTCTCTATCCTGTGTGATTGGTTAGTTGGTGAGTTTTTATGCTATGCTGTTTTGGTTACAATAGTTCTGTAGTAGATTTTAAAATCAGATGGTGTGATGCCTCTAGGTTTGTTCTTTTTGCTTTGACTGTTTGTTTTTTTTCTGTGGTTCCATATGAGTTTTAGGATTGTTTGTTTTCTTCTTTGAAGAATGACATTGGAATTTTGGTAGGCATTGCATTGAATCTGTATATCACTTTGGGTAGTATGAATAGTTTAACAATGTTCTTCCATTCCGTGAATATGGGTATCTTTCCATTTGTTTGTATCATCTACTATTTCTTTCACCAGTGTTTGTATTTTCTAATATATAGATTATATAGTATATAAATTATATAGTATATAGATTGCCTCCATAAATTTACTTCTGAGGAGTTTTTTTCCCCATGCTACTGTAAATGAATTTGAGTTCTTAATTTTTTTTTCAGGTACTTCATTGTTAGCATAAAGAAGCACTGTTGATTTTGTATCCTGCAACTTTGCTGAATTTGTTTATCAGTCCAAGTGGTTTTTTTGGTGAAGTTTTCAGCATTTTCCATATGTGAGACCATGACATCAGCAAACAGATGATTTCTCTTCTTCCTTCTGATATGGATGCATTTATTTCTTCCTCTTGCCTGATCACTCTGGCCAGGACTTCTACCTATGTTAAATAGTAGTGGCAAGAGTAGGCGTTCTTATCTTGTTTCTGATTATAGAGGAAAAGCTTTTACCTTTTTACTATGGAGCATGGCAGCTGTGGGCTTATTACTTATGGCCTTTGTTTTATTGATGTATATTCTTTCTGTACCTAATGTGTTGCCAGTTTTTATCATGAAATAGTTTTGAATTTTATCACATGCTTTTTCCATATCTATCAAGATGATCATATGGATTTGTCTTTCATTCTATTAACGTGGTATATCACATTTATTTATTTGCATATGTTGAACTGTCCTTGCATCCCAAGGGTAAATCCCACTCGATCCTGGTAAATGATCCTTTTAATGCACTATTGAATTCAATTTGCTAGTATTTTGTTGGTGATTTTCGCATCTTCGTCCATCAAGGATGATATGGTAGCTGGGATTACAGGCGCCCATAAACAGGCGCTGCTAATTTTTGTATTTTTAATAGAAGCAGGGTTTCACCATGTTGGCCAGGCTGGTCTTGAACCCCTAACATCAGGTGATCCACCCGCCTCAGCTTCCCAAATGTTCTGGCATTATAGGCGTGAGCCCCCATGCCCACCTGGAGTATTGTCTTTTAGGACATTTAACGGAAGTATTTGATACTGATAGGACTTTCCATATTGTTAAGTTGATAGTACTTTGATATTATTGTCTGGGTGTTTATAATTTATTTTATTGGTGCCTTCCAAGGACCATTTGCTATGGTTTAAATGTTCTCTCCAAAACTCCTGTTGAAATTTAATTACAATGGTAACAATATTAAATATCCAAACTGATATAGTTTAGATCTGTGACCCCGCTCAAATCTCATGTTGAATTGTAATCTCCATTGTTGGAAGTGGGGCCTGGTGGGAGGTGATTGGATCATGGGAGTGAATTTCTCATGAATGGTTTAGCACCATCCCCCCTTGGTACTGTCTTCACAATAGTGAGTGAGTTCTTGCAAGAGCTGGTCATTTGAAAATGTGTAGCAGCTGGGCCCCATGGCTCACGCCTGTGATTCCGGAACTTTGGAAGCCAAGATGGGAGGATCAGTTGAGCCTAGAAGTTAGCGACCCACCTGGGCAACATGGCAAGACTCATCTCTTTTAAAAAACATTAAAATAAATACATAAAAGTGTGT
This sequence comes from Callithrix jacchus, assembly GCF_049354715.1. Lineage (NCBI taxonomy): Eukaryota > Metazoa > Chordata > Mammalia > Primates > Cebidae > Callithrix > Callithrix jacchus. The sequence goes on from NC_133517.1 coordinate 13,671,513, forward strand.
AGGACTCCCCTCTTTGCTCTTTTGCTTTCACCATGTGAAGTGTCTGCTCCCCCTCTCCCCCTGCTTTCACCATGTGAAGTGTCTGCTCCCCCTCTCCCCCTGCTTTTACCGTGTGAAGTGTCTGCTCCCCCCTCCCCCTGCTTTCTCCATGTGAAGTGTCTGCTCCCCCTCTCCCCCTGCTTTCACCATGTGAAGTGTCTGCTCCCCCTCTCCCCCTGCTTTTACCATGTGAAGTGTCTGCTCCCCCTCTACCCATGCTTTTACCATGTGAAGTGTCTGCTCCCCCTCTCCCCCTGCTTTCACCATGTGAAGTGTCTGCTCCCCCTCTCCCCCTGCTTTCACCATGTGAAGTGTCTGCTCCCCCTCTCCCCCTGCTTTCACCATGTGAAGTGTCTGCTCCCCCTCTCCCCCTGCTTTCACCATGTGAAGTGTCTGCTCCCCCTCTCCCCCTGCTTTCTCCATGTGAAGTGTCTGCTCCCCCTCTCCCCCTGCTTTCTCCATGTGAAGTGTCTGCTCCTCCTCTCCCCCTGCTTTCACCATATGAAGTGCTTGCACCCATTTTTGCCTTCTACCATGAGTAAAAGCTCCCTGAGGCATCCCCAGAAGCAGGTGTCACCATGCTTTCTGTTCAGGCTGCAGAACTGTGAGCCAGTTAAACCTCTTCTTTTATAAATTACCCAGTCTCAGGTATATCTTTATAGCAATGCAAGAATGGCCTAATACAGGGACCAGTAAGGTGATTAGGCCATGAGGGCCTTGCCCTCATGAATAGATAAATATCATTATCACAGTGGTGGTTTTGTTACCACAAGAATGTATTGTTGTAACAACACTTTCTGTCCCTTGCTCTCACCCTCACTTGTCCTTCTGCCTTCTGCCATGGGAAAGTGCAGGACAGAGGTTCTTACCAGGCGCCAATACCTTGATAGTGGAATTTTTAGTCTCCATAACTGAGAAATAAATTTCTTTTCTTTAGAAGTTACCAACCCTGTGGTGTTCCGTTATAGCAAAGCAAAGTAGACTAAGACACCATACCTATAGAGGGCAGCAGAGACATAGCAGTGAATTCTCATAACCTACATTTTTCAGGAAGTGTGAAGGAAATTGGATTTAGGTGAACTTTGTTATGTAATTCTCTTATACTTTATGTAGTGACCCCTGTGCAAATACAGGCTAATAGACACAATGCATATCAAATAATGTGAGTGAGATTCTGGCACTTTTGTAAGAAGGTGAACAACAGAAAGCTGCTGGCTGGCACAAATAAGAGATCTGAAAGTAGTTCATGTAATTTTAAAGGGAAAGCAAATGTGGCTTTCAAATTTGAAATATGGATTCATTTTTATGAGACAAATGTTTTGTTTGTATTCTTACCAGTAGGGGTAGGAGAAATGATTCAGTAACTCATAAAAGATGGAATTATGGAAAAGTTAAAAAAAAAAAAAAAACAGGCTGGGCATGGTGGCTCACGCCTGTAATCCCAGCACTTTGGGAGGACGAAGTGGGCAGATCACAAGGTCAGGAGCTTGAGAGTAGCCTGGCCAACATGGTGAAACTCCATCTCTACTAAAAGTACAAAAATTAGCTGGGCATGGTGGCGCATGCAGTAATCCCAGCTACTCAGGAGGCTGAGGCAGGAGAATTGCTTGAACCTGGAAGGTGGGGGTTGCAGTAAACCGAGACCACACCATTGTGCTCCAGCCTGGGCAACAGAGCGAGATTCCATCTCAAAAAAAAAAAAAAAAAACAGGAATAAACAAAATTTTATGTTACATGGGAGTATATTATAACCTTGTAGAAAGTGATCTGACACATCTTTAAAAATATTTCTGGCCAGGCACAGTGGCTCATGCCTGTAATCCCCTCACTTTTGGAGGCTGAGGTGAATGGATCATGAGGTCAGGAGATCAATACCAGCCTGATTAATATGGTGAAACCCTGTCTCTACTAAAAATAGAAAAATTAGCTGGGTGTGGTGGCATGTGCTTGTAGTCCTAGCTATTCAGGAGGCTGAGGCAGGAGAATCGCTTGAACCTGGGAGGTGGAAGTTGTGGTTAGCCAAGATCACGCCACTACACTCCAGCCTGGGCAACAGAGCGAGATTCCATCTCAAAAAAAAAGTTCTAAATTTAATGAGCGTATGTGTAATTTTCTATATTTTTACTTTTTTTGAGACAGAGTCTTGCTCTGTTGCCAGGCTGGAATGCAGTGACTTGATCTCAGCTCACTGCAACCTCCACCTTTTGGGTTCAAGTAATTCTCCTGCCTTAGCCTCCCTCGAAGCTGGGACTACAGGCACGCACCACCACACTCAGCTAATTTTTTTGTAATTTTAGTAGAGACGGGGTTTCACCGTGTTGGCCAGGGTGGTCTCAATTTCTTGACCTCGTGGTTTGCCTGCCTTGGCCTCCCAAAATGCTGGGATTACAGGTGTGAGCCATTGTGCCTAACCTATTTTTACTTATTTATATACAATTTTGAAAGTAATAATTTAGTTTTGCTTTTAATAGTGAATTAGAATAAAATGATATGACTGGATGTGTGCTAATTGTTAATGCCTAAGAACCGCCCATTGTTTTAATCTTTTTTACAGTGTAAACTGCACATAGCATACAGTTTACTACTTGACCGTTTTCAAATGTGCAGTTCAGTGGTATTGAATATAGTCGTAATGTTGCTTAACCATTACCACCATCTATCTCCAGAACTCTTTTCATCTTGTGAAATTGAAACTTTTTACTCATTAAACAGCAATCCCTCCTTTTGTCTTTCCCCCAGCTCTTGGCAACAACCATTCTACTTTGTCTCTATGTATTATTTTGACTGCTGTAATTAACTCCTGAATCATATAGTATTTGTCTTTTTGTGACTGGTTTATTTCACTTAGCATAATATCCTTAAGGTTAATCCTTGTTGTTAGAATTTCCTTTTTTTTTTTGAGAAGGAGTCTCACTGTCACCCAGGCTGGAGAGGAGTGGTGTAATCTTGGCTTACTGCAACCTCCACCTCTCAGGTTCAAATGATTCTCATGCCTTGGCCTCCCAGTAGCTGGGATTATAGGTGCATACCACCACACCCAGCTAATTTTTGTATTTTAGGTGGAGACGGGGCTTCACCATGGCCAGGCTGGTCTTGAACTCCTGACCTCAAGTGATCTGCCCACCTGAACCTCCCAAAATGCTGGGATTACAGGTGTGAGCCACTGTACCCGGCCTCCTTTCTCTCTCTCTCTCTTTTTTTTTTTTTTTTTTTTTTTTTTTTGTTGAGACAGAGGTTTACTCTGTCACCCAGGCTGGAGTGCAGTAGCACAGTCTCAGCTCACTGCAACCTCTGCCTCCCGGGTTCAAGCGATTCTTGTGCCTCATTCTCCCTAATAGCTGAGATTACAGGTGCGTGCCATTATGCCTGGCAGATTTTTGCATTTTTAGTAGAGATGGGGTTTCACCATGTTGGCCAGGCTGATTTTGAACTCCTGAACCTGAGTGATTCACCTGTCTCAGCCTCCCAAAATGCTGAGATTACAGGTGTGAGCTATCACGCTTGGCTCTCATTTCTTTTTGTGCAGAGTCTATAGCTGTTTTCTTCTTTGTATTATCATGGGGATTACATTTAATGTCCTAACCCTATAACATTCTAATTTGAATTTATACCAGCTTAAATTCAATAATGTACAAAAATTCTGCCTTTTTGCAGCTCTGTTGCCACTCGTTTGGGTTGTTGATGTCACAGAGTTACATCTTTTTAAATTGTGTGTCTCAAAACATAAATGAGTAATTCTTTTAAATTGTTTAAAGTATGTGGAAAACAATGTAGAGTTCAAAAGTTACAATAATAATATCTTATTGACTAATAACTTTTAAAACATGTATTACTCTCTGAAATTATGTAGAAAACAGTAAGTGACAATAATACTGACTTTTATATTTCCCTTTATTGAGATAATCATTTCTTCATATGGCTTCTAGTTACTGGCTAGTATCCTTTCATTTCAACCTGCAGGACTCCCTTGAGCGTTTTTGCATGGCAGGTCTAGTGGTAATAAATTCCCTCAGTTTTTGGTTATGTGGGAATATCTTAATTTCTCCCTTACTTTTGAACGAGTTTGGCCAAATGTAATATTTGGGATTGACAATTTTTTTTTTTTTTGAGACGGATTCTGACCCTGTCACTCAAGCTGGAGTGCAGTTGTGTGTTCATGAATCACTGCAGTCTCTGAGTCCTGGATTCAAGTGATCCTCCTGCCTCAGCCTCCCAAGTAGCTGAGGCTACAAGTGTACACCACCATGACCAGATGATTTGGAAAAAAAAAATTTTTTTTTTGGTAGAGACGAGGTCACACTATGTTGCCCAGGATGGTCTTGAACTCCTGGCTTCAAACAATCCTTTCACCCCAGCCTCCCAAAGTGCTTGGATTAGAGGCATGACTCACTGTGCCTAGCCTGTGTTTTTTTTTTCTCCTTTTTTTTTCTTTTAGTGCTCTTAATATGTTATTCTGCTGCCTTCTGGCCTCAAAGTTGCTGATGAGAAATATGCTCATAATCTTATTGATGATCCCTTATGTGTGACAGGTTGTCGCTTATCATGGGCCGGGCGCGGTGGCTCACGCCTATCATCCCAGCACTTTGGGAGGCCGAGGCGGGTGGATCACGAGGTCAAGAGATCGAGACCATCCTGGTCAACATGGTGAAACTCCGTCTCTACTAAAAATACAAAAAATTAGCTGGGCATGGTGGCGCGTGCCTGTAATCCCATCTACTCCGGAGGCTGAGGCAGGAGAATTGCCTGAACCCAGGGGGCGGAGGTTGCCGTGAGCCGAGATCGCGCCATTGCATTCCAGCCTGGATAACAAGAGCGAAACTCCGTCTCAAAAAAAAAAAAAAAAAAAGATTCTCTTGGAAGTATATTTGTTGTTGTTGTTTTGAGATCCACCCGCCTCAGCCTCCCAAAGTGCTGGGATGATAGGCGTGAGCCACCGCGCCCGGCCCTTGGAAGTATATTTGATTATAATGTGTTTCCATGTATATTTCTTTCACTTTATTTTTCTTGGAATTTATTGAGCTTCTTGGATGTTTTTATTCATATCTTTCATCCGGTTTAGGAAGTTTTCAGCCATTTTTTTTTTCAAATATACTGTTTCTTTCTCTCTTTCCGTTCCTTCTGATACTCCCAGAATGCATACATTGGTCCAGCTGATGTTTCATTTCCATTAGTATACTTTTCAGCTTCAGAATTTCTTTTTGGTCTTTTTTTTAGATTTTCTCCTTATTGATACTGTTATTCATGTAATATTTTCTTGCTGTTCTCTATATCTTCCTTTAGGTCTTTGAACAACTGTAAAACAATTGTCATAATGTCTTTGTCTGGAAGATCTGCCATCAGGTCTTTTTCAGGGACAGTTATGTTGTTTTGTTTTTTTTTTCTTTTGAATGTGTCATACTTTCCTGTATATTTGTCATTTTTTGTTGAAAACAAACATCAAAAACATCATTTGAATATAATGATGTGGTAAGTCTGGAAATGAGAGTCTCCCTCTTTCCCACTGTTTGCTGTTTACTACGACTACTACTACTATTATTATCATTATTATTATTATTATTATTATTATTGAGAGAGTTTCACTCTTTCATCTAGGCTGGAGTGGAGTAGTGCAGTATCCACTCACTGCAAACTTTGCCTCTTGGGTTCAACCAATTCTCCTGCCTCAGCCTCCTGAGTAGCTGGGATTATAGGTGCCTGCCACCACGCCAGGCTAATTTTTGTGATTTTTTAGTAGAGGTGAGGTTTCACCATATTTCACAGGCTGGTCTCAAACTCCTGACCTCAGGTGATCTGCCTACCTCTGCCTCCCACTTCTGATCAAGTAGCTTTCAGTAATCAGGGCACACATACCCTATATTTGTAGGCAAGAGTCCTTTTTGTCTGTCCTTGGTTCCTGTAAGCTGTGCGCAAGCTGCTCCTTGGAATGCATGCACAACTGCCTGTCATAGGGCTGAGAGTGGCAAACGGATAGCTGTTACTCTGCTAGTACCTGCAAGCAATTGAAATTATGTCCAGGCCTTTCCCTGGATGTTATAAGCCTTCAATAGATTCCAGAGTTTCAAAATAGTTACATAGGACAGATTCTGCCAGTGCAATGATCTTTTAGGTGGGGCAACACATTCATGGTGCTTCCTACTCCACCATTTTCCCAGAATCGTCTGATTGCATGTAATTTACATATACAGTTGAAAGAGTTTAATTCTGATGATCATGCATTTTACACACCTATCATATGACTATGTTTATTTAAAAACTGATAAAATTTAGTGCTTGTAAAGGGAATTCCAGAGTTCCTAGTCATGTTTTTTGTATTATTATATTTTAAAGATTTAATTATAGAAACATTGTACTGAAGTCTATGTTCCAGTGTGTTCTCATGATAAAAAGAGAAGAAGGTTGGAGATTGTGTTGAGGAGTGTATTTTTTTTTTTGCTGTTATTTTATATTTTAACTCATGTATTATATGATGTATCTGTTCATAACAATGGTATAGCATTTTTGGGCTTTTATTGTCTTTATGAAAGTAAGTAACTGTATATACCAATATCAATTGTTGCATCTGTGGCAGAAATTATGTTTTGTCTTTTCTTCATTTCCCGTCTTGTGTAGCTGAACTTTAGCTTATAAGATGTCAGGACAAGGAGTTTCTGTCAGTTTGTTCTTTTTCTTTCCATGAACCTTCTTCCCCTTTCACTAGCACCATGTCATCTCATTTCCCTTCATTGCCCTCTTTCTTGTCTTTTCATTTCCCAAATAATTCCTTTTTTTCTGATATAAGAAGGACTAGAACAGAAAAGGATTGTTTTAGGAAAATTGTTATAACTATGTAATGTTAAAAAGTAATAAGTCACTATGGGTGTGACTTTTATAGTCTTCTGGTATTATAAACAATTCTTAGGAGTTCTACTTTTAATGACAGAGTTGTGCATGTTGGACTACCTTTCCTGAAAATAACAATGACAACTTTTGGACAAAATATTAAAAAAAAACATGTATGTGAAGACACATAAGGAGGACAGAGAGTATGAAGAAACTGAAGGATATTGAAATTTGGAAGATAGACTGGTATAAGGTGAACGTTTCCGTTTTTGTGAATGTTTCCCAGAGGACAGGACTCAGTCATTGGTTGTGTAGGTGACAGCAGCTTGAATAGAAACCACAGACAGAGTTAGGGGTAACTCTAGCAGCTAGAAAGTTAGTGAGTGTAAAGTAGTCTTTCATAGAGAAAGGTGTCCTAAATTCTGCATAAAACTCTTAGGCTAAAATAACTAAAGATATTTTATTTGCACAAGAGAGACAGAGTTTAGAGAGGAGTATGGCCATGTTAACTACTTATAAAGCAGTACTCCTCAGAGGAACATAATCAAATCCAGAGTTTCTAAAAATGTACCATGCACAGTGTCCAGAATACAATCCATATTCAGTAGACACATACACAAACCGAAAAATGTGACCTGTACTTAAGTGAAAAGCCAATTAATTGAGACTGGCCTTGACATGACTCCTATGTTAGAAATAGCAGCTGTTATAACTCTTTTTAAGGATACATAAAGAAATATATACACCATGAATGAACAAATAAGAAACCTCAGCTGAAAAATGGAAACTAGATAAAAGGACTAAATAAAAATTCTATAAGTAAAAAGTACAATATTTGAAATAAAAACTGATTAGAGATTACAAAAGGCTAGGAAAAAGATTAAGGAGATATTGAACTTGATAGATTCATAGAAGTTATTTTTTCTTAAAAAGTGAAAAAGAGGCCAAGGCGGGTGGATCATGAGGTCAAGAGATTGAGGCCATCCTGGTCAATATGGTGAAACCCCGTCTCTACTAAAAATACAAAAATTAGCTGGGCATGGTGGTGTATGTCTGTAGTCCCAGCTACTTGGGAGGCAGAGGCAGGAGGATTTCTTGAACTCAGGAGGCGGAGGTTACGGTGAGCTGAGATCACGCCACTGCACCCTAGCCTGGGTTGTAAGAGCGAAACTCTGGCTCAAAAAAATAAAAAAAGTAAAAAAGAGATTTCAAAAAATGAAGCTAGCCTCAGTGGCTGGTAGGGCAATATCAAAATGTCTAACACTTGAAGTCCTAGAAATAGAGGCCAGGGGAAATTGGGTCAAAAAATTCTGGAGAAATTATGGCTGGAAATGTCCCTAAATTGGTAAAAAAAAAAAAACAAAAAAAACCATGAATTTACATATTGAAGAAGTTTAGTGAACTCCAAACAAGATAAATGCAATAAGATAGCACTTAAGCACATTATAGTAAAGCTGTTAAAAATGATAGACAAAAAGCTTGGCTAGGTGCAGTGGCTTATGCCTGTAATACCAGCATTTTGGGAGGCCAAGGCAGGGGTATTGCTTGAGCTAAGAAGTTTGAGACCAGCTTGGGAAATGAAATGAGACTTCATCTCTACCAAAAGAAAAAAATTTGGTAAGCACCCTGAGAAATGCTCATGAATGGTAGCTGACTTCTTATCAGAAGTAATGCAGGCCAGCAGGCTATGAACACCTTTAAAGTGCTGGTAAAATAAAAATCAACTCAGAATTCTATAGCCAAATTCTGTATTTTCTAACTAAGAAAATCTTTACAAGAAATGTTTAAGGAGATACTTCAATCTGAAGGAAAGTGATACCAGTTGAAAACTCAGATCTTCAGGAATGAAGAGCCCTGAAATTTGTAAAAATGTAATTCTTCCCCATTCCAGTAAGAAATATATAATTCTGACTTTTTAAAGCAGAAATTATAATGTTTTCATATGGCATTTATGCCATATATACATGTGACTGCTGAGCATTAAGAATAATGAGTCTAGGTAGACGGAGCTCTGTACTTACTGCGTTCTTATTTTATGTGAAGTGGTAGAATTAGCTTTAAGTCCACTGTGCAAAGTTAAAAATATTTGTTATGATTCCTAAAACAAACACTAAGGAAGAAAAAGATACAAAGGTGATAGGTAAAAAAAACAAGAGAAGTCAAAATGGATTTCTAAAATATATTTAGAGAATATATTTTGTATATATTCTATATATATAAAATATATTCTCTAAATATATTTACATCTATGGTATAAAGGAAGGAACAGTGGAATATAAAACAAATGAAGTGTGTATCAGTCTGTTCTCATGCTCTAATAAAGACATACCTGAAACTGGGTAATTTATAATGGAAAGAGGTTTAACCGACTCACAGTTCAGCATGGCTGGGGAGGCTTCAGGAAACTTACAGTCATGGTGGAAGGGGAAGCAAACATGTCCTTCTTCACATGGTGGCAGCAAGGAACAGAATGAGAGCAAAGTGGGGGGAAAGCTCCTTATACAATTATCAGATCTCATTAGAACTCACTCACTATCATGAGAACAGCATGAGGGAACCACTCCCATGATTCAGTTACCTCCAACCAGGTCCCTCCCACAACCTGTGAGGATTATGGGAAGTACACTTCAAGATGAGATTTGGGTGGGGACACAGCCAAACCATATCAGGATGAAAAGAAAACAAATAGCAAAATTCCAAACCTAGGTCAGTTCTATCAATAATTATATTAAGTGAAAATAGATTAAGTGTTTTATTTAAAGGCAGAGATTCACACATTGGATAGAAAGCAAGACCTCCATATATTCTGTCTACTAGAGATGCATTGTATATATAATGACACAGAGAGATTGAAAGTAAATGTATGAGAAAAGATGTAGCATGCAAATAGTAAGTATAAGATGGAGTCGTTATATTAATATTAGATAAAGTAGACTTCAAGACAGTATTATTGAAGGTAAAGAAGGGCATTTTCTAGTGATAAAACTTAGTAGAAATACATAGTAATCATAAATTTGTATGCACCTAATAAGATCTATAGTCATAGGTGGAAATTTTAACACTACTCTATAACTTATAGAAAACGTAGACAAAAAATCAGTTAGAACATAGAAGATCTAACTGAAGTAAAATACTTCAACCACCTTGACCTAACTGACATTTGTAGAATATCGTGTGCAACTAAAATAGAGTGTGCATTCTATTCAAGTATATGTCATATGCATACCGGGATAAATAATATATGGGTCCTAAAACATGTCTCAGTATATTTCAAAAGGTTGAAATCCTAAAGAGTATGTTCTGTAACTACAGTAGAATTTAAAATAGACATCAATAGCATTAAGATAACCAGGAAAAACTGAATATTTGGTAATTAAACAACATAATTATCCCTAGTCGATCCGTGAATTTAATATGGTTCAAATCATTATCTTAGCTGGACTTTTCTCTTCTGGTAGAAATTGACAAGCTGATTATAATATTTATGTGAAGATAGAAATGACCTACATTACACACAGCAATCTTAAGAGATTTACATCGTGGAAAATTTAAATTTCCTTATTTCAAGATTTAGTCTAATGATACAGTAGCTAAGACTGTGATATCAGCATAAGGATATATAGGTATATAAATGGAGCAGAACAGAGAACTGGTAAGTTATTTTTAACAAAGAAAGTTATCCAGTGAGGGAAAAGAAAGGCTTTTAAACAAAAAGTACTGGAACAACTAGCCATCGGTATGGATGAAAGTTCACCTTGACTCCCTACCCTCATGTGGTACACAAAAGATAAATCAAGATGGATCTAAATGTAGAAGCAAAAAGTATAAAACTTTTAGAAGAAACATGTAGAGAATAGGCAAAGGTTTCCTTGAGAGGATACAGAAAGCAGCAACTGTTTTAAAGAAAACACCTAACACTCTAAATTAAACTTCTTCAAACTAAAAAACTTCTACTTGTCAAAAGGCATTATTAAGACATGAAGAAAATAATAACAAAACCTGTATCTGTAAAGGATTTGTATTAAGACCATATAAAGAAACTCTTCAACTGAACAATGAAAATACAACTTGATTAATTGGAAAAGAATTAGTACAACCATTTCATGGATGATGCTATATTGAAAAACCAGTGAACACCTGAAAATGTTACCAAACATCATCAATCAATTATTAAGGAAATACAAAGTTAAACTGCAATGAAGTACTACTTTGTCTCGTTAGCTTAAATTAAAGAGTAATTCTACCACATGTAGAGCAATGAGAACTCTGAGAAAACTAAGAGTTTTTATACCCTAACCCATGACTTAGCAATTCTACTCCTAGTTATTTACTTAATAGAAAATAAAAATACATCTACAAGATTTGTTCAGAAGTGTTTATAATAGGCTGAAATGGGAACAGATCACATATCCCTCAGTTGGAGACTGGATCAACAAATAGGTATAATCATAAATGGAATACAACTTAGCATTGAAAAGGAACACTTGGTACATCAGCAACATAATGATTTTCAAATACATGATAGGTGAAAGAAAGCTTACACAAAAGAGTACATTCTGTATTCCATTTACCTCTTGTTCTAGAACAGGCAAAATTGATATATAATGGAAGAAAAAGCAGTGTTGCCTTCGATAGCGGGTTAAGGATTATTTGCGAAAAGTCAGAGGAACTTGCTGGGTGATAGGAAATGCTTTATTTCTTGTTAGGAATTTGAGTTAAATGCTGTATATATATATATATATATATATATATATATATATATATATATATGTGTGTGTGTGTGTGTGTGTGTGTGTGTGTGTGTGTGTGTGTGAAAACTTATTAAACGGTATGTCTTTTATCATATATAAAACTTACTGAAAAAAGTAAATACATATTAATAGAAAATACACTGAATTCTTGTTATTGATGTTCATGCTGAGGGTTAATGGGATGATGTGTACTGTCATCTGCAACTTTGAAATGCATCAAAAGGTAAGATGGATTGATGGATAGAGAAAAGTAATAAACTGGTCATAGCTAAATAATAACAGTTGTAAAGTCTTGGTGATATATATATATATTGGTTTTTACTATAGTATCTCTAAAAAATTTCTGGTTGAAGTTTGCATAATATTCTGTGTGACAAATTTAAAAAATCTTTTCAGGGAACATGGAACTGTGTTTTGTGTTTATGTAGGCAATTGTCATAATAATTATTAGAGAATCATAATATTAGAGAACTTAAATTTCTGATGTGGGTGTACAGTATCTCCTTTCACCACCACCTGAGTTTATTTCCAGTTGCTATAAAACAGTACAATTGATAATGAAGATTTTTGTTATTTTTGTCCTAGACATGAAATGTATTAGGACTAGCTTTTACTTTTTGGGAGACAGGAAAAGGCCCTGAGCATTGGTGTTGTATCAACAACCGTCCTAGGCTCAGATCTGCGTTCTACCTCTCACACGATGCTTGGCCCTAAGCAATGTATTTAACTTTTCTTTTTGAGATGGAGTCTTGCTGTGTTGCCCAGGCTGGAGTGCAGTGGCATGATCTCAGCTCACTGCAGCCTCTACCTCCTAGGTTCAAGCAATTCTTCTGCCTCAGCCTCTGGAACAGCTGAGACTACAGGCACATGCCACTATGCCCAGGTAATTTTTGTACTTTTAGTAGAGACAGGGTTTCACCATATTGGCCAGGCTGGTCTCAAACTCCTGATCTCATGATTCCCCCCACCTCGGCCTCCCAAAGTGCCGGGATTATAGGTGTAAGCCACTGTACTCACGCGGGTATTTAACTTTTTTTTGACCCAACTGGTTTGTCTGTCAAATGACTTCAATAATATATTCCTCACATAGTTACTGTGAAATTGGTGAGTCATGACACAGTGAACACCTAGAACATAGAAGACATTCAAGCAATGCCAGATTCATTTAGGATGCAGGTAGACATTCCTAGGTTTATAATAGATTTAGAAGCAGAATTCGTCTTTTACTGCTTCAGATCTCCTTTGAGTCTGAGTGACTACAGAACCCATAGACACCCGCCTGTAGTCATTAAATGCTGTGTTTCTGGTCTCTAAGGCCCGGTTCTATCTTGATTGGAAACTATTAGTTAAAAATTTGTAAGAAATAATACTGCAACCTTTGTTTAAGCTGAAAAAAATTTTTTTTGAATTTTAGTTTATTGGTCTTAGTTAATACTATAACCTTTACAGTGCCTCCAAGGCTGGCTAATTTTTTATTTTTTTTTTAGAGATTGGGTCTTGCTGTGTTACCCAGGCTGTTCTCAAACTCCTTTGCTTCAAGGGATCCTCCCACCTCAGCCTCCCAAAGGGTTGGGATAACAGGCGTTATCTGCCACGCTGGGCTCCAACTTCATTTTTTTGAATATGCAAATCTGGTTGTCCAAGCACCATTTGTTGAAAAGATTATTCTTTCCTTACTGGCAGGTCATGACACCTTGTGGAGTATGTATTGCATCTCTTATACAGAACATACAGTGGAATCTTTACTTTTTTTAATTCTGTATGACAGTCTCTGCCTTTGGCTAGGTTAATTTATGCTCGTTTGATTTTATTATTGATATTGTTGCATTTATGTACACCAGTTTACTTTCTGCAAATGTTTCAGGGTTTTTTCTCTGCTCTTTCCTCATTTCTTTTACTTTACAGCAATATTTTCTTTGGTAACATTTAGTTCTTCTTTTGTCATTTTCACCTTTTTTTTTTTTTTTTTGCAGACAGTGTCTCACTCTGTTGCTCAGGCTGGAGAGCGGTTGCAGAATGTTGGCTCATGGAAAACTCCACCTCCTGGGTTCAAGCAATTCTTGTGCTTTAGTCTCCCGAGTAGCTGGGATTACTGGCGTGTCCCACCACGCCTAGCTAATTTTTGTATCTTTATTTAGTAGATACAGGGTTTCACCATGTTGGCCAGGCTGGTGTTGAATTCCTGGCCACAAGTGGTCTGCCTGTCTTGGCCTCCCAACGTGCTGTGTTACAGGCATGAGCCACCTCGCCCATCCCGCAATATGTTTTTGAGTGAGATTTTATGGATTGCTTTAGTGCTTATCATATACATCTCAACCAAATTTCTCTCATGTTTCTTACTAGTTTTATTCCAGTGAGGCATGGAAACATTACCACTACATGGCTCTATTTTCTCTTCCTCCCCTTTATGCTATTATTATACATATTATATCTTTTATTGTTTTGTTAACAGATATAACAATTATATCTGTTATTATTTTTAATTAACATAATTTTGTCTTTTATACAAGTGAAAAGAAAGGAGAGCAAGTATACATTTATAGTGTTAGATGACTCATATATTTTTTGAGAAAGAGTCTTGCCTTGTCACCTAGGCTGGAGTGCAGTGGCACAATCTTGGCTCACTGAAACCTCCGCCTCACAGGTTCAAGTGATTCTCTTGCCTCAGCACCTCAGTAGCTGGGACTACAGGCACAGTGCTGCCATGCATGGCTAATTTTTTGTATTTTTAATAGAGATGGGGTTTCACCATGTTGGCCAGGATGGTCTTGATATCCTGACCTTGTTATTTGCCTGCCTCTGCCTCCCAAAGTTCTGGGATTATAGACATGAGCCACTGCACCTTGCAAAACTGACCCTTCTTATTTACCATTTCTGTTCTCTTCATTGGTTCCGAAGGAATCATGTTACCATCTGGTGTCGTTTCCTTAGTTTGATAAAGTTTTGTTCCCACACACCAATCTTCTGTTACTCACAGATAATAACATTTCTATATGTTGTAGGTACAGAAGTACCATTATATACATATTTTATGCAGCTGTTTTTTTAAATCAGCTAGGAGAACAAATACACACATATGCTGAGTTTTAATTAGATAATTACTTTTCTTGACACCCAGATTTTTCTTGTTAACTTAGGTGGATTCTTAGACCACCTGGCTTTAGCCTTAAGAAATTCTGTATGTGTGTTTTATCAGGTAGGTCTGCAAGCAATGATCAGTTTTTGTTTATCTAAAAATATATTTATTATGCCTTCATTTTTTTTTTTTTTTTTTTGAGATGGAGTTTTGCTCTTGTTACCCAGGCTGGAGTGCAATGGCGCGATCTCAGCTCACTGCAACCTCCGCTTCCTGGGTTCAGGCAATTCTCTTGCTTCAGCCTCTTGAGTAGCTGGGATTACAGGCATGTGCCACCATGCCCAGCTAATTTTTTGTATCTTTAGTAGAGACGGGGTTTCACCATGTCGACAAGGATGGTCTTGATCTGTTGACCTCCTGATCCACTCGCCTCGGCCTCCCAAAGTGCTGGGATTATGCCTTCATTTTATTGTTGGTGGTGTTTTTCTTAAGTTTTTTTGGAGAGGTTTTAGTTTTACAGAAAAATTGAAAGGAAGGTATGGATATATCCCTTCTTCCCCCACATATGCATAGCTTTCCTATAATCAATATCCCCCACCAGAATGGCATATTTGTTACAGTTGATGAGCCTGTATATACACATCTTTATCACTAGTTTCTATCAGGGTTAATTCTTGGCATTTTGTATTCTGTGAGTTTGAACAAATGTATAAAGCTATATATCCACCATTATAATGACATACAGAGTACTGACACTGCACTAAAAATTCTCTTTGCTCTGCCTAGTAATTACTCTCTACACCCTAATCCCTGGAAACCAGTGATCTTTTTACTGTCCTCATAGTTTTGCCTTTTCCAGAATGTCATACAGTTGGAATTATATAGTATGTAGTCTTTTCAGGTTTCCTTCTTTCATTTAGTAATATGTATTTAACTTTCTTCCATGTCTTTCATAGCTTGATTACTTATTTTTTTTCAGCACTGAATTATGTTTCATTGTCTGGATATATAACATTTTGTCCATTCATTTATTGAGAGACGTCTAGGTTGCTTATGAGTTTCGGCAATTGTGATTAAACATGCTATAAATTTACATATGAAAGTTTCCATGTGGACATACATTTGCAACTTCTTTGAGTAGATACCAAGCAAAGCAATTGTTGGATTGCATCAGTAAGAGTACTTTTATTTATATAAGAAACTGCCAAACTGTCTTACAAAGTGGGTGTAGCATTTTGCATTCCTACCAGTAAAAGCGTTCCTGATGCTCCATATTCTTGTCAGCATTTGGCGGTGTCAAAAATGTTTTGAATTTTAGCCATTCTAGTAGGTATGTCATGATATCTCATTGTTTACAGCATTCCTCTGGTAACATATGATGTGGAGCAATTTTTCTTGCACTTACTTGCCACCTGTGTCTACATCTTCTTTGGTGAAGTATCTGTTAAGGCTTTGGCCAATTTTTAATTCCTAAGGCAGAGGCTTAAGATTATTGATTTTAGGTCATTTTTCTTTTTTAATGCAGTCCTGTATCACTTAGTGATCAGAATACATCCCGAGAAATGTGTCATCATTAGGTGATTTTGTCCTTGGCAAACATTTTAGTGTTCTCACACAAACCTAGATGGTCTATCCTATTACACACTTATGCTATATGGTATAGCCTATAGCTCCTAGGCTGCAAACCTGTATAGCATCTTACTGTACTGGATACTGTAATCAATTGGAACACAATGGTAATTATTTGTGTATCTAAGTATAGAAAAGGTAAGGTACATTATAATATGACATAAAAGATAAACAATGGTATACCTGTATAGAGCACTTACCATGAATAGTGCTTATAGGACTGGACGGCACTCTGGGTGAGTCACTGAGTGAGTAGTGAGTGAATGTGAAGGTCTAAGACATTCCCATACATTACTATCAACTTTATAAACATGGTACACTTAGACTACACTAAATTTATTTTTAAAACTTTTCTGACTGGGCGTGGTGGCTCACACCTGTAATCCCAGCACTTTGGGAGGCCAAAGCAGACAGATCACCCGAGGTCAGGAGTTCAAGACTAGCCTGTCCAACATGGTGAAACCTCATCTCTACTAAAAAAATACAAAAATTAGCCAGGCATGGTGGTGGACACTTGCAATCCCAGCTACTTGGGAGGCTAAAGCAGGGTGAATTGCTTGAACTTGGGAGGAGAAAGTTGCAGTGAGCCAAGATCACACCACTGCACTCCAGCCTGGGTGACACAGTGAGACTCTGTCTTGGGGACAAAAAAAAATTGTTTCTTCAATAATAAATTAACCTTAACATTTTTATTTCTTGAACTTTTTTTTTTCACTTTTTGACTCTTTTGTAATAACATTTTATAGTAATTCTTTTGCAATAACACCTAGCTTAAAACACAAACATACTGTTTAGCTGTACAAAAATATTTTGTTTTTTTGTTTTTGTTTGTTTGTTTGTTTTCTCTTTTTCTGAGATGGAGTTTGCTCTGTCGCCCAGGCTGGAGTGCTGTGCGTGATCTCAACTCATATATCCTTATTCTGTCAGCTTTTTTCAAAAATTTTATTTTATATTTTTAAGCTTTTTTTTTGTTAAAAACTAAGACACAGACACACACATTAACATAGGCCTACACAGCATCAGGATCATCAGTGTCACTGTCTTCTACCTCATATCTTGTTCCACTGGAAGGTCTTCAGGGGCAGTAACATGGAGCTGTCACATTGTGTGATATCAATTCCTTCTTTTGGAATATCTCCTGAAGGGTCTACTTGAGGACCTTGAGGATGTTTTACAGTTAACTTAAAAAAAATAAGTGAAAGGAGTATACCTTATTATTATTATTTCAGATGGAGTCTTGCTCTGTCACCTAGTCTGGAGTGCAGTGGTGCAATCTCGCCTCACTGCAACCTCTGCCATCTGGGTTCAAGCTATTCTTCTGTCTCAGCCTCCTTAGTAACTGGGATTACAGGCACACACCACTACGCCCAGCTAATTTTTTTGTATTTTTAATAGAGACACGGTTTTGCCATGTTAGCCAGGGTTGTCTCGAACTCCTGACCTCAGGAGACCTGCCCACCTTGGCCTCCCAAAGTGCTCGGAATACAGGCGTGAGCCACCACGCCTGGCCATGGAGTATACTTAAAAATAATAATAAAAAGTATAGTATAGTAAATACGTAGATTAGTACCACATTCATCATTATCAAACATGTATTATACATAATTATATGTGCTATAGTTTTATATAGCCGGCAGCACATAGGTTTGTTTACAGTAGCATCACCATGAATGTGAAAATGCATTGCTCTGCAAGGTTACAACTGCCATGACATCATTAGATAGTAGTAATTTCAGCTCCATTATCATCTTACAGGACCATCATTGTCATATATGAGGTGTGTCACTGACAAAAACATCATTAGGTGGCACATGACTGTATATGCATTCAGTGATATAAATTTCTCCTATAAGCATTGCTTTCACTACATTCCACAAATTTTGATAAGTTGGATATTATTTTCATGTCATTGAAAACATTTAAAAATTTCTCATCAGATTTCTTCTTTGACCCTTGTGTATTTAGAAGTATGTTGTTTAGTTTTCACATATTTTGGGATGTTCTATGTATCTTTCTGTTAATTGATTTCACTAGTTTAATTTTATTTTGGTCTTAAAGTAGATGTTATATATTGTATGTTTTTAAAAAAATTTGTTAACATTTATTTTATGACCTAGAGTGTGATCTATTTTTATGAATATTCCATGTAATGTTGAGGATATGTATTCTGCTATTGTTGGAAGAAGTGGTGTATAAATGTCATTTATATCCAGTTGATAGGTAGTGTTATTGAGTTCAAATATATCTTTATGGGTTTTCTGCCTGTTAAATCTCTCTATTTCTGATGAGAAATCTTGAAGTCACCAGTTATGGTAGTGGACTAATTTATTTCTCTTTGCAGTTTA
Organism: Callithrix jacchus; assembly: GCF_049354715.1. NCBI lineage: Eukaryota > Metazoa > Chordata > Mammalia > Primates > Cebidae > Callithrix > Callithrix jacchus. The sequence goes on from NC_133517.1 coordinate 13,690,172, forward strand.
CTAGTTTTCACTTTTTGCTTTGTGTTTTAACACTGTTGATAGATGTATACATGTTACATCTATCATTGTGTCTTCTTGGAAAACTGAATCCTTTATCATTGTGTAATACCCTTCTTTATCCTTGATAACTTTCCTTGCTTTAAGTCTGTTCTGCCTTAAATTAATGTGGCTACTCCTGCTTTGCATTGATTAGTGTTAGCATGATATATCTTTCTTCCATCCATTTACTTCTAGTTCATATGTATCTTTACATGTGAAGCAGGTTTCTTGTAAACAGCAAGCAGTTGGCTCTTGTTTTTAATTACACTTTGACAGTTTTTCTTTTAATTGGTGCATTGACTTTTAAAATGATCATTGGTATGGTTGGATTAATATCTACTGTATTTATTACTGGTTTATTATTTATTATTTGTTCTTTGTTTCTATTTTTATTTTCCACTCTTTGAGCATTTTGCATGATTTTATTTTTTTTTCTCATTTTCTTAGTATATCCTTTACACTTCTTTCTTAACTTTTTAAATGGTTGCCTTAGAGTTTGCAATATACATTTATAACTAATCCAAGCCAGCTTTCCAATAACACTATTACACATTCACAGATAATGTGATTATATTGTAATAGCAAAATTATCCTAATTTCTCCTTCCCATTCCTGGCATTCATATTACTTATATGTAAGCATACATAAATAAATATAAAGAGTATACATAATTAAATACATGTTGCAGTTTCTATTTTCAACAAACCATTGTCTTTTAGGTCAATTAAGAATTTTTTCAAAAATTAAAAAAAAATTTTACTGTCTTTATTCCTTCATCAGCTTTTCCTTTCTTTATGTAAAATGGAATTTCCAACCTATTTTATTTTCCTTCTGTAAAACTTCTTTAAACACTAATTGCACGGCAGTTTTATTGGCAACAAAGTCATTAGATTTTTGTTCATCTGACAGAGTATTTTTCCTTCACTTTTAAAGCATAATTTTACCCACTACAGAATTCTATTTTGGTAGTTTTTTTTTCTCAACAGTTTGTTTGTTTGTTTATTTATTTATTTATTTATAGATGAAGTCTCATTCTGTTGCTCAGACTGTAGTACCGTGGCATGATCTCAGCTTGCTACAACCTCTGCCTCCCAGGTTCAAGTGATTCTCTTGCCTCAGCCTCCTGATTAGCTGGGATTACAGGCATGTGCCACCACAACTGGCTAATTTTTATATTTTTAGTAGAGACAGGGTTTCGTCATCATGACCAGGCTGGTCTTGAACTCCTGGCCTCAAGTAATCCACCCGCCTCAGCCTCCCAAAGTGTTGGGATTACAGGTGTGAGCAACCATGCCCAGGCTGCTCTCAACAGGTTAAACATTTCACTCTACTCTCTTACTTGCATTGTTTCTGAGAAGTTGTGATCTTTGCTTCTCTGTAAATAAGGTATTTTTACCCCCTTGGACTTCCTTTGGAAATTTGTTTTTGTTACATTTTCCTGTACTTCAAAAATTATAATGTCCAAGTTTTTGCTTTTTTTTTTTTTTTCCTGCTTGCTGTCCTTAGTTTCTTGGATCTGTGTATGGTTTGGTGTGTGACAGTAATTTGGGGAGATTCTCAGTTATTGTTGTTTCAAATATTTGTAATGTTCCTTTTTGTCTTTCTTCTACTTCTGGTATCCCCATTAAGTGTATGTCTTTTATAGATGTTCCACACTTCTTGGATATTCTATTTTTTTAGTCTTTTCTCTGTTTGCTTTTCAGTTTTGGAGGTTTGTAGTATTCCATTGTATAGATATAGCACATTTTAAAAGCCTGTTCACCAGTTGAAGGATGTTTGGTGTTTTTACGCTTTTTGGCTGTTATTAATACTGTCACTCCAAAATTGATGTGCAGGTTTTTCTGTTAACATACAGTTACTGAAACACTGTTTCTTCCCACATAGAAAGCTGATGACTGAGACAATGAGTATTGCCAAAGAAGAAGGCTTTAATTGGGTGCTGTGGCTGATGGGAGCTCAGTCTCATATCCCTCTCCCTGACCAACTAAAATTAGGGGTTTATATAGCAGGGAAAAATGTAACAGTGTGTAAAAAAACAGGAGCTAGGGAGGGGCAAGGAAGCAATCATGATGAGGGGTCTTGCATCTCATTGTCTGGATGTGGTGATTGGTGAATTTCAGTTCTTTGATAATTTTCAAGAGCAGAAGGTCATTACATGAGGAAGGAACTCAGATAAATAAAAGTTTCAAACTTAAAGAATGTCTCTGTTTATGTTAAAAAACTATGGGACGTTGGGTTGGTTTCAGTATGTGTGCAGTTCTCTTGGATATATACCTAGTAGTCAAATTGTTAGATCATGTTATCTTTCTTTTTAACTTTTTAAGGAACTGGCATGATTTTTTCTAACGTGGCTGCACTGTTCTGCATTCCCACTAGCAATGTCTGAGGGTTTTCAGTTTCTCTACATTCTTATCAACACAGCCTTTCACCTCCTTGTTTATTATAGCATTCTAAGTGGGTGTGGAATGGTACCTTTTTGGTTTTAATTTGCATTTCTCTAAAGGCTAATGATATTTTCACGTGCTTATTGGCCATTTGTATATGTTCTTTGGAGAAATGTCTATTTAAATTCTTTGTCCATTTTTCAGTTGGCTTAATTGTGTGTGTGTTTTTTTTTTTTTTTTTTTTTTTTTTTGAGACAGATTCTTGGTCCATCACCCCAGGCTGGAGTGCAGTAGCCTGATCATGGCTTACTGCAGCCTCGACCTCCTGGGCTCAACCTGTCCTCCCACATCTGCCTCTCAAGTAATTAGGACTACAGAGAGGCTTACTGCCACCCATGGCTACTTTTTCTTTAATGTTTTTGTAGAGACAAGGGCCTACTATATTGACAAGTTTGTCTTGAACTCCTGGGCTCAAGTGAGCCTCCTGCCTTGGCCTTCCAAAGTGCTGAGATTATAAGCATGAGAGCCACTGTACCTCGCCCTTATTCATGTTTTTATTATTGAGTTGTAAGAGTTCTATATATATTCTGTGTATGTCTTTTTTTTCCAGGTATATGATTTGTAAATACTTTTTTCATCATTAGGTTTATTTTCACCTCCTTAATATTGTCCTTTTTTCCATAAGTTTTTAGTTTTGGTAATTTATATTTATATATTTTTTGGTTGCTGCTGCTTTTTGTGTCACATTTCAGAAACCACTGTTTAAAAAAAAGAAGAAGGTGGATCCCTTCCTTACAACTTATACAAAAATTAACTCCAGATGGATTAAAGATTTAAACATAAGACCTAACACCATAAAAACCCTAGAAGAAAACCTACACAATAGTCATAGGCAAGGACTTCGTGAGTAAAACACTAAAAGCAATGGCAACAAAAGCCAATAGACAAATGAGATCTAATTGAACTTCAGAGCTTCTTCACAGCAAGAAAAACTATCATCAAAATGAACCATCAGCCAACAGAATGGGAAAAAGTTTTTGCAAGCTACCCATCTGACAAAGGACTAATATCCACATCTACAAAGAACTTAAACAAATTTACAAGAAATAAAAAAAACCATCAAAAAGTGGGCAAAGGCTACAAACAGACACTTTCAAAAGAAGACATTTATGTGGCCAACAAACATGAAAAAATGCTCGTCATCACTGGTCATTAGAGAAATACAAATTAAAACCACACTGAGATACCATCTCATGCCAGTTGGGATGATGATCATTAAAAAATCTGGAGATAACAGATGCTGGAGAGGATGTGAAAAAATGGGAACACTTTTACACTGTTGGTGGGAGTGTAAATTAGTTCATCCATTGTGGAAGTTAGTGTGGCGATTCCTCAAGGATCTAGAAATAGAAATAACATTTGACCCGGCAATCCCATTACTGGGTATATATCCAAAGGATTATAAATCATTCTAATATAAAAACTCATGCACACATATGTTTATTGCAGCACTGTTCACAATAGCAAAAACTTGGAACCAAACCAAATGCCCATCAATGATAGACTGGATAAAGAAAATGTGGCACTTATACACCATGGAATACTGTGCAGCCATAAAAAAGGATGAGTTCATGTCCTTTGCAGGGACATGGATGAAGCTGGAAACCATCATTCTCAGCAAATTGACACAGGAGCAGAAAACCAAACACTGCATGTCCTCACTCATAAGTGGTTGTAACAATGAGAACACATGGAGATGGGAACATCACACACTGGGGCCTGTTAGGGGTTGGGGGGGTGGGGGAGGATTGTCGGGGGTGGGGGGATTGGGGAGGGATAGCATTAGGAGAAATACCTAATATATATGACAGGGGGATGGAGGCAGCAAACCACTGTGGCATGTGTATACCTCGTAACAAACTTGCACATTCTGCACATGTACCTCAGAACTTAAAATATTTTTATAAAAAAGGTCATGAAGATTTATACCTGTGTTTTCTTCTAAGACCTTTATAGTTTCAGCTTTTCAATTTAGATGTATCTCCATTTTGAATTAACTTTTTTGTTGGTATATTAGGTAGCTGTCCAGATTTATTACTTTGCATGTGGACATTCAGCTGTTGTAGCACCATGTTTTGAGAAGACTGTTCTTTTACCATTTAAAGGTCATGGGACCCTTGTGAAAAATTAGTTGACTATAGGTATATAGGTTTATTTCTGGATTTTCTATTCATTTCTGTTGGTCTATATGTCTATCCTCATGTCAGTTCCACCTTACCTTAATTAGTATAATTTTATAATAGGTTTTAAAATTGGAAAGTGGGAGACCTATAACTTTGTTTTCTTTTTCAAGGTTGTTTTGGCTCTCCTAGTTCTTTTCTGTCTATATACGAAGTTTAGAATAAGCTTTTCTGTTTCTGTACTCTTATCCCCAGCCTGTGGGTCTCTTGCCTGTCCCTTTCCTGGTGGTGGTGTGTGGGAGGCCAGAGGTGCAGTCCAAATGGAAAGAGGTTACATTCTTGTAGTGATCTAGTGGTAAGCATGGTGGAAGATTTCAAGATGGGACATGGTTAAAAGATATGTTTGTTCTAATTTTATGGTATGAAATTCCCAACATAAATTTAACATGACCAGAAATTTTGAGATTGTCAAATGAAACACCATTAACTACCTTTGAGAGAGTCATTGGAAGTTTGTATTCATATATGTTATAATGCAAGATGCAGCATCATCAGTAATGATTGAACCAGCATTAAATAAATGGCATTAATGAACTGCAGCAGATATATGTTGTCTCAAAACTAACATGTCCTAGGAGCCATGGCATTGTGAGTAATACTAGTATTGTTACCTTTTTCTTGAGTGACAGGAAATTAGCCAGGAAAAGCACATATAACAATGAGGAATTAGAGATGGTGCCTGGACACTGAGGAAAGTTCATGTGCATGATTGAACAATAAATAAATACTTAGACTATCTGTTTTCTACCTAATATTTTAAAACTTCACTAAAAAATCACTCAGGTGTTTATGGGCCCATGATTTTGTAATATACTTTAAAATCAATTTATTTATACATAAGGCCTCACAAAAATTTTTTGCCCAGGGCTTCTCTGTATCTTAAGGGTAGTCCTGCTCAAGTTTATGTTACTAGATACCATAGCAGCTGTTTTTATTGGTGGGTGGGGGTGGAGGGGGTCAGCTTGGCATTCTTTCAACTTAAATGGCTTAATGTAGGTGAGAATAGGGAATTACTTTCAAGAGTAAAGGACAAAATGAGTAAAATCAGTGGAGCTTGCATTGTTCTGGTTTAGATATAAAAGTACTACTTAGAGTGAATCTACATGAGTGAGAGGTCACAATGAGGAAGTAAAGAATTTCCTTAACTAAATCTATGAACTTGTTTTAGTACAACTGCTCAGAGGGTTTTTAAATATTTAATATTTAACATTTTCATTTGAAATTTTATCCAAGAATTAAGACTTGACACAGATTTGTGGGATTCAGTTTTTGGAAGTTTAGAGATTTTGTTTGTAACTTTTTTATAAAAAACAAATTGAAAATGTTCTAGTTTATGCTTTCATGAGATTGCTGCTTGTGTTTATTATATTTCTAGTGAGAATCAATTTACTATGCTCCTACTATTTTTCAATGGAGAACTAATCTAACATGCTCCTATTGAAAACTAATTTACCTTAATGTTTGTGTGATTCTAGCCAGAGAAAAATATTTGAAGGTGAAAATTTATTTACCATTCTTTTAATGTAATTAACCTACATTTTAATAATTTCCACATTTTTCTCACTTAACGAAAGAAGATCAGTAGATGAGAGTGAACTAAGTACTGGGGCTTGTGAAAATTTAAACAATCCACAAGATAAGGATATTCTTTCCATTTTGAGAACTTGTGTAGAGTGAAAAAGGAAAATCACTGTTTTTTATTTAAAACGAAAATTTTAAGTTGAATACATGTTGAGCATAACATAATTGTTTACATTCGTCTATTGCTGCTTTCATTTCTTTCCATGAGTGTCAATGTAGTCTTTCCATAATTGTATTCTAGTTGTGGTTTAATTTTGTGGGGCTTTTCCAGTTTTTCATGCTTATTATTTTTAGTGGCTATTAAAATTTTGTATTATTCCTTCTTTCTTCACCTTCCAAGAGGATAAACAGTTTCTAGCACAAAAGAGGTTATGGGCTTTATCAACGAATGTGTGCTTTCAAGGCATTTTGTCCCATATGTCTGCAAGTTCCCAAGGTGAGGTACAACTATGAGACTTGAAGTTTAAGTTCAGTTTCTGGCTTTTTCTCAGTGTGTACAATAAACAACAATAGGCCAGGTGCAGTGGCTCCTGCCTGTGTATTCCCAGCACTTTGGGAGGCCGAGGTAGGTAGATCACTTAAGGTCAGGAGTTTAAGATGTGCCTGACCAACATGGTGAAACCCCGTCTCTACTAAAAATATAAAAACTATCAGGAAATAGTAGCACCCTGTCCCAGCTACTCAGGTGGTTAAGGTGGGAGAATCGAGAATCACTTGAACCCTGGAGACGGAGGTTGCAGTGAGCCAAGATTGCACCACTGCACTCCAGTCTGGGCAACAGAGTGAGACCTGTCCGGAAAAAAATAAAACAACAACAACAACAAAAACCCACCAGAAATCCTTGGAGTGTCATTGTTATGTAATTAGGCGGAGACCTCTGAAGGCTTATCACCAGAAATACCAAGCACATGTTTAGAGGGCTGGGACTTCAGCTGCCAGAACTCTAGGGAGGTCAATGATGTAATCAATCATATCTGCATAATGAAACTCAAAACTCTGGATACTGCAGCTCAATGGGCTCTTCCTGGTTAGCAAACCCACCAGTGTGTCCAGAAGCTGATGCATCCTGGCTCCACATCATGGAGTCAGGAGAGGGTATGGAAACTATGTGTCTAGGACCTTCCCAGACCTCACCCTATGTCTGTCTTTTATAGTAACGAGTTCCAATTTTAGCGGTTTCCCTGAGTTCTCTGAGTTGTACTGAATTATTAAACCCAAGTGGACTGTGGAGGACCCTCTGTAGCCAGTCAGCTTGGGGAATGCCTGGCTCCTGAGACTGACATCAGAAGTGAGGGCAGCCTTGGGGAGGACTTTCCCTTCACCTGTGGGGTCTGTGCTAACTCAGGTAGTTACTGTCAGAATTGAATTGCAGTACACGCCATTCCATATTCCAATCAAATGTAGACAACTGTTCAAACCATGTTCAAAAAAGGCAGACATTGAGCTGTAACCAATCCAGCTGTTTCTGTACCTCACTTCCATTTTCTATGTATTTCTTTCCTTTTTTTGTCCATAAACATTCTTTCACCATGTGGCTGCACTGAGTCTCTGAGTCTACTCTAGCCTAGGAGGCAGATGAATTCACAAATTATTCATTGCTTGATTAAACTTTTTAAGTTTAATTCAGCTGAAGTTTTTCAACAACTTCTATGTGTCGAGCTAGCATAATTTTGGTTTTAGTTACAGACTGTAGTAATTACCTATCTGAAACATGAACATTTTATTAAAACCATTTAAGCTTAGGAATTTAGAGACTTTTGTTATGTCACAAAGTTCTTTTGCATGTCTTTATAGTAATTTGTACTAAGATAGCTGATTTTAAAAGAGCTTTCTATATTTATCTGTTTAATTTTTATAACTTGGAGCACTCTACCCAGAAGGCTTTGTCACTAAGTATCTTAATATTTCCTTAGTAATTTTCTTTCAATTTTATGGAAAATAGAAATTTTTTTTTTTGAGATGGAGTTTCCCTGTTGTTACCCAGGCTGGAGCGCAATGGCACGATTTGGGCTCACCGCAACCTCCGCCTCCTGGGTTCAAGCAATTCTTCTGCCTTAGCCTCGCAAGTAGCTGGGACCACAGGCACACACCACCATGCCCAGCTAATTTTTGTATTTTTAGTAGAGATGGGGTTTCACCTTGTTGACCAGAGGAAATTCTTTATAGTTTGGATGGATGGAAAGAACCCAGAAGGCAGAGTTTCTCATTTTATCACGTGTTTAGATGTGTGTGCCTGTCCTTTATTTGAAGGAGCTATACAAATGTTAGCACTCAAAACTGGTCCTTACAGTCCCGCATTCTCAACTTTTCTATGAGAGTGCCTGCACCTATGAGAAAAGGTGTTTATATAGTTTTAGTTTATATGATTTCATATGGGACAATAGCAATAAAAATAGATTGGGCCTGGTGAGATTTAAAATACTTTTACATTTTGGAGACACCAGGTAGAGAGAGAAAGGTAATTTTTGTTGTTTTACCCAATTTCATAAGCTAGAAATGGCATTTGTTTTTATAGTTTGCTCTGTCACCCAGGTGGGAGTGCAGTGGTGTGATCTCAACTCCCTGAAATTTCAGCCTTCTAGGTTCAAGTGATCCTCCTACCTCTGCCCTCCAAAAGCTGGGATTACAGGTGCATGCCACTACACCCAGCTAATATTTTGTATTTGTAGTAGAGACAGGGTTTCACCACATTGGCCAGGCTGGTCTCAAACTCCTGGCCTCAAGTTGTCCATCTATCTTGGCATCCCACAGTGCTGGAATTACAGATGTGAGCCACCATGCCTGGCCCAGAATTAAAAATGTTAAAACACAAAAAACATAAGCCCTGCCTAGCTCTGACAATGACAGAAAAAGAACTTCTAGGTAGCTAAACATTTAAGTTATCTAATATTAAGGCATACAACAAACTATATTAAGATAAAGAAAAAATGATTTAGTATTTATGTCTTTGTATACAGGCCTATCCCAGTACCACATGAAAACTTTTTTTTTTTTTGAGACAGGGTCTCACTCTGTCACCCAGGCTGAAGTGCAGTGGTGCCATCTCCACTCACTCCCGGGCTAAAGCAATCCTACCACCTGGCCCCCCAAGTAGCTGGGACTACAGGTACAGGCCAACACACCCGGCTAATTTGGATTTTTTTGTAGCGATATTTTGCCATGTTGGCCACAGGCTGATCCATTTGCTTTGGCCTCCCAAAGTTCTGGGATTACAGGTGTGAACCACCATGCCCAGCCTAGTTTTTCCTTTTAAAAATTTTAAAAAACCACTCTGACTGCATCCTCTCCCTCTTCCCAGAGAAATGATGAGTTACCATCAATGGCAAGTGGCAGTTGTGCCAAAGCAACACCAAAAACTAGCTTCCAATTCAGGAGAGAATGCTGCAACCCCTCGTGGTTTCCAGTGCCCTACAGGTTCAAAGAAACTTCTCTAGTAACAAACTGCAGAAATGATCCCTGCAAGTATAGTCTTAGCAATTTGTTTTGACTGTAAACTTCTCCCAGGTGTGAAAGTGGGGCTTTTGTTAACTAGAATTTGGAGACAGATATCAACACTAATTAATATTTTAAGATTAAGCAGGAGCCAGTATCACGTTTTAGATGACATAGGAGTACAGGAGTCAAAGCCCTGCATCTTAACAGCAAAAGAGTTAATTCACACTATTGATAAAGACCATATTTTTTTTTTTGAGGGAAAAAGAGAAAAAGAAGGAAAAAAAAGAAAAAGAGGGAAAAAGGAATATTACTTCATTCCTAAAATGGGTTTCAATAATGGCCGATCAATATTTTGAGTGTTTAAAGTGGTTAATGCATATTTTATATGTTTATAATGGAGACCTCTATTGTGTTTATTTGTTCTGGCTCTGAGTTCAAGTCCTGGATATCGTTATCAATTTGTTGTCTCATTGAATCTAAATCTCATTATGTGTCTTATGTATCTGGGTGTTAAGATCTCTTATTGTTACATTAATCCTTTTACCCTTGCATCCTTGTTGCTTTGAAATCTATTTTATTAAGTGTGAGAATTGCAACTCCTGCTTTTTATTTATTTATTTTTGCTCTCCATTTGGTTGGTGAGTTTTTTTCCATCCCCTTGTTTTGAGTCTTTGTATATCTTTAGATATATTACGTTAGATTTTGTGGATAATGTATATTTTGTGTGTTTAAAATGGAGAGCTCTATTGAGTTTATTTGTTCTGGATCTTAGTTCCAGTCCCGGATATCGTTATCAATTTTCTGTCTCGTTGAATCTAAATCTCATTATGGCTCTTATGTATCTGGGTGTTAAGATCTCTTATTATTACATTAATCCTTTTACCCTTGCATCCTTGTAGCTTTGAAATCTATTTTGTCAAATGTGAAAATTGCAACTCCTGCTTTTTATTTATTTATTTTTGCTCTCCATTTGGTTGGTACTTTTTTTTTTTTTTTCCCCAACCCTTTATTTTGAGTCTATGTATATCTTTGGATATACCGTTAGATTTTGTCTGTATCTTTTGATTGGGAGATTTGGTCAATTTAAATTTAGGGTTGCTGCCATTTGATATTAACTGGCTATTTTGTCCTTTCGTTGATGAAAATTCTTCTTTATGTTAATGCTCTTTACTTTTTGGTGTATTTTTAGAAAGGGTCATACTGGTTGTTCCTTTCTGTGTATAATGCTTCTTTTAGAAGTTCTTGTAAAGCAGGCCTGGTGGTAATAAAATCTCTGAGTACTTGCTTGTTCCTAAAAGATTTTATTTTTCCTTCAAATGTAAAGCTTAAATTGGCAGGATATGAAATTCTGGGCTGAAAGTTCTGTTGATTAAGTATATTGAATATTGGCCCCCACTCTCTTCTAGCTTGCAGGGTTTCCGTTGAGAGATCTGCTGTAAGCCTAATAGGCTTACCTTTATGGGTAACTTGATCTTTCTCTCTGGCTGCCCTTAATATTTTCTCCTTCATTTCGATCTTGGTGAATCTAACGATTATGTGCCTTGGGGTTGGTCTTCTTGAGGAATATCTTTGTGGTGTTCTCTGTATTGCCTGGGGTTGAATAGTGTCCTGCTTTGCTAAATTAGGAAAATTTTCCTGGATAATGTCCTGGAGAGTATTTTCCAGCTTGAATTCATTCTCTCCATCACATTCAGGTACACCAATCAAGCGTATATTAGGTCTTTTCACATAGTCCCATATTGCTTGGAGACTTTGCTCATTCCTTTTTATCCTTTTTTCTCTATTCTTGTCTTGTCATTTTGTTTCATTAAGTTGGTCTTCCACCTCTGATATCCTTTCTTCTGCTTGATCCATTCAGCTGTTTAAGCTTGTACATATTTCACTAAGTTCTCCTGTTGTATTTTTCAACTCCATAAGTTAATTTGTATTCCTCTCTATATTGTCTATTTTTTTCAACATTTCATCGAACCTTTTTTCCAAGTTCTTAGTTTCTTTACATTGGGTTAGAACAAGTTCCTTTAACTCCCAGAAGTTTCTTATCATCCACCTTTTAAAGCCTACTTCAGATAATGGAACACAGTCCTTTTCCATCAGGTCTTGTTTCATTACTGATGAGTCCTTTTCCATCAGGGCTTGTTCGGTTGCTGACGGGTTCTGATTTTGAGTATACTCGGCCTTCTTAGGCTGTTTTTTTCCCTTCATTGTAGATGACCCGACTTTCTAATTAGGTTTCTGAGTCAACGTCCGACTTATTGATTCCCAGTGCTGGGATCCGAGCAAGCCACTGTGGCAGCCTAAATAGCAGCGATAAGACTGATGGTGCTCTTCTGCCCGGGAATCTCTGGTCTGGCTTCCCTCTTGAGTCTGCAACAAGTGGCTCTGACTTCCCGGAGCTCCAAACTCCGGTCAGTAGGGGAAGCAGTCCCGTTGGCTCTGCATGAAGAGCTGCTGCGCTGAGACACCGGCAAAACCGCTGCGGCGGCCACAAGAGTTGCGCTGGTGACGCGTGGGGCTCCTCCACTGGGAATCGGCTAATCAATGAGTGACGAAAATTCGTCTAAAAGTGTGGCGTCCTCTCATTCTCTGAGCTTTCACTGGGAGCTACAATCCTGAGCTGTTAGTGGTCAGCTATCTTGGATCGATCTCCTGATAAAGACCATTTTTAATGGGCTGGAGGGAGTCTCTCTGCTGATGTCCAATCATTGGCCTGGAGAGGGTGATACTGGAGTTCATGACTCAACTGAAAGATGTAAAAGATTTTACAACCTTGCAGTGGTTTATTTTTATAGTTTTGATAAACCCCTTAGCTATAAGTCTGAGACTTTATTTAGTGTTTGATTTTTGAAGCTGTTTGTCAAAAGATGTTAGGGAGCTCAAAATATTTGATGACAACACAATCACTGGCCATTGTAACATAATAGTTGTTCATTTAACCAGAGTGAAATGAAAACCTTAAAAGCAATATAGAAAGTTACATGAATGTAAGGACCTTAACCCTTTTAAAGTTTAGTTTTGTAATAATTTTTAAAAACTAATTAAAACAACACAGGAATTATCTTAAAATCTTTTTGATTACTCTAGTTACCAGTTTTTTTTAAAAAAGTAATCTTCTTCAATGACTGTTTTTCCTTATAAAAAGGAAGCCTATTTGGATAACCTGACAGTCAAATCTGATTTTAAAAAACTTGAACTAGTCAGATACAGAAAGAGTATGCCCAGTGTAATGAGCAAACAGTGTTATCATAGAGGTCTTGGCTGGGACAATATATGACTCTTAGCCACAGCTTGGGAAGCTGCCTAATTATATTGAACACTTTGGACATATGCTGGTGCTGAAAAACACAATATTCCAAAGTGAAAGCCTCAGAAGCATCAACAGAAATAAAACTTTTTATTTGGCCTTCTCCTGCCCTTGTGTCTCTCAGTTCCATTTTCCCTAGAGGCTGGCCATAGAAATGAGAATCTTTCTTTTCCAGGTGGGCCCTAGAATCCATAACCTATTTTTCAGAGCCAGCCATAAAGCTTCAAAAATATTAATCTAATTTTTCCTCCACATTTCTAAGAACTGGTCATAAAGAAATTATCTGACCTTCCTTGTTGTACTGTAGATTATAGGTGCCCCATAGCTAGAAGGAAGAAAATGCCTACTCAGAAAGGTTAAGAAGAATCCAGACACACAGGTTTTTTGGGGGTATTCCCTCAAAGCCCATTAGAACTACATTATATCCTTTTTTTTTTAAACACACTTCTTACATGGCTGCCCATACTTTGTTGAACATAAGCAATGAAAAATAGATAATTTCTCCTATACACTGGGCCTTTATTTTGAAAACTCTCATATATAAATCCCAAACAAATATGCATGCCCTCTCTTTAATCGATTGGTGTTTTGAAAGTTGAATTTAAGCAAACCTTCAGAGGAATTAAGTTATACTGGAGGAAAACATTGCCTTAAAAAACAAACGAACAACCTTTAAAGATAAAACATTTTATCGTCAGGACATAACAACAGATTTAGAATTAGAAGAAGGAAGAAAACTGCTACTGGAGCCAACAAATGAATGAATCCAAGCTGGAAAATACTCTTCAGGACATCATCCAGGAAAATTTCCCCCACCTAGCAAGACAGGCCAACACTCAAATACAGGAAATACAGAGAACACCACAAAGATATTCTGCAAGAAGAGCAACCCCAAGGCACATAATCGTCAGATTCAACAAGGTTGAAATAAAAAAGAAAATACTAAGAGCAGCCAGAGAGAAAGGTCGGGTCACCCACAAAGGGAAGCCCATCAGACTCACAGCAGATCTCTCGGCAGAAACACTACAAGCCAGAAGAGAGTGGGGGCCAATATTCAACATTCTTAAAGAAAAGAACTTTCAACCCAGAATTTCATATCCAGCCAAACTGAGCTTCAGAAGTGAAGGAAAAATAAAATCCTTTGCGAACAAGCAAGTACTCAGAGATTTTGTCACCACCAGGCCTGCTTTACAAGAGCTCCTAAAAGAGGCACTATACATAGAAAGGAACAACCAGTACCAGCCATTCCAAAATCACACTAAATGCTAGAGAGCATCAACATAATGAAGAATCTACAACAACTAACAGGCAAAACAGCCACTTAGCATCAAAATGGCAGTATCAAATTCACACATAACAATAGTAACCCTAAATATAAATGGACTAAATGCACCAATCAAAAGACACAGACTGGCAAATTGGATAAAAAGCCAAAACCCATCAGTGTGCTGTATCCAGGAAACCCATCTCACATGCAAAGATACACAAAGGCTCAAAATAAAGGGATGGAGGAAGATTTACCAAGCAAATGGAGAGCAAAAAAAAAAAAAAAAAAACAAGAGTTGCAATTCTCATCTCTGATAAAATAGACTTTAAAGCAACAAAGATCAAAAGAGACAAAGAAGGCCATTACATAATGGTAAAAGGATCGATACAACAAGAAGAGCTAACAATCCTAAACATATATAGACCCAATGCAGGAGCACCCAGATACATAAGGCAAGTTCTTAATGACTTACAAAGAGACTTAGACTCCCACACAGTAATAGTGGGAGACTTTAACACTCCACTGTCAATATTAGACAGATCAACCAGACAGAAAATCAACAAGGATATCCAGGGCTTGAACTCAGACCTGGAGCAAGCAAACCTGGTGGACATTTACAGAACTCTCCACCCCAAATCCACAGAATACACATTCTTCTCAGCACCACATCACACCTACTCTAAAATTGACCACATAATTGGAAGTAAAGCACTGCTCAACAAATGCAAAACAACTGAAATCATAACAAACAGCCTCTCAGACCATAGTGCAATCAAGTTAGAACTAAGAATACAGAAACCAACCCAGAACCGCACAGCTTCATGGAAACTGAACAACTGGCTCTTGAATGTTGACTGGGTAAACAATGAAATGAAGACAGAAATAAAGAAGTTCTTCGAAACCAATGAGAACGAAGACACAACATGCCAGAACCTCTGGGACACATTTAAAGCAGTCTCTAGAGGAAAGTATATAGCAATAAGTGCCCATATGAGGAGAATGGAGAGGTCCAAAATTGACACTCTATCGTCAAAATTGAAAGAGCTAGAGGAGCAAGATCAAAAAAACTCAAAACCCAGCAGAAGACAAGAAATTACTAAGATCAGAGCTGAACTGAAGGAGATTGAGACACGAAAAACCCTTCAAAAAATCAATAAATCCAAGAGCTGGTTTTTTGAAAAGATCAACAAAATAGACAGACCACTAGCCAGATTGATTAAAAAGAAAAGAGAGAACAACCAAATAGATGCAATAAAAAATGATAAAGGGAAAATCACCACAGACTCCACAGAAATTCAAACCATCATCAGAGAATATTACAAACAACTCTATGCACATAAACTAGTAAACCTGGAAGAAATGGATAAGTTCCTGGACTCCTGTGTCCTCCCAAGCCTAAACCAGGAGGAAGCTGAAACTATGAATAGACCGATAACAAGGTCAGAAGTCGAGGCAGCAATTAAGAGCCAACCACTCAAAAAAAGCCCAGGTCCAGACGGGTTCACAGCCGAATTCTACCAGACACACAAAGAGGAGCTGGTACCATTCCTTCTAAAACTATTTCAAACAATCCAAAAAGATGGAAGCCTTCCCAAATCATTTTACGAGACCAACATCATCCTGATACCAAAACCCAGCAGAGACCCAACAAGAAAAGGAAACTTCAGGCCAATATCCATGATGAACATAGATGCAAAAATCTTCAATAAAATATTGGCAAGCTGATTGCAACAGCAAATCAAAAAACTTATTCATCATGATCAAGTAGGATTCATCCCGGGGATGCAAGGCTGGTTCAACATATGCAAGTCTATCAACGTAATTCACCACATAAACAGAACCAAAAACAAAAAACACATGATTATCTCAATTGACGCAGAGAAGGCATTTGACAAAATTCAACAGCCCTTTATGCTAAAAACCCTCAATAAACTCGGTATCGATGGAACGTATCTCAAAGTAATAAAAGCTATTTATAACAAACCAACAGCCAATATCATAGTGAATGGGCAAAAACTGGAAGCATTCCCTTTAAAATCTGGCACTAGACAAGGATGCCCTCTCTCACCACTCCTATTCAATATAGTACTGGAAGTTCTAGCCAGAGCAATCAGGCAAGAAAAAGAAATAAAGTGTCTTCAAATAGGAAAGGTGGAAGCCAAATTGTCTCTATTTGCAGACGACATGATAGTATACCTAGAAGACCCCATCGCCTCAGCCCAAAAACTCCTGAAACTGATAAGCAACTTCAGCAAAGTCTCAGGATATAAAATCAATGTGCAAAAATCACAAGCATTCGTCTACACCAATAACAGACTTAAAGAAAGCCAAATCAAGAACGAACTGCCATTCACAATTGCTACAAAAAGAATAAAATACCTTGGAATACAACTCACAAGGAATGTAAGGGACCTCTTCAAGGAGAACTACAAACCACTGCTCAACGAAATCAGAGAGGACACAAACAGATGGAGAAACATTCCATGTTCATGGTTAGGAAGAATTAATATTGTGAAAATGGCTATACTGCCCAAAGTAATTTACAGAATCAACGCTATCCCCATCAAGCTACCATTGACTTTCTTCACAGAACTGGAAAAAATCACCATGAACTTCATATGGAACCAAAAGAGAGCCCGCATAACCAAGTCAATTCTAAGCAAAAAGAACACAGCGGGGGGCATCACACTACCGGATTTCAAACTATACTACAAGGCTACAGTAATCAAAACAGCATGGTACTGGTACCAAAACAGAGATATAGACCAATAGAACACAACAGAGGCACCGGAGGCAACACAACATATCTACAACTATACAATCTTTGATAAACCTAACAAAAACAAGCAATGGGGAAAGGATTCCCTGTTTAACAAATGGTGTTGGGAAAACTGGCTAGCCATGTGCAGAAAGCAGAAACTGGACCCCTTCCTGACACCTTACACTAAAATTAACTTCAGATGGATTAAAGACTTAAACATAAGACCTGGCACCATAAAAACCCTAGAAGGAAATCTAGGCAAAACCATCCAGGACATAGGAGTAGGCAAGGACTTCATGAACAAAACACCAAAAGCATTGGCAACAAAAGCCAAAATAGACAAATGGGACCTAATGAAACTCCACAGCTTCTGCACAGCAAAAGAAACAGTCACTAGAGTGGATCGGCAACCAACCGAATGAGAAAAAATTTTTCCAGTTTACCCATCTGACAAAGGGCTGATATCCAGAATTTACAAAGAACTCAAACAGATTTACAGGAAAAAAACAAACAAGCCCATTCAAAAGTGGGCAAAGGATATGAACAGACACTTTACGAAAGAAGACATACATGAGACCAACAATCATATAAAAAAATGCTCATCGTCACTGGTCATCAGAGAGATGAAAATCAAAACCACACTGTGATACCATCTCACGCCAGTTAGAATGGCGATCATTAAAAAATCTGGAGACAACAGATGCTGGAGAGGATGTGGAGAAAAAGGAACACTTTTACACTGTTGGTGGGTGTGTAAATTAGTTCAACCGTTGTGGAAGACAGTGTGGCAATTCCTCAAGGCCTTAGAAATAGAAATTCCATTTGACCCAGCAATCCCATTACTGGGTATATATCCAAAAGACTATAAATCGTTCTACTATAAGGACACATGTACACGAATGTTCATTGCAGCACTGTTTACAATAGCAAAGACCTGGAATCAACCCAAATGCCCATTGATAATAGACTGGATTGGAAAAATGTGGCACATATACACCATGGAATATTATGCAGCAATCAGAAATGATGAGTTTGTGTCGTCTGTAGGGACATGGATGAATTTGGAGAACATCATCCTCAGCAAACTGACACAAGAACAGAAAATGAAACACCGCATATTCTCACTCATAGGTGGGTGATGAAAAATGAGAACACATGGACACAGAAAGGGGAGTACTAAACACTGGGGTCTATTGGGGGGAAAAGGGGAGGGCCAGTGGGAGGGGGAGGTGGGGAGGGATAGCCTGGAGAGAAATGCCAAATGTGGGTGAAGGGGAGAAGCAAAGCAAAGCACACTGCCATGTGCGTACCTACGCAAGTGTCTTGCATGCTCTGCTAATGTACCCCAAAACCTAAAATCCAATAAAAAATTAAAAGACAAAAAAAAGATATAACTTATATGAAAAGTTCATTACAATTACCTAATTTATTATTATTTAATAGTTTTTTTTTAACTGATGACTCTGGATTGAGCTGTTCTTATTAAATCAACAATATCAAGTGTCTTATTTATCAATAATCACTTGAAGAAAAATCTTTGTTTCGGGTGGGTAGTTTATAACCCTTGTGCCAAACTTTGACATCTTATAGTAGCTAGCAGAGATAAATATAAAACTACTTGACCAGAACATTTAAAAAATGAAGAAAGAAAAAAAAGTTGACTAATACATCTAAACAATAATGTATGCTGACAATTGTAAAGACATTTTGAATTTACTTTTTAACCCATCAGTTTAAAGCCAACTGATTGGTCAAAAGTCTACTTGTCATGTGAACTTGAGAAAGTATTCAGGAATAAGTTTCCAACTCTCTGAAAAAACATTTAACAACTTTTTTTGAAAGCCAAATTAGAACCCTGTCATATTGTTGGTACTCAAACATTATATACATATGTCGTATAAATACTTAGACATATGGACACACAGAAGTAGATCTTTGGGATTCATAAGATTTTTCATTTGCCAGTTTTTCTTCTCCATTTTAGAACATTAGTCTTTTGATTATTTGTTTCCCACTGTAAACAATTATCAATGAGGAAACTCCAAATTTGCATTTTTAAAGGGACAACTCTTAGGTGAAACAAGATGAAGGATTTACATTTTACTCAAGCCAAAAAAAAAAAAAAATGCTCTAAAAGTTCAGTTAACATGGCCAGGGAAAGCAGACACTCTAAATTGTGATTTTCCTAAAGAGTTTTTTTTAAATTGACTTACTGGCTTAATGGTGGAACATTTTAAGGAACAGAGCCAAGGAAGCATGCAGCTTCTAGGGCCTAACATGCAGGCACAGCTGTAAGGCAGAACAGATCTCAAAAAATCAAGGGTTTCACTTTTATATAAAATCCTCAGGACCTGAAAAAAAGAAAAACATTATGGGATCAGACAATGCCACGTTTTTATTATGCATTTCACTACAAATACATTTCCCCTCAGGTTGGTGGCCAGCAAAAGCCAAATAGCACATTCAATTATCAGCTCTTAGCTCATAGCAATCTCACTATTCAGTGGGGGTTTGGGATGTTTCCACACCTTTCAGGTGGCCAAAGGCATACAAATATCTCTTCCAATAACCAGCCCTAAAATTTATATCTCCTACCTAGCTATTACATACACCAAGGTCAAAAAATTTCTCATTGTGCAAAGTCATTTTTGACAACCAAAAACGCCATTAAGATCCAGTAATGAAATTTAAAAGGTGTGCAGTTTAAGATCTGCAAAAAACTTGCCTGTTTACAACTCTTGGGATTTGTTAAACAAAAATAGTGGTTCCTCCTGAAAACAACCCTGGTGGCTTTTCTGTTGTAAGTAATCCCCAGTTATCAGAAGTTATTTTAGATCTGTTATGTGGGCATCAAGGGTGGCAAGAGAAAAAAAGGACAGACAAAAGTAAAGTAGAGACAATTCAGTTGACTGAGAAGAAAAATATTTTCAAAAAACATGATTCAAAGAGAGAAAGGTCTTTTAGATTCAAACACACACACACACACACACACACACACATATTAGAAATATATGAACATATATTCCAAACATACAAATGTATATATATTCATGTTATATATATTTACATCTTTCTAATATATAATTACATTTAAATATAATTACATATAAATATAATTACATATATTATAAATTTGCTTTTAATTAAGTTCTTAATCATAGATACAGCTCTTAAAAAAATCTTTTTAAATATCCTACTACCACATCATAGTTGGGATAAACCGCTGATATTTTAAAAGTAACACAAATACCAAACAAAAAAGAACTAGACATAGGAACCAAACTCAGTTTGCTGTGGTGAACAGTGCAGACAGAATGTTAGCATTGGGTGGCCACTACCGCGCCTTCAGTTTGGCCTTGGCTAGCAAAAGATGACCTTGTTATGTAGACAAAACCTCTTAGGCTTAAATAGAAAAGTTTTAAAAAAATTCTTTCTGCTAACTGGATTTTTGTTTTCTTTCTACAGCTACAGGAGTTTTAGCCAATTCAGATGCCTTTTTTCCCACAATTTGGAACATTCATTTGGATTTGACCAGGTCAGAAAGAGATGGTCATACCTCACGGGAGAAAACTGAAACGACAACAACAAAACCCAAACATAAACAAACAACAACAGACAGGCAAAAGAAACAACTGCGCAATTCACATGATTACTGAGTGTTCTGATGGTAAGAAGAAGTTAAAAACACCTGGTTGGTCATCTTAACTTTTAGTCTTTAAGGAACATTTTCAAGACAAAACTCTAATTCAACTACTTACCTGGAAATATTGCTCAGGCTGATGATCACTCACTACCATCTTAGAGAAGTAGGAAAAAACTCACACTCACCTTCCTTGTCAGAAGCAAGCTGAAACTCAAGAAAGGAAGTGCCTGCTCTCCACCATCATGGAAGCAGGAAAGCTTGCCTTTTGTGTTGGAAGCGAGTAACCCTTCAGAAAAGGAGTTGTACAGCAAAATCAACCTTAGATTTCAACCAAATTTTGGGAGATCAGGGACTCTCTAGAGGGGAGAAGCTCCCCAACTTCCACAAATTTTCCTATTGGTTTGAGAAATGAAGATAGCCTAGGTTAATATTAAGCAATATTGAGATTTATCAAAGGCCAGGGCCGCCTTTGTAATATTTTTCTCTTCCTTTTTAAATCTTTATTGGTATAAAATCTGTTTTGTCAGAAACTAGGATTGCAACACCTGCTTTTTTCTGTTTTCCATTTGCTTAAATGATTTTTCTCC
Source organism: Callithrix jacchus (assembly GCF_049354715.1). NCBI lineage: Eukaryota > Metazoa > Chordata > Mammalia > Primates > Cebidae > Callithrix > Callithrix jacchus. Next base: position 13,711,410 of record NC_133517.1, read on the forward strand.
ATTCTTTTATATTGAGCCTATGTGTGGCACTGCATGTGTGATGGGTGTCTTAAAGAGCATACTGGAATGGGTCATGGTTCTTTATCCAGCTTGCCCTTCTGTGTCTTTCAATTGGAGCATTTAGCCCATTTACATTTAAGGTTAGTAATGATGTATGTGGATTTGATCCATGCTGTTGGCTGCTTATTTTGCAGACATGTGTGTGTGGCTGGTTTTTAGCATCACTGGTCTGTGTATTTCAGTGCGTTTTTATAGTGGCTGGTGATGGTTTTTTCTTTCCACAGTGCTTCCTTCAGGAGCTCTTGTGAGGCAGGTGGTAATGAATTCCCTCAGCATTTGCTTCTCTGAAAAGGATCTTATTTCTCCTTCATTTATGAAGCTTAGCTTAACTACACATAAAACTCTGGGTTGAAATTTCTTTTAAGAAGTTGAATATTGAGCTTCACAATCTCTTCTGGCTTTCGGGGTTCCAGCTGAGAAGTCCGCTGTTAGTCTGATGGGTTTCCCTTTGGAGGTAACCTCACCTTTCTCCATAGGTGACTTTAACATTTTTTCTTTCATTTTTGACCTCGGAGAATCTAATGATTATGTGTCTTGGAGATGATCTTCTCGTGGCATATCTTACTGAGGTTCTCCGGATTTCCTGAATTTGAATGTTGGCTTGTCTGGCTCACTTGGGAATATTCTAACGATATTCTGAAATATGTTTTCCAAGTTGGTTCCATTCTCATCTCTTTCTGGTATATGAATCAGTCATAGATTTGATCTCTTTACATAATCCCATATTTCTCAGAGGTTTTGTTTATTCCTTTCCATTCTTTTTCCCCCATTCTTGTCTGCATGTTTTATTTCTGAATGCCAGTTTTCAACTTCTGAGATTCTCTCCTCTGCTTGGTTTATTCTGCTAGGTGGTCTTGCACATGAGATGGGGCTGGTCTGACCTCAGCACTCCTTAGTCTGCTTGCCTCTCCCAGGGCCCCAGCCTGGCCACACCTGCTTACAGGGCACTCTCGGGTGCCCACACACACTACAAGAATTTTCATAATACAGTCACACCCAATCACCATGTACTGTATTATGAAAAGTCTTGTACTGTGCTTCTCAGCTCTATCAGGTCAGATATGTTCTTTATACTGGCTCTTTTTTCTGTTACCTCCTGCAATGTTTTACAATGATGTTTAGCTTCCTTGCATTGGATTACAATGTACTTCTTTCACTCAGTGAACTTTGTTTCTACCCATATTCTGAATTCTACTTGTATCATTTCAGACATCTCAGCCTCAGCCCAGTTCTGAACACTTGCCAGAGAGTGCAATCATTTGGAGGAAAGAAGGCACACTGAGTTTTTGAGTTTTCAGTGCTCTTGTACAGATTCTTTCTTATGTTTATGGGATTATCAACCTTCAACCTTTGAGGATGCTGACCTTTAGACAGGGTATTTTTATTTTATTGTATTTGATTACATGACCTTTATAGTTTGATTGTGGTGTTAGGTGTATTCAGCTTTGCTTCTGGAAGATTTTAGGGGGCTGATGTTCAGCTACCAATTCCTAGACTATGTGCTTTAACTCTGAGGAAATTTTATTGGGCCCCAACTTTGTTTTCTGGCTCCTCCAGATTTGGAGTCCACTGTACTGAGGGACCAAAGTGCTGCACCTGCAGCAGAGTGCCTGTAACCCTGTGGGTGTTCACCGTGGTGGAGGCAAGACAGCTAAGATGAGGGCCAGGGGGCCCCTATTGTGTGCTGTTGTACTGGAGCTCTATTGGTTTGGGGTGGGGTGCTGGCCAGCACAGGCCTCGGTGCCTTCTGTGAGCCTCCCCAAGCATCAGTGGTTGCTCAGGATGTAAGAGGGTCCCTTTTTCTCTGTACAGCATTACCTTAAGGGCGAGGTGCTGGAGGAGGTGGAGATTTTTGGCTCTGTGCCTGCCATGGCTCCATCTTCAATAGCAGTTGGCATGGGCTGGGGTGTGTGTTGCACTCCTCTGTGCTGGTAGGGCAAGTGTAGAAAAATCTTGTATGAAGCAAGCCCCATGTAAACACACACCACCAAAGTGATGTAGTAAGTTTCCATATAAAGAGCTGCAGTATGGAGAGGCAATGTACAAACTGGCATATGCCTGTGGGGGCCACCTTGCTACAGCTCTCCGCTGGTCAGGCATGGTCCACTGGCACAGAAGCTATGGTATAAGCAGGTGTGGCCAGGCTGGGGCCCTGGGAGAGGCAAGCAGACTAAGGAGTGCTGAGGTCAGACCAGCCCCATCTCATGTGCAAGACTGCCCAGCATAGATCAGGTCTGAGAGAAAAAGTCTCTCAAGAGTGAAGCCGCAGCACAGCACAGCTGCTCTAAAAGACATGGCCAGACTCCTTTTTCAAATAAGTCCCCCTTTTTAAGAGGGAGACTCTCAGACCTGATCTATGCTGGGCAGTCTTGCACACGAGATGTGGCCAGTCTGACCTCAGCACTCCTAAAGTGCTGGGGTAAAGTGATTCATAAGAGCAATCTTAGAGAGACAGCTGTCCCTGCCCACCCCAGAGGGCTCCACATCAGCTGGACTGCTGCTTCACCACTTTGCTGGTTTCCTGTGGGCTCTACCGCAGAGATGCGGGTTAGCAATTACTTCATGCAATCAGCCCAGGATGGAGGGTCTGTGTTGTGGGCTCAAGCCAGGGTTCCCTGATGATCATGTGTATGGTACCCATGGGAGATGGAATGGCTTGCTCCTTAAGTCAACTGCAGCTTCTTGGAGGTGTCAATATGGCACTTAGGGTCTTTGCTCCATTGATATTCTGAGAGTAGCAAGGACAGTTCCACTTCAGAGGCAGTGGCAGAGAGGATTTCAGCTGCTCCTGGAAGCTCTGTCCAGGGAATTGCTGAGTTGCAACTGGCTTAATAGCTCCAGTGGAATGTTTGCAGAGATCCAGGCTGGGAGAACCTGCCCATCAAGGAGCTATGGAAACTGGCACCCACCTAACAGTCTGGCCACTTTTCCGTAGGGCTTCTGTGGTATGCTGGGGTCCACTACAGTCCCTACTTGCCTCAGAGTTTCCAGTACCTGAGAGTATCACTAATAAAGTCTGCAAAAAGGCAAAGATGATAGCCTGCCCCTTCCTCTGGGAGCTCTGTACAACTGAGGTACAAACTTGTTGCCAATCTAGTCACACCTACAAGAGGTGGCTGGACAAGTTGAGAAGTCATGCTTAGACAAGAGGAACAAGAAAAGGGTCTTGCTTAAAAAAGAAGTCTGGTCATATTTTTGCAGAGCAGCTGTGCTGTGCTGGGGTTCACTTCAGCCCCTGGTTGCCTCAGGCACTCTGAAGCCCTAAGGCTGAAATGGCTGAGTTTCCCAAACAGCAAATATGATAGTCTGGTCCTCCCCCTGGGAGCTCTGACCCAGGGAGGCCTGAAACCTCTTGCAGCCAGAGAACAGCAGTGAAGGTAGCTGGAGACCGTGATTGAAAGGCTCCACCCAGTGACAAGAAATGTGGTCAGGGACTGACTTAAAAAAGACTGGCCAAGTTTTTGTAGGGTGGCTTTGCTGCACTGGGGTACCACTTCCACCCCTGGTCAGCTTGGGCTCTCCAAAGCCCGCAGGCCAGGACAGCTGGTTGCCCAAACTCAAAGGTGCCGACCCCCCTCTCCCCTTTGGGACCTCTGTCCCAGGAGGGGATTCAAATCTCTTGTTGGCAGAGGAACACTGCTGGAGGTAGCTGCAGGTCCCATTTGGGAAGTTCCATCCAGTGAGGAGAAACAGGATCAGGGGCCTGCTTACAGAATAAGTCTGGCCATGATTTGTTCAAGCAGCTGTGCTGTGTGGGATCTCTTCCGCCCCTGGTCAGTTTGTATACTCCAAAGTCTTCAGGCTGGAATGGATGAGTCACCCAAACAAAAAAGATGGAGGCCTGCCCGATCTTTCCTCTCAGAGTTTACCTTGTATGATGACACTTAATCTTTAGGCTGTTAATTTTACTGTCAGCATTAGAGAGTCGTTCACAAAGAATCTCACTGTTATCTTTTAGGTTAGACACATGAGAATTGATTGCTTCCTGTAAATAAACCCGTTCATGTCTTGTTCTCTGGAAAGAGGTCTCTTTCTGCTACCTGACTTTGGTCACCATCATGTAGGGTAGCAGCTGGTCTACCATGAGATGACTACATTTCCATTTCCAGCCTTTCCTTCTGGCGTTTTTCATTCTTGAGCTCAGAACTGAGCATTTTATTCTCAGTTGTCAAAGTGATAAGCTGTTCACTGTACTGAAACACTGTTTTTGCTAATGTTTCCTCAGTCAGTTTTATAGCATTTCGAAGACTGTCATTCTTTTCTTTTTCACTTTCAATGTCTTCTAAATATTTCTTTTCCTTTAGCTGGTTCTGATGTTTTATTATGTCCAGTTCCAGTCTTAGCATGGCAAGTTCTTCTTGCAATATGCAATTTTCATGCAAGAGATCTTCGTCTTTCATTTGGCAAAGAGCAATCTAAGTAAACAAAGAGAACTTTTAGTTAGCCCTCAATAGAATGACATAATTTGTTCTGAAATTAAAGAGTAACCTGTATATTTGTATAATGAAAGAATTCCCGTAGAGAATATTTAACTGGAAAAAACATTGGACAAAACTTCAAGCCTAACAGAGTGAGAATTCCCGAAAGTTTAAATATTTATTTCAAGGTCATAAAAAATAAATCACTAGAGAATTTTCAAGAATCTCAAAATTGTAAAAGCCTTTCTCTGAGTTACAAAAACCCCAGAGGCATAAAATATAAGATTAACACATTTGACTATATATTTTAAGTTGCGTTTACACTCTGATAAGTGGATAGAAGCAATTTCTCAAAGTTCTTTAAGTTCCTTTGTCTGAAGAATGTTTTATCAACATTCTACTTTTCTAGTATTTGTACAGTCAGGCATAAGAATTACATTTATTCATCATGGTTAAATCTAAGCACTGTCCCCTTCTACATTGTACACATCTGCATCTAAGCACTGCACTTCTGCATACAACACTAAACTCATGTAAGATAACAATACTTAAAAGGAAAGGTTGAAAAATATGCAAGATGCAGCATTTTCCTCAGGTCTTCTGATGCTACTTCTAGTGATACTCCACAAAATCATAGTTCTTTCTATGGTATAAATATATAAATACAAAAGAAGTCTTTCATTTCAAAATATGAATGGTAAATATATTACAACTTATAGAGCTTTTCTTAGAACTCATGAGATTATTTGCCATTCCAATAACTTTTATTTCCTCTTTATAATGTTTAAAACAATAATTCGTGTTAAATAGAGGAAAATATACTGAACTATTTCTCTGGAAATAAAATACTTATCAATAAATTGTCACTAAATGTGTATTGTGGCATGTCACTGTTTCCAAAGCTCTTTGCACTGAAATGAGAAACTACATGGAGTAAACTGGTATTCTCCTCAAATGTAAGGATAGTGACATCCACAATATGGCCTCCGAATCAGCTATACATTTCCTGCTTTCCTATGAGTGAAAATAATAAACTGACCTTTCCATTAATATTCTAAGAAGATGAAATAATGTCCAAAAGCTGGAAAATCTGTTGTTAATAGTAAAACTTATTTTTGATAGTAAAAAGAACTTCAATTCTTATGAAAAATACCAAAAGTTTCTCCTTTGGATTGAGGCCATTGTGAATGTCACCACTAGACTGCTGCAGGCAAATGGAGTTGAATTAAGAACATGGCTTTATCCTATATATACATATATAGATAAATGATAAAAGATATGTACATACATATGTCCATATATATATATATATATATATATATGTGTGTGTGTGTGATATAAAAATCATTTATGCTTTCCAAAATACATAGGGTTGGGTTTTCAAATATACACATATAAAAAAATTTGAAAATAACCAAAGAAAATTCCTTAGAATTCATTTTTTTTTCAACCACTTCTGTCTGCTTCTGATAATCAGTCAGAATCTCAGCTAGTAATATTCTACCATTCTGTTCTTCAGAGAGTTGCTTCTGGTTAACGTTTTGTTTCTGCACAACCTAGAGATACAGTACGTTTTTGGTTTAATAGGACTGAAAAAGAAAGTCTAAAAGAGCAGAACCTCTTTTATAAAACTGTTAGAAGAAAGTAGCCTCTTAAGAAACAAAAAGTTTTAAGCCTCAAGAATCATTAGAATTTTAGTTGCATACGTAACAGTCAAATTTCTCTAAGAGGAAAAACAGTTCTTACCTACCGAAAGATACAGTATTGTGTAATAAAATTTCTGTCAAAATATTTAACACATTTCATTACAGTTTCAAAGCTATTTAGCCTGTATTTTAACATCAAAATCCATAAATGAGCATGAATGTCAGTAATTAAACTCAACTTATTTCCCATTTCTTCATTCTGAAAACACAGACTGAGCATCACAGACTGAAATGCCAAGGTTTACAAATACTCTAACTATAAATGTCATAGCACATTTTAAAAATTAGATAACAGTTTTGGTGTGTTTTACATCTAAATAACATACCACATTAAATCAAAGAAATATTATAAGTAATACTGATGAAACATAAAATTGAAAATATAAAATTTGTATCTGAAATTAATATACCTGATCCAAATTGTTTCTTACTGTCCTGAATTCCATGGCTCGTGTTTGCAAAGTCTGTTCGTGTTGTTGGTTCATTTCAAATTCTTTTTCATATTCCTCTTGTTTTCTTTTTAACTCCTCTCTACCTTTTTTGTACAACATATCTGCATTCCTTGTCTTCTCTTCTTCTTGTTTTAAGGCCGATCTACAGTTAAATACAGTTATAGTAAAAGTTGTTTTGTTAGAAAACAAAAAGTTTATTTTGTGATCTAGCTCTTCCTGTATAGGTTTATTATTCAAATAAAATCTCTGTGTTTTTGACTATTTTTTCTTTCTAGTTTTCATGCTTTTAATTTATTCCTTCAATCTCTCCCAAGGGATAAATACTTGAAAGGTAGAGAGGAACGAACATCTTGCTAATTGGTGAGTTTTTGTTACTAGTAACTCCGATAAATGTTATGGGAAAGGATATTAGAAATTATTCAGTAAAGTTACAAGTTGAAAATTACCTCTTTTTCACACAGTCATAGGAACTTCTTAATTAGGACAGATCATTTCAAATTAACTAATTAAAAAGAACATACTATTTACAAATAAACAAGTTTATAAATTCACTAGAAGAAATTTTAATTTTCATGAAATACTGCAAGTATCCCTAAAATGATTTACAGGGCAAGATGTCACCATCAGATGTGTTTAACACAATGTATATCTGCTGATTAATCCAAGACAAAGCAAAAGGGTCTCACATCTGTTAACCCAGCTGTCCCCAACCATGTTGGCACCAGTCAGTGGTTCTATGGAGGATAATTTTTCCATGGATCTGAGGTGGGGGGATGTTTCCAAAATGATTCAAGAACATTGCATTTATTGTGTACTTTATTTCTATTATTATTAATCATAATATACAATGAAATAATTATATAACTCATCATAATGTAGAATCAGTGGGAGCCATGAGCTTGTTTTCCTGTAGCTACATGGTCCCATCTGGGGGTGACAGGAGACAGTGACATATCATCAGGCATTAGATTCTCATAAGGAGTGCATGACCTAGATCCCCTGCATGAGTAGCTTACAACAGGGTAGGGTGACACTCTTAGGACAATCCAATGCCACCACTGATCTGACAGGAGGAAGAGCTCAGGCAGTAAGGCAAGTGAAGGGAAGTGGTTGTAAACACTAATGAACCTTTATTTCTCACCTGCCACTAACCTCCTGCTGTGTGGTCCAGTTCCTAACAGGCCAGGGATTGGTACTAGTCTGTGGCCTGGGGATTGGGAGCCCCTGTGTTAGCCCATACTTTTTATATTTATTTTCTGGAAACATTTTCCACTTATGTTCTTGATACCTATCTATTTTATAAACAACTCAGAAATGCCTTTTGGAACAAGACATGCTCTAATATTTAAGCAATGAAGAGCAACATGTATTTTAATGTAGAACAGAATTAATGTTAACTGGTATGACAGATGTAAAATAAATTCATCCTTAATCCCTTTCCTTTTTACTTTTTATTTCATGAAAGCTAAGAATAAAACTAGGAATTCCCAGGCAAAGCAACTGGGCAAGAGAAATAAAGAGCACCCAAACCGGAAAAGAGGAAGTAAAACTATCTCTTCCCCAATGATATTGTCTTATAACTAGAAAACCATAAAAACTCCTACTAAACACTCCTAGATATTTTTTTTAGACGGAACCCCTGTTGCTGCCCAGCCTAGATTGCAATGGTGTCATCTCGGCTCACTGCAACCTCCGCCTCCTGGATTCAAGCAATTCTCCTGCCTCAGCATCACTAGTAGCTGGAATTACAGGCATGCACCACCACACACTGCTAATTTTGTATTTTTAGTAGAGACGGGGTTTCTCCATGTTGCTCAGCACGGTCTTGAACTCTTGACACTAGGTGATCCACCCGGTTTGGCCTCCCAAAGTTCTGGGATTACAGGCATGAGCCATCATGCCTGGCCAACACTCCTAGGTTTGATAAATGAATTCAGTAAAATCTCAGAGTTTACAAAATAAATGAATATCAATCAGTATCACCACTATACACCAACTACAACAAAGCTGAGAGTTATTTCAAGAACCCAATCCCTTTTACAATGGCTGCAAAAGTGTAAAATGCCTAGGAATATACTTAATGAGGGAGTAGAGTGATCTATATAAGGATAACTGAAAAACACCACTGAAGAAATAATAGATGACACAAATGAAAATACATCCTATGTTCATGGACTGAAAGAACTGATATTGTAAAAATGACTAGAGTGCCCAAAGCAGTCTACAGATTGCATACAATTCCTCTCAAACTACCAATGTCATTCTTCATAGAATCATTTAAAAATGCTGACATTTATGTGGAGCCACGAAAGAGCCTGAATAACAACAGACATACCAAGCAAGAGGAACAAATATGTTGGTATCACATTACCTGACTTCAAATCATACTCTAAGGCTACAGAAACAATAATGGCATGATACTGGTATAAAAGTAGATACACAGATCAATGGAATAGAATACTCAAGTCAGAAATAAAGCCACTTACAAGAAAATGATCCTTGAGAAATGATACACAAAAATATGCTAGAGAAAGTACATGTTATTCAATAAATGGTGCTGGAAAAAAAAGCCACATGAAAAAGAATGAAACTGGATCTCTATCTCTAACCATATACAAAAATTAATTCAAGATAGATTAAAGGCCTAAACCTAAGACCTGAAAACACTGGCCAGGCAAAGAATTTATGGGGAAGACCCTAAAAGCAAATGCAACAAAAATGAAAGTAAATAAATAAATGAAACCTAATGAAACTAAAAAGCTTCAGCACAGCAAAGGAAATAATCATCAGAGTAAACCAACAACCTATGGAATGAGAAAAAGTATTTGCAAACTATGAATCTCACAGAGGACTAATATCCATAATCTACAAGAAACTCAAACCAATCAGCAGGAAAAATACAAATAATTCCATTAAAAAGTGGGCAAATGTCGTGAATAGACATTTCTCAAAAGAAGATATACAAATGGTGAACAAGCATATAAAACTCGCTAAACATCACTTACGAGGGAAATGTAAAATGAAACAAAATGAGACATCACCTCATTGTAGCCAAACTGGGATTATTAAAAATCAAAAAACAATAGATATTGGTGTGGATGTGACAAAAAGAGAACAGTTATACACTGTTCGTAGGAATCCAAGTTAGTACAAAATCTATGGAAAACAGTACAGAGATTCATCAAATAACTCATAAAGGTACATCCTACCATTCTATCCAGCATTCTCATTTCTGGATATCTACCCAAAATAAAATAAATTATTATATCAAAAAAACACCTGCATACATATGTTTACTGCAGCACATTTCACAATATACGAAGATATGGAATCAACCAGTATCCAACTGGTGTCTAGAATAAAGAAAATGTGGTGTCTATACATATATGCATGTGTGTGTGTGTGTGTGTGTGTGTGTGTATGCACCCATACCACAGAATATTGCTCAGCCATAAAGAATAATAATACAATGTTTTTTGCAGACACCTAGATAATTAGAGGCCATTATTCTAAATAAAGTAACCCTGGAATGAAACAACAAATACCACATGCTTTTATAAGTGGGAGCTGTGATATGGGACTGTAAAGGCAGAGTGGTGTAATGACATCAGAAACTCAGAAGAAGGAAGAAGAAAGATGAGAAATCAAAACTACCTATTGGGTGATGGGTACACTCAAATCCCAGACTTTGCCACTATACAATTAATCCATGTAACTTGTACCCCTAAAGCTGCTGACATAGAAATAAGTAAATTTAAACACGGAATAAAAAGAAGTAAAAAGTTTTTAAAAAGTATTCTGATTTGAGACAAATGGCCATTTCATGCTCTCTTGATTGAACTGTAAATTAATACAAATATTATTTTTTAATTTTAATTTTTAATTTCTGGAGTACATGTGCAGAATGTGCAGGTTTCTTTCATAGGTAAATGTGTGTCATGGTGCTTTGCTGCATCTATCAATCCATCACCTAGGTATTGACTCCAGCATGCATTAAATACAAATATTCCTGAAGACAATTTAGAAATATTGATCCAAGGCCTTTTTTAAAAAGTTTCCATATTTTAAATAAAAAATTCTATATTGAAGACTTTATTTAAAGTAAATAATTCAAAATCTAGAAAATAATTTATAGAAAAGATGCTCTGGACTGGGTGCAATGGCTCATGCCTTTAATCCCAATGCTTTGAAAGGCTCAGGCAGGAGGATTGTTGGAGGTCAGGAGTTGGAGGTCATCCTGGGCAACATAGTGAGACCTTGTCTTAATGAAAAGTTTAAAAAGCTAGCCAGGCATGGAAGTGTGTACCTATACTTCTAGCTATTTAAAAAACTGAGGTGAGAGGATCCCTTGAGCCCAAAAGTTCAAAGCTGTAGTGAGCTATGATTGCACCACTGCACTCTAGCCTCAGTGACAGAGCAAAACCCTGTCTAATAATAATGTCTAATAATAGTGTCTAATAATGATAATGGTAATAATGTTAATAATAATAAAAGATGTTCCTTGCAGCATTAATTCTAACACAAAAGAATTTAAAACTCCACATTCAATTTGTTAAATTATGAGATTTCTGTATGGCAGACTTCTATATAGCCATTAAAATCATAATATAAAAGAATATGCAATTATTAGAAGAATCACAATGAAGAATTTGTTATATTATTTCCAAGATTTTCATACTCCACAAGACCAAGACATTTTCTCCTGTTAAGCTCTAGAAAGTCACAATCACAACAATTCTCACAGATATCTTTAGTATTAAAAAGTTAAAATATTTTTTAAACTAGAATATCATACCTCAAAGTGGAGAATTCTTGCTCAAATTCACCTTTTTGATTCAGTAACGGTAATTGTGCTTCCTTTGTTTCAGATAGCTCCTTCTCTAGTACATGAATCATATTTTCCATTTGTTCCATTTCTATGGTAAGTTGTTCCCACTGATTATTTTGAAGTTCTAGTAAGTGTTCATCGGAAAGAACTGCATCCTGGATTTTTGACAGGCTGGCAGAATCTGCATCAGGGAAAACAAGGTAGAAATAAAATATATGAGTACTTTTTGGATATAAAGTCCTGTGCATTTTAACATTCACCCATCCATACACCAAACAGATATGCACGGATTTCCTACCATGTGGAAGACATTCTACTGAGCTTTGCAGAGAAAACAAACAATAACTCTGCTCTTGTTTAATTTTAAGTGTACTGAAGAACAAGGACAATAAAAGTGAAATTACAAATTCAGATGGATGCTGCAAGAAAACAATTCTATGATCACATTGAATTCGATATATACTGGGCTCTTGAAAAGAGATGGCTACACTGATTAATGAAGGACAAGAAGGAAGCAGTTAAGTAAAAGATGTAGAGAAATATTCCAGCCAGTATGGAAGATGCTGAAGCTCTGCTGCAGTCTCTTCTGGCCACAATGGAGCAGCAGATACTGATTTACCTTCTTGTCTGAAACAAAGACAAAAAAGACAAAATACATACAACAGTGATTTTCGAGAACATGGACTTCAGGTAATGAAGACAATGATCCCGTAAGACAGGAAACACATGAAGTAAGCCTTACCAACACCCCAGCTCCCTAACTTGACAAAGTTTCCAGGCCACCATACCAGGAGAAAAAAAACTGAGGTGCAGTCCACCAGATTCCTTGAGTTGGCACAATGAAGCCAAGAGTCTCAAAAAACCAAGGTAGACAGAAACCACAAAACAGAACACTGAAAGATGACAGCAGTACAGGAAAAGAACACTGGAGATCTGCAAAAGTACCCCCTGGGATATTTATTTAACAGAGTAATGAACACTACCTGCGTGCTAGGAAACTACTTGAGACCAGGGAAATATTTTCTTAAAAAAAGAGATTTACAGAAAAAAAACAAACAAGCCCATTCAAAAGTGGGCAAAGGATATGAACAGATACTTTACGAAAGAAGACATATATGAGGCCAACAGTCATATGAAAAAATGCTCATCATCACTGGTCATCAGAGAGATGCAAATCAAAACCACATTGAGATACCATCTCACGCCAGTTAGAATGGCGATCATTAAAAAATCTGGAGACAACAGATGCTGGAGAGGATGTGGAGAAAAAGGAACACTTTTACACTGTTGGTGGGAGTGTAAATTAGTTCAACCATTGTGGAAGACAGTGTGGCGATTCCTCAAGGCCTTAGAAATAGAAATTCCATTTGACCCAGCAATCCCATTACTGGGTATATATCCAAAAGACTATAAATCCTTCTACTATAAGGACACATGTACACGAATGTTCATTGCAGCACTGTTTACAATAGCAAAGACCTGGAATCAACCCAAATGCCCATTGATAATAGACTGGATTGGAAAAATGTGGCACATATACACCATGGAATATTATGCAGCAATCAGAAATGATGAGTTCGTGTCGTTTGTAGGGACATGGATGAATCTGGAGAACATCATCCTCAGCAAACTGACACGAGAACAGAAAATGAAACACCGCATATTGTCACTCATAGGTGGGTGATGAAAAATGAGAACACATGGACACAGAAAGGGGAGTACTAAACACTGGGGTCTATTGGGGGGAAAAGGGGAGGGCCAGTGGGAGGGGGAGGTGGGGAGGGATAGCCTGGGGAGAAATGCCAAATGTGGGTGAAGGGGAGAAGAAAAGCAAAGCACACTGCCATGTGTGTACCTATGCAACTGTCTTGCATGCTCTGCTCATGTACCCCAAAACCTATAATCCAATAAAAAATTTAAAAAAAAAATTAGAAGAAGTAGTGCCTGTTGCTCACAATATACCAGGAAGAGTGTCCATTCCTATGACTGATACTGGAAAAATTTCACAAAATAAAGAATAGTGTTATCAGAAACACTTTACCTCAGGAGTGGAAAGTTAGACCAAATCATAATGCAAGACCAGAAAGATCGGGTTGTTTATAAGTAAGTCAACTGTGTCCACAAATAAATCTCAAGCAGTGGTATGGAAGGTATTTTTTGAAAGCAAACTGCACTAGTAGGAATTCAAATTAAAAAGTTAAGACTAGGTCAGTTACGGTGGCTCATACCTGTAATCCCAGCACGTTGGAAGGCTGAGGCAGGCAAATCACTTGAGGTCAGGAGTCCAAGACCAGCCTGACCAACATGATGAAACCCCCTCTCTAATAAAAATACAAAGAAATTAGTTGGGCATCGTGGTAGACACCCATAACCACAGCTTCTCAGGAGGCTGACGCAGGAGCATTGCTTGAACCCAGGAGGCAGAGGTTGGAGTGAGTGGTGATCGATCTACTGCACTCCAACCTGGGCAACAGAGTGAAATTTGTCTCAAAAAAGAAAAGTCAGAACTGAAAACAACACTGAGTGGAAGTAAATACAGACTAGATATCACAAAAAAAGAAGATTCAAAAATTTGAGACATCAGAGAACTATGAGAAAACTTTAAGCAATAATATATAAATCCCCAAAGAGAAAGGTAGAAAGACAAACCATAAAGATAAAATGGCCAGAAACGTTCTAAACTTAATGAAAACTATAATCTCACAAATCTGGCTGGGAGACAGGAGATGAAAGTATACTACTCTAATTTTCTTATGCCATATATGATATGACATAATATTGCCTGAAGGTGAGCTGTGATAATTTAAAATCATACAGTACAAATTGTAATGCAACCACCAAGATAGCAAAAGAAGAGTTATAGCCAATAAGCCAATAAAAGAGAGATAAAACTAAATCATAGAAGTTATATAACTAATTGAAAAGAAAGCAGAAAAAGAAGGGAAAAAAGAACAGCTGGAACTAATGAAAATCAAACAGCATGATGACAGATAAACTTAACTATTAATATATCAATAATCACATTATAAATAAAACTGGCCTTAAAACCTAAATTAAAAGACAGATTGTCAAACTCTATAAAAAGCAAATCCTACTTCATGCTACCTATAAGAAACACATTTTACATGTAAAAATGCAAATTAATTAAAAGAAGAAAAAATAAATACCACACAAACAATTGACAAAAGAAAACTAAGCAGGAATAGTTATGGTAATATCAGCATAGATTTCACAGCAAACAATATTACTAGCTATAAACAACATCATTTCATAATGATAAAATGTTCAATTAATCAAGAACACCTAATCCTAAATGTTTATGTACTAGTAACATAACAGCATCAAAAACATAGGCAAAAAAACTGATAAAAGAAATTGACAAATTCACCGGTAGAGACTGAGATTTCAATATTGCTTACTCAATACGTGATAGAAAAAGGAGGCAGAAAATCAGCAAGATGACAGTATTCTTGAAGAACACTGTGTTTCTCAAGAACACTTAGTAAAACAGACCATATTCTAGGCCATACAATAAATCTTCATAAAGGAATTAAGTCAATGGATTTAAGTCATATAATGTATGACCCCTGACCACAAATGAATCAAATTAGAAATCAATAACAAAATATCTCATGAAAATACTCAAAAATTTGGAAACAAAGTAACACACATCTAAATAACCCTAGGTCAAAGAGGTGATGCAAAGAGGAATTAGAAACTATTTTGAACTGAATAAAAATGAAAATACTGCCTGGGCACAGTGGCTCATGCCTGCAATCCCAGCACTTGGAGGACCGAGGCAGGCGGATCATGAGGTCAGGAGTTTGAGACCAGCCTGACCAACATGGTGAAACCCCATCTAAAAATACAAAAATTAGCTAGGCAGGTGGCACACACCTGTAATCCTAGCTACTCAGGAGGCTGAGGCAGGAGAATTGCTTGAACCCAGGAGGCAGAGGTTGCAGTGAGCCAAGATTGTGCCACTGCACTCCAGCCTGGGTAACAGACCAAGACTCTGTCTCAAAAAAAAGAAAGAAAGAAAGAAAATACTGTACGACAGAATTTGTAGAATATAGCTACAACAGTACTTAAATAAAAAGTTAGCACTGAATGTTTATACTGAAAGACCCTCAAATCAATGGCCTTCACTTCTGTCTTAAGAAAGTATAAAAGAACAAAATTCAAAGAGAGAGAGAGAGAGCAAATTAAACCCAAAAGAAGCAGAGGAAATGATATAACAAACATCTGCTATGGTCTGAACATTTGTGTTCTCCCAAAACTCCTATGTTGAAACATAATCACAGAGGTGATGTTATTAGAAATTGCTGCTTTGTGGAGGCGACTACCTCATGGAACCCAAGTCCTTATGAATGGGATTAGTGCCCTTATCTAAGAGAGCCCAGAGAGCTCATTCACCCCTTTTGCCATATGTAGCACACAGGGGAAAAAAGGAAACCTAGAAACCAAGAATTGGTCCCTCACCAGACACTAAATATCCCGGCACCTGGATCTTGGACTTTGCAGCCTCCAAGAATGTAACAAATCAGTTTCTGTTGTTTATAAGCTACCCAGTCTTTGGTGTTTTGTGATAGCAGGCCAAACATGATGACATCCAAGACGAAACCAGTAAAACAGAGAAACAATAGGGAAACTCGATGAAACCAAACATTTTAAGGAGGTCAATGAAAGTGACAAACCTTGATCTAACCAGGCTGATCATACAAAAAAAAAAAAAAAGAACAAATTACTAATTTCAGAAATATGTAGATTTTTTTTTGAAACAGAGTCTCGCTCTGTTGCCCAGGTTGGAGTGCAATAGTACAATCTCCACTCACTGCAACCTCTACCTCCCAGGTTCCAGTGATTCTCCTGCTTCAGCCTTTCGAGCAGCTGGGATTACAGGTGCCCACCACCATGCCCAGCTAATTTTTGCATTTCTACAAGAGATGGGGTCTCACCATGTTGGCCAGGCTGATCTCAAAGTCCTGACCTCAGGTGATCCACCCGCCTTGGCCTCCCAAAGTGCTGGGATTACAGGCATGAGCCACCATGCCGGCCCAATGTGACATTTTTATAAATTCTACAGATATTAAAAGAATAGAAAAATAATAGTTTGAGTTTTATGTAACTAACCATGACAACGTAGGTTAAATGGACACATTCCTTGAAATGTAAAAATCACCAAAGCTCAATCAAGAAGAAATAGATAACCCAAATCACCCTATATCTACAAAAGAAAATGAAGTTGAGAAAACTCCAAGCCCAGACAGCTATGCTGGTGAATTCTATCAAACATTTTAGGAAGACATAATATAATTTTACACAACATCTCCCCACAAATATAAAGAGGAGAAATACAACACAGCTCAATCTACAATGCTAGTATTACCCTGAATCAAATGATATTGCAAAAAGAAAACTCCCTCATGAACGTTGACAAAAAATTTAACCAGTTTTTGAAGCAACCAAGATATCCTGCAATAGGCGAATGAACAACGTCTGGTACAGTCATACAGTAAACTACTATTCAATGCCAAGCAGAAATGAGGTGTCAGCTTATGAGAAGATGTGATGGAAACATAAATGCATATTACTAAGTGAAAGACGCCAATCTGAAAGCTATGCACTGTATGATTTCCTCATACAGGAACTCATACGACATCCTCAAAAAAGCAACACTATGGATACTGTAAAAAGATCAGTGGTTGCCTGGGGTTAAGGAGGACAGGAAAGGGCAGATAGGTGAAACATAAAGGAGTTTTAGAGCCATAAAAATACTTTGTACAATTTCCAAACCTACAGAATGTACAACACCAAGAGTGCACACTAATCTAAACTATGAACTTTGGATGATTATGACATGCCATTTTGATTCATCAGTCATATACTGTACCACCCTAGTGAGTGATACTGATATTGGGGAAGGCTATCTGTGTCTGGGGACAGGAAGTACATGGACAATCTCTGTACCTTACTCTCAATGCTGCTGTAAACCTACAACTACATTAAAATAGTCTTTAAAAAATATCTAAACAAAATTTTGGCAAACTGAATACAAATAAATATAGGACCATTGTTGCCCAGGTTGGTCTCAAACTCCAGCTTCAAGCCATCCTCCTGCCTTGACCTCCCAAAGTGCTGAAACTACCAGCATGAGCCACTGTGTCTGGCCCCAGTGATACACTTTTTAAAAGCCTACATCCTAAGCAAATGGGATTAATTCTAAAATGCAAGATTTGTTTAACATTAAAATATCAGTTATTCCCCTCATTAAAAAACTAAAAGAAAAGAGCCATATGATCATTTAAGTAGATAAAGGGCATTTGGTAAAATTCAACTTCATTCTTGATTTAAAAGAAAAACTCTCATCAACCTAAGAATACATATGAAATTCATCAGTGTGAGACAATGCATCTATGATAAATTTACAACTAACACCTATCACCACAACAAACTGAATGTCTGCAGTTCAAAATTTAGTAAGCACTGTGCTAAAGATTCTAGCCAGTGCTGTCAGACAAGAAAAAGAAATAAAAGGTATCCAGGTTGGAAAGAAGAAGTAAAACTGTCTTTGTTCACAACCATCATCACATAATAGGGGCAGATAAACTACAACCTGTGGGCCAGCTTCTTCTTTTTGTAAATAATGTTTTACTGGAACACAGCTGTGTTCATTAATGTATGTATCCTCCCTGGCTGCTCTCAGACTACAATGGCATAGTTAACTGCAACAGAGACTATTTTGCCACAAGTCTAAAAGATTTCCTATCTTGAGTAAAACAGTAGTTTGAGAATAAAAAGATTTAATAATCTTTCTTGTGTGTATAGAATCTGATCAAATCTTCCAAAGAAGGTACTAAAACTAATAAGTAAGTTTAGCAAGGCTGAAGGATACAAAAGTCCACATTAAAAAATCAGCTGTATTTTCATATACTAGCTACAAACAGCCTGAAATTTTAAAAAATATCATTTATAACTTCATTACAAAATGGGACACTGATGAATCAGATAAGATATGAAAACATCAAGGCTGGGGTGGCTTATACCTGTAATCCCAGCACTTTGAGAAGCCAAGCTGGGAGGATCACTTGAGGTCAGAAGTTCAAGAACAGTCTGGCCAACACGGTGAAACCCCATCTCTACTAAAAATACAAAAATTAGCTTGGTACAGTGGCTCATGCCTATAATCCCAGCTACTCAGGAGGCTGAGGTAGGAGAATCACTTGAACCCCAGGAGCAGTGGTTGCAGTGAGCTGAGATCACATCACTGTACTCCAGCCTGGGTGACAGAGTGATACTTTGTCTCAAAAAAAAAAAAGAAGAAAGAAAGAAAGATACACATATTTAAAAACTACAAAATATTACTGAGAAAATTAAATTTGACCTTTATAAATAGACAGAAACAATTTCATAGGAGTGGAAACATGCATTATCATTAGAATGTCAATCCGCTCCCAATTAATGTACACGTTCAACACAAACTCAGTCTAATTCCGAGGACAGTAGGCTTTTAAAAATACTAACAACCTGATTCTAAAACTCATATGGAAATACAAAAGATTCGGCATAGTCAAAATAACCCTTAAAATAGAAGAAAACTGAAGGGCTGATGTCAAAATTTAGTAAAAATTTGTAGTCATCAAAACAGTGTGATACTGTTACAGGGAAAGTATCTCTCAAAGTGTCTGGTATCAAAAGTGTTTTTGGTTTTGAATATTTGCACATATATCATGAGATATCTCAAGGATGGAACCCAAGTCTAAACCAAAATAACCTATGTTACATACACCTTATATGCAGAGCTTACAGGTACATTCGTGGAATTCTTTTAGTAAATTTGCAAATAAAAATGTGTGTACCTGAGGTCTAGTGTAAAATTTTCCACTTGTGGTATCATGTTGGCACACAAAAAGTTTTGGATTTTGTAGAATTTCTGATTTTGGATTAGGGATGCTAGACCTACACAAAGAAAGCCAGGTAAAGACAGTCCCCAATTTAAGATGATTCTACGTAGAATGTTTCAAATGTATGATGGGTTTATTGGGTAGTAAGTGGATTTTCAACTTATGATTGGTTTATCAGCTAAACTCTGGAAGAATATGTAGACCAATGGAACACACACACAGTCCAGAAATAGACCCGCAAACATACAGCCAACTTATTTTTCACAAAGGCACAATGGCAGTGTCATGGAGAAGAGACAGCCTTTTCAACATATGCTGCTGGAACAATTAGATATCCACATCCATAAAATGAACTTGCATCCACACCTCACTCCACATACAAAAGTGTACACAAAGTGGATTGCAGATCTAAACCTAAAACCTAAAACCATGACAATTCTTCAAGAAAGCAGAGAAGAAAATCTTTGAAGTCTTGTGCTGGACAAAGATTTTTTAGATATGAGACACAAAACAAAATCCATAATTAAACAAACGGATGTATCAGACTTCATCAAAATGAAAAAACTAATATATTATCAACAAAAAGTCAAGCCACAAACTGGGAAAAATCATTCCAAAGAGAATCTATTTTTAA
The DNA here is from genome assembly GCF_049354715.1 of Callithrix jacchus. Lineage (NCBI taxonomy): Eukaryota > Metazoa > Chordata > Mammalia > Primates > Cebidae > Callithrix > Callithrix jacchus. Next base: position 13,731,412 of record NC_133517.1, read on the forward strand.
AAACCTCTTAAAACTCAACAAATAAGAATAAAAACTATGTAATTTTAAAATCTTTATAAGCTATCCAGGTGGCAAATAAGCACATGCGAAGATGTTCAGCAGTCTTAGTCCTTAGGGTAATGCACATTCACACCATCATGACACACACAACATGTACCCATTAGAATGGCTAAAACTAAAAACTAATTAACAGCAATACTAACAGCTCATGATGATATGGAACAATAAGAATTGCCAAATACTGCTGATAGGAATGGAAAGTAGTACAAATACTTAAACATTTAGTAGTTTCTTAATAAGGGAATACAAAGGGACAGGAAGAAACTTTTATGGATGATGGGTTTGTTACTGCTCTTGATTATGGTGATGCTTTAACATGTGCATATATATGCCAAAACTTATCAAATTGTACATTTTCCACACATGTAGTCTATCACATACCAGTTATACCTCACTAAAGCTATCAATTGCAGGAATAAACATCTAAGACAATGGCGAGGTCACAGAGAAAAAAAGGTATTACAAGATGCAGGAGAGAGCTAGAGGATTCAAATCTTAACCTTATAGCAATGGGATGTGGTAAGCTGAGTTATGAGCAAGAGACATCAGATCTGAAATATTAAAAATGAACAATTATAGATTCAGAGTAGACCATGGTCTCTGGAAGTAGGGTAGCAGGAAAAACAGTTCTAAGGTGATTGCAGTACTCTTGAGTGGGAAAGAATGGTAACCTGATCTGAAAGGAAGGCATAGGTAAGAAGCAGAGTCAACAAAAACGCTGAGACTGCCCTTCACACTGAGAAAGGGACAAGAGAGTTATCATAGCTCTTTGGTAGACAATATATATTATTTCTCAGTCTGTTTTAACATTAAACATATTTCTGAGATAATCAACCTTATCACATGTTAGTGCTCTACCATGCAATGCTAAGCAATGTGTGTGAATATTACTGTAGGATACAAACAAGGTCTTCTGCTTATGTAGTACTCATACCATTAAAATCCATGTTGAGTTGTTCATTGAGCAACATATAAGTCTCATAATTAGAGTAAAGCGAATCATAATCCTCTGAGGCTACTTCGGATGGCCAACTTATGTCATCAAGATCATCCACTGAATGTATTTGGCTTTTGACCTGTAAGACAAATAATACTGTTTCAAATGTCCTCAAAATATTTATAGAATATACTAGATGTAAAGAAGTGGTATTTATTCATCTTTCTATATGAGAAAAACCACAGGCACTTCTTTTTGTTTTTGTTTTTTTAAGACAAAGTCTCACTCTGTCACCAGGCTGGAGTCCAGTGGCTCAGTCTCAGCTCACTGCAACCTCCGCCTCCTGGATTCAAGTGATTCTCCTGCCTCAGCCTCCTGAGTAGCTGGGATTACAGACATGCACCACGACACCCAGCTAATTATTGTATTTTTAGTAAAGACAGGGTTACACCATGTTAGCCAGGATGGTCTCAATCTCCTGACCTTGTGACTCACCCGCCTCGGACTCCAAAAGTGCTGGGTTACAGGTGTGAGCCACTGCACCCAGCCCAAGGCACTTTTAAAACAACAGATTTTTTTTAAAAGGCCATTAACAATGGGCACTGTTCCTTAAGCCCTTTTTCTTCTAACTAAATGTCTTTATAACAAAACATGCTCACTTTTCCTTTTGTAATGTGTTTTTTTGACAATAATGTTTTAGATAATTTACTTTTAACAGTACCTTGTTGTTTTCATTAGGTTTCTTTTCAGGCCTGAAAAAAGAACAATTCCTTTTAGACAAATAGCAAATACATAAAGTAAAAAGAATGTCCAAAACTAGTGTTATTATATAAAATCTCTGCATTTATACGTTATTCCTTCTATTCATTAAGTTTTCAGGTCATTTTTTAAGAGGTAATATAAATATAATCATTTTCACAAGGAGAAATAAACTACAAACAGAAAGAGTAACATTAAGTGAGAATAAAAATATGGTAATAATAATATCATTACAAAGAATTAAATTTAGATCAAGCTTTCTGAAAGTCAAGGCAAAAGAAAAAATGTTACTTGTATTATGTGATAGAAAGAAATATACCAGGACTTCTCATTGTTGTCTTTTTCAATAAAAGCAAGCTTTTACTGGCACTAAATCCTATCTGAAAAACATTACTCTTCTTCTTACATGAGGGGAACCCTTTTTTAACGATAATATTATCTTTTCCAGGACTTATGCAGGCACTATGCATCATCCTAAGTACTGTGCATGCGTCAAGCTCATTTTAGTCATCATAACATCTCTGTGAGCTAGGTAATATATTAGGGATTCTATTAAAGGAGAAACTAGGCGCAGAAAGACCATATAAATGTCCCCAGCCCATTGAGCTGGTCAGTAGTTGACAGAGCATTAAAATCCAAGAATACCGCCTCCAAAACATGTGTTTTCCAATATGCTGTGTAAGTAGTATTTATTTTCAAGTGTTTTTAAGAGATATGATAGCAGATTGAATCCATATTATCATTCCATTTTTGACCATAATTATAACTAATAATTTCTGAATCTTGCATTTTGTTAAAAAATGAATCTATACAGAGGCAAGTTTGGAAACCTACTACTTTCAGAAAACTAAAAACTTAGTTTTTTAAAGAAATTCATCAATGACATTCATTCATCTCTTCAACTGTTTATTCATGCATTCAACAAATACTCATTGAGCATACAATACATGCTGATGACTCTATTGGCACAAGGAAACATGGCTTTAATAGTTTAGAACTTTATAATCCAGAAGTAATAACCTGTGATAGTGTCAATAGTTTGCTTTTCTCAAATTCATGAACAAAATCATTCCCTACTCCCCAGAATCTAAACAACTATAAAGTTTATACACCTGGCCAGGCATTTCGGTTGCTTCCAAATCTTTGCTATTGCAAATAGCACTTTAGGAGGCCAAAGCAGGTGGACTGCCTGAGCTCAGGAGTTCACAACCAGCCTAGGAAACATGGTGAAACCTCCACGCTACTAAAATACAAAAAAGTAGTCAGGTGCGTGCTGGTAGTCTTGGCTACTTGGGAGGCTAAGGTAGGAAAAATTCTTGAACCCAGAAGGCAGAGGTTGCAGTGAGCCGAGATCACGCCACTGCACTCCAGCCTGGGTGACTCAATATAATAAAGTTTACCTCTAAATGAAGTTTTGAAAATAGCTGTGGTACACAGAACATGAAAGATGAAATTGGGAAAATGTCTTGAGAGAGAGTGTATTAGTTCATTTTCACACTGCTATTAAGAAATACTGAAGACTGGGTAATTACTTCATAAAGGCTAAGCTGCACTTTGGCCCCTTTTAGCCACAGCTGGACCTGTAGCAGCCCAACACAGAGCACCAAGTCCCGAGGCTGCACATAGTAGCAAGGGCCTTAGCCCACCCATGAAACCATTCTTTCCTTCCAAGCCTCCAGGCCTGTGATGGGAGTGGCTGCCAAAAACTCTCTGACATGCCCTGGGGACACTTTTCTCATTGTCATGGTGATTAACATTCCACTACTCATTACTTATGCAAATTTCTACAGCCAGCCTGCATTCCTTCCCAGAAAATGAAATATTTTTCTGTTCCACACCAAAGTCAGGCTGTAAAGTTTCCAAATTTATGCTCTGCTTCCTTTTTAAACAAAAGTTCCAACTTAAAACCATCTCTTTGTGAATTCATAAAACTGAATGCTTTCAGAATCAACCAGTTCATCTCTTGGAATGCTTTGCTGATTAGAAATTTCCATCAAATACCCTGAATTATCTCTGTCAAATTCAAAATTTCACAGATTCCTAGGGCAGGGGCAAAATGCTGGGAGCCTCTTTGCTAAAACATGCAAGAGTCACCTTTGTTCCAGTTCCTGAAAAGTTCCTAATCTCCATCTAAGACCACCTTAGCCTGGACTTCACTGTCCATGTCACTATCAGCATTTTGGTAAAAAAATATTCAACAAGTCTGTAGGAAGTTCCAAACTTTCCCACATCTTCCTGTCTTCCTTTGAGTCGTCCAAACTGTTAGAACCCCTGTCTGTTACTTGGTTCCAAAGTTGCCTCCACATTTTTCAGGTTATCTTTACAGCAGTACCCCACTATCCCTGGTACCAATTCTCTGTATTAGTCCATTTTCATGCTGATATAAAGACATACCTGAGACTGGGTAATTCAGACAGGAAACAGGATTAATTGATTCACACTTACACCTGGCTAGGGAGGCCTCAGGAAACATCATGATGGAAGGTGAAGGGGAAGCAGGCACCTTGTTCAAAAGGTGGTAGGAGAGAGAGAGACGTGAAGGGGAAAGAGTCCCTTATGAAACTACAAGCTCTTGTGAGAACTCACTATCATGAGAACAGCATGGGGGAAATTGACACCATGACCCAATCACCTCCCACCAGATCTTTCTCTCAACACCCGGGAATTACAATTTTACTTGAGATTTGGGTTGGGGATACAAAGCCAAACTATATCAGGGAGTATCCTTACTTTTAAAATATCTGAATGTCATTATTTGTATTTTAAAAATAGGAATTTTTGATTACTTATGATTTTGTTGGAAAATAAAATGATCTGGTAAATTTCTTTCACTTTTAGCCTAGTACTTAGTCAAAATATAAAAAGTTGCATTTGACCAGGAATGGTGGCTCATGCCTGTAGTCCTAGCACTTAGGAAGGCCAAGGCAGGTAGATCACAAGGTCAGGAGTCCAAAACCAGCCTGTCCAATATGATGAAACTCCATATCTACTAAATAAACAAAAATTATCTGGGCATGGTGGCACACACCTGTAGTCCCAGCTACTCAGAGGCTGAGGCAAGAGAACTGCTTGAACCTGGGAGCCAGAGGTTTCAGGGAGCAAAGACCGCACCACTGCACTACAGCCTGGGCAACAGAGCAAAATTCTCTCTCTCAAAAAAAAAAAAAAAGCTGGATTTGCCAGTAGAAAATTGGAATTACTTTTTCATAAGGTAAACGTGCATAAGAATGTTATTACTATTGTACAGAGAAGAAAGTGAACAAGGAAGAGAATTTAAAAAGAGAGAATATCACTACCATATACATACATGAACTGACAAAGAGACTAAAATCTCCCACTGAATATTATGTTAGGACTTGAGCAAAAGCTTCTAAAAATACCAAGAACAGAAACAAAACAATTATTTTTAAGAAATAAACTGTACAGAGAACTCCTCTGGTTAAGATAAGACTATAGATAGATAGATAGATAGATAGATGATAGATAGATAGATAGATGATAGATGATAGATAGATAGATAGATAGATAGATAGATAGATAGATAGATAGATGATAGATAGATGATAGATAGATAGATTTTCCAGAGACCTATTATTAACCAATTCATCCTGATCAAAAAATATAAGTCTACAATTCTGGGATTTAAAATACTTTCATTTTGAACATAGTTAATGGAAGGCAACTTTTAAATAGAAAATTTCCAGTTAAAGTTGACTCAAACTTTGGAAAGAACTGACCTGTAGCCATGATAACAAGAAGACACCCAGAGCCAGTTCTAAATCTAGTCAATTGATCAATGACCACTGGCGTTGCTCACCAGCCAATATCAATGTAAGCAGCTTCCTTCTGAAAGACAGTTAAGCAGCAGCTGCTCCATCAGAACAGACAGTGCCTGGCCAATATATGTCTTCCTATAGGAAGCAAAAAATTCCAACTCTGTTCTTTTTATTTCAAATACTGAAGGTTCACAATCCCTTGGAAAGAATTTGTAAGTACATTAAATTTACCACCCTAACATTTTTTTGATAAAATATCAGTCAAGTTTGCAATTCTTCTGAATCATTTTACCATAACTACAATGATCATAATCATCAGTAAAAGTATAGTGAATAACCACAAAATTGGGCTTTTCTCCCCAAACAAAAAACTAATATGAAGAAATGTAGCTTATTATAAAGAGCTAAAAGAATTTAAAAATACACATAATTGCCAGGCAAAATTGTTACAATGAACCATGTCAAACATTTTTCAAGTAATATCAATCAGTCAATCAATATACCCAGGATAAACTCCGTTCACTCATTGAATAAGTATTTATTAGGTAACTACATCTGATATGCTAGGCCTTTTTCTCTTTTTCTGAAACAGAGTCTCACTCTGTTGACCAGGCTGAAGTGCAGTGGTACGATCTTGGCTCACTGCAACCTCCGCCACCTGGGTTCAAGTGATTCTCCTGCCTCAGCCTCCCGAGTAGCTGAGACTACAAGAGCTTGTCACCACAGCAAGCTAATTTTTTGTATTTTTAGTAGGGAGGGTTTCACCGTGTTAGCCAGGATGGTCTCAACCTCCTGACCTCATGATCCACCTGACTCAGCCTCCTAAAGTGCTGGGCTTACAGGCATGAGCCACCACATCTGGCCACTAGGCCTTTTTCTAGGCAGTGAGGATATAGTAGTGAACAATAAAGATTCTATTCATGAGAATGCGATAAACACACAATAATAATGGACAAATAAGGCAACATATACAGTACGTTAGAGGAGAAAGACTAAAGCAGAAAAATAAAATGTTCATGTGTTTGAGGGGAAGGGTGGTGGGAAAGTTGGGGTGGCCAGAAAAGTCCCTGCTGAGAAACAGGATTTTAAGTAAAGGACTTAAAGAACGGAAAGAGTAAGCCAGGAGGATAGCTGAAGAAAAGGCCTTCCAGACACAGGTAACAGCCAAATACAGAGGTGTGCCTGGAGTCTTTAAGCAATAGGGACAGATAAAAAACAGCAAGAAGTTCAGTGAGGCTGAAGCAGAGCAAAGCAAGTAAGAAATAGAAGTTTAAGCAGGAGAGATAATGTGCCAGATGGTGTTCCGCCTTTTCGTTATTAGGAGGAGTTTTGACACATACTCAGAGTGAAATGGGAGATAATCAGAAGGGTGGGGCAAAGGAATGACACAATTTGACTGATGTATTAAATACATCCACTGAGTTAAGAATTGATTTAAAGGAAATTTTTTTTAAACCAGGGCAATCAGTTACCAGGTCTATGGCACTCATCTAGACTACAGACGATGGTGGCTCAGATGTACAAGATATGACTGGCTTCTGGATATAATCTTCAGGGAGACCTGACAAGATTTACTGGAAGATTAGATGTGAGGTGTCAGAGACAGAGGAAGATGAGTCAAAAATGACACCAAGGTTTTAGGCAGAGCAACCTGAAGGGTTGCCATTAACCAAAGTAGGAAAGATTAAATGAGGTGTAGATTTCAGAAAGGACATTAGTAGCCCCATTTTGGATCTGACTAGTGTGTGATACCCAATAACTAACTAAAGAGAGATGTCAAGGAGGCAGACTGACATAGAGATCTGGAACGAAGGAGAGAGATCTAAAACATACATTTGGAAATCACTAGCATATACACAGTAGAAAAAGTCATGAGGGGCTGTGGGTGGTGGCCCACATCTGTAATCCCAACACTGGCAGGCCGGCAGGCAGATTACCAGAGATCAGAAGATTGAGACAAGCCTGGCCAATGTGAGGAAACCCTGTCCCTACTAAAAATACAAAAATTAGCCAGGTATGGTGGCAACCATCAGTAATTCTAGCTACTCGGGAGGCTGAAGCAGGAGAATTGCTTGAACTCAGGAGGCAAAGGTTGCAGTCAGCCGAGATCACACCACTGGACTCCAGCCTGGATGACAGAATGAGACTCCATCTCAAAGGAAAAAAAGAAAAGAAAAACAAAAAGTCATGAGAAAGAAGACTGAGAACTGAGCCCTTGGAAACAACAATGTGCGAAAGGTGAAAGATGAGGAGAAGCAAGCAAAACAGACCATGATGAATGAACCAGAACAGCAGGAGGAAACACCTGAGGGAGTGAGGTCCTGAAAGCCAGTGAAGATGCTGTTATGGAGGACATGTCCTCCGATGGGTCAAATATTGCTGACAGATTAACTAAAATGAGGTGTAAGAAAAAAATCCCTAGATTTATTACAAAAAGAAATTGTGATAACCCTGAGAAAAACAATTTTGGAGGAGTGCTGAAACTGAAGACTTCTGGTGTGAAGCCAAGAGTGAATGGAATAGACAGTTCTTTGAAGGACATCACACTTAGGAGTCATGACTATGAATGAAGTAATTTTCTTCCACAGTCATGAAATAGTGATAGATAAGAAATAGAATTGTTCAAATTTTACATAAATAGTGCAGCTTTCAAATTTTATGTAACAATTATGTATTTTAAAGGTTTTAAAAATTATACAATATGGCGTTTTAAAATACCAGACCAAGGTATTAAATTCTTAAAATTATAGAACTAAAAGACCCCTTGAACATTTGTAGATTATATAAGCTGATTATCATTTTGCTCATGCTTGTAAAGACTAAGGAATACTAAAAGTTACAAGGGGATTATTTCTTACTTGACAAAAATCAGCCAATTCTAAGACAGTTGATACTCATCAAATATACAAAGTGATCACAGTAAAATACTGAGTTCTATTAATAGTAGTAAAATAGAAAACATGCAGGAAATAATCTTATTTTATAAGTGAAATTTTAAAAATTATATGAGATATAATTATATGAGTTATATAAATGAAAAAATTACATGAAGTCACTGTTGAAAAATATGCAACAATCCTGCAAGATCTGTACATGTACCCCAGAACTTTACATGCAATTTAAAAATATAACATAAATAAAAGTTAAAAAATATATATGGTGAGTAGAATACTGTAATATATTTTTTTTCAAAGGAAGGGTAATGTCACGCATCTAGGGCACTTTTATAAATAAGATGCACTGCATTAGCAGCACCTTCCTTTGAGCACAGGGGTCAGCAAATTAGCACGTGTGAGCCAAATCCAGTCCACTGCCTATTTTTGTAAGTAAAGTATCTTGAAACAAAGCCATGCTTATTCACTTGATAATCCATAGAGTCAATTAGCTGGGTGTGATGCTACACAGCTGTGGTCCCAGCTAATAGAGAGGCTGAGGTGGGAGGATCACCAGAGCCCAGGAAGTCAAGGCTGCCGTGAGTCACAATCATGCAACTGCATTCCAGCCTGGGTAAGAGTGAGACCGTGTCTCAAGAAAATAAATACATACAGTCCACAAAACCTAAAATATTTACTAACTGGCTATTTGCAGAAAAAGCTGGCAAAGATCCTTTTATGTATTTTAACAAGTTTTATCCAATATATTCAAGTGTTTATATGAAGTATAGATCCCCATGCACAATCCCTTGGCAATATTCAAATTGAGGTCCACTATTTCAGCACTCAGGCACCGACAGCAAAAATTTAATAACTAGCAATCTTGTGGCTAAAAAGGTACAGTGTCAATGTAGCATGTAGCTTCCACTTGAGACACAGCAGATATTACAAGAATTCTAACAAAATTATCTTAAGATGTGTCATCAAACTAAATGCTTTAAATACATGTTAATTGTGAAATAATCCACACACTCTAGATCTAACCACAGTTTTAAAAAATGGTTGCATACCATAATCTTTTCTCAGTATGAAAATTGAGGTATTTCCTATTGTTAAGGATTTAAACTAGCTCCAACTTTTTGATGGAAAAATGCTACATTAAATGTCCTTATACATATGTAACATATCTTTACAAATATCCTTACTATATGTGTGTGTGTAAATATGCTACTAAATTAACACTCAAAATATATTTACCAACAGTGTAAGAAAATGTCTCTTTCAATGAGACCATTTCCTGCAGCAACGCAGATGGAGCTGGAGGCCATTATCCTAAGCAAACTAAGGCAGGAACACAAAATCAAATGCCACATGTTCTTACCCACTAGTGGGAGCTAAGCAATGAGAGCTCATGGATGCAAAGAGAACACAGACACTGGGCCTACTTGAGAGTGGACGGTGGCAGGAGGGAGAGAACCAAAAAGCTACCTATTAAGTATTTTGCTTATTATGTGGCTGAGGAAATAATCTCCATAATACATATTACCTATATAACAAACCTGCACATGTACCCATGAAGCTAAAATAAAAGTTCACTAAAAGGAAAAGAAAATGACTTTTCCCTCACATTTGCCAATACTGGGTATGTTTCAAATAAATTAATGAGTGGAAAAAAATGATAACTCATTGCTGACTTTCATTTTTCTGATTACCAGACAAATGTTAATATCCTAGTAAAAGTATAAAATTTGTTCATCATGAATATTATCCCAAATGAGGATTAGTTTGATAGCACATAGTTATCTACTATTAAATGTTGCCATAGGCTTGCCTGTGATACTGTTCATTCTCTGTGCTGGAAGATTGCTGATTTTCAGGTTTTCTGCTCCTTCTTCGTTGAATTAAGCCATAATCACCACAGCCAGGAGCGACACCGTTAGTCAGGTTTTCTGGTGATTCCACATGATTACTTCCATGCTTCTGCATTTCTTCTTCAGCCTTGAGTGGAAGTTTGATATTAAAAATGGTTATTGCTTTATTGAATTCAAAGAACCTTTTTGTTTTAATTATTTTATCACTTGACTCAGTTTGTCATTATTTTGGTAATTAAAAATATTTCACACTTAAATTTGATCGTATATACAGAACTGTTACCATATAATTTTAAGATGTAATTATTATATCATTAGTATGTCATTGAAATTTTTGTAAAGTTTGCTTTATTTCTGTTTGAATGAATAAAACAATTTTCTAAAATTTCAAAAAGGGTCCTCCTTCATTTTGTGCTTTTATTCCCAACCACTCTTAAGAATCTAATATAAACATTGACCCCATTTGCCTTGTGGAAACACATAAATAAAAAGACAACGATGCAAAATGTGTCTTCTTCTGTCTTTACCGCCTGGATTTTCCATTAAACAGTCAGGTTTAGAGAATGAGACATTGATCTCAGGGTCAGGAATAGAAGAGATTTCCCTTTTCTGCACTAAGATATACTTCTCCCTGACTGCCTTTGATCGTTCTTTTTCCATTTGGTTCCTGGATATCAAAAACACGAAGGTGCTCACTGAAACATGGGAACCAAAGTTTGCCACAACACAAGGATCAGAGTGAAACTGCTGAGGTGCTGTCGAGGAATTCCAGAAAATGAGATGCTCCCCAGATTTCCCATTCAATAGCCATAACATTTTCTAGCTGGAGGATATACAGAAAAAGAAATTATCTTTTTTAGCCACATTATCTGTTGATAATCACGCTAAAACCAAGAAAGATAAAACTGATTGAGCCAAAGTTCCTCAAGTGGCATCACCTAGCATTTTACAGCACCATTCAGGATTATTCCACAACGATGAAGAGGATCTCCAGGGTTTGTCTCTTTTTAAAACTCAATCTACAGAACTCAGCTTTTTGAGTTAAATGCCAAATTTTTCACTGATGATTTATGCTGCTACATGATAGAATCATACATGCCTAAACTTACTACACTTTGTTAAACCATATAATGTAAAAATCGAATTTAACAGAAACATTTCAATATAAAGTTGTACCTCTCTCTCACAATCCTTATTTGTGTCTGGTTCTTGAGACATTTTCTGCAGATGCAAAAATAGAAGATTAATTTGCTTGTTGTATTTCTCAGATGTCTGCTTTTTAGGAGTGCATGTTTTTAAAATAATTTTATTCTTAAGTAATCAAGTGTGGACAATAAAAAATTGGAAAATAATTAAAATTTACCTATTAGAATAATTAAATAAAATTAAATAATTAAAATTAAGAATTAACTTTTTTTTTTTTTTTTGAGATGGAGTTTTGCTCGTTACCCAGGCTGGAGTGCAATGGCGTGATCTCGGCTTACTGAAACCTCCGCCTCCTGGGTTCAGGCAATTCTCCTGCCTCAGCCTCCCAAGTAGCTGGGATTACAGGCACGTGCCACCATGCCCAGCTAATTTTTGTATTTTTAGTAGAGACGGGGTTTCACCTTGTTGACCAGGATGGTCTCGATCTGTTGACCTCGTGATCCACCCGCCTCGGCCTCCCAAAGTGCTGGGATTATAGGCTTGAGCCACCGCGCCCAGCCAAGAATTAACTTTTGAATCTATGTTTAGCTACTGCCACATCACTGGCTTCTGACTAACTCATGAAAAATAACACACCTTAGCCAAAGGCAGAAGACAAACATGAACCAGCAAACTTAACTTTGTCACCATTTGTTTGATTAAACTTAATTCTTTATGTTTTAAGTCTACCAAAAATAAATTAGCAAATGATTTGTAATGTTGCAAAGGCTTCCTCACTTGAAAAAATTTTACTTCACCATACCCTAATAGTGAGCCCCTACTGTGCATTTAAGTCCTTTTCTAAAAGATTACAAGCTGGAGTGTAGGCACATTTTAAATTATTAGGAGCTGAAATTCACACCAAACAGAAAGAAATGCAAATTTTTACATTGTAATTGAAATTATACACTGTAATATGATAGTGTTATGCATCTAGACTGCCTGTTTAAATCCAGTTCTAATATATTCTGACGGGTATGAATGACAGTGGATAAAAATGTTTAATTGATATGACTGATTTTCTGAAACTTAAGTAAGTTAGAATGTTATTCTGTTTGTACATTAACACAAAAGGTCCCATTCTTCAAGATATACTCCTTGTTACCAGGCAGTTGGGTTGCTTTTAGACCTGGTTCTCTCTTTGAACAGAAACCCTGAGGTCAGTGAGAGGCAGAATGCATCTTTAACCTTGGCATCAGGGACGGACAGGATCAAACTGCAGGTTCTCAGTCACTGGCCATGATTCCTCCTTTACCACGCATCCAGCTCAGGGACCATCACTGTTACACTGTTCATAATTTCAGTTGCTTAATAATATTATCCAATAATTGATGTTACTTTCTTTATCATGTTAGAGTGTTTGTTAACAAAGTTCTGGATTTTTTTTTTGGTCTCTATTCCAAAGAGAAAGATTAGCTATAAACTAATCAAGAAGGCAAATACGAATTTATTTATTTATTTATTTTTGTTTGAGATGGAGTTTCGCTCTTGTTTCCTGGGCTGGAGTGCAATGATGCAATCTTGGCTTACCGCAACCTCTGCCTCCCAGGCTCCAGCCATTCTCCTGCCTCAGCCTCCTGAGTAGCTGGGATTACAGGCACCCACCACCACGCCCAGCTAATTTTTGTAGTTTTAGTAAAGACGGGGTTTCACCATGTTCGTCAGGCTGGTCTTAAACTCTTGACCTCGTGATTTGCCCACCTCAGCCTCTCAAAGTGCTGGGATTACAGACATGAGCCACCGTGCCCAGCCCAAGAATATTTAAAATAAGAATATTCTAAATTTTATAGAGGGTTATAATGTTTAAGTTAAATATCAAATATTAGAATATATTGATTCTTCTCTTAATAAGCTTGCTAAATTTATTAAAATAAATTTTAAGCATGTACTAAAAGATTCTTCAAAAAAAGAAATCGATTGATTCTCAAAGCCTAGTCTGAAAGGTAATTTCATTTGGACTATCTAATATTATTAAAGCAAAGAAAACAATATTAAACCCAAAATTTAAATTGAAAATTTGACATGCCTCTGGCTGTCTATTTTCACTTCCTTTAAGCCTTTGAGGCTCTTCCTCTGATGTCATCTTTAAGTCTTGTTCTGAAGAGAAATTCATATATTCAGTTAAAATGAACTGCTTACAACATGAAAAATTACTGCCTTTGTAAAACAGATTTAAGACATTTCATTTTGTTTCATAAATTGAGCATTTAAATGGAACTTAGTCTTTCATGAAGTAGTTACTTAAGAAATAATTCTCTAAAACATCAACAAACCACTTGGGGAGATATCAGATGTCACTAGATTGAAGACATACAAACATGTCAAACATTCACTCACAAATTCATTCACCCAACATAAATGAACAAAACCACCTCAAACATTCACTCACAAATTCATTCACCCAACATAAATTAACAAAACCACCAGAAACACAATTTTAAAATACAGAACATAAAAGATAACACAGTATATTGTTCTCCACTTCCTAACAGTACCTTATAATTGATTTCCAATATCACTGACACATTTATTAGTGTAGAATGTCTTCCTAATACCTAAAATATTTCCCTCCACTATTCTGACAAGTTTTTTTTATCTTTTAAAACAACGCTATGTAAAGCCTTCCTCGACTCTGCATGTCTTTCTCCTGATAAACAGGGACCTCTTTCCTTGAGGCTGCCTTAGTACTTTACTAATTTTTCTACTGCATCTTTACCACCTGAACTGTACATTATTGTTCCATGTCTGTCCCCTCTCCTCCAAGACTGAAGGGGACAGTCTTGCAAGTCATCTTTATATAAAGTCTTTATTTTACTCAGCAAATTTATTGAGTCCTGCTATACATACATACTAGGTGTTAGGGTTGAGAAACAATGAAAATAAAGCACATCAGGGTTGGCTTTTGTAGAAATCATGCACAAGTGGAGGCTTAAATATTGAGGCTAGCCAGATTAAAAGAGGTAGAGGACAGGAAAGGATGACAGCATGCCAGGAGGCAGCAAGATAGGGAGTAAGGCCTGAAAGAGTCAATGTATTTGCCTAGAATAGAAAGATGAGCGAGTAGGGCATTACCAGCCATTCAGTAATGCCAGAGAAACGGCACACAGGGAAAATGGCTAAAGATGGACAGTAGGGCAGAAGTCAGATAATGAAAGCCTTATTGTAATTTTAAGATGCTTGGAGGCTGGGCACGGTGGCTCACACCTATAATCCCAGCACTTTGGGAGGCCGAGGCGGGTGGATCATGAGGTCAAGAGATCGAGACCATCCTGGTCAAAACGGTGAAACCCTGTCTCTACTAAAAACACACAAAAAAATATTAGCTGGGCATGGTGGGTGCAAGCCTGTAGTCCAAGCTACTCGGAAGGCTGAGGCAGGAGAATTGCTTGAACCCAGGAGGCAGAGGCTGCGGTGAGCCGAGAACGCGCCATTGCACTCCAGCCTGGGTAACAAGAGTGAAACTCTGTCTCAAAAAAAAAAAAAGGTGCTGGGACATTAATGATTAAGAGTGGCCCCTGGTCCTATCTGCATTAGATATTGATCACTTTAAATGCAAAAATCCAATATTCCTAATGAACCATTATTCATTAACACAAAGTGATGGATAGCTCATGTGGACATGGCTGAGATGATACTATGTAGAAAATTCTCAATAATTCTTATAAACACTTGGATAGTCAATTCTATAATAAAGTTATAGAAATGATAAGAAATCACTATTTGGTGCTTTTTAAAGCTATAGTGTATATGTATATATATATGTGTGTGTGTGTATATATACATATGTGTGTATATATATATGTTTTATATATATACATATGAAAAACTAATAGTTGTGAATTCAGAGCAGTGAAAATAGAGCAAAGAAACCACACTGTGTTGGAGTTCAGAATCTTTAAATTCCTATCTAGTTTTCCCATCTAGTTCCTATTTTCTAAATATAATCCTGGTACTCTCAAGTTTACATTAAATACTAGCCTATACAAATACCATTCAGGACATAGGCATAGGCAAGAACTTCATAACTAAAACACCAAAAGCAATAGCAACAAAAGCCAAAATAGGCAAATGGGATCTAATTAAACTTAAGAGCTTCTGCACAGTGAAAGAAACTATCATTAGAGCGAACCAGCAACCAACAGAATGGGAAAAATATTCTGCAATCTACCCAACTGACAAAGGGCTAATATCCAGAATCGACAAAGAACTTAAACAAATGTGCAAGAAAAAAGCAAACAATCCCATCAAAAAGTGGGCAAATGATATGAACAGACACTTTTCAAAAGAAGACATTTATGCAGTCAATAAATATATTTTAAAAAGCTCATCCTCAGTGGTCATTAGAGAAGTGCAAATCAAAATCACATTGAGATACCATCTCATGCCAGTTAGAATGGCAATCATAAAAAAATCTGGAGACAACAAATGCTGGAGAGGATGTAGAGAAATAGGAAGGCTTTTATACTGTTGGTGAGAGTGTAAATTAGTTCAACCATTGTGGTAGACAGTATGGTGATTCCTCAAGGATACAGAACTAGAAATACCATTTGACCCCGCAATCCCATTACAGGGTATACACCCAAAGGTTTATAAAACATTCAATTGTAAAGACACATGCACACGTATGTTTTTTTTGTGGCACTGTTTACAATGGCAAAGACTTGGAACCAACCCAAATGTCCATCAATGATAGACTGGAAAAAGAAAATGTGGCACATATACACCATGGAATACTATGCAGCCATGAAAAAGGATTAGTTCATGTCCTTTGCAGGGGCATGGATGAAGCTGGAAACCATAATTCTCAGTATACTGACACAGGAACAGAAAACCAAACACTGCATGTTCTCACTCATAAGTGGGGGTTGAACAGTGAGAACACATGGACACAGGGAGGAGAGTATCACACACCAGGGCCTTTCGGGAGTGGAGGGCAAGGGGAGGGATAGCAGGGAGTGGGGGTATTGGGGAGGGCTAACGTTAAGAGAAATACCTAATGTATATGACAGGGGGGATGGATGCAGCAAACCACCATGGCACATATATACCTAGGTAACAAACCTGCACGTTCTGTATATGTACCCCAGAACTTGAAACATATATATATGCAACAAGCCTATACAAAAATGCTCTTTCTCTTCCTTTTTCTGATTTATATGTCACTTTGGTTAAAGAAGAACATAGAAATCCCCTGCTAAAATGGGTTCTATTTGGTTGCAGGCTGCAAGAGGGGAAGAAACACAGAGCACGTTTTTCAAAAATAATATTTTAGAAGTCTGAACTACGACATGAAGCCAAACAGGGCACCCTAGGACTGAATTTGCCGTACTTCTTTAATACGTTTCTTGCTTTCTTTGTTTTCTGGCAGCTGTGACTCACACAGGTCATGCAAAGTATCATTCCCTATGAGAAATACATCTCCAATGTTCATCTTTGTCTGTTAATATCATCTGTCCCAATTCCATGGACACTGACTGACTTTCGGTCATCGATGGTGACACACATGGACATTTATCATCAACTTTTAGATTATTGGATCTTAGACAAGTCTTATTACTGATAGTCGAACTAGTAGGACACAAGCTATAAATGCTGATTATCCAATGACCTACTGAAAATATCCTTTACAAATATCCCATTAAACATGCACAGAAAAAAAATCTGTCATTCCTGCTGAACTGCTGCTCTTTATTCTTCCATATTCACCAGAAAACTTCCTACTCCTTCCTCATGTCCAGGTTAAATGCTAATACACAACCTGGAAACCTGTGAATCATCTGAGATTTTTCTCTGTCCCCCAAACTTTTCTCATTCAGGCATCACCAAATCATGTTGACTATACCTCTCTTCTGCCTCTGCTTTATATTCCCACTGCTACTGGGAACATAAGCTTTTACAAAATGGCTTTTATTTAAAAAAAAAAAAAAACGCCAACTATCAGTGTTATTTCTTACATGAAAAAAAACAATTTAAGCAAAACAAATGAAAAAGGCAAAACACCAAAAAAGGCCAACATTTCAAAATGAATAACTGAGATTCTTAACTTTATTTTTTTCACCACGGATGGGTGAAAATCTTATAATACACTGATACCAGTCCAAGGATGTGTAACAAGGAAACATTAGCTGATTACTGCGAAAGCTTCCTTTGTCTCCTGCTTTCTTTACGTGGTTACCTTCCATCAATCCTCTATGAGGGGTCAAAAAACTACAGGCCACAGGCCAAATCCAGTCTGTCTTACGGCTTTGTAAATAAAGTTTTATTGGCACTCAGTCATGCCTACTTGCTTATATATTATTCACGGTGGCTTTCACACTGCAACAGTAGTGTTACGTAGATTTGACAGAGACCACATAGTCTAAAATATTTCCCACATGTTCCTTCACAGAAAAGCTTGCCAACCCCTGTTTTACACCATAAGCTGAAGGGCTTACTGCTCCAATTTAATCTTGTGACTCCCCTGCTCAAATCTCTCCAATGAGTCCCTATAGCAAACACTGCTGGCTCCCTACCAGTACCCATTCCTTATTCTTTCTTGCAGAAGAAACACAGGTCTATTGGGAAATTTATTATCCCAATATCCCTCCCGAGCTTCAGAAAGAGAATGATTGTTCTAAGCTAATTACATAATTACATTTGCTTTCCCAGTGTCTGGTTTGGGATGCGGTGTGGTCCAGCCAATGAAATGTTACGGGAAGTCCACTGCGTGCTTCTGAGTTTTCTCCCTATTTAAAAGATCCATTTAAAGAAAAGCAGCCCTGGTGAGGTTGTGTTGTGAGAACAAGATGTTTGGAGTTGTTGCAAATTAGCCAACCATGAAAGGAGATACGAACAAGACACTGCCAACAGCACAGATGAAAGAGGGACACAAGGGATCCTAAAGTATCACTGAACAACCAAAACAACTCTGGTTCCTACGGTTTTAGCCACTGCTCATTAGTCTTTGCAGCCCAAAGCATTCTACCTGGTAAATTTCCAATGGCCCACAGGATAAGAGCTACTCATTTCCTTAGTATTAAAAAGTCTATCATAAACTTGCCTTAGCTAAGTATTTGCCTCATCCCCAACCTCTCACATCTCAGACTTTTCAAAATAGCAAAGTGAACTGCTGAAAAACCCTGCAAAGTTCACTCAGCGTCTTGCCTTTTGCACTTGCTGCTCTTCCTCCCAAACGGGCAGTATCACTAGGTGTTTCTTCTGCCAAACCCACAATCTTGTTACGTGTTCCTTCTGCCAAAGGTCATTCTTCTGCTTCTTTAACATAGAAAACTTCTACTTACTCTGTATCTTTACGTAAATCCTATCTACTATTTTTTAAAGCTTTCATTTCTCATCACATATGTCTGGCACATAATCAATATAATGTATAATAAATCATAATTATAAGCTTCCAGTGGGCATCTAACACACAGTAAGCCCTGAATAAAGTAGCAAAACAATAAAAATGACAATGATAATAACAAGCTCCTGTCTGTATTTTTAATTGTTTGTGCTCTGTAGGTTTACAAAAATGCTTAGTATCTAAACGACATTTTATAGTTATTATTTGTCAAGTGGTCAAGTAAAAACATAAAAATGTTTTTTCTTTGTTAATTCTGTTGAAAAAGCACAGCAATGAAATGGAGACGGCTCTATTCTACTATGAACTCCTTGAAGATTAAAACTACTTCTGCTCCATCTTGGTCTCCTACAACCTATAAAATCTAACTTACAGAAGCTCTTTGATAAACATAGGCTAAATTAAAGGTGGCCTCATACAGTTTGAATTATACAATGTATTAGGTGTCCACATCCAGATAGCATACTAGCATTTTTGTTATTGTGAAGCATTTTTGTATGTTTATTATCATCTGCTGGGCCTAGAGTTGAGCAATTTGTGTATTTATTATGAAAATCTTTTGACAAATGGTAGCAGAGCACCTTGATTTAACAAAATTACCGTTATCATGACAACCAGCAGGTAGAAGAAAACATCTTGTTCCAACAAAGTAAATAAATCTCTTTCAGTTTCAAATTAGGAGGAATGAGGTCAGTAATAGTGAGACCTTGTTTGTACAAGCATACGTAACATGACCTGGGCTTCACTGTTCTTTTGTGATCAAAACTTCCTTTTTTTTACTTTTTTGTCTATGGTAGGACCACCCAGAACAGGCATCCACAACTCCCAGGCCACAGACTGGTAAAAATCCATGGCTGTTTTGGAACCATGCCACACAGGTGGAGGTAAGCAGCAGGCAAGCCAGGGAAGCTTCATCTGTGTTTACAACCATGGCCCATGGCTCATCTTACCACCTGAGCCCCACCTCCTGCCAGATCAGTGACAGCATTACTCATTGGAGCATGAACCCTGTCGTGAACTGACCACGTGAGGGATCTACATTATGTGCTTCTTATGAGAATCTAATGCCTAATGACCTGTCACTGTCTCCCTTTGCCCCCAGATAGGAACATCTAGTTGCAGGAAAACAAGCTCAGAGCTTCTTTGATTCTACATTATAGTACGTTGTATCATTATTTCATTACAGATTACAATGTAATAATAATACAAATAAAGAAGCACAACAAATGTAATGTGCTTGAATAATTCTGAAATCATCTGCATTTGTCCCTAGTCAATGAAAAAATTGTCTTCCACATAATGGGTCTCCCGTGCCAAAAAGTTGGGGACAACTGACTTAAAGTAATTCACTGACTTTACCTGGATTGCTGTTTTGAGAAGAGTTTTTTGACATCTGTTTTTCTTTGTAGTCAGAAAGTAACTGGCAAATTCTATGTATAAAAATGTAACAAATAAAATGACTATATTAATGCTGATACAAAATTTACTTTCCAAATGTAAAATTCTTAGAATATTTCTACAATATTAGAATATCAGAACTTAACAATATTATCCCATCCACTTATGTGTACATTCTACAAACTTCTCATTCAGCTTCTAATTGAAGAGGACAAAAAGTAAGGTGAAATACTCATAAACCAAGGGCACTGTGACTCCGTACATTAATTTGCATTAGCTGGACATAACAGAAAGTGCCCCAACTCCAAATAAGTCCTAGCTCCACAAGGAACAGCTATTTATTCTTGGAAAATTTACTTCTCTTAGGCTCAGTGTCTTCCACAAAGTGAGAACTTTGCTGCCTTTTTCACTGGATTGTGATGAAGATTAAACAAGATACCATGTTTTAAATGCTCAGAGAAATAGTAGAGACATGGAATAATCTGTTCCTAAACTCTATGACTAAAATTATCTTGGAATCCCAAATAAAACCCGATGTGTGACCGGGCGCCATGTCTCACCCCTGTAACACTAGCACTTTGGGAGACCAAGGCAGGCAGATTATGGGGTCAAGAAATCAAGACCATCCTGGCCAACATGGCGAAACCGCATCTCTACTAAAAATACAAAAAATTAGCTGGGCGTGGTGACACACGCCTGTAGTCTCAGCTACTCAAGAGGCTGAGGCAGGAGAATTGCTTGAACCTGGGAGGTGGAGTTTGCAGTGAGCCAAGATGGCGCCACTACACTCCAGTCTGGCAACACAGCAAGACTCCAGAACAAAAAAACCCAATGTGTATTTTGTTCAAGGTCCTAAGATGGAAACGTAGTTTTCAGGGAATGTTAGTAAGTCTTCATTTTGCTTATTAGTTGTCCTAATCTTTATAGCTTATAATTCAGGGCATCTCAACTATTTCATAGCTTGTAACTAAATTTATTCATAAATATCTCATTAAAGTTGATAACGTGACTGTCCACTATTGCAGAGTTTATCAATCACACCAAGGGCAAAAAAAACAATGGATGTCAAGATGTGGCTTGGACCAATGATCCTTCTCTACAGACTCACACTCTGAACCAGCAGATGTTTTTTAAGATGATGCTTCATATCCATGTTCATCTCCAGCTGACATGGAAGACCAAAACCCTACATTTCTTTTTAGGTTCCATGAAGAAGTTGCAATTTGACATTCTCTAATTTTCAAGATACTTACTAACAATATATTTTGTACACAATACCCCACATATTATTCAGCTCTGGTGTCATCTCACAGACCAGCTTACAGGAATATTTTTGTAGCACAAATAGCAATTTCAATATTTAGGTGGCACTCGTTTTGCTTCAATTCACACCATTTCCTTAAAGCTAGTCAGCAAACAGTCAAATGACCTTCCAGTGACTAGGCAAATATGGAATGCTTCAAAAATGTGTGCAGCCTCCCTATGCAGGGCCATGCTAATTTCCTCTGTACTGTTCCCATTTTAGGATATGTGCTGCCAAAGCAGGCACAAAGCCCTACTTTTACAAATGGACAGTGATGAGTCATGGACAAGGTTTGGCTCTAAGTCCAACTAACCTACTTGAGATCCTGAGAATTCTCTTCAATGGCTTCCTGTGAGGTAGAATTTGAAAATATTTTTAAATCTTGAGGAAGAGATGTAAGCAGTTTTCATCATTATGGAAAACAGATCACTCAAGGGGCCAACCACAACTGGGCGCCCACACTCTGAGGAAGGTTAATGTCGGACTTTCTGTTGCCTAAGGTACTATACAGGGTATAGATGCTTCAGGATACAGATCTGGTATCAAAGAAGAAATCAAACGCCGATCTCTTTCTGCCACATTATTTGAAGCTCTCTGATAGTTTAGAACAAGCCCAACTAATATGTGCTAGAGAAAAGACCAACCTGGAACTCAAAGGATCTCTTACCATGTAGGTGTCAGTTACATCTGTGGTAAGATGTGAGTTCCACATTAGGTTTTGAATGTCAGGGGAAGAGTCAATTTGCTCACTTCATGTGTGGATAAAGGCAGGATGCCGAGCTGCCAGAGCAGGGTGCTGGTACCTTGAGAACAATGGCTGAGCACATAAGCATAGGAATGTGAACTAAAAAACGTGGTAACTTTGAAGTCTATGTATGAAGACTTGAGGGATCTGAATCAATAAGGGCATCTTGGTGTCAAAGGTCAACCATTACCAAGCAGCAGGACCAGTTTCGGTGGCAACAATGCAGCAACAGAATCAACAGAAAAAACAGAACAATTAAAATGTCCTTTGTCTTCTCCTCCTTCTGACATGATAAAAAGGATTGTCTTCTTTGGGCTTAGTGAACCCCTTTGGTTCTTGAAAAATTCAAAGAGTACATAGAAAATAGTCCCCAGAAGACAGTATAAGACTTCCTGCTAAACTGGACATCTCAAGACCCAAAGGACTAACCAGAAAAAATCAAAGATGTGACATTATTTTTTATCCCATGCATAGGTGTTATACTTGGAATAAAATAAACAATGTTGGGATCTCTAAGGATAAAGGTCTTAAAAGTCCCGAGATAAAGAATCCTGCACCCATTGATTCTTCTAACTAGTCTAGCTTTTTGTTTGATTTCTAGCTGATGCAGGGGACCAACTCACTGCCACTTTAAAACTACCTTAACCAGACTATGACATCTCACCTGATATATAAGATACAATGGTTATAATTATTTTAAACCTCAATTTAGTGTTAACTAGCCTTTTAATGTGAACACTTACATGTCATGATGACTGGAAATTGCGTAATCTTCAGCAGTCCATCCAGATGCATCTTGAGAGAATACATCGACATCTTGCTGAAGTAGAATGCTAACTATACTTGCTGATCCACAACACACAGCAAGTATGAGAGCAGTTCTAAAATGACAGGGAGAATTTCTTCCTTAGGAACTTTAGTAAAGCTATTATAAAGGCTAGTTTGATATACTCTACCAATTTAATATCTTGCCTGCCCATGCAGAATTAAAC
This sequence comes from Callithrix jacchus, assembly GCF_049354715.1. NCBI lineage: Eukaryota > Metazoa > Chordata > Mammalia > Primates > Cebidae > Callithrix > Callithrix jacchus. The sequence continues at coordinate 13,754,650 of NC_133517.1, forward strand.
ATTTACATGCACTAAAAGACGTAAGCATCTTGAGTGCCTAAGTGTTCATCTTTGTAAAATACCACCAGGGTTAAAAGGAAGGGTCAGAAAGGAAGACTCTTATCTCAGTGAGGTATTGCACAGTAGAAGTTACTAATTTAAAGGCCTTGATGAGCTAGGCACTGAATTAAATGCCAGTCTTGTGTGAATCTAAAACCTAGCTCTTTTCTCTTTATCACCCAGCTACAGCTTGCCTTTATTAAAGGAAAAGCGTATCCACTTAAAACTGTCTTCACCCCCTCTCTCCATACCAATTTAAAAACATCAAAATACACTGGAAATAAAAAAGAAAAAAAGCTGATGAACCCAAAGTATGTGGGAATCGCAATTAATTGTCATGTAGGGATAAGCAAACATTAATATTCTTCAAAAAAAGGCAACTGAAAGCAGAGTCATTCAAAAGACAAAATGATTTTCAACTCCTATTTATGTTTAATATAGCATATTTAATGGAAGAGCGTATAAGAAGCAGAGGTTAAAAACTACTAGAAAGGTTTAAGAAGTTCAGTACTGAGTCATAAAGTAAACTAAAAGTTGAAGTTCATACTTCATAACACTCATAGGAACTCCCGTTAGCTAACGTAGGATCATATAACCAAAAATGTCACATAACAAGTAACATCAGTCCATATAATAAGAGAAGATGAATCCTACTAAAACTGTTCTTTATGTGAACTAAAAAAAGTGGTAATTTTAAAGTCATTGTATGGATCGCCATGTGACTGCTTATCCCAGTCCAAATAACTGCTTTTCCCCTTAACTCATTGATGTTGACACTCATCACTACGTCCCAACAAGTAGAAGTGAATCTTATTAATTTACTACTTATGACTTGAGTGACGATCACTCTAAAACACACAGATTAAAAGAATTAACTATACCTTCCAAATCTATCAAGTGCATTTAAATTAGCTTTTTTCTTGATTAAAAATTTCACCATTTGCTCTTTTTGTCGATGTACACCCAGCAAAAGTGGTGTCAGGCCACTCTGTAAAACAATATAAAGCAAAAACAATATGTAATTCAAAAAATCACATATTTCTCAACTGAACTGGAAACTTTATATAAGATCCTATGGACTTACACACGCAGAAAGGAAATAAAACGTCGCTTCCTTCTCGCTCTTCTGTGCTTTCCCACACGCTCCTCCTTCCCTTGGGAAACACCTCTCCTCAGCCTCATCGCATTAACTCTGGTCATCTTAAAAACTCACTTTAAACACTTACTGGTTCCAAAATCTTTGCTTCTAATCCAGCATTTGGCATAGCATTATTAGATAATAATATATTTTCCCATCTAAACAAAGAGCTGCTTAACGGCAAGGCCTGTATCTTTTATCTCTATATCCTCAAACCTTATGACATATTGTTGTGTATAAAGCAAGAATTTGCATGTAAAATGTTTCTTTAGTTTCACATGTTTTACCAAAACATCAAGCTCCAACATACAACAAAAATTGCTATTAAGACTCATACTGTCCATTTTTCAAGGATTTTTCCAACATTTATTCACTTAAAATCCATTTGTATTTAATTTTCCCAGATTGTTAACTAAATAGATAATGAATTCAGACTGCTCAAACTAAATTAACAGAATTTCTATCTGTATTCTTAATAATTCCATAGTTTTTAGTGTTTAAAACTGCCATCCTGATTAAGTCAAGGCTCTACAAATTTAAGAGACATACTGGATAGTCCATAAGACAGCTTCAGTTGACAAAAAAGATTTAGAATTTGCTACAATTCTGATTGAGAAAACTCTGCTCTTAATAACGACTTACTGACCTAAGCACTTGAATGATGACAAAAAGACGCAAAATCCCGAAAGGACCATCCTCTACTTATTGAAAGACTACTCACTGCAAATTTCTAAAGACCTTCTTAACAGCAGTGAATAACTGATGGTAGGAAGGAAAAATTATTATTCTGTAAGCTTAGAGATACTTCCAGTAATATTCATTTTAATGTCCCTACCACGGAGATAGAAGTCAGATTAGGCCAGGTGTAGTGGCTCACACCTGTAATCCCAGCATTTTGGGAGGCTGAGGTGGGAGGACCACCCGAGCTTGGGGAGGTTAAGGCTACCATGAGCTGTCACTGCACCACTGCGCTCCAGCCTGGGAGACAGAGTGAGACCCCATCTCAAATAAAATAAATAAATGAAAAAGAAAAAAAAAGACTAATATTATTGGAAAGGAAAGATTTAAAGGAATTAGCACATATCCAACTCCAACTCTTCTACAGATATTTTAAGTTTCTGAGATCCATGAATTTACACATTAAACTTATCTATTCAGTGGTTCTTAGGTAGGAGCATCTGGATTTTAAGGAATTTGTTGCTGTTGTTGGTGTTGTTAGAGACAGGGTCTCATTATGTTGCCCAGGCTAGATTCAAACTCCTGTTCTCAAGCTATCCTCCCACCTCAGCCTCCCTAGCAGTTGGAACTACAGCCATGCACCACCATGCCTGGCTTCAAGGAAATATTTTTAAACATAGGTATCCAGGCTTTATTAGACTTAGTCTATCAAAACCTTCAGGGGCAGCCTAGACTTGTAGATCATTTAAAAAGTTTCCTCAGGTTACTGGGATGCACAATTCTGACAACTAGTGCAACACACAATTACTTCAGTCTCATCTCCCACCCACCTGACAAAGTCCCTTTATCACTTAAGTATTTGGCCAAAAAAAGGAAAGAGTAGGAAAGACACTCATTTGCTGAAAACACCACATAATTTTCCCAGGTACGAGTAGATCAGGGTCTAGTAAACTCAAAATCCAACTTGATCTTGTTACTTATAAGTGCCTTATGTCCCACCTTCCTATAAAGACATTCTAGATTTCAAAGCAGAGTTGAGACTCTAATTGGCCATTTCTATCAGAATAGGATAATAAGTCAGTTGATTACTTATTATTCCCTCTGCTCAAGGGTTTCCCACTACATCACCACCTATTCACTGCCAGTCTGGTTCCTCAGAGGTCTCCGAAAATTGATCTCTAGGGATTTTACAACTCACTAACTCCCTTTCCCAAACTGAAAACTGTCTTTCTCTAAAACTGAAGAGATCCTTGTGTTACCATACAAAGGAAACAGATAAATGAACAACACCACAGACACACACACACACACACACACACACACACACACACCCTCTTCATAGTTTTTTCCTCCATTATCTAATTGAAAAATTGGCCTCAATATTTCTGATTGCTCTCTTTTTCCCTTTTCATTTTTGCCTCATGAACAATCAGAAATATCTTAAGCCTTGCCACTGAGAGATACATCACTTCATGTATACTACTTTTTTTTTTTAGGAACTTGCCAAAGCAGCAGGATTTCTATTCACTGAAATGTAGTTTCATTTCTTGGAGTTTTAAACCTATTTCCAGGGTAAATTTGGTCATTTTACATTGATTAGAGGCAAAAACAAACAAACAAACAAACAAACAAACAAAACCTGGGAGGAAAAAATTTAAAACAAAATAATTATTACCTTTTACAATTTGTGTTTTAAAAAAACAATTTACCACAAGTGCATTAAAAAAAAACCGTACCCTCGAATGTTTCCTTAGAAGTAATAATATTTAGCATAAAATATTAGATAATAATTAAGTCATTTCTAAATATTTTCATTCAGGTTATGCTTGAGCTTCCAAATATGAAAAACTGACCCTTACACGGGTCAGTGCTCAAACAAATGCATTTCAGTATTTTGAAAATAAAACTGGTAGATCTATACCTTGTTTGCTGATTCAGTGTTGGCACCGCACAAAAGCAGTGCTCTGGCCAGTAATTTGTCTTCATTGTAGACCGCGTAGTGTAGCGCGGTATTGCCATACACATCCGGAATGTTTGGATCAGTGCCATGTTCTAGTAACATTAATGCACATTCGTCTTCTTGGCATTGTACGGCCTGCAAGTATGATAAAAAAACAAATTATAAGCCCTCAGAATTCAAAATAAACATTCCACAGCTTTCATCAACTAGTTATATTTACTTGAGGAAACTAATTTTTATTCTATGTACTGAAATCAAATCCATCTCACACTGATTAGCTGACTACTGCATACCTTTATTAGAGCTGTCCTCTTTTTGCTATCCAAGACATGAAGGTCACATTGTCTGTCCAACAGGAGTTTTACTACTTCTGGATTTCCATTGGCACAGGCCAAATGGAGAGCAGTCCTGTGAGAGTGAGAAGCCTTTTTAGGAAATTGTAGTCCACTATTTAAAGCTATATCAATGATTCATGTAATTGCAAACATTGAATAGCCTGCTATTCCTCTTCCTTCAAAACAAACATTTAATTTTCCTGTGAAGAAAGCACGCTAATTATTACCTCTCATTACTCTCCGTTTTAATGAAAAAGCAGCCAATTTGAAGAGAAAGATCATGGCCTTTAGATTCCACTCAACTTGGGATGGAATCCTACTTTAAGCTCTGTCCCTTCCTAGCTGTTGCTTAGCCTTTTTGGGTCTCAATGTCCTCATCAATAAAATGGGAATTAACTATTCTATTCATTTATGTATTTTCAGCTGTTAGTAAACAATGTGCAAAAATAGCGCATGCACATTTTGATATCCGGAAAGGCAAGTCTTTTTCCATTCTGTTACAAACAATTTATCACAATAATAAATGACAGCATGTGTAATTTAAGAGTGCTAAAACTTTCCTATTTTTATTTGGCTTAGGTGAAAATGAGAAATAGAAAGAGCTCACATCTTAAGAAAAATGAATCTTCCTAGTCAAGGACACAAACCATCTTTCCATTTCAGTTTCCTTCCAAGGTTCCTCAGTAAAGAACATATATACATAGGGTACACTGATATAAAATGCATGCTAGATTTTATTTGAAGAATATTTAGCCCAGAAGTTGACATCTTATGGGACTTAGTTCTCAATATACCTTTCTATAATGTAGATAACATTGTTTTAAAATGCTTACATTAAAAATAATTTGCTGCATCAACTTAATTTTACAAGTTAAATCAGTTTGAAACAGTCAGTGTTCTATAAGGGAAATTATAACTGGATTGGAAATGAACTAAAATTTTGGGTTCGTGTTGCTGCTCTTAAAGAGGCCTGCGCCCCGACCTCTGAGTTTTTCAAACTCTGGGCGGTGTGGGTCCTGCGGAGGAGAGAAATCCAGCCCCTGACCCCCCGCTGTGCCAGGAGAGCATGTCCCTACCCCATGTCCCCACATCCCACCTCCTCCCAGCCCAGGCCAGGTTACCTCTTCTTTTTGTCCCTCTTGTTCACGCCGGGGCCCCTGAGCATGACGATGAGATCCGCTCTGGGGACTTTACCCCACCAGGCAGCTCTGTGGAGCTTGCCCAGATCTTCTCGACGGACGTGGTACCTTGGCTCCCTGAAGGCGCTGTCGTCGTGGTCTCCCCAAGCGCCCACGTTGTTCTTGCCACTCCCCCAGCAGCAGGGGAAGCAAAGGCAGTACCACTTGCCCATCTTGCTCCTGAGGCCAAAGGGCTTCTTCAAAGGGGGAGCAGATGGCTTTGGAGAAACCTCAGCCCCCATCCGCTTCCACCAGCCCGAGGAGCCGGGTAATAGCTAGCCAATCGCCTCTGCCGACAAGTTTCACCAACAAGCAGGAAACTCCAAGTTTCCAATCTGTCAGAGGAGAAAGGACAAGGCCAGCCAAAACCTTGCCAAGCCCAGGGGGAGAGGCCAAGACCAGCGAGGTTTGAAAGGCCACACCCACCCAGGGGAAGTCCACGCCCACCCAGGGGGAATCCCCGCCCACCCCCAGGGAAATCCCACGCCCACCCAGGGAAAGGCCAATCCCCCAAGGAAACACCCAGCCCAGCAGGGGAATTCCAAGCCCAGTCTAGAAAAGGTCAATCCCAGCAAAGAAACGCTAGGGGAGAAAATGCCAATCCACTGGAGGACGACCAAGCCAAGCGACCAACGCCAAGCCAAGCGACCAACGCCAAGCCAAGCGACCGACGCCAAGACAGGCTGTTACAGGCGCATGCATGGAACGCCAACACGCGTGTGTTGCATGTACCATAGTGCGCTTGTGGCGTGCGCGTGTGGCGTGCCCGTGCAGCAGGCACGCAAGCCAGCCGTTACACACGCGTGGATACACGCGCGTGAGGCGTGCGCGTGAGACGTGCGCACCTCAGGCGGCGTCTCTGCACGTGGCACAGTGGCCGACATGTGTCACCGCATGTGCAAGTTCTGGCGCCACAAACGTCAGTGGCGGCCTTGTGTTCCCACCAAATTGTGCGGGAGTTGGTCAAGCTCTCAAGCCATTGAGAAGGAGACGCAGCTACTGGGAAAAAGCCTCTAGAAGCAGGACCGGGACTAGAGCGCCAGGAACTTGAGGACTCTGACAGTCTCCTCTGAAGAAAGCCCCCAAGGCAGTTGTGACGGTGCTGTTGTGGGGGGTGGGGCGTGGCAGCTGCAGCTGGGAGCTCGGGCTGTCGGAGCTCGCTACAGATGGCCTCAAAATCAATCGTAGAACAGGCCAAGCGCGGTGGCTCACACCTGCAATCCTAGCACTTCCGGAGGCCGAGGCACGGGGGTACTGCCTGAGCTCAGGAGTTGGAGACCAGCCTGGCAACACTGTGAAACCCGAAACCCCGCCTCTGCTAAAAGTACAAAAAATTAGCCGGATGCGGTGCTGGGTGCCTGCATCCCAGCCTCAGGAGAGGCTGAGGCAGGAGAAATGCTTGAACCTGGGAGGCGGAGGTTGCAGTGAGCTGGTGGCGCCACTGCACTCCAGCCTGGGCAATAGAGCGAAACTCCACCTCCAAAAAAAATCACGGAACACAAGCCACCCACAAAGCCCCGCGCGGGGCCATCAGTGACGTGACACTCAGGGGCCACAGGTTTGGGGCTGGGTGGCCAGCTCCCGGCCGGTGCCCCTACACGGTGTCCAAGCCAGGGCCAACCGCTGTGGGGCTTCTGGCAGAGGCTCCACTCCCCTGGCATGCAATAGGGGCACGGGGTGTGGGTGGCTGTCTCCAGGCTGGCAGGCAGGGCTTGGAGGAGCACCTATCCCTGAAGGCAAGATGCAAAAAGGAGGCCCTGTGTGCAGATCCTGGGACCAGGATGCTGCAAGCCCTGGGAAGCCAGACTGAGGCAACCCTGGCAGCAGAGTTGAGCTGGATCCAGGCAATGATCCAGCTGTGACAAGCACAAGCGGGAGCAGGCAGACACGTGGGCAGGGGCCTGACTGACGGGGTGCTCACCAGGGGGCACCTACCCATCTGCCCAGGTGGTCTTGCAAGTCTCAGCACTTATTAGGCACCTGATTATGGTAGACATCTGAACAAAGCCCCAAGCTGCCCTGGGGAATGTGACCAGGGCAATAGATCAGGAAGGACAGTCAGGGTGCCTGGCATGAATGAGGAGGGACCAAAGAAATGCCAGACCCTTCCCACCAGCTACGGGTCTTAGGTCATCTGTATGGGGGCACTCTCAGTGGGTAGAAAACCCAGAGGTCCCACAAGGCTTGAGCTGCATCCAAACCTTCCTGAGTCCAGCCCACCCATGTCCCAGGCCCAGGGGTACTTTGAGCTCTGAATTGAGATAAGGAGGGGCCAGGTGGCACTCCTCCTATGTCCCAGGATCTGGTCAAGGAGGTGGTGCCCTGTCACTGCCTGGCTCCATCTGGTCCCAGTAGAACAAGAAGGGCAGGAAGCCCACAGTACCCACCATCTGGGCCACCAACACCCAGGTCCACAGTGTGGCCACCTGAGTCAGAACCACCTGCTTTGGGGGCAATAGCATGAAGGCTCAGACAGGACCAGCACGGTGGAACAGTGGAGGTGGGCAGGATTGCTGTGTGGAACCAAAGGGCCCCTCTCTGGAGACTTGGACATAACCTCGCCATCTTAAAAGAACCTTTTATTGTTGGGCATGGTGGCTCATGTCTGTAATCCTTGCACTTTGGGAGGCTGAGGTGGGTGTCATGAGGTCAGGAGTTTGAGACCAGCCTGGCCAAGATGCTGAAACCCCATCTGTATAAAAATACAAAAATTAGCCAAGTGTGGTGGCGCATGCCTATCATCTCAGCTACATGGGAGGCTGAGGCAGGAGAATCGCATGTACCCCTGAGGCGGAGGTTGTGGTGAGCCGAGGTTATGCCACTGCACTCTAGCCTGAGCAACAGAGCAAGACTCCATCCCTCCCACCCAAAAAAGAATCTTTTATTGACACCCACAACATTTTACCTATTTATAGGGTACAGGTGAGTGTTTGTTACACAGAGTGAATGTGTATTCTGGCTACTTTGAAATATTGTTTTGCTATCAGACATTACAGCTTATTTCTTCTAACTGTATGTTTGCACCTAATAGCCAACTTCTCTTCTTTCTCCCTTCCACACACCCAGTCTTCATAGCCTCTGGTATCTGCCATTGGATTCTCTGTGTCCATGAGATGAAGTTATTTTTAGCTCCCACATGTGAGGACCGTTGTTATGTGTCTTTCTGTGCCTGGCTTATTTCACTTAACATAATGCCTTCCAGATCTATCCATGTTTCTACAAATGACATGATTTCATTATTTTTTATTGCCAAATAGTACTCTATTGTGTTCATTTCATACATTTTATTTAGCTATTCATTTGTTGATAGATACTTGGGTTGATTCCATATCTTTGCTATTGTAAACAGTGCTATGATAAACATGTGAATGCAGACATCCCTGTGCTATATTGATTTTTTTTAAGACAGTCTCACTCTGTTGTTTAGCCTGGAGTTAAGTGGCACAATCTTGGCTCACCAAAAACTCCACTTCCTGGGTTCAAGTGATTCTCCTGCCTCAGCCTCCCCAAGTAGCTGAGATTACAAGCATGTGCCACAATGCCCAGCTAATTATTTTTTGTATTTTTAGAAGAGACAGAATTTCACCATGTTAGCCACACTGGTCTCAAGCTCCTCACCTCAAGTGATCCACCTGCCTCAGCCTCCAAAAGTGCTGGGTTACAGGTATGAGCCACCACACCTGGCCTGAACTCTTTCCTTTGAATAAATACCCAGTAGTAGGATTGCTGGACCTACTTCTATTTTTCGTTTTTTAGAATTCTCCATACTGATTTCCATCATGGTTGTACTGATTTGTGCTCCTACTGACAGTGTAACAGAGTTTCTATTTCTCTTCATTCTCACCAGTATCTGTTACTTTTCATCTTTTTAATAATAGCCATTCCAACAGAGGTGAGATGATATCTCATTGTGGTTTTGATTTGCATCCTGATCAATAATGTTGAGCATTTTATCATATACCTGTTAGCCATTTGCATGTCTTTTGAGACATGTCTATTCCTGTTCTTTGCCCATTTTTAATGGGATTGTTTCATTACTTTTGGGAAATTTGAGTTCCTTGTATTATTCTGCATATTAGTCCCTTGTCAGGTGAGTACTTTGAAGTTATTTTCTCCCATTCAAGGATCTGTCTCTTGACTGTGTTGTTTCTTTTGCTGTGCAGAAGCTATATTCCACTTATCTATTTTTGCTTGCGTTGCCTGTGCTTTTGAGATATCAGCCATAAATTATTTGCCTAAACCAATGGCTTGAAGCATTTTTAGTATGTTTTTTCTAGTTGTTTCATAGTTTCAGGTCTTACATTTAAGTTTTTAATCTATCTTGAGTTGGCATCTATTTTCTACCTGAGAAATGGAAGTTCAGAATGATTTTGCTGAGATAGTAAGAAGACTGTGTATAACTAGAGGTAATGGTCAGGAGAAATCCATTGTGTATGAATAAGGAGGCTTTGTTTTGGTTTTCTGTTTTTTGTTTTTTGAGATGGAGTCTCACTCTGTCACCCAGGCTGGAGTGCAGTGGTGCGATCTCAGCTCACTGCAACCTCCTCCTCCCGGGTTCAAGTGATTCTCCTGCCTCAGCCTCCCAAGTAGCTGGTACTACAAGCACATGCCACCATTCCCAGCTAATTTTTGTATTTTTGGTTGAGATGGGGTTTCACCATGTTGGCCAGATGGTTTCAATCTCTTAACCTCATGATCCTCCTGCCTTGGCCTCCCAAAGTGCTGGGATTACACGTGGGAGCCACCATGCCCAGCCAATAAGGGGACATTCTTGGTCTTCTGAGAAGAGTGAAAGAAGTTTATGGGAGGGCTTGGTTCTGGAAACAAAATTGCAGTTAGTTAAGACAAACACATTCTTGTGTTCTATACCACAGCTGGGTAACTCCAGTTAACAACAAAGAAAGAATTAAAGCTAGAAGGGAGCAATCTGAATGTTCTCACAACAGAGAAATAATAGCTTCATGAGGGAACTTATATCCGAAGTACCCTGATTTGATCACTACTTAAACTATACGTGTATCAAAATATCCCAGAGCAAAGAGAAGTCCCAGCATACCCTCTAATTATATACTTTATTGTACACAGAAATTCAAGAAATGTGAATACACAATGCTAATGTTCATATGTAACCACAAATAGGCCTGAATATCTAAGAAATTCTGAGAAATATAAACCAAGTTGGAGGATTCACAATTCCTGATATCAAAATGGCAAAACTGCAGGTATCTAAAATACATGCTACTGTGACATAAAATGCCACTGCTGTGCTCCAGCCTGGATGGGAGAATGACACTCTGTCTCAAAAGTATATATATTGTGAGAAAATTTCAGGGAATCATGAGTGATAACTGGTTGTTACCAAATATGTACACAGAAAAAAATACTAGGTAGCATAAAAATACATATCCAAACTAATATTGTGCAGAGACCTTGAATAGACATCTCTGCAAAGATGATAAAAAAAAAGGCCAACAGGTAAGAGAAAAGATCCTCAACATCATCATTCATCAGAAAAAAACATACTTCAAAACCACATTCAGGTCAGTTGTGGTGATTCACACCTGTAATCCCAGCACTTTGGGAGGCTGAGGCGGGCAGATCACTTGAGGTCAGGAGTTCAAGACCCGCCTGACCAACATGGTGAAACCTTGTCTCTACTAAAAATACAAAAAATTAGCTAGGCATAGTGGTGCACACCTGTAATCCCAGCTACTCAGGAGGCTAAGCCATGAGAATTGCTAGAACCCAGGAGGTTGCAGTGAGCCGAGATCACATCACTGCACTCCAGCATGGGTGACAGAACAAGACTCTGTCTCAAAACACACACACACACACACACACACACACACACACACACACACACTCAGAAGCCATTTCACTTAATGGAATGAAAGTTACTAAAAAAAATGTTTTAAACTTTTTCTGAGACAGGGACTCACTCTGTCACCCAGGCTGGAGGACAGTGGCATGAATCAGGACTCACTGCAGTCTTCACCTCCCGGGCACAAGTGATCCTTCCACCTCACCCTCCTGAATACCTAGAATTGCAGGTATGCACCACGATGCCTGGCTACAAAAAGAAGAATGCTGGTATGAATTTGGAGAAAAGGGAACTCTTTTTTCCAGTTGAAGGAAAGATAAGTTAGTATATGCCTTATGGTAAAGAGATGGGAGTTCCCCCAAAATTTGAAAATACAACTACTGGGAGGCCAATGTGCGTGGATTGCTTAGCTCAAGAGTTCAAGATCAGCCAAGGCAACACAGTAAAACCCTCCATCTACAAAACTTAGCCAGCCGTGGTGACACATGCCTGTGGTCCCAGGTACTCAGGCTGAGGTGGGAAAATTTCTTGAGCCTGGGACATAGAGACTGCAGTGAGCCAAGACTGTTACACTGCACCCCAGCTTGGACAACAGAGTGAGACCTTGTCTCAAAAAAAGAAAGAAAATATAACTACCATATGATCTAGCAATCCCACTACTGGGTATACTTCCAAAGCAAATGAAATCAGCATCAGAGATCAGAAAGACACAATGGAAACAGAGATTTACTTCATTAAATGCTTTTGGAAAAACCGTTCTTTTGCATATGCAAAAGAATGAAACAGGACCCTTTTGTTACGCAATGAACAAAAGTCAACGCAAAATGGATTTAAAACCTCAGCACGAGACCTGGAACCATGAAGCATCATAAAATTCCTGTAAGAAAAGATAGAGGGGCCGGGCACCATGGCTCATGCCTGTAACCCAAGCACTATAGGAGGCTGAGGTGGGCAGATCATGAAGCCAAGAGATTGAGACCATCCTGGCCAAGATGGTGAAACCCTGTCTCTGCTAAAAATACAAAAATTAGCCAGGCGTGGTGGAACCCACCTGTAGTCCCAGCTACTCAGGAGGCTGGGGCAGAAGAATTGCTTGAACCCAGGAGGCAGAGGTTGCAGTGAGCCAAGATTGTGCCACTGCACTCCAGCCTGGCAACAGAACAAGTCTCTGTCGAAAGAAAGAAAGAGAAAGAAAGAAAGAAATAAGAAAGAAAGAAAGAAAGAAAGAAAGAAAGAAAGAAAGAAAGAAAGAAGGAAGGAAGGAAGGAAAGAGAAAGAATAGAGAAAGCTTACTTTCAGGGCAACTTAAATCCATCCTCACAGGTTGCAAAGAGAAGGGAGATGGGACGGGATGGGATGGGACTGGATGGGAAGGGAAGACAGGATGAGACAGAGGGAGATGGAGAGGGAAAGGGAAAGGGAGAAGGAAGGAAAAAGGAAGGAAGAGAGGGAGAGAGGGAATACACCGGGTTGCAATCTCATTGAGAATGGAATCATTTGTGAATTTTTTTTAATTGGGCACCAAAATTCCAAGCAACAAAAGCAAAAATAGACATGCATAGCTCCACCAAAGTGAGAAGTTTTTGCAAGACAAAGGAAACAACCCAATGAGAAAGGCTGGGAGAAAGTTTCAGGGAATCGCCTATCTGCTAAGGGGCTGTTATGGAATATATGCAACACATTAACAGTACTAGGTAGTAACAATAAAACAAATGATCCAGCCAAGACTGGGCAGAGACCCTAAATAGGTATTTCTGCAAAGAGGGCATTAAGCAGCACAAAAGCTTCCTTCCCCTGGTCAGGTGGCTGTGTCTGGAGGGACTGAGAGGTCAAGTGATGCAGGGGGTGAAGAAAAGTGTCCCCTGTGTTCCAAAAGTGGAAATGCAGATTTTTTTAAAAAAATTAGCAGTCCAGGTGTGGTAGTTCACACCTATAATCCCAGCACTTTGGAAAGCTGGGGCAGGAGGACTGCTTTGAGTTCAGGAGTTTGAGACCAGCCTGGGTACCATGGCAAAACTCCATCTCTACAACAAAATACAAAAAAAAAAAAATTAGCTGGGCATGGTGTCACAGGCCCAGTCACTTGGGAGGCTAAGCTGGAGAATCCCTTAAGCCCAGGAAGTGGCGGCTGCAGTGAGCTGGGATCCACCACTGCACTCCAGCCTGGCCAGACCCTGTCTCAAAAAAATAAAGAAAAAAAATCAGCAAACCTTGGAGGTGGCTGGGATTCTTTTCCGTCCACCTGAGGCTTGGATGCAGCACAATCAAACCGGGGTCTGGCTCCAACACGCAACCTGGGCAGGGCTTCCCCTGCCTCCCACAGATAGAGCTCCACTTTCTCTGCATTCACATGGAGGAGTTTCCCCAGAAAAAGTCCTAAGGCCTAAAATACTACAGCCTTCTACGCTGCCACCCTCAAAAGCACCAGGGGAATGAACACTACTGTAAAATACATACTAAAGTATTAACAGAAAAAGTGAAAAATGAGTGAGACCCTGACAAGAATAACAGAGCATTCCAGAGAATGAAAGCTTCTGTACTCACAATGAAGAAGAAACACCCCAGGAGCGGCGCTGGGATGAAAGCAGTCAGCACTGCGGACTGGAGCTGTCTCTTCCAAGGACGCAGCCCCAAGTCATCCCAAAGCTGCCGCACTGCCCCATCTGGCGAGTCCTAAGGGACCTGGAGCCCTTCTCCTCCTTGCTGTGGACGCCCTACATGCCACACTGTGCCTGCTGGTAGAACACCCGTGTGCACCATGTAAGGGCAGAAAAGCCAGTTTGGGCGCCCCCTGTGGTCACAGTGTGCAACGCAGGATGGTTCCGCCTCACGGTCATGGCCTCAACACTGAAATCAGAATGAGTGACAGGCCGGGCGTGGTGGCTCATGCTTGTAATCCCAGCACGTTGGGAGGCCAAGGCGGGTGGATCACGAGGTCAACAGATCGAGACCATCCTGGTCAACATGGTGAAACCCCGTCTCTACTACAAATACAAAAAATTAGCTGGGCATGGTGGCGTGTGCCTGTAATCCCAGCTACTCAGGAGGCTGAGGCAGGAGAATTGCCTGAACCCAGGAGGCGGAGGTTGCGGTGAGCCGAGATCGCGCCATTGCACTCCAGCCTGGGTAACAAGAGCAAAACTCCGTCTCAACAAAAAAAAAAAAAACCAGAATGAGTGACATACACCTGGGAAATAACTGTCCTGTAACAAGACTGTTGTCATTTAACTACCAATTTTCTTATCCTGTAACTTCTTATGGGATCAAGAAAATTGTGTTCCAAAGAAATGATGTTGCCATGTTGCTGGAGATGTGTTATAAAACCACGTGTGTACCTATGCAACTATCTTGCGTGTTCTGCACATGTACCCCAAAACCTAAAATGCAATTTAAAAAATAAATAAATAAAACAACGTTGAATACTTCCTATGAATTACCAGTGGTTTGCTTTGTGAAGAGGTTTAAATTCACATCTCTGTTGCATTTTGGAATGAGTGGCCTTGATGTCAATACCTTGAGAGACAGCCCTCAAAAGAACAAGAGTCTTCACCTCCCACACAAACTAAAAAATGTAAACTTAATTTTATCATTGTTAATAGGAAACAACTATCATGAATTGCTGCATCAATAATGCCTGTATTCTAACCTCCTCTCTTCCCTCAGGCACAGGAACAAGTGGAACATACTCGTCTGGGAACCAGTTTCATTAATGCTATTGCTGTATCTGTCCAAAGATGAGTAGCAGCTTCTGTTACCAGTTTCACTACCTTTAGGAGCTTCAGATAATATATTGTGATATTTATACTTTTTAAAGAGTTAATTATAAGACAAATTGCCACTCTAACTTTCATGTGAAATCCAGTTCATACATAATAAAGCTTGCCCGTACATATATGGCATTGGGCATACACCACACATGTGTAATAATGCCAGCCATGCCTTAATCAAGGGACAAGAATGACCAGACACTTCCCACATTCCTGTGAAAGCAAACTGAGGCCTCACACAGGGCTCCTGACTGGAAACCAGGTGAGACCCAGACCTGCCCATGACTCTCCTCCCTCAGTGGTCAATCATTCAATTATTAAGGGACCTGTGGGGATAGACACCAGGCTCTCTGAGGCTTCAGATGCCCCAGAAAGGCTGGCTGCTCTCCTAGAAGTAGAAATCCTGGTCTTGGATGAAGACATTCCTGCTGCATTTCTCCTTAAATATATTCTGTGTGTGTGTGTGTGTGTGTGTGTGTGTGTGTGTGTGTGTGTGTGTGTTTGAATAAACACAATTGTCCCACAGAAACTAGAAAAGGGCCTGACAAATATGTGCATAGAGTTTTGATGGGATAATTTGCTAACTATATAAAAAGATATAAATAATATGTAATTAAAAAAAACAGTGCAGTAGCTCACACCTGTAATACAAACACTTTGAGAGGCCAAGGCAGGTGGATTGCCCGAGTCCAGGAGTTCAAGACCAGCTTGGACAACATGGAGAAACTCTGTCTCTACCAAACAAAAAAAAAAAAATAGAAAAATTAGCTGGCCATGGTAATGCACACCTGTAGTCCCAGCTATTTGGAAGGCTGAGCTGGGAGGATGACCTGAGCCAGGAGGTAAAAGTTGCAATCAACCAAGATTGCACCATTGCACTCCAGCCTAAACCATAGAGGCACTGTATCAAAAATAATAATGTTAAACATCTGACAAAATATCCTTCAATATTTTTATTTAGTAGTCATCTCAGCACTCCTGGGACTGCTGTGAGTAATCAGTGAAATCTGTCACAGCAGAGGCTCTTTGGGGTCTCCCAGTCAAGGCCATGTGGAGCTGCAGAGGCAGGATCAGGGAATCTAAGCATTTGCCTAGGGCCTCTTCCTGCCTCCTCACCCTCTGCCACATTCTTCTCCACATCTGACTCTGCGAAGGCCCATCATCTGTTTCCTGACTCCTCCATCACCTGCACTAACGCTAATCCTCCTTCTCCACCAGTGACAAGCTCCTACTCTGCTTGTGTCTGGGCCACAAATCTCCAAATCCAGAATGCCCTCAATCCATGTGGTTCCCTGAGTTAGAACACAAAGGTTCAGCATGACTGTCATTTATCCCATCATTCTCCAGAGCACTCCATCTCCCCATCCACAGGACTCTCCCCTCATTCCCCCATGGAGCCCTGGCAGGAAATACTAGTGACCCACACTGCCATTTCCAGGGCTTAGAAGTGCCATGTTCTGAGCCAAGACATGCTTCCCACCTCTTTTGTATCTACTGTACAACTCATATTTTATATTTTACTATATTTTATTATTTTGTGTTTTGTTTTTTGAGATAAGGTCTCACTCTGTTGCCCAGACTGGAGCACAGTGGCATGATCACAGCTCACTTCAGCCTCCATCTCCTCAGCTCAAGCAATCCTCCTTCCTCAGCCTCCCAAGTAGCTGGGCATGAACAATATAGGCATGAACAATAACAACTGGCTAATTCATTTTATTTTTTGAAAGACAGGGATCTCACTATGTTGCTCAGTCTGGCCTTGAATTTCTTGGCTCAAGTGATCTTCCCATATTAGTCCCACAAAGTTTTGGGATTACAGGTATGAGCCACCATGCCCAGCCTGTAGAGAGTTTTTATCATGAAGTGGCGTTAGATTTTATCAAAAGCTTTTCTGTATCTATTGAGATGATTTGGTTTTGCTTTTCATCTGTTTATACACTGAATCGCACTTATTGATTGCAAATGCTGAAGCAACCTTGCATCTCTGGAATAAAGTCTATTTGGTCAAGGTGAATTAAGTTTTTGATGTGCTGCTCGATTCAGTTTGCTAGTATTCTATTGAAGGTTTCTGCTTCTATGCTCATTGGGGATATTGGCCTTAAGTTTTTTCTTTGTCATGTCTCTACCTCAGAGACATGACAGATTTTAGTGTTAGGCTGATGCCAGCTTCACAGAATGAATTAAGGACGAGTCTCTCCTCCTCAATTTTTTAGAGTAGTTTCAGTAAGGCTTTGAATTCAAAATTCAGCTTTGAATCCATCACGTCCCGGGCCTTCTTTTCATTGGTAGGTTTTATATTACTGTTTCAGTTGGTCTACTCAGGGTTCCAATCTCTTTCTGATTCAATCTTGGGAAAGTGTATATTTCCAGGAATGTATCCATTTGCTCTAGATTGTCTAACTTGTATGTATAGAGTTGTTCATAGTATTCTGAGGGTTCTTTGCATTTCTGTGATATCAGTTGTGACACCATCTTTGTCATTTTCAATTCTACTTATCTGGATCATCTTTGTTCTTGGTTGATCCAGCTAGCAGCACACCAATATTGTTTTTCTCAGAGAAGCAACTCTTGGTTTTATTAATCTTTTGTATGGATTTTTGCATCTCAATTTCATTAAGTTATTCTCTGATTTTAGTTATTTATGTGTTTCTCACAAGCTTTCAGGTTGGTTGGTTCTTTTGTTTCCAAGTTCCTTTAGGTTACTAGTTAATTTGAAATCTTCCTGATTTTTTGATGAAGGCATTTAGAGGTATAAACTTCCTCTTCATATTGCTTTAGCTGTGTGAAGAGAAATCCCAGAAAACTCTGGTAAGCTATGTGCCTATTTTAATTAATTTCAAAGTTTCTTTTAAAATTTCTGCCTTCATTTCAATGTTCACCCAGGATTTATTCAGGGGCAAGTTAATTTCCATGTATTTGGTTTTGTTTTGTTTTATTTTAAGATGGAGTCTTGCACTGTCACCTGAGCTGGAGTACAGTGACTCAATCTTGGCTCACTACAACCTCTGCCTCATGGGTTCAAATGAGTCTCCTGCTTCAGCCTCCAGAGTAGCTGGGATTATAGGCACCCACCACCGTGCCCAGCTAATGTTTTGTATTTTTAGTAGAGATGGGCTTTCACTACGTTGGCCAGGCTGGTTTCGAACTCCTGACCTTGTGATCCACCTGCCTCAGCCTCCCAAAGTGCTGGGATTACAGGCATGAGCCACCATGCCTGGCCATATTTGTGTTATTTTAAGAGATCTTATTGCTATTGATTTCTACTTCTATTGCACCGTGGTCTGAGAGTGTCCTTGATAGAATTTCAGGGTTTTTTTTTTTTAATTTACTGAGACTTGCTTTATGACTGAGCAGATGATATATCTTAAAGTACGTTCCATGTACAGATGAGAAGAATGTATATTCTGTGGTTGTTGAGTGGAGAGTTCTGGAGAAGACTACTTAGGTCTAATTGGTCAAGTGTTGAGTTTAAGTCCAGCATTTCTTTGTTAATTTTGTGCCTTGATGATCTGACTAACACTTCGGTGGGGAGGTGAAGTCTCCCACTATTATTGTGTGGTTGTCTATGTTATTTTGCAGGCCAAGAAGAACTTGTGCTATGGATCTGGGTGCTTCAGTGTTGGGTTCACATATATTTAGGATAGTTAACTCTTCTTGTTAGCCTTTATCATTATGTAACAATGCCCTTCATTGTCCTACCTAATCTCACTGGTTTAAAGTCTGTTTTACCTGATGTAAGAATTGCAACTCCCAGCCAGGTGCAGTGGCTCATCCCTGTAATTCCAGCACTTTAGGAGGCAGAGGCAGGTGGACCACCTGAGATCAGGCATTCCCCTTTTGTATGCATACTTATTCTCATATGAAAACCAGTGCAATGCAAAACATCCCAGTTATAAGCAAGTAAGTTGCTAATTCAAAGGTGCAGTAAATTCCAAGAAATGGCAGCCCATATACATGTTCACTATTCCAATGTCTGCAATCAATGCAAAAAAAGGTGGCCTGTCTGTACTTGACACAAGGGCTCTCTAGTCCTGGCTCATACCATTGAATGAGACCAGGTTATTAAATTTTCAGGAATTTTTGAGAGTTAATTGTTAAATAAAGTCATTATTAAAATGCATTAAACTTCCAACTAAATTATATTAAAACAATAGCAATACCTACAACTCTTCATATTCTAATTACTTTACTATATTTTATTATCTATGCTCATGATGCATCTACTGTGTCTACATGGTGGAAATACCACATGATGGTGTGCTACCCTACATCTCATCCCAACTCATCATTCAGTGATATCAGCTTGGTAGCTTGAATCTGGCCATGACAATCCTCTTTACAACACAAAAATGTGCAAATACTACCAGCCAAGCTTTTGCATTTTTCAGAGTCAGTTGCTAAGCATTTACCACCACACCACTGGATCTAGAGAACCAAAACAAGTTCTCCATTACTCTTGACAAGTCACCAAAAATACAAGATACTATGGGATTAGGTAGCAAGTCTATGGGATCAGAAAAGGCCTACCAGAGAAAATATTGCTTAAGCAGAGTCCTGGGCAATGAGTCAAGGTTAGACCCGTGAGCAAGCAGGGCAGAGAAGAAGTTTTGCCAAGCAAGGGGAAAATAGGTTGCAGGATGGAGACTCATCCCAGAAATTCAAAGAAGCCCAGGGTGCTAGTTACAGGGTAAAAAGAACTGAGGCCAAAAAAAAAAGCAATTATTGCGCACTGTAACAAAACATGCTTGGCCGGGTGCAGTGTGGTTCACGCCTGTAATTGCAGCACTCAGGGAGGCTAAGGCCGGTGGATCACTTGAGGTCACGAGTTCGAGACCAACCTGGCCAACATGGTGAAACACCATTTCTATTAAAAATATAAAAATTAGCTGGGCATGGTCACAGGCACCTGCAATCCCAGCTACTCAGGAGGCTGAGGCAAGAGAGTTGCCTGAACTCAGAAGGCAGAGTTTGCAGTGAGCCAAGACTCTGCCCTTACACTCCAGCCTGAACAACAGAGTAAAACTGTGTCTCAAAAAAAAAACAACCTCATATTCATAACTGCATTAAAAAACATTGTGAAGATACTAACTGTTTTTAAGCATGGGAGTAGAAGGAAGAGAGGTGAGAATTGTTAAATGATCACATTTGACTGAACCGGAGAACAGACAAAAAGATTATCCAAGAAAAGATGCAGAGAAAAGTGACCAGAAGGCAGGCCCAGCAATTCCAAGCTTTCCTGATAACATAGCACTAATAGCAAAATCTTTCTGAGCATGCAGCCATACTGCATTTTTATTTAATGATCATTCAAATGCTCAACTCCGCTAATACAGACATTATACCTATACAAGGAAAAGGAACACTTTAAATGTAAGATAAAGTGTAGATACATGTAAGTTTCCAAACTATTTCCACACTTCAAGGGCTCTGCAGCCCACTTCACAGACCACGGATGAAGCCTGCTCTGGGAGATGAAACCGAGGATGTACAGGCAACAGGGTCTGGTGGGGTCCATGTGGGGCTGCTCCAGATGCCACTCCCAGGGAAGACCTCACTCAAGCTAAGACAACCACACTAGGAACAACCTCTTCAAAACTTGGCACCATGGGCTGTGACAAAATTCCCCCAGGTCGCCTACTGAAGACAGCACAGTGATTGGGCAAAATTTTCTGGCACTGATTTACACCAGGGGCAAACGGAAAGCATAAAACAGAAAATGTTAATGTGTATGTCAGTGTGCTCATGCAAGTGTGTGCATGTGCATGTGAGTATGTGAGAACACAAGTGTGCATGTGTGAATTTGTGTGTATGTGTGCACGTGAATATATGTGTATCTCGAGTATGTGAGCATGTTGGTATCTGTGTGTGCAAGTGAGTGAGCATGTGTGCACATGAATGTGCATGTGTGTGTGTGTGTTTGCACTCAACAGTCTGGGTGCTGGTTCATGAGAATGGAGCACGGAGGAGCTGCTGGTGTCACCCAAGGCTTTTGATAACAAAGAATATTATTTTCTTTCCAGTAAAAGCAAAACCCAGCCCTCCAGCATACCCTCTCAATCTCTCTCAATCTCTCATCATTGCCCCTGTCTGATGTGCCCCTGCTGCTCTCTCCTTCAGGATGCTTCCCTCTGCAGTGCTCCTTTGTACCTCTTAGATTGCGCTCTCCTTCTTTCAGCCTTCTAATCATCTTGTACATTCTGTTTCTCACTCATATTTGTCTCTTGTCATCACTGTCCTTTCCCCTCTCCTCTGTCTCTCTCCCTTCTCTCTCTCTTTTCTTTTCTCCTCTCCTCTCCCCACCCTCATTCATCCTGTGGAGTTTGAAGCCATCACACCACATATTTTCCATGTGAGCAGAAAATGGAGATACACGAGCATCACTCCCCTTCCAGGAAGTCTTAATTCACAGATTCTGTGGTCGGGCCACAGAGGTGATGGTAAGTTGCAGAGCACCGAGTGCTCTTTTCACCATGCCTCCCTCAGGTGGGGCTTTGGGGTCTTCAGGTGGCTCCTCTGTCCCAGGTGCCTTTTCAGAAAGACACATGGGAATAGGAGATTTTCATCATTTGTGGTTTTAAGGAAACCAATACTCATATGCAACAGAATGAAATAGGACCCTTGTGTTACACAACACAGAAATCAACTCAAAATGGACTAAAACCTCCACACAAGACCTGAAACTAGAAATCATTATAAAACTATAAGAAATGGGCCAGGCACGGTGGCACACACCTGTAATCCCAGCTCTTTGGGAGGCCTAGGCAGGTGTGTCCCAAGGTCAGGAGTTTGAGACCAGTCTAACTAACATAGTGAAATCCTGTCTCAACTAAAAATACAAAAAATTAGCCAAGTGTAGTGGTGTGTCCCTGTAATTCCAGCTACTCTGGAGGCTGAGGCAGAAGAATTGCATGAACCTGGGAAGTGGAGGTTGCAGTGAGCTGAGATTGTACCATTGCACTTCAGACCTTATGACAGTGCAGGGCTTCCTCTGAAAAAAACAAAAACAAAATTAAGAAAACAAAACTATAAGAAACGATGGGGAGGTGACTTCCAGGACAGCTTGAATCCAAGCTCACAGGTTGGAAAGGAAAGATAGAGAGGAAGATGGGGGGAGAGGAGGGGGAGAGAGAGAGGAGGGGGAGAGAGAGAGGAGGGGGAGAGAGAGAGGAGGGAGAGAGAGAGGAGGGGGAGAGAGAGAGGAGGGGAAGAGAAGAGGAGGGGGAGAGAGAGGAGCGGGAGAGAAGAGGGAGAGAGAGAGGAAGGGGAGAGCACAGGCTGATTCCGCCTCAAGGTCTGCATGAGCCCAGACCATGGTCCCAACCTTCAGTTTCGACCTTGGAATTGTTGTTAAAAGGGAGAGGAAGGCTGACAGTGTTTTCCACAGAAATTATTTCTCTTGCACATCTTCATTACAGAAGCAACTACAATAATGTCCGCTTGCACACACAGGCCCTTACCCTCCGTGATGGGCCAGTGTTGGGGGGCCGTGTTCAGGTGTTAGGGATGGGGTATCGAGTCAGCAGAGTGACATTGGGAAGGGTCCATGGATCTCAGCCCAGCTCATTAGCTGGCGGCGGGAGGCCTGTGGCTGAGCAGCGATGAACCATGTGGTTGACTTTGGAGGCTGCAGGCCCTGTCCTGGCTAAGGAATGTTGAGAGTGGGGTGCAGGTGGGAGGCAAGGTCTCACCTCCCTCCCTCTCATCTAGATTTAGTTGGTCTTTGGCTGGTTCCATTAGACAATATTCAGGTGTGTGCTTACAACCAATGCCTCCCAAGGGCCTGCTGAGATGCAGCCTAGGAGAGACTGGGCAGCCAGGACGCCACTTGGCAGCAACGCTGGTCTGCAGAGCTGGGAGACCTGCCCTGGGCTCCTCTGCCCTTCCTTGGGGCTCTGAATTGCTCCCTTGGCTTTCTGGCGGCCTCATGGTACTGGATTCCCACTAGCCTTGGGTTTTGAAGATTCCAATCCCCATGTGTTTGGGGCATTTCCCCTTTTCTCTCTTGTTTCAAGGTCTTTACCAAGAGCCACCCTTGACCCATGTTGCTCACCACATCTGCCCCACCCCAACTCCCTGGCCAGCATGGGAGCTGCTGGGGACCAAGCCCTGAGAACCCCCCCATCCCTGCCCCCTTGCAGCCTTCTCCACACTGTTCCCACTGATGCCCAGAGAGATCCTGAGTTATGACTCCCCACCTCCCAGTCTAGGGGGCTGAGGCAGTGCTCCCACCTTGTGGTGGCCCAGCTGAGAACAAATGATGCCCTCCAGTGCACAGTCAGGCTGGGATGGGTCCTTTGCTTCCACAACGGAAACCTAGAGGGAAGTCAGTCTGTGGGGAAAAGAGAGTTCTAGGTCGTCTATGCCCGGAATGGTTTATTTTCAAGACAGCTGCTCAATCTAGCCTTCTACAGGATGAAGGAGCCAAGTGTCCATCATTAGACACCCATGGAGAGTGAAAGGAGGGAAGAGAGGAGGATCTTTCAGCTGTGGATGGCTCTTTGGAGCCACCTTCATGGGAGGGGATCAGTTCTGGTTCTGTCGTAGCCTCAGCCCTGTAGCAAAACCTTCTTGGGGCTGTGCCTCTCCCCAGGCCCCTGCCAGTGAGCCCGACCCTTTGCACTTACTTCTTAACATTAATTAACCCTGTCCCACTCATGGACATTGTCATCTTGGTTCACCCATTCCCCTTCCTCCTGTGACAGGACCATTGCTGGCAGTGGACAGATGAAGTCCTTGCTCCAGCCTCCTTTTGGGCTCTGCCTCCCACTCCCCAAGGGGAAGGGTCCATCAGAAAGTGGCCCATGCCATGGTACATGGTCTCTTCACGGCCACACTGGGACTCTCAGGTAGAAATTAGCCTTCCCCCTTTATGAATAATTAACAAGTCGTAATAGCACCTGTGGAAAGAATGTCCTCTTCCTTGCTGGTTGCCCCTCCCAGACCACACAGATAGCAACATCCAGGGTGCAGGCTGCGGCAGGGCATGCTGTGGTGGGCAGCAGCAGTGCCCAAGATCTACAGAAAAGCCACAGACTCTGCCTTTGGCAGGCTCTTTCTGCGGTTAGCCCTGTCCAGGGCAGAATGAAGGTCATTTCTAGTCTGTCTCCTGGGCAAGCTCTTCAAATCCAGGGATGAAATACATTCTGAAGGGGCCAGCCCTCGTTTTGATTTCATTGTGTCCCCAAATCCAGGACTTTGCAGGTGACAGGGAATCAGGCTTCTAGTGGGCATACATTGCTTTTTATCTATAGGTGGAGAAGATTCCAGAAGGAGAAGATTCTCTGGCTTCCCTGTTCTCTCTGGGCAATTGGTTCCTCGGTTCTTTCCCCAGCTCCATATTGTCTCAGTCTCCTGGATCCCAGCGCCCCTCCAGGCCTTCTATGTGGGCCCCTAGATCACACTACTCACCTTCACACTCCCACAGCTGAATCCAGTGGCCGGCTTGCTGATGCAAGCTCTAATTCTCAGCCAGAGCAAGCCCTCGGATAGCCCACTCAGCCTTTTCACTTCAGATGGTACCATGTGGGTGTTTCCTGGCACCATTTTCTCTCTGGGTTCTATATGCTCCCAATGCAGGAGGTCCCGGGATACTCCTGTGTGCCTGGTGACATCCAGCACTGTGTTTCCGCTCCACTGAGATGTCCCATTTCTCTCATCGCCCTTCACAGGGCATCAAGTCTCCAGCAAAGGGAGGCAGCAACTTTGACCAACCAGACAACAGGATCTGCAGGTTCAGATCTCACCAGGAATAGCCCAGACTTCAGCTTGCATTTTTGAGTATCAGGGCCCCAATCCCTCAGGGACTCAAAGTTTGGAGTTATCCTAGCCCTGCCAAGAAGTAAGGGTGCTGGTGGGAAGTGTCTGCTGGCTGTTTATGAACCTCTGGTGTCCCGGGCCTCTCTCCACTGGACATGGCTGCATCTCTGACTTACAGATTGCAATGTGCTGCCCTGCATAGCTGAACCGTTTCTGACATCTGCTAGACATCCTGTCCATGTGCCCTGTCCCGTTTTTGATGACAGTGAGTTCCCATAGCCTATGCTTATTCACAACAATAGTGCCTAGGGAGTGCCCATGAAGCCCTTTTGTCCTGCTCCCTTGCTCTGCACTTAGGTAGCTGCTAAGTGGATTGGTTCCTGAGAATCTGCATTTAGGAAGCTCTGGGCTATACAGGCATCATCACAGGGTGCAGACAGGTGAGATGTTCAGACCTTAGAGGAGCTATGGCAGGGAGAGTGGCTTCCACCCTGAAGCCACCCCATACCTGGAGGAGCTGCAGGGCCCTGCTCTGCTAAACGGCCTTTGAGGCGGGTGGGGCTGGTTCCCAACTGGGCAGCTCTTGAGAAGCACACAAGGCCAGTTTGTGTACCCATTGTCTGCTCTGTGTCTCTGTTGGTCCCTCTGTCTCTTCCTTTTCACATTTCTACACATATACTGGTGTTTGCGTTCCACAAGGCAAATGTCCACTCTTCACCTTGCAGACACGTAGCCGTTCATATCCTCCTCAGATATTTTTAAACTCAGTGCTGGCTCATTGGCAACATGTCCTTAGCCTTGCCTCCCTGCAATTCATCCTCCCAGAGCTTCCGGCTGATCCACAGCACACATGCTGAGCCCCGATCCTCCACCCGATGCTCCCCCATCCTTCACTGGCTCTTGCTGTCCTACAGCAGAGGTAGCAAATTTTTAGTGCCTAGGCTACCCTGCTCCACCCCTGCAGTCACAAGGGACATTGCTAACTGATCCTGTCACCTCTTTGCCCTGATGCCACCTCGGAATCCTTCGTAACACATGCCCTGAAATTAGCACACTATCAATGAAGTGAAGATGACTTATGAAATACAACCTACAGGTTTTACTTCCTATGCTTCAAGGTGGAACTCAGCCTCTGGAGAGTGGCATTCCAGGCTTTTCCTGACTCCTCCAGCCATTTCCCTTCTGCCCTCTGCAAGCTCTCTAGTCCCCATTCCATGCCTTTGCTCCTTCTTTTCCATCTGTCTAGAATGTTCTTCATCCCCTGTCTCCTGGCAAACACTTCCTCATGCTTTAAGAACTCTGTGAAGCCTCCTCCCCTCCCCCAGCACTCATGTGCTCACTCTGCCCCTCTCTCTCTCTTTCTATACACACACACACCCACACACACACACACACATACACATACATAAATCTGTATACCTACATATGCACATATTACTGACTGTGAAACCCCAGGAAAGCTTACTAACAAGGTCACTGAGAGTAAGGATGCTGCCTCAGTGACCAGCAGCGACTCATATGTGCATGTGGAATCACAGTACAAAGAAAATGTAGGTTCTGTGCTCGCTAAATAGCACTGACCTTCATGGCGCTACAGGGTGGATGATGGGCTATTCACAACACAGATATGGGAAGGGGTCTTTCTTTACCTGCCCCAGTATAGAGAAAAGCTGTATGCATTCATTAACTGCAGCTTTCAAAGTACTGATCCTCTCCATACACTCTATGCTTTCTATCTTCCTTCAGTAAATTCCCCCCCACACACACTTTTTTTGGCCAATTTGTCTCTTGCCTGAAATCTTTTTCCCAATACAAACAAAGGGTTGAGGATTTCTGCGCTTCCTAGTAGCACTAATGCAGCCACAGCAACTTTCTGTAAGTGGTTTCATTGTATGTTTTTTCCATCCTGTTATTTTTAAGGTTTTATTTCCATTGTAATAAGAACACTTAACATGAGATCTCTTAACATGAAATCTACCCTCTTAATAAAATTTTAAGTGCATTATACAGCATTGTTAAGTGTAAGTGAAACGTCGCATAGCACATCTCTAAACTTTATTTATCTTGCATAACTGAAGCTTCATAGCCTTGAGCAGACTCCCCATTTCCTTCTCCCTCTGCCCCTAGCAGCAAGCATTCCACTCCATTGCTATGAGGCTGACTACGTTAGACCTCACACAAATGGGGGAGCATTTCTCCTCCTGCAACTGACTTATTTCACTCAGTGCAGTGTCCTCCAGGGTCATCCACATGGCAAGATATAATTATCTATGAATTTGAACAGGATCCCACTGCATCTGTACACCACATCTTCTGTAAACACTCACTGATCAGTGGACCGTAGGCTGTCTCCCTGCTTTTGAAACTGTGATAATGCTGCAATGACTAAAAGTGTGACGCTATTCCTGCCAGATCCTAATTTCCATTCTTTCAGATGAATACTCAGATGTCTTCTTTGTTTTAAGGGTGTATATTTTTATTTCGTTTGTTAGTCCAAGTGAGTGTCTGGCAAGGCTCTATCACTTCAGTCACAAGAAGCCGAGACTTGCCCCTCATCTCTGATTTTCACAGGTTTTGTCTCACCTCTCAGCCTCCTGCCTCCTGTGGATTGGGATGCCACATCTGCCATAACAAGGACTGCTGTGGGCTAGAAATCCTCAATGTCCTGTTTCTTTTCCATCCCTGTGACATTATAAATTATATATTTGGTCTTTGACCACAACTCCTAAAACATTTAGAATCACCAAAGTGATGCCTATTTGTATGCCAGTGAGAAAACTGATGGCTGGTAACCCCTAGGTAGCTTTAGGATGGGGGCTGGTCACCAGAAAGACCAAGGCAGGGTTAGAGGATTGGGACTTTCGGCCTCATCTCCCAACCTTCATGGAGGGAAGAGGGGCTGCAGGTTAATCACCAGCAGCCAGTACTTTACACCATCAAGCTTGTGTGATGAGGCCTCCATAAAAACCCAAAGGGGACTGGGTTGGGAGAGTTTCTGGGGGACTAAACATGTGAAGATGATCCACCCCTTTCCATACCTCTCCCCTGCTTATCCATAAGAGTAACTCCTCATCCGTTCTAAGTTTATCCTGAGATTGCAGCAATTCAGTCATCTTCGGGCTTCACTTTTATTTTTGTTCTCTTGCTATTTCTATGACATTTGCAATGACTTCCTCCACTGAAGTTTTGAATCCCTCAAAGTCATCCATGAGGTTTGGAATCAACTTCTTCCAAGGACACCTTTTCATCTGTGTGCTTGGTTATATCCTTGATAAGAAACAAACAAGTTTAAGTAAGCATTCTCCTGAGCTCCGCAAGCCATTCAAGCAAATTAACTGAAGCCAAGGAGGGATTGTGAGATCTTTCATTTATACCTGTTTGGTCAAAAGCACAAGTGAAGCAGCCTGGGTTTGTGATTGGCATAAGAAGTGGAGCACAGTCTTGGTGAAAGAGCCCTCAAGCTGTAAGATCTGACCCCCATCTTCATGTAGAAAGTGTCAGAACTGAGATGACTGAGAGGACACCCGGGGCGGGGTGGGGAGTCCACTACAAAATTGATGGCTTGCTTTGTGGGAGCGAAAACTCCCCACACATTTGGTCTTGAGAGCCTTCTGCACTGGTTGTTGCGGTGAGCAAAGATGATCAGTGCTCTTTCCACTCAGCCCCAGGATGCTGAATGACATTCACAGCACTTTCAGCGTCCTGGGGCACGGGCGGGTCTACTATCACTGTGTAGCCTGCGCTGAAGTCCACACCTTCCTACTGGTTTTTCCTTTGTGGTGTCCCAGTCATTCATGCTGGAGAACGTTCCTGCTTACCTTGCAGACACGCTCCGAACCTGCAGACTTCACAAGCTGTCTTGGGTATAAATGTGCATGAGTTTCCTCTTTGACTTCACAAACCTCAGCATCTTTTCCCTGGGCCCCCAACCAAAACTCATCCTGTGACAGGGACGCAAACACACATCAAGGCACGTGCCCAGACACATGAGATGGCCAGAGTATTTTCCACCCGAGCTTCGTGCCTGCGTGACAATGATCAGACTGAGATAGTTTATCTTAGTAGTTAAGCATAAATATTGGTGGGATAGAAGGCCACCGATTCAGGGAAGATCTCAGCTCCTAGCTCCAGGAGGGAGAAGTGCCTGCAGAAGTTTTGCCTAATTCTGGTCCTGGTGACAAGAGGGAAGAGTGGGTCTAGGGGTCCTAGAGGGATCAGACAAGAGGCTTGGGCCTCATTTCCCTGGGGCCAGGGGCCCTGGGCTGCACTGGGCTCCTTCCGCCTCCTGAATGGGAATCCTCACCCTCAGCCTTAGACAGGAGCCCAGAGTAGTAAAGGAGGCCGCATGGCCAGATCTAGAACAAGAGTTCCCACAGAGACCCCTGCCCGCTGTGGGAAGCTGTGGGAAACAGCAGGCGTCACTGCGTGGGGCTTCTCCTAGGAGCTGGGGGCCCAAGCCACAGTATCCACAGGACTCTGCTGCTTGCTCCAGTGGCAGAAGGAGGTGACCCTCAGTTCTAAAAGATGGGGCTGGCTGAGTGAGTGCTGAGTGCATCAGACCCTTCAGAAGCACCCAGGCCGCCTCTGCAGGCACAGAGCCTGACACAGGAAGGGCGCGAGCACCGGGCAGGTAATGGTTACCAATCCCTGCTTCCGGCATCTGAGGCGCCTGTGCTGTCTCCTCTGCTGACACTCGCCTGCGCATCATCTCAAGGAAAGACACACACGAACTCACAATAATCAAATAACGAAATGGGCCCGCAGTGCCTGTTCACTCGTTGTTGAAATTTTACTACTTTCCTCAGGTTAGAAAACACTTCACCGTGTGTTCCAAGGACCGCCTGTGTTATTTGCTGCGTTTCATGGTTGTTTTCTTTTAGATGCATTTATCATTTTAATGAGAGTAGAACAATAAACATCCTGAAATTTTAGAGAATTCTATTAAAAGCAGTATCGCCTTTTTCTGTTTCGCTTGCTGTCTCCACCTCCCCTCCTTCTCCTTCCTTCTCCACTTGAAGAGAGTTCTTTTTATCTTCTTCCATCTCAGCTACTCAGTCCGGAGCCGGTGCAGCTGCTGCCCGGGGCACACTCAGAGCAGGCTCCTGGGGGCCGGCAGCCAGAGCAGCGCCGCTGGGGCGGGATGGGTGCGTGGGTTGCGGAGGAGCCAGGAGAGCGGAGGGCAGGCCGCACAGCCCCGCGACCCGGCAGCCCAGCCCGGCGGGCGAACCGCAGCTCTGAGAGCCACCGCCTGAGGGAGCCGCCGCCTGGGGAGCCACCGCCAGGGGGAGCCACCGCCGCTGAGAGCCGCCGCCTGGGGGAGCCGCCACCGCCTGAGGGAGCCGCCGCCGCTGGGAGCCACCCGGGAGCAACAGCGGCGCTGGAACCCGCCAGGCCCATTGCACCCCGTGGCGGCTCTGTGGGTGCCGTAGACCCGGGAGGGGTGGAGGGAGCCCGCAGCGCTGGCGGGACCGCGAGGATTTGCTGGCTCTGTCTGAGCTGCGGGGTCTCGGCGCGGGGCAGGAGCAGGTAGGGAAAGCTGGGGCCGCAGCGAGCACGGACGGGCTCACTGGGTGCTGGCTCTCGGCCTCCCTCAGAGACCTCGGGGCCGGGCAGTGCGGCGGTGGAGGGCGCGGGGTCTGACCCGGTGGCTGCAGCAGCAGGTCTATCGACCCCGGCCCGGCCGAGCCGCCTGAGGCCCGCAGCGTCCTCCATCTCCACTGTGGTGGCATCCGCTTCCGTGACTGTCACTGTGCACCCTCCGCCTGTCGCCGGGACTGAGCAGGACCCCCAAGCGGGAGGGCTGTCCTGGGCCTGACCACGGGCGGCTCGTGGGTCCTCACGTGCCTTTGCAGACCCACGGTGAGAGGAGGGATTGGAAGGCGGACGTCGCAGAGCGGCGGGATGTCCCGTCGGGACAAGGCGGACGTCGCAGAGCGGCGGGATGTCCCGTCGGGACAAGGCGGAGGTGGCAGAGCGGCAGGATGTCCCGTCGGGACAAGGCGGACGTCGCAGAACAGAGGGATGTCCCGTCGGGACAAGGCGGACGTCGCAGAGCGGCGGGATGTCCCGTCGGGACAAGGCGGAGGTGGCAGAGCGGCGGGATGTCCCGTCGGGACAAGGCGGACGTCGCAGAGCGGCGGGATGTCCCGTCGGGACAAGGCGGACGTCGCAGAGCGGCGGGATGTCCTGTCGGGACAAGGCGGAGGTGGCAGAGCGGCGGGATGTCCCGTCGGGACAAGGCGGAGGTGGCAGAGCGGCAGGATGTCCCATCGGGACAAGGCGGACGTCGCAGAACAGAGGGATGTCCCGTCGGGACAAGGCGGACGTCGCAGAGTGGCGGGATGTCCCGTCGGGACAAGGCGGACGTCGCAGAGCGGCAGGATGTCCCGTCGGGACAAGGCGGAGGTGGCAGAGCGGCGGGATGTCCCGTCGGGACAAGGCGGACGTCGCAGAGTTGCAGGATGTCCCGTCAGGACAGGCCCTGGGGCAGCGGCTCCGCTGAGGGACTAAGATCCGGAGCAGGCCGGGCGGCGGCTCACGCCTGAATCCCGCACTTGGGGAGGCGGAGGCGGGTGGATCACCTGACATCACGGGCTGAGACCAGCCTGGCCCACACGGTGAACCCGTCTCTACTAAAGACACAAAGGTTCGCGGGCGCGGTGGCGGGCGCCTGCAATCGCAGCTACTCCGGAGGCCAAGGCACCAGGGTCTCTTGAACCCGGGATGGGGCGGCTGCATGAGCCGAGATGGCACCACTGCACTCCAGCCTGGGCAACAAGAGCGAGACTCCATCTAAAAAAAGCAAAAGAGGACAAAGATCGGAAGCCCCTGCGCCCACATCTTTCCAGAACTTCTCGGCGAGAACTGCTGGCAGTTCCGGAAAGACGCCCCGAGCCAGGGCAGCAGCGCGTGGTTGCGGTGAGTGACTGTGTCATTTCCTTAAACATGTCTGTCAGTATTTAAGAGGTGTGCATGCGTGTGACACAGGACGGAAGGACGTAAAGTACAACGATCTGGGGCTTCTCCACCCCTGCCCCGGAGTGTGGACGCTGCAGTGCGGCCTTTCCTTGTCTGTGCTTTGGTCTCTGGGCCACAACCGAGCTCCAGCTTCGCTCAGTCCTACATGTCAGCAGACGTTCCGTTTATCCCAGTGGCTTCTCTAGGTGCGGTTGTGTGGTGTTCTCCAGTGGCCGTGCGTGTGAACACGTGTGATTTCCCAGTGAGCTCTACTGTGCTTTGTTTGCATTACCTGTTTTGTTTCGTTTCTCCTCGTTGTTTGTAACCCTTAGTAGGCTCTGACCTAGTCAGATTGGAAGAAGCATAAGCATCTTCTATTGCTTTGTGCTGGGTGAGGGTGAGGGCTGGCCGTGAACTTCCCCCTAATCCTTTCCAATGAGCCCAGGAAAGGCCCGGCTGGCCTCGTGTCCACAGCATCTCTTACTATCATTGCTTGTCATCCACACTCCAACTTGTGCTGCAGAGGAAACAAGTTCCTTCTCACGGAGCATCATAATGAACACCGAAACTTCAGGGTGTGGAGCTAACATCTGTTCAGCATCGCGGCTCTTAAAGAATTGGGTAACATGCCTAATGGTTAGACTTGGCTGGGCCATGAGAGTATAGTCTAAAAAGCATGTAATATTGTGTCCCTCTCACAACCAACACACACATGACCCGTCCCCCAACACCCCCAAATTTAAGAGTAGATTGCAAATCTTTTGGAGACCATGGCCCAGGTATAAAAACCTGTTCCGTTTTTCTGGGATTTAAACTCCATCTTAGTGAATGGAACGGCTCACGGGGACTTTCTGGATCTCTTTACATTTTCTTTAAAAGTAAATGGTGGGCATGCATTGCGGTGATGCAGAGGAGGCATTCTGTGACATACGACCTCGAGAAGGATTCTCCTCAAGGCATCAGTGTTGGAATGCACACTTCCTAAATGAACCATCATTGTCTCAGTCCTCCCCATCAACAGCGCTCTTTCAGTGTGATGTGGAAAAGCAGGAGGGTGGCATATACCCCACCGAAGGATGTAGGCGGAGGCAGATCTCTCAACCAGGCATATTTTCAAAAAGTTGCTTCTATACTGCTCTTCTTTTGCTGTGAGATGTGGGCTCCCTCAACCTCTTAGCCAGAGACCAACACATGTCAGGGAAGCACCCAGTGTCTGGCTCCCCATCCAAATCAACACCAGCACCTTGTTGCAGACAAGAAGTCAGAGGAAAGGGCAGAGTCCCGGCAGGGCTGAAGCCTAAGCTCCTGTGTGGCACTCACAAGTGGCAGTTCCTGTTACTCTCTCTAAAATTATGTGGGAAATCTTAAGGAAAAGCAATGGGCCTCCAGGAATACCTACGTCATAGTGACCTCTGCCCAGAAAATGTATGTCCTGTGTCAAAAAGACATGATGCAGAATTCTGAAGTCGACTTCCCTCTGGCTCCTGGTATGCCCTTGCTCCTTTTCTGAGCCCAGCTCGTGGTACACCAGAGCCTTTGTGGTCCCCTGATTTCTGCAAGGTGTGGAATTTTCTCCAATAGTCACATTGACAAACGGAGAACTGGGGGCTGACAGGTAATTATAATGAAGAATCTACAACAACTAACAGGCAAAACAGCCACTTAGCATCAAAATGGCAGTATCAAATTCACACATAACAATAGTAACCCTAAATATAAATGGACTAAATGCACCAATCAAAAGACACAGACTGGCAAATTGGATAAAAAGCCAAAACCCATCAGTGTGCTGTATTCAGGAAACCCATCTCACATGCAAAGATACACAAAGGCTCAAAATAGAGGGATGGAGGAAGATTTACCAAGCAAATGGAGAGCAAAAAAAAAACAAGAGTTGCAATTCTCATCTCTGATAAAATAGACTTTAAAGCAACAAAGATCAAAAGAGACAAAGAAGGCCATTACATAATGGTAAAAGGATCGATACAACAAGAAGAGCTAACGATCCTGAACATATATGGACCCAATGCAGGAGCACCCAGATACATAAGGCAAGTTCTTAATGACTTACAAAGAGACTTAGACTCCTACACAATAATAGTGGGAGACTTTAACACTCCACTGTCAATATTAGACAGATCAACCAGACAGAAAATCAACAAGGATATCCAGGGCTTGAACTCAGACCTGGAGCAAGCAAACCTGATAGACATTTACAGAACACTCCACCCCAAATCCACAGAATATACATTCTTCTCAGCACCACATCACACCTACTCTAAAATTGACCACATAATTGGAAGTAAAGCACTGCTCAACAAATGCAAAACAACTGAAATCATAACAAACAGCCTCTCAGACCATAGTGCAATCAAGTTAGAACTCAGAATACAGAAACCAACCCAGAACCGCACAGCTTCATGGAAACTGAACAACTGGCTCTTGAATGTTGACTGGGTAAACAATGAAATGAAGACAGAAATAAAGAAGTTCTTCGAAACCAATGAGAACGAAGACACAACATGCCAGAACCTCTGGGACACATTTAAAGCAGTCTCTAGAGGAAAGTATATAGCAATAAGTGCCCATATGAGGAGAATGGAGAGGTCCAAAATTGACACCCTATCGTCAAAATTGAAAGAGCTAGAGGAGCAAGATCAAACAAACTCAAAACCCAGCAGAAGACAAGAAATAACTAAGATCAGAGCTGAACTGAAGGAGATTGAGACACGAAAAACCCTTCAAAAAATCAATAAATCCAAGAGCTGGTTTTTTGAAAAGATCAACAAAATAGACAGACCACTAGCCAGATTGATTAAAAAGAAAAGAGAGAACAACCAAATAGATGCAATAAAAAATGATAAAGGGGAAATCACGACAGACTCCACAGAAATTCAAACCATCATCAGAGAATATTATAAACTCTATGCACATAAACTAGTAAACCTGGAAGAAATGGATAAGTTCCTGGACTCCTGTGTCCTCCCAAGCCTAAACCAGGAGGAAGCTGAAACTATGAATAGACCAATAACAAGGTCAGAAGTCAAGGCAGCAATTAAGAGCCTACCACTCAAAAAAAGCCCAGGTCCAGACGAATTCACAGCCGAATTCTACCAGACACACAAGGAGGAGCTGGTACCATTCCTTCTAAAACCATTTCAAACAATCCAAAAAGAGGGAAGCCTTCCCAAATCATTTTACGAGACCAACATCATCCTGATACCAAAACCCGGCAGAGACCCAACAAGAAAAGAAAACTTCAGGCCAATATCCATGATGAACATAGATGCAAAAATCTTCAATAAAATATTGGCAAGCCGATTGCAACAGCAAATCAAAAAACTTATTCATCATGATCAAGTAGGATTCATCCCGGGATGCAAGGCTGGTTCAACATACGCAAGTCTATCAACGTAATTCACCACATAAACAGAACCAAAAACAAAAACCACATGATTATCTCAATTGACGCAGAGAAGGCATTTGACAAAATTCAACAGCCCTTTATGCTAAAAACCCTCAATAAACTCGGTATTGGTGGAACGTATCTCAAAGTAATAAAAGCTATTTACGACAAACGAACAGCCAATATCATACTGAATGGGCAAAAACTGGAAGCATTCCGTTTAAAATCTGGCACTAGACAAGGATGCCTTCTCTTACCACTCCTATTCAATATAGTACTGGAATTTCTAGCCAGAGCAATCAGGCAAGAAAAAGAAATAAAGGGTATTCAAATAGGAAAGGTGGAAGCCAAATTGTCTCTATTTGCAGACGACATGATAGTATACCTAGAAGACCCCATCGCCTCAGCCCAAAAACTCCTGAAACTGATAAGCAACTTCAGCAAAGTCTCAGGATATAAAATCAATGTGCAAAAATCACAAGCATTCGTCTACACCAATAACAGACTTAAAGAAAGCCAAATCAAGAACGAACTGCCATTCACAATTGCTACAAAAAGAATAAAATACCTTGCAATACAACTCACAAGGAACGTAAGGGACCTCTTCAAGGAGAACTACAAACCACTGCTCAACGAAATCAGAGAGGACACAAACAGATGGAGAAACATTCCATGTTCATGGTTAGGAAGAATTAATATCGTGAAAATGGCTATACTGCCCAAAGTAATTTACAGAATCAACGCTATCCCCATCAAGCTACCATTGACTTTCTTTACAGAACTGGAAAAAACCACCATGAACTTCATATGGAACCAAAAGAGAGCCCGCATAGCCAAGTCAATTCTAAGCAAAAAGAACACAGCGGGGGGCATCACACTACCGGATTTCAAACTATACTACAACGCTACAGTAATCAAAACAGCATGGTACTGGTACCAAAACAGAGATATAGACCAATAGAACACAACAGAGACACCGGAGGCAACACCACATATCTACAACTATACAATCTTTGATAAACCTGACAAAAACAAGCAATGGGGAAAGGATTCCCTGTTTAACAAATGGTGTTGGGAAAACTGGCTAGCCATGTGCAGAAAGCAGAAACTGGACCCCTTCCTGACACCTTACACTAAAATTAACTTCAGATGGATTAAAGACTTAAACATAAGACCTGGCACCATAAAAACCCTAGAAGGAAATCTAGGCAAAACTATCCAGGACATAGGAGTAGGCAAGGACTTCATGAACAAAACACCAAAAGCATTGGCAACAAAAGCCAAAATAGACCAATGGGACCTAATGAAACTCCACAGCTTCTGCACAGCAAAAGAAACAGTCACTAGAGTGAATCGGCAACCAACCGAATGGGAAAAAATTTTTGCAGTTTACCCATCTGACAAAGGGCTGATATCCAGAATTTACAAAGAACTCAAACAGATTTACAGGAAAAAAACAAACAAGCCCATTCAAAAGTGGGCAAAGGATATGAACAGACACTTTATGAAAGAAGACATATATGAGGCCAACAATCATATGAAAAAATGCTCATCATCACTGGTCATCAGAGAGATGAAAATCAAAACCACACTGAGATACCATCTCACGCCAGTTAGAATGGGGATCATTAAAAAATCTGGAGACAACAGATGCTGGAGAGGATGTGGAGAAAAAGGAACACTTTTACACTGTTGGTGGGAGTGTAAATTAGTTCAACCATTGTGGAAGACAGTGTGGCGATTCCTCAAGGCCTTAGAAATAGAAATTCCATTTGTCCCAGCAATCCCATTACTGGGTATATATCCAAAAGACTATAAATCCTTCTACTATAAGGACACATGTACACAAATGTTCATTGCAGCACTGTTTACAATAGCAAAGACCTGGAATCAACCCAAATGCACATTGATAATAGACTGGATTGGAAAAATGTGGCACATATACACCATGGAATATTATGCAGCAATCAGAAATGATGAGTTTGTGTCATTTGTAGGGATATGGATGAATTTGGAGAACATCATCCTCAGCAAACTGACACAAGAACAGAAAATGAAACACCGCATATTCTCACTCATAGGCGGGTGATGAAAAATGAGAACACATGGACACAGAAAGGGGAGTACTAAACACTGGGGTCTATTGGGGGGAAAAGCGGAGGGCCAGTGGGAGGGGGAGGTGGGGAGGGATAGCCTGGGGAGAAATGCCAAATGTGGGTGAAGGGGAGAAGCAAAGCAAAGCACACTGCCATGTGCGTACCTACGCAAGTGTCTTGCATGCTCTGCTCATGTACCCCAAAACCTAAAATCCAATAAAAAATTAAAAGACAAAAAAAAGATATAACTTATATGAAAAGTTCATTACAATTACCTAATTTATTATTATTTAATAGTTTTTTTTTAACTGATGACTCTGGATTGAGCTGTTTTTATTAAATCAACAATATCAAGTGTCTTATTTATCAATAATCACTTGAAGAAAAATCATTGTTTCGGGTGGGTAGTTTATAACCCTTGTGCCAAACTTTGACATCTTATAGTAGCCAGCAGAGATAAATATAAACTACTTGACCAGAACATTTAAAAAATGAAGAAAGAAAAAAAAGTTGACTAATACATCTAAACAATAATGTATGCTGACAATTGTAAAGACATTTTGAATTTACTTTTTAACCCATCAGTTTAAAGCCAACTGATTGGTTAAAAGTCTACTTGTCATGTGAACTTGAGAAAGTATTCAGGAATAAGTTTCCAACTCTCTGAAAAAACATTTAACAACTTTTTTTGATAGCCAAATTAGAACCCTGTCATATTGTTGGTACTCAAACATTATATACATATGTCATATAAATACTTAGACATATGGACACACAGAAGTAGAACTTTGGGATTCATAAGATTTTTCATTTGCCAGTTTTTCTTCTCCACTTTAGACCATTAGTCTTTTGATTATTTGTTTCCCACTGTAAACAATTATCAATGAGAAAACTCCAAATTTGCATTTTTAAAGGGACAACTCTTAGGTGAAACAAGATGAAGGATTTACATTTTACTCAAGCCAAAAAAAAAAAAAATGCTCTAAAAGTTCAGTTAACATGGCCAGGGAAAGCAGACACTCTAAATTGTGATTTTCCTAAAGAGTTTTTTTAAATTGACTTACTGGCTTAATGGTGGAACATTTTAAGGAACAGAGCCAAGGAAGCATGCAGCTTCTAGGGCCTAACATGCAGGCACAGCTGTAAGGCAGAACAGATCTCAAAAAATCAAGGGTTTCACTTTTATATAAAATCCTCAGGACCTGAAAAAAAGGAAAACATTATGGGATCAGACAATGCCACGTTTTTACCATGCATTTCACTACAAATACATTTCCCCTCAGGTTGGTGGCCAGCAAAAGCCAAATAGCACATTCAATTATCAGCTCTTATCTCATAGCAATCTCACTATTCAGTGGGGGTTTGGGATGTTTCCACACCTTTCAGGTGGCCAAAGGCATACAAATATCTCTTCCAATAACCAGGCCTAAAATTTATATCTCCTACCTAGCTATTACATACACCAAGGTCAAAAAATTTCTCATTGTGCAAAGTCATTTTTGACACCCAAAAACGCCATTAAGATCCAGTAATGAAATTTAAAAGGTGTGCAGTTTAAGATCTGCAGAAAACTTGGCTGTTTACAACTCTTGGGATTTGTTAAACAAAAATAGTGGTTCCTCCTGAAAACAACCCTGGTGGCTTTTCTGTTGTAAGTAATCCCCAGTTATTTTAGATCTGTTATGTGGGCATCAAGGGTGGCAAGAGAAAAAAAGGACAGACAAAAGTAAAATAGAGACAATTCAGTTGACTGAGAAGAAAAATATTTTCAAAAAACATGATCCAAAGAGAGAAAGGTTTTTTAGATTCAAACACACACACACACACACACACACACACACACACACACACATATTAGAAATATATGAACATATATTCCAAACATACAAATGTATATATGTTCATGTTATATATATTTACATCTTTCTAATATATAATTACATTTAAATATAATTACATATATTATAAATTTGCTTTTAATTAAGTTCTTAATCATAGATAGAGCTCTTAAAAAAATCTTTTTAAATATCTTACTACCACATCATAGTTGGGATAAACCACTGATATTTTAAAAGTAACACAAATACCAAAGAAAAAAGAACTAGACATAGGAACCAAACTCAGTTTGCTGTGGTGAACAGTGCAGACAGAATGTTAGCATTGGGTGGCCACTACCGCGCCTTCAGTTTGGCCTTGGCTAGCAAAAGATGACTTGTTATGTAGACGAAACCTCTTAGGCTTAAATGGAAAAGTTTTAAAAAATCCTTTCTGCTAACTGGATTTTTATTTTCTTTCTACAGCTACAGGAGTTTTAGCCAATTCAGATGCCTTTTTTCCCACAATTTGGAACATTCATTTGGATTTGACCAGGTCAGAAAGAGATGGTCATACCTCACGGGAGAAAACTGAAACGACAACAACAAAACCCAAACATAAACAAACAACAACAGACAGGCAAAAGAAACAACTGCGCAATTCACATGATTACTGAGTGTTCTGATGGTAAGGAGAAGTTAAAAACACCTGGTTGGTCATCTTAACTTTTAGTCTTTAAGGAACATTTTCAAGACAAAACTCTAATTCAACTACTTACCTGGAAATATTGCTCAGGCTGATGATCACTCACTACCATCTTAGAGAAGTAGGAAAAAACTCACACTCACCTTCCTTGTCAGAAGCAAACTGAAACTCAAGAAAGGAGGTGCCTGCTCTCCACCATCATGGAAGCAGGAAAGCTTGCCTTTTGTGTTGGAAGCGAGTAACCCTTCAGAAAAGAAGTTGTACAGCAAAATCAACCTTAGATTTCAACCAAATTTTGGGAGATCAGGGACTCTCTAGAGGGGAGAAGCTCTCCAACTTCCACAAATTTTCCTATTGGTTTGAGAAATGAAGATAGCCTAGGTTAATATTAAGCAATATTGAGATTTATCAAAGGCCAGGGCTGCCTTTGTAATATTTTTCTCTTCCTTTTTAAATCTTTATTGGTATAAAATCTGTTTTGTCAGGAACTAGGATTGCAACACCTGCTTTTTTCTGTTTTCCATTTGCTTAAATGATTTTTCTCCATTCTTTTATATTGAGCCTATGTGTGGCACTGCATGTGTGATGGGTGTCTTAAAGATAGCATACTGGAATGGGTCATGGTTCTTTATTCAGCTTTCCCTTCTGTGTTTTTCAATTGGAGCATTTAGCCCATTTACATTTAAGGTTAGTAATGATGTATGTGGATTTGATCCATACTGTTGGCTGCTTATTTTGCAGACCTGTGTGTGTGGCTGGTTTTTAGCATCACTGGTCTGTGTATTTCAGTGCGTTTTTATAGTGGCTGGTGATGGTTTTTTCTTTCCACAGTGCTTCCTTCAGGAGCTCTTGTGAGGCAGGTGGTAATGAATTCCCTCAGCATTTGCTTCTCTGAAAAGGATCTTATTTCTCCTTCATTTATGAAGCTTAGCTTAACTACACATAAAACTCTGGGTTGAAATTTCTTTTAAGAAGTTGAATATTGAGCTTCACAATCTCTTCTGGCTTTCGGGGTTCCAGCTGAGAAGTCCGCTGTTAGTCTGATGGGTTTCCCTTTGGAGGTAACCTCACCTTTCTCCATAGGTGACTTTAACATTTTTTCTTTCATTTTTGACCTCGGAGAATCTAATGATTATGTGTCTTGGAGATGATCTTCTCGTGGCATATCTTACTGAGGTTCTCCGGATTTCCTGAATTTGAATGTTGGCTTGTCTGGCTCACTTGGGAATATTCTAACGATATTCTGAAATATGTTTTCCAAGTTGGTTCCATTCTCATCTCTTTCTGGTATATGAATCAGTCATAGATTTGATCTCTTTACATAATCCCATATTTCTCAGAGGTTTTGTTTATTCCTTTCCATTCTTTTTCCCCCATTCTTGTCTGCATGTTTTATTTCTGAATGCCACTTTTCAACTTCTGAGATTCTCTCCTCTGCTTGGTTTATTCTGCTAGGTGATCTTGCACATGAGATGGGGCTGGTCTGACCTCAGCACTCCTTAGTCTGCTTGCCTCTCCCAGGGCCCCAGCCTGGCCACACCTGCTTACAGGGCACTCTCGGGTGCCCACACACACTACAAGAATTTTCATAATACAGTCACACCCAATCACCATGTACTGTATTATGAAAAGTCTTGTACTGTGCTTCTCAGCTCTATCAGGTCAGATATGTTCTTTATACTGGCTCTTTTGTCTGTTACCTCCTGCAATGTTTTACAATGATGTTTAGCTTCCTTGCATTGGATTACAATGTACTTCTTTCACTCAGTGAACTTTGTTTCTACCCATATTCTGAATTCTACTTGTATCATTTCAGACATCTCAGCCTCAGCCCAGTTCTGAACACTTGCCAGAGAGTGCAATCATTTGGAGGAAAGAAGGCACACTGAGTTTTTGAGTTTTCAGTGCTCTTGTACAGATTCTTTCTTATCTTTATGGGATTATCAACCTTCAACCTTTGAGGATGCTGACCTTTAGACAGGGTATTTTTATTTTATTGTATTTGATTACATGACCTTTATAGTTTGATTGTGGTGTAAGGTGTATTCAGCTTTGCTTCTGGAAGATTTTAGGGGGCTGATGTTCAGCTACCAATTCCTAGACTATGTGCTTTAACTCTGAGGAAATTTTATTGGGCCCCAACTTTGTTTTCTGGCTCCTCCAGGTTTGGAGTCCACTGTACTGAGGGACCAAAGTGCTGCACCTGCAGCAGAGTGCCTGTAACCCTGTGGGTGTTCACCGTGGTGGAGGCAAGACAGCTAAGATGAGGGCCAGGGGGCCCCTATTGTGTGCTGTTGTACTGGAGCTCTATTGGTTTGGGGTGGGGTGCTGGCCAGCACAGGCCTCGGTGCCTTCTGTGAGCCCCCCCAAGCATCAGTGGTTGCTCAGGATGTAAGAGGGTCCCTTTTTCTCTGTACAGCATTACCTTAAGGGCGAGGTGCTGGAGGAGGTGGAGATTTTTGGCTCTGTGCCTGCCATGGCTCCATCTTCAATAGCAGTTGGCATGGGCTGGGGTGTGTGTTGCACTCCTCTGTGCTGGTAGGGCAAGTGTAGAAAAATCTTGTATGAAGCAAGCCCCATGTAAACACACACCAACAAAGTGATGTAGTAAGTTTCCATATAAAGAGCTGCAGTATGGAGAGGCAATGTACAAACTGGCATATGCCTGTGGGGGCCACCTTGCTACAGCTCTCCGCTGGTCAGGCATGGTCCACTGGCACAGAAGCTATGGTATAAGCAGGTGTGGCCAGGCTGGGGCCCTGGGAGAGGCAAGCAGACTAAGGAGTGCTGAGGTCAGACCAGCCCCATCTCATGTGCAAGACTGCCCAGCATAGATCAGGTCTGAGAGAAAAAGTCTCTCAAGAGTGAAGCCGCAGCACAGCACAGCTGCTCTACAAAGACATGGCCAGACTCCTTTTTCAAATAAGTCCCCCTTTTTAAGAGGGAGACTCTCAGACCTGATCTATGCTGGGCAGTCTTGCACATGAGATGTGGCCAGTCTGACCTCAGCACTCCTAATGTGCTGGGGTAAAGTGATTCATAAGAGCAATCTTAGAGAGACAGCTGTCCCTGCCCTCCCCAGAGGGCTCCACATCAGCTGGACTGCTGCTTCACCACTTTGCTGGTTTCCTGTGGGCTCTACCGCAGAGATGCGGGTTAGCAATTACTTCATGCAATCAGCCCAGGATGGAGGGTCTGTGTTGTGGGCTCAAGCCAGGGTTCCCTGATGATCATGTGTATGGTACCCATGGGAGATGGAATGGCTTGCTCCTTAAGTCAACTGCAGCTTCTTGGAGGTGTCAATATGGCACTTAGGGTCTTTGCTCCATTGATATTCTGAGAGTAGCAAGGACAGTTCCACTTCAGAGGCAGTGGCAGAGAGGATTTCAGCTGCTCCTGGAAGCTCTGTCCAGGGAATTGCTGAGTTGCAACTGGCTTAATAGCTCCAGTGGAATGTTTGCAGAGATCCAGGCTGGGAGAACCTGCCCATCAAGGAGCTATGGAAACTGGCACCCACCTAACAGTCTGGCCACTTTTCCGTAGGGCTTCTGTGGTATGCTGGGGTCCACTACAGTCCCTACTTGCCTCAGAGTTTCCAGTACCTGAGAGTATCACTAATAAAGTCTGCAAAAAGGCAAAGATGATAGCCTGCCCCTTCCTCTGGGAGCTCTGTACAACTGAGGTACAAACTTGTTGCCAATCTAGTCACACCTACAAGAGGTGGCTGGACAAGTTGAGAAGTCATGCTTAGACAAGAGGAACAAGAAAAGGGTCTTGCTTAAAAAAGAAGTCTGGTCATATTTTTGCAGAGCAGCTGTGCTGTGCTGGGGTTCACTTCAGCCCCTGGTTGCCTCAGGCACTCTGAAGCCCTAAGGCTGAAATGACTGAGTTTCCCAAACAGCAAATATGATAGTCTGGTCCTCCCCCTGGGAGCTCTGACCCAGGGAGGCCTGAAACCTCTTGCAGCCAGAGAACAGCAGTGAAGGTAGCTGGAGACCGTGATTGAAAGGCTCCACCCAGTGACAAGAAATGTGGTCAGGGACTGACTTAAAAAAGACTGGCCAAGTTTTTGTAGGGTGGCTTTGCTGCACTGGGGTACCACTTCCACCCCTGGTCAGCTTGGGCTCTCCAAAGCCCGCAGGCCAGGACAGCTGGTTGCCCAAACTCAAAGGTGCGGACCCCCCTCTCCCCTCTGGGACCTCTGTCCCAGGAGGGGATTCAAATCTCTTGTTGGCAGAGGAACACTGCTGGAGGTAGCTGCAGGTCCCATTTGGGAAGTTCCATCCAGTGAGGAGAAACAGGATCAGGGGCCTGCTTACAGAATAAGTCTGGCCATGATTTGTTCAAGCAGCTGTGCTGTGTGGGATCTCTTCTGCCCCTGGTCAGTTTGTATACTCCAAAGTCTTCAGGCTGGAATGGATGAGTCACCCAAACAAAAAAGATGGAGGCCTGCCCGATCTTTCCTCTCAGAGTTTACCTTGTATGATGGCACTTAATCTTTAGGCTGTTAATTTTACTGTCAGCATTAGAGAGTCGTTCACAAAGAATCTCACTGTTATCTTTTAGGTTAGACACATGAGAATTGATTGCTTCCTGTAAATAAACCCGTTCATGTCTTGTTCTCTGGAATGAGGTCTCTTTCTGCTACCTGACTTTGGTCACCATCATGTAGGGTAGCAGCTGGTCTACCATGAGATGACTATATTTCCATTTCCAGCCTTTCCTTCTGGCGTTTTTCATTCTTGAGCTCAGAACTGAGCATTTTATTCTCAGTTGTCAAAGTGATAAGCTGTTCACTGTACTGAAACACTGTTTTTGCTAATGTTTCCTCAGTCAGTTTTATAGCATTTCGAAGACTGTCATTCTTTTCTTTTTCACTTTCAATGTCTTCTAAATATT
Organism: Callithrix jacchus; assembly: GCF_049354715.1. NCBI lineage: Eukaryota > Metazoa > Chordata > Mammalia > Primates > Cebidae > Callithrix > Callithrix jacchus. The sequence goes on from NC_133517.1 coordinate 13,799,200, forward strand.
TCTTTTCCTTTAGCTGGTTCTGATGTTTTATTATGTCCAGTTCCAGTCTTAGCATGGCAAGTTCTTCTTGCAATATGCAATTTTCATGTAAGAGATCTTCGTCTTTCTTTTGGCTAAGAGCAATCTAAGTAAACAAAGAGAACTTTTAGTTAGCCCTCAATAGAATGACATAATTTGTTCTGAAATTAAAGAGTAACCTGTATATTTGTATAATGAAAGAATTCCCGTAGAGAATATTTAACTGGAAAAAACATTGGACAAAACTTCAAGCCTAACAGAGTGTGAATTCCCAAAAGTTTAAATATTTATTTCAAGATCATAAAAAATAAATCCCTAGAGAATTTTCAAGAATCTCAAAATTGTAAAAGCCTTTCTCTGAGTTACAAAAACCCCAGAGGCATAAAATATAAGATTAACACATTTGACTATATATTTTAAGTTGCGTTTACACTCTGATAAGTGGATAGAAGCAATTTCTCAAAGTTCTTTAAGTTCCTTTGTCTGAAGAATGTTTTATCAACATTCTACTTTTCTAGTATTTGTACAGTCAGGCATAAGAATTACATTTATTCATCATGGTTAAATCTAAGCACTGTCCCCTTCTACATTCTACACATCTGCATCTAAGCACTGCACTTCTGCATACAACACTAAACTCATGTAAGATAACAATACTTAAAAGGAAAGGTGGAAAAATATGCAAGATGCAGCATTTTCCTCAGGTCTTCTGATGCTACTTCTAGTGATACTCCACAAAATCATAGTTCTTTCTATGGTATAAATATATAAATACAAAAGAAGTCTTTCATTTCAAAATATGAATGGTAAATATATTACAACTTATAGAGCTTTTCTTAGAACTCATGAGATTATTTGCCATTGCAATAACTTTTATTTCCTCTTTATAATGTTTAAAACAATAATTCGTGTTAAATAGAGGAAAATATACTGAACTATTTCTCTGGAAACAAAATACTTATCAACAAATTGTCACTAAATGTGTATTGTGGCATGTCACTGTTTCCAAAGCTCTTTGCACTGAAATGAGAAACTACATGGAGTAAACTGGTATTCTCCTCAAACATAAGGATAGTGACATCCACAATATGGCCTCTGAATCAGCTATACATTTCCTGCTTTCCTATGAGTGAAAATAATAAACTGACCTTTCCATTAATATTCTAAGAAGATGAAATAATGTCCAAAAGCTAGAAAATCTGTTGTTAATAGTAAAACTTATTTTTGATAGTAAAAAGAACTTCAATTCTTATGAAAACTACCAAATGTTTCTCCTTTGGATTGAGGCCATTGTGAATGTCACCACTAGACTGCTGCAGGCAAATGGAGTTGAATTAAGAACATGGCTTTATCCTATATATACATATATAGATACATGATAAAGGATATGTACATATATATGTCCATATATATGTGATATAAAAATCCTTTATGCTTTCCAAAATACATAGGGTTGGGTTTTCAAATATACACATATAAAAATATTTGAAAATGACCAAAGAAAATTCCTTAGAATTCATTTTCTTTTCAGCCACTTCTGTCTGCTTCTGATAATCAGTCAGAATCTCAGCTAGTCATATTCTACCATTCTGTTCTTCAGAAAGTTGCTTCTGGTTAACGTTTTGTTTCTGCACAACCCAGAGATACAGTACGTTTTTGGTTTAATAGGACTGAAAAAGAAAGTCTAAAAGAGCAGAACCTCTTTTATAAAACTGTTAGAAGAAAGTAGCCTCTTAAGAAACAAAAAGTTTTAACCCTCAAGAATCATTAGAATTTTAGTTGCATACGTAACAGTCAAATTTCTCTAAGAGGAAAAACAGTTCTTACCTACAGAAAGATACAGTATTGTGTAATAAAATTTCTGTCAAAATATTTAACACATTTCATTACAGTTTCAAAGCTATTTAGCCTGTATTTTAACATCAAAATCCATAAATGAGCATGAATGTCAGTAATTAAACTCAACTTATTTCCCATTTCTTCATTCTGAAAATGCAGACTGAGCATCACAGACTGAAATGCCAAGGTTTACAAATACTCTAACTATAAATGTCATAGCACATTTTAAAAATTAGATAACAGTTTTGGTGTGTTTTACATCTAAATAACATACCACATTAAATCAAAGAAATATTATAAGTAATACTGATGAAACCTAAAATTGAAAATATAAAATTTGTATCTGAAATTAATATACCTGATCCAAATTGTTTCTTACTGTCCTGAATTCCATGGCTCGTGTTTGCAAAGTCTGTTTGCGTTGTTGGTTCATTTCAAATTCTTTTTCATATTCCTCTTGTTTTCTTTTTAACTCCTCTCTACCTTTTTTGTACAACATATCTGCATTCCTTGTCTTCTCTTCTTCTTGTTTTAAGGCCGATCTACAGTTAAATACAGTTATAGTAAAAGTTGTTTTGTTAGAAAACAAAAAGTTTATTTTGTGATCTAGCTCTTCCTGTATAGGTTTATTATTCAAATAAAATCTCTGTGTTTTTGACTATTTTTTCTTTCTAGTTTTCATGCTTTTAATTTATTCCTTCAATCTCTCCCAAGGGATAAATACTTGAAAGGTAGAGAGGAACGAACATCTTGCTAATTGGTGAGTTTTTGTTACTAGTAACTCCCATAAATGTTATGGGAAAGGATATTAGAAATTATTCAGTAAAGTTACAAGTTGAAAATTACCTCTTTTTCACACAGTCATAGGAACTTCTTAATTAGGACAGATCATTTCAAATTAACTTTAATTAAAAAGAACATACTATTTACAAATAAACAAGTTTATAAATTCACTAGAAGAAATTTTAATTTTCATGAAATACTGCAAGTATCCCTAAAATGATTTACAGGGCAAGATGTCACCATGAGATGTCTTTAACACAATGTATATCTGCTGATTAATCCAAGACAAAGCAAAAGGGTCTCACATCTGTTAACCCAGCTGTCCCCAACCATGTTGGCACCAGTCAGTGGTTCTATGGAGGATAATTTTTCCATGGATCTGAGGTGGGGGGATGTTTCCAAAATGATTCAAGAACATTGCATTTATTGTGTACTTTACTTCTATTATTATTAATCATAATATACAATGAAATAATTATATAACTCATCATAATGTAGAATCAGTGGGAGCCATGAGCTTGTTTTCCTGTAGCTACATGGTCCCATCTAGGGGTGATAGGAGACAGTGACATATCATCAGGCATTAGATTCTCATAAGGAGTGCATGACCTAGATCCCCTGCATGAGTAGCTTACAACAGGGTAGGGTGACACTCTTAGGACAATCCAATGCCACCACTGATCTGACAGGAGGAAGAGCCCAGGCAGTAATGCAAGTGAAGGGAAGTGGTTGTAAACACTAATGAACCTTTATTTCTCACCTGCCACTAACCTCCTGCTGTGTGGTCCAGTTCCTAACAGGCCAGGGATTGGTACTAGTCTGTGGCCTGGGGATTGGGAGCCCCTGTGTTAGCCCATACTTTTTATATTTATTTTCTGGAAACACTTTCCACTTATGTTCTTGATACCTATCTATTTTATAAACAACTCAGAAATGCCTTTTGGAACAAGACATGCTCTAATATTTAAGCAATGAAGAGCAACATGTATTTTAATGTAGAACAGAATTAATGTTAACTGGTATGACAGATGTAAAATAAATTCATCCTTAATCCCTTTCCTTTTTACTTTTTATTTCTTGAAAGCTAAGAATAAAACTAGGAATTCCCAGGCAAAGCAACTGGGCAAGAGGAATAAAGAGCACCCAAACTGGAAAAGAGGAAGTAAAACTATCTCTTCCCCAATGATATTGTCTTATAACTAGAAAACCATAAAAACTCCTACTAAACACTCCTAGATATTTTTTTTTAGACAGAGTCCCTGTTGTTGCCCAGCCTAGATTGCAATTGTGTCATCTCGGCTCACTGCAACCTCCGCCTCCTGGATTCAAGCAATTCTCCTGCCTCAGCATCACTAGTAGCTGGAATTACAGGCATGCACCACCACACACTGCTAATTTTGTATTTTCAGTAGAGACGGGATTTCTCCATGTTGGTCAGCACGGTCTTGAACTCTGGACATCAGGTGATCCACCCAGTTTGGCCTCCCAAAGTTCTGGGATTACAGGCATGAGCCATCATGCCTGGCCAACACTCCTAGGTTTGATAAATGAATTCAGTAAAATCTCAGAGTTTACAAAATAAATGAATATCAATCAGTATCACCACTATAACACCAACTACAACAAAGCTGAGAGTTATTTCAAGAACCCAATCCCTTTTACAATGGCTGCAAAAGTGTAAAATGCCTAGGAATATACTTAATGAGGGAGTAGAGTGATCTATATAAGGATAACTGAAAAACACCACTGAAGAAATAATAGATGACACAAATGAAAATACATCCTATGTTCATGGACTGAAAGAACTGATATTGTAAAAATGACTAGAGTGCCCAAAGCAGTCTACAGATTCCATACAATTCCTATCAAACTACCAATGTCATTCTTCATAGAATCATTTAAAAATGCTGACATTTATGTGGAGCCACGAAAGAGCCTGAATAACAACAGACATACCAAGCAAGAGGAACAAATATGTTGGTATCACATTACCTGACTTCAAATCATACTCTAAGGCTACAGAAACAATAATGGCATGATACGGTATAAAAGTAGATACACAGATCAATGGAATAGAATACTCAATTCAGAAATAAAGCCACTTACAAGAAAATGATCCTTGAGAAATGATACACAAAAATATGCTAGAGAAAGTACATGTTATTCAATAAATGGTGCTGGAAAAAAAAGCCACATGAAAAAGAATGAAACTGGATCTCTATCTCTAACCATATACAAAAATTAATTCAAGATAGATTAAAGGCCTAAACCTAAGACCTGAAAACACTGGCCAGGCAAAGAATTTATGGGGAAGACCCTAAAAGCAAATGCAACAAAAATGAAAGTAAATAAATAAATGAAACCTAATGAAACTAAAAAGTTTCAGCACAGCAAAGGAAATAATCATCAGAGTAAACCAACAACCTATGGAATGAGAAAAAGTATTTGCAAACTATGAATCTCACAGAGGACTAATATCCATAATCTACAAGAAACTCAAACCAATCAGCAGGAAAAATACAAATAATTCCATTAAAAAGTGGGCAAATGTCGTGAATAGACATTTCTCAAAAGAAGATATACAAATGGTGAACAAGCATATAAAACTCGCTAAACATCACTTACGAGGGAAATGTAAAATGAAACAAAATGAGACATCACCTCATTGTAGCCAAACTGGTATTATTAAAAATCAAAAAACAATAGATATTGGTGTGGATGTGACAAAAAGAGAACAGTTATACACTGTTCGTAGGAATCCAAGTTAGTACAAAATCTATGGAAAACAGTACAGAGATTCATCAAATAACTCATAAATGTACATCCTACCATTCTATCCAGCATTCTCATTTCTGGATATCTACCCAAAATAAAATAAATTATTATATCAAAAAAACACCTGCATACATATGTTTACTGCAGCACATTTCACAATATACGAAGATATGGAATCAACCAGTATCCAACTGGTGTCTAGAATAAAGAAAATGTGGCGTCTATACATATATGCATGTGTGTGTGTGTGTGTGTGTGTGTGTGTGCGTGTATGCACCCATACCACAGAATATTGCTCAGCCATAAAGAATAATAATACAATGTTTTTTGCAGACACCTGGATAATTAGAGGCCATTATTCTAAATAAAGTAACCCTGGAATGAAACAACAAATACCACATGCTGTTTTATAAGTGGGAGCTGTGATATGGGACTGTAAAGGCAGAGTGGTGTAATGACATCAGAAACTCAGAAGAAGGAAGAAGAAAGATGAGAAATCAAAACTACCTATTGGGTGATGGGTACACTTAAATCCCAGACTTTGCCACTATACAATTAATCCATGTAACTTGTACCCCTAAAGCTGCTGACATAGAAATAAGTAAATTTAAACACGGAATAAAAAGAAGTAAAAAGTTCTTAAAAAGTATTCTGATTTGAGACAAATGGCCATTTCATGCTCTCTTGATTGAACTGTAAATTAATACAAATATTATTTTTTAATTTTAATTTTTAATTTCTGGAGTACATGTGCAGAATGTGCAGGTTTCTTTCATAGGTAAATGTGTGTCATGGTGCTTTGCTGCATCTATCAATCCATCACCTAGGTATTGACTCCAGCATGCATGAAATACAAATATTCCTGAGGACAATTTAGAAATATTGATCCAAGGCCTTTTTTAAAAAGTTTCCATATTTTAAATAAAAAATTCTATATTGAAGACTTTATTTAAAGTAAATAATTCAAAATCTAGAAAATAATTTATAGAAAAGATGCTCTGGACTGGGTGCAATGGCTCATGCCTTTAAGCCCAATGCTTTGAAAGGCTCAGGCAGGAGGATTGTTGGAGGTCAGGAGTTGGAGGTCATCCTGGGCAACATAGTGAGACCTTGTCTTAATGAAAAGTTTAAAAAGCTAGCCAGGCATGGAAGTGTGGACCTATACTTCTAGCTATTTAAAAAACTGAGGTGAGAGGATCCCTTGAGCCCAAAAGTTCAAAGCTGTAGTGAGCTATGATTGCACCACTGCACTCTAGCCTCAGTGACAGAGCAAAACCCTGTCTAATAATAATGTCTAATAATAGTGTCTAATAATGATAATGGTAATAATGTTAATAATAATAAAAGATGTTCCTTGCAGCATTAATTCTAACACAAAAGAATTTAAAACTCCACATTCAATTTGTTAAATTATGAGATTTCTGTATGGCAGACTTCTATATAGCCATTAAAATCATAATATAAAAGAATATGCAATTATTAGAAGAATCACAATGAAGAATTTGTTATATTATTTCCAAGTTTTTCATACTCCACAAGACCAAGACATTTTCTCCTGTTAAGCTCTAGAAAGTCAGCAATCACAACAATTCTCACAGATATCTTTAGTATAAAAAAGTTAAAATATTTTTTAAACTAGAATATCATACCTCAAAGTGGAGAATTCTTGCTCAAATTCACCTTTTTGATTCAGTAACTGTAATTGTTCTTCCTTTGTTTCAGATAGCTCCTTCTCTAGTACATGAATCATATTTTCCATTTGTTCCATTTCTACGGTAAGTTGTTCCCACTGATTATTTTGAAGTTCTAGTAAGTGTTCATCGGAAAGAACTGCATCCTGGATTTTTGACCGGCTAGCAGAATCTGCATCAGGGAAAACAAGGTAGAAATAAAATATATGAGTGCTTTTTGGATATAAAGTCCTGTGCATTTTAACATTCACCCATCCATACACCAAACAAATATGCACGGATTTCCTACCATGTGGAAGACATTCTACTGAGCTTTGCAGAGAAAACAAACAATAACTCTGCTCTTGTTTAATTTTAAGTGTACTGAAGAACAAGGACAATAAAAGTGAAATTACAAATTCAGATGGATGCTGCAAGAAAACAGTTCTATGATCACATTGAATTCGATATATACTGGGCTCTTGAAAAGAGATGGCTACACTGAGTAATGAAGGACAAGAAGGAAGCAGTTAAGTAAAAGATGTAGAGAAATATTCCAGCCAGTATGGAAGATGCTGAAGCTCTGCTGCAGTCTCTTCTGGCCACAATGGAGCAGCAGATACTGATTTACCTTCTTGTCTGAAACAAAGACAAAAAAGACAAAATACATACAACAGTGATTTTCGAGAACATGGACTTCAGGTAATGAAGACAATGATCCCGTAAGACAGGAAACACATGAAGTAAGCCTTACCAACACCCCAGCTCCCTAACTTGACAAAGTTTCCAGGCCAGCATACCAGGAGAAAAAAAACTGAGGGGCAGTCCACCAGATTCCTTGAGTTGGCACAATGAAGCCAAGAGTCTCAAAAAACCAAGGTAGACAGAAACCACAAAACAGAACACTGAAAGATGACAGCAGTACAGGAAAAGAACACTGGAGATCTGCAAAAGTACCCCCTGGGATATTTATTTAACAGAGTAATGAACACTACCTGCGTGCTAGGAAACTACTTGAGACCAGGGAAATATTTTCTTAAAAAAAGAGATTTACAGAAAAAAAACAAACAAGCCCATTCAAAAGTGGGCAAAGGATATGAACAAATACTTTACGAAAGAAGACATATATGAGGCCAACAGTCATATGAAAAAATGCTCATCGTCACTGGTCATCAGAGAGATGCAAATCAAAACCACATTGAGATACCATCTCACGCCAGTTAGAATGGCGATCATTAAAAAATCTGGAGACAACAGATGCTGGAGAGGATGTGGAGAAAAAGGAACACTTTTACACTGTTGGTGGGAGTGTAAATTAGTTCAACCATTGTGGAAGACAGTGTGGCGATTCCTCAAGGCCTTAGAAATAGAAATTCCATTTGACCCAGCAATCCCATTACTGGGTATATATCCAAAAGACTATAAATCCTTCTACTATAAGGACACATGTACACGAATGTTCATTGCAGCACTGTTTACAATAGCAAAGACCTGGAATCAACCCAAATGCCCATTGATAATAGACTGGATTGGAAAAATGTGGCACATATACACCATGGAATATTATGCAGCAATCAGAAATGATGAGTTTGTGTCGTTTGTAGGGACATGGATGAATCTGGAGAACATCATCCTCAGCAAACTGACACAAGAACAGAAAATGAAACACCGCATATTCTCACTCATAGGTGGGTGATGAAAAATGAGAACACATGGACACAGAAAGGGGAGTACTAAACACTGGGGTCTATTGGGGGGAAAAGGGGAGGGCCAGTGGGAGGGCCAGTGGGGTCTATTGGTGGGGAGGGATAGCCTGGGGAGAAATGCCAAATGTGGGTGAAGGGGAGAAGAAAAGCAAAGCACACTGCCATGTGTGTACCTACGCAACTGTCTTGCATGCTCTGCTCATGTACCCCAAAACCTATAATCCAATAAAAAATTAAAAAAAAAAATTAGAAGAAGTAGTGCCTGTTGCTCAAAATATACCAGGAAGAGTGTCCATTCCTATGACTGATACTGGAAAAATTTCACAAAATAAAGAATAGTGTTATCAGAAACACTTTACCTCAGGAGTGGAAAGTTAGACCAAATCATAATGCAAGACCAGAAAGATCGGGTTGTTTATAAGTAAGTCAACTGTGTCCACAAATAAATCTCAAGCAGCGGTATGGAAGGTATTTTTTGAAAGCAAACTGCACTAGTAGGAATTCAAATTAAAAAGTGAAGACTAGGTCAGTTACGGTGGCTCATACCTGTAATCCCAGCACGTTGGAAGGCTGAGGCAGGCAAATCACTTGAGGTCAGGAGTCCAAGACCAGCCTGACCAACATGATGAAACCCCCTCTCTAATAAAAATACAAAGAAATTAGTTGGGCATCGTGGTAGACACCCATAACCACAGCTTCTCAGGAGGCTGATGCAGGAGCATTGCTTGAACCCAGGAGGCAGAGGTTGGAGTGAGTGGTGATCGATCTACTGCACTCCAACCTGGGCAACAGAGTGAAATTTGTCTCAAAAAAGAAAAGTCAGAACTGAAAACAACACTGAGTGGAAGTAAATACAGACTAGATATCACAAAAAAAGAAGATTCAAAAATTTGAGACATCAGAGAACTATGAGAAAACTTTAAGCAATAATATATAAATCCCCAAAGAGAAAGGTAGAAAGACAAACCATAAAGATAAAATGGCCAGAAACGTTCTAAACTTAATGAAAACTATAATCTCACAAATCTGGCTGGGAGACAGCAGATGAAAGTATACTACTCTAATTTTCTTATGCCATATATGATATGACATAATATTGCCTGAAGGTGAGCTGTGATAAGTTAAAATCATACAGTACAAATTGTAATGCAACCACCAAGATAGCAAAAGAAGAGTTATAGCCAATAAGCCAATAAAAGAGAGATAAAACTAAATCATAGAAGTTATATAACTAATTGAAAAGAAAGCAGAAAAAGAAGGGAAAAAAGAACAGCTGGAACTAATGAAAATCAAACAGCATGATGACAGATAAACTTAACTATTAATATATCAATAATCACATTATAAATAAAACTGGCCTTAAAACCTAAATTAAAAGACAGATTGTCAAACTCTATAAAAAGCAAATCCTACTTCATGCTACCTATAAGAAACACATTTTACATGTAAAAATGCAAATTAATTAAAAGAAAAAATAAATACCACACAAACAATTGACAAAAGAAAACTAAGCAGGAATAGTTATGGTAATATCAGCATAGATTTCACAGCAAACAATATTACTAGCTATAAACAACATCATTTCATAATGATAAAATGTTCAATTAATCAAGAACACATAATCCTAAATGTTTATGTACTAGTAACATAACAGCATCAAAAACATAGGCAAAAAAACTGATAAAAGAAATTGACAAATTCACCGGTAGAGACTGAGATTTCAATATTGCTTACTCAATACGTGATAGAAAAAGGAGGCAGAAAATCAGCAAGATGACAGTATTCTTGAAGAACACTGTGTTTCTCAAGAACACTTAGTAAAACAGACCATATTCTAGGCCATACAATAAATCTTCATAAAGGAATTAAGTCAATGGATTTAAGTCATATAATGTATGACCCCTGACCACAAATGAATCAAATTAGAAATCAATAACAAAATATCTCATGAAAATACTCAAAAATTTGGAAACAAAGTAACACACATCTAAATAACCCTAGGTCAAAGAGGTGATGCAAAGAGAAATTAGAAACTATTTTGAACTGAATAAAAATGAAAATACTGCCTGGGCACAGTGGCTCATGCCTGCAATCCCAGAACTTGGAGGACCGAGGCAGGCGGATCATGAGGCCAGGAGTTTGAGACCAGCCTGACCAACATGGTGAAACCCCATCTAAAAATACAAAAACTAGCTAGGCAGGTGGCACACACCTGTAATCCTAGCTACTCAGGAGGCTGAGGCAGGAGAATTGCTTGAACCCAGGAGGCAGAGGTTGCAGTGAGCCAAGATTGTGCCACTGCACTCCAGCCTGGGTAACAGACCAAGACTCTGTCTCAAAAGAAAGAAAGAAAGAAAGAAAATACTATACAACAGAATTTGTAGAATATAGCTACAACAGTACTTAAATAAAAAGTTAGCACTGAATGTCTATACTGAAAGACCCTCAAATCAATGGCCTTCACTTCTGTCTTAAGAAAGTATAAAAGAACAAAATTCAAAAAGAGAGAGAGAGCAAATTAAACCCAAAAGAAGCAGAGGAAATGATATAACAAACATCTGCTATGGTCTGAACATTTGTGTTCTCCCAAAACTCCTATGTTGAAACATAATCACAGAGGTGATGTTATTAGAAATTGCTGCTTTGTGGAGGCGACTACCTCATGGAACCCAAGTCCTTATGAATGGGATTAGTGCCCTTATCTAAGAGAGCCCAGAGAGCTCATTCACCCCTTTTGCCATATGTAGCACACAGGGGAAAAAAGGAAACCTAGAAACCAAGAATTGGTCCCTCACCAGACACTAAATATCCTGGCACCTGGATCTTGGACTTTGCAGCCTCCAAGAATGTAACAAATCAGTTTCTGTTGTTTATAAGCTACCCAGTCTTTGGTGTTTTGTGATAGCAGGCCAAACATGATGACATCCAAGACGAAACCAGTAAAACAGAGAAACAATAGGGAAACTCGATGAAACCAAACATTTTAAGGAGGTCAATGAAAGTGACAAACCTTGATCTAACCAGGCTGATCATACAAAAAGAAAAAAAGAACAAATTACTAATTTCAGAAATATGTAGATTTTTTTTTGAAACAGAGTCTCGCTCTGTTGCCCAGGTTGGAGTGCAATAGTACAATCTCCACTCACTGCAACCTCTACCTCCCAGGTTCCAGCGATTCTCCTGCTTCAGCCTTTCGAGCAGCTGGGATTACAGGTGCCCACCACCATGCCCAGCTAATTTTTGCATTTCTACAAGAGATGGGGTCTCACCATGTTGGCCAGGCTGATCTCAAAGTCCTGACCTCAGGTGATCCACCCGCCTTGGCCTCCCAAAGTGCTGGGATTACAGGCATGAGCCACCATGCCGGCCCAATGTGACATTTTTATAAATTCTACAGATATTAAAAGAATAGAAAAATAATAGTTTGAGTTTTATATAACTAACCATGACAACGTAGGTTAAATGGACACATTCCTTGAAATGTAAAAATCACCAAAGCTCAATCAAGAAGAAATAGATAACCCAAATCACCCTATATCTACAAAAGAAAATGAAGTTGAGAAAACTCCAAGCCCAGACAGCTATGCTGGTGAATTCTATCAAACATTTTAGGAAGACATAATATAATTTTACACAACATCTCCCCACAAATATAAAGAGGAGAAATACAACACAGCTCAATCTACAATGCTAGTATTACCCTGAATCAAATGATATTGCAAAAAAGAAAACTCCCTCATGAACGTTGACAAAAAATTTAACCAGTTTTTGAAGCAACCAAGATATCCTGCAATAGGCGAATGAACAACGTCTGGTACAGTCATACAATAAACTACTATTCAAGGCCAAGCAGAAATGAGGTGTCAGCTTATGAGAAGATGTGATGGAAACATAAATGCATATTACTAAGTGAAAGACGCCAATCTGAAAGCTATGCACTGTATGATTTCCTCATACAGGAACTCATATGACATCCTCAAAAAGGCAACACTATGGATACTGTAAAAAGATCAGTGGTTGCCTGGGGTTAAGGAGGACAGGAAAGGGCAGATAGGTGAAACATAAAGGAGTTTTAGAGCCATAAAAATACTTTGTACAATTTCCAAACCTACAGAATGTACAACACCAAGAGTGCACACTAATCTAAACTATGAACTTTGGATGATTATGACATGCCATTTTGATTCATCAGTCATATACTGTACCACCCTAGTGAGTGATACTGATATTGGGGAAGGCTATCTGTGTCTGGGGACAGGAAGTACATGGACAATCTCTGTACCTTACTCTCAATGCTGCTGTAAACCTACAACTACATTAAAATAGTCTTTAAAAAATATCTAAACAAAATTTTGGCAAACTGAATACAAATAAATATAGGACCATTGTTGCCCAGGTTGGTCTCAAACTCCAGCTTAAGCCATCCTCCTGCCTTGACCTCCCAAAGTGCTGAAACTACCAGCATGAGCCACTGTGTCTGGCCCCAGTGATACACTTTTTAAAAGCCTACATCCTAAGCAAATGGGATTAATTCTAAAATGCAAGATTTGTTTAACATTAAAATATCAGTTATTCCCCTCATTAAAAAACTAAAAGAAAAGAGTCATATGATCATTTAAGTAGATAAAGGGCATTTGGTAAAATTCAACTTCATTCTTGATTTAAAAGAAAAACTCTCATCAACCTAAGAATACATATGAAATTCATCAGTGTGAGACAATGCATCTATGATAAACCCACAATTAACATCTATCACCACAACAAACTGAATGTCTGCAGTTCAAAATTTAGTAAGCACTGTGCTAAAGATTCTAGCCAGTGCTGTCAGACAAGAAAAAGAAATAAAAGGTATCCAGGTTGGAAAGAAGTAAAACTGTCTTTGTTCACAAAAGATTGTTCACAATCATGATCACATAATAGGGGCAGATAAACTACAACCTGTGGGCCAGCTTCTTCTTTTTGTAAATAATGTTTTATTGGAACACAGCTGTGTTCATTAATGTATGTATCCTCCCTGGATGCTCTCAGACTACAATGGCATAGTTAACTGCAACAGAGACTATTTTGCCACAAGTCTAAAAGATTTCCTATCTTGAGTAAAACAGTAGTTTGAGAATAAAAAGATTTAATAATCTTTCTTGTGTGTATAAAATCTGATCAAATCTTCCAAAGAAGGTACTAAAACTAATAAGTAAGTTTAGCAAGGCTGAAGGATACAAAAGTCCACATTAAAAAATCAGCTGTATTTTCATATACTAGCTACAAACAGCCTGAAATTTAAAAAAATATCATTTATAACTTCATTACAAAATGGGACACCGATGAATCAGATAAGATATGAAAACATCAAGGCTGGGGTGGCTTATACCTGTAATCCCAGCACTTTGAGAAGCCAAGCTGGGAGGATCACTTGAGGTCAGAAGTTCAAGAACAGTCTGGCCAACACGGTGAAACCCCATCTCTACTAAAAATACAAAAATTAGCTGGGTACAGTGGCTCATGCCTATAATCCCAGCTACTCAGGAGGCTGAGGTAGGAGAATCACTTGAACCCCAGGAGCAGAGGTTGCAGTGAGCCGAGATCACATCACTGTATTCCAGCCTGGGTGACAGAGTGATACTTTGTCTCAAAAAAAAAAAAAAAAAAAAAAAGAAGAAAGAAAGAAAGATACACATATTTAAAAACTACAAAATATTACTGAGAAAATTAAATTTGACCTTTATAAATAGACAGAAACAATTTCATAGGAGTGGAAACATGCATTATCATTAGAATGTCAATCCGCTCCCAATTAATGTACACGTTCAACACAAACTCAGTCTAATTCCGAGGACAGTAGGCTTTTAAAAATACTAACAACCTGATTCTAAAACTCATATGGAAATACAAAAGATTTGGCATAGTCAAAATAACCCTTAAAATAGAAGAAAACTGAAGGGCTGATGTCAAAATTTAGTAAAAATTTGTAGTCATCAAAACAGTGTGATACTGTTACAGGGAAAGTATCTCTCAAAGTGTCTGGTATCAAAAGTGTTTTTGGTTTTGAATATTTGCACATATATCATGAGATATCTCAAGGATGGAACCCAAGTCTAAACCAAAATAACCTATGTTACATACACCTTATATGCAGAGCTTACAGGTACATTCGTGGAATACTTTTAGTAAATTTGCAAATAAAAATGTGTGTACCTGAGGTCTAGTGTAAAATTTTCCACTTGTGGTATCATGTTGGCACACAAAAAGTTTTGGATTTCGTAGAATTTCTGATTTTGGATTAGGGATGCTAGACCTACACAAAGAAAGCCAGGTAAAGACAGTCCCCAATTTAAGATGATTCTACGTAGAATGTTTCAAATGTATAATGGGTTTATTGGGTAGTAAGTGGATTTTCAACTTATGATTGGTTTATCAACTAAACTCTGGAAGAATATGTAGACCAATGGAACACACACACAGTCCAGAAATAGACCCGCAAACATACAGCCAACTTATTTTTCACAAAGGCACAATGGCAGTGTCATGGAGAAGGGACAGCCTTTTCAACATATGCTGCTGGAACAATTAGATATCCACATCCATAAAATGAACTTGCATCCACACCTCACTCCACATACAAAAGTGTACACAAAGTGGATTGCAGATCTAAACCTAAAACCATGACAATTCTTCAAGAAAGCAGAGAAGAAAATCTTTGAAGTCTTGTGCTGGACAAAGATTTTTTAGATATGAGACACAAAACAAAATCCATAATTAAACAAACGGATGTATCAGACTTCATCAAAATGGAAAAACTAATATATTATCAACAAAAAGTCAAGCCACAAACTGGGAAAAATCATTCCAAAGAGAATCTATTTTTAAAAACCTCTTAAAACTCAACAAATAAGAATAAAAACTATGTATTTTAAAATCTTTATAAGCTATCCAGATTGGAAAAGATAAGTCACTAAAGAAGATATACAGGTGGCAAATAAGCACATGTGAAGATGTTCAGCAGTCTTAGTCCTTAGGGTAATGCACATTCACACCATCATGACACACACAACATGTACCCATTAGAATGGCTAAAACTAAAAACTAATTAACAGCAATACTAACAGCTCATGATGATATGGGACAATAAGAATTGCCAAATACTGCTGATAGGAATGGAAAGTAGTACAAATACTTAAACATTTAGTAGTTTCTTAATAAGGGAATACAAAGGGACAGGAAGAAACTTTTATGGATGATGGGTTTGTTACTGCTCTTGATTATGGTGATGCTTTAACATGTGCATACATATGCCAAAACTTATCAAATTGTACATTTTACACACATGTAGTCTATCACTTACCAGTTATACCTCACTAAAGCTATCAATTGCAGGAATAAACATCTAAGACAATGGCGAGGTCACAGAGAAAAAAAGGTATTACAAGATGCAGGAGAGAGCTAGAGGATTCAAATCTTAACCTTATAGCAATGGGATGTGGTAAGCTGAGTTATGAGCAAGAGACATCAGATCTGAAATATTAAAAATGAACAATTATAGATTCAGAGTAGACCATGGTCTCTGGAAGTAGGGTAGCAGGAAAAACAGTTCTAAGGTGATTGCAGTACTCTTGAGTGGGAAAGAATGGTAACCTGATCTGAAAGGAAGGCATAGGTGAGAAGCAGAGTCAACAAAAACGCTGAGACTGCCCTTTACACTGACAAAGGGACAAGAGAGTTATCATAGCTCTTTGGTAGACAATATATATTATTTCTCAGTCTGTTTTAACATTAAACATATTTCTGAGATAATCAACCTTATCACATGTTCGTGCTCTACCATGCAATGCTAAGCAATGTGTGTGAATATTACTGTAGGATACAAACAAGGTCTTCTGCTTATGTAGTACTCATACCATTAAAATCCATGTTGAGTTGTTCATTGAGCAACATATAAGTCTCATAATTAGAGTAAAGCGAATCATAATCCTCTGAGGCTACTTCTGATGGCCAACTTATGTCATCAAGATCATCCACTGAATGTATTTGGCTTTTGACCTGTAAGACAAATAATACTGTTTCAAATGTCCTCAAAATATTTATAGAATATACTAGATGTAAAGAAGTGGTATTTATTCATCTTTTTATATGAGCAAAACCACAGGCACTTCTTTTCGTTTTTTTTTTTTTTTTTTTTAAGACAAAGTCTCACTCTTTCACCAGGCTGGAGTCCAGTGGCTCAGTCTCAGCTCACTGCAACCTCCGCCTCCTGGATTCAAGTGATTCTCCTGCCTCAGCCTCCTGAGTAGCTGGGATTACAGACATGCACCATGACACCCAGCTAATTATTGTATTTTTAGTAAAGACAGGGTTACACCATGTTGGCCAGGATGGTCTCAATCTCCTGACCTTGTGACTCACCCGCCTCGGACTCCAAAAGTGCTGGGTTACAGGTGTGAGCCACTGCACCCAGCCCAAGGCACTTTTAAAACAACAGATTTTTCTTAAAAGGCCATTATCAATGGCCACTGTTCCTTAAGCCCTTTTTCTTCTAACTAAATGTCTTTATAACAAAACATGCTCACTTTTCCTTTTGTAATGTGTTTTTTGGACAATAATGTTTTAGATAATTTACTTTTAACAGTACCTTGTTGTTTTCATTAGGTTTCTTTTCAGGCCTGAAAAAAGAACAATTCCTTTTAGACAAATAGCAAATACATAAAGTAAAAAGAATGTCCAAAACTAGTGTTATTATATAAAATCTCTGCATTTATACATTATTCCTTCTATTCATTAAGTTTTCAGGTCATTTTTTAAGAGGTAATATAAATATAATCATTTTCACAAGGAGAAATAAACTACAAACAGAAAGAGTAACATTAAGGGAGAATAAAAATATGGTAATAATAATATCATTACAAAGAATTAAATTTAGATCAAGCTTTCTGAAAGTCAAGGCAAAAGAAAAAATATGTTACTTGTATTATGTGATAGAAAGAAATATACCAGGACTTCTCATTGTTGTCTTTTTCAATAAAAACAAGCTTTTACTGGCACTAAATCCTATCTGAAAAACATTACTCTTCTTCTTACATGAGGGGAACCCTTTTTTAACGATAATATTATCTTTTCCAGGACTTATGCAGGCACTATGCATCATTCTAAGTACTGTGCATGCGTCAAGCTCATTTTAGTCATCATAACATCTCTGTGAGCTAGGTAATATATTAGGGATTCTATTAAAGGAGAAACTAGGCGCAGAAAGACCATATAAATGTCCCCAGCCCATTGAGCTGGTCAGTAGTTGACAGAGCATTAGAATCCAAGAATTCTGCCTCCAAAACATGTGTTTTCCAATATGCTGTGTAAGTAGTATTTATTTTCAAGTGTTTTTAAGAGATATGATAGCAGATTGAATCCATATTATCATTCCATTTTTGACCATAATTATAACTAATAATTTCTGAATCTTGCATTTTGTTAAAAAAAGAATCTATACAGAGGCAAGTTTGGAAACCTACTACTTGCAGAAAACTAAAAACTTAGTTTTTTAAAGAAATTCATCAATGACATTCATTCATCTCTTCAACTGTTTATTCGTGCATTCAACAAATACTCACTGAGCATACAATACATGCTGATGACACTATTGGCACAGGGAAACATGGCTTTAATAGTTTAGAACTTTATAATCCAGAAGTAATAACCTGTGATAGTGTCAATAGTTTGCTTTTCTCAAATTCATGAACAAAATCATTCCCTACTCCCCAGAATCTAAACAACTATAAAGTTCATACACCTGGCCAGGCATTTCGGTTGCTTCCAAATCTTTGCTATTGCAAATAGCACTTTAGGAGGCCAAGGCAGGTGGACTGCCTGAGCTCAGGAGTTCACAACCAGCCTAGGAAACATGGTGAAATCTCCACGCTACTAAAATACAAAAAAGTAGTCAGGTGCGTGCTGGTAGTCTTGGCTACTTGGGAGGCTAAGGTGGGAAAAATTCTTGAACCCAGAAGGCAGAGGTTGCAGTGAGCCGAGATCACACCACTGCACTCCAGCCTGGGTGACTCAATATAATAAAGTTTACCTCTAAATGAAGTTTTGAAAATAGCTGTGGTACACAGAACATGAAAGATGAAATTGGGAAAATGTCTTGAGAGAGAGTGTATTAGTTCATTTTCACACTGCTATTAAGAAATACTGAAGACTGGGTAATTACTTCATAAAGGCTAAGGTGCACTTTGGCCCCTTTTAGCCACAGCTGGACCTGTAGCAGCCCAACACAGAGCACCAAGTCCCGAGGCTGCACATAGCCCACCCATGAAACCATTCTTTCCTTCCAAGCCTCCAGCCTGTGATGGGAGTGGCTGCCAAAAACTCTCTGACATGCCCTGGGGACACTTTTCTCATTGTCATGGTGATTAACATTCCACTACTCATTACTTATGCAAATTTCTACAGCCAGCCTGCATTCCTTCCCAGAAAATGAAATATTTTTCTGTTCCACACCAAAGTCAGGCTGTAAAGTTTCCAAATTTATGCTCTGCTTCCTTTTTAAACATAAGTTCCAAGTTAAAACCATCTCTTTGTGAATTCATAAAACTGAATGCTTTCAGAATCAACCAGTTCATCTCTTGGAATGCTTTGCTGCTTAGAAATTTCCACCAAATACCCTGAATTATCTCTGTCAAGTTCAAAATTTCACAGATTCCTAGGGCAGGGGCAAAATGCTGGGAGTCTCTTTGCTAAAATATGCAAGAGTCACCTTTGTTCCAGTTCCTGAAAAGTTCCTAATCTCCATCTAAGACCACCTTAGCCTGGAATTCATTGTCCATGTCACTATCAGCATTTTGGTAAAAAAAAATTCAACAAGTCTGTAGGAAGTTCCAAACTTTCCCACATCTTCCTGTCTTCCTTTGAGTCCTTCAAACTGTTAGAACCCCTGTCTGTTACTTGGTTCCAAAGTTGCCTCCACATTTTTCAGGTTATCTTTACAGCAGTACCCCACTATCCCTGGTACCAATTCTCTGTATTAGTCCATTTTCATGCTGCTATAAAGACATACCTGAGACTGGGTAATTCACACAGGAAACAGGATTAATTGATTCACACTTACACCTGGCTAGGGAGGCCTCAGGAAACATCATGATGGAAGGTGAAGGGGAAGCAGGCACCTTCTTCAAAATGTGGTAGGAGAGAGAGAGACGTGAAGGGGAAAAAGTCCCTTATGAAACTATCAGCTCTTGTGAGAACTCACTATCATGAGAACAGCATGGGGGAAATTGACACCATGACCCAATCACCTCCCACCAGATCTTTCTCTTAAAACCTGGGAATTACAATTTTACTTGAGATTTGGGTTGGGGATACAAAGCCAAACTATATCAGGGAGTATCCTTACTTTTAAAATATCTGAATGTCATTATTTGTATTTTAAAAATAGGAATTTTTGATTACTTATGATTTTGTTGGAAAATAAAATGATCTGGTAAATTTCTTTCAATTTTAACCTAGTACTTAGTCAAAATATAAAAAGTTGCATTTGACCAGGAGTGGTGGCTCATGCCTGTAGTCCTAGCACTTAGGAAGGCCAAGGCAGGTAGATCACAAGGTCAGGAGTCCAAAACCAGCCTGTCCAATATGGTGAAACTCCATATCTACTAAATAAACAAAAATTATCTGGGCATGGTGGCACACACCTGTAGTCCCAGCTACTCAGAGGCTGAGGCAAGAGAACTGCTTGAACCTGGGAGCCAGAGGTTGCAGGGAGCAAAGACCGCACCACTGCACTACAGCCTGGGCAACAGAGCAAAATTCTCTCTCTCAAAAAAAAAAAAAAAAGCTGGATTTGCCAGTAGAAAATTGGAATTACTTTTTCATAAGGTAAACGTGCATAAGAATGTTATTACTATTGTACAGAGAAGAAAGTGAACAAGGAAGAGAATTTAAAAAGAGAGAATATCACTACCATATACATACATGAACTGACAAAGAGACTAAAATCTCCCACTGAATATTATGTTAGGACTTGAGCAAAAGCTTCTAAAAATACCAAGAACAGAAACAAAACAATTATTTTTAAGAAATAAACTGTACAGAGAACTCCTCTGGTTAAGATAAGACTATAGATAGATAGATAGATAGATAGATAGATAGATAGATAGATGATAGATAGATATAGATAGATCTTCCAGAGACCTATTATTAACCAATTCATCCTGATCAAAAAAGATAAGTCTACAATTCTGGGATTTAAAATACTTTCATTTTGAACATAGTTAATGGAAGGCAACTTTTAAATAGAAAATTTCCAGTTAAAGTTGACTCCAACTTTGGAAAGAACTGACCTGTAGCCATGATAACAAGAAGACACCCAGAGCCAGTTCTAAATCTAGTCAATTGATCAATGACCACTGGCGTTGCTCACCAACCAATATCAATGTAAGCAGCTTCCTTCTGAAAGACAGTTAAGCAGCAGCTGCTCCATCAGAACAGACAGTGCCTGGCCAATATATGTCTTCCTATAGGAAGCAAAAAATTCCAACTCTGTTCTTTTTATTTCAAATACTGAAGGTTCACAATCCCTTGGAAAGAATTTGTAAGTACATTAAATTTACCACCCTAACATTTTTTTGATAAAATATCAGTCAAGTTTGCAATTCTTCTGAATCATTTTACCATAACTACAATGATCATAATCATCAGTAAAAGTATAGTGAATAACCACAAAATTGGGCTTTTCTCCCCAAACAAAAAACTAATATGAAGAAATGTAGCTTATTATAAAGAGCTAAAAGAATTTAAAAATACACATAATTGCCAGGCAAAATTGTTACAATGAACCATGTCAAACATTTTTCAAGTAATATCAATCAGTCAATCAATATACCCAGGATAAACTCCGTTCACTCATTTAATAAGTATTTATTAGGTAACTACATCTGATATGCTAGGCCTTTTTCTCTTTTTCTGAAACAGAGTCTCACTCTGTTGCCCAGGCTGAAGTGCAGTGGTACGATCTTGGCTCACTGCAACCTCCGCCACCTGGGTTCAAGTGATTCTCCTGCCTCAGCCTCCCGAGTAGCTGAGACTACAAGAGCTTGTCACCACAGCAAACTAATTTTTTGTATTTTTAGTAGAGAGGGTTTCACCGTGTTAGCCAGGATGGTCTCGACCTCCTGACCTCATGATCCACCTGACTCGGCCTCCTAAAGTGCTGGGCTTACAGGCATGAGCCACCACATCTGGCCACTAGGCCTTTTTCTAGGCAGTGAGGATATAGTAGTGAACAATAAAGATTCTATTCATGAGAATGCGATAAACACACAATAATAATGGACAGATAAGGCAACATATACAGTACGTTAGAGGAGAAAGACTAAAGCAGAAAAATAAAATGTTTATGTGTTTGAGGGGAAGGGTGGTGGGAAAGTTGGGGTGGCCAGAAAAGTCCCTGCTGAGAAACAGGATTTTATGTAAAGGACTTAAAGAACAGAAAGAGTAAGCCAGGAGGATAGCTGAAGAAAAGGCCTTCCAGACACAGGTAACAGCCAAATACAGAGGTGTGCCTGGAGTCTTTAAGCAATAGGGACAGATAAAAAACAGCAAGAAGTTCAGTGAGGCTGAAGCAGAGCAAAGCAAGTAAGAAATAGAAGTTTAAGCAGGAGAGATAATGTGCCAGATGGTGTTCCGCCTTTTCGTTATTAGGAGGAGTTTTGACACATACTCAGAGTGAAATGGGAGATAATCAGAAGGGTGGGGCAAAGGAATGACACAATTTGACTGATGTATTAAATACATCCACTGAGTTAAGAATTGAATTAAAGGAAATTTTTTTTAAACCAGGGCAATCCGTTACCAGGTCTATGGCACTCATCTAGACTACAGACGATGGTGGCTCAGATGTACAAGATATGACTGGCTTCTGGATATAATCTTCAGGGAGACCTGACAAGATTTACTGAAAGATTAGATGTGAGGTGTCAGAGACAGAGAAAGATGAGTCAAAAATGACACCAAGGTTTTAGGCAGAGCAACCTGAAGAGCTGCCATTAACCAAAGTAGGAAAGATTAAATGAGGTGTAGATTTCAGGAAGGACATTAGTAGCCCCATTTTGGATCTGACTAGTGTGTGATACCCAATAACTAACTAAAGAGAGATGTCAAGGAGGCAGACTGACATAGAGATCTGGAACGAAGGAGAGAGATCTAAAACATACATTTGGAAATCACTAGCATATACATAGTAGAAAAAGTCATGAGGGGCTGTGGGTGGTGGCCCACATCTGTAATCCCAACACTGGGAGGCCGAGGCAGGCAGATTACCAGAGATCAGAAGATTGAGACAAGCCTGGCCAACGTGAGGAAACCCTGTCCCTACTAAAAATACAAAAATTAGCCAGGTATGGTGGCAACCATCAGTAATTCTAGCTACTCGGGAGGCTGAAGCAGGAGAATTGCTTGAACTCAGGAGGCAAAGGTTGCAGTCAGCTGAGATCACACCACTGGACTCCAGCCTGGATGACAGAATGAGACTCCATCTCAAAGGAAAAAAAGAAAAGAAAAACAAAAAGTCACGAGAAAGAAGACTGAGAACTGAGCCCTTGGAAACAGCAATGTGTGAAAGGTGAAAGATGAGGAGAAGCAAGCAAAACAGATCATGATGAACGAACCAGAACAGCAGGAGGAAACACCTGAGGGAGTGAGGTCCTGAAAACCAGTGAAGATGCTGTTACGGAGGACATGTCCTCCGATGGGTCAAATATTGCTGACAGATTAACTAAAATGAGGTGTAAGAAAAAAATCCCTAGATTTATTACAAAAAGAAATTGTGATAACCCTGAGAAAAACAATTTTGGAGGAGTGCTGAAACTGAAGACTTCTGGTGTGAAGCCAAGAGCAAATGGAAAGAGCAAATGGAAAGAGCGAATGGAAAGAGCAAATGGAAAGAGCGAATGGAAAGAGCAAATGGAAAGAGTGAATGGAAAGAGCGAATGGAAAGAGCAGATGGAAAGAGTGAATGGAACAGACAGTTCTTTGAAGGACATCATACTTAGGAGTCGTGACTATGAATGATGTAATTTTCTTCCACAGTCATGGAATAGTGATAGATAAGAAATAGAATTTTTCAAATTTTACATAAATAGTGCAGCTTTCAAATTTTATGTAACAATTATGTATTTTAAAGGTTTTAAAAATTATACAATATGGCGTTTTAAAATACCAGACCAAGGTATTAAATTCTTAAAATTATAGAACTAAAAGACCCCTTGAACATTTGTAGATTATATAAGCTGATTATCATTTTGCTCATGCTTGTAAAGACTAAGGAATACTAAAAGTTACAAGGAGATTATTTCTTGCTTGACAAAAATCAGCCAATTCTAAGACAGTTGATACTCATCAAATATACAAAGTAACTGATCACAGTAAAATACTGAGTTCTATTAATAGGAGTAAAATAGAAAACATGCAGGAAATAATCTTATTTTATAAGTGAAATTTTAAAAATTATATGAGGTATAATTATATGAGTTATATAAATGAAAAAATTACATGAAGTCACTGTTGAAAAATATGCAACAATCCTGCAAGATCTGCACGTGTACCCCAGAAATTTACATGCAATTTAAAAATATAACATAAATAAAAGTTTAAAAATATATATGGTGAGTAGAATACTGTAATATATTTTTTTTCAAAGGAAGGGTAATGTCACGCATCTAGGGCACTTTTATAAATAAGATGCACTGCATTAGCAGCACCTTCCTTTGAGCACAGGGGTCAGCAAATTAGCACGTGTGAGCCAAATCCAGCCCACTGCCTATTTTTGTAAGTAAAGTATCTTGAAACAAAGCCATGCTTATTCACTTGATAATCCATAGAGTCAATTAGCTGGGTGTGATGCTACACAGCTGTGGTCCCAGCTAATAGAGAGGCTGAGGTGGGAGGATCACCAGAGCCCAGGAAGTCAAGGCTGCCGTGAGTCACAATCATGCAACTGCATTCCAGCCTGGGTAAGAGTGAGACCGTGTCTCAAGAAAATCAATACATACAGTCCACAAAACCTAAAATATTTACTAACTGGCTATTTGCAGAAAAAGCTGGCAAAGATCCTTTTATGTATTTTAACAAGTTTTATCCAATATATTCAAGTGTTTATATGAAGTATAAATCCCCATGCACAATCCCTTGGCAATATTCAAATTGAGGTCCACTATTTCAGCACTCAGGCACCGACAGCAAAAATTTAATAACTAGCAATCTTGTGGCTAAAAAGGTACAGTGTCAATGTGGCATGTAGCTTCCACTTGCGACACAGCAGATATTACAAGAATTCTAACAAAATTATCTTAAGATGTGTCATCAAACTAAATGCTTTAAATACATGTTAATTGTGAAATAATCCACACACTCTAGATCTAACCACAGTTTTAAAAAATGGTTGCATACCATATTCTTTTCTCAGTATGAAAATTGAGGTATTTCCTATTGTTAAGGATTTAAAGTAGCTCCAACATTTTGATGTAAAAATGCTACAATAAATGTCCTTATACATATGTAACATATCTATACAAATATCCTTACTATATGTGTGTGTGTAAATATGCTACTAAATTAACACTCAAAATATATTTACCAACAGTGTAAGAAAATGTCTCTTTCAATGAGACCATTTCCTGCAGCAACGCAGATGGAGCTGGAGGCCATTATCCTAAGCAAACTAAGGCAGGAACACAAAATCAAATGCCACATGTTCTTACACACTAGTGGGAGCTAAGCAATGAGAACTCATGGACGCAAAGAGAACACAGACACTGGGCCTACTTGAGAGTGGACAGTGGCAGGAGGGAGAGAACCAAAAAGCTACCTATTAAGTATTTTGCCTATTATGTGGCTGAGGAAATAATCTCCATAATACATATTACCTATATAACAAACCTGCACATGTACCCATGAAGCTAAAATAAAAGTTCACTAAAAGGAAAAGAAAATGACTTTTCCCTCACATTTGCCAATACTGGGTATGTTTCAAATAAATTAATGAGTGGAAAAAAACGATAACTCATTGCTGACTTTCATTTTTCTGATTACCAGACAAATGTTAATATCCTAGTAAAAGTATAAAATTTGTTCATCATGAATATTATCCCAAATTAGGATTAGTTTGATAGCACATAGTTATCTACTATTAAATGTTGCCATAGGCTTGCCTGTGATACTGTTCATTCTCTGTGCTGGAAGATTGCTGATTTTCAGGTTTTCTGCTCCTTCTTCGTTGAATTAAGCCATAATCACCACAGCCAGGAGCGACACCGTTAGTCAGGTTTTCTGGTGATTCCACATGATTACTTCCATGCTTCTGCATTTCTTCTTCAGCCTTGAGTGGAAGTTTGATATTAAAAATGGTTATTGCTTTATTGAATTCAAAGAACCTTTTTGTTTTAATTATTTTATCACTTGACTCAGTTTGTCATTATTTTAGTAATTAAAAATATTTCACACTTAAATTTGATCGTATATACAGAACTGTTACCATATAATTTTAAGATGTAATTATTGTATCATTAGTATGTCATTAAAATTTTTGTAAAGTTTGCTTTATTTCTGTTTGAATGAATAAAACAATTTTCTAAAATATCAAAAAGGGTCCTCCTTCATTTTGTGCTTTTATTCCCAACCACTCTTAAGAATCTAATATAAACATTGACCCCATTTGCCTTGTGGAAACACATAAATAAAAAGACAAAGATGCAAAATGTGTCTTCTTCTGTCTTTACCGCCTGGATTTTCCATTAAACAGTCAGGTTTAGAGAATGAGACATTGACCTCAGGGTCAGGAATAGAAGAGATTTCCCTTTTCTGCACTAAGATATACTTCTCCCTGACTGCCTCTGATCGTTCTTTTTCCATTTGGTTCCTGGATATCAAAAACACGAAGGTGCTCACTGAAACATGGGAACCAAAGTTTGCCACAACACAAGGATCAGAGTGAAACTGCTGAGGTGCTGTCGAGGAATTCCAGAAAATGAGATGCTCCCCAGATTTCCCATTCAATAGCCATAACATTTTCTAGCTGGAGGATATACAGAAAAAGAAATTATCTTTTTTAGCCACATTATCTGTTGATAATCACGCTAAAACCAAGAAAGATAAAACTGGTTGAGCCAAAGTTCCTCAAGTGGCATCACCTAGCATTTTACAGCACCATTCAGGATTTTTCCACAACGATGAAGAGGATCTCCAGCGTTTGTCTCTTTTTAAAACTCAGTCTACAGAACTCAGCTTTTTGAGTTAAATTCCAAATTTTTCACTGATGATTTATGCTGCTACATGATAGAATCATACATGCCTAAACTTACTACACTTTGTTAAACCATATAATGTAAAAATCGAATTTAACAGAAACATTTAAATATAAAGTTGTACCTCTCTCTCACAATCCTTATTTGTGTCTGGTTCTTGAGACATTTTCTGCAGATGCAAAAATAGAAGATTAATTTGCTTGTTGTATTTCTCAGATGTCTGCTTTTTAGGAGTGCATGTTTTTAAAATAATTTTATTCTTAAGTAATCAAGTATGGACAATAAAAAATTGGAAAATAATTAAAATTTACCTATTAGAATAATTAAATAAAATTAAATAATTAAAATTAAGAATTAACTTTTTTTTTTTTTTTTTTTTTTTGAGATGGAGTTTTGCTCGTTACCCAGGCTGGAGTGCAATGGCGTGATCTCGGCTTACTGCAACCTCCGCCTCCTGGGTTCAGGCAATTCTCCTGCCTCAGCCTCCCGAGTAGCTGGGATTACAGGCACGTGCCACCATGCCCAGCTAATTTTTGTATTTTTAGTAGAGTCGGGGTTTCACCTTGTTGACCAGGATGGTCTCGATCTGTTGACCTCGTGA
Source organism: Callithrix jacchus (assembly GCF_049354715.1). Classification (NCBI taxonomy): domain Eukaryota; kingdom Metazoa; phylum Chordata; class Mammalia; order Primates; family Cebidae; genus Callithrix; species Callithrix jacchus. Next base: position 13,826,873 of record NC_133517.1, read on the forward strand.
TCCACCCGCCTCGGCCTCCCAAAGTGCTGGGATTTCAGGCTTGAGCCACCGTGCCCGGCCAAGAATTAACTTTTGAATCTATGTTTAGCTACTGCCACATCACTGGCTTCTGACTAACTCATGAAAAATAACACACCTTAGCCAAAGGGAGAAGACAAACATGAACCAGCAAACTTAACTTTGTCACCATTTGTTTGATTAAACTTAATTCTTTATGTTTTAAGTCTACCAAAAATAAATTAGCAAATGATTTGTAATGTTGCAAAGGCTTCCTCACTTGAAAAAATTTTACTTCACCATACCCTAATAGTGAGCCCCTACTGTGCATTTAAGTCCTTTTCTAAAAGATTACAAGCTGGAGTGTAGGCACATTTTAAATTATTAGGAGCTGAAATTCACACCAAACAGAAAGAAATGCAAATTTTTACATTTTAATTGAAATTATACACTGTAATATGATAGTGTTATGCATCTAGACTGCCTGTTTAAATCCAGTTCTAATATATTCTGACGGGTATGAATGACAGTGGATAAAAATGTTTAATTGATATGACTGATTTTCTGAAACTTAAGTAAGTTAGAATGTTATTCTGTTTGTACATTAACACAAAAGGTCCCATTCTTCAAGATATACTCCTTGTTACCAGGCAGTTGGGTTGCTTTTAGACCTGGTTCTCTCTTTGAACAGAAACCCTGAGGTCAGTGAGAGGCAGAATGCATCTTTAACCTTGGCATCAGGGACGGACAGGATCAAACTGCAGGTTCTCAGTCACTGGCCATGATTCCTCCTTTACCACGCATCCAGCTCAGGGACCATCACTGTTACACTGTTCATAATTTCAGTTGCTTAATAATATTATCCAATAAATGATGTTACTTTCTTTATCATGTTAGAGTGTTTGTTAACAAAGTTCTGGATTTTTTTTTTTTTTTTGGTCTCTATTCCAAAGAGAAAGATTAGCTATAAACTAATCAAGAAGGCAAATACGAATTTATTTTATTATTATTATTTTTTTTGAGATGGAGTTTTGCTCTTGTTTCCTGGGCTGGAGTGCAATGATGCAAACTTGACTTACCGCAACCTCCGCCTCCCAGGCTCCAGCCATTCTCCTGCCTCAGCCTCCTGAGTAGCTGGGATTACAGGCACCCACCACCACGCCCAGCTAATTTTTGTAGTTTTAGTAAAGACGGTGTTTCACCATGTTGGTCAGGCTGGTCTCAAACTCTTGACCTCGTGATTTGCCCACCTCAGCCTCTCAAAGTGCTGGGATTACAGACATGAGCCACCGTGCCCAGCCCAAGAATATTTAAAATAAGAATATTCTAAATTTTATAGAGGGTTATAATGTTTAAGTTAAATATCAAATATTAGAATATATTGATTCTTCTCTTAATAAGTTTGCTAAATTTATTAAAATAAATTTTAAGCATGTACTAAAAGATTCTTCAAAAAAAGAAATCGATTGATTCTCAAAGCCTAGTCTGAAAGGTAATTTCATTTGGACTATCTAATATTATTAAAGCAAAGAAAACAATATTAAACCCAAAATTTAAATTGAAAATTTGACATGCCTCTGGCTGTCTATTTTCACTTCCTTTAAGCCTTTGAGGCTCTTCCTCTGATGTCATCTTTAAGTCTTGTTCTGAAGAGAAATTCATATATTCAGTTAAAATGAACTGCTTACAACATGAAAAATTACTGCCTTTGTAAAACAGATTTAAGACATTTCATTTTGTTTTATAAATTGAGCATTTAAATGGAACTTAGTCTTTCATGAAGTAGTTACTTAAGAAATAATTCTCTAAAACGTCAACAAACCACTTGGGGAGATATCAGATGTCACTAGATTGAAGACATACAAACATGTCAAACATTCACTCACAAATTCATTCACCCAACATAAATTAACAAAACCACTTCAAACATTCACTCACAAATTCATTCACCCAACATAAATTAACAAAACCACCAGAAACACAATTTTAAAATACAGAACATAAAAGATAACATAGTATATTGTTCTCCACTTCCTAACAGTACCTTATAATTGATTTCCAAAATCACTGACACATTTATTAGTGTAGAATGTCTTCCTAATACCTAAAATATTTCCCTCCACTATTCTGACAAGTTTTTTTATCTTTTAAAACAACGCTATGTGAAGCCTTCCTCGATTCTGCATGTCTTCCTCCTGATAAACAGGGACCTCCTTCCTTGAGGCTGCCTTAGTACTTTACTAATTTTTCTACTGCATCTTTACCACCTGAACTGTACATTATTGTTCCATGTCTGTCCCCTCTCCTCCAAGACTGAAGGGGACAGTCTTGCAAGTCATCTTTGTATAAAGTCTTTATTTTACTCAGCAATTTTTTATTGAGTCCTGCTATACATACATACTAGGTGTTAGGGTTGAGAAACAATGAAAATAAAGCACATCAGGGTTGGCTTTTGTAGAAATCATGCACAAGTGGAGGCTTAAATATTGAGGCTAGCCAGATTAAAAGAGGTAGAGTACAGGAAAGGATGACAGCATGCCAGGAGGCAGCAAGATAGGGAGTAAGGCCTGAAAGAGTCAATGTATTTGCCTAGAATAGAAAGATGAGCGAGTAGGGCATTACCAGCCATTCAGTAATGCCAGAGAAACGGCACACAGGGAAAATGGCTAAAGATGGACAGTAGGGCAGAAGTCAGATTATGAAAGCCTTATTGTAATTTTAAGATGCTTGGAGGCTGGGCACGGTGGCTCACACCTATAATCCCAGCACTTTGGGAGGCCGAGGCGGGTGGATCATGAGGTCAAGAGATCGAGACCATCCTGGTCAAAACGGTGAAACCCTGTCTCTACTAAAAACACACAAAAAAATATTAGCTGGGCATGGTGGGTGCACGTCTGTAGTCCCAGCTACTCGGAAGGCTGAGGCAGGAGAATTGCTTGAACCCAGGAGGCAGAGGCTGCGGTGAGCCGAGAACGCGCCATTGCACTCCAGCCTGGGTAACAAGAGTGAAACTCTGTCTCAAAAAAAAAAAAGGTGCTGGGACATTAATGTTTAAGAGTGGCCCCTGGTCCTATCTGCATTAGATATTGATCACTTTAAATGCAAAAAACCAATATTCCTAATGAACCATTATTCATTAACACAAAGTGATGGATAGCTCATGTGGACATGGCTGAGATGATACTATGCAGAAAATTCTCAATAATTCTTATAAACACTTGGATAGTCAATTCTATAATAAAGTTATAGAAATGATAAGAAATCACTATTTGAATGGTGCTTTTTAAAGCTATAGTGTATATGTATATATATATGTGTGTGTGTGTATATATGTATATACATATGTGTGTATATATATATGTTTTATATATATACATATGAAAAACTAATAGTTGTGAATTCAGAGCAGTGAAAATAGAGCAAAGAAACCACACTGTGTTGGAGTTCAGAATCTTTAAATTCCTATCTAGTTTTCCCATCTAGTTCCTATTTTCTAAATATAATCCTGGTACTCTCAAGTTTACATTAAATACTAGCCTATACAAATACCATTCAGGACATAGGCATGAGCAAGAACTTCATAACTAAAACACCAAAAGCAATAGCAACAAAAGCCAAAATGGACAAATGGGATCTAATTAAACTTAAGAGCTTCTGCACAGTGAAAGAAACTATCATTAGAGCGAACCAGCAACCAACAGAATGGGAAAAATATTCTGCAATCTACCCAACTGACAAAGGGCTAATATCCAGAATCGACAAAGAACTTAAACAAATGTGCAAGAAAAAAGCAAACAATCCCATCAAAAAGTGGGCAAATGATATGAACAGACACTTTTCAAAAGAAGACATTTATGCAGTCAATAAATATATTTTAAAAAGCTCATCCTCAGTGGTCATTAGAGAAGTGCAAATCAAAATCACATTGAGATACCATCTCATGCCAGTTAGAATGGCGATCATAAAAAAATCTGGAGACAAGAGATGTTGGAGAGGATGTAGAGAAATAGGAAGGCTATTACACTGTTGGTGAGAGTGTAAATTAGTTCAACCATTGTGGTAGACAGTATGGTGATTCCTCAAGGATACAGAACTAGAAATACCATTTGACCCCACAATCCCATTACAGGGTATACACCCAAAGGTTTATAAAACATTCAATTGTAAAGACACATGCACACGTATGTTTTTTTGTGGCACTGTTTACAATGGCAAAGACTTGGAACCAACCCAAATGTCCATCAATGATAGACTGGAAAAAGAAAATGTGGCACATATACACCATGGAATACTATGCAGCCATGAAAAAGGATTAGTTCATGTCCTTTGCAGGGGCATGGATGAAGCTGGAAACCATAATTCTCAGTATACTGACACAGGAACAGAAAACCAAACACTGCATGTTCTCACTCATAAGTGGGGGTTGAACAGTGAGAACACATGGACACAGGGAGGAGAGTATCACACACCAGGGCCTTTCGGGAGTGGAGGGCAAGGGGAGGGATAGCAGGGAGTGGGGGTATTGGGGAGGGCTAACGTTAAGAGAAATACCTAATGTATATGACAGGGGGGATGGATGCAGCAAACCACCATGGCACATATATACCTATGTAACAAACCTGCACGTTCTGTATATGTACCCCAGAACTTGAAACATATATATATATATATATATGCAACAAGCCTATACAAAAATGCTCTTTCTCTTCCTTTTTCTGATTTATATGTCACTTTGGTTAAAGAAGAACATAGAAATCCCCTGCTAAAATGGGTTCTATTTGGTTGCAGGCTGCAAGAGGGGAAGAAACACAGAGCACGTTTTGCAAAAATAATATTTTAGAAGTCTGAACTACGACATGAAGCCAAACAGGGCACCCTAGGACTGAATTTGCCGTACTTCTTTAATACGTTTCTTGCTTTCTTTGTTTTCTGGCAGCTGTGACTCACACAGGTCATGCAAAGTATCATTCCCTATGAGAAATATACCTCCAATGTTCATCTTTATCTGTTAAGATCATCTGTCCCAATTCCATGGACGCTGACTGACTTTCGGTCATCGATGGTGACACACATGGACATTTATCATCAACTTTTAGATTATTGGATCTTAGACAAGTCTTATTACTGATAGTCGAACTAGTAGGACACAAGCTATAAATGCTGATTATCCAATGACCTACTGAAAATATCCTTTACAAATATCCCATTAAACATGCACAGAAAAAAAATCTGTCATTCCTGCTGAACTGCTGCTCTTTATTCTTCCATATTCACCAGAAAACTTCCTACTCCTTCCTCATGTCCAGGTTAAATACTAATACACAACCTGGAAACCTGTGAATCATCTGAGATTTTTCTCTGTCCCCCAAACTTTTCTCATTCAGGCATCACCAAATCATGTTGACTATACCTCTCTTCTGCCTCTGCTTTATATTCCCACTGCTACTGGGAACATAAGCATTTACAAAATGGCTTTTATTTAAAAAAAAAAACCGCCAACTATCAATGTTATTTCTTACATGAAAAAAAACAATTTAAGCAAAACAAATGAAAAAGGCAAAACACCAAAAAAGGCCAACATTTCAAAATGAATAACTGAGATTCTTAACTTTATTTTTTTCACCACGGATGGGTGAAAATCTTATAATACACTGATACCAGTCCAAGGATGTGTAACAAGGAAACATTAGCCGATTACTGCGAAAGCTTCCTTTGTCTCCTGCTTTCTTTACCTGGTTACCTTCCATCAATCCTCTATGAGGGGTCAAAAAACTACAGGCCACAGGCCAAATCCAGTCTGTCTTACGGCTTTGTAAATAAAGTTTCATTGGCACTCAGTCATGCCTACTTGCTTACATATTATTCAGGGTGGCTTTCACACTGCAACAGTAGTGTTACGTAGATTTGACAGAGACCACATAGTCTAAAATATTTCCCACATGTTCCTTCACAGAAAAGCTTGCCAACCCCTGTTTTACACCATAACCTGAAGGGCTTACTGCTCCAGTTTAATCTTGTGACTCCCCTGCTCAAATTTCTCCAGTGAGTCCCTATAGCAAACACTGCTGGCTCCCTACCAATACCCATTCCTTATTCTTTCTTGCAGAAGAAACACAGGTCTATTGGGAAATTTATTATCCCAATATCCCTCCCGAGCTTCAGAAAGAGAATGATTGTTCTAAGCTAATTACATAATTACATTTGCTTTCCCAGTGTCTGGTTTGGGATGCGGTGTGGTCCAGCCAATGAAATGTTACGGGAAGTCCACTGCATGCTTCTGAGTTTTCTCCCTATTTAAAAGATCCATTTAAAGAAAAGCAGCCCTGGTGAGGTTGTGTTGTGAGAACAAGATGTTTGGAGTTGTTGCGAATTAGCCAACCATGAAAGGAGACACGAACAAGACACTGCCAACAGCACAGATGAAAGAGGGACACAAGGGATCCTAAAGTATCACTGAACAACCAAAACAACTCTGGTTCCTACAGTTTTAGCCACTGCTCATTAGTCTTTGCAGCCCAAAGCATTCTACCTGGTAAATTTCCCATGGCCCACAGGATAAGAGCTACTCATTTCCTTAGTATTAAAAAGTCTATCATAAACTTGCCTTAGCTAAGTATTCGCCTCATTCCCAACCTCTCACATCTCAGACTTTTCAAAATAGCAAAGTGAACTGCTCAAAAACCCTGCAAAGTTCACGCAGCGTCTTGCCTTTTGCACTTGCTGCTCTTCCTCCCAAACGGGCAGTATCATTAGGTGTTTCTTCTGCCAAACCCACAATCTTGTTACGTGTTCCTTCTGCCAAACGTCATTCTTCTGCTTCTTTAACCTAGAAAACTTCTACTCACTCTGTATCTTTACGTAAATCCTATCTACTATTTTTTAAAGCTTTCATTTCTCATCACATATGTCTGGCACATAATCAATATAATGTATAATAAATCATAATTATAAAGCTTACAGTGGGCATCTAACACACAGTAAGCCCTGAATAAAGTAGCAAAATAGTAAAAATGACAATGATAATAACAAGCTCCTGTCTGTATTTTTAATTGTTTGTGCTCTGTAGGTTTACAAAAATGCTTAGTATCTAAAAGACATTTTATAGTTATTATTTGTCAAGTGGTCAAGTAAAAACATAAAAATGTTTTCTTTGTTAATTCTGTTGAAAAAGCACAGCAATGAAATGGAGACGGCTCTATTCTCCTATGAACTCCTTGAAGATTAAAACTACTTCTGCTCCATCTTGGTCTCCTACAACCTATAAAATCTAACTTACAGAAGCTCTTTGATAAACATAGGCTAAATTAAAGGTGGCCTCATACAGTTTGAATTATACAATGTATTAGGTGTCCACATCCAGATAGCATACTAGCATTTTTGTTATTGTGAAGCATTTTTGTATGTTTATTATCATCTGCTGGGCCTAGAGTTGAGCAATTTGTGTATTTATTGTGAAAATCTTTTGACAAATGGTAGCAGAGCACCTTGATTTAACAAAATTACCGTTATCATGACAACCAGCAGGTAGAAGAAAACATCTTGTTCCAACAAAGTAAATAAATCTCTTTCAGTTTCAAATTAGGAGGAATGAGGTCAGTAATAGTGAGACCTTGTTTGTACAAGCATATGTAACATGACCTGGGCTTCACTGTTCTTTTGTGATCAAAACTTCCTTTCTTTTACTTTTTTGTCTATGGTAGGACCACCCAGAACAGGCATCCACAACTCCCAGGCCACAGACTGGTACAAATCCATGGCCGTTTTGGAACCATGCCACACAGGTGGAGGTAAGCAGCAGGCAAGCCAGGGAAGCTTCATCTGTGTTTACAACCATGGCCCATGGCTCATCTTACCACCTGAGCCCCACCTCCTGCCAGATCAGTGACAGCATTACTCATTGGAGCATGAACCCTGTCGTGAACTGACCACGTGAGGGATCTACATTATGTGCTTCTTATGAGAATCTAATGCCTAATGACCTGTCACTGTCTCCCTTTGCCCCCAGATAGGAACATCTAGTTGCAGGAAAACAAGCTCAGAGCTTCTTTGATTCTACATTATAGTACGTTGTATCATTATTTCATTACAGATTACAATGTAATAATAATACAAATAAAGAAGCACAACAAATGTAATGTGCTTGAATAATTCTGAAATCATCTGCATTTGTCCCTAGTCAATGAAAAAATTGTCTTCCACATAATGGGTCTCCCGTGCCAAAAAGTTGGGGACAACTGACTTAAAGTAATTCACTGACTTTACCTGGATTGCTGTTTTGAGAAGAGTTTTTTGACATCTGTTTTTCTTTGTAGTCAGAAAGTAACTGGCAAATTCTATGTATAAAAATGTAACAAATAAAATGACTATATTAATGCCGATACAAAATTTACTTTCCAAATGTAAAATTCTTAGAATATTTCTACAATATTAGAATATCAGAACTTAACAATATTATCCCATCCACTTATGTGTACATTCTACAAACTTCTCATTCAGCTTCTAATTGAAGAGGACAAAAAGTAAGGTGAAATACTCATAAACCAAGGGCACTGTGACTCCGTACATTAATTTGCATTAGCTGGACATAACAGAAAGTGCCCCAACTCCAAATAAGTCCTAGCTCCACAAGGAACAGCTATTTATTCTTGGAAAATTTACTTCTCTTAGGCTCAGAGTCTTCCACAAAGTGGGAACTTTGCTGCCTTTTTCACTGGATTGTGATGAAGATTAAACAAGATACCATGTTTTAAATGCTCAGAGAAATAGTAGAGACATGGAATAATCTGTTCCTAAACTCTATGACTAAAATTATCTTGGAATCCCAAATAAAACCCGATGTGTGGCCGGGCGCCATGTCTCACCCCTGTAACACTAGCACTTTGGGAGACCAAGGCAGGCAGATTACAGGGTCAAGAAATCAAGACCATCCTGGCCAACATGGGGAAACCGCATCTCTACTAAAAATAAAAAAAATTAGCTGGGCGTGGTGACACACGCCTGTAGTCTCAGCTACTCAAGAGGCTGAGGCAGGAGAATTGCTTGAACCTGGGAGGTGGAGTTTGTAGTGAGCCAAGATGGCGCCACTACACTCCAGTCTGGCAACACAGCAAGACTCCAGAACAAAAAAACCCAATGTGTATTTTGTTCAAGGTCCTAAGATGCAAACGTAGTTTTCAGGGAAGTCTTCATTTTGCTTATTAGTTGTCCTAATCTTTATAGCTTATAATTCAGGGCATCTCAACTATTTCATAGCTTGTAACTAAATTTATTCATAAATATCTCAATAAAGTTGATAACGTGACTGTCCACTATTACAGAGTTTATCAATCACACCAAGGGCAAAAAAAACAATGGATGTCAAGATGTGGCTTGAACCAATGATCCTTCTCTACAGACTCACACTCTGAACCAGCAGATGTTTTTTAAGATGATGCTTCATATCCATGTTCATCTCCAGCTGACATGGAAGACCAAAACCCTACATTTCTTTTTAGGTTCCATGAAGAAGTTGCAATTTGACATTCTCTAATTTTCAAGATACTTACTAACAATATATTTTGTACACAATACCCCACATATTATTCAGCTCTGGTGTCATCTCACAGACCAGCTTACAGGAATATTTTTGTAGCACAAATAGCAATTTCAATATTTAGGTGGCACTCGTTTTGCTTCAATTCACACCATTTTCTTACAGCTAGTCAGCAAACAGTCAAATGACCTTCGAGTGACTAGGCAAATATGGAATGCTTCAAAAATGTGTGCAGCCTCCCTATGCAGGGCCATGCTAATTTCCTCTGTACTGTTCCCATTTTAGGATATGTGCTGCTGAAGCAGGCACAAAGCCCTACTTTTACAAATGGACAGTGATGAGTCATGGACAAGGTTTGGCTCTAAGTCCAACTAACCTACTTGAGATCCTGAGAATTCTCTTCAATGGCTTCCTGTGAGGTAGAATTTGAAAATATTTTTAAATCTTGAGGAAGAGATGTAAGCAGTTTTCATCATTATGGAAAACAGATCACTCAAGGGGCCAACCACAACTGGGCGCCCACACTCTGAGGAAGGTTAATGTCGGACTTTCTGTTGCCTAAGGTACTATACAGGGTATAGATGCTTCAGGGTACAGATCTGGTAGCAAAGAAGAAATCAAATGCCGATCTCTTTCTGCCACATTATTTGAAGCTCTCTGATAGTTTAGAACAAGCCCAACTAATATGTGCTAGAGAAAAGACCAACCTGGAACTCAAAGGATCTCTTACCATGTAGGTGTCAGTTACATCTGTGGTAAGATGTGAGTTCCACATTAGGTTTTGAATGTCAGGGGAAGAGTCAATTTGCTCACTTCATGTGTGGATAAAGGCAGGATGCCGAGCTGCCAGAGCAGGGTGCTGGTACCTTGAGAACAATGGCTGAGCACATAAGCACAGGAATGTGAACTAAAAAACGTGGTAACTTTGAAGTCTATGTATGAAGACTTGAGGGATCTGAATCAATAAGGGCATCTTGGTGTCAAAGGTCAACCATTACCAAGCAGCAGGACCAGTTTCGGTGGCAACAATGCAGCAACAGAATCAACAGAAAAAACAGAACAATTAAAATGTCCTTTGTCTTCTCCTCCTTCTGACATGATAAAAAGGATTGTCTTCTTTGGGCTTAGTGAACCCCTTTGGTTCTTGAAAAATTCAAAGAGTACATAGAAAATAGTCCCCATAAGACACTATAAGACTTCCTGCTAAACTGGACATCTCAAGACCCAAAGGACTAACCAGAAAAAATCAAAGATGTGACATTATTTTTTATCCCATGCATAGGTGTTATACTTGGAATGAAATAAACAATGTTGGGATCTCTAAGGATAAAGGTCTTAAAAGTCCCGAGATAAAGAATCCTGCACCCATTGGTTCTTCTAACTAGTCTAGCTTTTTGTTTGATTTCTAGCTGATGCAGGGGACCAACTCACTGCCACTTTAAAACTACCTTAACCAGACTATGACATCTCACCTGATATATAAGATACAATGGTTATAATTATTTTAAACCTCAATTTAGTGTTAACTAGCCTTTTAATGTGAACACTTACATGTCATGATGACTGGAAATTGCGTAATCTTCAGCAGTCCATCCAGATGCATCTTGAGAGAATACATCGACATCTTGCTGAAGTAGAATGCTAACTATACTTGCTGATCCACAACACACAGCAAGTATGAGAGCAGTTCTAAAATGACAGGGAGAATTTCTTCCTTAGGAACTTTAGTAAAGCTATTATAAAGGCTAGTTTGATATACTCTACCAATTTAATATCTTGCCTGCCCATGCAGAATTAAACATTTACATGCACTAAAAGACGTAAGCATCTTGAGTGCCTAAGTGTTCATCTTTGTAAAATACCACCAGGGTTAAAAGGAAGGGTCAGAAAGGAAGACTCTTATCTCAGTGAGGTATTGCATAGTAGAAGTTAGTAATTTAAAGGTCTTGATGAGCAAGAAACTTTGTTATGGCTGCTTATCTGAAGTGGACAAAGATTTAAGTCAAGATTTTTTTCCAGCCTCCCTAGACTGATACCCTTAATAGAAAATCAGCCAGAGGCTCAGATAAATAAGAGTATTCTGCATGCTGAAAGCAATAGTATTAAAAATAATGGTAAGAAGTGTATGGCATCAGTTAATGTTGCCAATAAGCATGTGCTAGGCACTGAATTAAATGCCAGTCTTGTGTGAATCTAAAGCCTAGCTCTTTTCTCTTTATCACCCACCTACAGCTTGCCTTTATTAAAGGAAAAGCGTATCCACTTAAAACTGTCTTCACCCCCTCTCTCCATACCAATTTAAAAACATCAAAATACACTGGAAATAAAAAAGAAAAAAAGCTGATGAACCCAAAGTATGTGGGAATAGCAATTAATTGTCATGTAGGGATAAGCAAACATTAATATTCTTCAAAAAAAGGCAACTGAAAGCAGAGTCATTCAAAAGACAAAATGATTTTCAACTCCTATTTATGTTTAATATAGCATATTTAATGGAAGAGCGTATAAGAAGCAGAGGTTAAAAACTACTAGAAAGGTTTAAGAAGTTCAGTACTGAGTCATAAAGTAAACTAAAAGTTGAAGTTCACACTTCATAACACTCATAGGAACTCCCGTTAGCTAACGTAGGATCATATAACCAAATATGTCACATAACAAGTAACATCAGTCCATATAATAAGAGAAGATGAATCCTACTAAAACTGTTCTTTATGTGAACTAAAAAAAGTGGTAACTTTAAAGTTATTGTATGGATCGCCATGTGACTGCTTATCCCAGTCCAAATAACTGCTTTTCCCCTTAACTCATTGGTGTTGATACTCATCACTATGTCCCAACAAGTAGAAGTGAATCTTATTAATTTACTACTTATGACTTGAGTGACGATCACTCTAAAACACACAGATTAAAAGAATTAACTATACCTTCCAAATCTATCAAGTGCATTTAAATTAGCTTTTTTCTTGATTAAAAATTTCACCATTTGCTCTTTTTGTCCATGTACACCCAGCAAAAGTGGTGTCAGGCCACTCTGTAAAACAATATAAAGCAAAAACAATATGTAATTCAAAAAATCACATATTTCTCAACTGAACTGGAAACTTTATATAAGATCCTATGGACTTACACTCGCAGAAAGGAAATAAAACGTCGCTTCCTTCTCGCTCTTCTGTGCTTTCCCACACGCTCCTCCTTCCCTTGGGAAACACCTCTCCTCAGCCTCATTGCATTAACTCTGGTCATCTTAAAAACTCACTTTAAACACTTACTGGTTCCAAAATCTTTGCTTCTAATCCAGCATTTGGCATAGTATTATTAGATAATAATATATTTTCCCATCTAAACAAAGAGCTGCTTAACGGCAAGGCCTGTATCTTTTATCTCTATATCCTCAAACCTTATGACATATTGTTGTGTATAAAGCAAGAATTTGCATGTAAAATGTTTCTTTAGTTTCACATGTTTTACCAAAACATCAAGCTCCAACATACAACAAAAATTGCTATTAAGACTCATACTGTCCATTTTTCAAGGATTTTTCCAACATTTATTCACTTAAAATCCATTTGTATTTAAATTTCCCAGATTGTTAACTAAATAGATAATGAATTCAGACTGCTCAAACTAAATTAACAGAATTTCTATCTGTATTCTTAATAATTCCAGTTTTTAGTGTTTAAAACTGCCATCCTGATTAAGTCAAGGCTCTACAAATTTAAGAGACATACTGGATAGTCCATAAGACAGCTTCAGTTGACAAAAAAGATTTAGAATTTGCTACAATTCTGATTGAGAAAACTCTGCTCTTTATAACGACTTACTGACCTAAGCACTTGAATGATGACAAAAAGACGCTAAATCCCGAAAGGACCATCCTCTACTTATTGAAAGACTACTCACTGCAAATTTCTAAAGACCTTCTGAATAGCAGTGAATAACTGATGGTAGGAAGGAAAAATTATTATTCTGTAAGCTTAGAGATACTTCCAGTAATATTCATTTTAATGTCCCTACCACGGAGATAGAAGTCAGATTAGGCCAGGTGTAGTGGCTCACACCTGTAATCCCAGTATTTTGGGAGGCTGAGGTGGGAGGACCACCCGAGCTTGGGGAGATTAAGGCTACCATGAGCTGTCACTGCACCACTGCGCTCCAGCCTGGGAGACAGAGTGAGACCCCATCTTAAAAATAAATAAATAAATGAAAAAGAAAAAAAAAAGACTAATATTATTGGAAAGGAAAGATTTAAAGGAATTAGCACATATCCAACTCCAACTCTTCTACAGATATTTTAAGTTTCTGAGATCCATGAATTTACACATTAAACTTATCTATTCAGTGGTTCTTAGGTAGGAGCATCTGGATTTTAAGGAATTTGTTGCTGTTGTTGGTGTTGTTAGAGACAGGGTCTCATTATGTTGCCCAGGCTAGATTCAAACTCCTGTTCTCAAGCTATCCTCCCACCTCAGCCTCCCTAGCAGTTGGAACTACAGCCATGCACCACCATGCCTGGCTTCAAGGAAATATTTTTAAACATACGTATCCAGGCTTTATTAGACTTAGTCTATCAAAACCTTCAGGGGCAGCCTAGACTTGTAGATCATTGAAAAAGTTTCCTCAGGTTACTGGGATGCACAATTCTGACAACTAGTGCAACACACAATTACTTCAGTCTCATCTCCCACCCACATGACAAAGTCCCTTTATCACTTAAGTATTTGGCCAAAAAGAGGAAAGAGTAGGAAAGACACTCATTTGCTGAAAACACCACATAATTTTCCCAGGTACGAGTAGATCAGGGTCTAGTAAACTCAAAATCCAACTTGATCTTGTTACTTATAAGTGCCTTATGTCCCACCTTCCTATAAAGACATTCTAGATTTCAAAGCAGAGTTGAGACTCTAATTGGCCATTTCTATCAGAATAGGATAATAAGTCAGTTGATTACTTATTATTCCCTCTGCTCAAGGGTTTCCCACTACATCACCACCTATTCACTGCCAGTCTGGTTCCTCAGAGGTCTCCGAAAATTGATCTCTAGGGATTTTACAACTCACTAACTCCCTTTCCCAAACTGAAAACTGTCTTTCTCTAAAACTGAAGAGATCCTTGTGTTACCATACAAAGGAAACAGATAAATGAACAACACCACAGACACACACACACACACACACACACACACACACACACCCTCTTCATAGTTTTTTTCTCCATTATCTAATTGAAAAATTGGCCTCAATATTTCTGATTGCTCTCTTTTTCCCTTTTCATTTTTGCCTCATGAACAATCAGAAATATCTTAAGCCTTGCCACTGAGAGATACATCACTTCATGTATACGACTTTTTTTTTTAGGAACTTGCCAAAGCAGCAGGATTTCTATTCACTGAAATGTAGTTTCATTTCTTGGAGTTTTAAACCTATTTCCAGGGCAAATTTTGTCATTTTACATTGATTAGAGGCAAAAACAAACAAACAAACAAACAAACAAACAAAACCTGGGAGGAAAAAATTTAAAACAAAATAATTATTACCTTTTACAATTTGTGTTTTAAAAAAACAATTTACCACAAGTGCATTAAAAAAAAACCGTACCCTCGAATGTTTCCTTAGAAGTAATAATATTTAGCATAAAATATTAGATAATAATTAAGTCATTTCTAAATATTTTCATTCAGGTTATGCTTGAGCTTCCAAATATGAAAAACTGACCCTTACACAGGTCAGTGCTCAAACAAATGCATTTCAGTATTTTGAAAATAAAACTGGTAGATCTATACCTTGTTTGCTGATTCAGTGTCGGCACCGCACAAAAGCAGTGCTCTGGCCAGTAATTTGTCTTCATTGTAGACCGCATAGTGTAGTGCGGTATTGCCATACACATCCGGAATGTTTGGATCAGTGCCATGTTCTCCTAACATTAATAATGCACATTCATCTTCTTGGCATTGTACGGCCTGCAAGTATGATAAAAAAACAAATTATAAGCCCTCAGAATTCAAAATAAACATTCCACAGCTTTCATCAACTAGTTATATTTACTTGAGGAAACTAATTTTTATTCTATGTACTGAAATCAAATCCATCTCACACTGATTAGCTGACTACTGCATACCTTTATTAGAGCTGTCCTCTTTTTGCTATCCAAGACATGAAGGTCACATTGTCTGTCCAACAGGAGTTTTACTACTTCTGGATTTCCATTGGCACAGGCCAAATGGAGAGCAGTCCTGTGAGAGTGAGAAGCCTTTTTAGGAAATTGTAGTCCACTATTTAAAGCTATATCAATGATTCATGTCATTGCAAACACTGAATAGCCTGCTATTCCTCTTCCTTCAAAACAAACATTTAATTTTCCTGTGAAGAAAGCACGCTAATTATTACCTCTCATTACTCTCCGTTTTAATGAAAAAGCAGCCAATTTGAAGAGAAAGATCATGGCCTTTAGATTCCACTCAACTTGGGATGGAATCCTACTTTAAGCTCTGTCCCTTCCTAGCTGTTGCTTAGCCTTTTTGGGTCTCAATGTCCTCATCAATAAAATGGGAATTAACTATTCTATTCATTTATGTATTTTCAGCTGTTAGTAAACAATTTGCAAAAATAGCACATGCACATTTTGATATCCGGAAAGGCAAGTCTTTTTCCATTCTGTTACAAAAAATTTATCACGATAATAAATGCCAGCATGTGTAATTTAAGAGTGCTAAAACTTTCCTATTTTTATTTGGCTTAGGTGAAAATGAGAAATAGAAAGAGCTCACATCTTAAGAAAAATGAATCTTCCTAGTCAAGGACACAAACCATCTTTCCATTTCAGTTTCCTTCCAAGGTTCCTCAGTAAAGAACATATATACATAGGGTACACTGATATAAAATGCATGTTAGATTTTATTTGAAGAATATTTAGCCCAGAAGTTGACATCTTATGGGACTTAGTTCTCAATATACCTTTCTATAATGTAGATAACATTGTTTTAAAATGCTTACATTAAAAATAATTTGCTGCATCAACTTAATTTTACAAGTTAAATCAGTTTGAAACAGTCAGTGTTCTATAAGGGAAATTATAACTGGATTGGAAATGAACTAAAATTTTGGGTTCGTGTTGCTGCTCTTAAAGAGGCCTGCGCCCCGACCTCTGAGTTTTTCAAACCCTGGGCGGTGTGGGTCCTGCGGAGGAGAGAAATCCAGTCCCTGACCCCCCGCTGTGCCAGGAGAGCATGTCCCTACCCCATGTCCCCACATCCCACCTCCTCCCAGCCCAGGCCAGGTTACCTCTTCTTTTTGTCCCTCTTGTTCACGCCGGGGCCCCTGAGCATGACGATGAGATCCGCTCTGGGGACTTTACCCCACCAGGCAGCTCTGTGGAGCTTGCCCAGATCTTCTCGACGGACGTGGTACCTTGGCTCCCTGAAGGCGCTGTCGTCGTGGTCTCCCCAAGCGCCCACGTTGTTCTTGCCACTCCCCCAGCAGCAGGGGAAGCAAAGGCAGTACCACTTGCCCATCTTGCTCCTGAGGCCAAAGGGCTTCTTCAAAGGGGGAGCAGATGGCTTTGGAGAAACCTCAGCCCCCATCCGCTTCCACCAGCCCGAGGAGCCGGGTAATAGCTAGCCAATCGCCTCTGCCAACAAGTTTCACCAACAAGCAGGAAACTCCAAGTTTCCAATCTGTCAGAGGAGAAAGGACAAGGCCAGGCAAAACCTTGCCAAGCCCAGGGGGAGAGGCCAAGACCAGCGAGGTTTGAAAGGCCACACCCACCCAGGGGAAGTCCACGCCCACCCAGGGGAATCCCCGCCCACCCCCAGGGAAATCCCACGCCCACCCAGGGAAAGGCCAATCCCCCAAGGAAACACCCAGCCCAGCAGGGGAATTCCAAGCCCAGTCTAGAAAAGGTCAATCCCAGCAAAGAAACGCTAGGGGAGAAAATGCCAATCCACTGGAGGACGACCAAGCCAAGCGACCAAAGCCAAGCCAAGCGACCGACGCCAAGACAGGCTGTTACAGACGCATGCATGGAACGCCAACACGCGTGTGTTGCATGTACCATAGTGCGCTTGTGGCGTGCGCGTGTGGCGTGCCCGTGCAGCAGGCACGCAAGCCAGCCGTTACACACGCGTGGATACACGCGCGTGAGGCGTGCGCGTGAGACGTGCGCACCTCAGGCGGCGTCTCTGCACGTGGCACAGTGGCCGACATGTGTCACCGCATGTGCAAGTTCTGGCGCCACAAACGTCAGTGGCGGCCTTGTGTTCCCACCAAATTGTGCGGGAGTTGGTCAAGCTCTCAAGCCATTGAGAAGGAGACGCAGCTACTGGGAAAAAGCCTCTAGAAGCAGGACCGGGACTAGAGCGCCAGGAACTTGAGGACTCTGACAGTCTCCTCTGAAGAAAGCCCCCAAGGCAGTTGTGACGGTGCTGTTGTGGGGGGTGGGGCGTGGCAGCTGCAGCTGGGAGCTCGGGCTGTCGGAGCTCGCTACAGATGGCCTCAAAATCAATCGTAGAACAGGCCAAGCGCGGTGGCTCACACCTGCAATCCTAGCACTTCCGGAGGCCGAGGCACGGGGGTACTGCCTGAGCTCAGGAGTTGGAGACCAGCCTGGCAACACGGTGAAACCCGAAACCCCGCCTCTGCTAAAAGTACAAAAAATTAGCCGGATGCGGTGGTGGGTGCCTGCATCCCAGCCTCAGGAGAGGCTGAGGCAGGAGAAATGCTTGAACCTGGAAGGCGGAGGTTGCAGTGAGCCGGTGGCGCCACTGCACTCCAGCCTGGGTAACAGAGCGAAACTCCACCTCCAAAAAAAATCACAGAACACAAGCCACCCACAAAGCCCAGCGCGGGGCCATCAGTGACGTGGCACTCAGGGGCCACAGGTTTGGGGCTGGGTGGCCAGCTCCCGGCCGTTGCCCCTACACGGTGTCCAAGCCAGGGCCAACCGCTGTGGGGCTTCTGGCAGAGGCTCCACTCCCCTGGCATGCAATAGGGGCACGGGGTGTGGGTGGCTGTCTCCAGGCAGGCAGGCAGGGCTTGGAGGAGCACCTATCCCTGAGGGCAAGATGCAAAAAGGAGGCCCTGTGTGCAGATCCTGGGACCAGGATGCTGCAAGCCCTGGGAAGCCAGACTGAGGCAACCCTGGCAGCAGAGTTGAGCTGGATCCAGGCAATGATCCAGCTGTGACAAACACAAGCGGGAGCAGGCAGACACGTGGGCAGGGGCCTGACTGACGGGGTGCTCACCAGGGGGCACCTACCCAGCTGCCCAGGTGGTCTTGCAAGTCTCAGCACTTATTAGGCACCTGATTATGGTAGACATCTGAACAAAGCCCCAAGCTGCCCTGGGGAATGTGACCAGGGCAATAAATCAGGAAGGACAGTCAGGGTGCCTGGCATGAATGAGGAGGGACCAAAGAAATGCCAGACCCTTCCCACCAGCTACGGGTCTTAGGTCATCTGTATGGGGGCACTCTCAGTGGGTAGAAAACCCAGAGGTCCCACAAGGCTTGAGCTGCATCCAAACCTTCCTGAGTCCAGCCCACCCATGTCCCAGGCCCAGGGGTACTTTGAGCTCTGAATTGAGATAAGGAGGAGCCAGGTGACACTCCTCCTATGTCCCAGGATCTGGTCAAGAAGGTGGTGCCCTGTCACTGCCTGGCTCCATCTGGTCCCAGTAGAACAAGAAGGGCAGGAAGCCCACAGTACCCACCATCTGGGCCACCAACACCCAGGTCCACAGTGTGGCCACCTGAGTCAGAACCACCTGCTTTGGGGGCAAGAGCATGAAGGCTCAGACAGGACCAGCATGGTGGAACAGTGGAGGTGGGCAGGATTGCTGTGTGGAACCAAAGGGCCCCTCTCTGGAGACTTGGACATAACCTCGCCATCTTAAAAGAACCTTTTATTGTTGGGCATGGTGGCTCATGTCTGTAATCCTTGCACTTTGGGAGGCTGAGGTGGGTGTCATGAGGTCAGGAGTTTGAGACCAGCCTGGCCAAGATGCTGAAACCCCATCTGTATAAAAATACAAAAATTAGCCAAGTGTGGTGGCGCATGCCTATCATCTCAGCTACATGGGAGGCTGAGGCAGGAGAATCGCATGTACCCCTGAGGCGGAGGTTGTGGTGAGCCGAGGTTATGCCACTGCACTCTAGCCTGAGCAACAGAGCAAGACTCCATCCCTCCCACCCAAAAAAGAATCTTTTATTGACACCCACAACATTTTACCTATTTATAGGGTACAGGTGAGTGTTTGTTACACAGAGTGAATGTGTATTCTGGCTACTTTGAAATATTGTTTTGCTATCAGACATTACAGCTTATTTCTTCTAACTGTATGTTTGCACCTAATAGCCAACTTCTCTTCTTTCTCCCTTCCACACACCCAGTCTTCATAGCCTCTGGTATCTGCCATTGGATTCTCTGTGTCCATGAGATGAAGTTATTTTTAGCTCCCACATGTGAGGACCGTTGTTATGTGTCTTTCTGTGCCTGGCTTATTTCACTTAACATAATGCCTTCCAGATCTATCCATGTTTCTACAAATGACATGATTTCATTATTTTTTATTGCCAAATAGTACTCTATTGTGTTCATTTCATACATTTTATTTAGCTATTCATTTGTTGATAGATACTTGGGTTGATTCCATATCTTTGCTATTGTAAACAGTGCTATGATAAACATGTGAATGCAGACATCCCTGTGCTATATTGATTTTTTTTAAGACAGTCTCACTCTGTTGTTTAGCCTGGAGTTAAGTGGCACAATCTTGGCTCACCAAAAAGTCCACTTCCTGGGTTCAAGTGATTCTCCTGCCTCAGCCTCCCCAAGTAGCTGAGATTACAAGCATGTGCCACAATGCCCAGCTAATTATTTTTTGTATTTTTAGAAGAGACAGAGTTTCGTCATGTTAGCCACACTGGTCTCAAGCTCCTCACCTCAAGTGATCCACCTGCCTCAGCCTCCAAAAGTGCTGGGTTACAGGTATGAGCCGCCACACCTGGCCTGAACTCTTTCCTTTGAATAAATACCCAGTAGTAGGATTGCTGGACCTACTTCTATTTTTCGTTTTTTAGAATTCTCCATACTGATTTCCATCATGGTTGTACTGATTTGTGCTCCTACTGACAGTGTAACAGAGTTTCTATTTCTCTTCATTCTCACCAGTATCTGTTACTTTTCATCTTTTTAATAATAGCCATTCCAACAGAGGTGAGATGATATCTCATTGTGGTTTTGATTTGCATCCTGATCAATAATGTTGAGCATTTTCTCATATACCTGTTAGCCATTTGCATGTCTTTTGAGACATGTCTATTCCTGTTCTTTGCCCATTTTTAATGGGATTGTTTCATTACTTTTGGGAAATTTGAGTTCCTTGTATTATTCTGCATATTAGTCCCTGGTCAGATGAGTACTTTGAAGTTATTTTCTCCCATTCAAGGATCTGTCTCTTGACTGTGTTGTTTCTTTTGCTGTGCAGAAGCTATATTCCACTTATCTATTTTTGCTTGTGTTGCCTGTGCTTTTGAGATATCAGCCATAAATTATTTGCCTAAACCAATGGCTTGAAGCATTTTTAGTATGTTTTTTCTAGTTGTTTCATAGTTTCAGGTCTTACATTTAAGTTTTTAATCTATCTTGAGTTGGCATCTATTTTCTACCTGAGAAATGGAAGTTCAGAATGATTTTGCTGAGATAGTAAGAAGACTGTGTATAACTAGAGATAATGGTCAGGAGAAATCCATTGTGTATGAATAAGGAGGCTTTGTTTTGGTTTTCTGTTTTTTGTTTTTTGAGATGGAGTCTCACTCTGTCACCCAGGCTGGAGTGCAGTGGTGCGATCTCAGCTCACTGCAACCTCCTCCTCCCGGGTTCAAGTGATTCTCCTGCCTCAGCCTCCCAAGTAGCTGGTACTACAAGCACATGCCACCATTCCCAGCTAATTTTTGTATTTTTGGTCGAGATGGGGTTTCACCATGTTGGCCAGATGGTTTCAATCTCTTAACCTCATGATCCTCCTGCCTTGGCCTCCCAAAGTGCTGGGATTACACGTGGGAGCCACCATGCCCAGCCAATAAGGGGACATTCTTGGTCTTCTGAGAAGAGTGAAAGAAGTTTATGGGAGGGCTTGGTTCTGGAAACAAAGTTGCAGTTAGTTAAGACAAACACATTCTTGTGTTCTATACCACAGCTGGGTAACTCCAGTTAACAACAAAGAAAGAATTAAAGCTAGAAGGGAGCAATCTGAATGTTCTCACAACAGAGAAATAATAGCTTCATGAGGGAACTTATATCCGAAGTACCCTGATTTGATCACTACTTAAACTATACGTGTATCAAAATGTCCCAGAGCAAAGAGAAGTCCCAGCATACCCTCTAATTATATACTTTATTGTACACAGAAACTCAAGAAATGTGAATACACAATGCTAATGTTCATATGTAACCACAAATAGGCCTGAATATCTAAGAAATTCTGAGAAATATAAACCAAGTTGGAGGATTCACAATTCCTGATATCAAAATGGCAAAACTGCAGGTATCTAAAATACATGCTACTGTGACATAAAATGCCACTGCTGTGCTCCAGCCTGGATAGGAGAATGACACTCTGTCTCAAAAGTATATATATTGTGAGAAAATTTCAGGGAATCATGAGTGATAACTGGTTGTTACCAAATATGTACACAGAAAAAAAATACTAGGTAGCATAAAAATACATATCCAAACTAATACTGTGCAGAGACCTTGAATAGACATCTCTGCAAAGATGATAAAAAATAGGTCAACAGGTAAGAGAAAAGATCCTCAACATCATCATTCATCAGAAAAAAACATACTTCAAAACCACATTCAGGTCAGTTGTGGTGATTCACACCTGTAATCCCAGCACTTTGGGAGGCTGAGGCGGGCAGATCACTTGAGGTCAGGAGTTCAAGACCCGCCTGATCAACATGGTGAAACCTTGTCTCTACTAAAAATACAAAAAATTAGCTAGGCATAGTGGCGCACACCTGTAATCCCAGCTACTCAGGAGGCTAAGCCATGAGAATTGCTAGAACCCAGGAGGTTGCAGTGAGCCGAGATCACATCACTGCACTCCAGCATGGGTGACAGAACAAGACTCTGTCTCAAAACACACACACACACACACACACACACACACACACACTCAGATGCCATTTCACTTACTGGAATGAAAGTTACTAAAAAAAATGTTTTAAACTTTTTTTGAGACAGAGACTCACTCTGTCACCCAGGCTGGAGGACAGTGGCATGAATCAGGACTCACTGCAGTCTTCACCTCCCGGGCACAAGTGATCCTTCCACCTCACCCTCCTGAATACCTAGAATTGCAGGCATGCACCACGATGCCTGGCTACTTTTAAAAAATTTTTGGTACAGATGAAGTTTTGCCATGTTGCCTAGGCTGGGCTTAAGTGATCTTGCCTACCTCAGTCTCCCAAAGTGCTTGAATTACAGGCATGAGCCACCATGTCTGGCCACAAAAAAATTAAAAAAGAAGAATGCTGGTATGAATTTGGAGAAAAGGGAACTCTTTTTTCCAGTTGAAGGAAAGATAAGTTAGTATATGCCTTATGGTAAAGAGATGGGAGTTCCCCCAAATTTTGAAAATACAACTACCGGGAGGCCAATGTGCATGGATTGCTTAGCTCAAGAGTTCAAGATCAGCCAAGGCAACACAGTAAAACCCTCCATCTACAAAACTTAGCCAGCCGTGGTGACACATGCCTGTGGTCCCAGGTACTCAGGCTGAGGTGGGAAAATTTCTTGAGCCTGGGACATAGAGACTGCAGTGAGCCAAGACTGTTACACTGCACCCCAGCTTGGACAACAGAGTGAGACCTTGTCTCAAAAAAAGAAAGAAAATATAACTACCATATGATCTAGCAATCCCACTACTGGGTATACTTCCAAAGCAAATGAAATCAGCATCAGAGATCAGAAAGACACAATGGAAACAGAGATTTACTTCATTAAATGCTTTTGGAAAAACCGTTCTTTTGCATATGCAAAAGAATGAAACAGGACCCTTTTGTTACGCAATGAACAAAAGTCAACGCAAAATGGATTTAAAACCTCAGCACGAGACCTGGAACCATGAAGCATCATAAAATTCCTGTAAGAAAAGATAGAGGGGCCGGGCACCATGGCTCATGCCTGTAACCCCAGCACTATAGGAGGCTGAGGTGGGCAGATCATGAAGCCAAGAGATTGAGACCATCCTGGCCAAGATGGTGAAACCCTGTCTCTGCTAAAAATACAAAAACTAGCCAGGCGTGGTGGAACCCACCTGTAGTCCCAGCTACTCAGGAGGCTGGGGCAGAAGAATTGCTTGAACCCAGGAGGCAGAGGTTGCAGTGAGCCAAGATTGTGCCACTGCACTCCAGCCTGGCAACAGAACAAGTCTCTGTCGAAAGAAAGAAAGAAAGAAAGAAAGAAAGAAAGAAAGAAAGAAAGAAAGAAAGAAAGAAAGAAAGAAAGAGAGAAAGAAAGAAAGAAGGAAGGAAGGAAAGAGAAAGAATAGAGAAAGCTTACTTTCAGGGCAACTTAAATCCATCCTCACAGGTTGCAAAGAGAAGGGAGATGGGACGGGATGGGATGGGACTGGATGGGAAGGGAAGACAGGATGAGACAGAGGGAGATGGAGAGGGAAAGGGAAAGGGAGAAGGAAGGAAAAAGGAAGGAAGAGAGGGAGAGAGGGAATACACCGGGTTGCAATCTCATTGAGAATGGAATCATTTGTGAATTTTTTTTAATTGGGCACCAAAATTCCAAGCAACAAAAGCAAAAATAGACATGCATAGCTCCACCAAAGTGAGAAGTTTTTGCAAGGCAAAGGAAACAACCCAATGAGAAAGGCTGGGAGAAAGTTTCAGGGAATCACCTATCTGCTAAGGGGCTGTTATGGAATATATGCAACACATTAACAGTACTAGGTAGTAACAATAAAACAAATGATCCAGCCAAGACTGGGCAGAGACCCTGAATAGGTATTTCTGCAAAGAGGGCATTAAGCAGCACAAAAGCTTCCTTCCCCTGGTCAGGTGGCTGTGTCTGGAGGGACTGAGAGGTCAAGTGATGCAGGGGGTGGAGAAAAGTGTCCCCTGTGTTCCAAAAGTGGAAATGCAGATTTTTTTAAAAAAATTAGCAGTCTAGGTGTGGTAGTTCACACCTATAATCCCAGCACTTTGGAAAGCTGGGGCAGGAGGACTGCTTTGAGTTCAGGAGTTTGAGACCAGCCTGGGTACCATGGCAAAACTCCATCTCTACAACAAAATACAAAAAAAAAAAAAATTAGCTGGGCATGGTGTCACAGGCCCAGTCACTTGGGAGGCTAAGCTGGAGAATCCCTTAAGCCCAGGAAGTGGCGGCTGCAGTGAGCTGGGATCCACCACTGCACTCCAGCCTGGCCAACAGAGCCAGACCCTGTCTCAAAAAAATAAAGAAAAAAAATCAGAAAACCTTGGAGGTGGCTGGGATTCTTTTCCGTCCACCTGAGGCTTGGATGCAGCACAATCAAACCGGGGTCTGGCTCCAACACGCAACCTGGGCAGGGCTTCCCCTGCCTCCCACAGATAGAGCTCCACTTTCTCTCCATTCACATGGAGGAGTTTCCCCCAGAAAAAGTCCTAAGGCCTAAAATACTACAGCCTTCTACGCTGCCACCCTCAAAAGCACTAGGGGAATGAACACTACTGTAAAATACATACTAAAGTATTAACAGAAAAAGTGAAAAATGAGTGAGACCCTGACAAGAATAACAGAGCATTCCAGAGAATGAAAGCTTCTATACTCACAATGAAGAAGAAACACCCCAGGAGCGGCGCTGGGATGAAAGCAGTCAGCACTGCGGACTGGAGCTGTCTCTTCCAAGGACGCAGCCCCAAGTCATCCCAAAGCTGCCGCACTGCCCCATCTGGCGAGTCCTAAGGGACCTGGAGCCCTTCTCCTCCTTGCTGTGGACGCCCTACATGCCACACTGTGCCTGCTGGTAGAACACCCGTGTGCACCATGTAAGGGCAGAAAAGCCAGTTTGGGCGCCCCCTGTGGTCACAGTGTGCAACGCAGGATGGTTCCGCCTCACGGTCATGGCCTCAACACTGAAATCAGAATGAGTGACAGGCCGGGCGTGGTGGCTCATGCTTGTAATCCCAGCACGTTGGGAGGCCAAGGCGGGTGGATCACGAGGTCAGCAGATCGAGACCATCCTGGTCAACATGGTGAAACCCTGTCTCTACTACAAATACAAAAAATTAGCTGGGCATGGTGGCGCGTGCCTGTAATCCCAGCTACTCAGGAGGCTGAGGCAGGAGAATTGCCTGAACCCAGGAGGCGGAGGTTGCGGTGAGCCGAGATCGCGCCATTGCACTCCAGCCTGGGTAACAAGAGCAAAACTCCGTCTCAAAAAAAAAAAAAAAAAAAGCAAAAAAAAAAAAAAAAAAAACCAGAATGAGTGACATACACCTGGGAAATAACTGTCCTGTAACAAGACTGTTGTCATTTAACTACCAATTTTCTTATCCTGTAACTTCTTATGGGATCAAGAAAATTGTGTTCCAAAGAAATGATGTTGCCATGTTGCTGGAGATGTGTTATAAAACCACGTGTGTACCTATGCAACTATCTTGCATGTTCTGCACATGTACCCCAAAACCTAAAATGCAATTTAAAAAATAAATAAATAAAACAACGTTGAATACTTCCTATGAATTACCAGTGGTTTGCTTTGTGAAGAGGTTTAAATTCACATCTCTGTTGCATTTTGGAATGAGTGGCCTTGATGTCAATACCTTGAGAGACAGCCCTCAAAAGAACAAGAGTCTTCACCTCCCACACAAACTAAAAAATGTAAACTTAATTTTATCATTGTTAATAGGAAACAACTATCATGAATTGCTGCATCAATAATGCCTGTATTCTAACCTCCTCTCTTCCCTCAGGCACAGGAACAAGTGGAACATACTCGTCTGGGAACCAGTTTCATTAATGCTATTGCTGTATCTGTCCAAAGATGAGTAGCAGCTTCTGTTACCAGTTTCACTACCTTTAGGAGCTTCAGATAATATATTGTGATATTTATACTTTTTAAAGAGTTAATTATAAGACAAATTGCCACTCTAACTTTCATGTGAAATCCAGTTCATACATAATAAAGCTTGCCCGTACATATATGGCATTGGGCATACACCACACATGTGTAATAATGCCAGCCATGCCTTAATCAAGGGACAAGAATGACCAGACACTTCCCACATTCCTGTGAAAGCAAACTGAGGCCTCACACAGGGCTCCTGACTGGAAACCAGGTGAGACCCAGACCTGCCCATGACTCTCCTCCCTCAGTGGTCAATCATTCAATTATTAAGGGACCTGTGGGGATAGACACCAGGCTCTCTGAGGCTTCAGATGCCCCAGAAAGGCTGGCTGCTCTCCTAGAAGTAGAAATCCTGGTCTTGGATGAAGACATTCCTGCTGCATTTCTCCTTAAATATATTCTGTGTGTGTGTGTGTGTGTGTGTGTGTGTGTGTGTGTGTGTGTGTTTGAATAAACACAATTGTCCCACAGAAACTAGAAAAGGGCCTGACAAATATGTGCATAGAGTTTTGATGGGATAATTTGCTAACTATATAAAAAGATATAAATAATATGTAATTAAAAAAAACAGTGCAGTAGCTCACACCTGTAATACAAATACTTTGAGAGGCCAAGGCAGGTGGATTGCCCGAGTCCAGGAGTTCAAGACCAGCTTGGACAACATGGAGAAACTCTGTCTCTACCAAACAAAAAAAAAAAATAGAAAAATTAGCTGGCCATGGTAATGCACACCTGTAGTCCCAGCTATTTGGAAGGCTGAGCTGGGAGGATGACCTGAGCCAGGAGGTAAAAGTTGCAATCAACCAAGATTGCACCATTGCACTCCAGCCTAAACCATAGAGGCACTGTATCAAAAATAATAATGTTAAACATCTGACAAAATATCCTTCAATATTTTTATTTAGTAGTCATCTCAGCACTCCTGGGACTGCTGTGAGTAATCAGTGAAATCTGTCACAGCAGAGGCTCTTTGGGGTCTCCCAGTCAAGGCCATGTGGAGCTGCAGAGGCAGGATCAGGGAATCTAAGCATTTGCCTAGGGCCTCTTCCTGCCTCCTCACCTTCTGCCACATTCTTCTCCACATCTGACTCTGCGAAGGCCCATCATCTGTTTCCTGACTCCTCCATCACCTGCACTAACGCTAATCCTCCTTCTCCACCAGTGACAAGCTCCTACTCTGCTTGTGTCTGGGCCACAAATCTCCAAATCCAGAATGCCCTCAATCCATGTGGTTCCCTGAGTTAGAACACAAAGGTTCAGCATGACTGTCATTTATCCCATCATTCTCCAGAGCACTCCATCTCCCCATCCACAGGACTCTCCCCTCATTCCCCCATGGAGCCCTGGCAGGAAATACTAGTGACCCACACTGCCATTTCCAGGGCTTAGAAGTGCCATGTTCTGAGCCAAGACATGCTTCCCACCTCTTTTGTATCTACTGTACAACTCATATTTTATATTTTACTATATTTTATTATTTTGTGTTTTGTTTTTTGAGATAAGGTCTCACTCTGTTGCCCAGACTGGAGCACAGTGGCATGATCACAGCTCACTTCAGCCTCCATCTTCTCAGCTCAAGCGATCCTCCTGCCTCAGCCTCCCAAGTAGCTGGGCATGAACAATATAGGCATGAACAATAACAACTGGCTAATTCATTTTATTTTTTGAAAGACAGGGATCTCACTATGTTGCTCAGTCTGGCCTTGAATTTCTTGGCTCAAGTGATCTTCCCATATTAGTCCCACAAAGTTTTGGGATTACAGGTATGAGCCACCATGCCCAGCCTGTAGAGAGTTTTTATCATGAAGTGGCGTTAGATTTTATCAAAAGCTTTTCTGTATCTATTGAGATGATTTGGTTTTGCTTTTCATCTGTTTATACACTGAATCACACTTATTGATTGCAAATGCTGAAGCAACCTTGCATCTCTGGAATAAAGTCTATTTGGTCAAGGTGAATTAAGTTTTTGATGTGCTGCTCGATTCAGTTTGCTAGTATTCTATTGAAGGTTTCTGCATCTATGCTCATTGGGGATATTGGCCTTAAGTTTTTTCTTTGTCATGTCTCTACCTCAGAGACATGACAGATTTTAGTGTTAGGCTGATGCCAGCTTCACAGAATGAATTAAGGACAAGTCTCTCCTCCTCAATTTTTTAGAGTAGTTTCAGAAAGGCTTTGAATTCAAAATTCAGCTTTGAATCCATCACGTCCCGGGCCTTCTTTTCATTGGTAGGTTTTATATTACTGTTTCAGTTGGTCTACTCAGGGTTCCAATCTCTTTCTGATTTAATCTTGGGAAAGTGTATATTTCCAGGAATGTATCCATTTGCTCTAGATTGTCTAACTTGTCTGTATAGAATTGTTCGTAGTATTCTGAGGGTTCTTTGCATTTCTGTGATATCAGTTGTGACACCATCTTTGTCATTTTCCATTCTACTTATCTGGATCATCTTTGTTCTTGGTTGATCCAGCTAGCAGCACACCAATATTGTTTTTCTCAGAGAAGCAACTCTTGGTTTTATTAATCTTTTGTATGGATTTTTGCATCTCAATTTCATTAAGTTATTCTCTGATTTTAGTTATTTATGTGTTTCTCACAAGCTTTCAGGTTGGTTGGTTCTTTTGTTTCCAAGTTCCTTTAGGTTACTAGTTAATTTGAAATCTTCCTGATTTTTTGATGAAGGCATTTAGAGGTATAAACTTCCTCTTCATATTGCTTTAGCTGTGTGAAGAGAAATCCCAGAAAACTCTGGTAAGCTATGTGCCTATTTTAATTAATTTCAAAGTTTTTTTAAAAATTTCTGCCTTCATTTCAATGTTCACCCAGGATTTATTCAGGGGCAAGTTAATTTCCATGTATTTGGTTTTGTTTTGTTTTGTTTTAAGATGGAGTCTTGCACTGTCACCTGAGCTGGAGTACAGTGACTCAATCTTGGCTCACTACAACCTCTGCCTCATGGGTTCAAATGAGTCTCCTGCTTCAGCCTCCAGAGTAGCTGGGATTATAGGCACCCACCACCGTGCCCAGCTAATGTTTTGTATTTTTAGTAGAGATGGGCTTTCACTACGTTGGCCAGGCTGGTTTCGAACTCCTGACCTTGTGATCCACCTGCCTCAGCCTCCCAAAGTGCTGGGATTACAGGCATGAGCCACCATGCCTGGCCATATTTGTGTTATTTTAAGAGATCTTATTGCTATTGATTTCTACTTCTATTGCACCGTGGTCTGAGAGTGTCCTTGATAGAATTTCAGGGTTTTTTTTTTTAATTTACTGAGACTTGCTTTATGACTGAGCATATGATATATCTTAAAGTACGTTCCATGTACAGATGAGAAGAATGTATATTCTGTGGTTGTTGAGTGGAGAGTTCTGGAGAAGACTACTTAGGTCTAATTGGTCAAGTGTTGAGTTTAAGTCCAGCATTTCTTTGTTAATTTTGTGCCTTGATGATCTGACTAACACTTCGGTGGGGAGGTGAAGTCTCCCACTATTATTGTGTGGTTGTCTATGTTATTTTGCAGGCCAAGAAGAACTCGTGCTATGGATCTGGGTGCTTCAGTGTTGGGTTCACATATATTTAGGATAGTTAACTCTTCTTGTTAGCCTTTATCATTATGTAACAATGCCCTTCATTGTCCTACCTAATCTCACTGGTTTAAAGTCTGTTTTACCTGATGTAAGAATTGCAACTCCCAGTCAGGTGCAGTGGCTCATCCTTGTAATTCCAGCACTTTAGGAGGCAGAGGCAGGTGGACCACCTGAGATCAGGCATTCCCCTTTTGTATGCATACTTATTCTCATATGAAAACCAGTGCAATGCAAAACATCCCAGTTATAAGCAAGTAAGTTGCTAATTCAAAGGTGCAGTAAATTCCAAGAAATGGCAGCCCATATACATGTTCACTATTCCAATGTCTGCAATCAATGCAAAAAAAGGTGGCCTGTCTGTACTTGACACAAGGGCTCTCTAGTCCTGGCTCATACCATTGAATGAGACCAGGTTATTAAATTTTCAGGAATTTTTGAGAGTTAATTGTTAAATAAAGTCATTATTAAAATGCATTAAACTTCCAACTAAATTATATTAAAACAATAGCAATACCTACAACTTTTCATATTCTAATTACTTTACTATATTTTATTATCTATGCTCATGATGCATCTACTGTGTCTACATGGTGGAAATACCACATGATGGTGTGCTACCCTGCATCTCATCCCAACTCATCATTCAGTGATATCAGCTTGGTAGCTTGAATCTGGCCATGACAATCCTCTTTACAACACAAAAATGTGCAAATACTACCAGCCAAGGTTTTGCATTTTTCAGAGTCAGTTGCTAAGCATTTACCACCACACCACTGGATCTAGAGAACCCAAACAAGTTCTCCATTCTCTTGACAAGTCACCAAAAATACAAGATACTATGGAATTAGGTAGCAAGTCTATGGGATCAGAAAAGGCCTACCAGAGAAAATATTACTTAAGCAGAGTCCTGGGCAATGAGTCAAGGTTAGACCCATGAGCAAGGAGGGCAGAGAAGAAGTTTTGCCAAGCAAGGGGAAAATAGGTTGCAGGATGGAGACTCATCCCAGAAATTCAAAGAAGCCCAGGATGCTAGTTACAGGGTAAAAAGAACTGAGGCCAAAAAAAAGCAATTATTGCGCACTGTAACAAAACATGCTTGGCCGGGTGCAGTGTGGTTCACGCCTGTAATTTCAGCACTTAGGGAGGCTAAGGCCTGTGGATCACTTGAGGTCATGAGTTCGAGACCAACCTGGCCAACATGGTGAAACACCATTTCTATTAAAAATATAAAAATTAGCTGGGCATGGTCACAGGCACCTGCAATCCCAGCTACTCAGGAGGCTGAGGCAAGAGAGTTGCCTGAACTCAGAAGGCAGAGTTTGCAGTGAGCCAAGACTCTGCCCTTACACTCCAGCCTGAACAACAGAGTAAAACTGTGTCTCAAAAAAAAAAACAACCTCATATTCATAACTGCATTAAAAAACATTGTGAAGATACTAACTGTTTTTAAGCATGGGAGTAGAAGGAAGAGAGGTGAGAATTGTTAAATGATCACATTTGACTGAACCGGAGAACAGACAAAAAGATTATCCAAGAAAAGATGCAGAGAAAAGTGACCAGAAGGCAGGCCCAGCAATTCCAAGCTTTCCTGATAACATAGCACTAATAGCAAAATCTTTCTGAGCATGCAGCCATACTGCATTTTTATTTAATGATCATTCAAATGCTCAACTCCGCTAATATAGACATTATACCTATACAAGGAAAAGGAACATTTTAAATGTAAGATAAAGTGTAGATACATGTAAGTTTCCAAACTATTTCCACACTTCAAGGGTTCTGCAGCCCACTTCACAGACCACGGATGAAGCCTGCTTTGGGAGATGAAACCGAGGATGTACAGGCAACAGGGTCTGGTGGGGTCCATGTGGGGCTGCTCCAGATGCCACTCCCAGGGAAGACCTCACTCAAGCTAAGACAACCACACTAGGAACAACCTCTTCAAAACTTGGCACCATGGGCTGTGACAAAATTCCCCCAGGTCGCCTACTGAAGACAGCACAGTGATTGGGCAAAATTTTCTGGCACTGATTTACACCAGGGGCAAACGGAAAGCATAAAACAGAAAATGTTAATGTGTATGTCAGTGTGCTCATGCGAGTGTGTGCACGTACATGTGAGTATGTGAGAACACAAGTGTGCATGTGTGAATTTGTGTGTATGTGTGCACGTGAATATATGTGTATCTCGAGTATGTGAGCATGTTGGTATCTGTGTGTGCAAGTGAGTGAGCATGTGTGCACATGAATGTGCATGTGTGTGTGTGTGTTTGCACTCAACAGTCTGGGTGCTGGTTCGTGAGAATGGAGCACGGAGGAGCTGCTGGTGTCACCCAAGGCTTTTGATAACAAAGAATATTATTTTCTTTCCAGTAAAAGCAAAACCCAGCCCTCCAGCACACCCTCTCAATCTCTCTCAATCTCTCATCATTGCCCCTGTCTGATCTGCCCCTTCTGCTCTCTCCTTCAGGATGCTTCCCTCTGCAGTGCTCCTTTGTACCTCTTAGATTGCGCTCTCCTTCTTTCAGCCTTCTAATCATCTTGTCCATTCTGTTTCTCACTCATATTTGTCTCTTGTCATCACTGTCCTTTCCCCTCTCCTCTGTCTCTCTCCCTTCTCTCTCTCTTTTCTTTTCTCCTCTCCTCTCCCCACCCTCATTCATCCTGTGGAGTTTGAAGCCATCACACCACATATTTTCCATGTGAGCAGAAAATGGAGATACACGAACATCACTCCCCTTCCAGGAAGTCTTAATTCACAGATTCTGTGGTCGGGCCACAGAGGTGATGGTAAGTTGCAGAGCACCGAGTGCTCTTTTCACCATGCCTCCCTCAGGTGGGGCTTTGGGGTCTTCAGGTGGCTCCTCTGTCCCAGGTGCCTTTTCAGAAAGACACATGGGAATAGGAGATTTTCATCATTTGTGGTTTTAAGGAAACCAATACTCATATGCAACAGAATGAAATAGGACCCTTGTGTTACACAACACAGAAATCAACTCAAAATGGACTAAAACCTCAACACAAGACCTGAAACTAGAAACCATTATAAAACTATAAGAAATGGGCCAGGCACGGTGGCACACACCTGTAATCCCAGCTCTTTGGGAGGCCTAGGCGGGTGTGTCCCAAGGTCAGGAGTTTGAGACCAGTCTAACTAACATAGTGAAATCCTGTCTCAACTAAAAATACAAAAAATTAGCCAAGTGTAGTGGTGTGTCCCTGTAATTTCAGCTACTCTGGAGGCTGAGGCAGAAGAATTGCATGAACCTGGGAAGTGGAGGTTGCAGTGAGCTGAGATTGTACCATTGCACTTCAGGCCTTATGACAGTGCAGGGCTTCCTCTGAAAAAAACAAAAACAAAATTAAGAAAACAAAACTATAAGAAACGATGGGGAGGTGACTTCCAGGACAGCTTGAATCCAAGCTCACAGGTTGGAAAGGAAAGATAGAGAGGAAGATGGGGGGAGAGGAGGGGGAGAGAGAGAGGAGGGGGAGAGAGAGAGGAGGGAGAGAGAGAGGAGGGAGAGAGAGAGAGGAGCGGGAGAGAGAGGAGGGGGAGAGAGAGAGGAGGGGGAGAGAAGAGGAGGGGGAGAGAGAGGAGGGGGAGAGAAGAGGGAGAGAGAGAGGAAGGGGAGAGCACAGGCTGATTCCGCCTCAAGGTCTGCATGAGCCCAGACCATGGTCCCAACCTTCAGTTTCGACCTTGGAATTGTTGTTAAAAGGGAGAGGAAGGCTGACAGTGTTTTCCACAGAAATTATTTCTCTTGCACATCTTCATTACAGAAGCAACTACAATAATGTCCGCTTGCACACACAGGCCCTTACCCTCGGTGATGGGCCAGTGTTGGGGGGCCATGGTCAGGTGTTAGGGATGGGGTATCGAGTCAGCAGAGTGACATTGGGAAGGGTCCATGGATCTCAGCCCAGCTCATTAGCTGGCGGCAGGAGGCCTGTGGCTGAGCAGCGATGAACCATGTGGTTGACTTTGGAGGCTGCAGGCCCTGTCCTGGCTAAGGAATGTTGAGAATGGGGTGCAGGTGGGAGGCAAGGTCTCACCTCCCTCCCTCTCATCTAGATTTAGTTGGTCTTTGGCTGGTTCCATTAGACAATATTCAGGTGTGTGCTTACAACCAATGCCTCCCAAGGGCCTGCTGAGATGCAGCCTAGGAGAGACTGGGCAGCCAGGACGCCACTTGGCAGCAACGCTGGTCTGCAGAGCTGGGAGACCTGCCCTGGGCTCCTCCGCCCTTCCTTGGGGCTCTGAATTGCTCCCTTGGCTTTCTGGCGGCCTCATGGTACTGGATTCCCACCAGCCTTGGGTTTTGAAGATTCCAATCCCCATGTGTTTGGGGCATTTCCCCTTTTCTCTCTTGTTTCAAGGTCTTTACCAAGAGCCACCCTTGACCCATGTTGCTCACCACATCTGCCCCACCCCAACTCCCTGGCCAGCATGGGAGCTGCTGGGGACCAAGCCCTGAGAACCCCCCCATCCCTGCCCCCTTGAAGCATTCTCCACACTGTTCCCACTGATGCCCAGAGAGATCCTGAGTTATGACTCCCCACCTCCCAGTCTAGGGGGCTGAGGCAGTGCTCCCACCTTGTGGTGGCCCAGCTGAGAACAAATGATGCCCTCCAGTGCACAGTCAGGCTGGGATGGGTCCTTTGCTTCCACAACGGAAACCTAGAGGGAAGTCAGTGTGTGGGGAAAAGAGAGTTCTAGGTCGTCTATGCCCTGAATGGTTTATTTCCAAGACAGCTGCTCAATCTAGCTTTCTACAGAATGAAGGAGCCAAGTGTCCATCATTAGACACCCATGGAGAGTGAAAGGAGGGAAGAGAGGAGGATCTTTCAGCTGTGGATGGCTCTTTGGAGCCACCTTCATGGGAGGGGATCAGTTCTGGTTCTGTCGTAGCCTCAGCCCTGTAGCAAAACCTTCTTGGGGCTGTGCCTCTCCCCAGGCCCCTGCCAGTGAGCCCGACCCTTTGCGCTTACTTCCTAACATTAATTAACCCTGTCCCACTCATGGACATTGTCATCTTGGTTCACCCATTCCCCTTACTCCTGTGACAGGACCATTGCTGGCAGTGGACAGATGAAGTCCTTGCTCCAGCCTCCTTTTGGGCTCTGCCTCTCACTCCCCAAGGGGAAGGGTCCATTAGAAAGTGGCCCATGCCATGGTACATGGTCTCTTCACGGCCACACTGGGACTCTCAGGTAGAAATTAGCCTTCCCCCTTTATGAATAATTAACAAGTCACAATAGCACCTGTGGAAAGAATGTCCTCTTCCTTGCTGGTTGCCCCTCCCAGACCACACAGATAGCAACATCCAGGGTGCAGGCTGGGGCAGGGCATGGTGTGGTGGGCAGCAGCAGTGCCCAAGATCTACAGAAAAGCCACAGACTCTGCCTTTGGCAGGCTCTTTCTGCGGTTAGCCCTGTCCAGGGCAGAATGAAGGTCATTTCTAGTCTGTCTCCTGGGCAAGCTCTTCAAATCCAGGGATGAAATACATTCTGAAGGGGCCAGCCCTCGTTTTGATTTCATTGTGTCCCCAAATCCAGGACTTTGCAGGTGACAGGGAATCAGGCTTCTAGTGGGCATACATTGCTTTTTACTTATAGGTGGAGGAGATTCCAGAAGGAGAAGATTCTCTGGCTTCCCTGTTCTCTCTGGGCAATTGGTTCCTCGGTTCTTTCCCCAGCTCCATATTGTCTCAGTCTCCTGGATCCCAGCGCCCCTCCAGGCCTTCTATGTGGGCCCCTAGATCACACTACTCACCTTCACACTCCCACAGCTGAATCCAGTGGCCGGCTTGCTGATGCAAGCTCTAATTCTCAGCCAGAGCAAGCCCTCGGATAGCCCACCCAGCCTTTTCACTTCAGATGGTACCATGTGGGTGTTTCCTGGCACCATTTTCTCTCTGCGTTCTATATGCTTCCAATGCAGGAGGTCCCGGGATACTCCTGTGTGCCTGGTGACATCCAGCACTGTGTTTCCACTCCACTGAGATGTCCCATTTCTCTCATCGCCCTTCACAGGGCATCAAGTCTCCAGCAAAGGGAGGCAGCAATTTTGACCAACCAGACAACAGGATTTGCAGGTTCAGATCTCACCAGGAATAGCCCAGACTTCAGCTTGCATTTTTGAGTATCAGGGCCCCAATCCCTCAGGGACTCAAAGTTTGGAGTTATCCTAGCCCTGCCAAGAAGTAAGGGTGCTGGTGGGAAGTGTCTGCTGGCTGTTTATGAACCTCTGGTGTCCCGGGCCTCTCTCCACTGGACATGGCTGCATCTCTGACTTACAGATTGCAATGTGCTGCCCTGCATAGCTGAACCGTTTCTGACATCTGCTAGACATCCTGTCCATGTGCCCTGTCCCGTTTTTGATGACAGTGAGTTCCCATAGCCTATGCTTATTCACAACAATAGTGCCTAGGGAGTGCCCATGAAGCCCTTTTGTCCTGCTCCCTTGCTCTGCACTTAGGTAGCTGCTAACTGGATTGGTTCCTGAGAATCTGCATTTAGGAAGCTCTGGGCTATACAGGCATCATCACAGGGTGCAGACAGGTGAGACGTTCAGACCTTAGAGGAGCTATGGCAGGGAGAGTGGCTTCCACCCTGAAGCCACCCCAGACCTGGAGGAGCTGCAGGGCCCTGCTCTGCTAAACGGCCTTTGAGGCGGGTGGGGCTGGTTCCCAACTGGGCAGCTCTTGAGAAGCACACAAGGCCAGTTTGTGTACCCATTGTCTGCTCTGTGTCTCTGTTGGTCCCTCTGTCTCTTCCTTTTCACATTTCTACACATATACTGGTGTTTGTGTTCCACAAGGCAAATGTCCACTCTTCACCTTGCAGACACGTAGCCGTTCATATCCTCCTCAGATATTTTTAAACTCAGTGCTGGCTCATTGGCAACATGTCCTTAGCCTTGCCTCCCTACAATTCATCCTCCCAGAGCTTCCAGCTGATCCACAGCACACATGCTGAGCTCCGATACTCCACCCCGATGCTCCCCCATCCTTCACTGGCTCTTGCTGTCCTACAGCAGAGGTAGCAAATTTTTAGTGCCTAGGCTACCCTGCTCCACCCCTGCAGTCACAAGGGACATTGCTAACTGATCCTGTCACCTCTTTGCCCTGATGCCACCTCGGAATCCTTCGTAACACATGCCCTGAAATTAGCACACTATCAATGAAGTGAAGATGACTTATGAAATACAACCTACAGGTTTTACTTCCTATGCTTCAAGGTGGAACTCAGCCTCTGGAGAGTGGCATTCCAGGCTTTTCCTGACTCCTCCAGCCATTTCCCTTCTGCCCTCTGCAAGCTCTCTGGTCCCCATTCCATGCCTTTGCTCCTTCTTTTCCATCTGTCTAGAATGTTCTTCATCCCCTGTCTCCTGGCAAACACTTCCTCATGCTTTAAGAACTCTATGAAGCCTCCTCCCCTCCCCCAGCACTCATGTGCTCACTCTGCCCCTCTCTCTCTCTTTCTATACACACACACACCCACACACACACACACACATACACATACATAAATCTGTATACCTACATATGCACATATTACTGACTGTGAAACCCCAGGAAAGCTTACTAACAAGGTCACTGAGAGTAAGGATGCTGCCTCAGTGACCAGCAGCGACTCATATGTGCATGTGGAATCACAGTACAAAGAAAATGTAGGTTCTGTGCTCACTAAATAGCACTGACCTTCATGGCGCTACAGGGTGGATGATGGGCTATTCACAACACAGATATGGGAAGGGGTCTTTCTTTACCTGCCCCAGTATAGAGAAAAGCTGTATGCATTCATTAACTGCAGCTTTCAAAGTACTGATCCTCTCCATACACTCTATGCTTTCTATCTTTCTTCAGTAAATTCCCCCCCACATACACTTTTTTTGGCCAATTTGTCTCTTGGCTGAAATCTTTTTCCCAATACAAACGAAGGGTTGAGGATTTCTGCGCTTCCTAGTAGCACTAATGCAGCCACAGCAACTTTCTGTAAGTGGTTTCATTGTATGTTTTTTCCATCCTGTTATTTTTAAGGTTTTATTTCCATTGTAATAAGAACACTTAACATGAGATCTCTTAACATGAAATCTACCCTCTTAATAAAATTTTAAGTGCATTATACAGCATTGTTAACTGTAAGTGAAATGTTGCACAGCACATCTCTAAACTTTATTTATCTTGTATAACTGAAGCTTCATATCCTTGAGCAGACTCCCCATTTCCTTCTCCCTCTGCCCCTAGCAGCAAGCATTCCACTCCATTGCTATTAGGCTGACTATGTTAGACCTCACACAAATGGGGGAGGATTTCTCCTCCTGCAACTGACTTATTTCACTCAGTGCAGTGTCCTCCAGGGTCATCCACATGGCAAGATATAATTATCTATGAATTTGAACAGGATCCCACTGCATCTGTACACCACATCTTCTGTAAACACTCACTGATCAGTGGACCGTAGGCTGTCTCCCTGCTTTTGAAACTGTGATAATGCTGCAATGACTAAACGTGTGACGCTATTCCTGCCAGATCCTAATTTCCATTCCTTTCAGATGAATACTCAGATGTCTTCTTTGTTTTAAGGGTGTATATTTTCATTTCGTTTGTCAGTCCAAGTGAGTGTCTGCCAAGGCTCTATCACTTCAGTCACAAGAAGCCGAGACTTGCCCCTCGTCTCTGATTTTCACAGGTTTTGTCTCACCTCTCAGCCTCCTGCCTCCTGTGGATTGGGATTCCACATCTGCCATAACAAGGACTGCTGTGGGCTAGAAATCCTCAATGTCCTGTTTCTTTTCCATCCCTGTGACATTATAAATTATATATTTGGTCTTTGACCACAACTCCTAAAACATTTAGAATCACCAAAGTGATGCCTATTTGTATGCCAGTGAGAAAACTGATGGCTGGTAGCCCCTAGGTAGCTTTAGGATGGGGGCTGGTCACCAGAAAGACCAAGGCAGGGTTAGAGGATTGGGACTTTCGGCCTCGTCTCCCAACCTTCATGGAGGGAAGAGGGGCTGCAGGTTAATCACCAGCAGCCAGTACTTTACACCATCAAGCTTGTGTGATGAGGCCTCCATAAAAACCCAAAGGGGACTGGGTTGGGAGAGTTTCTGGGGGACTAAACGTGAAGATGATCCACCCCTTTCCATACCTCTCCCCTGCTTATCCATAAGAGTAACTCCTCATCCGTTCTAAGTTTATCCTGAGATTGCAGCAATTCAGTCATCTTCGGGCTTCACTTTTATTTTTGTTCTCTTGCTATTTCTATGACATTTGCAATGACTTCCTCCACTGAAGTTTTGAATCCCTCAAAGTCATCCATGAGATTTGGAATCAACTTCTTCCAAGGACACCTTTTCATCTGTGTGCTTGGTTATATCCTTGATAAGAAACAAGCAAGTTTAAGTAAGCATTCTCCTGAGCTCCGCAAGCCATTCAAGCAAATTAACTGAAGCCAAGGAGGGATTGTGAGATCTTTCAT
Organism: Callithrix jacchus; assembly: GCF_049354715.1. NCBI lineage: Eukaryota > Metazoa > Chordata > Mammalia > Primates > Cebidae > Callithrix > Callithrix jacchus. The sequence goes on from NC_133517.1 coordinate 13,866,599, forward strand.
TTATACCTGTTTGGTCAAAAGCACAAGTGAAGCAGCCTGGGTTTGTGATTGGCATAAGAAGTGGAGCACAGTCTTGGTGAAAGAGCCCTCAAGCTGTAAGATCTGACCCCCATCTTCATGTAGAAAGTGTCAGAACTGAGATGACTGAGAGGACACCCGGGGCGGGGTGGGGAGTCCACTACAAAATTGATGGCTTGCTTTGTGGGAGCAAAAACTCCCCACACATTTGGTCTTGAGAGCCTTCTGCACTGGTTGTTGTGGTGAGCAAAGATGATCAGTGCTCTTTCCACTCAGCCCCAGGATGCTGAATGACATTCACAGCACTTTCAGCGTCCTGGGGCACGGGCGGGTCTACTATCACTGTGTAGCCTGTGCTGAAGTCCACACCTTCCTACTGGTTTTTCCTTTGTGGTGTCCCAGTCATTCATCCTGGAGAAGGTTCCTGCTTACCTTGCAGACACGCTCCGAACCTGCAGACTTCACAAGCTGTCTTGGGTATAAATGTGCATGAGTTTCCTCTTTGACTTCACAAACCTCAGCATCTTTTCCCTGGGCCCCCAACCAAAACTCATCCTGTGACAGGGACGCAAACACACATCAAGGCCACATGCCCAGACACATGAGATGGCCAGAGTATTTTCCACCCGAGCTTCGTGCCTGCGTGACAATGATCAGACTGAGATAGTTTATCTTAGTAGTTAAGCATAAATATTGGTGGGATAGAAGGCCACCGATTCAGGGAAGATCTCAGCTCCTAGCTCCAGGAGGGAGAAGTGCCTGCAGAAGTTTTGCCTAATTCTGGTCCTGGTGACAAGAGGGAAGAGTGGGTCTAGGGGTCCTAGAGGGATCAGACAAGAGGCTTGGGCCTCATTTCCCTGGGGCCAGGGGCCCTGGGCTGCACTGGGCTCCTTCTGCCTCCTGAATGGGAATCCTCACCCTCAGCCTTAGACAGGAGCCCAGAGTAGTAAAGGAGGCCGCATGGCCAGATCTAGAACAAGAGTTCCCACAGAGACCCCTGCCCGCTGTGGGAAGCTGTGGGAAACAGCAGGCGTCACTGCGTGGGGCTTCTCCTAGGAGCTGGGGGCCCAAGCCACAGTATCCACAGGACTCTGCTGCTTGCTCCAGTGGCAGAAGGAGGTGACCCTCAGTTCTAAAAGATGGGGCTGGCTGAGTGAGTGCTGAGTGCATCAGACCCTTCAGAAGCACCCAGGCCGCCTCTGCAGGCACAGAGCCTGACACAGCAAGGGCGCGAGCACCGGGCAGGTAATGGTTACCAATCCCTGCTTCCGGCATCTGAGGCGCCTGTGCTGTCTCCTCTGCTGACACTCGCCTGCGCATCATCTCAAGGAAAGACACACACGAACTCACAATAATCAAATAACGAAATGGGCCCGCAGTGCCTGTTCACTCGTTGTTGAAATTTTACTACTTTCCTCAGGTTAGAAAACACTTCACCGTGTGTTCCAATGACCGCCTGTGTTATTTGCTGCGTTTCATGGTTGTTTTCTTTTAGATGCATTTATCATTTTAATGAGAGTAGAACAATAAACATCCTGAAATTTTAGAGAATTCTATTAAAAGCAGTATCGCCTTTTTCTGTTTCGCTTGCTGTCTCCACCTCCCCTCCTTCTCCTTCCTTCTCCACTTGAAGAGAGTTCTTTTTATCTTCTTCCATCTCAGCTACTCAGTCCGGAGCCGGTGCAGCTGCTGCCCGGGGCACACTCAGAGCAGGGTCCTGGGGGCCGGCAGCCAGAGCAGCGCCGCTGGGGCGGGATGGGTGCGTGGGTTGCGGAGGAGCCAGGAGAGCGGAGGGCAGGCCGCACAGCCCCGCGACCCGGCAGCCCAGCCCGGCGGGCGAGACGCAGCTCTGAGAGCCACCGCCTGAGGGAGCCACCGCCTGAGGGAGCCGCCGCCGCTGAGAGCCGCCGCCTGGGGGAGCCGCCACCGCCTGGGGGAGCCGCCACCGCCTGAGGGAGCCACCGCCGCTGGGAGCCACCCGGGAGCAACAGCGGCGCTGGAACCCGCCAGGCCCATTGCACCCCGTGGCGGCTCTGTGGGTGCCGTAGACCCGGGAGGGGTGGAGGGAGCCCGCAGCGCTGGCGGGACCGCGAGGATTTGCTGGCTCTGTCTGAGCTGCGGGGTCTCGGCGCGGGGCAGGAGCAGGTAGGGAAAGCTGGGGCCGCAGCGAGCACGGACGGGCTCACTGGGTGCTGGCTCTCGGCCTCCCTCAGAGACCTCGGGGCCGGGCAGTGCGGCGGTGGAGGGCGCGGGGTCTGACCCGGTGGCTGCCGCAGCAGCAGGTCTATCGACCCAACCCCGCCGAGCCGCCTGAGGCCCGCAGCATCCTCCATCTCCACTGTGGTGGCATCCGCTTCCGTGACTGTCACTGTGCACCCTCCGCCTGTCGGCGGGACAGAGCAGGACCCCCAAGCGGGAGGGCTGTCCTGGGCCTGACCACGGGCGGCTCGTGGGTCCTCACGTGCCTTTGCAGACCCACGGTGAGAGGAGGGATTGGAAGGCGGACGTCGCAGAGCGGCGGGATGTCCCGTCGGGACAAGGCGGACGTCGCAGAGCGGCAGGATGTCCTGTCGGGACAAGGCGGAGGTGGCAGAGCGGCGGGATGTCCCGTCGGGACAAGGCGGACGTCGCAGAGCGGCAGGATGTCCTGTCGGGACAAGGCGGAGGTGGCAGAGCGGCGGGATGTCCCGTCGGGACAAGGCGGACGTCACAGAGCGGCAGGATGTCCCGTCAGGACAGGCCCTGGGGCAGCGGCTCCACTGAGGGACTAAGATCCCGAGCAGGCCGGGCGGCGGCTCACGCCTGAATCCCGCCCTTGGGGAGGCGGAGGCGGGTGGATCACCTGACATCACGGGCTGAGACCAGCCTGGCCCACACGGTGAACCCGTCTCTACTAAAGACACAAAGGTTCGCGGGCGCGGTGGCGGGCGCCTGCAATCGCAGCTACTCCGGAGGCCAAGGCACCAGGGTCTCTTGAACCCGGGATGGGGCGGCTGCATGAGCCAAGATGGCACCACTGCACTCCAGCCTGGGCAACAAGAGCGAGACTCCATCTAAAAAAAGCAAAAGAGGACAAAGATCAGAAGCCCCTGCGCCCACATCTTTCCAGAACTTCTCGGCGAGAACTGCTGGCAGTTCCGGAAAAGACGCCCCGAGCCAGGGCAGCAGCGCGTGGTTGCGGTGAGTGACTGTGTCATTTCCTTAAACATGTCTGTCAGTATTTAAGAGGTGTGCATGCGCGTGACACAGGACGGAAGGACGTAAAGTACAACGATCTGGGGCTTCTCCACCCCTGCCCCGGAGTGTGGACGCTGCAGTGCGGCCTTTCCTTGTCTGTGCTTTGGTCTCTGGGCCACAACCGAGCTCCAGCTTCGCTCAGTCGTACATGTCAGCAGACGTTCCGTTTATCCCAGTGGCTTCTCTAGGTGCGGTTGTGTGGCGTTCTCCAGTGGCCGTGCGTGTGAACACGTGTGATTTCCCAGTGAGCTCTACTGTGCTTTGTTTGTATTACCTGTTTTGTTTCGTTTCTCCTCGTTGTTTGTAACCCTTAGTAGGCTCTGACCTAGTCAGATTGGAAGAAGCATAAGCATCTTCTATTGCTTTGTGCTGGGTGAGGGTGAGGGCTGGCCGTGAACTTCCCCCTAATCCTTTCCAATGAGCCCAGGAAAGGCCCGGCTGGCCTCGTGTCCACAGCATCTCTTACTATCATTGCTTGTCATCCACGCTCCAACTTGTGCTGCAGAGGAAACAAGTTCCTTCTCACGGAGCATCATAATGAACACCGAAACTTCAGGGTGTGGAGCTAACATCTGTTCAGCATCGCGGCTCTTAAAGAATTGGGTAACATGCCTAATGGTTAGACTTGGCTGGGCCATGAGAGGATACAATAAAAAGCATGTAATATTGTGTCCCTCCCACAACCAACACACACATGACCCGTCCCCCAACACCCCCAAATTTAAGAGTAGATTGCAAATCTTTTGGAGACCATGGCCCAGGTATAAAAACCTGTTCCGTTTTCCTGGGATTTAAACTCCATCTTAGTGAATGGAACGGCTCACGGGGACTTTCTGGATCTCTTTACATTTTCTTTAAAAGTAAATGGTGGGCATGCATTGCGGTGATGCAGAGGAGGCATTCTGTGACATACGACCTCGGGAAGGATTCTCCTCAAGGCATCAGTGTTGGAATGCACACTTCCTAAATGAACCATCATTGTCTCAGTCCTCCCCATCAACAGCGCTCTTTCAGTGTGATGTGGAAAAGCAGGAGGATGGCATACACCCCACCGAAGGATGTAGGCGGAGGCAGATCTCTCAACCAGGCATATTTTCAAAAAGTTGCTTCTATACTGCTCTTCTTTTGCTGTGAGATGTGGGCTCCCTCAATCTCTTAGCCAGAGACCAGCACATGTCAGGGAAGCACCCAGTGTCTGGCTCCCCATCAAAATCAACACCAGCACCTTGTTGCAGGCAAGAAGTCAGAGGAAAGGGCAGAGTCCCTGCAGGGCTGAAGCCTAAGCTCCTGTGTGGCACTCACAAGTGGCAGTTCCTGTTACTCTCTCTTAAATTATGTGGGAAATCTTAAGGAAGGGCAATGGGCCTCCAGGAATACCTACGTCATAGTGACCTCTGCCCAGAGGTCATGTCAAAAAGACATGATGCAGAATTCTGAAGTCGACTTCCCTCTGGCACCTGGTATGCCCTTGCTCCTTTTCTGAGCCCAGCTCGTGGTACACCAGAGCCTTTGTGGTCCCCTGATTTCTGCAAGGTGTGGAATTTTCTCCAATAGTCACATTGACAAACGGAGAACTGGGGGCTGACAGGTAATTATAATTTTTCTCTCCCTTTTTAATAGTTTTATCTGTCTTGTTTGTTCATGTGGATGTTTTGATTTTAAAAACTTATTGCTGTTATTTTTAATTTGTATCATAAGAATGTTTTCTTCTATGGTATTTGTCATTCCAGTTTATAACCACAAAAGTACAAGGATTTTATTTCTATTGGAAACCCTACTACAGCTATGTTTTACTTTCGAACAGAAGTTTTATTTGTATAGGGTGCTTACTAATGTTACATAGTTTGGAGTATATAACATTTACATTAAGGACTCTTGGTAGGTTAAAACCCTAAAGGGTAAAGAGTTTAAAGGAAATAAATATTCAAACTGGTTCTTATTGCCAATTTTGGTGTAAGTGAATTTATGTTCTTTCAATTACAATGATAAAAATATGCCATATAATTTATGTAAAATTTATGTTTGTAGTGTACATAGTAGTTATCAACTCTTCTGACAGAAGTATATTTTAAAAGAATATACATGTGTTGAATCCATAACATCTGAGACTGCTGAGACATGAGTGGGGCATACTTCACTCTAAATTACAGTAAGGAAAGAAATTGTTTAACAGTATTAAGAGAGTGAGAGTGGCCAGGCTCAGGGGCTCACGCCTGTAATTCCAGCACTTTGAGAGGCTGTGGCAGGCAGATCACAAAGTCAGGAGATCAAGACCATCCTGGCCAACATGGTGAAAGCCTGTCTTTACTAAAAATACAAAAAAAAAATTAGCTGGGCATGGTGGCGTGCACCTGTAGTCCCACCTACTCTGTAGGCTGAGGCAGGAGAATCACTTGAACCCCGGAAGCAGAGGTTGCAGTGAGCCGAAATTGTGCCACTACACTCCAGCCTGGAGATAGAAGGAGACTCTGTCTTAAAAAAAAAAAAAAAAAAAAGAGAGAGAGAGTGAGCGGATATTCACACAATTGTGAAATGTTTATTAGTTACCTTTTGTGATGTAGTGTGGTTCTCATTTTAAACCTTAAAAGGTGAAAATGTACAAACTCTCTAAATATTAATGTTCAAACACTGACAGAAATTCTAATATGAATAAAAAGTAATATAACAAAAACCAACAATATATTTTATTAATTATGAATTTGGTTATTTTATTATTTATTCTAATGAATATTTAGTGATGGTTTAATTTTATTCACATATAGTTGCCATCAAAAGATTAACTCTTGGCCGGGCATGGTGGCTCACACCTGTAATCCCAGAACTTTGGGAAGCTGAGGTAGGTGGATCATCTGAGGCCAGGAGTTTGAGACCAGCCTGGCTACCATGGTGAAACTTCATTTCTACTAAAAACACAAATGTTAGCTGAGCATGGTGGTGGGCCCCTACAATCTAAGCTACTCAGAAGGCTGAGGCAGGAGAATTGCTGGAAGCCGGGAGGTGGAGGTTGCAGTGAGCCAAGATCATGCCATTGCACTCCAGCCCAGGGGGCCAACAGCAAGACTCTGTCTCAAAAAAAAAAAAAAAAAGGTTAACCCTCTCATAAAAACATTTTTGCTATTTTAACATTCTTTGCCTCTCATTTCTTTCTTTTTTGCACAACAGAGTCTTTACTTTTAAATTATCTTCAGTACATCAAGTAATTTTGATTAAGAGCAACTAACAGAAGCCTGAGCAATTACAATAGTAGTCACTGTTCTAAGCTTTGGAAGGAATGGACCCCTTTAGGGCTGGCTGCTGCTTCACACAGGTAACAAATAACTATTTACCACTTTTTCATTGATAAAGTCCTTGACCTTCAAGAAAGCATTAGAGGAAAAATATTTAATTCCTTCCTTTCTTCAAAGATTGTTTTCTTGTTGTTTTACTAGATCTAAAAAAAGAAAAAGTCAACACTGCTATATGTTACTTGAGCCAAAAGGCATAGGAAAACAGACGGCACATAACCATTAGATTCCTAAGAAACATGAAGTAAAAGGATGACATATTTAGCTGTATGTCTGCATAAGAAGCTGGGTTTGCTGCTCTTCATAAAGTGAAGGGACCAAATATACAATGTACAGAAATAATTAAATGCCTTCTCATCAGAATACAACTCGAGCTTTGCTGAAGTTTCTTATTCCATGAGGGCAGCTAAAATGCTAGTCCATGGAGCAGGCGCTTCTCATCCTATTCATTTATGCTGTAGTTTTAATGGATTTCCAGCCGGATGTTACAAAAGCCAAGAAGTTATCCATGTCCTCTTATCTGTTCTGCTGGAAGTAGGTCTGGAGGATAGTCACCTTGTCCTGAGTCTCCTCCACTTCCATGCTGCAGCTGCCTCAGGATCCCAGCACCACAGCTTCCTTGGCCTTGAACTCTTTCTCTTTCTGCAGGTGGCACTGTTCAATTTCAGCCTGAGCTGCCACTTTGGCCTGCTTCAGCCTCTGGTTCTTTTGGCTGCAGGCCTCTGACATCTTCTCAACAGCCTGCTTCTCAGTCCCCTGCGACTGACTAGCCATGACAGCGGTGATTCTGAGACCAAGGCAAGTGGCCTAAATCAGCTCAAGGGACCCTAGGGTCAGCTGACCCACCCAAAAACAGTCTGCACCTGTGCCTTGCCACCTCTCATTTCTTACAAGTCACCACCACAGAGCAGAAATGTTAGAAGTTACAGCACAAAGTGAGTACATTAAGTATTTTTACAATCTTTAAAATATGTCTTATAAGTAATGTTACACAGTGTGTTACCTATTCATATGTTATATCTTAACAGATGTATTTGGACAATCAAATTTCCTTCAGTTTAAAGATGGTGTTCGTATTTTTTCAAGAAGGTATTTTAAACCTGTTAGGGAAGTTTCTATAGTGTGGAACAACACTTCTTTATAAAGTGATATTTTATGTATGTCATTAAAATATCAAATCAGAAACTAGATCAAGCTCTGGTAAAACACTTCATTTACTTTTATATTATTTATATCTGATACATACTATAAATTATTTGCTGTGTTTGTGTAGATACCCTTAACTAAGAAAAATAGATATTTCTGAATATACTTTAAAACCTAGATTATCTTTGTACATTAACATTTATTTTAAAATAAGAAATTGGTAAGAACAACATGTTACATGTTGGCAAATCTAAGAGAGCTCAGTTTAACTCTCCATTGCAGCCCTCACAGAATCTACTCCTATGCTCACTGTACACAATTTCTATAAGGAGAGAGTCTGTTTATTCACCAACATGTAGCTAGTACCTGACACAGGAGTACATGTCACAGGGGTTTGTACATATTTCACTTAGGTACTAAACCTAGTACCTAGTTTTCTGTTATCCCCTCCCCCACATCCTCCACCCTCAAGGAAGCCCCAGTATCTGCTATTCCCTCCTTTGTGTTCACGAGTTATGTAGCTCTCATTTTAAATGAACATGGAGTGTTTGATTTTCTGTTCTTGTATTAATTTGCTATGGATAATGGCCTCCAGCACCACCCATGTTCCTGCAAATACGCAGGACCATTCTTTATGGGGCTATAGTGTTCCATGGTGTATATATACCACATATTCTTCACCCAATCTGTCATTGATAAACTCAGGTTTATTCCATGTCTTTTCATTTGTGACTAGTGCTGTAATGAACATTTGTGTACTTATGTCTTTATGGCAGAATGATTTATATTCCTTGACCCCTTCCCTTACAGCTGTATTACACAAAGTAAACTCAAGATGGATAGGGACTTAAATGTAAAACCCAAAACGAAAAACCCTGGAAAACAAAACAATTCAGGGAATACCATCCTGCACACAAAGCAACAGGTGAAGATTTTATGACAAAGACACCAAGAGCAACTGCAACAAAGTAAAATTGACAAGTGGGGGTCTAATTAAACTTATCAGCCTCCACACAGCCAAAGAAACTGAGTAAGACAACCTACATAACTGGAGAAAACATGTGCTAACCTATCTAACAAAGGTCTAATGCTGAACATCTGTAAGAAACTTACAAGAGGGAGAGAGATCCAAGATGGCCGTCTAGCAGCAGCTCAGGGTTGCAGCTCCCAGTGAAGGCGCAGGGAGTGAGTGGACACCAGACTTGCAGACGAATTTTTGATGCCTATGGACCAGGAGATTCCCAACGGAGGAGCCCCACGGGTCGCCAGCGCAACTCTCTTGGCCGGTGTGGCTGTTTTGCCAGTGTCCTGGCACGGCAGTTCTCGGTGCAGAGTATGTGGGACTGGGTGCCCTTTTAGTTGGCATTTAGCGCTCCAAGAAGGTAGAGTCACCCATTCAGCTGATTGAGATGGGGACTGAAGCCAGGAGCCAGACCAGGAGATTCCTGGGCAGAAAAGTGCCACAAATCTCAGTGCCTCTATTTCAACTGGCGTGGTCACCGCACAGGAAATTGCATAGATCCTGGCACATTTTTAGCAGGTGACTGGGGCACCTGGAAGAGAATCAACTGTTCAATTAGGAAAAGAATAAAAAGGGGCTCCGAGGTGGGGAGCCAGGTGATCGGGCTCGGCTGGTCCCTTACCCCACAAAAAATCAGCAATTGGAAACGCTTATGGTTGAGAGTTTCACAGCAAGCACAGCTGAACCCAGGAAGGTCCAGCTCTGTGGGGGAAGGGTGTCTGCTGAAGGAAAACTAAGAAACAGAAATAACATCACCACCAACAAGCTGGACGTCCACTCAGAGACCCAATCTGAAAGTCAGCATTTACAAAGATGACAGGTCGATAAATCCACAAAGAGGGGAAGAAACCAGCACTAAAAGGCTGAAAACATCCGAAATCAGAATGACTCTCCTCCTGCAGGGGATCACAGCTCCTCATTAGCAAGGGAACAAGGCCTGATGGAGAATGAGTGTGATAAATTGACAGAATCAGGCTTCAGAAGGTGGATAATAAGAAACTTCTGTGAGCTGAAAGAACCTGTTCTAACCCAATGCAAAGAAACTAAGAACCTTGAAAAAAGGTTTGATGAAATGCTAATGAGAATAGACAATTTAGAGAGAAATATAAGTGAATTAATGGAGTTGAAATACACAACACAAGAACTTTGCAAAGTATTCACAAGTTTTAACAGTCGAATTGATCAAGCAGAAGAAAGGATATCAGAGGTTGAAAACCAACTCAATGAAATAAAATGAGAAGACAAGTTTAGAGAAGAAAGGATAAAAAGGAATGAGCAATGTCTCCAAGAAATATGGGACTATGTGAAAAGACCTAATCTACATTTGATAGGTGTACCTGAATGTGACAAAAGAATGAATCCAAGCTGGAAAATGTTCTTCAGGATATTATTCAGGAAAACTTTCCCAACCTAGCAAGGCAGGACAATACTCAACTCCAGGTAATACAGAGAACATCACAAAGATATTCCTCAAGAAGAACAACCCCAAGACACATAATCTTCAGATTCACCAGGGTTGAAATGAAGAAGAAAATGCTAAGGGCAGCCAGAGAGAAAGGTCAGGTTACCTACAAAGGGAAGCCTATCAAACTCACAGCAGATCTCTCAGCAGAAACCCTATAAGCCAGAAGAGAGTGGGGGCCAATATTCAACATCCTTAGAGAAGAGAAGATTCAACCCAGAATTTCATATCCAGCCAAACTAAGCTTCATAAGTGAAGGAAAAATAAAATCTTTTGTGAACAATCAAGTACTCAGAGATTTTATCACCACCAGACCTGCTTTACAAAAGTTTCTGAAAGAAGCACAACACATAGAAAGGAACAACCAGTATTAGCCTTTCCAAAAATATACCAAAAAGTAAAGAGCATCAACATAATGAAGAATTTACATCAACTAATGGGCAAAACAGCCAGCTAGCATCAAATGGCAGTATTAAACTCACATATGTTATTATTAATCCTAAATTGAAATGTATTAAATCCCCCAAGCAAAAGATACAGACAGGCAAATTGGATAAAAAGTCAAAACCCATCGGTAAGCTGCATCCAGACCCATCTTACATGCAAGGATACACAAAGATTCAAAACAAAGGGATGGAGGAAAATTTACTAACCAAATGGAGAGCAAAAGTAAATAAATGAAAAGCAGGAGTTGCAATTCTCGCCTCTGATAAAATAGACTTTAAAGCAACAAAGATCAAAAGAGGCAAAGAAAGACATTACATAATGGTAAAAGGATCGATGCAACGAGAAGAGCTAACGATCCTAAATATACATGCACCCAATGCAGGAGCACCCAGATACATGAGACAAGTTTTTAATGACTTATAAGAGACTTAGACTCCCATTAATAGTGGGAGACTTTAACATCACATTGTCAATATTAGACAGATCAATGAGACAGAAAATTAACAAGGATATACAGGACTTGAACTCAGATCCAGAACAAGTAAACTTAATAAACATTTATAGAACTCTCCACTCCAAATACACAAAACATACAGTTTTGTCAGTACCACATCATACCTACTCTAAAAGTGACTACATAATTGGAAGTAAATCACTCCTCAGTAATTGCATAGCACTTCACAGGTTTAAATGAAATATTGTTTGGCTGCTTGTTTGCTATTTCCTCCCTTATTCCTTCCTGTCTCCATTGTTAAGCACAATTATTGGCATAAAAGAGGTTTTCAATACCCATTTTTAGACTGCATTTTAGCCTGGGCAATAAAGTAAGACTCCCGTTTTCTCTCCCTCTTTCTCTTTCTTTCTTTCATTCTTTTTTTCTTTCTCTCTTTCTTTCTTTTTTTTCTCTTTTTCCAAAAAAAAGAAGAAACTTACAAGAATAAAACATTAGATGGATGTGAACACACTTCCCTAAAGTCATACATGTGATCAAAAAACCCAGTGTCACTTGTTAGACAACTGCAAGTCTCAACTACAATGGAATACCATCTCATGAAAGCTATTAAGGTCAAAATAGATGAAGCTGCCTAGCAAAGGGAACACATAAACTGTTGGTGGGAGTGTAAATTAGTTCACCATTGTGGAAAGCAGTATAGTGATTTCTCAGAGCTAAGGACATGCAGTTTTGTGTACGGACATTCAGATCCAGTATCAGCTATGATTGAAGATGACCCCTAGTCCATTCCTTTTCTCTACTTATGTCATGGATCAAGGGTCTTCTGATTTGTTTCAGGAACACACCCTATTCTTTCAGACTACTGAATACATCTCCTAAGATGCCAAGACATAGTATCTACCAGATGATTTAAGTGAGGTTCCACTTTCCTTATTACATACAACAACCTTGCTGCCGTCCATGCTTACAGCTTTTTCCATCTATCAGGGTCCCAGCAAAAAACTAAACTCAAACAGTGACAAATTTAGCGAAAGGAAATCTTCGGGGAATGTAAATTAAGAAAACAAAGGGTGAGATATCAGGGGCTATCAACACCAAGCTACTGACCATGGAGACCAAATGATAGAAAATGATACTGAAAGCCCAGTGAGGGCTAGAACTAGGGAAGAGGGCCCCATCTGGCAGAAACAGATCTGCAGAGACAGTTACTGTCCAAGACACAGCTTTGAAGCCAAGAGGAAGTCAGGAATTAGAACCCAAACCTCTTCCCACCAGCCTTCTCTCCTAGTCAGTGTCTCCCAGTGGCCAAACCCACCAAGATATCAGTTTCCAAGGGAGACTGGATGATGTAGTTCACAAGAGTTACCTCATTGGAGCACAGAGCCAAGTGGAGAACAGATGTTGAGGGTCAGAATAACCAGCTCACTTGGGGATAAATGGGGAAGTAAGACTCTGAAAGGGATAAGCTGTACAACACTCCTAGAGGACAAGGTGTAGGGCTCTGTATCCAATCTTAAATCCCATACAGGCTGGAGTAAGCTGGGACTGGAGCAAAGCACAAAAAAAGGAACAAGCTGAGTTTCCCCAATAACTTAGTGAGGATTCATGGCAGAATTACCAATTCAGATAGAATTCCAATATTTATCCAAAAATATAGACTGAAATCCAAGCCACGTGGAGCTAGCAAAAGTAGAGACCTCTCCAGCTGTGGAATTCACCAGTGTCAGCTTTCGCCTAGATGTTTCACGCATGCTGCCTCTAGGCTTCGTGCAGCTTCCACACATCTTTGCTCCCCAAAACCAGATCAACATTTTCTTAGTCCTGTTACCAGGGAGGTTAGCAACTTTTCTAATGGTTATGCATTTTCTAATGGTGTTAGATTAGGTAATAAATCAATCCTGATTAAGAAGGAATTATCCTCCTGTTAGGAGGCATCAATGTCTCAGCTTGGGAAAACTTGGGGATTATTTGAAAAAAAGTCACTCTAGTGACTGTTTACTTAAGTGTATTATAAGACAACACCTTTCTTCAACATGCTTAGTTCGGCATAGCACTGATGTCTGTAAATGGTTCATGCTATACAAGGGTATCAGTCAACATCAGAAAGTTGTCTGGCAATAGGGAAGGAAAGGAGTATGGCTTGAAGAGGACATTGTGCAAATTTATTTTAAGAAGTCTAGCCCTATACAATTAATCCATTTTCCATAAGTGAAAAATCTCTTGGAAGTTGTATCCAATGTAACCAGGTCACCAGACCATGTTCCCTGGCCACTTGACATCTCACATCACATCTAAAAATGTCTTATTGTGTGTAGCTGGCATACCTGATGTCCCAAACTCATGCTCCATACTTCCAGTTTCTGCCATTTTCTGGACTGTTACTCATCAATCCACTTCAGGCTGAGAACGTTTTCCCTAAAAAGAGCCCCTCCAATATTTGCTTTCTGCTCCAAGGCCCTGATACCATGGATGCAGACAGCTTACTAAGCTTTAAAAAAGTGAACAGTGACCACATTAAGAATGCAAAATACGATACTGTAAAGTTTACAAGTGTTATTAATATTAAATTTAGAACATTAGTCTGTTTTGTGTTCCTAGTTCTTAATGTTCACTTGTTTTGAGGGTAGGTCGTGTGCCTTGAAACCTTGGATTTTTTGTTACTAAGTCGCTTTTGCAGTGTTTTCAGTGGAACTCTGGTAGTATGCTAGTTTTGCTGGTGTTTGCATAGTATGCCTTTTCCTTTTCACTTCCAGCAGTTGTGTACCCACGCTTAAAGTCTTAAGCAGGAAGTAGTCAGGTTTAACCTACATGCGGCCCAAGAATGTATACTTGGAACATTCACCCATTTATATTTGATGTAGTTACCTTTGTGTTTGTCCATGTTGCTTTTCTACTTGACCCACTTGTTCGATGTTAATTTACCCCACCTTTGACTTAAGTCAGACTTCAGCATTGTCACTTTACCTTGCTCTAATGTTTAGAAAATATCTCATTTGATATATTAATGTCCAAAAACAAGTTATCTTTCTACTTCTGATAGTGTTCTACACTTTACACAAAGTCCACTGAACCTCTTGCATTTTGCAGTTTCGTTGCCATTTTAACTTTCCATGTTTAAATCCTACAAGATTGTTTCATACAGTTAATGTCATGTGCATCTACATTGATTTGGTGGTTTTGCTTTTTCAGTTCTGTGATTTCCTGCAAATCTTTTCTGCCCAGAGGATCCTTTAGTATTTGTGAGGGATGTAATCCTGTCTGAGACTTTCCATCTTTGTTTTTGAAGGATGTTTTATGCTAGTTGTGTTTGAGGTTGGAAGTTGTTCTTAGCACATTGGGGAAGTCCATTCTTGTCTACTGGCTTCTGTCATTCTGTCACAACAGTTGTCTATCTTCAAGATAACATGCTTTCTACTACCTCTGGCTGCTTTTAAGTATTTGATGTATAGCAGTCTTGGTAAGATATGCCTAGATGTAGTTCTTATTTAGGGGGGTTGGCTCCTTGAATGTTTAAGCTTGGCCCCTGTCACCCTGCATCTTTTGTCCTTCTGTCCACCACCCTCTACACCCTTCAACTATCCTAGTTCTGGGATCCTTATTACGTATGTTGTGTCTCCTAACCAAGACTCATACTGCACATACATCTATGCTGTTTCCTTATTTTCCATTCTTTAGTGTTTATATTCAGTTTAGAGGTCATCAGGCTGTCTTATAATCTTGAATTCCACTGTTTCTATAATTCACTTATAGCCATCTAACAAGTTCTAACCTTAATATTAAGCTTACTAAGGTTTGAAGCAACTTGAAGCTGATAGGAGATGCTCATCTCAAGCAAATAATTCCTGAGTTTAATTGAGCACATCTGGGAGGTCTCAGCAGAATTAAGCTCCCCTCCTGCTCTACTGCCAGCAGAACCACTACCTGTCTCCTCCTGCTTTTCAGGACCACATCCACATCAACTCCCCAAACTCCTGTCAGTCTTTTTCCAAGGGAATTTAGACTCTAACAAGAGCTTTTCATACTCAGCCAGATGAGGTACAAGCCCTCATCTCAGCCCAAATCTGAGGAATAGGCCCATATAATTGAGTTAATTATGAATTAGAAGTCACTTAACATCAATCAGAAACCCTCTCTATCAGTCAACTAAGTTTCCCAATGTTGCTCAGGCACATGTTACATGTCTGATCACCTCTAACTTGGAAGAAAGTCCTAGGAGGTCATCACCATTGGTTGCCCATGCTCTAATCCTTGAGGAGCCACAAACAGGTTAGCCTTAGTTTCAGCACTTCATCACTCAAGGGGATTTCAATTTGGAAATCAATTGAGTTGATCTATCCAGTTTAGCTTCCTTACCTGGTTACTGACCATCCTATAGCTTAGCTTTCCCCTATCACAATTTTCTTAGATTTGAGTCTTTTTAATAGCCATTTAGGAAGACTTTTTGGAGCTCAACAGCAGAAATGGAATGACTAAAAAGACTCAACCTGTGAGAGGCAGCGATCTGACAACTGCCTTGCAAGCTTCAGAAGGTTGGTCTTGAAGTAGACAGTACAGGTGGTGAGCAAATATTAAAGAGGGCCTAAGCCCATCTAATTAGACACTTCAAGGAAGTAGTCTTAGAAAGGTAAACTGATGCAACTGTGACAGTGACATCCATTTGGTCTTGTTCATTTCCTGACATGCAGCTTCTAAACTGCTGATATCTCCAGAGTTATAGGCCTGTCTTATAAGATCATGACTGGAGGCTGGAGTCCCTAGATAGCTTCTGGAGCATGATCCAGGAGAGATGCTGAAGACTGAGTTGACTATGGGTGGGCAATGTTTATGCCTATATGATGAAGCCTCTACAAAACCAGGAAATGGGTTCTTACCGTCAAATTGCTGACTAGAGGTGCTTGGAAGTGGCACACCCAGAGAGTATGAAAGCCCCTTTCCACAGGTCTTGCCCTACCCATTGTCATGGATAAAGTTTGTGTTCTGTGAACTATTCTAGCAAGTTGAAATCAAAAAGGGTGTATTGGGAACATCAGTTTATAGCCTATTTGTCAGAATCATACATGACAGCCTACTATGTGCAACTGACATCTAAGTGGGGGCAGTCTTATGTGACTGGGCACTTGATATGTAGGATGGTAATATTGTCTCCAAGTAACATCAGACTGGAGTTGAGTTAAAAGACACTCAGCTGGTGTCTGATGGAGAGCTGCTTGGTGTTGAAAAACACCTTACACACATCTAATGGTCAGAAATGTTCAGTTGGAAGGATAGGAAACACTACGTTCTCCCAATCTTCGTTAACTCCTTAGTGCCAGTGTGGTGGCCCTTTTCAATATGGAATGCTTTAATTCTGAACTTCAGCTTACACACTGCCATAGTTACTGTCCTATACTTCAGATTTTGACAGCCATAAACATGGAATTTTGCATGACCAAGTAGCTGAAAATTCTCTTTAATTACACAAGACTTCCTTTGTGGAATTCTGCGCAGTCTTTGTTTATGCATGAGTAGGTGTTAATAGCTCAAAAGTTACCCAACTCCTATGCAATTTGAGCCTTTGAATGCACTGTGGCAATATTCAATCCTTTACCTCAGAGATAACATGAGACTTCAAACTTCACAAGTTCTATTTATAGACCACCTTAATCTCTGCTAGTTACTTATGGGGGATGCATGCATGGTGCTTTTGGTAGAACACTGAGCACATACTCGGGGTGATGTCAGAACAAGTGAAACTGAAGTTACTTTAAGTGTTCATAGGATTGAGCTTAAGGCTTGAGCAGCTTTAAGGGAAGCATGCCAAAGGCTAAGTCCAAGGCACATTCATTTGAGGGAGCTAAAATAGCCATCCTATGAAAGTATGTCCAGGCACTGCCAGTTTCAGGAACTCCCCACAGAAATCTCATAAGCCATCTTTGTCAATGTTACTTTCTAGTCCTGACAGTCACCTTTCCAGTCTTTCAAACTTGAAAGAAGTGTACCTTTTGCTCTGATCCATTAGTCAAAAGAAGGGAAAGAGTTGGGTAAAGGAAGATAGGGAGAAGCAGCTAAAACCTAAGTAGGGGCTCATACCAGTGGGGGCAATGAGTCTGACCAAGAGCTGAGTACAGACACAAGTGGATGGTTAAGAGAAGCCTCTGCCATTCCTGCCCAGACTCCACTGCAGTTTGCAGCCTAGGGCTGATAGGTATAGAGAGGGCCCACATGGTTTTCTCAGAGGACACAGGTCTGAGCTTTGCTTCAAAACACCGAAGAAATTAGTTTTGTTCATCTAAAGGTTTCCCACTTGTGTATCTCATTCCAGTCAGTAGGATCCTTTTAACCTAGTATCTCATTGCTCAACAAATACCACACTAGGGAATTCTTGTCAGCACTGTTATTACATATTTGATTGAGGCATTTATCCCAGTCCTTCCCCCTCAGCCACTATTCCAAGCTTCCCAGTTCCCTAGTTTCTGATCCAATTCACGTATTACTTTGTCTTCTGCCTGTCGGTGCCTGGTATCATTTCTTTGGAGAACATTCCCTTCAAACAGGCAGTTCATATCCTTTAAATCCCTATGTACCTATATGGCTACCTTCCCTGTTTGTCCTAGGCCTTACAGATAGTAGTTATTTCTATAGCAGTTGGAGCTACACCATGCCAACAAGCCTGACCTTCAGTGAGTTTAAGAACCATGATCGAAGTTTCCACAGCCAAGACCGAAGACTGTAGGAACTGGAATGAAAGCTTACCTATGGAAAGGTATCTGTATTTGAAGAGGTCATGTCCCCTCCCTGGAAGAGTCAAGTCTTTAAGTGACCAGGTCAGGTAATGCACAGCTTCCAGTGGACAAAGCACTTTAAGTTGCTAGCCGAAAGGGAGAACTTAGTCCTCAAGAGCTTTGACAAACTTTCCCAATCACGCTGATGATTTCTGCTCAACTTCCACCTATCAGAACACTAGCAACTGGTGAACAGAAATCCAAGATCACTCCAGCAACACAAGGCAACTATACTTGAAGATTAGGAACTTCAGCTCTACTTTTCTCATGTAACCAGAAAGAAGAGAACATGGAAGCCCACTGGCTGGAAACAATCAGAACTGACTGCAGAAAGCACAATAGAAAGGTCTGTCATAAGTACACTCCAAGTTTTTTAAGAGCTTTCAGAACAAATTCCTTCGTGTGCCCTTCACTGATCCTATTCCATCCCACTCCAGTCATATGCAATGCTGGCACAGAATAAGGCCAAGTGAGGCTTGTGGATCCTCAAGCTGACACTTCCCTACTTTTCCAGCAAGCAAGGCTTGGGTTTGTCTTCCTAGTTAGGCCGATAGATCTCCTGGAAAATGTTCTTCCCCTGTTGGGCTGGTTGCATCTCTTGGGGGCCCTGGACCCTTCTACTGGTTGGTTGCTAGCCCCAGCCAGGCTTTTTGTTTCTGAAAAGCTATAACCCTGTAGCCCTGTCCTTCCAGTTTTCCAGGCGGAGGTTTTCCCTGTAACATAAGTCCTCTAATGGACCTAGGAAGGGCTTCCTGTTTGGTTTTCTTGAGGTAAGGTCAGAACTGAACTTACAACCTAATTAAAGGTTAGAGTAAGAACATCAAGTCAGTGAGAAAAGGTTGATGGTTCAAGTAAGTTATTGAAACTAAGTTTAGAGATTAGAGTCCTTTAAGATGGAAGCCTAAACTTGTCCTAGGTTTCCTTCTATTAACCAAAGGAGGCCTTCCTAAAGTGAAATTCAACTATAAAGCAAGCTACTAGCAGTCTGGATTTGAGGTCATCACCAAGGGTAAGGTTGGTAGAAAGCCTGCAACATTGTTAGTATGCTCCTTTCTTAAACATGAAATTTCTCGCCATCTTGTCAAGAGTTTAGGTAGGAAAATTAGTTTCTCAATAGAGGTATTATCTGTAGGATCTCAGACTTCTCTGGGGTTTTCATCTTGAGGTAAAAGATCTGTCTATGGGTTTTATTATGGTTTAATGAGAAAACAGAAGTGATTGCCAAGTTTGTGTCCATGAGATTGTGGGGACCTGGAAAACACGAGCTTTGTTTTCAGGTCTACTGGGAGACACTTGGTCTTTTGGAAAGTGTTAGGATGAACAAGCGTCAAGCCCTGCCACAGCACTTCCGCAAAGGAAAGTCACTCTGGGGTAACCCAGAGCAGTAGACAGGACCAGAGACAGACAGGAGTGATTCAGAACAGTCCAGTCAGGGCAGGGTCTGCCCTCACTTATGGTTTCCCACAGAAATAACTCTATGTACAGCAGAAGGCACTATTTCTTGCCCTGGGCTACCTCTTCAATTGAGACATTCATGAAAGACCCTACACTATTTCAAGTTGCCAAGAGGTTGGGTTATTGTGCTAGTTCTCAGGAAAGGCTAGGCTACACATGTTGTGAGCTAGTCCAAACCTTACTAGCTGGTCTATGAAGGGAACCCAGTTGACAAGAAAGGAAAGGAGCAGTAGCCAGTGTTTGGACACTTGGCCATCTCTATAGAAACACATAGGCTATGACAAAGTAGGCTGAGAAATGAGAGCCCCTATAACCAGGGCCTCCCAGATCATTCCTGCCAGAGGTCTTAACTTTGAGAGCCAGCCATATAAATCCCCTTTCCTATTGTTGCTCACTTGTTCTAGGATAAGTATGAGTTACTCAACAGCTACACAGTTTAGTGGCAAAAGATGGAACACTAGGAACCAACATGGAAGAGGGAGATGCTGCCAAGCCTGGAGGACAGCTTATACTCGAGGCATGGGGCTATGCAACGGGGAGCCTCAAACCACACCTGGAACTGAAGCCAAGAAATCTAGGCAGGGGAGGGAGTTCAGGGCCATCAGACACTAGTTACTTACGGATTTGGCAGTATGCCCAGCTTCCTAGTAGTTACCATTGAAGCCTCATGGCCCAAAGATATTTCAATAGGTCAGAGTCTCAGCTTTTGGAAGAGCTTAAGTAACTTATCCAACACATAAATGTGGCAGGATCCAGGCCAAAGCTACATCTGGACCCAAAGCCTGTGAACTGAGCATTCTGGCCATATGGCCCATCACACACCTCCCTACCACTGAGGGTCGATTATGGAAAGCCTAGAGGCCAAGCTTTGTCATGAGTGGCTTCTCTGTAGAAGTCTAGAGGTTGTATTCTACCTAGTTCTGGAGCCATCCATGTAACAGTTCTGGCATGATTAAAGTAGGATGCAGGAAGCCTAGACAATTGGGTTAACTAGCTCATTATCAGCAACAACTGACAGCCTAGAGTTCACCCACATCACAAGTCTGCTTATGCACTCGGCATATTCTAGCTTATCAGTTGAACAGGCTGGGAACCCTGTCAGGACTAGAAACTCTTAACTCTGTGAGCTTCAGATTTGAGCTTGGTAGAGCCCAACATCCCTCAACTGATGTTGGTTCCGTATCCATACCACGTAGCTTCTAGGCTCCCAAGTTGACTCAGTCATGTAAGGTTTTAGGGATCTGTGGAACCTGGGTTTAAGTCACTGTCAGTTGTCCTCCACCTTGCCCTTTTGCCTGTCCCCAGGAACTTGCTGCCAAACCAAGTACTAGAGCTGAAGGTCTGTATGAATTCCTGGCCAGCTCCCCATCCCTTAATCATAAGTTACAGCCAAAGCTATGTAACCATGAGGCCAAAAATAGCACCTGTAGAATAATTAGCAGTGAGTAGCACCTGTGGAGTTTAATTGCCAAGCCTTCCTCAACCTGCAAAAGTCAAGATTCTGTCAATTCCTCTTGTACTCTTTTGTTAAGGCAGCTAAATAGTTTATGTGAACCTTCCTGGATTACTGGCCCAGGTTTGACCTTACAAGATTCTTTATCACCAACCATACTTTGGGAACCCCAACAAGCGAAGCAACTTTTCATCCATGCTTTAAGGATGTTTGAAAAAATGAACAGCCATACAATTCCTGGTGCAAAGTCTGGGTAGGTGAGAGCTAAGCAGACAATGAGGCATCATAGATGGATTTAGAGAATCTGCCAGCACTCAGAACCTGAGGGCTGTTATACATAAAGAGTACAGGTGCTAAGACATCCATGACAAGCTCAGAGTGGAGGTACTGTACCAGCTAACATTTACTGAGCACATACCAAGATGTACACTGTTCTATATCCAGAATGTCCTCACAAACCTCAGCTTAAGCCTCTTTTGTATGTTTAGTAACTTGCCCAAGTACAGAGCCATTAAGTGATAGATCCCAGGTGAACTCAAGCCCACATCCCGAACCAGTCATATTACACTACTGTGAAATTATTTCCACATACAGGTCAAGAGACTGATGCCCTGGTCAACTAGTTCCACTTCAAGAGATTAGTCCTGACTCCAGACCCTAGCACTTCCACCTCCAATCTGAAAGTAATTGCTCCTTTAGCACTTGAAGTAGCTTTCAGAGGGGATACTTTAGGAGTTTTAAGTTCTCATACTTTGGCCCAGAACTAGCTCACAGCTGGGCGGATGCCACACTGACTCCCCTCACCCAGGGGAGGCCAACATGTCCCACACAGCTTCCCGGTTCAGCAGGCTCAGCCACCCTCCAGGCCTCTGGTTCTCCTGCTTCCCAGGCCAGCTGCATCAAGTGGCCAGGTGCATATCAGCTTCCTCAGGTTACCATTGTGCACATTTAGGCTTTATTTGCTTCTCCAAAGCCATATAATACTGGGTCCCTCCAGCTTAGTTTTACTGCATTAAGACTGTGCTCTAACCCATTCTTGGGAGCTGCCAGAGAGAGTACTCATGTGTAGCTGTTGACTGGACAAACCCATTCAAGTAGATAACATGCCAGGCCATCACTTACAGCTGTGGTGTGGACACCAAGCTCCTCTCAGGTGAGGTCAATGAGTATGGCATCTCGGACCTAAGCCATCAGGGACTTTCTAGAATCTGTTTAGTTCCAATCTTATTAGAGAAATTCCTGTCCAGTTCCTAAAGATGATCTATATCCCAGGGTAGTGCCTAAGGAATTTGAGCTACACTCATTGGAGAAAACCCTAGTTTTCAAGGTTGATACTGGAACTACCATGTGGTGTTCCAGTTCAACTCACACTGGTGTATTTATTCTCTTCAGCTGGAGGAGACATGCAAGTCTTCACGTTTAAGCAATTTTGGCAAATTCAAAATCCTGTTTGTCTGGCTTTGGTAATACACCTGTTCCCTTTTATCAGTGTCAGAAAAGAGGTTTTAGGACAAGATGTTTTCAGAGCGACCCCGTAGCTGCTCGTTTCTAAAGGAGTGTATCAGAAAGCTTAAAGGATAGAAAATCAAGGGGCCACTATCCCCAAGACCTGGTCACAGAAGCCAGACTGCGGGTTTGCTCAAAGGTAGAAAGATGTTTGTTAGAGCAGGGAAGTTTCATTTGTCATC
This sequence comes from Callithrix jacchus, assembly GCF_049354715.1. Taxonomy (NCBI): domain Eukaryota; kingdom Metazoa; phylum Chordata; class Mammalia; order Primates; family Cebidae; genus Callithrix; species Callithrix jacchus. The sequence continues at coordinate 13,889,025 of NC_133517.1, forward strand.
TAATGAGAGGCCAAGATGTCACTACCTGCTGGAAGCTTTTGACTTTTGGACTTCTGAGTAGAGACAGCAAGTCATCCCCTCAGGTTCTTATGTTGCAATTCAAACCTATCTATACAAACCCTATTGCCTAGGAAAGCTTACAGATATAAGGACTTTAGTAGAGCAAGCCTCCCCACTCCAAGTACACAAAGGGGCACACCTAGCTCCTAAGCAACCCACTCCTAAATAAGGTTCACTCATAGGAGAAGGAACTGCTTTCCGAAACACAGTCTTTGTTTTTAGCTACCGTGAGAGTTTTAGGCGTTTTCCCATCATGTAATGCCCATGAGGAGAGCTTCCCCCATAAAGGGACAAGCAGAAAAAGCAGGGAGGTCAGGAGCAGGATTCTAGCAGACCCTGATAAGGGCTCCTACTTTTAGAGTAAGCCAGCCTGCATGTTAGGATGCTGTAAGTCACATGAAGGAGGTCAGTGAAGAGAGGCTGCTTCACACACTGTGGTTTACTACACAAGCAAGGGGAAAAAACCCACCCAAGAAAATTCAAGGAGGTCAGCTTTCAGAGACCACTGTCCCACCCTGCCCCCCAATCCCTTTTCCCACAACCCTTCCTCTTAAGTCTTTATGCCAACACTTCCCCACTTTTCCCTACTTTTTTTTCCCCACAACCTTACTCTTAAGAAAGATGGAGGGGGGAATTTCACCTTTGTAGTAACCAAATGGGAAGGTGCAGGACTGAAGTAGACATGACCCTTTCTGTTTAACATTAACTAATGTGGACCGGAAGATCCAATATGGCCCTTTTAGGAGCAGCTCAGGATTGCAGCTCCCAGTGAAAGTGCAGAGGGTGAGTGGATGCCGCACTTCCAGACAGATCTTTATTGCCCACAGACCAGGAGATTCCTAGGCAGAGGAGCCCTACGGGTTGCCAGTGCAGTTGTTTTGGCCAGTTCAGCTGTTTTGACCAGTGTGGCTGTTTTGCCAGCACTGTGGCGCAGCAGCTCTCCATACAAAATACACTGATCCAGTTGCCCTTTTAAGCTGGCCAGGAGATTCCCGGGCAGCGCCATTGTTTCAGCCAGTGCAGTGGGTCGCTGCATGGGAAATCACACAGATCCCAGCATCCTTTCAGCAGGCGACTGGAACACCTAGGAGAGAGTCAATCATTCAACTTAAAAAAAAAAAGGCTCTGAGGCAGGGAGCCAGGTGATCAGGCTCGGTGGGTCCCACCCCCACAAAAACAAACAAAAAACCCCAGCAATTGGAAATGCTCGGGGTTGAGAGTTTCATGGCAAGCACAGCTGAACCCAGGACAGTGCAACTCGGTGGGGGAGGGGTGTCCACCATTACCGAGGCACTCCACCCCTATGGAGGTAGTCTGCTATTGCTGAGGCAGCTTGCCATTGCTGAGGCAACCGGCCATAACAGAGAGAGTCTGCCATTACAGAGGTGGGCCACCATTGCAGAGGCACTTCTAACCATACCTGTATAAACAGGACTATAGGGAAGTTCAACAGCAGCAGGGTGGAGCTCAGCAAAGCCTCTGCAGGCAGACAGTGACTAGGCTGCCCTCTTGCTGGGCAGGGTAGCCCTGGGGGAAAATAAAAGGCAGAAGCACAATGGACACTCATAAATAAGGCCCTAACTCCCCAGGACAGAGCACCTGGGGGAAAAAAAGGGGGGTTTATGAGTTCTGCTGCAGCAGACTTAAACGTACCTGCCTAGCTGCTCTGAAAGAACAACAGAGCTCACAGCTCAACACTTGAGCTCCTATAAAGAACAGACTGTCTCCTCAAGCAGCTCCCTGCCCCCTGTATATCCAAAGAGTCACCTCTCAAAAGAGTGATCAGACTGACATTTGGCGGGCATCATTCTGGGATAAAGATAGCAGCAGAAGAAACTGGTAGCAACCCTTACTGTTCTGCAGCTGCTGCAGTGATTCCCCAGGCAACCAAGGCCTGGAGTGGACCTCAGCAGTCCTACAGCAGAGGGGCCAGACTGTTACAAGGAAAACTGAGAAACAGAAATAACTTCATCATCAACAACCTGGATGTCCACTCAGAGACCCAATATGAAAATCAGCAACTTCACAGATGACAGGAGGAGAAATCCACAAAGATGGGAAGAAACCAGCACAAAAAGGAGGAAAACACCCGAAACCAGAACACCTCTCTGCCTGCAAGGGATCACAACTCCTCACCAGCAGGAGCTGGCAAATGGAGAACAGCAAGGGAACAAAGCTAGATGGAGAATGAGTGTGATGAAATGACAGAATCAGAATTCAGTAGGTGGTAATGAGAAACTTCTGTGAGCTAAAAGAACATGTTCTAACTCAATGCAAAGAAACTAAGAACCTTGAAAAAGGATTTGAGGAAATGACAACAAGAATGGACAACATAGAGAGGAACATGAGTGAATTGATGGAGCTGAAAGACACAACACAAGAACTTCACGAAGCATGCAAAAGTTTCAACAGCCGAATTGACCAAGCAGAAGAAAGGATGTCAGAGGTCAAAGATCAACTCAATGAAATAAAATGAGAAGCCAAGATTAGAGAAAAAAGTGCAAAAAGGAATGAACAAAGTCTCCAAGAAATATGGGACTATGTGAAGAGACCTAATCTACGTTTGATAGGTGTATCCAAATGTGACAAAGAGAATGAATCCAAGCTGGAAAACACTCTTCAGGATATGATCCAAGAAATCTTTTCCAATCTAGCAAGGCAGGCCAATATTCAAGTCCAGGAAATACGGAGAACACCACAAAGATATTCCTCAAGAAGAGCAACCCCAAGGCACAAAATCTTCAGATTCACCAGGGTTGAAATGAAGGAGAAAATGCTAAGGGCAGCCAGAGAGAAAGGTTGGGTTACCCACAAAGGGAAGTCCATTAGACTCACAGCAGATCTCTTGGCAGAAACCCTACAAGCCAAAAGACAGTGGGGGCCAATATTCAACATTCTTAAAGAAAAGAACTGTCAACCCAGAATTTTATGTCCAGCCAAACTGAGCTTCATAAGTGAAGGAAAAATAAAATCCTTTGCAAACAAGCAAGTACTCAGAGATTTTTGTCACCACCAGGCCTGCTTTACAAGAGCTCCTGAAAGAGGCACTATACATAAAAAGGAACAACCAGTACCAGCCACTCCAAAAACATAACAAATGGTAAAGAGCATCAACAAAATGAAGAATCTAATGGGCATCAACTAATGGGCAAAACAGCCAGCTAGCATCAAAATGGCAGTATCAAATTCACACATAACAATATTAACCCTAAAAGAAAATGGGCTAAAGACACAGACTGGCAAATTGGATAAAAAGCCAAAACCCATCAGTGTGCTGTATCCAGGAAACCCATCTCACATGCAAGGATACATAAAGGCTCAAAATAAAGGAATGGAGGAAGATTTACCAAGCAAATGGAGAGAAAAAAAAAGCAGGAGTTGCAATTCTCGTCTCTGATAAAATAGACTCTGAAGCAATGAAGATCAAAAGAGACAAAGAAGGACATTACATAATGATAAAAGGATCGATACAACAATATCGATAATATATATATAATATATATATTAGGAGCTAACGATCCTAAATATATACAGACCCAATACAGGAGCACCCAGCTACATAAGGCTAGTTCTTAATGACTTACAAAGAGACTTAGACTCCCACACAATAATAGTGGGAGACTTTAACACTCAACTCTCAATATTAGACAGATCAACCAGACAGAAAATTAACAAGGATATCCAGGACCTGAACTCAGACCTGGAACAAGCAACCCTGATAGACATTTACAGAACTCTCCACCCCAAATCCACAGAATATACATTCTTCTCAGCATCGCATCACACATACTCTAAAATTGACCACATAATTGGAAGTAAATCACTCCTCAGCAGATGCAAAAGAACTGAAATCATAACAAACCGTCTCTCAGACCATAGTGCAATCAAGTTAGAACTCAGAATTTAGAAACTAACTCAGAACTGCACAGCTTAATGGAAACTGAACAAATGGCTCTTGAATGTTGACTGGATAAACAATGAAATGAAGGCAGAAATAAAGAAGTTCCTCAAAACCAATGAGAATGAAGACACAACACACCAGAATCTCTGGGACACATTTAAAGCAATCTCTAGAGGAAAATACATAGCAATAAGTGCCAACATGCAAAGAGTGGAGAGATCCAAAATTGACACCCTATAGTCAGAACTGAAAGAGCTAGAGGAGCAAGATCAAAACACCTCAAAACCTAGCAGGAGACAAGAAATAACTAAGATCAGAGCTGAACTGAAGGAGATAGAGACACGAAAACCCTTCAAAAAAATCAATAAATTCAGGAGCTGGATTTTCAAAAAGATCAACAAAATAGACCACTAGCCAGATAAATTTTTTTTAATAGAGAGAATAACCAAATAGATGCAATAAAAAATGATAAAGGGGAAATCACCATAGATCCCACAGAAATTCAAACCATCATCAGAGAATATTACAAACAACACTATGCACATAAACTAGTAAACATGAAAGAATTGGATAAATTCCTGGACACTTGTGTCCTCCTAAGCCTAAACCAGGAAGAAGTTAAAACCATGAATAGAACAATAACAAGATCTGAAGCTGAGGCAGCAATTAAGAGCCTACCACACAAAAAAAGCCTGGGTCCAGATGGGTTCACAGCTGAATTCTACAGGCACACAAAGGGGAACTGTTACCATAGCTCCTGAAACTATTCCAGATAATCCAAAAAGAGGGAATCCTTCCCAAATCATTTTATGAGACCAACATCATCCTGATATCAAAACCCGGCAGAGACTCAACAAGAAAAGAAAACTTCAGGCCAATATCCATGATGAACATTGACTCAAAAATCTTCAATAAAATAATGGCAAGCCGAATGCAACAGCACATCAAAAAGCTTATCCACCATGATTAAGTAGGATTCATCCCAGGGATGCAAGGCTGGTTCAACATACGCAAGTCTATAAACATAATTAACCACATAAACAGAACCAAAAACACAAACCACATGATTATCTCAATTGATGCAGAGAAGGCCCCTGACAAAATTCAGCAGCCCTTTATGCTAAAAACCCTCAATAAACTCGGTATTGACGGAACGTATCTCAAAATAATAAAAGCTATTTATGACAAACCAACAGCCAATAACATACTGAAAGGGCAAAAACTGAAAGCAACCCCTTTGAAATCTGGCACTAGACAAGGATGCCCTCTCTCACCACTCCTATTCAATATAGTACTGGAAATTCTAGCCAGAGCAATCAGGCAAGGAAAAGAAATAAAGGGTATTCAAATAGAAAAGGAGGAAGCCAAATTGTCTCTATTTGCAGACGACATGATAGTATATCTAGACGACCCCATCGTCTCAGCCCAAAATCTCCTGAAACTGATAAGCAACTTCAGCTAATTCTCAGGATACAAAATCAATGTGCAAAAATCACAAGCATTCCTATACACCAATAACAGACTTAAAGAGAGCCAAATCAAGAATGAACTACCATTCACAATTGCTACAAAGAGAATAAAATACCTAGGAATACAACTAACAAAGAATGTAAAGGACCTCTTCAAGGAGAACTACAAAACACTGCTCAACGAAATAAGAGAGGACACAAACAGATGGAGAAACATTCCATGTTCACGGTTAGGAAGAATCAATATTGTGAAAATGGCCATACTGCCCAAAGTAATTTATAGATTCAACACTATCCCCATCATGCTACCAATGACCTTCTGTGAAGATCACAGAACTAGAAAAAACTACCTTAAACTTCATATGGAACTAAAAGAGAGCCCGCATAGCCAACTCAATTCTAAGTAAAAAGAACACAGTGGGAGGCACCACACTACCAGGCTTCAAACTATACTACAAGGCTACAGCAATCAAATCAGCATGCTACTGGTACCAAAACAGAGATATAGACCAATGGAACAGAACAGAGGCTTTGGAGGCAACAGAACACATCTACAACCATCTGATCTTTGACAAACCTTACAAAAACAAGCAATGGGGAAAGGATTCCCTGTTTAATAAATGGTTTTGGCAAAACTGGCTAGCTATGTGCAGAAAGCAGAAACTGAACCCCTTCCTGACACTTTACACTAAAATTAACTCCAGATGAATTAAACACTTAAACATAAGACCTAACACCATAAAAAGAAGAAAATCTAGGCAAAACCATTCAGGACATAGGAGTAGGCAAGGGCTTCATGACCAAAAACACCAAAAGCATTGGCAACAAAAGCCAAAATAGACCAATGGGACCTAATCAAACTCCACAGCTTCTGCATGGCAAAAGAAACAGTCATTAGAGTGAATCGGCAACCAACAGAATGGGAAAAAAATTTTGCAGTTTACCTGTCTGACAAAGGGCTGATATCCAGAATATACAAAGAACTAAAACAGATTTACAAGAACAAAACAAACAAGCCCATTCAAAAGTGGGCAAAGGATTTGAAAAGACACTTTACAAAAGAAGACATATATGAGGCCAACAAACATATGAAACAATGCTCATCATCACTGGTCATTAGAGACATGCAAATCAAAACCACATTGAGATACCATCTCACACCAGTTGGAATGGCGATCATTAAAAAATCTGGAGACAACAGATGCTGGAGAGGATGTGGTGAAATAGGAACACTTTTACACTGCTGGTGGGAATGTAAATTGGTTCAACCATTGTGGAAGACAGTGTGGCAATTCCTCAAGGACCTAGAAATAGAAATTCCATTTGACCCAGCAATCCCATTACTGGGTATATATCCGAAGGATTATAAATCATTCTATTATAAGGACACATGCACACAAATGTTCATTGCAGCACTGTTTACAATAGCAAAGACTTGGAACCAACCCAAATGCCCATTTATGATAGACTGGACAGGGAAAATGTGGCACATATACACCATGGAATATTATGCAGCAATCAAAAACGATGAGTTCGTGTCCTTTGTAGGGACATAGATGAACCTGGAGAACATCACTCTCAGCAAATTGACGTGAGAACAGAAAATGAAATACCGCATGTTCTCACTCATAGGCGGGTGTTGAACAACGAGAACACATGGACACAGGGAGGAGAGCACTACACACTGGGGTCTGTTGGGGGGAATAGAGGAGGGAAAGTGGGGGGGTGGTGGGGAGTTGGGGAGAGAGAGCATGGGGAGAAATGCTAGATATAGTTGAAGGGGAGGAAGGCAGCAAATCACACTGCCACGTGTTTACCTATGCAACTATCTTCCATGTTCTTCACATGTACCCCAAAACCTAAAATGCAATTAAAAAAAAAAGAAAGAAAAGAAAGATGGAGGGGAAGGAGGGAGGAAGGAAGGACGGAAGAGGATTTATACCATCACTTCCCAGGTTTTCCCTACTTACTATCAGCCCCTCAACTTCCCCCAGACACAGACCCCACACCCCCACCCCGCCCCGCCAACTGCAGGCAGCTTGTGCTACCCTTTGTAGTTTTACGGAAGGTGAAGACTAAGTTCACGCCCCCCCCCCAGCCCCAAAGCACTCTGGGTGAGCAGCTACTCCTGTGGTTTCTCATTGGCTCTCTCACTCTCAAAACAGCTCGTTCCCAGCCCCTCCAAGCATTTCGTGGTCCACGTGACCAATAGCAGCAAGAAGAAGTGGAGGTTTATTGTCCGGCTGTACACAGCACAAGCAAGAAAGGTAGGTTCCCACCCCCAGTGGCTGCCGTGATTGGACAATGAGCGTGAGCCTCTTCGCTGAAAGAATGTATCATTATCCTGTGGGTTCACTCTGCTTCCTTGTTGTTAGGAATCACCTGAAGTGCCTAAAAATTGTCGAGTTTCAGGGCTCTACCCCGGAAATGGTGATTTAGAAGGCCTTTGGGGAAGGCCTAGAGTCTGGTTTTAGTAAGTACCTCCAGAATTTGCGTCTTTGGGGAAGTTGGCATAATACTAAAGAGTTGGTATTCAAACGTTTCTTTCCAAGACATTGCTTCTGTTACATTTATCCTAATATTCTGTTAGTTGCTCCTTTAGATTTGAGCTTCTCCAGCAACTCCCACAAATAAGCAGTTTTTCCTGGAAAGGGAAATGCAAGAGTTTAAGAGGCAGCTGGCTAGTATTGATTTTCGCAGTACACCCTGACGCCCTGCCACCTCCTCAACCAGTGAGCCGCAGATGTGTGTGGGGTATCCTTTATCAGCCTGTTCTGCTGGATCTGTTTGTGACCCTAAAGTGAACCTCCAGATGAGCAGGGCAATAGTGTAGGCAGAAGCCTTTTAAAGGAGGGAACTGGGGTGTGGAATGAGAAACGCTTTTACACTGCTGATCTTTGACAAGGACCTCACTGGCAGGCCTGGGCAGCTGGAAAACCGTAGGAATACTTTTGGGAAGAAGGTGGCTTTTGTGCATTATGGGCTGTGGCAAGAGAACTTGATTTACACCCACCCTAGTATCAGAAATGCTCCAAGAAAGAGCAAAGGTTAAATACCATAGGGTTTTTTTTTTTTTTTGGTAGTAATTTGCAAATTGGCTCCGTAAGCCTCATTAGTTTCCTAATCAAAATAACAGTAAATTCACTGTTTTTCTCAAAGTTTAGCTCATGTGTATTTTCTACAATTAAAGACAAATAAATAAATAAAACATATTCTGATTCCCATTGGTAGCAAACTTTGGATGTACCTGATACCAAAATCTAAAACCTGTCTGTGATCATGTGAGGCAAGTGGCAACTCTGCCCATTTATTTGCTAAATGGACACGCTGCAGTGCTCTGTGGAAGGGAAATAGATCTCAGTAAAGATTTTCTGGCTGGGCGTGATGGCTCACACCTGTAATCCCAGCACTTTGGGAGACAGAGGCGGGTGGATTATTTGAGGTCAGGAGTTCAAAACCAGCCTATCCAACATGGCAAAACCCCATCTCTACCAAAAATACAAAGTTAGCCGGGCATGGTGGTGCATGCCTGTAATCCCAGCTACTCGGGAGGCTGAGGCAGGAGAATCACTTGAACCTGGGAGGCGGAGGTTGTAGTGAGCTAAGATCGTGCCACTGCACTCCAGCCTGGGCAACTCCATCTCAAAAAAAAAAAAAGATTTTCTGCCAGTTCATTTCTGATCCTTTTCCTCTAACAACTGTGAATACTCCCTGTATTATCTATAATATTCTGAAATTACATCTGGCATTCACAAATATTACCTTTTTTTTCTTTTGATTCTGCACAGCAGCATGGTATAGCAGAAAGGACTCTGGAAAGAGACTGCAGTCTGAGCTCTGGGGCTTTCTCTGAATTCCCATTCACCTTGGGAATGACTCACAACTGTGTTTCAATCTCTGCTCCAGCAATTACAAGCTGTAGGATCTTGGAGAAGTTACGAATCATCTCTGTGCTTCATTTTGCTCATCTATTAACAGTCTAGTCGTATAGCAGCTGCCTTGGGAGGCTGTTTGGAACTTTAAGTAAGTTCACATTTGTTAATCCTAGTGAAAGTGCCTGGCACACAGTAAGCCCTCCCTGAACGTTGCTACTAAACAACTTCCAGGTCCCTCCAACCCTTCTCACTCTTTTTCTCTTCTTCCTTCCTCTGTGCTATTTGCCACATGTTCCTTCTTATGCATTTTCTTTTGCAATCAATGAATTATTTTAAATCAAAACCCTAGAAGTCATTCTCTAATTTTTTCATTTTATCATTTTCACTGCCCCCTTGGTCTACCAATTCTGACTCCTAATGCAACCTTGCTATTTATGTTTTTTCACCATAGCTTCAGCTCCACTTCACATCTTTCTCAGGGCTTATCAGCTCATTGCAAAACCTGCTCTGGTCCCCTCCTTCCTCAACCCATCCTTATAATTGCCACAATAATTACATTTCTTTCTTTCTTTCTTTTTTTTTTTTGAGACGGAGTTTCGCTCTTGTTACCCAGGCTGGAGTGCAATAGCGCGATCTCAGCTCACCGCAACCTCCGCCTCCTGGGTTCGGGCAATTCTCCTGCCTCAGCCTCCCGAGTAGCTGGGATTACAAGCACACGCCACCATGACCAGCTAATTTTCTGTATTTTTAGTAGAGACGGGGTTTCACCATGTTGACCAGGATGGTCTCGATATCTTGACCTTGTGATGCACCTGCCTTGGCCTCCCAAAGTGCTGGGATTACAGGCTTGAGCCACCGCACCCGGCCACATTTCTTAAATAATAATATTTACTGTTTTATTTTACTAACATGACATGGTACACCATGCTATGGACTTTGAATTTTCTTTAAAATGCAATCGAAATTCATGAAATGACTTCAGCAAAGAGTGACATGATCTGATGTATGTTTAAAAGATTCACTCTGGGTGCTGTGTGGAGAACAGAATTGTGGGAGCCAAGAAGAAACATCACAAAACTGTGACCAAATGAAAGATGGAGGCAGTGCACAGATGGAGGGAAGAACACCCCGTAGAAATAGAGCTTGAAAGTCACACAATAAAGCAGGGCCAAAGTAGTACCAATAAATGTTTTATGATCAGTTGAGTAAAAAAGGCATTTGATTAACTTGCAAAATTTTAGGCAAACACACTTTGTCATTCCATGACTGGCCCACAGAAAATGTCAGTGGAAATGGTTAATGTTCATATCCATTTATTGTATTCAATATGCACCTTAAGTTACCATAGTTAACTTATTTCTGCATTGTTTTCTCTTTACTTGCAACATTTTTGAGGCAAACATGTTCCAAAGAAGGCCAGAAAAAGCCCACCAAGGTTGAATTCTGGGGAAAATTCATTGCAAAGAAAATTAATATTTAATATTTGCCTTTATTCAGTAAATTAATATGGATTGATCATAAGAGTAGAGAATTCAGTTTTCTCAGCCACAATTTCTGCTTTTAAGAAGTGTGAAAGCTACTTGAAGGGAAAGAACACCAAAATAAAAAGAGTTGTTCATGGTGCCACAGGGCAAGTACAAATACTCTTTTCCAAAAGCTCACAGGGTGGCGAGGTCTATGGGGGGATGGAACCTACTCACAAAGGAATTTGAGCAGGATCATGATAACATAGAACATGCAGCCATGTGAGAGCCACAGAAAGGAAATGAATGCAAGAAGTAATGGGCACGAAAGATTATGAACCAACCTCATGTAGTTTACTGGGTCTACTGGGCCTATTAAAAGGCATATTTCTTTCATTAGCTATGCACTTTATGATCAGGTTTTATGCCCTGGCCCTATGAAAGGAACTTGAATGTAGAATGTTTCACAGGCAGGGCGGGCATTCTGCTTAGAGCACTTGTGTTCTTACCAGCCCTGCTGCTTCCATAAACATTTTGTCAGGGTTTTTCTTCAGTTCACACACTGTGTGAGGCTCTTTAGACATTCAAGCAATGCTGCCAAGGGGATGTTTGGGCTCTTCAACAGTGATGACAAAATACACTTTTATGAACCCTCTTGCTCAATAAACACAGCCTGGCATTTTAAATGGCAGCACATCTCAATTTTGTGAGAGGATCTGCCTGAAAGGATTGACTTGAAGCTACACAGCAAAGAGAAGGTGTTAGTCCACATTTGTGTGTCCCATTTGCAAGAGCAAAACAGACCTGAAGATGGAGCTGCAGAGAGAGGGGAGGTACATGACCCTTCAAAGGCAAGGAAGCCTTCAAGAATCCTTTATTCTTGAAGAAGTATGCATCAGACTGGGAAGAAACTCATTTTTTTTTACTTAAAAAACTTCAGTAAATTTGGGCCGGGTGCAATGGCTCACATCTGTAATCCAAGCACTTTGAGGAGGCCAAGCTGATGGATCACTTGAGGTCAGGAGTTGGAAACCAGCCTGGTCAACATGGTAAAACTCTGTCTCTGGGAAAAAAAAACAACTTTGGTAAATTGAATAGATTTCCACTTTTTGGGAAAGTTCAGGGCTTTCATAATCATGTTGGCATTGACCTACAACAGCAGAGATGAGCGGCTATTGAGCCTTTTGAAGGCTGAAAAGAGACCCAGCACTCTTATACATTAAGTAGTTCATGCCGATTTGATTGCTATACCAATACCATGGTGACCATTTCTGATGAAAGATTAGTAGGGGATCTCAAGGTAGTTCTCAACCTCTTCTTTTACAAGCAGTGCAAAACAACAATTGGATATCCATAGTCAATGCATTCCTTGATCTCACCTTGGTAACTGACTACCACTCCACCCCCCAACCTAGTTGTTTTCCCTCTTATTCTCACAAAGACAATGCTACTCTCTGTTAAATGCAAAATTAACTTTAAGATGATTATCTGAAAGTTAATTTTGCATTTAACAGAGAGTAGGGTTGTCTTTTAAACAAAGAGTGAGAGCTGAACTGCACTTTTCTTTTATTAGGCCCTTCAATTTCTCAGCATCCTCGGTTTAGCCAATGTATGACATGGCTCAGGTGTTCAGTAAAAATTTGTTAGATGAATATGTGAATCAATACTTAGAATAAGAAGCAGGCATGTTGCCACACCGTACCAGATATCTCTAGGTAAAGGAAGAGGATCAGTGTTTAGTTTCATGATTTTCTAAATGTTAATTTCTGTCTATGAATTGTCACAAAACTACACTTATAAACCACTCACATGGTTATGCATTCCCTTTATCAGGAACAGTGCCTGACATGCAAATTCTAAGAAACATTATTCAGTGGGTGAGTAGGTGGGATAGCTGGGCTGCGCTTGATTCTGTGTGATCTTTCCTAAGACTTGAATAGTCCAGGACAAATCACTATTTCTTAGAGGATCCTCTTTGGGGCCTAAATATCACCTTGTGGGGCAAGGTGAAGATTCAAATTTGAGACCACCTTGCTCAAAAAAAAACCCAACCCAAACCAAACCAAACCAAAACACACCAGGATGGGTGCTCCTATTCCATAAAGGCAAGTTAGATACCACTGGCCATTTATTGTGCTTATTTAAGTTTTAAGATTGATTTCTGTTTAATTCAAAGGTGCTCTGGGTTGTCTGAGGATTGATTGTCTCTACTCTGTCACCCAGTTATTTTACTAAATTTTGTGACCTTAGGTAAAGCCCTGAATACTTTGAGATCTTAGTTTTCTCATTTGTCAATGGACAAAGTTATCCTTCATAAAAGCACGAACTTAGGACAGCTTCCGCTACTTCACATTTGAAGAGAAACAATAGTAATAATTAAAGATTTTTAGAAAAAAAATTCAGTGTATCAGTCAAACCTTAAATCTAACCATGCAATATCATTCTTTTTCTTTCTGCCTTCAAATTATTTTTAAAATCAGCTGAAAAAAATTCCTGATAATGCAACTTGTTTTCACAGCAGTTCAGTTGAGCGGAATAATGGACCCTAGGGAGGACTAATTCTTGGTCCTCCTTGCCTGGGCTTCTTGGTCTGTGAATAGTTATATACAGCGACTTTAATGGGTTGTAAAAAGACCATAAATCTATTGCAGAAATGGCCACATCTGTGTTTTAGAAAAGTAGTGGGGCTTTTTTAGTTATTTTATTTCAAAAGTTAGCCAGAAATTAGAGTCATTTTTCTGTATTTCTGTATTTTAAGTTCTCATTTGTAGATATTAGGATTAAAGGTATAATGTAGCAGCGTTTTCCATCCTTTGTCTATATAGTTCAACATGTATGTGGTTTTTCTCTAATAGTTTTTTTTTTTTTTGCTTGAATAATATTCAGCTCAAATCAAATCACCTGTAACGTCATGATGCACACTTGTTGACATATCCATATATCCATTGCCTCATTCATCGGAGAACATCTCAGGAGCAAGGACACTGTGATATTTATTACTTTAACCTCCATGACTGTCAGAAATAGCAGGTAACCAATAAACGTTTTTATTATAAAAATGGAACAGTCAATGCACCACTAAAGACATTTCAGTCAACAATGGACTGCGTATACAACCATGGTCCCATAAAATTACGGTAGAGCTGAAAAGTTTCTATTGCTTGGCAACATTGTAGCCCTCATCATGCAGTAATGCAAAGCATTGCCTTTTCTATGTTTAGACACACAAATACTTACCATTGTGTTACAGTTGCCTTCAGTATTCAGTACGGTAACATGCTGTACAAATTGGTAGCCCAGGAGCCACATAGGCTGGATGTGTAGTAGGTTATATAGGTTATGATCATCTAGGTGTCTGTAAGCATATGCTATAATGTTCACACAATAAGGAAATTACCTAATGATGCATTTCTCAGAATGTATCCTTGTCATTAAGCAACACATGACTACAGTAACATTTGGCAGAAAAAATAATGGTTCTGTGGAAGTCTTCATAGCAATTTTTGAAGCAGAATAACTAAGAAAATAAGATGAATTAATGTAAAGTTCAGGAAATCAATTTTTAAAGATCGGTTTTGTACTAAGCATTGAAATCACCCACCTTAACCCGAGAACTTTGCAACCTTTTCTGACCCCAGCTTGTGGTGACCTTGCTCACTCACCCGTGCAGTCCTGCTGTTCACAGTCTCAGCAACCGCCCAGCAGTCGACCAGCTATTCCCATATCATTTCCATTTATAGTCACTTTACTTATGTCAATAGAAACTAACCAATTAATATAGAAATGAGAAGGGTTAAAAGAAACACATTTCCACCTCCCCCTTCACATGAGTTCCTCATTGGATTAGCCTTTGAGTTTAAACAGGAAAAAATAGCCTTATCTGGGCATCTGTGGAGGTGTTTTGATGTCTTTGCAAGATCACTTGAAATATATTAGTGTTAAGTTAGTGTGCCTTTACTGTGCATGATTTGGAGAGCTTGGCAGATAATTGTGGTGACACAAGACCAACTCTACTTCAGTGAGAGCCTGAATCATGTCAGAAGGCCGGTGAGGGATTATGACTCTTTGGGTTCCATATCTGGTGTTTTTGCCCAGCTGAGATGCCTGGAGCTGCAGCCTTGCACCTGGGACAGTTTCCATTGCAGCCAAGCTGGTAGACAGTATAAACCTTGTGGCAGTACTGAGAATGTATGCAGCCCGGGGATGAAAACTTTGTCACTATAACAAGGCGATGATTTCTACGTGAAGTGATGCAGTTTATACCTCTTTCCTGGAGCAATTATTTGATAGCACCTTGTTTTTCACTTTCAAAAGTATTCCGATCTGCTGAATAAATTAGATGATCGTTCAAACTGTAGGATTATGTTTTCTGTTAGCAGCATATTTTGGGCTATTTCTAGAAAAATTCTAGAGGAAAGAGACTTACCACACCGCCCCAGGTGTAATCCAAAAATGTATAATTCCTATCTCCTGTGTAGATGGTAAACTGGGTTTGGCCAATCACAGTTCTTTCCAGAGACTGTTGTTTTAAACTAAACAATGAGATGAAAGCGACTCCCTGAGGAATCCTTCTGCAGCCAGAGAACTGGCTTTCCAAGAGTGTAAAGTGACATCATGGGATTGTGGCAGCTGCAGCAGGCAAAGTTTCCTCACGGGCCAATTCTGCATGGAGGGATTTAAACATATTCTTGCTAGCTTAGCCTAAAGATGTTCTCCAGCCTTTCCAACCATTCTGTACACTATTCGATATCTTTTAATAAACTCCTGGGTATTTTTTTTGCATAATTAGCCACCCAGTTTCCATTGCTTATAACTAAAGACCTTGACTAAGACATGGGTAAAATTTGAGTACATAGGATATTTCAACCGAATATTTTTAACCCCAGGATCCACATGGAAAAGAAACATTCTGCTGTTTTGAAAGTTCTGTTCTTTTTCAAAGAACAATGTCTTATGTGAAAAAGGGCTGCTCATCATTTTCAAAGTTAACCTTGATTATTTATGCCATAGATTATTCCAAACTATGGATTATTCTTTTTAAAATGATGTTAAAGTCAAGTAACAAACTTTCTTCTCAGGCGTCACGTGGAAGAACTGGTGTTTGGATGTCACCTGTGGGGTTTTTAATCCTATGGTTTCTCATTGGCAGCACTATGTTTTCAGAGAAGCTTTAGCCCTATGCAATGCCCACTGTGACAATCAACCAGACAGCCTCATTTTCAATAATGTGACCTGAAGAGTGTTTAATTAGCTTTCTTCCTGCCGCTGACTCACCCTCACTTGGATATACACATTATAGAGCCTAAACAGCAGCAGGTCATCTAAGTGAGTTGAAATATGCTATTAGTTCAATTTGGGAGGCCGAGGTGGGTGGATCACGAGGTCAAGAGATTGAGACCATCCTGGTCAACATGGTGAAACCCCGTCTCTACTAAAAATACAAAAAAATTAGCTGGGTGTGGTGGCGTGTGCCTGTAATCCTGGCTACTCGGGAGGCTGAGGCAGGAGAATTGCCTGAACCCAGGAGGCAGAGGTTGCGGTGAGCTGAGATCGCACCATTGCACTCCAGCCTGGGTAACAAGAGCGAAACTCCGTCTCAAAAAAAAAAAAAAAAAAAGAAAGAAATATGCTATTGTTTTCTTGATAATGGGTTCTTTAAAGATCTCAGGTATCATTCAAGTCCCAACAGGCTCAGGCCTCATAGGGTGGTGCAGTATGGCATTTCAGAAGTTTTCTTTTTGTTCCAATCCAGAATTCCAGGTAGACCCTGGGTACTTAGTAGTTGTCGGTTTAAATGCATATATAAATCTGCATACATTTGGACAAAACTTCTCAAATGATGATTCCATTTTTTATTAGGCAGTGACATTTTTCTTTGATTCCTCTGTGTAAGGGAACTTACCACAATGAATAATAAAATACTTGAAGACCAGTGAAATAGCTCACAGGAACTTGGTTGAATAGAATTACAGTGGCTTCTTCAGCAGGGTCTGGGCCTCCTTAGAATGAGCGGACATGACCTGAAATACTGCAACCCTGAGCTGCACCCTCATAACTGAACGAGGCTGTCAGTACCTCAGATAATCATATCTTAAGGATATGTATGGACTCATAAGTATATACAAACAAGTGTACCTGTAAGTGTCTGGTATACAACCAGTTCTCAATAAATTCTTGTTGAATGAATGGTGACAAGGAAGCTAATCAAGAGACCTTTGGGCACACATGAAAGAAATTTCAGTGAAGAGTGGTTCACTCACATAGGTGCTTAAGCTCTGCATATTGCAAGAAGTGCTGGCGAGGGCAGTTCCTGGCTCTGGCTCAACTGTGGTACTTCCATGAAGACAGCTTTTGTCCTGCCACTCCATCCTTACAGGTTATCTGCTCTTGATGCTTGTGGCTACGTGGCTAATGAAAATGTGTCTTCTTCGGTGGCATCTATAAAGCATGTGTGCTGTGGTGTTTGAGTATCTTAATTTTTTGATAGAGGCCAAGAAAGGAAAATGGATGATGTAACTTGTAAGTTATATTAAGTATAAATTTTAAGCAAAAGGGCTTGTGAGTCATAGGAAGATCATAGGATGTATACATTGTAAGTAACCCATATGACAGCAGATACAGGATAAAAGACATTTATGGTTGATATAGAACTAAGAAAACTATTACCTACAGTTAGAGATAGAAAGGCCACATAAACCTGAAATATGCACAAGGTTCAGATGTCACCTGTGGTTTGAAAGCTGTGCCCTTCTACAGCCTCCCCTGGGTGACACCCATGTAGCCCCACATGTCATCTGCCTAAGGCATGCATATGAAAGGCTCGCCTGCTCTTCAGGTAGTTGGGAAGTGATGCTGCGATGACGGGGCGCCACTGCATCAGAGTGGCATGTGTTGGCTACAGGCACCATCTGCCAGTGGACATCCCTGGCTCACCTGTAGTTCTGGTTCAGCAAGAAGGCTGCTGTGGCAAAGAACGGACTGGGTGAGCAAGTATTGTAACACAGGACTCAGGGAGTCTTTCTCCCTCCACCTTTCCCCTTTCTCCTTGCTTCTCATTGTAGACTTTAGATGAACTCAAGTCTCTGAGGTTCAGTATCTTAGTTCAGGGTGTGACTGCTGCTCCATGACCTCAGGGACAGCCTTTCTGGTACTGCAGTCAGGGACTACTGTGGCATGGGGAGGTTTTCCCACCTGGTATCACTACCTCCACATTGCAGGTAGGAACACAGAGGTAGGCAGTGCAAGGGGACCCAGGCTTCACTGTCTTCTAATAAGCAATTCTAATCTTTTCAGAAAAGCTTCCTGACAGACTTCCCCTGATATTTCACCAGCTAGAATATTTCATGTCACTGGGACACCTCTAGCCTGCAAGGGAGGCTGAGGCAGAATTCTCAGTTTCTGAAGCCTCCGTCATAGAGGTGAGCAAGGAGAAAAGGTTGGGGGAAAAATATGGGAACAGGTAGCTAGTGGTCTCTGCCCCAGGTATGATATTGAATCTGAGGCTCAGAATTTTTGTTGACAAAATGTGTCCCTATGTCGCTGGATTTTTGTGAGGATAAAATAAGTGCTCTACATGAGAATGCCTTCCATGCTGTGGGACCCATCAAAGTGACTCAGACGTTAGTTTTAGTAACTCCATTCTGTCTTTTCTGCAGAACAAACTGGGTATCCTGCCATTTTTTTTTTTTTTTTACTAAGTTAAACTCCTCAGAGTGACAAATTAAGGCCTTCTGCAACGTGGCTCCAATCTATCCTCTCTCTTCTGTCTTACCCTGACTCACAGGGTAAACACTCCAGTGTCTGAACAGGCCCCATGCTGTGCTGTCTGAGGGGCTCTGCCAGTTCCTGGAGGTGCTTGCCTCTCACACCCTCCTCCTGACCAGCCCCAGGCCAGGCCCAGAGCCTTCAGCACCTCTCCAGCTTCCCTATAGTCAGGATGACTTTCTCTAGTCCCTGTGGTCCCACAGATCCCACTGTCGCTTTATTAAAGCAGTCTGAAATGTTTCCAGCTAGCTGTATAGCTTCAAACTTCCAAAATTTAATTTCCTTAAGCAGACAGTATCCCAGCACAGAGCCCAGAAACAAAATAGGGGCTCAGGGTATTTTTAATCCTGCCAGTGGTTGAACTGGGGAGGAGCTTCAAAAATGTTCACATGGCCCATCTAAACATTTAACATATCGTGCCCTAAAGTCATTCTAAATATATACTTTCAGATGGTTAAAAGCTGTTTACTCTAGGAGTCAAGTTTCAGGTTGATAGGTGGAGCTCTGACCAAGATGCCCTTTAGGCCCCCTAGTTTCCCTCTGTGTTGCGTGACAGTCCCATGGATTCCAACAGGACAGGGATCCCCCAGGTGGTGGAGGGCAACAGAGACGTCAGGTCTAGGAATGAATTCATTAAAAGCCCCTCGCTAGGGCCGGGTGCGGTGGCTCATGCTTGTAATCCCAGCACTTTGGGAGGCCGAGGCGGGTGGATCATGAGGTTAAGAGATGGAGACCAACCTGGTCAACATGGTGAAACCCCGTCTCTACTAAAAATACAAAAAATTAGCTGGGCATGATGGCGCGTGCCTGTAATCCCAGCTACTCGGGAGGCTGAGGCAGGAGAATTGCCTGAACCCAGGAGGCGGAGGTTGCGGTGAGCCGAGATCGCGCCATTGCACTCCAGCCTGGGTAACAAGAGCAAAACTCCGTCTCAAAAAAAAGCCCCTCACTTTCGTTGGAGGATGCAGACTTGGCTTGTTGAGTTAGCACAGGCTTTCATCCCCAAAATTGACTACATACCTGTATCTGGAAAGAAATCTAAGTCAGTACTTGGAAATTTTAATCGGCGCTGAATCTGATTAAATGAAAACAGGAAAACATGGTCATATGGACTCATAGTAGATTTGTTATAAAACAAAAAGCCCCTCAACAACTTTTCTTCAAATTAAAAGTTTAGACATAGGTAACATGACTGTAGATACTGCATCTCTTAGACACCAAATGTTAACAATGATCAAGTTTTTTTTGGCATTTGTTAAAACATGCTATTTTACCATCTTAGAATTTTTTTAAATAGACTTTTCTCCATGATGTTATTAAATTCATCAAAAGAGGCATAGTTATGTTTTAAAAAAATCAGTCTAAGAATTCATTAGTTGTAAAAATACATAGCTTGACAAGAAATGTTTTCAAAATGTGAGCTTTGTATTTAATTGAAAAGTTTGGTAAACACTTCCTCTATTTCATTTCTGTTTTGAAAGAACTTACATGCTTTAAACAGCAAAATAAGCATTTCAAAATAGATAAAATACATGAATTTTCAAAACCTATACTGAGCTTATAAAGGATTTCACTTTGATAAGAGACATCAGAGGTAAGTTTTTTCAAGTTGCCATCTCATAATGGAGCATTTCTAGATGTCTAAGCTATTTAGACTGAGGCATTGAATATTGATTATATCTTTTATGTTCTTCACGAATTCCAGAGAAAATTGTAGGAGTTTAATAGCTTTTATTTCCATTTGATCAGATTGTAAAGGACATATTTATAAAAATTCTTTGTAACATTATAAGCTCATAGAAACAATGAAAGAAGAGTGACCAGAAATAACTGCTTAATTTTTATTTGAATCTATGGAAAATTTATTTTAAGGTGCCTTTGAATATTGACAATCAAATTTTAGAAACTAATAATTATTTGTGCAGGGGTTCAATTCAATGACCATATAGATTCATTTTTTGAAATAGTCTCTCTCTGAGGCTCAGGCTGGAGTTTAGTGGCACAATCTTGGCTCACTGCAACTTCCGCCTCTTGGGTTCAAGCGATTCTTGTACCTCAGCCTCCCGAGTAGCTGGGATTACAGGCATGTGCCACCATGCCAGGCTAATTTTTGTATTTTTAGTAGAGACAGGGTCTCATCATTTTTCTCAGGCTGTTCTCAAGCTCCTGACCTCTGGTAATCTACCTGCCTTGGCCTCCAAAGTGCTGGGATTATAGGCATGAACTACCATGACAGGCCAAAATATTGAGTCTGAGCAAGATTATAGGTGGTGGAAAAAATATTTCCTATAACAAGGAAAAAGAATCATCAGGGTCCTGTGGTAATGTCTGAGTACACCTCAGGTCCACCCCAGTTCTGGGGAGTCAGAATTCTGTCCAATTTTTACTGCTAGAAGAATGGATGTTTTAGAGAGGTGAGGACTTTCCTTTCTCCTGATGTGTTGTACTATAACCAGAAAACAAAGGGTAGAGCACACGGAAGGAAGAAAGGGAGAGAAAAAGAGGGAGAAAGGGAGGGTAGATAGGAAGGAGGGTGGTAGGCAGGCCAAGATTTCATCTACTCCCAAAGACAAATTTCTTTTTCACAGTATTTCTAAGGTGCCAATTTAAAACACTGTTTTTAGATCATCTGTAAGTTAGAGGTGGCTGAGATTGTTAGATCTGTTTATGGATCCAATGCAGAATGTCTTTTCCTGTTATTTTTGGACATTACCCTGGTAGGTGTAGCGTTGAAAAGAATAGTCATTCCCTTTAAAAGATGTCAGGCATCCTTCCCCCTCCTCTCTGCCCTGCCTCCTCCTCCTTCTCATCCTCTTTCTCTTTTTTCTTCCCTCTTTCTCCCAGTGAAGGCTACTGCAGTGGCATGTAAAAAATATTTCAGGCAAGTTTGAGAAATAAAAGCAGATTGGTGACAAAAAGGATATTAAAACCAGGAAAGAGTTAGGAAAGTAGAATTGCTGATAAACTCCTCTAGCATCCTGCAACCTTCGAGAGCCTGTTTGATCCGACTTCATAAAACAAATTGCTACATTTTGCTTTTCAAACTCATCCCACATCAGAAGGTAAAAAACAAGTCATACTTTGTCTTTTGGTTTAAGAAACTGAAAATAGTTTCACTAAACGAATGGCTTGCATAATGAAAAATATTAATAGTCCTACCGAGAATACTTTTGATCTGGAAATTCTTGCTCTTTTGTTTATCCAACAAGACAAAGATGTACTGTATTAATGACTAGAATTATTTACTGAGCTTGCCAGTACCGCCCCGCCCGCCCCCGTTTCCTATCACCTTCATGCAGAATTCGGGGTGACCTCATTTTGAAATGCAGGGATGAACTCTTTGATCATGCATCTCTCCTTCTGTGACTCATGCTCTCAATGCATTCATAAGATGATTTATAAGTGGGGGAATGTATGTATGCAAGGGATTAAGCCCTTTGTATTTTGCATTTCTTTTGTCTTTGAAATAGTCTCCTTCAGAATTGTCAATGCAGAGCACACTTGTCTTCCAGGCAAACAGGTGAGGTCCAGATTGCCAGAGTTGAGAACAGCTCTGCTCCTCCAAGATTTAAGAAGGTAGGAAGTGGCTGGGCACTGAGCAAGTGCAGGACTTTCTCATTTCAGCCTGGCCCAGAGGCTTGGGATGGCAGGTTCTCATGATGTATTCTTCACTTTCAGATGTGGAGTTGGGGGAATGGTCTGAGCCGAGTTTCTTCCTTCTCAGTTCTCTCTTTCTGGCCTCGTGTGTGGGCTGATAGGCCTCCAGAGTTTGTTCAAGAACCAACAGGGAGACCTTCAGAGTGCGGCATTCTGGGATTAAGAAGCAGGAAGAAGCTCACCAAGGCAGGACACCAGTCCTGGAGAATGAAGACTCCTGGCCACCCCACTCCCAGGATTCCTCAAAAACTTTGCAAACTGGGCACACTATTCCTGCTGTTCCAGAGAGAATGACTAGCAATTTAAAGACCAGTCAGAGCCCAAGAATCCTTGGTCCTCGGCCTATTAGTAGGTCATAGAAGAAAACAGCAGTGATGAGATGAAAATGTCGGTGGCATTAGAAATGCCAGGGCAGATGTGCTGAAGAAACTGCTTGAGGGTGGCTGAAATCCATGCCCAGCATCTACTGGTACCTCTCTGTGATTTAATCTGGAGTAAATTTGACACAAAAATCCCATTCACCTGATCTCCTTGATCTCCAAAAAATACATTTCAGTTGATAGAAACATTAGATGTGCATATTTTTTTTTTCTGAAGAGTAGTGTCTAAGTTAATATATTTTAGAAGTTAAGGGCTTGTAGATGGTATATCCCCACCAAAAAACTACAGGAGAACAAGGCAGAGGTGGATAAAAATGTGCCTGTGATGGCCTTCTGCTGGTGTAGGTGAGCCTCCCTCCTGAGCAAGCATCCATGCTGGTTTCTATCTGGGAGAACATGACCTGGAAGGAGACATTTGACCTTTCATATAAAAAGCCTGTACAAGAGACAACAGGAATGCAAGATAGTCATTGATCCGTGAAACCCACCCGTGCAAATTCTGAAGTCTGGGGAAGGCCTGAGAAAGAGGTGTCCAGGCCTGGGCATGGCAGTGCATTTGGCTGAGCTGGGTGTAACCAGGGGAGGGGGATTGCCCAGGCTGTTGCTCGCAGCAATTGGAGAGATGGAGCCACACAGCGAGCTCTGCACCAGAGCCTCTGACTGGAGAGATGACAGTCCTTGGGTGGACATTTCAACTTCCTGTGGTTCCTTGGGTTTTGTTTTGTTCTCTATCTCCAAAACTATCTAACTTTTTATGTAATGCTGAAATCAATTATCCAATCATTCATAGATTGCTTTCTTTCACATTTATGTTCAAGATGGGCTGGGATTTTTTAAGCTATTTTTGCTAAATTTTGAAATCATGATTTGGAAAGCTTTGTGAAATCACACAGGATGCTTTTCAACTAGTTCTAAAAAATCGATAATCTATAAAATAGAGTTGTACAATACAAGAATAAGCATTTTCCAGAGTTTGATAGTCCTTGAGTAAATTTATCAGGGTCCAAAAAAAAGCAAAACACAGCAAACAAGGAAACGGATTGCTGATCCTTCTTTTTGCCTATTTTGCATATATGGATTTATTTCTTTTGAAATATGATTCAAAGTACAGATAATTAAGACCAGATGGTTGCTATAATTCAAAGTAGGTAACATTAAAAATTCCAATCATCAAAATCTCTCAGCAAGTTTTGCCCCATAATAGGAAAAAGTAAAAAGATGTTAAATGTAACAAGATGCCCCGAAGAAATCAGAAAAATGAAAATAGAAATTTCAGGACTCATTAAAATGCATGTTAAAGTATTTTCTGATTATATAAGTAACATATATTTAGCATTTAAATATATAAAAACTATGCAGAAAAGTCAAGGACATGAAGACTAACCATAATTTTATTTCTCCAGTGAAACGATTACTTACATTTTAAATTATGTCTGTCCTTTTTACAAACATACAATAAATTCCTAATGCTGATAGTGTTAAAAAAAAAAAAAAACTTGAGGTAATGCATATTGGTTCAATTTGGCTATTCCACATGTTTACATATTTTTAACTGTGTTGTACACAATAAACATACAGTTTTTATTTGGTAATCTAAAAATTCATTAATTTGAAAATATTCCCTTGGAGAATATGAGAACTACAACAAAGAAAAAAAATCGCTTAAAATTTTCTGTACCAGAAATAATTCCTCTTATTTGTAGGCTCTGTATTTTTGCCTGCATAGGGCAGGAATTAACATACTTTTTTCTGTAGAGGGCCAGATACTATAATATTTCAGGCTTTCAGATATTTTGTGTCAACTGGAAAATCATGAGATGTATAAATTTAGAGAGGAGACTTCATGATAAAGGGTTACAGCCTGCAAGGTGGCAATCCCACAGGCTGAGAAGCACAACCTAAGGCAGAGCCTGAAAAACAGGCACATCTAGGAAGGGAAAGATGAGACAGGGATTTATGCTAAAGGGACTGACCAAATACACCTATTTAGCAGGTTACATTAGGAGCTATAAATATGCATGGAGGAGATCTTGTCCCATGTTCACTTTGGGGTAGAGACTTAACATTTAAATGTATTACAACGAGGCCCTATATAGCTACAGGTGAAGCAGGGACGTGAAGACATTAATGTAAATGTAAATGGACCAGAACCAGTCCATCTTCAGGGGGTTGTCGCTAATTAGAAAAATATACTGAAATCGGGCTCCTGTCCAATCAAAACTGTAGTTACGGCTGCGGAACAGGGGCTGGGGGATCGGCTCTAGTGGCAGGTGATGTGGCCCAGGCTGGGGTGCTGTGGCTCAATCTGGACTCACTGCAACTTCCGCTTCTCAAATTCAAGTGATTCTGCTGGGACTACGAGCATGCGCCACCACGCCCGGATAGTGTGTGTGTGTGTATGTGTGTGTGTGTGTGTGTGTGTGTGTGATTCTTTTCTTTTTCAGAGTCTTGTCTAGTTGCCAGGTGCCAGGCTGGAGTGCAATGGCGCAATCTCGGCTCACTGCAACCTCTGCCTCCCAGGTTTAAGCAATTCTCCTGCCTCAGCCTCCCGAGTAGCTGGGACTACAGGTGTGTGCTGCCATGCCCAGCTAATTTCTGTATTTTTAGTAGAGACGGGGTTTCACCATATTGGCCAGGATGGTCTCGAGCTCTTGATCTTGTGATCCGCCTGCCTCGGCCTCCCAAAGTGCTGGGATTACAGGCGTGGGCCACCGCACCCCACTACTTTAAGAGTGGTGGGGGAACCTGGCTTAACCCTGGCTTGGCACGGCCTTAGGTCTTGTGTATAATTTGGTGTCCTTTTGCCACAAAGAGTTTGTACTGTCAGTCTTATGATCTCTATTTTAATATCAATGCCAGTCAGTCGTATCTAAACCACAAAAAGGAAAAGTTATAAAGAGGCGTGCTCTACCTCCGACCTTGTCACACTTAGGAACTCAGTTTTTAAGGTTTCTCTTGGGTCCTCTTGGCCAAGGAGGGGGTCTATTCAGTCAGTTGGGGGGCTTAGGATTTCATTTGTAGTTCTTAAGCGTCACAGTTAACCACCTCTGCCAGTGTAGTTTGAAAGACAGTAGGACAATACTCAGACAAATGGGTGTGACTGCGCTTCAATCAAATTGTATTTGCAAAAATAAGATTTGATTTTCGGGTTGTAGTTCGCAAGGCCCGGTGGCATAAATACAGTACATTTGTGGATCATGTTGTATATGCTGTTTGTAACCAGCTTCCCCTGCCCAAGCTTTCTTGTGACTATTTGAAGTCAAACTGTAATTCTTAAACGTGCATTTGTGTGGCTTCAATGTATTTTTATATCTGTGTACTGTGGTTTGTATCTTAAAATCCCGTATTAGACTTTATGACTTAAAATCTTTAACATTGTAACTCTGAAAATGATTTATATATAATCTTGTGTGTCTGTTTCAGATTTTTTAACAGAAGTTTATGGAAGTTAAACTATTGGATCACATAGAATGATTTATTAGGTTTGAAAAACATATTGCCGAATTGTCCCATAGAAAGCTTACATCCTACCAGAGTCAGAGTAACTGCTTCCCCACACGTTCACCACCTCCTGAATCCATTTAACTTTTTGATTCATGTTCCTACCAATGATATTCATCTTCATGCTTAGATTTATGTTCCTACCAATGATATTCATCTTCATGCTTACTGGTTATTTAACTTCTTTTTGGTGAATTTTCTTTTATAGTTGGTAGCGTTCATTCTTTTCTGTTGATTGGTGGGAGACTTTATACATAGTAAGACTAAAATTTTTTTTTTTTTTTTTTTTTTTTTTGAGACGGAGTTTCGCTCTTGTTACCCAGGCTGGAGTGCAATGGCGCGATCTGGGCTCACCGGAACCTCCGCCTCCTGGGTTCAGGCAATTCTCCTGCCTCAGCCTCCTGAGTAGCTGGGATTACAGGCACGCGCCACCGTGCCCAGCTAATTTTTTTTATTTTTAGTAGAGACGGGGTTTCACCATGTTGACCAGGATGGTCTGGATCTCTTTGACCTCGTGATCCACCCACCTCGGCCTCCCAAAGTGCTGGGATTACAGGCTTGAGCCACCGCGCCCGGCCTAAAATTTCTTTGACACATGTGTTGTAAATGCCCCTTTTGTTTATTTTCTTTACATTCAATTGACAGGCTTTTAATTTAAGAAACTTGTTTTAAAGTAATTGAGTAAATTTACAACTTTGCATTTTTTCTTATTCATCGAAAGAACTTAACTGTATCTTCAAGGCTATGTTAATTTCTCAAACCATTTTACTCCTGAAATTTAAAATTAGGAACTCTATGTATTTAGTTTTCAAATAGCTATTTAAGAACTATTTTGTGTGAAACACCATCTTAATTACACAGTTATTATAAATGCTAGAGTATATTTTGATATATTTTATTCTATTGCATTAATCTTGGTGCCATTTTACCAGCATGATGGAATTTCAATGAAAATGTTATGATGTTATTGTATAGCAGTGTAAGTCTTTCGTAGTTTTTGACATTTTCTTAATCTGTGTTACAAACTAAGTTTAGAATAGCTTTAAATTGTCCAGCCATGTTTCTATTGGATCTGCAATAATCCTATGAATTGATTTAGGGAGATTACTATCCTTATGATAGTTTGTTTCCACTCAGCATAACGATCTGTGTTTGTTCAAGCCTTCTTTGCCTCTTGTTTTCTTTGAGTTCTACATATTTATTTGTAAGTATGCTTTAATTCCTTGGGGCTATTATGAATTGGGCTTTTTCTGTTCATTATATATCTCTAATTTGAATTTCCACATACCTACTCACCTAGGCTTAGGGTCCAAGAGTAATTCTAAACTCTTGTCTACCCAGTCCACATGTTCCGCAGACTCTGCTGCCTTCTCTTCTCCACCCCACTGTCACTGGCTTCATGCAAGCTCTGAACACCTGCTGACTGGACGATTCTACATTCTTTCACACCGGTCTCCCCACATCCAAAGTAATTTCTCTACACCTTTCACTTTATCAATGAGTGATTTCCCTAAAATTCAAATGTTATCATACATCTCTTCTAACTCTTTACCATTTCGCCATTGACCATTAGCAGATTTTTAGGCATAGATGACCTTGATGCTCAGGTCATTGTCTCCATCATCTCCTGCCCCAATCTCACTTATCACTAACTTTCAGTCTCTAGACTGCTCAGTTTCATTTACACACCAGCAATGAGGCCTCCAGACTTAACATGCACCCTTTCCTCAGCCAGCACGTCATCCCCATTGCTGCTGTCCACCCGGAAAACACCCACTTTCTCATCTTTTAAGTCTCAAATCAAGAGTGCCTCCTCAAGAAAGATATTCCTATTTTTCTCTTCCTAATCCCAGAGTAAACCACACCTCCTACCTTTTGATTCCCAGATCCCTGTATTTGTCACAGCATCTGTTACGTGACAGTATGCCGTTCCTGCATATCTGCTTTTTCTTACCAGACTGAACATCATACTCGTCACATAATTGATGCTGACTGCAGCAGGTAATTTCCAAATTTTAATGGCTTAATACAGTGAAGGTCTGCAGCTCTCCATGACAGCTTGAGTCCAAATGGTGAATGAAAAATCAGTTTCCGGCCAGGCACAGTGGTTCACACCTGTAATCCCAACACCTTGGGAGGCCAAGGCTAGCAGATCATAAGTTCAATATATCGAGACCATCCTGGCCAAAAATGGTGAAACCCTGTCTCTACTAAAAATGCAAAATAAATAAATAAATAAATAAACAAACTGGGTGTGGTGGAGGGTGCCTGTAGTCCCAGCTACTTGGGAGGCTGAGGCAGGAGAATCGCTGGAACCTGGGGGGCGGAGGTAGTGATGAGCCGAGATTGCACCACTGCCCTCCAGCCTGGGTGAAAGAGCAGAGACTCCGTCTCAAAAAAAAAAAAAAAAAAAAAGTCTCCCTCTGCTTCATGATGCTGCCTTTTTTTTGTTTGTTTGTTTGTTTGTTTTGAGACAGAGTTTCTCTCTTGTTACCCAGACTGGAGTGCAATGGCTCGATCTCAGCTCACTACAACCTCTACCTCCTGGGTTCAAGCAATTCTCCTGCCTCAGCCTCCCGAGTATCTGGGACTACAGGCGTGCGCCACCATGCCCAGCTAATTTTTTTGTATTTTTAGTAGAGACAGGGTTTCACCATGTTGACCAGTATGGTCTCGATCTCTTGACCTCGTGATCCACCTGCCTCGGCCTCCCAAAGTGCTGCGATTATAGGCGTGAGCCACCGCATCCGGCCAATGTTGCCATTTTAGATATATGGGCTGAATAACTTCCACAGAGAGGAAAGAGAGGCTATGAGGGCCTCATAGCTGGGCATATGGCCAATTCTGACATCCTTCTGTCCAGATTTCATTAATCAAATCTCTTAACAGATGGTAACCAGACATTATGAAAAGCTGGAAAGGGGTTCTTCCTTTCTGCCTAGGAAAAGGAAATGGACATAGTAAGCAGCACAAGCCAGTGTCAGCCACAACTATGCATGTGAAAGAACTCTATCCTATCTGATAGTTTTAGTATCCCAGCGTCTGCTGTAGTACTTGGCACTCAGAGTGGGCTGAGGTTCTGTGGACAGGAAACGAAAACCCATACCCAAAATAGGGTACCCATTCCTGTCAAAATGAATTGTCGCCCATTCAAGAATGGATGTAGAGCTGGCTCTTTCACCACTGTTTGTTGGAGTTTGGGTTTTCTGAATTGTTCTGGGATTTAGAGTTCTTTGTAGGCTACCTTGTTTCCATTTGAGAGTCCAGCAACACTTCCAGGACCCAAATATCCTGGCAGAACTTAGAACTTTGGCCAGATGGCCAGTGGAGCCATCATAAAAGCTTAACTTAAGCTTGACCCCGGAGGTTTTTCCGATGCCCATTGAAAATTCCCAGGAAATCCGGAGACCTCTCATTTGCTCAGAAATGTTAAGAGCCTTAGTAAATTGATTATCAACCCTAGTACCAAATTCTTTCCCGCATTACCAGAAGGTCTACCCCAACAACAGGACAGTAAGAGAAAAGATCTTCAGGAGATCAGAGATGGCTTGCCTTACAGGAAGGGAGGAGTTAAGGATATTTTACTTGTGAGGAAAGAAAGGATGGTAAAACTGAGATATCTTTTACTCAACAGATTTGCTTGGCTTGAAAGAGAGCTAAGAGACACTGGGCTCAATGGAGTTCAGAATGAATCAAGAAATGAACCATTCAAATGTGGCTGTAGTTACTGTGTTTATCAAAGACAAGATCCTTCTGGGAATGCTAGAATGGGGAATTATGACACAGCTGATTTAGCTATCAACCTTACTCTGGTACTTTGTTACCGGTAATTTTATGCAGCAGGTTGAGAAAGCTACTCCATGCTAGAATAAACTTTATCAATTTTGCTAACGTATGAGTTCTGCTTTCTTGTCTTCTTTCCTTCTTTATAAGTAAGGAAGCTTCTTTCTTTGATACCAGTAACTTTTAAGGAATCTGTAGTTTGAATGTATTTGAATGACTCTAATATACTTTAGTTCTACTTTCATATTTGACCCAAAGAAACACTAATAGATCTTAAGTATTTCCATGTGTTTTAGAAACTTGAAGTCAGTGAGACCAAATACAAAGAATATAGAGTATCGAGAAAGTAGTAATTGTAGAGGACGTGGCTGTTGGGGACACAAGATCGTGCAAGGAATGCTGAGCTTTTTATATCCAATATAAAGAATATCCTATATATCCAATAAAAGGAACATATAGTAGGGGAAAGGTTATAAAGGAAACATTGGGTAGTTTGGCTAAAGCATAATTTGATATAAAGTATATCAAATTATGACATATAATTTGATATAAATAAAGTTAAATTTTATGGTTTTCAAACATTTGAATTGCAATAAAAAACTTTGATGTGCTGTTTCAATTTCCAGTAGCAGATAAATGCGTGTGTGGAGAAACTTACTAAAAATGACATATTTGAGTACATTTATAAAGAGTGAATGGGGTTCACTGTAATCTATTTGATACCAAATAGCTTTTCATCTCTTTGGGAGGGCACCACACTGGGGTCTCGTGCATTCTGTCCTTATGATGGATTGCAGGTGGCTCACCTGACTTTCTGCCTAGTGTCAGACCAAGCTCATGATAGACATTTCTGGATGTATGGTCACCTGATAATCCACGATCAGAAGCTCTGTCTCTTTCAGAGCCCAGTGGCATGCCTGTAGTTGTGTTTTGAAAGGTGTTGGACTGCAGATCCAGATGGCATAGCCTTGTTACCGAGTCTAAGGAGGTCCATGTTGTCATTTTCCTGCTGGGGTCTGCCATAAACCTCACAAGTATCTTTTCTTATAATATATACCTTGAGCATTTCTGGTTTTCCAGGTCCTACAGCCCAAGCAGCAGGTGTCTTGTGTAGCCCAGGTATGTTGTAGAGAGCTCTCCTACAGTGGGTTCCATGTAAAGCTGGCAGCTTTGCATAGCACTTGATGCATGGTCCAGAAAAATAGTCCTGGGTATGCCATGTATACCAATGGAGCCTATTAGGAGTTGTGTTTTCTTTGAAGCTTAAGGTGTGAAACATATATATATATATTTTTACTTGAGAAGCAGGTGTTCTGGCAAACATGAACCAATCTCCAAAAGATTATAATGTAGCCAGCCCTAAGTCATTGGAGACTTTATCTCTTATGTGTATTTGAGGCCTCCATAACCCTTGCTGCTTCCTACTGCCCTAGTCCAATAAGCATAAAGTCAAAGATATAATGGATAAGTATAATCATCTTTAGGGTGTCCAGATGGCTCAAAACTGACTGGCCTATAGAACAGAGACCAAGAGTGAAATGGAACCTTAGGCCATGTATCTGATCTTTTACTGAAGGGAAATTTTAAGCACAAAATTCAGGATGGTGTTGATCCCCGGATGGGGACGGGAAAATATATGACTAGAAAACACATAGCTTCAGGTGCACTGTGTTCTTCCTTCCGTTCCTCTAGGCTGGTTCTGAGAATATGGCTGCTCATTACATTATTCTTAAACCTTGCAGTATGTGCAAAGTATTTTATGGAAATTTTTTAAAGTATTAAAAATTTAATTTTAAAAAGGTGAGAGGTAAGAGGTAGCCAGAGAGATGTCCAAGTTGAGGGAAGGAACTCTCTTTATGATGAAAGAAAAACCACATTATAGGGTACACGGGGAGGACACAGAAAATAAAAGATGCTGGAAGGGACCTCATCAAGATGAGGAGCAGTAGATGGATGACATCCGAATCAAGAAAAAGGACAGATGCGAATATAGCTGATTTTATACATGTGAAGAACAGGAGATTGAGAAATGGGGGTTCATGCCTAATGACTTCACGTTTCTGAGTAAGGACCAGGTAATCTTCTGGCAATGAGACAGTAGCAGTTGGAGAGAGCATGACTGGTTCGGGACACAGGGAGGTTTGTGCAAGGAATGCGGAACTCAGCCAGGAGCCCTGCTGGGTTCCTGAAATCATGGCCATG
This sequence comes from Callithrix jacchus, assembly GCF_049354715.1. Classification (NCBI taxonomy): domain Eukaryota; kingdom Metazoa; phylum Chordata; class Mammalia; order Primates; family Cebidae; genus Callithrix; species Callithrix jacchus. Next base: position 13,921,080 of record NC_133517.1, read on the forward strand.
GTGAGCTCCTCCAGTGGCATTCAGAAGCCCATGGTGATAATGGTGGAGAAAATCAATGATTAGGTAAATCCAAGATTGGGGAGTTTCAGGGAAGATGTGGTAGACCAGGAAGTAAGGATATTGACAGTACAAGCAGCTTAGTGTTTGGGAGGAAGCTGGACAGGAGAGAAAAATCAGGAAGATATAATGTATCGAGGTGGTAAGAGAAGAAAAGCAGGTAAAAGATGGAAGGCAAAATTGAGCAGTGTGAGAAAGCACAAGGCCTGGCCCATGTTGGCCACAAGGTGGCACCATTAGCCCAGTGTGGCAGCAAACTGTTGCTGGCTGGCAGGTGCAATGAGGGCAAAACCATGCTGCTGTGTCCCCAAAGTCTAGCCTGGCATCTGCTACCATGGACAAAGCCAGGGATCTAGAAGAGTATAGATAATCCTATTCAGTGGCTGGTGTACACAATATAAAAAAAGAGATAGAGCAGTCTGGTGCAAGAAGATTCAGGCAGTGACACTGACAAAGGACAAAGCAGAGTGCAGCGTGAGAAAGCAATGTGCTTGAGCTGCAGATGTGAAGTGACTTTGGACAGGTCTTCCAGACATTGAACTGATCACCAGAAAAATGGTCGCGCATCTCACTGCAAAGGCTGCCACACTGAACGCACACAACTTTTCTAGACTGCACTTGTGTGGTCCTCTTGCTAATCAGAATCAAGTTGCCTGAAGATTTTGTACAGACAACTTTATATTTTTATTTTGAGACAGTCTTTCTCTGTCACCAACTCTGATGTGCAGTGGTGCAATTTCGGCTCACTGCAACCTCCACCTCCCAGGTTTTAGCGATTATTCTGCTTCAGCCTGCCAAGTAGCTGGGATTATAGGTGTGCACAACCATAGCCGGCTACTTTTTATATTTTCAGTGGAGATGGGGTTTCACCATGTTTGCCAGGCTGGGTTCGAACTCCTGACCTCAAGTCCTTCGTCTCCCTCAGCCTCCCAAAGTGCTGGGATTACAGGCATGAGCCACCACGCCCAGCCCGGACAACTGTATTTTTAAATGTTCATTCCAGAATTTTGTTAAGAGCACCTTTGTCAAGGTGACAGTGCGTCTATAAAAATGTTCTGGGCATTGTGATAGGTACAGAATCTTCTTGATACATCCAAACACACACAAATATATAGAATCCCGGACTTACTTGTGAAGTACATTGTTGATGTCCTATTTAGTCTTGTCATGCACACAAAGCAAGCCTGAAAAGTCAGTAAGCCTTTCAGTTCAGAAGAAATCAAAGCCACAGGCAATATAATTTAGCTAACTATGCAACTTAAGTCCCTTCCCACTTGCTTTAATTCTTCTAAACATCTTGAAACTAGTTGTTCCCTTTCTAATTTACTGATCCCTTGCAAAGTTACATATACAGCTCACTTTGTTTCTGGCAAACATTTATGAAGCAACTTCTATGTGCAAAGCTCTGTGCTGGGGGCTGAGGAAGAAAATGCTTCTCAGCTAATGTGCTTCTGCCTCAAGGAGCGCAAGGGTCTTAAAAAATGAGATGTGCACAAAGAGCTATAACAAGTCAGAGCTCAATAAGGGCTCTAAGAATGCTGTCAAATTCCTCCTCCAGACTTCAAAGATAATGCTCAGTGGAATTAATATAGCATTCATATGTTGGTGGTGGCATTACAAACGATGCATACTTCTTTGGAAGAACTAATTTGGCAACATGTGTTAAAGGAAGTAGAAGTGTTTTAGGTTCCAACAGTCTCCTCTCAGCCCAGCCTGAGGGGCTGAGTCCTGCTGGAATGGGTCCTGGAAGGATCCAGGCAGAAAACCAAGTCAGAGGCCCTGGAGACGTTACCTTTGTGAGAAATACTATCACAGGGCTCAAAACACAGAGAGGTAATGATAAAGCCCGTGAAGTGAGTTGTTAGTGGAGGAATCGGGTGATGGCACTCACTGTAAAATCTTTTGACATCGATAAGTGTTGGTGAAAAGTTTCAGAGTAAGACGCAGGAGGAAAAAAATCATATCCCAATACGATCTTTGTAATGTTAGTATTGAAAAAGAAAAATTGAAAAGACTCCCTGGGAGTTGATTAGGAACCCAGAGAGCAGCAGTGGCCTTTTCAAAACCGGAAGTAGGGCAGCCAGGCAAGCATCGGCCAGCAGCCGACACCCTGCACCTGCTCCTCCTCAACTCTGCGATGGCATGACACGCCAGATTCATTTCCATGGGCCGGGATACAATAGGAGAGACATCTTACTGTTACACTTCTCCACTCAACTTTAAGGAACTAGTAAAAACATATCATATGAAAAGTCTTATTTTAAAAATGTTTCATTTCAAAAATAACTACTGCACATGACACTGTTAAAAGAAATGCAGGAGCCAGCATGGTGTGTGCACTATGTACTTAACCATGCAAAAGAGCGTTTGGAGAATGACTGCAAAAGAAAAGACAGCAAAGGCTGTTTGGGTGATAGCATTGTGGGTAATTTCTCTATACCTTATTTTCTAAGTTTTATGTCAATAACATTACAATGAATATCAAGAAATGGAAAAAAATTACTGCTTTCCCTGAAGATACAAACACGTTTGATTGGACACAAGAGAATTCATTATTTTCACTGAAGACAGGTAAGCGTGATGAGTAAGCACAAGCAAGTTGTGGGACTTTTCTTTTTTTTTTATTTTTTATTTTTTATTGGATTTTAGGTTTTGGGGTACATGAGCAGAGCATGTAAGACAGTTGCGTAGGAATACACGTGGCAGTGTGCTTTTCTTTCCTTCTCCCCTTCACCCACATTTGGCATTTCTCCCCAGGCTATCCCTCCCCACCTCCCCCTCCCACTGGCCCTCCCCTTTTCCCCCCAATAGACCCCAGTGTTTAGTACTCCCCTTTCTGTGTCCATGTGTTCTCATTTTTCATCACCCACCTATGAGTGAGAATATGCGGTGTTTCATTTTCTGTTCTTGTGTCAGTTTGCTGAGGATGACGTTCTCCAGATTCATCCATGTCCCTACAAACGACACAAACTCATCATTTCTGATTGCTGCATAATATTCCATGGTGTATATGTGCCACATTTTTCCAATCCAGTCTATTTTCAATGGGCATTTTGGTTGATTCCAGGTCTTTGCTATTGTAAACAGTGCTGCAATGAACATTCGTGTACATGTGTCCTTATAGTAGAACGATTTATACTCTTTTGGATATATACCCAGTAATGGGATTGCTGGGTCAAATGGAATTTCTATTTCTAAGGCCTTGAGGAATCGCCACACTGTCTTCCACAATGGTTGAACTAATTTACGCTCCCACCAACAGTGTAAAAGTGTTCCTTTTTCTCCACATCCTCTCCAGCATCTGTTGTCTCCAGATTTTTTAATGATCGCTTTTCAAACAATCTAAACCTGTGCAGAGATTGGATAAACCCACCTTGGGGTCCACCTGCTCTCCCTCATGAGAATCCTGGCCTGTGAGCCAACACAACCAATGGGAGCAACAAACATTTGGCCGAAAATGCGGCCCATTTCCAGACTGGGGAGTGAGAAAACTCCATGAAAGGGCATTTGATCTGCACCGTGAAGGAAGAGCAGAAATTCAGGAGTCGTGAGGAGTCTAAGATGGAAAGTACAGTCTCTCTAACAGGCAAGAACTTTGACTAGTGCAGAGGTAGAACGTATCCTTCCCGTTTGCCTGGAGATGTGTAGTGAGATATGGGCCAGTAAGACTGAAGGCAGGTGAAGCCAGGTCAATTTCCTGTGGTGGGGGAGGGGACACCTGTGAGTGACATATATCAAGGTGGTCCTATGTGATAATACTTTTCAAATTTTCTAGAAGTGCCACCCTACTCCCAAGACCTCGCAGTGGCTTCTATCCTGTTGACTGGACCTCCAACTCTTATTTCAGAGGGAAGGCAGCCTTTCTGGTAGCTTGCCTCCCTCCATATGACCTTCCATAGTTCTCATTTCCAAATAAATGTCAGACATTCCCTCGGTCAAGTACAGAAGCTTCAAAATATTTACAGCCAGTGGGTATTTAGACTGAAGTATTTAAATCTCCTTAAATGAGCATAGCAAATTAAAAACAAACCAGGATAGCCACACATTGAATGGGGGCAGGGGAGAACTAGAGATTCATTAAAGACAGACCTCTAAGTGTTAGCAGTGAACAGATACAGCAACACATTTTTAAAAGGTGAAATTACACATGCTTTCTCTGAAAAGAAATTATCTTGATTTGGAAAAAAAATTCTTGTTTTGATATTAGAGGGAAAGAAATTGTCTGATCAGTTAGAGGTGACCTGAAAGTATGACACTTCTTTTTCCACATCTCTCTCTCTCTCACTTGTACAGAAACCTTACATAATGGAAACCAGGAGATTTGACCTTTCATGGAAATCAGTTATCACTTCCCTGAGGTCTCCCTTTTTTCTAATTTTCCTCCATTCCATCCCTGTCTCCTGTCCTTGCCCTCAGCTTGCTCCCTTCCACCTTTTTTAGATGTAAAATATGTCGAATATTTGTTCTTGATCTTCATTGCCTTGCAATCTGAGCAGAGAGGCCAACAGGTCAACTTATCACTACAGGAAATGCAATTAAGTGCAACAGTAATGGAGTGTTAATAACAAGTTATGAGAGCAACCAAACACAGCTGTGAGGAGTGGGGCGGGTATTCTGGAAAAGCCTCCAAGGGATGGCACCTGACCTGAGGGAGGAAAGGTGAGTGGGAGTGGAGCAGGGCCAGCCACTGGGACAGGCTTCGCAGAACCTCTTTGAGTTTGTTTACACATATTTTTAGCCAGGCCACCCACATGCCACCTATGGCTAAGGTTTTTGCTTTCTGAACCAAGTATCTTCCCCCTTTCTTCAACATGCTCTTCCTGTACTTTCACGAACAAATTCAAACCTAAGACTGTCATTCCAGAATACCGCTAGCAATTAACCACCAAGTTTGCCTTACCAATCTTCCCTTATTCATATTGACTGTGTCTACGTTACACGCACAAAAAAGCCTGGAGGGCAATTACGCTTTACAATGGAAGCAATGACGTTTTCATGTTTCCCTCCAACCAGGATCTCTAGAGAAAGTTCAGGTTTGCCAAGATGTCTGGAAAAGAGCACCCAGTGTGAGACAAATTTTGACTGCTTCAGAAAATTATGGACAACTTCTACTGCTCAATGACTAGCAAAAACCCCAGAAATAGTGCCCATTTTGAAAGCATAAAATGTCCTATAACACCAAAATGCTTGCTAAGCCTGTTTTCAAGAAAAGGATAAAACTTAGCTGTTTGTCAAAGAAATTCTTTGAAGCTGCAAGAAAATTATGCTTATTTTACAAATTTCTATACTTGGTGATAATCTGACTCATTTCTCAGTGGATTTCACCTAATGGAAACATAAATGCTTTGATGACTGAGTCCTTTGATTGGCCAAAGAGGAGAACTGATGTAATTACAAACCCACCTGTTCTTTGACGTTAGCTGTTATAACAAGAGAAGTCGCTGCCTTAGAGTTTCAAAATATTACAATTTTACTGAGGGTTATTCCTTGCAAAGTTCAAAGATAAGTTCTTTCCATATTTTACTTTATTCTAATAGCAATTTATAAGATGCATAATACTGTTTTATGGATTAGGAAAGTGAGATTTAGCTAAGTTAAATAACTTGCTCAGGGTGAAAACCAGGGCTTAATGAAGCTGAGATTGAAACCCAGATGTGTCTGACTTCACAGACTTCACTGCTGAGATATACTTTGTCTTCTCACTGGAAGCTGTAAGAGCAGCATCTGGTGATCTGTGAAAGAAATCTTTAATGGGTGAAGGCAAAATCAAAGGCTATAGAAAATCCAACACAGAGACACATAAAACCTAGTTCATCTGTATTTCTGGTATATATCCTACTTTGAACAATCTGTCATTTGTTTGTTGCAATTAACTGAGTTGCAGCCTGCCATGCTATTTCCTAAAATAAACAGGTACAAGGTTGAGAATGTTTGCACTGGAATTACATATTCACATCCTCAAACAGAAGCTAGAAAATAAAACCGCACTTTATGACTCAAACTGTCATCGAGGAGCTCACATGTGGGGGACATGGTGGATGTCTCCAGCACACCACGTAAGCACTTGGTTACTTAGTAAGTCAGAATGATAATACCCATAATACCGCTGCAATTGTTGTACATTCTCACCACTATCACATTGTTTAGTTTGTAAAGTTTTGTTGCTTTCCTTTAAACAGAGATCTTTGGACTATTACATGTAAAATTATTTTAAGGTCAGGCTGAAGGGAGTGAGGGAATTAGAAGAAAGGAGTTTATAAAATTGTTTCTGGTTAATAAAGAGCTGTTACTCATGTGTTTAAAGAGGCAAGCGGCATTCAGTAAGATTTTAACCGAAGATGAAATCCAATCTCTTTGGGGTTCTGGACTTTTCTAATTAAATGAGTGGGAGAACACTTTTTTCCAACTACTGAGTTTGAGATAGAGCCAAAGAAAACAATTTACACAGAACTAAAAAAAAAGTCTAGCAATATTAAGGCTTGAGAAACAAGAAGGCCCTGCGCTAAATTGAAATGCTAACTTGCCAGCCTAGCCTCAGCTAAACAAATTAAAATGTGACATTCCCTTTAAACCCTGAAGCCTCAGCATCAGCGTGTATTGACTGCACCTGGCTTGGGTATTGAAGCAAATGCTCCCCTCATTACAGGCATGTGGCCAACTCTGTGCCATCTCTTTGGCAAATCACGACATAGTCTTTAGCATCAGTTCCTCATCTGTAAAATGAGAGAATTAGGCTGACAAGAATTAGCTCTAAGGATTCGCCTAGAGTTAATGGTTAATTCTTAATCCAATATTACTTCCCTTTGGGATCTAGAATGATCTTCTGGCAACCTGTGGCATAATAATATTTAATCTTTCTCCCCATTTCCTGACAGAGACCCTGTCATTTCCTAAGCAGTGGGGGTGATGGGAACAGTACTAAGAGCTTCTAAATCCCTTGGAATTTCCTGGGTGACAGGAGGTGACTCTTGGTGGGCTTCTGGATAGCTTTAGAATAAAATCTGGTTACTAGAAAGACCTAAACCTTGATTTAAAACCTAGAACTTCAGCTCCACTCTCCCCAAACTCTGGGTAGGGGAGAGAGGATGGAGATTGCGTTAATAATAAACCATGCATATGCGATGAAATCTCCATCAAAGCCCCTTAATGATGAAGTCCAGAGAGTTTCTGGGCAGGTGATGCTGCCACTGTGCCGAGAGGGTAATGCACTCTGACCACAGGATAGACACTCCAGAACGCACTGTATGAACTTCATCCAGCTGTTGATCAGTATCCTTCATAACATCCTTTCCAATAAGCCAATACATGTATTTCCCTGAGTTCTGTGAGCCATCATTACTCATGATTAAAACTGAGGAGAGAATTGTGGGAACCGATCGAATTTATAGCTGGTCAATCAGAAGTCCCATTGGGGTCTGGGACTTGGAACTGGCATCTGAAGTGGGGTAGCCTCGTGGGACTCGGCTCTCACTTCGTCAGTTCTCATGCTAACTCTGGGGGTGTCAGAATTGAATTACATTGCAGAACACCAGTTGTTGTCCAGACAGAGAATTGGTTGTTGGTTTGATGGGGGACGGGGGAAAGAAAAATCCACTGTGCCAGGCACGGTGGCTCACACCAGTAATTCCAACACTTTGGGAGGTCAAAGCAGGTGTATCACTTGAGGTCAAAAGTTCTAGACTAGCCTGGCTAACATGTGAAACGCTGCCTCTACAAAAAACACAAAAATTAGCTGGGCATTACGGTGGGCGCCTGTAATCCCAGCTACTCAGGAGACTGAGACACGAGAATCGCTTGAATTCGGGAGGTGGAGCTTGCAACAAGGCAAGATTGCACCACTGCACTCCAAACCCCCAAATCCCCACACATTTGGTATCAACAGTGTTGTGGGGGTAGAAACAGATTTTAGTACAACTCGACATACACCTATGAGGTATCATGTATGTTTAAAATACATATTTTATCATGCATTATTACGTTAAACTCATCTGCATACAAAATCAAGTAACTGTTTTCAGAATGCAAATATTAAAACCTTTAATTTTAGTGCATGTGAACAGTTTTTGGAGAAGGAGGATCATGACTTCCTTTTGACTGTGGATAATAAGATAACTTAGCTCTTACAGAATACAACCAACTATACTTACATAACACTAGTTCTTGCAGGATTGAGTTTTTCTCTTCATATCAGCATTTCTGAATTGAAAGGGATATAACGATTTTAACTCTTCACTGAGAACTTGGAGTGAGTTGGGTAATCATGGGCAAGGTAGATTATAACATGAAAGCATGCTCTTTGTCTAGCTCATTCCATTTTCTACATTCACGGCAAAAATTACTTGGTAGGCACAGTTAGATCCCAATATGTCGGAAGTGCTGACTTCCAGAAATGGTGCTAGCAATCAATCACTTACCGAATTATTTTTCAAAACTCCACTAGTAGAATTTATAAGAAGTGATAGTCAAATCACTTACATACATGTAAGAATTACTTGGGAAGCTTGTTAAAAATTCAGACTCAAGAATCCCTCCTTAAGCCTGCTATCTCAAAATTCCAAGAAATCTGCATTTTCAAGGATGATCTATGTGAGCTTTATAAAACCATTTGAATGAAAACTGGCATTTGGAGCTATCTGGGGAAACGACACACACATACCAAGTGTCTTAAAGTAGCTGCACACTCATACCCAAAAGTTAATGACTACTGCAACTGACTTCAACAAACACTCCGTGTCCCATTATGTACCAGACATTCTTCTAAAGGTGGGGATTACTGTAATAAACAAAACAAATCTAAGCTTTGCCTTTTCACAGGGAAAACATACAAGAATAAGTAGAGAGATAATTAAAATAGATGCAAGTTATTACAAAGGATGTATTATGAAGGTAACAAAAGGCATAGAGAAGAGCTTTGGGCAAGATGATGAGGAAAAGTCTCACCTAGGAATTAACATTTAAGTAAATGACATGAAGTCAAGCACATAATTGTTCAGACAGTGAGAACAGCATGTATAAAATCCTGGGCTGGATTAAGATTTGAGTGTTTGTTGAAACCAAGGGGGAGAGTGAGGTGGAGTGTAGTAAGCAAGGGACTGGTACCCAGGCAGGGCTGCAGAGAACATGGTCTGATCTCAGAGGATGTATGGATATGATAAGGGATTTGGATTTTATTATAATTGCAATGAGAGGATGCTGATGAGCGTCTCAAGCTGAAAATGATACAATACAATCCACCTTTTTTTTTTTTTTTTTTTTTTTGAGACGGAGTATTGCTCTTGTTGCCCAGGCTGGAGTGTAATGGTGCGATCTTGGCTCAATGCAACCTCTGCCTACCAGGTTCAAGAGATTCTCCTGCCTAAGCCTCCTGAGTAGCTGGGATTACAGGCATGCGCCACCATGCCCAGCTAATATTTGTATTTTTATTAGAGATGGGATTTCGCCATGTTGGTCACAGTGGTCTCAAACTCCTGACCTCAGGTGATTCACCCGTCTCTGCCTACCAAAGTGCTGGGATTACAGGCATGAACCACCGGGTGCAGCAATACAATCCACTTTTAAGAAGAATGCTGGAGAATAAATATCCAGAGATGAACACTGATAACACATATATATGTTACATTTTTTAAAGAGAAGTAGGAGGCCATTAGCCTGAGACTATCTTCCTACTTTGAGTTCCTACTTACAATCTACAACCTAACTTAGGACATAAGCTAACAGCAACCTAACTTAGTGGTATATTTTTTGTAACAAATAGCCAGATTTCAGCCAGTCATAGGCAGCAAATTCATCCCACCATGCACAAGTAAGGCAAATATCTAGCCAAGCAGGTGATTTCTCTGCTTTGTTTCTGTGTGCAGCCTGTAAAAGGCTGATGCTCATGCTGCTGGGTAGACCTCTCTGAACCTCTCCCAGTTCTGAGTGCTGTGTGATTTGTAAATTGTTCCCTGCCGAATAAAATCCATTAAATTTTACTTGACTTACTTATCTTAAACATAATCAAAGCTTCTTTTCTCTCCATAGCATGTGTGTTCATATTTATTTTCAGTCTTACAGGCAAGTTTCTGCCTGAGAGTACCACATAGGAGAAAAGCACAGGGAGATACCCTGAAGCACCCAGCAGCATGCTCATATGGGAGCCAGGATGAGTTTAGCTTGGAAAAGCAGCACCAGGGAAACAAGGCCTGAAAGGCAGGGTGGAAGGGGAAGTAGAAAGAGAATGTGAAGAGAGGAAGGAGTATGAGGAGAAAATGGGATAGAAGAGGTTAGCAAGGACAACAAAAAGGGGGGCACACTGAACTAGAGACCCAGAGAACAAAGACAAGCCTCCCTGTGCTGGCCTTGCCAGCAGTGGTCTGATGTCTGGTTCCCCACCTTGGTCCGTGACTCCCCAAAGCAGCTTGTTGCTCCCCACACCAGCTCAAAATGGGGCCTGTGCTCTGGCACTGTCTGGCCAAAGTGTGAATGCCAATAGATTCCATGGCCCCCTTCTATGGAATTGCAGCCTCCTGCCGTGGGAGGCACGGATGTTGACAAAGGGACTGAAGGGCAAGTGTGGATGCGCCATCCGTTATTCCCCAGAGATGGAATATTTGATAGCACTCAAATTGCTCCTGGTGTAAGCAGTGTCACTGAAGGTCTTGTTTCTAAACACAGAGGATCTGAAGGAAGGCAACTGAAAGTAGTTGAACTAAGAACTTCCTGAGTCAGCAGGAAACAGTTGACAGGCACCGCTTGCATTCCCACTCTTTCTGCATCAGCAGCAGTGAAAAGCTAAGCTCAGCATCCTCCTTTACTGAGAATATCACTACTGAGCCTGGAATTAACTTCAAATTCTCTTCATTGCCTTGCAGGACACTGTTCCTGAAGTTCTCCAATGTTTCCGTATCACTAAGAATGGTATGATTTTTGTAAGAATGTCCCCTAAATTTGGAAGTCGAGCTGTAAATCATGGTTCAGGCACTGACCACCTCTGGGACCTCAGGAAAGGCATTAACCTGCCTGATTTCCCTACTCCTCCAGAAAATGGAAGGCACAATTCAGTTCCACGATGCTAGGAGAGCTCTTTCATGACATCTGCAAAGCTAGCTAAAGCCATGGGTGATTCAGAAATTCAATACCTTGTTATCTTTAAGGATTGAAATGGATTTTTTAACACTGCTCTTGCAAGATGATCTTTCTTCAAATACATTAGCTACATTTCTTGTATTGAGAACCAAGAACAACAGCTTGTTTGGGAGTTATCCATGTTCCAATACGGTCATGGCAGGCATCACAGCTTGCAGTAAGTCACTCTCTGCTCAGTCTCCTGACAGGTTAACTTTGTAAACCGGGCACACGAGAAGAGCATACCATTCATATTCTGTGAATGTCTCTCAATATTACTTTCTCCAGGGCCAAAGTGCTGGACAGGCTCCTGGATTCACATTAGCCTGAGCCTATTGGTTTACTTGCCATGTCATCACACCTGAGAGGTTTGGCTTCTAAATGAAAAGAAAAAAAAAAGCCAAAAAAGGGCTTGCGTACCAGCATCATCTCTAAGGCCATGTTCTCAAATAGGAAGCACAAACTTGCGTTCCCTTTTGGTAGTACTGAGTTGTATGCTATCCAGAGTCCACCTGCTGTTGCCCAAGCATGGGTGTGCTTCGAAAAGGCAAAGTTGAAATATCCTGCCTTGGGTTGTGTAAACACCATCACCACATTAGGAAAAATGTTTACAAAAATGGAGTTTCCACCATTTGAGCTAGTTTAGTGGAGGACATTAAGATTGAGTGTCGCTTCTAACTCCACCAAGAGAATCACATGTTGCCCTCCTTTCAATTGTGTCCTTCCGTGCAGGTAAAATATGATATGAGCGATGACATAGGCTTTAAATATGGAAGAACTTAAAATGATTTGTTGGTAATTGTGTACATGGACATGTATGTAATTTGACTAGCTATTTAGAGTGGGTGTGTTTGTAAACTAAAAACAGGAAATGTTTCATTGCCTGTTAAGAGCTTCACTGTATTTTAATCTTTCTGTTCGGTCTGCTTCTGCCGTATTTGTGGATTTTACAGAAGATGATTTTTATAAATAGGCTATTTGCCTACACATCTTGCTAGTAGGTGTGGGAAGCCTTAGAAAGACACTCTAATGTCACATTTCAACCCACAACAGAGCTTTATGAGAAGGAATTCAGTTGGCAAATAAAGTCCTATCAGATCATTCTTTAAGGCATGTGACATGTAGTTCTGACTGGCATTGTTTCACTCTTTGCAATGAAGAACATATCAGAACATGGTGGAACCACTTCTACAACCCTAAGACATAAACCAAAAACAGAGGTCCCCAACTGAATAACTGTTAACGTTTCTTGGCTAGAGTAAAATCACTCTGTCTAAATAAGTCAAATCGAATTCAATGCAATCAGCAACTACTGAGTGTCACCTGTAAGCTCCATAGCTTTGGAAGCTGAGATCATTTCTAAAGCATCACTTTCATTTCATGAGCTTGTTTAAAAATGTCCTCATACAATGTTATCTACATTTTAAGTGAGAGGTTTAGGGTTGGGAACATCAAGACACAGACTCAATTTCACACAACTCATAGCTACTAAAACTAGAACCGGATCTGTTTCTCTCATTCAACTCATCGATTAATTTTCCGAGTACCTCCTAAGTGCTAAGTACTGTGCTACATGCTGGGACATGATTCAGTTGAGAGAAGAACAGGAAAGATGAGAGACTCATGGGCCGTGGGGTTTGAGGAGGAAGACTTACTTTAACTGATAAACTTGAGTGAATGCTCGCTTATACATTATTAAAGGCCATTCTGAGGACGTGACATTTGAAACTCGACACTTGAAGGAGTAAATTAGAAAAAGAACGGGATGTTGCAGTTAGGGAGACAGGTGGGTGCAGGTCAATTCACGTTTCTTGAAATCCTCTCATGCAACAGGTGCTCAGGCTGCGGAAGAGAGACCATGGTAAGTCTGGGGCTCTGGAACAAGCATGGGACTCACCCAGATGCAGGACAGAGGATCATGTCTGCCCCTAATCATCTAGGGCAGGGGTTCTCAAACTGTGATCATGGACCCGGATCAGCCTTATAGGGGAACTTGTTAAAAATGCAAATTCTCATCGAGACCGTTCTGGTCAACATGGTGAAACCTCGTCTCTACTAAAAATACAAAAAAATAGCTGGGCATGGTGGTGCGTGCCTGTAATCCCCGCTACTCAGGGGGCTGAGGCAGGAGAATTGCCTGAACCCAGGAGGCGGAGGTTGCGGTGAGCCGAGATCGCGCCATTGCACTCCAGTCTAGGTAACAAGAGCGAAATTCCGTCTCAAAAAAAAAAAAAAAGAAAAAAAAGAAATGAAAATTCTTTGGCCGCAGCCCAGATGTCTGAATTGAAAATCCGGAGGTGTGGGGTCCAGCAATCTGAATTTTCATAAGCCCTTCCGGGGTCTCTGATGCATGCTGAAGTTTAATAACCGGATCTATGTAACTTTGAGCCAGTCACATAGGCTCTCTAAGTCTCCATTGCTTCAGCTGCAAAATAGGGTAACACATTGAGAGTCACATGACAGATATTTGTTAAATATACTCAATAGATATAACAGATACTATGTCAGTAACACGTCTTGAGGTACTCAAAGTGTGACAGAACTGAGGGACAGAAAACAATCACACTACTCTAAGCCATACTACAGGCCACATGGCATAAGCCTGCAGTGCTTAGGTCAAGGAGGTGTTCTTTCTGCCATGATACAGTGTCCACTTCTCCCCACCTCCACCAGGTGAAGCAAGATTGCCACTGGTTTTGTAGGCTGGGAAACATCAGTATATCCAATTAATCAACAGTGGCTTTGATCAAGACCAATATCTATTTTAGTGCATTTACACTGCAGTCTAGCAATTGCTGCTGTATACAGCGTATGTTTCATCTATAACTAAATGCAGCACAGCATTGCTTGCTTGGAGTGTTATGAAGGGCTGTTGCCCACTGGCCCTGTTTGAACCTAACTGTAAATGCCGTAAGTTTTGCGACACCAAAGGTGACTCCAGCCTGAGAGCTCTGGGCGTTCTCTAATTAGAAGGGAACTTTGAAATTGCATCTCCAGCTGCTACAAAATTAGAATCCTGCTATTTGGAGCTGACAGATAGCCACAGTCGACTGCTGATTCAGACTGTGAATCATTAAAAATGCCAATTCTATCTTCCTGAATTTGTGAGATGCCTCGTATACCTCTGCCAAGTTAATTTTCTTAATGTGAAAAAGGTGTGTGAGTTTCTGAACTCAGCTTGCCTTGATCTTGACAAAAGGTCACCCCAAGTATATATTTGTTTTCATCTGTATTGCCATCCCAAATCTGCCACAGCTCAAGTTGTAAGATTTAAAGGGGAGAGTCTGGCAAGTCACAGGAAAATCCCAGAGGAAAGTACTATTCAGAGCATGCTTTTTAGGAACCATGTGGATAGGTTTTCCCCAGTTAGAGTGAGATGCTGAAGGTATCCCAGACAGCGCCCGGGAGGTCTCCACTTTCTAGCCACAAACCACGCACTGATGACACAAGCAGCTTTATTGCATGTTTCCATTAAACATTGTGTGATTTACAAACAAACACAAATAGGTCATTTCTATTTCTCCACCTCTCTGAGAAGCAATCACTAGAGTTGAGCCCACATTATTAAAAAGGGATTTCTTAAATGAATATAATTAAGTCTTTTTCATTTATTTCTGTGCCAGAGAAAGAAACTAAAGGAATTAAATCAGCTTGTCCAGCAGCAAGCTTCAGAGCCAAATGTAAGGACACCTCATAAATCAGACCTCGTGATGGGTCCGAAGAAGACACACCCAGCAGCTGCCAAATGAACAGCAGATGACAGGAAGGGGCCCCTGGCCTGATGTCTCATGGGAGGTGATGGCCTTTTCTGAGTTGAAGATAGGGAAATGCCAGAAGGAGCTGATGAGGCTGTCCCACACACTGACACTGCTATGATGTCATGATTGAATTTCAGTTTTATCTCTCACCATAATTTCTGGGCAGTTATTGAGATGATGATTCATAAACACTCCTTACTGTTCTGCATTGGATTAATCATGGTGTACTGTCTTTTGCTCACCATTTACAAAGTATAACACCATGAGAAACCCTGAATCTTAAAGTTTCTCTCCACTGGAATATAAACATATTTTGGGTTATTTGCATGGTCTGGTCGCTTCTTTCTCTTACTAGTTGCCATGAAAGAATGACAGAAATAAAATACGGTTTATGAGTGGATGCTGAATTTAACTCTCCCTCTTACCCAAGAAAAAGTTGGCCATACACACACAGCCCTTGTAAGTGTTTATTCACTGGCAGATACTTTGGTGACATTGAGTTAGACGAAATACTGTTTCCAGTTTGTAGCATTTTATGAATTTTCATGTAAAGTAATCATTTAATTTAAGGATTCTGCACACATCTTACAAAGCATATGTTTATCAGAGCTCATTTACTTAAGAGGATTACAATGAAATCTCTCCTCATGAGCCAAGGGTGAAATAGACAGTGTCAGCTCCTAAATACGTGAACTAATATGAGTTTTCATAGGCAAGCAAGACGTTTTCTATTTTTCTTCCACAGGAAATGATTAAAATATTAACACAAATAAGCAGACAAATATACATTCTAAAACTAAAATAGGGATTTTTATTGGAGTAGAATTTTTATTGGAGTAAATTCTGTAATATTAAAATAGCAATAGAATTTGAAAGTATGCCAGTTCTAATTTTCCATTTATTCATACATTAGCATACACAAAATCTGAATTAAAATTGATTTAAAAGATCCTAAGTGTTATTCAACTTATTTTCAAGATTGCTATTTTTAAAAATATTAAATCTATATACAAAATAGCTTTTTACAAAAAATATCTTAATAGAGTTTATATTTCAGAGAAGTTTAAGATTTACAGAACAATTGTGCAGAAAGCATAGAGAATTCCTATATACTCCCCCCACCCGCCACACACATGGTTTTCCTGTTAACATCTTGCTTGCACTAGTGTAGTACATTTGTTGCAGTTGATGAACCAATATCAACGCATCATTAATGGAGCACATACCACAGTTTTACACTGTGGTTCACTCTGTGTTACTCATTCTGTAGGTTTTGACAAATGTTGCAAGCCATGTATCCACCATGACAGTCTCATACAGAACAGTTTCACTGCCCTAAAAATACCCTGGGCTCCACACGCTCATCCCTCCCGAGTCCACCAGTGCCACTGAACCCTGGCAACACTGACCTTTTTCCTGTTGCTATAGCTTTACATTTTAAAGAATATCTTAGAGTTGGAGTGACACAGCATGTTGCTTTTTCAGATGCTTTTTAAAAATGCACTTGTTTCCTCTATATATTTTTTGCGGCTTGATAGCACATTTTCTCTTGTAGCTAAATAATATTCCATTGTCTGGGTGTATCAATTTGTATAAAACATTGTCATTGTGAAATAGTCATATAGTAATAGTACTTAAGTGTATTCTATGTACATCAGTATTACTCATTTTTCTGATGTGACACATTGTGTTCTTAATTCGTAACCGCTGTGAACAGAAATAAGCTCCTCTGTGAGGAGAGGCCTTTCCCAGGAGCTGACTACAGCTCCCATACCTGGAGATGGCAAGTCTCTCTCTTCCCTCCTTTGACTTTTTCAGCAGAGTTTACCGATGTGGCCAAGTTCTCGCAGACAAGTCCCTGCAACTCAGCCTTCTCATTGGCTTTGTACCAGGTTTTCTCCTCCATTCCAATATCAGTCTCGGGATGATTCCACATCCTACCTATATTGCTCTCACTAGGCAGGGTCCTGATACCCAAACTCATAGTTGCTTTACAACTAGCATCTTTTCCCATTCTCTCAGCATGTGCTCTGGGGAGCCTCTTTTCCTTCCAGGTGCCCGCCATTCTACTTTTGTTCCTATCCCACCACCAGTCCACAGCCTGTGAGCTCCCTTTGCAGCCCCTGCCTGCCTTCCCCAGTGATAGTTTCCGGGAACCCACTGCCAGCTCACCTCTCATTCTCTCAGCCTACGCATGTGCTGAAGACTGACTCTGCCAGGCCACTGGACAAGATAGAGGTCATAAAGAGGAATGTAACACCAGGAGTCATCTCGAGCAGTTTTCAGACAACTGATAGAAAAGAGAGCTAGCCTCTGCGTTTTTCATGCAATCCACAGTCTTCAACTGTCACTCTTGAGGGTTTATCATTATTCCAAATTCTCACATTATCTTGACTGGATAGCACGCAACACAGTACCTTCTGTTTAGGGTCTTCTGAAGCTTTAACGTCTTCACCTTCTTTCCATTTGCCCTTTATATCTGCCTCTTTGGCTGGCTGCATTAAATTATCAAATAGAGATTTGGTAACATCCTTACCAAATGTAGATGATCTCCCAGCAAAGCCTCTTACCTGTCTCTCTGCTGCTCTACTTCAGACCTCATAACGTCATGGCATGGCATCATCCTGCCAATTGTCTCCCCAAAACAGCTTCCAAATTGTCGCCAGGGGAATCTTCATGAGTACCTAATTTTCCATCTCGTAGCAATCCATGAGCACAGGACAGGGCAATGAATGTAGAGGTCGGAATCGATGTGGCTTCAGTAAGCAGCCTGTGGCCCTTTTCCTTATCACTTCGCCGTACCAGCCCCTAAACACTGCCCCAGTATGAACACGTTCATACTCCCATGTCAAGCACCAAAGGTCACAACCCCTTGTGGCCTGCTTCACAAACATCATTCAGCCTTTTCCAAAGCCTTTTCCTTTTCCAGAAAGTGGACTCTAAAATTATTCCAGCAAAAATCCCTAGGCATCTCACTGGCCACTAAACCACTGTCTTTGCAGTTTAGTCTGTTTCCTTACTCTATTTAATACACTTCCCTTAATCCCTCCATCTCAGAATGTGGCAGACATAAAACATGCGCACACACACACACACAATCGGTCTAGCAAAGATAAACCAGGGGTACGGAGAGGCTGCATAACAGTACATTACTTTTTTATGCAAAATAACTAAACCCTGGTGAGGGGCTTTTTCCTTCCTGGCACAGTACTTTCTATATTAGAGTCACATATCTGCAAAAGTCTGCTCCAAATTCTCTCAAGACTGCCTGCTTTGCAACCCTTTAGGCTCAAATCATTCTGCCCCATTGCTACACTAATTCTCTTCTAACAATTCCGTATGACCATTTCCAAGTTTGCTGTACAATCAAGTATAAAAGACACTAATTTCCTACAGGGTTTGTTTGTGAAACAGGATTTCATTTTTTTTTTGTCATTGCTTTGCAATTGTTTTACATGAAGACATTTCATTTTTTGTCTCTCCCTGCCTGTTCTGAGTTGAAGCCTTTAAAATTATACTAAAAGTTTCCCATCTTGAGAGATACAAGCTTCCAAAAAATAACAGCACACTTACAGAATTTTACCTGCTAAAACATCAATCCTAAGGGAATTTGGCAATTGTTGACGTGCTGGGCAATTCTCATCCTACCACAGGATTACTGTGGTAGGCAGGGAGGCAGTGCAAGAACCACTTATGGAAAAGCAGACATTAGGATACCTTCCAGTAACATAGGGAAAAGGTTACTATGCTTTTACATGTGAGATATCTGCCACTCTATTACATTAAAAAAAAAACAATTAGGACAAAAAGGCAGTTAGTACTGAGCTGCCTACATTGAGAGTTACCATGAGCAGACACATTTATTGCCTCTAAAAATACTGATTGTCAAGAAACATCATCTGACCAAATATGTATGTGCATATGGGAGCATTACTGTATCAGCCTTCATTTAATTGAAAGCAATCTCATCATTATTCATGATACATCCTCTTAAATAAGGGTAATCACTTTCTCAGCAAGAGATCATTATGGGGTATATACAAATTATCATTCCTTCAAATATAGGAGGATATGTAGGATTTAAAACTAAGGTGAAGCTGCTTCTTAGTGCATTCTCTATGGAAGATGAAGCTTTAGAGGGCTGTACAGGGAATTTTAAAAGTGAACTTTTCTACAGCTGCAAATGCATGAATGTGTCATGCATTTGCAGCTGTAGAATTACTAAACACTTGCTCCAGTTGGAATTGCTGTTGTTTGCCATTATCCGGTTAGTATAAGCATTTTAGTGTAACATTAGGGCTTTGGTAGTTATTAAGTCTAGATATTAGAATACCCTGGTTACGAGTGTTGCCGCCTTAGAGTTGTTTCTTGAAAAGAAACAAAGACAATTTTCGTCAAGCACTTTGAAGCTTCAGTGTAACCTTGTGTAGTCCTTACTGGCTTGGTAAACAGCCTTGAAAGAAGCTGTTTAAAGTTGTAAAAACATTTCAGAACCAAAACTTGCTTTTTTCTTAAGAGAAAATTAGGAATGTCTGGAAATGAGATTTGCCAGAGGAGATATCTTGTGAACCCTGACTTTACATCCCACTGAAAAACTATGATAGAGCTTAATAAACCAAACCTATTAGTTACCATCTGCACACCAGAGGAGAGAGAATTTCTACTATCTGTAATAAAAACGAATTTATTTAGATTTCCTATTGTGTTCTGAGATTGCTTTCCATAGCTTTTGGAGAGTGTCATAGTCTGCTAAAAAAAAATATAAATTCCTGCTTAGGAATCCAGTGTAGCAATATCTAGAGGAATGTTCCAGCATTTCTTCCTATTTTTTCTTAAAACATACTCTTAGTATATTGCATAAGTAATGACCTTGGAAAATCTTTTTTTTTCTATGAAAAGAGGATATTAGAGCATCTCCAGACTGTCACAAAACAAGAATCTCATTTTTTTCTAGAATATACCATGGTAATTGAAAATAAACATCACTAGACACATTTTCCTTCTGTTTCCTTAAATATTCAGCCCCTAACCTCCAGTAGCTTAGAATTGGAAATAATGAGATTAGAGAACTTTTTCAAAAAATATGTGGGAGGTGACTATATCGCACTTTGAGAAGAAGCTCTAGAATCTTATCGTGGTATCTTTACAGCTCTGCTTTCCCTGTGGTATGCTCTGGTGACAATTTGCTTTATATCTATTATTGAGCTCTGCCTTGACTACAAAACACATTGATAAGAGAGACATGTTTAAGTGTAAAACAGGCCTTTTGAATAAAATGGCTAGTTTTTTAAACACAGTGGATGTTCTAAGAATTCTTTCTGCTAATTGAAACCAGATTTGTTACTTTTGAGAAACTTTGGAGGAAGGTAGCTCACAGGCCAATTCTTTAATATACTGTAAAGAAAAATCCTCTGGTATTTTCCATTGTAAGAATGAGAATCTGCTAAGAGGGGACACAATGTTATTACAATTTTAAAGTGAGGGGGAAAAAAATCCCACAAATATCCAGTACTATATAAACAGCAGGCAGGTAAAAATGGATCAAACAAAATAGGCTAGAATTTTCTTTGGGGAATGACTAGGTTCCATTCAAAGCCTCGATACTAAACTCCTCAAAACACGCTAACTCGAAGTTTTCTTAGGTGTCCACCAGGTGGCTGTGACTGGAAACAGCTTTGCTGGGACTCACACGGCCACCTTGCCTCTCACCACACCTTGGCTCTCTGCCCCCTTCAGTCCTGCAGAGAGCTGATCCTGTCCCACAGGAAATGGCCAAGGACTGGTGATAAGAGTGAGAGAGACTAAACTCAGGAGGAAGAGTCATGATCCAGGACAGAACTGCATTTTGTAATTAAACTAGCCAGAATTTAGAAGAAATGATTTATCCAAGGCTGTACAACCAGTTTTTTGGATGTTTAGTAAGATAATTTTTAACAAGTATTACTGAGGGTAGCTATTGTAATTTCTTTGTGGAATCTAAAGCAGGATTTTAATCCCTCTATTTGGTCTATAAAGCACAGGCCATTGTATTCAGTATGAGGTGAATGATAAATTCTAAAACTTAACCTTCCACTCATGTAGTCCTTACTTAGTCTCTTAGCATTGTATGGGCAAGAATACAAAAACGAGAAAAGCTTAAAAGTTGTGGAAAAATAGATTATAAAATTTTCCATTTTTAACCACATTTATGGAACATGTATTATGCACTAGGCTTTGATGTGGCCCTGAAATGAAGCCTCGGACAAGACAATAAAGACCTCTAATTATTTTGGATCTTACGTTCTTTTGGAGAGAAATACAAATGAGCAAATAAACCCTATAACATGAAAGTACCAGCATGGCGATTTAACACTAAGGTAAAACCACATGGGTGTGAATTGAAGGGAGGTGGAACTCCCTGGTTCTTTGACGAGGGGCTGCATTTCTATGGGGAGGTGACCTTTGAGCTGAGGAGGCCGGGAGGCTGGGCTTTCCTGGGGCAGCACTGGCCCAGATGGAGTCTCCAGCTCCTGGCACCATCCGCACAGCTACACTTACTTTTCCATAGACAAATGAATGGCCTGAACTTTGCAGTAAGAGACTAGAATAATTCTATCAGTGGTAAAGCCTTGCTCGCCCTCCCCATAACCATGACCCTAGACAATGGTCTTCAAACTGAGACCCTAGCTCCTGGCTTATCACAATAGTCTCCTACATCAGGGTTCTCCATTCAATACAATCATTCTCGGGTGACAGATGAAATTCTCTAAGCCTCTTACTGCTCTAAAACACAATACTTTACAGTAGCCTAACACCAACTCCTAAGTCTCTCATTCAGGCAGATTTCCAACATCAACCTTATTTTTTGACCTGGCGACCTTCCTATCTAGCAGCAGCGATATTGCTGTCTCCCCGTGTTCCACATTTATTCAACTCCGTGGTTTGGGTCTTGTCATCCTTTCTATCCATAATGTTTGTCTCTCATTTCCATATTAAAAACCTTCCCATCATTTAAAATTTAGATCAAATTCTACCACCTTCATAGACTATTTTCCAGTCACTCCATTAGCTTGGAAACGTGGTTATGCCACTGAGAAATTTTTATTTTAGAAATTCTGCTAGAACTTTTCACAAATGCCTGAGATATAGAGTCAGCATAAATGTCCATCAACAGACTAATGGATAAACAAAATGTGTGTGTGTGTGTGTGTGTATACACACACACACCCCTCAGAAAATAAGACTTAGCTATGTAAAAAAAATAAATAAATAAAAAATTCTGTCATCAATGGCCACATGAATAAGTAAAATACATCAGGTACAAAAAGACAAATATTGCATGTTCTCATTCATATGTGGGAGCTAAAAAAAAATGGGAGGTTATGGAAGTAGAGGGTAGAACTGTAGTTACTAGAGCCTGGGAGTAGGGGAAGGATGGAGAGGGGTTGGTTAATGGACACAGAATTTCAGTTATCAATAGGAAGAATGAGTCCTTGCTTTCTGCAGCCTGCAGCAACCTAGGATGAATATGGTTGACTATAATTTATTGTATATTCTCAAAAAGCTAGAAGGAAGATTTGACTGTTTACAACATAAAGAAATGACAAATGTTTAAGGCGATTGATATGCTAATTACCCTGACTTGATCATTACACATTACATACACATATCAAAACATCACTGTGTCCCGGAAGTATGTATAATCATTACATGTCAACTAAAAAGAAAAATAATAAAATTCTGCTAGGATAGAACCCTGGAATGTATTTAAAAAATCTTCCCAGGTGAATCTGCGGGTGCTCAAAATGCTAGAATGCCTGTGGATATAATGTGAATAGACTTTTTGACAGTTTATTATGAGCCTGTAGCCCTGGAATAAACGTCTTTCTGGGACTGCCATTGTGCCCTCTGCCATAGATTTTATATTCGACAGTACATTGGACGAGACAGGCTTACGCTGCTGATTTAAACCTACCATATCCGCCGGTGATGGAGGCCATTCAAGAACTACTAGCTGCTGAAAGAATAGATTATCAACATTTCCTTTCAGGGCTAAATGTGTTCTAGAAGTAATTGACGGTGTTTTCTTGAAGTCAGTTGTGAGAATGGAAACTGATGTGAATTATATTGTGCTCAAATCATAATAGGTTATATTTCCTGAACAAAGATGGGGAAAAGAACGCATTACTGCATGTGGAGAAAACAACCAACTTTTGACACTTAATTTCTTTCTTCTTGAAAAATGGTAACTCCTTGTGTTTCTAAATTACAATATACGAAATGATAAGCAACTGCCTGAAACAAATACATTCTGAACTTCCCATGACTGCCGTTCCACAAAAATCTAATAAAAATAAAGAGCACAGAAGCAAACCATCAAGAGTCCATCAAGGGTTATATGTGGGCCAACATCCTGGTTTCTTGTTCAGTTCATCTTGTGTGGTTTTCGGCTTTGTACCAGCCATATAACGGCTCTAATGTGGTCAGCTGGATGGGCAGCTACTTGATTACAAGGCTTAAGAATGGATTCTGAGGCTACGAAAGTTATTTGGAGTAGGCCTGTTCTACAGTAGCCAGAGTCATAAGCCAGACTGTTCACTAGCCTTATACTTGAAAGGATGTAGATGACAGTGCGGAGATGTCAATTGCAAAACCACCCTCAACAGGGTAAGATCATGAGAGCCAGGAGGCTCAAACCATAATGGAAGGCCATCTCCTTATGTACGTATAAGGTCAGTGACCTACAATTCCCAGGACCCTCTCTACCACAGCACCCCTTGGTCCTCCATTCTTTTTCACAAAATGCTCTTTCATCTCCTGACTCTTAATGCATAATGTTTAGCAGTTTACCTTGGTCTCAGCATCATTTTATGTCCGAGGCCTTTTCAAATGTCCTCAGCTCTAATCAACATATGCCTGTCTATTCACTCATGTGGAACAAAAGAGTCACATGTTGAACTGTGACCACTAATCCGAGGAATCAACTAGAGGTGAGATGGAAAGTGTTGTGCATAACTTTTCAGGCAAATTGAACTATTCACAGAGAAAGTTCAGATCCAAAAAGCAGAATGGGAATTTCAGGGGCAGGGCCTCTAAAGGAATTTCACTTTCTGAGGATTTCAGGACTATCTTTAGATTGGAACTCTCTGAAGTTACACCATGTAGGCAGGTCCACATTTGTTCCACTTATACATAAGGTCAGTCCAGGACAGCACTTTCTATCACTACAGGCAAAAATATACCTAGAAGCAAAACTGCTGTGTCATATGGTAACTCAATGTTTAAACTTCTGAAAAATTGCCAAACTGTTTCCAAAGTGACTGAACCATTTTACATTCCCACCAACAATAAATTAGGATCCCATTCTCCCAACATTAAATGTTTGTTTAATGTATTCACATTCCCACCAACAATAATTTCTCCACATCCTTGGAAATCCTTGTTAATCCATCCTAGTGGGGACTAGGGAGTGGTATTGTATTGAGTTTTGATTTGGATTTCCCTGATAACTAATGAGGTGAACATCTTTTCATATGTTTATTGCAACTTGTATACCTTCTTTGGAGAAATGTCTATTCAGATTGCTTACCCATTTTTAAATTGGGTTATTTATCATCTTTTGATAGCTATAGACTTACATTTTTTTTAAAGCTCTGGCCCTTATTTGTATAGTGGTGATAGGTTATTGGATTAAAATAGGTAGTGCATGGACTATTATGATAAAGTTGAAATTTAAGGAAAGGTACTTGTACAGAGTTGTCAGAAATATGACTACAAATGTGTGGTAGTCAGGAAATTGCTGTTGACTTTACAATTTCAGTCAAGTTGTAGGAACAAAACGTAAATTACATATGTTGGGAAAGAAATAGGGGATACAGAGAGAAAACGTCATTTAAAAATCTTTCATGTATTAATTACCTTGCCATATTTTTTGCCAGTGGGATCACATGTGGAAGAAAGCATCAATTCTAAACACATTGTTATGGGGGAAATCATAGATAGCAAATTATTCAGAAAATGCTACAGCTGAGCAGATTGCCTTGCGAGGCCGAACAGGCTCCACATCCACAGTATGAAGATTGTGTATTTGTCTCCTAGTTATATTAAGAGGAATCTTTTCTTTGGCAGAAGATTGTCTCAAAAGCCCTTCTGAATTTGAACACATGAGGCATGTACAAAAGTGTCTTAGAATAAGTGCACAATAAATAGCTGCTAAATAAATTGATCTGTCAAGTCAGTGTCCTTGAAATAGTACAGCATGTTCCACATTCTATTTGAAGTGTTTGTGCCCAATTTTAGTGCAATTTCACTGTAAGGAGCAGAATTATTTTTTGGTGTGTAACTCTTTCTCCAAGCATGTTTAATGTTAATTCAGTAAAGAAAGCACTTTGGCACCTATTGGTATGAATATGTCAATTGGCAAGAAATGAATTTTTAAAGCATTCCTTATCATATGGAGAGACAGAAGAGGCCAGTAATACTATGCAAATGTGACTTCATTTGTATAAATCTCCACAAACCATATTTCTAAATCCATCCTCATAGATTAGACAAGAGATGTTAGGGAATTGAGAAGAGTTTAATAACTCAACTTTTTTTTCATTACTTTATGCTGATGAGGGTCTCCAGGAGACCTCTAGCTATATTCATCACAGAGGAATTTGATACATTTGCACAAAGGGACAGAGATAGGTTGAATTTCTTACAGATCACTGACAATTTGTTCCTTACTACAGTATCCTCAAAAAGAAAGCTTCAGTTATGTGATTGATTTTAACAAATTTGTTATCTATTTCCATTATATTTAAATGAATTTAAAACAAGTCTGGAGAAGAGTTTACCTTAGAACACTATAGCTTGTGATGTCTGCATCTTCATTTCTGCTTAAGCACAGGCACTGATGTATATAGGCCTGTTGTGGGAAATCTTCCACAGTCTAATATAAGCCATTCCAGGATGTCATGAAATTGCAAGATCTTTTGTCAATTTCAAACATTCTAAAATTCATCTCAATATTCTACAAATGTTCGCTTCTGATAAATCACACTAAATTTTTTTTTACCTTATACTATAGGACAATTATCAACTTGTTTACATTTGCCCTTGGAGGGACACATATACTTTTTACATATTTTGTGGGCAAAGAACCAATTTTTGTATCTTCAACTTCTACAGGTATTTCTTCCTAAATTGCATCTGCCTATGGTCAAGGTAAAAGGCTACTCACCCTTTTCACCTTCTCTTGCACTGTTCCCCTTGCTCACTTACAAAAGAAAGTCACACTTGTCACCCTGGACATGATACACTGTCCCTGAGGCATAAAATCCTCTGGGTACAAAGGAACAGCACAGAACATTAGCTCCATAGAAACTTCAATTAAGTAACTCTAGGCGGGCTCCAGGTGTCGAGATGGAGGAGAGCGGGTACCAGTCGGTGCTGTGTGTCAAGCCTGACGTCCACGTCTACCGCATCCCTCCGCAGGCTACCAATCATGGCTACGGGGCCACGGAGTGGCAGCTGGATCAGCCGTCATGGAGTGGCCAGCTGAGGATCACTGCAAAGGGGCAGATGGCCTATATCAAGCTGGAGGACAGGACCTCAGGGGAGCTCTTTGCTCAGGCCCCAGTGGATCAGTTTCCTGGTACAGCTGTGGAGAGCCTAACGGATTCCAGCAGGTACTTCGAGATCCGCATTGAAGATGGAAACGGGCGACGGGCATTTAATGGAATTGGCTTCGAGGACCGAGGTGATGCCTTTAACTTCCATGTTGCATTGCAGGATCGTTTCAAGTGGGTGAAACAGCAGTGCGAATTTGCAAAACAAGCCCAGAACCCAGACCAAAGACCCAAATTGGACCTGGGCTTCAAGGAGGGCCAGACCATCAAGCTCAATGTCGCAAACATGAAGAAGGAAGGAGCAGCCGGGAATCCCGAGCCCGGCCTGCCAGCACAGGAGGGTTGAGCTTGCTTCCCCCTCCCCCAGAGGGCAAAACCACCACCCTCATCCGTCCCCCTGGGGAGCAGTTGTCGGTTGGGGGATCCCTCATCCAGCCAGCAGTTACTCCCACTTCAGGAGGTGCTTCTGTACCCTGGCCATGGCCCGAGCCTGCCACCGCTGCCACTGCTGACATCTGGGGAGACTTTACCAAATCTACAGGATCAACTTCCAGCCAGACCCAACCAGGCTGGGTTCAGTTCTGACCTGAGTACAATTTTTCCTCATGTGACTACTGGGAAGGAGCTCCCTCATCTGAGCCAAAGGAAGGAGGGGGAAGCATTCCTCAGCTGGCCTGTGTTTGGAGCATGAATCTCTCCTCTCTCCTTGCCTGGCTCTGTTGACAAACTGGGCATGTTTGGCAGTAAATTGGCATCGTGTCACACTGTTTCCTGGGATTCAAGTATGCAACCAGTACACAGGAGAAGAAAAGCTCCAGGATCCCTGTCCCCGTCTGTCATCTTGACATGAGAGAGACTCTGAGACTTCTTCTATCGCAATGACGCATATTAAACACAAGCCCCTAAAGCCAAAGAATGGGTTGAGTTTGCTTCCTGGATTCAGATCAGCCCTTCCTAGGGTCTGCAGGTGTCATGTGATCACTGTTCATTGGGGGGCTTTCTTTACCCACACTGGCTATAGCCACTTCAGTCCATCTGCCCTCCAGAGGAGGGGTTCCTTCCTGATTTTTAGCAGGATTAGAGGCTATAGCTTGAGCTTACAACCAGGAGGGAAATTGGAAGGATCAAGCAGCTTTTAAAAATGTTTAAATGTTTTGCTTTGTTAATGTGCTGATCCTCACTAACTCATCTCTGCAAAAAGAACTGCTCCCTCAGTGTGCTCCAGCGGTGTCTCTGAAGGCATTCCTCACTGTCAGCGGCTGCCCTGAGCTTCATCTCTGGCCAGTATTCATGAGCAGCAGTATTCATCTCTGGCCAGTGGCCAGTTGTCTGGTTTCCATGTATTCTAGGCCAGTTAGGCAACACAGAGCCAAGGTGGGTGCTAGAAGCCGGCTGGGATGGTGTTGGAGCAGGAAGGCATGGAGCTGTGGGAGCCAGCACTCCTGTCAGCTCGTGGCCCTCTGGGCTCACCGATTCACAACGCAGCCCCTGGTAGACTTGGGTTTCTCTCTGGTGGTTTCTAAAGTGCCTTATCTGCAAACAACTTCTTTCTTTTCTCCTTCAGGAACTGTGAATGACTAGCAGAAGGAGCTCAGTAAACTAGAAGTCCAGGGTTGCTTGGATTACTGGCTTGTAAGAAATCTGAATGCACCTCTGAAATTCCTTTTATCAACTTACCTCTCAGTTGAAAGATTTCTTTTTTCAATGGTCAAGACCATGAACTGAAAAAAATGTTGGCCTTTTTGTGGGACCAGATTTTTACGATAAAATAAATACTTTTACTTCTGTCAAAAATAAATAAGTAACTCTAATGATAACTTTGTCTAAAATACATATTTCTGAAGAAAGGAAAGCTTAACTTTAAAAATATGTCATTTTAACTCTTTTTGGAATGTTCTAATTTCAGATAAGTATATAAAAGAATAATGAGAGTGATGAGAGTCTTATTCAATAGCATCACCTCTTTGATAGAGACCACATGGCTGTAAGGGAGAGGCTGTGAGGAGAAGCAAAGAGATGTGTGTGGGCAGCACTGAGGGTCCCACAAGCTCTAAGGTCTAGGAGGCAAACTCCTTGCAAAACTCTGGGATCCAGTTTTCTTTATATCCATTGATCATCTGTTTATCTTGGAATTCAAATTTTGAAGTGATTTAATTGTCACAAGAATGCATATCAACGTATTTAAAATGAGTTAGGGTTTTTGAGAGAAAGTAGGATTCATCTGATTTGTTTGACAAATCAGGTTTTCTAGATAGGTGGGCATTTTTTAACTGAATAAACTGGAACAACAATGTTTCTGTATCTTTAAATAAAAATATTTTATATTTTGGGGTTGTTAGGGACTGAAGGTTTGTGTCATTCCTCAAATTCATATGTTGCCCATCAATGTGATGGTGTTTGGAGACAGATGAGGCCTAGGGAGGCAATAAGGGTCAGATGAGATCTGAGACAAGTGGCTTAAAAGAAGGGGAAGAGAGAGCTTTCTTTCTCTTTCCACCATATAAGGACACGTTTAAAAAGGTGGACTTTTATACTGTTGGTGGGAGTGTAAATTAGTTCAACCACTGTGGAAGACAGTGTGATGATTCCTCAAGGACCTAAAAATAGAAATTCCATTTGACCCAGCAATTCTATTACTGGGTATATATTAAGGACACGTGCACACGAATGTTCATTGAGGCACTGTTTACAATAGCAAAGACTTGGAACCAACCCAAATGCCCATTGATGATAGACTGGACAGGGAAAATGTGGCACATATACACCATGGAATACTATGCAGCCATAAAAGTGATGAGTTCGTGTCCTTTGTAGGGACATGGATGAAAATGGAAACCATCATTCTCAGCAAACTGACACAAGAACAGAAAATCAAACACCGCATGTTCTCACTCATAGGCAGGTGTTGAACAATGAGAACACATGGACACAAGGAGGGGAGCATCACATACTGGGGTCTGTCAGGGGGAAATAGGGAAGAAACAGTGTGGGGCGGGGTGAGGAGTTGGGGAGGGATAACATGGGGAGAAATGCCAGATATAGATGATGGGGAGGAGGCAGCAAACTACACTGCCATGTGTGTACCTATGCAACTATCTTACATGTTCTTCACATATACCCCCAAACCTAAAATGCAATAAAAATAATAAATAAATAAATAAATAAATAAATAAATAAATAAGTTGGCTGTCTACACGCAAGGGAAAGAGACATTGCCAGGAACCAAGTCTTTGGCCCTTCGATCTTGGACTTCCAGCCTCTAGTACAGTGAAAAATAAATGTCCGTTGGTTAAGCCACACAGACTGATAATTCTTGACAGCTTGAGCAACCAAGACAGGGGTTAATATTTTTTATTGTCCAACTATTTTTGGAAAAACGTCCGTTTGAACAGGTGCCTGTAAGTCAAAAAGAGGCATAATTCGTGATCATTTGATAGGAATTAGTGTAGCCCTTTCGGTATAGAGGCAAGGCTCAGGAAGTGAAATACTAATGACTAGTAAAAAATCCTTTTAGTGTGACATGGATTCCATTTCTTTCCCTTCAGTAAACGAAAGGAAAAACTAATTGAGTCATCAAATGATACAACCATTAAAATAATTGGTGATTACCATAGGATTTATTTGGCATATAACCCGGGAGTTCACAAAGTGACATTGTAATAACATTCCATGCATTTATCCACATATGTATTTAAGCAAAATAGCTTGGGACCAATGTGTGAGATTTTTTTCAAAAGCATTTTAGAATTGATTCTGAAGCATGTGTTGGTATACCAATAAATAATTTTTATCTGGATATATAAACTGTTGTAAAAAGCACAAATTGCTGCTATTATATACTAAAATCACTCTATTACCACTAATAAAATAATGGCAATGTTAATATGGAATAAATTTAATTTTTCATTATGTATGGTCACAGGAAAAGATTGTGTGTGTGTGTGTGTGTGTATGTGTGTGTTTAAACAGATAAGAATGACACAGTAACCCTAAACTGCAAAGGAGGCAGAGCAAAATAGCCAAATAGAACCCTCCAGCAATTGTTCCCCCTGTAAGAACACCAAATTGAACAATTATCCATGCAAGAAAGCACCTTATTGAAGACCAAAAATTAGATGAATAATCGGAACACCTGGTTTTAACTTCATATCAGTGAAAGAAACACTGAAAAGGGTAGAAAAGATAATCTTGCATTGCCAGTGATACCTCTCTCCCATCATCTGGCAGTGGCCCCATGGCATAGAGAGATAATCTGTGAGCTTGGAGGACACAGGGAGTGATAGCAGGACTCTTCACTGGAACTCAGTGCTTCCCTGCGATGGGACAGAATTCAGCCAGTACCCATGGAGGAAGCATTTAGACCAGCTCTAGCTAGATGGGAATTGTTGATCCTAGTGGTCAAAACTTAAGTTCCAACAAGCCCTAGCACCATGGGCTATAGTGCACTGGGGTTCTAAATAGACTTGAAAGGAAGTCTAGGACACAAAAACTACAATTCCTGGGGAAGTTCTGGTACTATGGTAGGGCGGAACCAGTGGACATGGGGGACACACAATCTAGTGAGACACACGCTGGGACTGCCAAGGGAATGCTTACATCACCTGCTCCTAACTGCAGCCAGCACAGCACACAGCTTTGGGACAGACTACTTCCTTCTGCTTTGGAGAGAGGAGAGGGGAGAGCAAAGAGGACTCTGTCTTGAAAATTGGAAGCCAGCTCAGCCACAGTAGGATAGGGCACCAGGCAGAGTCCTGAGGCCCTCAATCCAGTCACTCCTGGACTACACTTCTAGACATACTCTGGGCCAGAAGGGAACTCACTACCTTGAAGGGAAGGACCCAGTCCTGGTGAGATTCATCACCTGCTGACTAAAATGCCCTTGGGCCTTGAATAAATATCATCAGTACCCAGGCAGTACTCACTATGGACATTGAGTAAGACCCAGGGCCACGTTGGCTTCAGGTGTGACCCAACACATTCCTAGCTGCAGTAGCCATGGGAGAGACTCCTTATGCTTGAGGAAAAGACAGGGAAGAGCAAAGGGGATTTTGTCTTGCAGCTTGGGTGCTAGCTCAGCCGCAGTGGAATAGAGCACCAAGCAGGCTCCTGGGGTCCCTGATTCCAGGCCTTGGTTCTTGGATAACATATTGTACCTGCCCTGGGCCATAGGAGAGCCTGCTGCCCTGAAAGGAGAGTCCCAGGCCTGGTAGCATTCACTACAAGCTGACTGAAGAGCCCATAGGCCTTGCATGAACATTGGTGGTGTCCAGGCAGTACTCACGGCAGGTCTGGGAAAGAAGAGGGAAGCATGGAAAAGACTTTGTCTTGTGTCTCGGGTGCCAGCTCAGCCACAGTAGAATAGAGCACTAAGTAGATACCTAAGTTCCCTGTCTCCATGCTGTGGCTACAGGGATAGCATCTCTGGTCCCACCCTGGGCCATGTAGGGAGCTTGCTACTCTGAAGGAAAGAACACAACCCTGGCTGGATTCACCACATGCTGAGCCCTTGAACATTGAGTGAACATTGGTGGTAGCCAGGCAGTAGTCACCATGGGCCTTGGGCAAGTCCCAGTACTGTGCTGCCTTTGAGTCTGGCCCAGGATAGTCCCAGTGGTGGAGACCACAGGGGTGCTTGTGTCATCCATCCCTCTGCTCCAGGTAGTTCTATATGGAGAAATGGACTTAGTTAATTTTTATTTTATTTAATTTTTTTGGCGGAGTTGGGGAGAAGTAATAGAAGAGAACAACAGTCTCTGCCTGGATAATCCAGATAATTCTTCCAGATCTTATCCAAGACCCCCAAGCTGGTACCTCTGAGTCTGTAAGAGCCACAGAGTTACTGGACTTGAGGTGCCCTCTAATGCAGATACAGCTGCAATGACCAAAGCTTTAGATCACAGCGCTTAATTTTCTTCAAATACTTGGAAATACTTGAAATACTTCAAATACTTTTGGAAAGCCTTCTCATAAAGGGCAGTTACAAAGAAGCCCAGACTGCAAAGACTACAAAAATACCAAATCAATGCCCAGACATTGGCTTACATCCATAAGCATCAAGACTATTCAAAAAAACATGACCTCACCAAACAAATAAGCCAGCAGTGGCCAATCCCACAGTGATGGAGATATGTGACCTTTAACCAAGAGAATTCAAAATAGCTGTTTTGAGGAAGTTAAACAAAATACAAGATAATACAGAGAAGGGACTCAGAATTCTATCAGAGAAATTTAACAAAGCTATTCATTTTTGAAATTTCAACAGAAATTCTGGAACTGAAAACTTCAGTTGACATACTGAAGAATGCATCAGAGTCTCTTAACAGCCAAATCAAGAAGAAGAATAAATTGTGAGCTTGAAGGAAGGCTATTTGAAAACACACAACCAGAGAAGACAAAATAAGAAAGAATAAAACAATTGAAACACAGGTACAAAATCTTGAAAAGAGCTTCAAAAAACAAATCTAAGAGTTACTGGCCTTAAAGTGGAGGTTGAAACAGAAATCAGGGGAGAAAGGTTATTCAAAGGGATATAATAGAAAACTTCCCAAACTTACAGAAAGATACTGATATTCAAGAATGAGAAGGTTATAGAACACCAAGCAGATTGAACCCAAATTAGATTGCATCAAGGCATTTAATAAACTCCCAAAGGTAAGGATAAAGAATGGATCCTGAAAGCAAGAGAGAAGAAATAAATAATATGCAAAGGAACTCCAGTACATTTGACAGCAGACTTTTCCGTGGAAATCTTACAGGCCAGGAAAGAGTAGCATGACATATTCAAAGAGCTGAGGGAAAACAAAACAAAACAAAAATCCTCTTTTACCCTAGAAGAGCATATTCAGCAAAAATATCCTTAAAACATGATGGAGAAATAGACTTTCTCAGATAAACAAAAGCTGAGGGATTTCCTCAGTAACAAAACTGTCCTACAAGAAGAAATGCTAAAGGAAGTTCCCATTTTGAAACAAAAGGACATTAACAAGCAATAAGAAATCATCTGAATGTATCATACTCACTTGTAACAGTAAATACAAACACACTAGAGCCACAGGATATTATAATACTGTATTAATGATGTGTAAACTACTCATATCTTGAGTAGAAAACTGATGAACCTATCAAATAATAGCTACGATAACTTTTTGAGACATAGTATCATCAGATACAAATAGAAACGAAAGTTTAGGGGTAAAGTTAAAGTTGTAATTTTCTCTTAGCTTATTTTTGTAATTAGTATCCTCATAAGTTTAAAATAAGTGTAAGTTGTTATTTGCAAGCCTCATGGTAAGTTCAAATCAAACCTATAGCAGACACACAAAATATAAAAAAGAAATTAAAACGTATCCAGAGGAAATTACCCTCACAAACAGTAAGGCAAGGAGAGAAGGGAGGAAAAGAATACTGCAAAACAAGCAGAAAAGAAATAACAAATGGCAGGAGTAACTCCTTAGTTTTCAATAATAACATTGGCTGTAAATGGGCTAAGCTCTCCAGTCAAAAGATAGATTTTGTTTATTCTCAATGGAGAATAAACAAGGCCTAATGTTCCGTTCCCTACGAGAAACACATTTGATTTATAAAGACACACGTAGACTGAAAATAAAGGCACGAAAACATATTCAATGCAAATGTAAACCAAAAAAAGAGCAGGAATAGCTATACATATATCAGACAAAATAGATTTCAAGTCAAAAACTATAAAAAGAGACAAAGAAGGTCACTGTATAATGATGAAGCCAATTTAGCAGGAGGATGTAACAATTTTAAATATATATGTACCTGACATTGCAGCACTAAGATATATAAAGCAAATATTATTAAAGCTCAAGAGAAAGATAGAACCTGAAATGACAAAAGCTGGAGACTTCAACATCCCACTTTCAGCATTGGACAAATCATCAAGACAGAAAATTAAAGAAACATCAAATTTAATCTGCTCTATAGAACAAATGGACCTAATAATATTTCTGGAACATTTTATCTGATGGCTACAGAATATACATTCCTGTGCTCAGGGATTATTCTTAAGGATAGACTATATGTTTGGCCACAAAAGTAAAAAAATTCAAGAAAATGAGATCATACTAAGAACCTAATGATCCATCTTAAAGAACTAGAAAATCAAGAGCAAACCAAATCCAAAATTAGAAGAAGCAATAATAAAGTTCAGAGTAGAAATAAATGAAATTGAAATGAAGAAATTGATACTAAATGTCAATGAAACAAAAGTTGGTTTGCTGAAAAGATACATAATATCAACAAACCTTATGCCTTACTAAGAAAAAAAGAAGACCCAAGTTGAAAAAGTTAATGAGAGATTACAAGTGATACCTCAGAAATTCAGAGGATTATTAATGGCTACTATGAGCATGTATATGTCAATAAATTGGAAAATCTAAAATAGATACATTTTTAGACACATAACAACCTACCAAGATTGAACCATGAAGAAATCAAACCTGAACAGACCAATATAGAATATGACATCAAAACCATGATAAAAATCTCCCAGCCAAGAAAAGCCCATTACCTGATGGCTCCCTTGCTGAATTTGACCAAACATTTAAAGAAGAACTAATATTTGTCCTACTCAAACTATTCCAAAAAATGGAGGATGAGGGAATACTTCTAAACTCATTTTATGAGACCAGTATTAGCCTCATACCAAAACCAGACAAAGACCCAGGAAAAGATATATTTAAAAAAAAAATTACAGGGCAATATCCCTGATGAACATTGATGCAAAAATCCTCAGCAAAATACTAGCAAACTGAATTCAGAAAGACATTAAAAAGATAATTCATTACGACCAAGTGAGATTTATCCCAGGGATACAATGTTGACTCAACATATGCAAATCAATCAATGTGATATATCAACAAAATGAAAGACAAAAACTAATCATTTCAATTGATGCTTAAAATGCATTTGATGAAACTCAACATCCCTTTATGTTAGAAATCCTCAAACTGGGCATAGGAGAAACATATCTCAATTGGGTATAGAAGGGACATATTTTAACACAATAAAAGTCATATACAATAGACACACCGCTAGTATACTAAATGGGGAAAAATTGAAAGCCTTTCTTCTAACATCTGAAACAAGACAAAGATGTCCACTTTAATCACTGTTACTCAATATAGTACTAGAAGTTCTAGCTAGAGCAGGCATAAGAAAAAGGAATTAAGGGCATCCAAACTGGAAAGAAAGAAGTAAAATTAACCTTATTTGCAGAAGATATGATCTTACAATTGGAAAAATCTAAAGACTTCATCAAGAAAATATTAGAACTGATAAATTCAGTAAAGATTCAGGATACAGAATCAATATACAAAACTCAGTAGCATTTCTATATGCCAACAATAATCTGAAAAAGAAGTCAAAGTAATAAAGTTACAATAGCTGCAAGTAAAATAATACACCTAGGAATAAGATTAACCAAAGAAGTGGAAGATCTTTACAATGAAAACTATAAAACATTGATACAAGAAATGGAAGAGGACACAAAAATGGAAAGGTATTCCATGTTTATGAATTGGAAGAAGCAATATTGTTAAAATGTCCATACTATCCAGTGCATTCTACAGATTCAGTGAAATTCCTATCAAAATACCAATGGTATTATTCAGAAATAAAAACAATAATCCTAAAATTTATATGCAACCCCAAAAGACCCAGAATAGCTAAAGCTATCCTGAGCAAAAAGAAAAATACTGTGGGAATCACATTATCTGACTTCAAATTATGCTACAGAACTATAGTTAGCAAAACAGCATGGTACTGGAATAAAATCAGACACATAGACCAATGGAACAGAATAGAGAACCCAGAAATGAAACCATTTATCCATGATAAACTCATTTCTGACAAAGGTGCAAATAACATACATTGAGGGAAGGACAGTCTCCAATAAATGGTGCGAGGCAAACTGGATATCCTTAGGCAGAAGAATTAAACTAGACCTCTGTCTCTCACCATATAAAAAAAAATCAAATCAAAATGGATTAAAAACTGAAAGCCATGTTTTCAAACTATGAAACTACTATTAAATAAAACATTGGGAAAACTCTCCAAGTCATTGGTTCAGGCAAAGATTTCTTGAGTAATAACCCTACAGACAAAGGAAACCAGAGCAAAAATCAACAAATGGGATCACATCAAGTTAAAAAGCTTCTGCACAGTAAAGGAAGCAATCAATGAAGTGAAGAGACAACCCACAGAATGAATTTTTTCAAGCTATTCATACGAGAAGGGATTAATAACCAGAATACACAAGGAGCTCAATTAACTCAATAAGAATATGTAATAATCTGTTAGAAAGTAGGCAAAAGATCTGAATAGATACTTCTCAAAAGAAATAAAAATGGCAAGCGGGCATATGTTTGGTGCTCAACATCATTGATTATTAGAGAAATGCAAATTGAAACTACCATGAGCTATTACTTCAGGTAAAATGGCTTTTATTCAGAAGACAGGCAATAACAAACTCTAGTGAGGATATGGGAGGAAAAGGAACCCTCATACACTGTAGGCAGCAGTGTAAATGAGTACAGTGGCTATCAGGAGTTTGGAGGTTTCTAAAAAACACTAAAAGTAGAACTACTATATGATCCAGCTATCCTCTGCTTAGGTATATACCCGAAAGAAAGGAAATCAGCATACTGAAGAGATTTCTTCATTCCCATGTTAATTGCAGCACTATTCACAATAGCCTAGATTTGGAAGCAAACTAAGTGTCCAACAAAGGAACAGATAAAGAAAATTTGGTACTGATGCACAATGGAGTGCTATTTAGCCATAAAAAAGAACAAGATTCTGTCATTTGCAAGAACCTGAATGGAACTGGTCATTATGTTAAGTTAAATAAGCCAGGCACAAAAAGACAAACATCGTATGTTCTCATTCGTTTGTACTTGAGAGCACAATGGCGTGACTACAGACAACACAAAATGTATTGTACGTTTAAAAATCAGAGCGTAACTGGAATACTTAACACAAAGAAGTTGATGGGTACCCTGTTTACCCTGGTGTGGTTATTACACCATGCCTGTATCAAAATACCTCATATGCCCCTTAAATATATACGCTTATTATGTTTCCATAAGAATTAAATACAAAAAAAGACCATCAAGCAGATATCTTATGAAGGTAGAATTCTGTGGGATACATAGAATGGTAATAAAAGGTCAAAGAGGAGAAGTTACGATGGAAAACGTCCAACCACTAAAGAACTTAGTCATGTATATTTTAAATGGATGATGGGTATCGAATTATCATGGTAATTAAATCAAGTGCATGCATTTAAGTGGTAATCTGAAAATTTCATTTAAAATTATCAATATTTATAATACTCAAGAAATTGTACCATCATAGATATTTAAATTTATGATGTAGAATTTTAGATGCCAACCTAAAAATATGCAATAAGGTATAATTTTTCAAACTTATTTTAGGGAGTATAGAATATATCATTCTGAAGACTAGTGACTTAGAATACAGGCATGGGATCCTTTTCTTTGGGTTTCAGTTGCTTCATAGAGTATTTGGACAGCAGTTAGAATTACTCGTATTGGAATACTGTGAATAATTGGAATTATTTGTATTGGAAGAGTGGATGTATCACAGTGTTACAAGGGGGGCACCTTGATGTCGGAGCCCTGAGTTCACATTCCAGCTCCATCACCTACAAAGTTGCATGAGAGTGGGCATGTCCGCTAACCTCTTATCCTTCCCCTCATTGAAACAATGATGAGGCAAAGATGACCATAGATGACCCTATGTCCATTGTTCAGGACCCACATGTCGTTCGTTTAGGGCAGATATTCAAAAGAAATGGAGCTGCTCAGTTTCCTATCAGAGTCAGTAAATTCAAGTTTCTACAGTGTCAACTCATTTTCAGTTTTAATTTTCATGTTTCTTAAGAAATAAGATAAAGTTCCTCATTATGATTCATTCTTTGTAAACACTAATTTCCAAAACAAGAATAATAAAAACAATGTATGGAAGTTATGGTCTTTTTTAGTTTTTGAGCATAGAGAGCACCACTGTAAATGAAGAAAACCTTGGAAAGGTGCTATAAGGGTGCTTATATGCTTCCTTAGAGCATGAAATAGGGATTTAAAAAAAAATTAACCTCACATTGGCACTGCCAGTGATAAGTATGCAGTTTAGTAAAATGGATAACCAACAAATTAAAAATCTAAATGTAGTAGAAACTAAAGTAACTTAGACAATGGGAGACATTCAAGGACAAGGAGCAAGCCCTCTGCTTCTGGCAGCAAAGGGCAGCCCTGGTTCCCCTGATTAACACAGCAATGATGGAAAATATTTGCACAGTGTGAGAAGTACTTACCCTATGGCCATCTCACCTAGGGACTGTGGACCAGACCAGTGGTCCATTCTTGACAGGTAAGGCCTGAAACATGCAACTTACAATTCTCAAATTCCAGTAGCAGTGTATATAAGTAATGTGTTTCCCAACTTTGGTTGGAGCGGAGACAATAAAAGTAGAACAGATTAGGCCGGGCGCGGTGGCTCAAGTCTGTAATCCCAGCACTTTGGGAGGCCGAGACGGGTGGATCACGAGGTCGAGAGATTGAGACCATCCTGGTCAACATGGTGAAACCCCGTCTCTACTAAAAATACAAAAAATTAGCTGGGCATGGTGGCGCGTGCCTGTAATCCCAGCTACTCGGGAGGCTGAGGCAGGAGAATTGCCTGAACCCAGGAGGTGGAGGTTGCCGTGAGCCGAGATCGCGCCATTGCATCCCAGCCTGGGTAACAAGAGCGAAACTCCATCTCAAAAAAAAAAAAAAAAAAAAAAAAAAAAAAAGTAGAATAGATTAAATTGGACATTCCTCAGGGTCAGAGAATCAGCCTTATTGGTTTTTGTTTCCAGACCTAACATTAGTGTACGGTACTTGAAGTTCCTATTCACTCAATGTTTTTTGAGCTAAACTGACTCTCTACTGGGGAGAGAGGGAGCTAGGATAAGCCAAATTCACGCTACTGTGAGAAACGAGAGGTTCCCTGACACGAAGCCAAATAATTCCTGCTTCTTCCAGTGCTCCTTCGTCAGGATCTTCACTAGAGAAAATTAGATTTTAATTAGGCAATTAGGATCACACTAGTTTCGATGCATTCTTAGGGATACACCTGAAATTTCTCATCTATAAACCAAGCGTGAGTATCATTTAGTTATTGCCTTGGTTCATCCCAGGGCCATGTGCAAGCAGGATAACAGCATGGAAAAACTTCTTGGAATAAAACGGCCCTGGAGGAAATCACGGCTCTGAAAATCGCTGTACCGTATTAGGTGAATTACTCGAACTATCTGACCTCCATCTTCTCATCTGTAAATGTGGGTAATAATAAGAATCCTGAAGGATATTTATAAGAATTTTAGGTAAAGCCTAATTCGTAGTAGACACTTAATGGTAGCTTAGTGTTAAATGCTTTGTTGATGCCATGCTAAAATGTGCAGGCTGCCTATGGAAAAAGCGATTGGCTCTAGTCACGAATGTTCTGGGCAAATCCTAATTATATTGATTTCCACATACTGAATGGGTCTGTGAGGTCATCAAAGTTTAAGCTATGTGTTCACACCTTTAAAAATAATTCCGAAGATGGCTCATTCAAGTGTGACCAGGTAAAACTTGCTGACAAAGCTCAATTTGCTATATTTTAATATCATTTTATGTTCTATTACCCAGTCTTCATCACAATAGCCCATTTATGCAAGAATATCACTCTATTGGGATGCATCCCTCAGTGTAACACATTTAAATAGCCTCTAACAAGAGTATAATGATTGAAAGTTGGAGAAAGAATATTACTTTCTGATTTAAAAACAGAAAATCAAGACAAGTGTTGAAGGATTTCATAAGCCTGGATCTCATTGGACCTATCTCTGAGTCAGTGTGAGACTGTTGGGAGGATGTACCTATCATTTCCTCAGCCAAGACATGAGCAGACAACTTTTCTAA
Organism: Callithrix jacchus; assembly: GCF_049354715.1. Taxonomy (NCBI): domain Eukaryota; kingdom Metazoa; phylum Chordata; class Mammalia; order Primates; family Cebidae; genus Callithrix; species Callithrix jacchus. Next base: position 13,961,583 of record NC_133517.1, read on the forward strand.
CCATCTGGAAATTCAGTCTTTACAGCGGTTTAAACTGCTCCTCATGGCATTTTATTCTAGGTGCTAAAATTCAAATATTTAAATTTTTAAGTGAAAAGAGATGGTTTTTCATTAGGTTTACTTGGCTTTCACTCTTGATCAAACTAAAGTAAGCCAGAAAGTCTAGTGCAAATTTAAAGAAATACCACTTTTATTTGTGTAATTAAAAAAATAGACATTGATTTCCTTTCTAAATCAATGGTTTCTAAGGCTGTTGACTTGGTCTTTTATTTCAGGAGGCTCTGATTAGCTTTTCCATCAACCCTCAGATATTTAGAATTCTCCAGACATTTCAGTCTCATTCTACCTGTCATCGAATATAGGCAACTTTATCTCATATTTCATCACACGATCGCCGTATTTTTAGCATTATACATTTTTTATAATTAAATTTAGCTAATAGATGGGTGATTAAAAAGCAAATATTTTAATTTGTAATACATTTGTATAGTGCAAAAGATAGTGTCAGTCTAATTTATAGTGGCTTGGTAAGATGATCACTGATGCTTACATCATGGCATTTTTTAGAAGTATTGAAGAGAAGCCAACACATCTTTCTTTAATACCACAAGGGCAATGTATAGACACAGTCATTAGGAGAAAAGACAGTTGCAATCCCTGGAATGCCTCATTTCTGATCAAGAAGCAAAAACTCCTCCAAGGTTCTCTGTGCATAGAGGCAGTCCCAGCCCTACAGTAATATTTTGCTGACCCACTGACCCAGAAAGAAATAATTTAACAGTGTCACTGGAAGATTTCCAGACATATGATGTTTTTAATTATTTAAAAATCCCACTCCTTCAGCACTTAGAAATCCTGCTGGATGAAAGAGATTTTAAAATCCTAAGTCATCATTAAGAAAAATAAAAGGAATTCTCATAAGCCAAATGGAAAAGGAAAGTGAAAATCAGGGGAGCGACGGGAGCTGATTCTCGGCAGTGCTACAGCCCTGGGAACCAAGGGGGTTTAGTTCTAATGGCACCAAGGGGATGTACAGCAGGGCCTCAGCCTGAAGGAGGTGGGAGTTAGAACTGATCCCATCTTTACCCCTGTGAAGGCCCATATGCTTTGGGAACAAATAGAATAGTGAAAAAAAAAAACTCTATCGGCACAGGGAGAAGAAAGGATTATGTATAGTTTTGCCTAGGATTAAGATGAGAATAGAGAAAATTTTGGCAATGATTTATGCTTATGGGCTTATCTTTATTTTGACTGGAGTTTCACTTTATGGCCCAAGAATCCCATAATTGAAAACACAAATTCTCACAGGCTGGTAAGATTTCAGGGATTTCCTTAGAAGAAATTTTGTATTTGCTTCTGACAGGCATCCCTGAAATGAATTCAAGCAACAATTGCAACCCAAACCATATAGGATTTTCACCCATAAAAAGTATCATTTACTCTATATTATTACTGAGTGATTTGACTTCATGGGCACCGAGGGTGCTCAACTTCTATTAAGTCTCAATACTCCTGCAGGAAGCAGGATGCCTTCAGCAAATTCTGCTAAGATGATAAATCTTAGTATCAGTGAAGTCACTACACATTCTTGAATGGATAGTGTGATGAAGAATTTGAAACACACACATATACACACACACACACACACACATCCTCACACCTGTAATCCTAACACTTTGGGAGGCTGAGGTGGGTGGATCATCTGAGGTCAGGAGTTTGAGACCAGCCTGGCCAACATGGTAAAACCCCGTCTCTACTAAAAATACAAAAAAAATTAGCTGGGCATGGTGGTGGGCACCAGTAATTTCAGCTACTCAGGAGGCTGGGGCAGGAACATAGCTTGAACCCGGGAGGCAGAGGTTGCAGTGAGCTAAGGTTACACCACTGCACCTTAGCCTGGATGACAGAGTGACTGTCTCAAAAAAAAAGCTCTGAATGTGAAGTATTTTTAGTAATACCTTAGTCAATTTGTTTTACTTACATATATATTTTTACATATGTAAAAGGTAACATGTGATAAAAACTTCAAGTCTTAAAGAATTTTATCAAAAGTAAAAAGTTATAATGCTGAGTATGGTGGCTCACACCTATAATCCCAACACTTTGGGAGGCTGAGGCAGGTGGATCACTTGCAGTCAGTTCGAGACCAGTCTGGCCAACATGGTGAAACCCCTGTCTCTACCAAAAATATGGAAATTAGCCAGACATGGTGGCTGGAACCTGTATAATCTCAGCTACTTGAGAGGCTGAAGCAGGAGAATTGCCTGAACCTGGGAGGTGGAAGTGGGCTGAGTTCACACCACTGTACTCTATCTGGGCGACAGAGTGAGACTCCATCTTAAAAAAAAAGTAGATGGGAAATTCATGGCTAAGTGGGTTTCTTTGCTACACATGTCTGAGCTTTGAATATACTTATGTTCACTGTGATAGTTAATAAATGTCAAAGAGGGGATGTTAGTGTGTCCTGTTTCCTGAACTTATTTCATTAATAAACCTTTTATTTTCCAGAGTAAGTAACAGTTTCCACAGGACACAATTTGACAAATTTACACAGTTTTGTGTTTGTTTCCATTTTGCGGATGTTTATACAGAGCCTATTCAGTGAATGTAATCACCTTAGAAGCTTTCTCACAGCGGCTCTAGCCAAAGTGTTCTGGCAGTGGGCTTATCTGATAATATCAGTGTTGCCCATATACTACCCGCCGCAGGGAAGCACAGCTTTCTGAAGCTGGCAATCACTCAGAAGCAAGGTGACAGTTCCCTAATCAATGCCCCTTTTTAACAACTCTTTACTATCCCGGTCAAGACACAGTGCAGACACCTGGTTTATTTTGTTCTACTTCATGGTCAATACATGACCTAAGAATCTGAAAGCACTCGGCTATACTGTGCCTCATGCACAACTAGGATGAGTCCATGGAATGACTTAAGTGAGTCCAAGTCTGGTTTCCTAAAACCAGCTTGGGCTAGAACACCCTGGAGAAGGAGGATGGAGGCCTCATCCTTGTGGAGCCTCCTCTTGTACTCTCAGGCGCTTTAGCAGTGAAACCTTTCCTGTTGATATGCAGATTTCTTTATACTCTGATGACTAGCAAATACTGTGTCTCATGAAACTGACTCATCTCTCAAACACTGAGTAGCTCCTACTCTCATAGAAATGATTCCATCCAGCCTCCTCAATATGGACCTTATTTATACATGCTCTGACAATATTGCTGATTTCTTTTTTTAATGAGTTTAAATAGATATCTCCAGATGAAGCACTTGCCTTAGCAATACATATGCCAACAAGCCTCCTACAAACCTTATATTTCGTGCAGTTTTCTGTGTGTGGGCATCTGAAATTAAAGCATTCTGCCTGTTCTTTTCTTGAAAACATCTTCATTAGCTTAAAATCTTATGGCCTCTTAACTCAACAGTCATCAAAATGCTATGATTGTAGAATTTAATTCAATTGGCACATTTGCCTGTCGAGATGTTTCTATGGCTACTCTTAACTGCTTTCTCTTCCTCCAGTTGCAGGCATACTATGCCTCCCTCCACCTTGCTGCCCTGTGTGTCTGATCACATGCAAAGCCCCTTGCTTTTCACCTCCATAATGCCTTCCTGGAATGCTCCTTCCTGATCCCCCTGTGAACAGTTGTTCAGCTAAGTTCGTCTACCACAGTCATTTTTGTGATCTTATAGCACTTGGAAAATACATGTGCCTTCTAGACACTGTACCTGTGAAATCCAGTCCTGTGGATCTGTACCTACTTTAGATATCTCTTGCAGGAGACAGAGATAGCTTGGAGTTAGAGAAGGATGTGGTGGCTGAGAAGCCATCTTTAGAATAAATCGGTCTTATTAACAAGTTTTATTAGAGATTTGGTTGTAATGAAATAAACGTAGGCTTGAAGTGAAGAAATTCCATGTAAACTCTGGCCAATTTAAAGTCACTGGATAAGGAAAACTTTTAAAATTTAGAAATAAACTGTATTCCTTATTAATTTGGTTCTTCGGAATTCAAGCAATTCTAGACAAAGCACTTCTCAGACTTAGAGTCAAAGAGGTAGTGGTTCATGTACCTTTTTGAATGGTTCATTGGACCATGAGACCGAACACATAAAATAACTGGCCCAAAATGACCTAATCCATAACTTGAATAAAATTGTCGTTCTTACTTTTTTATGTGCTTGAGTAATTAATAGACACATACTTGACACAAAAAACCATGGTGATGCATTCTTCAAGTATGGATAGCTCTCTTGTAAGTATAATACCCAATCATGTGTTGTTAAGTAACCAAATCCTCTACTGGGTAGCAGAGGGTATCTTTGAAGGAAGCAGAGCATTTCACAGATTCTTAGACTGCTTCTCACTCTGGAGAGAACAGGTACAGGAAAGTAAGCAGGAGGCAAATCACTAAAGAGGATTAGACCTTGACTGAACAAAAATGTCTGCTCTCCACTCAAGAGTTTCCATTTCAGACAAATGGGAGCCTGATACCAATTCAAGCAAAAGTGAGATTGAAAAGGAAGTCAGTGGCTGGAAAGGTGGGGGAATATGAGAGGGATTTGAGAGAAGGAATGTATGAATAGATCAATGGCTACTAAGAAGGCTTTGTAGTGAGATTTATCAGAAATATTGGGTGAGGTAACATGAACCCAGAAGCAGGTATAAGGAGCTTCTCGATAGGATACCTCCTGGCATGGCTGTTTTGGTGTTACCCTCAGAGGCCAGTCTCTGGTGGACGATTTCTGTTTCATTAAAGAGCCATTCTCTCCAGAACTCAATTGCTTCAAATTCTAACTAGGAAACCATTTGGACCATTGAGAGTACTGTTATTTTGATTAAATATGGAAAAATGATCATCCCTGCCTTTAGTAATATCATACCCAAGATTTGAGTTTCTCCCCTTTTAAATAAGTTCATTCAACATTGGCAACCAAATGTCATAACTTTACCCCTGGGGTAGGCAAACATCACTATTCCTAATTTAAATTGGTGAGATTTTACACATTTGTAATTCTTATTCTGCTAATCTCCACAGATATTGGAAAGAAATTCCAGTGTGGCATCCAAGAAATCTGAATGCATATAAATTCCACTGAATTTATGGATTGAAAAAAGTGTGATAAGCTTGATGACACAAGCATTGAGATACACACATAGGTCACTTCAGCCAAAAATAAGGAGGGAACTAAGTTGAAGCTGTACTTGATTCTCATTTTTGTCTGACCTTGGAACTATAAATATCTGATTAACAAGTTTCCAGTAATCAGGTTAATTGAAACTGATTCCGGTTGGTGTTTCAAAATCTTTGGTTTATAAAAATAGAATGAAAGAAATAAAAGTTTTCCTCTAATAATTATCATAATTGGATGACAATTATTGGCATTTGAGATTGCTGAGTAAATTTAGATATAAAAGAAAAAAAATGGGACTCATGAAATGTAGTTACTGGAAGGGCTATAACTTCTAATTTAGGAAGAGCATGAGGCTCCCTGGTCAGGTTAGGAAGAGCATCTGATAGAAACTGAATCAGGTTCTCTCCTTCCCCATCCAAAGCACCCTCCCCTGTCCTGCTGTTGACTATTGCAAGCAGGAAAATCTCCCTTAATATGGCCATCAGAAAAAAAGAAGTCGCTTGAAGCTTACGTATGCTGTGTTTAGAGGATTCTCCCTCAAGGGAGATGATTCCCTCTGAGTTAAAGAGGAAGATATTCCAATGTCACTGCTGGATAGCTTGCTGGTTCACTTTAAAATGTTATTGGTAACTTCCTCAAAGGGAAGGGAAATATCTCCCTTACAGAGCTTTGTGAGGACTCAGTCAGATGTTTATGAATCATGCTTGGCTCATAGCCTACTCTCAGTGCACACGTGTCCTCCCCAGAGTAGTATGGTTAAAGGGCAAAGGCCTCCTGTCAGTTACAGCATTTTTTCAGAGAGAGAAGATAGCCCAATTAATAGGCTATTGATAAATGTATAAACTCAGGCCTTGAACTACTGGGATGAGAAAAAAGCAATTGATTTGGATAAAAGTATTAGGTCATCCTAGAAGACTGGCCTTAATTTTGCTGTAATTTCCTCTTGATTAAGATTTCACTGATGAATGTTAAGCTTGCTCGACTTCCAGGAACAAGACAGCTTGGCATAAACATCGTTTTCATAATGTGAGAGATCCTGCCTGGCACATAGATATGAGCTCTGAATTTTTAAAAGCTATTCCAGCAGATGTATCATCTGCCAGAGCAAACCTGAAATCCTCCAGCCCACTGTCTCCACTCTGGAACACATGAATTAAGGGATTCAGGTTGGATCCCAATGACTGTACTGCTTTACATGCGTCCAGTCATCATTAGTGGAAACACTATTGTTACCAATGCTACTGGTGCCTTTAATACACATTCTAGGAGATTATATTACACAGAGAAGCAAATGAATTTCAAACATTTTGAAAAACACAGAGTTTATGACTAGATTGTACTTTGATATTTTTAGTATGTACCAATGGTTATCGCTTTTTAAGTGAACAACCAACACTTAACTGTTGGACGTATCTAAGGCTATGATTCTGTGCCAAAGTAAGATTACTGGACTAACCCCAGAGACAAAAAGATTTTACATGAATGCCTGGGGTTCATGATGCCTACTATCTATGCTCCAGGGCTTCCTTAATGCATTGCTCAATCATTAATCTTGCCTAAGATTACTCACAACTAATGAGAAAATAAAATTAGAGCTACAAAGTTGGGTGGAATCATGACGTTCTCAGGGATTCATTCATCACTGGAAACTTGGGTAAACTGAGGCAAAGAAGAAGCAAATGTTTTGCCTGAGATCACACAGTTTGTAAAGACAGTCTGGATTGCTCTCCAGCACTCATTCTCCCAGGGCTACTTGCACATGAGTAACTAACCTGCTTCAGTATTTAGGTCTTCCCTGTCCACTGGGTGGGTTCTTCTTTCTTGGGCACTATTCAGAATTAAACCATGAGCTCATTTATTACTCTACCCGCTTCCTTGATGATCAGTTCTGCTCCCTTAGCTTCAAATATTTTCTCAATGCAAACATTCCCCCAAATACTCTTGTTTCCGGGCTGAGCTCTACTAAACATCTTTTAGCCATAAATATCACATGAGCCTTGCGCACTCTGGCTGCTACACATTTATCATCATTTCCTTGATGACTGGTACAATTATAACCTCTACAGCTTCGCTCTGTGCCTTTAACTCAGGTAGACTTCCCTCCACACCACACTTGTTGAAGCTTTGCCTAGACCTGTCCAGGTAAAGTCTTACTTTTTCCAGAAAGACTTCTCTGGTGTTCTTGCTTCTAGCATCCCTTCCTGTACCCCATGCTTGATTAGCCTATATTGCTGTTATCACAGCTTCCTTCTGTGTTAAATCTGTGGTCCAGAGCCTTTGAATGGAAAATGATTAAGCTTCTGTGCTAGCTTGGCATCAGGTAGAAACACAAGCAACTAGTTGAATGAGGTATTTACACTGGATTATCTATAATCATAGGAAAAATGATTTCTCAATGTTATATAAAACTTAGAAAGAAAATGAGATTACTAACCAAAAGTCCATTCATGTCTAAAGTGGTCTTTGGAAAATACCTTCTGACAATTTATTATTTGCTTAAAAACAAATTAATATAATTGCGTTGCTTATAAAATGAAATCTTACTTGACTGTTGATGTGGACCTAGTTCTCTTTTCTGTTTACATTGTTTTGAATTACTAGTAACAGAAAACTTAGAAAATTCATCAATTCAAAGAGTTTGTGTTCCTATTGATTTGTCAGAGAACTGTTCTGGTAAATTCTCATTGTAATCAAAATAATTTTTAAAGGACAATTGTTTCTTGATGCATTTTGAAAGTTATACTATGATAAGTGTCTTAAATCAATTTGTGAACAATTTAATCAAAATTGTTTCTTTTAAGAAATGTCAGAAATTGGCAAATCTCAGGATTGTTGGAGTTTAACACTAAATAAAGCCGCCTTCTTTCTGCAAAGATATGTTGGGTCCTAATGAAGTTACTTGTAATTTAGATAACTTTAAGACGTGAGAGGGTCCATTCAATAACTCTAAAGGATTTGAATTTTTACCCTATTTGCAAGATAAGAAGTCAGTCCACCAATTTTATAACTGCTGGAAAATGACACAAGACTCCTGTATCAGGGACAAAATAAATATTACAGTAAAAGTAGATAAGGTATCAATATTTTTACCCATTTCTTAGTTGTGAAAATGGCCAACTGATATTCTCATGCAGCAGGATGTGTTATAGGAGAAGAACTCCAGGCTCAGGAAACCCAAACTTTTTATAATTGGGAATAAGCCTGCTTGAACGAAATAGCAAATAAACATGTCCTTTGACTGCAGGGAGGCACAATCTCCATATTCCAAGACTGTTCACTATATAAATAAAATGTAAAAGATAATCTAGAACAAATGCAGTCAGTGTCTTTGCTTGGAAGACACGCAGAAACACACACACATGCACACACACATACACACACAAACACACACACACAAATCCATGGAGAGTTATCTCCCAACGGATCCATATGAAGATATCTAATAACTGAAAGTAACTTTCTTAATTAGAGTCACTCCCTTTGAGTTAGGAAATACAATTGTGTTGTACGAAAAAATACTTCGCTGAAGAGAAATTTTATATTTTGAGAAAAATACTTCTCATGAAGACAGACTTGCCATTTTTATCATTTAGCTGACACAGAGGAATGCTCAACATGTTCTATTTTATGACATATCTCAAATGGAAACTACCCACATCTTTAACTTCCAGAGCCAAGGGAACAAAATGAGTTGGAACAAACCTTACTGTTCCGCATCCTAGAGTACTCCTGCCCTGGGAGGTACAGTGGATTCGAAGTATTCTGGAATAGAAAATCTCACCTCCCCACCTACATTTCCATTCTACCTACTCTGCGTCCTCACCTGCACTTCTCCATCCTCTACTCACAAGCCCCATCTTCTCTACAAACACACGCTACCATAAATGTGATTGTTTTACCTTAGACTTTACATTTTTTTGGTGATATATCCAGATATATCCACTCAACAATATACATAGATAATTTGTCAATAAATATCGATTTACCAGATACCTCTTTATAACTACATGGTATTTTGTCACATAGATGCATTTAATATTTAATCAATCTCCTGTTGATTGAAGTTGAATATGTTTCTACTCTTTTTATTATAACGAGGCTGCAATGAATATCTTTGAATATCTTTTTGCAGTTTTCTACAATTTCTTTACAACTTAACCATGACATTTAAATTCAACCACAAACATAAATTCTTGTGGGTAGAAATACTTACATAAACACATTAAATGAGTCACAGCAGGCCAGGCATAGTGGCTCACTCTTGAAATCCTAGCACTTTGGGAGGCCAAGGCTTGAGCTCAGGAGTTTGAGACCAGCCTGGAACTTGAGCTCAGGAGTTTGAGACCCTGTCTCCAACAACAACAATTTTTTTCTTAAACAGCTAGACATGGTGGTGTGTGCCTATACTCCCAGCTACTTTCAGGGCTGGGGAGTGGCGGGGAGAAGTTAGGTGAAGGATCCCTTAAGGCCAGGAGGTCAAGGCTGTAGTGAGCCATGAAGGTGCCAGTACACTCACAGATTGAGATCCTGTCTCAAAATATAAAATAAAAGGCAATAAAATCAAACAATGAATGAGTCAAAGCAATTTTATAATAGTTTAATATTTTCTCGTGACAACTATGTAACGCTTTGTTTTGCATATGTAGAGTTTTGATTAACTTTATCCTGATATGATTTCTTTCCAATAGATTTGTTTTTCCTCAAGATAGAATGTAATTGAAAAAGTTGAGCCACATTTATCACATCTAATCTCTCATCTGGAACTTTAAAAGTCAGTTTGGAACTACTTAAATCACTTTTTTTTTGTACTGGATTAAAAATAAAAATGAATTAAGGATCAATGCAGGTACATATGTGATAAAATTTTTACTCTTTATAAAATCTTCAGCCTAGAGCTTCCCTTGCTCATATTTGTTAAACTGATCATTCTTATAAACCACAGAAATTGGTTCACTGAAAAGTCAGGTCCTCAAATGACCTATTAAAATTGCTAAGAAGGTACAGAATTTGATTCTTGCCTATGCTTACTCTGAGAAAGAACACTCTCACGTTACTCATTAAAAATATAAATAATGTATTGCTTTACAAACTTGAAGCATGACTCCAATAGAATTGTCCAGGATATGTAAAATAGTATCTGGAAAAGTCACTAAGAGAACATTATGTAAGATTTTTAGGGATATAAGCAGGTGGCAGATACCCTGAGGAGCCACGTTCCAGAAAGACTTCTTATCCTGACCTTGAAGATTGTGCGGCAGCTTTTCTTACCCTCCATGAGAACCTTAGGCGCTGAGTCAGCTTCCACAACTGCAGCTTGGTTAGTGGAGAAATGACCAGAGCTGCTGCTGATGCACTTGCTTCTGAGGATGGCTCGCTCAGTGGAGCACTTCAGAAGGATGTTCTGTGGAACTTTACAAAGCTGTTTTGCACATCAAAAATGATTTTCGTATGTTGAACTGTAGTCTCTGATGTGGCTGGGGGCTTTGCTCTTGTTAAATTATATCTATTTGAGTATGATTGTGAGTTGTTAAATCTTGCTGGCATGTGAACTAAGATGCTCATGAGAAGGGAGTCCCTGACAAAAATATGAAACGTCTAGACAAAAGGCAGAAAAATTGTTAAAAAAAAAAAGTCCAGTCTCTTCACTATGCCAATGAGTCAGCTGTTCCTGTTTTGTGTTATCCCACTCACATGCCCTGCAGGTGGCAGTGGGTGGCCAGCCTTGCTGCCAGGCTTCCCTGAGTGCTGTTTTCCTCAGCCTCCCCTGTTATGTGCTGGAAGCCTCATCTCTTTGAATGAACAAAATGCCTGTAAGAATGCACCCATCATTACCAGTGCCACCTAAGTGATACAATCACTCTAAAATCAGATATTACATTTTTATTACATATGACTCAGTTTAATACATAATTTAAGTAAATATTGTATACAACTGAATGCCTAAAAAAGAAAATATTTTTAAAAATAAACTGAGCCTGGCTTATCATTCCCACCTGCAAGAGTTGTCTTGGGTTTTTCCTATGACTGACATGCATTTGCTTACCCATTCCTTACCTTTCACACTCTCTTCTCTGTTTCTAACTCTAAACCAGCCTCTAGAAAATCTGTTTCCACCAAAAATCTCTTCCAAAATTTCTCCTTCCTCATTCTTTAATGGGCTGTTTCCCAAATACTCATCACTTTCATTACACATACACATTTGTTTCACTATTAGTTCATATGGAAAAGGCACACCTTACAGTCCATTCCAGAGCCTAACCCACTTTTCCCTTATTGCCTAGTCAGAACACCATTGAGATAGTGCTAAATCCACTTGTTACCCTATCAGGGGACTTAAACAGGTAAGCCACCTGTGCAACACTTTCTCCACAATTAAATTAATTGTCTTTGTTCAGCATGAAATATTTCCATTATACCCAACCAAGACACCCAAGAGGCATTTAAAGTTGTTCTTAAAAAGTCTACTTTGAAAAACATTGGTCTGGGCAGCTTTATGGTCCTTTTGCACTTTACCAGTCAGAAATTTTGGCAGATTTCCCATTAACTTATGGAGCCCAAGGCAAGTAAAGTATTGGTGTTGCCTTGATCTAATTACTGCAGGATTTCAATTTGTGCCCAATTAAACTGAACAGTATTAAAGCCTGGATTTCAGCTGCACTAGAGTTGTAGTAAAATGGCATTTACCAGCAGTCTGCCAACCCTCCCCAGAGGGGAGCATGAGAAATCACATGTGAATGAAATTCTGTTTCTAGGTGGGCTTATAGCTAGTACCAGTGTTCTCATAGTGAAAATGGAATTGGATAATGGCAACAGTCCTTGAAAAAAGTGTAGACCATAAAATTGAACTTTAATTTCAATTTTCAGGTAACTCAGGCAAAAGCAGATCCAATTTATCTAGCTAAACTTGAGTAAATTGAGTTACATTATTTCAATGAAACAAATTTAGATCCTGTTTTAAAAAGATTTCCAGGGAACCCAATTCAACCATCTTCCTCCAAATGTGCTTAACAATCAACCCAACTTCTGCTCATTCATTAAATTTCAAGTAGCACATGCAAGATTTGGTGGCACATGTATGACATCAAAATATGTTCACCAAAGTATGGTCCAGCAGCACATTATGGGTGCTCAATACATGCTTCCAAAATAAATAAAATCTCAGATGCATTACTAGTGGATAGAATTAGTCTTTGCTCAGAGATAAATGTAGCCCAGTCTTTGTCGCACATAACTCCTTCAGCTAACCCTCCTTTATATAATCCTGTGTAAGACTTCTGTGTTGAAAGGTTTATATTTCCTTGTGTGGCTCTGATGTAGAGTTATTCTTCCTTCATTTTCTCAAATCTCCTGCAGGTCTGCAACATTAATTATTAAACAATAAATGTTCCCCATATGCATAGGATGTACTAGATTATGGATATAAATAATGAACAATATGGAAATGATTTCTGCACTCAAGCAGCATATAGTTCATACAGTAACAATTGCCAATGACTGAGCCCCTGTTAGGCATGACATTGAGTGCCATGTCTGTGCGTGTTATTTCAGGCACTTATGAAAACTATGGGTCATTATCCCCATTTTATAGGTAGAAAAACTGAGCTTAAATCACCTTCTCGAGATTTTGTAGCAATTAAACGTCAACGGCTGATTTTGAGTCCTCTTCTGTCTGTCTCAATAGCTGCTCTTCAATACTGTGATCCAGACGAAGCAGCATAACCACTCCATAGTAGCCACATTACCTGCAGATTTAAGCAGGTCATTAACATCTCTGGAATTCTATGTCTGTGTTCTATTTTACTAAGTAAAAGTCACTGTGCTTTTACAAAGTAGGCATTATTTCTTCACAGTTCCTTTCTTATATTAGTGTTTCACCTCTACCATTGGACCCAAAGAAAAAGGGAGGAGGGAAAAAAACTGCCATTAGGAGAAAACATTTCATGGTTGAACATCTTATTTTTGCATTAAATCAAAATGTGATCTAATGATACAGCTCTAACTAAAATACTGTTATTTTAATATTGTTACATTTTTGCCATTGGAATTTGCAGGAAGTTTGATATCTCATAGACAAAGAAAGAGACATAATTAATACAGAGTAAGAATTTTCTAAAGTAAATATTTTGAAAGCAAATAGTATTCCAGAGTTCAGCTTTAATTTTGAATATATCTTCCCATTATCAAATACCACTTTCTCCAATATTTAGCAAGTTTTTTCTCATTTAGTTCAGGAATATATTCTCCCACTTGTCACAAGAATGTATATTTTTCTCCAAACTTGTTTCTCCCAAAGTGATAACATTATTTTGTTGATGAGTTATTTTTTGAAAAGATGAAAAAGTTCGACAAAACTTTCACCATACTAAGAAAAAAGAAGAGAAGCATCAAATACAATCAGAGGTGAAAAAGGAGACACTACAACTCAGAAATACAAAGGGTCATAAGTGACTATTAGGAACAATTATACACCAACAAATTGGATAACCTAAAGGAAAGAAATACATTCCTGAACACATGCAACCTACCAACATGGAATCATGAAGAAACACAAAATCTAAACAGATTAATAACAAGTAATGCTTGTTATTAGTAAAGAATTAGTAAAATGAAGCCTCCCATCAAAGAAAAGCCCAGGACCAGAAGAATCACTGGTGAATTCTCCCAAAATTTCAAGAAATAATACCAATTTCATTCAAAGTATTTCAGAAATTTGAAAACGAGAGAATACATACTTCCAAACTTATTCTATAAAGCCAGCATTACCTTGTTACCAAAACCAGACAAGAACAAAACATGAAAATGAAATAGAGGATGTTCATCTCTGATGAACATAGATGTAAAAATTCTCAGTAAAATTCTAGCATATCAAATTCAACAACACATTAAGCAGATTATTTACCATGCTCAAGTGGGACTCATCTCAGGAATGCAAAGATGGTTCAACATATAAAAATCTATCACATTAACAGAGTGATGTCATTTTACATTATGATATCCTGGACAGCCCATGGTTTCCTTGGTAGTAACAATGTATTTTATGTAATTAATAAGTGATATGTTCTACTCAGTAATAATTATGATGATTAATTGTATGTATCAATTTGATTGGGCAATTGAGTGTCCATATATTTGGTTTGGCATTATTCTGGGTATTTCTGTGAGGTTGCTTTTTGGGTGATATCAGCATTTAAATCAATAGATTAAGAAAAGCAGACTGCCCTCCCTAATGTGGGTAGGCCTCATCAAATCAGTTAAAAGCCTGAATCAAACAAAAAGGCCCTCTCCTGAGTAACAGGTAATTCCTCTGTCTTGTTGTTTTCAAACTGGGGCATCTTTTTATCTGTGTTCACATTCAAACTGAAACACAGGCTCTTTCTTTGTCTTGAGCCTGCTGGTCCTCTAATGGGAACTATAATCTGAGCTCCCCTGCTGCTCAGTTGGCAACTCACCCTGCAGATCTTGGGCTTGTCAGCCTCCATAATCACATAAGCCAATTTCTTATAATAAACTTCTTCATATAATTATGAATACAAATATATAATATAATCATATTAAAATAATTATATTACATAGTAGTTACAAATGATATACATATTATATATGATATATGATTATAAGAAGACAAAATATAATAAGTAGCAGCTGAATAAAAGATGAGAACAGTTAAAAATGAAGTGATTCTACATGAATAACCAGGAGTTTTAATACTATGGACATTGTCTGAGCATTGATATGGGGAGAGAATGCTGAGTGGATATCAAGCCAATATCTAGCCAATATCAAGTCAGTATCAGCACATACTGAGCAAAATGAAGAGATAAAAACATACCTAGAAAGTAGTCTGCTGTATGTAGATTAGATAGATTTCTCTGCAACCTTAGCTTTTAAAAGATGAGAGTATAAAATTTTAAGTCTTCACAAGTGCATGTTTCTGAAATTGTGAGTGCTATAAATTAAAAGGCAAAGGTAGTTTGCTTTTACCCTAGAATAAAAGGAGATGGTTGACCTAATTGCAATATATTTCATGCTCACAGAAGGTATGCTCTATGTAAACAGTGCAAAAATGTTATTTATATCAAAAAAATCAATGAGATTCTTTAGCCTTCATTTCAAGCTTGAATAGCCATTTTTCTGGTCAATATAACTAAAATGCACAATATTTTGTTTAATAAACTCATCTCTTGCCAGAACATCCAGGAGCTCTCCCAGTGACTGTATTAGTCTGTTTTTGCACTGCTATAAAGATACTACCTGAGACGGGGTAATTTATAAAAAAGGGAGGTTTAATTGACTCACGGTTTCACATGGCTGAGGAGGCCTGAGGAAACTTAAAATCATGGCAGAAGATGAAGGGGAAACAAGGCACATCTTACATTGTGGCAGGAAAGAGAGAGAGAGCAGGAGAAACTGCTACTTCTAAAATCATCAGATCTCATGAGAACTTTCTCACTATCACAAGAACGGTGTGAGGGAAACTGACACCATGATCCAATCACCTCCCATCAAGTCCCTCTCTTGGCATATGGGATTATAATTCAAGATGAGATTTCGGTGGGGACACAGCCAAACTATATCAGGCCCAAAGTAAATTTTTCACTTGTTGCCTTTTGGTATTATTCTATGACAATAGAACAAGTTAATTGTGTGCTAACAGACAATTTGTGTAGAATATCAGAATTATCCAAAATTTCTACAAGTTTATTTTCTTTTGAATTTCTTTAGTTTTCAAACACCTCACAAGCAAATGTATTTTGAAGAACTTATCTATTCTGTGACAATTATCTGCAGTTTGTAGAATTCATTATAACCTTTGGAATGTAAGCTGATTATCAAGACAGTTGATTAGGCCAGCCTCATGTAGAATGTTCCCTAATGACAATTCTCAAAGTCTTCTTTTCCTAATTCAATCCTAGCATTTATTTAATAAAGACATCTTAAACCACTTTGTTCCAAGGACTTTTTACAAAATTATGAATGTACAGCAAGAATGAAATAGCAGAGGTAAATAAGAAAATATTTAATAGGATGCAATGTTATAGATACTAATATAAAGATATGCACAGGGTGGCTCTGGGAGCTCAAACAAGGAGCAGAGAACACCAAACTTAATAGTCTGGTGCAGACAGAAGACTTTTATACTTAGGAAAAGGAGATGATTTTTTAAATTATGAATGCTTCTATCGATATTTACTTTAATAACTGTTATTATAGTCCACCATGTGCATACATTATACCTAAACCTAATGTTTGGTATTTTTTTAGTGGATATTTTTTTGAATACTTTAAGTTCTGGGGTACATGTGCAGAATGTGCAGGTTTGTTACATACATACATATGCCATGGTGCTTTGCTGTATCCATCACCTTGTCATCTACATCAGGGATTTCTGAAAATGTTATCCCTCCCCTATCCCCCAGATATCCCTTCCCTAGACCCCTACCCAACGACAGGTCCTGGTGTGTAATATTCTCCTCCCTGGGTCCATGTGTTCTCATTGTTTAACTCCCACTCGTGAGAACGTGCGGTATTTGGTTTTCTGTTCTTGTGTTAGTTTGCTGAGAATGATGGTTCCCAGCTTTGTCCATGTCCCTGCAAAGGACATGAACTCATCCTTTTTTATGACTGCATAGTATTCCATGATGTATATGTGCCACATTTTCTTTATCCAGCCTGTCATTGATGGGCATTTGGGTTGGTTCCAAGTCTTTGCTATTGTGAACAGTATTGTCAATACACACAATAAATATATGTGTACATGTGTGTTTATAACAGAATGAGTTATACTCCTTTGAGTATATACCCAAAAATGAGATTACTGGGTCAAATGGTATTTCTAGTTCTAGATGCTTGAGGAATCACCACACTGTCTCCCACAATGGTTGAACTAATTTACACTCCCACCAACAGTGTAAAAGCATTCCTATTTCTCCACAGCCTCACTAGCATGCTGCCTCCTGAGTTTTAACTATCACCATTCTAACTGGCATGAGATGGTATCTCATTATGGTTTAGATTTGCATTTCTCTAATGACCAGTGATGATGAGCTTCTTTTCAAATGTTTGTTGCCTGCATAAATGTCTCCTTTTGAGAAGTGTCTGTTCATATCCTATGCCCACTTTTTGGTGGGATTTTTTTTTCTTCTACTTTGTTTAAGTTCTTTGTAGATTCTGGATATTAGACCTTTGTCAGATGGAGATTGCAAAAATTTTCTCCCATTCTGTAGGTTACCTGCTCACTCTGATGATAACTTTTTTTGCTGTGCAGATGCTCTTTAGTTTAATTAGATCTCATTTGCCTATTTTGGCTTTTGTTGCCATTGCTTTTTGTGTTTTAGTCATGGAGTCCTTGCCTATGCTTATGTCCTGAATAGTATTGCCTAAGTTTTCTTCTAGGGTTTTTCTAGTGTTAGGTCTTACACTTAAGTTTTTAATCCATCTTGAGTTAATTTTTATATAAGGTGTAAAGAATGGATACAGTTTCAGTTTTCTGCAGATGGCTAACCAGTTTTCCCAACACCATTTATTAAATAGGAAATCCTTTCCCCATTGCTTGTTTTTGTCAGGTTTGTCAAAGATCAGATGGTTGTAGATGTGTGGTGTTATTTCTGAGGCCTCTGTTCTGTTCCATTGGTCTATATCTCTGTTCTGGCAGTACCATGTTGTTTTAATTACTGTAGACTTGTAGTATAGTTTGAAGTCAGGTAGCGTTGATGCCTCCAGCTTTGTTCTTTTTGCTTAGGATTGTCTTAGCGATGCGGGCTCATTTTGGTTCCATATACAATTTAAAGTAGTTTTTTCCAATTATTTGAAGTAAGTCAGTGGTAGCTTGATGGGGATAGCACTGAATCTATAAATTACTTTGGGGAGTATGACCATTTTCACAATAATGATTCTTTCTAACCATGAGCATGGAATGTTTTTCCATTTGTTGGTATCCTCTTATTTCCTTGAGCAGTTGTTTGTAGTTCTCCTTGAAGAGGTCCTTCACATCTCTTGTAAGTTGTATTCCTGGGTATTTTATTCTTTTTTTTTTAACAATTGTGAATGGGATTCTTTATTCTTTTTTAACAATTGTGAATAATTTGGCTCTCTGTTATTGGTGTATAGGAATGCTGGTGATTTTTGCACACTGATTTTGTATGCTGAGACTTTGCTGAAATTGCTTATCAGCTTAAGGAGTTTTGGGGCTGAGACAATGGGGTTTTCTTCATAGATAATCATGTCATCTGGAAATAGAGACAATTTGACTTCCTCTTTTCCTAACTGAATATCCTTTATTTTTTTCTCTTGCCTGATTTTCCTGTCCAGAACTTCCAATACTATGTTGAATAGGAGAGGGGAGAGAGTGTATCCTTGGCTTGTGCTGGTTTTCAAAGGGAGTGCTTCCAGCTTTTGCCCATTCAGTATGATATGGGCTGTGGGTTTGTCATAAATAGCTCTTATTATTTTGAGATTTGTTCCATCAATACCTAGTTTATCGAGAGTACTTAGCATGAAGGGCTCTTGAATTTTGTCAAAGACCTTCTGCGGATCTATTAAGATAATCATGTGGTTTTTATCTTCGGTTCTGTTTATGTGATGGATTACATTTATTGACTTGCATATGTTGAAACAGACTTGCATCCCAGGGATGAAACTGACTTGCTCAGTGGATAAGCTTTTTGATGTGCTGCTGGATTTGCTTTGCCAGTATTTTATTGAGGATTTTCGCATCGATGCTCGTCAAGGATATTGGCCTGAAATTTTCTTTTTTTCTTGTGTCTCTTCCAGGTTCTGGTATCAGGATGAAGTTGGCCTTATAAAATAAATTAGGGAGGATTCCCTCTTTTTCTATTGTTTGGAATAGTTTCAGAATAAATGGTACCATCTCTTTGTACCTCTGGTAAAATTAGGCTGTGAAACCATCTGGGCCTGGACTTTTTTTCATTGGTAGCCTATTAATTGTTGCCTCAATTTCAGAACTTGTTATTAGTCTACTCAGGGATTTGACATCTTCCTGGTTTAGTCTTAGGAGAGTGTAAGTGTCCAGGAATTTATCCATTTCTTCCAGATTTTATGGTTTATTTCTGTAGGGGTGTTTATAATATTCTCTGATGGTGGTTTGTATTTCTGCAGAATCAGTAGTGATATCCCCTTTATCATTTTTTATTGCATCTATTTGATTCTTCTTTTTTCTTCTCTATTAGTCTTGCTAGTGGTCTATTTTGTTAATCTTTTCAAAAAACCAGCTTCTGGACTTATTGATTTCTTGAAGGGTTTTTGTGTCTGTATCTCCTTCAGTTCTGCTCTGATCTTAGTTATTTCTTGTCTTCTGCTAGCTTTTCAATTTGTTTACTCTTGCTTCTTCAAATTTTTAATTTTAATGTTAGGGTGTTGATTTAGATCTTTCATGCCTTCTCTTGTGGTCATTTAGTGCTCTAAATTTCCCTCTACACGATCCTTTAACTGTGTCCCAGAAATTCTGGTACATTGTGTCTTTGGTATCATTTGTTTCACATAACATCTTTATTTCTGCCTTCATTTTGTTATTTATCCAGTAGTCATTCGGAAGCAGGTTGTTTAGTTTCCATGTAGCTGTGAGGTTGTGAGTGAGTTTCTTAATTCTGAGTTCTAATTTGATTGCACTGTGGTCTGAGAGACTGTTATGATTTACACTCTTTTTCATTTGTTGAGGAGTGTTTTACTTCTGATTATGTGTTCAATTTTAGAATAGGTGCAATGTGCTGAGAAGAATGTATATTTTGTTGATTTGAGGTGGAGAGTTCTGCAGATGTCTATTAGGTTCACCTGGTCCAGAGCTGAGTTCAAGTCCTGGATATCCTCGTTATTTTCTGTCTCATTGATCTAATACTGAGAGCAGGGTGTTAAAATCTCCCCATTAGTGGGAGTCTCAGTCTCTTTGTAGGTCTCTAAGAACTTGTGTTATGAATCTGGGTGCTCCTGTATTGGGTGCATATATATTTAGGATAGGTAGCTCTTCTTGTTGCATTGATCTCTTCACCATTATGTAATGTCCTTCTTTGTCTCTTTTGATCTTTGTTTGTTTAAAGTCTGTTTTATTAGAGACTAGAAGTGCAACCCCTGCTTTGTGTTGTTGTTTGTTTTGCTTTTCATTTGCTTGGTAAGTCTTCCTCCATCCCTTTATTTTTAGCCTCTGTGTGTCTTAGCACTTGAGATGTGTCTCCTGAATATAGTACACTGATGGGTCTTGACTCTGTATCCAATTTGCCAGTCTGTGTCTTTTAATTGGGCATTTAGCCCATTACATTTAAGGTTAATATTGTTACGGTGAGAATTTGTTCCTGCCATTGTGATGCGAGCTGATATTTTGCCTGTTAGTTGATGCAGTTTTCTTATAGCATCAATAGTCTTTACAATTTAGTATGTTTGCACAGCGGCTGCTACTGGTTGTTCTTTTCCACATTTAGCGCTTCCTTCAGGAACTCTTGTAAGGCAGGCCTGCTGGGGACAAAAATCTCTCAGCAGTTGCTTGTCCATAATATACTTTATTTCTCCTTCGCTTATGAAGCCTAATTTGGTTGTATATGAAATTCTGTGTTGAAAATTCTTTTCTATAGGAATGTTGAATATTGGCTCCCACTTTTTTCTGGCTTGTAGGGTTTCTGCCAAGAGATCTGCTGAGTCTGATGGGCCTCCTTTCGTAGTAGCTCAACCTTTCTCTCTGACTGACCTTAGCATTTTTTCCTTCATTTCAACCCTGGTGCATCTGATGATTATGTGTCATGGGGTTGCTCTTCTTGAGGAGTATCTTTGCGGTGTTCTCTGTATTTCCTGAATTTGAATGTTGGCCTGCCTTTCTAGGTTGGGGACATTCTCCTGAATAATATCCTCAAGAGTGCCTTCTAACTTGATTTCATTCTCTGTCACTTTCAAGTACACCCATCAAACGTAGTTTTGGTCTTTCCATGTAATTCCCTATTTATTGAAGGTTTTATTCATTTCTTTTCACTCTTTTTTCTCTAATCTTCTCACTCTATTTCATTGAGTTGATCTTCAATCTCTAATATCCTTTCTTCTGTTTGATTGATTCGACTATTGAAACTTGTATATGCTTCACAAAGTTCTTGTGCTGTGTTTTTTACAGCTCCATCAGGTTGTTTACATTTTTCTCTAAACTTATTATTCTAGTTAATCATTTGTCTAACCTGTTTTCAAGGTTCTGAGCTTCCTTGCATTGGGTTAGAACGTGCTCCTTTAGCTCAGGGAATTTTGTTACTACCCACCTTCTGAAGCCTGCTTCTGCCAGTTTATCAAACTCATTCTCCATCCAGTTTTGTTCCCTTGCTGGTGAGGAGTTTTGAACCCTTGGAGGAGAAGAGGAATTCTGGTTTCTGGAATTTTCAGGCTTTTTTGTGCTGGTTTCTCCCTATCTTTGCAGATTTATCAATCTTTCATCTCTGAAGTCAGTGACCTTTGGTTGGGGTCTCTGACTGGACATCCTTTTTGTTCATGTTGAAACTGTTCCTTTCTGTTTGTTAGTTTTCCTTCCAACATTCAGGCTCCTCTGTTGCAGCTCTTCTGGAGTTTGCTTGAGGTCTGCTCCAGACCCTGCTTGCCTGGATATCACTGGAGGAGGCTGCAGAAGAGCAAATATTTCTGCCTGTTCTTTCCTCTGGTAGCTTTTTCCCAGAGGGGTACCCACTAGATGCCAGCTGGAGCTCTCCTATATGATGAGGTGTCTGTTGGCCCCTTCGGGGAGGTATCTCCCAGTCAGGATACATGGGGGTCTGGGATCCACTTGAAGGGCCTGTCTGTCCCTTATCAGAGTTCAAACGCTATGCTGGTAGATCTGCTGCTCTCCTCAGTACTGCCAGGCAGGGACATTTAAGTCTGCTGAAGCTGTACCCACAACCATCCCTTTTCCCACATGCTCTGTCCCAGGAAGGTGGGGGCTTTATTTATAAGTTCCTGACAGAATGCTGCCTTTTTTCAGAGATGCCCTGCCCAGCATGGAGGGAATCTAGTGAGTCAGTCTGCCTGCAGGGGCCTTACTGAGCTGTGGTGGGCTCTACCCAGTTTTAAATTCCTGGTAGTTTTATTTACAGGGTGAGGTTAAAACCACTTACATGAGTCTCAGCAATGGCAGATGTCCCTTACCCCACCAAGCTCACATGTCCCAGGTTAAACTCAGACTGCTGTACTGGCTGCGAGAATTTTAAGCCAGTGGATCTTAGCTTGCTGGCTTCTGTGGCAGTGGGACCCACTGAGCCAGAGCACTTGGCTCCCTGGCTTCACCTCCTTTCCAGGGGAGTGAACATATATGTCTCTCTGGTGTTCCAGGTGCCACTGAGGTATGGAAAAAAAAACTGCTGCGTCTAGCTCAGTGTCTGCCCAAACAGCCACCCAATTTTGTTATGGAAACCCAGGGCCCTGGTGGTTGTGTAGGTACCAGAGAGAGTCTCCTGGTCTGTGGGATGTGAAGACCATAGGAAACGCACAGTATCTGGGCTGGGGTGGAGGGTGCAGACCCTAATGGCTTCCCTTGGCTAGGAGAGGGAGTTCCTTGACTCCTTGTACTTCTGGGGTGAGGCGATGCCCCACGCTGCTTCAGCTTGTCCTCCTTGGGATGCACCCACTGCCCAACCAGTCCCAGTGAGATGAACCAGGTACCTCAATTGGAAATACAGAAATCAACCACCTTCTGCATCGATCTCACTGGGAGCTGCACACTGGAGCTGTTCCTATTTAGCCATTTTGCCAGCAATCCTAATCAGGAGATGATTTTTTAAAATGCAAATGACATTCCAGGCAGGGGAATTAAAAAGATGAGCAAAGTTGGGCTTTCTTCATAACACTCTGGTGTTGCTGATCTTTTTCTCTTATCATCTCTTCACAAGTTCTCATTTGTCTATCATTTACATACACACATTCAGGAAGCATGCAGTAGAGGTCACCCAATGATGTTAGAACAATTTGCGCAGGTTGTACACATCAAGTAAATCCAATTTGCACATTGGAAGTTATCCACTGAGGATTCAAGACAACTGGAAAGAAGTGATGATATCTACATTTCAAGGATGTCACTTCAAGGGTGTTAAGATGATTTGCCCTCCTCCTTCTCAGAAAGCCTTCTCTCTCTGATAGGGTCTGAAATAATATTGTCTTGGCTTTGGCACTTTTGCTTATGGCTTTTATCCACTTTGAAATTAAAATACACATGAGATGGATTATAAATTCAATTTGTTATCACTCACTGACATCTTAGAAGAAGCAATATTTAGATTTGTAGCAGCTTTTCACAGGGAGAAGGGTAGAAAATATGAGAAAGTGGATTACTTGAAGGATTCCATAAAGCCATGGGAGACTAACAGAACTCTGAAAAGTGGGGCTGTGAATACTTCATTCTTGCACAGAGAAGGCACCAATTAGTACTTGTCCAGTTAATGAAAAAAATGAAGAAATAAAACTTCAGTGATTTATGATTTTTCTGTAACTGTTGGAGTGACTAGAAATGATTCACTTTACTCTTTTGTCAAAGGCCAATCCTCAGTAAGAAAGCAATAGTACAATAATTTTGTGCAAAAAAGTTTCATATTTCACCTAATTTGTTTCTTATAATGTGACAATGTTTTTCAAAAGTGAAAGAGAAAAGGTATTCAAAAATAAAGTAGGGTTTAGCACACAAAACTTAGTGGGAACAAATAACATTCTAGCTGAAAGTCTTTCAAGGAAGGAATTTACTCATAAGAAAAACATATATACATAAGGCAATGGTAATGTTAACTAATTTAAAAGCCTCAATTGAAGAGACAAAAGGTAGGACAATGTAGAGATACTATAAGAAATCTCATGCAAAATTCATCTCCTCAGCATAAGGCTGTGCAAAGGATACCCAGCAACATCTGGGCTTTGAAGTCACTACATGTAGAGGCTTGCAGCATGTGGACAAGATTATAAGAAACAAAGGTTAAACTTTGGGTAGCAGATAGTATTAATATTGCCTTCTATATGAAAAATGAGAGATTCCTTTTAGCATAAAATCTCCAACAGAAGAAATGATAAATTATAACACAATGTAAAAGAGAATTTCTACCTCTTCTCCTTCTGAAGCAAAATGTCAATTAATCTGGTCTGTGTTCTCAGTGACTCACTGCATTTCAGTAAACTGTTTTCAACATGCCATGCTGAATTGATATGAAGAATATTTGCACAGAAGGGGCAATGTGATAGCCACCATTTTGCTTCTAGTCCCAAGAACAATGCTTGGTCCATAGCAGAAACTCAATGTTGAACTGAACGAAAGAGTGAAAGAAACAGAAATGGAAGTTGTGGAGAAGAGAAAGAAACTACTCCTGTCCTGTGTTTAGATTTGGTCCTTTATTAGTTCCTCTCTACATCTGAAACTGGTGATTGAGTTGAGAATACTGGATGCATTTCGTTTTGGGTCAAGCCCTGCAGAGCTCTTTAATCTGAACGTCAGGAGGGAATATTGCTTTGGAGGTTATCAGGAAAACGATTTAAATTAAATTAAGGAAAACTAGATGAGGTTATGCAACCTGGGTAACACTGTGAATTCTAGTGAAGTTTCTGCTGCAGTTCATCGCACTTTCTTGGACATGACACTCACTTAACAAAATCTCTTTCCTGTAGATTTGAGCCTCTATCAGACTGATTTATGTTTCCTCTCATGTCTGAAATCATGAATTTTTTTTTTTAATTTTTTATTGCATTTTAGGTTTTGGGGTAAATGTGCAGAACATGCAAGACAGTTGCATAGGTACACACATGGCAGTGTGTTTTGCTTCCTTTCTCCCCTTCACCCACATTTGTCATTTTTCCCCAGGCTATCCCTCCCCAGCACCCCCCCCACGCTGGCCCTCCCCTTTTCCCCCCAACAGACCCCAGTGTTTAGTACTCCCCTCCCTGTGTCCATGTGTTCTCATTTTTCATCACCCGCCTATGAGTGAGAATATGCGGTATTTCATTTTCTGTTCTTGTGTCAGTTTGCTGAGAATGATGTTCTCCAGATTCATCCATGTCCCTACAAAGGACACGAACTCATCAGTTCTGATTGCTGCATAATATTCCATGGTGCATATGTGCTACATTTTCCCAATCCAGTCAATCGATGGGCATTTGGGTTGGTTCCAGGTCTTTGCTATTGTAAACTGTGCTGCAATGAACATTCGTGTGCATGTGTCCTTATAGTAGAATAATTTATAGTCCTTTGGATATATACCCAGTAATGGGATTGCTGGATCAAATGAAATTTCTATTTCTAAGGCCTTGAGGAATTGCCACACTGTCTTCCACAATGGTTGAACTAATTTACACTCCCATCAACAGTGTAAAAGTGTTTCTTTTTCTCCACATCCTCTCCAGCATCTGTTGTCTCCAGATTTTTTAATGATTGCCATTCTAACTGGCGTGAGATGGTATCTCAATGTGGTTTTTATTTGCATCTTTCTAATGACCAGTGATGATGAGCATTTTTTCATATGATTGTTGGCCTCATATGTGTCTTCTTTTGTAAAGTGTCTGTTCATATCCTTTGCCCATTTTTGAATGGGCTTGTTTGTTTTTTTCCTGTAAATCTGTTTGAGTCCTTTGTAAATTCTGGATATCAGCCCTTTGTCAGATGGGTAAACTGCAAAAATTTTTTCCCATTCTGTTGGTTGCCGATTCACTCTAGTGACTGTTTCTTTTGCCGTGCAGAAGCTGTGAAGTTTGATTACATCCCATTTGTCTATTTTGGCTTTTGTTGCCAATGCTTTTGGTGTTTTGGTCATGAAGTCCTTGCCTACTCCTATGTCCTGGATGGTTTTGCCTAGATTTTCTTCTAGGGTTTTTATGGTGCCAGGTATTATGTTTAAGTCTTTAATCCATCTGGAGTTAATTTTAGTGTAAGGTGTCAGGAAGGGGTCCAGTTTCTGCTTTCTGCACATGGCTAGCCAGTTTTCCCAACACCATTTATTAAACAGGGAATCCTTTCCCCATTGCTTGTTTTTGTCAGGTTTATCAAAGGTTGTATGGTTGTAGATATGTTGTTTTGCCTCTGATGCCTCTGTTCTGTTCCACTGGTCTATATCTCTGTCTTGGTACCAGTACCATGCTGTTTTGATTACTGTAGCCTTGTAGTATCGTTTGAAATCTGGTAGTGTGATGCCCACCCCCTTGCCCCATGCTGTGTTCTTCTTTCTTAGAATTGACTTGGCTATGCGGGCTCTCTTTTGGTTCCATATGAAGTTCATGGTGGTGTTTTCCAGTTCTGTGAAGAAAGTCAGTGGTAGCTTGATGGGGATAGTGTTGATTCTGTAAATTACTTTGGGCAGTATAGCCATTTTCACGATATTAATTCTTTCTAACCATAAACATGGAATGTTTCTCCATCTGTTTGTGTCCTCTCTTATTTCCTTGAGCAGTGTTTTGTAGTTTTCCTTGAAGACGTCCCTTACGTTCCTTGTGAGTTGTATTCCAAGGTATTTTATTCTTTTTGTAGCAATTGTGAATGGCAGTTCGTTCTTGATTTGGCTTTCTTTAAGTCTGTTATTGGTGTAGACGAATGCTTGTGATTTTTACACATTGATTTTATATCCTGAGACTTTGCTGAAGTTGCTTATCAGTTTCAGGAGTTTTTGGGCCGAGGCAATGGGGTCTTCTAGGTATACTATCATGTCGTCTGCAAATAGAGACAATTTGGCTTCCACCTTTCTTATTTGAATACACTTTATTTCTTTTTCTTGCCTCATTGCTCTGGCTAGAACTTCCAGTACTATATTGAATAGGATGGGGGATTCTTGTCTAGTGCCGGATTTCAAAGGGAATGCTTCCAGTTTTTGCCCATTCAGTATGATATTGGCTGTTGGTTTGTCATAAATAGCTTTTATTTGAGATATGTTCCATCGATACCAAGTTTATTGAGGGTTTTTAGCATATAGGGCTGTTGGATTTTGTTGAATGCCTTCTCTGCATCAATTGAGATAATCATGTGGTTTGTGTTTTTGGTTCTGTTTATGTGGTGAATTATGTTTATAGACTTGCATATGTTGAACCAGCCTTGCATCCCCGGGATGAATCCTTTTGATCATGATGAATAAGTTTTTTGATTTGCTGTTGCAATCGGTTTGCCAATATTTTATTGAAGATTTTTGCATCTATGTTCATCATGGATATTGGCCTGAAGTGTTCTTTTCTTGTTGGGTCTCTGCCGGGTTTTGGTATCAGGATGATATTGGTCTTATAAAATGATTTGGGAAGGATTCCCTCTTTTTGGATTATTGGGAATAGTTTCAGAGGGAATGGTACCAGCTCCTCTTTGTGTGTCTGGTAGAATTCGGCTGTGAACCCATCTGGACCTCGGCTTTTTTTGTGTGGTAGGCTCTTAATTGCTGCCTCAACTTCAGACCTTGTTATTGGTCTATTCATAGTTTCAGCTTCCTCCTGGTTTAGCCTTGGGAGGACACAGGAGTCCAGGAATTTATCCATTTCTTTCAGGTTTACTAGTTTATGTGCATAGAGTTGTTTGTAATATTCTCTGATGATGGTTTGAATTTCTGTGGAATCTGTGGTGATTTCCCCTTTATCATTTTTTATTGCATTTATTTGGTTGTTCTCTCTTTAGTTTTATATCAATCTGGCTAGTGGTCTATCTATTTTGTTGATCTTTTCAAAAAACAAGCTCTTGGATTTATTGATTTTTTGAAGGGTTTTTCGTGTCTCTCCTTCAATTCTGCTCTGATGTTAGTTATTTCTCGTCTTCTGCTAGGTTGAGTTTTTTTGATCTTGCTCCTCTAGCTCTTTCAATTTTGATGATATGGTGTCATTTTGGATCTCTCCATTCTCCTCATATGGGTACTTATTGCTATATATTTTCCTCTAAAGACTGCTTTAAATGTGTCCTAGAGATTCTGGCATGTTGTGTCTTCGTTGTCATTGGTTTCGAAGAACTTCTTTTTTTCTGTCTTCATTTCATTGTTTATCCAGTCAACATTCAAGAGCCAGTTGTTCAGTTTCCATGAAGCTGTGTGGTTCTGAGTTGGTTTCTGAATTCTGAGTTCTAACTTGATTGCACTATGGTCTGAGAGGCTGTTTGTTATGATTTCAGTTGTTTTGCATTTGCTGAGGAGTGCTTTACTTTCAATTATGTGGTCAATTTTAGAGTAGGTATAATGTGGTGCTGAGAACAATGTATATTCTGTGGATTTGGGGTGAAGAGTTCTGTAAATGTCTATCAGGTTTGCTTGCTCCAGGTCTGAGTTCAAGCCCTGAATATCCTTGTTGATTTTCTGTCTGGTTGATCTGTCTAATATTGGCAGTGGAGTGTTAAAATCTCCCACTATTATTGTGTGGGAGTCTAAGTCTCTTTGTAAGTCATTAAGAATTTGCGTTATGTATCTGGGTGCTCCTGTATTGGGTCCATATATGTTTGGGATCGTTAGCTCTTCTTGTTGTATCGATCCTTTTACCATTATGTAATGACCTTCTTTGTCTCTTTTGATCTTTGTTGCTTTAAAGTCTATTTTATCAGAGATGAGAATTGCAACTCCTGCTTATTTTTGCTCTCCATTTGCTTGGTAAATCTTTCTCCATCCCTTTATTTTGAGCCTTTGTGTATCCTTGCATGTGAGATGGGTTTCCTGGATACAGCACACTGATGGGTTTTGGATTTTTATCCAATTTGCCAGTCTGTGTCTTTTGATTGGTGCATTTAGTCCATTTACATTTAGGGTTAATATTGTTATGTGTGAATTTGATACTGCCATTTTGATGCTAAGTGGCTGTTTTGCCTGTTAGTTGTTGTAGATTCTTCATTATGTTGATGCTCTTTAGCATTTAGTGTGATTTTGGAATGGGTGGTACTGGTTGTTCCTTTCTATGTGTAGTGCCTCTTTTAGGAGCTCTTGTAAAGCAGGCCTGGTGGTGACAAAATCTGTGAGTACTTGCTTGTTCGCAAAGGATTTTATTTTTCCTTCACTTCTGAAGCTCAGTTTGGCTGGATATGAAATTCTGGGTTGAAAGTTCTTTTTTTTAAGAATGTTGAATATTGGCCCCCACTCTTTTCTGGCTTGTAGTGTTTCTGCCAAGAGATCTGCTGTGAGTCTGATGGGCTTCCCTTTGTGGGTAACTCAACCTTTCTCTCTGGCTGCCCTTAGTATTTTCTTTTTTATTTCAACCTTGTTGAATCTGACGATTATGTGCCTTGGGGTTGCTCTTCTTGTGGAATATCTTTGTGGTGTTCTCTGTATTTCCTGCATTTGAGTGTTGGCCTGTCTTTCTAGGTGGGGGAAGTTTTCCTGGATGATGTCCTGAAGAGTATTTTCCAGCTTGGATTCATTCTCTTCGTCCCCTTCTGGTACACCTATCAAACGTAGGTTAGGTGTTTTCATATAGTCCCACATTTCTTGGAGACTTTGTTCATTCCTTTTTGCGCTTTTTTCTCTAATCTTGGTTTCTCATTTAATTTCAATGAGTTGGTCTTCAACTTCAGATATTCTTTCTTCTGCTTGGTCAATTCGGCTATTGAAACTTGCGCATGCTTCGCGAAGTTCTTGTATTGTGTTTTTCAGCTCCTTTAATTCATTCATATTCCTTTCTAAGGTATCCATCCTTGTTATCATTTCCTCATATCTTTTTTTAAGTTCCTTAGTTTCTTTGCATTGATTTAATACATGTTCTTTTAGCTCACAAAAGTTTCTCATTATCTACCTTCTGAAGTCTAATTCCGTCATTTCGTCACAGTCATTCTCCGTCCAGCTTTGTTCCCTTGCTGGTGAGGAGTTTTGGTCCTTTCTAGGAGGCGAGTTGTTCTGGTTTTGGGTGTTTTCCTCCTTTTTTCGCTGGTTTCTTCCCATCTTTGTGGGTTTATCTGCTTGTCGTCTGCGTAGTTGCTGACTTTTCGATTGGGTCTCTGAGTGGACACCCAGATTGTTGATGATGAAGTATTTGTATTACTTGGTTTTCCTTCTACCAGCCTAGCCCCTTTGCTGTATGACTGCTGAGGTCCACTCCAGGCCCTGCTTGTCTGGGGTGCACCTCTAGCAGCTGTGGCACCGTGAGGGATGCTACCCGTTTCTTTTTCTGCTATCTTTGTCCCAGTATGATGCCTGCCAAATGTCAGTCTTTTGGATATAGAGGGGTCAGGGAGCTGCTTGAGGAGACAGTCTGTTCTTTTTAGGAGCTCAATTTCTGAGCTGTGAGCTCTGTTGTTCATTCAGGGCTGTTAGGCTGCTATGTTTGATTCTGCTGCAACAGAGCTCATTAAAAAAACCCTTTTATTCTCAAATGCTCTGTGTTGGGGGGTTCGGGCTTAATTTTTCGATGTCCGTTCAGGTGTCCTGCCCAGCTAGGAGGCAGACTAGCCACTGTTTGCCTGCCGAGTCTCCACCCTGCTGTTGTGTGATTCGCCCTGTTCCTGCAGGCTCTGCTGTGGTCTCCGCCACGCCCTGTGGTGGAGTCTCTTCATTGTAGCGTGTTGCCTCGGCAACAGCAGGCTGCATCAGCAGTGGGCGTGTATTTCAGTAGGGACGGGTTGCCTCGGCAACGGGAGGCTGCATCTGCAGTGGGCGTGTATCTCAGTAGGGAAGGGTTGCCTTGGCAATGGCTGGCTGCATCAGCAGTGGGTGTGTATCTCAGTTGGGGTGGGTTGCCTCGGTAGTGGTGGACACCCCTCCCCCACAGAGCGTCTCGGACTGTCTGCTCAGGATAGTTTGAAATCGCGGTTTTGTTTGTCCCACTGGGAACCCCAAACGCTCTGTCCCTGCAATCCCCTGGGCTGGCCTACTGTCCAAGTCTCGTTCAGTCTCATGGCCAGCCCTCTCAAGTCTCAGGTTGCCGGTTCAACAGGGCACCCGGACAAGGCCGCCCTGTGGGGATTGCTGGGTAGGGCCGGCCGCCGCCGCCCCGGCTGCTGGCTTCACCAGGCAGACTTACTGCCTGGCGTCCCATGTTTTTTTTATACTTGGGAGTTTCCCCGTTCTGTGGGCAACAAAGATCAGTCTGGAAATGCAACTCCGACTCACCTCTTTGCGGATTCAACGAGAGCTCCAATCCTGGGTTGTTCTCACAGCTCCATCTTGAGTCCTCTCTCCCTGTCCCCTAGTTTTCTGAACAAGGTATGCATTTCCCTGGTGCAGGCAGGAAAGGTCGGATTCATTCTTTTCATCCCCTTCTGGTACACCTTTCAAACGTCAGTTAGGTCTCTTCACATAGCCCCACATTTCTTGGAGACTTTGTTCATTCCTTTTTGTGCTTTTTTCTCTTATCTTGGTTTCTCATTTTATTTCATTGAATTGATCTTCGACTTCTTATATTCTTTCTTCTGCTTGGTCAATTCGGCTGTTGAAACTTGAGCATGCTTCACAAAGTTCTCGTATTGTGTTTTTCAGCTCCTTCAATTCATTCATATTCCTCTCTAAGTTGTCCATTCTTGTTATCATTTCCTCAAATCTTTTTTCAAGGTTCTTAGTTTCTTTGCATTGATTTAGAACATGTTCTTTTAGCTCACAGAAGTTTCTCATTACCCACCTTCTGAAGTCTAATTCCATCATTTTGTCACAGTCATTCTTCATCCAGCTTTGTTCCCTTGCTGGTGAGGAGTTTTGGTCCTTTGTAGGAGGCGAGGTGTTCTGGTTTTGGGTGTTTTCCTCCTTTTTGCACTGGTTTCTTCCCATCTTTGTGGATTTATTCACCTGTCATCTGAGTAGTTGCTGACTTTTCGATTGGGTCTCTGAGTGGACGCCCAGATTGTTGATGATGAAGTATTTCTGTTACTTGGTTTTCCTTCTACCAGTCTAGCCCCTCTGCTGTACGACTGCTGAGGTCCACTCCAGGCCCTGCTTGTCTGGGGTACACCTGTAGCAGCTGCAGAATGGTGAGGGATGCTACCAGTTTCTTCTGCTATCTTTGTCCCAGAATGGTGCCCGCCTAATGTCAGTCTGATGAGTCCTTTTTGACGTGACTCTATACAGGGGTCAGGGAGCTGCTTGTGGAGACAGTCTGTACTTCATAGGAGCTCAAGTGCTGAGCTGTGAGGTCCATTGTTCATTCAGGGCTGTTAGACAGGTGCGTTTAATTCTACTGCAGAACAACTCTTAGAACCCCTTTTTTTCCTCAGATGCTCTGTCTCAGGGGTGTTGGGGCTTTCTTTATGAGTGTCCATGGCACTATCCTGCCCAGTTAGGAGGCAGTCTAGTCAGTATTTGCCTGCCGAGGCTCCGCCCTGCTGATGTGGTGTGGGCCCTGTTGCTGCGGGCTCTGCGGCAGGCTCTGCCCTGCTGACACCAGGTCCGCCCTGCAGCAGAGTCTCTCTGTTATGGTGTGTTGCCTCAGCAACGGCAGGCTGCGTCAGCTATGGAAGTGTACCTCCGTAGGGGCAGATATCCTCGGTAATGGCAAATGCCCCTCCCCCACCGAGCTGCACCGTCCTGGGTTCAGCTGTGCTCACAGTGAAACTCTTCACCCAGAGCATTTCGAGTTGCCATTTTGTTTGTCCCTGTGGGGGTGAAACCTGCCGAGCCCGCTCACCTGGCTCCCTGCCTCAGAGTGCCTTTCTTTCTTTTTTTTTTAAGTTGAATGGATGGCTCTCTCCCAGGTGTTTCAGTTGCCCGCTGTTAGAGCACCAGAATCTATGTAATTTCCCATGCAGCTAGCCACTGCGCCGGCTCAAACACCACTTCCTAGGAATCTCCTGGTCTGGCTCACTGTCCAAGTCCTGTTTAATCAGATGGATATGTTAATCTGCCCTCCCAAATCTCAGATTGCCAGTTTAGCAGGGCACCCAGGCCTATGTGTTTTGTGAGGATTGTTGAGGAGTGCCTGTGCTGCGGCGCCGGCTGAAGCGGCCACAATAGCTGAACCGGCTGCGCTTGCATCCCATGTCTTTCCTACACCTGGACTTTCCCCATTCTGTGGGCAACAAAGATCCATCTGGAAATGCGGCTTTGACTCACCCTCTGAGCATTCGCTGAGAGCTGCGATCCCTAGTTGTTCTTACTGCGCCATCTTGAAAACCCCTCTGAAATCATGAATTATTTATTGAAAGCCTGTCTTAGTCAGTTTAGGCTGCTATAACAAAATACTTTAGACTGGATAATTCTAAGCAACAGAAATGTATTGGTCAGAGTTCTGGAGGTTGGAAAGTCCAAGATCAAGGTACCAGCAAATTCTGTGTCTGCTGAGGGCTTGCCTCCTGCTTCATTGATGGTGAAGCATCTTCATTGAAGCATTCATTGCTGCATCTTCACATGGCAGAAGGAGCAAGGGATTTCCCTGAAGCCTCTGTTATAAGAGCTAGAATCCCATTCATGAGGGAGGAGCTTCATTACATGATGACTTAATCACTTCCCAAAGGCCCCACTTCTTAACCCTATCACACGGAGTATTACATTCTAACATGAATTTTGAAGGACAGCAATGTTCAGGCCATAGCAGAGGCCATAATATGCCAAGCTCTATGATAAACACTAAGGAAACCACTGTCTGAATTGTTAATTAAATGCGACAGTCCAATCCCCTTTGGAAAGAACAGTTTTGTGATGGTGTCAAGCATTAATAAATCACAACAAAGAATTATAAATTCAGTAATACTTTTTTAATATACCTTTCTTTGCTATTTTATGTATATATTATATTTTCACAAGTAATAGATGCAGCTTTGAAGTAGGCATTTGCAAATCATCAAAGAAGCTTAAGGTAATCCCAATTTACTCCTTAGTTCAGATTTAAGGAAGAGAGATTAAAAAGTGGATTTAGCTATTAAATTAAGTTCTGTGGACTTTAAAATATGTATTATAAACTCTCTATTTTCAGCGGTTAATGCATTAATAAGGCCCAACATTTCTTGGAAGAGAAATTTTAGGAAACTTATTTGTGTCACTGGTGTGAGGCATTGCATACATGGCCCTAGCTTTGCTCCTGGCACCTGGTGCCTTCCCCATATGAAACGTAACTATTCAGTCAGCCTTGTTACTATGATGATAGTCAATTTTTCTTTTAAAACCAACCTTCAGTGTCACCATTCTACCACTCTTCTTGTCCAATTTAGCAAATGCACAGAAATGGATGTTATAAATTTTCTCCAGGCTTACAATTTAAGATTGTGAGTTGTTTTGCTTTTTTCTATAATCTAGGAATTTGGGGGAAATAGCTGCTGTTTTCTCTTAGAATCCAAGGGAGCTTTTTTCTTCTCATTTTTCTTAAGTTCCAAAATACTAGGAAATTTTTTAAGCATTTCTATTTTTAGCTTCCTCACAGCTAGATTTTGATTGGTTATAAATTTGGTGTACAGAATATCTTATTGAAATACTGCTAATTAAATAAAGGTTTTTATAACTTAAACTTTACAAAAGGAAAAAAGCCACCAACAAACATGCAAGATAATTATAACAGCAACAAGCTAAAGTTTGCAGGACTTTTTCATACCATGGGATATAATATTTCACAGTGTCTCCTCCCAGAACTCTCCTGCTATACTGAAGAATTCCATAGTTATCCAGATATATCCCAGCATGGCTGTACATTATCTTGAATTTGATACACCAAGAACATATGTCTTTGTTTCCCATTAGTTCAATTAGCTGGTAAAAACATAGTGTTCAGTTGACAGACATATACATGGTTTGCTTAATCTTCATGCACACAAAATAGATTTAACAGCAAGTCTGTATTTAGTGTGTTGTGATGTCAGAAGAAGTAACCCTGATAAATGTAGAACACCCAAATAACACAGTCTTTACAGAGAGTTGCATTTAAAAAGATACTGTTTACTAGCCATAATGATTTTTAAATAATATTGTTTTGGCTTTTTTTTTTCTTACAAATAACTTTAAAGTGGATCTAACTCATAACTCCGTACAACGCCTATCAAAAGTTCTTATGTTTCAGTGCTGTTATACCTTTCTGCTGTTCCAAACTCCTTCGGATGCCAAAATTCTCCTGGCATAGTCCCTTATCTTTCTCTATCTTACAACATTTAGGGTATGGATGGTCCTAATCTCTTTTCCAATTAGAAAAAATACACTTCCACTGTAACAATAAAGAGAAGGGACATAAGTGGACAATGGAAAATCCTCTTTTGTGGGCACGATGATTGGAGGAAGGCAGTGACATTTACCCGGAGTATTCGTCAAGAGCCATTCCTGGGCCTGACATCCTGTTCTCCCACTCAACAAATGGCTCTAAAGCACTCACCACCTTTTTGGGACTCCTATAGAACTTATGCTATAGCTGTGACCAAGTGAGACAACTTTTCTATGTGGCATTTGTTTTCTATTGCTGTTGTAACAAAAATTACTACAAACTTGGTGGCTGAAAATAACATAAATTTATAATCTGACAGTTCTGTAGGTTAGAAGTCTGACATATGCATTGCTGGGCTAATACCTGGTGTTGGCATGGCCTTACTGTTTTCTAGAGTAGGGGAGATAGTAAAGGAGAACCCACTTCTTTGCCTTTTCTGGCTTCTATAGGCTGTCCACACGTTCTAACTTGTGGCCCTTTCCTCCATCTTCAAAGCTAGCAACATTGCCCCTCTTGGCCGTTATTCCATAGTCACTCTCTCTCTGAGTCTCCTCTTCTATTCCTCTCTTCTTACATTTCGATCATCTGGACAATCTAGACAATTTCCCCTACCTTAAAATCAACTCATCAGCAGCCTTGATTCTATATGCAACCTTACTTTCCCTTTGTCATGTAACAACATACTCCCAGTTTCTAGGATTAGAAAATGGGCATCCTAGACAGGGGGCAGGGGTGGTGGTCATGATGCCCACTGTGTATCCTTGTAGATCTCAGAGTTTAGTGGAAAATCTAAACAGGTAAGAGGGCAATCTCCATACAGTGTACTAAGTGCAGATGGGGGGAGGCTAGAAGTGCCTACAGGGTCACCTAACAGCAATTCTAGGTTAGTGAAGGTTTTCCAGAGAAAGTGACACTAAGGCTGAGATCCAGAGGTTAAGTAGGCATAGTCAATGGAAGCGGAGGTTGTGGGGTGGTGGGATGAGAGGCAGAAAATAATATTTCATACAGAAGTAATATGAAGTGCAGGGTCCCAGAGGCCATGGGGGGAGAGGGAGCATCTCAAGTTAGGGACTAAAAAAGTTTCCTGCAGCTGGGACAAGGGTCAGGTATGAGGCTGGACTAATAGAAAGGGCCAGATCAGGAAGAGATTTGCCAGGCTTGACAAGGGGAAATTGGGGTTTCATGCCCTGCCTTACTAGCCATGAAGAGACTGAAGGATTCTAGCCATGGGCAGGTTTGCATTTGGCTGGTCTTTGAGAAAAATCATTCTGGCTGTTCTGTGGAGAGTCAATTATAAGAAGGTATGATGGAACATCTTATTAGTGACCGAAATGGGTAAAAGTAAAAGATGATCCATTAGCATAGCATTGTAGCAGCCCCATGTGAAGTGCAAGGATAAGTAAATTTGGGGAAGGGACAAGCATTTGTTAAGATGTGTTCACATCTCAGAGACATTGATTATTGAGAGAAGCAATAACAAACAAGCACTCAGAATTAAGTACAGAGGACAAATATTTATAAAATAAAACTTCTGAGGAAAACATATTTGAAAAATATCTGTTGGTCATACCAACAGAAGCTTAAATAAAATTTAACCAAAATATTGTAAATACATATAGCAAGTTGTCTATAAGTCAGCAATTAGGTTTAATGAATCAGGTCATAATGGGATCATTCTGTGGCCCAGCTGTCCTGTGGAAGGAGGTGGAGCATAAGGGAACCATTTGTAATGTGACACTGTGCCAGAGTCATAGATAAAATTTATAATGCAATTAATTCTACAAATCGGTCCCTTAAGTTTTAAATGCTTTAATGGCATACTTTTAGCTTTCCTGAAATTTCATTTCTCCCAAAAGCCTTACTGTGATATTTGGTGCTCCTTTTTTAAAATCATATACGGTCCTGACCAATAAATCTTTTCCTGTTTGTCAGGCAGCAGTGTTACATTTTCCTCTAGGATTCTGGTCTGAATTTCTTTGACAATTTAGTCTGTATTTACCACACGATGAAAGGGAAAGTTACAATTTAAGCCATTAAAGATTTATAAAAAGCCTACTATTGCTGGAAAAAGGTGAAACCCTAAAAGTCGGGTTTTAAGTTGAGAGAATCAGATAAATGGAAGAAAGTGTTTTTACACCTCTTATGCTTTCCAAACCACCTGGGGCTGGCGGCTTGGAGAGCATATCCATAGCAGGCTTTCTGGTGAGAGCTTTGACACTTCCACTTCTGGTCCTTATTGGAAACATCGCAAAACAAGCCTTCTGTGCA
The DNA here is from genome assembly GCF_049354715.1 of Callithrix jacchus. Taxonomy (NCBI): domain Eukaryota; kingdom Metazoa; phylum Chordata; class Mammalia; order Primates; family Cebidae; genus Callithrix; species Callithrix jacchus. Next base: position 13,998,956 of record NC_133517.1, read on the forward strand.
GCGTTTGGTATTATAATGCCAATTTATGAATTACAAAAAAAGGAGAGTGAGAGAAAACTTACCAAAATTTTCATAACGTTAAAAGGCTTTTGATTGAAAGTAAGTCAAGCTCTAACCCTACTCCAAAATCACTAAGTTGAAGGGATAAGGATATTAGTAAGGAAAGATTTTAGATGAAAATAGCAAAAACTGGGCTAACATGAGGGTAAACATAAGGTATTTGGTGTAACTTAAAATGGAAACTGGGAGACTGGCCTCCAGGCCTGGGTCAGCCACTCGACAGGTTGATGCCATCACTAGTCCTTGTCTATCAGCTTCAATCTCTGAAGCTTTTTCCTAGACTGAACATACAGTTCATTGTCTAATCCAGGATACTTTTGAGTTTAAAGAGGGACCATTGTTAATAATTACACTGGGCAGCAGGGGTCACTGGGACTGTGCTGGACAAACCAGTACATGTGTTATTTAATTTTTTTCTCGTGCTGTTGCCCTGTAATCTCAAAATGGCTGCCATGTTTCCAACTGTTGATCCTTACACCATATTCAAATGCCAGAAGGAAGGGAAGAGGACACACCAGCAAGCTTGCTTCCCAGGCCTGCGCCTTTATTAGAAAGACATTCTTTTCTCAGGCAACCTCATTAGATAGCTACTTACATCTCATTGCTGTAGCTGCAGGAAAATCTGAGGGTGTGAGTGCGCCTGCTATACGCAGAATTGTCATGATCAGCTTGGTTACTGGATAATAACCACAAAATATATCATAGCCATACAATCACCATATCAGCTATGGTTATGAGGTCCGTAACTCACTATGTAGGTCAGTCAATGTAAATGTTCATCCATTTAAAATGGGAATTGTTAAGACTTCTCTCTTTGAACATAAATCTATGTCTGTCTCTCTAGCAGACACCAATATCCAAGTTCTTCTGGGTATACATCCTGCTTATATTTTCTCCTCCTGGCATTTGCTGTGGCCACATAACTGAAATCTGCCTAAAGGAAAGGGAGAAGATATCATCTGTGCCATTTCTAGGAAAGGCCGTTAAAAATCTCCTAAGAGCAATCCTCTCTCTCTCTCTTTGTCCCTCCACTAACAGGAAGGAGAGGGTTCTGAGGACACAGAGGAAGGGGAAACCTTGAGATAGAAAGAGCTTGGGCCCAAAATGGTATTGCCCTGCAGGGCCCCAGACTCTGCTACTACCTACATCAGGTTGAGAGGCCAAGGACACAACATGGCATTGAAATTCTGAGGTCGTTCACACCAGTTAGGCTGTTCCAAAGATTATACTCCATTTTAGCAATGGTCTTCTACACTGTATTCAGTTACTTGCCCCCAGCAGGTAGGAAGAACCATTCCATTCTTATATTCCTAGCACATAGCCAACAGCTTGGTACAGAGTAGATTTTCAATACATGTTTATAAATGAATGAGTGAGTGAATATGGAGAGAGAAAAGGAAAGCTTCCAAAGACGATGAAATATCCTGTTTCATATGGTATCTTTAAAACACGAATCTTCATTGCATGTTTTGTGTGATAATAACACTATTCGGTGATAACACCGAATCATTTAGCTTTTCTAAAAATTAGTAAAAATTGCATATTTGTGGTATGCAACATAATGTTTTGAAATAAGTAAAAATTTTAACTTTTGTTTTCCAAAATCACCTTATTTCTCTTGAATTGTAACCATGAGGGAAGGAAACATTTGTCTTCTGTGTAGAGGTTCTTTCCTTGTACACAAATAAACACCGTTGTTCTTTACCTGCCATCAGGGATCATGTCAAGGGACTGCTCTCATTGCCCCTGCTTCGCTGTCAATGTGAAACACGTGTGAGGCTGGAAGCTGCCAAACTTGAGGGAGCCTGCATTTCTGTGCCCCAACAGTGGGTCTTCACCGTGACCTCCCAAGCAAAGCACTGGGGGCCTCTCCAATTACACTTCCTGTGCACTTGTTCTCGAAGGCCAGAAGGAAGCCGAGCACTGCCTGGCAGGGATTGCAAGGCCAAGAGGTGCAGCTGGGGCATCCTCCCTGTCCCTGGGGGAGGACACCAGTTGCCGGGTCATAGAGGAACGCCCACGTTTTTCATGGTGGGGATTTCTCTGGACCCTTTCCTCAGATCTTTTGTTAAGCCAGCTATTAAATAACATCACCAAAAATAAATAAATGAAAAAAATCAAACTGACTTTGGAAAACATCTACCATGAACTGCCTTTGAGTTAGCCTCATTCAACTCCTTTTACTGTCCTCAGTCTGGGGAGATGTGAGGAGTACATAGAGGCTCCCAGGGCTGCCGTCAGAACCTCAGCTTTCCCCTTCTACTAGCTGCATGGCTGTGACCCACGCTCACCCTTTCCAAGTTTCATTTGTCATATCAAAATAAAAAAAAAAAGAAATCAGAACAGTAGACAAAGCATTAGGACTGTGTTGGAAGAAGAATATGAGGAAAAGCTTGGCAGGTAGACAATACCTGTTATCACACTGAGAGTCATGTGCATTGGTGAGAGGCAAGGGAGCACAGGCAGTTGGATCTCATTTCCTGCCAGGAGGAAAGGAGCCAAAACAGCTCCTCCTCTAGGGTCACTCAGGGCCTGAGTCTGTTACCCAGTGGAGCCAAAGCTGAAGTGATTCCTACCTCCTAGTCTGGTGCCATTTCTATGCTGTCTTAGCAAAAGCATTCCCACTGCCCAAACCAGCTATATGTTCATTCCTTTGGGTGACACGTTCCTATCCCAGCCCTGGGTGAGTGGCACCCATAAAAGTATTACTCCACTGTCCTCAGTAGCACCTCTATGTCTAGGCTGTCTCTGTCATAGTCCCACTCTGCAAAATCCTTGGCAAAGGGCACAGAGGCAGCAAAGGACCGTAGTGCTTCCTACTCTTCTTTAAAGAACTTAGAAAGAATGTAAAATCCAAAGGAGGGGTCCTAAACACCTCACAAGAGTTCAAGTTGCTCCCTGTGCACTGGTCTTTCCAGTGCTGCAAAATCTGAAGGCTCAATTAAGTGCTTAGTTGTCTCTAAGCTGGGCATGGGCATCTTAGCCTTGCTGTGCTCCCAGTGCAAGGGGCCCCACTTTTGGTGCTCCCTAAATGACACAGACCTTCCCTTAATGAAGTCTCTCAACCCTAGACTCCGGCAAATTGGTGATTCCCTCAATTCTGGAGTTCAATCTATCACATAGTGTTGCTGACCACAGCAGAGCAGCTGCTTGAACATTACCTAAACTCAAGTGACAAGGGTCTTTTGAAACGTATGCACCAGTACCCTGGTGGGCAGCCTTCCAAAGCCAACCTGAAAACAAGAACACAGCAAGGCCCATTCATCCTGGTGGCTCCAGCAAAATGGGTGTCCCAAAGATGCCATGTGCTCCATCCATGATCTACAAAGCCATGCAGAGTAAACCTTAGAAGCGCAGGGATTGACCTTTATGTTCTGCAAATCACTGCACTATCTCCCAAGCAATTTAGTAGTCAACTAGTTTGTTTTGTAAATCTGCAGCAGAGAGACGTGGGTTGTCCTATTGCAAAATGAATCATGTTGCAAAGTCTAGGAAGGAGATACTAGAAACTGAGGTTGACAAAATTCAGTCATTTCATTCCATGTTAAAAATATCAAATACAAAGTGAGATAATGTTATTAATTTTCCCGTGTGATACTTAGCTTATCTTCTCATTAAAGACATACATCTCAATTATAAGCTGTTTAAGATGATATGCTGTGCTACTTATTCCACCAAAACAAATATTTACTAAACATTTGTTTAATGTGTCAGGAGCCTCATTCTGTACTTTACATATTATTTTATCATCACAAATAAATCATGTTATCACAAATACTGTTCTTTAGAGTTTACTATGTGCCAGGCCCTGTACTAACATTTCTACATGTATTATTAGTTCATTTTATTGGCATAAGCCAGTAAAACTGTTGCTACAGAATGAGAATCCCTAATCTCAAAATCCAAGATTTGAAACTTTCCGAGCACTGACATAACATGCGTAAAATTCCACACCTAATCTCATGTGCTGGGTCAACATACACAAACTTTGCTTCATCCACAAAATTATTTAAAATGTTATATAAAGTTACATTCAGGCTATGTGTATAGGGTGTAATATAAAACATAAATCAATTCTGTGTTTAAACTTGGGTCCCGTCCCCAAGATATCTTATTATGTAATATTCAAATATTTCAAAATGTAAAAAAATTCTGAAACCTGAAACACTGATGGTCCCAAGCATTTTGGATAAGGAATATTCAACCTGTATTATTGTCCTCATTTGTCAAATGAGGAACTTTAGGCACAGAGAAGTTAAATAACTGGCCCAAGGTCATGTAGTTGGCTCAGAGCTGGGATTTTCACACAGGAGACTGGCTCCTGGTGTATAAGCTCCAACTGCAGCTGCCTTCCCTAAGACGTTCCCAGCACCATCTCTGGCAAAGGCAGTGACATTCAGGACTTCCCCACTGAGGAATGTACTTCTTCCTTTGCCATCATTCTGTGTCACGTGCCTGAAAACCAGAGACTGCATTTTATAAAAGTTGCCTGAGTCAATACAGGTGTGGGTAGGTATAATTCTAATTTTGCAAGAAAAATTAGCTCTGAAAAGGTAAGTCAGTCACGGCAGAACACTCAAGATTCAATCTTGGGCCACTGCGCTTCTAATACCTGTGATTTTTATCCTGTCTCACACCGCATACTCCTGTCTGTGCTCATACCTTTGCTATAGAATTTTCCTAGCATACATTATTATTTAGGTGTTTGAAGGGCATTCATTTCAATTCATCTGCGAGCATTCTTCAGGATAGGGTCAAGGGTGGGAGGTGAGGGTCATTTTATCTTTCTGGGCTACCCAGAACCCCACTGTTTCTGACAAATACCAGGCACCCAGCAATGGTTTGTTGAATGTATGACAAATGAGAAAATAAAGGATAACTTAATCGTAATGCTTTTATTTTCTTCTCTAAAACAACCTTCTCTTTGTTTTTTACAGAAGGCTACAGTCAGCGATGAGATCATTTTTATTCATCACTATAGCTTTTGCTTGAGAAAAACATTAACGAGTGTCTCCTTCCAGAAATCTTGCAGATCGATTTGTTTAGTCATGAGGGCTCAGCAGCCATCTGTTACTCAGCTGCAGGAGCTGTTTATTCATACTTTTGTCCATTCATCTGTTTTGTGTTTCCTTTGGTCCGTATCTCACTTAAGATAAACAAAAACCTGTCAGTGTGTGAAGAAAACCAAGCCTCCAAATCTGCCTGTGCTGAGAACAAGGGTATTATTTGCCAGAAGGACCAAAGAGCCAGGGGTGGAGGGAAGAATACCCACTTCTTATGCTTAAAAAGCAGAAGGTCATTGTACATGACTAATTATAGAGTCCTCCTAATCATGCCTGACTTTAAAGTGCCCATTGGGTTATTTAGGAGTATAAGTTGTAGCCATTCCAGTCCTGCAAACATTTCCACACTATTAGTACATTTCAAGTTATTTGTAGAACTTCTTCTTTTGCCTAGGCAAAAGGTTTTGCTTCTCTAATTCAGAGGACAAGTTCATAGGCATAAACAGGTTTTCTAATGAAAGAGATAAGATTCTCCTATCAACTCAGAAACAGTGGGGAAGACATCACTAGTCATTCTTCACCATATTCTTCTAATGAGAATTTCAAATCAGTTCCCTGCCACTAAATTTCATAAGTGACAAAATTTTCCATCCACATTGGCTTAATCATAATGAAATTTCATGTACCTGAAAAGTCCAGAGTTAGGAGTGAATCCAGGAAAGTCTTGATCAGAATTTACATTGTTTCTTCTGACTTTCATTCCTGCTGGCCTCTGTATGAGATTTCATTGACATGGGTCTCATACTATGGTGAGGTGGAGGTGGGAGTGAAGGACTGTGTTAAAGAAAAACTCTCCCTGGGTCTGCAAGGGGTGTGGTTTCAAAGGCAGGAGTTTCCCAGCTCCACACCTCCATCTTGGAACCAGAGAGGTTTCAAATGTAAAGTTCTTTTGTCTAGGTTTCTCGCCGGGCTAGGTGGGGAAAGCCAGATGAGCTCCTTTGTCCAGAAAACCCTCTGAAAGCTCTGGGAGGAGGGGGCTCCGTTGTGGACCAAGTAGTCAATCTGGTATCAGAGTCAAAGATCAATCACTCCAGAGGAAGTTTGGAAGAACTCCTCTGATTGGATGAGAACATAAATGGGGAGGGAATAACTCAAGGGTTAAAATTCAGTGCTCCTTACCTGAACAGATTCATTCTCTGGGTCCCCTCCCGTGGCAGCATGGGAGCTGTCTTTCTTCTCTCTCTCTCTCTCTCTCTCTCTCTCTCTCTCTCTCTCTCTCTCTCTCTCTCTCTCTCTCTCTCTGCCTAATAAATCGCTTTTCCACAAAACTCTTTGGGTCATGATATTTATTCAAACGGCAAACTCACTGTGCCTCCGGGGCCCCTTTCCTTATTCTTTGCGGTTAATGAGGCTAAGAACCTCTTTGGATCCGGGAACTGGGAGCGTCTCTGGGACACCCCAGCCCATTACAGGAGCTTCAGAGATGTGTTTCCGGCTACACTGCAAAGAGAAAGGATTACACCTTTCAGTTCCAGAAGCTGCAGTAAGTATCTCTCTGTTATTGACTTCAATGGTGGCACAGGCCCATTCTTCAACCCTCCATTTAGGCCAAAAGAAACCAATAATCTAATTGACAAAGACCTTACAACTTTTGGACCTGTTAGACCTCTGGTTTTCGGCTGGAGAGGTGAATCTACTCTACTGTAACCACAAATAGATCCTCAGAAGAAAATCTGAAGCTATTATCTCAAGAAGGGCAGATAGTGAGCAGATAGTTAACTGAGTTAAGGTACCTGCATCCTCTGGAAAAATAATTAGCCATTGATTAATAGCTGAATTCTACCAGAGGTACAAAAAGGAGCTGGTACCATTCCTTCTGAACTTCTGAAAATATTCCAAACAATAGAAAAAGGATTCCCCCCTAACTCATTTTATGAGGCCAGCATCCTTCTGATACCAAAACCTGGCAGAGACAAAACAAAAATAGAAAATTTCAGGACAATATCCCTGATGAACATCTATGTGAAAATCCTCAATAAAATACTGAAAAACTGAATCCAGCAGAACATCAAAAAGCTTATCCACCACGATCAAGTTGGCTTCATCCCTGGGATGCAAGCCTAGTTCAACATATGTAAATCAATAAATATAGTCCATTGCATAAACAGAATCAATTACAACCACATGATTTTCTCAACAGATGCAGAAAGGCCTTTGATAAAATTCAACCCTTCATGCTAAAAGCTCTAAATAAACTAGGTATAGATGGACTGTATCTTAAAATAATAAGAGTTATTTCTGACAAACCCATAGCCAGTATCATGCTGAATGGGCAAAAGCTGGAAGCATTCCCTTTGCAAACCCACACAAGACAAGGATGCCCTCTCTCATCACTCCTATTCAACATAGTATTGGAAGTTCTGGCCAAGGCAATCAGACAAGAGAAAGAAATAAAGAGTATTCAAATAGGAAAAAGAGAAAGTCAAATTGTCTGTTTGCAGACCACATGATTGTATATTTAGAAAGTCCCATTGTCTCAGCCCCTAATCTCCTTAATCTGATAAGCAACTTCAGAAAAGTTTTAATATGCAAAATCAATGTGCAAAAATTATAACCATTCCTAAAATCAACAACAGACATGCAGAGAGCCAAATCATGAGTGAACTCCTATTCACAATTGCTACAAAGAGAATAAAATACCCAGGAATATAACTTACAAGTGACATAAAGGACCTCTTCAAGGAGAACTACAAACCACTACTCTAGGAAATAAGAGAGAACACAAACAAATGGAAAAACATTCCATGCTCATGGATAGGAAGAATCAATATCATGAAAATGATCATACTGTCCAAAGTAATTTGTAGATTCAATGCTATTCCCATCAAGCTACCTGGGACTTTCTTCATAGAATTATTTTTAAAAAAGTACTTTAAATTTCATATGGAACCAAAAAAGAGCCCATACAGCCAAGACAATCCTAAGCAAAAAGAACAAAGCTAGAGGTATCACACTACCTTACTTCAAAGTCTACTACAAGGCTATAGTAACAAAAACAACAAGGTATTGGTACCAAAACAGATATACAGACCAATGGAACAGCACAGAGCCCTCTGAAATAGCACCACACATTTAAAACCAACTGATCTTTGACAAAACTGACAACAGCAAGCAATGGGGAAAGGATTCTCTGTTTAATAAATGATGCTGAGAAAACTGGCTTAGCCATATCTAGAAAACAGAAACTGGACTCCTTCCTTATACTTTATACAAAAATTAACTCACTTACATGTAAAACCCAAAACCATAAAAATCCTAGAAGAAAACCTAGGCAATACCATTCAGGACATAGGCATGGGCAAAGACTTTAAAACACCAAAAGCAATCCCAACAAAAGCCAAAATTGACAAATGGTATCTAATCAAACTAAAGAGCTTCTGCACAGCAAAAGAAATTATCATCAGAGTGAAAAGGGAACCTATACAATGGGAAAAAATTTTTGCAAGCTTCCCAGCTGATGAAGGTCTAATATCCAGAATCTACAAGGAACTTAAACAAATGTACAAGAAAAAAACCCCATCCCAAAGTGGGCAAAGGATATGAACAGACACTTTTCAAAGGAAGACATTTATGTGGCTAACATATGAAAAAAAGCTCATCATCACTGGTCATTAGAGAAATGTAAATCAAAACCACAATGAGATACCATCTCATGCCAGTTAGAATGGCAATCATTAACAAGTCAAACAACAGATGCTGGCGAGGCTTTGGAGTAACAGGAACACTTTTACACTGTTAGTGGGAGTGTAAACATTGTGGAAGACAGTGTGGCAATTCCTCAAGGATCTGGAACTAGAAATATTTGACCCAGCAATCCCGTTACTGGGTATATACCCAAAGGATTATAAATCATTCTAATATAAAGACACATGCACACATGTTTTTTTGCAGCAGTATTTACAATAGCAAAGACTTAAAACCAACCCAAATGCCCATCAATTATAGACTGGATAAAGAAAATCTGGCATATATACACCATGGAATACTATGCAGCCATAAAAACGAATGAGTTCATGTTCTTTGTTGTAGGGACATTGATGAAACAGGAAGCCATCATTCTCAGTAAACTAACAGAGGAAGAGAAAACCAAATACTGCATGTTCTCACTTATAAGTGGGAGTTGAATGATGAGAACACACGGACACAGGGAGGGGCCATCACATACTGGGGCCTGTCAGGAGGTGGGGAACAAGGGGAGGGAGAGGATTAGAACAAATACCTAGTGCATGCAGGACTTAAAACCTAGATGACGGGTTAATAGGTGCAGCAAACCACCATGGCACACGTATACCTATGTAACAAACCTGCAAGTTCTGCACATAAATCCCAGGATGTAGAGTAAAATTTAAAAAAAAAAAGAAAGTTCACACATACACACACACACACACTTCTGAGTGATAACACTATAATCACAATATATATGACCCGATTTTATTAAATATCTGACATTAAATTATGTCTGTTAATATAAAATAACTGGGGGGAGATAACAGAGGGCCACACTGCAGCATCCATTCACTTTTTTCTCCTTCTTCAGAAAACAAATAGAAAACTGAAACAAGCAGAAAAAAGGCCCATATTTGTTTTTCAAGGCACATTGCTATAAGTGCTAAATGCACATTCTTTGTCTCCCTGCTTGACATGTGCAAGTTCTGGCTAATGCTGTGAGTAGCGGCATCTTGAACTGCTAAGAGATCTTTCTGAAACAGAAGTGGTGGACTCTTCCTCTTCCTTCTTCTCATTCTATTGGCTGGAATGAAGAGCATATGGCTAAAGGTGCCATGGACAAACAAGTCCCGAGTCCCTAAAAATTGTGGCATTATTTTCAGCCCTCTACGATCACCTCCAGATTCCTTTTATGTAAAAGTGAAATATATTTCTATCTCACTTAAGCCATTGTAATTTTGGAAGTTGTGTAGATGCTACCATTGTTTAGGACAGTATTATGCAATGTGATACATATCACATACTACATTTTTACAGTAGTTTCCCTAAGGTGCAATGATGGAAGAACAGATTGGGAGTGAAAATTAATATTGTAAGTAAAAACAAAATTGGAAATTGTTTCATCTATTCCCACCTTGTAGATTTATATATTTATATTTATATAATATATATTAATATAAAATTTATAATATAATGTAGATTTATAAATAATGAATAAATTGGACTTTGTTTTAAAATAATAAGTTCAGAGAACTGTATTTTGTTATGAAAGTTTGATCAAGGTTTTTGCATCTTATGACCAGGGAACAATTTGAGTCTTAGTCATTAAACAAGATTCCCTGTATATACTGTCTGGACACAGGCATGAAGGGCAAGGTCCCTACCCACAAGAATTGCAAGTATCAGATGAAGATAGATAGGAAAGCAAGCACTTGATAAATAGTGTGAAACATGCTACTTTAGAAGCAGGTCCAGAATTCCATGACTCTACTGCCTCTAGTCTTGGTTAGTTAAGAGGCATCCTGAGGATATAATGTTTCTCAGGGGATTGAGAGAAGAACAGGAGGGGTGAGAGAGGAAAAATAAAAGGGAGCAAAGAAAAGCAAGCCCAGAAATTGTCCCTTTAGAATAGTGTGTGCACATCTTTAATGGATTACCAGTGCAAAGTCGAAAAATTTGATTTCCCCCAAATTGTCCATATCCTCAAGCCTTCTCTAGATGATAGACCTGTTTTGGCCCCACAAGAGCAAATTTCTATTTCAGAAGAGACAGTAAAACTGTGAAGCTATTATAGAAATATTGTTTCCCAAAATAAGTTCCTAAATTTAAATTTCTTTCCAGACTGGGAAATCAACAGTGGAATGAAATATAATTTTGGCAGTCACGCATAAAAGAATCACGTTTTCTTGCTCTGTACTGAACACTCAGCTCTCTGATTTCAGGCTGTTTCATACCTCAGGGGTTCATGCAGTCTCAAAATGAACAGTGTTGCGACTTTTGCTAGGATAGTCTCTTTGGAACACAGACCTAAGGAGGTCCTATGGTTGAGAAAGGTTGTGAATCCCCCTGAAGTGAAGAAAGAGAAATCTATTATTAAGAAACCCACTCTCTATAAAAAGTTGGTACTGTGACATACACAACCTTACTACAGATAAGGTTCTAGAGCAAAGAGTCACATGTAGAAAGTATAACAATGCCACATGAATGATAAACACTTCCTTCCCGAATTCCAAATGTTGCAGGGTATGGAAAACTCAGAAGCCTACAGGGTGAACAGGTAGTGCACATGACTGATGGGTGGGATTGAGAGAAACATCAGCCATCCTTGTGACCATCTATTCAGCTAAAACAGAAGCCACCTACTCAGCTTCAAGAGACATGACCACACAGCAATGCAGCCCAGTTTCCAGAGCTGGGCTTTGAAGACAGGCTAAATGAGATTTTAACGTGGATTCACCTCCTCTTTATACTAAAAACTGTAGGCTCAAGTGGGCCATATGCTGCTACTTGCAATCTCTGCAAAGAACAGTGGCAACATCAACTTACCCAGGTTGAAGTTCCCTCATTTGAAATGCTTGAGACCAGAGGTGTTTTGGATTTTGGACTTCTTAAGATTATTGAATATTTGCATAAACATAATGAGATATCTTGGGGATGAAACCCAAGCCTAAACACAATATGTATTTGTTTAATATAGACCTTGTATTCATACCCTAATTTTGTACAATATTTTCAATAACTGTGACTGAAACAATGTGCGTGTGCATTGAACCATCAGAAAGGAAAGGTGTCATTATCTTGGTCACCCATGTGGACAATCTGTGGTTGCTTGGCATCACCATTATTCCTAGCTGAATTTAAATGCTGCCAATAAGCAATTATTTTCTCACACTTACTCACACATAAGTACATAATAGTAGAAGGTATATTCCTTTCATACAGTGAAAAGATGACATGTAGAAGATACCCAAGCAGCGTAGTAACGTCACCAGAATAGTGTCAGCTGTTCCACAACAGAAACAACAGGCACCTTCAGGCTTCCTGTCTTTCTTTACCCACAATGCCATGTTTTCGTTAAAAAGTTACTGTAGGCTATATTTTGTTTAGGTGAGAAAAAATATCGGAAGCAGTCAAGGAATTAGAAAATGGGTCCTTGGGGGATGAGGAGGCATTTATTTTTCTTTCTTTCTTTTTTCTTTCTTTTCTTTTTTTTTTTGTCTGGGGAGGCATTCTTCTGAATGACTTTTTAAAATGTTTCCTCCAGAGTTATCTGCCTCATTAACAACATGTGTTTTTCTTGAGGTCTCTCAGATTTTACAAACAAGCATGATTTCTTGCTCTGCTATGAATGCACATTGCTCTAGTTCTTCAATAAGCCCATCACACTTTTCCCCTATGGCCACTTTTTCTGCAGTATTAACAACAGCATATTCATTGTCTACTTGTGGCATCAAGGTGAAACTCAAAAAGTTTCAAATCTGGGGTTAAGAATTTTTGGATTAGGGATGCTTGATCAGTAGTTCCTCTGCACTATAAGAGAAACTGCCTGGATAATGCAAAAGTACAAGAGGTTTCTATTGCTCTGCAGAAGCTCTTAAGTTTAATTAGATTGGCTTTTGGTGCCATCTCTTTTGGTATTTTTATTATAAAGTCCTTGCCCATGCCTATGTCCTGAATGGTATTGCCTAGGTTTTCTTCTAGGGTTTATATGGTGTTAGGTCTTATGTTTAAATCTTCAATCCATCTGGAGTTAATTTTTGTATAAGGTGTAAGGAAGGAATCCAGTTTCAGCTTTCTGCATATTGAACTGGCAACCAACAGAATGCAGAATGGGAAAACATTTTTGCGATCTACCCATCTGATAAAGGGCTAATAACCAGAATCTACAAAGAACTTACACAAATTTACAAGAAAAAGACAACCTCATCGAAAAGTGGGTGAAGGATATAAACAGACACTTCTCAAAAGAAGACATTTATGCAGCCAACAAACATACAAAAAAAGCTCATCATCACTGGTCACTAGAGAAATGCAAATCAAAACCACATTGAAATACCATCTCACACCAGTTAGAATGGTGATAATTTAAAAATCAGGAGACAGCAGATGCTGGAGAGGATATGGAGAAATAGGAATGCTTTTACACTGTTGGTGGGACTGTAAATTAGTTCAACCATTGTGGAAGACAGTGTGGCGATTCCTCAATGATCTAGAAATAGATATACCATTTGACCCAACAATCCCATTATTGGGTATATACCCAAAGGATTATAAAACATTCAGTTATAAAGACACATGCGCACATATGTTTATTGTGGCACTGTTTACAACAGCAAAGACTTGGAACCAACCCAAACGCCCAGCAATGATGGACTGGATAAAGAAAATGTGGTACATACACACAATGTAATACTCTGCAGCCATTAAAGAGAATGAGTTCATGTCCTTTTCAGGGTCATGGATGAAGCTGGAAACCATAATTCTCAGCAAACTGATACAAGAACAGAAAACTAAACACCACATGTTCTCACTCATAAGTGGGAGTTGAACAATGAGAACACATGGACACATGGAGGGGAACATCACATGCTGGGGCTTGTTGGGTGTGGGGGACTAGGGGAGAGACAGCAGGGCATTGGGGAATTGGGGAGAGCTAACATTGGGAGAAATACCTAATGTAGGTGACGGGGTCGGGGGTGGATGCAGTAAACCAAAATGGCATGTTATACCTACGTAACCTGCACATTCTGCGCATGTACCCCAGAACTTAAAGTATAATAATAATAAAAACTTAAAAGAATAAGAGGCTTTTTTAATATCTACTTTTAAATAAGAGGTTCAATTTCACTTGAGAGGATCAAGAGAGACCTATTCTATCTGAACTACAAATAAAAAAATAATAGAGACCCTTCAGCACGAACCCACCCCTCACCACCCACACCCAGAATATAGACCCAGACCATTCCAGTTTCCAGTAAGTTCCCTTCTATTTGGCAAATCCAACAGAGTGCTAAATAGAGTTCCTATTTTAATATTTTCCTGAGAAACATAGATGGGTGAGAGATGAACAAAGAATAGCATTCTTCAGATTTTGAGACCTAGGAGAGCCGCACCTGCTTTTGTTCTCATGGAGCTAACTTGTTAAGATATTATCTTCAAGTCATTATCCTTTATTAAACCCTACTATCTTTAGATATTCTAGAATACTTACAATTTTATCTAAAAATAGACATGTGAAGATTCATCTTTCACAATAGCTTCCTAGTCAATCTTTTTGTGGGCAGCAGAGAGAATCAAATCAAGAGGATAATCAATTTGTACACTATTGTGACGATTTTCCAATATCTTCACAAACATCATAATTAGGCATATTGATTTCTTGAGAGGGATAGGAGAGAAAATCATCAAACTGTAGCCTTCCTGGCTGAATTTCCAGGATCTATATTAACTCACTACTTCAAGTATTTTGGAGGATAGAAATTCCTATATTTTTTAGCATTCCAGATTTAAAAAGAGAAAATCTTGGGATTCCAACAAGGCAGGAAATCATCTGTCTTTTTTGGTGAGTCTCTCAAGTGGACTGCCTCAGTCTTAAGTAAACTTCTTGATCCAATTGTTTAAAATCATAAAGAAATTATTTACATGATAAAAGTTCATAGATGCTCTGAAGCATCACATGCCCTACACTTTAGGGGCCAATGCATTTAGCTGGGGCCCTGGAGCAGCTTGTGCATCTGAAGCTATGTCTCTCACCCCTCAGATGGTAAGGTTTGTGGGGACAGAGATTTGTTTTTCTTCTGTGCCAGGAATGGTTCCAGGTCCTCAGGCCACAAGTCAGCATGGTCTTGTGGAAGTCCAGAGCATGGTGGCACCTTACCACCACCCAGGCTGAAAGACAAGGGCAGGAAGGTCCTTAGACACCCATTTCCTAGTAGACTTCCTGCTATTTTGTGAATTCCAAAAGAGTGCTGGATAGAGTTCCCATTTTCATATTTACGTGAGAAGATAGATGGGTGAAATACGGATAAAAAATTGTGGTTTTTAGAACTTGACACCTAGGAAACCTCTACTGCTTTGTTCTCAGTGAGCTAACTTATGGAGTCAATGAATCCAGGTATCTTAGACTTTGGTTAGCAAAAGATGTGTGACCAAAAATAGTTTTGTTTATTTAGTCATTTATTCACCGGTCACTTATCCAACAAATATCTGTGGAACAGTCATGTGTTCCTCTGGAAACCCCTTCACTGGTGTAAATAATATTCTCTTGTTCTTCCCTTACCTTTTTCTGTCCCTTCTTCTGATGGCCTTTTTTGGTGCATCCCTTAAGTGCAGACACTCCCAACTGACCAGTCCTGCTCTCACATGCCTCTCTTGATAGTCTCCACTGGCAATCTCACTCAAACTAAAGATTCTACTGATCAATAAATGACTCCCACAACCATACATTTAAGCCTGGCTCTTCTCCAATGTTCAAGCCTCTCATTTCCAGTTCACAGCAGACACTTCTATCTGGAGATACTGGTAATTCAATCTCGATGTATTGCAAGTAATCACTTTTTTAAAAAACATTCAAATGGTTCTTCTTGCTATGCTCCTGCTTCTGTTGAAGACATTTATCTGAGTTGAGACTCAACTCCTGCCTCTTCCTTGCTCCCCACATTCAACCCACTGTAGAGCTCCAACTACCCTTGCTTGGAAATATCTTTCCTCTACTCTTTTTGTCATCACTGGCATGATTCTGATTCATATCTCTTTATTTCTTCCCAGGGCTGGAGCAGTGAGCTTCCAGCTGGCCTCTATTCTTCTCTCCTGCCCATCCATGCTATCCATGGCTCCCAGATGAATCTTTCTGAAGTACATCCTTTGATGAGTGTTTCCCTGTGAAGGTCTATATTTTCTTTCCCAAAGGACTGAAGTGCATCTCCCCAAAATTAACGTGTTGAAGTCCTAACTTCCAGTGTCTCTGAATGTGACTGTTTTGGAGACAGGGCCTTTGTAAAGATAACCAACGTTAAATGAAGTAATTAGGGTGGGTCCTAATCCAATATGACTGGGGTCCTTATAAGGAGGAGATTAGGACACACACAAGCACAGAAGAAAGCCCCTGTGAAGCACAAAAACAAAACTGCCATTTGCAAGCCAAAGAGACCTCGGGAGAAACCAAACCTGCTGACATCTTGATCTTGAACTTGAATGGAAGTAATCACTCAAATAGTCTCTCCAGTCTCAGAAGTTAGGGTTTTTATAGGTAGTTTGGTGGGCAGGAAGCTAGGGAATTAGTACTGCTGATTGGTTGAGAATAAATCATAATGGTGTGGAAAACAGTCCTGGTGCACTGAGTTTGCCTCTGGATGGGGCCACAGGACGGGCTGAGTCAAGAGTCATGAGCCCAGGTGGGGTCAGTCTAAGAAATATCTCAAAAAAAAAAAAAAATCAGATTCTGCAATAGTGATGTTACTTATAGAAGTAATCTGTAAGGCCAGCAATTTGTGACCTCTGGCCCCATGACACCTGAGCAGTGAGGGATTACAGAAACTACACCTACATCTTAGCAGAGTTCAAGCCCCTCTCATAATCCTAACCTCGTGTCCTTTTATTTGTTTTACAAAGGTGGTTTAGTTTGGGGAAGGGCTAATATCATCCTTGCTTTAAAGTAAACTATAAATTAAATTTCTCCCAAAGTTAGTTTGGCCTATGCCCAGGAATGACCAAGAACACCTTAGTAGTTATAAGCAAGATGAAGTCAACAATGTCAGAAGTCTCTAACTGTCATAATTTTACAAAGGTGGTTTCATCTTAACCTTTTCGAGATTAAGGCCCATCTCACACGCTGCTTCCCCCCTGGGGCCCTCCCAGTCAGGGGTAATCCAGCTTCTCCTATGTACTGACTGTATCACCATTTTATGAGGTTTTTTACTTCTACTTTACTTTATGTCATGAGATAAAAATATGACATGATATGTCATATTTATGTATATGTCTCATTTCTTTTATTATAATAAATACTTTTTACATCAGTGTATTTTAGCTTCATTCTTAAATTTCCAAAGCCTGTGGCACAAAGCCTGTCAAATATGAGAGAAAATAACATTAAAAGTAAGCCGCTCTGTTTTAGCATAAAAGTGGTCACCTTTAATCCTTTTTCTACCACCACCATTAATTTGCATGTATTCAGGAAAGAAAGTCTCAGTTAAATGACAGGACATAGCTAGAGTTGGATTATATTTATACACACATTTTAATTATAGTTGGATTGCCATAACCAAGTAGCCCAAATAAAATTTAAAAATGCCAAGCCACTCAGATGAGAATAATGATAATGGTGACACAAGGGTGGTTGGCAGTATCCGATACCATCATTTAGGAAGTGTTCAGCTACTTGCTAAACAATAAACTGTCTTACATGCAGTATTTAATTTGATCTTCATAACAACCTTGCGTCAAAGGTACTATTTTGAAAAACAATACATTTGAGAAGTAACCAGAGCAATGGCCACAAAACTAATGAATGCACCCAACCCTGTCCAAGTGGAAAATCCCTGCTCTTGACATTTACCCTTGTGGTAGAACCACCCAGTCAGTGTTAAATGGATATTCTGCCTCCAAAATCAATGGAACCCTGATTCAGTTAGAAACTGCAGAGGCCTTAAAATAAAGAAAGGACATCAACATCTGATACCACCCGGAGACTGTAATGGTCTTACAGTGTTACTAAAAAGCATAGTCTCATCATCTTAAGCTTGAACTGTGACATCCAAACTTCTTTTCATCTCCACATTCAACGTAAAAGAAAAAAGTGCTGTAAGTGTCTTTGTGAAACACTCAGCAGTAGAGACCATTTTGGCTTTGTGGCTATCATTTTAAAATCTCTTAAAGCGTGAATATGAAATCTGGGGGAAAGGATCAATTGAGGATTTTCAAGATTACCCTGAAACCACAAGAAGCAAAGTTCAACAGAGGAGTATCCACTTGATACAGTATGTTACTGACCTCACGTTGGAAATCTTCCTGGCAATGGCTACTCTTGGTGACTATGTGTACTTTTGACAGCCAAGCAGCATGAAAAACCAGCAGCCTCCATCCCCTTTTGTACTAATTAAGATTGTCCTCAGATTCGCTGCCAGTAGAAAATCTTGTATCTTTCAAGGCTGTTCCTCCCTCTTCAGCTTCAGCTCATTGCTACTCAAAAACAGTTATTCATTCCTTTCAAAATCTGAAATGTGCCTTTAACATGAAGTTTTGGTGTCTTTTGTTTCTCTGGTGTGAAAAATTAGAATTCAGGCCATTCTAAACCAAAAGATAGGAGTTATTAATATAAAGACAAAACAAGGTGGATAGTAAGAGTCACAGTGACGGCCAAAAACGGAGGTAAATTAAATGAAGACAGCTACTGTGTTTGTCTAGGCATCATTTTTATTAATAATTCTAAAAACATCTGGCTGTTATCAAAATAAGTACCCAAATCCACTTATTGTTTTTCTACCAGCTGCATGGGTCACCAATGGCCAAGTTTGGTGTCCTCATACAAAAACAGGACACCATATGAGAAAGCTTGTGGGCACGGCCTGGCAGGGCAAGATTCCATGTGTATGCCAACCCATGGGGCTGGGGAGAGTTTGACCTTGGTCAGAGCTTATTATGCTGTGACTGAACCAGTTTGAGCTCAACGTGACAACAAAACCACCAACAACTATGTGTAAAATGTGAACCGATTACTTCTTAGGTCAATCTTTTATCACAGTTCAATCAGAAGAAACCAAGAATGTGGTATTGAATTGGGCCATACAGTGACAGAAACAGGTGTGTCTATTAACAGGAAGGTTTTTGGAAGATCCCCTCAGACCATGTTCTATATGACTACCAATCAAATCCCTGCTTTAGGTCTGCTTATTTCCAAATTTTCAAGAAAACATTCAAATATCAGCATTACATCATGGGCAAGACATTATTTAAAATTAAAGCTATATTTAACATATAAGAGAAAACCTCAGTGAGTTTCATCTCTTTTAAAGAAGCTACTATCACTACGCTTAGTCCAAATGCTGCCCTTCCAAGGATAACACTAAAAGAAAAAAAACTTCTTTCTAGGTCACAAGCAGTTAATGGGAATGAATTAAAAACTCTTCGAGCCTTATATGGCTAACAAGGTAAAGTAGGTCTCTATTGTTTTTCATCAACCATTTTCCCATTTTAATGCATTGAAATCTCACTCAAGGAGTGATCTCTGGCCCAGCAGAAACTATACTGAGCCACAGAGGGAGACTGAGTCGAGGCAGACTTCAGACAAGGGGCCAGGGGTTTTGTGGCTAATGAAACTATGGTGGGGAACCTTCATTTCATCCCTTGCCAACTGTCTGGATCTTTAAGAGGAAAACGTTCAGGTTATCCTTCCTACCAAGTTTTCCCAGTGATGATGTCTTTATGGAAGGAAGTAGGTGGCTCTTTCTTACATTAAAAAAAAAATTGGGAATGTTTATAGTCACAATTTAGTTTCACCTCAAGTCTTCTTACCTAGTTGAAATATTTCACTCATTCAATCAATCACATATTCATTCAGCAAAAATTTATTGAGCCTATCTGTTATGCCAGGAAGTACGCTGTGAATGAAAATTCACACTTAATGTAAGGTTCTTCCTTTATGTAACTTACCTTAGGAGAGAAAAAACAAGGAAATTGATTGCAAAACAGTCTGGGACATGGGGAGATTAAAGTCTTGGACTCAAAGTTAGGTGTTTCCTAAAAATCAAATCCACCCTCTAAAGTTTAAAGCCTCCTTACCGATGAGTCTATGTAAAGAGATGTATTGAAAGCACATCCTCTTTTAGCCTCCTCATTTCATAAGTTGGTCCTCATATCTCTTTTCTCTACTTCATGGTATGTTTTCACTTCTTGTGTTGTGATAAAGAATAATCTGAGGCTGGGCAACTTATGAAGAAAATAAATCTATTTTGGCTCATAGTTCTGCAGGCTGTACAGGAAGCATTGGTTCCAGCATCTACTGCTGGTGAGGTCTCAGGAAGCTTCCAATCACATCAGAAGGTGAAGGGGAGCAGCGTTTCACATGGCAAGAGCAGGGGCAAGAGATGGAGAAGAAGCGCCACACTTCTAACAAGCAGATCTTGCATGAACTGATTCATGACCAAGGGAATGGTGCTAAGCCATTCACGAGAGATCTACCCCCATGATCCAATCACCTCTCACCAGGCCTCAACTCCAGTGCTGGAGGCCACATTTCAATATGAGATTTGGAGTGGACAAACATCCAAACTACATCAGTATCCTTAAATATTTTCACTTGTTCCCATTTTCACTTGTTGCCACTACTTCAGTTCATGCTAACACCATTTCTTGCATAAAATTCTACTCTGGTCATCAGAGAGATGCAAATCAAAACCACATTGAGATACCATCTCACGCCAGTTAGAATGGCGATCATTAAAAAATCTGGAGACAACAGATGCTGGAGAGGATGTGGAGAAAAAGGAACACTTTTACACTGTTGGTGGGAGTGTAAATTAGTCCAACCATTGTGGAAGACGGTGTGGCGATTCCTCAAGGCCTTAGAAATAGAAATTCCATTTGACCCAGCAATCCCATTACTGGGTATATATCCAAAGGACTATAAATCGTTCTACTACAAGGACACATGCACATGAATGTTCATTGCAGCACTGTTTACAATAGCAAAGACCTGGAATCAACCCAAATGCCCATCAATGATAGACTGGATTGGGAAAATGTGGCACATATACACCATGGAATATTATGCAGTAATCAGAAATGATGAGTTCGTGTCATTTATAGGGACATGGATGAATCTGGAGAACATCATTCTCAGCAAACTGATACAAGAACAGAAAATGAAACACCGCATATTCTCACTCATAGGCGGGTGATGAAAAATGAGAACACATGGACACAGAGAGGGGAGTACTAAATACTGGGGTCTATAGGGGGAAAAGGGGAGGGCCAGTGGGAGGGGGAGGTGGGGAGGGATTGCCAGGGGTGAAATACCAAATGTGGGTGAAGGGGAGAAAGCAAACAAAACACACTGCCCTGTGTGTACCTATGCAACTGTATTGCATGCTCTGCACATGTACCCCAAAACCTAAAATACAATAAAAAAAAAGAAAAAAAGAAAAATTGCTCTGAATACAATTTGTCAGAAAAAAAAAAAAAATCTACTACTGCCATCTAGACTCTTTCCTCCTACCAACCCCTTCTCCTCCCTATCATTCATTCTCTATATCTGGGGCATTTTGTTGAAGTCCGCATGATGTATTTCCCCACTAAAATTCCTCCACTGAGTCTCACAGTCTTCCAGGCTTTATCTAAACCTCTACACATGACTTAGGACTATCTTCATGAGTGGGCATCTGTTTACCTCTCTAACTCAGTTTTCCAAAGCCTAGTCTGGGCAAAACCAGTTCATTGGAAGTTAATAAGGAATCTCCAAGGAGAAAAAGTTTTACGGTGAAATAAATTTTGAGAACCATGGAAAAAAGCAATTACACAGATTTTCTCATTGCAGTCTTCAACATGTAAATGAGTTTTCTGTCTCTCCAAGAAAGGAATACATTATTCAGTTTCACAAATTTGTCTAAAGAATCTTGATACATACATATGAATAGGCACATACACACACACATCTGCACACTCCTTGAGAGTGTCTCTCAGAACTAATGTTCTATACTATGGTAGACAGAATTATGGCACCCAAAGATACTCAACTTCTAATACCCATGGCAAAAAAGGCTTTGCAAACATGATTAAGGTTAAGGATCTTGAGATGGAAAGATTATTCGGGATTATATAGATGGGCCTAATTTAATCACATGAGCATTCAAAGCAGGAAACTGAGTCGGGCTGGAAGCAGAAGAGATGAGACAGGAGGAAAAGTCACAGAAATTTCAAGCACAATAAAGATTCCATGCCCTATTGCTGAGATGTAGGGGGTCTCATGGAGGGACAGGAAAGAGAGCTGTTAGCTAAAGGTAGCCCCTGGTTGACAGCCAGCAAGGAAATAGCAACGTGGGTCCTACACACATGGAGTAGATTCTGCCAACCACCTAAATATGCTTGGAAGCAGATTCTTCCCCAAAGCACTCAGAAAGAAATTCAGTCCTGCCAACCCCTTAATATCTGCCCTATGAGACTGCAAGCACAGGACACAGCTGAGCCAGGTAGTACCAGATTCTGACCCAAGACACTTGCATTGTTTGAAAACTCTGGGTTTGTGGTAATTTGTTATGGCAACAACAACAACAACAACCTAATGCACAGGTACATTTGCCTTCATATCTCATCTTTGCCTACCTATATTGGGCTCACTCTATACTGCCCAGCTGGGATGCCCTAGAAACAGGTGTTCTCCCAAATGTCTTGGGTTTGATCATGATGCCTGGAATGTTCTTTCCTTTATTTCTCTTTTTTCCAAGACACAGACTCCAATACTCACCTTCTACTTCCAGCCTTCTGACCAGGCCTGACAGCTAACTCCAACTAGTCCATCAAGACTTGGTTTACACATCATGCACTCTAGAATTCTCTAGCCTTCCCATAAGATCCTGTGACACCCTGTTCACTTGCTTATCTTCCCCCAAAGGCCTTGAAGACAAGGACAATGTCTTGCTCATCTTTTCCTCTCCAGTATCAACCTGGCACAGAAAACATGATCAGCAAATGTGCGAAACCAATGAATTCAGCTAAAGATAACTAAAAAAAATAGGTGAGAACTGGCAACAGAGATAAAGGGATAAAGGATGATTCAGTATATGGATGTCCTTTGAAGTGCATGGGTAGCACATTCCCCTAAGCACAGAGACTGAGGATAAAGTCTTAAAAAACATATTACAAAAACAGTTTCCAAAGTATTTTTCAGTACCTACAAATTCTATTGCCCTGAATCTCTCATTTTATTAATTAAAAATCATTCCTTTCTTCAGGGAGGGACAATACAGCCTAGAGAAAAGTGTCTTTATTGGCTCTGAGTTTCTTATTAGAGTTTTTGATCCATAGTAAGGCAATAAACATGAACCCCAGCTCTTCAGAGAGAAGCAAGGATTTTCTAAATTCCAAAAGCTTTTCATATAAAGAACTGAGCTTGAAGGCTGAGCATATAATTTTAATATAAACCACAATGTGGCAGGTATTTATATATTTTAGTAGATTGTCCAATGTTACACATCTAGTGACTTAAAAGAAAGTAGTTCACCCCAGGTGTGGGTGACTCCCAAACCCATACTTTCTCTCACTGTGGCATGTTGCCTCAAAAGACAACCTCTCCTGGAAATAGTGCATTCCCTGTCATTGCCATATGCCAGCTGAGGCTAAGGACCTTATACCTTTAATGACGTAGGGAAGATTTACACACAAATAGATTCCTCTTTAGGTAGCCTTTCAAGTCAGGTCCTTAGACTCCAGAATGTTATGAAAATGTTGTTTTTCTTATTTAAACATTAGTTTCAAATTTCACATTTGCCTCATATTTAGATTAAACTCTCTTAGCCACTTTAGATGATTCAATCAGCCATTCAACTTACAGGGAAAAGATAATAAGCACATAAATTGTTTGATTGAAATGAGCAGCAATTTGGTTTAAAGTGGCAAATGGTTTATGATATCACTCCTTCCCACTAGAGAAAATGAATTTTGGGCGTGGAAATACCGTATGCACTGGAATCTCATGTAGTTAAACAATAAATTTAGTGTATACATGGTGAAATATTCATAATCATCTTGAAAAAATCAAGTTGACTAGTAGTATGTGTGGTGTAATTCTGTTTTTATTTAAAGTTATCTCTCATTATATAAAATACAAATAGAAAAGCCTGCAAGTGTATACATATATGCCTGCCTTCTTTTCACTTAGCTAAACTGTGGTTATTTCAGGAAAGTGGGACTAGAGCAGGAAATGGAAGAATCATTTATACATACGTTTCGTTATTTATATAAGTGTGTGTATGTATATATACACACACATTTGGTTATTTATATATACATATATATAAAATACATATCTGTGTGTGTATATATATATATATCTTGTCTAAAACTTTAAAAGTTTGGTTTATGTATATACATATATATGTATATAGATAAACCATGTATATATATAAACCATATACACATATATATGTATATATATAAACCAAACTTTTAAAGTTTTAGACAAGAGCTGTTGATGTTCTGATTCTTTTAGATAAAAATACATGTTGTCAGCTTACAGGGCTAACTGGCTTTCAGGAGAAGCAAAAGTACTGGTAAAGGTCTCCGGTGCGCTGGAGCTGCAGGCCCTGTTCTGAATGCTCTGTGATCCCTCCTCTGCTCGCATTTAGAGGCCCAGGAAATCTCCAGTCCCTATTCCAAAGACCCTCCAAATTCCACTTAAACCATGAATTATGGTTTGAGGCTCCAATAGTTTGGTCTCAGTTCCACAGGGCCCTACTGACACCAGAAGCTCAGTAGGCACAGAGCAGGCAATTTCCACAAAAATTAAAACTCAAAGGATGCAGGAAGTCCCCAGTGATCACTGGGTAGTGCGCCACAGGGCAGCCAGGAGAACAGAGGTGCATGCATGAGCATTTGCTTCTGTCCTGCCATGAATGCACTTGTGGCCCTGGGTAGGAGAGTTTATCTGAATAAAACGGATGGAAGCTGAAGGCAGAGTGCTCGGAGCAAAGCAGAGAAACAAAACAGGCTGCTGGTGGAGGGTGGAATGCGGTGCAGCCAGTGTTATTTTTTCCCTTTCACACTAGAAAGTGGAGGATGTTCAGATCCAGTAAGGAGCCACCATGAGGAGAGCAAACAGAAAACTAGAATCTGCAGAAGAAAGAGACAGCAGGAAGTGAAAGAGTCTTAGAAGGACAGTGACTATGTATAGGAAGTTACACTCCTGATTCATGAGAGAAACAGGATAACAGAGTGAATTCAGGTAAAAAGAGATATCAGGAGAAAAAGATCTTCAATGACATGAACAGAGTGTGTGACAACTAGAAACATCATTATCATGATTAAAATGGAAAGCTATTTTAAATGATCTCCAGGAAGCCAGAAGTAAAATTATCAAGGGAAATCAAACATATAACCATAAGACTCATTGCAACTATTATGTCCTGAAACATGTTGGTGCATTCTCATAATGAGTATTATTCTTATGTTCTATATTTTCCATTCCAGAAAAGAAAAAAATAACTTGTCAGTATAGTAAAGGTAAGGGAAAAACCCTTAACGCTTCTTTCTTTTATACTGACAGAAATTGCTTTCAGCCTGCTTTTTTTGTTCTCTGATTTATCTCAGAGATAATGGGGGATGTTTCACCATGACAGTAGAGAGCATTCACTGTGTTATCTATTTGGGATCACCTGACAGCAGACAGAGCATGATGAAATATGGTTTACAGAGCACCTGGGCTTCCATCAGGGCCCCTCACCACAGAGAGTAGGGTGGCAAAGTGGTTATTAACTAGTTGTCCTGAGAACTCGGGAGAGGAGGTAAACTTGTGAATCACTTTCCAAGGCTATGAATGAAGCCACTAGGGTATTCCATGACTATCGGAAAAGAGCTGCCTTGCTTCTTTAACTCAATCATCCTCTTTTCATCTCTCGTAAGGTTCCAAAACATGTGAACATTATAAAAGTAGAAAACTTTCTTTAAATGTGTGTGAGTCTTGTTTTGAAAGTTGGATTCATTTTTTAAATAGAGAAAAATAGTTACAGGGCTCATTTTGGCACCCTGAGAATACCAACATTGTGTTAACCCAGTGTTTGAAACAGGGCATACTCAAAAAGTTGTGGGAAGGAATTCTGGATCAGGGAGGAAATAGAGGGCCTGGGAGAGAATGGCAGGCAGGAAGATAAAGAGGGGAAGGTGGTTTGTGCCCTTTAATGCATGCAGGTCTAGTAATATTCAAAAACCTGAAAGAGCAATCCTTCCCTTTGGCATCCTTCCACCTCCCTTTCTGCATGTCTCCTCTCCTGCTTCCTGGCACCTGCCTCTCAAAGCCTCAGTCCCCATAGTACCAGGTTGGTGAGCCTCAAACTAGATGTGTTTGCCTCTGGCATAAAAGGGCAGCACAATTACCTCTGTAGGGACTTTATTTCCCCAGGTGTAGCCTTGGTGAAATCTGACCTTCGAAAAAACACTCTGAGTTCATATGAGCTCTCCTTTGTAATTCCCCTTTCACAGTCACCATGCTCCTACTTCATAAAATCAAACCTCTGCGCTCCCATCCGCCCTGTAAATTGCATGACAGAGCCTAGTCCATCCTAAGGTCCTAAGGTTGGAACTTGTGTTGAAAAGGTAAAGGCCCTTTTGCAAGTCAGCTAATCCCCAAATCTTTGCTGTAAATAAAATGGAGTGAGAACCTGGCACAGTGTCTCATGCCTGTAGTCCCAGCTTCTCAGGTGGCTGAGGTGAGAAGATCACTTCATCCTGGGAGTTTGAGTCTAGCTTGAGCAACATAGCAAGGACCCTGACTCAAAAAAAAAAAAAACTAAGGCTTAACAGCTTCCACTCATAAATTATTTTGTTTTTGATAGTAGAATACAGTGTAAGTTTTGGCATATAATAAAAGATATTGTGGCACTACTATAAAATTACTTTTATAACCTTTTATGTATTCATTTGAACAAAGTAGCTCAGCACTTATATGTTCAAAAATTTAAAAAATAGGACTAGAAGTGACACTGAACTCTAAATCATCCTAGCAATCAGTAGTAATCATGGATGGATAAAATGGAAAGCACATCTCATTCCTATAACTAAATGTATTCCCAAGAGCATTACATTTTTATGTTAAATACTTATTTATTGAAACATGCTATATTTTTGAGCAACTATGTTTTGGAAAGGAAATAATGACTAATCAAATTAGAAGATTTTCTTTAACATTTAGATATTTTGGGGCTGAATTTTATTCATTTGTTTATTCAACAAAGATTTTCTGAATATGTATAATGGCTGATCTAAAGGATGATAATGCATCTTAAATAAGGCAAACTACATCTCTGGCCAATTCAGGGAAAGCAATAAAAATAGGCAAGAAAGTATCTATAATAACCACCATGCAGAAAATTTAAACATAGCAAGATGATAGACACAAAAGGGTGTCTCTCTTAGACAAGTCACTGTAGGTCTCCGCAAGGAAGCCAACCCGAAGATGCAATCAGAAACACAGGAAGGAGGCAGCTGTGTGAAGATGAGAGGAAGGACTGTTCCAGGCCAAGAGAGCAGCTGATGCAGCCTTGAGCAAATAGCAAGGCAGGTGGGACCAAGGGAGCAGAAAAGAAGGCCAAGGTGGGAAGAGTAGTTGGAAAAAAGGCTGCAAAGTGGGCACAAGCAGTTCATGGTTAACATCAAGAGCACATGTGAGGATGCTGGATACTTTTTTAGTGGGATGACGGCCTTAAAACATTTTAGCGTGTAAGGGAATTTTATGTGTATCATATGATTATAAAATAATACACAGCAATGGATTACTATCCATTTCCCTACTGATGGGACATTTAGGTTGTATCCTGTTGTTCACTGCTATGAACAGTGCTTCTGTGAATGTTCATTTTCCTATTTCATGTGCACCTATCTGAAGCTTTCTCTGGATATACACATGGGATAGAACTGAGTAAGGATATGCTTTTTCAGTTGGACGAGATAGTGCCAAATTGCTCCACTAGTGTTTGTACCAATTCACACTCTCACCAACCAGCATCATATGGGAATTCTATTTCCAGACAACTTCCCTATAATGTAATATTGTCATCTTTTTCATTTTTGCTAATCTAATGCATGTGAAATATCTTGTTATTTTAAAATTGCATTCCCTGAAATAATAAGGCACTCTTCCCTGTTGCTTAACCTTAAAAAATACATTTATTTCTTCTAAAAAATGTCTTCTTCCTCTATCATGACTCCATCCTCACCTTGATTCCTACAGTAATTCACAGGCATATTCATTATAGCACTTACAATTTTGTGCTACGTTACCTATTGATTCATTTGACTTCCTGCAACTCATGAAAACCTCCAGGATAACAACTGAATGATATTCGTTTGCCCTAGATTAGGATTGAAGTTCAGAAAATGTTTATTGAATATAAGTGTATACTTAATATTTTTCTTTGCTTTTAAACTTTCCTGTCATTTTGATTCTTTGTTACTTATTTACAACTTTCACGTACTGCTTTGCCATATTTTTTTTCTGTTTCTTAAAATTATAAATTTAACACCTCTTATATGATTGCAAACTTTTAATATCTGCTTATTGGAATAGACTTTTGATGGAAAATAGTCAAATTCTATTTAGTTGCAAAAGAACTTAATTACTGGGAGCATTTAATATAATGAAAGTAATGATCGTGAGAAGTTATCATTTCACTGGAGATCAATAAAATGTAAGGCATAATGCTGATAAAAACAAAGTTCAATTCTTTGAAATTGTAACACTGCATATTCAGCAATGTATTTTTACAATTTAAATTACTTTAAGGTTAAATCATGAGAAATGACATCTTCAAAACGTGTTTGGTGTTAAAAGCTAATGCTTCTGTGAGCATATTAACTGTGACACACCTGCTAGTGTTTGACATGCATTCATTTCATTCTTATAATACCCTTGGGTATTAGTACTATCGGCAGCATCATCCCAGTTTTATAGATCAGGAAATAAGGCACAGAGTTGTGAAGTACGACCAAGCTAGGTGAGCTGAGATTTCCACCCAATGCTTCCCCTCCAGAGCTCTGGTCCTGCCCACAGTGCCTCAGGTCACTATTGGGATGGGATATCCAGCCATTGAGCTCTGCATTGCTCTAACTTACCACAGTCATCTTTGTCTTTTGCTTGCTTTTACTTATGATGGATTAGATATATTGATTCTATATCTACAGAGTAAAAAGTAGGTAGAGTCTTAAACAGTGTACTTAAGAAAATTCACAAATTCAGAGGGTTGGAAAAATACTGAGACATTTTAACAAAATCTTCCAGTGGCTTCTTCTGAATTGCATCTTTAAAACAGTGTATATCTTTAGGGAATACATTTCAAGCCCAAAGTCTACTTCAAAGTGAGAGTCGATCCCTGCTTAATATTCTTTAAATGAACTTTTCTGAAGGGAACACTGTTCCAGGAATACATAAAAGCTGCAGCTTTAGTGAAACTGCTATGAGAAGTAATCTCCTGCGAACAGGGAGTAACTATACAAATCAGTGGAGGAGGTGTCCACAGACAGGAAACATTGCTGGGCCACAAGCCCAGGACATCGATACCTGGATGCCTGTAAAATTGGAGAAGTGTTATTTGGGGAAATATATAAGCTAATTTCTCTTATAAATAAAGTTTTAGAATAAAATATTCAAAGAATGGTTCATCTGGCACCTACTCGTTTCCTTTAAGGAGGGCTCAAGTGTGCTGAATTGAAATTAGCCCAATAAAAAATCTTAACAGTTGCCTTCAAAATAATTAACCCTATGATTATAGGTGTAGGTGTTTGCTCATAAATAATATACACACTCACACACACCCACATATATACACATTCACACATAACCCAGTTTTACAAAAGTATAGTCTTTTGGTGCATCAGGCAATCTAATATGCCCATCACCAAATTCCAAGTGTTGTCTTTGACATACAAAGTGATATTTGAGGTTTCATGGATGTAGACTAGGCAGAGAAAATCAGCATTAATTGAGCCCTGGCAAGTAATATGCAAGATTCTTTATAGATTCTATTTGTTTATATCGCCTAAGAAAACAGGTGGGAAGATCTTATTACCCCAATTTTACTAGTTAAAAAGTCACAACTCAGAAATATTTGCATTTATACAATTTCTTCTAAACTTAGATATTTTACAAGTGACATACATATACATTCACACTTAGCAATGGGGATGTGTTTTCAGAAATGTGTCACCAGACTATTTCATCATTGTGCCAACTATCATAGAGTGCACTTCCACAAACCTAGATGGCATAGCCTATTACACACCTAAACTATATGGTCTGACTTACTGCTCCTACTCTAAAATCTGAACAGCAGGTCACTGTACTGAATACAGTAGGCCATAAATATTTGCATGCAGAAACATATCCAAACCTAGAAAAGGCCCAGGAAAAATGTGGCATAAGAGATAAAAAATGGTTCACCTTAATAAGGCACTAACCATGAGTGGAGCTTTCAGGACTAAAAGTTGTTCTTGGTGAGTTAGTGAGTAGTGAGTGAATGTGAAGGCTTAGGACATTATTGTACATTACTAGACTTTATAAACTCTGTACACTTAGGCTGTACTCAAGTTATAAGTATTTTTCTTCAATAAAAAATTAATCTTACCTTTCCAGAAGCTTTTATATTATAACCTTTTTAATTTAACTGTTTGACTCTGTTATAGCACTTAAAACACACGTTGTACAAAAATACTTTATATCCTTATGCTATAAGCTTTTTATATTTAAAAATTATCTCTTTTCACATTTTAAACTTTTTTTTATTAAGTTTAGGACACAAGCACATGTTAGCCTAGTCCTACTCAGGGTTAGGGTTGTGAATATCACTGTCTCCCTCCACATCTCCCTGTAAGGTCTTTAGGGGCAATAACATCTCATGTGATAACAAGGCCACCTTTTGGATGCTTCCTAAGGGACCTGCTTGAGGTGGCTTTATGTTTCTTTTTTAAGTACATGCAGTACACTTTAAAAGAATGATAATAGTATAGTAAATAGATAAATCGGTAACATAATTGTTTATTTTCATTATCAAGTATTATGTACTGTACATAACTGTGTTATACTTTTATACAACTGGTAGTGAAGTAGGTTTGTTTACACCAGCATCAGCACAAACACATGAGTAATGGGTTGTGCTATGACACTAGGACGGTCATAACATCACTAGGCAATGTGGACTTTTCAGCTCTATTATAATCTGATGGGAACACCATCATTTTTGTGGTTTGTCCTTGACCAAGACATGATTATGCTGTACATGACTGTAAATAAATTCTGTTCTATACCTCAAGCCTGCAGTTCTGACCTTTTCATAAGAAAGATTTGCCCCTTCTCTCTAGCTATGTTTGATATTTTTTCTTTCATTTCAACTTTTGAGAATCTGATAACTATGTGTCTTGGGGATGGTAATCTTATATACTATCTCACAGTGGTTCTCTGAGCTTCCTGCATTTAAGTGTCAATCCCTATAGCAAAATTTCAGAAATTTTACTGGTCAGTATCTTCAAATATATTTTCCAAGTTGCTGGCCCTCTCTCCCTCTCTTTCAGGAATGCCAGTCAGTTGTAGTTTTGGTCTTGTTCATAATCTTTTATTTCTCAGAGGGTTTCATTCTTTTTTATTCCTTTTTTCCTTATTTTTGTCTGACTGAGTTAATTCAGAGAACCTGTCTTCTAGCTCTGAGATTCTCTCCTCAGCTTGGCCTATTCTGCTGTTAATACTTGAGATTGTATTATAAAATTCTAGTAGTAAGTTTTCAGCTCTATCAGATCAGGTTTCTTTTCTTAAAATGACAATTTTATCTTTTAGCTCTTGTATCATTTTATTGGGTTCCTTAGAGTGCTTTGATTTAGTTTTGACTTTCTCCTGAATCTCAATGATCTTCATTTGTATCCAGATCCTATGTCTGTAATTTCAGCCACTTTCGCCTGGTTAAGAAGAACCATTGCTGGAAAGCTAATAAGCCATTTGTAAGTAAAAACAGACTTTGGTTTTTGAGCTGCGGAAGTTTTTGCACTGGTTCTTTTTCATCTGTGTTGGCTGATGTTCCTTTAATCTTTGGAGTTGCTGTATTTTGAATGGGGTTTTGGCTCTTATATTCTTTGATGACTTTGAGAGTTTGACTGTGGTATAAATTGAGTTTAGTTGACTGGCTTCATTTCTGGGACATTTTAGGGGGCCAAGGCTCAACTCAATACTCCTGGCCTACAGCTCTAATCCTGGAGGACTGGAACTAGGTCCACAACTTTGGCCCCTTGAGGCTAAGCAAGTTTGCACTGGTGGAACAGATGCATTCCTGGTCCACTTTTGTCTGGGATATGTTGGCCAAAGTGCTTTATCAGGGCAGTGGCTGTAGGGTCTATCCTTGCCTAGGTGTGCCAGCAGTGACAGTGGAGCAGTGGGGCAAATGCGTTGATGGTGGTGGGTCATGGCAGGGTGTGTACACAACCATGCTGCCAGGAGCAGGGCTGCAGTGGCAAAGTCTGTGCATATGCATACCAGTGGCAACAGGGAAGTAGATTCTGCACATATTTGTGCACCAGGAAAGTGGTGGATGGGGTGCTGTGGGTGAGTGATCACCAACAAACTGGTGGAAGGAGGCTATGTGTGTGTGTGAATGTGTGTGTGAGTGTGTGTGTAAGCACACACCGGTGGGGGCCCATCTGCTGAAGCTCTCCAATAGTTAGGTAGGGTCTGCCGTGAAGGAACTATAGCAGCGGCCACCAGGAAGCACTCTGTTTGGGCACCTAAGGTTATGCTGTAAGCTGGTGCAGCCAGGCAAAACTCCAGGAGAGGCCAGCAGACAGTGGGCTGATGAGATCAGACTGGCTTCATCCCATGAGAAAGACAACCCTGTTATTTCCAGGTCCAACAGTCAATGAAGACCAAAGACACCTAGAGAAATGTGACAAGACTTGGGGTTGGGTGTGCCTGGTCTTGTGCCACTGTAGCCATTCTCATGCCAAACCCTCTGGCCTCCACACAGGCTGAAGTCTTGTCCCTGTCACCTCTCCAAGCAACTCTCTCTGTCAGCTTAAATGTCTAGGGGGTTATGGGGTCTCCTGCAGCTAGGATTGTGAAGGTCTATGGTGAGAGTGACCCAAACCTTAAGTATGTAACCCACCCCTTCCCCTGAGGTTGTTGGGGGCCAGGAACAAATCCTAGTGTTGTCAAACCCATGCAGAGTTCCCAGATTCCTCCCTCTTCAGTAAAGACTCTGCATACGCTCTTTGTTACAATTCCTCTGTCCAAAGATCTGCTCAGAGTGTGCTAGTCTTCTTGGTGGTCTATTTTTTTCAGTAAGAGATGCTTTTTCTGGCTGTATCTCATTGGCCATCTTAGCTCCCAGCAATGAGATTTTTATTTCCATTTATTTTTAAATTAGGCATTCGAATCACGTCATATAAATTTTACAAATTCCTTCATAATAAATTCATGTTTGTTTTTATACTTATATTCCTCCAAAGAGCCAAAAAGCAAACTTCCTCATGCTCTGGCCACCTGCTGAGCTGTGCCATGCCTCCCCTCTGGCCACTTTGCCTTCTCTCACATCCTCTTAAGCTTGTGTTTTCTCCCATGGAGAAGCAGAGATCCAGGTAGCAGATCTTCCAGTGTACAATCAAGAATTTTCATTTAAGAATAAAAAAATTGTTATGGTAATGTAGAATGTTAACCTGAAAATTACCTCATGCCAATCAGTGTTTTATAGATTCACATTATCATAAAAATATGATTTGTTTATAGCTCTATAAAAGCAATTCGTTATGCTTACCCAGTTTTGAGAATTTTAGGAGTCTACTGTTAAGTTAGACAGAGATTCATCTACTTAACTTGATTACCTAGAGATAATTATTGGTTAAAAGTTTAGCAAAGCAGAATAAAAGTCAGTTTCAAAACATAAAAGTAGAAATAGATGAATTTCGGGAGAGGATTCAAGATGGCGTGGTAAGAACAACTCAGGATTGCAGCTCTCAGAGAACGTGCAGAGAGTGAGTCAAAGCCTCATTTCCAGATGAATCTTTGTTGCCCACAAAACAGGGAAATTCCCAGGTGTAGGAGACACACGGGATGCCAGCACAGCTGTTTTGGCTACTGCGGCCACTTCGGCCAGGGCCGCAGCGCAGTGGCACTCCGCAACACTCTGCACAAAACACACTGGTCCAGGTGCCCTGTTAAACCGGCAATCTGAGATTTGGGAGGGCCAATTAGCATATCCATCTGATTAAACGGGACTTGGACAGTGAGCCAGACCAGGAGATTCCTGGGAAGTGGTGTTTGAGCCAGCGCAGTGGCTCGCTGCACGGGAAATCACACAGATCCTGGTGCCCTAACAGCAGGCGAATGTAACACCTGGGAGAGAGTCAACCATTCAACTTAAAAAAAAAAAAGGCGCTCTGAGGCAGGGAACCAGGTGAGCAGGCTCGGTGAGTTTTACCCCTAAGGGACAAACAAAACAATGATTCGAAATGCTCTGGGTGGAGAGT
The DNA here is from genome assembly GCF_049354715.1 of Callithrix jacchus. NCBI lineage: Eukaryota > Metazoa > Chordata > Mammalia > Primates > Cebidae > Callithrix > Callithrix jacchus. The sequence continues at coordinate 14,033,224 of NC_133517.1, forward strand.
TTCACTGCAGGCACAGCTGAACCCAGGACGGTGCAGCTCGGTGAAGGAGGGGCGTCCACCATTACCGAGGCAATCCGCCCCTACTGAGGTACACTCCCTTTGCTGACGCAGCCTGCCATTGCCGAGGCAACCTGCCAAAACAGAGAGACTCCGCCGCAGGGCAGAGACTGCAGCAACAGGGCAAACCCCAGGCCAGCAGTGTAGAGCCTCAGCAGGCAAATAGTGACTAGTCTGCCTCCTAGCTGGGCAGGACAGTACAACAGACACCCATAAAGAAAGCCCTAACTACCTGAGACAGAGCATCTGAGGAAAAAAAGGGGTTCTATGAGTTCTGCTGCAGCAGACTTAAATGTAGCAGCCTAACAGCCCTGAATGAACGGAGCTCACAGCTCAGCACTCGAGCTCCTATAAAGTACAGACTGCCTCCACAAGCAGCTCCCTGACCCCTGTATATCCAGACGAAATGATGGAATTAGATTTCAGAAGATGGGTAATGAGAAACTTCTGTGCGCTAAAAGAACATGTTTTAAATCAATGCAAAGAAACTAAGAACCTTGAAAAAAGATTTGAGGAAATGATAACAAGAATGGGTAACTTAGAGAGGAATATGAATGAATTGAAGGAGCTGAAAAACACAACACGAGAACTTTGTGAAGCATGCACAAGTTTCAACAGCCGAATGGACCAAGCAGAAGAAAGAATATCAGAAGGCGAAGATCAACTCAATGAAATAAAATGAGAAACCAAGATTAGAGAAAAAGATGCAAAAAGGAATGAGCAACGTCTCCAAGAAATGTGAGACTATGTGAAGAGACCTAACCTACGTCTGATAGGTGTACCAGAATGTGACGAAGAGAATGAATCCAAGCTGGAAAATACTCTTCAGGATATTATCCAAGAAAATTTCCCCAACCTAGCAAGTCAGGCCAACACTCAAATCCAGGAAATACAGCAAACACCACAAAGATATTCCGCAAGAAGAGCAACCCCAAGGCACATAATTGTCAGATTCACCAGGGTTGAAATGAAGGAGAAAATACTAAGGGCAGCCAGGGAGAAAGGTCGGGTCACCCACAAAGGGAAACCCATCAGACTCACAGCAGTTCTCTCAGCAGAAACTCTAAAAGCCAGAAGAGAGTGGGGGCCAATATTCAACATCCTTAAGGAAAAGAACTTTCAACCAAGAATTTCATATCCAGCCAAACTGAGCTTCATAAGTGAAGGAAAAATAAAATCCTTTGCGAACAAGCAAGTACTCAGAGATTTTGTCACCACCAGTCCTGCTTTACAAGAGCTCCTGAAAGAGGCACTACACATAGAAAGGAACAACCAGTACCAGCCATTCTAAAAACACACTAAATGCTAAAGAGCATCAACAGAATGAAGAATCTACATCAACTAACAGGCAAAACAGCCAGCTAGCATCAAAATGGCAGTATCAGATTCACACATAACAATATTAACCCTAAATGTAAATGGGCTAAATACACCAATCAAATGACACAGACTGGAAAATTCGATAAAAAACCAAAACCCATCGGTGTGCTGTATGCAGGAATCCCATCTCACATACAAGGATACACAAAGGCTCAAAATAAAGGGAAGGAGGAAGATTTACCAAGCAAATGGAGAGCAAAAAAAAAGCAGGAGTTGCAATTCTCATCTCTGATAAAATAGACTTTAAAGCAACAAAGATCAAAAGAGACAAAGAAGGTCATTACATAATGGTAAAAGGATCGATACAACAAGAAGAGCTAACGATCCTAAATATATATGGACCCAATACAGGAGCACCCAGATACATAAGTCCAGTTCTTAATGACTTACAAAGAGACTTAGACTCCCACACAATAATAGTAGGAGACTTTAACACTCCACTGTCAATATTAGACAGATCAATCAGACAGAAAATTAACAAGGATATCCAGGGCTTGAACTCAGACCTGGAACAAGCAAACCTGATAGACATTTACAGAATTCTCCACCCCAAATTTACAGAAGATACATTGTTCTCAGCACCACAAACAAGCCCATTCAAAAATGGGCAAAGGATATGAACAGACACTTTACAAAAGAAGACATATATGAGGCCAACAATCATATGAAAAAATGCTCATCATCACTGGTCATTAGAGAGATGCAAATCAAAACCACATTGAGATACCATCTCACGCCAGTTAGAATGGCGATCATTAAAAAATCTGGAGACAACAGATGCTGGAGAGGATGTGGAGAAAAAGGAACACTTTTACACTTTTGGTGGGAGTGTAAATTAGTTCAACCATTGTGGAAGACAGTGTGGTGATTCCTCAAGGCCTTAGAAATAGAAATTTCATTTGATCCAGCAATCCCATTACTGGGTATATATCCAAAGGAGTATAAATCAGTCTACTGTAAGGACACATGCACACAAATGTTCATTGCAGCACTGTTTACAATAGCAAAGACCTGGAACCAACCCAAATGTTCATCAATGACAGACTGGATTGGGAAAATGTGGCACATATACATCATAGAATATTATGCAGCAGTCAAAAATGATGAGTTCGTGTTGTTTGTAGGGACATGGATGAATCTGGAGAACATCATTCTCAGCAAACTGACACAAGAACAGAAAATGAAATACCGCATATTCTCACTCATAGGTGGGTGATGAAAAATGCAAACACATGGACACAGGAAACGGAGTACTAAACACTGGGGTCTACAGGGGGAAACAGGGGAGGGATAGCGCAGGGGGGAGCTGGGGAGGGATAGCCTGGGGAGAAATGCCAAATGTGGGTGAAGGGGAGGAAGGCAGCAAAACACACTGCCATGTGTGTACCTATGCAACTGTCTTGCATGTTCTGCACATGTACTCCAAAACCTAAAATACAATAAAAAATAATAAAAAAAAGAAATAGATGAATTTCCCCAAAGCATTATTAAATATTGTTGGAGATAGATGGGAAGTGTGAAGCAATTTGAAAGCTTTTAATAATTAGACCAGATTGTGGGGTCATTTTTAATCAATCAGAGGTTTAAAAAACCATAAATTTTTTTTATATAAAATGAATGCAATGCTTTGTTCAAATGAATCTACATGTTGATTCATCACCATAGTCATTTTGTGTGTGTGTGTGTGTGTGTGTGTGTGTGTAAAACCTCTCCCTTTGAGAAAGAAGCACATGAATCATAAATACAAACTTGTGAACTATTAAGAAAACTCTGGCCGCTATTATTTGCTATGGTGACAATGAGAAACAAGTTATTTCTGAGGTAAAAATCTATGAAACATGAAATTGAATTGATTCCTTTCATAATATACTGTATTTTGAATCAGAATGCTGATCGATGTATATGACAGACCATTTTACATGAAATACAGCAGAGACAGACGACATACTGAGAATGGTGTTAATGGAATGAAGGAGAATACAGAAAAGGTAAAGTGTGAGCTCTCAGGTAGGACAGAGCTTCTCCAACTTTGGCATGAAGTGAAATCAACAAATGGCTTATTAGAACCCACACCGCCAGGCCCCACTCCAAAAGATTCTACCTCAGCGGGTTTACTGATGCAGCTCGGCAGTTCAAACCTTAACAGGTTCCCAGGTGATGCTGATGCTGTTGGTTTAGGGTCCACACTTTGAGAAACATTGATGGAGGAGGGTGTGAAATATTTCAGCAAAGTTGGTACCAGGCTCTCACAAAGCTTGGTGACACAGATTTCTCTGCTTCTGTGACTATAAACTGCTCATTTAGGTTTTTCTAAATGAAAATATGTAAATCCCAATAAACTAGAACTGCCTTCACATTGTTTCTTTTTCAAAAATGATCAGATTCACATTGCTGCTTGCTATGTATTTTTACTTAAATAAGCCTTCCTAGAACTCTGTCACTGCAAATAGTCTCAATTCACCATTAACTACTTTAAATTCCATCTGAGATAAATCAGAGCCAGAAGCATGGTTATTTCATAATAAATGTCTTTGGGCCCAATTTTTATGTAATTTTATACACTTGCACATTAAATCCCCTCCTCATGTGTCAATGGTCTGAGTGGATCACATGTCCAATTCAGAACTCATCCCAATTCTGGATTATTCTAGGGTAGCTCTATGCATTAATTGGTATAAACCTCCATTCTCCTGAGCTAATCACTGTGTAGGAGGAATGGAATTACTGCTCTCTCTGAACCACATTACTGCTGTGCAATAACATAGGCTTTGAAAGAATGTTGGTGTACTGTCTCAGGCCAGGTTTCTCAGATGCTTGCCCAAGACAAAGACTTGTATGCACACGGTCTATTAATTACCTCAACAAGACAGGAAAGAGAAAGAAGCTAGCCTTGTGTAATTGCAGGCAACAATCCCAGGATTGCAGTGTCAGTATGAACCACGGGGGAGCTCTGGAAGGAAAATGAGCTCTCGGGGTAATTCTGACCTGAGATAAGACAGCTGGGCTTTCCTGCTTCTCTGTCATCCTTCAGCCTGAGGCTCAAGCTGCCTCCAAAGTTTGGAGGCTGAGCTCAGTCCCATAGAAACAGTAAGATGTAAGGAGATGTGTGCAGGACAGCAGCAGTATTCACTACAGGGTGAGAACCAGACTCTGCCACACCAAGATTAAGAGATTTTTATCTTATCTAATACGTCAGCTCATCTAGCCAAACATGTGCAAAGAGGAAAAAATGGGAGAGACTGGATAGTTCCAGACTTTGAAAAACGCTGGACTAAATAAAGTTAAATAGAAGATATTCTACAGATTTTTTATGAGCCTTTACTATATTAATGGGTGTTGTGAGTCAAACCACAAAATCCTTTTTATGAGACTGTCTCTTGGGAATATCTTCTGTGAGACAGACTTTGGAAAAGGCTGCTGTGAGCAAGGGGCTGTCAAAGGCTTGTAGAGCAGCGTAATCAGATCAGGATTTATGGCATGAAGTAAAGAGGGATGAAGAAAAGGAGCACTAAGAGACATCAAGATCACTTTGCCTTCTGCAAAGATCCAAACGAAATATAATTAAATCAGGAAATAAGCAAGTGGTATAGAAAGCAACGGAGGAAATGAATTAGACTATCTGGTAGTTAGAAATGTCATAACTATGAAGGCTGTGGGGCACTAAAGAAGTGGGAGATCCCAAAGTCAGTGGCTCCAGTGACTCCACAGCTAGTGAGGCCCTTAATGATGATGGAGAATTAATGAGGAGGACAATTTGGAGAGGCAAGATTAACGTTTGAAAACTACATGGAAAGGTGTGATAGACAACTAAAGCTAGAGGTGTGGATCTGGGATTTACCAGCTTTGGGCTGTGACTCAGTCTGCTTGGGCTGCCATAACCAAACACCACAGATTAAGTGACTTAAACAACATAAATTTATTTTCTTAAGTTTCTGGAGGTTGGAAGTCCAAGATCAAGGTGTCAGCATCATCAGTTCCTGGTGAGACCAGCCTCCTTGGCTTGAACAATCACCTGCTCACTTGTCTTCACAAATGTCCTTTTTTTGTGTGTGCAAAGAGATAGACTCTTCCTCTTCTTGTAAGAACATTAGTCCTATCATGTTAGGACGACATCAATCATTTTTAACATGACTGATTACTCTCTTATTACCTCATTTAACCTTAATTGCTTCATATCTCCAAATACAGTCACTTTGAGAGATTGACTTCAAAATGCATTTAGCAGGTAGGAGAAAAAATTGATTTTATTTTATTTTTTAAACAATTCCGTTTTTAACAGAGTGCTGGTTGGAGTCTAAAGAACTAGAAAGTTGACCACACTGAGTATTGACTGAGAATGGGACTCAGGGGACCTCCAACCATTGGAAGACAAGGCAGATAAAGGAGAGCCACACCTATCAACTCTCAGAGCTAGCAGACTCAAGGAAACCACATTCACTGCTCTGCACTTCTGTTGCTTCACCTATAAAAAGGAGCCAATGATTGTTTTTGTTTATGGAGCTTATATGAAAATAATTCATGAATTAAGGTCCAGTCAGGAGACAGTACATATATAATGTTTACAATCACTAAGTGTAATATAAGGAATTATTAACAGAAGATTGGCTTATGGGGAGTTGTCTGTTGGGAGTTACAGAGCATACTAAGGAACCCAGGGGCCACAGATGGAAGGAGCAAGCATGATTCCCATGGCTGAAATGGAGCACCCAGGGAAGATCTCCTCATGGCCATCCTAGCTAAGCTCCAGATAGTGGAGAATGCATAGCGGTGACTCACTGATGGCTCAGAAGTCACTCAGGTGTCTCAGAGTTGGAACTTGCTGGAACTCTCCCCTCTGGAGTGCTAGAGAGACTTTCCACAGAGGGATGCGCTGGCCTCAGAACCTGCTAGGGGCTGGGGGAAGCTGTTGGCCATTGGGCATTGCTATTTCAGGCTAGCACAGATCTTTGCATGGCTTGGTTGAGGATGGCTCTGAGCTAGCTGTTTGGAACGAAGGGTGGGGTTGGCATACAATGAGTACTCAGTAAATGTCAGCTCTTTGTTCTTTCTAAGATTACTACTGGTACTTCTGCTACTGTTGCAGAGTGTTTAAGAACTAGATCTTTACAGACTTGCAGACCTGGGCTCACATCCCTTTTATGCCATTTATCAGCTGTGGGATAGTGAGTAAGTGACTTAATCACCTTAAGACTCAGTTTCACCATCTGTGAAATGTCATTAATAGTAGGATTCATCTCCTGGGTTTGCTAGGAACATAAAGGTGAACTGCCAGTTTCATGTAGAATTGAAATTACCAAATCATGCAGAATAAACCAATAGGCATCTTCTGTATAAGTCAGTTAAGAACTTAAATGAAAACATAATATCTTCTTTCTAGTCTCAGTTATTACATTTTCGATTACCACATATTTTCAGGCACATGATGGAATTTAACGATTGATAGATTTGGTAAATTCTTCCTGGCTGCTATGACTGGAAATTAAATTCAGTTCCAGTTTACATAATTGTATTTGCTGTTGATGATCCATTATGAATATCTGCTACAACCGATAAACTCTGTAATCTCCGCACTACTTGGCACAATGTGGACAGTCCAAAAAAGAGACTTGTTATTGTCAAAAACAATGCGTTTAAGTGAAACCTGTGACTAGTCACAAAGACCACATCCTTTGAGAGAATAGTCAGAGACTTTCAACAGCAATGTTAAATCAGTCTAGCTCAATTACTAGTCTCTAGCTTAGTGACAGAAATAATATATTTCAGAATCTCAATGTATTACCATTCCAGGACAGCAGTTCCTTAAATTCCTTATTCACTGTGTTTTGATTTCATTGTGTGTAGTTAGCACTTGTAAATAAGTGATTTCAATATGTGAGATTTCATCTGACCTACCCAAATATCTGTGAAAAAAATTTAAAAAGAAGTCCCTAAGATTCTGTTAGCTTCATAACTGCTACAGTTTCCTCTTTCATATTTCAAGCAGGTTATTTGCAAACCAAATAGAAATCTCCAGTTTGCTAAATAGTCAGCCAAACAAGGTTTAAAGTCATCGGCAGGAACTTCACTGCAAAACAATTTCTAAAAAAAAAAAAAAGCCCAAATAGAATAAGAAATTTTCATTGTTGCATATTGGTAGCATTAAGAAACATGGCAGCAAAACAATTTTTTAAAATTTTCTTGTAAAAACAATGTTAATATTTGGTACTAGATGTTGTGTTGTTCACTAAGAATCTAATATAAAATAAACCATATCTGATCAATTATAGATGTTTAGGTTATAAATGCACATGTATTTATCACTCATAATTGATTTATGTATTACTATAATATTTCAGCATCTGCTAAATTTAGGTAACTATTGTTCCACTTCCTTTTTTTAAACAGTTTTACAAATAACATTTATTTTTCCTATGTGCAATGTGTACTGGTGTTTTCTTTTAAAAAAAAATGTCCATAGGTTTTTGGAGAAGTGGCAGTATTTACTGAAGAGAATATGTAGGAAAAGAAAGTGCAGAAAATTAAAAGCAAAATATTTTAACTGGTTCTGTTCATTTTATCATGGAACAGAAACAGGAGAACCCAGTGCTTCATTATTAGTTACAGTATTTGTATTAATATTTACAATAATCAATTGAAACGTCTAAAATAATCTTTATCCAGGATTCTTAAATCAGAAAAATCCAGATTAAATATTAGGAATACTAATTTCTGGCTAGAAATACTAAGTAAATAATGCAGCTTCTATGAATCCATTTTCTCATTCATATGATAGAAATGATAACATATAATTGTCTATTGAATTATTGTGAGAATTAGATGAGCTAATATATGTAAAGCACTCGTGTCAGGGCCTGGCACGGAGTAAAGGCTCTGAAAGTGAGAGATTTAATACTAATATGGAGGGTAATTATATATGAAAGATTAAAACAGAGTTCCCCTATCTCAAAAAAATTACACACTTGGTTATGGCATAATTATTGTAACCCTAGTTGTTGTGGAAATGTTATAAAATTGGCTACTTCTTACCTATCTCTTGATTACATAGGTGGAGCATCCTGCATGACTCTGTAGGGCTCAGCAGGTGTCTGCCAAGCAGACGGACTTCAGACCCCTCGGGCCACAGGATGCTGAGCCTCCCTTTGGACACATGAAGATTAAGTTAGTCAAGCATGGAGATTCCTCCCCCTCTCACAAGCCCCAGATGTTTGGCATCTCCCCAATATCCTAAGACCTCCTGGACTGGGAACGAAATGAGCATCGTAAAAGAGGAAGCAGCTTTAGTGAAAGCGCCACAGGGAACAAACCAATAAAAAAGCAGGAAACTCAGTAGAAGCCTGATTTATGTCACTGCATTTCCCGACTCTCAGCCCCATTGCTCCAAACTCCCAGCAAGAACACACAAGCACATGTGCACCCACACAGGCACACACAACATGCACACACATGCCTTCTGCCAGCAGCTCTGTTTTTCGCTCTCACTTTTCTTTTCAAATGCTGGCATTTTTTTAAAATCCCCTATTTTTGTTTCACCCTCCTTTTTTGCCTCCCCAAAGAGCTTCCGAAGGGGAGTTTTGATGGTGCATCTGAGTGCTCACAGATCCTGGAGTGTGAAGCTGTTGCCTGAATCTCTTTCAGTGATGGTTCTTTTCTTTTTAATAGTTAAGAAATAACTGGTCTAGCCTCTGTTTTAGTCTGTTTCTAAACAGAAAAAAAGAGAAAGAAAGAAAGAGAGGAAGGAAGGGAGGGAGGGAGGAAGGGATGGAGGACAGACAATGTAAAAACAAAAACATTTTTATGATGATCCCTTTTCAAACAGCTGGGGGCAATCCAATGTGTTCAGTTGTGTTCATTCTGTGTCTACCAGGAGGAAAAGGCATGTAGAAGCAATGATTTGGTTACCCTGGTAGGAACACAGAGGAAGCTAGTTGAAAACAACGGCTGTGGGGTCTTGAATGGACAGGCAAGTCTGGTAGTCAGAAGCAGATTTTGATTAGAAACAGAGGAATTTCTTCCAGGAAAATACACTGTGTCTTCGTGGCAAACCAAAAATAAACCAAATGTTCTGAAAACTGCTCTTTAAAAAGAAATAACAGATTGCTCAATTCAAACGCTTTCCTGAAGCACATTGTTGTAGGCTGCATGGCTGCCCTCAGTACCAGCCACCCCTCTCCCCTCCCCAGGACTGGTATGAGGGATGCATGAGAGATACATGCATGCGGAGGACTCCACCGTGATGCCTGCCTCTCACTGCATGGTCCCAGAGTGTCGTGGTGGCAGCTGGGGTTAGTGCTATCTGTGCCGAAAGGGGCATTCCACTCAGTTGGCAGAGAACACTCACACACATGGGGAAGCTGGGCCATCAGTGCAAGAGTTAATTCCTGTTTGCAATACTAAGGATGTTGCATCCATGTATACTCAGTGAGCACTAAAAGAATCATGGGAATACACTCTCACAGGAGGTAACAGCCACAATAGATAAAGGAGGATGTTCTGGGAGAGGGTACCTTTTTTAAAGCCAAGGGGGAAAAAGCACCGAAAAGCAAATCTTCACATGCAGCTGTGCAGTTCTGCAGATCTAAAATCTGTGCTTTTTAAAGTATACTCTGTGGCATAGAAGTCTGAATCAGAAGATCATAGTTTAAAAGTTTTGTATGGTGCTTGGATTGCCCTTTAAGATGTTAGTTATATCATCATAAAAGAATAAGAGTAAACTGTAATTTACTATTTCTGGAGTATTTATTTTCTTGTTAGGCATTTGAGGAATGAGATGCACTGTGCTCAAGAGTATGTCACAGCAGCGGTTTCCACTTTATGCAGAATTAATACTCCATTGCTTATCTGCTTACCTGGGCCGTGAATGAATAATAGGTTCCTAATAAAGGGTTTTTGAGTGAATGGATAGATTGGATGCATTTATGTTATAGCAGCCACAACAGCAAAAGAAAATCACTTACAAAACAGGAATCAAATTTTAACTAGAGGAGATATCACAGTATCTTCCAGTGGAGGAAGAACTTAAATGCTCCACACCAAGCCCTTGTCATGCCAATTGTATAGTAGGGTTGCTAGAGCTGATGTGTAATCATCCCTAAAATTCATTTGGTGAAGAAAAGTATATTTTATTTGAAAACATTCATTTTTTTTATTATAATTTGTATAACATGGAAATATGCCCTAGAGTATAAATAAATAATAATGGTCGCAAGTCTAAATATACTATCTTTGTTCAATAATGAAAAGATCATTTTTTCCTCTTGAGATTCATTTTTTCTTTGTGAACTTTGTATTAATTTAAGATTTAGGCCAATAATACATTGAACGGCAACTTTTCATATTCCTATAAATTGTGATATTCAGCTTCATAATATATTGTAAATAACCAAGCATCACTCAGTAGAGAGGGGAAATGGATTTTACCCATAACCACAGAAGACATATTAAGTCTCTCTGAATCCACAGAAACTTTGTAGCTGCTGAAAGCTGTTGGCACTATGCAATGCACCTTAGCAATGGAAGCATCCCTTCTGCACCCTCCTGCTGAGACCCAGCAAAGGCCATCTGCTCATTGTTCTTGTCCTTGGGATTCTCCCTGTGACCTGCAAGGAAGGCTCTCCATCCACATATCAAGCTCTCTCTAACCCTCATTTTCTGATTTCTCTGGTACAGCCAGAATTGTCCCAGCAGAGCTCTGACATACTGCATATTGGATGCTTAAAAAAGACCTCCTCATTACATGGCTTCAATAAGGGTGGCATAAAGGAAGCCCAGACACCCTCTCCAATGCTCAGGTGAGTTAAAGAATGTTCCTAGGAAAATACTCCACATGCTGTGTAAACCTGGGAAGTTCTGAGCATATGCCTTACAACAGCTCTAGATATTCTGAGAAAGGCTGAGAAGACACAAGCCAAAACAAGCATGAAGTCATCTTCAAATTTTTTACTTCTAAAAGAGAAATTATATCTTTTCCTTTCCTTAAACATGCTATTACAGTACTGTACTATTTTTTTTACCACACACACACACAAATATTTCACATATCTAAATATACATCTTGCCCAAACACACACGAAATGGAGCTAAAGTTTCTTTTTAGCAAATTACAGGCTCTAGCTATCTATGACTAAGTCCAGGGAGATCAGGTTACTGCATCATGAGGCAGCTTTTCGCCTTTGTGTGACAGTGTACTGGGTGGTATGTGCTATGTGTACAGAAGGAGACTCTGATGCTATGAGCACTGGTCTCTGTGCTCTGGCATCAGTGTCTCTCTTCTGGCCTGGGGAGAGCTCCATGCCATATGGTGTGATGCTCCCCGGGGCTCTGAGCATGGGGCTATGGTTATGACAAGGGGAAATGTTAACAAGCATTGCAAGGTGATGACAAGGTTGCAGAAGGCAGAGGATTTTGAATGTGGTGGTGACAGATGGTTGTCTAAAGACCCCTGAAGGAATCAGAGAATATCCATAGACTCTTAGCTCCCTAAAGTCTTCCCTTGAGGGTCTTTGTGGAGACCTGTTTTTCTCACTCCTTCATTACCAACTTTTAATTTGACATAATTTCTGCCAATTTCCTTTCCTAGCACTGCATCCTGCAATACAGTAGCCATTAACCACATGTGGCTATTTTAATTTCAATTGAAATCAATCAATTAAAAACAAACAAAATTTAACTTTAGCTCAACCACACTAACCATATTTCAAATGTTTAATAGCTAATGCTGCTACTAAAACCAGTATGGACAACCGAGATTAACACTATTCTAGAATAAGCTCCCCGTTTTCACAGCTTCTGTCATGATCTGTACTGGAATCCCTGGGGATCACGTCTTCTGGCATTCTTCATCTTCCATCTGTAGCCTTTATCTTTCTTCATTTTCACCGTTACCCTTCCCCTCACCCTATGTTAGCTAGTCTAATCTATACGCATTTTTCTCAAGTTTTGTGTTGTTCCTATTGAAAACATTTTCTTTTTAAAACACTGCAATCCAGTGCTAATCCAAGGCCAAATTCCTGAACAGTGATTCAAAAGCTTTAGCTTTTGCTTCACAGACCACAATATTGATTACTCAAGAATGCAAGAGATGCTCTTAAGGCAAAAGAGTGATCATAATTCTTCAATATTTAATAATGGTCCAGCTAGATTTAGATTCTGCAACATTAAATTATCTAAGGTTAAAGTCCCTTTAATTTCCTTTGAGAAGTGATTAAAGCTAGTAGAATGCTGCCATTCCAGGAAGGAGAAAATATATTCACTAATAATAGCTAATGTTTATTGAATGCAGAATCGATGTCAGGCATTGAGTAACCACTGAGTGCTCTGCCAGATTGCCTCTTTCCAATCCACAGCAATCTTTTCATATAAATATTTCCATTTTACAACTCACTAAACCAATGCTTAGAAAAATTATATAGCATTCTCAACATAGCAGAGCAAAGTGGCAGAAACGAGATTTGAACCCATATCTCTCACTGCAGAGCCCAAGTCCTTAAAGTTGATGCAGTTTTCCCTCTTCAGTATGGTACACTTTGGTCTTCCTAGCTTTTTTACTTATCTCTTTTGCTTCTCCAAGAAGTTTTATGATGTGGTCCTGGCCTCCTATTAGTGCCTGGCACACTGTGTCTGATTAATAAAAAAGTGTCCATTTTATTTTCCCAAGTTGCAAATGAGCAAACTAAAACTTAGAGAAGTTAAAGGTAACAAGGACACAGAGACAGTAACATATAGTGCTGAAAATGGCGTCCGAATCTCATCTCACTAGTGCTACTGTCCAGCTTTCATTACTCTCAAACGTAAATAAATACTAGATTCTATCTCAGGAATTTCCTCCTACTGTCAATAGGATTTGTAGTTCCAGAAAAGACGGGAAGCTTGCTCACGCTACTGGCTTCTTCCCTTGAACCCACCCTGGAAAAGGTGCAGAAGTGCATAGGTCGAGTATTCTGAAAATCACAGAACATTCATAAGAAACCCTTGAGGGGGCAATGGACCTGGTCCCGGACTTGCCACAAAAGCAAGAGAGGCCTGAGGTCTTGTCACCTCTACTCTCTCCATCTCTCCATATACAGATTTTGGATTAAAAGAGTCTCGGAGAATGGCATCATGGTGAAGAGGGGCACATGGGAGAGCTACTGAGGTTTGTCTGGAGCAAAGCCACCCCAGAGGGGGATGGAAGAAAATGAGTATTTGTGGGGCTCTGATTGCACAACCAGAGGCTCCACTGTCCTGAGGCACCAAAGCTAAACCTCCTATGGAAGGGAACAAGCTGGGAAATTGAGAGTGATATTGTGAGCCAGGAGAAACAAGTAATTGCAAGAGGAATAAGACTCAAAAGGAAAAAATAACATTTGAGAAGCACCAGCACTGTAAAGGGCAAGAAACGAAACAACCTAGCAGGAGTTACAGAATTAAATAAATGTCTTCTGGGATGTAAGAAAGGACACTAGAAATGAGGCAATGCACAAAGTAATAGAGCATTCACCTGGGGATATGAAGTGTGAACATGTAACTGTTGACATAAATAACGCACATGATGCATTGAACAGCAGAATGTACAGAAAAAATAATTTATTACCACCCTGGAAGGTACAGTTGAGGAACTCTCTGTATGAAGAAAGACAAAGGCTACAGATGGAAGATGAAGAATGCCAGAAGACATGATTCTCCAGTGATTCCAGCAAGGATTAAGTGACTTAAAATGTAAGGGAAACATCGGAAGACAGGAGAGGAGTGAACACATTGATAGGTATCTAATGGGAACTCCAGAAGAAAAGCATGAACAAGTAGCGTTCAGATGCCTAAGAAATGTATACTTAAAATGTCCCAGGCTCAAACAGGATCAATAAGAAACATCAGCTACTAGACACACTAGAGTAATATTTAGAAAATCAGTGACGTAGATAATTCTAAAAGTTTCTGGGTGATAAGAGGTCACTTCAAAGGAACATCAGATTTCACAACTGGAACGGTAGCCGGAAGAAAACGAGGAGGTAGCAGTTTCAAAGGATTCAAGGCAATGAACTAAGCTATTATCTAAATGTGAGGATAAAATAAAGATATCATCACGCATACTTAGTCTCACACAGTTAATCATGCGAAGATTCTCTGAGAGCACTCTAGGCAACGTTTTTCAGAAAGAAGAAGAAGCAACAAAATATAAGATGACTAGAAATTTAATACTTTTATATCGTTCAAATAGGCAATGTTCAAAACATGTGTATATAAAATGCCAAAAATACTCTAACATGAGTGCAGAAGAGACTAGGAGAAAGATACTAATCAATAATTTGTTTTTGCTTTTTGTTTTGAGACAGAGTCTCACTCCATCACCAGGTGCCAGGCTGGAGTGCAGTGGCATGACCTTGGCTGACTGCAACCTCTGCCTCCCGGATTCAAGCAATCCTGCCTCAGCCTCCCGGGTAGCTGGGACTACAGGTGCATGCCACCACATCCAGCTAATTTTTTGATATTTTTTTTAGTAGAGACGAGGTTTTACCATGTTGGCCAGGATGGTCTCTATCTCTTGACCTCGTGATCCACCTGCCTCGGCCTCCAAAAGTGCTGGGATTACAAAGAATTTGTTTTAGTTGAGAGGAAGACATAATTATTGAAGCATTTGAACATTTCAAGAAAAATAAGGAACAATCTGGCAGTGAGGTAACTGCCATAATCATAAAATGGTGAAAAAAGAAAACGGAATAAAACTTTACAGATTCAATTGAAGGTTAAAAACTAGAAGAAAAATGAGAAGCTGTGTTTTAAACAAAATAGTAGAAACTGTTTTTAAATGACAGCTATTACAAAAAAAAAAAACCTTAAATTCACAAACACAAAGATTCAGATTGAATAAAAATTATAAAATATCAATATATTATTTAATAGAAACATATTTAAACAAAAAGCCAGAAGCAGTTTAAAAATAACAAAGGAGAAAAACATATACCAATGAAATATGAACCCAAAAATATCAGTGAAAGAAATTTAATGTAAGACAAAATAAGATTTAAAGCTTAAAAAAAATCAGTAAAAAGAAGATTGTTAAATGTTAGTAAAAGGACAGTACAACAGTCCATCCATGAGAGTTTATGACCATGAGACTACATGTACTTATTGAAATATAGTTTCAACAATTGATAGAGTTACAGGGGAAAAACGAATGTATTTACAAATGATGAGATTTTTAATAAATTTTTCTGGAAGACTAATTGGCCAATAGTCAAAATAATTTTCAAAGACATGGAAGGGAATGATGGTACTTGGACAAATAAAGGTCTATTGGGGGGAAAAGGGGAGGGCCAGTGGGAGGGGGAGGTGGGGAGGGATAGCCTGGGGAGAAATGCCAAATGTGGGTGAAGGGGAGAAGAAAAGCAAAGCACACTGCCATGTGTGTACCTACGCAACTGTCTTGCATGCTTTGCTCATGTACCCCAAAACCTATAATCCAATAAAAAATTAAAAAAAAAAAAAGAAATCATTTTACATCCTGTAAACATAGACTATATATTATTTTCAGACACAAAGAAAACAATCACAAAAACTGTGTATAGACTAACCTATAAAGAAGACTCAGTAAATTAAAAATAATTAATAGCAAATAACCATAACTTCCGATAATCCAGAAATAATAGAAATCATTAAAAATAATAAGCTAAAGAACTTGCTATGTGCCTGAAATGTAAAAACACATAAAAATTATATAATTACAAACTAGAATAAACACAGAATTAATGAAACATCATAATGAAAATTTAAAAAATACTTACCTCTGAATGATACAATTACTGTTTGTCTATATATGAAGAAATAAAGAATTACTTAAATGGAAATTTATAGCTTAACTTGGAAAACAAGAAAGAATGGTGGGAACAAAACTAGCCAGAAAAGGAGCAAATAAATAGAGAGAAGAAGAGGAAAAAAAATAAGGTCAAAAATTGAAACAGAGAACAAAATTCGACAGTAGATGTAATTAATATAACACAAATGGGATTTTTTAAAAAGACTAATAATTTAGATACACTTCTGTCTGTTCTCAAAAAAAGAATAAATAAGATATATAACTAAATAAAATCATGAAAGGAGGTATTTAAAAATGTTATAGGCATCTTAAAATTTTAAGGAAATAAATGAACCAATAACCATTAAAGATTTTTGAACACTGCTCAGAAAGCTCTCACCATATTCCTACCACCTCTCCCATTCTCAAACTAACTGCTAAAACTAGATGGTTTCTTCATCTAAGTTAGAGCCAACTTTCCAGGAACAGCTCATCTTTACCTTGTAATCATTCCACAAAATGGAAAAAGACAAAGCTGCCAAACTCATTTTATGACACTATAATAACCTTGATGCCCAAACTGTATAAGAATAGCATAAGAAAAAAAAAATTGTAAGACTGTTGCACATAAATACAAACATCTGAATAATAGACTATACAAACTAATCATTCATGAAAAAATACCTCATGCTAACTTATATCTTATCCAAGGAGTTCAGGAATAGTTTAATAACAACAAAAAAGCTTTTAAAGGAGAATAAACACCTGGTAATCCTAATAGACGTATAAAAAAAAAACACTCAAAATCCAAAACTGTTTAGGGCAAAATCTCTTAAACTAAGAATCTAAGAACTAAAAACCACACCAAATCTTCATTTTTAATAACTTTCAATAAAACTGGTGGACAAAGATAAAAGATATATTAAAATATAGGCAGAATAAAGATTAGGAAATAATAATAATAGAATAAAGATCATCATGGGTACTGTATGCAGGATCAATAGTATTTCTCTACAACCAGTAATAGTCAACTGGATTTTAATTGAGAAAAGCTTTCAAACTCTATTGAAGACAACAACAGAAAATCAAAATAAACAGAGTATATATGTGTTTCATGGATATATGTGTTTCATGGACTTGAAAGTCTAAAGTTGTCAATTTCCCATAAATTATTTAATTGGATTAAATCCATTAGAGTAAATATCACAGTGGATCTCTGGAGGGAACTTTTCTATTGATTCTAAAAAATACATGAAATAAATTTTCACAAATAATTAAGATACTTTTTCAGAAGTAAGAGTAACAAGGTTAGTTCTGGCACAGGAACACACAGAAAAATGGAAAAAGATAGTGATCCCAGAAACAGACTCCAAACCTGGTATACAGTAGGTATATCATCATGAATCACTCTGGAAACTATGGATTATAAAAAAACACAGTGATGGTAACACTGGCTGATACCTAGTATCAAAGTTGATTCCTACCTCAGAAATCATCCCAAAAGAAACTTCAAATTCATAAAACATCCAAATATGAAAGGTAAAACATCTAAACACAGTTAAACTATAAGAGGACAGGAAAATATTTAAATCATTTTTAAATATATGAAATACTTAACTTCTAATTTGAGAAATATTTCAAATCGAGTTTTAAAAAATTTATTTATGAATCTGTTCAAGGCTACAACATTTTCTTAGTTTAAGACTTTTGAAAAATACATTGTGTTTCATTCCTCAGAGCATCTACCACATCACAGGCCCCATCATGATTGCTCTATGCTGGGTCCTCAGAGCCTCAAGGGTGTAGGGAGGTGAGAAGAGCTCTCCACCCTCTTCCCAGCCCTTATGCAGTTGAAGTGCTGCCCACAGCCACCTTAGGAGCAGTTCTCTTGGGAAAATAATGGTGGGAATGTGTGAAGTGAGAGTCTGTCTCTGATTCTTAGTGAGTTTAGCATCTTATTATAAATTTATTAGCCTTTGTAGCCATCATATCAGCAAAATTTAGTGATTTGAATAATAGCAAATGCTGGGTAAGATGTGTGGAAAGAAAATAGGATTTGAAGGTGTAAGTATAAACTGGTATAGCTCAGCAAAAGATAAATCTAAAAATACTTAGAGAAATTATGAATATAATCTAATAATTTCATCCCTAGGTATAGTCTAGAGAGATTCTTGTTCAAATATACCATGAAACATATAGACTAATATCTGTAGCACTGATAATGGTAAAAAGGAGTTGGAAGCAACATAGATATTCATCAGTGGAGAAAAAGATAATTAGTGTAATTTATACTGTCAATGCATATTCTGCAACTGTCAGAAATAATGAACTTATTTTGCTTAAAGCAACATGGCTAGATCAGAAGGATTTGAAACAGAAAAGAAAGAGGGGGTTGGAAAGCAGGAATAGATCGCAATTTATGTAATTTAAACACACACAAATACACTGACTGTTTTTAAGGATACATCTTCATGAATCTACATAAATATATAGAAGATGGATTGGAAAGAGGTATCTTAAATATATAAGGGTGGAGAAAACCAAAATATAATCAAACAAAAGAAGTGCTTACAGAAACATAAGACAAAGATCTTTCATATGGTTAACTCAATTCCATGCCCCCAAAGTTAAAAAATAAACTCAGAGGACAGGGCTACTAAATGTTGAAAAGCTTCCATCTTCAATATGGAACCAAGGCAGTATGGACTAGCATATAAGAGAAGGAAATCTGGCTCCAGACTTTCTGGTGTCGAAGTCCAGCTTTGCAAGGGAGACTGGGGGCTTCATGCCTTGGTTCTATCATCTAGGAAAAGACAAATGGTAATAGCACCTATGACACAAGACTATTGTGAGGATCAAATAAGTTCATATTTGCAAGACAGTAGTATCTGGCACAAAGTGTTTGATTTTAAAATGCTTAATACATCTCATTACCTTTCTTAATTGAACCCAATAATACTTCATGGTGTTTTAAAGCAGACATACAAATATTTTCTAGAAATGGACAACATCTCAGAGCAACAAGAAGTACACATGTTGAAAGAATGATTAACATAATGGCCTGGTGAACTTACAGGATAATTGGAACTCCAAATTTGAGAAAGGGGTAGACAATATGTTTCACTGAATTATCATACTACATACTTTTGCCCTTTGTCTTTCTGACAGTTTCTAAGGGAAAATATGTTTAAAATATCACCTACAAGACTCACAAACTGGGGTGCTTATAACTTCTTATACCTATTTCTAACAGAACAAGTCTAGTCTAAAAACCTATTATTCAGTTCTACATTTATCAATAATGGCCCTTGACCAATAATTTTTAGTTTTTTAGTGATTTTTAAAATAGCACTTGTCCCTCCACCTTGTACTATTACTTCCCCCAGCACTAATGCATGCATGGACACTGGTGGCCTCACTCCCTGTCCCATGCCACCACCACCATGGGCACAAAAGTATGCATGTAGCTACACCCCCTAACACCTCACCACTATGCCAACACCACTACTAGTGCAAATGCTCACACACAGGCCAGTGGTCATGCCCACTGTACCACAAGACCACCACCACTTGTGTAAATGTGCCACAGAAGCTGGCAGTCACATGCCTACCGGTGTCCCACCATAGCCAAGAAGCATGCACCCCACCATGCTGCTACTGCTGCTGTCATTCACAAATTACTAGATATCCACTGCCACCAATCCAATAAAGTGCGTTAGTAGGCACCACCCATTGAAGTGTGGTGACCAGTTAACAAAGAACAGCTTGCACACTCCAGTGCAACAGTCTCCTGGCCTTCAGAGGCCAGAAAACAAAGCTGAGGGCCCAGTACTAGCCCCCCAGAGTTACAACATGCAGCCCAGGAGTGCTAAACTAAGCCTTGGCCCCTTGAAATCTTTCAGAAGCCACACCAGTCAACTGAACACACCTTACTCTACTACAATCAAAACCCAAGGGCTTCAAAGAAAATAAAAGCAAAAAAAAAAAACCTTCCAAAGGACAGCAGTTACAAATATTGAAGGAACATCGGCCAACAAAAATGAGAAAGAACCAGCCCAAGAACTCTCTAAACTCAAAAATCTAGACTGTCTTCTTTCCTCCAAACAACTGTACTAGTGCCTCAGCAAGGTTCTTAACTGAGCTGAGAGGGCTGAAATGACAGAATTCACAACATGGATAGGAACAAAGATTGTAAAGATTTAAAAGAAAGTTGAAACCCAAACAAGAGTTTTAAGGAATAAAATAAAATGATACAGGAGATAAAAGACAAAAAGGCCATTTTAAGAAAGAACCATCCTGACCTGACACAACTAAAAAGCTCACTTCAGTAATTTCACAATCAGAGGTGTTAACAGCAGAATTAACCATGCTGAGGAAAAGTCTCAGACTCAAAACCAGCTCTCTAAAATAACTAAGTCCAACAAAAATAAAGGAAAAAACAATGAAGAATGAACAAAACACCCAGATATCTAGAATTAGGTGAAGAGAGACCAAATATGTGACTCATTGGCATTGCTAAAACAGAGGGAGAGGAGGCAACGTGGAAAACATATTCTGGGATATTGTCCATTAAAATTATCACAATGTAGCTAGGGAGGCCAACATTCAAATTTAGGAAATACAGAGAACACATGCAAAATATGCTACACAAAAAGACCATCCCTAAGACACATTATCATCAGTTTCCCCAAGGCAAATGTGGAAGAAAATAAATATTAAAGGCAACGAGAGAGAAAGGGAAGGTCACCTATAAAGGAAATCATATAGGACTAACCCTATAAGCCAGAACAGATTGGGTGCCTATATTCAGAATTCTTAAAGAAATTTCAACCAAGAATTTTATATCCCACCAAACTAAGCTTATGAATGAAGGAGCAATAATATTCTTTTGAGACAAGCAAATGTTAAGAGAATTCATTACCACCAAACTTGACTTTCAAGAGGTCCTGAAGGGACTGGTAAGTATGAAAATGAAAGATCGTTACTGGCCACTACAAAAACCCACTTAAGTATATAGACCATTATCGCTATAAAGAAACCACACAAACAAATTTCCCTAATTATCAGCTAACAAAATAATGACAGGATCAAATCCACACATATCAACATTAACCTTGAATGTAAATGGGCTAAATGCCATAATTAAAAGACATGCAATAGCAAGTTAGATAAAGAAGCAAGACTCAATGTATACTGCCTTCAAAAGACCCATCTCACATGCAATAACACCCATGTGCTTAAAGTAAAAGGTGTAGAAAAATCCACCAAGCAAATGAAAAACAAAAATAGCAGGGATTGCTATTCTAATTTCAGACAAAACAGACTTTAAATTACAAATAATCAAAGAAAAAAGACAAAGAAAGGCACTACATAGTGATAATGAGTTTACTTCAACAAGAAGACCTAATTATTCTAAATATATATACACTCAACACAGGAGTACTCAGATTCATAAGGCAAATTCTTAGAGTCATATGAAGAGACTTAGATAACTTAGATACAATAATAGTGGGAGACTTCAACCACCCACTGACTGTATTAGGGAGATCATTGAGGCAGAAAACTAACAAAGATATTCAGGACGTGAACTCAACACTTGACTCAATGGACCTAACAAACATCTACAGAACTGTCTACCCCTAACAACAGAACATACATTCTCCAAATCTGCACATGACATATACTCTAAATCGGCCAGACAATTGGCCATAAAGTAATTCGCAAAATATAAAAAAAAAAGCCCACAAAATTACACCAACCACACCCTTAGACAACAACAGCACAATGAAAATAAAAATTAATACTAAGAAAATTGCTCAAAACCAAACAATTATATGAAAATTAAACAATCTTCTTCTGAATGACCTTTGTGTAAACAATGAAATTAAAGCAGAAATCAAGAAATTTTTTGAAACGAATAAGAAAAAAGATATGACATATCAGAATCTCTGGGGCACAGCTAAAGCAGTGTTAAGAGGAAAGTTTATAGCCATAAAGTCCAACATCAGAAAGATCTTCAATTAACAACCTAATATCACACCTACAGAAATGAGAGAAACAAGAGCAAACAAACCCCAAAGCTGACAAAATACAAAAAATAACAAAATATAGAGTTGAACTGAAGGACATTGAGATATTACAAAAATCATACAAAAAATCAACAAAACTAAAAGTTGGTTCTCTGAAAGAATAAGTAAGATAAACAGATGACTAAAATAGACTAATACAAAAAGATAGAAAATAAAAAATAAAACACAACCAGAAATGATAGAGGAGATGTTACCAATGACCCTACAGAAATACAAAACAAAACAAAACAAAAAAACCTCACAGACTACTATGAATACCTCTATGCAAACAAGATAGAAAACATAGAATAAATGGATAAATTATGAGAAATGCACAACCTTCCAAAATTGAATAGGAAGAAATTGAATCGCTGAGCAGACCAATAATGAAATCCAAAACTGAATTTGTAATAAAAAGTCTACCAATGAAAAAAGCCCAGGACTAGATAGATTCACAGTTATATTTCATCAGATGTTTGAAGAAGAGCTGGTACCATTCCTACTGAAACTATTCCCCCCTCCAAAAAAGTGCTGAGAAAAGACTCCTCTCTAGCTCATACTGTGAGGCCAGCATCATCATGATATCAAAACCTGGCAGAGAGACAACAAAAAATGTAAACTTCGGGGTAATATCCTTGATGAACATAGATTCAAAAATCCCCAACAAAGTACTAGCAAACCAAATCCAGCTACACATCAAAAACTCATCCAACACAATCAGGAATACTTTATCCCTGGGATGCAAGGTTTGTTGAACATGGGTAAATCAATAAATATGATTTGCCATATAAATGAAACTAAAAACAAAGCCTACATGGTCATGTTAATAGATGCAGAGAAAGCTTTTAATAAAATTAAACATCCCTTAATTTCCCCCCCCACAAACTCATTGCTAATTATCAAAGAAATAAACATCTCTTCATTTAAAAAAACCCTCAAAACACTAGGTATAAAGGGAACATAGCTGAAAATAATAAGAGCCATCTATGTCAGATCTACAGCCAACATCATACTGAATGGGCAAAAGCTAGAAGCATTCCCTTTGAAAAGTGAAACAAATAAACTATGCCTTCTCTTACCACCCCTATTCAACAAAGTACTGGAAGTCCTAGCCAAAGCAGTTAGGCAAGAGAAAAAAAAATGGGGGCATCCAAATACAAAGAGAGAAAGTCAAGCTATCTGTTTGCAGATGATAGCGTTCGACACCTAGAAAACCAGAAAATGAAATACCACATGTTCTGACTCATAGGCGGGTAATGAACAATGAGAACACATGGACACAGGGAGGGTAGCACTACACACTGGGGTCTATTGGGCAGAATAGCGGAGGGACAGTGGTGGGGGGAGCTGGGGAGGGATAGCATGGGAAGAAATGCCAGATGTGGGTGAAGGGAAGGAAGGCAGCAAATCACACTGCCACGTGTGTACCTATGCAACTATCTTGCATGTTCTGCACATGTACCCCAAACCTAAAATGCAATAAAAAAAAGAAAACCACACGGTCTCTTCTCAGAAGCTCCTTGAGCTGATAAACAACTTCAGCAAAGTTTCAGGATACAAAATTTATGTGCAAAAATCAGTAGCATTCCTATACATCAACAATATTAGAACTGAGAGCCAAATCAAGAATGCAGTCCTGTTCACAACAGCCACAGATAGATAAAATAAAGTACCAAGGAATAAGCTAACGAGGGGGGTAAAAGGTCACTGCAAATAGAATTATAAAACATTGCTCAAAGAAATCAGAGATTACAAAACAAATGGGAAATCATTCCACATTCATGATAGGAAGAATAAATATTGTTAAGGTGGCTATACTCCCCAAAGCAATTTACAGATTCAATATAATTCCAATCAATCTACCAATGACATTCTTCACAGAATTAGAGAAAACTATTTTTAAATTTCCATGGAGCCAAAAAGGACCCCAAATAACCAAGAAAACACTTAGCAAAATGAACAAACTGGAGATATCACAATACATGACTTCAAAATATACTACAAGGCTTTAGTAACCTGAAGCATGTTACTGATATGAAAACAGACACATCGACAGATGGAACAGGTTAGAGAACCCAGAAGTAAATCCACACACCTGCAGCAATCAGATCTTCAACAAAGTGGACAAAAACAAGCAATGGAAAAGAACTCCCTATTCAATAAAAGGTACAGGAACAACTGGCTTAGCCATATGCAGAAGATTGAAACTGGACCCCTACCTTACACCATATACAAAAATCAACTCAAGATGGATTATAAATTTAAATGTAAAACCTAAAACTGAAAAATCTGGAAGATAACTTGAGAAATGCCATTCTGAACATTGTACCTGGTGAAGTTTTCATGATGAAGATACCAAAGACAATTGCAAAAAAAAAAAAATTGATAAATGGGACCTAATTAAGGGAAAGAGTTTCTGCAAAGTAAAAGAAACTTATCATTTTCAAAAGAAGATGTACACGTGGCCAACAAGCATAGGAAAAAATGTTCAACGTCACTAATCATTAGAAAATGCAAATCAAAACCACAATGAGGAACTACTCATGCCAGTCAGAATGGCTATTATTGAAAAGTCATAAAATAACAGATGCTCGTGAGTTTGAGGAGAGAAGAAGGCACTTACACATTGCTAGTAGAAAAGTAAATTAGTTCAGCATTGTAGAAAGCAGTTTAGAGATTTCTCAAAGAACTTAAAACAGAATTACCATTCAACACAACAATCCCATTACTGGGTATATCCCCAAAGGAATGTAAATCATTCTACTATAAAGTCACATGCATACATATGTCCATTGCAGCACTATTCACAATAGCAAATACATGGCATCAACCTAAAAGCCCATTAGTAGTGGCCTGGGTTTTTTAAATGTGTTACACACACAACATGGAATACTACACAGCAATAAAAAAGAATGAGATTATGTTCTTTGCAGCAACATATCTGGAGCTGCAGGCCATTATCCTAAGTGAACTAACACAGGAACAGAAAACCAAATACCATATGTTCTCACTTATAAGTGAAAGCTAAATCTTGAGTTCATATGAACACAAGGAAGAGAACAGCAGACACCAGGACCCTCACTTAGGATGGAGTTGGGAGGAGGGTGATAATTAAAAAGCTGCCTATCAGGCACTATGTTTATTACCTGAATAACAAAATAATTTGTATACCAGGCCCTGTGACACACAATTTACCCATGTAGCAAACCTACACATGTACCTCTCAACATAAAATAAAAGTTAAAATATAATACATTTAAATCTTTTACATTAGAAAAATTATTTTAAATTTTTGGGTCCTTAACTCCACTATCTAATACTACCAAATAAAAAACATATGGTGGTAATTGGATTTTGAAATGTGGGCAACAATATTTTTTAAAAAGCACTCACTTTAGTTCTTTCTTTAGAAGCTTGCCTAGATGTTATACATCTATTTTTCACTGGACAATTGGCTGTCTTCTTACATTTCTAATAAATCTAAAGTATTGGCACTGTATTGTCTTCATCTGTTTGCTGCACAGTTGACAGAAGGAACTCACAAGGGATTCTAATATTTCCTTCCAAAGTGACAACTGGAGTAAAATTATTTCCCAGTATATAAAAGTATTTGGCAGATTTGGAATGGCTGAGTTTATATCACAAGACAGCACTAACTCAATGTCCATGGCATTATAAACTTGTGCTATGGTTTGATAGACTCAGAAAGCCATTCTGGACTACAAAAACATGTGTCTTTATCTTGTTTTCAATATTACTTGCACCAAGTAGAAAATGGATTCAGGCACCATGGATCTTGTCTTCTTATGCTATAATCCTGAACCAAGTAACATTTGACACAAACAATAATCATTTAATAATTATTCATCGTTATCTAAGAGCCAGGCACAGAGGAAAACGCTTTATGTCCGTTAATCTTGATTTTTGTAACAATAATGCAAGAGAGGTACTAGTATCATCCTACCTGGAGATGAAGAAACTTAATGTTAATAGTATGTTCAGCCACTTATCTGAGGCCACATGGCAGGAATCTGTCACTCAAAATTCACAGATCACCTCTTTTCCTTCTGTATGGTGGGTAGAACCATGAGAGAGTATCAAGCCCCAATTAACTTAAAGAGTGAACAGCACCTTCTGAGCCTGGGCTTCTGTGGATACATCTGTGGATTCTTGGAGCAGTAGACTGCAAGATTCCATTCCACCATAACAGTTCCTCATTTTCTCTCATCAGGTGGCCCTGTCTGTTCTAGACCTCAGGTCACTATGCTCACCCTCTGTTTCCTTTTGCCCAGTTTGTATTGTATTCCTTTTGCCCAGTTTGAGTCCTGATATTACAGTTAGAATCTCACCTGAGGAAGATTTCTAAATGCCAAGATAGAGTCCGTCAACTCTTGCGTGCTTATCTGGTGAGGACCTCTCAAGACAAGTTTAACTCGCATGCAGCTTACCTCTTGCCTCTGCCCCATTTTCCTTCTAATTTGGACTTCCTGACACTGATGACAGACTTTGTTCTGGTCTTTTTATGTATCATATTAGCCTGGCTTTAAGCGTGGCTTCTCTTGCTGTACTACATGGCTCCCATACTGTCCTTATTCTGGGCCCAGCCATGCCTCCTAGTGCTCATCATCTGGGTGTCATACAAAACCTTCCTCAATGGAACTGTGACGTGCGAGATTACACTTTCTGCCTTTTGCTTGTTTTATTTTGTTGCTTGTAGAAGATCTGTTGATAAGACAACCATAGAGGTGAATGTGTTCTATCTTTCATAAAATTATAGTTAAAAATCGTTTCTACCTCTTCTAATCAATAACTCTTACCCCACGCATTCCCATATATGATGCAGTACATGCTCTGAGGGACAAAACACAATGGACTTTTCCAACATTTAAACTAAGAAACTGTTGTATCATTGCACCAATTTGTAATACAATTTTTAAAACCTCAATTCAAAATATCTCTCAAATTACAAAGTATCTCAGATCCCCAAACTGTATATCCTTGCTGTTGCAGTGTGGACTTGACCCTGTCACATAAGTACTCTAGGGAGATTGTCAGAAAGGCAGAATGTCGGTCCCACATCTGATCTACTGAATCCGAATCTGTATTTTTTTTTCAGCAGGATCCCCAGGTAATTCATGTGTGTATTACAGTTTGAGAAACACTGCTTTTTAAAAACTTTATTTCTTATTAGGAAGCATCAAATTTAAACATTAACTTACAATGTAGGCATGTAGGAATCTGGAATGTTTACACACTAAAGAGAAAGGATTCCATATTCACAAATGTTCCTGTGCTGCAGGCAAAATGTATTTGTGCATGAGTGTTCTCTGCTTCATCCTTCCCATTAACATTTTCACTGAAAATATTTTATCCCCACCCTTAACTTCTCTGTCCCCTTTGCTTTCTAAGGAGACTTCTATCTTTTCTGCTTTAGTTCCTAAGAAATGTAGAAGTGGAAGAACAGGACTCGAAAGATAAGCATAAAAAGCAAGAAAGAAAAAGAAACAGAACAGCAATAAAGCAGAATAGCCTCATAGGTTAGGAATTGGGGAAGAACTGAAGGTACAGAGAAGATTAAGGAAGATCACACATGTCGAGCACATTCTGACCTCAGCCACACCTGGACCAGACAAGAAGCAACAGAGATCAACTGCCATGGAGCACAGGTAGCAGATCCTCCAACCAAAGGTGCCCAAAAGGGGAATGACAACTACGTGTCTGGACCAGGAGGGGTAGGTTCTGGGCATTGGCGGAGAGAAAGGCAGACCTTTGGAACAGGAGCACGGTTTGAGGACTGCATTGCTGACATGCACGAGCAGCCTCTGAGCATTATAACTACCTCTATAAGACGGAGGATTCTGAGGGGGTGAGAGTAAGCACCAAGATAATAACATAGACTGCAAGACAGATCTTACATAGAATGAACTTTGAGGCTGCAAACTATCTCTGTGGGTCAGAACACAGTCAAAGAAATTATACTTTGATGCTGTAATTTTAACGCTGCTCTTACCCCAAGCTAGGGATTATTTAGTTACAATTGCAAAGCAATGATGCTAAATAATTTGGTACCAGTCAGTAAAACTGACCAAAATCTGGTAAGTCTTATAATATCTATAAACATATGTGTGTATCGATACATATGTATGTGCATACATATACACTATATACAATACCTATATATGAATTATAATTACTCATATATAATATAGGCATATATGTATGGTATATATGTGTATGTGTTTACATATAGTCAGCCCTTTGCATTTATGAGTTCTGTATCCAACCAACTGTGGCTCTAAAATAATTGGGAAAAATAATTCCACAAAGTTCCAAAAAGCAAAATTTGAAAGAGCAAAACACAGAATACTATGTTGAATCCAGGCAACTGAAGTGATAGGGGGGCATATCTAAGAGATATGGGGGCATACACTTTGTGTTAGGTATCATAAGGAGTCCAGAGACGATTTAAAGCATACAGGAGGATATGCTTAGGTTTTACGCAAATGCTACATCATTTCACATGCTGAACTTGAGCATCCATGGATTTTGGTATTTAAGGAAGAAGCTATCTCAGAACCAATCCCCTGTGGTTACCTCCAGATGACAATATGAGTATGATAGGTGTATATCAATATACACACACGTTACAATATATGTACCTTCTGTTTGTACCACTTTTTTCTTCAAGAGTTCACAGAATTTACTAAATTTCAAACCACTGTCCCAGCCTATTCATCCTATAAATTGCCTAATTATTGATGTAAACCCCTTTAGGCTCTGGAGTGAGTACCCTAAATATATTAGAAAAAAATGAAAACTTTTTAAAAATAAATGATACTAAGTATTACCCTCCAGTTAAACATAAACAAAAGCTCTAAGGTAGTAAGTCATAATGTAACTAGGAGGTCATGTATAGAAAGACCTCTGAGAAAGTAACATTTCACTGATCTGTTGTGTGCGTGTGTGCTTGCTTGTGTGTGTGTGTGTGTGTGTGTGTGTGTGTGTGTGTGTGTGTATTTGAGATGGAATCTCACCGTGTCACCCAGCCTGGAGTGCAATGGCACAATCTCAGCTCATCGGACCCTCTGTCTCCTGGGTTCAAGCAATTCTCCTGTCTCAGCCTCCCAAGTATCTGGGATTACAGGAGCGCACTACCATGACTGGCTAATTTTTTGTATCTTTAGTAGAGACAGGGTTCAACATGTTGGCCACACTGGTGTCATTTGTTTTAAATTGGTGTTCTCAGGTTAAAAATCCAAATGAACTTTCTAGATTCTTAAATCATGTAAATACTAAACCTGAATGGAGAAGTTATTCTGATCATGTATATCACTCTGCTTAGTGATCAATTTCAATTTAACTTCTAAGTCAGTCACTCTTCATTATTTGAGGAATCACAGTGTCCTCATGGTGGCCTTCACACTGGAACTGCAGATTCATAGGTTTTCAGACAGACATGTGGTTTCCAGGGGTGACTGAAGGCATTTCATTCCTTAACAACATATGGGCTTTAATTTTTTACATTTTTATTTTAAATGTTTACACAATTGTCTTACAGTGCAATTTGTTAGCCTGATCTTTCCTTCTGCAGCAGAGAAACGTCATTTTAAGATATTTAAGAATGCCTCCACCATGTCTCTGCCTTCTGTTCCAAACCTCATATGGATTAATTTCCAGGTTATAAGGAAATCGATCCATCACCTCTGAAAGTTATACTTCCCACATTCTCACAAGATCTGGCACTAAACACATATGAACACATACACATTTATCACTTTGTTACTACTTTGGGAAAACGTATTATTAAACTCCCACATTGGGTTTGTTACATAACTTTCATGAACTACACAATGTACTCAAAGCTATTATTGCAAAATGGACAGTGTGTCTTTTCATTACCACCTGTGATTCTGATGTGAGGGTTCAGAACAGACAAATAATCCTCCGTTGGTTTTCTGTGAAACGTCTACAAAAAGGATCTTTATTCTTGCAGCAGAATTCTTACATTTTTTAACATTCAATTTTTTTAAGGTAAGCAGGTTCACAGCATTTTTCCCTAGTAACATTCCTATGAGTATCCAAAATGTCAAAAAGTTATAATTACAATTTAAATAAATACTTGAATGGATCCAAGATGGCCAAATAGGAACAGCTCTGGAGTGCAGTTCCCAGAGAGAATGCAGAGGGTGAGTGATCACCACACTTCCAAACAAGTTTTTACTGCCCACAGACCAGGAGATTCCCAGGTAGAAAAGTGTCACAAATCTCCAGCACAGCTGTTTCAGCTGGTGCAGCAGGTCTCCACACAAAAACTTATACAAATCGGGGTGGCCATTTCAACTGGTGCCTGGAATACCTGGGAGACAGAGTCACCCATTTGACTGAAAAAAAGGGGCTGAAGCAGGGAGCCAGGTGCTCTTGCTTAATGGGTCCCACCTCCACAAAGACCAGCAATCTGAAGTGCTCTGGATTGAGAGTTTCACAGCAAGCACAGCTGGACCCAGGACGGTCCAGCTCTGTGAGTGGAAGGGCATCCACCATTACCGAGGCAGTCCACCATTGCTGAGGGAGTCCACCATTACCAATGCAATATACCATTACTGAGGCAGTCTGCCATTACTGAGGCAGACCAACTATACCTCTATAAACAAAACCACAAGGAAGTTCACACAGCAGCTTGGCAGAGCCCATGGCAGCTCAGCAAAGCCTCTGCTGGCAGACTGTGACTAGGCTACCTCCTCACTGGGCAGGGCATCTCTGAAAAAAGGCAGCAGCATGTCAGGAATTTATAAATAAAGCCCCACCTTCCCAGGACAGAGCACCAGGGGGGAAAAGGTGGTAATGAGCTCCACTGCAGCAGAATTAAACGTACCTGTCCAGCAGCTCTAAATGGAACAACAGAGCTCACAGCTCAGCACTTGAGCTCCTAAAAGGGACAGACTATCTCTTCAAGCAGCTTCCCAACCCCCATATATCCAAAGACACACCTCATAAAGGAGAGGTCAGGCTGACATCTGGTGGGTATCCTTCTGGGACAAAGATAACAAAAAAAATAAACTGGCATCAACCCTTAATGTTCTGCAGCCAACACAAGCGATCCACAGGCAAGCAGGGTCTGGAGTGGACCTCCAGCAGTCCTACAGCAGAGGGGCCTGTTAGAAGGAAAACTAAAGAACAGAAAGAAATGACTTCATCATCAACAAAAAGGATGTCTACTCAGAAACCCCATCCAAAAGTCACCAACTACAAAGACCACAGGTAGATAATTCCACAAAGATGGGAAGAAACCAGCACAAAAAGGATAAAAACACCCAAAACCAGAACACCTCTCCTCCTCCAAGGGATCACAACTCCTCGCCAGCGAGAAAACAAGGCTGGATGGAGAATGAGTCTGATGAATTGACTGAAACACGTTTCAGAAGGTGGGTAATAACAAAAGTCTGTGAGTTAAAAGAACATGTTCTAACCCAATGCAAAGAAACTAAGAACCTTGAAAAAAGGGTTGATGAAATGCTGATGAAAATGAACAGCTTAGAGGAGAATCTAAAGGAATTGATGGAGATGAAAAACACAACACAAGTACTTCGGGAAGCATACACAAGTTTCAATAGCTGAACTGATCAAGCAGAAGAAAGGATATCAGAGAAGATCAACTCAATGAAATAAAATAAGAAGGCAAGATTAAAGAAAAAAGAGCAAGAAGAAATGGACAAAGCCTCCAAGAAATATGGGATTATGTGAAAAGACCTCATCTCTCTGTCACTTGAATGTGACAGAGAGAATGAAACCAAGCTGGAAAACACCCTTCAGGTTATTATCCAGGAGAACTTCCCCAACCTAGCAAGCCAGGCCACCATTCATTGAGAACACCACAGAGATATTCCTCAAAAGAGCAACCCCAACGCACATAATCGTCAAATTCACCAGGGTTGAAACGAAGGAGAAAATGCTACGGGCAGCCAGAGAGAAAGGTGGAATTACCCTGAAAGGGAAGCCCATCAGACTCAGTGGATCTCTTGGCAGAAACCCTACAAGCCAGAAGAGAGTGGGGGCCAATATTCAACAACCTTAAAGAACTTTCACCCTAGGATTTCATATCTGGCCAAACTAAGCTTCATAAGTGAAGGAGAAATAAAATCCTTTATGAACAAGCAATTGCTCAGAGATTTCATCACCACAAGGCCTTACAAGAGCTTACAAGAGCTCCTAAACACAGACAGAAGCACTAAACACAGAAAGAAATACTAAACACAGAAAGGAACAACCAGTACCAGCCACTCCAAAAATGTACCAAATTGTAAAGAGCATTGACACAATGAAGAAACTGCATCAACAAAGGGACAAAACAACCAGCTAGCATCAAATGTCAGAATCAAATTCACACATAACAATATTAACCTTAAATGTAAATGGGCTAAATGCCCCAATTAAAAGACACAGACAGGCAAATCAGATAAAAAGTCAAAATTAATCAGTATGCTCTATCCAGGAAGCCTATCTCACATGCAAGGATACACATAGGCTCAAAATAAAGGGATGGAGGAAGATTTACCAAGTAAATGGAGAGCAAAAAAAAAGCAAGAATTGCAATCCTAGTATCTAATAAAACAGACCTTAAACCAACAAAGATCAAAAGAGACAAAGAAGGGCATTACATAATTGTAAAAGCATCAGTGCAACAAGAAGAGCTAATGATCCTAAATATATACACACCCAATCCAGGAGCACCCAGATACATAAAGCAAGTTCTTAACCACTTACAGGAGACTTAGGCTTCCACACAATAATAGTGAGAGTTGAACACTCCACCATCAATATTAGACAGATCAATGAGACAGAAAATTAGCAAGGATATCTAGGACTTGAACTCAGATCTGGACCAAGCAAACCTAAAAGATATATACAGAAATCTCCACCCCAAATCCACAGAATATACATTCTTCTCAGCACCACATCACGCCTACTCTAAAACTGACCACATAATTGGAAGTAAATCACTCCTCAGCAAATGTAAAAGAATGGAAATAATAACAGTCTTTCAGACTATAGTGCGACCAAATTAGAACTCAGGATTAAGAAATTCACTCAGAACTGTACAACTGCATGGAAACTGATTAACTTGCTCTTGAAAGTTGACTGGATAAACAATGAAATGAAGGCAGAAATAAAGATGTTCTTCAGAACCAACTAGAACAATGACACAATGTATCAGAATCTCTGGGACACATTTAAAGCAGTGTCTAGAGGAAAATTCATAGCAATAATTGCCCATATGAGAGGCAAGGAAAGATAAAAAATTAACACCCTATCATCAAAATTGAAAGAGCTAGAGGAGCAAGATCAAAAAAACTCAAAAGCTAGCAGAAGACAAGAAATAACTAAGATCAGAACAGAACTGAAGGAGATAGAGACACAAAAAAACCTTCAAAAAATCAATAAATCCAGGAGCTGATTTTTTAAAAGATCCACAAAATAGACAGACCACTGGCCAGTTTAATAAAAAAGAAAAGAGAGAAGAATCAAATATATGCAATAAAAAACGACAAAAGGGATATTACCACAGATTCCACAGAAATACAAACTACCATCAGAG
Source organism: Callithrix jacchus (assembly GCF_049354715.1). Taxonomy (NCBI): domain Eukaryota; kingdom Metazoa; phylum Chordata; class Mammalia; order Primates; family Cebidae; genus Callithrix; species Callithrix jacchus. The sequence continues at coordinate 14,067,089 of NC_133517.1, forward strand.
ATTGCTACAAACAATTCTATGCACATAAACCAGTAAACCTGGAAGAAATGGATCAATTCATGGACACTTGCAACCTCCCAAAACTAAACCAGGAAGAAGTCAAAACCCTGAATAAACCAATAACAAGAGCTGAAGTTGAGGCAGCAATTAATAGCCTACCAACAAAAAAAGCCAAGCTCAAGATAGGTTCACAGCCTATTTCTACCAGACGTACAAAGAGGAGTTAGTACCATTCCTTCTGAAACTATTCCAAATAATCCAAAAAGAGGGAATCCTTTCCAAATCATTTTATGAGACCAACATCATCCTGATACCAATCCTGGCAGAGACTCAACAAGAAAAGAAAACTTCAGGCCAATATCCATGATGAACACATATGCAAAAATCTTCAATAAAATACTGGCAAATTAACTGTAACAGCACATCAAAAAGCTTATCCATCATGATCAAGTAGGATTCATCCCGGGGATGCAAGGCTGGTTCAACATATGCAAGTCTATAAACATAATTCAACACATAAACAGAACCAAAAACAAAAAACACATGATTATCTCAATCGATGCAGAGAAGGCCTTTAACAAAATTTAACAGCCCTTTATGCTAAAAACTCTCAGTGAACTCGGTATTGATGGAACGTATTTCAAAATAGTAAAAGCTATTTATGACAAACCCACAGCCAATATCAGACTGAATAGGCAAAAACTGGAAACAATCCCTTTGAAATCTGGCACTAGACAAGGATGCCCTCTCTCACCACTCCTATTCAATATAGTACTGGAAGTTCTAGCCAGAGCAATCAGGCAACAAAAAGAAATAGTGTATTCAATTAGGAAAGAAGGAAGTCAAATTGTCTCTATTTGCAGATGACATGATTGTATATTTAGAAGACCCCATCATCTCAGCCCCAAATCTCCTGAAACTGATAAGCAACTTCAGCAGTCTCAGGATACAAAATTAATGTGCAGAAATCACAAGCATTCCTATACACTATTAACAGACTTAAAGAGAGCCAAATCAAAAACGACCTGCCTTTCACAGTTGCTACAAAGAGAATAAGATACCTATGAATACAACTAACAAAGGATGTAAAGGACCTCTTCAAGGAGAACTACAAGCCACTGCTCAAGGAAATAAGAGAGGACACAAAAAGATGGAGAAACATTCCATGGTCATGGTTAGGAAGAATCAATACTGTGAAAATGGCCATACTGCCCAAAGTAATTTATAGATTCAATGCTGTCCCCATCAAGCTACCTATGACCCTCTTGACAGAACTGGAAAAAACCACCTTAAACTTCATATGGAACCAAAACATAGCCTGCATAGCCAAGTCAATTCTCAGCAAAAATAACAACACTGGAGGCATCATGCTACCTGACTTCAAACTATACTACAAGGCTATAGTAATCAAAACATAATGGTACTGGTACCCAAACAGAGATACAGACCACTGGGACAGAACAGAGGCCTCAGAGGCAATGCCACACACCTACAACCATCTGATCTTTGACAAACCTGACAAAAACAAGCAATGGGGAAAGGATTCTCTGTTTAATAAATGATGTTGGGAGAACTGGCTAGCCATGTGCAGAAAGCAGAAACTGGACTTCTTCCTGATACCTTACACTAAAATTAACTCCAGATGGATTAATTAAACATAAGAACTAACACTATAAAAACCCTAGAAGAAAACCTAGGCAAAACCATTCAGGACATAGGCATAAGCAAAGACTTCATGACTAAAACATCAAAAGCATTGGCAACAAAAGTCAAAATAGACAAATAGGATCTAATTAAACTTCAGAGCTTCTGCACAGCAAAACAAACAATCACTAGAGTGAATTGGCAACCAACAGAATGGGAAAAATTTTTTGCAATCTACCCATCAGACAAATGGCTAATATCCAGAATCTACAAGGAACTAAAACAGATTTACAAGAAACAAACAAACCCATTCAAAAGTGGGCGAAGGATATGAACAGACACTTTTCAAAGAAGACATATATGAGGCCAAAAAAACATATTAAAGAATGCTCATCATCACTGGTCATTAGAGAAATGCAAATCAAAACTACATTGAGATACCATCTCTTGCCAGTTAGAATGGCGATCATTAAAAAATCTGGAGACAACAGATGCTGGAGAGGATGTGGAGAAATAGGAACACTTTTACACTGTTGGTGGGAGTGTAAATTAGTTCAACCATTGTGGAAGACAGTATGGCAATTCCTCAAGGATCTAGAAATAGAAATTCCACTTGACCCAGCAATCTCATGACTGGGTATATATCCAAAGGATTATAAATCATTCTATTATAGAGACACATGCACATGTATGTTCATTGCTGCACTTTACAATAGCAAAGACCTGGAACAAACCAAAATTCCCATCAATGATAGACTGGACAAGGAAAATGTGGCACATATACACCATGGAATACTATTCAGCCATAAAAAACAATGAGTTATTGCCCTTTATAGGGACATGGATGAATCTGGAAACCATCATCTCAGCAAACTGACACAAGAACAGAAAATCAAACACCACATGTTCTCACTCATAGGCAGGTGTTCAACAATAACACATGGACACAGAGAGGGGAGCATCACATATTGGGGTCTGTCATGGGGGAACGGGGGAGGGACAGTGGGGGTTAGGGAGGTTGGGGAGGGATAATATGGGAGAAATGCCAGATATAGGTGATGGGAGGATGGAGGCAGCAAACCACATTGCCATGTATGTACCTATGCAACAATCCTGCATGTTCTGCACATGTACCCCAGAACCTAAAGTGCAATAAAATATATATATATTTATATTTGTTTATAGATATGATATGTATATCATATATAGATATATCTATATATATTATAGATGTATTTACATATATATATATCATATATAGATATATCTATATATATTATAGATGTATTTACATATATCTATATATGAATAAAGTGACTGCAAATTATAAAGAGAAGGGTCAGACCCCCTCTGCAGAACATGCTATATATATATATATATAAAATATATATATTTTTTTGTTTATAGATATATCTATATATATCATAGATGTATTTATATATATCTATATATGAATAAAGTAACCGCAAATTATAAAGAAAAGGGTCAGACCCCCTCTGCAGAACATGCTCCCCCAACATACACAATGATCTGGGACCCTTAACTGTCATTCATCTTAGGTACAGAAAAGGAGTCAAGGAGATTACTTGGAAGGTAATGGAGAGACAAGATTTCCTTGCAAAGAGTTGTTGGATGGCTCTTTGTCCTGTGCTCCAGTAATGTGGACCTCTGTCTGTTTGGACCTCTGTCTCCAAAGAATGTGTCTTTGGTGCTGCCAAGGATCAGAAAGAGGTGTGAGAATACCCACGAGTCATCGGAGATTGAGAGACACAGGGAGTGGAGAATCCCTTTCCCCTTAAGAAGTTTCTAGGTGAGCAGCTCCTGGAGTCATCCTACTTGCATGACAGTTGGAGAGGACCATGAGAGGACAAGGGTGCATGAGTGCAGAAGGAAGGAGGAATGGCTAAAGTGACAAAGAGTGAAGATATTGACACACCTTCCCTTCCCTACTCCAGGCCTTTGAGGGATGCCTGAGCTAGGGGAAGCGAGAAATCTGAAGTTGAAAGACATTAAAGTTGTGATTTGTTTTTAAAGATAGAACAGAACTACTTAATACTGTTAATATCTGAAAGTGATGGGAAAGGTTATAGACCCTACATGAGATACAGCCAAGGACAAGAATGGCAGGCACAGCCCAGCACAGCACAACTGACAAACAGCAACAGGAAGAAAGACTTTTGCCTGCTGCCTGTAGAAACTGCCTAGTGATTGGCCATTATTAAGTATTTAGGAAAAGTGATAATGTAGTGCAAACACAGCAATAATTTGAGGGAGGTGGTTTCTAATCACTAGCTAGCCGACCTTAGGGATTTAAGACTACCTAAATTCTTAGATAAGTAATAGAATTGGGTATTTTCTCATTAATTTTGCTCCCTGTTGGAATTTGTGCCATTACTGTTAAACATAGCATTAATAGACTAGCATCCATGTTCCCCAACTGCCGTATTTCTTCAACTTGACTGAAGTTGTTACTGCAATGTAACTTGAATTTTATAAAAAGTTCAGTGCCTCTTGTTTCTTTGGTCTTGATATAAGCAAACATTTAAAATTTATTTAGCACTTGGGAAAAATTATATCTTGAGACAGATCTACTGTTGAAGAAGGAAGAATTGATAAGAGTCCATAAGACCCTCTGCTATGGACTATGATCACCTCTGCTGCCCCCAAGTCTCATGCTTGTATATAACTTTTATGCCTTTAGATGACTTAGTCCTGGATAAGTACAACATGACAGTTGGTTAACGGGTATCTTGATTAAAGTGCAATGAGATGTCTAATTTTACCATGGAGAAAATGTTCATTATTTACATCAGGTCCAGGGAAGGTCAAGAGTCCATTAAGGAAGCTAAGAGCTTATCCCGAAAGACCCACTGGTGATAGATAGAAAGGTTCTTGATTTGTTTCTAAATTTTGTGAAACCTTATACCTTACCATTGCCAGGGAAAGATTTTGACATTTTATTATTTATTTATTTATTTTTATTTTGTTTTTCATAAATAGAAAGAGGGTCTCACTATATTGCTCAGGCTAGTCTCAAACTTCTGACCTCAAGTAATTCTCCCACCAATGCCTTTCAAAGTGTTGGGGATTACAGATGTAAACCACTAATCTCAGCCAACTGAGAGAGAGATTTTATCTGAAAAATGCAAATACAAGACTCTTCTGCCTTGAATTTATTCTTGTTAGAACTTACAATATTAAGTTGATTTCTCAAGTGCAATCAAATATTTATTGTGACACTTATTTTGACTTTTGCTTATGTTTGTGAATAGTTGGATAATTTTTCCCCAGTCTTGAGAAATCACCCATGTTCCAAGATCTGCAGTCAATCCTGCGCTTTTTCATTGTGCATGTGGGTGGACAGTGCTTCCATGTCCTCATTGGCCCTTGTCCTGACCTGCTGTGCTCACTCACACTTCCAGGAAATGGAAGCACTTTTCTCCGGGCTGATGGCTTTTTTTCTTTTTTTGGTAGAGAGAAAGGAAATGTACGGGAGAGAAGCTAAGAAGCAGTAATTCTATAAGTCAAAGAATTTAGATAAGTAAAAGAAATCGTTTTTTAGATAATTGCTGAATACATTGCTGATGAGATTCTTGGGCCTCTATTGGTGGAGCCCCTTTCACGTTAGGAGCTGCTGAAATGAGGTTTTGCCAGGGGAACCACAGTGTGGCCCTTGGCCTTTGCTGGTGACATGGCAAGCACAGCTTTCTGGCCATCTCTGGTTAGTTAATTTGGGGCCTCACAAGCTCCCTTGACTGACTGTATTGTCCCCTCATTTGTTTTCACCATCAAGTGTTTGAGATGAGAAGTGAAGACCAAGAAGAGCAGCCTATCTGAAGGCCAGGGAAATATTTCATTCATTGTGAAGAATAAGCCCATATGAAAAGTTTTCTTCAAACACATCCTTGGACCAGGGTACTCATTAGCAAAGAAGCCTATGTGACAGAAATTATGCATCTGGTTCTCTAAAGGGCATCAGCTTTGCCTAGTTGAGTTACTGTGGAGTTAATCCCAGATAAGGAGAAAAGATGCTGACCTATTTTTGCTAGGATTAACTCCTTAAACAACTATCATAGGTGAACAAATGCATGAACCATTTCCATGCCTGAATGCCCACCTGGGCACTGATGAGACCAGAAGACCTCCACTGAGTGGTACTTAGGGAGCAGCGAGGGTCATGTCATTCAGAGGCCAATGGCACCACTACAAGGACCCATTCACCAGGACAGGAGTCCCAGGAGTTCATTTCAGATGCCTGTCAGGAATCTGTTCAAAGGTTAGCTCCACTCTCAGAGCACAGCAGCACCTACGGAGCAGACAAAGTCTTTGGTTTATATCTTGAAGCAAGTGTTCTGGCCCTAAGCCTTTTCTCCTAACCACTTTTGTAAACACTTTCTAAACCAACCTGCATTTCAGCCTTTCCCTTCTTGGATGAACTCAGTGGTTGGTAGTATCCTGAAACCCCATATGCTGTATCACCATTACTCCTCACAATAATAGCTGCTGAAAGTACCCTGTTCAAGGATGATTCATTATGATAAAACCTCCAGCAATTAGCACAGAACCCAAAACAAATAGGAATCCAGTTATTTTTTTGTTCAAGATAAGAGTAATAATGATGATTGGTGTCGATAATGAAACCCCACTGTGTCTAAGCATCTTCCAACTTGAGTGAAACCAATTTTATGAGCTTGTTTTTTTCAAATATTCTCTCAAAGCTGTGCTTCAAACATAGAATATATATTATACCATTCTATTCATAACCTCTGTACTTCAGCCTTTGACCTCTCCTTTCAAGTTAGTTCTAAGAGTTAGTAGTAGCCTACACATTTAGTTTTTTTGCCTTCTCCTGCCAAATGTCTGTACCTAATAAACAATAATATATGAGAAAAGAATACATCAGCTCCGAAAGTAGGAATGAGTGCTATCTACATGCCACAGACTTCAAGAATTTTAGATAAAAATAATGCTGAAGAGACCAGACTGATAACGCAATAGAAGAATGACATACAAAAACAATTGTTGGGAGTAGAATCCAACTCAGAAGTCGATGGGAGAGCTCGTTACATGCCCAACATGATCCACGAGCACTAAGGGTGACATTTGCCCAAGGGCCCATCAGAAGGACACAACTCAAACTCTGTCTTGTCCCAAGAACCAATAACAAAACAGTCCTAACAGTGTATTTCCTGATAATGTGGTTACAGTAATTAAGGAGCACCAGGGTGTATATGGGCAGAGCCCACAACTAATAGAAAAATAATTTTTGGAGGTGCAGAAACAGAGGCTTCTCTAACCTCATTCCCAAATCATATCCACTTGTAACTCTAGCTTTTTCAAATTTCTGCTAGGAATTGTAAATAGAACACCCAACTTATAACAGAAACCAGCTCAGAAACTAGGCTGAATACTAATATTGAACCTTATAAAATTTAATTTGTAATTCTGAATTAGAAAATTATATATCCCATGCAAAGCTCCTAAGTTTAAAGGGAGGAATTGGCTTTGTACACTCAGATTAGCTAGCTCCTTCTGAAACATCAATTTGTATTCTCAACAAAATTTAAAGAAACATTCCACTTATGACATTAGAAATAAGCAGCAGTGAAGCAGAGAAAATGTGGCTCATTTTCTGTGACATAAATTTCCAGCAATTAGCAGAGAACCCAAAACTAACAGAAATCCAGTTATTATTTTTGAACGAATGGGTCAGCATTGCTCATATATTCATACAGATACACACACACGTGCATGCTGCTTATTTTGCACCAAAATCTTAACGGTGATTTCTTTTTTATTATTAATCAGGGACTGTACTGCATCTGCAATGGCATTGTAAGTTGCCATGTCCACTTCCTCCTTTTTCACTAAACCCCCATCTAACATGTCTAATCAGCACGGTGTCCTTACTGGAAAGAACAAGGGGGTAGAAGGTAGGGAAGGGCACAGATAGTTTCTGCACATGAACACATACAGATACACATGCACACACATGTGCATATACTCTTATTTTGCACCAAAATCTTAATGGTGATTTTTTTTCCTTCAACTTTGATTTTAAGTGCCTGGATACATGCACAGGATGTGAAGATTTGTTACACAGGTAAATGTGTGTCATGGTGGTTTGCTACACAGATCAACCCATCACCTAGGCATTAAGCCCAGCGCCCATTAGTTGTTCTTCCTGATGTTCTCCCTTTGCCCATCTCCCCACAGGTCCCTGTGTGTGTTGTTCCCCCAGTGTATCCATGTATTCTCATTTTTCAGCTCCCATTTATAACAGAGAACTGGCCGTGTTCGGTTTTCTGTTTCTGAGTTAGTTTGCTGAGGATAATGGCTTCCAGCTCCATCCATTTCCCTTCAAAGTGCATGCTATTGTTCATTTTTATAGCTGCAGGTATTCCATGGTGCATATCTAATGATGATTAATTAAATTAGAGATAATTTTAAAAATTGTTTCTGCTTCTATATTTTATATTTTTTCTAAATGAGTTTCCTAGATGAATATATTCATCATCCTGACCCATTCAGTCTGAAACAACAAAACAAATTGTCAGATTGAATGGGTCAGGATGGGGTATATATTCTTGTTTTGAGTCAGAGACATTGAGAAACTTCTGGGTGACAAGAAAGCAGATTCATTCGAATGGCCTGGGTTCTAGAACTGGACATATTAGTGTTCAGCTGAAAGCAAGTCTGGTGGAAATAGACCCATTCAATAGTAAGAAAAGGTATGATGTGCACTAATAATAAGAACCTGGAAAATCTATTTTGATTTTATTTTTTAAAGCTTATTGAATTTTGTTTTTCAATGAATTTCCTGAAAAGTAACCTAGAAAATTAACATTAAAAAGCAACAAGTACACACACGCATGCACATGTGGGGACACACACACACACACACACACACACGCATGGACACACAGAGTTATCTTCTGCAAAGATGGCAGAAACCTTAGGATTCTAGCAGAATCTTGTACGCCCAGGGCTGAGTAACCCCAGTGAATATCTAACTGAAGACTTCCCATCCAGAAGGCACCCCTAAAACCCCTCCAGATTTATGTGTTTTGTAATAAAGCTGCCAATGTTTCTACATATGTCACAAAAAAGTTAATAACATTTCCGTTGCCTGTATTGAGCCATTCTTACCCCATATGTTCCCTGATATCATAAACTTCGCAAAAGTATGATAATACATTCAACTATTTCAGTCTTCAAAACTCTTAGAACAGTTTTCTTCTTTTTTCCTATTTTCTTTACTTCTTTCTTTCATTTTCAGCACTCACTTAAGCCATGTACATATATGATCTGCGTCATCTCAATATAATTGAATTCTCTTATTGTAAGATTGTTAAAATATAGAATACATCATCTGAGGATGTAGTTCTAGCCCAGCTTAAACATACTGGTTAGGTCAAAAGTTCATGCGTTTATACATTCATCTCACTCACTTTCTGGTTTTTCTGTGACTCACTTCTTGTTTCTACATTTGGTGACTGTCTCTTAAAACCAGAAAAAGAATCTGTGGCCATTTTCAAATATGATGAGTGTTCATGGCTCAAAAATTGATAAGTATTACATATTTCTACAGTCTAATGTTACTTTTCTATGCTTCCTAAATATCAATGAGAAGGGAAGATATGCAGTACAACCTGTGGACCCAGGTTACTTTCTTGCTGTTACATATGTTTTATATTGTCTTTGTTACACCGAGGGAAGCAGGAAACTTAGGAAATCAGATTAGCACCTAATTGATCCTAAGGAAAGCAATCTACATACACATCAGTGTGATTTTTGTGAAATTTCCAGGTATAGTTAATTTCATATCTACTTCTATCAGATTTTAAGATAGTACTGCAGAAAGATTTCTGTAAGTTCTGTTTTCCATCTACTGGACAACTATGAGATTTGCAATGCCTGATATAAATAATTTACCATTTCACTACTCACCACTATAAATTTTATTTTAAACAAAATAAAAATTATAGTCAAGTACCTAGCTTCCTAAGTCTTTAGTTAGAATCAAATACCTAGCTTCCTAAGTCTTTAGTTTTGGTTATAATCAAGTACCTAGCTTCCTAAGTCTTTACTTTTAAGTCATAGAAATATTTCAATCAATGAAATAAGCAATTTCTTAAACATGAGAAATACTTCAAGATTTTGGTTTGGGCAAAGAACTTATGACTAAGACTTTAAAAGCACAAGCAACAAAAACAAACAGATGAAACTTAATTCAACTAAAAAGCTTTCCACAGCAAAATAAGCATCAGAGTGACAGTCTGTTGAATGGTTTTTTTGTTTTGTTTTGTTTTGTTTTTTGTTTTGGTAAACTCTTCTTCTGACAATTCATATTCAGAATATTCAAGAAATCCAAAGAACTCCATAGTAAAATTGAAAATAATTCCATTAAAAAGTAGACAAAGCACATGAGCAGACATTTCTGAAAAGAAGACATACAAAGAGCCAACAGATTTATTAATAAATGCTCAATATCACTAACCATCAACAAGTACAAATCAAAGCCACAATGAAATATCATCTTACTCCAGTCAGAATGACTGCTATTAAAAAGACAAAAGATAAAAACAACATGTGTTGGCAAAAATGCAGAGAAAAGGGAACTCTTATGCACTATTGGTAGAAATGTAAATTAGTACAGTCCCTATGAAAAACAGTCTGGAGATTCAGAAAATACTAAATATAGAATTACCATTCAATTCAGCAATCTCTCTGCAGGGATACCTGCACTCATGAGTTTATCTCAACATGATTCACAATAGCAATTGCATGGAATCAATCCTAGTGTCCATTGATGGATAAATGGATAAAGAAAATGAGGTACACGTATATACAATGGAGGACTGTTTGGCCATTAAAAAGAATGAAATCTTCTCATTTGCAGACACAGATGGAACTGGAGGTGATTACGTTAAGTGAAAATAAGCCAGGCACAAAAAAGACAAATATTACATGTTCTCCCTTAGACGTGGGACCTATAAAATCTGATTACGTGGAGGTAGACAGTGGAAATATAGATAACAGAGACTTAGAAGGGTGCTGGGAAGGGGGAAAGATGAAGAGAAGTGGGTTAAAGGTACAAACATACAATAAGATAGAAGAAATACAATGTTTGTAGTAGAGCAGGGTGACCACACTTAACAAAGATGCATGGTGCTGGACAATAGTTGATGGACACCCTAAATATTCTTACTTGATCACTTGGCACCATAAACGTTTAACAAAATTTCACAAATATCTCATAAATGTTTACATTTATAAAATAAATGACAATTAATAAATAACGGTTCAAATAAATTTAAAACATTAAATTAAATATCTTTTTAAAATATGGATTTTTAATGATGGGGCAAAATTTATTGCTTAGCTTTGCAGGCTGCTAGCCTAAGTCTTTTTTCTACAAGTGGTAAGTAAAGGAAAACAATAATACATCTTCCCTTTCTCATGCAAACTATATTTCAGGATAATCAAACAGACGATGAGAAAAGAAATTACAGAAAAATTACAGCTAATAAAAGCAGTGAGGGTAATCTAATTAGAATACTATGATGTTAACAAAATAATAAAACAATGGGCCTAGATAATAATAATCAATGACTGCCAACACCAATGGTTGAAAAAGATAATGGGAAACTTCATAGATGGATGGTTAAGCCAACAATATCTAAACTTACTAATAAATCTTCTCATGACAAAAAGAAAAATAACCCAACATTAGGTTCCTCCTGATGTACTGCAATTAAGTACACAGCATCTCCTAAAAAGTATTCTTGCCAAAAAATTCAGCCTGATTTAGCCTCTGAATCCAACGATATGCAATACACAAAGCACAAAGGATATGTGTTAAAGACTTTGGGGGGATGCAATCAACCAAAGACAAATAGCGGGCAACTGCACATGTCAAAATACCTTTACTCTTCATCAGGAATAGCAGTGGAGAACGAGAGGAAGGGACTGACACAGACCTAAAAATCTGCTTAACCAAATGCATTCTTGCATAGATCTTCAGAATTTGACTTGAACAAAATAATCATAGAAAGACTTTTTATGAGATAATTGAGTAAGTTTGAACACTGACCTTATAATAAGTTATATCTAACGATGACTGTCATTTTTAGGTATAATTGTATTGCTATGGTTTAAAAATTCTTAACTCTTAGCAATGTGTGTGTGTGTGTGTGTGTGTGTGTGTGTGTGTGTGTGTGTTTCCTATGGATCATAGGAAACATTTATATAGTGTATATATATGTATACACACACACGTATATGTATAATAGTATTTGTGGATGAAATAATGTAATTTCTGTAAACTGCCTTGAACTATTAAATATTTTTTAAGAATGATAGTGGTATTCTGGTAATGTAAAAAAAATCCCTTTCTCTTAGAGATACATGCTTAAATACTTACTAAGCAAACTACATGATAATAGAATTTGCTTTAAAGTAATGTTTTGAGGATGTGAGGGAAAGTGTTGGTAGGGAAGAATGTAGATGAAAGAATAGTTACATGTTGACTATTGTTGAAGCTGGATGTTGGATTGATTATACTATTAACTCCACTTATGCATATGTTTAAATTCTTATAAGAAAAAGAATACAAAATATTAAATGGTATAAACCAGAATGAAGACAAAATTCTCCAAGACATATTTTTTAAGAACACAAATTAATTAAAATTCTTCTTTGAATGAAAACATGATTTGAAGTCTAGAGCCTATTCTAAATTTATATTTTTCCCTTTTTAGACAGCTAAAGATATTTTTATTCTTTGGATTCAGTACCTTTCACTGTATTTATAAGATTTCAAATTTTCCTGTGCCTGGCTCATCACTGATTTTTCTTTCTCCAAATAGACACTCATATTTTGACCTAGAAACATAAATTATTCTTGGATATCCATCTCCTAGCATAGTTTTTGACATATTTTAGGTAATAAAAATATCTGAGGAATGGATGAGGAATTAAAAAAACTAACAAATGCTTGTATCTATTTCAAGAGAAAGAAAAGAAAACATTTAAAGGAGAAAAAATCAAATTCAGCTTCTATTTTAAAAAATGGGCCGGGCACAGTGGCTCTGCCTATAATCCTAGTACCTTGGGAGGCTGAGGTGGGCAGATCACCAGAGGTCAGGAGTTCAAGACCAGCCTGGTCAACATGGTGAAATCCATCTCTACTAAAACATGAAAGAAAAAAAAAATTAGCTGGGTGTGGTTGCTCATGCTTCTAATCCCAGCTAGTCTGGAGGCTGAGGCAGGAGAATTGCTTGAACCGAGGAGGTAGAGGTTGCAGTGAGCTAAGATCGCAGCATTGCACTCCGGTCTGGGCAACACAGTGAGATTCCCTCTCAAAAAAAATTAAATTAATAAAAATAAAAACAGAGTGTGTAATATATACGGATCATAGGAAACCATAACAAATTTTAAAATTTTTTCAGGTTCTTTCCATATATAATGACAAAAAACACTGAGTGTTAGCAATGAGATCAGATGAGATATTAACAAAAGCTGTTTATTTTACCATTTTTGCATAATGATAAATGAAAATGTCTTCATGTCTAAATCATAACATACAGAGAGAAAATAAGGCAATATTCAGGGTCTCTTTAAAGATAAAACCCTTTTGAAATTCCAGTTGCAAAGAACCAGTGCATTCCCAAGGCAAAGTAAAACTGCTCTTTAGTTGAAGCACGGATGAAAGCTGAACCTCTGTTGGGCTGGTTTGGTTCTGCCTAGTGAATGGGATGTACTGTTCCTGGGGCAATATAATTCAGTCTGTTCTCTCTTCAGTGTGAACGCTAGCTAGCCAGGAGCTTACTCCCTGAAGCACGTTTGAGAATACTGTGCTGTACAACTTCATATAAAAAGGTACTTGTTAGGCATTTCCAAAAATCAGAGTTGCCTGGAAAGGAGTCTCAGAGCCAGAACAGCCTTGGGAAAGGGTCACATTTGCCATTAGCTCTCCCATGTTCACCCTCATAAGTATCCCATGGTCATCCTACCCAGCCTGACTTTGTCCTTCCCAGGCCCCAACCTCTCAGACCATTGATGGTCCATCCCTATCCTCATCAAAAATGAACTTGCTTAAATCCTTAGGGCTTTACTCTCTGCTTGGGTGGCTATATGTGTATGTGTGTGTGTGTGTGTATGTGTGCATGTGTGTGTGCAGATATGAGTATGTATACACACACACAAGGAACATATATACATGTTCCTCTTATATAGACACAGATTTGCATTTTATCAAAATCTCTCTATCAATAATGCATTAAACTATTGGCATTCTAATTTTTTTTCTTTAATCAGTAGAACATTTTCTAAATAGGGAATCCTCAATATATAAAACAACGAGAACAGAATTTCTATAGTTAAAGCAGGATGCAGAGTTTGGTCCCTACAACTTGAACTTCTCACCTCCCCCAGGCAGCCCCCGAGAGACTGGCACAGTACCATGAAGCTTCAAGTCATGCAATTTGAATGCATTCCCTTAATTCAACAAGCAACACTGACAAGCCAAACCAACAAGAGCAGTGTTTCATAGTAGAAAATCTTTGTGTCCTTCCAACTAGATCCCATGGCTATCTGCCTGTTTTTGTGTTTTTTTTTTCTAGAAGAGCTGGCCATGAATAAAAGATCATTTTTTGCTGTAGCTCATTTACTACTAAAAAAGATTCCTTCAAATGCATCATTCCTCACTTGCTGAATTTTACAGGTGCCATGCTGTCTGCAAGAAAACATTTCCTCTCTCTTAGCAACAGCAGATCAGTTTTGTTTGATTCTCCCTTAAAATTGATTAACATTTTCATTTTCTTATTTCTTCATTTCCTTATTTACAATTACTATACAAGAAATAAATGAAAATATTGAACGACTGAAAAAAAATAGGGGGAGGTAGAGGCAGAAGTAAACGGGTCCTTGGATGCTGTAATAGTGAAGTGGGACAATCTGGAGGGGGTAAATGTCATGACCAAAGACAGATTCAAATTTGAAGGACCAAACGCCAAAGAAACGGAGAATGAGAAAAGAGGCCTGTTTTCAAGAGAATAAAGGGTGATGGAATGAAGTCCAGGCAGATCTCATCTTGATGTGCTTTGGTTTATTGCACTTTGCAAATGTTGCAGTTTTTTTATGTGGGTTTTTTTGTTTTATTGTTTGTTTGTTTGGTTTTATGAAGTGGAGGTTTGTGGAAACCCTGTATTGAGCAAGTCTAGCTGAGCCATTTTTACAACAGCACATGTTGACTTTGTGTCTCTGTGTTGTGCTTTGATAGTGTTCACAATATTTCAAACTTTATTATTATTACATATGTTATGGTGATCTATGACCAGCGGTCTCTAACATTACTATTGTCATTATTTTGGGGCACCACAAGCTGTGCCAATATAAGATGATGAACTTAATAAATGTTATGTGTATTTTGGCTACTCTGTAAACTGGTCATTCATCCATCTCCCTCCCTCTTCTAAGGTCTCCCTATTCCTTGAGACACAACAATATTATCATTAGGCTAATTAATAACTCTACAATGGTCTTTACTGAAAGGAAGAGTTACATATCTCTCACTTTAAATCAAACGCTGAACATAATTTTGCTTAGTAAGAGAGGCATGTCAAAAGCAAGGATTGACCAAAAGCTAGGCCTTTTGGCTAAGCAGTTAACCAAGTTGTGAATGCGGCAGAAAAGCTCTTGAAGGAAGCTAAAACTCCTACTTCAGTGAACACACAAAGGATAAGAAAGCCAAACAGCCTTATTGCTGATATGACGGAGATGTAAGTGGTCTGAATAGAACATTAAACCAGCCACAACATTCCCTTCAGTCAAAGCCTACCCTCGAACAAGGCCTTAACGCTCTTCCATTCTATGATGGCTGAAAGAGATGAGGAAGGTGCGAAAGAAAAATTACAATTTAGCAGAAATTTGTTCATAAGGTTTTTTTTTTTATTTTTTATTGCATTTTAGGTTTTGGGGTACATGAGCAGAACATGCATGATAGTTGCGTAGGTACACACATAGCAGTGTGTTTTGCTTCCTTTCTCCCCTTCACCCACATTTGGCATTTCTCCCCAGGCTATCCCTCCCCACCTCCCCCTCCCACTGGCCCTCCCCTTTTCCCCCCAATAGACCCCAGTGTTTAGTACTCCCCTCCCTGTGTCCATGTGTTCTCATTTTTCATCACCCGCCTATGAGTGAGAATATGTGGTGTTTCATTTTCTGTTCTTGTGTCAGTTTGCTGAGAATGTTCATGAGTTTTAAGGAAAGAAGCCATCTCTGTAACACAGAAGTGCAAGGTGAAGCAGCAAGTGCTGAGGGACACGCTGCAGCAAGTCATCCAGAAGATGTCGCTAAGATCACTGATCAAGGTGGCTACACTAAACAACGGATTTTCATGTAGAAGAAACAGCCATATATTGAAAGGAGATGTCATGTAGGACTTTCGTAGCTAGAGAAAAGAAGTCAAAGCATTGTTTCAAAGCTTCAAAGGGTACGCTGACTCTCATAGTAGGGGCTAATGTAGCTGGTGTCTTTAGGTGGAAGCCAGTGATTATTTACCATTTCAAATCCAGAGCCCTTAAGAATTAAACTAAATCTATTTTTCATGTGCTCTAGAAATAAAACAACAAAGCCTGCACGACAATACATCTGTTGACAGCAAGGTTTACTGAATATGGTAAGCCCACTGTTGAGATGTACGGCTAAGAAAGCAAAAAAGATTCAAACCATTACCATTCATTGACTAGGTACCTAGTCACCCTGAAGCTCTAAGGAAGATGTAGAAAGAGGTAAATGTTGCTTTCATGCCTGCTAACACAACATTCATTCTGCGGCTCATTGATCGAGGAGTAATTTTGACTTTCAAGTCTTATTATTTAAGAAACACATTTTGCACAGTTCTAGCTGCCATAGATACTGGTTCTTCCAATGGATTTGGGAAAAGTAAATTGGAAACCTTCTTGAAAGGATTTGTCATTTTAGATGCCTTTAAGAACATTTGTGATTCCTGGAAGGAGGTCAAAGTATCATTAACAGGAGTTTGGAAGAAGTCCATTACAAACATCCTCATGGAGGACTTCGAGGGGTTCAAGACCTCAGCGGAGAAGTCACTGCAGATGTGGTGTAAATAGCCAGAGAACTAGAATTAGAATATTAGAAGTGGAGCTGAAGTTGTAACTGAATTCCTACAATCTCAATATAAAACGAATGAGGACTTGCTTCTTATGGATGAACAAAGAATGGTTTCCTGAGACGGAATCTACTCCTGGTGAAGATGCTGTAAACATTATTGAAACGACAAAGGATTTGTTAAAAGAAAGGATTTAGAATATTCTATGAATTAATTGATAAAGCAAGACAGGGTTTGAGCAGATTTACCTCAGTTTTGAAACAAGTCTATGACAGGTGAAATGCTATCAACAAGCATTGCATGCCACAGAGAAATCTTTTGCTAAAGGAAAAGTGAATTGACAAGGCAAAGTATATTGTCTTATTTTAAGAAATTGCCACAGCCACTCCAGTCTTCAGAAATGTCAAGTCTCCATATGCAAGCCTGGAGCCTGACAGTCTGAAGTCCTGCTTGCCTCGCTAATTATCTCCCACCCTCCATCCCCCTCACCCCTGCCTGCATTCACCATTGTCCCTAATTGCCCAGCAGAACTTCCCCAGACAAGCCCCTCACCCCACCCTGCCATCTTGACTGTTACTATGATAATACTCTTATCCCACCACCATTGTAACTGAACTTATGGTAATGTATACTCCTTGCCCCTACCCCCACCACTATAACTGATCTTACTCTGTAACTTTCCACTGCCCACCCCAAACCTGCAAAACCAACTCCTATCCCACCGCCCTTTGCTAATGTCCTTTTCGGCCTTAGCCCACCTGCACCCAGGTGAATAAACAGCCATGTTGCTCACGCAAGCCTGTTTGGGGGGGTCTCTTCATTCAAGGCACATGTTTTCCACAAGCAACCACCACCCTGATCAGTCAGCAGCCATCAGCATCAAGACAAGACCTTCCAGAAGCAAAACGATTACCATTTGCTGAAGGCTTAGATGATCATTAACAATTTTAGTAACACACAGTTTTTTTAAAGGCATGCACATTGTTTTTTTAGACATAATACTACTGCACAGGTAACAGACTATCGTATAGTGTAAACATAAATTTATAGGTGCTGGGAAACCAAAATTTTGTGACTTGTTTTATTGCAATATTCACTTTGTTGTAGGGATCTGGAACCTGAAATGTAAAGAAGATTAAACCAGCCACAACCTTCCCTTCAATCAAAGCCTAATCTAGAACAAGGCCTTAATTCTCTTCAATTCTACCTACAATGTCTCCGAGGTATGAGGGACTCACGTGGATAGGCAAATGTGTGATTACCTATATCAGGTACACAGGACAGATAAGCATCCTTCAGAGTTCCTGGTACTTGCAAGTTGTTGGTTACATTTGAGGGTTGAACAGGGTTGGACAGCAGGCAGGCACTAGCTTTGGAAGCAGCTACCTGCAGCATGTTCTTCTGGAGTATGACGAGGGCCTTTTCTACATCCTATGCTATGTCCCCAGAGCATAGCAAGCTGCCAGAATAGCCCAATCTTAAGAAGGAATATGGCAGTCACCAACAGGACCAGCTTGGTCTTCATCATAACACTTGCCCAGCTATGTTAAGTAGATAATTTGTTTTCACGTAACAGTTTGAAGCTAGTGACCATAACTAACTTGTGTGCATTGAACTGAAGAAGCCTCTGTGAATGATGTACTTGGGAAATACAATGAGCAAGGAGCACAAAGCATTCACAAGAAGATAGCATCAGAATAGCAGGTCTTTCCATCTCTAGCGTGGCTATTCCTCTGCTCATTACTCTTTAGGAATGTATGTATCCTCCAAGGAACAGCTCTGGCTGTACCTTCCTGGATTTAAGAGCTAAGGATCTATGGTATTTAATGCAACTTATTGAAAAGTGAATTACAATCGGATGGAAAATAAATTTCATCTAATGTGCTATCCTTGGTACCTGCCTGGAGCACTACTGAGAAGGGGTCTGAGACTGGTTCCAGGCTCCGCACAAAGGAGTGCCTGGTCAATGGACTAACCACACCCACCCCGAGCCCAGGGCATCCAGGCCTGTTTGCCTGTTCACGGGGCACAGAGGAAGGTGCTCAAGGTCACTATTCCTATACAAATTTGACCTTTATGATAAAGATGATTCAACCAAGATGTTTCATAAAGAAAGTGAGTGTTTGTCACATGTAGAATTAGTGAATGAATTATTATTTGCAGTGAGTTATATCTAAATTTAGTTCCTTCACATCAGTAGGAAATTCTTTACTTTCTCTGTAAATAGTCAACTCCTGGGAAACAAAAGATACTAAACTGAGACAATCTAAGATAAAATAAATATTAGTCATTTCCAAAGGCATATTCTTTGGCATACTTCCTGGAATGGTTCTCATGAATGATAACAGAAGTTTCATGATTGAAAAATTTCTTTGAAACTCAGTTGCCCCCATTTCAAGTGTTTCCTTTATTAATTTATATTGGAAATCACAGTACCTAGTACATGTCTTTTATAATGATGTTTAAAATGCATTATTTGGGTGTATGGTTGATTTCTAGATTAATATATTTTTCTTTTTTCTTCTCTTGCTCCTTGATACTTGCGCCTGGATGTCTAAGTCACACTAATGTGAATGTGATCCTAAGCTGAACACATTCAATGTTAACACGATACCGACAGATTTTCAACCAGGCATTGGATCTTGATTGTCACTGTAAAGTCCCTAAAGGAAAGTTCCTTAATCACACCAGCCCATTATCTTTATTAAACATCTCTGGGCACCATTACCTTTAAACAAGCTCTGAGAAATAGGCTCTGACTTCTGGGCATCAGTAATGTCAGCAAATGTCAAACTGTTCCCTTTCTCCTGCTCTTACCTACTTGATGATGATTTAATTATGAAACACAATTTGGGCTTTTCAGTCTAGGTTTTTATATATTTATTTTCCATGGAGAGGAGAGTAGCGTTTCCTTATGATACAAAAAATCATGAAAATAGAAGGACGTAAAACATACATGAGAAGTAAAACCATTAAAAATCTCTGTTATCCAATAAACTAATAAAAAAATGATCTCAATACAACTTCGGTTTTGGCCTTCTGATGTATTGAGAGAAGAAAGGAAGAAAAGAAAGAGCAAAGGAAGTCAGGAAGGCAGGTAGGGAAAGAGCAAAGGAAGAAGGGAACAGACAGGAAGGAATGAGTGACAAAGGAAAATAGGTCAAATGTGAACTATTTATTTACTTATTTATTGAACAGACTCATAGAAACTTACTCTGTGTACTTTAAAAAAAATAACTCATTGAATTCTCCTAAGAAATGTAGCAGGTAGGGCTGATTATCATCCCTGTAACAGACAAATAAACTGAGGCACACAGAGAATAAGTTTGAGTGTTTTGCCTAAGGTCATAGAGCTAGTAAATGGTAGAACTACAGTTTGAACACAGGCAGTTCATTAAAAATAAATAACTTCTTTATAAACAAAAAGTATTAAATCAACATGTTTTTGAAGCTTATAACTAGAGCAAAACTATCATCGACAAGATAATAATCTTCTAGTAAAACAAATTTTGTAAATGTAAGCAATTTTTTTATGATCTGGCATTAGAAAAATCATTGTTAAGTTTTACAAATACCACTTTGTCAGCTACTTTAGTTCCTAATCAGCATGATGCTTGTATTATCAATAGTGATCTTTAAATACTTCAAATTTCATTTTAACTTAGAAGAATAACACTCTGTTATAAAAAAATAGATGGGAATTGTGAGAAAAAAATGCACAAATCACTTTCAGAAAATCTTGGCTTTAAACTTTGTCTTTTAAAAACCACTTTTAAAAGAGTTTGAACTTTTACTTTTTGATCATCTTTTTTTTTTTTTGTAGAAAGCGATTTATTTAGAGAGAGAAACAGGAGAAGGAGAGAGAAAGAAAACAGCGAACTCTCACACTAAGTGAGAGAATCCAGAAAGATGGAATCCAGGAGAGGAAAGCAGCTTCCACACTGAGTGGAAGGAAATAGAGAGAGATGGAGTTTAGAGGGGGAAGACAGGCTTCCCCAAGAGGGTATGGAAGGGGATTCCAGAGGGAAAACCCAGGATAGAGAAAAACATCTTCCACGAGAGTGTTTGTGGAAGGGGATCCAAACATGGAGTCCCTACTTTTTGATAAGCTTAAGTAAAACAGTAAGTTCATTGCCTTTCTGTTTTGTATTTCCTGTGCGTTTATTCTAATGTTATTTTCATCCGTTGGAATTAGTCAGATTGGATTACAAAAGGCCAGCACTTTACCAATTGTGTTGAGCCCTCGAAATCTGGAACTTTTCTGGCTAGTCTGTCAATTACACTATTAAACCTGATAAACTACAGGCAATTCCACTTAAAACTGAAGATCAGTGAACTCTCCAATTAGCTCTAAATACATTGGCAAAGTGAAGCAAATGAAAAAATTTTTAATTTTGTCTGATCAAATCAAAAATATTGGTCAAGATAGTTCCTTGTAAGAAACACAATGTGAAAATCAATTTTGGTGGACTATAAATTAATAAGTGATTCTAACAAAGGTTTTCTCAGGCATTCTCCTAAGAAAGCAGACTAAAATCAAAGATCTATCAATCATTAGAGTTGACAGGAGCTTCAGAATAAATTCTTTGGCTAAAAGGCTGGCCAAGATCACAGGAAGTCCCAACAAAGTAGCAAATTAATCACAGAATCCTTTGTACACTAGAATAATCCACGTGTTCTCTAGTCTACTTCAATAGAACAATTGGCCACAAATGTGTGAAAAGTGTGATTTAATTACATGCAAATGTCTAATTTGCACAGAGAAGATTTGACAAGAGCAATGATCCACCATACTTTGCCTGAGCTATGGGTATTATCTACCTTGATCTTGGAGTTACCCACTAACCAAGGATTAGGTAGGGAGGGCATCTATTTACTAAGGACAAAATAATTTTCTTTATATAAATATGTTAGAATATTTAAGAAATTTCACGTCATTGTCCTCAAGGTTCAGTGTCCTTTCAAAATATGTATACCAGCCTCATATTCTTAAGAAAATAGAGACTAAATTAAATAATGCAATTTTGAGTTAAAATAAAAATTGAATTTTAAAATTTTAACAAGTAAGCATGTCCACTTATTAATGATGTCAGTTGGTCTTTAAATGCATCTATTAGCCTCTTCATTAGTCATTCTACCCACATGCAATCTTACTCATTTACTCATGATTTCAGCTGGTCTTTAAAGGTGTCTGCCTATTCAATCGCTATGAACAATACCTTCGATCACTTAATTCACATAGGTCTTTGGAAAGAACAGCCCAGCTACTGCAGTGCTTCTGCCTAAACCACCCCAACTCTTCATTAAATTGACCGTTTTATGTTTAAAGTTGAATCCCTATACCTAAATTGTGAGACGTAATTTGCTATTCCCTGATGCTTTGCACTTCGAAATCTACATTTATAATAATATCTCAGAGACAGTCTGGCATTCTGCAGCTTCCTCACAATGATGAAAGCAAAACTCAGACTGCACACCCCAAACTCCGTAGCAGCATTATCAACAAACTTTGCTAGGACCGTGCCTTCCATAAGGTGAGGGGAGGCAGGAGACAAACCATAGTCACACAAGACAGACAAGAATCTTCCTCACAAGGCTGCATTACAAGAAGAAACTTCCCATTAAGTGCATGATGTAAGCAATGAAAGGTATACACTATTGATCTATTTCCTACATGCTCAACACTTGTTGGATCAAATAGAAAGATTAACTGTTAAGTTATTCACTGTTTTTCACATGTCTGTGATATATTCTTAAATGTCGATGTAGCAGCAATAAAATCACTTGTTGAGGAAGACAAACATTCAGTGTTTTTCACACCAGGAATTATTTCTATCAAAAGTTTCCTTGGAAGCGTGTTTGTCATTAAATTGGCGCATTCCTAAAGCACAGCCTTCTCATTACCAAGATACTGTTCCTCTTGTTTAAAGTGCTGATCTCAGAACTTCTCAGTAATACCATTTAAACCACTGTCACTAATCAAAGTCCAGCCACAAATGTGAAGCATTTACACTGGCTGAGAAAATACATTTTGTGAAATTTTGTAACAAAGCACTGAGATTAAATAAACATGACATATTTTCAAGCAAGCATGCATTTTTATTTATAATTTTTCATATTTTTAATGTGTTCTAGAGTTAAGTTTGTCTAAAAATCTGCTAGAGTTCATGAATAGTGAAGCCTTGTGCTACATAAGAGATTCATTTTCTTATCATTTTTATCCTTTAAAAAACCTGAATAAATCATTTACTTGAAATCAATACTAAATATTCAATATACCTATTTGTTTTTAGTAAATCCCTTGCCAAAATACAAAATCCCATGTACTGTTAAATAACTGAATAAACAAAAGCCAAGAGCATGCTGTAATTTTCACTGCTACTATAAGCGATACAAAGGAAACCAGAAATTATTCTACACTATCGCTCTAGCCAAAATATTTAAGAATCATGCGAGATGTCTTGGGATGAACTGGTGCTGGGAAATAGCCTTTTGTATCTGCCTTCGTGTCTATCTAGAGGCACGGAGAAATCGACAGTGTTGCTCATCACCTTTCCAAATGTTTCTCTCCCCCTAACAAAGATTAAAAGTCCTGGTATAGATCGATGATAAGTATCACAGAAATAAACAGAACACCCAGAAATTGCTTTTCAGGTTAACATCAATCACGTTGCTTTGTTTTGTTTTCCTTTTGTCATCATTCACATATTCTCAGCACAAGCTTGCCCCGAGCATGAAATTCTTTTAGAAAAAAGCCCTGGGGTAGGCGTTGACCCACTGACATTAATGAGAGCTCTGATTCTGAGAAAATGCACTGCAGAGGGAAAGGAGATGAGAACTTGGCCATAGATCACATCAAAATAGTTTAGCCAAAGATTTATGCAAAGAAATTATATTCTACGGTTGGCCACGCTATATGGAGAAAGCCAAGCTTTTAGTGTTCTGTACTGGGAGTCTGGCTTCTTTCAAACTACAAAATGAGCAAAATTAACTTTCTTTACATTTTGAAAGAAATAGCACTCACTTTGACAACATAGGCATTATTTAAGTCCAAAGTTCATTTTAAATAAATATATATGGTTAAACAAAATGATCTGATTTAAGACAGCAGAATCATGACTTGCGCCAGGAGAAAGTAAAGTAAAACAGCTGAGGCTGAAAAGCCCAGGCTAGCGTTTGGGTTGGAGGTATGCCTGTAAATGCTGAGCCTTGACGGTTCACCCGGACCAGTTATATAATCCAGAATACAGCCTGCATGAAAGAAAAAAAAAAAGAGGGAGAGAGACTGGTAATAAATAATGGCTTAGCAGGTCTGCAGTTAACAGAAGGGAGCATTTAATTAAATAGTAAATACTTGGGAATACGGATTTGGCTTAGCATTAAACACAGATCAGGTAGCAAATAATTGGAAAAAAATGTGTGGGATTTTGCATATTTGGTATTTTAAAGCTTATTCTTACCCTATAAATATTTTTCTCACTTGATGTAAAATATATTAAATAAATCTAGTAATTGGAAAGATCCTATTTTGCCATTCAACTGTAAACCCAGTAGTCTGAAATAGGATTTTCCTAAAAAAAAAAAAAAAAAAAAAAAAAATCCAAGGAGAAGGATACAAGTGCCCAACATATTCCACAGATGTCCCTTCATTCCCGAGCTCCCAAGCCCTAAAATGTCAACATTTCATAATGAAAAGGAAATGGTCCCTCTGCATCCTCATTAACTATAGCAACTTTTGAAAAATGACATCTTCTACCAAATCAGCTCTAATTTATTTTTTGTCTTTTGTGGGATATTGCAAACTCATTTAGTAAATCAGTTTTGTTACTATAGTGACAGGCTCAACCTCTTTAAATTCACATGGAGGTTTTCCCATGGTTTGCTGTATTTGGGAGGTGCATCAGTGTTGGCATGAGGCAAAACCTTCCTTAGAAACTGAATCTGTACAGCTAGGCCTGGTGGCTCATGCCTTGTAATCTCAGCACTTTGGGATGTCGAGGCAGGCAGATTACTTGAGGTCCGGAGTTCAAGACCAGCCTGACCAACATGGCAAAAACCTCATCTGTACTAAAAGACAAAAATTATCTGGGCATGGTGACATGTGCCTGTAATCCTAGATACTTGAGAGGCTGAGTCAGGAGACTTGTTTAAACCCAGGAGGCAGTGGTTGCAGTAAGCAGAGATTGTGCCACTGCACTCCAGCCTGGGCAACAGGGAGAGGCTCCATCCCCGCTCCAAATAAGAGAAGAAAAAAAGAAACTGAATCTGTACATAGGGCACACTCTGGAAAACATCTGTGAGAGAGATTACACATTTAAAAGGAGATTTCAGATACACTCTTCCCACTAGACACTTCATGTTGTTTTTAAATTCAGCCTGATTCTCACCACTGACCCTTGCCCAGGGCAGTGGTTCTCAGGAGGAATATGGGGGACATTGGTTTTGTATCAAAAAAGAACTAGCTGAGGGTGAGGGTAGATGGGGACACATGTTCAAACAACTTTGCTTTCCAGAAATCCTATTTTGCGTGCTCACTCACGCCTATTGCTTTTGGAGCAACTTTTCCCGATGGGAATGTGTCAGATCTCAGGTGTCTGTGTGTGAGCCAAAAAGGTGGGAGCAGAATTCAATTCCAGGGATGGACAGAGAGCTACACTTGCAGGAAGCCAAGAACTCAGCATTCTAGGTGTAAAAGAGTGGATCAAGTGCTATCTTGGCTGTGTAACTGGGAAAATGGCTTGGAGATGGTGGGCTAGGAACTGATTTAAGAAAGTGAAAACCTAGTCCGTAGTGGACAACGGAGCAATAAATTGCAGGGATAAGACTTTGAGTGTTAAGTCACCGGGTTTCATTTTTCATGCTGCTCTGCTTTATGTAAATGCTTAGTATGAATAACATAAACTGTCCATTCGCTTTAAATGTTACTATTTCTAAATGGAAGTGTGGGAAACTTGGAGGCATGAAGGAAAAAGGGGAACAGAAGAGAGTGAAAGGAAAAATGAGTTTCCACGGTTTTTACTCTGCCTTATTATCACATGTCCAGGTCTGGAATGTAGACACTTTTTCTTATTGTCTTTCTGGAAAGGACAGTTAGTTTCTGACACAGTTAGTACCTTCCCATCTTCCATATCCCTCTGAAACTCTTCTTTTGCCATAAAACTTTTTATACATGTGCTCCTTTAATGATTTTTGTAATAAAAGGATAGTTGTTTCTGAGAGCTACAGCAAGCATCCATGTTTTCATCTTCAGGATTTGGGATTATGATGGTCCATGGGAACTGTTTTAATTTTTTGTTAAGACCTTGAGGCAAGAACATGTCATGCACAGCTATGTTCTTGATCTTACCTAAAAATAAAAACTACAGTATCTTCACATGTGAATGATTCTGCTTTTAGTTTCTTACATTACAGAATTCTGGATCTAAAATTGGCTTTCACACCTTGAGATTCAGTTTCCAAAAAACATTCGTCATATTTTTTTGAGATTCTCATTTGTTAAAAAATTATTTAAAGGCTAATGCTTCACTAGCAACACATTGAGAAATGAAGAACATACTCAGGGAATCTTTAGATACCATCTGAAATCTGGGATTTGAAAGAGTCCCTTCAAGTCAGATTACCTTGAAAATCACCGTACCAACCTTTAAAAAAGGGGAGCACCAGTGCTTCAAGAAACCTCTAGAGAAAGGGAATATGAATTACAAAAATCCTCAGGTAACACAACGATTTATAAGCTGAATGAGGAGAAGGGGCAAAATGATAGCTATTCAATGTCAAAACCAATATTTTGTTAAAAGAAAAACAGAGAGAAGAGAAAGACAATATGAAAAATAGACAGTCTGAATTGTTGAAAAGAGAGGGACAAAGAGAAAATGTAGACACAAACAGGATTAGTCCAAACAGTGAAAAGCAGGCTTGAGACAGAGGCTGGACATTGATATTACTTGGTGCTTTGTAGTGCTAGATCACAACGGTGCCACACAAGGGAGTATGTGTGACTCATGAACGTATTTCTCATTTTACAAGTGACAATCTCATATTGGTCTATCATTCAGAGGTCAAGGATTTCTTCATCCAATAAAATCTCTTTTTTGGCCGGGCATGGTGGCTCACGCCTGTAATCCCAGCACTTTGGGAGGCCAAGGCGGGTGGATCACAAGGTCAAGATATCGAGACCATCCTGGTCAACATGCTGAAACCCCGTCTCTACTAAAAATACAAAAAGTTAGCTAGGCATAATGGCGCGTGCCTGTAATCCCAGCAACTCAGGAGGCTGAGGCAGGAGAATTGCCTGAACCCAGGAGGCGGAGGTTGTGGTGAGCTGAGATCGCGCCATTGCACTCCAGCCTGAGTAACGAGAGTGAAACTCCGTCTCAAAAAAAAAAAATCTCTTTTTTATGAGTTTGCAAAACAAAATAAAAAGATTTCATTGAATAAATCCTTAAATTCTACTTTTTTGTTTAGAATCACAATTTGATATTTTCATGCTTTCTATGACATGTGGCTGAGGAATAAATTATTTAATCCCAACGGAGTAAAGATTGCTAAGTTTGTTGCAAAAAATCTAAGCTCAGTGTCTTAGTTTGGGCTCCCCACAAACAGAGAAAAGTGCTTGGATGCAGGTAGTCCACAAGAAAGGCATGGAAACAACCTAAGTGTCTGCCAATAGATGAATGGACAAAGTAAATGTGGAATTGGAATTTTACAATGGCATTTTCGATGGAAAATTATTCAACCTTAAAAAGGAAGGAAATCTTGCCATTTGTGACAACATGGATGAACCTGGAGGTCAGAATGCCAAGTAAAACAAGATAGACCACAAAGACAAATAATGCATGATCTTGCTTCTATGTGGAATCTAAAATAGTTGACTACACAGTAGAGTATTGGTTACCAGAGGTGGGTGTGGGGAAAATGAAGAGATATTGGTCAAGGGGTACAAACTTGCCATTAGAAGATGAATAATAAGTTGTGGAGATCTAATGCCAAATTTGGTAACTGTAGTTAAATAATAAAAATGTACTATATATCTGAAATTTGCCAAAACTATTCTTGCAGGCACACACACACACACACACACACACACACACACACACGGTGAGGGAATGGATGTGTTAATTAGCTTGATTGTGGTAATTTCATAACGTACACATACATCAAAACATCACAGTATACACCTTGAATGTATATAGTTTTTGTTAACTATATCTCAATAAATTTGGAAAAAAAGAAAGAGAAGTGAAAGCGCAGGAGGATCAAGATGGAGAGGGAGGAAAACCAATAAAGAGTCCACAATGTAGGTGCAGCTGTGAGGACGCCGCTCAGAGCTAAAGGGGGAAAAAAAGCACACACATACCAGCTGCTATCCGCCACTGCCTGAGAGCTGTCCCTAGGAGTGTTAACTCCCCTGTGTTTCTCAGCTGTGCCTGCCTGTATCTGGTGCTGAAAAGGGCTTCTGTTTCTAACAAAAAGAGAAGAAGAAAGAAAGAAAGAAAAAGTCCTAAGGCAGAAAAGCAGAGAGATGGACAGAGGGTAATTGAGGTGGCGTGCAGGCGGCATGCACACAGATTCTTCACCACAGCCAAAAGGCAGAAGTGGGTCCAGGAGAAGCATGGAGGACACAGAAAGCATGTGTATTAGTTCACCTTCACATGGCTCAGATCTGCACAGGCTACCTGATAAACTTTGTCACCTCTTCAAGGAGGTGGCCAGCATAATCCCTAACAAACACACAGTGAGAAGTGGGACAAGCAAACATCCCACTGCATAGCTAGTACCAAGGCCAACACTAGACTTTGTCCTCTCCCTCTTCATTCCCGGCTTTCTTCCCTCAGCCAGCTCTTCAGCTGCTCTGGGAGCTTGCCAGATTAGATGACCCTGCCTTTCTCCTCTCAGGGTCTGAGTACCCTTGGTGGCTCTGGTTCGTTGCTGCAGTTGCCTGCTGACTATTGTCACTGATGATGGGAGCACCAAGAGGTGGTCCCACTGAACGTGAGTTCTAGATTATGCCTCCCTGCCCCTGCTCCCTGTAACAGCATCGCTAGCTACTCATGATGATTGTGGCCATTTCTCCCAGCTGCTGACTCCTTTCTTTGAGGGTTGCTCTACCAGCATGAGGATCCCAAAGTGACCAACGTTGTCTAACTGTAGCTTCGAGTTGGTTGATCACTTACTCTGTCCTTGGCAGCAAAACCTAAAATTGTGGAGCTGGGACTTGTAAATTTTGTGAGTGAGCTACCAAGAGTATTAATGAAGGACACCAATTTTATTTACACTCTTTGTTCCCAGACGCATGTTATTGCCTATGAGAGACCAGCTATAGGAGACCACATAATGTTATTGAATATTTACTGTATGTAGGCTATTTTGGAGAACAGGGCTACCTTTGTAAGTGTATCATCCTGAATTGGCTTTTTAGCTGAGCCTTTATAAGTCACTTAATATGGATTATAAGGGGGAAAAAAAAGAATCCCATGGTCATGTGCCCTCTGTCACACTTCTACTGCTGAATAAAGTGAGTCCTTCAGTCCAAGATGATATTATTCAGGCCCATGTCAGTAAATCAGGAATTCTCAATGCATCTGATAATGGTACTATTCAGTGGAGCATCCAGAGTTGGTTCCTGCAATTGGTACTGTGACCGAAAGCAAGAGAACTAACATAGCTCCGGAGTAAGAGTGAGGGTGCACCGCTGTATTTCCTATCAAAGCCTGCCTTTGGTAATTTCTATTTTTATATATTTAACAGAATATAATTATCAGATCTGTGGCCTCATACCAAGCACTAGAGGTTGTCTTTATTTCGGTAATGAATCCATTTGCATAACAAATCTTTGGTTATGTTTTTGTAGTCCACCATCATCCACCAAAATTCAAATGGTTTTCACAGAGAAGTGAATTGAACGAGAATAGGATGAGGCTTACTGCAACCTTTAGTTCTCTGAGGGAGGTCTAATTTCTGTTACTAAACACAGGATGTAGTAGTGCATCTGATTTATTATACTAGCTGGCAGAGGCAGGTTCAGAAATCTCCACTTGGCTTTTTCTATTATAATCTTTTACTCCACAGGATATAGGACAAACCTGAGGGCTCTGCTAGTTGCTAAGTGTATTTATCTCAACTATACACAGAGGGAAGTAACTGAGAAAATGACCACAGAGTAGATCAATATACCAATTGAGCCCCCTGTGAAATGGACTAATACCAGCAGTCCATTTATCACATGGTCTTCACAAGCCTCACCCTAACTTTGAGCCACATTGGTATTTCATGTCCCCTAGTTTTAGTGTCAGCTCAAGATCTGTGTTCAACAGCTCTCAAATGTCTGGGTGACTTTCTCTAGTATGCTCTTACTCTAGTAAATGACTAGAGGTCTCTTTGGCGGGGCATAGATATGTTTAATGTTGATGGTGGCATTGCAGGTTTTTCCTCAAACAAAGTCAGTCTTCCCTTTCTCTATGGGAACTTATACCTGAGAACAGCTAAGATCTAGAAACTGAATAAGAGCTGGCTATTTTCTGATGCAATCTCAAGATGCAGTGTACACAAACCCTTCTCTTCTGTAGTAATGTCCTTTTGTGGTTATTAGCCAGGAAGTACCCAAGTTGGCTATCTCACCCCTAGGAATATGGAATCTCTTAGCTGTCACCCCAGATTCCTACAGGGCAAGGCACTCTGGTTGGCCCTTTGGTCTTGCTGCCCATTACAAGATAAACAACTTCAACACGCTGATTAATTATTGTAGTTAAATTTATTATTTTACTTAAAATTAACCCTAGTATCTTAACTTGGGTTAAGGATTTCCAAAAGAAAGCCTAAACTGAAACTTGGATAAAGGATTTATTTGCAATACAATCCCAGAAAACGTAAGTGAGGGAACAGAGAGAACATGAATGACTTGGTAGCTATATGTAGCTATGGATTATTGTACAAACAGCAAATAGAAAGACTAACAGAAAGTATCTTACTAAAGTCATTGCTGTGAGCAATAGGGCCTCAACTTTGCTGGTTCCTCTAAGAGGCATACAGAATGCAGCCGAGAATTATTCACCATCCCTTAATGCCCCACTGGTTGAAGGTTACCATCAGGGATATTAATGCCCTGTATTTCTAAGCTTCTCTGTCTCTCTCTCTGTCTCCCCCCATATATATATATGTGTATAGTATATAGTATAGAGAATGTATAGTATAGATACTATACTATATATGCAGGTATACATACATGCATTATGTATGTATGCACGTGTATGTATGCACATATGCATATATAGTATAGTATATTTTATACTACATATATTTATATAGTATAAACATATTTAAAATATATTTGATATTACCATATAAAATTATACAACATTTAATATAACAGCATATAAACTATACAATAAAATATTGTATAATGAAATGATAAGATATCATATTGTATATCATTGTATATTAAAATATGTATCAGATATGGAAAACTATTATACCTGGAGTAGGGAAAAGAGGTAGAAAACACTTCAAAGTCAGCATTGCAATCCATCATTTGTATTCTCTTTTTTTCCTCTCTTTGTGTGTGTGTGCATGTGTGTATATAATATGAATAAGAAATATTCTATTCATGTGCTTATTTTGCTGAAATAACTTGAGGAAGTTCAATGGTATAACAGAATTTCAACATTGGGGAGTAAAAAATATAAGATACTAGTTAGCAGTGAGCATAACAAATGGATGATAATATCGTAAGCTGGTATGTGAATATCACAAAAAAAATTCTAATTTATCCATTTTTCTTGTTTGGAAAAGAAGAGGGAGAAAAAACATTGTTCATTGTGTTCTATTAATAATAAACACAAGTTTAAATATGAATTAATATAAGGACAAGCACTGGCAAAAACATGCTTACAAGAAAATTTCAAATTATCAGAGTGGAAAAAATATAAAAATAATTTTATCAATCCAACAAATGTATAAAAAAGGGAAAATAAAAAATACACTAATAATAAATATAAATAAAGATGGAAAAAATAAGACTAAATATAACCTTAATTAGAACAAACAGAGTTATTTATAAAGATAACTGCACTCAGATTTGGTTAAAAACAAAATCTAATTAGAGTGTTATTTATAATAAGCATGTCTTAAAGAAAATGCAAGAGCAAAAATATATATCTGACAATTGCCTTTCACAAAAAGCAGAAACACAAATGTTACTGAGACAAAGATGGATATTTTTAATGAGAAAAAAATTCAAACTACTAAGGAATTAAATTTATAAGCCTTTATACACTGAATGACAGTACCGAAATATTTGAGAAAACAGAAATGTCAGGAGAATGTGGTAAAGTCATTCAGAGTCTCATCTCAGAAACGAAAAAAAAAAACTGTAATAAAAGTAGATAAGAATACAGATTATTCAAATAGCCCTATCAAATAATTCCTAAAGGGCTTACATACTTTCATTCAATAATTCTATCTTCAGAACTTTTATTTAATGAAAAAACTTATATATATATATATGTGTGTGTGCGTGTGTGTGTGTGTGTGTGTGTGTGTATAAATATATATGGGTGTGTGTATATATATATAGGGAGAGAGAGAGAGATGTATACATATATATGTATATGTACAATAACAGATAGTTCTATTACTGCATTTTTCCTAATTTCAAAAATAGTACATTCCCAGTGCATGAATTTTAGTAAACAGAAAATGACAGTAAAAACTGAAACTAAAAATTAGTGAAACTGAGCAAGTTTCTTTTCTGTGTATGTGTGTCTGTGTGTGTGCACGCATGTGTGTGTGTAATTTTTTCTCACCTACATTCCTAAATAAAACATCTCTTCTGGGATCTCTCTGAAAGATTAGAGAATGGGAGTATTCTGTTTATGTTAGCTGAGAACTCAGATTATTAAGTCTAGACTTGTTTTAATTTGGTTTGATTCTTTCTAAGGGGTGAGTTGCTAACCTTCAGAAAAGGCATTTTACTAAATGCAACATGGTCCCAACTGGTTGAATGATATAGAGTCATGGTTTTCTGGAAAATTCTCTTTTATGTTAGTCATATTTCACAGTGAACATGTTAATTCTGATGAAAGGAGAAAAATCTTCAAAAAATGTTTATTCTTTTGTGCAGTATATGGATAATCCAATTTGAAGATATATAGGTACATGTCAATTATATCACAATAGTATTTAGATAATTTATTTTAATTTCTAGTTTCTTCACAAATAGGTATAATGGCACTCAACTCTAGGAATCTGAGCAGCAAAAGACCATATCTCTAAAACATAAAATTAGTGAAATTTGGCACTTAACGGAAATAGAAGATATAAAAGCTGCAGAGATCATTTAACTTTATAATTTACAAATTTTTTCCTGAGTAAATGAAAAACTTCATTTTAGCTTTGGTTGTTGTTGTTTGAGCCCTTCCTTGGGTATCAATTATACTGTATAAGTATTTGAAAAAATGAGAGAATAGAATAGAATTTTTAGAACTCAAGTAGTCAAAACTATTTCTGGGCTTCATATCTAGTTTCACTTTTAAGTGTGTTTTTCATTATTCTATATTTCATTATTTAAAAATCCAGCAGCAATCTACAGCTGACTAATGTCACTACTGTCTTTTAAATTACAGCACTGTTTTAGAGGAAATTCCTGTAGGAATGTTAATTCCAATCCTCAGATGTGGGCTGTGAATACAGTTCTTCAGCTCAAACTATACCCTACCACTTTCCCTTTTAAGAATAAATATTCGGGAAGATGGCCGAAGGGAAGCTTCTCCACAGCACAGCTACTGCTGAGGGAGACAGAACCAGAGCAATATCCATGTCACCGAGTGAGATACCAGTTTTGTTTTAAAGGGACTTGTTGAACAGAGGGATTAACCCCCCAAAAAGGCAACAAAAGCAGTCCAAAGGCGTCCAGCCAAGGCAAGGTGGGGCACTGTCCCACCTGGAAAGTGTATCAGGCACAGAGGATTGGGGGAGGGGGCATCACCTCGGTTCTCTGAATCAGATACAGCAACTCTAAGACTTCAGCAGCACACAGACCAGGGAAACTTTGCCTTGCTGAGAACCACCCAGAGTCACAGACCTGGGCGATAGCCCAGGCTGGCAGCCCTGGCCAGACCGGTGCCTTGTTAGTGCAGACCAGGGAGGAGATTTGGACTAATACTGAGAAAGCTTGCAAAAAGGAACTGCCCATCTCACAGAAGGGAGAGTTGAAAGTGGGGAGGGGGATATGACCAGATAGGCCCCTCCTGCACAAGATTCAGTAACCGGGAGTCCTCTCCCAGAGAGTTTCACAGCTAACACATCATCCACCCAGGAACAGTGGGCTCAGCAGAGTGAAAGAGCCTGCCATTGGGAAGGCAGGGCTAACCCCACCAGTACGGAAACCAGGCAAAGAATAAACAGCAGCCTGGGCTGAGACCAAGGCAACCCAGCAGAGCCTCCACAGGCAGACAATGGACAGACTGTCTCAAGTGGCACAATGACACCTGTGTTTAAAAAAAAGAAGGCCTCATACAGGAGAAATAACCCCAACTTTAACAGAAAGGACGTCCACTCAGAAGATGGGAAGAAACCAGCACAAAAAGGATGAAAACGTCAAAGTCCAGAATGCCTCTCCACCCCAGAGAGATCACAACGACTCACCAGGATGGTAACAAAGTAGGTCAGAAAACGATTTTGATGAGCTGATGGAAGCAGGCTTCAGAAGATGGGCAATAACAAACTTCTCTGTGCTAAAAAACCTGTTTTAACCCAATGCAAAGAAACTAAGAACCTTGAAAAAAGATTAGATGAAATGCTAACTAGAATAACCAGCCTAGAGAAGAACATAAATGACTTGATGGAGCCAAAAAACACAGCAGGAGAACTTTGTGAAGCATACACAAGTTTCAATAGCCAAATAGATCAGGCAGAAGAAAGGATATCAGAGATCGAAGATCAACTCAATGAAATAAAAAGAGAAGGCAAGATAAGAGAAAAAAAGAGTGAAAAGAAATTAACAAAGGCTCCAAGAAATATGGGATTATGTGAAAAGAACTAATCTATGTTTGATTGGCATAGCTGAAGAGGATGGCGAAAATGAATCCAAGCTGCAAAACACTCCTCAAAATATTATCCAGGAGAACTTCCCCAACCTAGTGAAGCAGGCCAACATTCAAATATAGGAAATACAAAGAACACCACAGAGATACTCCTCAAGAAGAGCAACCCCAAGGCACATAATCGTTAGATTCACCAGGGTTGAAATAAAGGAAAAAATACAAAGCACAGCCCAAGAGAAAGTTTGGGTCACCCACAAAGGAAAGCCCATCAGACTCACAGCAGATCTCTTGGCAGAAACACTACAAGCCAGAAGAGGGTGGGGACCAATATTCAACATCCTTAAAGTAAAGAACCTTCAACCCAGAATCTCATATTCAGTCAAACTAAGCTTCATAAGTAAAGGAGAAATAAAATCATTTATGGACAAACAATTACTGAGAGATTTCATTGCCACCAGACCTGCCCTACAAGAGCTCCTGAAGGAAGCACTAAACACAGAAAAAAACATCCAATACCAGCCACTTCAAAAACAAACCAAATGGTAAAGACCAATGAAACAATGAGGAAACTGCATTGACCAATGGGCAAAACAAACAACCAGCAACAAAATGGCAGGATCAAATTCACACACAACAATATTAACATTAAATATAAATGGACTAAATGCCACAATCAAAAGACACAGACTGGCAAACTGGGTAAAAAGTCAAAACCCATCAGCGTGCTTCTTTCAGGAGACCCATCTCACATGCAGACACATGTAGACTCAAAAAAAAAGGGATAGAAGAAGATCTACCAAGCAAATGGAGGGCAAAAAATAGCAAGGGTTGCAATTTCAGTCACGGATAAAATCGACTTTAAACCAACAAAGATCAGAAGAGACAAAGAAGGGCGCTACCTAATGGTGAAAGGATCAATACATCAAGAAGAGCTAACTATCCTAAATACACGCAATACAGGAGCACCCAGATACATAAAGCAAGTTCTAAATGACCTACAAAGAGACTTAGACTCCTGCACAATAATAGTGGGAGTCTTAAACACTCCACTGTCAACATTAGACAGATAAACGAAACAGAAAATCAACAAGGATATACAGGACTTGAATGCAGAACTGGAATAAGCAGACCTAATAGACATCTACACAACTCTCCACCCCACAGCCACAGAATATACATTCTTCTTATCACCACATCGCACTTACTCTAAAGTTGACCACATAATTGGAAGTAAATCACTCCTCAGCAAATGCAGAAAAACAGAAATCATAACAAACAGTCTCTCAGACCACAGTGCAATCAAATTAGATCTCAGGATTAAGAAACGAACTCAAAACTGCACAACTTTGTGGAAACTGAACAACAGGCTCCTGAATGCTGACTGGATAAACAATGAAATGAAGGCAGAAATAAAGATGTTCTTTGAAACCAATGAGAATGATGACAGAATGTACCAGAATCTCTGAGACACATTTAAAACAGTGTCTACAGGAAAATTTATAGCAGCAATCAATGCCCACATGAGAAGCAAGGAAAGATCTAAAATTGACACCCTATTGTCAAAATTGAAAGAGCTAGAAGAGGAAGATTAAAAAAAACTCAAAAGCTAGCAGAAGACAAGAAATAACTAAGATCAGAGCAGAAATGAAGGACATAGAGACACAAAAATTCCTTCAAAAAAATCAATAAATCCAGGAGGTGGCTTTTCATAAAGATCAACAAAATTGACAGACTGCTAGCCAGATTACTAAAAAAGAAAAGAGAACAATCAAATAGATGCAATAAAAAACAATAAAGGGATATCACCACAGATTCCATAGAACTACAAACT
The DNA here is from genome assembly GCF_049354715.1 of Callithrix jacchus. Taxonomy (NCBI): domain Eukaryota; kingdom Metazoa; phylum Chordata; class Mammalia; order Primates; family Cebidae; genus Callithrix; species Callithrix jacchus. Next base: position 14,103,738 of record NC_133517.1, read on the forward strand.
ACCATCAGAGATTACTACAAACAACTCTATGCACATAAACCAGTAAACCTGGAAAAAATGGATAAATTCATGGACACTTGCACCCTCCCAAAACTAAACCAGGAAGAAGTTGAAACCCTGAATAGACCAATAACAAAGGCTGAAGTTGAGGTAGCAATTAACAGCCTACCAACCAAAAAAAGTCCATGTCCAGACAGGTTCACAGCCAAATTCTACCAGATGTACAAAGAGGGGCTTGTACCAATCATTATGAAACTATTCCAAACAACACAAAAAGATGGAATCCTCTCCGACTAATTTTATGAGACCAACATCATCCTGATAGCAAAACCCAGCAGAGACTCAACAAAAAAAAGAAAACTTCAGGCCAATCTCCATGATGAACATAGATGTAAAACTCTTCAATAAAATACTGGCAAACTTATTGCAACAGCACATCAACAAGCTTATCCATCATGATCAAGTAGGCTTCATCCCAGGGACACAAGGCTGGTTCAACATACACAAGTCCATAAACATAATCCACCACATAAATAGAACCAAAGACAAAAACCACATGATTATCTCAATAGATGCAGAGAAGGCCTTCAACAAAATTCAACAGCACTTTATGCTAAAAACTCTCAATAACTAGGTATTGATGAAACCTATCACAAAATAATACAAGCTATTTACAACGAACCCACAGCCAATAACATATGGAATGAGCAAAAACGGGAAGCATTCCCTTTGAAACCTGGCACTTGACAAGGATGCCCTCTCTCACCACTCCTTTCAATACAGTATTGGAAGTTCTAACCAGAGCAATTAAGCAAGAAAAAGAAATAAAGGGTACTCAATTAGGAAAGGAGGAAGTCAAATTCTCTCTATTTGCAGATGACATGATTGTATATTTAGAAGACCCCATCATCTCAGCCCAAAATCTCCTTAAGCTGATAAGCAACTTCAGCAAAGTCTCAGGATACAAAATCAAAGTGCAGAAATCACAGGCATTTCTATACACCAATAACAGAGAGCCAAATTAAGAGCAAACTCCCATTCACAATTGCTACAAGAAGAATAAAATACCTAGGAATACAACTAACAAAGGATGTAAAGGACCTCTTCAAGGAGAACTACAGACCACTGCTCAAGGAAATAAGAGAGGACACAAACAGATGGAAAAACATTATGTGCTCATGGTTAGGAAGAATCAGTATTGTGGAAATGGCCATACTGCCCAAAGTAATTTATAGATTTAATGCTATCCCCATCAAACTACAAATGACCTTCTTCAAAGAACTGGAAAAAAAACACTTTAAACTTCATATGGAACCAAAAAAGAGCCTGCATAGCCAAGACAATCCTAAGAAAAAGAACAAAGCAAGCAGTATCATGCTGCTGGACTTCAAGCTATACTGCAAGGCAACAGTAATCAAAACAGCATGGTACTGGTATCAAACCAGAGACATAGACCAATGGAACAGAACAGAGGCCTCTGGAGCAACACCACACATCTACCACCATCTGATCTTTGACAAACCTGACAAAAACAAGCAATGGGGATAGTATTCCCTGTTTAATAAAAGATTTTGGGATAACTGGCTAGTCATGTGCAGAAAGCAGAAAGTGGACCCCTTCCTGACACCTTACACTATAATTAACTCCAGATAGATTACAGACTTAAAAATAAGACCTACCACTATAAAAACCCGAGAAGAAAACCTAGGCAAAACCATTCAGGACATAGGCATAGGCAAGGACTTCATGACTGAAACACCAAAAGCAATGTCAACAAAAGCCAAAATAGACAAATGGGATCTAATTAAACTTCAGAGCTTCTGTACAGCAAAAGAAACAATCATTAGAGAGAACCAGTAACCAACAGAATGGAAAAATTTTTGGCAATCTACGCAACTGACAAAGGGCCAATATCCAGAATCTACAAAGAACTGAAACAGATTTACAAGAAAAAAAAACAAACAAACCCATCCAAAAGTGGGTGAAGGATATGAGCAGACACTTTTCAAAAGAAGACATGTATGAAGCCAATAAACATATGAAAAAATGCTCATTATCACTGGTCATTAGAGAAATGCAAATCAAAACCACATTGGGATACCATCTCATGCCAGTTAGAATGGCGATCATTAAAAAATCTGGAGACAACGGATGCTGGAGAGGATTTGGAGTAGTGTGATCACTTTTACACTGTTGGTGGGAGTGTAAATTAGTTCAACCATTGTGGAAGACAGTGTGGCGATTCCTCTAGGATCTAGAAATAGAAATTCCATTTGACCCAGCAATCCCATTACTGACTATAAATCATTCTATTATAAAGACACATGCACACACATGTTCATTGCATCACTGTTTACGGTGAAGACCTGGAACCAACCCAAATGCCCAGCAATAATAGACTGGACAAGGAAAATGTGGCACATATACCCCATGGAATACGATGCAGTCATAAAAAATGATGAGTGTGTGTCCTTTGTAGGGACATGGATGAACCCAGAAACCATCATTCTCAGCAAATTGATACAAAAACAGAAAATCAAACACCACATGTTCTCACTCATAGGCGGGTGTTGAACAGTGAGAACATTTGGACACAAAGAGGGGAATATCACACACTGGGGTCCACTGGGGGGGCTACGGGAGGGATTGTGGGGGGAGGGTGGGGAGGGGTAACCTGGGGAGAAATGTCAGGTATAGGAGATGGGGGGATGGTGGCAACAAACCACCTTGCTATGAATGTACCTATGCAACAATCTTGCATGATGTGCACATGTAACCCAGAATCTAAAGTACAATAAAAAAAAATTTTAATAAATAAATAAATATTCAGCAAATTGGATTGGAAATGGTTGTGAGAATAATTAAAAGAAATAAGGCAAGTTTGGCTGAATGTATGGGAATCATAAAACAACTTAATTAGCAATAGACAGCCCCATACGCCAGTGGGTCAGAGGGGATAAGTAACAACTTGCTAGAGAAGCCGTAATGAACTGGCAGGAAAAAATCTAGAGGTCACAAGTGACTGTAAGCTTCCATGCACCAAGAGTTACGTGCTTTATTAAAATATGATATGAAAAGGAATTTTAACAAAACTGAACCCTAAAATAGTCTTCACATTCAGATGGTAAGTTCCATCAAACCTCTAGAAACAGATAATTCTGATGTTAATATTTTCAAAAATATATAAAATGATACAGAGCTTTCAAATGTATTTAGGACCTTGACGTTAAAATCTGACAAAAATAGACCAAGAAAAAAATTATGGACAAATTTTACTTATGAATATGGATAAAGAAATCCTAAATAATATACTAGTAAGATAAGATACAAACATCTAGACTGATTAAAGGTAGAAACATACCCTTTCTCTGCCCTTTTATTATGATGATATATTAATATGTTTCATTGCCAATTGAAAGAAACTGAAGCAAAGCTCTTGCTGCTTTTCCTGAAAGAGGAAGTCATCTTCAGGTTGCTGGAAACTCAGGCAGTGGGAATAAAAATGCCTGCCACCGGGCAATGCCACAGAGACAAATATATTCAAGGTTTATCTACAGAGACACAACAATTGACTGGTATTTTCAGCTTGCAAATGTTCTTAAGTCCCCAGAGTAACATGGAAGCAGAAGAGTGCCACTGAATCAAAAAGGATAGTGGCTAATGTCTTAGCTAAAAACTGTGTAGACAATCTGTCAATGTAGCACTTTCTTAGACTATGGACCTTCTACACCTGTAGAAGTGATGCGTCCTCCAGTTGATCACAAGCCTGCAGGATGAAGGCTCAGAGACAGAATCAAAACTGATATATGGAAAACAAATAAAATTAGATGTAAATGTAGGGACTCAGATTATACCTACTGCCTTAATAATACAAGTCTAGCTTTTATTAAAATATAATATCCTCCACTAGTCTAATTTTCATTATAGGACTAGTGTTTATAAGTTAATTAATATAACTTTTGTATTTTATTTTAATATATTTTATTATATTTTAAGGAATATAATATTATGATTTTCAAAGAATTTTTCAAAAAAACAAAACAGTTGCTAAGTTACCTTTCATTTATGGTCAAAAAATAAAATTGCTTATTATGTTTAGTAATGGAAAGCTATTCTCCTATCATAATAAAAAGCCATTAGCTACAACCATATTTAATAGTGAAACATTAGAGCCAAGTAAGACATCTGCTATCATTATATTTTCCTAAAAATTTTAGCCAATGAAGAGCAACAAAAGAATAAATGAGAAGAATGCTAAAGGGAGACTCAAGATGGCGCTGTGAGAACAACCCAGGATTGGAGCCCTTCTCGTTGAATCCGCAAACGGTGAGTCAGAGCGGCATTTCCAGACTGATCTTTGTTGCCCACAGAACGAGGAAACTCCCAAGTATAAAAAAGACACGGGATGCCAGGCAGTAGGTCTGCCTGGTGAAGCTGGCAGCCGGGGCGGCGGCGGCCGGCCCTACCCAGTAATCCCCACAGGGCGCGCTTGTCCGGGTGCCCTGTTGAACCGGCAACCTGAGACTTGAGAGGGCTGGACTTGAGACTGAACGAGACTTGGACAATAGGCCAGCCCAGGGGATAGCAGGGATAGGGATACCCAGTGGGACGAACAAAACCGCGATTTCAAACTATCCCGAGCAGACGGTCCGAGACGTTCTGTGGGGGAGGGGCGTCCACCACTACCGAGGCAACCCGCCCCAACTGAGATACACGCCCACTGCTGACGCAGCCAGCCATTGCTGAGGCAACCCGTCCCTACTGAGATACATGCCCACTGCTGACGCAGCCTGCTGTTGCTGAGGCAACACACTACAACGAAGAGACTCCGCCGCAGGGCATGGTGGAGACCACAGCAGAGCCGGCAGGAACAGCGCGAATCACACAACAGCAGGGCGGAGCCTCGGCAGCCAAACAGTGGCTAGTCTGCCTTCTAGCTGGGCAGGACACCTGATCGGACATCCAAAAATAAAGCCCAAACCCCTCAACACAGAGCATTTGAGAAAAAAAAAAAGGGGGGGTTTTAATGAGCTCTGTTGCAGCAGAATCAACCATAGCAGCCTAACAGCCCTGACTGAACAACAGAGTGCACAGCTCAGCAATTAAACCCCTATAAAGTACAAACTGTCTCCTCAACCAGCTCCCTGACCCCTCTATATCCAAAAGACTGACATTAGGCAGGCATCATCCTGGGACAAAGAGAGCAGAAAAAGAAACTGGTAGCATCCCTCGCTGTGCCACAGCTACTAGAGGTGCACCCCAGACAAGCAGGGTCTGGAGCGGACCTCAACAGTCGTACAGTGAAGGGGCTAGACTGGTAGAAGGAAAACCAAGCAACAGAAATACTTCATCATCAACATTCTGGGTGTCCACTCAGAGACCCAAACGAAAAGTCAGCAACTACGCAGACGACCAGCGAACAAATCCACAAAGATGGGAAGAAACCAGCACAAAAAGGAGGAAAATACCCAAAACCAGAACACCTCGCCTCCTAGAAAGGACCAAAACTCCTCACCAGCAAGGGAGCAAAGCTGGACGGAGAATGACTGTGACGAAATGACGGAATTAGACTTCAGAAGATGGATAATGAGAAACTTTTGTGAGCTAAAAGATCATGTATTAAATCAATGCAAAGAAACTAAGAACCTTGAAAAAAGATTTGAAAAAAGATTCGAGGAAATGATAACAAGAATGGATACCTTAGAGAGGAATATGAATGAATTAAAGGAGCTGAAAAACACAATACGAGAACTTCGCGAAGCAAACACAAGTTTCAATAGCCGAATTGACCAAGCAGAAGAAAGAATATCTGAAGTCGAAGACCAACTCAATGAAATAAAACGAGAAACCAAGATCAGAGAAAAAAGCGCAAAAAGGAATGAACAAAGTCTCCAAGAAATGTGGGACTATGTGAAAAGACCTAACCTACGTTTGATAGGTGTACCAGAAGGGGACGAAGAGAATGAATCCAAGCTGGAAAATACTCTTCAGGACATCATCCAGGAAAATTTCCCCCACCTAGCAAGACAAGCCAACACTCAATTGCAGGAAATACAGAGAACACCACAAAGATATTCCGCAAGAAGAGCAACCCCAAGGCACATAATCGTCAGATTCAACAGGGTTGAAATAAAGGAGAGAATACTAAGGGCAGCCAGAGAGAAAGGTCGGGTCACCCACAAAGGGAAGCCCATCAGACACACAGCAGATCTCTCAGCAGAAACACTACAAGCCAGAAGAGAGTGGGGGCCAATATTCAACATTCTTAAAGAAAAGAACTTTCAACCCAGAATTTCATATCCAGCCAAACTGAGCTTCAGAAGTGAAGGAAGAATAAAATCCTTTGTGAACAAGCAAATACTCAGAGATTTTATCACCACCAGGTCTGCTTTACAAGAGCTCCTAAAAGAGGCACTACACATAGAAAGGATCAATCAGTACCAGCCATTCCAAAATCACACTGAATGCTAAAGAGCTTCAACAGAATGAAGAATCTACAACAACTAACAGGCAAAACAGCCACTTAGCATCAAAATGGCAGTATCAAATTCACACATAACAATATTAACCCTAAATGTAAATGGACTAAATGCACCAATCAAAAGACACAGACTGGCAAATTGGATAAAAATCCAAAACCCATCAGTGTGCTGTATCCAGGAAACCCATCTCACATGCAAGGATACACAAAGGCTCAAAATAAAGGGATGGAGGAAGATTTACCAAGCAAATGGAAAGCAAAAAAAAGCAGGAGTTGCAATTCTCATCTCTGATAAAATAGACTTTAAAGCAACAAAGATCAAAAGAGACAAAGAAGGCCATTACATAATGGTAAAAGGATCGATAAAACAAGAAGAGCTAACGATCCTAAACATATATGGACCCAACACAGGAGCACCCAGATACATAAGGCAAGTTCTTAATGACTTACAAAAGGACTTAGACTCCCACACAATAATAGTGGGAGACTTTAACACTCCACTGTCAATACTAGACAGATCAACCAGACAGAAAATCAACAAGGATATCCAGGGCTTGAACTCAGACCTGGAGCAAGCAAACCTGGTGGACATTTACAGAACTCTCCACCCCAAATCCATAGAATACACATTCTTCTCAGCACCACATCACACCTACTCTAAAATTGACCACATAATTGGAAGTAAAGCACTGCTCAACAAATGCAAAACAACTGAAATCATAACAAACAGCCTCTCAGACCATAGTGCAATCAAGTTAGAACTCAGAATTCAGAAACCGACCCAGAACCACACAGCTTCATGGAAACTGAACAACTGACTCTTGAATGTTGACTGGGTAAACAACGAAATGAAGGCAGAAATAAAGAAGTTCTTCGAAACCAATGAGAACGAAGACACAACGTGCCAGAACCTCTGGGACACATTTAAAGCAGTCTCTAGAGGAAAGTATATAGCAATAAGTGCCCATATGAGGAGAATGGAGAGATCCAAAATTGACACCCTATCGTCAAAATTGAAAGAGCTAGAGGAGCAAGATCAAAAAAACTCAAAACCCAGCAGAAGACAAGAAATAACTAAGATCAGAGCTGAGCTGAAGGAGATTGAGACACGAAAAACCCTTCAAAAAATCAATAAATCCAAGAGCTGGTTTTTTGAAAAGCTCAACAAAATAGACAGACCACTAGCCAGATTGATTAAAAAAAAGAGAGAGAACAACCAAATAGATGCAATAAAAAATGATAAAGGGGAAATCACCACAGATTCCACAGAAATTCAAACCATCATCAGAGAATATTACAAACAACTATATGCGCATAAACTAGTAAGCCTGGAAGAAATGGATAAATTCCTGGACTCCTGTGTCCTCCCAAGACTAAACCAGGAGGAAGCTGAAACTATGAATAGACCAATAACAAGGTCTGAAGTCGAGGCAGCAATTAAGAGCCTACCTCACAAAAAAAGCCCAGGTCCAGACGGGTTCACAGCTGAATTCTACCAGACACACAAGGAGGAGCTGGTACCATTCCTTCTAAAACTATTTCAAACAATCCAAAAAGAGGGAATCCTTCCCAAATCATTTTATGAGACCAACATCATCCTGATACCAAAACCCGGCAGAGACCCAACGAGAAAAGAAAACTTCAGGCCAATATCCATGATGAACATAGATGCAAAAATCTTCAATAAAATATTGGCAAGCCGATTGCAACAGCAAATCAAAAAACTTATTCATCATGATCAAGTAGGATTCATCCCGGGGATGCAAGGCTGGTTCAACATACGCAAGTCTATCAACGTAATTCACCACATAAACAGAACCAAAAACAAAAACCACATGATTATCTCAATTGATGCAGAGAAGGCATTTGCCAAAATTCAACAGCCCTTTATGCTAAAAACCCTCAATAAACTCGGTATCGATGGAACGTATCTCAAAGTAATAAAAGCTATTTATGACAAACCAACAGCCAATATCATACTGAATGGGCAAAAACTGGAAGCATTCCCTTTGAAATCCGGCACTACACAAGGATGCCCTCTATCACCACTCCTATTCAATATAGTACTGGAAGTTCTAGCCAGAGCAATCAGGCAAGAAAAAGAAATAAAGGGTATTCAAATAGGAAAGGTGGAAGCCAAATTGTCTCTATTTGCAGACGACATGATAGTATACCTAGAAGACCCCATCGCCTCAGCCCAAAAACTCCTGAAACTGATAAGCAACTTCAGCAAAGTCTCAGGATATAAAATCAATGTGCAAAAATCACAAGCATTCGTCTACACCAATAACAGACTTAAAGAAAGCCAAATCAAGAGCGAACTGCCATTCGCAATTGCTACAAAAAGAATAAAATACCTTGGAATACAACTCACAAGGAACGTAAGGGACCTCTTCAAGGAGAACTACAAACCACTGCTCAACGAAATCAGAGAGGACACAAACAGATGGAGAAACATTCCATGTTCATGGTTAGGAAGAATTAATATCGTGAAAATGGCTATACTGCCCAAAGTAATTTACAGAATCAACGCTATCCCCATCAAGCTACCATTGACTTTCTTCACAGAACTGGAAAAAACCACCATGAACTTTATATGGAACCAAAAAAGAGCCCGCATAGCCAAGTCAATTCTAAGCAAAAAGAACACAGCGGGGGGCATCACACTACCGGATTTCAAACTATACTACAAGGCTACAGTAATCAAAACAGCATGGTACTGGTACCAAAACAGAGATATAGACCAATGGAACAAAACAGAGGCACCGGAGGCAACACAAGATACATACAACTATACAATCTTTGATAAACCTGACAAAAACAAGCAATGGGGCAAGGATTCCATGTTTAACAAATGGTGTTGGGAAAACTGGCTAGCCATGTGCAGAAAGCAGAAACTGGACCCCTTCCTGACACCTTACACTAAAATTAACTCCAGATGGATTAAAGACTTAAACATAAGACCTGGCACCATAAAAACCCTAGAAGGAAATCTAGGCAAAACTATCCAGGACATAGGAGTAGGCAAGGACTTCATGAACAAAACACCAAAAGCATTGGCAACAAAAGCCAAAATAGACAAATGGGACCTAATGAAACTCCACAGCTTCTGCACGGCAAAAGAAACAGTCACTAGAGTGGATCGGCAACCAACAGAATGGGAAAAAATTTTCGCAGTCTACCCATCTGACAAAGGGCTGATATCCAGAATTTACAAAGAACTCAAGCAGATTTACAGGAAAAAAACAAACAAGCCCATTCAAAAGTGGGCAAAGGATATGAACAGATACTTTACGAAAGAAGACATATATGAGGCCAACAATCATATGAAAAAATGCTCATCGTCACTGGTCATCAGAGAGATGCAAATCAAAACCACATTGAGATACCATCTCACGCCAGTTAGAATGGCGATCATTAAAAAATCTGGAGACAACAGATGCTGGAGAGGATGTGGAGAAAAAGGAACACTTTTACACTGTTGGTGGGAGTGTAAATTAGTTCAACCATTGTGGAAGACAGTGTGGCGATTCCTCAAGGCCTTAGAAATAGAAATTCCATTTGACCCAGCAATCCCATTACTGGGTATATATCCAAAAGACTATAAATCCTTCTACTATAAGGACACATGTACACGAATGTTCATTGCAGCACTGTTTACAATAGCAAAGACCTGGAATCAACCCAAATGCCCATTGATAATAGACTGGATTGGAAAAATGTGGCACATATACACCATGGAATATTATGCAGCAATCAGAAATGATGAGTTCGTGTCATTTGTAGGGACATGGATGAATCTGGAGAACATCCTCCTCAGCAAACTGACACAAGAACAAAAAATGAAACACCGCATATTCTCACTCATAGGTGGGTGATGAAAAATGAGAACACATGAACACAGAAAGGGGAGTACTAAACACTGGGGTCTATTGGGGGGAAAAGGGGAGGGCCAGTGGGAGGGGGAGGTAGGGAGGGATAGCCTGGGGAGAAATGCCAAAGGTGGGTGAAGGGGAGAAGAAAAGCAAAGCACACTGCCATGTGTGTACCTACGCAACTGTCTCGCATGCTCTGCTCATGTACCCCAAAACCTATAATCAAATAAAAAATTTAAAAAAAAAAAAAAAAAAGAATAAATGAACAGCATAAATATTGAAAAGGGAGAGTCAAGATTATTATTATTTGTAAGTGATGTATACTACTTTAAAATTTGAGAGATAAAACTTAAAAATTATTTAAGAAAGGTAAGTGGCCGAATATAATAATTAATTTGAAAAACATTATATTTTCAATAATGGAAATGAACTCATATAGCAATTAGCTAACTGGAAAAAATCTATCTTTAATAATGATAATTCATATTTCACATAAGTATTTGAAAGACTGTTCTAAGTTAGGTTATCTTGAACATCACCACATTAAAGATGAGGATATGGAGGTACAGAGGTACAATGAGGTTAAATGATTTTTCCACACAGCTAGCGAGTGGAGAAGTCACAGCTAGAGAATAATGAAATGTAGAATAATGAAATATAGAATAACCCAGAGAGCTGCAGGGTCATAATGCCAGCTGGATTCAGCTGTGTGACCAGGTCCCCAGCAGTCTAGTCCACACAACGTCCTACCCCTTGAGGAACAGCCAGTGCAGCACAGTAAGGACGCTGCCCCTGGGACAAAGGATGCCAAAGCCCATGCTCCCAAGGGCCCAAGCACCCAGTTAGACTGCCTGCAAGAGGCCAGGCATATACCACGTCGTGAAGACATGTTTAAAAATAATAATTTATTATCTAAATGCTTTTTAGAAAGATAATATGAAATAGAAAAACAAGAAAAAATAAAATCTTAGGAAACTACAAAACTTGAATGTAGAAGACACTTTTTAATCTGTAGTCCACTGATGGACGTATGACAATTTGTTATTTTCTAGAAATATGCAAAATACTATGAGTTTGCGCACATTTTTTTTTTCTGAGAACTGAAAGTTTTATGCTTTCAAAAACATGGAAAGGCTTATAACTTCCAAAGTGTAATTTGGGTTAGAAAAATAAAAGATTTGAGTAATTCGAGAAATTTACATCTTTCTAGATGGGGAGACAATATGGTAAAGACAGTAGTTCCTCCCTCCACAAAGGAACGTTAATTTCATGCATTTTTTATCAAAATGCAGGCCACATTTTTCAAAAAATAAAAGATAGTTTCCAAAAGTTTTAAATTTTTATGTAGAGAAATAAATGTTCAGTGGTAAGCTAGACATTGTTGAAAAAATAATGGAGGGTGCCCTTTTTAGTGATTCAAAAATATTACAACACTATAATAACTGAAAAATTGATACTCTTATAGAAAGTCAAGATTCTAAAAATGAAATACATACACATGTTTTTATAATTGAATAATTGTGTCCTCCAAATAAATGAAGCAGTTATAAGTTATCCAGTGAATGTGAGTTGGAAAATCGGCAACCCAGTTTGAAATAAGAAATTAAACAACTACTTAACACCTATGCCCAAATTTGATTCCAGATGGATTATGATTACATTATTTAAATGGTTTAATGATCTAAATTTTAAAACTGTGAAGCAGACTTAGGTTTAAGATGGCTGACCAGAGGCACATGGAACTCACCATCTCCATAAAGAAAGATGACAACAGTGAGTAGATAATTTTATGTCAAATAGAGCATCTAAGAGAGAACTCTGGAGTTCAGCAGGGAAGTGACAGGGAATCTCTGAAACACAGAAAGACAGTGAAGAAAAATGGCCAGCTTGGCCAGGGTTGGCTTGAAGCCAGGAGAAACTCCCCAGGGTCAGAGAGAGGTGAAAGTTTCCCAGTGGTCCCCTATTCCCACCACAAATTCTTGGGCACATTGCCTCAGACTAGTATAGGAGCTACCTGGAGTCCACATGATGGCATTGTTCCAGAAAGAAAGTTCACACTTGGTTGCACACACCTTCTCAAGGCCCAAGTAACCACCTCATGGCATCATTTTGAGAACCCATTCCCCACCAGACAACATCCTGCCCTGAGACTCAAAAGTCTTTGTACCTCCACATTCTTGGAGCCCTGTTAACATTTGCATCACATTCACCCAGAGGTTTGCCAGCTGGATCCAACCCTGTGATGAGGTCCCCAGCACTCTAGCTCACACAGTGTCCTTTATCCTGAGGAACAGGTAGTGCAGCACAGTCAGGAGGCTGCCCTTGGGACAAAGGCTGCCAAAGCCCATGTTCCAAAGATCATAAGAGCAGCATGCCTGGGGCTGCTGCCACTGATGGCAGCCCCATCCTACCCCCAAGCAGCAGAGCCACTGCACACTGGCAGGTGTTTTTATGAAGTCTGGGGACTGGCCCACTACCCCCTGGATGGGTAGCCATCCAGGGGCCTGAAGATGGGTCCACCCTGCCTACTGCCCCTGCTGTCACTGCCCACATGCGTTGTCCTGATGCCTGAGAATTGATCTTCCCTGCCTACAGCACATGGTGTACTTGAGCACCGTTAGCAGACCTGGGGACAGGCCCACCTGCCTGCCACAGCTAGAGCCCATGAGCACAATCAGGGGGCCTGGCAACAGGTCTAGCCCATCCATTGCCAGGGTATGCATATGTAATCTGGGCACATGCAGACAAGCCCACTCTGCCTGCAGCCTCTCGTGGCAGTACTTTCATGCATCCTCTGGGGCTTGAGAATTGATCCACCCTACCTGTCAATGCTGGCACCCATGCACACCACCCAGGGTATTGAAGATAAGCTCACTTAATCTGCCACCACCACTGCCGGTGCCCCAGCATCCCATCAGGGGGCCTGCAAATCAAACAACCTGCCCACCGCAGCCTGTACCTGTGTGCACCATGGAGGGGCCTGAGGACAGAGATGCCCAAGAGTTAGCTCACTGTTATTACTGTCATTACTAATGCCACTCATGCCACCCAGAGGCCTGAGGATCCACCTACCTAATTGGCCCACCTCTACCACTACCAGCACTTGAACAATCCAACTGGAGGCCCCAAAATTGGCACATCCAGCTTACAGCTGCCACCACTCGTGCCCAAGGACCAGCTTACCTGACATTCCTGTCCCCAGCAAACCCTCACCACATACTCCACTAACAACTGTAGCCTAGGCCACTGAGGAACTCAAGTACCACTGATACTGATTACAGAAGAAATTATGCAGAGACTATTGCAACCACTCAGAATCAAAGCCAAAGTGCCCTACCCAAACAACAATAGATACATCAATATGAAATAATCGTTCTACATAAAAACCAATCTGTGATATTAGAAGCAGTACAGTTATAGTAGATGAACAGAAATCAATGTTAGAACACCAGAAACATGGAAAAGCAAGAAAAAATAACATCTGCAATGGAAAACAATAATTCTCCAGCAATGCCTTCTAACAAAAAATAAATCTATGCAATACAGGAAAAAGAATTCAAAATAATGTTATTAAAGAAGCAAAGATACAAAAGAACACAGATAGACAATACAAAAAAGCAGAAAAATAATTCGTGATCTGAGAAATTCAACAAAGAAATAGATATTATTTTAAAATAAACAAATCCTGAACTCAGTAATTCAGTAAATAAAATTAAAATGCAAGTAAGAGCTTAAACAATAGACTAGATCAAGCAGAAGAAAGAATTTCTGAATTTGAAAACAAATTTTTTTGAAATAACCCAGCAAGACAAAAAAATATAATAAGGAGTAAAAGAAAAATTTTAAGCCTATGTAACATATGGAACACCATAGAGCAAACAAATTTTTAAATTTTGAAAGTTTCAGAAGGAGAAGGAATGAGCAAAGTATAGAAAATCTTTCAGAAAGAAAAAAGAAATAAAGTATTTCCCAAACAAGCAAAAGCTGAGGGTGTTCATCACCACTAGACCTGCCCTAGAAGAAATGTTATGGGAGTCCTACACAAAAAGATTTTACCAAAATACTCTTGAAACTGATAAACAAATTTACTAAAGTGTCAGAATAAAAATTAGTATACAAACTCAGTGACATTCCTATACTTGAATGACTAGCTAAAAAAGAAATCAAGAAAGCAATTTCATGAACAATAGCCATCAAAAAATAAAAATATCTCAAAATAAGTTTAACCAAGGAGGCAAAAGATGTCTACCATAAAAACTATAAAACACAAATAAAAGAAACTGAAGTTGACACCTACAAATGGAAAGATATCCAAAAGTCATAGATTGGAAGAATTAGTATTGTTAAAATAACTATACTACCCAAAGTCATCTATAGATTCAGTGCATTTCTATCAGAATACCAAAGATATTCTTTTATTTCTGTGCACCTGCAGGCCCAATACCATGTTTAAACTACCAAGGTTTGAAGTTTGCACCTTCTGAAGCAATGGCCTGAGCTGTACATTGGCCCCTTTTAGCCAAAGCTAAGGTGCAGAGCACCAAGTCTGGAGACTGCAAAAAGCAGCAAGGCCCTGGGCCCAGCCCAAGAAACCATTTTTCCTTCCTTGGCCTCTCTTGGCTTGTGATGGGAAGGGCTGCCATGAAGGTCTCTGGCATTCCCTGGAGACATTTTCCTCATTTTCCTGGGGATTAAGGACAACAAGACATTTCCCCATTGTCCCCATTGGCTCCTTGTTATTTATGCAAATTTCTGCAGCCAGCTTGAATTTCTCCTGAAAAAATGGGGTTTTCTTTTCTATTGCATTGTCATGCTGCAAATTTTCTGAACTTTTATGCTTTGCTTTCTTTTTAAACGTAAGTTACAATTCCAAACCATATCTTTGTGGATACATAAAACTGAATGCTTTTAACAGTATCCAAGTAACCTCTTGAATGCTTTGCTACTTAAAAACTTCTTCCACCTGATGACCTAAATCAAATCATCTCTCTCAAGTTAAAACCTTCACAAACCTCTGGGCAGGGGCAAAATGCTGCTAGTCTCTTTGCTAAAACATAGCAAGAGTCACCTTTGCTCCAGTTCCCAACAAGGTCCTCATCTCCAACTGAAACAAGCAGCATTTGGTCAAAGCCATTCAGCAAGTCTCTAGGAAGTTCCAAACTTTCTCAAGTCTTTCTGTCTTCTGAGCCCTTCAAGTCTCTAGAAAGTTCCAAACTTTTTCATGTTTTCCTATCTTCTTCTGAGGCCTCCAAACTGTTCAAACATCTGCTTGTTACCCAGTTCCAAAATAACTTCCACATTTCCGGGTATCTTTACAGCAGTGCCCCACTACCCAGAACCAATTTCTTGTATTAGCCTGTTCTCACGATAATAAAGACATACCCAAGACTTGGTAATTTATAAAGAAAAGAAGTTTAATTGACTCATGGTTCCATTGGGAGGAGACCTCACACTAGGATATCATCTTACTTCTGAAAAAATGGTCACAATCAATGAAGTGGTGAAAAGGGAACACCCTGGAAATGTAAACTAGTACAACCACTATAAAAAACATTGTGAAGATTGCTCAAATATCTAAATCTACCATTTGATCCAGCAATCCCACTACTGGGTATCTACCCAGAGGAAAAGAAGTCATTACATTAAAAAAAAAATTTAAACACATGTTTATAGCAGCACAAATTGCAATTGCAAAAATATGAAACCAGCCCAAATGCTCATCAAGCAACAAGCAGATAAAGAAAATGTGGTATAAACCATGCAATACTACTCAGCCATAAAAATATATGAAATAATGGCATTTGCAGCAACCTGGATGGAATTTGGAGATCATTATTCTAAGTGAAGTAACTCAAGAAATGGAAAACAAAACATACGTTCTTACTTATAAGTGGGAGCTGAACTATGAGGATGCAAAGGCAAAACAATGATACAATGGACTCTGGGGACTCAGGGGAAAGGGTGGCTGAAGGATAAAACACTACACATTGGGTACAGCGTGTATGCTTGGGTGATGGGTGTACCAAAATCTCAGAATTCGCTACTAAAGAACTTAACAGGTAACCAAACACCACCTGTTTCCTAAAATCTATTGAAATAAAATTTTTAAAAATGTTCTAGCATTTAATAGCACAGTAGAGTGACTATAGTTAATACCAATGTGTTGTATATTTCAAAATAACTAGAAGAAAAGATTTGAAATGTTGCCAAAACAAAGAAATGATATATGTTCAAGGTGATGGATATCCTAAATATCCTAATTTGATCATTACATGTTGTATGCATTGTCAGAATATCGCATGTGCCCACAAATATGTACAATTATTATGCACCAATTTAAAAAAACAGGGTTTCAGAAGAAAACTGACTTTTTATAATCATGGAGGTGGAGAACATTCATGAAAAACATGACAGCAAACTCAATAATTAAAACGTAAAACAGTAGTAAATGTGTTTATATAAAACTTCAAACTTTCTTATGACAAATACCTGATTTTCTTCCAGCAATGTTAGCAAGTTGTTAGAAGAATCCATGTTGTATATCTATCTGTTCCACCCATCAAAGACAAGTTACCTCAGTAAATAGGCTTTTGCAAACCAACCCTTCTGAGACCCAGAGTTTCTGACTCAGCCCATCAGGGATTAACTTTCCAGTAAATGCACTTCTAAATATAAACCAATCAACACAGTCTCATACAAGCAACTGAGCTTCTGCTAAAGGGACTTCAACTTACTTCTTCCTCTGGAAGTTTCTTAATCCCTGGCCACTTTCCAAAAACCCTATACAAAACCATCACTCAGTGCCTGATCAGCATCTTTTATTTTATTTATTTATTTTTTTAATTTTTATTGGATTTTAGGTTTTGGGGTACATGAGCAGAGCATGCAAGACAGTTGCGTAGGTACACACATGGCAGTGTGCTTTGCTTTTCTTCTCCCCTTCACCCACATTTGGCATTTCTCCCCAGGCTATCCCTCCCCACCTCCCCCTCCCACTGGCCCTCCCCTTTTCCCTCCAATAGACCCCAGTGTTTAGTACTCCCCTTTCTGTGTCCATGTGTTCTTTTAATATAATAACCAGTAACTTCAGCTTTTTAATTCAGATATTGAATGATGCCTCATCATGTTATGTATATATGTTAATATACATGGTATGAATTTCTGCTATAGGCAGAAAGTCCTATGAATAGGAAAACAGACAAAGGATATGAAGATTTATTTCACAAAAGAAGAAAATAAAATGCCAGGAAACTATTTAAGAGCATGGCCAGTCTTACTGGTAATTTAAACAAAATTGTTAAATAAAAGAACAGGCATTCATTTATTTTCCTTTTGGAAGGCAAGGGCAGCAGAAATTGATAATAGCTAATTTTAATAATAGCATGAGAAAAATGGGCATTATTACACATTGTTGCTGTGAATAAATAAGGTTAGTTAAAATTCGTTAAAGGGCCTTCTATTTAATTTTTTTGCAATTATATTTTTAATCTTTGAAAGAACTTTCAAATTTTTTTAGTATTCTCTTAAATCTGTTCTTATTTTATTTAAAAAATGATTTTCTGAATATTCTAATTACAGGTTTTTTTAAAGTTTTATTTATCAGAACATGTTTCCTCCATTAGCTTTTTTGTTTCATTAAGTTTTTTATAAGACTCATTGCTGATTTTCAATTTCCTCATGATATGGTGATCTCTGGGTTATGTTCATATTTAGGAATAAAAAAATGATGAGGCTGGGCATGGTGGCCCAGGCCTGTAATCCCAGCACTTTGGGAGGCCAAGTCAGGTGGATCACGAGGTCAGGAGTTTGAGACCAGCCTGGTCAATATGGTGAAACACTGTCTCTACTAAAAATACAAAAATTAGCCGGGCATTGTGGCACATACCTGTAATCCTAGCTACTCGGGAAGCTGAGGCAGAAGAATGGCTTGAACCCAGGAGGCAGAGGTTGCAGTGAGCCAAGATTGCACCACTGCACTTCAGCCTAGGTGACAGAGTGAGACTCCATCTCAAAAAACAAACAACAACAACAACAAAAATCTGATAAAACAAAAAACAAATGACTAGCTTGTAGGCTTTCTTTGCTATGTTCTAGGAAGGTCTAACTCCTCACTAGGTCTGTCTTTTTAATGTGAAGTTTTTCTAGGGTTACTTGGCATTTTCTGGAGTTTATTGTAAAGCATATGTGTTGGAGTAGAAGTGACCTACATTTAGGCCTGAAGTCCCACAAATAGCACAACAAAAAGTTTTACTCTGGAAAAAAATCAGCTTATACATTTGTTTCCTGATTTATCACTTTAGACAAGAATTCTTCACCTTTTCAGAAAGAGTGGTAAGGATTTGTTCCTTTCACTCTTCATCTTTCTTTGTACAACTACTAAAAAACTCAATTCTCTCTCAATTCCTGGTTTCCAAACTCACCCTCCCATATCCCATTAGCCCTCAGGCTGTTCTTTTTCTTAGAGGCCCTAATGGAGTTCACGTTTCCTCACTGTTCCCTGTCCATTCCGTTATATGGAATCTTCCTTCTTCTGGATAAAATTGTCTTAAGGAACTAGTTGAATTTGAGCCAATATGACAAATCATTTCATGCTAAAGGATGCTTTTGAGTCAGTCTCCCTAGAAAACATTGGAATTTTAACTAAATTACTGAATTAATAGCTTAATCTAAGGTGCCCCCTGTATGTGTGAGAATGGATTGGATGATTTTAAAATCTGAGCAAGATTTCTAAAAGAAGTGCTTTGAGTGATTGGGAACTGAAAATGAGAAGGATGAAGAATTACGAGTGTATTTGGGATGAGTAAAATAAATACACACACAATTTAAGTGTCATAACCAATAAGGAAATTCCATTGTCTTACTTTAAAAAAGAAGTCCCAATGCTGGACTACTTCAATTTTAGGAGATTCAAGCTCAATGACGTATGTCGTGGAGGTCCGGAATCTTTATGTCTTTCATCTCTGCCAACCTCAGGTCAGCAACCCCTCATGACCACACGATGTTTACCCCTGTTCTAGTAATGGAAGCATCATGGTGGTTTAAAGACGGGATTGAAAATTGCAGCAAGTTGGAACTCTGCAGCCATAAGGAATGAGGAAGTCATTTAGAGACAGCTGCCTCCAACGGTGCCTTGTTTAGTCTTAACTACTGAACCATCGGAGAAGTTAAGAGAGGTGGCTTTCATTTTCTTTCAGTGATTCAACATGTGCCATGTAAGCTTAGATGTGGATATAGAGAAGACAATGAGAATATCAGCACCGTATAGTTAATCAGAGCTAGAGACAGACATTCTTCATAAAAATATTCATTAGTCTGAAAAGGGGATCAAAGAGAATTTTTTTCTGCAGCTATGAAATGACTCTTCTTTCTTCATCCCACCATTTTCGTTTCACTGTTGGTAAATTCCAAAGCATCTCCTTAGACTCTAAAGACTATAGGCAGACTAAGATATAGTTCTCCTCCAGACATTTTATTCACATTTAGTATAGTAGATGTTAAAAATTTGAACTGCCTTACTCAATGCAGGTTTGACGGTACTCACTAGCAGCCCAAGCCTGGTACAGCTTGATAAGGGTTGCCAAGGAGACAGACAGCTGGTTTAATGATAGCTGATAACAGTCCTTTCAAAGCCTTCACACAGTCCAGGAGGGGAGGGAAAGTGAGAGAGAAATAAACGAGGGCTGAGATGAGTAGGTGCACTGAGGTTTCTCTTCAGCATTTCCTCCTCCTAACCCAGGACTTAATGGTATGATGGTGATATAACTTGATACAACTAAAGAGTTTATTGGCAGGCACATAATGCTCTCTCACTAAGCTAATTTATGTTCTGCTTATGTTGACCAGTGCACAATGCAATGAAAGTGATATGAGTTATGAAAAAGTAAAGTGAACTCTGTAGGGTATCATTCAATTAGTTTCTCTACAGAACACAATTCTGTGTAACCTGTCAGAACCACTGAAATGCATCCCTTCCCCCACCCCACCCAAAGCACAGCCTACTGTGAGAGGGAGGCTCACTTGCTCTCTGAATTTTTTATTTGTGATGTGAAAATTTTCACTTTTATATTCTCGTTTCTTTCCATGTAGTAGTTTCTAAATACATCCAAAGCTATTTAATTACATAATTTAAAATGTAGACTAAGAAAAAAAACCCCTGCAGGCTAGATAATCTGTCTGTAAATACTGAAGTCAAACAAATAAGACAAAATTTAACATCTTTGCAAATCCATTTGGGATTTTTTCAAACCAACTACTGAACTATTTATACAATAAAGCTTAACATTTAATAGCATTTTATAATTGATTTTTATTGCTGTTTGAGTTTGAAGTGATGGAAAGGGCAGACCTGATGGTCTTTGCAATTTCTTTAATGGATAACACATTTCACATTTAACTTTTGGGAGTCTCAGGTCAGGG
Organism: Callithrix jacchus; assembly: GCF_049354715.1. Classification (NCBI taxonomy): domain Eukaryota; kingdom Metazoa; phylum Chordata; class Mammalia; order Primates; family Cebidae; genus Callithrix; species Callithrix jacchus. The sequence goes on from NC_133517.1 coordinate 14,124,510, forward strand.
ACCATGAAAGTTTGGTCTCTTCATGAGCTGCCCAGTAATTTAGCTCCCCAGATAACCTGGAATTCCAGCTGTATTCCTAGATGAAAGGCATCTCTTAAGCAATCTTGGAAGGTCTGAACTAATTTCTCCAGAATAAGTTTGTTGACACACATAGTTTGCCATGAGCATCTTTCTGTTAGGTAACCACAGTTTAAAATAGGAATTTGTAATCTTCAAATTGGAAGGGTTTTAATTCATACAATTTTGGAAAAGCAGAATAAATAATATAATTTTTTAAATAACTTGCCCCTGGTAATTAAGTTTCTGAAGGGCAAAATCAAGCTGCTTAAAAAGAGACCATTTATATGCTAATAGGTATGAAAGTTTAAAAGAAGAAAATATGTATAATTTTTGTAATAGTATCATGAAACCATAGTATAGGAAAATATTTGGGGCAAAGAAGTACGGAAATGTGTCTCTTAATGTCAGGAATGTGTTTTGAGAAATGATCTGTTAGGCGATTTTGTCCTTATGTGAGCATGATAGAGTGTATTTACGCAAACCTAGATGGTATAGCCCACTACAAACCTGGACAATGTGTAATCTACTGAATCATGTAGGCCATTATAACACCATGTTTGTAATGGTGTAATACACAGATTATCTAGCCTGCAGGGGTTTTTATTTCTTAGTCACATTATAACATATTTGTGTATTTAAACATACTTAAACACAGAAAAGGTGCAGTAAAAGTACAACATTATAATCTTATGGGACAAACTATACAGTCTGTCATTGACTGAAATGTCTTTATGGAGAACATGACTGTAACACTTGTTCCCCTCTCTGTTTCCAGAAAGATAGTCTTTTTTTCCCCACAATTATTTTTTATTCTTTAAAATCAGAAGAAAGAAAAATACATCACGTCAAAACAAATTACAACACAACTAATTTTAGCTGGGTGTGGTGGCTCATGCCTATAATCCCAGCACTTTGGGAGGCCAAGGCAGGTGGATCACTTGAGGTCAGAAGTGTGAGACCAGACTGGCCAACGTGGCATAACTCTGTCTCTATTAAAAATCCAAAAATTAGCCAGGTGTGGTGGTGGGTGCCTGTAATCCTAGCTACTCAGGGTGCTGAGGCAGAAGAATCACTTGAACCCAGGAGGTGGCAGTTGCAGTGAGCAAAGATCATGCCACTGTACTCCAGCCTGGGTGACAGAGCAAGACTCTGTCTCAAAAACAAAACAAAACAAAACAAAAAACAAATTATCTCACAACTCATTTTGAATCTCAACTATTTAGATATTTTTATTTTGTTAACTCTATTCCAATCTATTAATTTTTAGTCTGCTTGTGTGTGTATATTTGTATTTTCCTTTGACTGAAACTGTCCTCGTGCTTATATTTACCTGCTTATTACATGTCTCACCAAATAAAATGTTAAGTTTCATCAAGGTAGGCATTTCATTTTGTTGACTACCTTATCCTAGAAGCCTATAACATTGCCTAAGACTCAAAATCTTTCTTAATCAATTTGATAAACAATGGAACTATTTTTTATCTAGAGTATCTCAATCTTATATTAGGGAAGTAAAATTACTATTTGCCTGGCCTGGTGTGGTGGCTCATGTCTGTAATTCCCAGCACTTTGGGAGACCAAGATGGGAGGATCACGAGGTCAAGAGATCGAGATCACCCTGGCCAACATGGTAAAACCTCACCTCTACTAAAAATACAAAAATTAACTGGGCATAATGGCATGAACCTGTAGTCCCCCCTGTAGTCTCAGGAGTCTGAGGCAGGAGAATCACTTGAACCCAGGAAGTGGGAGTTGCAGTAAGCCAAGATTGCACCACTGTACTCCAGTCTGGTGACAGAGCAAGACTCCATCACTCCATCACACACACACACACACACACACACACACACAATTACTGTTTTGCCAAAACATCTTTGAGATTGCCTAAATTCAGTGTTCTCGTAGGGGCTGTCGTATTCTGCCAAACACAATGAATAGGTATGAAGAAATTATAATTTCATTGAAAGACAGTACTTTAAAGAATTAGAAAATAACATAAGACATCTAATTAATTGTGTCATAAATGATAAATTCCAGAATAGTTTTGAAAAGGTAAGTATGTAGTGGACTCAGAAAGTTCAGTAGACCCTTGATATGGGTTAGAGCTGAATTGTGCTCCCCTTTAAAATTTATATATTGAACTCCTAGCTTCCAGCATCCAAACTGAGATTGCATTTGGAGATAGGCCCTTTAAAAAAAGTAATTAAGGTAAAATGTGTTCATATGCTTGGGCCTTAAGTCAATGACTGATGTTATTCTAAGAAGCAAAGATAAGGAGATGGCCAGTGCACAGAGAGGTGACACAAAGCACAAGGAAGTGATGAAAGCACAGCCTAATTTCTCCTTGCTGCTTATAGCAAAATGTGGGAGGACAGAGAAATTGAAAGCACTGTTAAGCAAATACAAGCTAGAATCTGAAGATTTGAAAAATTCTCAGACTATCCACGTTGCAACAGATGAAAAATTATATTCTGGGGAGAAAAATCAAGTGTGTTGCCATTTGATAGATTACAGGTATGTGACTTCCGGATCCAATCAGCCATATCAGCAGAAGCCAGGAATAGAGATGGGAGTCGTACCAGCAAAAATGCCAACTTGGATTGAAGGTAAAGAGGATGAGACGAAGTTAAAGAAGACTGTCTGATTTCTGGGATTCTACAGAATGACCAATAGAGCTATTTGGCTGTGAACATGTGTAATCCTTCAAGAAAAAGCAAGAATGACCCAGAAGGCCGTCCAGACGTCCACAGAACTGCTACTGCCCCCACCACAGGCCCAGAGGACACTGGCCTGGGGTAGAGTGCTGTCTCCTCCTAAATTCCAGGAGTATCAGGGCTACTGCCCAGAACTGGTGGGGGGTGAGCAGGATCTTTGCCCTGATAATCCCAGAAGACAGAGCCACCCCAGTGAGCCTGGAGCCAGAGAATTATTCCTGAGCCTTTAAAATGTAATGAAATCTGACTTGCTAGGTTTGCGACTTGCTTGGGACCCATCACTTATTTCTTATTTCTGTTTTTCCTCCTTTGGTATGGAAATGCCTCTCTTTTGGTATTTTAAAAGCACTATGTCTCATTTTGTAGATTCACAGTTGAGGAATTTTGCCTCAGAATAAATCATACCTCAAGAGACATTAATTTTCTCACAGTTCTGCAGGGCTTTATACCATCACCGCTCTGTGCCCCGGCCATCTCCTAATCTTTGCTTCTTAGAATAACATCAGTTATTGGATTAAGGCCCAAACATGGGAACACATTTTTCCTTAATTACTTTTTTAAAGATCCTATCTCCAAATACAGTCATATTTTGAGTTGCTGGGGGCTAGGAACTTAACATATGAATTTTTGTTTCATTAATTTGTGTATGAGTTGAGGTCGAGTTCAAGGTTTATTTTTACTGTATAGATGTTACTGTATAGTTTTTCTGCCTTCACTCATGGAACACATTTGTTTTCATGGAATTACTTTAACATCTTTGTTGAAATTAGTTTATTGTATAAAGAAAAATATTTCTGAACTTGATTCTGTCCTACTAATATATTTGAATATTCCAATGCCAATATGATGGTCTTGCTTATTGGTAATAGATAGTCTTCAAGTCAGATGGTATAAAATCACAATTTTTGACTATTCTAGATTCTTTATAATGTGTTTGTTAATTCTCAATATTAGGGTTATTCTGGCCACATAAAGCTAGATGGGAGGGGATTCACCTTTCACTATTTTCTAAAGAGTATACATTAGACTGTTTTTATCCCTTTCAAGTGTTTGACAATCAAATACTTCAGGTTTGAAGAGGTCAGTGAGGAAAGAGTTTTACAATAAATCTGATTTCTTTAATACGTTTGCTTAAACGTATAATACATTTGCTTAAACGTATAATAGGTTTGCTTAGGTTTCTATTTCATCCGTGTAAGTTTTGACGGTTGTGTTTTTCAAGAATTTCTATTTTTATGCTGTTATCGAATGGCATAAAGTTGCTCAAAATACTCCTTTACTGTCTTTTTAATGTTTATAAGATCTGTCGCAAAATCTACTTTTTTATTTGTTATAAATAATTTGTGGTTTTTTAAATAACAACTTTTTTTTTAGTTTTTCTTTTTGATCTTTTGAATACCAATCCATTAATCTTTTTCAAAACTGACTTCTGGCTTTGTTGATTTCCTCTACAGTTTAACTATTTCCTATTTATTTGATTTATTCTCTATCTTTATTTTCTCATGCCATTTATTTTAGGGGTAATTTTAATATTTTTTCTGCATTCTTAAAGTAGAAAATTAGATCAATTTTAATTTTTCTGAATTTCAAAATTATGAATGTCTAAACATTTTTAGCTGCTGCCCATAAATTTTGATATATTAGTATTTTCCATTTTCATTATAATTTAATTCATAATAATTTCTAATTCTTTCTGTGATTTGTTTGGCTCATGGTTTATTTATAGTCTGTTTTTAAATATCAAAATAATAGGTTTTTATTAAAATTTTATTGCTATGGATTTATAAAATAATCCTACTGATGTTAAAAAGCATACATTGTGAAATTTTATGTTATACCTTGCTTAACTTTCCATGTGCATGTGAAAGAGTATGAATTTTGTAGTATTATGTATACCATTTTATAGATGTTAATTGGGTCAGGGTGGATTCTAGTGCTACTAAAATCTTTTTTTTTTTTTTTTCCCAAGTGGAAAATAACTTATTGAGACCCCGCCAGCTGCAAAATCTGTTCCTGGCATTAAGCTCCTTTCCCTTTGCAATTCAGTCTTTCTTGCATGGTCCCATGAAAGCTTCTTACCCTCCATGGTCTGGAAGTGGCCATGGCCAAACTGGGAGGTGGTGTCAACGAACTTAAGTCCAATCTTCTCCAGAGCCCACCGCTTAGTCTGCATCAGCAAGGACTTGCAGAGGGTGAGCACTAGCTTCTTGGTTCCCACCATACAGCCCTTCAGCATGACAAAGTCATTAGTCACTTCACCACAGTAGACAAAACCACCCAGAGGATTGATGCTCTTGTCAGACAGGTCATAGTCAGTGGAGGCATTGTTCTTGGTTAGCTTGCCATCCTTGATAAGGTACCCCTGGCCAATCTTATAGACCTTCTTGTTGATCTCAGTGTGGTGATGGTAGCCTTTCTGCCCAGCATGTGCCACAGAGAAGGCCACACAGGCAGGATGTCATGCCCCAATAGAGGCCACCTTGTGCAGGCCTCAGTCAGTCTTGTGGGGCAGCTTTTTGGTGTGCCAACAACTGGTGACCCCTTCATAGCCTTTGCCCTTGGTCACCCCAATGACGTCAGTCATCTCGTCCTGCCCAGACATTTGGTTCAGTTACCTGCTGCTCCAGCCTCTCACAGGCCCAGTCCAGCTTCTTGGCCACAGTGCCTCCATTCACCTGGATCTCCATCAGGTGGGCCTTCTTCTGGTGCAGAGGAAGCAGACGCATCTGAATGTGGGCAATGAAGTCGATGACTTGGCAGTACTTCTTCATGCTGCTGAGGTCCTTCTCCAGTTCTTGCCATCCTCATCGTACCATTTCTTGCAGTACTTGGTGAAGGCCTTCTTCTTAGATTCATTCCAGTTCTTACAGAAATGACTCTTTCACTCATTGCTGATGTGCTCAGCGTAGACGGTCTTGAAGGTCTGGAGGCCTTGAGGAGTTTCCATGTAGTCCACAATGTGCACAACTACCATAGGTGGTGTCACCACAGTGGTCACTGTGGCTACACCTTCTTGTTCACCTTGGGTCCTGGCCTGTCAACGTCCCGCATGATGTGGGTCATGCCAGCCTTGTATTCCAGGAAGGCTGTGAGGTGGACTGGCCTGGAAGAGTCATCCTTAGGAAGTCTTCACCTTCCCACAATGCCTACTGCTGTGCTTCAGAGGCAGGAAGCCCAGGGACCCATGTCTGGGAGCAGAGAACTTTCTGTGAGACATCAGGCTGGCATATGCCACTGATAGAGCTAAAATCTTTTATATTATTCTAACTTTTATCTCATTACTCTATTAATTACTAAGGATCATATCTTGCTTTAGCTATATTACTTTATATATTTTTAAGCTAGTAAATACTTATACATGTATAATTGTTTTAGCTTCATGATTAACTGAATCATTATCATTATAAAGTGGCCAAACAATTCTTTTCTAAAACCTATATTTTCTGTCACTAATATAGTCACCCAACTTTTTCATGACTAGTGTTTTCTGGATATATTTTTCTTTTTACTTTTAATTTATCTTTGTCATTGTATTTAGATCATGTCTCTTGGAGGCAACATACAAATAGGCCTTGTTAATATAGTCTGATAATTTCACTTTGTAATTTGATTTTTAATCCATTTACATTCAATATAAATATTAATATGATATCAGCTTGCCATTTGAATTCCTACATTGGCATTTTAGGTAGATAATTTAGCAGTATCTTTAAGTGACAATTCTTTGGAACACAATATACTTTCTTAACTTACCACTCCTTTAGATTTAATATTTTACCACTTCCAAAAAGCCATCACAAACAAACACATATTATATAATTCCATTCATATGAAGATCCAGAATAGAAAAATCTACAAAGGCAAAGAGTATATCAGTAGTCACTTAAGCCTTTTTGCATTTGTACAAAGGAAAAAGCTTTTGGAATTTTTATACAGATTACATTTAATGTGTATGTCACTCAGATCTTTGCTAGTCTTGACATCCTAACAATATCGTCCTTTTTTTGAGATGAAGTCTCAGTCTGTTACCCAGGCTGCAGTGCAGTGGCACTATCTTGGCCAGGCTCGTCTCAAACTCCTGATTTCAAGTCATTCACCTGCCTCAGCCTCCCAAGGTTCTGGGATTACAGGCGTGAGTCACCATGCCTGGCCTATCACATATTTTTAAGTTTTAAAGTTTTTCTTCTGTTATTGATTTCTAGCTTCATCCTATTGTGGTCATAAAAATATTTTGTATGATTTTTATCTTTTAAAGTTTATTTTGGTACTTTTCTCGTGGCCTAACATATAGATTATCCTGGTGAATGTTCTTTTTATTTGTGTTTGCTTGTTTGAGATGGAGTCTTGCTCTGTCACCCAGGCTAGAGTACAGTGGTGTGATCTCAGCTCACTGCAATCTCTGCCTACTGGGTTCGAGCAATTCTCCTGCCTCAGCCTCCCGAGTAGCTGGGACCACAGGCGTGTGCCTCCATGCCTGGCTAATTTTTGTATTTTTAGTAGAGATGGAGTTTCACCATGTTGGCCATGATGATCTCGACCTCCTGACTTCGTAATCTGCCCATCTCGGCCTCCCAAAGTTCTGGGATTATAGGCATGAGCCACTGCGCCAGGCCTATCCTGGAGAATGTTTTATCTGCACTTGAGAAGCATGTGTATTCTGCCATTATTGGGAAAAGTGTGCTATACATGTCTGTTAGTCTAGCTGGTTTATGGCATTATTTACGTCTTTTATTTCTTTATTGATCCCAAGATGCTCCATCCATTAATGAACATGATGCATTAAATCTTCTAATATTGTAGAACTATTTCTCCCTCCAATTCTGGCAATATTTATTTCATGTGTTTTGAGACTCTGTAGTCTGGTGAATACTGGTTTAATTCTTACTTCTTTTCCAAGAATGGACTCTTTCGGCAACAGTGAATGTGTGTCTTTGTTTCTTATAACAGTTCTTATATAGAAGTTTTTGGCTGGATTAATATATTCATATCAGCTCTTTTATGCTCACTATTTGCTTTGAACATTTTTTTTATCTCTTCATCTCAATTTATCTTTGGGTCTACAGGGAATCTCTTGGAGACTGCATATAGTTGGATGATGTTTTATTGTTGTTTGTTTCTTCCTTCTACTAGTCTCTGTTGTTTGGTTAGAAAGTTTAATTAATTTATATTTAAAATAATTATTGATAAGGACTTACTTCTGCCATTTTGCTATTTGTTTTCTATATGTCCTATAAATATTTTATTCCTATTTCCTCCACTAATGCCTTTTCTTATTTAGTTTCGCTCTTGTTACCCAGGCTGGAGTGCAATGGCGCGATCTCAGCTCACCGCAACCTCTGCCTCCTGGGTTCAGGCAATTCTCCTGCCTCAGCCTCCTGAGCATCTGGGATTACAGGCACGCACCACCATGCCCAGCTAATTTTTTGTATTTTTAGTAGAGACGGGGTTTCACCATGTTGACCAGGATGGTCTCGATCTCTTGACCTCGTGATCCACCCGCCTCGGCCTCCCAAAGTGCTGGGATTACAGACTTGAGCCACTGCGCCCGGCCTGCTTATATACACTCTGTGTATTATGTTGCTGTTGTTGAGGTGTATCTTTATACGTTGTTTACTCCACAACCAATTTATAGTTATTTTATGTTTTTGTCTTTTAAAGTCTTTAGGAAATAAAAAGTAAAGTTACAAATCAAAATTATATCAATACTAACTTTTTAATTTGCTCATGTATTTTTCACCAAAAATTTTTATCTCTTCAGTATGGCTATGAGTTAAACTATATAGTGTTCTTTCATTTCAACTTAAAGAAAATTCTTTAGCATTTCTTCTTAAGACAGGTGTTTTAAAATGTAGATTTATAGATTTTGGTATTCAGGTATGACAAGGCTAAAAGATCAGGACATGATTGTTATTAAAAATGTAGTTTGTTACTCACAGTCCCAAGGGGAGGGAGCACACCTCATCACAGAGGGATGTACAAGGAAGCATCAGTATGTGTCAGGAAGTAAGAAGGAACAGAGGAAAACATGAGCAAGAGCCTTTACTGAGGTTTCTGTGAGAAGGAGTAATTGAATTAGAGTAAGGAGACTTAAAACTGACTAGTTTGAATGATTTCAGTGGGTCCTGTAGTGTACAGGCTGTCTTGCATTGTTTGATACTTGACCCTGGGATGATTAGTGTAGGGGACTATTGGCCCAGAGTGTTAAGAGTCTGATAGACGAAGCGGGAAAGGAAGGCTCTCTATTGGTTAGTTTATATAAAACCCATGCTCACAAGTAAATAGTTTTCTATTTCTAGGAATTGGTAAGCTGAGGGAGAGGCAATCTCTCCAGAGTCAATAAGATGTCAGATGTCAAAACATCAAAATTAAAAGACATGGTTAATACTTCAGGTCTGTCTTTTGTTTATCTGGAAATGTCATAATTTCTCCCTCATTTTTGAAGAACAGTTTTCCAGATGTGAAAATCTCAATTGAAAGTTTATTTTCTTTCTCTACTTTTAATGTTATCCCAGTGTCTTCTGTCCTCTTTGATTTCTCATGAGAAATCAGTTATCTTACAGAAAATACCTTGTATGTGACAAGTTGCTTTTTTCTTGCTGTGTTTAAGATTCTTTTCTTGTCTTTGATTTTAATGTGTGTTAGTATGACTCTCATTGAGGTTATCCTGCTTGGAGTTTACTGAGCACTTCGATTTGTAGACTCACATCTTACATCAAATTTGAGGAGTTTTCTGCCACTGTTGTTAAAATACTCTTTCTGCCTCTTTCCTTCTCTTTTCCTCTGTGACCCCCATAATGTATATGTTGGTTACCTGAGGGTATACCACAAGACTTTTAGTCTCTATTTAGTTTTCTTCATGCTTTTTTCTTTTGGCTTCTCATATTTGATAACTTCAATTATCTTATCTTGAAGCTTGCTGATTTTTTCTTTTGCCCACGCAACTTTGCTACTGAACACTTCTAGTGAATTTTTTATTTCATTTATTGCACTTTTCAGCTCCAGAATTTCTGTTTCCTTCCTTTTATAATTTCACTTTATTGATAGGTTCAATTTGTTTATACATTGCTTTCCTAATTTCCCTTTATTTGTCCGTGTTTTAAATTAGATTTTTTATCATATTTAATACAGTGTTTTAAAGTATTTTTCTAGTAAGTCTGAAGTTGGAATTCCTTAGGGATGGTTTCCATCAATTTATTTTATTTCTTTAGATGAGTCATTCTTTTCTGATCCTTTGTATGCCTTGTGATGTTTTTTGTTGAAAATTAGACATTTGAATATTATAATGTGGTAACTCTGTAAATCAGATTAACAGCCTTCCCCAAAGTTTGCTGTGGTTTTTTTTGTTTGTTTGTTTGATTGCTTGTTAGATTAAAGGCTGTAATAGTCCATTTATTTAATGACTATCCCAAAGAATTCTTCCAAAGACTATTTCTTGTGGTCCTTAATTATTTGTTCTTTAGTGTTTTGAGAGAGATTTCCTTGAATTTCAGGAGCTAAATATAAAATAAACAACAAAAGACATTTTCCCTTGTCTTTACCAGTTGGTTCTGTGCCAGAGTGCTCCTTCAACACACAACCAGGCTTGCATTGAGCCCATGGTGAAAGTTGAGAATCTTCTAAGCATGTGTCTTACCCTGAACATGCATATAACCTTCTATATTTCACAATATACTTTTGTAGTTCTCTTGAAGCAGTTCTTCACATCCCTTTAAAGTTGTATTCCTAGGTATTTTTTTCTCTTTGTAGCAATTGTGAATGAGATTTTATTTATGATCTGGCTTTCTGTTTGTCTATTATTGGTGTATAGGAATGCTTGTGATTTTTGCACATTGATTTTGTATCCTGAGACTTTGCTCAAGTTGCTTGTCAACTTAAGGAGATTTGGGGCTGAGATTATGGGGTTTTCTAAATATACAATCATGTCGTCTGCAAACAGAGACAATTTTACTTCCTCTTTTTCTATTTGAATACCCTTTATTTCTTTATCTGCCTTGGCCAGAACTTCCACTACTATGTTGAATAGGAGTGGTGAGAGAGGGCATCCTTGTCATGGGCTGGTTTTCAAGGGGAATGCCTCCAGTTTTTGCCCATTCTCAGAACCATAATTACAACTTTTTAGACTTGACTCTGGACTGCAGTTACCAGTTCCCACCATCAATATTTATATACTGCCTTAGTCAGTTTGGGTTTCTGTAACAGAATACCATAGCATAGGTGGTTCAAACAACAAACATTTATTTCTTACAGTTCTGGGGACTAGAAGTCCAAGATCAGGATGTGAGCAGGGTCAGGTTTTTGATGAGGCCCTTCCTCCAGGTTTAGACTGTCACCTTCTTGCTGTATCTCATATGAGGAAGAGAGAGAGAGCTGTAACTCTTCATCCCCTTATAAACTCTAACCCCAGGACTTCATTCAAATGTAATTATCTTTCAAGAGTCTCACCTTCAAATATCATCACAATGGGAATTAGGAATTCAATATATGGAGTTGGGGGAGAAATATTTCATCCACAGTATATGTCATGCATTTCTACTTTATGATTTGTATTTTGATACAATTCTCAGTTGGCTGAAGTGTGTCTACAAATAATTTTGTTTTAATATATGCAGTTAAATATCATATCTTTTCATTAAAGTCATGTTTATGTTTTACAAACTTAAATAATTTAGCTGACTATAAAATTTCTGGGTCACAACATTACTCTCTCTAAATTCTGGATATAATACAAACTCCATTATTTTCTAGAAGTTGGTAATCAGGCCAGAATTCCTTTATTTCTCTGTGGATAGCCTATTTTTTCTGTCTAAATAACTTTAATTTTTCTTTATGCTAGTAATTGAAAACTTTAACTGGACTATATCTAGGAGGGAGTTTTTTTTTCATTAGTATTTTCTGGACTATAATAAGCACTCTGACCTAGATACACATTTTTTCATAGTGTCTGGGAGGTCTTTTTCAATTATGCAAAAGTACATCTGTGTTCATTGTTCTGAATTCTTCCTCAAGAATGTCTATAATTTCTAAGTTGAATTTCTCTTCTCTGACTTTTATATCATATCTTCTTTTCCTTTTTGTCTGCTTTCTGAAGATTTTCTTGATTTTTTTCATATCACTACTTAATTTTCATATCACTTAACTTCTTCTCTTTAGTAGGTTCAGTACAGATTTTGATTCTGACATTCTTTATTACTATTTTACAGTCTTTGTACATTGTACTTTATTCTGTTTTAATTTTATTTTTTCCTGAATCTGATTGTTCTTTGTTTCATTTTAATCTCACTCTAAGTAGTGGGTCTTTGCTGTTTGACTACTTGGTTTTCATTTCTACCTTTTTAAACAAAGGTTCCTGATTTATCTTGGGTATTTACTCTAGTCTTTGTTACCTGGCAAGTCTCAGGGAAACACAGGAGTCAGGCTAAAGCCAATCAGCAAGATGATCTCCAGTCCCAGTGACTGTTTCCAGGATGAGCACATGACCCAGTCAGCCAATGAGGCCACAAGGAAATGTGCTGGGTGAAGGGCAGCTGTTCTGTTTCCAGGGAGACAGAACCTGAAAGTGTGGCTGGTGCTTTTGTGCCATCCTTGTACTCTAAAGGAGAAGCTTCTCTGAGGATAGAACACAGAGAGAGGAAGATGGTTCTCCTCTTCAAGATATATATAGACAGTGAGAAATCAGTTTATGAGAACCCTACTTGGGCCCCTCGAGAGTATAAAGCCAGTATACCCTTGAACGTTTTGTTTAGGGGAGTTACTTAATTCCCTTTTTGCTCTAATCATTTTCTAATTAAACTTTCTATCAATGTCAAAAGAAAGAGTTCTAATCTGTGCAACACATTCTCTTCTCATTGCTTTCTGGACTTGTTTCCTAGAGGTTTTTTTTTTTTCTCCTATTGATGGATATTCCTCTAGAAGACATCCCAAATAGTCTTAGGCTTCTCATGATAAAACATTTTAGGAGGTTTACTGTTCCAATGAGTCTTCAGGATAATGTTCCCATTTCTACATACCAGAAAAACTAAAGGAATTTTTTCAATATATTTCTGGAGAGATTCGGTCAATGTGTAAATTTCCTTTGGTCCCACCTCAAAGATTAATTAGTGCGATTCGCAGGCAAATTTCCAGTGTGCAGCAGCATTCATCCAGGGCTATACCGAAAGAAGACCTCCACTCTCTACCTATTCGGAACATTTGTTTTGCAGTCGGAGTAGCACTGCTTTCCAGTTAGAACTCTATTAACCTACATGCCCTCTGAGCAAAATAGTGTGGCTAGAGCAGAGGGGACAAGAATGACCCTCACATTCAATAATCCAGGGATGTAACCTGGTAGGACAAGAGGAGTGGATACCCCCTTGTAACTTAGCTGTTGAACCACATGTAACAAGTATATATGAGGCTTTCAAAAGTTTTATGTTGTGGCTTTTTAAGCAAATAAATAAACAAATAAATAAGCCCATGAGGACACTCTTTGAGATACTTAGGCCCCATTGTTGCTGAGAAATTTGAGACACTCTCAGTATACCTCGTCATATTTGGGAAAACCTTGTGCTTTCAAAGCTCCCTATGTTGTTTCCTTACTTCCTTCCCCGCTCATTATGCATTCCATATATGGAGGCTGTAGTATGAATAAAGACCAAGATAATTCTAGTTGTCTCCAGACTCTCAGTACAATTCCCAAATCCCCTTTTCTCCATTGAGTTTTATAGAAGTCTGCTTTGACATTCGTGCATCTAGGCTACTCAAGCCTTTTTAAAAGGACACATGTTTTTACAGAGACTAGCCTCTACTCTGATGAAATATTTGAAAAAAAAAATTGCATACATAAACTCATTTTAGTGCCAAGGCTTTTTTTTTAATCAACCTTCTCTATAACTCTTGGCATACAGGAACCCTAGTCCTCAAGTGAGGGGACATCTACCAGGCCTTCCTCACGAACTATTCCATAGTGCTGGACTAAGGCTAAGTCACAAAGCAGTGCCCATTGGGAGGAGGAGGACAATATCCTACCTTTGCTCAATAGCTGATGTATTTCTTGTTTGTTTTGTTTTTGTCTGTGGACGTTGTTGATGTTTCTGTTGCTACTTTAGATATACCAGGGTCCCTGATACAGATGCAGTCATAGAGTGGTGGGGAGAGGATAATTATGTTTCTAGTCATTTCAAGAAAAGTGATGCTCCTTTGTTTTATGAGGTTAAGAATATATCACAGCCTACTTTAATTTTTTAGTTATACAGCTTTAGTTATACATCTGCTTTATTGTTGAAAATTCTACCCAAATTCTGGTCATATTTTAATTTTCCATGGAATTCTGAGTTTTCCCATTTTGCATTGTTTCCTAAGTATTGTATTGAGAGCTTACAAGGCTGCAATTCAGAAGTCATTTTAAAACATTAGCCTGATTTATACCTTAAATATCAAGGATAACACTGAAAATTTGCCATGAAATAGAGAGAGGCGAATATCGGGAAATTTTGTTTGCAAAAACTATACAATGATACAATAAATGACATCCAAGAATAACCTCACAGGCATTTCACCTCTGGAATAAAGCCTTGGCATAGGTCAGAAGACAATAGTTTTAACATCTTCTTTTACCCTCTGAAGGTTGGCTTATTCACTTCATGAATGCTTCACCCAGCTCACCTCCACTTACAGCTAGCCTGAAGAAAAGTCTGCAGCGTTCTTTCATTCCAGTCAGTCTGAAGCATATTAGAGAAAAGTTCCACTGCTTGCCCTATATGACTGGTATCTTTACATTTCCCATCTTCCAAGCTCCACAGCCACTTATACTGAGAGGTTTGAAAGATTTGTTGAGGGAAATGGAGGTCGGAAGTCTTAGGAACATAATAGCAGGTTTAAAACCATTTGCAGGACTATTTAGTAGTATCACAGAAAGGCTCCCACATTAGAAGGCATCGTAATAAATGAAACTATTTACAGAAATGCCTGATTCTATTATAAGATTATACTAATAAATGAAGCTACATGAATACATAGAATAGGCTACCAATAGCTCCTGAGAGCCTACAAGAAATGAATGTTTCTATGGCATCATATTTCTGCCTGACATTGTATAACATTTAGAATCTTCAACTGCTCTCACTTAAGCTTTTGGCATCTGCAAGTAAGTCTACTTTTATGGATAACGCTCAAGTGTTAACGGTGATGATGACTAATGAAAAGCATAAATGTTTAAAAATTTAGAAGTTATGCCAGGACCAACATTAGGGTTTTCTATGAGCACAATTGAGGTAGATTTTATGTTCATAATTTAATCGAAAACTATTGCTCTTGCTCTCTTTACTATAAAGCCCATTGAAAATTTGATCTGTGTGACATAATAAACCACTTCACATTACAGTGTCTTTCTATTCAGTAAACTATATGCTATTTTGGTGTTTACCACGGTTACATAAGGCTTTTCTGCCTTGGGACTATTTTTCTGTTACTCATAAAGTTACCCTCTATAAATCTCCAAGGCTAAAGAAATAACTTCTATAAGTGACTTAGCAAAATGAGGTAAATGTAGAACATTGCTCTTGCCTTTTTCACAGACCTAAAGTTGAAAGTATTGCTCTTAAGACAGTTATTGTAAATGTTTCATTCTATTGAAGATGATCTCTACATTCAATGCTCTAATATAACTGGCAGAATTTTATGAAAATAAAAAATTAATATAAGATGTAAATGTTGGTGGAGAAAAATAAAGAGGGACAGAAACAAGACCCTAGCAGCATCTGATTTTGTCTTATTACCTTTTGCCAACTGCCCAGAAGCTGAGGTAGGAGAGGTAGATAAAAGAAACATGTTAAACTAAATTAAAGGCTAAGGGTTAAAATGCAAATGTCCCTGGAATTTTGCATTTTTTAGAGACTGTGAGGTGAGCCTGCAGCTCCATATCTGCATACAGCACAGCCCAATGGCTGCCAGAACACTCTATTGGCATGTTACCACCCTGAAGGACCTGCAATGAACGATGGTCTCTTAGTCATTAGACAACACCTGGAAATACAATGCCGGGCTCTACTACATAATAATAGGGTGCTGTAATATCAAACACTCACTATGAGGCCAGTTACTGTGCTTCTTAGTCTAAACCCATTATTTCATTGAGTAGGCATGATCTACTGAGGTAAGTATTATTATATTATTTCTGTTTTACAGAGAACACATCAGGGTTTGGCAGAATTAATTACTTTCCCCAAGTCACACAGCTCATAAGCATGAGCGTTGGGTACTGGAAGGTCAAGGCTTTGTCTTAACCAGCTAGGCTGCACCAGAATCAGTGAATTAGATCTTTGGTGATTCTCCATGGCCGCCATGATTTCCAGTGATGCTGCCAACAAATACTAACCAAAATCTCCACGTACAGTGACACATTTTAGGGGACAAAACAAAGGTTAAGAAAGATATCAGCTTAAGCAAGAAACTCAGTCCCATTCTGTCTGAAACAGGAACACAGAAATCATAGATGGTTTATTGTCAAATATGTATTAAATAGTATTGTGTGCTTATTTCCATGCTAAACCTTAGCAGATTATAGGAGAGATTCTGGTTACTACTATCAAGGAATAAACTGGTTCTGCATAAAGAAAGGGATGTATTTGCTTAACTGCAGGGCTCTATAT
This sequence comes from Callithrix jacchus, assembly GCF_049354715.1. Taxonomy (NCBI): domain Eukaryota; kingdom Metazoa; phylum Chordata; class Mammalia; order Primates; family Cebidae; genus Callithrix; species Callithrix jacchus. The sequence goes on from NC_133517.1 coordinate 14,140,909, forward strand.
TCAATGAGTAGACATACTTCTCCTGTCAAATAGAAGGTAATAACGGGGGTAATAAAGTAAAGACTTGTCTATTATGGGTGGAAGTATATTGAACTGATCAACTTGAGTTGGCTCAAACATCACTGAGTTAAGATGGGATAAACAGGCAGAACCACCAAGCAATGAAGGATCATGTATCATCAAATAACATGTAGAATGGCCAGGCAGTGGGAGAAAGAGGGCTGACATGGGTATAGCTTCCTTGTAAAAACATTTTGTTTGGCCACTAAGTTATAGGCAAAGAGGAAAAACAAAGTCCCTGAAATTTGGTACTACGACTGAGCCAAATAGTAAAATGGTGTTTATGGCACTGGTTCATTAGAAATTGTGATATGAGGAAGCCAGTTGATACTAAATAGGCATTTGTCACTTGAAGAAATAAATGGATGGATGGATGGATGGATGGATGGATGGATGGATGGATGGATGAATGGGTGCACCATATATCAGCAGCTACGCTGTTATAAGTACTACAGTCTAAAACTCCCTGGTCAAGTACGGGTGGTGTCACTGGTCATAGCATAGAAGTAGTGTATTAGTTGCCTAGAGTTGCCACAACCAAGTATCAAGAACTAAGTGGCTGAGAACAAAAGAAATGTGTTTACTCACAGTTCTGGATGATGGAAGTCGAAAATCAAGGTATCATCAGGCTCTGCACCCTCCGAAGTCTGTAGAGGAGACACTGTTTTCCCAGCTCCTAGTAGCTCCAGACATTTGTTGGCTTGTGGCAGCATCACTTGTCTTCACACAGCCCTCTCTTTGGGAAGACAGACAATAAAATGGAATATCTTTCCCAAGACCAGATTTCTCCTTTTTATAAGGACACCAGTTATATGTATTAAAGTCTGCCCTAATTTCCTCATTTTAATATGATTACATCTGTAAAGGCCCTTTCTCCATGTAAAGTCACATTCTGAGCTACTACAGGCTAGGACTTAAATGGATCTTTTTCAGAGGAAGGCATAATTTAACCCATAAGAAACACCTACCCACTCTACTGAGTTTCCAGCAGGATTCAGTGAAGACATTACAGTTAGGTTCTTTTAGACTCTCAATCTTGAAGACTGGGAATAAGGATAGCACTAGTTCTTGGGAGACAGCACGGGATACACCCATCACTCACTGGGACTACAATGTCCCCCTCAGACTTTCCCAACGACATGCTTTTCTAATGACCCCACTCCCTCTCCGAGCCAGTCCCTGAAGGGACACTTTTATATGTGTGAGACAGCTTGGTGAGTATCAATTAGCAAGAAAGGATAATGCACATACTAGGTTGTTCTTGAATTATTTACTCCATTGACGCTGATAAAGAAATAGAAATCTAAACTCAGTCAAATGTAAATGTGAAATCAATTTGCACAATACAGTGAAGAAAACCTCTGACTAGAGGACCAAAGAGGACATTGCTGTTTCCATAGGCTGATTGATCAGGGTTGAAGGCTGATTATTAATAATAATCCCATGATGAAAATGTCAAAAATGCAATCAAAGGTTCACAAAGCCCTAGCATTATTTATAATAGCAAAAACTTAAAACTCAAATGGCCAACAATTAGGAATGGACTAAATAAATTGTGGTATATTCTTCACATGATAGGATCTTATACACCCATATTAAAAGTGCATTGTCAACAAATATTTAATGGCAAAAGAAATCCTAAGCCAATGTTAATTAAAAGTTCAAAAATAGCATATTTAATATGACCTTAGTTTTGTAAACACTTATTTAATACATTATCATATTATTTACATCCTCACTAAAGAAACTAGAAGAAAACATACATATCATACATCAAAATATATCTTTACATATATATTATTATTATATATTTTATATGTAAATGTATATAGATAAATGTGTGTATTTCTTCATAGTGCTGTTTTCTAATTAACACAAAGGCACCTCTGTGCCTGCAGTGACCCAGGCACCAAGAAAACAAACCTGTCTGTGAGTATCAGGGCCCTGCACCCCAGGCTAGAAATGGGACAGGACCCAAGGCTCCCAAGACTTGCATGACTCTGCTTGCAGAAACTGGGTTCAGGATAGAGCTGTAATCCCAGAAAATACCACTATACTAAGTAATTAATAGACTTAGGAAAAATGCTGCCTGTTTTATGTTTAAAGTCAGCTCGTGGAGAGCAGAGTGGGGATGGCAGGTACCAGCTGCCCATCCAACATTCCTGGAGGCAGGGGCTCACAGTGGAAGCAGAGAAACTCAGGTGGCAAATTTAGGAGCCCAGTGACCAGTCCTAAGCCAACCCATTCAGTTCTGTTTAATGGACAGCTTTTGAATGGACAAGCACTGAAGTGGAAGAGAAGATAGAGCTTGCCGATCCCTAATTGTCATAAGCCAACTGAGCTCAGGGATAGGAAAAGGTACCCCGGAAATCACAGGTGAGGCCACCAGGGGTCCAGCTGTGAACGGTTGAGCCAGGCAGTCTAAAAAATCAGGCAGGGGCCAGTCCTCACAGAAAGCCACGTTTCCCGTAACAATTCCAACTTTGCAAAATAACAAAGTTGGAAGGAGAAGGCATGACAAATAGTCCAGGTTTAGGCATAAAGCTGAACCTGAAGGCAATCCTGAAAGGACTGGCCACTGGCACTCAGTCTCCTCTGTGGTGCCTTTGAAACCCTGGGAATGCATTGTAGCATCCACCAGTCAGCCTTTGCCAAGACACTTAATGGAATGTCACAGCAGGATGTTTTACTGCCATCTGCCAAAAGATTTCTATACACACATGCACACTGTCTTTGTGGTATTTTCCTAGGGTTTTTCAGTGCACAACCTACTCAGCCTTATGAGGCAACCCTCGCTAAAGATACTGATATCCAGCTACATCCCCTACACCCTGCTGCCTACCTGATGAATGCCCAGTGCTGATGGTTTCCAGAACTGAGTCCCAGGCTGACCTGGACCTCTGGCCTCACTCCTAGAGCCTGTGTGTCTCCAACTGTCAAGATCCTTACTCTCCAGCCCACCGTATAGCCACTACCCATGTCCAAGTTATGACAGTGAGTTTTTTCATTCTGAAACCCATTTACCCAACACATAGTTAATGAGCAATTTCTTTGTTTCAAATCCTGCTGAATCTCAAGGAGGCAGAGACAAGTAGGACTCACTCCATTCCACTAAGTACCTGGCAGGTTTTGGAGCCCAGTCTTTAGACTGCGAGTTCTCTACATGAATGTCAGGTTATTCAGAAGAACTTTCTCAAAAACCTCTCTGAAGAGTCTAAAACTCTAACCCTCCTATCATTCTTAATCAGCTTGATTTCTTTTATTGCATTTATCACTATCCAATAGGTTATCAATGTATTGTCAGCCTCCTATGAGAATCTAACTCCATGATGATGGGATACATGTTTCCCTTATTGCTGTATCCTTTGCACGTAGAATAGAGATGGACAAATAGGAGGCATTCAAGGAATACATGTTGAGTGACTGAGTGGATTGAATTAATAATTGGATAGACAATTATGTTTTCTGGGCACATGTGGTAGAAGACTTAGGACAGAAAAGAGAGAAGGCAGGCGAAGGGAGACTTTCCACAGTCATCACAATGCTCGGCATGCCGAGCATGCATCTTCTGGCATATTTGTCTATCTATCCCCTGTCTTGAGGACACAGAACATGTCTAATTCATCTTTATAACCCCAGCATCTAGCCCAGTGTTTATTACTTAGTCAGATTCTAATGAATATTAGTTGCCTACTTGGCCTTATTCTAGTTGGGTATAAACTTAAAAAATGAATTATTTAGTTTATTTTATGAAGCCAATAATTTTGTTTTATAATTTCTTCCTTATCTCATTGAAGCACTTTCTGAATAGGAAGTCTCTTTCCACTGAAAGCTTAGAATGTAAAGAACATCCAAATACTGGCTGAGCATCTCGAATATAAACATATGAATTCAAAATATCCCAATGAGGATTTCCTTCATGTCAGCACTCACAGGCTTTGGATTTTGGAGCATTTTGAATTTCAGATTCCAGATTTCAGGTTGAAATACTCAACCTGTATATGGCATCATGCTTCCAAATAAAAATAAGCACGAGTAAATTCTAAGGAATACAGAGTTTCCAGAAAACTTTGATTTAGACAGATTTTATCCTATCGCATCATTTTCTGTTCTTGACTCTTTCTTGTGTAAGAATTCTCTTAGTCTGTTTAAGCTGTTATAACAAAGTACTACAGACTGGGTGGCTTATTACAAAAGTATATTTCTCACAGTCCTGGAGGCTAGAAGTCTGAGACCAGGATGCCAGCATGGTCAGGTTCCGGTGAGGCCCCTTCCCTGAGGTGAAGATTGCTGGCTTCTCACTTTGTGTTCACATGGTGCAAAGAGGACAAGAGAGTGTTATGGGGTCCCTTTCATAAGGGCATTGATCCCGTTCCTAAGAGCTCTACTTTCATGACCTAAAGGCCCTACCTCCTCATGCTGTCACATTGGGTATTAAGATTTCAACATGTAAATTTGGGAGGCCCACAAACATTTAGTCCATCACAAGAACAACTCTGTTCTTTTAAAAGACTACAGCAGACCCAAATTATGGTCGTGTAATCAGTCAACATATTTAAAGTGAAATCAGATGTCTGTCTCCACTAGGAATCTGATGATCCTCTAATTATCCCCTAGTGCAGATGTTGGCAAGCTATTAATAAAAAGTGTTATTAGGAATAGTGGCAGCAGTTAGTAAATGCTGATACAAGCAAGTTCAAAGCTGCTCTCTCCAAACATGTCTTTCCAAAGGCAAATGTAAGTCAAGCTAATCTAACAGCTTTCTATCACAGCCAAATCTGAGTGGATCTGAATAGTTCCTGACGGTCATCCATATAATGACTTCCCTATGTCTGTATGATTTTTAAAACTGTTCCTTTTTATGTAAGTCTCATTCCTGAAAGAATACATAAAATTATTCCAGATGGCTTTGAATAGGTATTGTTTTTTACTTATCTTCCTTTGAATCTTAGTGAACAATCCAAGTGATAATCGTGCTGTTTTATATTTGCCAGTTTTATAGTCCTAAGCTTCAATAATCATCAGCAAGGTTGGAAGCAGAAGATGTGTTTTCAGTATGACAATAAATTATACATGCTAAATGGTTTTCATTTTATTAAATGAAAATTAAGTCCTATATTCATGTAATCTAAACTATTAAATTAATGCAATATTTGGATATCTTACCTATACATCAATGACCATGATAAAACGAGAACATGGAAATAAATGAATCACAGTCCTTCTTCAAATTTAGAATAACTTATAGTTTTTGTTTCTTAAGATTCTTTACTGCTTCTTATAAGCGATATCAGGGGGAAATATAACAAATATGCAATCACATACAAAATGAATCATATGAATAGGAAGATATAATTGGAGGCTAGCCTTGACAACCACCTTTTTACTTAGCAGGTGGTAGTTCCGGGAACTCCTAGTGGATGAAATGGACCAAGTTCATGTTCTCATGAACTCTGATCCTAGTGGTTACATGCTGTATTTTATAGCAGTTATTTGTTCTCAATAACACATTTTAAAAAAATATTGTCATGTTATTAACACATTTAGCAAGGAAAATTCAATCATACATCAGTAATTTTGAAAATAGGGTATTTCAAGGCAATGTTTTTTGCACCTTTAACATGAAATTCCTTTTTTTTTCGTTATCTTCATCCTGGATTGAGAAACTTAGTAATTTGTAAATATCATGTATAACCTAGGGACGATTTTTTTTTTTGAGACAGTCTTTCTGTGTTACCCAGGTTAGAGTGCAGTGTCATGATCTCGGCTCACTGCAACCTCCGACTCCCAGGTTCAAGCGATTCTCCTGCCTTAGCCTCCCGAATAGCTGGGATTACAGGTGTGCCCCATCACTCCCAGCTTATTTTTGTATTTTTAGTAGAGACAGGGTTTTGCCATGTTGGCCAGACTGGTCTCAAATGCCTGATCTCAGGTGATCCCCCTGCCTTGGCCTCCCAAAGTGCTAGGATTATAGTTGTGAGCCACTGTGCCTGCCAGGGATGCTTATTTTTATTATGTCTATAGTTTTTTTAAATATCTTAATTTTCAGATCAACATAATCCAGACATTCTTGGCAAATATCAGATACTTTACGCTCCATGCAAAAAGACCATGTTTCCAGACTGCCAAGTCTCCCATTTCCATTAATCCATGTACACATAATCTGGGCATGCTTATGAAGCAGAGAGCTCCAGGAAATGGCCTTGTTTCCAAATTACACTCCCTTAATTCTAATGTGAGCCAGGCAAGCCCCTCCCCAAGGTGTGAGAGCTTAAAAAGTGAAATCAGCTGTCACTATCTGAAGGCTTACATTGCCAAAGTTCTGCCTCAAAACTCTCAGTGTCTTACCGCATCACTTGCTTGCTTTTCAGGTGCTGTAAATGAAGGCGAGGGACTCATTGGTTTTCTCACTGAGGAGACTGTTTTGCTGACCACAAAACAAGGCAGGAAGCCTAGGCAGAGTTGCAGCTTGAGAGGCTAACCAAAGTGATTCAGTCTGGACATACAAACTTGCATGTCTGGGGAGCACCCAGCTGGAAGTATCTGCTAAGCAGATGGATATGCCTTGCTAGAGCTAAGGAGGTTATAAAGTCATCACTATAAAGACCACAGCAAAATCCACCACGGAGATATTGCAGGTGAGAAGTCAACAGGGCCAGAGAGAACCATGGGGAGTGCAGATTATTCTTTAAAGGAAAGCAGCCATTAGGGAAGGCAGAGAAAGAGCAATTAGAAAAAATGGGGCAGGAATAATGGTTTCTTAGAAACCAAGAGTGAAAAGAGTTTTTAAAAAATTATCTGCAAAATGCTCCCAAGAGATTGGGTAAAATGAGAGTTTAAAAAAGCAGTGCTTGGGCTTGGATGCTAGGAAGTCAGTTCCTGGCAATGTTTTCCAGAATCGATTCAAGGAAGAAGGGAGGGGAAAGCCTGGCCACAGAGTCATATGGCAGGGGTGAGGTGGGAAAGGAAAGGCTGATCACGCCATGCTTTCTTGCAGCCTAGCTATGAAAGGAGGGAGAGACATGAGCAGGCACAGAACTAAGGCAGAGGTTTTTTTTGTGGTACAAGAAATCTCTTGTGTCTCTAGACTATGAAGAGCCAGAAGAGAAAAGGTATTATAAAGAGCGTGAGTAACTGATACAGCAAGAATTCACAGCAAGTGGAAGGGCTGGGATTCAAAGCAGAAGAGAAGAAATCAGCCTTGAAGATGAGGGAAGGGGAAGGAAAACTGCAGACGCAGGCACGAGGCTCGGGGTGTTTCCAATTTATTTATTCTCTGATGACTTCATAGTTCCATTTAAGTGACACTCAGCCACCGCAAACTGACTGTGTTTTCGGGGCTTCAGCCACCCTTTTTTAAGGAAGTCAGCTGTCCAATTTGAGTGAGTTATACAAACTCAGCTTTAAACAATCTGTAAGCTTAAAAAGTAAGCTTTTAGGTTGAAAAACAAAAAGGTATAATGACTAAAATAATTGAATTAATATTCCCTTGTTTTGGCAAGTAAGTATATAATTAGTTGCCTTGTAGTGATAATTTGTTTGTTCAGTTATTTAGTTACTCTGGTCATTGTAGTTAGAAGTAGTTAAATTTTTTTGGAAAGCTCTTTTCCAAAGAAGTAGATTAGCACCAGTTATGCTGAAACTATCTTATTTGGCAGGTCTTTACAAAGATTTAGTTGCTATACTTTGGCTTTCTAGAGGTATACTCATAATTGGCAGCTAGCTACTCCTGGGAGGCCATTTTTAAAACCTAGAATACCAAAGTTTTATTGATATATTTTTAAGGAAAGAATATAAATCTATGTAGCTTACTTTTGAAATGTCATACTCTCTTATATGACTAATGTCATACTTTCTTGTAGTAAGATACAGACTACACTTTGGTAGGTAAACCAATCAGTAGAATGACAGCTTGACATTATTCAACTCTTCTTGAAAGAACGATCAGTTTGCTCACTCTGCAGGGCCCTGCTATGCCTGTCATGCTACCGTCTGGGCAAGGACAAGCTTACCCTACCAACGCCCATAGCCAAATGCCACTCTTCTTTCCTCGTGACTAGTATCAAAACTGTTCACTGCAGTCATATGCTATGAAATGTTTTCAGTGTTACCATTAGAAGATGATAGTGAAATGATTAAAACTCAGAATCCATTCAAAGATTCAGAAGTTGTGTTATTATTAGAACTTTTAAGTTCTTGTCCTGCATTAAAATAAACATAAAAAAACAAAATATTTGTTCTGTGCTAACACAGCTCTCCCAGAGTCGCTTTATACAACTTAATTCAATATTGAGTTCTCTTCCTATATAGAAAGTAGGTACAAATGTTCAGCCAAACGTTTTTGTTTTTATTTGTTTTTTGTAAAATTAGGGTTGAGAATATTTTTTCCATATGTTGATCCTTTTCAGAATAAACCCGTTTAAATTTTTTGAAATCTTTACTTCCAGGAGAAAAATCCACAGATGAATTTGTGTGTTTCCTCGAGTTAAAATCGAAGCCACCTTACCTACTGAGTTTGAGTTTTTTGCCTTGTCATAGAACTAATTTTAATGTCCAAGTATAAACCTGTGCTTTATTACATAAACCCTTTTTTTTTTTTTAGAAATTTGTGGGTTTCGATACTTAAAATCCTCAAACTTTACTATGTTTCTGTGTTTGTTGTTGGTAATAGGTGACCAGCTCCCTCAGGGAGGGGTATTCTTGCTCTTCTACTTGCAGGTCAATTTATAACCCCACTCCCTTTCACCCATGACAAGTTATCCATCTAGACAGTGGGCAAACCTCCACACTATCTACTCTAGCTCTTCTCTCCCCAGCCTGGGAAGCTATTCCTTTAAATAATACTCTAAACATCTTAAGCCTGGCCATGAAATTATGGTCAACTTTTGCCTGTCTCTCAAAACACTGGCAGTATACCAGAAATTGATAAAATAAAGGGCTGCCTCTGGTAGTTTTGCTTCGATGGTTAGTAAGACATTCAGGTCATTACAGCTCTTCATAGCTTGATGTGCCTGCACTTCTGAGCCCTGTATATATCACTGTAAAAGTAGCATTTTAAGTTCACATAAATCTATCAACTGTTTCCAGGCACTGGACGAGCTCACATTTAATGTAACAACCTATTCAGGTTACAGCAGCAGTGATGATCACAGCAGACAAATAAAAGACCAGTTGAAGAACAAGCCAAAACCTGTCTTTGTTCACGTTGCTCTTAAGGATGCCATGTCCACTTGACATACATCTGCATGCTGCTGCCCCATGCTGCTGGGCGACAAGCAACCAGGCTCAAGAGCTACAGCGCCTGCTGCTGCAGTGCAAAAATAAACAGTTTAGAATGCCAGTTTGGCACCAGAATTAGGCAGCAGTTGGATTTTTCTGATGCAAAGGGGTTTTTTGCTTCTGCATGAGAACAGCCGGAGATTCTCACAGCTCTCTGGGTGATCCCACTCCTCAGGGGGAGACAACAGTTATATCAGCAGAGTGAAAACGGCTGCTGTCCTTAAGATTTGCGATTGCTACCTTCTAGACACTTCCATCTCCCTATGTAAATAAACCAAGCCTGGAGACTCTCAAGAGCACCTCTGTCAAACAAAACAGAATTTGAACTTCCTCTGCTGGAGAGCTTTCTGGGAACATAATTTTTGCTTCAGTAAAGGTACACAAACCAATGTGATGGTGGCGAAGCCCAGAAAAGACTGTCATGAACTGCGGGTCGATACTTTTCCAGTGGCTACTTCAAGCACTTGGATTTCCTATTTCTTAGAGAAGTAGATACAGATTTTGTTATATTTAAAAATCACAAAGTTCTGTGCATTTGGTTTCATGCTAGCCTTTTAGTAGGAATTTCCTATCCAAGTTCAAAAAATATTGACACTAAGAAAATTAAATTAGACGTGGTTTGCTTACTTTTGAGTATGCAATCATAAAAATAAACAAATACGTCAACAAAATCCCAAGTGGCAAGTTTATTGTGAAACTGTATGACTCTTCTTCCCTTCATTTAAATAACTGGCATCAGCCAGACTGAATAATTAGAACTCACCCATGAAATCCAGCTGATAGGAGGCTTATAGGAGGTACTCCTGGCCTTGGGTACCTGATGCCAACAGTCAGAATAGAGATGTACAAGTCAGCAGATGCAGTGTGTGTGCGCCTGCCAGTGAGAGAGAGAGACAGAGAGAGATTTTGGGTTAACAGTCACCACTAACTATCTGTGATACATGTTTGTCAGCAAAGGCGAAGTAGGAACAGACCCAAAAGCAAGAGCAGAAAAAGGAAACTCACTGGGCAATAGTGACACAGAAGTAAGTAACATTTTGGATACAGGATATCAGTGATTGGAGAAATGAACACCTCCTAATATGTACTGATGTGTACCTCTCTGTCACAGACTGAACTGTGTCCCTTCAAAATGGAAATGTTCAAGTTCTAACCCCAGTACCTCAGAGTATGGCTGTATTTGGAGGCAGTGCCTTTAAAGAGTTCATTAGGTAAAATGAGGTTTTGAGGCCCTAATCCAATGTGACTAGTGTGCTTATAAGAAGAAAAGATTGGAACACAGGCATGCAGAGAAGGAAGACCATGTGAAGACACAGGGAGAAGACAGCCATCCACAAGCCAAGGAGAGAGGCCACAGGAGAAACCCTGCTGATCCTTGAACTTCCAGACTCTGGAGCTGTGAGGAGCTGAAAGTCACCTGGCCTGTAGTCCCTTGTCATAGCAGTCCTAGGAAACCAGTACACTTCCCTTGACTGACCTCCTCCCAGATGTTCAGTAGCTCCTCCTCTAAATACAGTCAAGGCCCTTCCAGTCTTAATGACCAATCATAGGCAGTGGCTTGTGTGATTTCAAGAGCACGGAGACGGCACCAGAAGATGGACAACACATCCCTCTCTTCTATGCCTTCCAAAATTCATAGTTATCTACTTTCTGAATTCATAGAAAGTCAAGACCAAGTTGTTGTAAAAGAAACATTTTCTTTATTAGACTTTTCTAAAATATTCTACTATCACGAATCAGTCAGACTCCTGTTAGCAGTTCACAGTTTTAACAGGGGAGAGACATTTATAACACATCCCTCTCAAGAAACAAGAATGTGTTTCTGCCATTGGAAATGAGTCCTGACATCTATATGACACCTCGGGCAACACAATTATTTCTGTTTTAGTTACACAAAAGACTCCTTTTGAAAGAATGACAAAGCATTTACAAATATGAGCACGTCAAATGATAGAACAGTTTTCTTTCACTCCTAAAGTCTATCAAGCAATGGAATCTCCTAACTGGATATCTTTTTTCTTTCTGAGGGGAGATGTAAATTACATATGTAGCAACAACAATCTTAATAGCAAAATATGCCTACGGAAATTCTATGGAACTATATTGTTTGAGGAATTTAATAGCATTACTAAAGAAATTATGTGCCTAACAAATGAAAGGCTAATCAACTGAACCAACAGAGGATGTAAATTTGCCTTTTGTTCCTAGTTGCAAACAATGAAAAGGGAAGCTCGAATTCAAACATCTACTCTTTTTAATAATTTTCTGTGAAAGGCAATATTGGTGGGTAACCCAGCTGACATTCAGGCTCCATTCTCCTTTGCCTGTCTTCACTAGAATCTTTCTTATCCTCCTTTCTAACCTCTTTTGCAATGCAGGAGAACCATGTGCCACGCAATGAGATGAAAGTAAACATCTTCTGTGTGGTGCATGGGAAGGCTTGTAGAAAGCTGTTCGCATTTTTGATACAATAAATTAATGAAATGAAAGGCACTATCCCTTTTCTTTATTCCTCTCTTCAATATGCATGTGATTCTTAGAGCCGTGTAGCCTTCTTTTGATACAGAGGCAATGTGCATAGACATTAATGATTAACACACTGAGGACAGTGTAATCAAAAGACTGGGTGCAGGGGAGGGAGACAGATGCAGTGGCTCAGACTGTAATCCCAGCACTTTGGGAGGCCGAGGCAGGCAGATCACTTAGAGCCCAAGAGTTTGAGACCAGACTGGACAACACGGCAAAACCCCATCTTTACAAAAAATATAAAATTACCCAGGCATGGTGATGTCCGCCTGTAGTCCCAGCTACTCCTGAGGTTGAGGTGGGAGGATCACCTGATCCTGGAGGTTGAGGATGCAGTGAGCTATGATTGTTCCACTGAACTCCAGCCTGGGTTACAGAGTGAGACGCTGTCTTAGAACAACAACAACAAAAAAGCAAAAATAAAGAGAGTGGGAATTAAAAAAATGAGTCTTGATGGCATTGTTGAGAAACTACAATGAATAAACTAACACTAGTGACCATTTGCCTGCAGGCTTTCTTTTATACTTTATGAGAAAAATAAACCCCTACCAGTTTAAGGCATTGTTAGATATTCTGCTACTTTTAAGTGAAATTACCCCCAACTAATTACTGTCTCCCTCTGTCTTGTAAGAGGATCGTGCATCTCTACCTATTGTCGTATAATTGGCAGGGCCCCCTCACTGTGGAAGCATAACATCCCTTCCCTACTGTTGCTAGGCTTGGCCAACTCAGGTACTTTGGCCAACAGGCACCAAGAGTTTCTCTCAACCATCTTGTTCTTTTCCCACTTCCATGAGAATGGTATGCCTGTCTGCCATGTGAAAGCCATGGGAATGGCTGCTCCTTCAGCATGTAGCACAACAATAAGATGAGGTATGGAAAAGGTGCACAGCATCCAGTTCATGGTAACCACTGTGGAGCATGAGTGAGATGTGGAAGGTTGCTTGTTACCACAGCTTGTTGCAAAGCAGACAAATACAAAATCAATACCAGAAATGAGTGTGCTCATGTGATATGCTTTGACCAATGAAATGTGACCTGAAGTGATGTGTGTTGTGACAGGCAAATCATTCAGAGAATTTCCAGCAGCCTTTTGCTATTTGCCCTTTGTGATGAGAATGACTTGTCTGGATTCCAGAGAAGAAATCAGAACAAAGTCATAAAACCTGACCTGCAGCAGCTGGCAGGCAAAGTGAATGAGAAATAAAATGTTTCATTCACTTTGACACTCATACGATGTCATAAACAATGGGGTTGTTTTTATCTGAATTACTATTGCACGTATGTTTGCGTGTGTGCCTTATTCTTCTTTCTCCTTTTCATTAGCCATTCTTAAACCCCAAGCCTTATGTCTTGGTCCCAGGGGAGTGAGAAGAGGGCCACAGCATTCTGACCTGACCCCTGCTGTACCACTTGGCAGAGACCTGTTGATTTGTCTGTAAAATGAATGTAATAATAAGGTAACATAGCATTTCTCAAAGAATGTTCTGAATAGTGTAACTTCTGCAGAAGTTAATAGGGGTTACAAGGAAAAAAAAAGATAATCTATGATCAACTAAGTCTATGAGATAGTAGGCTAAACAAATTCAAGCAGATTTATTACCTTAAATTTCCTCAGAGCTTTTAATGTGTTAATACATATTGGAAATCTTGATGAAAATTTGGTTTTCAGGTCTTCTAAACTAAACTTTATTTTGTCTTGGTACCATTTTTATTTTCATAGCATCCCTTAGGACCAGGATTTCACATGTAATAATTTAGAATACAAGTTTCTACAAGTGGAAGTACACATTGGCCTAGAAGTGACCATACAGCAATGCTTGTCTGCTGCTACTATTGGGAAGAGACCCACATCTGGACTCGGGTAGTCATGGGCCTGCCCATAAGGGCAATGGTTTCCAAGTAGCAGGTGACTCTCCCCACCAAAGTGACTTTGCAAGGTCCCTACAACAGCTCACAGAGGAAGATGATAACCCAGAGATGATTCAGTATGCCAAGCACCAGGGAATTCAATTGCAGCCGGAGATGGTAGAACAGCCCGCATTCTGCAGAGCCTTACATGGAAATTTATTATAAAAACCTCATACTTAAAACTATAGTTCAAGTAAGTATATAATCAAAGATCAAGAATTATCTGCAATGAATAGGGCCTTGAAGAAAAATGGCAATTCCACCAGAGAAACACAGCAATAAGAAATAAGGGACATAAAGGGAAGTGTAGAAACTGGAAGAAGGGGCCAAACATGGTGGTTCATGCTTGTAAGCCCAGTAATTTTGGAGGCCAAAGTGGAATGATTGCTTGAGCCCAGAAGTTTGAGACCAGCCAGGGCAACATAGTTGCCAGGGCAACTTTTTAATAGAGCAAGGACTTGGATGTCTTCCCACCTGTCCTAACTATGGATGAAAGCCTAAAGCCCAGTTATGGCACAGCTTTCCTTTCCTCCTAGTTCCCTAATTTTTGCTCCTTCTCCATGCTGCCCCCTACTTCTCTGTGTAGGTGGACGTCTTTTTAAGCCTGAGTGAAGAGGCACAAGACCCCATCTCTACTCAAAAAAACTATTTTAACCAGCTGGGCATGGTGGTGCACACCAGTTGTACCAGCTTCTGGGGAGGCTGAGGTGGGAGGTTCACTTGAACCTAGGAGTTAGAGCTTGCAGTGAGCTATGATCGTGCCACTGGAATCCAGCCTGGGTGACAGAGTGAGACCTTTTCTGAAAAAGAAAAGAGCTGAAGGAAGAAAAAGGAAGAGTGTAGAAAGTGCAAGAAGCAAGGAGAAGGAGAAAGAGGAGACCCAAGGCCAAACCTGAGACCAGCTCAACATGTCTAGAGAGCTGTTAAGAGAGAAGGACTGGCAATCAATACCCTTTGCAGTGAATGAATGTGTAGACTTTTCTAATAATTTAGATTTAATTGTGGGAAGAGAAGAAAAGAAAGGTGTCCAGTTTTAACTCTTGCATCTCTGGAGACTGAATGTGAGTTGAGACATCCCAGCCTGGGCCAAAGTGCATGGAGTGTTTACCTGGAAAGGCCTGCGGCAACATAAGAAGACAAATCAATATGATTATCATGGTGGATGCCGAGGTCCAAACACCAAGGCAAGGATGGACATGAGAGATAATACAGTCGGGTCACTGGCAAAAACAGAATGGAATCAAGACAAAATCAGAAATGCAGAGAAGCTCCATGGGATGGTTCAGTACAAAGACTGTCAGGGCAGTCCTGTCGGAACTTGTTTCATGCTCTGTGGATGAGCAGGCCGGCAGGTTATAGAGGTACTATGATTGGACAACTGTCCTGGGGGAATATTCTCCTCTACTTACGGTTTTACTACAAAGCCCAGATGATATGCACTTGTTGGCTGTACTCCTTTTTGGTCCTGTCCAAAGAGGATGCAAGAATCTGGCAGAACACTCAGCCCCCTGCTGCATATGGAAGGCTGAACAGCTCCTTCTGCCTCCTGCAGGTCCCTGTAAGCCTGGCCCTGCCAGGACTTTCATGCTGACCTACTTTTTAATAGAGCAAGGACTTGGATGTCTTCCCACCTGTCCTAACTATGGATGAAAGCCTAAAACCCAGTTATGGCACAGCTTTCCTTTCCTGCTAGTTCCCTAATTTTTGCTCCTTCTCCATGCTGCCCCCTACTTCTCTGTGTAGGTGGACGTCTTTTTAAGCCTGAGTGAAGAGGCACAGTCCTTGTTAGCACAAACATACAAACAATGTGAAAAATAAAAAGTGCTTCCTTCTACTCTTTTAGGTCCTCTGACTCATCTAAAAATTAAATCGACATAGATGGATTAACTTGGGAAAATGTTAATGACATACATACAGGCAGGAGTCCAACAAAAATATGAGACTCCAAGAAGGAGCCAGATGATTGAGACTTACATATTATCCTGAGCTCAGAGAAGAATAGGGGTTTGGGGCTTATTTGTGGGGGTGGATGTGGAGACAAGAGTATGGTAAGGAGAGGGAGAGAGCCTTGTCCTTTTATGTACAGGAGTCTCTCAGGTAATGAAACTTGTCTTGGAATACCTCTCTTCCTGGTACAATATCTTTACTCTGAAAATTTCTTTATAAATGTAAGCTTCCTTTAAAAAGGGAAAATTTATATTAAATACTTTAGGCAGTTGACAGGAGGTGATATGGTTTGGCTGTGTCCCCATCCAAATCTCATCTTGAACTGTAGTTCCCATAATCCCCATGTGTCATGGGAGGGATGTGGTGGGAGGGTAACTGGATCATATGAGCAGTTACCCCCATGCTGTTCTCATGAGATCTGATGTTTTGTAAAGGGGCTTTTCCCCCTTTGCTTGGCACTTCTCCTTCCTGCCACCATTTGAAAAACGTCACGTTTACTTCCCTTTCTGGCATGATTGTAAGTTTTCTGAGGCCTTCTCAGACATGCAGAGCCATGAGTCAATTAAACCTCTTTCCTTTACAAGTTACCCAGTCTCAGGCAGTTCCTTATAGCAGCGTGAGAATGGACTAATACAGTAAATTGGTACCAAGTAGGGTGCTGCTATAAAAATACCCAAAAATGCAGAAGCCACTTTGGAACTGGGTAACAGGAAGAGGTTGGAACAGTTTGAAGGCCTCAGAAGAAGGCAGGAAAATGTAGGAAAGTTTCAAACCTTCTAGAGACTTGGAGGGCTCAGAAGACAGAAAGATGTAAGAAAATTTAGAACTTTCTAGAGACTTCTTGAATAGTTTTGACCAAAATGTTGATAGTGATATGGACAATGAAGTCCAGGCTGAGGTGGTCTCAGATTGAGATGAGAAACGTGTTGCAAACTGAACATACGTGAATCTTGTTATCCTTTAGCAAAGAGAATGGTGGCATTTTGACCCTTTCCAAGAGATCTGTGGGACTTTGAACTTGAGAGAGATAATCTATGGGATCTGGTGGAAGAAATTTCTGAACAGCGAAGTCTTAAGAGAAAGCTAAACATAGAGTCTGGAAAACTTGCAGCCTATGAGGTAGAAAAGAAAAACCCATTTTCTGGGCAGAAATTCAAGCCAGCTGCAGAAATTTGCATAAGTAACGAGGAGACAAATGTTAATCACCAAGACAACAGGGAAAATGTCTCCACCTAGGAGAAAAAAGTGGGCTGAGCCCAGGGCCCCCCGCGGTGTGCCACCTAGGCACTGGTGCCTGCCCTGCATCTCAGCTGCCCTAGCTACGGCTGAAAGGGGCCAAGGTACAGCTCAGACTGTGCCTTCAGAGAGTGCAAGTCTCAAGCCCTCGCCACTTCCACATGGTGTTGGGCAAGTGGGTGCGTAGAAGATAAGAACTGAGTTTTGGGAACCTCTGCCTAGATTTCAGAGGATGTATAGAAACACCTGGATGTCCAGGTAGAGGACTGCTGCAGGGGCAGAGCCATCATGGAGAACTTCTACGGCAGTGCGATAGGAAAATGTGGGGTCAGAGCCCCCACACCGAGTCACTGGGGAACTGCCTAGTGGAGCTGTGAGAAGAGGGCCACCATTCTTCAGACCCCAGAATGGTAGATCCACTGAGAACTTGCACTGTGCACCTGGAAAAGCCACAGATTCTCAATGCCAGCTGTGAAAGCAGTCTGGTTGGGGGGCTATAGCCTGAAAAGCCACGAGTGGGAGCAGCCCAAGGTTGTGGGAGCCTATCTCTTGTATCACTATGACCTGGATGTGAGACATGGAGTCAAAATAGATCATTTTGGAACTTTAAAGTTTAATGACTGCCCTACTGGATTTAGGATGTGCATGGGGCCTTTAGCCACTTTGTTTAGGCCAATTTCTCCCATTCGGAATGGGTGTATTTACCCAGTGCCTGTAATGAAAGTACACCCATTGTATTTAGGAAGTAATTAAGTTGCTTTTGATTTTACAGGCTCATAGGTGGAAGGGGCCTGCTTTGTCTCAAATGACACTTTGGACTTGAACTTTTGGGCTAATGTTGGAATGACATAAGACTTGGGGGACTGCTGGGAAGGCATAATTGTGTTTTGAAATGTGATAACATGAGTTTTGAGAGGGGCAAGGGGCGGAATTATGTAGTTTTGGCTTTGTGTCCCCATCCAAATCGCATCTTGAATTATAGTTCCCATAATCCCCATGTGCTGTGGGAGGGACTCAGTGGAGGTAATTGAATCATGGGGGCAGTTACTCCCATGCCACTGATTTCATGATATTGAGTTCTCCCAAGAGCTGATGGTTTTATAAGGAGCTTTTTTTCCTTTGCTCAGTGCTTCTTCTTCCTGGCATCATGTGAAGAAGGACCTGTTTGCTTCCTTCTTGTATAATTTGTAAGTTTCCTGAGGCCTCCCTAGCCATGCAGAACTGTGAATCAATTAAACCTCTTTCCTTTAAATTACCCAGTCTTGTGCACTTCTTTATAGTGGCATGAGAATGGACTAATACAAGAGGTAACAACCTTTTCCTGCACTGCCTGGTTTTTAATTTCAGTCCATTCAAAATAATCAATATACCAAAGTGGCACCCTTTAGAGTGACATGTTCTGAACTCCTACAGAGATTATGTTGTAAGAAAGGGGCAGAAGAGGCATTACCAACTCTAAGAGACCAAAATCTCTCCAACCACCAAAATGAATGCAGCTGTTACTTAGGGGAAGTGGACAAGGAAAGAACTACCCAGATATTATAGTAAGAAAAGGACAGAAGGCCTGGGAGCTGGCACTTCAGGACAACCACATAAAATGACTCCATGGAGTAAAAGATCACAGCATCCTTTGGGATATAGCCAATGTTCATGACAAGGTAATAGTAAATTGTTTTCTTTCTGATGAGGATCTGTTCTTATACTCTCTCCCAGAGGCTACAGGCATGATGGTTGTAAGCCTTACTGGGCAGAGAGACACCCAGCCCTGACTAGTGGTGGCGCTAAAGCAAGGGTTGGAGCTGTAGGGAATTTTCAAACAATTTAAAAACCGACTGAGAGCCAGTTTGCTCTTTATTATCACCATGCCCCAACAGTTCTAAACAACATCACTTACAAAATAGCCTTCTATGTAACATCGTTTTAAATCTATATTCTAGATCATTGCTGTGCTTTCTGTTGAGTTTTTAAAAATGTATTAAATACACATAACATAAAATTTACCATCTTAACCATTTTTAAGTATATATTTCAGTGCCATGAAATGCATCCACATTTTTATGCAACCATGGCCACCATACTTCTCCAGAACTTTTTTCATTCATTTTACAAAACTGAAACTCTGTATCCATGAAGCAACAACTCCTCATTCTTCCCTCTCTCAGGCCCTGACAACCATTATTCTACTTGAATCTGACTGCTGTGGGCACCTTATGAGTGAAAATATACACTATCTTTTTGTTGCTGGACTATTTCATTAATCACAGTGTCCTCAAAGTTCACCCATGGTACAGCATGTGTTCAAATTTCCTTCCTTTTGAAGGCTAATATTTCATGTATCTGTATACAACATTCTGTTTATTCATTCATCTGTGGATGAACACTTGGGTTGCTTCTTTAAGCTATTGTGAATATGCTGTTATGAACATAGGTATGAAATTATCTCTCCAAGATATGGCTGTCAATTTTTTTTTGCATATACCCAAAAGTGGAATTGCTGGACATATGATAATTCTATTTGTTATCATTTGAGGAACCATCATGCTGGGGTTTTTCATAGTGTCTGCACAATTTTAGATCCCCTCCAATGGTACACAAGGGTTCCAATTTCTCCACATCCTGCTGACATTGGTTATTTTCTGGTTTTGATGGTTGCCATTCTAATGGATGTGACATGGTATCTCATTGTGGTTTTCTTTGCATTTCCCTAATGATTACTGATGTTGGGCACCTTTTCATGTGCTTCTTTGCAGAAATATCTATTCAAGTATTTTACCCATTTTTAAATCAGGTTGTTTTGGAATTTTTTTGTTGTTGATTTGTTGTGTTTTAATACTATCTATGTATGTTTCAAGTTAGAATGTTTCTATTACTTTTCTTTTAATAAACATTATATTCAACAAAGAAGTTAATTTAGAGAATTCCCATTGTATAGTCATTCCCCAGGACAGACAGACTCAACTACACAAGTTCTTTTGGAGAATATGTTTACAAAAGGAAGGTTTCATATAACTTCAGGTGCAGTTTATTTCTCTAACCCTTAGAGAACCACATCTTCCTGCATTAAAATACATTCTCAATGAAAAATGATAGAACAGTAATTATGACAACAAAGAAATAGAATTTGAGCTATTTCAATTCTGCCATTCTATATGACCACTTAGGGTTTTATGTACATCTAAAATTTCAAACAGTGAAATGCTGTGCTAGATGCTACCTTGTTTTCCAAAATTTATAAATTTTCTAAATTTTAGTTTACACAGAAAACATTTTACTGAATTTAAATAATATCTTTAAATTTGAAATTTGTTTTTAATTATTAGTCATCCAAGAAAATAAACTGTAATTTTTCTTTTTTTTTTTTTTTTGAGATGGAGTTTCGCTCTTGTTACCCAGGCTGGAGTGCAATGGCACGATCTCGGCTCACCGCAACCTCCGCCTCCTGGGTTCAGGCAATTCTCCTGCCTCAGCCTCCTGAGTAGCTGGGATTACAGGCACGCACCACCATGCCCAGATAATTTTTTGTATTTTTAGTAGAAACGGGGTTTCACCATGTTGACCAGGATGGTCTTGATCTTGTGACCTCGTGATCCACCCGCCTCGGCCTCCCAAAATGCTGGGATTACAGGCATGAGCCACAAATGTAATATTTTTAATGGTGGCCTAAATTGGATTGTTTGCAACATATTGGTGTTATTATATTTTTCTAAATAGAACTGTTTTTCCTGGCATTATTAGAAGCTTCACTAAAATAAAATGTTTATTGTCTGTATTTCTTTTCTGGCCACTATTATTATTGTTTATGCCATTTTAAGATTACTACTAAATATAATTTTATTTTATAGGGAAGAGAGGTGCTATTAGTGGTCCACACTGGGGTCACACACAGTGAGCGAGCCACCATCATTCACTTCCCTCCCATGTCCTCACAAGTTTTCTTTTCTCATATCGGGGGTGGCAGTGGGGGACTGTATGTAGTCTGTGCAGAGCTGTCTTTGTCACAGGAAAGAAGAGTACAGTGTTGTCCCAAATGCTCAAAAAGCCCCCTCTATATGACTATGACATAATTAAAATCATGTTGTAGCAGAATGATTTTTAAAATAGCTTAAATATAACAAGGGATGAAGCAGAAGACAAAGAAGCAGGAAGCAGCTGAACACAGAAATGCCCTCTGTGTCACACCAGTGACGGCCCTGAATGGCTCCCACTGCACTTCCTCACGAGTGATGGTTTCTCACTTGAACCGTGGGCAACACTGTACAACATGTGTTCAACTCAGAGCTACCAGTCTGGAAAGATCAGCAGAAACTGACTTGAACGGTGTCTCTCAGACCATCCAGACATGAAGAGGAGGATGCCAGGACAGCTGCCCCGCTATTTGGAAAATGGCACAAATCTGGCCAGAACCTTCCTGGTGGAAGCCGAGTAGCAGTTGCTGAATGTTAAGCTGAGAAATGGCTAAGGCTGCCAGAGTCAACTTTCCTGAGCCTTTCAGCTGGCTTTGAGTAGTAAAAAAATCGGTGTGTTTCCATACATCTAGAGCTGCCTTGGGCCCATGTCCAAACTGGCCACTGTCCTTCTGTTCCACAGAAACTCTTACTGCCAAGGGTCTGGATCTCCTTTTCCTTTCTAAATAAAATGTGCTTTCTGCATTTAGCTTCTTTCAGAACTCTTCTAAAGTGAAGCAGATGAAATCTGTTTGTTATTTAGGGGGAAAAGAAAAGATATTATTTGACATATAGGTCAGGAGAGAAACGATTACCAGCATCCTGATAGACCTTGAGTCTCCTTCTCGTCCTTTGTCTCCAGCAAAGTTAACCATTGTCCTCAATTCTATCCTCATTGGTTAATTTTGCCTGCACTGATCTCTATGGAATTTTGCCATGTGTGCTCTTATATGTCTGTCTCTTTAAGCACAACGTTATGTTCATTAGAATCAATTTGTTGTATGTGTTCATTTAGTCTCATTTCTATTTAATATTCCACTGTAAGAGCATAACACAATTCATTTATCTAATCTGCTATTCATGGGCATTCAAGATGTTTTCAGTCTGAGGTTATTATAAATAGTGCTGCTGTGGATATTCATATACATGTTTTCAGTGTCATGAATATACATATTTATCTGAAGAGTAGGGTCTCTCTCAGAGAGAAATTGCTAGACCGTAAGATATGATAAATTCGTAGATACTACCAAAGAATTCTTCAACGTATTTGTACAAATTTAAGCTCTCATCAGCAGCGCAGCAATGTGGTCAGTGCCTAGTAGTATCACATGACAGTTTGCATTTCCTGTTAACTAATACAGCTTGTGCCTTTCCTCGTGCTGCTAGAATTTCAGAAGTCCTCTTTTATTAAACACCTGTTTATGACTTTTGCCTACTTTCCCATTGGGTTCTCTGCCTTCTTCTTACTGATCTTTATAGTAATGAAGAACTTAAATGAAAACTTTGTTTGCAAATTCCCACAAATATCTTCTCACACTCCATTGACTTGTCTTTTACACTCTTAGCAATGTATATGACTATGATAGAATTAAAATCATCATTTTAATAAACACAAGTTCATAATTTCAATGAAGGCCAACTTGGCATCTATGGTTAGCTCCTTTTCTGTCTGGTTTAAAACTTTGCCTTCTCCAAAAATCAACCTACTTTTGATGCCCTATTTAAAATCAGTCAGTCAAAGAATTTAACTTACCTGCTGCTCCCTATGGTAACCGCTCTGAACTCCATTGTTCCTCTCTTCTTCTTCACCACGATTGTTTAAATATCATGAACAACAATGTTTAATTCCATGAGTTTGATTAACTTGCTCTGTTAAAGTACATGAAAATCTCCTAGCACCAGCTGAAACTTGTCTCTTGAGCCTTTTACATATCTGATATCTCAAACTAGTCTTTTCACTGCCACTAGACAAAGAAAGAAGTATCGCTTTGGACCTGCCACTCTGGTGAGGCTACCTACGGCTGCCTTTCTTCTAGGGAAGGGGAATTGTTTCTACACTGACAGAAACTGCCAACAGGAAAATCCTTCATCTGGCTTTTTAAAACATTCTTTCTCAGTAATGAGTTTTCAGATTTTCTTACACAATCTGCTATAACAAAAGCCAATCAAACTTTTGGTTGCATTTGTGACACCAAGAAGAGTATGTGGGAGTTGAAATAAGAAAAATTTGAACCAACTGGCAGCTCCATCATTTGCTTTTTATTGGCCACTGGGGGACGTATAGTACGGAAACTTTCTGAACTTCGGTTTCCATATCTGTAAAAGGGGAATGGTAATGACTATTTCACAGAGTCTGGAGAAGGCTTAAATGAGATAAATTATCTGAAAATATCTGCATACTCTAAAACACACGTACATTAAAAGTAACCCATATTATTACTGCAGTAATTAGGAATTTTAAACACAAATTTGTTAGATTGATAATAGCAACTAACATTTATTGAACAGCGCGCTCTGAAGCACTGTTATAAGCATTTTACATGTCTTAACTTATTTAATCTTTTCAACAACCTATAGGTAGGTTTTATTAAAATACTCATTTCCAGATGAAGAAATAGAGGCACAGAAAGATTGCATGGCCCATTGAAGGTCACATAGCTACTGAGGTCAACAGAATGTCATTCCAGGGAGATGGCTGCAGAGTTTACCTGCCTAAGAAAATAACACAGTCCCCATGGTCTTGGGCTTGATTTATAGAGAATTCCCAATGCCATATGGTGAGAACAGTAGGAGGGATTTGGAGCTTCTGCCAAACATCATTGTTAGGCTCCTCAATCAAGGATGGGTTTATCACAACTTCACAGACCTTTGTTTTAGAAGAAGGAAGGGAATTAATATATGTTGAATGGCTACATAAATCTGTTGTCAGGTAATTTACAACCTCATGACACAGATATTATTATTCCCATTTTAGGAATAAGAAATGAAGATTTATAAAGATTAAATGACTGACTTAGAGTCACAGAGTTAGGAATAGCATCAAAACACAAACTCAGATATAAGCAGCTCTTTTTCTTAGTGGTCCAGTGCAACCTCTTATCTGTGTATGCAAGTTTGAAAGCTCTCTAATAGTAGAAAGCTGATTGGCTATTTTTAAAGTTATTTTGGTCTGAATGAGATTAACTGGAAAGATAAGGAACCGAAAAATGATGAAGCCATTTTGAGGAATAGTGAGTTCATTAGGAAAAATTCTGTCACTTCTGGTAGCAAAATTATTTTGTCATATTTCTTGAACAAGAAAATAAATGATTCTTTTTGAGTTATGGGGCAATAGGCTTGTGCAATAATTTATGAAGCTTATGTTGTAGGTGTTTACTATAAAATATTCAATTTCTACATGTAAATTAAGGTAGGCCGCAGTAACAGTTTACATAAAAGGGAAATACAGCCTTCTTGCTGCCTGTTTTTCTTACTGAAGAAAAGATGTAACCTCTGTGAGTACCCACAGTAGTGAGGGAATGTGCCAAGAACACACATCAATCTGACCAAATATCTCACCCCCATGCTGTTCAATGTTGTGCTGTGCAGTGCCATGGCCACATTTAATGCACCAGGCAAAGAACAAAGGAAACCTATCATCTTTAATTATTAAGCACTGAAGAATAAAGCCAGATGAGAACGTGTGAAATGTTCCCTTAATACCCTTCCGGGTTCCCAAAACAAGCTGGAGTTGATTTGCATGAGCCCTACTCTCTTACAAACACCACCTTCTACACAAGCATTTCAGAAATCACTCTGAAATTGTTTCCTACATTTTTTGAGAGAAGCATTGTCTAAAACTATCTTAAACATTTTATTCTATAGTACAGGAACTATTTCTATCATAAAGAGAACAATCCCCATCTTAGAAGGGTACTGATTTAGGGATTAATAGAGGTTTGATTTGGCTGGTTTGGGTTTTGTTTTCCAGAGAAGAGTGTACATGCTATTAAGAGTATGTAATCCTAATGTCTGCTGGCTCTGTAACTCCAACGTACTCAGTAACAAGACCTCATAACCACCTTCCCTGCCACTGAAAACTGTTTCCATTTATTTCTTTAAGCAGGTTCCACAAATGGGATCCATGGGCCCACAAGCAAGCCAGATAGTGGCATGTTCCGGTTGTGTCTCCATCTTCTCACTTTAACTCCCCATCTCTGATGTGTAAAGCCACTTGGAAAAACCTTGTTTCCAACACTGCACATCATAAAAATGCCACTGCCCATCCCAAAAGGGCAGTTGCTCAGTGTGCCTAAACCACCCAGTCCTTAACACATGAGAGTCCACAGGGCCCTGTGCAAATCTGGCAAACATCATGCTTTCCCAATCCTATGACACTGCAGTTGAATCTCACCAAGTCTCTCCCGAGTAGTTTTGTTAACTTCTATCCCATATACCTTGCCCAGAATAAAAATACTCTGTTCCTTATGAAAATCAGTTTCAAATACCTGTAATCTGTGAAATTTAAAGGGAAACAGTTGCCATAATATCTCCTCCCTATTCTACCACTCTCAAGTAAAACCCCTCCCACCTTCACCAATTACAAAAATTCTCCTGTGTGTCCAGATTCATGTAGATACTGGGTTGGGAGAAGAGATGATGAAGTATGGGAGGAAATTGATGCTGATATTTATATGGATAGTAACCTATCTTCAGCTCAGCCAAACTAAAAGTCTCAGATGTAAGATTGAGGAATGCTGGTCTTTATCTACACTCAGAGATAAAAGATTCCATTGTTAGGATCATATATCACACATGGCATTTGCCCTGTGGCTGAAACAATTTATTAGTTTCAGCCACAGGGCAAAATTGAGAGCTATTGACCAGAAAGTAGGAAACTTGGATTTTAGTGCTTGTTCTGCCCTTCCAGCCTGTGTCCGCAGACACACATGAGGGCAGGCACTCCTGTCCTGTCCACAGCCCCATCCTCGCAACTTGACAACTGTTCATTGAGTATTCTGAGCTCAAATTTCAGTGTGCTTTC
The DNA here is from genome assembly GCF_049354715.1 of Callithrix jacchus. Lineage (NCBI taxonomy): Eukaryota > Metazoa > Chordata > Mammalia > Primates > Cebidae > Callithrix > Callithrix jacchus. Next base: position 14,166,835 of record NC_133517.1, read on the forward strand.
CCCACCATCCATAAAGTTGAAATGATAACAGCCATCTTACCTGCCTAATGAGGCTGTAAAATTAAAATGTATGTGTGAACATACTGAATGTTCCCTTTCTCCTTGTGAGTGAAAACACACCTAGTGAAGTCTGATAAGCAAAGCATTCCGCTGCTGTGACTCCTCATCTAGGAAAAGAACCAGGCCCAGCTTGCCAAACCTTCCTTTGGAAGCACTCAGACATCTCCCTCAGATCTCCTTTACTATCTGCATATAGGAGTACCTCCTCCTCAAGATTATCAGCTTTTATTCAAGCACTAGTTTTCAAGAAGCTTTTTTTTTTTTTTTTTGAGACAGTCTCACTCTGTTGCGGGGTGCCAGGCTGGAGTGCACTGGTGCGATATTGGCTCACTGCAACCTCCGCCTCGCAGGTTCTAGCACTTCTCCTGCCTCAGCCTCCCGAGTAGCTGAAATTACAGGTGCACGCCACCACGCCCAGCTAATTTTTGTATTTTTTAGTAGAGACGGGGTTTCACCATGTTGGCCAGGATGGTTTCGATTTCTTAACCTTGTGATCTGCCTGCCTCGGCCTCCCAAAGTGCTGGGATGACAGGCATGAGCCACCGCGCCCGGCCAATAAGCATTTTTAAAATGTGTTTATTGTTCTTTTTATCTCACATATCGTCTACCGTGTTTCACTGTAAAATGGCTAGTGCCGCAACAGCCAAAAGCCAGCAAGTTCTTGATATTGCAACTACCAGGTGCTGGACTCTCCTTGTGCCTGGGTTCCCAAATGACCACGGAGAGCAGAACCCCTTTTGACCCTCACAGGACATGTAGCCAGAAGAAGAAACATGCTTTCATTGTGATAAGGCACTGGAATTTCTAGGGTTAATCTGTGACCTCCGTGTAGCCTCGCCTATCCTGAGAAAGTCAGGATCATGATAAAAACTCACATTAGTTGGGCTTTTTAATGTTTTTTAACAGCTGCATGAGTTACGAACATGCTGAGAGACAGCAGCCACAGTAAAAGGCCCTGTATGACAGGGGTCAGGACCCTGACCCCAGCCCCAGCTGAACCTACTACTTGCTGTGTGATCTCAATCACCCATTATATTTTATTGTAACGTAGACTTGCTCATTGTTTTCCTCTAACAAGTGAGAAGAGAAGACTAAATTAGCTTTACAGAGCCTTCAGGTCTCGCATTCTATGAATGAACTTCTGGCTTTCTGTCTAGGAAGGGACTCAGTACCTATAACTTTCTTTCTGTGGCAGTATGCTTTTTGTTTTTTAAACTTAAGAAAAAAAAACTACTGACTGACAGTTGTTTGGAACCCAACCTATTTATAAGCTTAGGGTTACACTAAGGTTAAAATCTCATTTAATGTCAGGTTACTTATAAATCTTGTGTTTATATGGAAGTTATTCTACCTTAAGAAGCAAATTTTGCTTGTGTGTGTGCCTGGTTTTTAACTGTGCAGTGAACACTCCTGTCATTTAAGCAAATTAAGCACACGAAAAATTTAATTCAATAGAATCTAAAATTAAGGAGCGTTGTTAGTGGGTAAAAGACCAAAGTGCTGATGATCTGATTCAGAGCACCAAGAAGATGCTCTAGAAAGAAACATGAATGAAAAATAATGAAACTAATCTGTCGTCAACGCAATTGAATAGAGACTGTTGGAGAATGTTCCATGTGATAGGGAGGTAATTCTTTTCAGTCCAGAGGACCAAGTTTTGGCTCGATTCTCATGCCATGGAGCTTACAGCGGACTTGAGGAAAATTGTATTACAAGAGACCATACGTGAATGTTTCTGAAAGGGGTATGGGAGAGCCAAGACTCCTTGTTTTAATATGAATTAGGTTTTCATCTCTGGTTTTGGAGTTGCACGCCTGGCTCTTGCTCAGGTTTCCCTCTAACATTTGCCTTGGCTATAGTGCTGAGCTTCAACTACATCAATTAATGTCTCACGCTTTGCCCAATTCATTTCCTGCTTGTCGCCTAACATGTTACTTGAATCATTTTCAAATTCTCACTTTTTAACAAACCTATACTTATCCCATGATTGAACACTGGCATAATCAAGCCATGTTTGTTCATTCTCACTGCTTAGACCGGTGTTTGGGAAAATGAATACCTTTTAGTTTTGAACAGCAGATAAAAATGCAAATTTGTGCAGGCTGATTTTGTCATAAATACTGATTACCATTCCCTGGTTGAGTTACCTGAGCCATATATTAAACACACACACACACACACACACACACACACACACACACAAATAGGTCAGTTTAGAATTAAAATGAATAATTAAAATATCACCTTCTTGTAGTTTATACTATGTATAAAATACATACTTTCTAAAACTCATCTATATTTTATAAAAATGTATGTAAAACAAGAAAATTAAATCTAATTAGAATGACATTTTTCAAATCATTGATGAATTTTCCTTTTCGCCTTTCTCTCTTCATGCCCTTTTATGTTGGTCAGCCCAAAGCCTCCATGTGTCTAGGAGATTAGTATTTATTACAGAAAGCATTAATGAGAAAGAATGAGGCAATATTCAGCATCTGACATTCACAGGAGTTTACAGACAAGAGGCTTGGGGGCCAGGCACTGCTGAGAGGGAAAGGGTTTCCTAATCCCTTTCCCTCCTTCTTTGCCATATTTACCACAGAGCTGGAAGAACCATGCTCTTTCTGTCCTGTAGTTCAGGGTAGATCTTCTTTCCACCCGAGAGTTAGAAGCCCTAAACTTGCTGCTTTAATGTATAAGGAAGATATGATTTAGGGGAAGTAAAAGAAAAGCCTGCTCCTTTCTGGTCCCAAGAAATGGTTGGAAGAAGAAACAAAAACAAGGAGAGGCATGAGACCCTCAAATGCATCTGCCCAACTTCCTCCTCGGCCCAGAGATGAGCTAAGGTGAGAAGTCAAGGAGAGTAAGGCAAGAGACACAGGATTCCTCCCACCAGCTTCCATCACACTTGGGTTTCAGAGAGGATTCCATCTTGAGGGCAGTCTTCAGTGGGTATGCAGCTTCATCTGGCAGCGGGAGGACTTGAGGTTTTACTCTCACAAATTATCATTGATTTTATTAGGAGATAGAAAATTACGGCAATAGATTTGACTGACTGTGGAACTTGAGGGGTTGGGTGCAGTAGGGGTATAGGAAGCTAATGTGACTCAGTAGCAAGGACAACAGGAGGGCTGCCTGGTCTGTGGCCAAATGTAAATCACACCTGATTCAGTTCCTGCCCCAGGCCTGGACTCTGCCATTCTCCAAGACACCTTACTTCCTTCAGCACAAATGTCTATCCTGGGGGTACTTATGGTGGCTGAGTTGGCCATCTATTCTTTTTAATTTCTTTTAATGGAAAAAAACTGGAAAATATATATTTTAAGATGAAATGGATCTTAATTTATACTAAAATTTTGCATTCAAAAGCAGCTCTATAAGATGTTTATTTAATCTCATTCACTTTACATCTTCTTACACTCTGAAAATTCCATCTCTTAATGTCAAAAAAGCTAATTAATTCCTTTGCTCTATCATACCCTATAAAGATACAGTCTCAGAATAATAAACCAGTACTATCATCAAACATTTATGATTTTTTGAGGGAAGCAATTCTTTTGGTCCTTAGGGTTTATCCCCGTGGAGATGGACAGTAGAATTACAGGGTTGTTAAAGTTACTTTGAGTAGTTACTCACTGTGTGGTTACTGTTAGCTGGATACAGAGTTAAGTTCATCTGTTTCACTTTCCTTCTGGTTTGAAGGGTGACATTTTAAAATTTGATTCCTTTTGCATTATGCAAAAGATTCACATTGTTGTAGAATCAGATGTACAAAATAGAGAATTTGCAGAGAATTCTTGATTCCACAACCTTCTTCCTTTCACTTTGGGTAACCTTAAATTTTTCATTTATGACTTCTGCACTTTCAATATAAGAATATATGTGTCCGTATTTATTTCCTTCTTTATATAAATTTTAATCTTTTGTACACAAAGTTCCCCATTTTGCTTTTTTACATAAGTATGTTTTAGAGATTAAGCCAAAAATAGTATACAGAGATATTCCTCATTCCATTGATATATGCAAAACTAAACTAATTTGCCTTATTCAGTTAGACCCCTATTATGGCAAAAGGTAAATGCTTTTATAATTAACAAATTATTGCTAAGATATTGCAAGGTATTGCCACATTCTCCTTCTTGAGTATTGTATAATTTTGCAATCTACCATAAAAGAATGAGGTTCCCTCTTTCTAGACAATCTACCAACATTATTTTAATCTCATGGAGTTGTGCAATATAATAAGTGAGAAACTATGTCCTCCAGCAGTTTTAATTTGCGTTTTGCCTGTTCCAAGCAATGCTTTTCGTATGGCTGAAAGCCATTTATATCTTGTTTTCCCTCAATTGCATGTTTATACCTTTAGCCTATTTTGTTCCATCATGATTGTTGGCCTTTTTCCATCTATTTCTAGAAGCTGTTACATTTTAGAGGGATTCATATTTTGTGAGTATACTGCAAATATTTTTCAACTGTGTTATTTTTCTTTTTATTTTGCTTATGTTTCTATTGTTGTTTTATTTAAATAATTAAGAGGTAATTGCCACACAATAGTGATTGTTTAATGTAATCAAATTGATCAATCTTTTATTTTACTGCTTCTGAACTTTGCAATTTATCAAAAGTTCAGTATCAGGAATAGACTTGTTTTTGTTGTTGTTGTTTTATTTTTAAAATAAAGATGGGCTTTCACCATGAAAACCAGGCTGGTTCTGAACTCCTGACCTCAGGTGATCCACCCACTTCGGCCTCTCAAAGTGCTAGGATTACAGGAGTGAGCCACCACGCCCGGCCACAAATAAGACATTTTATTTGCCACTATTATAAGTCTGAACTTTAAACAGATTCTTGGACTGGTGGTTTATATACATCAGCTTGTTCAACTTTAGCACCTGTCTCATCCCCAGTGGCTTTTCCAGAACTACTGCCTTCACCATGAAGCTCCATGAGTTTTCCCAATTCAAACCTGGGCTTCTTCAGCATTTTTACTTTTCTAACGAAGACATCATGGAGAGGATAAATAGATCGGCAAGCCTGTTCTATGTCTTTCCCAGTGCTGTCTAGAATCAATTTATCGACCGCTTCTTTCAAGTCATTTGTCTGCATCTCTCGGGTCATGATTTCCGTCATCTTCTTCCAGATTTGGCGGACCTGTTGGTGCTGAGCATGAGAGGTCTTCCCTATCTGATTGTGGCGTTTTTTAGTAAAACCAACACAGAACAGACGAAGCAAGTAACCATCGGTAGTCTTGACATCAACATGAGCTTCAATCATTGTCTGCCATTTTTTGACCATGGAACACATTTTGTCATGGGTAAGATCCATGCCATGGAAGTTAGGCAGGCAGTTTTTGCCCTGAGCATCTTCAGTAATCAGCTTGAATTCCCTAAATGCAACTTCATCATTCTGCAAGTCAGCAAGACTAACTTCAAACACTCGACCCTTGAGGCCATCAGATGCAATTTTGGTTCCTTGGGTCCTGGTGACAAGCGTCTTTCCAATATTTCTTATATTGAACATAGCGGGTGCTTTCACATCATACCAATCTTTCTTAGAAAATGGATCAACCACTTTCTTCTTGGCTCCCTTTTTGCCGCCTTTCGTAAGGCGCTTATTCTTGCCAGCCACCATGGTGTTGCTCAGAGAATTAAAAGGTAGGCTTGTTTTTTTAATAGCAAAGCCTTTCAGCAATCCCAATGCCATATCGTAAAATTCCATCTATTACCTACTTGTTTGAGATGCTGCCTTTGTTGTGCTGCTAAATGTCATTATGCACTCAAATCTGTGACAACGTTTTCCATTGCTCAGTCTGTATGAACCAGTATCTAACTTTAATAACAGAGGCTTCATACTATCTTTCAATATTTAGTAGGGAAAAGCCTAACTCCTTGCTTTCATACAAGGTTTTCAAGCTATTCATGCTGATTTCTTTACAGATTAAAGCCACCATAAAGCCTGAATGTATTTTATACAATTTACATGAGATATATAAATCATTTTAGGAATAACTGATGTATTCATAATGTTGCTATTTATAAACATCCTCTTTCCATTTATTTTAATTTCTAATTTTGTGTCTTTCAGGTGTGTTTTATAATTTTCCAGACAGAGAATTTTGAAATTACTCATTAAGTTAATGCCATGGCACATTTTCTGTTTGGCTGTCTTAAACAAAGTATTCCATTCAATTATATTTTCTAGTTGATTTGAGTCTGACTATATGAATATATGAGGCTTTTTGTATCCCAATACTTTACAAAATTTTTATACTAAATTGCCTTATGATTCAAAGTCACTATTTTATTCTTTGAGATTTTCCAAATATATAATCACATCATCTGCAAGTAGAGAGAGTTCTACCTTTTCCTTTCCAATTATTATGCTGCTACTTGCTCTATTTTTATCTAATTGCACTAATTCCTCTAACATGATATAAAATAAAAGAAGGAATGGTAATCTTTTTATCATTTTCCTGAATTTAACAAGAAAGCCTCTAGCATTTCTCGATTAAGTAGGATGAAGACTTTGAGGTTGAAATACACACATATCTCACACCCGCACACACCATGCATATTATAAGTTAAGGAAGTACTCATTAATTTCTACTTCATTTAGTCTTTTTTTCACATGAATGGATGTTAAGTTCTGCCAAATGCATTTTCTGTATCTATGATGAAATCCGTATTGTTTATCTCCCGAACTCTAATAATACAATGAGTCACACAAATGAATTGTCCATTATTGATCCACCCATGCATTTCTGGAATAAACCTTTCTTGGTCATAGTTTCTTAATTTTTTCAGACTGCTGGACCACATTTGCTGATGTCTTATTCAGGATTTTATGTAAATACTAATAAGTGAAGATACTCTGTGATTTCTTTTATGTTGCGATCTTTTTCAAGCTAGGAAGCACAATTATACTCACTTTACAGAAAGAATTTAGAAATTTCCCATCTTTCTTCATACTCCAGTTTTTGAGCTTATCTTCTTTTAACAGTTTGACACATACACTCTGCAAAGTCAGAATGGTAAATCTAGGGGCAAGGGGCTCTTTAACTAATTTCTTTGTTTGTTCTAGTGTAATAACAGTTAACTCTGGAACAACAGGGTTTGAGCCTCACTGGTCTACTTATACACAGATTTTCATCCACCTCTGCTATGCCTGAGACAGTAAGACCAACCCTTCCTCTTCTTCCTCCTCCTCAGCCTGCTCAACATGAAGATCATGAGGAAGATCTTTATGATAACTAACTTCCACTTAATGAATAGCACATATACAGTATTTTCTCTTCCTTATAATTGTCTTAACAACATTTTACTTTCTCTAGCTTACTTGATTGCAAGAATGTGATATATTACACATACATCATGCAATGTATGGGTTCATTGACTCTTCATGTTACCAGAAAGGCTTTCAGTGAATAGTAGTTAAGTCTTGGGGGAGTCAAAAGTCATAGACAAATTTTAGACTGCACAGAAAGGTTGGTGCTCCTAACCTTTGTGTTATTCAAGGTTCAATATAGTTTGTTTACACCAGGGGTCCCCAACCCCCAGGTCTTGAAGGGTACCATCTGTGGCATGCTAGGAATCAGGCCACACAGTAGGAGGTCAGCAGCAAGTGAGCATTACCACCTGAGCTCCAAACCCTGTCAGATCAGCTGCAGCATTAGATTCTTACAAGAGCACAAACCCTACTGTGAACTGTGCATGTGAGGGATCTAGGTTGTGCGCTCCTTATGAGAATCTAATGCCTGATGATCTGAGGTGGAACAGTTTCATCCCCAAATCATCCCCACCCACTTTCTCCCAATCTGTGGAAAAATTGTCTTCCATGGAACTGGTCCCTGGTGCCAAAAATGGTAGGGACTGCTGATTTAGACTATCTGGCTCTACCAAATCAACTTTGGTAAGTTATACACATCTACAACCATCTGATCTTTGACAAACCTGACAAAAACAAGCAATGGGGAAAGGATTCCCTGTTTAATAAACGATGTTGGGAAAACTGGCTAGCCATGTGCAGAAAGCAGAAACTGGACCCCTTCCTGACACCTTACACTAAAATTAACTCCAGATGGATTAAAGACTTAAACCTAAGACCTAACACCATAAAAACCCTAGAAGAAAATCTAGGCAAAACCATTCAGGACATAAGAGTAGGCAAGGACTTCAGAACCAAAACACCAAAAGCATTGGCAACAAAAGCCAAAATAGACAATGGGACCTAATCAAACTCCACAGCTTCTGCACAGCAAAAGTCATTAGGGTGAACTGGCAAGCAACAGAATGGAAAAAAATTTTTGCAATCTACTCATCTGACAAAGGCCTAATATCCAGAATCTATAAAGAACTAAAACAGATTTACAAGAAAAAAACAAACAAGCCCATTCAAAAGTGGCAAAGGATATGAACAGACACTTTACAAAAGAAGACATATATGAGGCCAACAAACATGAACAAATATCATCGCTGGTCATTAGAGAAATGCAAATCAAAACTATATTGAGATACCATCTCACGCCAGTTAGAATGGCAATCCTTAAAAAATCTGGAGACAACAGATGCTGGAGAGGATGTGGAGAAATAGGAACACTTTTACACTGTTGGTGGGAGTGTAAATTAGTTCAACCATTGTGGAAGACAGTGTGGCAATTCCTCAAGGACCTAGAAATAGAAATTCCATTTGACCCAGCAATTCCATTACTGGGTATATATCCAAAGGATTATAAATTGTTCTATTATAAGGACACATGCACATGAATGTTCATTGCAGAAATGTTTACAATAGCAAAGACTTGGAACCAACCCAAATGCCCATCGATGATAGACTGGATAGGGAAAATGTGGCACATATACACCATGGAATACTATGCAGCTATAAAAAACGATGAGTTCATGTCCTTTGTAGGGACATGGATGAATCTGGAAACCATCATTCTCAGCAAAGTGACAGAAGAACAGAAAATCACACTGCATGTTCTCATTCATAGGTGGGTGTTGAACAATAAGAACACATGGACACAGGGAGGGGAGTATCACACACTGGGGTCTGTGGGGGGGAAATGGGGAGGGACAGTGGGGTGCAGGGAGTTGGGGAGGGATAGCATGGGGAGAAATGCCAGATATAGATGATGGGGAAAAAGGCAGCAAACCACACTGCCGTGTATGTACCTATGCAACAATCTTACATATTCTTCACGTGTACCCCAAAACCTAAAATGTGATTTCAACAAATTTTTAAATTAAAAAATAATAATAATTATCAATTTTATTTATGTTGTCATGAAATTTGTTTTAGGCAATGACACCAGGTGAGGCTTGAAAAGCACATTTGGACTCAGGCTTGCTTTCTTGCTGCCGCTGAAACACTGTAACTACCACACAAGTGAACCTGAGCTCCCTGCTGGATTAGGAAAGGTCACATTGGAAAAAAACAAGATACTCAACCCACCAGCCTCCCAGCCATCAGCCAAGAGAGTGAAGCCACCTTAGATCATTCAGACTCTAGCTGACCACAGAGTCCAGCAAAGATCAGCTAAGTCAGCAGAAAACAGAAATAACACAAAGTTAAATCACAGGAAAAAAAAGTTATTACTTGAAGCTGCTAATTTTAGGCTGGCTTGTTACACAGTATCAGCTAAATGATACAGAATTCAACATCAAACCAAATAACAAAATTCTACTCCACTATTTAAATAAACAAGTCACTTGAACAAGACAGTCCCATGCAATCCAGAAAACCCTTTTTGATTAGCTTCTGCAGCCAAATCCAGCGTGGCAAACCCTTCTCTACACCTTTTAAACCACCCTCTATCCCCCACCCTCACCAGTAAACCAAACCTCTGTTCTTTATTTATTTATTTATTTATTTATTTATTGCGACAGAGTCTCAATCTGTGGCCAGGCTGAAGTGCAGTGGCACAACCTTGGCTCACTGCAATCTCCACCTCCCATGTTCAAGTGATTCTCCTGCCTCAGCCTCCCAAGTAGCTGGGATTGCAGGCGTGCACCACTACACCCAACTAATTTTTTGTATTCTTAGTAGAGAAAGGGTTTCACCATGTTGGCCAGGATGGTCTTGATCTCCTGACCTTGTGATCCGCCCGCCTTGGCCTCCCAAAGTGCTGGGGTTACAGGCGTGAGCCACTGCGCCGGACCCAAACCTCTGTTCTTAATGGCCCCTTTGAGCCACTATCATGAGTTTTCCCTATATTCATACACACTCAGTTCTTGGAAATCATTATGGGCTAAACTGGGTCCCTCCAAAATTCATATGTTGAAGTCTTATACCTCAGTAGCTCAGAATGTGACTGTATTTTGAAATTTGACCTTTAAAGAGATAATTAAGGTAAAATGAGATCATTAGAGTGGGCCCTAATCCAATATGATTTCTAACAAGAGGAGATTAGGACACAGACAGATATACACACAGAAGGAAGACCACGTGAAGACATAGGAAGAAGATGGCCATCTCCACATGAAAAACAGAGACCTTAGAAGGAGCTAACCCTACTGATGTCTTGATTTCTGACTTCCAGCCTCAAATTGTAAGAAACCAATTTCTGTTACTAAGCCACCCAACCTGCAGCACTGTTATGACAGCCTCAGCCAATTAATATATAAGTACAGGACAAAAAAGTATACATGTGTTGAGGTTGGGGCAACCTAGAGTTGGGTTTCACTCCCACAGGGATATTTATGCATGAATTTTCTTTGTCTATGCATGTAAATAAAAGCATTTCTTGAGGAAAAGACAATCTACATAAAAATCATTTTCAATATGTAAATAATCACTAGCATATGCTTTTTTGGAAACTGATATCAAAGAAATACCAGTAGTAATAAGAAATAGTAATAACCATTGTAAAACTCTTTTAAAATATTAATAAAAGTTAATAAATGGTAACATAATAATAAAGCTGGTAACCAAGCACTTTCTATTTGTCAAACACTGCACCGTTAACCTTGAAACATTGTTTTATTTGTAATCCTCAGTATCCGAAGACATGATTCTAATTAGCCCTGTTTTGCAGTTGGGAAAAATTGATGCTCACACAATGAGTCACTTATCTGGGGGATCTCAGCAAGCAGCAAAAGCAGATTTTAACCCAGGGCCTAACTTCAATGTGCATTCTCTTTCCATTGCAGCATTTAAAAAAATTATTCCCAGCTACTCGGGAGGCTGATGCAGGAGAATTGTTTGAACTCAGGAAGCGGAGGTTCCGGTGAGCCGAGATCGCGCCATTGCACTCTAGCCTGGGTAACGAGCGAAACTCCGTCTCAAAAAAAAAAAAAAAATTATTCCTCATCAGTCCATTTTTATCAAGAAGAATAAATGCAAACATGATTTCATTTAACACAACTGATAACATTTTAAAGCTCGCACTGAGAAGAAGGTGAACCTATAATCAGCGTAGGATAAATCATCCTGATCTTTCACAGAAATGGCCATAATCAAAGCTGTTCTCAAACCTCATGGATGTTGACCTGCTTTTTAATGGCTTGGATTTCAAACTTGAATTCAGTCACACATAGACCTGGAAATGGAAAATGAATACATCTGCATTTAGCCACAATTCTCAGATTACCTGGTGTTAACAATTTTTTTTTTTAAGACAGGGTCTCACTCTGTCCCCCAGGTGGGAGTGCAATAGCATAATCACATTTTACTGGAGCCATCACCTCCTGGTCCCAAGTGATCCTCCCACCTCAGCCTACCAAGTAGCTGAGACCACAGGTGCATGTCACCACACCTAGCTTTTTATTTTTATTTTTGTTTGTTTGTTTGTTTGTTTTGGTACAGACAGGGTCTTCCTAAGTTGCCCAGGCTGGTCTTGAACTCCTGGCCTTAACCGATCCTATCACCTCAGCTCCCAAGGTGCTAGAATTAGAGGCGTGAGCCACCATGCCTGACCAACAACTTTATACTCCAAGAATATAATCTGTTTTTACTTTAAAAAGTATATGAAAAAAGTTTTAACTTAAAAACATTACCTAGATTTCAGTGGATGTAAGAACTTCAAATCTCTATAGAACTTAGTGAAAAAAATGTTAATAAATACATTCTAGCCGTAGAAACACTGAAACATAATTTAAACACACTATATTGGCATGTCTCGGGGAGATTGTGTTTTCTTCTTTTGAACTATTTCCATGTTTTCTTTATTTAATATAAGAGAATTTGTTCATTTTAATAGGCTAAATCATCTGATACTAATTTTATCAAGCCATATCTTTCCTTTTCCTTTTATATTTTATCCAAATTCTTCTAAGAGACTTGTGTCTCATTTTACTGTTGTCAGAAATTATGACTGAATTTCTCAAAAGAAATCTTTATTAAAGTAGCTCTCCACTTACTTTTAGCCATGTATAGTAAAGCGTTCATCTCTAGGGAAAGTAGCATAAGGCAAGGCCACCATAACTTAGCAGATGTGCTTCAGAAGACCAACAGAGTTAAACCTTTCAGAGAACAATGCTGAAACATTTTAACTCTATACATAAAGATTTTATCTTTAAACAAGGATGAGCTAATATTTCATAAACAACTTCTGGTCTGAACAAAATCCTTCCCTTCCTCCACTTGAAGGTTACTATTGCCTGAAATTTTAACAATATATTTTGGTTTATCTGGTTTCCAGACAAATTAGAATCTGAATGATTAGAATGATTAGAATGTGAAATCAAGATATGATTAAATCATAATCGTATTTAACAAATTATGGAGACAGATATAAAATTGAGCAAACAATTATGTTTTCTTCCAAAGGACACTCAGTATTAAGGAATTCCTGGTGGATGGAATAATGATGTCAGTAGTTTTCCAGTAGAGTCATATTTACATGCTGTACTTCTGGGAAGTTCTATTCCCCATGGTACAGAGGAGGAAACTAAAGCAGTTTCCTGCACAAATCTTCTGATTCATAAGTGGAGAAATGCCCTCGTTATCTACTGTGGCATAATGAATTACCCTAAAGTGTAGTTTAATATGACAAAATTGTGTTATTTCACAATTTCTGAGAGCTAGAAATTTCTGAGGGTTGTAGCTGAGTGGATCTGGCTGGGAGTCTCTCATGAGGTTGCAGTCAGGATGTCAGGCAGGGTAACTGTGCAAGGCTTGATTGGTACGGGAAGACCCACTTCCAAGATGCTACAGTCACAGGCTATTGGCAAGGAGCCTCAGTTGATGTCTGAAGCTGTTGGCAGAAGACCCAAACCATGGCCACAGAGTCTCTCAAAAACACAGACTTTGTGGCCTCACAAGGTGGCAGCTAGATCGCTAGCTACCCAGGGGATCAGACCCCCAGAATAAGTGATCCGAGAGAGTGAGCAAATAAAAAGCTCCAGCCTGTACCCCTCTGGCCTAGTCTCAGAAGGGACACAAGTTCATTTCCGCCATATTCTATTCATTAGAAGCCAGTCTCCAAGCACAATCCGCACTCAGGAGCAGAGATTTGGGATACACTTTTTAAAGAGAAGGGTAGTAAAGAATTTATGGACATCTTTAAAACTACTTCCCCAAAGTTCTGCCTTAAAAACCTACAGTTGCTTTTTGGGTGGCATATATCAGTGCAGTCAAGTGCACAAATCTTTTCTTTTTTTTTCGCTAATCAATTAGAGCTTGTTATGTCATTCAGGTTGGCCTTGAACTCATAGCCTCGCCTCCTCAAGTGCCAGGACAACTGGCCGGAGCCACTGCGGCTCCCAAGTGCACAAATCTTAAGTAGCCAGCTCAAAGAATACATACATATATCTGTAAACATGCACATGTATATATCCTTATGTGTGCATGTATACATAAGTACATATATGTGTTGTGTCTATACATGTGTGTTTGCATATGCATGTGTATACATGGATAGCACATATATAGTACACACACACACATGTGCCATGCAAATCAAAATGTGAAACAGTCCTTGCACCAACAAACTATTTTTATCTATTATTTTACTGTTTAATAACTACCATTTTTAGCCACTATTATCTGACTTCTATCTTCATAAGTCAGTTTTGTCTAACCTTAAAATTTATGTAATTAAAATGACACAGCATGTACTTTTTTGTGTCTAGCTTCTTTCACCTACCATTGTCTATGAAATCCTTTCATGTTATTTCTGTAGTTACAACTCATTTCTTTGCATTGTTGCATAACATTCCATTTAAAGAATAAACCAGTATTTGATTTCTGCTTTCTACTTTTGATGGACATGTGGATCATTTCCATTTGGGTCTGTCAAAAATAATATACAAATACACTTTTTCCTGTTCTTTTGTGGACAAATGTGCTCGTTTAGATTTCACATTTAACTCAGATTAGAATTGCTGGGTCATAGGATAGGTTTATTTTACACTTTAATAGAAAAGGAGTTTTTCGACGAAGCTGTGCCACTTTACACTCCCACCAGCAATGAATGGAAATTTCAGTAGTTTACCGTCTTGTTAATGCTGGATGTTGTCCATACTAAGATTCTTATTTTTCTGCTGGGTGGGCATGTTTTTAATTTGCATTTCTCTGATTACAACTGACGTTGAGCACCTACCTTTTCATATGCATGGAGGTCATTCGGATATGATCTCTTATAAAGTCTCTGTTCATGTCATTTGGCCACTTTTTCATCGGAATACCTGCCTTATACTAATTTATAAGCATTCTTTCTGTATGTGAAATGTGAATATGAAGTACAGGGATTGCAATATTTTACTCAATTTTCTTACCCATTTACTCTTCCTACAGTGTCTTGATGAACATAAATTCTTAACTTTAATAAGTCCTATTTTTCAGTTTTAGTCCATATTATTATACCTGTATGATTGGGCAGATTAAAAAATTAAAGTTTAGAACAAAGAGAAGAGCAATGCTCTTTGCCTTCTAGATAAGTCATCCAAAATGTAAATTCATATTCAGTTCTTTAAAGGTAGGAGTTTAAGGAAGAGAGGGCCAATTCTTTTTCTTCGTGTCCAAGGAAAGATGACACGAACACAGGGATAGATCCACCTTTAGCTGGTAAAACCAGGTAGATAGGGTTTTAGGGATGTTGGCTGGCTTCTGTCAGAGATGGGGTGGTGGATGCTCTAGGTGTGCCTGGCTGGAAGCTTCACTACATTGAGACCTCGAGAAATAGGGACTGAAGCCTTAGCAATGTCTCATAAAGAGTAAAATAGTCCAAAATATTTGTTTGATAGAAAAATAAAAGTAAGCCCCAACTCAAAATAATGTGCCCTTCCAGCAAAAAAAAAAAAAAAAAAAAAAAATCTTTTGGCAGAGAAAATGTGTTTTGCTGAGTAAGGTGGAAATTTAAAGGGATGGGTACTGGGAAGACATTTCACAGTTATTAAATTTCATATATTTTAATAATATTAAATATATTAAAACCCCTACAGTTGACAGAGTAATGGCCTTCCCTGGAAGTCTGTGTTCTAACCCCCAGAACCTTGAATACATGCCTTTACAGAACAAAAGGGACTTTACTAATATGGTTAAGTTAAGATCTTGATATAAGAAGATGACTTTGGATTATGCACAGAGCCTGGTGTAATCATAGGAGTTCTTCCAAGAAGTAGGCAAGGAGGTCAGAGGTAGAAATAGGAAATTTGACTATGGAAACAGGCTCTATTGACACAAGGAAAGGTCACAAGCCAAAGGGATCTAGGTGGCATCTAGAAGCCGAAAAAGGTGAGACAGTTTCTCCCCTCAGCCTCCAGAAGTACCAGCGCTGCCAAGGCCTGACTTTAACCCTAGGAGACTGATTTTGGACTTCTCCAAAAATGACAAGATTATGCATCTGTGCTGCTTTAAACCACTAAATCTGTGGTAATTTGTTACGGTGGCAATCAGAAATATTGTAACTACAGCCACCATGGGATATTATCACACACCAACCCGACTGGCAAAAAAGTCAATAGTCTAACAGTGTTTATACTTGCAAGGGAAAATAGGAATTCTAATACACCAGTAATAGAGGCACAAAAGGGTAAAACTTTGGAAAACATTAGCTAGTAAACTGAGATTGTCTATGTACCTTTCAACACAACAATTCCTCTTTCTAGGTATGCATTCTAGAGAAAATCTTACGCAGGTTCTCCAGGAATCTATGCAGAATGACCTTTATGGCAGAACCGTTTCTAATGGCAAAAAAACACTGAAAACACCCCAAATATAAACTCAGAGCTGACTGAGCAGAAATAAGGTTACAGGTTCATAGAGTAAGGATACCCTCTACTAGAGAAAGCGAATGTTCTAGAGCAATGCGATCATTCTGGATGTGTTTCCAAAATAGCTGGACATGGAAGGTCACTGATTATAAGATTCCATTTAAACAAATTCAAAACAGACAAAACCAAATACATAGTGAGAGATACATGCAACATATTGAAGAATAAAGGAAAGCAAGAGAATGAGTAACACAAACTTTTGGACGGTGAAGCTGGAGCAGGCAGGTCAAGGAGAGACCTCACAGAGACTGCTGATGCTCTCACACTGGTGCCTGGCACACCATTCTATTCTTTATATTGACATTTATACTAAATATACTCGTTTGTCTGACATTTTTCAAAATAAATAGCTCTTTAATATCGTTTGATACATTATGTAATATTCAAAACTAATTTCTTGCACGCCTTTTGCTAGATGTGTTCCTATGTATTCTATTTTTGGTTGCTATTTTAAATGTTAGCTTTTAAACGATGTGTTTATTGCTAGAAAATTAAAATGCAAGTGACTTGTATATTCTTTCATCTGAGAACATTGTTAAACACTCATACTAATTATTTATAGATTTGGGGTTTTCTATGTAGATAATTAAGTCATCGGCAAATAAAGACAATATGTTTCTTTCCTTCCCATCTTCATGGCTTTATTTCTTCCTTCTTGTCTTATGACAATAAATAAAAGTTTCAGAATAATGTCTAATAGAAATAGTGATGGTGGCTATCCTTAGCTTGTTCCTCATTTTAAAATCTTAGCACTGAGCATGATATTGTTGTAGGTTTCCGTAGAGGTCCTTCGTCAGGTTTTGAAAGTTCTTTTCCATTTCTAATTTGCTGTAGTTTGTAAACTGAATGATTGTTGAATGTGGCCACTGATTTTTCCGAAGCTGATGAGATGGTCATAACTTTGCTTTCTTTATTTCTTAAAGTGATAAATTACATTCATATATTAGTCAAATTTGGTAATATATTTATGTAGGAATTTGTATATTACACCTATTTTCATATTTAATGGTAAAAAAAGTAGGTCATGACATTCTTTTCTCTCTAATCTCCACAGCATCTGTAATAATATACAGTATCAGATATATTGTTATCTATAGCATCTAAATTTGTGACATTTTTTATTCCTAATAAGTGACATATATGCATGTATACACACACACACACACACACACACGAGTCATGCATCACTCAATGGAGGGAATACAGTCTCAGAAACTCATTAAGTGATTTTGTGGTTGTTGTGCAAACAACATAGAATGCACATACAAAAACCTAAATGGCAAGCCATGGGACACACCTAGGCCTGTAACCTACAGGTGTGGTATAATCTATTGCTCCTGTGCCTCCAACCTGCCCAGCATGTTACTGTACTGAATACAATAGGCCGTTGTAGCACAGGGTTATTTTTTGTGTCCAAACATATCTAAATATAGAAAAGGTAAAGGTAAGGCATGGTGTTCCATGCCTGTAATCCATGCTTTGGGAGGCCAAGGCAAGAGGATTGCTTGAGGCTAAGATTTCGAGATCAGCCTGGCCAACATATCAAGACCCTGTTTGCTAAATAAATAAACAAGAATGGGAAAAGAAGAGAGAAGGTACAGTAAAAATACAATACACAAGATAAAAATGGCACACCTGTATAGGGCACTTACCATGAATTGAGCTTCCAGGACTGAACGCTGCTCTGGGTGAGTCAGTGGGTAAAAGGTGAGTGAATGTGAGGTTCTAGGACGGTATTATACACTATCATAAACTATAAACACTGTACATTTAGGCTACACTAAATTTATAAAAACAATTTTATTTCTTCAGTAATAAATTAACCTTAGCTAACTACAACTTTTTTATATTATATGCTTATTGATTTTTAACTTTTTGACTCTTGTAATAACACTTAGCTTAAAGCACAAACACACTGTGCAGTCGTACAAAAATATTTTCTTTTAACATCCTTGCTCTCTAAGATTTTTGTTTATAAAACTAAGTCACAAACACATACATTACCCTAGGCCAACACAGGGTCAGGATCATCAATATCACTGTGTTCCACCCCACATTCTGTGCCACTGGAAGGTCTTGGGGGGCAGCTGTCATCTCAGTGATAGCAACGCCTCCCTCTGGATACCTCTTGGAGGACCTGCCTGAGGCTGTTTTGCAGCTAACTTTTTTCCTGCAAGTGCAAGGATCACCCTCTAAATAATGATAAAAGTACAGTACAGTAAATATGTAAACCAGTAATAACGGTTGTAAAACTGTAGGCAAAAATGGTCTTTCTGAAATTAATTCGAAAAATTATTTATCAAGTATTATGTACTGTCCATAACAGTGCACTGTACTTTTATATAGGTAGGTTTGTTTACACCAGCATCACCACAAACACATGAGTAGTGCATAGCACTAGATGTTACCATGGCCATGACCTCATTCATGTTAGAAAATTTTCACCTCCATTACAATCTGATGGGACTGCCTCTGTATGTGTGTTTCATTGTTGACCAAAACACCGTGATGCTGGGCATCACTGTAGATATATATGACACAGCTAACATGAGTCTCTAAGAGAACAATTTTAAGTTCATAGATGCATCTTTCAGATCTAGTATTCCTCACTAAGATACAGAATCTAAGATTCCGTAAAATCATCATCAACTTGATTGCCTAGGAAATTGTGGCTATGGATATAGCACCAGGTAACATTTGAAACATATCTGGGAGTATCATTAGAAATCATCAGTAATAAGTGTTCAATCTTCATCCTTCACTTACAAGCAATGTCTTTTCAAGACTGCATTAAGTACCTCTCAAGGTTTAAGGTTAACATTTTTGTATTAGATTTTTTTTTTGGCAAGCCAGGAAAAACAAACGTCACTTTTTATCATGATTTCACATAACAATTTAACACTACTGAGATTCGCACTTGCCTGTCGGTTGCACACATGGCTGCACTCCCATCAGCTGTATTCACAATTCCTTCCCAAATGCATCACAAGGAAGAATTTACAGCTTACGATTTATGATTCCTAAACCTAGATTTGTACCATGAGGCCATTAGAATCTGAGAAAGAAGGAAACTAATTTTCTTGGGAGATGAGGGGTTGCTCTTTTTTTACGTGAGAAAATTAGTTCCAGAACAGTAGAGGGATTTATGCAAACGACGCAGCGAGTGAGCGGGCGGCTGCAGAGTCACGTTGTAGCCAGGACTCCTGTCCCTGGTTCTTTCAAGCCGCAGAGGTGATGGAGGATGTAGCTGAGCCCTGATGGGGAGGCCACGAATAGGCTGGTGCTTGAGCATAACCTTCATTCCTCCTGGCAGGGCAGATGTCAGACATCATTATTCATTCAGTTGAAATCAAAATGGAGTGTCCTGAAAGGGACCATTAGTCACTGAGCTTTGCCCTAGCTAAGTACCACCAACCTTAGATTGACTAGAAGGCTTTTATTAAAGCATAAATAAAAAGTAGACAGATGGCACTGAAGTTTCCCTGAGAGGCTAAAAAAGACCATATTCTTTAGAAGAATTAGGACTTCCCTCGAAGCAAAGCAATAGGTTACTAGGCTCTAGAGAGAAGAAATAAAATGGTCTGATGTTCATTTTTCATTCTCAGGAAAATATTGATGGAGTACCATTGTCAAAATCTATTTGTCAAACTGCATAGAGTGCCTTAAATTACAACCCTTTATGTTTCTGGACACAAAGAACATTCACCTTTCAAAATGTTCCAAAATAATAGGCACTGGGAAAAAAGAATATCCAATTCTGGTTTATATGTTTCATGATAAAACCAACTCTACATTTAAAGAAATTTTGTGTCTCTCATACTATCTAGCAAAAGCCAGTGAAATTTCTGACTATATTTACATATATGTTGAATATTTCTGTTCTTTTTATAATTAATTTCAGAAAGACCATTTTTGTCTGCCATTTTACAAACTATTACTAAGTATTTTGAATATTTTATTTCTAGTATTCATAAGCATCCAGTTTGGCTGTTTAAATCCGACAGCTATAGGAGGACAATCCAAACATAGCCTGAATTGATTTACCAAATACTTGAAGAATATTCATTTGGGATTATAGTAGATAAAAATATTTTTACTAGGTGACCATATTGTTTTATAGCAGGAGTACGGAAACAGGAAGAAACATTTTGTCCCTATTTTCATGTACAGTGTTGCTTTTGGAGCTAATCTTTAGTTAAAAATGTTCTTATTGCTTTACAGAGGACACAGAAAAGACAGCCAGACATAGCTTTCAGTAAGTAATTAAGGGTTCTGTTCTCTTTCAATTTCTTGTACTTTACCAATTACATTAGAACAAAGCACATGAAAAGTTAGAAGAATATCCATTCACATTTAATAAAGCATTTGAATTAGATTTGAAAGTTTTAATTATATTTATTTTAATACTTTTTTATTTTAGTACAGTTTTAAATTTATAGAAAAATTGCAGAGATATCACTTATATACCCTACCCAGTTTTCTCTATTATTAACACAAAGGTACGGTACATCTTTGATACATTATTGTTAACTAAAATTCAGACTTTACTCAGACTTCCTTAGCTTTTGCCTGATGTCCCTCTTTAGCTTCCAGGATTCCCTACAGGACACCAAATTGCATTGAGTTGTCATGTCTTCTTAGGCTCCTCTTGGCTGTGACAGTTTTTTAGACTTGTCTTGGTTTTGATGACCTTGAAGTTTTAAGGAGTAACAGTCAGGCATTTTGTAGACTGTTCCTCGGCTGGTATTCATCTGATGTTTGTTTGTTTGTTTATTAGACTGGGATTATGTACTTTGGGGAGGAAGATCGCAGAGATTAAAGTGCCATTTTTATAATCCTATCTCCTGGGTACATACCCGTCAACATGACTCATCACAGTGATGTTGAGCTTGAACATATGACTAAGATAGGTTTGTCAGGTTTCTCATTATAAAGTTACCCTAGCTTTGTCCCTTTTTCATAATGTACACTTTAGAAAGAAGTCACTATGTGTAGCCCACATTTTAAGAATAGGGAGTCATGCTGTACCTTCTTGAGTGCAAAGTAACTAGAGTAATTCTTTTGAATTCTTCTCTACAGGAGATTATTCTCCTCATGCATTTTATTTATTTCAATATGGACTCATAGACACTTATTTTATACTTTGGGTTATAATCCAGTATTACTTTAATTATTTTTTTGTTCAAAGTCTTCCAGCTTTGACAAATGGAAGCTCTTCCAACTGCTTTGTATCCTTTTGACGTCTTCCATATTCCCATCATTGTGTGTGTGAAGGGTGGTTTTTCCTTTTGTTTTATTTTAGGAATTTCTTACTTTATGGCACCACAAGATGCTGCAGAATCATCTTGCTTATTTCCTTCCCCAATCTTTGAGTCTGCCATTTCTCCAGAGTCTTTTTACTTGTGAATGATAGTAGAAACAAAGATCAGAGCTGTAGGTGTGCTTCTTGTTTCTGGGGTATCACTGTTTCTCAGCTGACAGGGCAAGGAAATATATTTGTGCATAGTAATCTGTGCATATATACATATCTGTAGGTATTTCTATATGTAACCATCTATGTCTGTATTGAGCTAAATATAAGTTCATACTGATGTCCCCAACTCTTACCACAGATCATTGCAGCCTCCTCCACCTATATATAGTAACCTTCCACTCCAACAGTGAAAAGGAAGTTGGCTCCCACTATCTGTCACCTGTTTATTTAACTAACCAATTCCAGTACACATGTGTATATTGTTAATCTATTACCTAATGGGAAACACCTTTATCAACTAGATTACAATGCTTACATGTGGTTTCTTCTGCCTTGAGTCTTACAGACTCCACTTATTTCTAAAGCTACTTAGGTTAGTATCCTATCTCACGTGTGCACACGTGTGTGCGCACACACGCACACACACACACACACACACACACACACACACGCCCCGTTCCCTTTATCTTCAAAAGAGAAAGGAAGCAGGAAATAATCAGCTGACAAACTTTGCCACTTTGGTGTTCCTACTTACAAATTAGAAATCAAACAGGAATCAAGAACTCATCACACAGATTACAATTCTAATATTTTATGCCAAAAAATACTTTTTAGAAGAATAGTTGGACAGGGTAGGCTTTGGAAGGGAGCAATTTTCTTACACTTCCAAGAGAAATTTATAACACAACGGTTCAGTACATTGATTTTATTTAATTGCCCACCTGTCACTGCATCCAACTGGTCAGCTACACAAACAAAACCAGGGAAAAAGACAAGAGAGAAGTTCCTTATGGTGGAAATGCTCTGTAAGACTCTTATGGACTCTCCAGGATACAGAGCACATCTGTGCAGTTTATCATTTGCATTAAATATAGTAGCATATTCAACTAGATACCTTCAACCACAAGCTTTTGGTTGATAGTAATAGATGATAAAAGAGTAGCTTAAGGCTCCTTTAAGTAATAGATGGTTAAATAATTGCTTAAGCTACCAAACTTTAAGGAAATATTTTCTTTATAAATTCAACTCTGAAACTAATCTAAAAATTTGAGCACTACTATTGATTGAAAAATGAAGCCTCTTATTACTGAAAAATAAATACAGATAATGATGGGTTAATCCTTACCATCTCTCCAATTACTGAGCACCTGCCTCAGGCTCTGCAGGATTACCTTTAAATAGTGCTTTCTCCAATTAATTTCCCTTGCTTCTTAGCTGTATGACATCTAATGACCTGAAAGTCTATTTTGAGCAAAGATGAATAAATTAGTCATTTATGTAGCTGAATATATTTATCCTGATTACGAAGGAGTGAATATATTAAATGTATTAATTTATGTAATGTATATATTGTCCCAGCTCAAGATAGAACACTGAACAGTAAAAACAACAACAAATCTAATTTCTAGAAGAGACCATGTTTTCCTTACTGAAGGTTATATAGCAAGATATAATTTTGTATTCGTCTTGGAATATTCCAATTGGAATATTAGTGAGCTTTTAGAGCTGACTTCTGGAAATGCTAGAATTGACTCTCAAAAATATTTTTTCTACCTTTTTACTTTTCTTGAAATTCCATCTACTTCTCTTTTTATGTACAAAGGGGTGAAAGAAAATGAACTACTTTTCTGCATCCAACACCAAACAGTTGGCTGCACATTTTCACTGAACTGATTGATTTCTGTTGAAATAACAGATTCATAGATGTAGTGGCATAACAACCACAGGAAAGTGGTCAATTTAGTCCCTGTCTCCGGTTACTCCAGCAGACAGTAAATATGTTTAGAAATGTGCCCATGCAGTGAACTCCAGATGATGGCTAGATGCTGCTTAGATTACTGGGCTGAAGAGGACTCTGAAAATCCCTATAAGAGGAGAAGGGTGCATTTACCCTTACCAATTTATAATACTCACTGTTTTGATGGAATTGACCCACGTTTTAGAATCCAAATTAATAAAATTAAGTACTACTTTATCTGACAATGATAATTTTTTGTTTTACACAAAACTGGTTCCATTTTTGTCCTCTGGCCATATCAAATTTTCTTACTCTTGATAACCCAGGACCATGAAATACATCACTTAAAGTGACAAAGTATAATCAGTTTAATTTTTCCTGAAATCTACGTTACTGGATGATAGACTCCATGGGGGAAGGAATAATGCCCTATTCATTTCTTAAGTTCCTTACAATGCCGTAACTCAGAATTTAAAATGATGACATGATTGCATAATACACAATCTGTTCCACTTATGTGGATACACGGCATCCCATCCCACTTTCAAGGAAATCCAAAATCCTTACTATGACCTCCCAGTCCCTAAACGACCTAGCTCCTGGCTACTTATCTTACCCTTTGCCCAATTCTCCTTTCCCTCTCCCTCTCTTCAAATGAGCCACCCTGACCTCCACGCGGGGCATTTTGGAGCGAAGCCCAATCTTGCCCAAGGGTCTGTGAATTCACTGATTCTTCTGACTGCAACTCCCTGACCCTAGGAATTTGCAGGGCCCACTTTCTCACTCACTACAACCAGGTCTCTGTTCAGATGTCATCTCCTCAAGGAGAAACATCCTGAAACAGTGACCTATCCTCCACCTCCTGCTTTATTTTCCTCTAGCACTGATCACTACTTGATATATTACTACATTCTCATGTATGTTTTCTCTCTCTACCACTAGAATAGGGATGAAAGTGTATCTTTTCTTGTTCACTGCTAGAGTCCTACCACTTAGAACACTAGTGACATATGGTAGTAGCTCAATAAACAGATTAATTCATTAATCACCATTAGAAATAGCTTCTCCTAAAGCCTAAACTCCAAATCAGAATTGCCGCCTAGATGCCAAAAGCGTTAGTATTTGGGAAAGAGCTAAACTAACTATTAGAAATCAGACGTCTCAGTGTCGAGGCCCTCACACCCTGACTGCCAAGGAGAAACTAATCCTCCCTCATTGCAAAGCCCAGGTCAAGGCCTTTACTGTGCTCACGATGTCTCAAGGTGGGAATATACATTTTATTCAGGATATTACCAAAAGTCATGGACAGAACAAGGCAATCAAAATGACCTGACAGGACAATTCCTAAAAATCTGGCTTAATCAGTTTAAAATTACATTTATTTTTAGATGACCAACAATCTAACCCATGCCTACTAAAATTCCTTTTCACAATATTCTTACTGCAATGAAAATGAACTGAAAAGCAGACCCAGGGCTCCCTACTGAAGTCTGGTTCAAATTCCCAAGCAAATACTTGAGCAGACGTAACCCACAAAGAAAAGCCTGGATGTTCAGATGTAAAGTTTCTGAAACCATTTTAGCAAAAGGCAGCAATAAAAGCAACCCTTTTTTTGCTAAAGACATGATAAGTGACCGATCTGATCGAACGTCCGAATGATTGGGGTCCTTCTGGACATTCAGGTCTGAGTTCTTTAACAATTACCAGGCACTGTGCTGGGCTCTAAGGATGCAGTAAGCAAGAGAGACACGGCTCCACCCATCACTCCACTGAGTCTGTGGGGAAAACTTAGAGCGTTGAGACCAGAGGTTCCGAAAGTGTGATCCTGGAATCAGCAGCATCAGCATCATTTGGGAACTTAAAATTAGAAACGCAAATTCTTAGGTTCCACCTCAGGATTATTAAATCCCAAACTCTGGGGACAAGCCCACTGTTCTTTTTAAATGAACCTGCCAGGTAATTATGATGCACTCAAATTTAATAATCACTGGTTAAAAGAATTACCTGAGACTTCCAGGGATGATTTTGCAGGTAGTCTAATGTCAAGCTAGTAGAATATTCCAGGATATTATATAGGATGAGACTGTCTGAGTCTGAGAACTGAAGCCCTGCACCCTAGGAGGCTGCACAGTATCCAGCTATTTGGGACAGCTGTTCACACTGTTTTAGGGGCACTTTCTTTTAAGTCAAGCCCTTACACTGTATCCCTCTTGATAGTTAAGCAGGTGATAATTGGCCATCTCAAGACATGCCACATTATTCTACCCATTGCACTGCATAGCTTAATTGATGAGGTTCTCTCCACCTTCTCCCCATCCTGAACCTTTCTCCATCTAGCTAAGGTGAGAAGTCCTTACCTGCATAACATTTTGTCCTGTTTGCCCAGGACCCTAATTAATTATCTTCCCAGTTTCTTTCCTGCTATCTGGTTACCTGGATGCCCTTGCTAGCTGCCTCCCCAGTTATGGACAAGTCCTTAGAGAGTCTATTAAACGGTCCTGTGGTTGAGGCTACATGACTTTTGGGACCTTGGACACGTTTGCCTTTTGGGATCCCTTCCTTCTTCAAAATATTAAGAATTAAATTTTATGATTGTATTGTACAAAGACAGCATTCCAGGCTGGGTTATATTCTTTCTTTTCTTCCAGTTAAAAAAAATTAAAACATATTTACAGGCCCCTAAAGTATCTTGGTTGCCTGTCCCTGCCCCTGCTGTGCCTGATGGATATGCTTGCCCTGCCTGTGGCTACAGACTGTCCCATTGCAATGTGGATCCACATTCATCCTCTGGCCTCTGTTCTTAACCAGTTTGGTCTTGTGTTATTTTCATCCTGTTGACTGATTTTTACACTGACCAATCTCTTTAGATTGAAAATTTTGCTGAGTTATTCCCTTCAATCTAGCTTCCAGCTTTACTCCCAGCTGCTGTCTTTAGAATTTCCCTTAGCTCTTTCATGGGAGCTCACACACCATCCCAGCCCACCCTGCTCTCATCCCAGCTCCCTGACACCAACTGCCATGTTCTTGGCCCCTGGTCATCTAAGACTTGGGAAAGCTGTCTGCTTGGCCAATCCTCTGCTCAGACATCAGCCATCAGGTGATGACTCAGGTTCAACTGCTCACAGGATCTAGGTTGAATGTTTTCCATTTAAACCCTTTTGCAGCAAATCCTCCTTTCACACACACACATACACACACACACACACAATATGGAATCCTAAATATATAAAACATGTCAAAAAGTTGTGGTCGGGCATGGTGGCTCATGCCTATAATCCCAACACTGTGAGGCCAAGGCGAGTGGGTCGCTTGAGCTCAGGAGTTTGAGACAAGCCCTGGGCAACATAGTGAAACCCCATCTCTACCAAAAAAAGTTAGCCAGATGGGGTTGCACATACCTGTGGTCCCAGCTACTTGGGAGGCTGAAGTGGGAGGATCACTTGAGCCTGGGAGGCAGAGGTTGCAGTGAGCTGAGATCTTGCCACTGCACTCCAGCCTGGGCAACAGAGTGAGACCCTGTTTCAATTAATTAATTAATTAGAAGAAGTATACTGACCCAACAAAATTGGAAGAGTCTAAAACTTTTGTCTTTCTTCTCCATGGTACCTTGCAGGTCCCTCTCCAAGACTTCTGGGCTCTCCAGAGTCCCACTGGCCTCTCCCAGCTACTTCCTGAGCCTGAGCATCTGCACATTGTGAGTGGGAACAGCAACTTGGGTAGCTGACACTCTGTTTTAGTCTTGAGGCTTAAGTCAGAGCAGCTGTTGAGAAGCACATTGTTGAGTTTTACAGGGACACCAACTGGACAATAGTTTACTGAGTCAAACATCTCAGGAGCAGAATGCTGAATGCCACCCTCTCCTCAAGATGGCATGGTAGAGCATGTGTGCATGTCATTATTTTTGCTAAACACTAGATATGTTCGAAATGTGTTTGCACTTGAAATAGAAATTCTTCACATTTAATAAGGTCTCAGGACACGATACAGAACACTTACATTAAGTTTAAATATTCATGAAAATATTATCATACTATCTGCTACTTTTTAAGCTGAAAATAAATCATTAATAATCCATTTCCACCTTTTGAGAGTACATCAAACTGGAAGTTTGCAAAGTCAGAATGTGTATGCTTAATTGGAAGTTCAAGAAACCATTGCAAAGGTGGATATCCAGCAGTAGAAAATGTACAGGCCTCAATGGACTAAAATGATAATGTTTTCAGAAGTTAAAACATGTGTAAATATGA
This sequence comes from Callithrix jacchus, assembly GCF_049354715.1. Classification (NCBI taxonomy): domain Eukaryota; kingdom Metazoa; phylum Chordata; class Mammalia; order Primates; family Cebidae; genus Callithrix; species Callithrix jacchus. The sequence goes on from NC_133517.1 coordinate 14,194,567, forward strand.
TCAGAGAAACAGGGTCTACGGGATGAACAGAAGGTAAGGAAAGTAACATCTTTCTTCCTTTGATGGAGCTTCACATGCCTAACTTCCAGGCCTTCCAGCTACTTTTAAAATAACACTTGGTTTTAACCTCCAATTTTCAGGTGGAAACAATAAAGAAAGAGATGTTAAGTGCTAAGTTCAAAGATCTCCATCCTCCAAATCTTCCCAGAGCTCATCTCCCACTTACGATACAGAAATAAGCAAATCTTTGAATTTCATATCGCTTATGCTTTGTCCTTTACTCATACAAGCAATCATTTAGAAACTTCTGCTTGGACAATCAACTAACAAGGAAGCCCCTTAAAATCTACATATGCCCAGCTCATCGGATTCTGTCACCTCTACTACACTCCTTGGCTATATGTGATGCTTACGCTCAAGAGATTTCCCGTGCCAGCTGAGGGTGACCTGGAGTGTTCTGCATTAGTACTAAGTGCATTAGTACTCTCTTACCACGCAGGCAGAGCCCAACATAGAAACAGGTTGTGGAATTAACCCGTTAGTGTGATAAGGCAGTGATGTGGGGCTGGAGTATACTTTCCCATAAATCATGTGTGGTAGGTTCTAAAGCAAGGCCACAAAGCCCAGCTAACTCATGATGAACCAGAAGTAACATACTAAAGCATAGTTTCGTTGAAAATTAACCCCGTTTTCAGCATTGTATATGTAGAAAAATGCACTCAACTCCAAGTGGGGCCCTTAGTAATGTATGTTTACGGGATGCAGCACAAAAATTTCAGGCACTATAACTTACAAATCTATTTTGCACTTCATAAAGAGAGGCAGCTAATTCACTCATACTCTAAATAGCTAAAATAGAAAACCAAGGGAGGTTATTGTTGATGGAAAGACAGATCAATGTTGAGGCTCACCTGCTACACTTTTGTATTTGGGGTTCTTTTTAGGGCAAGTGATTGCATGTTGTAGACAGGCCAAGATCAGTCGTTAATGAAGCAGGTTCCATGAGTAAGCTCTGGAGGTCATCATCAAGGCTAAAGCAGCATGTGATGAAGGGCTGTGAATAACCCACCTTCTCTACATGACCTTTGCCTCAGCTTGCTTCAACCTCTGACATAAGATGCCCACAAGAGGACCTCAGGGTTTGTGACCTACCTTTCAACAGGCATCCAATGGCAACTTCCACATGAAAAATAAGAAAGTAAGACTTTAATGCCCTCTTCTCGCTTAAAACACCAGAAAACCTCAAAGAGGAGGAGAGAGAAAATTGTAAATGTAACATTGATGAAATAAGTAAATATCTTTCACAGACACAAGTGCATTTAAAGATGGTGCCAAGCAAAGTAAAACTTGAGCACCAAGCCAGATGCTGAATGAAGAGATGGCCGGCACATCTCAAGCTGACCTGGCAAAGCACCAGCATCTCCAGAGTCAGCGGCACTCGAGAGGTAAACCTGCAACAGTGGGGGGCTCCTGCTATGAGGGTACAATCACAGAAGTGGGGTACAATCTCCTATAAGGTCCTGTGGCACCCACTGTGAGGGAGGCAGGGCTGAAGAAGGAATGAGCAGACAGACCCTGCATTGCTGCAGCCATGCCATGGAGTAGCCCTATAGCTGGAGAAAGAAAACGAAGATCATATTCACCCTAGGCTTCTCTGCATTCTGATCTAGGAAGAACCTCATCAAAGATAACAACAAAATAGCAGGTTGGCCTCAGACTTCTGCACAGAAAGCAAGAGTGTCATAAGTTAGTGGCCCTCTGCTTGATCAGGAATAAGGTGGGACCCAGAACATGCACCCCTAGCCAAAGACACACACAAAAATTAGTTAGGTGTGGTGGTGCATTCCTGTAATCCCAGCACTTTGGGAGGCCAAGGCGGGTGGATCCCGAGGTCAGGAGATTGAGACGATCCTGGTCAACATGGTGAAACCCCGTCTCTACTAAAAGTGCAAAAAATTGGCTGGGCACAGTGGCGCATGCCTGTAATCCCAGCTGCTCAGGACGCTGAGGCAGGAGAATTGCCTGAACCCAGGAGGCGGAGGTTGCGGTGAGCCGAGGTCGTGCCATTGCACTCCAGCCTGGGTAAAAAGAGTGAAACTCTGTCTCAAAAACAAAAACAAAAAAAAACCAAAGAAAACTGCTTGAACCTGAGAGCCAGAGGTTGCAGTGAGCTGAGATCACACAATGCACTCCAGCCTGGGTGACAAAATAAGACTCCTTGTTAAAAAAAAAAGAAAAGAAAAAGAAAAGGAAACCCCCTGATGGGTATGTACATGTGTGTTTCTGTGTTTGCCCATTGGTAGGATCCACAATAAACTAACAGCAGTCATTTTTATCCAGGGGAAAGAGTGAGTTAGAGGACATGGGTAGAATAAGGGCTTTCTTCTCACTCTGTATAACTTTTTGTGTTGTATTCTTGTATTATGTAAACTTATTACCTATTAAATTATATAAATAATTATACAAATGTATTACCTATTACAAACAATAGATATGTAATGGTCAGTAGATAGACAGATAACATAGATGATAGAAAAATGATAGCTGTAGATAGATAGGCAGACAGGGAACAGAACTAGTCACCAGAAAAAGTGCTTAGAGTAAAGCCCAAGAAAACACTTACTAATTCCCAGAGTTTATTTATTACCTGCAAAATTGTGTCAGTAGTAGCAGCCTCCTTAATTGGCAAACTCTGGCTCCAGGAGAGAGACACAATTCTCTAGGAGGGTGCACACAGTAGGACTTTTGCCCACATCCAGGTCCTCATTGAACAAGTTGGAAACTGCTCCAGTAAACAGAAGAGGTGCCCTGGTCTTCTTATAACCTTTCCCAAGGCTGAGGACATCATCATTAATAGGTGTAAAGAGTAACAAGGAATCAAAGATGCCATTCAGGGTCCGATGTCAGGAAAGAGGGTTGAATGTGGCTCCATTCCTAACTTACGGAACATAGAGGAGTTGGTGGTTCTGACAGGGTGATGGAAGGGGGGGAAGGGATTGTTCCTCTTTGCAGCAGGTTAGGCTGAACTTGCCTGGAGCACAGACATCCAGATGTGAATGTTCCCTAATCAGTTAAATTTAGCATTCCATATCTCAAAATGATGTCTGGCCAGGAGAGACAGATTGTGTAAACAGCAGTACACAGCTTTCATTTCAGCCTTGGGAAAGGACAAAATTGATAGCGGGATATGCAGAGTGAGGAGGAAAGAAGCAGGAGGAAGAGGGAAAAACTTGAAAGGAACCCTAAACATAAAGCCTGGGCAGAGGAGGAAGATTAGAGAAGAAACTAAGAAGAAGAAGCTAAAGAGCCCAGAGATTTTATAGCATCTAAGGAAAAAGAACATTTCAATTCTTTCAGGAAGCTTAGCTGTGCCCAGGAGAGATGCAGGGCAGAAGCTGGAGGAGGAAGTAGAAGTCAAAGAGGACACAGGAGACTAGTTACACTCACGTGTGAATGAGACGATCCAGTAGAAAGGGAGAAGGTGAAGAGGCAGGAAGGTGAGAGATAGGTGATGCTCCTAACAAGTGGGGAGAGGATGGACTCTGCTCCTAAGAGGAAAGTTAGGCCTGGGACAGGTTCAGGGCCACTTCTTTCATCATAACCAAGGGGAAGAAGGCAAGGATAGGCTCAGGTGCAGATAAACTTTCAGAGCAGTGGCACGTAGGAGAGGGAGTATTGACTGAGAATGTTGATATCTATTTTCTCATTGAAGTAGAAAGTGAGTCATCTACTAAAACTGACAGGAGAAGAGGCAGGGTTGGAGGTATTTTTTAAAAGAGTACATCAGGTATTATTGGGACTTTTTTGCATTATAACAAATTGCCAACTTAAAAAATTGGTGACAAAAATTGGAATCTCATAATTTGTAGAGGCAAAACTCTGCTGGGTCATTTGGGTTTTGTCTTTTTTTCAGCATTATTCAGCAGCTAAGACATAGATATTTTGAAATGACTGTGGCTGGGTGGGCAGTAGTCAACTATGCTGTTCCAGAGTGAGTACCAGGGAGGGACACATAGGAATGGATTGATGATATGTGTAACTGGTTGGAATGACACAATGGAATTGAGGCTAGAAAGAGAAGGAACAAAAGACAGAAGAAAGCTGATGAATAGGAGCAGAGAGGTCAAGTGTCTGAAGTGCCAGACAGTTGGAGAAACATATACAAAAAGAGCTAAGCAGATTGGAGGTCAAAGAATAGATTGCAAATTTTCAACAAATGATCAATAAACTTTAAGAGTTTCTTCTGCATATTTTAAAATGCAAATCAAGACATTCTCACCTCTCAGATTGGCAAAAAAAAAAATTAAGTTTGATTATGAAGTACCCAGCAGGTTGAGAACATGGAGAAATGAGTACCTTCCTACGTAGTTACCAGAAACATGAATTGGCACAAAACTTCTAAAACTGGTAAATAACAATATCTACCAAAATTTCAAGTGACCATTCTGCCTGAGCAGGCAGTTCCGTGGTAAAACATTACTCTAATGGCATACTTGAGTGAGTTTTCCAAAACGCATGTAAAAGACATTCCTTTATCATGTACCCATTCATTCCACAGTCATTTACTTGGCAACTATAATGTTTACGGTAATGATTATCAAAGTGTAATTTCCAAAAATGAAAACCATGACTCTTAAACAAACATAGTATAAATACATGTCACAGATTTTATTCGACTCATTAATTACTGAGACAAGTTGTCATATGGTAAAGCTGACTCAAAGGAAACTTTGAGGAAAGGAGATTTATATGGTCCTTTAAACAGAGAACGCTAGAATAAGATTGTTATAATATATACAAACTAAGTCCTAAAAGTAAAACATCTGTAATCTTTGAAGTTATCTTTTCTATTGGACAGAAATTATTTGCATCTCGACTGGACACAATCAATATGTTAACATAGATGTTTATATATAGAGTCTGAGACTTTAATTAATAGTAAACAGCAAAGTCAGACCATAATACATTCTACTAGAAAATTATATAATTTCTAGGTAAGTTTAGAAACCCCACTATGATTTTGAAAAGATATATCACATGCTTTGTACTTATTTACAAAACCATATCATTTTTCTATTTTCTTGTCTTTTCTTTTTTTTTTTTTTTTTGAGACAGAGTTTCACTCTCATTACCCAGGCTGGAGTGCAATGGCGTGATCTCGGCTCACCGCAACCTCCTCCTCCTGGGCTCAGGCAATTCTCCTGCCTCAGCCTCCTGAGTAGCTGGGATTACAGGCATGTACCACAATGCCCAGCTAATTTTTTGTATTTTTAGTAGAGATGGGTTTCACCATGTTGACCAGGATGGTCTCGATCCCTTGACCTTGTGATCCACCCGCCTCGGCCTCCCAAAGTGCTGGGATTACAGGCGTGAGCCACCGCTCCCAGCCATCATTTTTCTTAGTATGATCTGTGTGCTTGGGATACAGCAATGAAGGCAAACACATTTTTTGCTTTCCTGGAGCTCACAGTGTTTATAAAAGGGAAAAGAATAAAAATAAAAGCAGAAGAGGGGATAAGAAATAAGGGGTTTCAATCCAGTAGAGGATTATATAAGATATGGTGCATACATTCAACGTGTCAAAATAATTAATTAGAAGACCATTAGGCTGAGTATGCTCTTGTGCCTACATTAGCAAACCAAAACCCAACTCAATGTAAACAATCAAACAAAAAGTAAGCTTTGCTAATCAGAAACTGCCAACAAACCTGTAACTATGGACTGTCCACTTTAACCAATCAAATATTTTATTCACTTTGCTTTCCTGGACACATTGTAAAAGATTTTCCCTCACACCCCCTCAGTGGAGGTCTGAACCTCTTGCAATCTGGTGCTGTCCAATTCATGAGTTGCTGACTGCTCAAATAAACTCAGCAGCATTTGAATGTACTCAAGTTTATCTTCTAACAAATGGAGTATGATAAATTTTATATAGCCTCTGAAAAGACCAAAGTTGATCTGTAACTGTTGATAGCCAGAGGGTTAAGAAGCAAGTTGGTTTTGTGTGTGTGTGTTTTTTTTTTTCTTTTCCACAAGAATGAGGACATTACCTATTGGGCTAGAAGCAGCACTCAGAAGCTAGACTGGCCATGTCTCTACTTCATCTCAAGGGAAGTGGGAGGTAGAGGAAAAAGCAGCAATCCCATATGAGAGTTGCTGGGAAAGCTGGGTCATTAGAGTTAGGATGAAGTGAAATCTTTCTGCCTGGGAACAGAAGTTTAAAAGGGTATACTGAAAACATTTGGATGGAAGGAGGGAAAAATTGGGAGCTGAGTGTTAGAGCAAAAGCATAGAGCACATGGAAATTAAGAGGAAGAAAGGGTCTAGAGGAGTCATCCAGGGTTGGCACTGAGAATAACTAAGGAAACTGATTCATGATGAGATGACCTGACTTCATTACTCCAAATAACTAATCAACTTCCAGTTTACATTTCAACATAATAAAGAGCCTCGAAGTTGTCATTCCTGTCCTTATGATACAAAAAAGCTAGGCAAACTGAAGGTCAGTGACTTTCCTTGTACCTATCAAAAAACTGATCTCATTGGGAAAATTGTCACTCCAGAATTTGGAGAGTCAAGTGAATCTGGAGAAGTACAGCAACCCAGATCTTCTTACCTGGAAGCAAAAGCCACTAGAGCCATAAACTTGTAGAAACAGTTAAATGGTGATGTTGATGAATTGCTGGAGGTTGAATGTGGTCCATCATCAGAGTGAAAAACTCCTAGAGGCTGAAGTCTTAAGGAAATCCTCCTCACTTCCCTGGATTTTCTCCAAGAATTCCACCAGACTCTTACAGTGGGACATTTCTTAAAACATTGCCTTCGATTCTAGCAGAGGATGAGAAGATTAACCACTTAAATTTTCTTCAAACAAAGTCCTACTGTTCAAGTAAAGAGACTTTTCAGTCTCAATTCTGAAACCTTTGTTCCTCCGACTCCAGGACTTCCAGGAAATAGATTGGGACCACTACAATCAGGGAGGAAAGGGGATGGGGGAAATAAAGGCTAAACCAAAGTGGAAACACTCTGGAAGGTCACAGGCCAGAGCCCCAGACCCTCTAAAAGACTAAGACTTAATCAGAAAATTATAGAATGCTCTCTTTCCCCTACTCCTTACTACATGCCAATAAGCCACCAGTATAAAGACAGTTGCTTACAGCTGAACAAGTTGAGTCTGCATGACACACTCTCTCTCTGAGGAGGAGGACTTAGAAAAGCCCAAAGTGGGAAGAAGAGACAAGAAAACAAGAATTCTAGTGGAATTTGACACATGTGGTACCTATAGTTAAAATAAATATTAAGCACAGATTAACATAAATCCTCACATGAAAGGCTTATTTATTTCAGTTCTTCATACCCAATACAGCGCGCTTCCTTTTCAGCAAGAAATGAAAAGGTATTTTAAGAAACAGAAAGAATACACACACACACACACACACACACACACACACACACACACACTGTTTGAAGAGACAAAGAAATCATCTAAACCAGATGCAGATGTGACACAGCTGTTGGAATTCTTAGACAGAAAATTTTAAATAACAATGATTAATATGTTAAAGGTGCTCATGGAAAAAATAGATAACATGCAAGAACAGATGGATATTGTAAACAGAGGAATAAAAATGCTAAAACAAAAAGAAAAAGAAAAAGGAAATGCTAGAATTCACAAACACCATAACAGAAATAAAGAATGCCTTAGATGGGCTCACCAGTTGACTAGACATGGTCAAGAAAAAAATCAGTGAATTTCAAGATTCAATAAAACTTCTCAAACTGAAATACAAAGAGAAAAATAATGGAGAAAAAAAAACAGAACAAAATATCCAATAACTGTGACCAGTATCAAAAGGTATATTATAGGCTGGGTGTTGTGACTCACGCCTGTAATCCCAGCACTTTGGGAGATTGAGGTAGGCAGATCACTTGAGGTCAGGAGTTTGTGACCAGCCTGGCCAACACAGTGAAACCCTATCTTTACTAAAAATACAATATGTAGCCAGGCACGGTGGCAGACATCTGTAATCCCAGGTACTCGGGAGATTGAGGCATGAGAATCACTTGAACCCGCAAGGTGGAGGTTGCAGTGAGCAGAGATCATGCCACTGCACTTCAGCCTGGGTGGCAGAGTGAAACTGTGTCTCAAACAAACTAAAAAACATGTATCATGAACAAATTTAAATGCCTTGAGGAGAATAAAAATGGAACAGAAGAAATATTTGAAGTAATAATGGTTGAGAACATTTCAAAATTAATGACAGACACCACCACACATACAGATCCCAGGAGCATAGAGAGCACCAGGCAGGATAAGTACCAAGAAAAACCAGACAGTCATATCATATTTAAGACCATTTATCCCAGAAGCCACCTGGTAAGTGAGGAGGTGGTAGGAATTCAGTAATCTGAAAGTACTTGTAGGCATTTTAAATTACGTTTGACACTTCGATTCTTCTCTCTTTTTTACCCTCCACATCAAATTGGTCATGAAATTCTATGAATTCTCTTAGAAAATATCTTTCAGTTCCAGCGTCTCCTTTATCTTCCTATTACCAGTGCCTGAGTTCGAGGCCTCATCATCTGCACTTGGAACTAACCCAACAGTCTCTGTATGTCTCTATGACCAGTTTCTTGCCTACACATGGAAGACAGAGTTGTTCAAAAAATCCTGCTGGCTCTTTCATAGCTGCAAATTGAAACCCAAATTCTGCTGAAAATCAGGCTACAAGTGACCTTTTTAGATTCATTTCCACTACTCACCTTCATGCACCCAAATTGAACTCAGCTCCTCACTCTCCAGGGAATAGTACACACTATTCCCTGTTCCCGGAACACTTCTAACCCCATCCTTCATCTGTCACTCCTTATTCATCTTTTATTATCCAATTTAAAGATCTCCTTCTCAGTAAGTCTTTCCCATATCTTCACAGTTAAATCAGGCACTGGGTAATACTGCACCTTTATGGTATGTTGTTAGTAACTTGTCAAAGCAGTTACCATGTTACATTACCATTTATTTTTTGACTTGATGCATGGCCGTAGAACATGAGCTCTATAATGGCTGAGTCATGCCACACAGTAGGCACTACATAAATGTGTTCCATTAAATGAAAACGTAAGGTGATTTTTGGAAAGATCCTGACAGTCAAAGACCTTGATGGTGAAGATACAGAAGGAAATTTTCTGAACATAAAGAAACCAATTGAGAAAAGGTTCTGGGCATTTCACTTAACAACTAATTTGGAAACAAGAAGTTGTTGTTACACTGCCCAGGAAGGCAGGTGATTGTGGCATTTTATATTTCATTTGCATGAGAAAAAGCAGGTCCCTAATATTCAATCCTGTATCAGAGTTTTTTTCAATAAAGCAAAGTCTTGGGATTCTCCTGGTGGTATATTCCTTCTTCCAGGGTTCACACTACCCACGCTGTAACAACAGGAAAAGCTCAATGCCCCTTGCAACACCAAACTTTTGATAGCCATGAATCAACTATCCAACTTTTGATAGCCACGAATCAACTTAAAAACTCTCTTAATAAATATTAAAATACATTCTAAAAATTACCAAAACTTTTGTTTTTAGAAAATCTTTTAAATAAAAATTAAAACTTTTAATTTAAATAAATTTTAGCAACTGAGTGGTTATTTTTAATGTTACCTATTTTACTTTGTTTTGGCTCAAACTCAGGATATAAACCCAATTATAATCATTTGAACTTCCTTAGGACAAGTTCCTGGGAGCCCTGAATGCTTCTGGTGTGTGCCTCTCTAAGTTTCCTCAAAGTTTTTCCACAGTACCAGTCATCACCAATGTGGCAGTGCCCAGCCACAGCCATAGATCAGGATGGGAAGACACAAGTGTGGCCTCCCCAGCTGGGCCTAGGGCCTCGTCAAGAGTCAGACAGCCGTTCCAGGGAGATCATGGTGTTAGGCTCTCAACTCCTTCTCTTCACTGCAGGGGTTCTGGACTTGCTGTCTACAGATGCCAACATGATCTGTGGATAGAACTGAATTTCACCATCATTGGCATTCTTTGAATTTTATTTGAGTTTAAAAACATCACCCTTGCGAAAGGGTTCATGGCATAAACAAGGCTGCGAAGTTCTGCCAGTTTTCTTTTCCAAAGAACTGTATTTCTGGGAGATCTGGATCCCCTGAAATAGAATGCAAATTTTATCATATGCACATTTTTCTGAGATGTATCAGGGCTTTCACCAGCACAAAATGGGGTCTAGCAAGCCAAGAAGTTAATTCCACTGCTTCAAGATGAGTTTTGTTCATACCGACAGGTTTTCAGTTAGTTTATTTAGGCATCACAAAAATGTCTTTCTACTCTGTTTCCATAAACATGCACTATTTATTTAAATTTCCTTTAGATATACAGGAAAAGTGGCTAGTAATTGATCTACATGCTAACTACTCATGCCTTTTGTTTAAATCCACTAGGCCCAGATTAGGGCTTACAACATCAACTCAGGGCTTCAGGCAGCCCTACCTATGTGACATTCCTGCCTCATGGGCAGAATGAGTCATTTTGGGTCAGGACATTTTACAATTTACCAATACTTCCCCAAATGCTATCTGTCTCATTTTTACAGTAAGCCTTTAAGGTAAGAGTTAGTCCCCTCCCCTAACCTCCCAGTTTCATGGTGGTGGGATTTAAGGCAAGGCCCAACCTTTGCCCGATGCAGCAAAACAGTACTGCAAGGGGGCGAGGCTTTACACCTACTTCCCCCTGCTTTGTCCCATCACTGGACACTGGCAGTGAGCAACCCTGGGGAGTGTGATGTGGGGATGCTCCCAGGCATGTAGACCTCTTTAATCTGGGGCAAATTGAGTCCAGGAGCCTGAGAACAGTTCTCCAAAGAGTCACAGGTGCCAATATTAGAAGCCAAAGCTTAGGGGCTGGGTGCAAAGACAGGGTGAAAGGGATTCAGGAGGATTTAGGTGAGGCATTGACAGTACTGCTACAACAAGACCAAGTGTTTCCCCCAGACAAATCTGAAGTTAGATATAGGTCTTTAAACTTAAAATAGCACTATTGTGTTGAGCCCTCCATTGACTACAAACCTTACTTTTTCAGAACATTTCTGCTATCCCACTAACCAGGGCATATACCTGAGACCTAATTGCCACTCACTGTGCAGACTCTACTACGAACCTACACAAAGTCACCTAATAAATCCCAAAGGATATAATAACAAGCCCTACTAACTTGATTGCTAAAATATATAAAAAGTAACATTCTTTGTCAGTTCACTGGTGATAACTGTGGCTTCTTCCTTCAATGTGACACCGGATGAGACAGGAGAGACTGATGCCTGTTGAAAGAATGACTTGAATAGAATATCTAAAGTAAGATGAATTCACAGGAAATGAAGCTTCATTAGCTCAGAAGCCTCCATATGGAACTACTTGTTGGGTCAAGAGCTTTCCAGAAAACCATATGAAACCCTGGGAAATGTCTGTTTTGGACACAAGAATACCCAAGGGATTTTATGGATTCAAATCTTTCTTATGGAAAAAGAAACTTTGAGTTTCGCCTGGGAAGTCTGAATTCTGGGAGACATGCCAAACTCAAAGCTGATGTGATTTGCAATAACCTACTTAATCAACCGTAAAAATCAAGGCTTTATCATTTTTTTGGAGATAATCACACACTGTAATTTTGAATAGTAAGACTTACTGTGAGAAAACCATGTGTTTTAACTAGGGTACATGTTTGTTTAAAAGACTACTAAATGTAAGAATTTCAGCCAAGAATTTTTCTTGTACATAAATATCCAACAAACTGATGTTTTCAGATTCCATTTGCCCATATTTTTAAAAGATACAGTGATTTCAGAGACCTTTCATGACTTGAACTTGGCTTTGATAATTATAAAATCATCTTTCTAAATAAAAGAAATTGCTTTCACCAACAAAAGTCAGAAACTCACTCATTCCTTATGTGCAGTGTGAAGCTGAATTTTTATGTAAACAAATCAGAATTCTGAAACTGGGATGCAGGCAGTCTCATTTTTACCAGCCTCTGAGAGTGTTATTTCTCTTAAATAATCAGAATTTTGACGTTTTAATTTCAATGCAGACTTTCTGGGAGACTAAGCTGAACTTTTCCAAAGGGCCTAGCAAAGCAGTTTTGAGGGCCTGACAGAAAAAGAGGGTAAAATTGAAGGGAGAAACAGATCGGAAATATCAATTCCAAAAGAATTGCTCAGGATTCCTCAATGGGTCCCATCCAGATACGCTCAGAATAACATATAGAGCTTTAAAAATTAAAGTAAGTTTCTGAGACTTCGTTTTCCCAAAATGTGTTCCAGGTACCCCTGGAGATCCCTGAGCGTCAGAGGGTTACAAGGCCAAAATTCTTTTCATAATAATACTAAGATGTTATCTGCCTTTTTTTCTACTTTTTTCCCCTCAAGTGTGAAATAGAGTTTTCCAGAGGTTATATAAAGTGTGATATCATAACAGATGAAAATGCAAAAGCAGGTGAGATAATCTGTCTTCTCTTGTCAGACATTAAAGAGATTTGAAAAATGTGAAGCATTGCCACTCTTGTCACTTCTACTTTTCTTTAAAATATAGTTATTGTCCATAAAAAGTTTAAGACAATATATAATAGGTTTATTATATCTTAAATGGATTAATAAATATATATCCTTAACATTTCTCAGATTTACTTTGGAATATGGTAAATATTAATAGATACAATTTATAGAATCAATAGGACCCTGGACCTTCAATAATTTTTGAAGAAGAATGTCAAATAGACTTAAAAGTTTCATAACTGATAGCATAATAGAATTACCCTCCTAATGAAAAAACTAAAGCATTTTATAAAAGGTAAACTACAGGTTTAGATGTAATACAAGCTAACATAGTGATAGGTGATTTGCAGGGCTCAAAAACAAAGTGGAATCCAGGATTCCCATAGGCAAACAAGTACCAAAGCCAGTTGTGCTTTGAAGATAGATGCTTAGGCCTAGAAATGTCGGCCTTCTGCTCTGAAGGATACACCAAGGCTAAAGCTGGGGACCTCTTGCTAAGAAGTCTCATGGAATCCCTCTTGTGAAACTCAAACTCTAATGGTTTATGCCTTCTGTGTTGGGATAAGCAAGAATAAATCTATCTCTCAGAATGGACTACTCAAGAAATTTGCCTTTTGTAAGTTTGGTGCTGAGCGGAGGGGAAAATAACAACCTTCTTGATAATTCATAGCCACTAAAGTCTCATGCTGCAGGGTTGTCCAAAGTTACCCCACCCGTATTGTCTGAAAAAGGCTTACATGAAAATTTTAATTTGCTAGCCTTTGGATAGTGGAGCCTTTGGACAACTGGCAGAACCAAACACAAATTCTCTCTCAAGGATACAATTTTATACAATTTTTTATCAGGTATAAACAACAGGCATATGTGACAACAACCACAGAAAAGTTCTAGAAATCAAAAATATAATAAAACTCGAAATTCATACAATGGCTTTCCTGTAAGCTCTGTAGGCTCTGCCTCTGACTAAAGGCCAGAGGTCAGTGAAGTCACCAATGCAACTTCTGCCAGTCGAAGCAGAAAGGGATCAAGGGTAGACTGGTGACCTGTAATCCTTTGATTGTCATTCCCAGGGTGAGGCTAGGAGAACACTTTGATCTACAGAAAGGCACACACCAGATGTAGGCAACAGAATGGACAATGCCAATGTTTATGTGCCTGAGAAGGTATCCTGAAGGAGGAGGAAGTGAATTCTGCATTGGTCACTCAGCAGACATCACAGATCTACTGAGAACATACACTGCCACCTGCACCCCATGTGCCATAGCATCTACCTGAAAGGAAAAAGAAAAGTAGTAAAGAACAAACAGATTATTGTGGAATGCATCTATAAGCTGATGACTACAGGGCAATAAGGATGGGATGTTTCCAAAATTACTGAAGGACATTAATCTTCAGATCCAAGAAACCCCAAAACACATTTTGACACTTTATTCCCAAATTATAAAACACCAAAAAATAAAAAGAACTAAAAGCAACCAGAGAGAATAGACTGATAAAAAGAAAATAATTTGTACTAGTCACAAAAAAAAAAAGCACTACATGATTCCACTTAAATGTGCAATCTACGAGTCAACCTCAGAAGCAGAGGGCAGAATGGTGGTTGTCTTGGGCAGCATTCCAAGACAAAGGAAATGGGATGTTGTTGTTGACCATCCCAAGACAAAGGATATGGGACGTTGTTGACCATCCCAAACAGAGGGCAACATCCCAAGAAGAAGGAAATGGGATGTTGTTGTTGACTGGTTATAGAGTTTCAGTAATGTAAGATGAGTAAGTTCTGGAGCTCTTCTGTGTAACATTGTGGCAACCATATTAACAAACAATATTTTATTGTACACCTAAAAATCTGTTAAGAGGGTAGACTTCACCCTGTGTTCTTACCATGATAAAATAAAAATAAAAGATAAAAATTTTGTACTGAAAGTTGATTTCTCAATAGCAACAATGGAAGTAGAAAGAAATGGAACAATATTTTAATCAGTTTGAGAGAAAATAACTCTCAAACAATAATTGCATATTTAGTAAAACGTTTTTATAAGAACAAAGTCCTAATCAACATTATTCAAATAAGCAAAACCTAGGATAATTTACTACTAGATCCTCACTAGAGGTCATTCTAAAGGAAATAGTTTTTACAAGAAGAATGTGCTTACATGGAATCTTTGAGATATGCAAGAAGAAATGATAAACAAAGATATTGGTAAGTATATAGAAAATTCAGTATTTATTGATCGTAAAATAATATCATTAAATATGTGGGGCTAGGAAACAAGATAGAATTAGAATAAAAAATGAAAGCAATAGGGTTTTGGAGGCGATAATCAGGTATAGAATTATTTGACAGACAGTAAAGATACTGATTTTTTCCAAAGAAATTGCTAAACATGCAGGTTTAAACTAGGTAGGATAGCAATTAAATACTTGACATAAGTATGTAATTTTCAAACCAACGTTGATTTTTCAAAAATTTTAAGAAAAAACAATCTCAATCAAAAAGAAGGCAAATAAAGGTAGATGGAAGGGACAGGAGAAAAAAGTAAATAGAAAAATAGAATTTATGTAATAGGAAATGAATGTAAATGTATGAGAAATAACAATAAAAGTAAATGGTTAAACTATTGAGTTAAAAGATGAAAATTAATCAGATTTTTAAAAAATGTTGTTTATAAGAAAGACCAAAGAAGTAGTGGCAGACTATAACCCATGGGCCATGTGTGACACCCAGCCTGTTTATATATGACTCTTTGTCTAAGAATGGTTTCTATAGTTTTAAATGGTTGAAAAAAGAATATGTGACAGAAATGACATGTGACCCATGAAAGCTAAAATATTTAGTATCTGGTTCTTTAGAGAAAAAGTTTGCCAACTCCTTCTCTAAAATATAAAATCACAAAATTGAGAGAGAAGACAGATTAGAGACAGATACATTAATTTTAGAACAGATCATGATTCTCCTTCAATATCCACATATTAACTAGATGCATGCACATCTTGCTAAATACGTTTGTTAATTTTAGAACAGATCACAATTCTCCTTCAATATCCAAATATTAACTAGATGCATGCACATCTTGCTAAATATCATGTTTGTTAACCTATCTTATTGTTAGGTATGGCCAATAAGACATGAACTGAAGTGATGTACATAACTTCCAGGTCGAGTCTTCAAACACATATGCCTCCCGCTCCACATTACCTCCTTCTCCACGGAACAGAGAAGAGGGAGTCAGGGTTGGGGTGAACCATCTTTGATTATGTGAATAAGGTCATCATGAGAAGGCTGGCAAAGCAATGAGACAGAAGTCACCTGGGCTCTATAATTCCTGTACTATTCACTTCAGATCATTGTAGATTAGGTAGAAATAGACTTCTCTTATTTAAGCATTCTTAGGTGGGAATCTGTATTACTATAATTTAGGCTGCATCTTAACTAATATCAAACAAATGCTAACAAAAGAAAGTAAGGTAGGCATAAAAATAACAGACAAAATAGACTTTAGAGCAAAAAGGGATTACAAGTCTCATCATGATATAAGTCTCATTTTATTGGAAAATATAACAATTCTAAAATTACATATGCCTAAATTCTGCATTTACATAACTTCATGGAATTACAAAAAACAAATAAATCCATTATCCCACTGGAATACTTTTCTCTTTCAGTACTCAATAGATAAATCAGACAATAAAATTAGCAATAAAAGATTTATAGAGAAAATTAATGTGCTTCATCCAATGGGCATTTGGAGAATATTACATCCCATAATTAATTTACATTTTTTTGAAACACAAATTGAATAGTTTTGAAAATTGGCCACATTCTAAACCATTAAGTTAACTTTAGCACATTTCGAAGGACGACAAGATAGATACAGAGTGTATTTTCAGACCACAATGCAAATTAGTTAGATGTCAAAGACAAAATAAACCAAGAGCAAAAAACATGTTTACAAATCTTGCAAAATTCTAAACAACTCAGAGATCAAAGAAGAATAATGCTAAGTATAAAATATTTATAAATGAGCAATGACTAAAATGTTTTGTAACAAAACCTGAGACTGGGCAATTTACAAAGGAAAAAAGTTTAATGAAGGACTCACCATTCCACATGACTGTGGAAGCCTCACGATCATGGCGGAAGAGAAGGAGGAGCAAATCGCACCTTACATGGACGGTAGCAGGCAAAAAGTGCTTGTGCAGAGGAACTCCCATCTGTAAAACTGTCAGATCTCATGAGACCTAACCACTATCACTAGAACGGCACTGGAAAGATCCGCCCCCATGATTCAATCATCTCCCACTGGATCCCTCCCATAACACATGGGAATTATGGGAGCTACAAGATGAGATTTGGGTGGGGACACAGAGCGAAAACAGATCAATAAGGTTCATTAAAGGTAAAACCATGACTCTCATACAGATATAAAACTGACGAGTCAAAGATTTTGTTTAATTCTTTAATCAGTAAGAGAATCAAGAAGATTCAAATGAGAATCCAAAGAACAGACAAATTTTTAGATTTGGAATATTGAAAAGAATATGCAAATTGAGGTGAAACTTATTTTCCACAGGGGAGAAATGAAGGAAGTTAAATCTCTAACAGGCAGAACAGAATCTGCATGCCTACAGATTGCAACTTACCTAGTTGTAAAATTGCTCCTAGTAAATGAAAGTATAGAGTCAGATAACACAGAAGGGTGTGCTATTTGAGGACAATGCATAGTTTTCATAGAAGGACACTTTTTTTCTTAAAGTCACCCTCCTTCTGATCAAAAATACTAAAACAGAAGGATTATTCATGATTACAAAGCAAAATTGGTCTCATTCGCTTTGGCCTTATTATTTACAGGGTTGCAGCAATAGGGTTAATTTACCAGATAGGCCTCTTAGAGTTTGTTTTGTTGCAGTAAACACATAACTTATAATATTTAAGAAGAAAAAATGCCAGCGAGATAAACCCAAAAAAGTAAAAGATAAGATACAAAAAGAAGAGAGAAAAAAAAATTACCTAAAAGGCAGAGTTCCAGCATCTGCCCAACATGGAGAGAGCTGGAAAACCCTCTTTCCCCAATTAGAACAAAAGCAACCATACTCACTTTAAACTCATGACTTTTTAAAACTCACTGGACAACTGAGACAAGCAAGAGCTGTCCAGACAGTGTGAAAGCCCTGAAGAAATTGACTGAACCTACTTGGAGGCTCTTTCTCTACAAGGTCCATTGGCTGCTCACAGGAAAGATTAAGAAGAGCTCTAAGAAGCACCAGAGTGCAGATAACGAAGAAGGAAAAGAGCAGGAGGGCAAGAGAGGCAAGAAACTAGTGCTGCCCTCAAGGTACTTGTGAAAACTCCTGGCAGCTGGTGGAAGGGAACAGAGGGCAACTCTATGGCTAGGGAAGAAGTAGGATTACACTGAGCCCAAAACTTTAGCCAGGGAAAAGGCACAACTGAGAAGGCAACACCCTCAAGCTCCAGATAAGCAATGCATGTCAAAAACCAAGGATTAATCAAAACAACAAAGACCAACTCCCCTAGCTCCAAGCTTACAGCAGAATACCAATGGGAAAGGACAGAAGAACAAGAATGTTCAAACAGATCTTCTTTGAGGTGCAAAGGGAAGACCTAAAACTCGGAGTTCAGCAGACAGATTCCTACCCTAAACAAAAGGTACCTCTAGCAGAGCAATTTCTAGCCTATGGTACACTGAGAGTTACCATAGCAACAACAAATCTCAACCACAGGCAACCACATTCTAGGCCATAAAACAAACCTCAACAAATTTAAAAGAATGAAAATCACACAAACTATGTTCTCAGATTATAATGAAATGAAATTGAAAATCAGTAACAGAGGCATATATGGAAAATATTCAAAATGTTTGAATATTAAAAACATGATTCTAAGTAACCATGGGTCAAATAAGAAGTCTCAAAAAAATTAAGAAATACTTTGAGTTAAATTCAAATTAAAGTATAGCACATCAAAATTTGTGGCCTGTAGTTAAAGCAGTGCTTAAAGAGAAACTTATAGTATTAAGTGCTTATATTAGAAAATTTAAAAGTTCAGAATAATTTAAGCTTTCACTTTAAGAAATGAGAAGAACAAACTAAACCCAAAGAAAACAGAAGGTCAGAAATAAGGTAACTGCACAGACTAATGAAATGGAAAACAAAAGTCAGTAGAGAAGATCTATAAAATCAAAGCTAATACTTTGAAAACATTAAGAATATTGATAAATCTTTTTTTTTTTTTTTTTTTTGAGACGGAGTTTCGCTCTTGTCACCCAGGCTAGAGTGCAATGGTGCGATCTTGGCTCACCACAACCTCCGCCTCCTGGGTTCAGGCAATTCTCCTGTCTCAGCCTCCTGAGTAGCTGGGATTACAGGCACGTGCCACCATACCCAGCTAATTTTTTGTATTTTTAGTAGAGACAGGGTTTCACCATGTTGACCAGGATGGTCTCGATCTCTTGACCTAGTGATCCACCCGCCTCGGCCTCCCAAAGTGCTGGGATTACAGGCTTGAGCCAAATGACAAAGCAAAAAAAAGAAGATGACACAAATTACCAACTTCAGGAAAAAAGAGAGGATATTACTACAAATCTCACAAATATTAAAAGACGAATAAAGGAACATTACAACATTCTTTGCACATACATTTGACAACCTAGATGAAATGGGTCAATTTTTTAAAAATGCAAATTACTTAAATAAAATAGATAACTTCAGTTGTACTGATTCTATTATATTAATTGAATCCCTGCTTTAAAATCTTTCAGGAAGAAACTTCAGTCCTAAACAGTTTCTCTAGTGAATTCTACCAAATATTTAAGGAAAAAATAATATAATTATATACCATCTTTTCCAGAAAACAGAGAGGAAAGATGACTTTCCAACTCATTTTATGAAGCCAGAATTACCCTATTGCCAAAACTAGTCAAAAACATTATAAGAAAACTACAGACTAATAATCCTCATGAACATATACACACAAAAAACATCCTCAATAAAACATTAGCCAGTCAAGCCATCAATATATAAAAAATAAAATACATCAAAACCAAGTGTGGCTTATTCCAAGAATGTAAGACTAGCTTAGTGTTCAATAATCAGTCAATGTATGTACAACCTCTTGTGAATCCATAATTTTTTAAATTAAGGTTACATTAAAATAAGATAGAAATCAACAGGAAAAAAATTAATATCAATGCAGAAAATCATTTGATGTAATTCAACAGTCCTTCAGAATTAAAACTCTGAGCAAACTAGGGTGTCATCATATTTGATGTATAAAAGTGAGTACTTTTCTCTACATTTTGGAACAAGGCAAAGATGTCTTCTCTTACCACTTAGAGTCAACATGATACTCAAAGTTCTAGCCATTGCAATATAGCAAGAAAACAAAAAAGATTATATTTCAGAAAAAAATAAAATGGTCTCTATTTTTAGATAACCATATTGTCCATATAGATCTCCCAAAAAATCTATACAGTTTCTAGAACTAATAAATGAGTTTACCATGTTTGCAGAATGTCTACATACAAATATCAATTATATTTTATATGCAAGAATAAACAAACAATAAGAATTGAACATTTTTAAAAGCAATAAAATTTACAATAGCACCAAAGAAATATATACTAAAGTGTAACTAACATAACATAGGCATAACTTTTATGCTGAAAACCTCATACAGATAATGATGAAAGAAATCAGACACCTAAATATTAAAGATATACTATGTTCATAGTTTAAATCATGGAATATTATCAAGTTGTTGTGTCACTCAAGCTGCAAACAGAGAAGCAAAATCAGTAGGAGAAAGATTGAAAGATTGAATGGATGGATGGATGGATGGATAGATAGATAGACAGATAGATAGATTGGCTTATGTAAAAGTCTGAAATTGAAGTAGTAATCAAGACAGGACCATCACTGGCAATCTGGAACTCACAAGCAAGTGCCAAAGCTATTATCCACAGGCAACCAGGGAAAGATCATAAGCAAGGAGAAACTCCACTGATGCTCTACCAAAGTTGCTGTTCACAGGCATATACTCTCTCTCTTTTGGGGCCACCTCAGCCCTGCTATTAAAGCCTTCCAGTTTATTGAATCAGATCTACCCAGATTATACAGGAAAATCTTCCACAAATTAAATCACTGACTATATCTTTAGGTAGTTAAATGTAGGCTTTTATTACATATGTAAAATACTTTCACAGAAATACGTAGATTTCTGTTTGGTTGACTGAGACTATAGCCTATCCAAGTTGACACATGAAAAAAGACATCATCAATGTTAATTGTCTCCAATTTGATTGATAAATCAAAATCTCAGAACACTTTTTCTATAAATATTTAAAAGCTGATCGTAAAATATATGTGAAAAGGCAAATAAACTAAAATATATCAACAAATTTGAAAAAGAAGAAAAAGGCATAGAAAACTTACACAACTCAGGGAGCAACAAAGACAATGTGGTTCTGGCGAAATGATAGACACATATATCAGGGAGATGGAATAGGAGCCCAGGCATGAACCGTCACAAATATCATCAAATGGTTATTTACAAAACTGCAAGGACAGTTCAATAAAGAAAGGATAATCTTTTCAAAAAATAGAACATTTGAACAACTATGTTAAAAAACAACCCTCAAACTTAACTTCACACTTTATTCAAAACTTAACTCAAAATGGATTATAGACCTAAATATAATTATAAAACATCTTAATAAAACAGAAGCCATAGACTGGGAGAAAGTATTTTCAGTCACATTTCTGAGAAAGGACTTACTAGAATTCTCAAAACCTAGTAGGAAAACAAACGGCCCAAAAATGGAGAGAGGCATAAGGTGTAAAGAGATATTTTATCAAAGAAGATATATGGAGAGAAAATAAGCATATAAAAAGATGCCAAATATGACTAATTATTAGGAAAATGCTACTTAAACAGTTATGTCTAAAGAAGATCTAAAATGAAAAAATCTGGGATGACCAAGAGTTCATTTGAATGCAGAGCTGCTGAACTCTTACACACTGCTGCTTCATTTGGCAAGTGGAGATATATCTGTAAGATGGAATGCTATGCACCAACAAAAAGGATTCACACAACATCATGGATACTCTGAAATCCATTTTCCTAAATGAAATAAATCAGACTTGAAAGACTAAATGTTGTATGATTCAATTTATTTGGCATGTTTGAGGAAGAAAAACTATAGGGAAGAAAACAAGTAAATGATGTCAGAGCCACGGGGTGGGCGGAAGAGCCTTTAAAGAAGTAGCACGAGGTTATGTTCCATATGGAACTGTGGCAGTGGATATATGACTCTATACATTTGTCAATCCCATAGATGTATACGCACACAAAAACGAATCTTACTGCACATTAATAAAAAATTGAGCAAGGATGCGGATTAAAGATGGGATGTAGACTGTGACAAATCATTCTAACTGTATTGCAAATAAATCACACAACCACACTAAAGAGGGTGAGGAAGAAAGGAGCTAACTTAAGTGACTTTGAAGGGGTATTTTCTCTGAATACTGCACGCAAGTAGAATCATACAAAACATTGTAGTCTAATCAGCTAGTTTTGTTCTCACAGTGATATGGGTTAGGAATTCTGAAACATCTCTATTTATATACTAGGATTATGAATACCCTATAGATAAGAGAGCCAGGTTTCTCATTGATCAGAAAAGAAGACACAAATAAGGAAAAGGGGAAGGCTGCAATAAACCACATGGTCAGACTGGAGACTGACATATCAATATGGAGTCATTGTTTATTTTCATATATATATATGTGTGTGTATACATGAAATATATACATGTGTACATACACACACACACACATTCACACACAAATAAATTGGTTCAAAAATACTGATGTGCTGGGCACAGTGGCTCATGCCTGTAATCCTGCCTGGGATGCACTTTGGGAGGCCAAGGCAGGCAGATCACCTGAGGTTGGGAGTTTGAGACCAGCCTGACCAATATGTAGAAACCCCATCTCTACTAAAAGTACAAAAATTAGTTTGGTATGGTGGTGCATGCCTGTAACCCCAGCTACTTGGAAGGCTAAGGCAGGAGAATTGTTTGAACTCAGGAGGTGGAGGTTGCAGTGAGCTGAGATCTTGCCATTGCACTCTAGCCCTGGCAACAAGAATGAAGCTTTATCTCAAAAAATATATATAGATATATAGATAAGATACAGAGATAGAGAGATAGATGTATGTGTATTTTTGAGTTATTATACATGCATATTTTTCTTAGCTCTGTCCACACAGAGGGGCTGGAAGCAAGGACAACCCAGTAGTCATGAAAATACATGTCCAGTTCTTAGGTTTCCAGTATCATTCACCAAAAACACAAACCAGGGTTTCTTGGATAACTGGTTTATTACAGGGATGAGGATGGGCAGGTATAAAGTGAGCCTGGAGCACCTTGTGCTACAGAAAGTAAGAAAGAGCTGAGAGAGAGAGAAAATAATAGTGGAGGTAGGGGAAGATGGAAAAGAAAGAAATGAAGGGCCTACAAAGGGACCCAGAAGCCATTGAAAAAGCTCCCAGTGGCCAAGATTGGAACAACTTGAACAACAGATCAATAAATTATTTTAAACAGTAGCCCATGGGATAAAATAAATACCCATGAGTGCATATTGATATATAAAAAATCTGAATACATAAATACATAGAGGAAAGTAACAACTCTTTCTTAGGCCGGGCGCGGTGGCTCAAGCCTGTAATCCCAGCACTTTGGGAGGCCAAGGCGGGTGGATCACGAGGTCAACAGATCGAGACCATCCTGGTCAATATGGTAAAACCCTGTCTCTACTAAAAATACAAAAAATTAGCTGGGCATGGTGGCGCGTGCCTGTAATCCCAGCTACTCAGGAGTCTGAGGCAGGAGAATTGCCTGAACCCAGGAGGCGGAGGTCGCTGTGAGCCAAGATCATGCCATTGCACTCCAGCCTGGGTAACAAGAGCAAAACTCCGTCTCAAAAAAAAAAAAAAAAAACAAACCCAACTCTTTCTTACAGAGGAATCCCAATTAATGAATGTAGAAAGAATGAGAGAAACAGAAAGTCACAATTAAAAGAGCAGCATTGTAACTGCTGGAGGCAAAATCCACTGGTGGATGCTAAAATGAAAGGGTAAAAGGGTAAGCAGAAACAAGATACTTACACAGTCCCAAATGTCCTCCCAATATATATAGTAATGACAAATGAAAAAAGTAATAAGTTTACAGAGGAGAATTCTGGCAGATATCACCACAGCCAGGTGATCAAGGTTAAAATCACCAGTAATATATGTAAACAGCACAGGCCCAGACATGATGCACTAAGCAGGGCACATCACCTCAATGGAATCCTTTCTAACCATGCATAACCTCCATCTAATTATGAGAAAGCATCACAACCTAAAGCAAGAGGCAATTTACAAAATGATTGAACAGCCATATCAAAAGCCACGATGGATATGGAAGGACTGAGGCACTATCAGAGGTTGGAGGAGATCAAGAGACATGACAGCTGAATACATGTGGGATCCTGATTCAGAAAAGACACTAGAGAGAAATGGGTAAAATGCAAAGAAGTTCTGTTATTTAATCGTATTGTACGAAGGTTAATTTCTTAGTTTGATAAATGTTCGATAGTTATATAAGATGTATATAAAGGGAAGCTGGGTGAGGAATACACAGTAACTTTGCAATATTTTTTATCTCTTCTGTAAATTTAAGTATCTCAAAATTTTTAAAAAATGTGAAGAATCCACAAAGTGAAAATGAATTGCTGGAAAAGAGTAATGAAATAAACATATTTCTGGCAAGGTAAATGCCAAGAAAGCACTAAAAAAAATAGGCTCTTGTCCCCTGTATTTTCTCCAAACTCCAATTCCAACTCAGTAGGTTTTCTATGCACCCCAGAGCCAGGCATTAGATATTTCAAGATCCACAAGTATTTCTGAAAGCCACAGAGACACTCATTTTGAATCTAACTCTGCACTTCATCCCAGTACCTCCAATTACTGTCTTATATTAACTTTTTATTTCTTTTTGGCCCCTCCTCACAGTCCTGTTAGGTGAACAGCGGGTTGATCACAGACTATTAGTGACTCCTAGGCTATTCTTTTCTAAACGACATCCCGAATCATATGAAGTAACGTGTAGAGAAGTGAGAAGGCTTTGGGAGACCCAAAAAGGTTTGACCAGTCTCGGAGTCGGTAAGAGGGGTCCAAGGTCAGTGGAAGCAGCATCCTGTCTTGGTACTAGGAACATCCATGCAATCAGAAAGGAAGAAGGTTGTAAACCTTAGTCAGACTTTGCTGACGCACAGATTCTAGATTGTGCAGTAAACGGACTTAACCTTGTCCAGATGCCATACTTTACTTGTTTCATGGATTTCTAACAAAAATCCCCACCCCACACACGCACAAATAGTTTTATCTCCCTTCTACAGGTGAGAATACTTTCACTCGGTGAGCTTAGGTAACCTGCTCATAGTTACCTAGCTACCAAATTGCAAAGACAGGGATTGAAGCCCAGTTTTTCCTTATATTTAAGTCATAATAATTTTACTGTATCCAAATATCAGTTAATATGACTTTATAGTTTACAGTTGAGTGGGTGAAGTGGTTTTTACTTATTTTACTAGTTCCAAGCTGGCTTCACAGTCTTTATTTCTCAAGGATGAGTCTTTATCTTTAAAACTAAAAAATGAGCTGCATCCTCCCACAAAACTCTCTTCTTACAAAACTAATTTTCATAAATCATATCTTGATTGACTCATCCTAAGCATGCAGAGTAAGATTAGATGCTTTCCAAATCTATAAAACTAGCCCTGCTCAGAGTTATTATGCATGAGTCCTGACAGCAATTCTGTCTTTTCAAAGTGGCACTTTACCTTGAATTCATTTGGCATAGCAAGGCAGTCTAGTCTGAGCCTTACTGATGAATTATGTCCCTGGTGGACTTTTTCCCTAAGTAATGTTGAATTCGATTTAATCAGAGAACTTCTCCAGCTAGCTCACTTTCGTATACCAAGTATTGAATTGAATCTCTCTCTTCTGACTCCCTTGGTTCTTTTCAGATGAGAATAACCCATCTAATCAGTTCTACATCATTCTTGGATTTGAATAAAACCTTTAAAGCCTTTGTGACTTAGCACAGTAATAAATACCTCGAATGTAGGTAAAAGGAGCAAAGATAGAGCTGCCAGCCTAAAGGAAAAGAGGAAGGAACAAGGAGACAGATCTTTGTGGTTAATTGCAAACTAAGTCTGTCTGACAAGAAAAGAGGATCTCACTGACATATCTTTTCCCATATGATCTTAGCACAAGCTTATGAAATATCTCTTAATAGCAATTGCCAACAATTATTGCCAGTGTCTTGATATATATTATTCAAAAATTAGTGTATGGAGATAATATTCTATGCTAACTAGTTTTTTTGAAGAAAGGCCCTCATTCTTTACCCCAGGCTAGAGTGCAGTGGCATGATCATGGCTCACTGAAGCCTTGAACTCCCAGGCTCAGGTGATTCTCTCACCTCAGCCTCCTGAGTAGGCACAAACCACCACACCCAACTAATTTGTGTCCTTTTTTGCAGAGACAGGATTTTGCCATGTTGCCCAGGCTGCTCTCAAACTCATGAACTCAAGTGATCATCTCATTTCAGCCTCCCAAGTAGCTGGAACTACAGGTGTACACCACCATGCCCAGCTAATTTTTGTATTTTTTATAGAGATAGGGTCTCACCATGTCGCCTAGGCTGGTCTCAAACTCCTGGACTCAAGCAGTCTGTCTGCCTCGGCCCCCTAAGTGCTGGGATTACAGGTGTGAGCCGCTGTGCCCAGCCTCCGTGCTAACTTTTTATATGAATATTTGTTCATCTCCCCAAACTCCTCATATTCTAGATTAAATTTAGCAGCATCCTTCCTCCTCCTTTGCCTGAAACTATTTCTCTTTCTTAGTTTATCTATCTCCGGAAATGGCCTCACAGTTTCCACATTGTACTTGAACTCACCTCTAATTTTATGCTTGCCTTTAAGAGAAAGTACAGTTGCTAGGGAATGGGATTTGGAGTGAGACCTGAGTTCAAATCCTAACCCTACCCCTGATTGGCTGTGTGCCATTGATCAAGTTATTTTAACAGTGTGAGCCTGAGTTTATTTATCTGCATATAAGGATAATAAAGTTGGTCTCGCAATACTATTGTAAGGATTAAATGAGATTAAATGCAAAAAAACATTAAGCATGGGATTAGTTATATATTAAGGGCATTAACTATTGAGGTTCTGTATTAGTCAACCTGGGCTGCTATCACAAAACATCACACACTTGGTGGCTTAAACAACAGAATTCATTTTCTCACTGTTCTGGAGGCTGGAAGTCTGAGATCAGGGTGCCAGTATGGTCAGGTTCTGGTGAAGACCCTCTTTCTGACTTTCAGACACCTGCCTTCTTTATGTGTCCTCACACGGCAGAGAGAGAGAGAAAAGGAGAATGAGAAAGAACTCCACCACCATGGCATGCGTATACCTATGTAACAAACCTGCAGTCTGCACACGTACCCCAGAACTTACAGTATAATAAATACATTTTAAAAATAAATAAAAATGTATAAAAAAATAAATTGTAAGGGTGCCTGCTGATACTTCCTGAAGCATTTTGCAATAGCTGATTTTGACATTTTTGTCAGATAAATGCAGCATCTCTGTCAAAAAAATAAATTCAAGAAAGTTGCTTTGAATTGGGAGCACAGTCTTCGTTTCCAGCCGATTACTTAGTAAAGGATATTTCTTTTATATAACACTGCGTTCATAGCAAGTGCTAATAAGTATCAATTGTTATTTAATTCTTTATAACCTTTCACTTGCCAAATCTTAGATATCCTTCCTCTAAAGTTTTCCCTTCTTCATTTTTACCACAAACCTTACCCAGGTAGGCTTCATCTCACAGCTACATGACTCAATACTTCCTTAGTAACTTCAGTCTCTCTGACTTCTCCGTTAATCCACCCTACCGCTAAACCAAACTTCCTTAAATACCGCCTTAGAGTAGCACTCGTTGTCTCTCACTTTCTTAAGATCTGCATTCATAATCTGCCCTTCCTATTCAGTCTTCCTTAATTCCCAGTTTACCAATACAAGTCATCTGTTCCCAGCAGGCCAAGGTCTTCACAGATTCATAGGGGTGGTGGGGATTTCAGGAGTGAGGTTCTGAGCTGGAAAGCACTGCCTCTTTTACTCCACCCATCTCAATCTTGTCAGACATCAAGAGCCATATCAACAGCCTCTTCTTTCCAAAATTCTTTCCGAAGCATTCCAGTGTTCATTAATTTCCCCTCTACCAAGCTTCAAAACACTTAAACACATTTTCATCTATTCAACATTGAATTATGCATTGTCTAAAAAACTTTTTTTAACCAATCCATGTATACTACTCATATATTATTTCCTCTAAATAGGTAATTTCCCCAATGATGGCATCTATGTTTTATTCACCTCCTACATTTTAAAATAGTGGTGAGCATGTAATATAATAGTTTGTCACATAATTTACAGTTAGTATGATCAGGCAAAGTGTTAGCATTTTACCTGAATCACTTAGTTTAATACAAAAATTGTTTATGGTAGATACTTACTATTCTCCATTTTAAAGATGATTATTCTGAAGTTTTTAAACAAAGTTATTTGCCCAAGGTTAAAGAACTAGTAAACAGCAAAACTGAAAGTTGATTCATGGAATATGTGACCCCTGAGTCTTGATTATATCAGGTATTCTACATTAGATTGTCGGCAGTTCTTTAATGCCAGTTTGCTCTAATACGATTTCAATAACTTCCACACCACCGAACACAGAGTGTCAAGTCTCAACAAATATTTGTTGGTTGATTGACTATAGGCAAATATCACATAATTAGTTTAATAAGTTTTTAGTATTTCAATGGTTAATACAGCATAAAACCACTGAGCTTTCAGCTTATTTTCTAGAGCTTGTAGTTCTACATATTTGCCACTTGGGGAAATAAACAGAGATTACTCAAATGGAACAAAACAGAGACTATTCAGTTTGTTAGAGGAAGAGAATCAGCTGCCATCACTTACAGTCAGCACAGACTCAGCTGTGGGAAATCTTTACAGTGGAAAAGGAAGGCCTCAGGTGTGCCTGGAGAGGAGGCTGTTGGCCTGGGAAAGCTGGAAGCAGCTAACTAGAAGCTGCATATTGTATATGATTTGCTGGGAAGATAATTGACTTTCTCTGGATGGTCCTGAGTTAGAATAAGAGTGGGAGTGGCAAAAGATAGAGAAGCTGGCAGTCACTAACCGAGACCTTCCTGGGCCTGTTGATGAAGAGCTTGTGGTTTCAATTTCTGGGCTGTTTTCTACAGAGGTTGTGGGTCAGAGTTGTAGTGTCACATATAGTGTTGGCCATTATCCATTGGTATATTCAGTCTCACACATTTAACTGTCAACCATTATTTTTTCCTAATTTGCATCTTGTGGGTATTTGGAATATTTCTGATTATTAAGAAATCTAATATATATCCAAAGTCTTAAGTTTAGTGAATCATTGGTTTTCCTAGGAAATGCAATTTGCTATAGAGACTCCTCATTTTGTTAAAGAAAATCTTTTCCCCAAAAACATGAAGAAACAATTACATCAAAAGATGACTGCAAATGTCAATTTTCCTACATAAAACACCCAGTGAAATTCTAGTGCCAATAAAAAATGTCAGATCAACAACTATAGGTTATAAAAAGAACACCGGTCTGGTTTCAATATATACTACAACGAACCCACTCCTAGACTTGCACCCAATGCTGTCTTAAATCTACGAAAGATTTGACATTTGGAAAGTTGTGGAGATTACCCCTCCCACTTCCCACTTTTACTTAGTTCTGCCTAGATTGCTTCGGATAGTACCCAAAATATAAAGGGCAGAGCCCCATAAGGCACAATGTTTTTTTCTGATAACTCTATAACTAGCTCATTTTATTTTTTGCCAACTAATGTTGTGAAATACAGGGATTTAGGGACTTTAATCTCTGAAATACTTAATCTTTTTGGATGTTCATCTTACTGAATCACAATTTCTCCTCTCTACTGTGAATTAAGTGGACTGCAATCTTCTTTACACTGCTCACATCAAGTCAGAAATTAGAATTGGTTTTAGTCAAAGCTTTCTGCCTAGATTTAGAAAATACATTCTCCATTATTTAGAATAGTGCCCATTACCTTATACCTGGAAATAAGGGGAAAGTCAGCTTATTCCCATCAAAAAGATAAGTAATTTTCTCAGGAAAAAAGCAAAATAAAAATCTTCTATTTCATTTTATTTATTTTTATTTCATTTTTGAGACAGAGTCTCACTCTGTCCCCCAAGCTAGAGTGTAGTGGCACCATCTTGGTTCACTGCAAGCAACCCCTGCCTCCCAGGTTCAAGCAATTCTACTGTTTCAGCCTCCCAAGTATCTGGGACTACAGGCGCCCACCATCACTCCCAGCTAATTTTTGTATATCTAGTAGCAACAGCGTTTCACCATATTTGCCAGGCTGGTCTTGAACTCCTGACCTCAAGTGATCCACCCACTACCTCTCAAAGTGCTGCCATTACAAGCATGAGCTACTGTACCTGGCAAAAATCTTTTAAAAAGTCAAGATTTTTCAAAATGGGAATTAATTAGCACACAAAGCTTTGAGTAAACCAAAGGAAACCAAAACTGACCTGGCGTTCAAGAAGTTCTTTCCCATCTCCCCTCCCCCCAGGAGCACAGGCAACGGGGGGAGGGGAGATGGGAAAGACCAGAGCCAAGACAGTGCAGGGGCGCTGACGATTAAGGCTTCCTAGAGGGGGGCAATATTTAGCCAGTTCTTGAATTGGCAGAAACATTATGAGAATAATATATATTGTAGAGTATTTAGAATATATTCTAGACAGCATGGGTAGCATGATAATTGACCTCTTCTGCAAAACTTTAAATTTCAAGCTGTAAATTCTACCCCATGAAAAACTGTGGGCCTAATTCAGTCCCTAAATGGGATAATATGAGGAAAATGTGTTCGGAATTCAGCATTACATCAGCTCAGCTGCCAGTCAGAATATTATACCTTAGGAAATAATTTAGCAGATTTTCTTCCAAAAGTGCCTCCAGAACAATTTTGTTCTTCTTTTTCTTCTGCTGCTATATAAAAAAAAAATTTTTAATTCCTATAGGCATGGTATAGAGTAACTTAGAAGGCAAGAGTAAGTTAAGCAACATTAACACGCTTATACTCTTATACAGACAACTTCAATCTTGCAAGAGTGTTTGCTTTATTACTATTGTTATTATTATAAAGATGGAGGCAGGTGAGAGTGGTCTCACTATGTTGCCTAGGCTGGTCTCAGACTTCTGAGCTCAAGGGATCCTCCCATTTTGGCCTCCCAAAGTGCTGGAATTGCAGGCATAAACCACTGCACCTGGCCAAGTATTTGCTCTTAAACTCAGTTGAATGAACGAGTGGTAGGTTTCAGATATAATTTAAAATTCTATCTCAGTCTGCTTTTTCTAATTATTACTATCCATTAAATCATATACATTTATGGTCAGGTCTGGGAGAGAAGGCAAAAGCTTTATTTGGGTCCACAGGCGGCTCTTTCTAGGGAGGGAGAAACACTTTCTTATCTCCTCCCATTGTAATAAGCTCCTTATCTGTCTGTCTTTTCCACACGAACCTGTGAACTTCTCCAAGATAGGGACAGAATTTCCCACAGGGAAGTAAATAAAAGAATATGTCAGGGGGTTGGAGATTCCTGTACCCCATCTGCCCACCTGCTTGACTCTCTTCTCCTTGGCAAATTCCAGCCTTCAAGCTGACAGCATTTAGATTTTTGCCTTCCTGGAAGCCATGGTGGAATTATTTCAAGTTTGGCGAGTGCTTCATTTGCTTCACCTCTGGAGCCAGCCAAGCAGCTCCCACAATCTCCCCATGGTGCTTGGCTGTGTTACTGCTGAGCACAGTGCAGTCAGCATGTGATCTTTAAATAACACCAAGTTTGATATTTCCAGTTTATGAGCATTTGTGGAATAAGATAAGCACCCTTGACAGCTGCATTTGAGCTGGGTTTTGATGAGAAGCGAGGCTAGAATGAGCCTGTCTCTAGGGTAGGACACGTGGCCCCATCTGCTTAGGGCCATTTATTAATAACTGATAATACATGACCAGACTGAAGTCATGCCCTGATAACAAGGCTATTTGAAACAGCAAATACCACTTAAAAAATATATTATAGATAAATGGTATCTCTTTTAATGCCCAGTCTGATAGCTAAGAGCCAGTTTACATTTTTTCCAATTAAAGTGATTCATTCTTGGTTGCATTAGTGGCAAGAAAAAAGAAAAACTTTGGGAAAAAGATTAAATTATTAGGATAAAGTTATTTTTAAAGTATAAACATGATTTCAGAATCAATAGCAAATATTTAACCACTTTTTCTTTTAATTTAATATCAATATACTGATGATCATGAAATGCAGTTAAGGAATGGGGGGAAAGAAGATGAGATGGAAGGGGAAGGAAGGAAGGAAGATGGAAGAAAGGAAGAGAGGGAGGGAGGGAGGAAGGGAAGGAGGGAAAGAGGAAGGGAGGGAGGGAGGAAGGAAGGATGGAGGGAGGGAAGACGGAAAGGAGGAGAAGGAAAATCTCTTTTGTACTTTTCCAGGTTTACCTGCAGGTTTTATTCTTCTGGATGCTATAGCTGTATTATTAAAAGTATAGAATGAAAACCCACATGAATTATAACATGCTCATTATACACAGCAACCCAGATATGAGAGAAAGATTGATAAATATTAATTCTGACACAGAAATAGAATTAGAATTGGAAATCTAGGTTCATCCAGTGGTGAATCATATTTTTATCAGCCTTATAAACTAAAAAGGAAGAAACTAAAATCTTCTAAACCTGTAATTGAATTGCATGTCTTTTGAAGATACAACAATGAATTTAAACTTCCTGCACACAATTTTAAGGTGGTAGAGCTTTTCCTCCTAATATTTCCAAAATCTGTGCCTTTGAGCCTGTCAGTCTACCTAAACAAATTTTAATAATAATAAAAAAGAACTACTCTCTGAACTGTACTGTAATATTTTTTAGCACAGTTCCTGAATATGTGCTTAGTGCTGTGGTGTTAATACTTGATTTAGAAACCACTTTGAAGCTCTGAATTTGAGTCATCGATACAATAATTTTGCTGTGTTAGTTCCACTTGGCGATACACAGTGATTCCTTTTTTGAATTTCAGCATTACAAAAAACCAGGAACATTCAAATATCTCCAACACAAGTTATCTCTCAGGGGCACTTGTGTTCTAATTTATATTTTTAATATAAACTTGTGTTTAAAAAATATTACTAGGCATCTGCTTCACATAAAGTTCACTAGAATTTCATTGATGTTTATCATTAATCTTACGTGAATATAGAGGATTAAGGAATTGAAGTATAATTCAGTTTCAGACATTCTGGGTCAACAGTTTCTCAGTTAAACATGACGTTGGGTTTCTAAAAGAGAGCATAGACCATGAAAAAAACAATCAGTAAGACATTTAAGATATTATGGATGAGGGAAAGCCCTTCTTCTGACAAAATCTCCAATAAATTAGGAATTTAATAACCACACAGCCTACGACACAGAATGGAGAAGAACATAATTACAACGATGACCTGCCACCCGGATCTGCTACCCGGAGCAGGAAGAGGCAAGAACAGAAATCACACATTTAGTGCATTAATAACAACATCCCCACACGTATTTCCAAGAAAGCGTCTACAATAGAGCAGGCACACACAAAATTTTGGCCTGCTTCTTAAAACACATGCACTTTTAAATTTTTGTTTAGAATTGAGCGAATCTACTAAAGCAAAAAGTAAACGACCCTCCATGCAGATTGTTTAGAATTGGTGCAGATGCAAGCTATTCCCTAGACTAATAAAGAAAGCCTGCTTTGAAAACTACTAAGGTGTTTAATGATCTCTTATAGCTCTGCTATTGTCATTGAATAGTCATATTGCTATAGCAAGTCAAAATGAGAATTGACCACCTCAGTAGCTAGTGAGAAGCATGCTTTGTTGTTAACTGCTTGCTCGAGGTTCAGTGATCCTAGAATTTGGGGACCCTCCGCCAAATTCTAAGGAGCCAAGAGATCCGTCTTTGCCTTGAGCTGACCGACTGCCCTTCTGATCTGACTATCCCATTTCGGTCAGAGAATCCTGCCCACATGAAAGGTCCCGCTGAAATGCCACTTCCACCAGGAAACCTTCCCTGATGACCACTACTTTATCTGGCTGGGGCCACTTTTGAAATGTCTAAGGTGCTCTCTGAAGTTCACTTTCTCTTTTTCCTGTTCTTTGTGGCACACAACCCAGCAGTCCGGTCCCTACAGAGTAGAGGCTGACTCCCCTTTTCAATATCCACAACATCTTTAATAAATGGAAAATCCCAGCAGCTCCCTGGGCCACAGGGTTCACCATGTGCCAGGCACTGGCCAAGGCCCTATGTGTTTATAAACTCACATCTCATTGTGTCCCTGAAGTAGAAAGTATCTTTATCTCCAATTTTCAAAGGAGGAAACTGAAGCACAGAGAGGGGTTGTGTAAGTTACCCCATGTCACAGAATTGATACATGATAACTCCCTTATGTCTTTCACACAAAAGACATTCAAATTCCATTCCCGTGCCTAGATTTTATATTTGACCAGCCAACCAAAATTGACCAGCCAACCAAAATTAGCCATGAAGCATTTGCTGAAGCCTTCCCACTCTTAACAACTTACTGTTGTAGGGTGTGTGTGTGTGTGTGTGTGTGTGTGTGTGTGTGTGCATGTGTAGGAAATTCACATCTATTTAGCGTCATACAATGCAAAGTAGTTTCCTGAGTGTTAAGACTTAATTCCAGACTAAGTTTTGGCACAGTGGGATTGAGCCTGGGATGAAAGCTTGGGCAGGCCTGGCCTGTGGCTACCAATACAATACAGCACTGGGTCACCCAA
The DNA here is from genome assembly GCF_049354715.1 of Callithrix jacchus. Lineage (NCBI taxonomy): Eukaryota > Metazoa > Chordata > Mammalia > Primates > Cebidae > Callithrix > Callithrix jacchus. Next base: position 14,229,155 of record NC_133517.1, read on the forward strand.
AGCACTGGCTTGCTCCAGTCCCAAGAGAAAAGTTTTCACTTTGTGTGGCTCTGTATGTGGGCTATCAGAAATAAAGTAACATTTTTGGTTCCTTTTCTTTTTTTTCCTTTTAGTATAATGGTTCTTTCTACTACCATGGTAACAAATTAGATTTTGTGTATTTTATATTCATTTTCTATTGCAGCCAGAACAAATCACCACCAATGCAGGCCACACAACCCAAATGTATTATCTGGAAGTTGGCAGGTCAGAAGTCTGTGTGGGCTTGGCTGGTATATGCACCATCTTTTCCCAAGGCTGAAATCAAGAAGTTTGGGGGCCTCTGCGACTTTGTGGAGGCTCAGGGATGAATTAGCTTCCAGGTCATTCATGTGGTGCTTGCCTCTGTGGCACCAAGGCCCTGTTTCCCACTGGGGTCCCTCTCAGTGTTCCGGTGCCTTCCACACTGGTGACTCCCAGCTCCTTCGCCATCTTAAAGCCAGCACTGAGGGTTGAGCACCTTCTTAGAGAGATCTGGAGTCTCTCTAAGCTCCACTCCTTCTCAGTGCTGACTGCTGGCTCCTTCCTCTTTGTCATTTAAAGTCTCACGAGATGGCACTAGGTCCATCCAGATAATCCAGGATGGCCTCCCTATTTTAGTGTTAGCTGATTAGTAATCTTAATTCCATCTGAAAAGTCCCTTCAGAGCAGTGTCTGGATTTGCTTTTGACTGAATGTCTGGAAGACGAGTATGGGGGTGTCTTTAGAATTCTGCCAACCACACATGTTGACCCTCAAAAGAGAAACGTGAAAATGGTTTCTTAAGCAGAAGTTTTGTGATTTAATTTCGTTATTCAACATTCTGTATTTTCCCACTTAACAACTGAGTTACTGTTAATAACATATACATTGAAATGAGGAATTTAGGTAGTTACAATTCTGATAAAAAGATGCTTTAATCGGTAACATATTATTTTAAATGATATTCCTTTATAAACGTAAGTACACTAAGTGAATTCCATGATCTGAAATACATGTGAATATATTAACTAGTTTGGATATAATAGTAAATTATGCATGTTTATATTAAATTATTCTAAGAGAATTATGGATATCTGATAATTATAGATAATATTCTCTTGAATGATATGTGTCAAAATGGAAAACAATACAGAATTTATGAAAATGCTATACATTACTTTTGCTGCCTTTTTTTCTTTAACCATCCACCAAACTGCTATAAAAATAATTTCAACATCAGGATTAAATTTTACTTTAGATTATACATGCATCATAATGGTACAATAAAATATATTTCTTAGAGATAAACTAAATTAAGCAAAATGTACAATTGGTCACAGTTATATGGAGCCAATGAGTAGTTTAAAGATTTGAGAATTTTATGTATTCTGAAGAAGGAATCAAGTGTCCCCCAAATCATTTTTGACAACATGGGGCACAAAGTCATATCCCTTTTATGCCACTGAATGAGGGAATGAATGAGATTTAGTGGTGGTGTTAGAGGTCACTAATTTACTCTATGAAATACTTAATGAAATGACCCAAGAATTAGCCTTGTCTAACCTTGTCTAAGACCCCATCTGACCCCATATTCTAAAATCACGATTTACTGTAATTTTCATCCTGACTTTTTATTGTTCCATTTACATTATTCACAAATGTCCATACATAGCAAAAATGTTAACAAAATTTTTCCTGAGGAAAATTCAAAAAGCAATTAAATCAAGATTACCATAAGAATCTATCGACGGCATGAGAGATGCCGTGAGCTTTCGGTAACAGTCATGTATCCAAAATGCTGTGGATTCTCAAGAAATTGGTCAACAGTCCTATAGGAGGAGACAGAGACAGCATGTGAAGGAGAAAGGGCACGGCATTTCCGGTAGTTTGCTGAAGGTATGACATAGACAAAGCACTTAACTTTCCGTGGAAATCAAAACAAAGAAAGGTGAAAGCAAAGTACTCCGCTTTCCTAATCTGCAAACAAGATAGTGCTCCCTAAAGAAGGAGCATTTCCTCTAAACGACCTTTCTGTATTGCGCTATGTGGCTGTTTCTAATGGCTGGAGTCTTACAGAAAGTGGACTGCAGCCCACACCAAATTGCTAGGAGCAGCCACGTGTGCATTGGCTTCTAATATCAAATATATGTATATATATTTATAGTTGGTGTACATAGTTTCCACAAGTTGAATGGCATCACATGCCTAGATCATTAGAGAGAGACAGTGTCAACCTTTTGAAGTTCTCCAAAAGTTATTCTACAGTGTTGGACTCTCAGTGTTTATGTTTCCTCTCCTCTGACATCTCCGCTGCTCCAGCCAAAGGCCGTTTCCTGTCTGTCAACAGCAGAAATTGAAAACAGCTGCTCCCCAGTCGTTTGGATAATAGGTTCTGTGTGCACACTGTGCTCTCAGGTCTTTCAGACCACCTTCAATACCTGAAGAGGTCAGAGAGCAGAAGGACTTTGAAGTTGGAAGGGGCCTTAGTAATCATCAAATCCAAATTCACCAAGGCAGGAGCCCCATCTGTGGCCCCCACCCTTGGGCTATCCTTTGCCTCTGCACAGGGAATTCATGACCCCCAAGGCAGTACAGTTTTTGTTTTAATCACTTTAATTGTTAGCAACCTCAATCTTATATTTAACTGGAAGCTAGCTGTAGCTTCTATGTGACCTTAAATTCTGTTACCTAGAATTAAACAGAGTAAACCGTTTAGTCACCTCTATGAAGGGAATTGTCCTATTCTTCCAAATATTTCATTCTAATTTAAACACTGTCATTTCTTCATGTGAGTAAAATTGTTTACCTTGATCTTACAGTTCTTTTTATTAATTTCTACACACTCTTTATTGTGTGAATTCCCCTCTCTTAAAAAAATGATTCAAATAATAGGACATCATATCCGGTTCCAGAAAAATAAACAGAATCGTCAAGAAAACAAGCGGGACACAAGAATACGGCATATTTACATCTATATAAATTCCAAATGGAGTTGTTTGGGAATGCATCTACAGATAATACAACTGTAAAACAAAGCGAGTGGATGAGTATTATTATAAAAGTCATGATGGGCTAAGGGATGTTCGGAGCGTCTGCTATGGTCTTCAGCTTAGAGGGGACGAAGTAGAGCCGTGCCAAAACAAGAGTAGTATTTTAATTCTTTCAGCTGATTCTTTTGTATACGGCTTCCTACAAGTTTACATTGCTTCTTTCCATGGCTTGAAGCATTATCTACTGACTTTCCACTACAAAAGGTGAAGATTTATCTCTTTCACTAGCACATCCTCGCCCACACTGTATACAAGCATATTCCTTTCCTTACAATCTCCCAATGTAGTTATAGCACAATATTGGTTATAAGTATTTAGTGTTTATATGTCGTGATAATGAATGCAATTAATTACAGCTGAGTCCTGTAGTGTCTATCCCCTGAAAAGCTTTTTGTTTTCCTTGGAATTAATACTAATTTTATTTGTTTGGTTTTCAACATTCTTTTCTTCTTCACTTGTAGAAACCTCCTCTCAATTCATCCAATTCACTTTATGTTTACTAGTTAACAGTTTCCTTAAGAAATCCTGTTCCCAGAGCTATTGACTGTCTCTCAGCAGACCTGGCTGCTCACTCAGCACTTCCGTTCTCATCCTGGGAGTGCCTTTCACTTCTCTCTTTGGTTGACTTTCCATATCTGGATGCCATGATCTCCTCCTCCTTCCTTTACTCCCATATTTTGTTGAAACACATCCCTTTGTAGCTTCTTGTAAATGTCTGCATGGAAGATAATATATTTGAGATTTTTTAATGTCGAAAAATGTCTTCATTCTCACTTAATTCATGGTTTCTCAAGTACAGAATTCTAATATTAGGAGCCATTTTTTCCTCCAAATTTTGAAGGCCTTACTCCACTGTCTGCCAGTTTCCATTGCTATTGAGAAGGCTGATATCTAACAGATTGTTGAACTTTCATATATAGTCTTATAATTTTCTCTCTGGAAAAACCTGTGGTCTTCTTCGTCACCAATACTATAAAGTTTCACAATTATGTATCTTGCTGCGCATCTGTTGTCATCCACTGTGTCTGGATACTCTGTGAGCCTCTTCAGTCTGAACACTGGAGTCCTTCTGTTCTGGCACATTTCTTTAATAATTCTCTCACTTCTATTTTCATACTTCTTTCTTAAGTCCCATATTCAGATTTTTAAACTTACTTATTCTTTCAGTTTTCTCCTCCTCCTCCTCCTTTTTGAGTTAGAGTCTTGCTCTGTTGATCTCAGTTCACTGCAACCTCCACCTTCTCAGTTCAAGTGATCCTCCTGCCTCAGCCCCCTGGGTAGCTGGAACTGCAGGTGCCCAGCAGCACCCCCAGTTAATTTTTGTATTTTTAGTAGAGATGGGGTTTCACCATGTTGGCCAGGCTGGTCTCAAACTCCTGACTTCAAGTGATCCGCCCACCTCAGCCTCCCAAAGTGCTGGGATTAGAAGCATGAGCCACCATGCCTGGCCTAATTTTCTTATCTTTTATCTCATTTTCTCTACTTGGTCTTTTGCTCTGCATTCTGAGAACTTTTTTCAGCTTTACCTCCCATTCTATGGAGGTGTTCGTTTCTGTGTTTATGCTTTCAATTTTTAAGAGCACATATGTTCAATCACGAATGCTTTTTCGTAGCACGCCATTCTTGTCTCCTCAATAATATAGTTTCCCTTATCTCTCTGATAATAGTTTTTATTTTTGTTATCTTTTTTCTGTATTAACTCTTTTTCCTCCAAGTTACTATTCTGCCCCTCCCCCCACCCTTGTTTTGGTCTCTGTTTTTCATATTCTATGATTTCTGGTTGGACACTAAAAAGCTGCTCAACCAGAAATTTTTGGAAGCTCTACAAAACAGAACAAAGTTTGTCAATTATGAGCATCACATTTGGGTGATCTGGCTGAGCCAGTTAATTGGAGAAACTCTAATGATAACACCTTTAGATCTTTTCTCCACAGATGATTTAGCTTAACAGAGAAGAATTTTCTACTTTCTTCCTAGAGTGAAGAAACCAGCATCCTTTGTGTGGGGAAGAAGCCTGGAGGTGGTGCTAAGGGGTCTCAGTATTCCATATGTGCACACTATCACAAAATTCCTTTGCTTCAACAGAAAGCACCAGCTCTGGGCTCTACCAGGAGTCCTCTTGTTAGCCAGAGAGCCACTCTTTTACCCTACACAGAGACTAACATCCAGTCTTCTACCTGACCAGGAAGAAAATCTGGGAGTTACCAGCTTCTTAAAAATGCTTTCATGAAGTTTTCTAGGTTCTGCTTCCTCCTTCAGTCAACTTACAGAAGTATTTGGTGCTGTCAGTCCTTACTCTGAGGAGTTTGGCCAGTAATTAGATGCTTCTCAGCTTTTTTCCCACTGCCCGCAGGATTCAGCTTTCATGGGTGTGCTAAATCAATAACCATTCACTTTCCAGTTTTTTTTATCTCTTCCGTTTTTTTTCCTTGTGGGCAGACACACATACAAAAACACACATGCACACACACACACGATTTTTTAATAATTCAATTTATTATGGATTTGACAAAAATCATAGCTAAACATGTTTGTCTAATTTGCCATCTTAATTGGAAACTACCCATACATTCTATCACATGAACTTCTCTCAAGACAAGTTTTTCCATATTTAATGTGTTCCAAACGGTGTCTTTAAAAATGTAGATGATATCATTTTTAATTTTAATATTATGCTTTTTACCCATTATTCACCCTTTTAAGGTAATTTGGAAGCTCAATCACGTAGTAGGAATGACAATAAAAAGCACTAATTTAGGTATGTCAGACACTATACACAAATCAAAAAGTAATAGCTGCCCCTCACAGCTTTGTGTTATCTGCACATCTGATAAATATGTTCTTTGTCTTCATTTACATCATGGGTTGGCAAGCCACAGCTGATGGGCCTAAAAGGACTGCTGCCTGCTGTTGTCGATAGTTTTATCGGAACCCAGCCATGCTCATTTGTCTACATATTGCCTATGGCTGGTTTTGCACAACAATGGCTGAGTGGCATAGTTTTGCAAGGACCATATGACCTACAAAGTCTAAAATATTTACTCCTCGGCCCTTTGCAGAAAATGCATGTCGATCTCTGCTGCAAGTTATTGATAAAAATAAAGTGCAAGGCTAGATCTAAACCTAGTGGTGAGGCAGCAAACCTCTGTGAAGGCTGACATTGATTCATTAATTAGTATAATTAGACAGTTAGCAATAAGTCTATTTAACTCCATGAGTTTTTAGGTTACACTAAAGTATATAAGCCAAAAACAAAAATTAATGCAGATTTAAAATTGAATGACTTGTTTTATAAAATAATAAATCCCTTATCACTTGGTGCTCAAGTGATAACATTCAAACACAGAGAATCACTGTAGAAGATATTCACATGTGGGATTACTGAATCCTATATGTGGATTCTAAGGGATTTTAAGAATTTTCAGAATGGGTTCTAAGGAAAACTAGTCTTATTAAAGAAAAAAAGAATGCTATAACAAGTTTATGATATACCATTTACTACATTTTTCCCTTTTGGAAATGTATAACATATTAGCATATGAAAGATTTTGATAATTCCTGCAAAAGAAAAATCTGAGTAACTTTGTTTATGAAAATATTACCCTTTACCCATTCAAAATCCCTTCTATTTCTCAGACTTTATGATTTCATCTTATCTGCACTTCTGTGGTAGGAAATATTGTCAAATCCTTTGCTGACATTGTTGGTACTAACCAAAATGATTAATGATGTTTTTCAGGGTTTTCAGAAACTCCAATAACTTTATGGTTCCCTGTATGTGATAGCAGAGTTTTACCTGGAAGCAAGTCTAAAGGAAGCTGACAGTTAACAAAGACAGAGGCAGTGCACCACGACAAATGGTGTATATCATTTATTCCCTCCCTGTCCCTTATTCTGAGCCCAACAGAAAGAAACGAGGAGATAAAAATGATAGCCATTCAACTGGGGACAAATGGGATCACCCTCACCTGCTGGAAGCAACCAAAATGCTCTGCACTTAGCAATCGGTGAGCAGACAGGCAGGGCAGCGGTTCAGCAGGCTTATGGTTTAGTTTGTCGATCCAACTTTGGACAGTATTAACATCTGCCTTTATTCTATAATTTGGCATAGAAATCTATAGGGGAACATCGATATATGACACTTTTCTGTCTTCTCTTCTGCCGTGAAGTTTTGCATTCTGTACCCTTCTTCCTACCTGCCACAGGTGATTCCAGTCATTAGTAAAAGTAACTTATTTGAGCACTATCTCATGCCTCAGCTCATTTAGTATTGATAAAATAATAAACCCGACACTTCCGTTCACTATACACTAAGTATTCACTCAGTACGAGCCATCTCTACATTTTTACTGGGTAGCAGCATCAAACTCAAGCTATTTCTTTTCACACAAAGCATGAAAAGGAAAATGTCGCAATGAATGAGGGAGGATTTTCTCTATTTTTATGAACCTATCTATAATCATTTATTTTGTAATACATTATTATCTCATTCCAGAATCAAGCTATGTTGTCATTCCCATTTTGCAGATAAATAAACCAAAGCTTAGAATGATTCAATAACCTGCCACAGGTCTCAGAAAAGAGTCAGAATTTAAACTTAGATCTCATGGACAAAGGCCATGCTCTTTCTAACAAACTTTTCTGCCTTTCCAAATACTCTTTGTTTTTCTCATTCTCTAATCATACCAGTCTAGTAAGTCTATTTTTAAAAATCCACAAACAAGAGAAAAGGGGGTTGTTTACCATGATTTCTTCTTTGTAAACCTACGTGGTCTAACATCTCTTACCTTTGCTTATAAGTCACCAAAAAAAGTTATGTTCAAAGATTTTACCCGGTAGTAGCATCACACTAATTACTTTGTGGTTTCTAGCTGATAACATTTTTCTCTCTTTATTCTGTGTGATGAAAATAAGGAGATGGTCAAAGTAGGAGTTCACAAATCACATGGTTTATCGCCATATGAAAAGAATTTTGGTCTTAGGTTCACAGTGCTAAAGAGGGGAAGAAGACATAAACAAACCACATAGGGAATATACTTGACAGATGAGGTGCATTAACCATATAGTGAATGAGTTTCACAATTATTAAACTCTAGTTGCTCAGGATTAAAACAGGCCTCTGTGGAAAGGAAAGTCTTATAAATATTGAGGCGCCCATTTATAGGAGAAATTCTTGGGAGAAACTGGCTTGACCATCACACAGAGATTTCTGAAGACACTTAGGATCCCCCAAAGCAGTGTTGGTAGGTGAAGCTTCAGAGTTATTATAAAGCTGCAGCAGTCAAGTCAGTGTGCTATTAGCAAAAGAATAGACATTTAGAGTTGTAGAGAAAATAGACTTCAGAATTAGGTCTACACTTCTAAGGACAATATATTTTCAACAAACACCAAGGTAGTTCAATAGAGAAAGGATACTCTAATCAATTAATGGTGCTGGAACAACTATATCTCCATAGGCAAAAATGAAATAAAAAATGAATCTTGACCCATACCTCATACAAAATATAAAAAACTAACTTGAAATTGATCATAGATTGTTGTAAACAAACTATTAAACCTCCAGTAGAAAAGCATGGGAAAATATATTCATAAAGTTGGGGTAGAAAAAGATTTTTCAATAGAACACAAAAAACATAAAACAAAAAACTGATAAATTGAAGTTAATCAAAATAAAAATTTCTGCTTTTTCAAAGATACTGCTAAGAAAATGGAAAAGCAAGCTATAGTCTAGCAGAATGTAGGCACAATACGTAAATCTCACAAAAAACCTGTATCCAGAATATATAAAGAACTCTTATAATTTAGTAATACAGAAACAGAAACTCTCCAAAAAGAGCAAGAGATTTGAATGGGTTCATTACAAAAGAAGATATATTGATGTACCAATAAGCACTTGAAAAAAGTCCTCCAGGAAATGTAAATTCAAGCTGCAATGGGTTATCACTACACACCCAGTAAAACAGCTAGAAGTAAAAATACTGACAAGACTGAGTGCTGGCAAAGATGTGGAGCCATGAGGACTGTTGTTATACATTGCTGTTAGGACAATCAAAAGGTACAAACACTTTTTGGAAAACAGTTTGGAAGTTCTTTACAAAATTTAACATACTCTTCCCCTATGGCCCAGCAATTCAACTCCTGGGTATCTCCCCTTCTTCTCAAAAAATATATGTTCTCACAAAAATGTGTACTTGAGTATACAGCAGCTTGTTTTTAATAGCTAGAAACAGCCATTATGGCATATTCATATAATGAAAAGTTACACAACAATTAAAATAAAGGAACTACTGATACATGCAAAATTGTGAGTGAGGCTAAAATAATTATGGTGAGCAAAAGACGTCAGACACAAAAGGGTACGTGCTATAAAACTCCATTTTATGAAATTCTAGAAAAAGTAAAAACAATTTATAATAATGGGCAGCAGATCAGTGCAGTGCATACCTGAGGTTTGTGGTATGGGTGGAGATTGACAGAATATGGGTACAAGTGAACTTTTGGGGATAATGACATATTCTATATCTTAATAATGGTGGAGGTTACATGATTGTACATACTTGTCAGAACACATCAAAATGCACACTTAAAATGGGATCTTTTATTGTGTGTAAATTCTATCTCAACAAAGTTGATTTCTTAAAAGTATATGTAGAAAAATAGAAACACACACCCAGAAGTATATAAATAAGGGTTGTTATGCCTAGATGATAGAACAATGAAAAATTTTTTACTGTCTCTATTTTGCTTTTCTGTGTAATTCAGTTTTTTCAATAGAATTATATATAGTGTTGGTAAAAAAAAATTAAAATTAAAGTTACATTTGTTAATTAAGAAAAAGTTATGACAGGCTGGGCGCAGTGGCTGATGCCTGTACTCCCAGCACTTTGGGAGGCCAAGGTGGGCAGAACACTTGAGACCAGGGGTTCGAGACCTGCCTAGCCAACATAGTGAAACCCTGTCTCTACTAAGAATATAAAAATTAGCTGAGTGTGGTGGTAGGCACCTGTAATCCCAGCTACTTGGGATGCTGAGGCAGGAGAATCACTTGAACTCAAGAGGTGCCAAGATTGCACCACTGTACTCTAGCCTGGGCGAGAAAGTGAGACTTCATCTAAAAAAAAAAAAAAAGTAATGTCATTTTCATAATTTTATCATTCTCTCATGGGCTTAAGGACAGGCTTATTCACCTCTTAATCACCTACTGAACCCAGTACCCCCAATAATATTTGGTGAACTAAATTGAAATGTTACCTTCATTCTGGTTATTATTCCCATGTAGACAGCCTACACTGCTTCCCCTTAATAATGATTTAGGTCTCAATTTCATTCAGTTCTGCTCTGATTTTAGTTATATCTTTTCTTCTTCTAGCTTTCAGGTGAGTTTGCTCTTGTTTCTCTAGTTCCTCTGGCTGTGATGTTGGATCATTAATTTGAGATCTTTCTAACTTTTTGAGGTAGACATTTAGCATTCTAAACCTTGCTCTTAACACTGCTTTTGCTGCATCCCAGAGACTTTGGTATGTTGTGACTCTGTTTTGATTTATTTCAAAGAATTGTTTTATTTCTGCCTTAATTTCACTGTTTACCCAAAAGTCATTCAGAAGCAAGTGAATTTCCATGTAACTGTGTGGTTTGAAGAAATCTTCTGGTATTAACGTTTATTTTTATTCCAGTGTGGTCTGCGATTATGGTTGGTATGATTTTGATTTTTATGAACGTATTGGGACTTGCTTTATGGCTGAGCATGTGGTTGATCTTGGAGTATGTTTTATGTGCAGTTGAGGAGAATGTATATTCTGTGGTTGATAGGTGGAGTATTCTGCAGACATCTATTAGGTTCAATTGGTCAAAATTTGAATTTAAGTTCAGAATTTCTTTGTTAGTTTTCTGCCTCTATGATCTGTATAATGCTATCAAGGGGTATTGAAGTCCTCCACTATTATCATGTGGCTGTATAAGTCTTTTTGTAGGTCTGAAAGTAGTTATTTTATGAATCTGAGTGCTCTAATGTTGGGTGTGTATGTATTTAGAATAGTTTAGTCTTCTTGTTGAATTGAGCCCCTTATCATTATTTAATGCCCTTCTTTGTCCTTTTTTACTATTGTTTGTTTAAAGTCTGTTTTATCTGATATAAGAATAGTGGCCTCCTGCTCTTTTTAGTTCCATTTGCATAATAGATTTTTCTTCAACTCTTTACTTTGAACCTATGTGTGCCATTATGTTAAGCATGAGATGAGTTTCTTGAGTAGAGTAGATGGATGGGTCTTATTTTTTAAGCCAACTTTCAGATCTTTGCCTTTTGTTGGCATTTAGACCATTTCCTGTCAAGGTTAATATTGATATGTGAGGGTTTGATTCCATGCTGAAGCTGTTAGCTGCTTATTTTGTAGTTCCTATTGTGTGATTACTTTATACGCTCCATGGGCTATGTACTTAAGTACATTTTTGTGGAAACAGGTATTGTTCTATTGCTATGTTTATAATTCCCTTAAGGATCTCTTATAAGGCTGGTCTGCTGGTAATAAAGTCCCTCAGTAATTTCCTGTCAGGAAAATATTTCATTTATCCACTTATGAAGTTTAGCTTGGCAGGATATAAAATTCTCTGTTGGAATTTATTTTCTTTTAGATTGCTGAAAATAGGCCCCCAAGGTCTCTTGTCTTGTAAAGTTTCTGCTAAAAGTCCTCTGTTAGCCTTATAGCATACTGACCTTTTTTTCTAGCTACCTTTAAGATTTCTTTTCTTTCTTTTTTTTTTTTTTTCGGTATTGACCTTGGACAGTCTGGTGACTACATACCTTGATGATGTTCATTTGCATAGTATCTCACAGGTGTTTTCTGGATTTCTTGTATCTGGATGTCTACCTCTAGCAAGATTGGGAAATTATCTTGAATTATCCCTCAAATATGTTTTCCAGGTTGCTTACTTTTTCTCTTTTTCTCCAAGAATGCCAATAATTCATAGGTTTCATTGCTTTACATAATCCCGTATTTCTCAAATACTTTATTTTTAAAATTTATTATTACTATTATTATTTGTTGTTATTGTTGTTGGACTGGGTTCGTTTGAAAATCTGGTGTTCCAGCTCTGAAACACTTTATTTTGCTTATTGTAATCTACTGATAAAACTTTCAATTGTATTTTGAAATTACTTGAGTTTTTCAATTCCAGAAGTTCTGAATGGTTTCTTTTTAAAATGTTTATATCTTTCTTCATTTCCTGAATTGCTTTAGAAGTTTCTTTGCTGATTTAAACCTTGTCTTGGAGCTTGTTGAGCTTCCTTGCAATCCATGCTTTGAGTTCTTTATCTGTCATTTCTCAGTTTCCATTTTGGTTAGAGGCCACTGCTGGAGAACTAGTGTGATCCTTCAATGGCATCACTGCATTCAGATTTTTATAGCGCCAGAATTCTTGTGCTGGTTCTTTCTTATCTGGAGATGTTGGCAGTTCCAATTTTTGTTAATATTTTTATAGAGGTAGGTTTTTTTTCTTCTTATATCTTTCCTTATTATATTATTGGGACTTTTTTCTTTCCCTTTCCTTTTCCCCATTTCCCTTGCAGGTGGAACTGTAAAGAATGTTGGGTAGGGTCTTTTGGCTTTGCTTCTCTAGCCCTAATGCACTTCTTTTGGCATGTTTTAAACTGGGCTATGTGATTTGGCCTGAAAGCTAGTAGATGGCACTTATGGGTAGGAGCCAGCTGTGGCCAATGTGACTGGGTATATACTTGATCCTTGTTTACCGGGAGATGCTCTCTGTTGCCTTGGGCAATGGGCTGATCCAAGGAATGCACAGCAGTCTGAGCTCCCTGCTCAGTTCCAGAGGGAGAGAGAGAGAAGATGAGTGGGAAAGCCTACCTACAGGCCCCCCAATGGCAGGTACAAGCATGAATGCGGAGGAAGAATCTAGTGGGAAGCCACCTAGCACCTAGAATTATACCTAAGCCTGGTGCTGGAAAACTTCCTCGGCCCCAAGGAGGCAAGGGTGGAGATGGAACCTAAACATTTAATCAAGGAGAGTGGGTGCTCCAGATTCCTGGAGATCTGCCAGGCCATGGGGAGGAGAAGGCCTTGCTGTACCACAGCTTCTGAACATGACAGGTGTGGTGGCTCAGGCTACTGAACCAGACAAGAGGGTACTCCAAATGCCTAGGGATCAGCCTGAATCTCTACCAGAATCTCTGCACAGCAGGACCGAGGAAGCTCAGGTTGCTGAACCATGCAAACAGATGCTCCAAATGCCCAGAGATCTGTTTAGGTGATGGGATTATTCATACCCCAAACCTCAGCATCACACAATACACATATGTAACAAACCTGTACACATACCGCTGAATCTAAAATACAAACTGAAAATATAAAAGTAGAAATAAAAAAAAAATTTAGAACCTTCTCAATCCATGCTCTTACTCTGGGCCTCCCCTGTTTTCCTCCACAGTCAGCTAGCTTCATAGCTTTGCCAGATGTGTTCACAGAAAACCAGAGCTGGACAGTCATTAAACCAGTAAGAAAGGATTTTACTCAGTAACTATCATTATAAGAAAAAAAAAGGTTACAGTGTAGAACTGGACTCAATTCTGAATACAACAAGGAAAAGTGTAATTTACAGCCAAGGAGCAGGGTGGGAGTCAGTGGATAGAAAATTGTTAAAAACAAACATCAGGATAAGGGGAATTCTAGCTAAACTCACTTTACAGGATTCCTGCTGAAGGCAGGCCAGGGTGATATTATCTGGGGAAGGGAGAGGGCTGGGGAATTTGATCAGATAGCAAGGGTGGAGCATTCTCACTAAATGGACTTAGCAGGAACCTCTGAGGACAAAGCCTAAGGTGGAAGCCAAGACCAAAAAAAAAGTTGGGCAGGGGGCTTTGATGATCCTGAATAAAGTGTAGTTGAGAGGAGTCTTTGTCAGGTGTCTTTTCTCATTCCAAATCAGATTTCAGGCGCCTGCCCATGGATGACAACTTTTTCTCCCAGGGCCTGGATGTGCTCCACACTGGTGAGGGAATGAATCCTTCTTTAGCAGGTCCTCATACAGACTCCTGGGAAGAGCAAAGGGAGTGCACCCTTTGTGCAGTTTTCTCCTCCTATTCCCTTCACTCCTTGCTGGGTCCTCCCCTCCTTTGGCTGGGTCCTACCATCCTTTTTTGATCCCATGGGGAATTCTTTCACTTGCCTAGAAAGTTGAATGATACAGAAGACTTACCCGGTTCCTCTCACTTTCTCCTCTGGCTGCAGGCAAAGAAGTTTACATTTGCATCACAGGCCTTTGGTGAGTGACTGCATCAAGAAAAATTAAAGTATCTAGTCTATCTTATAAGCATAGAAAGTTCTTTCTGACAGGGGCCATCCCTGGTAAATTGTGTCATGGACAATGGATGTGTTCTCAGCAGAGGGAGCAACCTTCTAGCACACTGGGAAACAGAAAGCAGGTCAGTTGCAAAGGTTTCCTAAATGTCTTACCCTATTACTTCACGGTGCCTCCTCCAGTGTTATTTGTTGTCACAGTGTATTAGTCTGTTCTCACATTCCTATAAAGAAATGCCTAAGACTGGGTAATTTATAAGGAAAAGATGTTTAATTGGCTCATGGTTCTGCAGGCTGCTCTTCAGGAAGCATAGCAGCTTCTGCCTCTAGGGAGCCTCAGGAAACTTTCAAGCATGGCGAAGGCAGAGGGGAAACAGGCATGCCTCACATGGCTAGAATAGCAGCAAGAGTGAGAGAGCAGGGAGGTGCCACACACTTTTAAACAATCAGATCTCATGAGAACTATATCACGAGAAAGCACCGAGGGGATGGTGTTAAACCATTCGTGAAGAATCCACCGCCATGATCGAATCACCTCCCACCAGACCCCACTGCTAACACTGGGGATTACAATTCAACATGAGATTTGAGTGGGACAACAGATCCAAACCATATCACGTAGCCTTTCAATAGATCACCTCAAAGAACTGATGTGGTCAGAGGCATTACCCTCCAGCCTAGCCATGCTCCTAGGATGAATTGGGGGGATGCCACAGGGGCTGAGGGGTGGTGACCAGGAGGGGGCATCATCCCAGTGGTACTAAGCGGCTGGTGCAGACAGGACTGAAAGCTGTGACTACAGAAACTACAGTTCAGGGCTAGATAAACTCTTTTCCAGGTGTACAGAAGTTTCCCAGGCACGTATTTAACAGGTGAGGTGGAGTTACCCGTATTTTGTATCTCTTCCAATACCATGCACTGCCTTCTTGATTCTAAATATGTACCTGTGGGTAGAAGAAGACAATAAAATACAATCTTCTCTATAGGACTCATATAACAGCATATAGAACAGCTAAATGATTTTCAATTGCTTTACTTCTTGTAGGAACAGACAAACCTAAACTTAATTCTAATGGGTAAATCTGTGGTATTTGAAATGCTCCAGGCCTAGCTAGGTTAACTGTCATACTCCATGTTGGAGAAGAGCATTTATAACTGATGAAATGGCTCTTAGAGTGGTGAGAAATTCACTTTAATCCCATGGTAAGTCTTCTCCATAAAGGAGTGTTCAAGATTGCACAAAGCATTAAAAGGAGAGGGACACAGCACAGTCAACGGATCATACCGAAGTTGGATAAAAATGTCTGGATAATGAAATTTCCCCTCTTTTTCTCTGTATTACTTATTACATTTAAAGGAACAGCTTTTTAACATGCCCTGTCTATTCTCAGTATAACACGCAATACACAGGAACATTCAACTTAAGTGTTTGCTGATTAGAGCACTCTTCGAGACTTTAGTATGTGGTCTCTTCCCTTTCAGCTCAATGTTTGTTTGCATAAGAGGCAGGTACAAGTTTAATTAAGTGTCATCAATGAGATTACCTTTTGTAAGTTCTTAGGTATAAGACTGAAGAATATATTCACTCATATGAAAACTAATTTTATCTGCAATGTATGGCCTTAGCAATTAAATAACATATTTTTAGTCAAGAATTTTAGTTACATGAGAACAAGAAATCCATTCATTCTAAAAAGAAGAGCAATATAGAATCATACAAATTTTAAAATCTAAAACATTTTTAAATTCATTTTTGCTTATATAAAAGGTTTGCTTAGTATTTTAGTAAGTCAGGCTCACTTTAGCATTAGCTCTCAAGATAGATAAGAATGTCATTACGTGGGCCAGGTGTGGTAGCTCACACCTGTAATCCCAGCACTTTGGGAGGCCAAGGCGGACAGATCACCTGGGATAAGGAGTTCGAGACCAGACTGGCCAACATAGCGAAACTCTATCTCTACTAAAAATACAAAAAAATTAGCCAAGTGTGGTGGCAGGCACCTATAATCCTGGTTACTCAGGAGGCTGAGGCAGGAGAATCACTTGAAACCAGGAGACGGAAGTTGCGGTGAGCCAAGATTGCACCATTGCACTGCAGCCTGGGCAACAAGAGTGAAACTCTGTCTCAAAAAATAAATAAATAAAATAAAATAAGAAGAAAAAAATGTCATTACATTAAAAACATTAAAATAGCCTGTAATCCCAGCACTTTGGGAGGCCGAGGCAGGTGAATCACGAGGTCAAGAGATCGAGACCATCCTGGTCAACATGGTGAAACCCCGTCTCTACTAAAAATACAAAAAATAAGCTGGGTACGGTGGCACACGCCTGTAATCCCAGCTACTCAGGAGGCTGAGGCAGGAGAATTGCCTGAACCCAGGAGGCGGAGGTTGCAGTGAGCCAAGATTGCGCCATTGCACTCCAGCCTGGGTAACAAGAGCGAAATGCCGTCTCAAAAAAAAGAAAATTAAAATACATATATATAATTTGCCCACCTAAACCTATTTATTTTGGAGGATTTTGGAAGTGGTAAATATAAAGTAAGATGGTCTTCAGCAGCCTTCCCTAAGAAAGAAAAATAAATGTGTGCTTTTAAAATACTATAATTCATGTATTTCTGAAATTATGGAAGAATATTTAAATTTGTTCATTAAACTAATGAGATAAATCAATTTGATATGTTGAAAACTTAAATGTGTAATTTTCATTTTAATCAAATTTAGGAGTTCTCATTCTGAGTGTATAATAAGTAGCTATTCTGGGACTGATTGGCACTTTGGGAAGGGGAAAATAGGATAAGGCTAGAGCAACTTGAGACTGTGGTGACTATTTGTTACCTCTGCCCAGGAAAAGCTGTCATCAACAGTCTATTCCCTGAATAGCAGTTGTTCCCAAGAAGGACCTGTCCAGCTCTAGGATTCTGGACAATTCAATTAAATTATACCTGCTGGTGGAACAGAACAGCTACCCTGAATGCTCTGCGTTATTCTGTCTAGTTCATACTCCCCTACCTGTTGGGATTTTTGAGGTAGCACAGTAACCATTACTACTCTGATCTCTACTGAGGATCTGAACAATTGAGAATTAAGACAATTAAATAAGGGAGATGAAGACTAAGGCACAAGTGTTATCATGTGGCTCATATCCTCAGGCAAATGTGCTTCTTAATACTGAGCCTACGAAGTCATCCAAGGCAGCTGGGGACAAGGCACAGGTTGGGAACAGAGAAGGCCTGGTCTTCCTTCCTGTTCTCTCCCTCACAAAGCCTGTCCCTGTATGGGAAGTCCTGGGAATACTTATTTCTTACAGGCAACTCATCCTAAATGGAAGTGTCTGGACTAATGTGCTCAGACTCTCCTTCCAAAATCACCAGATGGATCACTGTGTCTCTTTAGAGGTGGAATGATTAAGACACACAGAAACAAACTGATGTTTTTCCAGAAGGAAGGATACATTAGGATGGACTCATCCTCTCACACTGTCCTTGGGAAGGCTATAGTCAAGAGTGTCCTATATAAAGAGTTGAGGGTCTGCGATGATCCCATTTTCATTGTTTAATCCGGGAAGGCAAGCCGGTTTCCTCTTGCATAATAAATGCAATTTCCGTGGGAGTCTTCCTGGAGTACTAGTTGGTCAGGATGGTGAGCCATGGATCACAACGGACTGTTGAGATCTGCCAAAGTGAAGCACAGAGGTTGAGTAAGCCAGCACATGCTGCCAATTTCCCATTGCAACCCCTGGGCTCTACAACTGGGAGTCTGCGAAGTCAGGAACCACCCAAGAAAATGGGGGAAGATGCATAATGTGGACTCCAAATCCTGCTCTTGTGAAGGCTCCCCAGAAGGTGCTTTTATCATGTTTCTTCCCACTCAAAAAAGCATGGAAATGCATCCCCATAGCCTCCTCGCAGTCAAGTGCAGTTTCTACACTAGCATTTCCCCACCTTCCTCTCATGATTCTGCTGCACCAATTTGCATGGCTCTGTCTCCTCTCCCGTAAAATAAACTAGCCAACCTCTGCAGAACTGCCCAGCTCTCACAGAAGGTGTGTCTTACCTGGAGGCAGGGTTAGAATCCTTTGATATTGGTGGCATGTATGTACATTTTTCTTGAGAGACGGTTTGTGGCTTTCATTAGATTTTTCAAAAGATCTGGGCCTCAAAAGGAAAAAAACCCTGCTCATCACAGTCTCTGACTCAGATCATGGGACTGATCCTGGTGCGTAGCACAATATGCTTTCTCAAAACCCCCTCTGTGTCAAATACTTTCACCTGGACAGCTTCCTCAGCTGGAGACACGTCAAAGCTTCTGCCTTTCATCACAGAAGCAGGGAGATATTCTGCATGTTCTGATCACTTGAGGTGTCCCTCTACCTTGCTCAGCTGCAATCCTAGCTTCACATCTCATTGCCTCTCACTGACACAGGACAGGCCTGACTTGCACCCCAACAAATGCCACCAATCCCACAGCCCAGGTTTTAGTAATTTTTCAGTAGCCCTGCTGGCTGAATTTCTTAGTCAATCCAGATAAGCGCTTTTACCAGTAGGGACCAGGGTGAATTCTGGTGATTGTGAATTTCCCCTAGAATTGTAAGTGATAAACATATGATAGGCACTTTGGCTGAGGCAGGGTCCACCTCAAGTTCATAACACCTTCTAGTAGATCAGAAATACCTGTTTGTTTGTGGATTTATTTTTTGACACAGGGAAGACAGTAAACCAAGGTTCATCCAGGCTCTTCATCTATTTTGGAACTATGAAAAATTCCTAGACTGGTCCTTTACTGGGCTGCTTTTTCTAAACATCTCTTCAAAGCTTGGTCTATAAGTTGGCTAAAAGCAGTAGCCAACTTGTTGGAGAGGGCTTAAATCTGCACTTTTCTCCTCATCATTTTCTAAAATTCCTTATTTTCCACTGAGCTGTAAAGATTACCAGAAGAACTCTTACTATATAACATTTTGCACTTCTTTCTGTATTATCCCAAGTCAAAAATGAAACTGTCTGTGGGAATCTAAAAACAAAGGAAAACACGACCAAAAAAAGCATGTTCCTACCTTCAAATGATGAAGCCAAGACCTCAGCAACTTTTTTCCCCCATTTTAAAAGTACTTAATTCTGGAAAAAAAATTAAAGAAATGTTCAATTTGAATGTTCATTTGAATTTAAGAGACATACTGGGACAGGAAGGAAATAAAGAGACATAAACATGAAATTTCATTCAAACCATTCTCGCAGGTTCTCCGACTCTCTCCTTGCTCTTACTTTCTCACTTGATGTGAAGTTTTCATTTAGAGTCAAATCTTATTTATAAGGAGCACATGCTGAAACTGTAATTTGTGGTTTTCTTCTCTATTTCCCTTTCCTCTCTTTTCTTTTCTTTTCTCTTGCTCTTTGGCTCCTCTTCTGACTAACTCACCAGAAGTCTACATTATTTGGTTTTTATTTAATTTTATTTATTTATTTATTTTTGAGACAGGGGCTCACTCTGCCAGCCAGGCTGGAGTACAGTGGCACTGTTATATCATAGCTCACTGCAGATTCAATCTCCTGGGGTCAACCATCTTCCTGCCTCAGGCCCTGAAGAGCTGGGACTGTAGGTGTGTGCCATCACACCTAATGTTTTTATTATTAATATTATTATTATTGTAGAGATGGAGTCTTGCTACATTGCCCAGACTGGTCTTCAACTCCTGGGCTCAGGCGATCCTCCTGCCTTGGCCTCTCAAAGTGCTGGGATTACAGGTCTGAGTGTCCACAGTTGGCCTAATTATTTAGTTATTAAATTGCTTAGTCATTATTATTTTTACTCAGTGTATAGAAAGGTTTTTTTTTTATTGTTGTAGTTACCCTTGAGGGGTTTCCCAAGCTTTTTTTTAGCCACAGCCAAGAGAAAAAGATACTGGCTATGCTGCTTAACCAGATGGATTCTTCTCTCACCCACCTCATGGACAGAGAGAAAGTTGCTCCCATCCACTTTCCAGAAAACAAGGCTGCTGCCTAAGCTCATTCTGATAAAGGTACCAGAAATTTACTCTCAGCTAAATGTAGGAGAGACAAACTCAGTCTTGTCACCGAACAGAGCTGGTGGCTTCCATGGAAGTTGCTCTCCACTCAGAATAACCCCCAAACTTACACCCCACCCCACTAATGCACACTCCTATTCCTGGCCAAACCCCACTTGGACTCATAATTTGGGACTTGGAAGCTTCCGAGGGAGTATCATTTACCCTACATTCTCAGGAATGCATCTTGTAATAACTTCCTCACCCTAACCAAGCCAGTCATGCATAGTTGAACTTGGAACATTTTCAAATCACATTGTTCTTACTCTAAGCTGAAGTCTTTAAATCTCATTTGAATCAAATTCATAAATTTTGCCTTACAGAAGTGATAAATTATCTTGTCTCCAAAGCATGCTATATAAAAAATTATCTGGATTTCTTAACACGATAAAATAGGTAATAAATTAAATTTGCTTGCTTACCAAGTTTATGTCAGTTTGCTTAATCAGGCTAATAATTGCCTTTCACTAGAAATGTTGGAGGTTAAGCAAATCATCCTCTTCTGTTTTCATTTCAGTGGTTTCGGAGAAAAGGAAAATCAGTTGAGAGGTCTTAAGTTACACTCAAATAACAGAAAAAAAAATTCAAGGGATTTCAGAGTAGAAATGTTGATGTACATTCTTAGCTAAAAGAATCCACTTATGAAAATATTTTTAGTGGTCTATGAAGCATCATTAAGTTTAAAAGGATACTCTTGGATAAAATTGAAGTATCATATTGCAATGCACAACTTCATTTGTATGATTGTTATTGCACTGATTTTTAATTCAATATTTCTACATAAAGAGAAAGAAGTTTCACTGAGTTACACGACATTCGTAGAGCTTAATCTCTATTTTCATATCTGCATGCCATTTCCAAACCCACTTAATGTAGATAATGACAAAGTAAAGTTAGTCATGAAACTTCCCGTTACAAACTGTGTTTTGTGGTGTGAATAAATTTTACAGTCTTTTCCACAGTTACTTTTCTCAGATATCAAATTTGATGCATTTAAAGATGATGTGATTTTTCGAAGTGGATGCCAAGTGTGACTAGTATCTAGCCAAATGACATTTTTTAGCCTAAAGAGGTATTTACATAAAGGGGCTTATAAGAATGTATCCTTTGTGCCATGTTATAACAAGAAAATTGTAAACATGTTCTGCAGATGTCAGCTTGAACTTACAAACTTACTCCTTCCCAGGCTACATTGTGCAGCTCAGTGCAGTTCTGGAGCTCCTTCGGTTCTCCTATCTGTAGCTGAAGTTCAGCTATAGCTATGAGAAGAGTGCTTTTAAAATATCCCATTTCAGACCTGTCTCTAGGAAACAGAATAGTGAATGATCTCCAAGTGGGCTGATTGGATATGGATTTCACTATGCTCAGAATTTAGACACAACTTGGAGAGTTCTTCAAATAGCTTATTGCAACTCCCTTGCTATGCAGGTCCAATATTCCTAGGTAAAATCAAAGAACAACAGTAGATTCAAGCATGCAGTTGTGCATAATCTATTCTTCTCATTTGCAGACTGAGAAACAAAATGTAACCTGGTTGTCTGGATTGTTATGACTGGAAGTTCATTCTTAAATAGTGTACTCAGTGGCTGCTTAATATCCTGATAAACTGACTGCACTTAAAGCCAAGATTGTATCAGCACATGAGTTTGCTATGCAAATCTGTAAAAGCTGCTGAGGTTAATAAGCTTCAAGGTTAGAACACTCAGAAACCTCGTTCTGCTCCATCCTATCAGCATCAAGGTTGTGGTATTGAAAAGCCTTGTACTTTAAAATCATAGACCTTAAGAACTTTGTGTTTAAAGCCACGTCAGTGACTACCAGATCAGAATAAATGAGCTGTACTCTGGGATAGATCAGAATGCTGAGCATGGTGATGTAACCCGCTTCGGTCTAGGAGCCATGGAATGCTTTTTCTCCTCTGATAGAGCTAGTCATAATCTTTCCACTTGTTTTAGAACAAATCAAAACCCTGTTCATTTAACCAACGTGATAGATATAAGGTCTGCTCACACAGTGTTTGGTCAGACCAATTTCCAGACTTCCAAATGCAGGTCTTTCTTGTCCCACAAGTGTAACGAATTTAGTTTCATCTTTTACTTGCTTTTGTATTCTTATTAGCATTTGCCCTATGAAATGTATTTTTTTGGTCAGAATTTGATGTGCTTGTATTACTATGTAGATAAAAAGCTTGGAACATTAAGATCTGTTTGCTATCAAGTCAGTCTGAACTCTTAAATCTCTCTGAACCATTGCTCAAATATAAATGAAGGTTAATGTTCACAGATCTGTTATTATGACCAAATGAATAAAAATGTAGAAACACTTTGTACATTAAAGTAGTTACAAATGTTAGTTATTATTATTACAGTATGCCAATGCATTTACTGTATTTTTCTTTTAATTACCTTACAGAATGAAAACTAATGCAGCAGCAATGGGGATTGTGAAAATACATACGGATTTAAAAATTCGTACCTAGGGCCAGGCACGGTGGCTCACGCCTGTAATCCCAGCACTTTGGGAGGCCAAGGCAGGTGGATCACGAGGTCAAGAGATTGAGACATCCTGGTCAACATGGTGAAACCTCATCTCTACTAAAAATACAAAAAATTAGCTGGGCATGGTGGCGCATGCCTGTAATCCCAGCTACTCAGGAGGCTGAGGCAGGAGAATTGCCTGAACCCAAGAGGCGGAGGTTGCGGTGAGCCCAGATCGCGCCATTGCACTCCAGCCTGGGTAACAAGAGCGAAACTCTGTCTCAAAACAAAACAAAATCATACCTACAGAAAAATCAAGACAAAAAGGAAAATTAAACATTAAATGGAACTCTGTAGTTACTAAAATTAAGAAAAGGCAAAACAAAATACTGCCAGACTCTCAACATTACTTCTCCCAACAACTGTTTCTTTATTGACGAATAATCTCCCACCTGGAGTTTTGTTTGTTTTACATTGAAGAATCCAAAATACAAACAGTTTATTTCTCAATGAAGAATAATAGGTAATTAACAAAGGATTATTAATCCTTTTCAATAAAAATGATTGTACACCAAGTGGCAGTACTTTAGAGCTTATTCTCAATTATAAAAATACTTAAATTACCTATAAATGTAGAAAAAATATTTTAAAAGAGCATTTGAAAAATAAAAAAGCAACAAATAATTCTTGAAAAACTTATATGTAATAAGTTATATACACATTTCACTAACTTATTTGTGGATGTCTCACTTTGTTCTTATTTCACTTGAGTAGGAATCTAGGCATCTATTTTTACTTAGCACTATTATTCATCCTGGAGTGGGAGAACTATTTCTTTGATTCTGTGTATTGTTCTCTGCCATGATGTTTTTTTCACTGATGTAGTTAAGGGATTGTCATAAAATTCTGCATCATCTGTCATTTGTTGCCAAGAAAATACAGTTCTTTAACAGCTGTACTCATTTAAAATCATATTAACTTTGAATTCTCCCTGCTGAAGTGTGGAAGGTTATTCACATAGATTTTATTTAGCTATTGTTGTCTGCTATGATCTCTGGAATGCTTTATTTATATATTACATAATAAAATATATTATTATTTATCTTTGATATAAAACAGCTTACCTATTACTTTTGAAGTGATACTATTTTTCAAGACCCTGAAATTAATTTACCTGAAAAAAATATGTAAAAATACGTACATAGAAAAAACATGTAACGTTTGAAAACTATCCATTTTAAAACATTATTCAAGGGCAGGTATGGTGGCTCACACCTGTAATCCTGGTACTTTGGGAGGCTGAGGAAATCAGATTGCTTGAGCCCAGGAGGTCCAGTGCAGCCTGGTCAACATAGTGAGAACCCATCTGTACAGAAAAAGATAAAAAATTACCTGATTGTGGTGGTAATTACCTGTAGCAGCTACTCAGGGGACTGAGATGAGAGGATTACTTGAACCTGGGAGGCTGAGGCTGCAGCAAGCCGTGATTGAGCCTGGGTGACAGAGCAAGACCCTGTCTTAATAAAATAAAATAAAATAAAAATAAAAACATTATTCACCATCTATAATACCTGTTCACATTGTACTAGATGATGAAATGGATATACCAATATGCATAAAGGTAGCTCCTAATCACAAAAAATATACATTTTATTTAAGGAGATAAGACCAATGGATACAAAATTATTAAAGAATAATAAAATATCAAATGCCATGATCTAGAGTAAAATTAATTTGAATTCAAATGAACTATTATAAATGTTTAAATCAGCATTTTGTCACTATTTTAAAGCAAGAGACTCAGTTGGAAAGAAAAAAAATCCATTGAACTAAAAGAAACAACTCCTAAATCATACTGAAAATGTTAAGATTTTGACCCTGTTATAGGCCACAGGAAATTACATTCTATGGTTCATCTGATAATTACCACTGTCTTTAAAAATCTTTAAGCTATCTAAGAAAGTATTCTTTGAGGAATAAAATCTTACTGATTGGTTAAAAAAAAAAAGGTTTTCTGATTAAAAATGAAAAACATTAGGGTTTAACAATATTATGTAACCTCTTCCCATGGACTAGTTTTATAACATTGATTCTCGAACTTTACAAATCATCTTAAAACGCAGATTCCTTGTCCTAAAACCCTAGACCTATCAAATCAGAATCTCTGGGGGATGGGGAGGAAAGTTCCCATCTATTTGCCTATATGTGAAGCACCCTGGGGATTCTGATTTAGTTACTCCAGGAAAACATGTAGAGAAACAAAACTATGAGAAGTGAAAAGAATTTACAGATGACACAACTCTTATAACTTAAAAGAATAAACATTCTCCAATAGTTTACAAGCTAGGAAAACTGTTTTATTTAATGGATATATCTAGAAAGCTTCACTCAACTTTTTGAGAAAATATATCCTTCTTAAACACACATACATGGAGATCTACAAATGTTTGACCACATCCAATATCATATGGATTATAGTGGTGTCTATAACAAAATGAAGGAACAATTAAAAAACACATTAGAAGTGTGCTTAGAAAATTTAAATTATACTTTTAGATAATGAATTTATTAAAGAAGACATAGTAAAGAGAATTAGAAAATATCTAGAACCGAATGAAAATTGTATATATTTAAATGTGTAGAATATAGCTTCAACAACGCTTAGGAGAAATCAATAGCCTTAAACTCTTAAAAAAGAAAAAAAGGCTAAAACTTAATGTCAAGGTTAAGACATTAGAATAAAACAAAAAGAATTGATCCAAAGAAAATGAAAGTAATGAGATGATTTTTTTAGAGCAGAAATTAGAGAGAAACTATATCACAACTGAAATCAACATGATTGGTTACTTGAAAAGGAAATAATACAATAGACAAATCTCTGGTGAAACTGAGAAAAGTAGATGGCACAGAACACACACATACACACACACACGAGCATGCATACATGTAAGCTCATTTTCACATAAATATTTTAACAGTAAAAAAAGGCAATATAGCACTAAAGTATCATAGATAAAAAAGATATGAGAATCACATAATGATTTTATACCTATTAAATGTAAAACTTAGAACTTGGGGAGGGATAACATGGGGAGAAATGCCAGATACAGTGATTGGAGGAAGGAAGCAGACCACATTGTCATGTATGTACCTATGTAACAATCTTGCATGTTCTTCACATGTACCCCAAAACCTAAAATGCAATAAAATATATATTATATATATATATATAAGTTCTAAGTGTGTGTGTATATATTCTAAGTGTGTGTGTGTATATATATATATACACACACTTGGAACTTAGCTAAAATACATAGATTCTGGGAAATATTATTAAGAAAGATTCGCTTGCAATTGCTTCTGGAATATACAGAAAGACTCACATTTTAATTTAAGAATACACAGCATGTGCAAAATTGGATGACACTTGTTCACTCACTAGCACACAACTTGATACACAATAGAAGGCCATAAAACAGGTGTTTGGCTTATACAGGAGTCTGTAAAAATATTTTTCAAAGGAGATTGAATTTGGAGAAAATGCTTCTTTTTTAGTTTATCAAAGTAAAACAGTAGAGAACACACCAGAATATTGATATTTCAGCATGGCCTTTTATGTTGCAAGGAACAGAGATTAGCTCAAGAAAAGAGGATTGGGGTGAGGTTATTGCAAGAATGTGCACAAAATGGGTGCAATGGAGCCCTGGCCAGACCCAAAACTAGTCTTCCCTCTCTCAGACCTTGTGCATTAGCCTCTGCTCCTTTGTGGGCACTGTACCTTTCTCCAAATGGAGCCACTTCTTCATCACTTCTGTTTGAACGTATCCAATGATGACTGCCTCATTCCTGTATAAGCTATTGGAAATTTCCTTGTGAGTGGCTTGCTTCAAGGGGCTCAAAGTCTGATCGCTCCAACTTTCCTGTTTTTTAAATTATTTTAAACCAGAGCTATAGTCAATGATTATGGTTTGACCGAACTTAGGGTTCTTGTGAATTTCCATCCAAAGAAATGTGGGAAAACAAGACAGGGTCATGTGGTTAAAAACACAGCACCTGGGTTGGAAGGGTTGTGTGAGGGGAAGGGACATCCCCCAGAAGTGTATGTGGGTGGGCAGGTATCCTAACATATATTGACAATACTCTTCTGTTGTAAATCTGCAATATTAAAATTCAAATAACTCCTCATCAATCCAGCATAAATTTAAAGGTTAAAAATCTTAAAAAGCAAAAAATACCATCTGGTTGGTATATTATAAGCATTTACTGAGAAATTGTTTTTTAAAAAAAATACAATTATGCTCAAAATTGAATGTCACATTCACAGTATATCACTACTCCCTCTCTTCATCTCTCCCCTTTCCAAACCTTCAATAAATTTACTAAAAGTTCTGTTACATTTAGTCTTATTTTTCAACTTTTCCTTTCCCTGCTCCTTCCTTCTCACTGACCTCTCTGGCTGAATCTGTAGCTGGGCTCTATGGGACTTAGGGCCCAAAGAAGGCACGCAGTTCTTATTCCCTACCCAGCTAGGTCTAAAATGCCTTCGTCTAAAAGAGACCAGATGCTTTGTTTTCTACTTACTGGGAGGACTATTTTAAAATACTAAAATGAGAAAGAAGAGAAACCAACATAGAGTTGAAAATCCCAAAGCAGACCGGTCCCAAAGAGGTTATTCAGCTAGTTGCTGATAAATGTGACATCACCTGTAGTGAGGATGTACTTGGACAGGATACTGGCTTTTTTTCACTTAGCATTATTTTTGACTCCTACTATGAATTGAGAATGACACAAGGCACTGAGTTACACAGGAAAGTCCCTAGTCTTAAAGAACTTTCCCCAGCAATTGAAATATATATGGACCAAATTACTACAATGTCCATATAGAAACAAAAGTTTGTACATAGTACAGTGGCAGCTTAAAATATCTGGAAACAAGATCTGTGGCATTCAGGAAAGGTTTCACCAAGCTGTTATCATCTTTGGTATTTGAAAGATGTGGAAAAATTCACCAGGCAGAGAAGAGAGAAAACGGATAATCTTGGTACAAAGACAATTATGTTCCCACATGCAGAAATGCACTGAGTTCTTCTGTTTTGAAACAGAGTGGCTGGAATTTTTAGGTTGTATGACAAAGAAAGGGGTAGGAAATGAGATGGTAAATGCAGATTGAGGCCAGATGGAGAAGGATCTGGATAATCAGCCTAAGAAGCTGATTTACCTTACAGTCACTGTAAGGTTTAGGAGATAGCAAAGGTTTAGGAAGAGAGAAGACGAGACTTGGATTTGGTGGGATCAGGAGATCAAAATGAGGAAGGGTCAGCTGGCAGGAAATCATTTGAGAGTCCTTTCTAACAATCAGACTGAGAACTCAAGAGGACTGAAACAAAGCTTGGAAATGGGGGAGGTTAGGAGGGGAAACATTTGGGAGACATTTCAAAGGTAGCACCTCCTAGATTTGTCACACTGGGTAAGAAGAGAAACGTGACACTTATTTAACCTGGGCTTGCCAGCTTGATTGAACAGTGTGGACAGTGCCATCACCTGATCTACTCGTGAAAGAAGAAGTGGAGTTGGTGCAGTTTTGGAGGAGTTGAGTTGAGGACAGGGATGGGTGGGAAGAAAGAATGGCAAATTCAAACAGACTCGGGTAGTGCTTAGAATCAGGCAACACAACTCTGACTATACCAAAAGCCGGTAAATTACACAATGCAAGCAAGTGAATTGCATGGTGTGTGAATTGTATCTCAGTAAAGCTATGGGTTTCTAAAAAGTCAGGCCAGGGAGAAAGAAACCACAAAAATGACAGGACAAAGAGAATGGAGGGATGTTCAAGGAGGTGGTGACCACTGTTGATATCTTTTCTTACTTTTTGTTTTGAAACCCCTCACTTCTCCTCTGTTATTCCTCATTCTCTTTCCAGCTTCAGGTTTCCTATTTTCTATTCCCTACCATGAAGGACCAGAAATTCACTTTTATTGGAACCCAAATTCTGGTGACTTGGATTCAGTAGCAATGTCACGTGTGCTAAAATGTCTCATAAAGACAACTTGTGACTAGAGATAAATTGCGATTTTATTTTCATCGAGCATGTGCAAAATGTCGCAAAAATTAATGCATGATAGCAAAGCTTAATTTTTAAAAAAATGATTTTGAGCAGCTGTATCAGGGAAATCTCAAGTGCTAAACTTTTAATCTGACATTCCAGAACCATACATAAATACTGAAATATTCATTGATGAAAAAATTCTGTATACCAGATGAATTCATGATTCTGAATATTACTCCAGTGACAAAGGATTGATACTGTTACAGAGCAATCAATGTGCTCATTACCTGATGTGCAGGGAGGCCAGTACCATGTGACCAGCTTTTGAGAAAATAAAAGCTTTGTTGTGAATTGGCTGGCAAGGAGAGAGGAGGCATCGGTCAAATCTGTCTCCCCAAGCTGGGCTTTGGGTAAGGTTTTATATGCATAGTGTAGTAAGAAATGATCTGATTGGTTTTTGCAATGAAGTGATGCCAGGAGGATCCTACCAGCCTCCTTTAGATTCTGCCCAGGGGTGATGCCAAGGCTCGATCTGAGCAGATCCTGGATCCTGTCACATGGTGTTTACTTCCTAATTCAGTCCCTACTCCTCAGTCTGAGCACTTAGGTTCCTACTATGGTTGCGCACGTGGTTCATCTGGACATGCTCAGATTATGGGATCTTCAACCCAGGAGTTTAAGGCAACTGAAAAACAATTCACAACTTTGTTATGTA
Source organism: Callithrix jacchus (assembly GCF_049354715.1). NCBI lineage: Eukaryota > Metazoa > Chordata > Mammalia > Primates > Cebidae > Callithrix > Callithrix jacchus. The sequence goes on from NC_133517.1 coordinate 14,258,809, forward strand.
AAAATTGAACAAAAGCTGGAGGCAGTGGCTTATGTCTGTAATCCCAGCACTTGAGGAGGGTGAGATCACTTGAGGCCAGGAGATCAAGACCAGCCTGGGCAACATGGTAAAACCCTGTCTACTAAAAATACAAAAATTACCCAGGTGTGGTGGCATGCACCTGTAATCCCAGCTACTCCAAAGGTTGAGGCATAAGAATTGCTTGAGCCCGTGAGGTGGAGGTTGCAGTGAGTCAAGATCAAACCACTGGACCCAGCCTGGGGACAAAGTGAGACCCTATCCCCACCCACCCCAAAAAAATGTCTGATGCAGTTACAATACAGTCACTGATGTTCAAGGGACAGGAAAAGTTACATCATTTAATGTATTCATATTTGCTAGAAGGTGACAACAGTGTTTTCCACAAAAAGAACCAAATTATCAAAAGAATAACTTTGAAATAGTACTGTACTATAATTTTTAAAGAGGGAGCTGTAAATTACATATTTGTGTTTCCCCAAATTTGCATGTTGATTTTATAACCCTCAATGGGATGGTAGAAGGAAGTAGGGCCTTTGGGAGGTTATTAGGTTTAGATGCAGACACAAGGGTAGAGGTCACTAATTTTTTTTTTTTTTTTTTTTTTTGAGACTAGCTCTCATTCTGTTGCCCAGCCTGGAGAACAGTGGCTCAGTCATAGCTCATTGCAGCCTTGAACTCCTGGGCTCCAGCGATTCTCCCTCCTCAGCCTCCTGAGTAGCTAGGACTACAGGTGTGTGACACCATGCTTGGCTAATTCCTTGTAGAGATGGAGCCTTGCTGTGTCGCCAGCCTGGTCTTGAACTCATGGCGGGAAAGGATCCTCTCTCCTTGGCCTCTCCAAGTGCTAAGATTGCAGGTGTGAGCCAGCACACTGGCCATTCGTGTCCTTATAAGAAATTGATACATGAGCTCTCTAGTATCAGGGTGCCTAACAATTCTGGCATCCTGATCTCAGACTTCCAGCTTCCAGACCTGTAAGAAATAAATGTTTTTTAAGCCACTTAATCTATGGTATTTTTGTTATGGAAGCCCAAATTGACTAAGAGAAGGAATGAAGGGACCAAATTCAGAGTGACTCTTAAAATGCAGGTCAGGGCCAGGCACGGTGATTCACACCTGTAATCCCAGCACTTTGGGAGGCCGAGGCTGGTGGATCACGAGGTCACGAGATGGAGACCATCCTGGCCGACATGGTGAAACCCCTCCTCTACTAAAAATACAAAAAATTAGCTGGGCGGGGTGGCACACGCCTGTAGTCCCAGCTACTCTGGAGGCTGAGGCAGGAGAACTGCTTGAACCCAGGAGGCAGAGATTGCAGTGAGCTGAGATCCCGCCACTGCACTACAGCCTAGACAACAGTGGGAGACTCTGTCTCAAAAAAAAAAAAAAAATTGCAGGACAGGTCATGATCAGGATCATGTTGCTCTTGTGCTCATAACTTTCCGTTTCCATGACCTTTAGAGCTCTGTGTTCCCTCCTTACCTGCCTGACTCGGTCTTGCATTTTCTAGTACCTAAATGATGTGCACCGTATGAGAGAAATGAGTATATACGAACATATTTTTAGTCCAAGCTATGGTTCATTGTTAGAAGCATCTGCATATGCCTCAAATATCTACAAGAAGCTAGGGCAAACAATGAGTAATGCTGAAATTCTATGAATGTATATTTCTATGCAAAAACAATTTTAGATAAAAATAATCTTAGTAAATCCACTTGAATTCTTTTTCATGCGACTGGACGCTTTCTTTCAATGTACTGTCTTGTTTTCCCCACGTATTGAACTTGCTGTGTTGCTCAATTGTTCACTCTGAGGGCAGAGATCTTTGCCTCATTTTCACAAGTTTTGGCAAACAGATTCAAGAGAATTCATAACATATGTCGTTGAATGTTCAAGAGAATGTGAGGACAAGTCTGAGAGGAAGTACCATATATACAACCTGATTGGACTGGTCCCCACATATAGTCAGATTTTCTCATTGGGTCCAAGTCCTCCCTCTTCAGCAAACTCTGCTGATTAAGTAATTAAGTAAATAAATAATTGAAAGTCATTGGTATTTAAAGTATTTGGAAAAATAAATACCTCAAGATCAGAACACACACACACACACGTGCACGCGCACACACATTTTAATGAGATCTTTCATTTCAGAGTCTGAAGAACGTCTGATTCATTTCGGGACATATATCACAGTCTTAAACACATGAGGGGCTAAAGCCCAGGAGAATTTAATGCAATAGAAAGTGTATCAGCGTTATTGGAAATGGGTTTTATTGCAAAATGGTAAAGATTTATGACTGGATCCTGAGGATTAGCAGTGTAGTTTTCTCACTTTCTTTTATAAATAAATCATATTAACAATAGTTTTGTAAAAACATCAGCAAGGTACAGCATAATTTTTAAATCACATAATAAATAGCGACTAGAAACATTACTAAACCAATTAAAATTTATATTCAAAATTCCCTAGTAAATGTACCTATAATTATTTTAGAGTCTGTGAAGGTTTCCAGCATTCCGACTTGAATTTAATTGCTGCTTAATGTATTCTGTGCACATCAGCTCAAAATTTTTAAGAGTTTTGCATAGATTATTAGTAAGTGTATGTTATATTCTCCCAGTCTAGTTGAAAGCATATGAAAATAGGAAGATTAACATAGAAGAAAAGTTTGCTGCGTATTCTTTCACATCCTAAATTCAACGGGTAAAAATATTGTTTATTTAGAAATTCATTTTTCACAAATTAGTTCTCTGAGCATAAATTTTCAGGAGCTCTCTAACGCTATCAAGACAAAGCTAGCATCTAGCATCATGGTAATTAACTAAATGTCCACTGTGAAAAACAGACTTTATGGCAGATTGTAATGAAAGAAATATTTTAGTATTTGTAATAAATATTCTGACTATGCATTTCATATAATTTCCTTCTTTGTGAGTTTTAAGAAGATGGGTGGAATTCAAATGCAATTCTCGGAGCCCTGTGGGCGGCGGGGTCAGTAGCAAGGTTTTTTTACACTCAGGTTTCCCTGTGCCCAGCTGAGTTCTGTAAGCATCATCTGTAGGTTTCTTTGCCTCTCAGTAACTCCATTTTGAGTAAATATAATACATGATAGAACTAATGCAATGTTCTTTTAATAATTCTAAATTCAGATGAAAATACTATCTTGTAGCTAGGATCAAATTATAAAGCTGGGAACTGCTGGAAAAAAAATATGCTAAGTCCCCAAAACAAAAATCCAGGTGCAAGTTATCTCTTGCATGACTTTTCTCATACCCTCTAAGCCTCTCCCATTATCACTTGCCTCCCTAACTAACATCTGTCATGGGAGGGCACTAGCCAGGAAAGAGATTCTACATGGAGGCTCCCTCTGAGTTTAATTTGGGGATGGCTTCCATTGGCCTCTGTTGTCCAGATACTCTTCAGGTAGTAGTTCTTTCTCTACCCTCTGCCTTGACCAGTTGTAAGCAGGATCAACTTTATAGAGATAATAGACCAAGTATATTCTACCTTGGGGGATATTGGGCTAGCTTTCTGTTCACATCTTTTGTTTCCCTAACAGAGAAACACCAACGGAAGTCTACAATTACACCCAGACTTACAAGTCTGATGGAAATGGGGAATAGCTCATAGATTAAGAGACTAAGTTAAGCTTCCCACTTCCTAAGGAAGTATCTGAGCACCACTTGATTCACCTTTTCCCAGATTTCCATTAATATCCCCAGACAATATACAAAAAATACATACAAGCACATATCTACAATGTATATTAAGGCTAGCACACAATACACCAGAGTCTAGGGCAAAATTTTACTATTATTGCATTAGCAAGACTCAAACAAAAAACAGAATCACGGGTCACACCCCACACTACAGTATGGCTAGGAAGAAAGAATTAGGAAAACATTTTGATTTACTACCACCATCTCTCTCTAGCTAACTCATTCATCTTAAACTTCCATCTCTATTACCCACCAGAGACTGAAACTGCCAGTAAAAAATACAACCCACATCCAACAAGGCAAAGAAATTTTAAGAAAAAAATACTCCTTGCAAGAAGAGAGAAAAGTCCTCATAGAAATTGCATCCTAACGGATCTCATCTTTTGTGTACCAAATCTAGACCACAAAGAAGTGCTTTCTTTATAAGCTGTAAGAGCACAGCAGGTAAAGAGAATAATACACGTCTCTAGCCTCAGCTGAAACAGTGGCCCTGAATAATATTATATGTAATTGATGAGACTCTTTCCATTAGAAATGAGAAGAACCTGAATCATCTCAAGCCAGAGGGAAGTTTATTGGCTCAGATAATCTATACTGTGGAAAGGGCAGAGGTGATGCTGGCCTCAGGGGCAACACATCCAAGTATCACTTCTTCCTCCCTTTCTGTATTTTTCCTTCCTTCTTTCCTCCCTCCTTTCCTCCCTTCCTGCCTTCCTTTCTTCCTACCTTCTTCAACCACCTTTCTTCCCCTCTCCTCTTTTTCTCCCCACCTTCTTCCCTCTGTCCCCTCCTTCCTTGCTTTCTGCATACCAGCTCTATTCTAAGTGCAGACAGACATCCTCCACAGAGTAGGGAAAGAAGGCTTCCAGTGGCCCGGTACTCAGCTCTTAAGGGCTCAAACAGCAGAAACAGCCTTCTTCACCCACTCTATTTTAACCTCGAGAAAGAACACAGAGCAGCTTGGCTTGGGTTACATGCCTACCTCCGTGGCACGAGAGAGTAACATGACCAGCATGGCCTGAGTCACATCTCTGTCTCCATAAATGGAATAGGAGGAAACAAATAAGCAAAGGAAGCAGGAAATGCTGTCAGAAGAAAGAGTAAAAACTAATGGATGTGTTTAATATAAATGTAAATATTTCTGATGCCTGTCAAGCATCAGAAGTTGTGCTAGGTCATTATTAACTTCTTTAGGCAAAGCTTTTTTTGTTTGTTTTAATTTGTTTTTACAGTTTTATCGTGGTAAATTGAAGTGCAATAAACTTCACATATTTAAAATGTGCGATTTGGTGAGTTTTGACACATGTATACACCCTTGAAATCATCACTGCAATTTGCATAATTAATATTTGCATTTCCTACAAAAGTTTCCTCAAGTCTCTTTGCAACTTACTCCTCTGTATACCACTTACCCAGGAAACCAGTGACCTGTTTACTGTTACTAAAGATTAGTTTGCATGTCCTAGAATTTTGTTTCAGTAGAATTGTTTTTGGCCTGGCTTCCTTCGCTTAAGATAATGAGTTTGAAAATCCTTGCATTTTTCAAGGTCTAGGCGGAAAGGTCACTTGAGGCTTGGAGTTTTAGACCAGCCTGAACAACATAACAAGACACTGTTTATACAAAAAAAAAAAAAAAAAAAAACATAAAAATTAGCCCAGTATGGTGCCATGTATCTGTAGTCCCAGCTTCTCAGGAGGCTGAGGCAGGAGGATCACTTGAGCCCATTTCAAGCCTGCAGTGGGCTATGATCGTACCACTGCACTCTAGCCTGGGTGACAAGGTGAGCCCCTGTCTCAAAAACTAAAAAAGAAAGAAAATCATCAGTGTAGTTGTATACATTAATAGTATGTTCTTTTCATTTCTGAGTTGCATTCCATTGTACAAATAAAGCATAACTTGGCTATCTGTCCAACTGCTGATAGACATCTGGGTTGTTTTCAGATTGGCCTACTACAAAGTTGATATGAACATTTATGTACAAGGTGGACATGTGCTCATGTTTTTCCTGGGCAATTACCTAAAACTGAAATGGCTGAGTTGTTTGGTAGGTGTATGTTTAACTTTTTAAGAGTCTTTAAAATTGTTTCCACACATTTTTACATTCCTGACAAATTCATTTTATAATCCCAGCAGCAGTGCACAAGATTTCCAGTTGGTCCATATCTTTACCAGCACTTGGTATAAACAGTCTTTAAGTTTTAGTCATTCAATTGGCTGTGTAGCAGTATTTCAATATTGTTTCAAATTACCTTTACCTCATGATTCATGACGATGCGTATCTTTTAATGTACATCTCATCCATTTTTGAACTGCACATGAAAGTCTTATTTAACTGGGCTTTTATTCTTAGTTATAAGAATTCTTTCTGTGTTTTGGATATCAGTTATTTGTCCATTTATATGTTGTAAGCATTTTCTCCTACTTGTGGTTTACCTTTCCATTTTCCTTTTCCTTTCGTTTTAAAAGAGATGGGATGAACTTGCTCCAGGCTGGAGTGCAGTGATATGATTATAGCTCACTGTAACCTTGAATTCTTGTAGTCTCAGCTTTCCAAGCAGCTGAGACTACAAGCACTGTGTCCAGATAATTTTTTTTTAAATGTTCTGTAGAGATGGAGTCTTGCTATGTTGCCCAGGTTGATCTCAAACTCTTGGCCTCAAGTGATCCTCTCACGCTGGCCTCCCAAAGTGCTAGGATTACAGGTGTGAGCCACTGCACCTGGCCCTTTTTCATTTTCTCTGTGGCATATTTCAAAGAGCAAAGTTTTAACTTTTAACTTCTGATATAGTCAAATTATCAAAATTTGTTTTGTATTTTCTGTTTTCAGTGATCTACCTAAGAGATTTTTGCTTAATCCAAGGTCTAAAAGATTTTTTCGTGTGTTTTCTTCTAGAAATTTTATGGTTTTGGGTTTTATATTTATTACTATGACCCATTTTCAGTTACTATTTGTTTATGATATGAAGAGTTTAGATTCCTTTTCTTTTTTAATACAGATATCCAGTTGTTCTGACACTATCTGTTAAAAAGATTTACTTTCTTACATTAAATTTTCTTGTCATCTTTGCTTAAAATCAAATGATAATATATGTGTAGGTTTATTCATAGAACATGGAAGTAATAAGTACCATTGGAAATCATCTAAATTTCAAGCATACTGTTTATTCTGTTCCATTAGTCTGTGGTTAATTTTTTCACTAATACAAAAATGTCTCAATTACAGAGAGCCTTGGCAAGTCCTCCAACTGTCGTCCAACACTGGCCATTTTTTCAGAATTGTTTTATCTATTACAGTCCATTGCATTTTAATTTATATATTTTTTATAAATATTATTATTTATATGTAACATATTAATAATATAATAAATAAATGTTAACTATATAAATATTAATAATAATATTAATAACAATACAGTAATCATTATAATATATAAATGATATAATTATATTATTATAATATAATTGTATTACTTCTTTTTAATATGTGATATTTTGTAGATTTTTTTAAAGTGATTAAAAATATAATATATTAAATATATATTTAAAATATATAAATACATATTAAATATAAATATTATAATATTTATTATAACAAATTGCAAGCCCAATTAAATAAGACTTTCATATTATAATAAATAAATTGCAGGTCTAGGTGCTGCCCAAATCAGTGAGGCTAGTCAGCTGATGAGCAGCAATAATAGGAGTTAGCTACGAAAGTTATCTACACCAACCTCTAAGCAAATTAGCTGCTGCTTTATTTCTGCATTCCAAATCTTACTTGAAAATATCTTTTATGGTTGACCCTAACTGGAAATACACAGGAAGGGATTCCTGGGAAACAGCACATCCTTGAAAAGTTGACACATTACAAAACCACCTCAGTCCATTCCTTTTCAACTTGCCATCCATCCATATCTCTTTAAAACATACTTAGTTTTCAAATATAAATAAGCATAGCATTACTTTCAACCAAACATCAGCCACACAGCAAAATCAAGGTAATTCTTTCCCCAATCGTTGATGTAAAGACCCCTCTTTTTCTGAGATCGTTTATCCTCCTTCCAGTTGATTAACACTCTTCATGTGATGTCTTCTAAGTCAAACACATAGCTACTGAGATAAAGTTAACTATTATTAGCATATGCTAGAAAGGAGAAGACTACGAGAGGGAAAGAAAGTAAAAATATTGTACACATGCCTACAAGAATGAGGATTAAATACTCATAACTATGACAGTACTCAGACCTCTGACTGGTTACATGCTCATAGCTTGGTGTTTGGAACTAAATTCTTCTACTACTGATTCTACCTTTCTTTTGCCCTCAGGAAGCACCTCAGCTGGTGATGCTTCCTTACTGGGTGATGCTTCCTTACCTGGTGATGCTTCCTTACTGGGTGAGTAAGCAAAATTTCAGATCCTGAAGAGTTTGTTCATTAGTATTCCTGTTTGGATTAAGTTTTTGAATTCCCATTGACGACTTTAATCTCAGAATCTGAAATTACTAAGCAGTGCCTCAGGTGATATCCTGCATTCCAGACATACTGCTCCTTATCCCCATGGTGAAGTAGCAACCTAATTGTCCCTTAATGATTGTGATCAGTCATCACAACTAGTATCGTAATAGCTTCTTTGCCTGTTGGCAAATACTTGAGGATCCCATGGTAGCCAGGTGACCATCTCAACTTCCAGCTCAATGCAATTGTAACCTCTGATAGAAGCTTTCCTCATTTTGGAATTAAGTCCTCTGGATAAGCAAAGTTTATAGCTGCAGGAACAGAAGGCACAAATTTTTCTTATGGATCACTAGAAATCATAGTAAGACATTTCCAATCTTTAATTTCTAGATTTTTGGGTTGGGAGGAAGCAACTGATTTAGAGCATATAATGCATCCTGGAGGAAATTTCTCTGGCCACCTAACTGATGGTATAACTAAGTCTTTAAAAGGCAATTCCACCAGCTGCTTCAGAACAGTAGAAAACAGAATAAGACCAGTAAATTCCATGAGCCCAGGCCCACTGCCACATTTCATTGTGGCAACATGAAGTAGGCTCCTTAATTGAAGCAATGCTATGTGGAATAAGGCATTCTGTAAGTTCATGGATGTGGGTTTTGGCAGAAGCATTACAGGCAAGGAAGGCAAATCCATATCCCAAGTAGTCGTCTATTGAAGTGGGAACAAAGCATTGCTTCTTGCATGACGGAAGTGGTGCAATGTGATCAACCTGTCACCAGGTAGCTGGCTCGTCACCCTGGGGAATGGTGCCATATTGGGGGCTCAGTATTGGTCTCTGAGATAGGGTACCCATCAGTGGCAGTAGCCAGGTCAGACCCAGTGAATGGAAGTTTATGTTGCTAATTCTGTGCTTACCCTCCATCCTTGGCACTGTGCTCATTTTTTTCATGAACCCATGAGGCAATGACAGGGATGGCTGGGAAATGAAGCTGACTGGTATCCATAAAAAGGGTTATCCTCTTCACTTGATTATTTATTCCCCCTCTGCTGAGATTGCTCTTTAGTAAGCATTCAGAGGGAACATAAAGCAGATTCACATCTTTACCTTTCCTGCCAGGTGCATTTACTTGCCCCTTCCCTTGAGGGCTGGCATTTATACCACCCCAAGAGTGACAGTCTCCTTAAATGTTGTGCCCGGGACACCTCATTTGTCTCACCCTAATAGTGGCCCAGGTTCATGTCTCCCAGTCCAAATTATTAAAAAACCAAGCAAATTCTCCTTTAGAATTATTAGTGGTAACTTTGTTTTTTTAGAAACTGAGGACAAAGGGAAAGATGCCAAAAGACTAAAGAGAAATACTATGGATCAATCCTATGTAGAAATTTCAGGAACCATCCATTCACTCATCCCTTTACCTAACATCTACTGCATTTCAGCCTTGGAAGTGTGGGTTTTATGCTGAAGATAGTAGGAAACTGCTGAAGAAATTCAAGCTATTTAAAACGGGGCTATAATGCATGATTTTCCCCTGCCGGGAATGTTACACTCACTTGGCTGGCTTCATTGTGTCATTCAGATCTCAGCTCAAAGATTGCCTATTGAAGTGGCTTCCTTGAGCTCCCCATTTTAAATAGCAACATCCTCCCCCATAGAGAAGTTATCATATCAACTTATATGGTTGCCTTCATTGCATTTATTAAAGTCTAGCAGGTTTTTATTTCATGAAGTTCAACTAGAATATGATGGGGTTTTTTTTTTCCACCTAATGCATATTTCTCTTAGAAGATTATTTCATGCCATTCACAAATACGAGGCTGTTCACATCTAGACTCTGCCTAGACTTAGAGTGGGTGCTGTTGGTCCCATATTCGACTTCCTTCCTTCTTCTCTTCAGGGGGTTGCAGTCTCCTTGCTGGAAAGAGAACTATTGGTGAAAATGAAGAAATCAAATTGCGAGGCCATTGTCTGTTCTCTGAATAGTACAGACTCATTTTCTGTTGTGGTAGGCAGGAAGTGAGGAAGAAAATGCTGAATTTATTCTTGTTGCAAGAATGCAGCATTTATTCTTGCCAATAGCTTTGCTCCATTTCTTCTGACCAAATAGCTTCAGGCTAGCAATTGCAATTCTAATTCAACTCCACTGATCTTTAAATACTTTATGGAAAATTATCTCAGAGAATTGTCTCACTTTTGAAATAGGGTGTCTGGCAGTTTTGGTCTTTTTATTTTACTCTTAGCATCATTATAGGTATTTTAGGAAGAGGTTAATGGGAATTAATTAAGAGCTAAGACCTAGACAACATTTAAATCACATCAATCTCCCCACATAAAACCCTTGGATTTCCTTTGTATGTGCTGTTGGCTACTTAAGAGTATGTTATTTGTTGCCCCTATAAACACATGAGGATGACTTTATATTGATGCCAATTCAACTTAACTCTGTAGATTTGGTTTGTTGTCCCGGCCTGTTGAGATCTCTTTAGAGTCTGTTTCTGTCAGGGCTTTTTGTTTGTTCATTTGTTTTATTCAATTATATGCAACTTCATATTTTCTGAGATGCAATAGGGCTACGTTCATGATTGAAAACTTTAAAGTGTTACTTACCTCCTTTCTTTGTATATGTTTAAGAAAATTTTAATTGAAAGATAACTTTCATGATCACACAAACTTAGATATCTTTGATTAAGATGCGATTTACATACATATTTACATACTTATATATTTAAAGTATAACTTAGTGCACAGATCTTAAATATTAGCTTACTGAATTGTCATAAAGTGAACACTCATGTAGCTACCACCTATTAAAGAAACATCAAATTGCCAGAACCTCTTAAGATTCCCCTCTGCTGTCTCTCAATTACAAATGCTAGTTTGTTCCTCAAAAGTAACTATTATCCTGACTCTAAACCATAGATTAGGTTTTCCTGTTAGTAAACATTACATAAGTGAAATTACAGGGTATACATTCTTTTGTATTTGGCTTCTTTTAATGATGTGCTTGTGAGTTTCACCTTTGTGGTTGCACATATCAGTAGCTACTGTATATTCATGCTCTTTACTATAACGTTACATGAATGCACCACAACTGACTTATCCATTTTGTTGAGGACATTCATTTGTCCCCAGTATTTAGCTCTTATAAATATTACTGCTATGAACATTCTTATGCACACAATTTTTTGACATATACCTAGAAACAGAATTACTGGGTCTTAGAGTATGAGTGTGCTAAATTTTAGTAGACGTCGACAAAGTACATGTAAAAATTCATACTCCTCCCTACTGTGTATCTAAGCTCCAGTCATCTCACAACCCGTTCACTTTTTTGCTTTTTGTTTTTTCATTTCAGCCATTCTGATTATGTAGTGGTAACTTAATGTAGTTTTAATGTACATTTCTCTGGGTTTTTAAAATACTCACTGATTGATATGATTTGGCGTGTCCCCACCCAAATCTCAACTTGAATTATATCTCCCAGAATTCCCACCTGTTGTGGGAAGGAACCAGTGGGAGGTATTGAATCATGGGGGCAGGCCTTTCCTGTGCTATCCTCATGATATTAAGTCTCACGAGATCTGATGGCTTTATTAGGAGTTTTTGCTTTTACTTCTTCCTCATTTTCTCTTGCTACCACCATGTTAAGAAGTGCCTTTCTCCTCCTGTCATTCTGAGGATGCCCCAGCCATGTGGAACTGTAAGTCCAGTTACTCCTCTTTGTCTTCCCATTCTTGGGTATGTCCTTATCAGCAGTGTGAAAATGGACTAATATGCTGATTATTTGAATGTCCTCTTCTGTGAATGTCTGTTGAAGTATTTGTCCAGTTTTCTTTGTTGTCTGTTAAGTCTGTTGAGTTCTTTTCATACTTTGTAGATGAATATTTTTTCACTCATATGTATTGCAAATGTCTTCCCCTACTCGGTGGTTTACATTTTGATGAAGAGAACTTCCTAACTTTAATGTAATACAGTTTATTTCATGTTTTAGTTACTGTAGTTTTATAACAAGTGTTAGTATTTATTAGTAAAATTCCTTCAACTTTGTTTTCTTCTTTAAGGTAGTTTTGAACAAAGATGTTGAAATCTTGTTTAGGTGTTTTCTTGGTGCATTTTTAATCCAATAGGTTATAAGTTATTTTTAGTAGCTTATAGTTTATATCATCATTTTTTACTAGAAAAATGATCTATAAATTGTGAATTTTGCATGTTTGTGATAAAGTATCTCTTTCTCTGTCTTCTTCTGTTAACTATAAAATCCCACCTGGCCCTAAAAGGAAATAACAGCATTTCTGGTATACTATGACCCATGCTCAATCACATCAGGCAATTGGGAGAGTTTTAATTCACTCTTTAGACAAATAACACTGTTTGAACATTAGAGGATCATAAGGACTTCTGCTTTTAATAGATTGTCTTGATTATCCAGAATTAACTGTTTTATAACCTAATAAGGCTACAGTACTAAAAAGAATACCAAAGTATTTTGCTTTTTAAATCCACAAAGTTCTTCTTGATAGGAAAATAGAATATTTTGTATTTCTAATTGATGTCACTCCTTTATACTTAGTCCTTTACAGAAATGCAGAGCAAGTGATCTGCCTATTCTACATGTTACCACCAAGACACTCATAAAATCTTTAAGAGTTTGTCTCCTCTCAGTCGTCCTTGACCTATTTCCAATTACGTTTGCTATCTTTAAAATGTGATGATAAAAACTAGACTGTTTTTTCCTGTTTTGAAAGTAAGAGAAGGGTTATTTCTCACACTTTGAAATAACATTTTTTGCAAAATATACCTTTCCAGTTTCATATTGACTTTTTAAAAACAAAAGGCCTCAAAACGATCTCCTATTTAGCTATGATCAAGGGAATGAGATTGGTCCTCATTAATCAAATAGCACTTTCCAAAGGTGTTCTCCTCACTGGAGGTTTTAACCAGAAGTTATGTGACCATCGGCCGGCAGTGGTGGAGACATTTTAAATATGAGGTTGGGCAAGGTATCTTCTAAGGTCTCAACTAGGATCATTTGATACCCAAGATATTTCCTGCCAGCATTTCTTTGGCTTCCATTTATATTATATTTTCTATTGTCAGTATTTATCATTTTTCCCTATTCTATATCCTCTCACCCCTACGAGACAATCCATTTTAAAGTTCTCTTGGCTTTACTTCAAAAATACAACCTAAGCGTTTCTTCATATTCATTACTTCCACTTTGGTGCAAGCGACTGACCTCTGCTTCCTTGGACCGTTGCGGAGTTTCCAGTCTCCCAACTTCACTTCCGATGCACCTCCTCACTGCGTCACTCCCCACTGTGATGTCGGAGTTGGAGTGATCTTTCAGGAACATGAAGAGGATTGTACAGCTTCCATGGTTTTCACTCTGGAATAAAGTACAAAATAAAATGTAAATGTCCTACCATGGCCTTTTCTCTTCTCCAGCCTCATCTGCCACTACTCCCTGTTCACTAAACTCATACTCGACTTCCTTTTTCTCAGACACACCTAGCACATTCCTACTTGAGAGTCTTTGCAATGGCTATTTCCTCGGCCTAAGTTCACATTCCTCTCGTCTTTACGTGGCTGGTTCCTTCTGCTTCCTCAGATCTTGGCTCAAATGCCAACTCTCTGGTGAGCCCTTCCTGACCACCTGATCAAACTGCACACCACCATTGCCAGTTGCTTTCTATAGCATCATCCCATTTAAAACAAATAGATCAACTTATCATCATTTGAAATATCTGGTTCATTTAATGTTTCATTACTTTTGGTCTTCTTCCAGGAGAACAGGCAGTTTCAAGTTCACAAGAACCCTCCCTATACCCCAGGAGCCTTAGGCAGAGCCTAGATAAAGAAACTTTGCAATTTATGTTGGCTAATTGAATGAGTGAGTTAATATGTAAGTGAATGAGTGAGCTCTCTTTACAATACGCCTATTCTTGTTACATTTTTTTCCTAGTCTTCTTCCTAATTCCAACTTGTCTTTGTAAAACAACATTACATATAACTTACACTTATAGTTTGTTGAGTACATAACTGTTAAGGCATCATCCTGCTTTGTGAATTCCAAATCTATTTCTATACAATCACACAAACATTATATTCAGCATATGTTTTAGATTATTTAATCTTTGATTACCTGCATTGCTGTGAATGATTGGCTGGCTTTGCCTGTTATTTGTTGAAATACCAAAGATACTTTCTACTTTTTCTGCGATTGAAGTAGTATCTGAAATATCTCTTTCAAAAAATTGTATTCTTAGGTTCTCTTTTAAGAGTGTCAAAATTTTTCTTATCACTACAGTGGAAAGAAAGCCAAGTAAATCAAAAGGAACAGAAACTGGAAATATGCAGGCATACTTGTGGCTGGTGTTATTCCACTACTTGTACATCATGTGGTTTACCTCAACATGTAGAAAAATACAGTAAGTCCTTCCTTGTGCAGGGTGTAGTTACAGTATCATGCAACTTAGGTAGCTTATTCTTTCTTGCAAATATTTTATGATAAACACAAAATATGCTGCAATCTTTTATGAATGATTCGTATCTATTTTTCTCAAAAGAATTTTTTTAACATACAAAAGCTCTTTAAAACAAAAAAATATTTTCCTTACCTCGACCGAAAAAGTTTCAACCCCACATACATGGAGAAATGCCTTTAGGCTACTCAAAGTCATTTATTTATGGGACTATACAGAGTATGTCAGACCTGTCCATCAGGAAAGACAAAACAAAAACAACAACAAAAAGATCTGAGCTACTACCATACCAGGTTTGCTTACAAGAGAAAATGTTCAACTTTTCTACTCTAGATATCTCACTGTCTGTACTATTACTGGGGAGGAGAAATTAATGTGTACAGTGTATCCAGAGTTTATGACCTACATATGATGTTCTTCAGTATAAAAATGCTTTAAAAATTGTTCCCAGAAATCAAAACTAAATGGTTTTGATTTAATTTCTGGCATTTCAATAGTTCCCTGTCAATTTTGCTAATAAGCAAAAGAAACATTTCTTTTTGTATTTAGTCTTGAGAACATAGAAGATCTTAAAGATCTATTTGCTTAATTTTTTTTCGGGAATCTTAAGATTTCATAGGGTCTTAATATTTGTATACTTTTGGTTGATGCTAATCTAAATGTTAAATTAAGATGATTTGAAAAATATAGACTGAAATTTTTTCTTACTCCAAAATTTGACAGTTTTTTTATGTACAATTTCAAAAATAATTGTTTTATATAAAAATGTGTTGGATATTAAATTATATAATTATGATTCATATTATGGTATATTTTAATTTTGTTTTTATTTGTACATTTAATTATGCAAGTCAACAAAAATAAAAATACTCAACAATACTATTTTATATTAAAGTTAAAGATAAAAAGCTGTTAACTCTTACAAGCATCTATAATCTCTTTAAGTGTTTTTAAAAGTGAGCATCCGGTTGGTTAGTGTGCTATTGACCATCAACCATGATTCTTATTCTCATCATTTGTGCACATGCTTTCCTTTTTATAACCTTTGTCTATCATAGACTCTTTAGAGAAGTTACCAATTTTTTTTGTTATTTCCACCTTCTTTAATTCATGATTGTAATCTACCAGAGGAAACTTACTTTGCTTTTTTTAACCTTTTCATTATATAAAATCCTGTTAAAACTTTGTTTCCTAGCCAGATGGAATGGCTCATGCCTGTAATCCCAACATTTTGGGAGGCCAAGGCAGGAGGAACACTGGAGCCCAGGTTTTGAGGCCAACATCGCAAAACCCCATTTCTACAAAAAAAATTTGCTGCATGTGGTGGCACACATCTGTGTTCCCAACTATTCAGGAGGCTTAGGAGGGAGGATCACTTGAGACTAGAAGGCAGAGGTTGCAGTGAGCTGAGATCCAGCCACTGCACTCCAACCTGGGTGACAGATTGAGACCCTGTCTCAAAACAAGCAATAAACAAAACTTTGCTTCCTCCAGGAAACTATTATAATTGTGACTTCTCTGCAGGGTACCTATTTGAAACTTATTTGAACATGATCTTAACATTATATTTATTTGACCTTTTTCACCTGTCCAGTTTTCTTCATGAGTTTATTCAGTTACCTAAAGAAATTGAAAACTACTGTACTTAGATAGAAATCACATTTCATAATTTGCTTATAATTCCCCCTAGGCCTTCTGCATTTTATGCATATTGAACATCATACAATTTAATGAATGGATCATTAGAAAATCTCTCATTATGTACACAATTATACATGCAATGCATTTTCATAACTTATATAATTGTTTTATTTCATGTTACAGTTAAGGTTGAAGATTGAGGCCTGTACGCACTAATCTATTCTTTATATAATGGTTTATTAAAATGCCCTTTTAAATTATAATAATTTTCTGCATTAAAATTGGTTTGTCCTTGCTTAACAGATTTAATCAAGAACAATAAAGAGTTTCTCTCGCTGAAATCATTAATACATTTACCTATATAGAGATAGATAGTTGCTGGCATATACTTATTAGCTTATGAATAACACAGTTACATCACATTGGCTCATTTCAGAAATGTCAGTATAAGTCACAAAATAGTTTGTGAAATGACTATGGTATGCTTTCGGCTACAACATTGAGTCTACTGTGCCTGAGAGGAAATTAGACTCTGTGGGAGGAAAAAGAAAAATTCACAAAATCAAATTTTTAGCACCAGGGGTGCTGTGCGCACTGCCCCAGAGGGTGCCATTTGTGGCAAGGTCTGTGGAGTTAAACAGTGTAGGCTATGTGGTTTATATGGCAGCCCTGTAGAAACCAGAGTATACAGAAAGGTATCATAAACTTTTGAACTTTGGTGCCACTCCTCAGTTAAGTGGTCTTCAAACTCTTATGGATGTTTAGCCCATCTGATATAATCCATGATGTTAGAATGTACAATG
This sequence comes from Callithrix jacchus, assembly GCF_049354715.1. Lineage (NCBI taxonomy): Eukaryota > Metazoa > Chordata > Mammalia > Primates > Cebidae > Callithrix > Callithrix jacchus. The sequence continues at coordinate 14,275,930 of NC_133517.1, forward strand.
GTCTTTACCAGTCATTTTATCTGGTAGAAAAGAAAAATAAAATATAACAATGAAAAGTAAAATTACATATTAAAAATACATATATGTAAAATAGAATTAATAAAGCACAAAATATATGACAAGCATCTAAAGATTAAGTATTTTTCATAGTCTAAATTTGCTATGACTATACTGTAACGATTAAAATTATGTCTTGCTTATAAAAAAGGATTACATCTCAAAATGAGAAAATATTTTGTAGTGATATTTCAGTCTCCAAATAAGACTATCATTTAAGGAAGTTAAAATTAATTACTTTCGCTAAATTAATACAGATTATGAGCTTTCATATTAAGTATATGTTCTTTTTTAATGTAATGGTATCTTTTAGACATTATTCAACCACATAAAACATTGAAAATCAAGATTTATTACCTAACATTATTTTTAAAAATGCTTTTTAACATAAATCCTTTTTAGAAGACTTAGAGGCACAGGGAAATAAACATAATACCTACTTCATCAACATCTTAATTGGTTAAATGCAAATGAAGGAGTAGATTGTATATATTTGTATAAAATAACCTCTCTGTATTTATAAAGTTATATGGAAAATGCAACTAGTGCTGCTATGGTCAGAATGTTTGTATTCCTCTGAAAATTCACATGTTAATACCTAATCTGCAATGTAATAGTACTAAGAGCTGTGGTTTTTAGGAGATAATTTGGTTCCAAGAGTAGAGCCCATATAAATGGCATCAGTGCCCTTATGAAAAAGCTCTGAGGAAACTTGTTTGCCCTTTTGACATGTGAGTACTTAGAAGGTGTCATCTATGAACCACATAGTGAGGTCTCACCAAACACCAAATCTGCCAATGCCTTGATCTTGGACTTCTCAGACTCCAGAACTGTTGAGCAATACATTTTTATTGTTTATAAACCACCCAATTTAAGGTATGTGGTTATAGCAGCCCAAACAGACTGAGACAGGTGGGAAAAGAAGATGCATAGGCATACACACCTACTGTGATAGTTAATTTTATGTCAATTTGATTGGGCTAAGGGATGTCCAGATATTTCTGGGTATGTCTCTGAGGGTGTGTCTGGAGATTAGCATTTTAATTGGTGAACCAAGTATGCAGATGGTCCTCTCTAATGTGGACGGGCATCACTCAAGACATTAGGCGTTACAAAAAACAAAAGGCAGGGAAGGGGCAAATTTGCTCTCCTCTTAAGCTAGAACTGTCCATCTTCTTCTCCTGTCCTTGGATATTGACTCTCCTAGTTCTCAGGCCTTCAGATTCAGATGGAATTACTCCACCAGTTTTCTCAGTTCTCCATCTTGCAGATAGCAGAACATGAAACTTCTTGGTCTCCATAATAGTGTAAGCTAATTTCCATAATTAATATATATTAATTTATATGAGATCCTGTCACTATGACAATAGTATTATAAATAATAATAGACTGTATTTATTAATAAGAGATGTAAATGTATCTCAATTGATTCAGTTCTGTTTCTCTGAAGAACCCTGAGTAATCCACCCACTTTAGCCCAGTTTAATGAGCCAATTTAATTAATCAAGAATAGAAGACATACACCGTCTGTCTAATTGCTCAGATGCAGCTATAGGTAACCCAGACCAGACAGAAAAGCATCTCTCAGAATCCGACAAGCTCAGTAGTTCTTCTGTTTCTGCTCTTTTATACTTAGAGCTTACATTTCCATTCTGGAAGAACTAAATTATAATTTAAGAAAATATTACCTAGGCCACAGTCTCCTGGAAAAAGAAAGAAGATTCATCTGTGAGACATACCCAAAAACCATCTCTGCCTCTGGCTTTTCTAGCATTCTGAAATGCTCACTTTCCTGCATTCCCCCATTATTCCCACACCTTTGCCTGAGTGATTCACACCTTGTTTAGTTCAAGGACCATCATCAAAACTGTACTTTCTGAAATATAATATTCGATACAGACAAAAATAACATCTTTTTCATTAGAAATTAACAAGAATATTTTGCCATTCGTAATTCTTAAATGTGTGGCTTTGTGAATCTTTCCAAATCCACATAAGAGTCAGATGTTGCTGCAATCCCTCATTTTCATTCTTTCCTGGCTTCTGATATGTGTCCTCAGTTGGGAAAGACACCTTCGTGGCTTTTGGTAGCTGCACTCAGATTAGGGGTTTCTCCATGATGAAAGCATGTTCTATGCTCAGGACTCAGTTGTATAGGAGATGTTGCAATGTAGAGATTCCATAGCAGTTTCTAGAGATGAGAAGTTTCTGCATATAAAGTGACACAGTAATTATAACACTATCAGAATATATATTTATCTCAATGAGTATCAGATGAAGCTTTGTGAGCTGCTCTGATTTTGCTAAGTACTGAGGAAAATCTCAAAAGGGGTTAGCTACATTCTTGTTCTCATGTAGTTTACAGTTCAGCGAGCTTTATAAGGAGCCACCCGAGACCATGTTTGTTCCTAAGGTAGTTAACTGCATTGGAGAGTTATCAGTGCATAGTGCAGTTTGAGTTCTGAGAAATAAACCATCATCTAATACAAAATAACACAGGAAGGCCTTCTAAGATTAGCACAATTATGACATTTACTAAGAGTTTGGGAATTCGGCCAATCCAAAATTCCTAAGAGATTATTATGCTTAGTGATTATGAAAAAATTGTGCTAATATTTAAAATTTCTGCTTACCAGTTAGCACAAAACTCCTAACAACTAAACAGGAAGTAGAGGCTGTCAGAGGAAGATGTGCATATGGATAAATGTCACAGTTATACATTGATATTTTTGCAGCCTATGTTGATGTGTGTGTATCCATATTTCCACCCAAAAAAAAAAAAACCCAAAAGGGCAACATATGGTTACTTTTCTTTCCCCCCCAAAATTCAACATACTCTGATTTAGCCTTCCTATATTGTCACCAGACAGTTTAGAAGATGCTTTCGGATTGAGTAGAATAATGAGCTTGGTAGTAGAATTGCTCTCTCCCCTACCCCATTCTGTCTTTTCCTAAACTCTCTATTAATTCCTCCACCCCATTCCTCTTTGATGACAAACTAGCTGGGACTTTGCAAAAGTAGATTTTCTAAAAGGATATCTACTTAGAAGTCTTGGCTGCTGGTCATCGAACTAGCAGAAAATTCAGGCATTGTGTCATTTGTGAATATGTAAAAAATATTTGGAGTCATCAAACTACTGCGGAGAGGATTGACTTTTACTTCTTTGGGGAATGGAAGAATAGTTATAGAAGTGGTAATAAACAATACACTTGACTGGTTGTTTGATGACATGTTTAACTTGAAAATCTATTGAAGCTATTGTACTATGTGCAGGTAAGATGTGAGTAATGAGATGGGTGAGGGAAACACTGAAAATAAGAGACTTGGTGACAGAATGCACGAGGGAGGATGAGTGGGTGAATGAACTAAAATTCACATCTACACCAAAAGCACTCTGATATTTTGTGAAATTTTTCCTACAATTCTCAGGAGATTTCTACAAATGTCAGAAATGCCATTGCTCATCCATTAGACTGAAACAGATAACTGAAAAATAGAAAGCCTACATAAACTTCTGACTGTATCTTTACCAAACATTTAGAAATCATAACATACATGTTGAAAAAAAAAGCTCAGGAAAAAATACACATTGAACTCTAAGACTTAACAATCTGTGTACCTACTTTAAAGTTGTTTTAAAAGAGGAAAATAGTTAGGATGTGTTGGTGCTGTCGGAAGCCCAGACACCTAATATTCCTTACTTGTCCTTCTCTCTTAGTTTTCTCTTACTTGCTATCTATTTTGTTCATTAGCATCTCTGCTGTTTAATGGTAGAAAGGAGAAAAAAAGTTTATTTTTTTGCTGTTAATTAAGTGACTTAATATTTGATTAGGAAGAAGTTTGGATGAAATTAGGATTTCAGTTCTTCATGCCACCTTTGCATTTTGATTCCAGGGAAAATGAGAATTGGTGAGCTCTGTGCCAAATAGATGGATTATATTTCTATTAAATAAGCACCCTAATGTTCTAAATTCATCTTACCACAAATAGTTTAAAACGAATCCATGTATTTAGTGCCTTATTTCACACTGTAAACATGTGAAACGTGCATAGATTAATCTAATAGTCCACATACAACACAAGCATAATCCTGACATCATAATCTTTTAAAATATCTGTAAATCTAAAAGTAGGTGAAAGTATCATGCCAAAAAAATAAGAGCTCATGTATTTGTTTCATACAAGTGGACACAGCATCTCAGTTCTCAAGCATAAATCAGTTTTATAACTGGAAAGAACCTAAACAGTTTCAGCCTCCCTCTGCATAATTATTTGGTTATTCATAATATTTGGCAATCTAGAGTTCTCCAGGCAATTTTTCATTCTGCTCAATGTCAGTAACAGAAACAAAAATTAATTCAGTATTAGTTCAATTAAACAGACAGCATCTGTATGTCTTCCATGGTCTCAGTTTCTAGGGGGCAGTCCTTATTTTTTGTTGTTTTGGATCAGGTCCCTTCACTGGGTCCAACAGCTGGGTGCCTAGGACATCATTTCATTTTTCTGTGCTGTTGTGGTGGCAGTTTCCTGCTTCTGCCAAAATCTAACTCAACTCACTTTCTGTTATTCATCTCTTCAGCTTCTCTAGGATCTTTACAAGTAGTTTGCTATATTAAATTCTCTGTTTCCAACTGAACCCTGACTGATGCATTTGGCAATAATAATAACTTTTGGTTATTGACAGGTAATAGCAATGAGCATTGGGGTCCTAGAAAATACTCAGGTGGAGTCAGGCACAGTATTTTTTTGTGTTTATTTGTTTTTAATTTTCAATCCAGTTTAGACGTACAATATACAATATGATACAATACGATACAATAATGTGCCTACAATGTCAAACTGGTGTAAAAACTTATAAATACAGGCTTGGCCCGCCCTCCCTCCCTCCCTTCCTCTCTTTCTCCTACTTTTTCTCTCTGTCTCTTTCTCTCTGTCTCTTTTTTTATGGAGTCTCTCTCTGTTGCCCAGGCTGGAGTGCAATGGCACAATCTCAGCTCACCGTAGCCTCTGCCTCCCTTTACGTCAAATAATTTTCCTGCCTCAGTCTACCGAGTAGCTGAGACTGCATGCATGCGCCACCATGCCTGGCTAATTTTTGTATTTTTAGTAGAGACAAGGTTTCACCATGTTGGCAGACTGCTCTCACACTCCTGACCTCAGGTGATCCACCTGCCTTGGCCTCCCAAAGTGCTGGGATTACAGGCATGAGCCACTGTGCCCAGCGTTGGCTTTCACTTTCTAAATTCATCTTGTACTAGAGTAGCCACACACAATTCAAGGACCACTGCTGGTTCACAGACAGCTCTTTGAGTAGCACTAGCCAAATGGAGAGCTAGAAAAGAAAACTACTCTGCAGATTAGAAAAATATGTGGAAGTTAGAGATAAAAATTCTAGAGTCACTGGCAAATCAGTAGTAGTTGAAAACATGGAACTGGAAAACCAAACAACCAACAGGGAGAGGCATTGGGCAGATAGAAGCAGGCTAAGGGCAGAGGGTCAGCAAACATCGTACTCTGGCCAGTGGCAAGCAGGTACTCTGCAGAAGTAAGGACTACAGGTGAGAACTGAGATAACACAGGGAGAAGAGATGCACAGCTCCCAAGCATGGCATTCCGGTGCCTTGAGGGTGGGCTCCTGGCCGTGCATGCCTCACAGAAGCACTCAGTTCAGTATGCCCTGCTGATTATGGCCGCCAGAGAAACGTCTTACTCATTTTAGAAAGAAGTTCATCAAAACAGTTAACATAAAAGGGTTGGGGCAATTTACTTGGAAAACTCAGTCATGAAGAACACTGCCTTAAGATGATGATACGGATGAATCTGAGCAGCATCCAAGTCGTTGGATAGAACTTTCTGTGGTGATGGGGACATTTATTTGTGCGGCCCAAAGGCAGCCATCAGCTGCCTGTGGCTGCAGAGTACTTGAAAAGTAGCCAGTGCGGCTGAGAAACTTGCAATTTATTCACATTTACAATATAAAGTTTTTAATTCAATGAATTTAAATTAAATGTAATGAGGCTAGATGCAGTGGTTCACTCCTATAATATCAGCAGTTTGGGAGGTCAAGGCAAGTGGATCGCATGAACCTGGAAGGTGGAGGTTGCAGTGAGTTGAGATTGTGCCATTGTACTCCATCCTGGGTGACAAGAGCTAAACTCCATCTCAAAAAAATTTTTAATTAATTAATTAATTTAATTTAATTAATATAAATTCCATAAAAGTTTAATTCATTTAAACTTAAATAGCCTCCTGTGACTACTGACTCTCTTATTGCATAGATAATTTGTGAGATTCATTGGCAAGTTAGGCTTATAGTAAAGATCTTTAGGCTTTGGCTCATAAAGATCAGCCTTTAAGTCCTCTAATCACTAACACTGTGACCTTGGATTTATCTCTTTTCTGGGCCTGAACTTCTTGTTCATAAAATGGGAATCAATACTATTTATATTTAGGGCCGTTGTGACCACTGAAAATAAAACATGTAAACTGTTAGCACAGAGTTTCAATAAATGGCAGTTGTTAGTATTAAATGATGGAGGTCCGTATTCAAGAGCATAATTCAATTGTTTTGATTTTCTGACCACCAGCCTGAACAAGAACTATGCTGAGAGGCAAGCAGCATGAGGGAACCCCCAGGGGCTGTTGCCCAGGATGGAGTGGAGTGGCCTCTTAGTCCAGCAACTAACAATACTTTTCTGTTTAGTGATTCTTTTATCTCAGCCTTGCTGTGAGCTGCCTTTTTTCAGTGTGATTACTTCTAGCAAATCCGCCCACTCCTCATAAGGTGCATTCCTCGCTGCTTTTTTCTATTTCCTCAGAACTATGGTTGTTAAGGGGAAAAGACAAATTGAGTTTGTTCAATCAATAAGTTTAATTTTACATAAAAATTCTAATTCAATGAAGTCTGATCTGAGGGCTGAGGCTTTCCCAAGTCTTTTTCTGTGGAATTGAGAGCACAAATTCACAGACCTTATTTACATTAGCCCTGCCAGATTTGCTACAATCTCTTGGGTAGATCTTAAAAAAAAAAAAAAGGCCAGGCGCAGTGGCTCAAGCCTGTAATCCCAGCACTTTGGGAGGCTGAGGCGGGTGGATCACAAGGTCAAGAGATCAAGACCATCCTGGTCAACAAGGTGAAACCCTGTCTCTACTAAAAATACAAAAAATTAGCTGGGCATGGTGGCGCATGCCTGTAATCCCAGCTACTCAGGAGGCTGAGGCAGGAGAATTGCCTGAACCCAGGAGGCAGAGGTTGCAGTAAGCCAAGATCGTGCCATTGCACTCCAGCCTGGGTAACAAGAGCTAAACTCTGTCTAAAAAAAAAAAAAAAAAAAATGCTTGTCTGTCCTCCCTCAACCTAGAGACCTGGCATTTGTTGGGAGTACTACAGGTGATTCTGTTTCATGGTCTGAAAACCTCTGATGTATGCCATGATTTCAGGGGGATCTGTGGACAGATAGGGTGGTCTGACTGACCCTAAGTTAATTAAGGGACTGTTGTACCACTCTTGGGCAAGATAATGTGTACAAGCATCCCATTGATCCAATACAGGCATGCTGGGGGTACTCTGGATATTTGATTGACATTTTCCATGGCATAGCCAATCACTGGAACAAGTGCCACTTGGAGCTGGGCCTGGATTCCGGAACTCTTTTTTATTTTTACTGTTTAACTTTCCCCCCAAGCTGCTTTGGTTGTCTTGTTTTCAGAGATGGTTTACTTCCTTGTACTCTCCTTTTGTGAAGCTTGCATCTATTTATGATATATTATTATTCAGCTCACAGGCTTTTATACATTTAAAGTTTCACTAGTTGTTGACACGACTTAGGTACATACCTACCTGGAGAAAGACTAGTGAAAACTCTGAACTCATGTCTTTTCAGTTTCACATTTTCTTTCTTTTTTTTCCTAGAGATGAGGTTTCATCATATTGGTCAGGCTGGTCTCGAACTCCTGACCTCCCAAAGTGCTGGGATTACAGGCATGAGCCAATGTGCCTGGCATAACCAATCTCACATTTTCCCATAAGAAACCATTCTGGCGGTCAGAGCAGTAGGGCTAATAACTGCATGTCCTTAGGCTCCCTCCCTTGCTAGGAGTAGTCCCACTGTCCGCAGTGACCTGTGAGTAATGATTAAATTAAATACTGATTCATATATGGGTGCTTGTTTGGGTACTAGCCAAATGTTGTTACATACTTTTGGAGACAGAAATCTCTGTGAAACAAAAGAATCGCAAGCCTAGGCTAATGGCTCACTTCTGAAGAATAAACAACATAATAAAATTCCAGCAGAAACAACTAATTTCAACATTTCCTGAAAATTTGTAGCAGGCCTTAGCGTTTTCAGTCCCCAAGATAAGAAAACTATGTCCTAAATCTGCAACCATCAAGGATTATGACAGCATGTTGTATTGGCGTAATTGATAAGACAAGATATTTACTGAAATATTCCAGCATAAATGTTTTATTGTGTTCTCTCTGGCTCTTTAACCACATCTTTTATTGGTTTTTGGTTTTGGTGAGGACAATTTGGGGCCATTAAATCTATAATGGGCAGTAGTAAAACCCTAAATGAGAACCTTAATAATAAGAGTTAGGGCTTCCTACTAAGTGAACACCTTGGCAGATACTTTATTTATCAAGAAGTAGATTAGGCAATAGAAAAGCTAAAACTTGGCAGGGTGCAGTGGCTCACGACTATAATCCCAGCACTTTGGGAGGCCAAGGTGGGTGGATCACCTGAGGTCAGGAGTTTGAGACCAGCCTGGCCAACATGGCAAAACCCTGTTTCTACCAAAAATACAAAAATTAGCTGACCATAGTGATGTGCGCCTGTAATCTCAGCTACTGGGGAGGCTGAGGCAGGAGGATCACTGAACCCAGGAGTTGGAGGTTGCAGTGAGCTGAGATCATGCCACTGTCCTCCAGCCTGGGTGAGAGAGTAAGACACCATCACAAAAAAAAAAAAAAAAAAAAAAAAAAGAGAGAGAGAGAGAATAGAAAAGCTAAACTCATTGGTTGCATTCATGATTTTCAAAGCATGGATCATAGGGGAATCTTTTATGACTTTTTAAGTGAGTTTTTTTGAAAGAAACAACTCAAAATGGCATAGTAAGAAAGACAATGTATTGGTGCATTCCGTCAGAAGTTTAGGGATTTGACTGGTTTTAGAGGTGGTTACCTACAGATGGTCATTGATGTCATCAGTGTTCTTTTCTACCTCCATTGCTTAGCGTGGCTTTTTTTCTGCTTTTGTTTTATTCTCCAGTACCTTGACTCCAGCTGCTGTACTCTTGTATGATAAGGTCTCAGGAGCTGTCCTGTCAGTCAGGGAAAGGACCCCCCCTTTTTTGTTCCCAGAGGATATTCTAATTGGCTGGCCTGGGTCATATCCCTCACAATGTCAGGAAGGTCTGTGGGCTAGTCACACCCAATGGGAGGGGAAAATTCCTAAAAGGAAGGGATTGGGGCAAAGAAGTGAAAAAAGAAAAGTGTACTTGAGAGGGAGAGAAGTTGGTTCCATTTGCTATGGGAATGGTGAAAAATAATTTCTTTCTGCTGTTATGTGACTTTTGGAGTGAATGCAGACCACAACCTAATCTGTGATCAGGAGGAATGCATTAGTATGCCAAAGGAAAGTTCCATTTAAATCCCAGTATCATGTCACTTTCTTAAAATGGTAGTCTTTTAAATAGTAAAAATTTTTATCATAGAAGTCTAAGTTTTATTTAGTTGGCAACTTAACTATTATGAAACAATAGGTTCATTGAATTGAAGCACAATTCAAATATAAACGATCTTTCTGAGAAAATGAGATAAATGCAATTGTGTTTTCAGTGTACTAGAGATTAAAAAGAAATACTTGCTAAATATTTTCTAGAAGAAACAATTATTTTGTGAGTCCGTAACCCATTTAAATTCATTTTGATAAAGATGGATTTTATCTTTTAGAGTTTGCAATAGCAAGGCTAAATTACAATGTGTTTAGTCTTCCTAAAACTATCCCTCTCCTGAAACGACGAAGTTACTAGGCAAATCTAAGTAGAAAGTATTCTCAAATAACATATTAGGCGATTAAAAATGATGCACCCCAAAACGCTCCATTTTAAAACATCAACCGGCCCACATTTCAGAGGTAGTACATTTTTATTCTTTACTATTTTCTCCAAACATTTTTTTTGAAGCCTTAAAAATGCCTTCAGAAATGAAGTTAGGACGCCCCGTCTGAGTATATGAAAGTAAACAGAAAACGTCAGGCACCAAAACGTTTGGATGGCTTGACAACCAGGTGGGGTTATTTCATTCAAGACACAGGCTCTAGGTCTCAAGTGCTGAGCGGATCTGCGCTGGGGTGGCAGTCCGAGATCCAGAGAGATCACCGGATGGGAGCGGGGTGGGGGTGCTGGCGTGAGGATGAGGGTGGGAGTGGGGGGGGGAATTGGGGGCGCCGACGGAGTGGAGTGGGGGTGGGTCAGGGGTAGGGTGGGTAACGGTAGCGGGCTGGAGATGTGGGGAGAGAGGCAGGGCTTGGAGTGGAGGTGCAAGAGGGGTGGGGACCCGGAAGGTGGAGTGGGGGCGGGATGGAGGCGGGGCGGGGCTCTCGAGGGGCGTGTGCACTCGCTCAGGGACACGCGCTCTCGGCCCCAGCAACTGGCTCCAAGTTCCCTCCCTCGTTCTCCGGCGAAGCCTGCCTCAGCCCTCCCAGTCGGCGCAGACCGGACCATCGCGGCCGCCGCCAGCGGGGCCCGTTCCGCCAGCCCCGCCAGCCCCGCCCGCGGCCCCGCGGCAGCAACCGCGAGGACTCGGCCGCCTCTACAACCCGCTCTCGGCCCTCCGCCCTTAGCGGGCCCGGGCTCTCCCTCCTCGCAGTCCTCGGGAGCCTGGCGCCCGGCTCGGGCCGCACGGCCAGGGACTGAGGTGCGCGGCCCAGGTAAGAGTGGGCCGTGGGGGCCGGGAGGGGGACTGCTGGGCCGGGGTTGGGATTCGGGTTCAGTGGTCGCGCCGCGCCCCGGCTACGGACAATGCGGGAGCTGCGCGCGGCCGGCTCTTCGCCTGCAGCTTCTCCGCCCGGGCAGGGTCGCCGTTCAGCCCGGCCTCACCGGCCCAGGCGGACCCCGGTCGGCTTTCTGGCCCGCCGGGGGAGGCGCTGCGCCGCTGCCTGCCCCGCTCCCCCTCTGCGCTCGGCTTGGCTGCGCGTCCCGGACTCGGCTAGGAGGTCGGGCACGGGGCCGGGGTTGGAGCCAGGGCGGGGGAAGCTGGCCGCGCTGCGGAGCGGAGGTGGGCTCCGAAAGCGCGCCTGCCGGATGCTGCTGGAGGAGTGGGACTACCAGGGATGAGGACTCCATTAAGCCGCAGCTCCTTGAATGGTCTCTAATCTCAGTGTTAAATACTTTGGGAGTATCAATACCATCTAATCCTTGGCTGGGAATTATTGCAAGAAATGTAGATTCTGAGGTTCCAAAAGTTTGTTTTTGGTTACCCCTTCCAGCTCCTCCCTTGGCCTCAATTGTCTCTATTTTCTTTGAAAGCATACAGATTTGAAATAGAATTAAATTGTCCTTGGCTCACTCATGCCTCCATCACCCAGAGGAGCTCATAACTTGGCAACAAAGCCCATGCAGGCTGTGTGAAGCCCCGAAGCCTGCTGCCCAGCCTGGTGCCCTCCTATTGTTTAGAGCTGGAGCTGTACAGTGTAAATGGCAGTGACAGGTCTCCCCTAAGCTGGCTCCTGGGGAAGGAAGGGAGATAACTTTGCAGTGCTCTTAAATTACTCTGGAAAGTGGAAAGAAAACACCTGGTGCCCGGCTTTTTAACCCTTTCAAGTTATGATTCAGATTCATTGAGACACACACACACACACACTCACACCCAGAAAAGTGCAGGCTTTCTTTCCTGCCAAAAAATAGGCAAACTCTGGGTTCTTCCTCACAGCCAGTTTATGTCCTGTGCAAAATCTGGCACACATCTGTGACAACATTGCACTGCTGGTGTTATGAGGATTGCAAACTGGTCTGTTTCTCAAAAGGGAATATGATAGTAGAATAAGCATTTTTGCAATATGAATAGTGGGACTTCCATTTTCCTTATTTCCTTTGTTGGTGAAGAAGTTATTTATTTAGTATTTCCCCCCCAATTTACACGTAGTCATTTCTGGAAGGATACTTGTATTAATTTCTTGTGCTCATTTTTGTGACATCACAACCCCTGGTTATTCAGATAAGCTATTTATTACGCATAGTTGTTCTAAAATAAGGGTGAGTTAATGGTAAACTAGAATCCTTCGCTCATAACATCCCATTGGTTTACCCTACGGTATTTAATCTGCAGTGTTACTATAGGCTGTATACCATAAAGTCGCTAATTCAACAGAGGTAGTGGTGCCTTGTCAACTTGATAATCTATAAAGTGATTAGAACTGTGCCTTACATATAGTTCTAGGTGTCAGATAATATTACTTTTAATTTTTCTTATCAAGCTATGTGTTTCTTTCTGTTTGGAAAATGGTTGTTTTGATTTTTAAAATTCTGCTTTGTTAGATCATGATCTATTTTAAGCCTGTGGTTTAATTTTAGATCAGGGCTGAAGTTGGGTTGTTGTTTTGCCTATGACTGACAAGCTGCCCTATGTATCCATATGCATGGTAAGGGTTGATTGAATTCATCTTATATAGTGGATTTCTAAGGGAAGGACCACAGTCTTGAATCTAGTTGTGCCCTGGTGCCTTTCATAAGGAGACCTGGTTGTCCTTAAAAGGCTAATTGTTCAAAGAGAAGCCTAGACATTAGGGAAAACCTGGGCTCTGAACCCCATCTCTGACCTCCTCTGCACTCCCTTGTTCTCTAGGTTTAGAATCCTACTTCCAATTCCCAGTTGAAAGAACCATTGGTACAGCAGAGTTAAGTAACTCCCGCTGTGTTAAAACATAATGAAAGATAAACATGTCTGCTATATATACATCAACAATAGCATATAATTCTTATTCATGCTTTAAAATCTTTAGAGCAGGATTTATAACCTAATTAGCTCAGATAAGAAAACTCACTTATTTAAAACTACTTACTTGCCACTTATTTAAAACTGCTTATTTGTCATGTGTTAGTAACCAACGATTGTGTTTGCTGTTTAGATATTTTAAATGATTGGCAGGAGTTTACTCTCATTTCATGTCCTCCCTTCCCCTTTAACATTGAAGTAACTTTTTCAAAGTTATTATTTTAAATAACTTAGCCAAGCGAAGGTATGGTATTAACTGTTGGGGCCCTGCAGAAGCAAAACTGCTGTAGGCACAGTAGCTTGGCAGTAGATGGCGCTGTGGACAAGGCTGCTGAAGGAAGCACTTGGATGGTTTAGTAGAATCCCAGGGATTAATTTAGCAATCTCATTGTTTGCTCCCCCCAAAACATACTCTTACCAACCAGACACTATCCAGCATTCTTTTTGAGAATATGGTTTGCTTTTAAACTTGTTCTTTATATGTTCAACATGTGTAGACCGTTTACCATTTTTCTCTCTGAAAGCGATAGCATTTTAGGTGCTAGACAAACATTGCTTGCAAAAATATTATTAGTCAACTATTTATTTTATTTTATTTTCCCACACTAGAGTCAGATTGATCAGCTGAGCCTAGAGGATTTCCAACTAATTTGACCTTTTTTTCATACTTAACTTTTTAGGAGAGAGAAACAAATGATCAGAAACCTACTTGCATCTTGAATTTAGTTAAGAAAACAACTTCCTAGGGCCAATTCCAGTTTACTTTGATTTGCATCATTCTTCTGGCTCCTGGTGTGATGCAATGAGAGTTGATATTCAGGATGAAGACCGAAGTTTTGCAAAGTCATGACTCAGCCAAGAAAAATACATTCATTCCATTCAGTACAGACACCAAGACAAGATAGTACACTCAGAAAAAGGATTTCTGGTTCATAATAACAGTTATCTCCAAGGGCTGGCTCTGGGACCAGCAAAGTCTTCAATGATTGATGGTGGGTGCATCTCTCCTCTAAGACACCGTAGGTACTGTTATACCCTTTCTATAATACAAGTGAAGGGAAGTGACTTTTCTGAGTCACATAGCTAATATGTAGCAAGGTGTGTGTGTCTCCAGACCCTATGGATCTTTCTCTCATGCCAGGAGGAATAACTTCTGCCTTGTACATTCAACTGCTGAAGGTATTTGTTCCATATCTTCTTTTCAGGTTTGATGTCAACAAATCTCATAACTCATTGACATACTTTGAATTTTGTGCTTAGCATCTGATTATCAAAGAGTCTAAAATGAGAAAAAGTATGCCACTTTCAATTTTCAGAGGAAACCTTTTAAGATTTCACAATACCTTGTTAAAGACTGCTTGTTTAAGGAGGGTTGAGGAGAGAGATGGCACATTTAACGTCTTTGAACTATGTAGCCTCTGATAAAAATGTCTTAGATTTAGAAGTAATAAAGAATGTTGGGTTGGTTTTTGGCTTCGTTGCTCAGGTGATCTGGGAGCAGCACAGCTCCCCCTATGCCCAGTGACTTCTTTCCCTTGGGTTAGAGGGAGGCATATTACTTTTGATCACATAAGTATATCAGAGGGGATTATGATGATTTCAGAAACATTGAATCAAATCCTCATTCTGTATATTCATTTATTTTATTTTATACCATAGGCAGAGCCTAATCTAATTTTTTAAAATGGTGATTTTTTTTTGGACTGAAAACATAGAAATGCAAAAATATAATATTTGGGAATTATTCAGAAGAAAATACATATTATAACCAAAGTGTTTATCAGAGAAACTAAATGCAGCATTGACTTTAGACTTTTAAAGGATAAATTATGAGATGATTTGCGTGAAAGATTTTGGGGAATAGTTGTAGGAAACTTAGTTTTTTATTCTTTGTGAATGTTATCATCCAAAAGATTACAGATAATTAAGATACACACAAGGCTTCTCCACTGTTGGATAATTCTTTTTCATCCTGTTTTAAAAACAACCTAGTTTGTTTCTGAATGCTCCTTTTGTAATATAAAGTTAATGAACTTAAATCATGGATATGTCATTTTGACATACTTGATTTCCTTCTACTTATGGGAAGAAGGGATTGAGTGAGATTTTTGCATTTGTTCACATTTTACGGTTTGCCTCATAAGGAAACACCCATAAGAACCTGACATTCAAAGACAGAAGCCTTGTTTTTGTTGTTGTTGTTGTTGTTTTAAAGGAAACTTTAGTAGGTGAAGCAAAGTTTCAAAGTATGTTTGGTGATAAAAATAGTGAACATGTGGATGATTAAACAGTTTTAAACTGGCATTAAATCTGGGACTTTAAAATTGTAAACACTTTAAAGAGAAGCTCAAAAATGAATACCTAAGCAAAAGGAAACAGTATGTCATTTGGCGGACAGGTTTCTGGAGAATTTGAAGAATTCTGTGGTATGTTTTATACATCAGGGCAAGATCAATGGGTTTTGAAATTGTCCGGTTCCAGATAAGGCTTTTAAAAATACAATTCACAGGAATATGGGAAAGTTTTTAGTAGTTGTGTTATCATGCAAACCATTATTTTTCTCACAGTCCCATTAGAAATTTATTTCATCTTTTTAATTTTCTTTTTTCAGAGGAATCGCAGATAGGCTTCAAAACAATCATTCTCACCAGTGAATTTTTTTGTCCCATTTATAAATAAAAAATAAATAATTATGCAAAAGAACATAGTTTACTAAGTTCCTCTGCTATGATGATTATGTTAAATAGATATTGATAGAGGACTTATTGTGTGCCAAGCACTTTGAATAAACACTGGTCAGGAAAGACAAGTTTCCTTCCTCTTTGAGGCCTTATTGTGTAAAGTGGGAAAATAGATAATAAATTAAATGAATAAATGAAAAGCGGACTTAAGGCAATAGTAAGTGCAGTCAAGAGTGGGGACCACTTTTCCATCTGGGTTGGGTGGTCTGGGAGGGCTTCACTGAGGGCTTTAGAGCTGACTTCAGTGTAAAGAAGGCAACCGGACAGACACGTTGGCTCACACCTGTAATCCCAGCACTTTGGGAGGCTAACGTGGGTGGATCATAAGTTTAGGAGTTTGAGACCAGCCTGGCCAACATAGTGAAACCCCATCCCTACTAAAAATACAAAAAGTTAGCTGGGCGTGGTGGAGGGCTCCTGTAATTCCAGCTACTTGGAGGCCGAGGCAGGAGAATTGCTTAAACCTGGGAGGCGAAGATTGTAGTGAGCTGAGATTGCACCATTGCATGCCAGCCCAGGCGACAGTGCAAGACTCGGTCTCAAAAAAGAAAAAAAAAAAGGCAACCTCTGCAAGGTCTCAGGGCATTGAGGATGGCCCATGCAAAGGCCCTGTGAGAGGCAAAACCTGCTCTTGTGAGGAACAAGAAATAGCAGCAAAGGAACGAGGTCAACAGGGCCTTATGGACCACAGGGGAGTTGGGGTGGGAGGTGGGTGTTTCCATTTAGGTTTGAGTGTAGTGGGAACTGCCAGAGGATATGACGCAAGGAGGGCCAGGCTCTAATTTGCAGATTTGGGAACTCACTCTGCCTGCTTGTGGAGAACAGAGCCTTTGTTTAGAGTAGAAGCAGGGAGTCAGTTACAAAGCTGTGGTGACCAGTGCCACTGGACTGGAAGGAAGACGGAGGAGGGGAGGGAACCAATTGTGTGCAGGACTCTGAATTTCTCCTCCCCTAAAACATCATTGATTTAGATTAGAGATACATCATTATTTTCCGTATCACTGAGCAAGAAAACGCACTGCCAGTTAAACTGCGACACCCCATCCATTGTGATATGAGTCCTCATTTCAGCATTGAAATGAAAAAGAGGTGTGCTAGAATCAATGCTCATAATATATTCCGGACATCATGCTGAGATGACGTACCGATTTATTTGGATCTGTACCTGAATGATACAGGCAAATCCTACATTTGGAATTATCTGCAGAGTGAAGTCATATGTCTTGAAATTGCCTACCTCAACCCTGGAAATTGAGGTAGGAAACCGTGTCCAGTGTAAACGGTCTTTCTGATACTTAACAAAGATATAAAGGTGGCATTTATTTGATTTGCCTCAAAACGCACCATAGACTGTTGGTGTGACAGAGTGCTGGGAAAGCCCAGATTTGCTCTATTAATTCAGAGTGTGGGCAGTGTCTGTGACTGTCCCTGAACTTGGGCAAATCTGGGAATTATAAGCTTCGTTTCTGTTACACCACTGGGAGCAGGGTTGTGTGGGGGTTTGGTGATGACTGTGTGGATCCCAGGCCAAAAGATTAGCTGTGGGCCAGCTGGCAGAGAGGCCTTCCAGGGAGCTGAATCTGTCTGGGTGCGAAGACTGGATCTGTGTGAGGTCCAACAAGTTACTGAGGCTTCTGGAACCTCAGTTTCCTTATCTGTAAAATGGGGAATGAGTACACTACTTTCTCGAATTGTCGTGAGAGATAATAAGATGGTGCTTGCAAAATGCTGAGCACTCCATCGAGGTTAGTTGCTATCATGTGTTTCTGTTTCATGGATTTCATATCTTGTTTCAACTGCCTTGCATGTTATCATCATGTGGGTCACAGGACAAAAGTCACTTTTTCAGAGACTCATCCTGATGGCTGAAGCTAAAACAGCTGCTTCTCCAGCTACCCTCTTCTTTCTTGTCCTATTTTATTTTATTCACAGCCCTTATTTGTACTTGAAATTGTGTAATTTGTTTACATGTTGAAGGTGCATATACCCAAATTCAAAGGGGCTCTATGATGTCAACTGCTGTGTGCATCGTGTATAGAGCTGTGCCTGGCCACATGGCATGGCCTGGAGACAGATTCCCTGAGTGGAGTGTGAGTTCATAGTGCTGATGATGAGATCCCTGTGCTCTAAGACTTTGAAATCCTGGCTAAAATGCCTAACCTCAGCAGGATTTTTCTCTCAACTTTGTTTTTTGTGCTGTGAGATGACTGGCTTTCCAGTTGGAGTATATAAACTTGAGATCCACCAGGCAGGTTTTGAGCAGCCTTTGATAGCTTATTTGGGAGGAGAGGAAGAGTTTGTATTTGGAAGCATGGGCTTCTACGTGTAGTAGTACATTGGTATGGTTTGAATGTGTCCCCCAAAAACCCTTATGTTGGAAACTTAATGCTTGATGCAACAGTGTTAAGAGGTGGGTCTTTTGAGAGGGAATTAGGCCCTCATGAATGGATTAATGATGATAAAAGGGCTTGAGCGTTCTCTTGCTCTCTCTTGGCCTCTCTTTGCCCTTCCCCTGTGGGATGACGCAGCAATAAGGCCCTTGGCAGATGCTGGCACCTTGATACTGGATTTCTCAGTCTCCAGAACTATGAGAAATACATTTCTTTTCTTTATAGATTACCCAGTCTGGGATATTCTGTTATAGCAACACAAAACAGACTAAGGCAGAAACACTTGTTTTCCTCTGGTTTATCAGAAGGTATCACCAGCTTGTTCTTCAAACTAAATGTCACCTGCGGCCTAACTAATGCCAGCTTCCAGGCACCTAACTTACTATAGAAAAATAATAGGGGAAAACCTGATAAGGAAATGGAACCATTGTAAAAATGACGGATGCTTGGTAAACTGTGCTCTGGCCACATAGTTAAAACAAGGTGAATTGAGAGGTTCCTTGCACAGTTGACTGAGTTGGGAATTTTTTAAAAATTCCTTTAATCTATCCCTAGCCTGTGTCCTTTCAAATGATCATTAATTGGAATGTTGTGATTTTAAAATCAGATTTTTTTTCCCAATAAATTTTGTTCTTGTTTAGTGACCATGAGAGAAGAAGAGAAATCATTGTGTGGGTTGTTAATAGGACTAGTCATGGGTGCTCTTCACAGCTTCTGTCGGCTTTGTGCCAACCTGCAACATGCACCGGCTGTGTAACCATAAACTGTTTTATAATGTTTTGGTAAAGTAGCCACCATTTTTGAGGGGATAAGACTGTCTGCCTAGTAACTTAGTTCTTTAATTTAATGAAGATTTCTTTATCCAGTTCTTGTTAGTGAGTCTGTATGTACATCTCTTGTTAGTGGAGAGTAGTACAGTCATACAGATGTTTATTTTGGGGGTAGTTGAAATGTTCTTTTAGGTAGTGCCAGAGAAGATCTATGGTCTATGTGTATTATCTGGAAATTGACTTGAGATGAATTTTCCATAGAAGCAGTGAAAGTGCCACATGCCATGGAGTTAGTGTGTGCAGATGTGTGTGTGTTAGTGTGAAGGGCCTAGTGTTCACTATGCACGTGACAGTTCCTGTTTTTTCAGTTAGAAGTGACTCTGCCTTTGCCTCAATGTGACATGTGTTTTAACTCATGTGGCCTAATTTGCTTATTCTCACAGGTATTTTTCCTTTCAGAATTCACTAGCGTCACAAGATTGAACTGTTTTGATTGTTCACCTCTGGTTGCTATCTCCACCAGCCTTTTTCAGAGTAATTTCAGTGTGAAGCATGCTGCTGTTTAGGTACTGTGAGTCATCCATAAAGGGACCAAATCACATGGCCCTTTAATTAAGCATACCAGCATATGCGTAAATACCTTTATACATTTTGGGCCTGAGATACTTAAGTATCTTCATTTTACTTTGGACTTTTCATTTACCAGATGGTATTAATTATTTACATATACCTTGTATTAGAGAACCAGAACCAATAGAATATACATATGAAAAGAAATTTATTACAAGGAATTGGCTTACATGATTATAAAGGCTGAGAAGTCCCATGATCTGCTATCTCTAAGATGAAGACCCAGGAGAACCAATAGTATAAGTTCAAGTGTAAGGTCAGGAAAATACAGATGTATTAGCTAAGCAGCTAGAAAGATAGAGAGAGGGATGGAATTCATTCTTTCTCCACCTTTCTGTTCCATTTGGGCCTTCTACTGGTTGGATAATACCCATCCACGTTGGGGAGGGCCAATTGCTTTACTCAGTTCATCAATTCAGTGCTGATTTCATCCAGAAACACCCGCAGGTACAGCAAGAAATAATGTTTAACAAGATATCTGGGCATCCCAGCAGCCCAATCAAGTAGACATACAAAATTAATGATCACATACCTGTAGTATAATCAAAATAAGGTTTTGTTAAAACATTTTTGTGAAAGCGTATTTCCCAAGTTGGTTTAAATGATCAGACTCTGATCATTGTTAACACCAAGTACTCCTTCTCCAAGTCCTGCTTTATACAAGCCTTTCTCAGTAGTGCTAGCAACATCATACCTTTCCCTTCCCGACCAACATTTCCTTTATTGACCTAATTGATTGCTGCATTTTTGGTGTATTCTTGATTTTGTGAGTGTGTCTTTTATAAGACATTAAGTTCGTCCACGATGAAGACAGTATCTACTGGCATACATTGGAGACAAATTGTTGGTTCAATTCCAGACCACCACCATAAAGTGAAAATCCCAGTAAAGTGAGTCACATGAATGTTTTAGTTTCTGAGTGCATATAAAAGTTATGCTTAAACTATATTGTAGTCTATTAAGTGTGAAATAGCATTGTCTAAGAAAACAATGCACATGCCTCAATTAAAATACTTCATTGCTAAAAAATGCTGATGATTATCTGAGCCTTTAGCAAGTTACACTCTTTCTGTTGCTGGAGGTTCTTGCCTTAGTGTTGATGGCTGCTGACTGGGATCAGGGTGGCAGTTACTGCATGTTGGGGTAGCTGTGGCAATTTCTTAAAATAAGACCACAATGAAGTTTGCTACATCAACGGAGTCTTCCCTTCACCAAAGATTTCTCTGTAGCATGTAATGCTGTTTTATAGCACATTCCCCATAGTGGAACTTTCAAAATTGTAGTCAGTCTTCTCAAACCCTGCCACTGCCTTATCAACTAAGTTGATGTAATATTCTAAATTATTTGTTGTCCTTTCAACAGTGTTTACAGCATCTTCACCAGGAGTATATTCCATCTCAAGAAATGAGTTTTTATTTTTTCATCCGTCATAAGCAACACCTCATCTGTTGGTTTTACCATGAGGTTGCAGCAATTCCGGCACATCTTAGGGCTCCACTAGTAATTCTAGTTCTCTTGCTATTTCCACCACATCTGCAGTTATTTCCTCCATAGAAGTCTTAAACCTGTCAAAGTCATCTATGAGAGTTGGGATAAGCTTTTCCCAAACTCCTGTTCATGTTGGTATTTTGATCTCCCCCCATGAATCATGACTGTTCTCAATGGTATTTAGAATGGTGAATCCTTCCCAGACATTTTTGATTTACTTTTCCTGGATACATCAGAGCAATCAGTATCTATGGCAGCTATAGCCTTACAAAGTGTATTCCTTATCATTGACCCATGTGCTGAAGAATGAATGTTGTGTTAGCAGGCATTAAAACAACATTTATGTCCTAGTACATCTCTGTCGGAGCTCTTGGGTGACTAGGGGCATTGTAAATGAGCAGTAATATTTTGTAAGTAATCTTTTTTCTGAGCAGTGGATCTCAACAGTGGTCTTAAAATATTCAATAGATCGTGTTGTAAACAAATGTGCTGTCATCCAGGGTTTGTTGTTATAAAGCACAGGGAGCGTGGGTTTAATATCATTCTTAAGGGCCCTAGGCTGTTCAGAATGGAAAATCAGCATTGGCTTTAACTTCAAGTCACCAACTGCATTAGCTTCTAATGAGAGAGTCAGCCTGTCCTTTGAAGCTTTGAAGCCAGACATTGACTTCTTCTAGCTATGAAAGTTCTAGGTCAGCAGTCTCCAACATTTTTAGCACCAGGGACCAGTTTTGTGGAAGACAATTTTTCCATGGACTGGGGAGTGAGGTGAAGGAGGGGGATGGTTTGGGGGATGATTAAAGCTTATTACATTTATCACTCGATTCTCCTAAGGACCATGCAACCCAGATCCCTTCCATGCACAGTTGACAGTAAAGTTCACACTACTAAGAGAAGAAGAAGATGGACTGCTTGCCTGCTGCTCCTCTTGCTATGCAGCCCAGTTCCTAACCCCAGGAGCTGGAGTCCCCTGTCCTAGATGACATCTTCTTATATAAGGCTGTTTTGTCTACACTGAAAACCTGTTGTCTAATTGTAGCCATCTTCATCAATGATCTTAGCTCCATATTCTGCAGCTTCTAAATCACCACTTGCTGCTTTTCACCTTGCACTTCTGTGTTGTGGAGATAGCTTCTTTCCTTAAGCCTCATGAACCACCAGGCACAGTGGCTCATACCTGTAATCCCAGCACTTTGGGAAGCTGAAGGTGGGTGGATCACCTGAGGTCATGAGTTCAAGACCAGCCTGACCAATGTGACAAAACCCTGTCTCTACTAAAAATACAAATATTAGCCAGGTGTGGTGGCAGGCACCTGTAGTCCTAGCTACTTGGGAACCTGAGGCAGGAGAATTGCTTGAGCCTGGGAAGCAGAGGTTGCAGTGAGCTGAGATTATACCATTGCATCCAGCCTGGGCAACACAGCAAAATTCCGTCAGAAACGAACAAAAAAACAAACCTCTTGAACCAACCTCTGCTAGCTTTCAGTTACTCTTTTGCAGCTCTTTCATCTCTCTCAGCCTTCACTGAATTGAAGAGAATTAAGACCTTGCTCTGGATTGGGCTTTGACTTTAGGGAATATTGTGGCTGGTTTAATTTTCTATCCAGACTGCTAAAACTGTCACCAGATAAGCAGTAAGGCTGTCTTGCTTTTTTATGCTTTGTGTGTTCACTGGAGTAGCAGTTTAAGTTTCCTACAAGAACTTTCCTTTACATGCCCAACTTGGTTCACTGTTTGACTGAAGAGGCCTAGTTTTGACCTCTCTTGGCTTTTGACATGCCTTTCTCACTAAGCACAGTCATTTGTAGTGTTTGGTTTAAAGTGTGAAATGTGTGACTCTTCCCTTCACTTGAACACTTAGAGGCCATTGTAGGGTTGTTAACTGGCCTTCTGTCAATATCGTGTGTCTAAGAGGATAGGAAGGCCTGAGCAGAGGAAGGGGGCGGGGGGGACAGCAGTCAGTGGAGCATTCAGAACACATACATTTATTGGTTAAGTTTGCTATCTTTTGTGGTAATGGTTCGTAGTGCCCCAAAACAATGACAATAGTAACATCAAAGATCCCTGATCACAGATCATTTTAACAGGTATAATAATGAAAAAGTTTGAAATATTGTACGAATTACCAAAATGTGACACACAGACCAGAAGTGAGCACGTGCTCATGGCTACAGACTTGTTTGACCTCAATTGCCACAGACCTTCTATTTGTAAAAGACATTATCTTTGGAGCATGTTAAAATGAAGTGCAGTAAAACAAGGTATGCTTGTATTTTTTTCCACGGTGAACATTGTCTATGAAACAAAGACAGTGGTGTTTTTATACTCCTTTCCTGGTGGTCTTTGTAAGGAGCACACGGAGATGATGATTATGGCCATTAGCATCTCTCACTTCTGCCAGGTCTAAGTGTTCATTTTATGAATCATCCCCAACACAACTTACATTCAGGTGTAAAGTGATGGCAGTTACTTTGTACAATTACATCTTATTTAGAGGTTTCATTCTTATTTAATCTTCAGATTTTGAATAGGTAAAGGAGTGTTTTGAAACTTAAAAATAACATTTTCTGGTATTAACAGAACATAGTTATTTGATTTGATGGTAAATACCATTTATTGGCTTGGGATAAGGCCTAAGGGACTGTGACAATAGTGGGTGGCCACGTGATCTACTGCTGTGGCTGTGGCAAGGTTCAGCAGGCTAACTGTGGGTCTTTAAACCCCAAGGAAGAGTTTTCTCTAGTCCTCCTAGGGGAAAACGGGCTAGGTCCAAGTGTAATGAATCTAAAACCTCTCACTAAGGACATTTCACTATTAGGACATGAAGTCCGCCTTTAATTTAATTTTTTTCTTTTTTGAGACAGTCTCACTCTGTCACCCAGGCAGGAGTACAATGGCGCAGTCTTGGTTCACTGCAGCCTCTGCCTCCTGGGTTCAAGCAATTCTCACCCTCCTTAGTAGCTGGGATTATAGGCACACACCACCATCCCCAGCTAATTTTGTGTTTTCAGTAGAGAGGGGGTTTCACCATTTTGGCCAGGCTTGTCTCTGACTTTGGAACTCAGGTGATCTGCCCGCCTCAGCCTCCCAAAGTGCTGGGATTACAGGCATGGAGCCACTGAGCTTAATTGATTTTTTGTTTTTTTTTCTAAAACCGGTGCTTGGATTTTGGTTAGCTGATATGGTGATCATTGGTGTCCCTAGTTACTGACATCCCTAGTCACTGTTGTTTCCTAGCCAACCTATATTTCACGCCTACAATGTGCCAGGCACCATGCTTCTGTGTAGGTGGGTGGAAGTAGAGTCTTTCCTTGCCCTGAAACACTGGGTAACTGTAAGCCCCTGAGCCTCTTCTCTTAGAAGGTCATCTTCACCTTCAGTTATCTCTTAGAATGCCACTTCTCTGGTCTGAACCCCAAATTACTGCCTGGTGTAAGAGAAGTGAACCACCCTCACTAGTGCTTCTGTCCCCATGTGCCCTCCGAAATGTCCTATTGCCCATTTTAAGAAATGGCCTTAGCTGTTGCTGTTGTTGAAATTGTCCATGCACCTTGTATATGGGGTCACATGGATCCCATGGTTCCTGCCGACATGGGTGATGCAGCATCAGTGGAACAAAGATATGTCTTTTTATTCGGGGGGGAAACGTGAGGCTTCATCCCTTTTTCTTTCTACCATCACTTATCCGCCTCTCCATCCTTCTGCTATGGTCTGAATGTTTGTGGGTCCCCAGAGTTTATACATTGAGATCTATGAATCCCAAGGGGATTGTATTCAGAGGTAGGGCCTTGGCAGGTGATTAGGTGATGAGGGTGGTGCCCTCATGAATGGGATTAGTGCTCTTGTAAAAGAAACTCCAGAGAACTCCCTTGCTCCTACAGCTGTGCGAGAATGCAGTGAGAAGGTGCCACCTGGGAACCAGGAAGGGAACCCTCACCAGACACTGGATCTGCTGGCCTTGATCTTGGGCTTCCAACCTCTAGGACTGTGAGAAATTTTGTGGTTTGTAAGCTGTCCAGTTTATGGAATTTTGTTATAGTAGCCCCAGTGCACTAAGGCACCCAGGCAATATGCTGGGTGCTGGGAATACCTGGAACAAAAAGTAATACAAATGGAATGTTATGTCAGAGGGTGTTATTGTCTTCTTTATATATTGATATGTAAAGTAACAAGATTCCTGTAAGGTATTTTTTTTCTACCAACAAGAAGGTAAATTGCTCATGCCTAAAATAGCAAATAAAGCTACAAGCAGGGCAGCTTCTGTTTGTGCTCATATAGATGATTAATAGATTCATTGAAGCTCTGTGGTCTAATGAAATGACAATATAGGAGTCATGAAAAGCTTGTATTTTTTTCAATTACTATTTTTAATTAACATGTCATAGTTGTACATATTTATGCGGTACAGCTTGGTATTTGGATACATGTATATAATGTGTTATGAGTAAATCTGTGTAATTAACATATCCAGCACATCAAACCTTTATTGTTTTATGTGTGTTAGGAACATTCAGAATCCTCTCTTCTAGCTGTTTGAAAGTATATAATAAATTATTGTTAACTGTAGTCACCTGCAATACCGTGGAACACTAGAACTGATTCCTCCTCCGTAGCTGTAATTTTGGAGGGGACTTGATGAATTCTTCCCCCTGCATCTGAACTAAGGCCAGTACCAGGTATGTGCCCCATGAGTGGGAGAGGCCCCCACACTGCAGGTGGAAGACAGGCCAGTATCCGCAGACCGTGTTCTTGCAGTTGATGCTCAGCAACTCACTAGAGCTCAAGTCCCCTTTGACATCCCTCATCCTAGTTTTTCTTCTTTATCTGACCCTGAAATACCTCTCCTGTCTGGCTCCTCTCTATTTCTAGGATCTCGTCCACTTTAGTTCAGGCCTTGGTCATCTTTCCCTTCCTTTCTGTTCTGTCTGCCTCCAAATAAAGAGAAGAGAAGAAACAACGTCGTCTTTATCATGCTCAAGTAACTTGAATGCACAGGCAAAAGGTATATCTCGGCCTGACCACTAGACTGTAGGACTTAATGGAGGGGTGTAAATTACATTCCAGCCAGCAGAGTCTTGTGAATATCTGCTTCTGTCTTAAACTTCTCTGCTGCTTTGAGAGTAGTTTGTATCTGGAGATTTAGGTGAATTACATCTCGGGCATTGAAGGAGTTTGCAGATGGGAACAAAGTACCACTATTGATAATAACCTGAGAGTTTGTGGAGAACACAAAAGGTGCTGGGATCGAGGTAAATGCCTGGATTTTGCAGAAGGCACCAAGAGATCCTAGACCTACACCGTACAGTGTGGTGGCCATAGGACACATGTGGCTGCCCAGCACTAAAAATGTGGCTGGCCTGAATTGAGATGTCCTCCTGGAACTGTAAGAACATGCCAGATTTTGAAGATTTAGTTTGAGAAAAGAATGTAAAAAAACTCAGTAATTTTTATGTTAATTACATGTTGAACTGGTAATATTTTGGATTTATTAGATTAAACAATTATCAAAATTAACTTCACCTGTCCTTTAAAAATATGGCTACATGAAAACTTAAGATAACATATATGGTTCACATTTGTGGCTTACATTATATTTGCATGAGATGGTGCCATTCTAGACTCTGTAATTCATTGATTTTGCTCCATCTCCTTGGCAGCATTCTAAAACATAGTGCGAAGCAGATGGTTATATACTTGTAGAAGAGAAAGTAGTAATAACTAAAAGCAAGAATAATTCCACTAAGAACAAATTATGCCAAACTGACCTCATTTTTTTTTTTTCTTTTTATAGGGTTACTTGGCTAGAAAATCAGAACACTTCTGTAGGTTTCTATCTGGATTTCCGTAACTCATTTGAAATTTGTCCTCTGATCAGCTCCAAGGCATTTTAGAGAGCATCGAGTTGTGGTTGATGACACGGCTCTGTCTGTAGCTGGGGAAAGTCGGTTTGAGACAGTGTCTCACTCTGTCACCCAAGTTGGAGTGCAGTCGTGTGATCTCGGCTCACCGCGATGTCTGCCTCCCAGGTTCAAGTGATTCTCGTGCCTCAGCCTCCTGAGTAACTGGGACTACAGATGCACGACACCATGCCTGACTGATTTTTTTTTTAAAGTAGAAACAGGGTTTCACCATGTTGGCCAGGCTGGTCTCAAAGTCCTGACCTCAAGGGATCTACCTGCCTTGGCCTCCCAAAGTGCTAGGATTACAGGCATGAGCCACTACGCCTAGCCCTCTGTTCTCAGTTCTTGATGGTTGTGTCAGGAACAGCCTGAGCTGTCTTCCAGCTTCCTATAGAGTTTGTTTCATTTCAGGAATGTGAGGGAACATACACTAGCCTCATTTGGGAAGAGATCAGGTTTGGTCAGGTTTTTAGTGCTCTAGAAGGTTCTGTCCCGTGAGCCCTAATCTGTTAAGTGATCTGGGGTTCATTCACTGAATGCATTTATGGAGTACTTATGTGCCCTGGCACTGTGCTAGGTGCTGGGATTGATTAATAAGATGTCATCCCTAACCTTAAATTTTCATCTAGGAGGAAAGAAAACAGCTTAAACGAAACCACAGTCCCTGTAGTAGCACCCCATTAGAGAGGCACATGTGTGTGGGGCACTGGGCCAGGCCAGGGACATCACCCTCAGCTCCGCTTGTTTGACGAGATCTGCTGGTTTAACCTGATCCTGATTTCTAACTCCTGCCGTTAAGAATGACTTAATTGTTGTAAAACTAAAATCATTATCTCTAATTGTTCATATCCCACAACTTAGCAAATTCATTTATGTGAGATTTTTCTGCAGCTATGGTAGAAAGCTTGGCAACGTCTGCTTTGAAAAATTTCCGGGACAAAATCATCCTGACACTGTTCCGTGGGGGGTGTACTGGCCCCAAGTACCAGAGTGGTCTTCAGACATCTCTCAAAGAACATTCTAACTTTGCCTACACGGTGTCTGTTTGGCTGTATCTCTACAGAAGTGAAGGATTCTACATTATAGTCAGGCATTTTGAATTCTAGCAAAGAGTTAGGAACCTACTGAGCTCTTTAACATTGAGGACGTTTGTTTTCTATTTGAGAGACCAAAATAGATGCCCCTTTCTTAACTAATAAAGACCCTAAGGTTAAAGAAACAAAGTTGCCTACAGATTGAGGGTTCAGAAGCCTGGCTGGCATGGCAAATTTCTAAATTCCTATGGCTCCAAGCTCCCTACCAGTAACAGTAGGAATGATCAAATGCCTCCTAACGGATTTGCCACACAGACCACTGCAACTGGACAGAGCACTGGCCTTTTTAGCATTCTTTTCTAATCAGCAACTGCAGACATTAAATGGTTTCAGTGTGCTTTTAGAGACTGCACACAAACTGTCTTTGTTCCCTGTGGTTCACCTTTTGACATAAAGAGCCAAATTCCACTTCATTTTAATGCTGAAACCCTTTCCCCAAGGTGAACATGAGATGTATGTATGTTATATATATGTTTACCCACTGTGCGCTCTAAGCTCCTTCCAAACCTGTGGAATGTGTAGGACTCTCATGTGATTCAGACCCTGTGAGGCGTAAAACCCAACCAGTCCTCCATCTTCGAAGAAAGAAAGAGGACCTTTTACACACACCGAAGATCGTCTCTTCCTTGTCTGTGAAACAGATACCATGTAGGCAAGGCTAGAATGCTCTTTGAGAGATGTCTGAAGGCCGTTCTGGTACTTGGGCCCGGTACACCCCCCATGGAACAGTGTCAGGACGATTTTGTCCTGGAAATTTTTCAAAGCAGACGTTGCCAAGCTTTCTGCCATACCTGCAGAAAAATCTCACATAAATGAATTTGCTAAGTTGTGGGATATGAGCAATTAAAGATAATGATTTTAGTTTTACAACAATTAAGCAATTCTTAACGGCAGGAGTTAGAAATCAGGATCCAGTGGATCTTGTCAAACGAGCAGTGCTGAGGGTGATATCCCTGGCCTGGCCCAGCACTCCACACACACGTGCCTCTCTAATGGTGTGCTGCTGCAGGGCCTATGGTTTCATTTAAGCTGTTTTCTTTCCTCCTAGATGAAAATGTAAGGTTAGGGATGACATTAATCTTTACTCCCAGCACCTAGCACAGTGCCTACCACGTTGCTATAGTTTCACCTCAGTTTTGCCTAAGTTTGCCGGCAAAGCAATATCGTCAGAGAGCTCTCCTTTCTACTCTTCAGCCATCCTCGTCTTTTGGATGACATTTGGTTCTGGAAGATTATTTCCCGGATTTAGGTGGCCCATCCATAGCTTTGCTTCCATCAGCTTGTGTCTTCCAAGTATGTAGTAAGTGGCTCTAGGCAGCATCCAGGTGGCAAGGAGTTATGCTAGACCGCCATGGAATCACCTTCATGACTGAGTAGCCCTCACATCTGTCACAGGCTCTGCTTCGGCTGAAGGATACTCCAGAGATGGCCACATGGCGTCTCACTGTATTTTGGTAGAGATTTTGTGAGGACCTCATGCATTACTGCCTAGTGCACTCTGCACTTTACAGACCTTTAACAATCTGTCAAAAACCTGCAAGGCAAGTAATTTGATTAAAAATATGAACAGTTAACTTAGGCAGAATTGAGGTAAAACCATAGCAACTTGATAGGAAATTCTGGCCAGTTTCTTCTCTAGCTTGACCTCTTTGTTATATGCTTAAATTTTCTCTAGGTACTATATTTTTAATTTTCTGTTTTTGTCTCATTCTTTTTGTTTCTGTTGAAAATATCTCACATATTCTTGGGAAAGAAGGCAGGGCTTAAGGTAAAATGAAAGGCTTTCTTAGTGTCATTTTTGGTTGGAAGTTGGTTGTGTTTAAACTCAACACCGGAAGACAGAAGTTATTTTTGACCTTGTTCAAACTTTATATTAAATGTCTACATCAGGAGTGGGCAATGTTTTTATTTTTTATTTATTTTGGTAGGTGAGAAAAAGTATTTGTGCACTTTTTTCACATGTGAAATAAAAGGTTCTATTGAGTCCTAGGGGAAAAAAATTAAGAATGATCTCTTTGAGTAGAAAGCCTCCAAGGGGGATTTAGTGCTGGTTTCAGGCCATGAATGTGGTTTGCTCCGGGCACAGTGGGTGGTCACAGGTGTGGTGCACACAGCACTTTCAGTCCCTGGCCTATGGAGGACTGCTGGAGGACATTTGGGGCTATCCCATTTCATCCTCAGAGCAGGGCTACAGAGTCTGTGATACTGTGGTTGCACTTTAGTAACAGGGGCATTGGTGCAAAGATGTACTCTTCGGGTTGTTTGGGGAGTGGAGGAGTGGATGAGGACAGGGACTGAGTGGTTCCAGAGCTTGGGGTCCCAGCATCCTCCTCAGTTTGTTCTTCCCTTTCCTGGAGTCTGAGGTCTCATCCCACCTGAGCTTGACAAGGCAGAGTAAGCATTCCCATGACATTTGCCATCCTAGGCTCCTGTCACCCTGCTGGATGGCTCCCAGAGTCCCCAAATTCTGCTTCCCCCCGGGCTGTCACTTCTATCAAGTCTACCTTCCCCCAAGACCTGGGAGGGGCTCTGGAAGGCCCCTGATGGGTTTTCCCTAGGACCTCCTTCTCCTGAAAGACTGAGTGATGTCTCTGGAACTTAGGCTGGCTGAGCTTTCCTTATCAACAAAGATTTCTCTCATTGCTGGACTAAATGGCAAATGCCTGTGTTGCAGAATCTTTCCCCAAAGTGGATCAGAGATGGAGTATCATTAGTAGCATCTCAAGAAATGTCAAATCTGGCAGAAGAGTATGAACGGGGCAGCTTTGGGCTGTGCCCATGGCAGTCTTTGGGCACACGTCAGGGCTTATGGTAGGGGGTGGGTGCTGTCATTTCTCTGGCAGCAGTCCCAGCCTTGCATACTTTTTGGGGGCTCAGTAAATAGTTGTTTATAGATTAGAAAGATCTTGGGGTGGAGGGATTTGTGAATGACGTGTGTTTACCATGTTGCCGAACCCATGAGGGAGAGTAGTGGGTAAGCAGACATCAGCTTAATGTGCAGTCCCATGTGACCCAGACCAGGCTGGGCTGCCATATAAAGTGGACCCTCTGTTGTTCTGGGGCATGGAGCGGGAGTCCAGTGGGGCCGGACAGTCATCTTTTGGTCCTGCATGCTGAAGCCAAGATTTTTTTTTATCTTGACACATACTGTCCTCACCCGTAAACTACAGTTGCTGTTGCTATTTCTGGCACCACCATTTTTATTTCTAATTTTGGGTTTATTTTATCATGTCTTGGGAGCTCTGAGCCTGCTCTGTGGTAGACTTAACCAGAGTCTATTCAGGGCACTCTCAGGGACACAGTGTTGGAAAATAAGGTCACTTCTCTCTCTAACACCGAAATAAACTGATAAATGCTTGTATGTGGAGTACAGGAGGAATGAGGTAGCCGGCCTTTCATGCTGGTGTGTCTGTCACTGTGCTGTGAAAGTGACTGGGACATGGACCTCGTGCGAACAGGGACTGACTGTGAGCTAAGACCTGGCATCTGCTTGTAACCATCATGCTTTTGTCATCCATTCTCTCTGGCTTGGAAAAGGCCCAAGCCACACTAGAACAGTGTCAGAGCTAAATTGGCGTAAGGCATGTCAGTTCTTCCTCGAAGGGTCCTTTCGGAGGACCCGCTTCAGTGGTCCAGGCTGTCCATCTAGTAAGAACACTTGGGATCACAGAGCTTCCTGGGCCTCTCTCTGCTGAGTGGGAATCAGGGGGACGGTGCAGGGTACTCCCTGGGGGACGCTGATGCACAGGTAGCTTTAGGAACCCTGGATATGAGTCAGTGCTTTGTAAACTGAAGCACACAGTCACCAGGAGGGCCATTCAAACAAATTGCCAGTTGCTCCAGAGTTTCTTATTCACTCAGTGTGGGGAGGGCCTTGAGATTTGCATTTTTCCTAAGTTCCCTGGTGATGTTGAGCCTGTCTAGGTGAAGTCCTCATCCGAAAGGTGTGTAGTGCTAGGTCTCTGTCCCGGGACATAAGGTTATAAAGGTGGATGTCTTGCAGAGAAAATGCTGCAAAGGGCATAAAGGATTGTAAAAGTTCTCCCAGAGAATATGACCTTTGATGCAACAGGCTTTAACCTTCTCATTCAGAATCTTCAGTGCAGTTCCTACTTTTAAAAATAACACTTCTGCTTAATAAGCCATGTATATGTGTGTTTTCCCTAACTACTTTACATTTTTCTTTAGTGTGTGTAGATTTTCATATGATTTGCTTTTGGGGCTATCATTTATTAAACATTTTAGACATTTGGAAGCAAACCTATTATGATCTTTATTTTTTATTTTAAAAGAAAATGTTTTTATAGCATATTCTGCTATAAATAAAATATTTATAAATGTAGCGATTATTAGAAATTTTTACTAACATCAACACTTTAGGCCATGAAAATGTACTTATGTCCTTGGATTTAAAAATATTTTTACAAAATAACTCTCTTAGGAATTGTAATTGTTTTAGTTAATGAGTTGTTTTAGTTGATGTTCTTCTTTATGTTCAGACAGCGTGGGCAGTTTTTGTTTGAGGTAACATTAAAGCTGGGCACAGTGGCTCACACCTGTAATCCCAGCAGCTTGGGAGTCTGAGGTAGGTGGATCACTTGAAGTCGGGAGTTCGAGACCAGTCTGGCCAGCATGGTGAAACCCTGTCCCTACTAAAAATAACAAAAATTAGCTGGGTGTGGTGGTGCACACCTATAATCCCAGCTACTCAGGAGGCTGAGGCAAGCCAATCACTTGAATACAGAAGGTGGAGGCTACAGTGAGCTGAGAGTGCACCACTGCACTCCAGCCTGGGTGACAGAGCGAGACTCCGTCTCAAAAAAAAAAAAAAAAAGAAAAGGCCTGAGGATTTCAAGTGAAATCTGGTTACATGAGTATTCTCTAATTAAAATATGTCCTATCTGGAAACTTAACTCTTGGAATATTGAACTATTCTGTATCATTCAATTCATCCTATTTATATCATTTAATTATATATTTGACCCATTTAATCTGAGTATCTTGTAAAAACAAAACTATCTAGGGTATCTTTTTATCAATTTTAGCATCTGAGAAATCTGATGTCTCTTTGGTGGATGTGGCCAGAGATAACTGGAACATGTGCTCTCATTGCCAGTTTGATGATTTTTTAACAATCTATGGAATAAATACTTTTAGAAAATGATTTTACTGGGCAAAGAGAGAGCCAGGAGTGAATGTAAAATTTGTATTATCGATTGTTGCATAACAAATGACACCAAAACTTAGTGACTGAAATGATACAGATTTTCTGTCTTCACATTCTGTGGGGATTCAGTGTCTTAGCAGGGAGTTTCTGCCTCAGGTCTCCCGGGAGGTTGTTCTCAGTTGTGGCTGGGGTTGCAGTCATATGGAGGCTGTACAGAGCCTGGAGGCTCCACGTCCAAGGTGGCTTAGCTGGCTCAGCTCCTTGACTGGAGAGTTGATGCTGCCTGCTGGTGGGGGCAGGGAGCTCAGTTCCACCCCAGCTATAGCCTATCCTGGTACTTCTTGGTTGCAGATCAAATTTTTGGCCAGGCAAGAACCTGAAGGAAGATTTTTCATAATGTGTCAGAGTGGCTAGCTACCCAACTCTACGTATTCATCATGTTTGCCCTGGGGTGCTGCCTCATGCCAGGAAGTGCTCCAGTCTGTCATGTTCTGTGTCCTCCAAGAGCTCACAATGCAACCGAGAGAAGGCTAAGCCCAGGGCCCATGAGAAGCTGGTGCAGTGAGCAGCATGGGCACAACCTGAATGAGGAAGGAAATGTGTCCAGGAAAAGCTTTCCTCAAGAAGGTCAGATTTGAGCTGAATCAGACATGCCTACCTTTTAAGAGAAGGTAGTGGTTAGCCAGGTGAAGCTATGGGCTGGAAGCAGGGAGTCGGGGTAGAAATTCAGGAAGGAAATGCTAGGCAGATAGAATAGACTCAGTTAAGGGACTGAGGCTCAAAACAGCACAGCAAGTCTGGAGAAGTTCAGCAGTTTACTTTTGCAGTGCCTTGGAAGATGATGGAGAAAGATGCCAGGACTAGAGATGCTAGTGTGGTAGATAAGGGAGTCAGTGCTTCTCCTTCTCAACTGCGCAGCTTGGCTGCATGTGCATCTTGCCCATCATGCACGTTTTCTCATTTCATTCCTCTACAAAGATCTGAGCATTTACAAGGCTTAAGGCATTATGATGCTTTATTGACCCCTGCAAGGTAGATATGTTCGCATTTTATATATGAGACTGGCTGAGGGATATTAATTGACTTGCCCAAGATGATGTGGTCAGTGAGTAGCAGGGCTGCTTCTGTGTGAAAACCTGAAAGTCAAGTTAAGATGCAAGCTAGTTCTTCATAAGAATCACTGGAGGCACATATTTTGTATAAAGACTACAGGGCTCCACCCTAGACTTACTTATGTCTAGGAGAAGGGCCTCAGGTACTCTTTACTATTGGTGAAGTTGAGAGCTCAGCTTTGCTTTTAACTTGAACTTAACATCAGTGAGGGTGGAAGAACTAAGGAAGAGAGCGTGCAGTTTATTTTCTGTATGTGCAGAGGGGCATGAAGTCCAGAGGATGTTTTTGTTTGGAAAATTGTGAGTGACGTTACAGCCCCAGTATCTTTGAAGAGATTTTCAAAGTCTCTAAAAAATAAATTGTGAAGAAAGATATCCGGAAGTGTCAGTATCTTGGAATCAACACGCAATTGGACTTTTGATATTTGATTTGATTTGACATTTTATGTGGATGAGTAGCTAAAAGGTACTAATGGGTATTTAATAGAGGTACTAGAATCAAAAGCTAATAAATACGTGAATACAAAGGCCAGACAAGTAATAATGTGACAGAGTTCCTCAGGACTACAGAAAAACATGAAGGATAAAATTACTAAGAATTATTCAAGAGTCGTTGTTAAGGATTGCTCTGTATGTCATAATGTTCTGTTTTAAACTTTTCACATGTATTTGGTCATTTTAATCCTCAAAACCAAAAACGTTATTATTTTTGTATTTCACAGGGCTATAGAATTTGAAAAAATGTGTAATTTAGTTAATTATTATTTTTAAATGCTCAAACAAATGTGTTTAATTTTTTAATATCCTTATAATTTTTCTGCCTGTTCTGTTATTTAGTGTGGAGTGATAAAAGTCTTCACTTCTGATTGTAGATTTGTCTGTTTCTCTTTTCAGTTCTACAAACTTGTATTTCATTTAATTGAAATTCTATAGGTGCATGCACATTTAGAACTCTCAGGTCTTTGTAATAATTGACTCTTTTATCATTATGTAATACCTGCTCCTTATCTTTGGAAGTGCTTCTTGTCTTAATTAAGTTTACTTTGTCTGATATTGAAATAGCCACACAAGCTTTCTCATGATTAGTGTTTGCGTGGTATATATACATATATATTTTTTTAATTCCTTTATTTTTAACATACCTCATCTCTATCCTTAAAGTTTGTCTCTTATGTTGTATGGTTAGAGATTTCTTTTTTTTATCCAGTCTTGACAAACTTTCCCTTTTAACTGAAGGGTTAGTCCATTTACATTGGTTGAAATTTACAGTGATATTATACATTGGTATGGTTGATTTTTACATCTGTTGCCTTATTCTTTGTTTGATCTGTTTGTTCCTTCTTTCTGACTTCACTTTGACTTAAGTAATTTTTAGCATTTTACTGTGTCTCCTTTGCATTTTAACCAAGGTTTGTTTTTATTTTTTACTGGTTGCACTAGGGGTTAGATCGATCAATCGATAGATAGGTAGACAGACAGACAGACTGACCTTGGCTCATTCATAGACAGATAGATAGACAGACAGACAGTAGAATCACCATCTACATTGAATGCATATTTTACCACTTCACATTAAGTAAGAATCTTGCAACTGTTTATTTTCCTTTATCCTTTTCCTGTCCTTTGTGCTGTTTCCTATTTTACTTCATTTGTTGTAAACTTCACAATACATTATTTTTTACTTTTCAGCCAATATCTTTCTGTAAATATAAAAAAAAATATAAATCCACACATTTGCCATTTCTTGTGCTCTTCATTTCTTCTGAGAGCTAATTTTTTTCATTTAGTACTATTTCCCTTCAGCCTGAAGAACTTTCTCTGTTATCATAAGGTAGGTCTGCTGGTGATTAACTTTCTTAGCTTTTACGTAGCTGAAAACTTAATTAATTTGCCTTCATTTTGTTGCCAAGCATAGTATTCAAGGTTGACAGCCTCCTTTTTCTTTCTTTCAGCATTGTAAATATGTTGTGCCATTCTGGCCTCCCTTGTTTCTAAAAAGAAGTTGGCTATCATTATTATCTTTGTTTTCCTGTATGTTATATTTTTCTTGTCTTACTGCTTTAAAAAAAATTTTCATTTATGTTTCAGCAATTAGAGTATGTTATGCTGTCTGCTTTGAGTTCATTGATCTTCTTGGCTGATGTTTTTTCCAAATTCGATACATTTCTTCTACATTTCTTCAAATATTTTCAATCCTATTGTTCCCTTTTCTCTCCTCTCCTCTAATTGCCCATATATTTTATTGTTTGATATTATCTTGCAGGTTGCTTGTACTTAATTTCTTTCCAGTTGCTTTTCTCTCTTTGATTTAGTAATTTTTTTTTCATTCTACAAAGTCCAGTTAGCTAGCCATTCAATAAATTTTTAATTTGAAATATTATATTTTAGTCTTGTATTTTATTTAGTGCTATTTTGCAGTTTTTATTTCTGTCCAAAAATGTTCCATCTCTCCTCCTATTAGATTTTTTAGTTGCATGAATGCCTTAATGTATTTGATGTAGTTGTTCTAAAGTCCTTCACTAGCAAGCTCACAAAAGGAGTCATTTGTGATTCTTTTGTTCTTGACTGTGTTTATTTTTACTTCTGGGTCATATTTTCCCATTTTTAAATATGTTTTGTAATTTAAAAAATTTTTGTTTTTAAATTTTTAAGTTGTATTCTAGGTGTACCCAAAATCGTAATATTTGTTTCATTTCTCAAGAGTACAAGCGCTCTCTTTTTAGTGGAGATAAGGGTAAGGAGCTGTATATCCACATCCCTCAACATTTAGTTAAGGTTGGAGTTACACTTTAATTAGATTGAGTTCACCTAATCAGCCTTTTAAAAAAAAGTCTGTCAGTATCTCAACTGGGAGAAAGTTGGTCTACAATTTTAGATCTTTGATTTCCTGTTGGATTAAAAGATTGAAGCATCATGAGAATATATGGGCTACATGATTTCTCTCAGCCTTTTGTCTAATTTGGGAGGCTGGGGGGAAGGTGGTGGTAGATTAGAAGGCTTATTAGGAAAAGTAATTTGCTTTTGCATTTGCTCTTCTACCTTCCAATCTGTCCCACCAGTCCATGCCATTGTCTAAGGCTTGTCAGTCTCTCTTCATTATTGCAAGTCTCTCTCCAGTGGCTTCTTCCTCCTGATCCAGACTGGGCAGTCCTCAGATAGGGAGGCTGCTGGGGCTTTCAGCTCACCTAGGAAGGGCTTCTTTCTTCCTAGCCTTTGGCTTCTTTGCGTTTATTATTACTTTCCAGGCCCATAGAAAAGTAACTTTTTATTTTGTCCAGGTCAAATGCTTTGTTGCCATAGGGTGGAAGGCTTTTTTGTGCTTCTAACTGGACACACAAGTCTCATATGCATTTTTAAATCTAGTACCCTAAACTATAAAGTGTCAGTGAGTTCTCTTGTCCCCTGGATGCTGATTGGGTTTCAGCAGTTGGAAGCACTTGGTGACCATCAGTGCCCAGTTGAATGTGTTAAGTGACATTCTTCTAGTTTTTCTTTTATCCAAGTCTAAAATCTGTGGTATCTGTGCTA
The DNA here is from genome assembly GCF_049354715.1 of Callithrix jacchus. Classification (NCBI taxonomy): domain Eukaryota; kingdom Metazoa; phylum Chordata; class Mammalia; order Primates; family Cebidae; genus Callithrix; species Callithrix jacchus. Next base: position 14,313,802 of record NC_133517.1, read on the forward strand.
TTCTATTGGGTCACCGCTGGTTACTGATACCTGCCAATCAAATAGGATATCTGAAAGGCAGTAAGTAATAATAATAATAATAATAATAATAAAAATAAATAAAACAAGCATTGCTCTGTAGGATTTGCCCTGAGACACTCTTTTTTAGTTATGGAACTGCCCTATCACATGTAAGCCAGAAAACATGAAAAGTTAAAGATACATACACAAACTTGATTTGTAGCATTACTACTGCTTATGGTTTAAACGTAACTGATTATTTACTGTTTCAGATACCGTATCAGTGTTGTTACATGTATTGTCATTTAGTAGTCTGAACAACATAGAGTAAAACTGAGATTCCAAGTTGGGGTTGACTGTAAAATATACACCTTTAACCACTGTGCTACTTTTTTCAACCAAGCTGATTAATATTATTTTATCTAATATCTACTATATTGTGGGCACTGATTTGAGAGTGAACTATAAGAGAATTTGAGATAATTTGATTTGAGAGATGGATATAAAAGAAATCAAAGACCGTGGAACATATAGTTTTGCTGGTGAAGTTAGGCTTATATAAAACAACCAACCAGTGCTACAAAACACCATATAACAAATACTGTATTTTATGGAGCAAGTTGTACTTTTTATCTTGCAATATAGTATTATCATTAAGATAGCAAAGTTGTCTTTAATGTAATGGAGGCATTAATTTGAAATTTATTCAGAGTGTTAGTATTTCTTGACCAGTCATTTATATTGACATTAATTTCCCTGAAGTTCTGAAGAGAACATATAGCAGACATTAAATATGGAAAGTTTAATCTGCAGGGAAACCTTACCCTAATTGCTAGCACTCCACTTGCTGGGGAGCCAGTGTTGAGGGTTTCTGGGGTGCGCAGGTGAGAAGGAAGCTGTGAGCAGCATCCTGGGGCGCTGTTGGTGCTAGTCTCTCGATCCTGCTAGTGTAGCCTGGTTCTCCCTTTCATCAACACAATGATTTATATTGAGCCTGTTCATGCACAAGAGCTTTACTGGTGAGAAAGACCTGACTCTGCTTCTATTCTGAAAGCTAAATGTCCTTTGACATGAGAAGTAAGAAGCGCCCAGTAGACATGCCCTATGCCGTGGACAAACCATGCTGGTATTATTCTAAGCAAAATAAGCCAGTCAGTAGGACAAATACTGCATAATTCTGTTTACACAAAGTACCTAGAGTAGTCAGCAGTGACCGAAAGTACAACAGTGGTTTCCAGGGGCTGTAGCAGGAAAGAAGTCGGGGTGAATGGGGGTACAGAGTTTCAGTTTTGCACGATGAAAGGGGTTCTAGAGTTGGGTGGTGGCAATGGTCATACAACAGTGTGATAGTACTTACTCCACCCACTGTACACTTCAATATGGTTAAGTTGGTCAGTTTTACATTATATACATTTTACCTCAGTTAAAAAGACAAAATCATATAAAACATGATGTCTCAATAAAATTTATATTTCAGCCTTTAAAAAAAAGTATCCGGTGGATTCTGTTACATTTTACTAAGATTATGCTTAATTTTTTGTAGAACAGCAGAAAACATCAGTATTGGTATTGGCATTGTTCTACACTTGCTTATTAAGGAGATGAATAGCTTTTCTTAGGGAAAGCCAAAAGTAGAAATTCTTTGGCCTGAAATCATTGCCACCTGCTCTGGAAAGCACTTGAAGAAGGCTCCAATTATACTTCTAGACAAGAAAGCCCAAACACAGGGGGTTGTTAGACAGTGATTAGTCTCTCCAAGGGCAGAAAAACAATGTGGGAAAGCCCTGCCCTTGCAGGTGATGAGCCCCAGGAGCCTGTGTGTCTTTCAGACAGATTATATGAGACTTAGAGTCCCTGCATCTGATGTTGAATGTATCATGGAGACTAAGTTTTTAAGGAAAAAAAGTAAAATAAAAGAGAGACGAATTTCAGCAGAACTCTATAATACTTGGAAGGATGGAAAACTGCCAGTTTATAATCATAGTGGAAAACAGAAATTTGTTGACTTAATTTCTTGGCGTGGTATTCTAGGGTTACTTAAGTACTATTACATAATTTTTATTTTTATTTTTCAAGCAACACAGTGACTGATTTAATAGATAGCCATTTAAAAATAATAATTTAAAAGATCAGCCTTCAGATAAGATAAATGCTTTGTGCCTTAGGTTTTTGTGAGTTCCCTACCCCAGTGTTTTTACTTTACAGAAGTATTTGTTAGGGTATCAGCTAATTAAGGATTCTGCATGGGAAAGTGTGAGCAGCTCCAAAATACATGTTTTTTGCAACAGTTTCTGCTGGACAAAGAAATACAGTGACTTTGGAAGAACTGAGCTGATGAAAAAGTAAATATTTCCCTGAGCTGATGAAAAAGTAAATATTTCCCAATGTATTTAGGACTTAATGAATCTCAAGTGCTGTCAAGTTTAAACTTTTTTAAGGAAGGTGGCCCCACCATTCTCTCCTGCCTAGAATAGCACAGTGAGTGGTCCCACAGCATATAACGGAGTTACCCTCATTTACATTCATACCTGGGGATCTAAATAGTAGTCCCATCTAGCTGCCGCTCACATTTTGGCTGGGAACTTTGCTATAAACTCTGCGTTTGCTTTGTTATGGTTTTCATCTTTTCTAGATGAGTTAGGATCTCCACCTTTTGACACAACCATTGAAATCCTGGAAAATGACATTATTAATTAGATCATATCCAGTCAGTCATGTGCTAGCTTTGAAAATGTGTGTTTGTAAAATAAGCTGTGTCTGAGTACCATTTTTAGGAGCGTTAAAAATGAAAATGTGAGATGTGTAGCACTCTTTTTTTTTTTAAAAAAAAAAAGGTATTATTTGCCACCAGGTGTATTTATCCTTAATTTGCAACCAAGTATATTTTTCCGTAAAAAGACTTTGTGACACTGACGTTGTAGTAAGCACTTACAGGTTTTTCCATTATGGCATTTTTTGAAATTTCTATCTTGGTGTAACATTTCTTTGACCATATATGGATTTGCTAAGTGTTATTTTTTATAGAGAATCAATGAACAAAAGTGAAGTGCTGCATTTGAGTAAATTTAATGAAACTTTGAAGAGTGTGCTTTTCTTTCCTTTTTCTTTCTTTTTTTTTTTTTTTTTTTTTTTTTTTTTTTTTGGTAAAACCCAGAGAAATATACAGATCTGTTTCAGCTCAGTCCAAATAAAAATAAATAAGTAATTAGAATGCATAAAAGGCTTCTTTTTAAGCTGTCTTTTTTCATAGCTTGTGGGGAGCATTATAGAGAGGTGATTATGGGCTTATTAGTTTGAACCTCAGAAAGATGTTTCTAATTGTATAAGCCTGGCTTTTTTGGAAAGAAAAGGAAAATTTTCTGATTGTTTGGAAATCGATCTGTAACCAAAAAGGGGGATAGAAGGAACTTTGTTAAGTGACTCCTCTGTGCCTGGCATTTTTACATATATTATTTTGTTGGTACACATTCCTGGAAAGTAGGCATTATTTCTCTTTGTTGATGAAAAAATGAATTGCCCAACTTGATTTGTCCAAGGTACATTATGAATAATAGTGGCAGGACTTAAACCAACTCTGCCTTACTCAGTGCTGCTGATGAACAGCCAGCCAGTATTGACTGAATGTGTGTGTTGTGCCAATTCCTTTGTCCACTTTTTTTTTATAATAAATTGTTATTTGATTCTCACAGTGACCCTTGGAAGAAGGGGCTATAATTCTCTTTTTATAGATGAGGAGGTTAAGTTAGTTCCTCAAGGTCACATAGTGCCATAGAGGCAGCCTTTGAACTCAGTTGACTTCAGACTTCCAAAGAGTACATTAGCTAATCGTTTTGGTTCCTATAGTGTATCCCAACTTAAGGCAGCCTAGATCCTTTAGACAGTTGCTCACCTTCTGTCTTCTGTAGACTTATAATAAGGGTATTTGCCTGGGCTTAAACTATATCTGCTGCATAACCCATGTTGATACACTGCAGACAAGACATAAACAACATGGCTCACTTACTGCCTTGGGATCCCACTCATTCAGAAATATCTATGAAGTGTCACATCCTGAGCCACATCCCAGTGATTAAGATAACCAGGCAGGGGATTGTGGTTTAGTGGGAAGATACAGCTTTAACTAACCTTTATATCTGGGGCAAATGTTTTAATGGAGGCAGCAAGGCACCATGGGCATGAAGGAGAGAAGTGATCAAAGCTCAGAGAGGTCAAGGGAATGCTTCTGAAAGGCAGCACTGTCTGAACTAGGGAGGCATGGGCTGAAAGTCTCCAGACTCACAGCAGGAGACAGGGGTATTTCAGACAGTGGGTAGCATGTGTCCAGTGGGAAGGCAAGAAGCATGGCCTGATGAGAGGGTGCTGCAGTGCTTCTGAAGAGCTGAGACAGAGCAAATGGGGATGCTGGTAGATGAGACTCCATCCATATCGACCTTGTCTGCCGTCCTGGGAGGTGTTTGGTCTTGATCTTGTAGGTGATGAGGAGCGGTGAAAGTGTAACGATTACAGGTGTGAGGGCACGAGGGCATGGTCATAACTGGATATGAGAGATTAATTTTGCTGAAAGGCTGGTATTGGGAGACAGGTTGTGAGGCGATGGTAATGCCTGGGTGTCACACTGAAATTAATTTTGGATGAGACTATTACTAAATTTGTAGCTGCTGACAGGTGTCCCTACCTTAGCAGGCAGTCCATTCAGATTTGAGTTTGTTCAATTGCCACAATATTCTTATCATGAGCTGTATAACCTCTCTGTAACTTCTGCTACTCAGAATGATGTCTCTTCCTCCACATGACGGGCACTTCTCTAGTTGATTTAAATATTTTTAGGTGCATGTCCTATCCACCCGTGCCTCAGTTTCTCAGGATCTGCTAGTGCTCAGCACTCTCATCAATTTGGATTGTATAGGAGGTACATGGCCTTTCCAGACTCATGCATCATCTTAGTGGGGGCTTGCAACACTACATAAGATTCTGGCACCTTCACCTGGGCTTTAGAAGGGGGCTTGTAATGTGTTCATTTACAGTGTTACAGAACATCCCCTTTACCCCTGCTACATGGGATGACCGGTTGAGTACAGAGTAGTGCTTGTCTATATTTGTACTGAACTCAATGCTCCTGATAGCGTAGCCTATAATTTCACTAGTATTTATGCCATAGCTAACAGTTGAGAGATAAACTCAAACTTGCAGGCTTTTTTAACGTAAAATAGTTGATGAGTTTCTACTGTGGATTGCATTACTTACTTTTTTTGGATGATGTATTTGTAAAGGCAAATACTCTTTTTTACTTAATCTTGGTGTCCTCTTCCATCTAGTGTAGCGACTGACACATGCCAGCCCATCAGGAAATAGTTGTTGAATCCATGTAGTTTGATTATTATTTTGACCTGCATTTGACATTGGTACTATAAAGTTGTTCTAGCTTAGAACATTTGGAATCATGATTCTATTGTATGTCATTTTAGTCACTGTCAACCTTGAATCATCTGTAATCACTTTGATAAGCCTGTCTTATGTCTTGCTTACATTATAGATAAGAATGTCTGGTAGACTCAGAGACAAGCCTTGTGGATGCTTAAGAGTTGTTTCCCACTTAGTATATCAAAGTGTTTTTAAGAATAGTTTTGGGGTTGATTTGTAATCTGGTCTATAATTCTTCAAGTTTCCACACTTAACTGTTTTTTTCTACACATTTTTTGGTAAGTCTTTGTTACCCATGCAATGGGTGGGTTCAATTTCTTGGTGGGTGACAGTTTAGTGACCACAACTGGATTTAACAAGGGATTTTATTACTTGCAAGAAGTAAGGACACCAGGATAGTTCTCAGAGCAGAGCCTTCCCTAACTATGGTGAAAACGGCTTTCATTAGGCTGGTTAGCTGTCATTGTATGAAGAGGTAAAGGCAGTGCAGGCACAGTTGCTGGTCATGTTTCTATATATTCAGCTTCTACATAAGATCAAGCTCCTACATGTGGTCATGCTTCTACATACGTTATATGTGATGAAAATTGCACATAAACTCCTTCCCAGGCAGGGTTTTTAGTAGGGTGATGAGGAGAGTTTGTCAGAGTTCATCTTCAACTCAAGCATCCCTGGATCCAAAAGGAGAATCGCTTGAACTGGGGAGGCGGAGGTTGCAGTGAGCGGAGATCACACCATTGCACTCCAGTTTGGGTGACGAGAGTGAACTCTGTCTCAAAAACAAAACAAAACAAAAACCAACACGAACTCAAGGTGCAACAAGGACAAGTGGGTCATCTTTCAGTGTTTACCTGAAAACCCAGGGACCCCGGGCTACATCTTCTCTCTCCTGTATGTCACTCTCCATGGATTATCAAGAAGTTTAGAAAGTTTATCCTTTTATGTTGAAGACATTTATTGTAGAATAAATAGGATTAGAACACATTTTGAAAATCTATTATAAGGTCACAACTTTGGGAGGCTGAGGCGGGTGGATCATGAGTTCAACAGATCGAGACCATCCTGGTCAACATGGTGAAACCCCGTCTCTACTCAAAATTCAAAAAATTAGCTGGGCATGGTGGCGCGAGCGTATAATCCCAGCTACTCGGGAGGCCGAGGCAGGAGAATTGCCTGAACCCAGGAGGCGGAGGTTGCGGTGAGCCAAGATCGCGCCATTGCACTCCAGCCTGGGTAACAAGAGCAAAACTCCATCTGAAAAATAAATAAATAAAATTAAAAAAAAAAAAAAGGTCACAACTTATTAGAAGTTGTAGAAAAATGGAATAATTTAGGTTCCTTGTAAGTGGTATTATTGACTATTGGTTTTTCTTTTTTAGTGGTCTCCAGCTACTTAGCCATGATCGATTGCTATAATCCTTATTAAGTATTTGAAGATGTTGAGTACCATCCACTGAAAGAGTCCCAGGGCTGATTGAGGAAGTTTGTGAATATTAAAAGATGGAGATGGCCAGACACGGTGGCTCAGCCTGTAATCTCGGCACTTTGGGAGGCCTAGCCAGGCGGATCACGCGGTCGAGATATTGAGACCATTGTGGCCAACATGGTGAAATTCTGTCTCTACTAAAAATACAAAAATTAGCTGGGATTGGTGGCACGTGCCTGTAGTCCCAGCTTCTCTGGAGGCTGAGGCAGGAGAATTGTACAAACCCGGGAGGCAGAGGTTGCAGTGAGCTGAGATCGCGCCACTGAACTCCAGCCTGGAGACAAGAGCGAAACTCTGTCTAAAAAATAAAAATAAAAAAATAAGATGGCGACACTGAGTTTTGTTTTTTAAAGTACTTTTGTGAATTACAATGTATATGTAACTAAATATACTGACTTTAAGCATATGGTTTAATGTATTTTCACAAATATGTCAGTTATGCACCCACTACCGCAGTCCTGGGTAGAACATCTGTATCACCCAAGCATGTTCTTTCTGGTGTCTTTGCCGTCAGTCCCTTCCCCCACACTCTGACCTTGCTGATCACTGATCTGCTTTCTATTGCTCTAGTTTGCCTTCCTCTAAAGTTTTCATATTTTGGGGATTGTACATGCAGTCTTTTGCGTTGGCTTCTTTTCCATAGTACAATGCTTTTGAAATTCATTTACATTTTTGTACATATCAGTAATTGTTTCCTTTTTATTACTTAGTAGTATTCCCTCCTGTGATACACCACAAATTGTTTATCCATCTACCAGTTGATGGACATTTGGATTCTTTCAAGTTTGGGGTTATTATGAATAAGGCTGCTGTGAACATTCTTGTTCAAATCTTTGTGTAGAACCTGTGTGTTTAAATTGCTCTTAGGTATATACCTAGTAGTAGAATTGCTGGGTCATATGGTATGTGCTTAACTTTATAAGCAACTGCCAAATTGTTTTTCAAAGTACTTGTAACATTTTAAATTTCCAACAATCATTGTGTGAAAATCCAAGTTGTTTCATATCCTTATAAATACTTGATATTTTCAAGCCTTTTTAAATTTAGCCATCTTATTTGGTATGTAGTGGTCCTTTTTTCCTTCTTAATATGGTTGTTTGGCACTTAGTTTTAATATCGTTAGTGAGTTTATAAAAAGAAACATAAGGAAAAGATAGTGTTGCTTTTACAGTTTCTAGAAAGATGTTCTTAATGGATATTTTGTTTCCTGACTGTGTGTGCATGCACATGCACGTGTGCTTGTTTGGGGCATGCCTGGAGGAGTTCTTCTGTCATCTGATGGCCGGGTTTCATTTATCTTACCTTGCTTCCTTGCATATATACTCTTTATGTCCGAGGAATCTGTCAGTTCACATTCCCCGGGAAAACCAGTTGTGGATTTACTAACTACTCTAAAGACACACTCACAGTTACACTCTCATCCCATGCAAACCTTAACTCCAGTGCTGCTCTGAAGGCCTTCCTTGGTGACCTCTGTCATCAGCCCACAGGGAGCAGGACACCATCTGGTGCTTTTCAGTTCTCATGCACCTAGCCCTGTGCAGCAGTACGTAGTGGGGGAGTCAACACATGACTTGTTACCAAGCTGCTGACCTGGCTGACCCAAGTGCTCTGTAGTGGTTCTAGGGTTTCAGTGAATACAAATTCAGTCTGAACTGATAGATCTAATACTAAATCATTTTGAAATTCTACTTTCTTTTTTATTTTATTTTATTTTTTTTTTGAGATGGAGTTTCGCTCTTGTTACCCAGGCTGGAGTGCAATGGCGCGATCTCAGCTCACCGCAACCTCCACCTCCTGGGTTCAGGCAATTCTCCTGCCTCAGCCTCACGAGTAGCTAGGATTACAGGCATGCGCCACTACGCCCAGCTAATTTTTTGTATTTTTAGTAGAGACGGGGTTTCACCATGTTGACCAGGATGGTCTCGATCTCTTGACCTTGTGATCCACCTGCCTCGGCCTCCCAAAGTGCTGGGATTACAGGCGTGAGCCATCGCACCCAACCCGAAATTCTACTTTCAAAGCTGCTTATGTAAGCTTTGAGTATAGAATACCTACATTTTGCTTGAGAGAGTCCATAAATCTACTTGAAAATATGTTGCAGCAAACCTATGATTATGATATGACTATGTGTAAGACAGGAAAACTGTATAATATTTCTGTATTAGATTTATCTAGGTTAGACAACCTAAGAGTATCCCAAATTTTGTTTCAGATTTCTCATGGGCATTCATATTTTAATCTACCTTTATCAGTGAGGCATAAGGCAGAGTACGCTCTTAATAACTATGAAAGTTGGGTTGACTCATAATGTGATCATGCTGTGTAGAAATGTTTTTTTTAATTTATTTACACTAAAATAGATGAAATTGTAAACTCTTAAGAGGTTATTTAAGAAATTAAAGATCCATTATGATCTAACAGGGCACTAGATTTACACCTAGAAAGTCTTCGAATCTGGAGTTGGCTTAGCTCTGTGACTTTGAAATGGTCACTTAACCACTCTGGGCTTTCTTTTTCTCATCGAAATGAGTCAACTGGAGCAGATGACTATACCATCCCTAAGTTGCAAGCATCTGTGCTATGAGTTATTTGTATTAGGATCGTTTTGATTTCACATGGCAACTTGGAAGATAAATCCAGTCTTGAATTTTCTCCATATGTGCTATTACTCCCTGTCTCAATCCCAATTGAGTGACTTTTCTATCTGTGAATTCATTCTAGTAAGTGTTTCGTTCTTTGCTATTTTCTCCCTTTCAAAAGTGTGAGAAGGATAAGGCAAAAATCATGAGAAAAATGAAGAGAGATTTTAGATATAATTTTTGGCTAAAACAAAAAATATTGGTTGTAAAATATTAAAATATAGAACATTTTGCTTTGTTATTATGTGTCACAATCAAATTAATATTGGCCTAAACATATTTTAAATGAATATTTCTCTAACATAATAACAGCACATGATTTTATTAGTTTGAGTTTATGGAAATTCCATATACTTCAGCAGGCAAATAAAATACTACCTTACACTTCAGGTATTAAAGCAATAAAAAAGAACCAGGGAAGCTGGAGTTTTTATTTCTATTTTAATCGAATACTACTTTTGTTCTTGTTTAACCTTGTTAGGTAATGGGACAGCAGAAAGTAGGTTTTTTGAAAGTTTTAAAACTGAGTGGAAAGTATCAATCTTAGTTGTTATTTAAATGGACATTTTCAGGCTTTCTTTGTACTTTTTGAAGCTATACAAAATCTAGGTCAGGATTTGCAGCCTTCCCAACAAATGTTTAGAGTATCATTCATTACACATCGCTCCAGAAAGGAGATGATAGTGCTGAGGACGCTGGCATAGATCTTAATGAAGTAGTTTTTAGCCATTATCTGTTGGAGTCCCAAGTGCCTCTTTAAAATATTTTTCTGTTGGTTACTCCCATAAACCTGAAAAATATACAGTAAATCTCAATAAAGAAGATATCTATTGCAGTCAGGGTACTTCCTTCCCTGTCTGTTGGCTCCTGCTTTTGAGTAAACAAAGCCGCAGTCATTTGGACTGATGGTATCTGACAAAAGCAGATGCTGGAAAAGAAGACAGTTAAGATTTTCAACACAGGATTTTCTTTAGCATTGCCAGCTGTCCCGGTAACTATCACTTTCATGACTCATCCCAGTATCTCCAAGAGCAGTGAAAGCAGAACATGTCCAGCAGAAGCGGCTTTCCTCCAGGAGCCTGGGTTTCGTTCCCCTTTTGTAAAAAGGAGTCATGTTGTTTCTGGGCCCAGTCAGTGTTAATTTTCCCTGATAATGAAACAGTCTCTACTTGAAATTTGGGACTGCGAGGCTGTCAAGATCTGTCCTTAATCCAGGAAAAAGAAGCCCAAGACCAGCGGAAATGTGTGCTTGTTTGTGACCTTGGGTCTGAACTGCATTTGGAGGACACAACGAGCTACTGGACCCGTCCTGTGGTATCTTCTCCCTTTGCAAACATTAACGGTGTTTCTGGGGGACAATGTACCTGTTTTCCTACCCAGTTTTGCAGTTGTTTTTGAGGAAGCTCTATCATTTCTTACCTGATTCTGTGAGCTAGAAGGATTGACACGTCCTTTCTGGGATGTTGAGTATGAAGTGGTGTGAAGCTACGGTTCCCAGGCTGATGGCAATACGCAAGCTTTCGTTTAGTTTGTTTTCCATTGAATACATGAAGTTGGCGCCATAGTGGGATTTTTGTTTCCTTTTGGAATCAGTCTTAAAGTTTCTTGGAGCAGCTGAATTAGAAATGGGCTTTGAATCCAATTTATCCTTAGATAAATATAATGTCTGTGATTCAAGGAAAATCAGTTTCTTTTGAATGATACCTTTTAATCACTTTTATTCTCCAGCATAATTTTTAATCTTTATCTTTTTCCTTTTAGAAATCTCCAAATTGGACATTCAGAGCAGCATTCTTATTCTTTCTACATCTTGAATTAGAAACTACCAAGGCTCTGTAAGACCTGATCCAATAAAAGGTAATTACACTAAAAATCTATTATTAAAATCATGTATAAATCTGGTTATAAAGTAAATATTATCCTTTATATGTTGAGCAGAATTTAGGTATTCCCCAATTTTTTCCACCTTTTTCATTCTTAAATACTTTCCCTTCCCTCCTTCTTTCTTCGTTCCCTCCCATCCTCCCCACTTCCTTTACGTATATTCATTTAGCAAACTTTTATGGACTCTACCCTGTGCTGGTCACTGTTCTAAGCACACACACTTTATTCCAACCTTCCATGCCCTGGCAGGAATGGGGAGATTGGCAGAAACCACCCTTGTGGAACTGGCTCCCCAGCTTCTGTGTCGGCTGCTGGAGGGCAGATGCCCTGCCATTGGTCTGGCTGAGAGGCTGATCCCAGCACCTGCCCCACGTTCACTATCACCACTGGCCCTGAAATGCTTGGGTGTTTACTTGCAGTGGCGTTTTTTCCTGAGAATTCTGACACTCAGTGGATATTTAATTTCCCCAAGTCGGATGTTAGAATTATAATCACTCGGGAATAAGTAAAACAGAAACAGTGTACTGTTCCCCAGCTACTGCATATTCTCACTGGACATGGGACCTGGTATATATTTTTTCAACTATTAATGTAATGTAAATATTTAAACAAATAAATGACAGATAGATAGCATAGAATGCAACTTTCTACTCGAAAGCCACTTTCCAGAGAAAATACTGGTTAGATTTAGGTGCACATTCTTTAATTATTTTCCTCTCTGTGCACATACTAATGTTCAGATGTTCAGTCTGTGTTAAATGCCTTAACCCTATGAGTGAAAATATTGGGGTAAAGATGACTTCATAATTTCTGGCAAATGTTGTGCCTTATTCTTGTTCCTGGCCTTTGCTAATATAAATAATGATATCTATGAGTTGCAGGCCACTGGCGCACCTATGCACTTGGTTTATTTGATGGTGTTTTTTAGTCAGTTTGTAGCCCAGAGTGCTTACCTCCCATTGCATTAAGAATGCATTAGTTGTTCCAGTCAGTGTTCCATAGAGAACCTGGACTCATGTGGCAGGGTGAACACCCTTATCTTGGGTGGTGGGCAGGGGTGACGAACTTCTCCCTAAGCTGAGTACTTCTGTGTAAATCCAATGTGGCTCTTGCATCATCGATTTCATTTTTTAAAATAATTTCTATTGTGGCCAGGTGCGGTGGCTCATGCCGGTAATCCCAGCACTTTGGGAGGCAGAGGAGGGCAGATCATGAGGTCAGGAGATAGAGACCATCCGGGCTAACATGGTGAAAACCCATCTCTACTAAAAATACAAACACCCCCACAAATATCCAGGCATGGTGGCACGCAGCTGTAGCCCCATCTACTCAGGAGGCTGAGGCAGGAGAATCCAGGAGGCAGAGGTTGCAGTGAGCCAAGATCACGCCACTGCACTGCACTCCAGCCTAGGCGACAGAGCAAGACTCCATCTCGAAAAAAAAGAAAAAGAAATAATTTCTACTGTTGTTTTAAATTCAGGAGGTGCATGTACAGGTTTGTTACATGAGTATATTGTGTGATACTGAGGTTTGGGATGTAAATGATCCCATCAGCCAGGTAGCGAGCAAAGTACCTATCGATAGGTTTTCAGCCTTTTTTCCTCTTATCCCTCCAGTAATCTCCAGTGCCTTTTCCTCCCATTTTTATGTCCATATGTACTCAGCGTTCAGCTCCTACTTACATGTGAGAACATGCTGTATTTGGTTTTCTGTTCCTGAATTAATTCACTTAGGTTAATGGCCTCCAGCTGTGTCCATGCTGCTGCAAAGATTGTGATTTCATTTTTTAATGGCTGTGTAGTATTCCATGGTGTCTATGTACCACGTTTTAAAAATCCAGTCCACCATTGATGGACACCTAGGTTAATTCTGTGATTCTACTATTGTGAATACTGCCACAGTGAATATATGAATGCATGTGTCTTTTTGGTAGGACAATTTATTATCCTTCAATTATACACCCAATAATGGGATTGCTGGGTCAAATGGTAGTTCTAAGTTCTTTGAGAAGTCTCCAAATTATTTTCTACAGTGTCTAATTTACATTCCCACCAACAGTGTGTAAGCCTTCCCTATCCTCTGCAGAAGGAACTTAAATGATTCAACAAGCAAAAAACCAGAGAACCCTATTAAAAAGTGGGCAAATGACATGCACAGACACTTCTCAAAAGGAGACATACAAGCAGCTAACAAACATGAAAAAATACTCAATGTCACTAATCATCAGAGAAATACAAATTAAAACCACAACAAGGCACCATCTCACAACAATCAGAATGGCTATTGTTAAAAAGTAAAAAAATTAATTTTATGTTTCACAGTGTCTCCATCCATCTTCAGCTGACAGCTGCAAGTCAGCTGAGTGCCAGACGTCTTCCTCCTGCTGGCCGCCTCTTACCCTGGCTTCCTCCCTCCCTCCTGGGATGCCAGATCATTGTCCCAGGTCCCAGACTCAGCCTTCCTACTGTCTGCTCCTAGGAGCCTTTGTTAACCTCCCCACATGCCCTCCCCCATCATGGATACCCACTATGTCCAAAAACAATTTTGCCATAAATTCCAGCAGTCCCTCCTGAGACAGGCCTGAGTAACCAAGAGGTCTGAGTATCAACATCAGTAGTCCAGAGCCTACTATGGCCGAGGGACACAGTGGGCTGCAGTAACTAAGGGACAGATGACCACTGAATGGACATGAAGCATCTGTCTAGAGCAAGGCTTGTTATCCTGGAATGCCTAGTGCCCTGGGCACTCAGAAACCCTGTGATTTGGGTCTGGTGTTCCAGGTATCATTGAGTTGCCAGCTTTGAAGCAAGGCTTCTGTTTTCTTACAGTGAGTTCCTTCAGGAAAACTTGGGCGTGGGAGTGTTTCAGCTAGATTTATCAGCTGACTTATGGGCTGGAGGGTATGGCTCTGCTCAAACCAGCCCTGACTCCCTTCCTGTCCATTGTTTCAATTCTTCTTATGTCTAATAACAGAAAGCGGTCCTGGAGAGCCATATTCCTCAGTGCTGAGGGTAAGAGTGTGGGCTTTAATGTTAGAAGGACCTGGGTCAGGACCTGGGTCAGGACCTGGACTCTGCCATGTGCAATGTGTACAGCCCCAGGAAAGCTGTTTACTCAATGTGCCAGCTCTTCATCCACCAAAGCAGAATCACAGTAGTGGCCAGACCATAGGATCATTGCGAGGAATGTGAGTTGCTACATGGGCTGGCACTTGAGAAGTGTTTAGAGTATGTTACTAGCTTATGTACTGTGATCTTCTGCAGAATGGAACTAATATCTACTTATGAGGGTTGCCGTAGGCATTAAATGAGGTGGTGTATGTAAATACACTGTGCTGGGCCCATAGTGCATACTCTGAAACTGAGAGCCCTCTGTGATAATGGTAAAGTAAAAATAGCACTATCAGCAAATGTGTTCAGAATGGGACAGGCATTGTGACTGGAGTGGGAGGGAATATCTAACAGTAGTAGAGAAGAATGGCTGCAAGTTCAGTAATCTCATCATTAGTTTAACTCACTGTCTAAACCAGTCACAAAGGTTCATTCATAATGGCTTTGGTTATGATTGACCACTAGAGTAAATAGTCAAGAGTTATGTGTCCAAAAATCATTTTATTCTTTTTTTTTTTTTTTTTTTGGAGAAGGAGTTTTGCTCTCGTTACCCAGACTGTAGTGCAATGGCGCAATCTCGGCTCACCGCAACCTCCGCCTCCTGGGATCAGGCAATTCTCCTGCCTCAGCCTCCTGAGTAGCCGGGATTACAGGCATGCGCCACCATGCCCAGCTAATTTTTTGTATTTTTAGTAGAGACGGGGTTTCACCATGTTGACCTGGATGGTCTCAATCTCTTGACCTTGTGATCCACCCGCCTCGGCCTCCCAAAGTGCTGGGATTACAGGCGTGAGCCACTGCGCCCGGCCCCAAAAATTATTTTATTCTTATTAGGGGCTACTTTTTGAATATAAAAGGCAGTATGTTCTTGGATTTTTATGAAATTTAGAAGTTAACTTAAGAATAAAGATAGTAGTAATGATTTTGTTCTCTCATTAGACCATTTTTTTCCATCATCCTTAAATGCGAAGTATACTGGAGAATGCTCACCTAGATTATATGGTTGTTATGAAACTATTGAAGGAAGCAAATTGAAGTCTAATAACGTTTGACCCTCTTATATCATACCTAAATTAAATGAGAAGTATTTAATAAATATTGGCATTCATTTTCCTCTACTTTGAACCAAAGACACATTTGAGTCCTCGGTGTATTAGAGAATTTTCTTACCATTTGTTTCACGTGTTTGCTTTTTGTACACTTGAAACTAATGATATTACCTGGCTTACAAATGTCTTTTAAAGAGAAGAGTTACATAATTACATAATTTACTATAAGTCACCTTAGAAAGTGAATGAATCTGGGGCCAGGCGCGGTGTCTCACTCCTGTAATCCCAGCACTTCGGGAGGCCAAGGCGGGTGGATCACCTGATGTTGTGAGTTTGAGACCAGCCTGACCAACATGGAGAAACCCCATCTCTACTAAAAATACAAAATTAGCTGGGCGTGATGGTGCATGCCTGTAATCCCAGCTACTCAGGAGGTGGAGACTGAGGCAGGAGAATAGCTTTAACCATGCTCCAGCCTGGGCAACAAAAGTGAAACTCCTTCTCAAAAATAAAAAAATACAAACAAAAAAAGAAAGAAAAAGAAGTGAATGTATCTGAGCTTTCCCGGTCACAGAGACCTGTCCTGTTATCTTAGCACCCAGGCCTGGCATTGAACATGCTCAGTACAGATGGGAACTGAATTAAAAATGCAGTAAAGGAATTGAAGATGTGGAAACCCATTTGTTAGAGCACTGAGAATATGATGACTTTTCAAATTTGCCTTTAGCAGTACGGTTTAAACTATAAAGAAAAACATTGTAATGGGAGTAACGTGTGCATTTGAATGCAGTGATAGTGACACTAGTTCTTTGTTCTATGCTATGTTTAGGATGTGGATTGCCTGGAGTCACCTCTCTCTTCTTTCCTTCTGCCCTGCTTCCCTACTTGCCCCTCCCCACTCCTTCTCTTACCACTCCCCACCCTTCCTCCTTATGAGATTGATCTTATACAAGGGCCATGTGTCCTTGTTCTCCCAGCATTCCCTATGGAGTAGCACAGGCCTCTGTGGAAGAGGTCCTGATAAGAAGCAATAATACCACTACACTTGCTGTTTCTGCATTTGTGACTTGTATTTCCGTAGACCCTTACATCAGTTACACACCAAGGGAAGGAGTAGGCAGCCTCTCTTTCAGAAGCCGTGGTGGCATGCCTCTCATGCTGACTTAAGTCTGCCTCTTAGAGTGGTTTTATCAGTGGCCTTTGCTGCATCTCAGCTAATTTGAGATGAAAACATTCTGTCTCTATTAACATCACTATATTCTGGCAGAGAACAGTATTACGCCTGAATTTCAATGAGTCTGTTTGCATTTCACAGGAGATATCCAGGCTCAGCCGGAAGTTTTATATTCTGTATGAAATCAAGACTTATTATCTTACTTGATAATAACTCATTCCTCATGTAGAAATCTAAAACTGAACTTGCTCAATGTTTTTCTAACAGTAGACGTCAGCAGTCTTAAGAAACACTGTCTTTTTAAAGTAAATTTGCCTTCTTTCATGGTGGCCCACAGGTTAGGATTTGTCATGAGATCAAGCTGGTAGGAATAATACAGCTACCTCTCAAAATTTGTAGTCATGCCAAGTGAGAGTTTCCGAAAACCAAAAAATAGTGAAGATACTGCTCTGAGTGGGATAGATTAGTGAGAACTCCCACTCTTCTTACACATGTATGCACATGCAAACACATGTGCACACACACACACACACACCTCCCAGAGGTGTGATTTGATTTTTTATTGCAACTCTAATTGAGTTTGCTTCCTTATTTGCTTTTGTTGTTATCTGTCCTGAGTACCATCAAAGAGCAAATCCCTTAAGCATGAGTATATTTTAATATGTAGTAGTATACAGTTCTTCAGCCTCTTCAGATTCTAAGAATTTGAATTTTTCTTCTCCAAGTACAAGAGTGTAATGGTTTTGTGAATTTTGATAATAAAACTTAGATTTTCCCGGAATGAGTTTCCCTGATTGACACCTAATCATACTTTTATTATTATTGTTGTTTACATTGTTTCACTGTTTGAGTAAAGGGGAAAAACATCTGATGGCATGTCTTGGTTTTTCAGATGTTTTGGAAACATCAAAGTACTATTGATAGATGTTTCATGTATTAATGCCATTAAGGTACAAGTATGTTACATTTTTTTTTAACATAATCTGTAATCTAAGCTGATCAATCTTCTACAAACCTGTCTATGGTAAATGAATTTTTATTGTTACATAGGATTATCTTTTAAAAAACAGTACTTTTAGTGATTTGAGGTTTTATATATTAATATATAATTTTTACTTGCCTTCTTTCTAAAAGGAAGTTTTTTGTTTTGTTTGTTTAGTTTTTAGTTAAAATGTTCTCCAATTTGGGGCTTAGAATGGTGGCTCAAGTCTGTACTCTCAGTACTTTGGGAGGCCAAACCTGGAGGATTGCTTGAGACCAGGAGTTTGAGACCAGCCTGGTAACATAGTGAGACTCACTCTCCACAAAAGAAAAAGTTAAAAATTATCCTGGTGTGAGGTGCATGCCGGTAGCCTTAGCTACTCTGTAAGCTGGGGTAGGAGGATTGCTTAAGCCTAGGAGTTAGAGGCTGCCCAGGAGTTAGTGAGCTGATAGCGCCACTGCACTCCAGCGTGAGCGACAGAGTGAGATGCTGTCTCTTTAAAAAAAAAAGTTTTCCAGTTTAGTTTGCATACATCAGTCATGATGATGAAATCCTTTTTTCAAGAAGAGTACTGTTCTCAATCTGTTTAAGTTTTTTAGTGGCATCTCTTTTCAGTGAATACTGTCTTGGCAATGTTTTCTGACTTGTTTCCTAACTTGATTAGAATTGTAAAACAGAATCGGTTACTTTCTCTCTTTCTCTGGATGCCTGGGGCCTTCATACCTGGCTATCTTGATTTTCGCTTTTTCCTTCCCCCACTTTCATCTCCAAGGCTATTTTCTTTGTTTGGAGTCTGTCAGCTGAACAGATAGGCATCACCAAAGTGTGACACAAGCAGGGACTGTCTGGGTTTGAAATGCAAGATGTATTGGACCAAATGAATTCTAGATTGTTCTGCTTAGTAGCTCACCCAATTTTTGTTTCTTTAATCTTCAAAAGGTACTACTAGGAGGATAATTGCACCTATTGAAAAAGCATGCAGTCCTCTCCCAGACTGATTGCTGATGACATAGAAATTCATGGTAGCCTCTTTTTACTTAAAAATTAAATATCTGGCACTGCTTACTCTAGATTAGGTTACAGAACTGCCGTTCACGCCTCACCATCAGCCCTGGGACCATTAATGACTGTTCTCTTTGCTCAGAGCTGTGTTGTGTTTTGCATATGAAATCCTGGAGTACTGACGACAGAGATGTTGCACATTTAATTTTAACTACTTGATTTTACAGAGGAGAAAATGGAGATCATTTCACAGTTGCCTTCATGTAAATAGTTGTAAGAATACGGCAAAGATATTCTTAGTATAGCTATTCTTCATGTAATTAAAGTATCTATGAAAAGTACCTGTAATCCCAGCAGTTTGGGTGGCCAAGGCAAGCCAGATCACTTGAAGTCAGGAGTTCAAGACCAGCTTGGCCAACATGATGACACCCCTCTACTAAAAATACAAAAGTGTAGGGGCACAGGCCTGTAATCCCAGCTACTTTGGAGGCTGAGGCAGGAGAATAGCTTGAACCTGGGAGTCAAAGATTGCAGAGAATTGAGATCACGCCACTGCACCCCACCCAGGGTGACAGAATGAGTGAAAGTCTGTCTCAAAAAGAGAAAAACAAAAAATCCGAAAAGTAACAATTGCATCAAATTATGTTAAAAGTGAGCAGCTTTCTATACCCGCCCTTCAGATCCACTTCATCCTGGACCCAGAGAAGAGCTTGGCATTCAGGAATTTCCTAAACAGCTGTGTGTTTGTGTTTGCTCATTCATTGGTTCACTTAACAAATGTATTCAGGGCATCTGCTGTGCGGTGCCAGAAAGACATGGCTCTTGTTGAGAAGCTCATAGTTAACCCACTAGAGTTGTTAGCTGATCCCATATTTCTTTAAATTTAGCATTTGACTGAACCAACAAGATTTGTGTTTTTGACAGAATTCCCTGAAGGAGCTGAGGAAAGCATATCAGCCTGAGATAGAGGCTATGAGGGCTTTTCCCTGGGGTCAGGTTGCTGGGGCCCAGCCTGGGCTGGCACTCACAGGGCCCCTCCTTGCTGGCCCTGCTGAGCTCAGAGTCGTCATCATTCTCAGAACCTCCTATGTTTGGGTTATGCTAAAAATGCAGGGAGCACTCTTAGATCAGCTGTAATTTGACTGGAAGAGGAAACTCATTTCCTGCAGAGTGCCCGCAATGCGTCTGGTCCCTGTTTGGCTCCTGGCTGGTTGGCTGAGGCAGGCGAGTCCACCCTGAAGCACCACATGCCAGTTTCAGGGGCCAAGAAGGCCTTTGTCTCCAGCTCCATTTTTTTACTCTTTGCTTTTGAACTTCTCACCATCTGTGTAGAAAAAGTCTCATAATTGTGGGATCCCATTGAGTTTAGATGGTGTTGAAATTTCACTCACCAGTACTCTTCTCACAATTTTAAAAATAGTCCTTTAAGAAGTTATGTCTGTGGAGTAGGCTGTGTTAGGAGCCACTCCTTTCTATGGGACATTGGGAAGTACAGCAGAAATTTCAGAGCCGAATTTCAGATCTGCCCCCTGACAGTAGTGGTTTGAGTCACACAGAGTGAGGTTAGCCTCCACCTATGAAGGTCAGCTCTTATGTATATTTGTACATGCACACGTGTGCACACACACACATATTAGAGACGGGGTCTCACTGTCTTGCTCAGACTGGAGTGCAGTGATGTGATCATGGCTCACATTAGTAACCTTGAACTCCTGGGCATGAGCAATCCCACCTCAGCTTCCCAAGTAGCTGGGACTACAGGCATGTGCCTCCATGCCTGTAGAGATGGTGTGGTCTCTAATTTATAAAGTTTTAAAATTTAAATTTAAAAAAATACATTTTTAAATTTAAAAATTTTTTTTTAATTTTTAATTTAAATAAAAAACAAAAAATTTAAAGTTTTTGTTTGTAGGGACAGCCTCTGTGTTGCCCAGGCTGATTTCAAACCCCTGACTCAAGCGATCCTCCCATCCCTGCCTTCCACAGTGCTGGAATTGGTCAGCCCTTCTTCGGCATACTGTACCCACCGCAGCTCTTTTTGAGTGAACCCTTTGTGGTTTTTTTTTCCCTGCAAAATACTTACCATTCCTTACTTGATATTTGGGCACAAATAATTCTCTCCCCAAAGTGGATGCATCTACATTATGTGAGTTTATTTATTGAACATATAGCACACAGAAGCAATTTGCTTTCCTCTGAGCATTTCATTTTACCGATACCGGAAATATGCTTATGAAGAGAAATTGTTTCTGTAGCCCAGTGAACATGTGCCATGTGCACGCAGTGGCTGCTCTCTCCGGCGTTGGCTTGTGGGTCCTGCATAGTCATCGTGTCAGCATCACAGGCACACATAGAGACCAGGCCCACCAGGGCCTCTCCGCCTCGATTACAGCTGGAGGAAGAGAAAACCGTAACCCGGGCAGCACCACCTGGAACAGAATGCTTCCACCCAGAATGGATGCATTCACGTTTTAGGAAATAGTACCTGTTTCCAATATAATTTTAAAAGCACCATTCTCCTTTTTTTGCTAGCAATTATATTAGAACACTAAAATTGTATTTTGATTTGAAACTCTAGAGACATTGAGGTAAGTGGAATATGAATTATAGTAAAGCAGGATCAGCTTTTTTTTTAAATCAGTTTTTAATGAGATTGAAAATGTCCACTTATGATATCTCTTCTTTCTCTACTATCCTTAAGTTAGCATATCCTGGTTTATAGCTAAAATAAATAGTAGTGACAAATCTACACTTTTTTGAAAGCAGTGGTTTAGAAATGGGAAAATCTTAATCGCCCATGCACACTCCGCTAACATACCCAGGTGAGGGGAGTGAACATAAGTGGAAGTGTTCAATCCAGCAAGAAATAGGACCACCCCTTTAATCTAAAATGTGATGATAGTCCCCACTCTTCTACCTTATCCTTCTATCTGCATCTGAAACATCTTGTCATGTACCATCAGTGCTCCTCTCTGATGAATTGCTGGTGATATTTTAGCCAGTGTGTCAGCAGATGTTCTTTGCTGATTCTGTCTCTCTGAACCCCAGAAGTTTGATTTGTTGTTCTTCTGCAGCTACTGCCTATGTGGAGCAAGCCACAGTCAATGGAAACCATAACCCATGGGGGAGTCTTGTTGCCGGGTAGGGAAAGTAAGGGCACAGGCCTGCATGGTAAAATTCACTCACTACAGTGGTAATCAGCTGTCGCCAACTTGTGACATTGATGCCTTGCATTGCACTGATTGGTGAAGGGAAAATGGGGGTCATCAACACTTAACCATCTGCCAAGTAAGACATTCCCTAAAGTGGTACATGTATTTCTATTCCCTGAATTTCAGCTGTAGGACTCAGAAATCACTTAACTACCAGATGGTTGACAGACAGCTGAATTCCGTTGTCAGTCAGGAAGCAGTGCTAAGAACTGAAATTATTGCCTTGCACTCTGATTTTTCTTAGATGAAATAAGCAGGGGTCTAGCTTCAGATAGTTCTTAGTGGGATGTAGCCTTGGCTACAGTGTATAAACTCTCCAAACCTCAGTTTCCTGTTTACCATGAAAAGGCTGAATCAAATAGATTTTGATTTCTCTGTTTTCATAAGACATAGAATCTTTTATTTGACTATTATAATCAGGCAGAAAATTACAACAAGTACTGTTATTGGACTGAAAGCTCTTATTCCATCTTTTTAGATTCTACACATGTGATCCAGTGTATGCTACTAATTGCCTTTAAGATGAAGAAATTCTAAAATCACAGATGTTGATCAATTTAAAAATAGAACATATGCATTTTTATTAAGCTGTTGAGTTATAGGGTTTGGGCGCCTCTTCCTGATTTTCTGGTGCAACCCAGCAGGAATGAGAATTGCGAGTGGAATGTCAGCATCATGCAGAGATGAAATTAGGGGACCCATT
Source organism: Callithrix jacchus (assembly GCF_049354715.1). Classification (NCBI taxonomy): domain Eukaryota; kingdom Metazoa; phylum Chordata; class Mammalia; order Primates; family Cebidae; genus Callithrix; species Callithrix jacchus. The sequence continues at coordinate 14,336,467 of NC_133517.1, forward strand.
CATCTTTTGGCTGCTTTTGCAGAGATTCTTTTACACAACATATCTATTTATAGTTTAGTCAGACCTCTAATTTACCTGGAGTTTTTTTTGTGATACAAACTTCAGTTTTTCCTAGTGGGATCTCCCCATCTTATTTCTTCCGAGAGAACTAGTTAGGTGATTCGTTGCAAGAGGTACTCTGGGACATTTCGGTGCAGTTAGATAATGTGTGCACCATTGTGTGCCAGCATTTTATGAGTAGGATTGTGCTTTTCTAGAATTGCTAGATGTAGGTGTAAGTGGAGCTTGAATGTTGCATATATTTAATTCTCTTTAAAAATATATTTCTTGTATATGTTGAGTTTTCTACTATCTAAAACTGTAATTCACATCAAAGCTGGTTATCAGCTCTCCTGGGATGCTTGCATAAGAATTGAAATAGATAAAATGCATCTGCAAGTTAATATGCTAGGAATTTTTCTGGTTTCTAGCTGTCCCACTTCACGCTGTGGGAATAGGCCTGGCTCCCTCTAGCCTGGGAAACTGCATGGTGCTTTCATCTTTGTAACACTTCCTTCTCTCTCACAGCACCAGGAACAGGGCCTGTTTGCACTGCAGTGAATGAGGTCATTTTCCAAGGTGGGAGTGCAATGTACCAGGGATTAGCTGATATTTAAAGAACATGAATGAAAGCAGCAAATACCACACCAGGGCAAGCCACATGAGCCTTCGGACAGTTGGAGGATTTGGAGTTTTATTGGCAGCTGATTAGGTAAACTGGAGTTGTTTGTCCCCTGGATATGTGTCCCACCTCCCCTACCTGTGAGGAGAGGTGGCCAGTAAATGTCAGCTGAGGCACTGAAGGCTGCAGTGCACCAGCCTGGTGCCCATGAGGACGGCTGCGTCAATAGTGGAAACACTCAGTACATGTGAGTTTGCTTTTCAGACCTAATGATTACTTCAAGTCAGGGATTTTAACTCTCGGAAACTTGACTTATAAAACAGATTGGTCTCCTGAAAACTTCCCTGTTGGTCAAGAGCTTTCATTTTTAATCTGGAATACACCACTAATTCTTAAACTCCTGACCTGATCTCTTTCTGCTTTAATTTTTTTTTTACACCTAATGTAACCAATACAAAATCCAAACACTTACCTAGTTTGCTACTGCCAGGCACTGTTTTAGCTATTTTACATGTATTACCTCATTTAATCCTCATAACAGCTCTGAGGTAGGTTTTATTATTATGCGATTTTATAGATGAAGAGACTGAGGCATAAAGAGATGAAATAATTTGATCAGGGTCACACAAGCTAATAAGTGGTGAAGCAGGTACGTGCATCCAATCAGACTAATTCTGGAATTCCCTTCTCTTGACTGCTATATTGTACTGTCTTTATAAAATGTAATACATAGCCCCCTTATTTATTTGCATTTGGTTTGACTGTATGAATACACATTATCCCTGTTATGGGAGATATTTGAGCCAATGAATATGAATACCATTTTTCTGGGTTTAGATGTGTTTTGGGGGCTTGAAAAAAGCACCTCATCTATGCTACTTGTGAATTACTTTCTAGAGCAGCATGAGTTCATACCTAGATACATGTGTTCTCAGAGGCACTGCATATACTGATACAAGTAAATCATGTGAAATCCTAGAGGTACCACTTACATAGACTACCATGGTCATGACGCCCCTGAGATTGTGCAGTGTGCAGCCTATGCAACTGTATGTGCAGCCTTTCAAAAGCTGCCTGGCAGCTTTATTTAGATAACGTTCAGGAACGTGCAGAAAACTAAAATACGTCTGATAATAGTTCATGCTTTATAAGCTTACCTCAGTGCCTCAAAGCTACCTTTCCATTAAAAATGTATCAATGAAAAAATAAAAATATATTATGGAGAAAATGTCTGTCTATTAAAATATCCATATAAAAGCAGCAGCTACCAGGTAAATAAAGAAGCTGTTGGGTGGCAGCTGAGCAATCAAAGTAAGTTACCTGCACTAATTTCTGATGTAGATGGAACTTAGTAGCCAGACTGTGGATGTCACGCTTAACAAAATCATCAGCTTTGTAACTTTGCAAATTAGACGCTGACACAGTGGAGTCAGAAAATAAAAACCAAATGGAAATATTTTAGCTGTCATGTAGCTTGAAACCAGCAAAACTCACTCACACATCAGACTTTAGGGATTCATGGATGCTCTTTAATGAAGTACCAGTTGTGGTTAAAAATTAGGCAACACTTGGAAATTGTCATGAGACAGGACAGAATATTTTATGGATGAAGTGAAACAGAGCCCTCAAACTGTTGTTATCAATTAAGTATTACATAGGTTATGTAGCATTTATACTATTTAGTTTTAGGAAATCATGAGTTAACTGTCTCAAATAAAAAGCTCTCTTTTTAAGCAGCTTTAATTAGGTAAAAGTCAATGCTTAATAGTCTGTAAAAGCGTTACTTTAAAAATTAGTGAAGTGGAATTAATTGTGAGCTGGCAGTCTAAGTTGGTGTGGCATAGGTCTCTGCGATTATGATGGTTATTGCCACCTTTATTAAGGGAGGAGGGGTAGCATGGGGCCTGACGTGGGGTTCAGAGCACACTTGAATTCCATTCCCTTAGCTGCTCACAGCAGGGCTGTGTGCATCAGTCATCAGAGCTGCAGCAGGGTGTCAGCAAAGTGACACAGAACCACACTCTCTTCCTACTGTGTTGTCACTCTTCAGTGAGGAAGTTTAGTATTAATAGTAGGATGAGGATTTAAGCATCTTGAGGGCAGGAAGTTTTGTCTGTTTCTTGACCGCTCTATCCCCGGGGGCCTGGCACCCAGTGGTTGTTTGTAAGTGGTCACGAAATCAGTGGATTGAACTGTTTTCTGATCTGACTGCATGCACACTCTGTACTCATGAGGCATAGCTCTGTTTCTGTGAACAGCTTTACTATATGTGGTGTCTCTCAATGACTTGGATTTCTTTTATATTGCACTTATTTTTATTTTATATTGTGACCTTGAGGCCAGTTAGCCACCCACGTTTCATCTGATAGGCATGCTTGGTAGTTGATTCTATCAGTTAAAGTTTTATCTACTGGTTAAAATTCAAAGGTCCTCAGCCATCTGAGAAAACCACTCAGTATGGATCACAGACCAAGGAGGATTTTTATCTTATGAAAAACAGAAATTATATTAATATCCTAATACAAGAAGGCAGACATTCCTTTAAAGAGAATGTCTTAGTTTGCTCGGGTTGCTATAACAAAATACCTTAGGCTAAGTAATTTATAAACAACAGAAATTATTGCTCACAGTTTTGGAGTCTTAAGGTCAAGGCCCCAGGATAGTTGGTGTACAGCAAGGGCTCCTTCCCCATAGATGGTACCTTCTCTGGCTTCACATGGCAGAAGGGACAAGGCAGCTCTCTAGGGCTCTTTTCTAAGAGCCTGATCAAAGGCACTGAAGTCCATTCATGAGGGTGCAGCCTTTTTGACCTAATATCTCCCCAGGGCCCCACGTTCCGATTCCATCACCTTGCTGATTAGGTGAATTTTTTTTTTCTGCTGTGATCTTTTTGTTAACATAAGAATCATTTCAGTAGCATAAAATATGATATTAATTAAGCATGGTGGTGGCCAAGTTAGCATTATTATATTGGCTCTAATTAGCTATAATTGAATTTTTATATCTTATACAATTAAATTGTCAAAACCAACCCTTACTATATATATATTAATACACAACTATGGACTTTAAAAGTGTTAGTAATTCAGTCTTCTAGGACTCCTGGCTTCTCAGAAATCCTTTGTACATGGTTTTTGTCATTCTGACAAGTGCCCATTTCACAGATGAGGAAACTAAGGCACAAGAGAGGTTGTCTGGGGCCCAGGAGTTAACTATCAAATGTAACTCAAGACTCATGATTTCATGTATTGTGTCCTTTCTAGTCTATAGTACTGTGTACACCAAGAATCTTCATTAAATACAACATACCCATCCATTAGCAAACCTGAGATAATGAGAACGCCTTAGTACCACTGACATGTACGTAGGAATATAATCTCTTCCTTACTGGGGCAACCTTTGTAACTCCCTTAGTGCAAGTATCTAAGAAGAAAATCAACGTATCCCCCTTACCCTAGGTAAAACAGCATTTCTTAATTTTCAGCTTGTGTTGTCTGCTCCTGCTCTCAATTATTTTGTTTGAAGAGTCATTGATGCCAAGTCAGGCCACCGTAATAGCCAGTTTTAATTACCGCGTCTCCAGTCTTACACTGGACCTTGCTATTCTCTGTGATGTTACCCTTTACTGTAGTGACTGTAGCTCAGTTGAATGTGCAGTGTTTGGTGGTTTTACAAATGTTGGAGAGAATTTTTACTATAGTACAGAGGGTATTAAGGTTTTATGTGTTGGGCTGAGGAGCCTGTTCTATATTTGGCAGCTTTCTAGAGCTGATGTTGACAGCCATAATGTTAACACATTTTCAAAGCAAAGAAAGTTGGATGGAAGAGTTATGAAGAGAAAATTTGGTGATGGTAGGGTGGCATTTCCAAATGATATTGAAAATAGTATTCCAGGAGTGAATTTGATTAGGTAGAAAATACAAACTCAGTAGACAGCTTTCCTATGAAAACAGTGAAGACTCTTCAATAAGAATGAGATATTCTGCTTTATTTAGAAGCAGTGACATGAGCATCCTGCAGGATTTCAAATAGTTAGATAATTATTACACCTTGATCCAGGAGTCTCAGCCTGTCTGCAGAGAAGAAGTAAATATTAAGTACCTGAAGCGTTTTCTCTGAGGTCTCTGTTGGGGCAGGATGTTTGTAGTAAGGTGTGGGACTAGGGGATGCGTTCATAAACAATAGAGATATATGTATTATGCCTGGAAGCTGTCATTTTTGTTTCCTCCAGAAGTTCCAGAGTAGAAGGAAGCATCATAGTCCACCCATCACCTCAGTGGCATCCCTGAACCACATCTGGCTGCAGTTCCAGCAACTGACCAGAGACAGTACCTCACCAAACTGTAATTCATCTTTCTCTCTCTCTCTCTCTCTCTCTCTCTCTCTCTCTCTCTCTCTCTCTCTCTCTCTCTCTGTCTCTCTCTCTCTCTCTTTCTCTCTCTCTCTCTCTCTCTCTCTCACTCTGTGACTTGTATCAATCAAGTCTTGGTACTTAGTAAAGATCTGAAGAGGGAATTTCCTATTAAGTAGGAATCGTAATAGAGGAATTCTATCTGTACAGTTTATACTTGTTGTTTTGGTAAATGACTGATCTCTTGTAAAACTTGAGAGCTTTCTTTCTGGGCTATTCAATGTGCAATCTTAGTGTGCTTGGAGACCAGTTTGAGAATTTTGAAAAAAAATTTAATATCAGAATAGGATTTAATTTAAACTTTCGCGTCTTCGTCTTAACTCTCTTTCAACTTCTCCAGAACAGTTTTTTGCATAAAAGCTTAATGATTCACATCCGAAGGTTATGTATGTACTAAGGAAATTCACTGTCGATTCTAAATATTTCTTAGTCATCCTTAAGCCCAGCTGGAAGCTCTAGGGTGCTTAAGTGTAGTTCATTATTACAGAAGTAAATCATCAGTGAATTGTTTGGCAAACAGCAGTTCGTAGTGGTTTTTCTCTGACTTAGCCTCTTTCAGAAGTGTCCGCATTTTCAGGAAGATTATCTGTTCATATTTTGAGGGTAAAAACAGCGTTGAAAGTACATTTAGTACAGATTTGGTGGGGCTGTTATGGTGGTGCTGATTTTTTTATTTTAAGAAGGAATATTAATACTGATCTCACCATTATACTTCCTGGAATTCCTTACCCTGCTGACACCTGACATCCTTGCCTCTGTGGGGGAGTTTCCCATTATTTGGGTTTCCTCAGGCCCCAACCCTCCTGTCCCTTCTGCCTCCCGTCCTCCAAGGCATTGGTGTCCTTCTCTCTTGATCATCCTACCCCTTCCTTCCCCCTGCCCTCCTTTCCTTTCCAGTTGTGATGAAAAACATCATACAAAATGTACCATCTTAATCATTTCTAAGTATATAGTTCTCAGGGATGATTTGTTATTGTTTTATATTATGAAGTTTTAGTCTTAAAATTTTCATGTGTTTATTAGCTGCATCTCTACAGCCAAGATCTAACCTACTTCAGGCTCTGACCACATGTTACCTTCTCCCTGCATTCAGTCAATACGTTCATTATGTGCCTGTTATTTCCAAGCACTGCGTTTTGCATTCCTGACTTTGTTTAGCACACAGCAGATGTTAAACATCTGATCACTGAGTTTAAGAAATTTTTTTTAGGAATGATTTTTCAGCAGTAGAATTTGAAAACAGCTTGTGTGAGTAGTCATAGCTCATCCTTTTAAAAATAAATGCCAAATAAGAAATGGATTATTGTGGGGAAGTCTCTCACTTAAGAAAAATCATTGTAGAATAATACCAACTGAGATTTTCATTTCCTCTCAGCAGAACCGGTAGGATAGATACTGGGTGTGCATGTGTGTTTTCTTAAACTATAATGTTGATTATTTTCTTTTTTAATTGCTCTGCCATCTCAAGAATACATTTTTGTCATTTTAGATGGCTGGGTCAGGAATGAAAGGTTATGTGATTGATTTCAGACCTGAACTCTCATATACTATGTTTCTGGGGAGTAAGCTTGGTTTAATATAACTTCCCAATTGGGGGATTTTAGAAGTTAGTGCATAAAATAGTGCTCCCTTTGCATGGATGGATGAAATTTTGTGGTGTTCAAACTGTTGTGTTAAAGATGTGAAAGCTAATAGTAACAGATTAAAAACTCAACCGTCTCATATTTAAGCAGGTTACAATGGATAGAAATATTTCTTGAAAAGCTAGTTTTCTTTTTTCTTTTTTTTTTTTTAATGTAGTTGCTCAGGATCCTTAGGTGCACAGCAAATGTCAGAACTGCCCTAATTAGGTCAGATGTTTCGCATTAGCTTGTAACAATTGTGGATGGATGGATGAATGCACAGTGGATGGATTGATGGAGGATAGACACTTTCATTGACCCCTTGCCACTGTCACAACTCCCTGGCTACGCTGAATCTTAAAGATTGCACATACCACTAGTATTGTACTGATTGAAACTGCTTGTTTCATTTCCTAACAGACTGTTTCTGTCTTTCTTAATAGCGTGTGAATATCTGCAGAACAAGGTCTGACTTACCTGTTTTGTCAGTGCCTAGCATGGAGTAGACATAGAGCAAGTGACTGTAAATTGAAATCACAGCATGATAGCTTATGAAAGCAAAATCAGATGCAGAATATTTGTATATTTTTTCAGTATATTTATATTTTAGTAGTTAATGCTCACTCTTAAGTAAAGCAATGGGAAAAATATCCTCTAATATTTACTTTTTCTTGTAATAATGTACTGATGGCATATTTTTATTAGCATTCCCTGGATTATTCAGTAAGCATTTACAGAGGATCCTGTATACAGCAGATAATCAATTAATATTTTCATGAATAAAAGATGAACACTTCCTAATATACCTCATAGAAATGTAAATAAATTATATTGTTGATATTCCTGTCATTGATAACATTAATAAAATATTATGGAAGGACCGATTTCTATTTTAACATTTCTGAAAAAGATGGCATATGCACGACAGTCTTTAAAATAGTCACTCTCATTAAGGATTTGTATATTCTGCTTGTTCCCAGATAACATGGTCTTGTGGGGAAGATACAATGTTCCTCAGCAACCTCTTATAATTTTCTTTCTTTTTAACTGGTCTGTTCCATCTTCACACCTGTGAGTTCAGGTGATAGTGCTGTGAGATACTTTTAGGTTGTTATTTTTTGCCTGAACAGTCAGAGACTAGGCTTAGAGGAAAGCATATCAGTTTTTTATTGCTGCATAACAGATTTCCACAGACAGCACCCATTTCTTAGGTTGGAGGCTCCAAGTCTTCCATGGCTCAGCCAGGTTCTCTGTCAGGGTCTCCAGCATGAGGAGTTGGCTAGACAGCCATCTCAAGTAAGGTCGTGAGGAAGAATCTGCTTCTGAGCTCATTCAGGTTGTCAGCAGGGCTGAGATCCCTGTTTCCTGGCTGCGTGCCGAGGACTGAAGTTTCTAGAAGCTTCTAGAAGCCTGTTGCATTTGTTGGCTATGGGCCTTCTCAGGAACATCGCAGCCAGTAGCAGCAGGATCCCTCATCAAATTCCCGTCAGGCTTCAAATCTCTTTGGATTCTTTACTGTGACCAGCCAAAAGAAACTCTTTTAAAGGGCTCATGAAATTAGGCTAGGCCTGTCCAGATAATCTCCCTATTTTGAGGTCACTGTGCTACATACCTGCTAATCATGGGAGTCAAATCCATGGTATTTACTATCCCCGGGATTACGCACAGGGCATTCACCGGGGGTGTGAAGTCCTGGGCCCTCTTTGAATTCCGCCTCCACAGAAAGGTCAGTTCAGATGCTTGGAAAATGCCACCAAATTTACCCCAGCATTTATACTGCTTCTACTTTAAGATGCTGAAGACTGTGCTCTATGATCTCTCTTCTTGTTTAACCTTACTATGTTATTCTGGGAAAGGGAGGCAGCTCTGCCATTGGCATACAGAGATGTTCTTAATTTACAGTCAGTAGGGCTGAGGGTTTGATGCATATGATTTCCATCCATTGACCTGTATTCTCTCAGCCAATCACTCCTGGGCCAGTGGTGCCCAGATGAGGACTGGAGTCAGGTGTGCAGTGTGCAGGCTTGCAATGAACATAGAAACCAAACTGACCCTTGTTAAGGGCTTGACGTAAGTTAGGAACTTCACAAGCCAGGCCACAGGGAGCTGCCCTGAGTTCAAGACCAGAGGAGCGATTTATCAAAATCACTGTTTTGGGCAGATTAACCTCAAAGCTGTGTGGATGGTAAGAGAGAGAAGCCAGAAGCAAAAACCAGCCAGGAATTCAGAAGTGAATGTTCATTTATCAGTGATAAAGGAGATTTAGAAATGTATTGTGCTGCTTGAATTGCTACTATCAATGGTAGTAGTGCTGGGAAAATGAAAAAGACTGGGGAAGTATAAACAAGGTATAAGAGGAAATCAGGCTGCTTGTTGGGACTTGTGAGCACCTGGGTAGCCTTTGTTTACTTTTCGAGGAGACCATGTGCTTGTGACTTTCAGGGTGCATTGTAAATCGGCAATTTGTGTATGGGACTTGCAAATATAAAACTTATTTGGCATTTCAAATGGTAAAAAGCACTATGGAAGAAGATAAAGCAGAAGTGGAGATAGATATATATATATTAGTATTAAGTGCATATCCATCTGGGGCTGTTAAAAATCACCTAAAATAAGTTGTTAACCAGAGGCACATGGGTTGGAATAAATACCAAATGTGTATTTTACATGGAGTTGTATTTCACATTTATGGCATTTGGCCTTGCACTCTCCCCTACCTCCTGCAAAAAGCAACTTTTGTTTAAATGAGGTGGATAATGGTTCTATAACATTTATTACCCTGGTGATAGGATGTTCATTGCTTCTGAATACCTTACTTCTCTCTGTTTGAATCATTAACCTAATCACATACACTAATTTTCTTAGGGCCAGTATTCAAAGGGAATTTGGCTTTTCCTTCTTTTTGCTTCCACTGTTTGACACAGGAATTAAAAAAAAGATCGGAATCATCTGTGAGGCTGGGCAGTGGACAGGGAACACATCTGTTTCATGTAAGTATCAAATGCTGGCTTTACAAATATTCAGTGTGGAGTTCTCACCACATAGTTGGCTGATATTTTTCATGTTTGCAGTGGAACTTGAAATGAAAATAGAACTGTATAGCTTTGTTACCATGGGAAGGGATAACATTTAATTTCATCCTTGTGACTTAACAAAGTTCTGATGCAATGCAGCGACAGTAGAAACAGATCATAGAAATCTGTAACTCTAGTATAACTCTAGTATAATTAGAAATGTTGAGATCCTGATGTTTTTAAAGTAAAAACTTACGTAGTAAATAATACACTAATTAAATAAACATTTATTGGTAACTTACCTTGAACCAGGCACTGTTCTGCAGACTAGGGATATAGCAGGAAACAAAAGAGACTTGAAAGTTCTGTCCTTGTGAGGCTTATATTTCAGTGAATCGAAGGAGAGAATAAATAAGATAAATATATAACATATTTGGCATTCACATGGTAAAACGTGCTACAGAGGAAAACAAAGCAGGGATGGAGATAGACGTATATGTATATTGCCGGGGTGGGATAGGGTAGTGATTTTAGAGAGTGTGGTAGGCAGAATTCTAAGATGGCCCTTGCAATGGGTGGTTATAAACCTGTAGAGTGTGGTAAGAGTGATAGACTCTCACTGCTGTGATTAGGTTTTATTATATCAAACTCTACCAGCTGACTGCAGTAGAGAGTCTTGCTGATCTTGCAGAAGTGAGCCGCCATGTTTGAGAGAATCTACAGGAGACCAGTAGGACAGCTACAGGCATAGATTGCAAGGGATGGTGGCTTGGGCCAGGAGTTGGCTGTCAGGTGGTGAGAAATGGTCAGGTTCTGGAAAGACTGATAACTGAAAGTATAATATTTAATGACAACTTGGCTGTGTGATGTGATAGAAAGAGGAACAGAAATACTGACTCCTGAGTTTCTGGCCCACACAGCAGGAAGAAAGATGTTGCCATTAACTGGCAGAGAAGAGTGTGGTGGGACAGGTTTAAGAGAGATCAGGAGTCAGTTTGAGATGCTGATGACATGCAGTGGAGACGTGGAGTTGGCCATTGGATGCACCAATCTGGTGTTTAGGAAAGATGGTCTGGAGATGTCATTGGCATATTTATGGTATCTGTAGGCATGAGGGTCCTAAGACAGTCAGTATAGATAGGCGAGAAAAAGATTTTAGACCAGTCTTGGTGCTCCAGTAAAATATTTTCAGTTATTTTATCACAATGATTTTTATGTTTTATTATAAACTTTTGTTCAATATTTGGCTTAACTTAAAATGTTTTTCTATTCCCTTCTAGAACTTCAGCTCACTTAAAAACTTTTTGTGTTTGGTATACTTTATTACATTTTTAATGGAGAGGAAAAATCTTAGACAAACTAAATTTAACGTAGGTTACTTGAGAAATGAACGATTCTCAAATCGGGAAGCCCCTGTACCAGTAGTACAGGCTCAGTGCTACCATGTGGTGGAATATTTATGGATAGCAAAAGGGAAGTGGTGTACAGAAAACCGAAGTAAGGTGCAGAAATAGCCAGATTAGTTACAGTTCAGCATTTACCTTACTTGAACTTGGTTTGTACAGGTGGCTGCCATGATTGACCAAAACTCAGTGATTGACACAATAGTAAATGACAAGTCTATTTACACATCCAATTAGGTTACAGTTCACTGTGAACTGAGAAACCTTTAGGCCAAACTTAAAATGTATAAGGAGGCAGCTATAGGCTAAATTTAATCTAATAATTAGATACTGAGGGGAGTGGAGGTGGGAAGGTAGATACAAAACCACAAAATATGACATCTGATGGGAAGATTCTTTCACCAACTATAAACAGTCTACGCCTGTGGTAGCCTTCTTTCAGAGGTCAAATAGATATGTAAATCGAACATCTCCTTCCAATCCCAGCTGAACAAAATCAAACCAACTATTTCTATACTTCTCCCTAGTTCTCAACTTCATTATCAAAGAATTAGTGTGGTTTTTCACAATGGGATTTACAGAAGACCCATGGCTAGCCGGGTGTAATTTGCTGCATTTCTTCAGTTGTAACTGTTGAAACTAATAGATACACTGAAATAGGAAGATAAACTGTCAATGAGGGTAGACATGATTGAGACTGCAAGAACAGAGCATTTGAGAGTAGGTGAGAGGATAGTCTCAAGAGCCCTTGGGAAGCCTTTGCTGAATGTACAGGGGCCAGTATGTTTGCAGCTTAGAGTCTTGTAAGAGTTGATGGCGGAAGTGGGGAGAACCATGTCCCTCTAAAGCAGAAGACCTCTACCTGCAGATCTATTTTTTATATAAGTAATCCCTGAAGTTCATAAATTTATTTTTTAGGCTAGTTACATATTTATTCATACATGTGAAAAATTAAGTTATTTCATAGCACTTTCTCAAGTCCTATTTTTCTTTTTTTACCTGATATTAGAGACAGCTGTACTGAATTGCTTCAAATGATAATAATTCTCCAAAGTGGTACCATCTTTTAAAAGATTCACACAGATCATGATATAATATCTTTGGAAACTGAAATAGGTATTCTTACCCTCATTTGTTCCAAAAAGGACTGTAAGCAGCAACCTTTGGGAGTCTGAGTTTTCAGTAGTTTATCTACTGTCATGAGGACATTAGCCTAGGGCAGCAGAGCTGACCTTGTCACCCGGGCAAGTTAGCAGCAGGGTCAGAGAGCAGCATGGTTTCACTGTGTGCACCCTGATTTTCAGTACTAAAAGTCCAAAATAGCTCTCCACTTGACCTGCCATGAGCATTTGCTCAGATCTGACCAGCAGATGTGCAGTGCTGAGGATCTTGTTTTAGCAGACTGCATTGGAATAGGTTTGAATAGGTCTACTCCTCTTATACCTTGATACATCTTTTTTTGTCTTTTTTTCTTTTTCTATTTTGGGTTATGTTCCTTTTTGGCATTTAAGTAGATACCATTTCTGATCTACAGACTACATTTTAATTGATTTTCCTTAAGCCTTTGGAGAAAAATTATTTTGTGTCATTTGAGACTTGAAGTGTTTTTTTTCAAGCTTTTCTCTACTTCTCTTACTGTTTTGTTTGTTTTTCAAAGCATGGCATTCCCAGTGCCCTTTTGAAGTTGAATGAATCAATTGAACTCTTAAGTGACGGAAGTGACTTTTTTCTTCTAAGGAGCACTGGGCTTATGGAGAACCAATCCTGGTCAAATGAAGCATCCTCTTGTAGGTAGAACACTTTCTTTAGCCATCCGGAGTGAAATGGGACCCACGCTACTTCTAGCTGTGTCAGCATTGACACCTGTTAATGTGCTCTGTTTAAGAAAGGATAAACACCCTCAAATCTTATGTTTCATTATGAAAATTAACAATTTGCAGAAACTGGAAACACTGACTCCTTCAAAAGTTGTACAGTTGGAGAAAAACGGTTTCATATTTATGCCCTGAAGTTTCAGCTTCCACTATTTATTAGAGATGAGATTCTGCATGACGTTTTAGTCTAGTCTAAATCGGGTTGGCAAACTATGACCTGTGTGCCAAACCCAGCCCTCTGTCTGTTGTGTAAATAAGGTTTTGTTGGCACACAGCCACGATCATTTGTTTATGTGTTGACTGTGACTGTTTTCACCACAGTGGTGGAGTTGAGAGGTCATGAGAGACTGCCTCCAAGAAATAAAATCTTTACTGTTAGGTTCTTTATGAAAAAGTCCACTAATCCCTAGTTTAGTGCATAAAACTTTTTTTAAAACTAAAAACTTCCAGTCACTAAATAATTTTGGAATAAATAAACTTTAGCTCTTTCGCTTTGTCAGGATGAGTTCATCTAGACATAAGTATAATTTAAATATTTGGCTTTCAATTTCTGCAGGTTTTTAAAATCTGTTTAACTTAGGAAGCGTAATGTAATAGTATAAGAAAGGCAGACTAAGAGAGAGCACTGACATTTTATGTAAAACTGAGCATTAGGTTGCATTTTCATACAGCCTGCTAACATTTAAAGCTAAAATCTTCATGAAGGCATAATTCATGTATTTGCTAAGTGCTCCCTTATAAATGACCCCAGATGACATGTTTATGGCCGAAAGTGAAGGTTGGATTTGCTTTGACTGAAATCAAGTGAGAACTTTGTTTGTTCAGGTTCACATGCATGTGTTTCTGTGAAAATTTCAGCATTTTTTTCTGGTAGGTTACATTATCATACTGGTGCATAGTTTATTTGAACTGATACTCAGTTTTTTGTAGGCTTTTCGTTGTTGATATGTGTTCCAGTGAGGTAATGGTGGGCCGCACTCTCAGCATTTTCCATCCCAACCCTGCTGTAGCTACAGGATGTAGTCACAAGGTCTGGAACCCTCCGTGCATGTTCTCTCCATCACTTCTTGTGCTTTGGGGACCCAGGAGAGACACAAGGCTGAAAATGAGGAGGCCCTGTGTTTTTAGTGGAAATGTCTGCCTTTCTTTTTGTCTAGAGTTGGTAAATGAGGGCAACACAGAAATGGTGTTAAGCGCTGCAGAATCTAATTGCCACTTGATTTATTTACACCATGGCCAAGGGGCAAGTTCACTGCCACAACAGCACACTCAGCTGGGCTCCCTGGTCATGGGCTGCCCGGTTGGCTCTGCTCCCCTTTGCTGATCCTGGACTCAGTCACCATTCTCCTTGGTGAGAGCACTGGACAGATGAGCTCTCCAGGGTGACCTGGCTGGGACCCCTCAAGCACACACTGTGGGCACAGATCAAAAAGTGCTGAGCTTGTTGGTAGAGTGCCTGAGAATGTCCAGACATGGACCTGCACACTCACATGTGCACAAACAAGGGCATGTTTAAGCAGCTGAGCACAACGTTTTTGGTAAGGCTGCCCTTCTGTATTTTCTAGACATTGAGAAATTAGACTATAGTTTACTTTTCCTAAAGAATATAACTTTTCATTTTTCTTAATTTTTATACTGCTGTGAACCAACCTTAAGGATCCAAATCCTCTCAGACTGTTTTAAATCAAGAATTCCCCTTTTCTTATCCTCCACCCTTTTCTTTGTCACCCTCTTAAGCCCCTAGAAAGGCCATGCAGTTCAGAAATAGTCATGTGGCTTCATGGTTCAAAGGCACATCTTGGGGTCCACTGCCAGTGTGCTCCTAATTCCACCTCTTACCAGTTGCTAGCCCTGAGAAGGTTAGTTATCTCTCCATCAGTTTGCTCAGCTGTAAAATGGTGACAGTAGCATCTGCTTCATGGGATGCTGCAAGGATTAAATGACTAATGCCTTTTAGCATAGGGCCAGGCTCATGGAAGGTGTTTATTAAAGGTTAGCTGTTCCTGGGCTGTTACCGAATGACTCTCCTGGTGCTTGTGTTACTTTGCTCCCTCCTGCACTCCACAGGGTTGGCCTCCAACCTACATTGCTTTGACTTGTCCTATGTAGTGTCACTGAGACCATTTTGCCCCATGGGGCCATGAGGAGGGGATATTTTGTCTTGATGTGTTTTAGATGATCTGTATGTGGCTTTATTACTGTTTTTTACATTCTCTACAGACAATATGTCCTTATTAGTTGCAGGGGGATCACTTTCACCTTTTCTCCTCTTTTGAAGCTAAGAAATTGCTATAGTGATAACTGTTTTATTTAAGAAGGAGCTGGATCTTAATGAAATTATTTAACTTAAAGTCATATAGTGAGGTAGGAATAGTCAAACCCAAGACAATTTTTAAAGCCTTCTTTGACCTTAAAAGGCTTAGATGTGAGTTTGAGAATGATATCAGACAAAAAGGAAAAAAAAGACAATTATATATACTATAGTCATATAAAATATGTATTACTTTCCTCCAGAAAATGACTTTATTACAAACGCCGGACAAATAAAAGAAAAATTGGTAACATAAAAGCTGAAGAGGCAAAAATATTGGTTGAAAACACAAAGAAAGATGTTTTAAGTCAGCGTTAACAGTGATTCACTTTAAAATAAGGCCCGCGTACAAATAGGAAGACTTATTCTCAGGAAAATGATCTCAAGACACAATATGACACTGAAATATATAAACTATAACTGTCATATAAATGCATGAGAGTTTGAGTCACTTTTTTCTTTATGTATAGATGATAGGCTACATATAAAAATGGGAGGTTGGAAGGTTCAATGGAATTTAAAATAAAAATAATTTTATTAGGATGATCAAATCAGTAATAAAATTATTTTAAAAGTTTTATAGTAATACCATATTTGTAATGTTTTGTACAGTAGGGTTTTTTGAGGTAAAATTTACTGATCTTTAGTGTACAGTTTGACAAATTCTGTCAAATATAAACACTCAGGTAATCACCCTAATAAACACATAGAACATTGCTAACAAAGTAGCAATTCTCTCTTGCTACTTTTCAATTTTCCCTTTCCACCTCCAGAAGAAATGATTGTTCTGATTCCATAATCGTGAGTTAGTTGTATTAAAGTAAATGGAAACCTACAGGAAGTGCTCTTTGCACTGGTTCCTTTCATTTAGGAGGCTGTCTTTGAAATTCGTCTCCCTCTTGTATCAGTAGGAATCCTCCCTTTTATTGATGAATAACATTCCATTGTCTGGCTATACCATAATTTGTTTATCTGTTCTTCTGTGAATGGCTATTTGAATTATTTCCAATTGTGCACTTTGAATAAAGTTGCTACGAATATTGTTGCGTAAGTGTTTTTGTGGACATATGTTTTTTATAGATTTCGGGCCATGACCATGATTGGAATTGCTGGGTCATAGCGTAAGGGTTTGGGTAACTTTATAAGAAACTGTCAAAGAAGCTTTCCCATTAGCAGTCTGTGGAAGTTCCTGTTATTTCACATCATTGCCAACATTGAGTACTGTCTTTTTCTTTTTAGTGATTTGGGTGGCTATGGAATTGTGTCTCATTATGCCTTTAATTTGCATGTCCCTGATAGCTACTGATGTTGAGTATTTTTTCATATACTTACAGATCATTTGTGTTTCTTTGTGAAGTGTCTGTTCAAGTCTTTTGCCCCCTTTTTAAGTTGGATTGCTGTTCCTTTGTTACTGATTTGTAGAAGTTATTTTTTTCTGGCTAAGTCATTTTTCAAGTGTACATATTGGATATATTTTCTTTCATCTAGTTTTTGCCTTTTTATTTTCTTAAGTGTTATTTGATGAGCAGACATGTTAGTTTTTGTTAAAGAGCAGTTTATTAATTCTTTCATAACAGTTGATGTTTTTGCAACTCTAGAGAATTTTTACCTACTCCAAGTTTGCAAAAATAGTCTCCTGTTTGTTTCTAGATGATCTATAGTTTTAGTTAACTTTTAGATCTGTTATCTACCTTGGATTGATATTTTTGATATGAGGTAGGCATCAGTGTTTACTAATTTTTTTAAATAGATATCCAACTCTTTCATGATCATTTATTGAAAATACTTTAAATTTTTCATTGTATTATCTGAGTGTCTTTGTTAAAAATTGTATAATATGCATGTGGATCTATTTCTAGTCTGTTTCTTGTCTTTTATTGGTATGTTTGTTCTTATTAACACTGAAATGTTGGGATTACAGTGTCATTATGGAACAGCTGAGCTGTGCTTCTGGGGGAGGAGGATAATTTCTTATCATTGGGAACACAGACAACCTACCCATCTAGATTCCTCACCACGGCTCATATTTCCACAGAATGTGAAGTATCACTAATGCATGATTCTGACATTGAATTTTGTAGGTGGAATGTGTTATGCAGTTGGATGCCTTTAGTTTGTTCAGATATGAAAAATTAGGTGCCGTACATTTCATTTCACTGCAATTGAGGTCAGGGAATAATGCTGAAAAGAAATATGTATGAAGGCATGAGTGAGCACAGACTACAGAATGGCCCAAAACTAATAAGAAAGGAAGATAGATTAACTGAAATTCCAATTAATCTCACACAACAGAGACCAATGAGAGCAACCAATACTTTAAGTTACAGTGCTTTAGTATTGCTTTTTCTCGGTTGCCAATGGAGTATTTTTTTTCCTTCCTAACATCCTCCCCAGCGGCACATAGCATACAGTTTATTTTGGGAAAAGGGAAATTATTTTGCAAAAAGAAAAATGACAGGGAAGAAATTCTCTGTAAATTTCATTGCTGAAAATGAGGAAATTTTAAGGAAAGTGATAATTAAAAAATCAAAAAATATATTTTTTCTCTGTTCCCCTCTCTCGTCCTATCCCAAGTTGGGATTTGATGAAGGAAACCCTTGCCTACCAGTGCAGGGCCCTGGCTCTGTCACCTAGGGCCTCTCAAGGATAAGAGCTCAAGCATTAGTTCTCATCAGCAAGACTACCCGTCATCACTACTGATGAAAGAGCAAGACCTGTATGATTTTCTACTTTCTTTACCCAGAGAAGCCAGGATCCACTCTGTTCTGTGTGGATGAGATGCACCCATTGTAGACCAAATAAAATTACCTAAGAGCACCCCCTCCCCCAGCACACACAGTGTAATGTTCTCAGTGTAACAGGACACCAGCTACCATCTTTCTAAAGCCTGGCATTGATATATATCATACGTTCAAATTGTTTTTATTCAATAACAATAGAAATAAATGCAATGATCATGCTTATCCTTTGGGAGAAGATGGGTAAAAGCCTTCTTTAGTCTGGAAAACATTGAAAATACCATCAGGCTATCAGGTGGACAGTTCCTGTTGCTGCCCTCTAGACCCCTGGAATGGTTTTCTGCTCACCTGTTAGATACTTTGTGCCATTTGTTCCTGTTATAGAATATTTCTGTGACATTACATTAAAAGACTTCTATATAATTTAGTAGGCAAACCACTCGTGTAGGCTTGACTCAAACTTTATGATAAAAAACAGTCATCATATGCTATCCCCTGTAAGTGGAATTAAACTCTCCTTTTCATTAGGAGGCCTGCCTGCAGTGGAATTAAAATAGCTTCTCCTGAATGGGAGCACTGTCTTGGTAAAGATTCTGAGCAGGCATTCAAGAGGAATGGAACAGAATACTTGAAATTTAAATTAGCTTGTAATCTGACTTTGAAAATCAAGTACAAGAGAGACCCTAGAAAGTTTCCTGAAGGTGAATTAATGTCCTTCACGCCACTTCCAGTTTCAGAGCTAATAGCATACATATGATAAAAGTAGTAATAGCAGTGAAACTTACCTTTCCCATGTGCAGTTCTCCCAGATCACTGATATCATGCTTAGAAAAGGTGTCCTACATAGAGAGAACCCACATCTGCAAAAAACAGCTCTCAGACATCACCAGGGATTTACAAACTCTTCCAGGAATGTTTGGAGAAATAACTTTTTTTTATTGGGTCTGTAAAGCATAAATTGTTAACCCAAGAAAGAAAAAGAACCTTAAATAAGTGACACAGATTTTCTTCTTTATTTAGAAACTATTCTGATGTTCATATTTTTAAAGGATTCTTTCTCTTCAAATAACTTCCTCATTCTTGAAAGACACAATATATTTTTTTTTTTTTTCGTTAAAATCACCCAGTGGTAAATGCTCCAGGAGAATGACACTTCTGAAATGAAAAAGGCCCCATCGTTACTGCGACTGCCTTTAGCGATATTATGTAATGAAAAATTATTTCCTTGCTATAAAAGAACACCATGGAAAAGCATTTCTACGTTTATTACTGTATATAAATTCAAAATAGGAGAAATATAGGGAATCTAGGTACAGAAAAATAATCATTGTTTATGAATGGCATAACAGTTCTAAAAAGAAATTGGGGGTGATTATTTTTAGTAGAAGTCTTAGCTTTACAGGTAATTACATACTTAATAGTATAGATGGAATAGAGCTCAATTTGCTTCAAGGCAGATTTCCGTTAAGCAGACTCCATTTGCACATTAATTTCTATTAAAAAATGATCCCTTGTTATAATAAAATGATCTTTAAAATATACACACATAAATGGAAATATCTTTATGACAAACCCATTGAACCATTGTCTGTTAATGATACTGAGCTGTGATTCACAGACATTTTGAACTGTGGAAGTAAAAATATAGTCAGGATAGACAGACACACTGAAATATGATTGCTTTACTTTACCTTATTTTAAATTAGATTCCCACTGTAGTGGTGACAATACATAAAACTTCAGAAACTTGCCAAGGTTCTTGTCAATCTTGAATCATGCTAATGTTTTTGACTTTACAGCCAAAGACATTATTTTCCATTTTCCCCATCGCTTAAACTTCCTGGCTACTTTCCAGACATTTAAATCTGGCCATATCTTCCAAGGATATAAGAATATCCTTATATAAAAGGAGAGAATTGTCCAGATAACTAAGGAATGAAATATCTAGGCCCTCCTTAGCAAGGACGACTTGCTCCAATGCCAACAGAGGCTTGCCCTAATGTCTAATAATAATGAGCAAATTGGCTGACAATTCGGAGCTGAACTTTTGGGTCCCAGCCTAATGGTTTGACTGATGGCTGGGAATGGTTAGCACATCAAAATCCTGTTTGCTGAGGCTGCTGCTTACTAGCTGGTTAACAAGCTGAGCTGCACCATGTAGACGGGCTGTAGGCCAGATCAGATGACCAGAGCACGGGGCACCAGAATCTCTGAGACGGAGACTTCAGGGGGACCACTCATGAAAAATTTGCCCCCTGCAGTTTTTACCTTTTCCTTGGGTGGAAGTGGGAAAAAAAAGTACACAGTTTTTATTAACAATTTATATTCAGTGTTAGTAATTTCAGAGTAGAAATATTAAACAATTCGGACAGATTGACTATCTCTGCTATGCAGAGAGAAAAACTGTTGATGCTGTAGCTTTGCCGCAGACCTTTCCTATGTGTATATTCAAAGAGATACAACGTGGTTTTTTTATTTGAGATGGAGTTTCGCTCTTGTTACCCAGGCTGGAGTGCAATGGCCCGATCTCGGCTCACCGCAACCTCCGCCTCCTGGGTTCAGGCAATTCTCCTGCCCCAGCCTCCTGAGTAGCTGGGATTACAGGCATGCGCTACCATGCCCAGCTAATTTTTTGTATTTTTAGTAGAGACAGGGTTTCACCATGTTGACCAGGATGGTCTTGGAGATACAACATGTTAATACACACAGAGTGACTTTAACAAAACTGGAGTCCTAGTAAATCCACTATTTAAAATGCTTGAAACGAGCAGTGTTTTGAATTTCAGATTTTTTTCAGATTTTGTAATATTTGCAGAGTACCTACTACTACTAATTAAAAACCCGAAATCTGAAAACCCAAAATCTGAAATGTTTCAATGAGCATATCATTTGAGCATCATGTTGGTGCTCAGAAAGTGTTTGATTTCGGAGCATTTTGGAACCTTCATGCTCAACCTGTATACATTGATTTGTAACTCTCCTAATATTCAGCTATATTTTTATTTGGTAAGTATTTTTCTATAATAGGATTTTTTAATAACTTCACAATGTTCCATTAATTTTATTTACATGCCATCCTTTATTTAACTAATTGGCTGCTGCTAAATGGTAAGATTGTTAATTTGTTTTTGCCCTGTAAAGGTGTTATTAGTCTGTGCTCATATTGCTATGAAGAAATGCCTGAGATTGGGCAGTTTATAAAGAAAAGACGTTTAATTAGATCATCGTTCTGCAGGCTGTACAGGAAGCATGGTTGGGGAAACCTCAGGAAACTTCAATCATGGCAGAAGGCAAAGGGAAGCAGGCATGTCTTACGTGGCTGGTACAGGAGGAAGAGAGGGGGAAGGTGACACACATATTTAAATAACCGTATCTTGTGAGAACTCATTCACTATACAGTACCAAGGGTGATGGCACTGAACCATTCATGTGAACTCTACCTCCAGGATCAAATCACCTCCCATTGGGCCTCACTTCCAACACTGGGGATTACAATTTGACATGGGATTCAAGTGGAGACAGAGACCCAAATCATATTAAAAGGATAGATATTGTGGTAAATGCCTTTCTCTAATATTTTTGAATATATCGTCAATTATTTCATTTTTGGGGCATGTGATCCCAACTATTTCCTTAGAATGATATTTCCAAAATGAAATAGCCAGGGTAAAGGTATACACATTTTTTAATTTTCAAAAAGTTATTCCAAATTGCCTCATGGAAAAAATTGTGCTTAGTTAAGTTCCAGAATTTCTAAATCTTATTAACAAATTCTTACCAGTATAACAGTTTTTATGGGGGTTGTGCTCAGGGCGTGCGGGTTAGGTATTTATACTATCTACTTCTTTTCTGGGGTGGACGTCAGTTTTTCTAGTATTATCTATCCTTTGGCCTGGGTGTTTTAATTTTGCTGTCATCCAAGTGAGGAGAATTTTGATGATGTGTACTAATTGCTGTGCATTCCCGAAATGCTTTATGTATACATTAACTCACTTAATCCATTCAACATCCTCCAAGTGTTCCGGATGAGAAGATTGAAGCATAGAAAAGTTAAGTAGTTTACAAAAGATTACCAGCTAGAAAGTAGCTGGGTTTTGATAAAATGTAATAAATGGCATAGAAGGAGAGGCATATGTGGTGATATTTTTCTAAGAAGATAATTTCTCTCTAGGAATGTCATTTAAGATATAACCTTCAAAGTTTTTATACGACTCTTATCAGGACAGCTATCCTTTGGCCTCTACTAATTTTTAAAGTTTCAGAAAGACCCTAAAGGAATTTCATAGCAAATGATGTTCTTGGCTTATGTATTTGTTTGGATAAAAGTCTAATCTTTCAAAGTGACTATGTTGAAACCTAATTATAAACATTCACGGCATGCATACTTGAAATTCTTTCATGAATCTTTCTTAAAAAACAGCAGCATACATTACCCATGCAAGATTGTATGGCTTGATTTTGAACACTAAGTACAGAGATGCATTAAAGGGCTGGTGATGGGACTCAACAGGACTATCTCAAGTTATTGGAACCTTCGTGTAACTGAAATGGTAGGCATTTCGCTTAGGAAGACAAAACACTTAAAATTTTATAGGAATTATCCCACGGTCCATATAAAAAGAATCCTGAGTCCTTTAGGTAGTATGGGGATGAACGATGAAGTAACCACTTTCATAACCTAGAGGATTTCTGTTAACATCCAAAAACATGGTACAATTTGAGAGCAGAAGGGAAGCTAAAGTCTTAGGGTGACTTCTGCAACAGAATTCACAGCTCTTATTCAACAATATTATCTACTTATAATACCTAATACTATTAGGTTGTAATATATCATCATTATGGCTTTACTATGTATTAGATTAATCAGATCCAGTTACTATGCCCATGGAATGATTATTAATAATTTTTGTGTGTGGGAATGAATTGGATGTTAGGAATGAATTGAGTGTGGAGTTGCTCAGCAAGTCTTGTAACCAACCACCCTGGGCCATTTCCTTATCTCTAAGTGAGAAGAACACCTACCCAACAGCATTTTGGGGGTTCTCAAAGCAGATATTATATGTGACTTTCCCTTTGCAATTTTAAAGCCCTGTTTAGGTTTTGTCATTGTCATTGTTGAATCTGTCTTCTTCCTTGAATTGGAAGGTCCTTGTCCTTCTGGATCTAACACAGTATTTAGTAAATGATAGGAGTAAATAAATACCAGTTAAACGTCATTATGAGGACAGGGAGGAGGAGCCATGATGACAGGAAACTATATGAGAACCAGGTTCTGGCTCCAGCGTGAGAGTCCTAGTAACCTCTTTAATTCATACCCCTTCCGGAGCCTCGTAGTACCCCGCCCCCTTCACCAGTACTATAAAAAGCAGATCATTTGAAGAAGAACAAAAACTAGGCTTTGAAATGACACTCCAAGATGCACAACTGGCTTCTAAACTGAGCCCTGCAGAGAAGACTCATGCAGTCTGCTCAGGGCTTTTGCACCCGGCAAGGTCCTTGTCCAATACTATCATCCCTCTCAGCAGGTGACCTCCCTGAGAACTGACTCATACTCAGGATTTGGGGCTGATGCACAGGCACTGGAGAGCCACTGGGAGCCTCTTCAGGCAGAGAGGCCTCCTTGTGGCACAGGGATGCCAAGTGTGGCTGCTGCCCATGACCCTTAGAGCAGCAGGAGTGACTTCCAGCAGCCAGCTTCAGTCTGTCCCAGGCCAACCAGGCCACCACAGCTGAGTAAGTGCCTGGTATGCCACACTCTTCACGAAAAAAAGAAAGACTGCAGTTTGAGTGTCAGGAACAAAGAGGGAAGGGGTACCAGCTGCCCAGACGCTTGCCCACCAGTTGTCTTGCCCCTGGTAACTAGAAGGAGACTTTCACAACCTGGGAATTATTTTATTTTCCTCAGTATGGGGTGACCTTGGTGGCCCCTAGGACCAGGCTCGCATTAATTGGTGAGCAGATCGTTGGCTTCTCTGCCCATCTCTGCCTGCAGTGATTTCATGTTGTGGCTTGAGGTCTCCTGATAGAAATGCTGCTCAGCACTTAGCTGTCCAAACTGCCCTGTACTTTTTTTTTTTTTTGAGACAGAGTTTCACTCTTGTTACCCAGGCTGGAGTGTAATGGCGCGATCTCGGCTCACCGCAACCTCCGCCTCCTGGGTTTAGACAATTCTCCTGCCTCAGCCTCCTGAGTAGCTGGGATTACAGGCATGCGCCAACATGCCCAGCTTATTTTTTTTTTGTATTTTTAGTAGAGACGGGGTTTCACTATGTTGACCAGGGTGGTCTCGATCTCTTGACCTCATGATCCACCCTTCTCGGCCTCCCAAAGTGCTGGGATTACAGGCGTGAGCCACCACGTCCGGCCACTGCCCTGTACTCTTTATGTGGGCTTAGGTCCAGGGCTCCTGCTGGACCACAGCTCAACTGCTGGTCCTTCCTGCCTGCGCCTGGCAGCGGTCGGGGAGCAGAGTGAGGCCCAGGGCTTCCCCCAGCTATAGGGAAGGAACATCAGCCACGATGTTCCTTCTCAGGCCCCAGTGTTGCTCCTCAGAGCAGAATCAGCTCTCCAAGACCCCTCTCCTTAAGATGGTGTTTGACCAACAACTGAAACCAAGATACTTACAGCCAGAATATCATGAACTCTCTAAAGTTACCCCAGAGCTCTGACTTTCAACAGAATCGTTTTTTATATGTGAACCCTAACTTTTTTCTAAGGGGAAAAAACTGTAACGGTTGTAACAATTCTATATGAATATTCTGGAAACAGCCTCATTTTCATTCTCCAGGGTTAGAGAATGAGAACACAACTAGAAACTAGAGGAAATCCATGCAGGGAGGCAGACGGTTTCTGTAGTGCCTGCTCCTCTTCGCCAGCACAGCAAATGTAAAATGCACGTCCTCATTCTCTGAGCCAGAGAGAGTAGATGAGGCTTTCGACTTGGAA
Source organism: Callithrix jacchus (assembly GCF_049354715.1). Classification (NCBI taxonomy): domain Eukaryota; kingdom Metazoa; phylum Chordata; class Mammalia; order Primates; family Cebidae; genus Callithrix; species Callithrix jacchus. The sequence goes on from NC_133517.1 coordinate 14,361,446, forward strand.
GATAATGGGAATCTACAAAGGAGATCTAGAAGGAGAGGAGCTGCAGTCCAGCCCTCAGGAAGCTTGGGCCAAACAAAACCTTTCCTCCTCTAGTGTGTGTGGTTGCGTCTCCTTCTTCGTCCTCCATCCACTGCCACCTGCCGGCCTCTCCACGACCTTCACAGCTCTTGAAGGTCCTTCCCACACTCCAGCTGAGGAAGCCAGCAAATCTGCTCCAGCCTTAGCCAGATCCTCCACCCCTCTCGTGTGAGCATCCTGCGCTGAGCTGCAGTTAACCTGATCTTTATTGCTAGTTTGTTAATCACTTAATGAGTGCCTCCCACGTTACAACAGAAGCTGCTTTAGGAATCAGAATGCTCCGTTATTCCCTGCAGTATTTCCAGGGTCCAACACAAGTCCTTACACATAGCGAGGGCCTGACATGATTCCCTGAGTAAACAAATGATTTTTCAGAGTCAAAAGTGTGTCGACTGAAGTTCAAAGCAAGAGTGCTCATTCCAGGGGTTGTAAGCATACGCCCCCGCCTGGCCGAGTGGCACTAAGAAAGATTCCCAATAAACTGTTTCTCAGTTCCAAAACAAATACTGGGTCTGAACATGTTGAAAGATAAGGCCTAAGAAAGGACAGTAGCTTTCTTCTTTTAGAAAGTGTCTGTTTAATGTCTTCTACTAAACAGGCATGAAACAAATTAATTAAACAGCTCAAAGTGCCTATTTTGAGCTAGCAGTCTGTTAAATCAGGAGGAAGGCAGAAGCTGTTAGATGTTTCCTAGAGAAATGCCTAGAAGTGTTACTAGCCTGTATCCTGGCAGCCTGCAGGGAGCTGTGCCTTAGGCCAAATCTCTGAAGCCAATTCCTCTTGGAGTTTTTACCTCCTGATAATGGTGATTGTGCTCTGATAATTCAGGAGGATGATGCTTCAAGGTCGCACGCATAGCTCTCGCTTTCTGTAGCCAACTTTCTCCATCATATTTTTCCAGGGTTTGCATATGTGTTTGCATTCCAGCACAAGTTTTCACTCTTAAATTTATGGACCATGAGTTTCTGTGCTTTCCCGTGAAGTTTATGGTCCATGTCATTCCTTTCACCGGTTTATTTCCCAACCGTTTGTGGTACCTGAAGACTGGAGGTTGAAATGCCCCTTCAACAGTATTCCTGTTTCATGGCTACTCATTAATCCCTCAGAATATTTGGTTCCTCAGAGCAAATTATAATGCCTCTTGAGCATGTCAGCTTTTTGTAAACTTTTTTAGCTCAAAATTAAAAGAGAAAAACTACAGAAATGGGGAGTTTGCATTGTATTTTTGTATTGGAATTTGGGATAATATACCTACTTGTAGGAAAGATTACAAAAAAAAAAAAAGCATTAAACAGATTTACAGATTTGACTAGATCAGCCCAGGACTGCTAATTCTGTAGAATATATTGAGAAGAAAGAATTACTTTAGGGGAAAAGGAATAGTTAAGTAAGTTGTAGGACTCAAGAGTTGCATTTGACTGCCTGACTTCTCTCCCTTTTCACATAAATTTGTTATTTTAAATTTAATCCAGCTTCTTCTAATTAAAACTTTTCCCAATTTATATTCCATAGAAAACATTTTTGAAATTTATTTCATTACAAAAATAATTAGAAGTCCATAATTTCCTGAAAATTTCTTTTAAGATAGGTTTTATAGAATCATGTGATGACTTATTACATATCAAAATAGAAGTAGGTGAAATAATTTGCCTTACAACAGTGAATACCAATAATGGTTCTGTGTGATTAATCAAGCCTACCGCTAGCTTCTCAGCCTTCATGACTTCTGAATGGTATTTCTGACAGAACTGTGCGATGGGGAGGTGTTGAGGTACTCTTTTGAGTGCTGTGACGCTGTAAAGAAAGGGAGCGAATGTGGAGTGGTTGAGATCACTACTACTCAGAAGAGCTTAATATAGAACCCAGAATCCATCCTGTGCCAGGCCCTGTGCTAAACACTCATTGACAGTAATTCTTCGAGGTGGCTCCTATCATTGTCTTAGACACAGAAATGCAGTTACTTGCCCAGGGTCACAGAGCTAGATCGTGGCAGATCTAGAACTTTAACCCAGGCAGTCTGGCTGTGAGAATGCGTGTTTTTACCCACATATCACAGGATTTGGCTTCTAGAAGTAGTTTGCCATTCAGTTGTATGGTGGCCAAATGTCTTTAATTTTTCCTTTTACAATAACTTCTGAGATCCTTTTCTGACTCTTGTAACTGCGAATTAATCACTGTAGTCAAGATTATGATTTTTGACACCTTGATTTGTACTTTTTCACTATAGATAGAAATTTGCACTGTATTTTCAACTATATTGAAGAGAGATTGATTAGCACTTTATGACAAATACGTGGCAAATTGTTAATTAGGTTAAATAAAGTGAGACCCAGATTTTGTAGCACCACTACTATTTTCACAGTATTGATTTTATTGTTTATTCTTAGTGCTGTATATTGATTTAACCACTCTTTGTTTCTCTAGATTGGAGGAAAATAAGAATACACTTTAAAAATCACGTATAGTTTATGGGTGACACCTTAATCCTCAAAATGACAGGAAATAGAGATGATTTTATCTATGAGGTTTAATTGATTGAAATTTAATTTGCTCCTGTGCTTTGCTCTGTGCTAGCAAACCAGCTATAATTAGATTAGCAGCCTGCTAAACGCCGGTGACAGCCTGCGTCTCATAGAGCATGTGCTGGATTCCGCATGTGCCTTTTCCTCATTGGTTGGTGGCATTGCTGCTCGTCCGTGTGATAGGTTTCCACAGTAATCTTTATGCTGCATTAGAGACATAGATACAGAGGTGCTGTAATGTGTTCCTGCAACGGTGGAGGTGCTCAGCTGGTAACGTTAAAGAAGGAATAAGGCGCCCAAGTGAAGGCGTTCGTCTTTGTTGTGGAGCATCGGTGGTTAAGGACGGCCAGCCGCTGTGGGAGGTCAGTGAAGGAGGCTCACTTCATGGTAATTGCTTTAAGTCTCTCTCTCATGAAAAACACGGCCATGCGTGAAATGAAGCATGTTCATCGTGTCATCTGTTTAATCTGATCTTGCTTTGTTAATACCATGGGTACTCCTGCATTCCATAGGAAAATACATTCTCCCGCAGGCTTGCCTGGCAAACAGCTACCCTGTTTACAGTATTCAACCAAGGAATAATGTTTTTACCTGGATTCAAGAGTGCATGTGTATACTTGGGAGTGATGCTTACAGACTCGCTTCTGTTTTGGAAAGCCCAATGTTCCATCAATTTAGGTGTCTTTGTAGGTACGTTTCAGGACCCAGTCGACTTTGTTTGCATTGAATCCAGACTGTCCTGAATAATGAGTGATCAGGAAGAATTTAGTGAAGCACACTAATTAGGACAGGGCAGTAACTCTCCTGATGTTGAAGCTGTGCCTTAGCAGAAGTAATGTGCTATTGTTTCTTCAAAGATGTGTGCAGCCTTCATTTTGGATGGCTTTCTTTGTCTCAACTTTTGTAGTTTTTATTAAGCCTTTTAAATACATAGAGGGTTAATATATTCTGTTCTGCCAGAGATATTTAAAGTGTATATTCAGCTGTGCTTGAAAGGGGAATTTTCGTCTCTCGGCTTTGTTTAGCAGGGGCATTGCCTTAGGAGTTGACCCGAAGTCACAGAAAGGTGGGGTTCTTCCCACTTACTTTGACTACTGTTTGGCAACATTTTTATTTCTATTAATTTTTGCCTGAAAATTGATAATCTTAAACAATCTGTGATTTAAAAAAAAGATACATTCCAAAAGAAAAATATTTGAATGGGCAAAGCTGAGGTTCAAATATCCCAAACAAATGAAGCGTGAGTTTTTGCTTCTCAGTGTGCCTTCTCCATAGTGTCCTATTTATACCAAAAATACCTTGTTTTTATTTATTCCTCAAACTTAAAAATTGATGTCCTTCCCATACCAGACTGTAGAGTCCACAGAAACTTGTGTATTGAGTCACCAGTCACACTCCTGGCTGCCAGCCACCATGCGTCTGCTGTCACCAGAGCCTTGCTGATCTTTAAAAACCATCAGGAATTATTTCTCTACTCCTGAAAACCCAAATGTTGCAATGTTAATGATTTGTTCAAATACCTGTCATGATCTAAACTATATTCTGGTTAAGAGTGTTCAGTATATTCTTTGAGAGAGGAAACTTCAGCGTACTTACCAACCATGCCCTCCTCCCACCCCACATTCCCTCCCAGGTCCATCCTCGCAGGTAGTAAATCATCCAATGCAAATTGCATCCAAATAACATTTTTTAAGGAAAAAAAGGAATATTATGAAAATTTGCCATGAATTGTAATAGAGTATCATCTATAATAAGAAAGTTTGATAGTTGTTGCTTGTAATACAGTGTCTTTGTGACTTGAACCAGCTGGCAGCATTCTCAGGCATTTTAGACACCTTGTGCTGTGAAATGAACCTGGGAACAGTCGTTCTATTTCACATCCCACTTCCTTGATAGAAACCACGCCTGTTCCCATTGCAGAGGGGTGTATACCAGTGGTGGAGAGCGCAGCTTTAGTGAGAGTGGTTTTGCTCTTTTCCTGAAGTCCAGACTTCTCTCCTGTTTCCCTCCCTCTCTCTCCCTGCTATGCTTTTTTGTGTGGTTGTGCAGAAAAACCTTTCTGCAAATCAACAGTTAGGCTTGGACACTCGTTTTGGGAAGGATAAACTGATGCGGATCGATCTCTCTCTCTGTGTCTGTCTGTCTCCTGAAATGCTCCCCAAATTTTCCTAGTTTTAGATAATTTCTAAGAAGATTTCCTCCACTGTCAAAGCCTTGGACACACATAAACATCGGCTAGAGTTCCTTTTGGGCAGAAGAGCCCTGTTGAGGTGTGTGTCGTGGAAGGATGTAGGAAGTAGTTCTAAGTGATGTCAAATCCCTAGGGCTGGGTCTTAAAGACTTTCTGTGTGGAGGAGGAACTTTTTAAAAAATTTAAATATGAATGTATCTATGTACTGCGTAATGCACCAATATTATGATATCCCAAAGGGACTTTTAACATACACCGAAGGGGCTTTATTATAACGGGATTAAATAAGTGTTACTTATGTTTTTGCAAGGTAGCCAAAATATGCGCTTTTATCTTTGGATGTATCACATCTTAACTTTTTTTTAAAACTACATTAAGGAGACTCTTTACATATTTCTGTGACAAGAAAATAAAAACAAATTTATGGACACTTTAAAATGTTGTTCTTTTTCCTCCTTAAAATTCCATAGCTCTTTACTGATGGGAGAATGCCATTTCTGACCAGTCAACAATAGATCTATTAGTATAAACATAAATATTATATTTTAAATTAAAACATTATCTGCTATAAGGGATACTTTCTAACTTCTCCTGAGGTCTCAACAGGAAAAGTGATCACCAGTTTAAAAACTGAAGTCATTCCATGAAAAATATGATGTGCCGCAAAGTAACTGGGTTGAACAAGGTCTGGAAAATATTTGTGAAGCAGAAAGAGAAATAGGTAGTGCATGATATTGCATGTAAGAGTTTCCATGGTAATATCTGTAGGTGGATTTGTGGCTAGTCACTTGGCGGCTATGATAATCCAAAAACCTGAAAGAGATTTGTCATTAGCAATTGATAAATATTTCAGGGTCGACCTGTTCAAGTTCCTGGGTTGGAAAAATATGTAAAGGGATCTTAGGCCTCTCATCTAAGTGCAGTTATTTTTCATTGTAGTATTCTATGATCATGGACGGTCACCATGTGCTAGGCTCTGTGCTAGGCTTTATGGAGAGAAAATAGAAGGTATAGTCCCTTCCTGTAAGAAGTGACTACTGAGAAAGAAAGGCAGCTAAATGAATAATAATAGGGGTACAAGAGGCAGACAGAGAGACATAGCTTGGTGATACCGAGGAGAGGCAACCAGTTTTTTAAAAATGGGGTGAGGGGTGCCAGGGAGGCCTTTCTCAGGAGAAGAGAGATGGTGCCCAATCCAGAACTTACTATTTCCTGCCCATCTTGATATCACATCCGCAACTCAACAATACATTGGAGCTGGCATGGCTTCATGTTCTGTTTTCATATTTTGTACTGACTTTAATACATGTAAAGTATCATTTCTCTTCTCCCTGCTGACTCTTCTCAGAATGCACACTAGGTTGGTGCATGGAAATATGTTTTAATAGATTTACATCCCATGGGAATTGAAGTTTTCTCCCAGAATTTAGAAATGCATCTTAGATGAATCACCAAACACTTTGATTGCTATTATACTCTAAGTAATTTAGTGATTACCTTTGAAACTGTTTGCATTGGCAGGAATTGTCATTTGCTCTTGGCTCCCTGTGGACTCCTGAAAGTCATTTATCTTCTATGTGCTCATTAAAGCCAAGCTTGTAAAATTTGAGACTGGATTATAACACTTGAATTTCACCTTGAAGCCATCTGCTTTTCCAATACATGTAATTAGATTTAAATTTAAATCTTGCCAAATTTGTAGGCAAAGTCCACTTTTGGGGTGACCCAATTGCACTAGATCTTGGCACGAGTCAAATCTCTACATGGAAACAGATCTTGCATTTCTACTTCTACAGATCCTGCAGTCAGGAAATCCTCCTGATTCTGTCATGTGTTACCCTAGTCTGGCTTCCACACTTACCTTTTCAAGCCCTGTAAAATGGAACAGCCTTTACTTCTCCCGCCCTCCGTGCCCCACCCCGCTGCCTGAGTTGAACGGTAGCCCCTTAGAGCAGCTCTCTGACCCAGGGCAGGCAGCAGTTGCTCTTTTGTCTCCGGTTTCTTTTTTCCCCTGTCTCCTTTGCTACCCTCCTTTAAGTAGCTATTCTCCAATGCTCTGGCCTTCATCAGCTTGCCTGTCCATGTCACCTGCTCTCCATTGGTGGACCCATCCTTTGCCACACAGTGTCCACCAATCCTCTACACCCACAGCGACACTGACCTCCTGTGACCCTTGCACAGCGAGGAGAGCGGCGCTGCTGCTCCCGCTGCTGCCTGGAATGTGCTTCCCCAGAAAGCCATGGCCTGTTCCCTCACTGCCTGCAGGATTTCGCTCTAATGGAGCCACCTCGGTGGGATATTCCGAGATAGTATGTACTTTAGTTTCCCCTTTCTGGAATGTGAACTTCATGAGGTGAGAGACTTTTCATCTTAACCCACAGAGCCTTGAACAGTACTTGGTCCATAGAAAGTGTTCGGTCAGTACCTGTTGAACGAATGAGAGAATTAATGATTCCTGGCCTGGGGGTGCTGTGCAGATGTAGAGTGCTCCTGTGGCAATCACGAGCTCTGCCCCAGCCAGCTGAGTGGTGCCACGGAGCCCTTCACCTTGAGTGGGCCTCTGTTTCCAGTTCTGCAGATGGGGAGTGTGTACCAGGGGCTCTGAGGCCCCTGGAAACTGTAACACTCTTTCACAGTCCTGGAAATAAGATGTGATGTCATGTAAAACGTTATTTATACGACTCATCACAACTTGATGTTATAGCATAATTGCTATCTATGGAAAAATGTCTCCTTTAAAAAAGAAACAATAGTTGAAGTGAACAAAACAGTTTCCGAATGAAGTTGTAAAAACTAATGCATATTGGTGTACTGCCGTGTTTACTATCTTTTAAAAAAATGTTTTGACCAATTTTTATTTATTTATTTGAGACCGAGTCTGGCTCTGTTACCCAGGCTAGAGTACAGAGGCACAATCTCGGCCCACTGCAACCTCCAACTCCTGGGTTCAAGCAGTTCTGCTGCCTCAGCCTCCTGAGTAGCTGGGATTACAGGCGTGAGCCACCACGTCTGGCTAACTTTTGTATTTTTGTTTAGTAGCCAGGTTTTCACCGTGTTGGTCAGGGTCGTCTCCAACTCCTGACCTTGTGATCTGCCTGCCTCAGTCTCTTAAAGTGCTGGGATTGGCGTGAGCCACTGTGTCCGGCCTATTTTTATTATTTTTGAGAAAGAGTCTCTCTCTGTCAACCAGGCTGGAGTGCAGTGGATCTCAGCCCACTGAAATCTCCACCTCCCAAGTTTGAGCGATTCTTGTGCCTCAGCCTCTCGAGCAGCACCACCAAGCTTAACTAATTTTTGTTTCTTGGGAGTCTTTTTGTAGAGACAGGGTTTCACCATGTTGGGCAGACTGGTCTCCAACTCCTGGCCTCAAGTGATCTGCCCTCCTCGGCCTCTCAAAGTGCTGGGATTACAGGCGTGAACCACAGCGCCCGGCCTGTATTGACTAATTTTTAAAAGAATTATCATTGGCTATAGCTAAATGTATTTAATAGCCTGCCTGTTTTTATCAAATTAAAAAGCAATAGCAATCTTTTCTTCCTTTGATTTTAGCAATTTCCTGCTGCAGAGAGCATTTTAAGAAAGGACAGCGTTCCTGTGACCTCAGCCTACCATCCATAAAACACTCATTCCCCTTTCAGGTAAGCATATTGCTTTGCTTTGATCCATTCTGAGAAGAAAGTATTGATTCTCTATGAAAATTTGTGTCATTATTGCACTAAGGCAAAGAAGCTGAGGTTTCAGATGTTTTGCTGTTGGGCAAAAAAAAAAAAAGAAAGTCCCACCTTTTGAGGTCCTTGCCAGGACCAAAGTATCAGTGATGGCCATTTGCCTTTCCAAGGGGTTTCATGATACACCTTCTACATATCTGCTAGTTGTTAGTTTGTTAAATGCTGTGTGCTATTTATTGGGTAGTCTCCCAGGAATTTTATGTCCTGTGTGTTTTTAAAATTTTTTTATTTTTTGTCAGAAATAGAGTTTTGCTCTGTTGCTCTGGCTGGAGGGCAGTGGTGTGATTCTTGCTCATTGCAGCCTTGAACTCCTGGGGTCAAGTGATCCTGCCGCCTCAACTTCCTGGGTAAGGCTATGAGTGTGCACCACCATGCCCGGCTAAGTTTTTAAATTGTTTTCGTAGAGATGGGGTCTCACTATGTTGCCCAGGCTGGTATTAACTCCTGGCCTCAAGCAGTCCTCCCACCTCGCCCTTGCAAAGTGTTTAATTTACAGGCATGAGCCACCTGGCCTGGCCAGAAATTCACTGTCTCTGCTTGGGGAATGAGTTGGTGGTGCAGGGTCAGCAGCAAGGGCACTGGGAGTGGGTGACTAGGAGAGATCTTTACAAGCTGGCCCCTTAAAAGTGGCAGGATTGAGAGAGAAGAACTTAAATTCCAGTCCAGGAACTGAGACTGAGGGGGTGGAGCATCTTTGGAGAATAGCCAGCCAGCAGGCCTGGGAATGGCAGTGTGCTTTTCTCCACGTCTGTACCACTCCCAGGACTCCTTTCTGGTCCCCACAGCTGATGGAGAGTCTGGAAACATTTTTTCCAGGTCTCTTCCTACAGCCAGACTATCTTCCACGAAGGAGCTGAGGAAGTGGAGAACGGTGGTCAAAGTACAGAGGGTTCCCTCTTTTATGGAGGGACTGAGAGCTTAATACCACCAAATGAGGAGGTTAGAAATGTTTAGGAAAATAAAGACGTCTCCAGTTACCTCGTGTCCACAGTGAGTTTAGGAGTGTAAAGAGCAACCCTACGGAGAACAGAGCCTCAGCCTCAGTTTCCACATTCTGAGTGGCCCCATGCTTGGATTTGATTGACAGCCTTCCTCAAGCTTCCTCCAGCTTCCTTTCTAGCATCCATTTGTAATGTACCCTTGCTTATATAGTAAGCCATACATTTTGTAATTTGTTATTATTGCATTATGCAGGATATTGTTAGGTGATGTGATTGCTCTTCTAGAACCTTTGAACCAAACTTAGGCCCACAAATAAGAATCAGCCTGTGCCAGGCAGAATTCTGCAATCTGTAGAAATAGGAATTAAAGAGAAAGCCAACAATACCCCTCAGTGCTGTACCCTAAAGTCTCTCACTCTTATTGCCATCTTACTTATCTTCTTATCTCAGATATAAGAAGCTCTAATATGAAAGCCTGGGCTCCTGTCTGCTGGAAGGAACTTTGCACCTGCCATCACCAGCACTTGTGGAGCTGAGGTTGTAGAACAGCACCCAAGTGCAGGTGGACTTAGTAGGGAATGCCTTCCAGTAGGCCCATGTTTTTCATTCTGCACCATTCTAAGGAACTCAGCCATCCTGATTTGCCCATGACTGAGGGGTTTCCTGGGACATGGGACTTTCAGTGCTAGAACTGGGAAGTCAGTGCAAAGCAGGACATGTTGGTCCCTCTTGTGATCCCAACACCCCACCTCTTTCATACATGGCTGCAAGATGTTCTGCTCATTGGGATGGTTGCTGATGGCAGTTGAGTTTGCAGTGCTAGTGGCCGGGGAAGAACTGCAGAGTAGGCCGGAACATCATCTCAGCTCGCCTACTTAGTAATCCATTTGGAGGGACTGGGATGGTTTGCTTTACTTCTGTGAGCCTCAGTTTCTCGTATGCCAAGTAAGAAGAACAGCAAGGCAGTGGGGATGTAGGAGAGGTAACAAGACAGAGCAGTGTTGATGCCTGATGTAGCCTAGGCATGCAAGAAAGGGCAGACCCCTCTCCCCATCAACATAAACCATCCAGAGAAGACAGTCAGTTACCTTCGCAGGCATAAAGTAACTGGCTTGAGCTTTACCAATGCTATTACTTACCTAGACAAGGAAGGTTAGAAAGAACTCAGCCAGGTGACTTACCAACACAGTGTCACCTGGGTTGCAGGCATAAATCCTAGCCCCAATACCTAATTCTTAAATAACCTTAAGTAATGTGTGTAAGTTACTTTGAGTTTTTATCAGCTTTCCCATAAATAGATTGAAACCTTTTTTAAAGTGCTTTAAGAATGTTGTGAAAAGCATAATTTGTTTCTTATCCATATCCAAATATTTTTAACTTTCAGGTTTTTATTGCATTTAAGGTTCATTAAAACATTTTTCTTTCTTAGATTCTTAAATTACAGATAAGCAGCCTTATGAATACATATGCATTATTATCACCATTAAGTTTTCACTACTCTCAATACGTGAGTTTAAGATGACTAGATTATTTTGTTTTTAGAGAATGCACTGGTCTTTTTAAATGTGGCTCCTTGTTTAAGGAAACTAAAAGGCAACTGAAGTCATGAAATAAAACGATATTGTAATAATGTTCTTTTGGTCAAACTTTTTTCAGTTTTTTCATCATGGAACATGAGACATCCTGAATAATGTATATATGTAAGTCATTTTTAAAGGAATACACAAACACCAATTTCTGTGCAGTTTGCATGTAATCACAGTTTCAGGAAATAAGCTTGAAGGCTTCCTTTGTTTTTTATGTTATCTTATTCAAACTTATGTAATTGATAAAGTCAGTTTCTCCTTGAAAGTTTGGTTTTCCAGAACTCTCCAGATTTTTGCCTTTTTAACATGGTGCGTGCTAGATGCTTGAGAAGTTGCTCGGAGTAGCAACAACCCTCACACATTTATTTTGTATGTTAAATGGGCCTGACCAAAAGTGCAGGCTGGTCTTTCCGACGCCTTTTTTTCCAACTCGGTGTTTCCTAAAGCTGGTCCTCCAGAGTGAGAGGTTTGTACCTCGTCCATGACTCATATCATCGTCTCATGCCAGCACCCCTGACTTTTGCCTCTCCCCAGATGAGCTGTTTGCCAAGAGAATGACTCAGAGCTCTGATTCCAGTAGTACAGTCAGGTGTGGCTCCTCTGAGGCCATCTCAGCTGACCTTGAGCAAGGTCTCCTCAGGAACCAGGAGAGCCAGCACAGCAGTGAGACCCACTGTGCTGGGAGGCTTGCTTGCTGCTTTTTTAAAAAGAGGAAGAGGAAAGGGCATTCTCTGGGAAAAGTAGCAGAGATTTTAGGTGTTTTATTTTCCTTATTCACAAAAATTGTATATGCTTCTGTAAGGATAGATATAGGGATTGTCTCCCTCATACTCAGAAAGTATAATTCTATTTTGGAGGATTTAACACGCATTTATTATGAAGTTCAAAAAATTATTGATTGCAATTTAAATTGTCAAATTACAGCAGGGTGTTGGTGGCTTACACTTGTAATCCTAACACTTTAGGAGGCTGAGTTGGGAAGATCGCTTAAGACCAAGAGGTCAAGACCAGCCTGAATAGCATAGTGAAACCCTGTCCCTACAATTTTGTTTTTTTAATTAGCCAGGTATTATTACTTCTTGGGCTTTTGGCTAAGATCAGGTTTAAAAGATTAGCCAGCTATTATGGCATGCGCCTGTAGTTCCAGCTGCACAGGAGGCTGAGGTGGGAGGATTGCCTGATGCCAGGAGTTTGAGGCTGCCGTGAGCTATGATCATGCCACTGCACTCGAGCCTCAGTGACAGAGCTAGGACCCTATCTTTAAAAAAAAAAAAGAAGTAATTTGAAGTATATAAATATTTTAAATCAAATGAAAGAGAAATTCTGTATTACTACCTGCATAGTTGTTTATTAATGGCTGTTATAGAAGTTATGTAACTGTAAAGGTAGTCACTGGTTTTCTTGCAACGATCAATAGAAAGGAAGAATGGGCCGCGGTTTCACCCATGGACTGTGGAAGGACTGCCCTGTGGCTCTGTGCTGGAGGTGTTTATGCAGTCTGCACTTGCCCTTCAGAGAAGCATTAGAATCTTCAATATGTAGACATTATAGTATCTTCAATATGTAGATATGGGATGTGTGTAATATGAGAATCAGAGGCTAAACTTCAGACCAAAGGGCAACCATGTGGTTAGACACACACTGGGTATAAAGCCCAAGTCTACCCAGGGTTCTTCTGTCAAACCCCTAAGCAGACCTTGCACACCAGGTCATTTCTTTACAATATCAGGGTCATACATGCAACAGGAAAGTTGGTTGAGGGAAACTGGACAATGGGGAAGGGAGAATTGAAAGGTTACAAGGAAATATAAATGTCTGGTGAAATATTAGAACGACCTATAAAAACCATGAAAACTTTCAATCAATTAGAGCAAGGAAGAGACCAAAAAGGTCGTATAAAGAGGGAAAGAGACTGTTAAGCAGATGCAGGTGAAAGAGGAGATTTAAACAGCGATTGTAGTTGTGCCAGGTGAAAACTAGACTTTCCAGACCTTCTCACTTTATTTTCAACCTGTAAATCATGTGCTACCATCTCTAGGTGTGGATGGAGGGAGCATTCACACATTTTGAGTACTCAGAGATTCAGAGAAATGTGATGCTTGCCAGGACCCTGTGTTTAGAGACCTCCACCCAGGTCTCTCTCTTCCATAGCATAGAATAAAAGAAGGCGAAATATTTAATTCTGGTTAAAAAATGCAACTGAAATCTGAATATATTTCTAATCTGCATTTCTTCGGGAAATTCCTTCTATTCACCAGGGAACAATGCTGCCCTCTCTTCGCATGGTCTTTAGGCAGAGCTTCACAGAGCACTGGCCTCTCATCATCCTGAAATGTGTATGTTTTACCTTTACTTGAGTCCTATGGGTCTAGTTCTCTATGATACATTTAAAAACAAGCTCCACATCACCCTTGGTCAAAAAGAGACAGGTTTCAATCACCATGACAGTCAGTGAAGATCCTTCCTTTGTGAAGAAGCCTCCCAAGTGACTGTCCCTTACCACACCTGCCTGTTCGGGTGTCTCACCCTGCTGACTCCTCCTTGAGGGCTTGTGCCTCAGCGCAGCCCCTCTTCATCACCACACAACCCCATTACTGACTTAGCCATATGCTGGTCTCCTGCTTCTAGTTTCTGCTCCCATGCCAGTCCATGTAAGAGGCAGAAATTTTTTATTTTTATTTTTTGGGACAGAGTCTGGCTCTGTTGCCCAGGCTGGAGTGCAGTGGCGCAATCTCGGCTTACTGCAACCTCTGCCTCCCAGTTTCAGCCTCATCCTCCCTAGTAGCTAGGATTACAGACGTGTGCTACCACGCCCAGCTAATTTTTATATTTTTGGTAAAGATGAGTTTTCATCGTATTAGCCAGGCTGGTCTCGAACTCCTAACCTCAAGTGATCCACCTTCCTCAGCCTCCCAAATTGCTGGGATTATAGGTGTGAGCCACTACGCCCCACCAAAAAATTATTTTACAAACGCTATCTTCCTCCTGTTACTTCCCTGCTGTATGTAAAACCGTGTTTCTCCCAGTTACCTGTCTGCCAATTTAAATTCCAAAGCCACCTGTCATCTGGGCTCTTCCACTTACTCAAAGTCAGTGTCTGTAATTCTATTCATATTCTCTGTATACCTGGCCCCTCAGAGCTTATGGGCTGCTTCTTGTCCAAAATCCCTTATCAATTTCACTCTCTTAAGGTCCAGGAGTTCCTTTAATCCCCGTTTCAAAAGTTACTTTTTCCTTTAAAAGAAAAAAGATTTTTTTTTTTTTTTTGGCAGAGTCTAAAACTTTTTACCATTTATTCATTCAACAAATTCATAATTAATGCAACTAATTTAATGTATACCATGTACATTTATTTATAAGTCGTCTTGGAATTATTCTTGGCTGTCTCTGAGGGTTTATGTGTTATCTCTTAAATTGTATGATCAATTTTTTTTTTAATTTTGCCTTCATCAAAGAGACTAGGCTCTCAGATGCTCGAGGCGTTGAATAAACAAGCTTTGCCCTCCCAACTTTTTTTTTTTTTTTTTGCCATAAAAATGCTTTATTAGGCCGAACTACACACTATAAAAATGCTTTAAAATGTAGCAGGAGGAGATGTAAAGACTCAAAGAAATACAAAGAAGTGACAGTGGCTATCAGAACACACTAAAGAATCTACACTACTTCCCCCTTTACTTAGAAAAGGAGCCGTGAGCACATGCGATGGGCTGAAATCCTAGAGGAGATTGTACCTCCCGGTGACGGCTTTGCAGCGTCAGCACTATCCTATGGACCAGTTTACTTCCTGAAGAGGAATGAAGTGATTTTCTCACCCGGGAAGCCTTTGTGAAAATAAAAATTTTCATCAACAACACAGAGTGGAAAGCTATTGTCAGTTCTTAACTGCCCATAGTAAAGTGATGTCTTAATGAGCATGTAGGACAAACCATCTAGGGGAAAATAACTGCATCTCCTCTAGAAGGCAAAGTGGCCCCACTGATGGCAGGAAAAAGGAGGAACTCAGTCTCAACTGCCAAGACCCACTTCAGATTCTCCCTCCCATGTGGGCTTCTTATCCTTAAATGGCCATTTATTCATTATTTACATTCTGTGTCTTCAGAGTTCCTTGTGATTCTGAGCACATAGTCATGTACATGTTTTAGTCTATGAGTACATTAAAGGCACTTGTGAAAATCTGATTTAAGTTACAGTAAAATTCTTCTGCCTCTCTCCAATAGACTATAAGCAAGTTGGGGGTAAGAATTACATTTTAACTCTGGGTCTGTAGAATAGAGCACAGAATGGCACTGGATTCTAAGCATAGAACACAGAGTAGCTTGCACCCTGCACCTCCCAGGACTTTTCTCAGGACACTTTTAAGGGGGTGTTAGAGTGGCTATACCGAGGCACGGGTTGCCGGGGCAGTCAGAGTATGGATTGACACATCACTCTCTGAACCTGGCAGTTGGCATCAAAAACAGGAGAAAAAACAGGCTTCGTTTTCATTTACTCTCCTAGTTGTATTTGTAGTTCAACATTTGGTGCTGTATTGGTAAGGGGAAAAGTTACTTTTGGGGGGGGAGTCATGCCCCCTTCCTTTAATCAACTGAAAAGCTGACACTTTTAGCAGGGTTTGGTGGCTCACATCTGTAATCCCAGCACTTTGAGAGTTCTGGGCAGGAAGATCACCTGAGGTCAGGAGTTCAAGACCAGCCTGGCCAACATGGTAAAACCACATCTCTACTAAAAATACAAAAAATAACCAGGTGTGGTGGCAGGTGCCTGTAATCCCAGCCACTCAGGAGGCTGAGGCAGGAGAATCACTTGAACCTGGAAGATGGAAGTTGCAGTGAGCTGAGATCTCACCACTGCACTCCAGCTAGGGAGACAGAATGAGACTTTGTCTCAAACAACCAACCAAACAAAAGAAAGCTGATACACTTCAAGATTTAATTTAAGATTTTGATCATTGGCCTATGAGGCAGAGAGATGTTTGTGTTGAACTTGGGCCTGAAAAAGTTTCACATTCATTCTTAGAGAGTATAGGAATTAATTCTGGAATGCCCCTGGCACACTGATTGATGCAGCATTGTAAGGTTGTGTTCACTTTCTTCCCCACCAGGTATCCATCTTCTCTACGGTGAACCCTCCACAGATGTCCCCATTGTGAAGTGTGCTGCATTCTGCTCTTTGCAGGGTGGTTTATTCCCCGCTGCAGTTCGTGAGCACTGGCCGTTTGCACACGGAGCCCTAGCCTTTAGGGGCCAGTGCCCAATTTAAAAATCAATGGAATTAATATAAACATGAGTAAGGTATCAATGGGAAAGTATGATTTACCTTACAAAATCAATTCGTAACTTTCCAAAATGTTTTCTGTTTGGCGAGGCCAGGAGGTTTCCCCTGAAGTAAAAAATTTCTTAAGACCTCAACTCAGTATGAGATACCTGGTTTCCACTTGACTGGCTTTAAGGAGGGGCCCAGTGAATGTTGCTAAAATGAAACTAATGCTGTGTTCATCACCTGTGTACAGTGCTCATGTTCATAACCAAATCTCGAGCTCTTCTGAGATGGTCTCCAAGAGTGTTAAACCAAAGTCAGTTGCCTCATTTGGAGCCTTTGAGAGCATCTCTCTCTTATTTTCAGCAGTCTTTGGTCTCTAAGCGTGTGATGAAGATGCTAGGTATAATAAAGAAAAATTATATGAATATACGACTTTACTGTTAAGAAACAGGAAATTAAGAGATCATTTAAACACATTTTGTGCCAAACCTGCAACATTTTTGGATTTCTTATTATATCTTGGTAATAATACTTCATGTTACATATGTTTACAGTATCTGATTAATTTTAAATTCAGCTATGTTTAAAACCATTTTGTGATTATTGGACATTTTCATCCAGTCAGTATCTTATTTTTCAGATGATTGAAACCTGGCTTTGAAGTGCTATCTGAAGCGTTCTTATGTCTCATACTAAGAAGTCACCTCTTGATTGGCACTTAGCTTTACACATAAGTAGGAGCACTGTGCAATTCTTAAGACATTCCACAGAGAGTGCTACTTCTGTTGTAAATTTGTGCAGTATTGCTGTGTTATGTAAAATACTTTACAAACTGCTACCTTTGCAAAGTTCCCAGTACCCTCACTTGTCAGTGATGGATGGTGATGTTTAAGAGTCCATTTCAGTCGAGGTGTATTTCTCAGTAAAGACAAAGGGACGTTAATGGACTAATAGCTCCATACTGTCGTGCCTGACTTATGTGATACTGCACACGTTGAAGATGGTAGAGCTGGTACTTTGCTTGGCATTCACTGTGCATTTCAGCCCTTTAGTGCATCATCTCCATTCTCACAACAGGTAGTTGATGAGATGTAGCATGTGATCATGGTGCTAGATTTGAGCTCACACCATCTGGTTGCAGATATGTCCCTCTAAACAATCTTGCCAAGTGTCCAGTGTGCTTTAGGTTCCAGGTGCTTCACAGACTTTGGAGGTAAATATTTTCCTACTATTTAGAAGCCATGTGTTTTCAGCGCATTAGATTTTCTGAAGATTTCTCTGAACAAAAGAATTTGCTACAGATACCAGCCAAGGGTTCCTTCTCAGGTTGTTTATCATATAGTGATGCCAAAGAAACCAGTGCTGTGCATCACCTTCTACCTTATCTGGAGCCCTGGACAGGTCACCTATCTGTCTGTGACTTAGGTCGCTGGGCATCGCTTCCAGTTCTCTGATTTAAGGCTTCTGTTAAAGCAGCGGCTGTAGCAATTTGCTTTTTGAATAGGCTTATACATTTTACAAGGACTTTCACTTCAGCGGCCTTGAGGGGTGGAGTAAACTGTTGTATCATCTTCATAGATGAGGCAACAGAAGCATCAGAGAAAGAGACCTCTCAAAGCTACATGGGTGATACCTGAAAAGGCCAGGATACAAGCTCGTCTGCCCCATTTGCTATCACAGCTCCAAAACTTGACCTCTTTCTGGGGCCGTCCCCTCATTGGCTCATTTGCAGAATGAATGAATTGAACTCTAGCAGTGA
The DNA here is from genome assembly GCF_049354715.1 of Callithrix jacchus. Taxonomy (NCBI): domain Eukaryota; kingdom Metazoa; phylum Chordata; class Mammalia; order Primates; family Cebidae; genus Callithrix; species Callithrix jacchus. The sequence continues at coordinate 14,379,510 of NC_133517.1, forward strand.
TTTTCAAACCCTATTCCCTGTAGTATTAGGGGATTCAAGGCTGATGGGGATTGAGATTTGGGGCTTTCCTTTAGCCGAAACCACTCTGCATTCATCTGCTTGGCATTCCAATGTTCCACGTTATCTTTACCTTAAATAAAGCTTCTGTAGTTACAAAATACTTTAAAGATTACTGATCCTCAAAGTTTTTATTACATTCTAAACTCCAACCTTTAGGGAACAGTGCCCAATTTAAAAATCAATGGAATTAATATAAATATGAGTAAACTATCAATGGGATAGTATAATTTGACTTACAAAATTAATTTGTAACTTTCCAAAATGGTATCTGTTCAGTGAGGCCAGGAGGCTTCCCCAAAAGTAAAACTCCTTAGGATCTCAACTCAATACCTGATCCCTAGTTCCCACTGGACTGGCTTATAAGAGGGGCCCAGCAAATGTTTCCAAAAGGAAATTAAAAGAAAAAAATTTATTTTGATACTTGTTTTAAGCAATGCACAGGCTATCAAAATGTATTTATTTTATACCTTTGTAGTATCCTAGGATTATAAATATTCTACAATTAATTTTAAAGGACAATCACAATTTTAGTTTCTCCATTGAATCTTATTTTACTTCATTCATACATATATTCAGTGAGTCTTCTCTCTTCCCCAGTCTCTCCATAAATGTTTTCATTATTTTACTGACTTGATGAATTCCCAGTTCCAAATGATGTTTCAAGTCATATATCTAGGTTTAGAACTCCTGCAGTAAAATAGCATTTCTAGACAGAATTCTGAATTCAATGAAACGTGTTTCTTTCTCTCTATAATACATTGTCTGTGTTATCTTCATTCTTGGAAGAGATTTGGGTAGAGGGATTATATATGCTGCTTTTTATGGGATGCTATGAATATGAATACTTATTTAACAAACCAAATTATATTTTTCTCATTCCCCAAACTTTGGAAAGGTTTATGATTTCAATTGATGGCACACACTAGAATTTATGAAGTTACAAGGAAACAGAGCAGCACTTGAGAGTTACGCCTTCATCCTGGGTTCAGCAGCATCCTTACAGTGAAAAGAGAGTGGAGGCGTTTAACTGTATTCCAAGATCAAGTGTTATTTTGTCCAAAAACTATGAGGGATAGACTTCTCTGCTTTTAATCCTTGCTCTTTGATCACAGGGCTCATGGGGTGAAACATTCACACCAGCCTGCTCCCTTGTAAACTTGATCCCTTATAAATCTGTGACATTTTCCCTTCTTACAACAGTTTATATTCTCATGTATATAAATACTGCTTTTGACAGGATAAGAGACTAGTGCCATGAATATTCCTTTAGCAGTGGTAAAAACTCTTCAATAAAGCTTTAAAGTTTTAAGATGACAATCAAATGGTCCAACCAAGGGCAGGAGAAGCTAACATAAAAACCGTCACAGATGAGTGATTTTATTTCACATCAACCCTGTGGTCTTAACGCTGCCTATTGGAGGCACGTTTTTGCATCAGCCATGTGAATTGGTGAACTTTAGTGTTTATGGCTCATAAAGAATTCTTCACTTGAAGGTCATCAGTGGCTAGGCTGTAATTCCTGCAGTTCTGAGAAAATTGGCACTATCAGCCTTGTCATTGGAATTGGGGTCTTTATGTAGATATTTGATGCTTCTGTTTTACTCCCGCGTTCCCTCTGCTGTAGTGCTTAAAACATGATGTCCGAGATCCACACTAATTGGGTTTTGTGGTTTAATTGACTTGTGGGTGCCTTAGATGTAATAGAATCTGATCTCACAGGCGTGACCTTCTACACCCGAGGGTCTTTTCCCTCCCTTGTCACTTTTTCCCCGTTAGCAGACATCATTTTGCTTTGGGATTATTTGATTTGGTGTGATAAATGGATTCAGATTAAAATTAGGATCAAAATAATTACAGCAATTTGAAAAGACATTCATTGGGGAAACACTGTAAACACTCCAACTTCATAATGATAGGATACAGAGATTTGGAGAAAAAGCTATTGTACAGAGGCTCTAATGATAGGTTTTACTTCTGAGTTAAAATTCATTGTAAAAGCTCACATAGCCCTTAGTTATTTTTGATCAGGAGATCATGTTTTAGAAGAAAGCATTTCATGAAAGTAAAATGGCATCAAAACTATTTCTTACTTTGAAAACATACTTTTGCCATTGGCATCTTCTAGAAAATGTTATCTTTTATACATATGTAGTATGATTTCTGTCCGTCTCATATATTAGCAGGATTCAGTAGCAGACTTCCTATTAACTACAGTTGGCTCTTGAACAGCACAGGTTTGAACTGCTCAGGTCTGCTTATATTTTCTTCTGCCTCTGCCACCTCTCAGACAAGACCAACCTCTCCTCTTCCTCTTCTTCCTCTTCCTCAGCCTACTCAAAGTAAGACAGCAAGAATGAAGACCTTTATGATGATCCACTTCCGATTAATGAATAGTAAATATATTTTATCTTTTTTGGGATATTCTTTTATTGGAAGGCAGGAGGGGCGACAGTATCTCACTCTGTCACCCTGGCTAAAGTGCAGTGGCAGAATCTTGGCTCACTGCAGCCTCCGCCTCTCGGGTTCAAGCAATTCTCCTGCATCAGCCTCCCAAGTAGCTGGGACTACAGGTGCATGCTACCATGCCCGGCTAATTTTTGTATTTTTAGTAGAGACGGGGTTTCACTGTGTTGCCTAGCCTGGTCATGAACTCCTGAGCTCAGGCAATCTACCTACCTGCCTTGGCCTACCAAAGTGCTGGGATTACAGGCGTGAGCCACCGCGCCCGGCCTGGGATTTTCTTAATAACATTTTATTTTCTCTGGCTTTCTATATTGTAAGAGTAGGCCATATCATACCTATAACATACAAAAGTTGTGTTAATTGACTGTTTATGTTATCAGCAAGGCTTCCAGTCAACAGGAGGCTATTTGTAGTTAAAGTTATAGGGCAGTTAAAAGTTAGATTTTTTTCAACTGCATGCGGTAGACAGTCAGGGTCTTTAACCCCTGGCATTATTCCAAGGTCCACTGTAGTTTACTCAAAATAAAGGCTGAGGTATCTGTACACCCTTCAGAGAATTCCTTTGAGCATCTCAGTGGTTTCATCTCATTATTTATAAAGATTGACTTGGGATTTTCCCCACAAGGCCTTTGAGCTCAGATTCTATTGGGTGTTTTTTTTGTGGAAAGCAAAAACCATAAACTTAAGACACCCACAAGTAAATTATAATTTTTAATATGAGCAATACTAATAACATTAGATATTAATACTAATACTAATAACCTGTGGTGCGCGGCAGGTGTAGCCAGGCCTTTGCTCTCCTAACCAAGGGTGCTTCTACTAAAGCGTGCTCTTTAGTTAACCAGTCCCTGCAGTGGGCCAAAGGTTAATGCCTCTTCAGAAGGTGAACACCATAAGACAAGATGAGGGCATTTTCATGCTCTTCTCTCCAGGTGAGATTATGAGCAAAGCAAAGCAGAATGAAAACATTTCCCTTAAAGAAATAGGCTCACTGAAGACTCCCTTATTCCAGGATGTGAGCATGCCCAGTGTCAGATTACTTAGCTCCCCTGCCTTTGTTTCCAGCTCCTCTGGGTAGCCTCTCCCTTACCCAAGCGCAGGCAGATTCTCGTCATCACCGGGCATTTATCACAGCTCAGGTGTCCTGCTAGTGCTCACCAAAGCCCAGCTGGATGGCAGGCGTCCTTGCAGCACAGCCCCACGAGGGGTTTTGGCTCAGCCCTCCTCGCTCTCAGATTCCACCTCAGAATTTGATAATCACATCGGCTGTGGCTCATAATGAGATCTGTGGATGACCTTGTCACCACCAGGCTTCCATCAGAGCCCATACCTGATGGTCACTGGCAGACTAAACAAGAGGAAAAAAAAATAAGCTTAGGTAATTTTTACAAATTCATGATAGATGCCCCCCGTCAGCATTCTTATAAAAATACAGTCCTACTGAAACTCATTATTAATGGTGACCCTGAAAATCCAAAATGGGGATCTTGCTTCTCTCCTCGATGTGGGCTCTAGGTTACAAGGAACATGTGAAATGATCCCTGCATGGCAGAGCAGCCTGTTACCATGGAGACAGCTTACTAGTTTCCCAGCCCTCTGGCTAGTTCCAGAGACATTAACTCCATACCAGTCTTAAAGAAATAAAAAGAAGTCTAAGGTTCACTTCTAGCTTTTTATATAGTTATAATTACTGAAAAAAGCACTCAAATTGCAAACTGACTCTTCTCATTTGGAAAGGATTACATTTAATATTATTAATAGTGACCACTGCTAAAAGACTCACATTCTGTTGCTATTAATTGAGCCTGCCTTTTTCATATTTTACTTTCAGGCTTGGTATTACACTCATCTGGAGGAAAGTAATTTTGTTTATTCATACTTTGCTGTTTATTTGTTATTTTTGTCTTTTAAATCTCAAAATCCTTATGGAGACATGCTGTATTTTTCATGCCGACGGGCACTGTGCAGACGGGGTACATCCTTGTTCACTCTTCCCTGTTGACAGTAGATTTTGTGTGCAGTGTTTCTATTCCTGCTGATTTCTTAGTTGAAGATTGGGGTAATACCTCAAGGGATGCACAGTTGTAATAAACTGTGATGTACTTAAATATTTAAATGTAGTTTAAGAAAAATGAATAGAGATTGAGCATCCCAAATCTGAAAATCCAGAGTCCAAAATGCTTCAAAATCTGAAACTTGTTGAATACCCACATGCCACTCAAAGGCAATGCTTATTACAAGTATAATGAAGCTATTCCAAAATTTAAAAAAAATAAAAATTCAAAACACTTCTGGTCCCAAGCATTTCACATAAGTGATACTCAACCTGTATGTAATTACTTAAACCATATTAAACTGTATTTACTATAGTTTAAACATTAAGTACAAGTTTGATTTCACCATATAGGTAATTTTCAGTATATAAATAAATTTTTGAAACTAAGAAAAGTAAGCTTGTCTCTTCAGTCTGTTGAGTCTTGCTTAATACATACCTCAGTTCTGATCTCTCCTGTCCCATCTGGGCAGGTTTAGTACTCTTATACAGCACATTAATTTGCAGATATTTATTGTTACTTTATATAATATATTAAGATTTTAAAATAGATATATAGATATAAATACTGTATGTGTATCCAACTATGTTGTCATTCCTTTCAGAGTAGATCTTACCTATTTCTTTTTGAGGTATTTTCTTAATCTATCTCTTAATGTACATTTTCTACTATGTAGCCTATTGTATTTCACCTAAAAGGGCTTTATGAAGGCTCTGTGTTTTATGTGCTTTATTTCATTTTAAAGATTTCCACTGATTTCTGTCACCCCCTTCAGTCTCTCCTACTACCTGCTGGCTCAGCATCCAGCAACATCACGCTTTTGTTCTAGGGTTCCCATATATTCTGTGAATTTGCCCACTCTTTTTGTCCCCTCCCGAGCCCCCACTCAGTACTGTCTGTCCAAACCTCTCCCTGTCTAATCCCTAATCCCTCTCTCTGTCCCTTCCTTTTCTCTTGTAACTTAGATTTTAGGAAATCTTTGGAAATCAGGGAACTGTAAACTCTGGTCTCCTGGTTCTGTTAATATACAGTGTAAATAGTAATACATTTTACAAACTATAAACACTGAAATTGGTACTTCCTACACTTAGTCTGGTGCTTCCTCCAGATTTTGAAACAAAAAAGTCATGGACTCAGTTTGGGATACTGAAGTTATTCCCGTCAGATACATTCTGAAGCTGGATGGACTCCTTCAAAGAGAGCAAGGGTGTTCTATTTTGTTTCTGTTCTCAACTGACTGTGTTTCATATTGCACAAGTTTTCTAGGGTGCTCTAGCAAAATGCCACAGACTGGGTGGTTGAGACAACAGAAATGTATTGTCTCACAGTGCTGGAGACTGGAAATCTGAGATAAAGGTGTCAGCGAGACTGGTCCCTTCTGGGGGCTGTGAGGGAGAATCTGTGCCACGCCTCCCTCCTGGCTTCTGGTGGTTTGCTGGCCATCTTCAGGGTTTCCTGGCTTGTAAGGGCATCTTCTCCATCTCTGCCGTCATCCTCACATGATGTTCTCCCTGTGCCTGTGTCCAAATTGCCCCTTTTTGTAAGGACACCAGTCCTGTTGGATGAGGGGCCCAGCCTACTCCAGCATGACCTCCTGTTAACTCATTAACTCAGTCAAGACCCTATTTCCAAATGAAGAATGCTACAGTAGAATACAGTCTGAGCTATTGGGGGTTGGGGCTTACCTGAATGAATTTTGGAAGACACAATTCAACCCTTAACACATACCATTACAATTAATAAACATTTTCTAGTCCACGTCTAATCACTGATTTTACAATAAGCAGTGATTTTGTAAATCAGTGATTTTGATCTTGTGTTTGGACCAAAATATAGTACAAATCAAACACAATTGGCGTGAGTACATTTAATAAGTGAAGTCTTGACCGTTTTTGTATTGCCAAGCTCCAAAAAGCAGTCTGATTGTTTACGTGCTTGGAGGGTCCATTTATTTCTAATCATCCTGGCTTAACTTCATTTAAAGAATAAATTGTTTTTAAACTTATGCAAGCAGTTGTTATTCCCTGATGGCAGGTGAAATCTCTAAACACTTTTTAAACCTTTTCATCAAATAGTAATTTCATTTTAACCCAAAAATACCTTTTGATTTTCTTTCTTAAAACATGACCATGATGCATAGTCAATCAGAATAAACCAAAGTATTTATTAATTAGAGCTGTATTGATTTCTACTCTAGGTAAACTGACTTCCTCCAAAATCTAGTATGTTTCATGTTTCAAGAATTAATTTATTAATTTATAAACTCTGCTGCACCGTCATTTAGTCATAGTGGATTGAAGTCACCAGCTGTTAAGACAGTCATGATTGTAAATGGCAGATGGCATCCAGTGGCTCACTGTTGTTTGTGCCTCTTGGTACTCATTTCCCTGAAGCTCCAAGTTTAGCCATGAGGCAGTGATAACTGTCAGTTGGAGTCTCAGAGCTTATGCGTCATTTATTCCCAAGGCAAGGCACTAAAAAGCTATAGCTTGGGCTGTAGCATTTGCCAACTTGTATCTCTGCCATTTAAAACGTGCTCAGAGCCAGGCACAGTGGCTCACACCTGTAATCCCAACACTTTGGGAGGCCACTCTGCTGGATCACCTGAGGGCAGGAGTTCGAGACCAGTATGGCCAACATGGTGAAACCTCATCTCTACTAAAAATACAAAAATTACCCGGATGTGGTGGCACATACCTATAATCCCAGCTTCTTGGGAGGCTGAGGCAGGAGAATCGCTTGAACCTGAGAGGCAGAGCTTGCAGTGAGTAGAGATCACACCATTGCACCACATTTAAAATTTGAAAGGAAAAGAAATCTTCAGTATGAATGCCCCTTTTTGTTATTTTCCAAACCATTGCATCTTACTTTTCCTTTCATTCAATGCTAACTTATTCACCAACACTTTTCAAGAATGTGTTTACATGAAATCAGAGTGAGGATGTTAAGTGACCCAAGACTGCAGATAACTTTGGAACTGCTTCAGTGTAAATCAGAGTGAGTCATCCTGCCTCAGTTATACAGAATGAGCAGCTCTGATGGACAGAACTTGGGAAAGGTAACACAGAGCAGCAAAGGGATATTCCCCAAACTTAATTTCTGTTTGAGAACAAAAATATTGGGAAATTATCCATCTTCAACTTACCATGTTCTTATTGTGTAATTTGATTTTAATGCTGGAGGATTTACCATTGTTTATACAGTGTGATCTTCAATGAAATTTTACCCCTTATGTCCAACTTTTGGTTCAGATTATATCTAAATTAATAGATTAATAATAATAATAATGAGTGTTATTATTATTATTTTTGAGACAGAGTCTCACTCTGTCACCCAGACTGGGCTGCACCCAGTGCAGTGGCATGATCTTGGCTCACGGCAACTTCTGCCTTCCGGATTCAAGTGATTCTCCTGCCTCAGCCTTCTGGGCTGGGACTACAGGCCCGTACCACCATGCCTGGCTAATTTTTTGTATTTTTTGTAGAGACGGGGTTTCACCATGTTGGCCAGGATGGTCTCGATCTCCTGACCTCGTGATCCACTTGCCTCGGCCTCCCAAAGTGCTATTAATAATTATTTTTAAATGTAGTGAAGCAGCATAGATCAGTATGATTCCTGACTATGGAAAAGAATTTATTTGGGCAAGAATTACTGTTACATCTATTACTTGTGTAAATGAATTGATTTCCACCTATGCCATAACAATGTATCTCACAGGCAGCAACTAAGCTGGAGTTGCAGGAGCTTTCTTGTCTGCCACCGCCCTCAGCCTCCGTTCCCCATTGCTGGTGCCCCTGGTACAGTCTGTTCTTTTCACAGTTTGCAATGGGAACTTCTCCATGTCCCTTCTTGAGGGGCCTGCTCATCTTCACCTCTATACAGCCCACAAACTTCTCGCCTGTATCTCTCCTGGTACAGTAGCCACAGTAGCCATGCTATAAACCAAGATGGATGCTGATCAGTTACTCAGGCTAGAAGCTTCAAAACCTTGAAACAGGTTTGAGAAGAGAGCCACACAATTAGAATCATACTTTAGAAGAGTCAGTCAGTCCTCATCTTTACCTGAGCAGCGTTACATAGTACAATGCTTATTATAAAAAGGCCAGTTGAATCAAACAGCTTTGCAAGGCAGAAAAAAACTTCTATTTTGTTTAAAATTAGCTAAACTTTGTAAGGGGCTACAGGAAGGTTTATGCATTTAGCTCAATGAATGCAATATATCAAGAAAGGCGTGTATTTCTATAAGCAAATATTTGTGTCCCTTCTCAGACATATCATTCAACCTTGATAATGAATTACAATCATTTGTACTACTTTAACGCCTTCCAGGTGCTGTAAGATAGGTACAATAATTAGTCCTAATAGTTTTGCATTTCCAGCATATCCTGTTTTCTAACCTGTCACTTCATCCAGCATACATGAATATGAATAAGGATTCAAGTGAACTACATGTCCCTTGGAATCTAATTTGGGAAACCACTTCTAGAAGGCCCCTTCTCATCTGGCCTCCCACAACCCCACACTATTCATTTAATGCCTTTTCTTGAAATTCACATAGTGCTGTCTGCTAAATGTGACACCTTATTTATTACACTCTAATGTAATCATCTGGGTGCCTTGCCCAGCTAGAACACAGCCCCATAGTTGCTGGAACCCTCTTGTTCGTTCTTTCACTCACTTCTCATCGCCTTGAGCAGGACTTACCTGTTATGTATGCTATGGTGAATAAAGACTAAGGAGATATGTTAACTCTTCATCCAGCACCTTATCTTTTGCTTCTCTGCATACCCATATTTCATGCTTTGATTTTTTTCTGCAACTCTAGTCTTTAAAGATTTACCTGTCAACGTAAGAAGCACATTGATTGGATAGGATATTTCCTGGCAATGTAATGTGGAATCATGTGGTTGAAAGGGACGCTGTAGTTCCACCTGTTCTTCTCCAAGAATTGCAGCAAAACATTTACAACCTCATCTGCAGCCATTTTTAAGGAAATTTAATAAAGAGGTGTGAAGAGCACCTGAGAGCAGCCAAGATCCCAAGACAAAGTAGAAACTTACCTACTGAAACTACAAATAAAAATGAAATGTAAATATATCTTTCTATATATGGGCCATTTTCTTGCTCAATCTCTTTGTACCTGCGGGTGGAAGGAAAGGAGAATGGGACTGGATTGAAAGACAGCAATTGTAGATTTTTTCTGACATATGAAATAAATTGCAAATGTTAAGTGTTGTAATAACATGCTTGCAGCCATCTATGTTATTAAGACAGTACTTAATGAGTTTTGAAACAAGTACTCCCCACAGTATTACTACTATTCTTTACTTATATGTGGTAGACATTTTCAAAAAGTCATCATATCTGATTGCCTTTTATGCTGCTGTTCTTTACACATTTGAAATCGTGCTTTTCTAGATGAATACAATCAATCAAAATACAATTACATTGCTTGAGGTACTATTTCAAGAAGTTTCTCTAATGACATGACTCAGTGATTTCTTAAAGGTTAGAAAAACATTTTGTTAATGGAGAAAACTAGAAGTTCACCTTCTCTTGGAAATAAAGGTTGAATTTTAACTGAGTAACTTTGCACAGCCATATCATATTATTGAAATGTATTAGGTGGTAGATTTCTATAGTTGCAGTTCTTTAAAAAAAAAAAAAAAAGAACTTTTTTCCATTGCCTTATTTTTTTACAAAATGAGAGATTCCTCAGATGGATAACCTTCAGCAGTGCAGCCTGAGGGCCATACTTAGCAAGTGGAACTAGGTGCCTTGGGTCAGCATTGTCCTGTGTTAAGGGGAAGTGGTAGTTTCTAAGACTTTTGTAGTTTTCCTAAAATTGCTTTGGGCTCCATGTTACCTAAGGTTGGAGAACAAGTTCTGAAGCTGGATACAGGCAGGTTTCATCACAGCTCTACCACTCAGTATCAGGGTGAGCTCGGAACAATTTAACTCCTGGAAACCTTAGTTTCTTCAGGATTGTGTGGATTAAATGAGAAGATAGATGTAAAGCGCTTAGCATATTCTGATGCTCTGTTGGCTCAATTTTTATTGCATTCAAAAGGATAGTTGAAGTCAGACACAGTGGCTTACACCTGTAATCCCAGATGGGGAACATTGCTTGAGCCCAGAAGGTCAAGTCTGCGTTGAGCCATGATCACACCACTACACTCCAGCCTGGGCAACAGAGTGAAACCTTGTCTCAAAACGAATGAATGAATGAATGAATGAATGAATGAATGAATTTTTTTTTATTTTTATTTTTATTTTATTTTTTTGAGACGGAGTTTCGCTCGTTACCCAGGCTGGAGTGCAATGGCGCGATCTCGGCTCACCGCAACCTCCGCCTCCTGGGTTCAGGCAATTCTCCTGCCTCAGCCTCCTGAGTAGCTGGGATTACAGGCACATGCCACCATGCCCAGCTAATTTTTTGTATTTTTAGTAGAGACGGGGTTTCACCATGTTGACCAGGATGGTCTCGATCTCTTGACCTCATGATCCACCCAACTCGGCCTCCCAAATTGCTGGGATTACAGGTGTGAGCCACCGCGCCCAGCCATGAATGAATTCTTTAAAAAGGATAGTTGATTTATTTTTCAGAACTTTATTTTTCCTATATACAGATGCCTTTTTCAACTTTGAATGTCTCTGCAAAGCTTGGGAATTTGATTGTTGCCCCATTATAAGTAAATACACTGTTGTAGTCCATTGAATTAGAACAAAAGTGTCCACTGAATTTGAATTCCATCCCATCACTACTTTTCACTTTGCAGGCTTTCAATCTGCATTAATTTCAGTTTCTTTATTTTAGTTAAATAAAACCAGTTCCCTAATATCACAGTTCAAATCTTAGTTACCATAGTATATTAACTATAATTAGATAAAGTGCAAGCCTCATAATTAGGTCTTCATTCCCCAAAACACTCTGTAAATAGCAGGGGTTATTTACAGATAATAACATGATCAATGACCAATCATGCCCCTTCTTTCCCTGTCAGTGATGGGTCTGTGCACATTTGTTACTCAGTTTTCACACAGACAGGAAAGATTGTCCTTGTGTTGCCTCCCCCCAATGGTGATAACTCACGTAGAATTTTACAAAAATAGCTTTAAAAGATGGAATTCATCAACAAAGATGGAAACACAGCAGGGCAATGAAAAGTGATAACAAATGTAGTCAAATTAGAATCAAGCATATGTAAAAGAAATAGCTGGCGGTGGGGATGTTGACACTTCTGGCACTCTAGATGATGTTTCAGGAGACTCTAGAAACGCTGACAGGAACCCAGGAAAGGTGGACTCAACATAAATGAGGAATGGGGTTTTGACAGAAAGGACAGTGATGTCTTAGGGGACATGATGTCATCAAAAAGCTTTCCATTAATGGAGTTCTCAGAAAGCACAAAGGAGAAAATGTTAGAAGCTGACCTCAACTTAAGGGCAATTGGCCAAGCATGAAAAAGATGCTCACATCGTATCGTATACTATGTGATGGGATGAAGAAGTCACACACCCATTCGGAGTACTCTTGATACATTTTTAAAACTGGAAAACTGAAAGTCTAAAAGCTCAGTGTGTTTGTATTGTAGAGTGTTTTCTAGCATTCATTTCCATATACATTTATAACTGATGATAAGAGAGTTTTAACACTTTCACAAAAAGTTTTAAAAGGTCACAGAAGAGCCATACTTTTTGCCATTGATTATTAAGTACTCATTGCATGGTTTTGGGTTATATAGTTATTTGTACAGTCATAACCTCAGAAAGCAGGGACTGGCGTAGTAAAAAAAAGAAAAAGTCAAACCAATACTGTTGCCATCTGGATTTTATATTACCGAAAAATTAGTTAACACAATCTCCTTAATGTTATCAACAGTTTCAAGTACTTTCCCAGCCTGTTAAAGGCAATTTAGTAATAGATATCTTACTGATTATAGAACTTGACTTTCTAATATTTGCTATTTTTAATTTTCAAAAAGTCCTGAAATTAAATATTCAAACTCATATATTTATGGTACTTTTAGTGGAATGTTTTTGCAATGTAAAAGTTTTTTGTTGTTGTTCTTTTCATTTTAAAAGAAGGCCCTCCAGGATTCTCCATCAGCAAACAGCCAAGCCACCGCATTATACATAACAAATTTTAGTGACAGTTCTAGTCCCTTGGGGGTGAGAAATAAAGTCTCGTTTGCTCATTTAAGTCAACAAGCTGTGGGATTTATTGTGTATTTCATAGTAAACACACAGAATGTTTTGATTTTTAAAAGTCTAAAATAATTGAAACTGTCTTGTGTCATTGAACCCTATAATAAATACCTATAATTGAAAACCTCAAAATTGGTTGGTTTTGAAAGATGTTAGTATAATGCATAATAATAAGCGCCTCTGGATTATTTTTAATGCATCAGATCCTGTGCTATGATCTGTGTAAGAGAAAGGAGCCCTGATTACAGTTTTGGAGAATGTTCCCAGTGCCCCCAGCATGCCCACGGTGGATACCACATCATTATGCTGTGCTCTGAGGGACCTCATTCTGACAACATGCTTGGTTACATACAGTAATGAAAAGCCTTGTTTGGGAAACATTTGTGCTTTTAAATATTGGTTTCATCATGTCCAGGGAATGAAGCTGATTTAAACATAGCTCACAGTAAATCTGAGAGTGGAAAGTTTGATTTTACCCATTACTCCTTCTAAATTTTTATTAATGTAACTTCCCAAACTATTGTGTAGCAGAGAAACTGGTTGAATTTGTTCTTCCAGGGAAAAAGGGTCCTCTTTATAGCATGAATTTCTATGAAGTTTTTCATGTAATATATTTTGTCCTTTGTATTCATCACCTTTACAACGAAAAACTTATAAAGTTCTTACTCTAAAACATTTTGTCTGAGCCCGGGGTGAAGATTACTATAAGGAATGATTGAGCAACAAGATGCCTGTGATAGTCAAGGAAAAAGTCAAAATGTTGATTCTGAAGACCCTTTGCTAATTCTCAAATTCTGGTTGTTTTTATTTTCATCCATAAACAAGGGCAATTTCAGGAATAGGAAGAAGGAGGAACACGGAGCCTCAGCCAGCATTGACATGGGTGATACCTTCAGAATGTTTATAGGAGCACAAAAAGCCTGGTGTCACTTGCTGGCAGGCCTTAACTTCAGATTTGACCTTAAACAACACATAGAACCTCTCCTTTGGCTCGAATCCCATGTGAGGCTTCCCGCCATATTCAGGTAAATGGATGGCTTGGATCGAGGCTGCTCCTGACCTCAAATAGTAGACCAGCCCCCATGGCTTTCCTGGCCTGGTCTCCTCAGCTCTGGAGGGTGGCCTGAAAGCTCCAGATGATTCCAGGAGTACAGCCTGCTCCATGACAGGCCTCAGGTAACGGCTCCTACTCCTCCTGTCTCACCTGGTGGTGGTGAATTCCCCACACTTAATGGGTCATGACTGGGCTCAGACTGTCCTTTTGCTCAGAGGGCTTGTCCCTTCTCTCACTTTTCCATTTTGTGAACCACAGTGAAAATGTTGAGAATTCATTCCCGTACTTCCCAGGAGCTGCATTCCTACTTCACCGGGGTTCTGGAAATAATTTATTTTCAACTGTGGTTCCTCCTGTTTGTTGGGTGCCCTTTATGTGCAAGGCACTATCTCAACCCACCCAACAACCCTATTCAACCCTATTTAGTACAGATTCTAATTGGTGAAGAAATTCAACTTAGTAAACAGAGGAATTTGGATTGAAACGCCTTTCCTTTTTTACCTCTTACAGCACATCACGCGTTGTGTCATTGTTTGCCTGCTTCGTTTCTGTCTTCCGTACTAGACTAGGAACTCTTCTGTGTCTTATCTGTTAATGACTTCCACTCCCATCCCAAGCATCCCCATGCTTGGCCCACAGCCCTTGTTACATAAATGTTTATCTTGCAGGACCAATGAGTGAATGAATGGAAGTTTAAGTCAATTACCAACCGGTTACAGAGTAAGAACAGAGGCCGCAAGAAAGATGAAAATCCAATTTTACGAATTTAACATAATATTTACAAGAATAATTTTTTGCTGTACAAATTTGGCCATGGTGAGAATCTATGTAAATATAACTCGTAAAGACTCCAGGACTTAATTTACTTTTTAGTCTTAAAGGAAAGGCACAGTAGCTGTTTTTGTGAGTGGCACAGAAAAGTGTTTCTGTTTCCTATGATACTAATCCTGCACAAGTTTTTTCTTTTGGTTACTGTCTAGGGGTATATGAGGGAAGTGTGGGGAGGAAGGTTTGTTGGTGTTCCCTTGGCTTATACTCCTCCCCAAAGCTGTGCTCCACTGGCACAGCCGAAGAGGGACAGACAGGAAAACGAGGTCAGGAATCCTGGACAGCAGAAAGGTGCCTGGGATACCCATGGGGGATCCAAAGGGCCAGCAGGCATTCCCAGCGACATCAGAAACATGAAAGGTTGTAGGGTGGCCAGAGCCATCAGCCTGCCAAAATCGTGGACTCAGACTAAATAGCATCCTGCTGCCTTCCCATCATTAACCTGCCCTTTTATGCAATTGATTTATTGTGGGAGAAAACAGTTCACTGTGAGTTATTCAGTGATTACTTACTCAGAAGCTGTAGAGTGGCTCAGCGACAGGGACAAATGAAAATCCAGAACATCATGTTCTTTAAGTTTACTACGATGATTCTTCTCTTCCATCACTTTCTATAAGCAACACAATGGGGACAGAATTCCCTGAAAAACTAAGATACAGGACACCACAAAGGCCTGAAGCTTCCGTCCAAAAGAAGTAATCTGGGTTGGAGCTAGTGGGGATTAAGCCTGCTCTTGATTTCGGACTCATTTTTTATATTTGGACTGTTTAAAATTACTTATCCAAGATCCTCCAAGGCAGATGATTATATTATCATACTCATTTGTTGGGGAGAGTAGGGAGTTGTAATTATTAGTCTAATTTGCCCCAAACCAGAAAGTACTACTAAATTCTATGATTAGAAAAAGGAGAAGGAAATCTGAGTTTATATGGAAAAGTATTTACTTATGATATTATTCTGCATTTTAAATAGTACAGAAGAAAAAGGAAAGAATCTAGTTAAGATGCTTAAAATTTGAATTTCTTCTTTGGAGAATCTATGACTAAAATGCCTCAGAATGTGTTATGATCATATTTGAAAAAGTAAAATATTATACTGATTTATGTATAGTGAAATCTAGTTGAGCTTTAAGTAAAAGTGATAGTATTTCAAAGATACTTTACCCGGTAGCATTCTTTTTTTTTTGAGTTGTACTCTCACTCTGTTGCCCGGGCTGGAGTGCAGTGGCGTGATCTCAGCTCACTGCAACCTCCACCTCCCAAAAAGTTTAAAGTTTAAAATTAGTATCTTCAGCTGGGCACTGTGGCTCATTCCTGGGGTTCCGGCACCTTGGGAGGCCAAGGCGGATAGATCACCTGAGGACAGGATTTGAGACAAGCCTGGCCAATGTATAGTGAAACCCCATCTGTACTAAAAAAAAAAAAAATAGAAAAATTCACTGGGTGTGGTGGAGCATGCCTATAGTCCCAGCTACTTGGGAAGCTGAGGCAGGAGAATTGCTTGAACGTGGGAGGCAGAGGTTGCAGTGAGCCAAGATTGTGCCACTGCACTCCAGCATGGGTGACTGAGCAAGACTCCATATCTCAAAAAATAAAATAAATAAAAATAAAACATAAATTAGTATCTTCACATCAACAGCTTACCTAATAATTTTTACAAACATGCTCCACCTTATATTTGTTTGGAAAATCAAGACTTCTGAAGTCTGGACCATCACAGGCTTTACCTTGAGCATTCGTCTGTAGCATTAGTAACAGCCCCAGCTCGTCCTGCAGCTGAACTTCACCTGTGTGGTGATTTGACTTTTGCACAGTGCAAGGTGATGGTCAGGGTCCCCTGGACCACACCCCTGGGCTCTCCTGGGGTTTGTCACCCACTTTGCTGGAGTACAGCTTGGCCCCATCTGATCCTGTTCCATATGAGTGCTGGTTCTCATCAATAGCCTCTAGGAGTACTTTTTTTAACAATATATTCTTAAGATTCCTAAAGGAAATATATCTGGGTTTATTATTTTAAGGTATCTTCTAAAGTTTTCTGCATAAGTGTCTTAGTCCACTTGGGCTGCTGTAATAAAATACCATACCCTTGAGTAGCTTAAATTATGGACATTTGTTTGCCGTAGTGCTGAGGCTGAAAAGTCCAAGACCAAGATGCCAACAGATTTGGTGTCTACTGAAGCCCCACTTCTGGGCGCACAGATGGACATCTTTTCACTGTGTCCTGAAGTGGTGGAAGGAAAGAACTCTTTTCTCTTCAGCCTTACAAGGACACCATTCCCATTCATGGGGGTGGGGCTCTGCCCTCATGATTTAATCACTTCCCAAAGATCTTGCCCTTTATTTAAATTTTATCAGTTTATAATGAAAATTCTACATATGATTACCTTATTCCTGCATGTTTTCAGTTGTTTCTTCCTTGTGTTTGCCCTTTCTCGTGCCTGCTTGGTGAGAATTGGCTTTCTGTCCAAGCATCTTTTTTCAGTCTCTGTTCAGTTCTAGCCTAGAAGTAGCACCTTGCTGGAGTGAATGCCCATGTGGACAGTTGTGCCATTATCCTTTTCCCACTGCACCTGCTCAGCGTAGATGACATATTTCTTCCTGTAAACCTGGACTGCCTTGCCAGTTTGCTGACATTTATAGTGTCCTCACACAGCCTGAACTTCATCATCCTTTCAGATGAGCATGGATCGAACATTGGACTTCTGTGTCAGCTCTTTGGAAACAGGGGAAGACATATCTTCCTGTGAATGTGGAAAGGTGCCTTGAAATGCCTTTTTGTGGTTCTTGCTTCCATCAAAAGTCACAAAGGGATTAAACTTCATTTTTGCCGCTACCACTTCAGCAATAGCCACAAAAGGGAAGACCTTCTTTCTCTTAATACTCTCACATTGAGGATTAGGTTTCAACATATGAATTTGGGGGACACACATTCAGACCACAGTGGTAAAGAAATAAATCTCTGACTGGGAGTGATTCATTAATAAAGAAGTGTCTGCTGGGCCCAGATTTTTAATGGCACTTCATAGGTTTTCATTTCTCTAGTTGCTTTAGATTCATGTCTTAGCTAAAACTTCATAAAGCAAGGAAAGAAGATAAATGGCAGAGGAGAGCATAAGTGACTTCTTGGTATTACATCATGCCTTAAAAGTCTATGCTCACTTACAGTTCTTTGTCTCTTTATTTTGGTAATCTGTGTTTTAAAGTAACTCACTGCCCTGCCATTGTCATCTGCACATTTGATAGGTCTGCTCTAGCTTAACCTCTGGGTCTTTAATGAGTATGCCCTGTCTCTTAAAAGAAAGAAAAATCATTCAATGGCTAATATTTGTACAGGGAGATACTATTTTCCCAGACATTTATATGATGTGAAACAGAATCAGAAGTCTTGATAGATCTGTCCATGACTTGCCCCCTGTCTATGGGAAGGGCTTTTATTGGTCTGAGAGGGTTACTATGAGAAGCCACAGTTGCTATTCCTCAATAATAAAATAGATTGATATTAAATAATTATTTATTCTGGTAATGATATAAGAACAAATAATGTATTTCCGTGAATTCTCAGAATTTTTTTTTTAAAAGCTGTAGTTATATAACACTCAGAAATCTATGCTGGCTTTCCCAAGTATATTCACCCTACCCTGGGTGTCATCGTCTCAGCCAGCCTCATGCTGACCTCAGTAGCTATGTGATCTTGAAATTGCTGCTCCAGGTTCACCTCTCTTGAATCCCAGGCATTCTATGTAAGGCTTATTTTTCTGGACTCAAACAGCAAAGGGGAGTTCCCTTCTCAATTACCTGAACACGTTGGGGAGGATTTAGACATCTCTGCTGGCAACAAGGTGAGAGACCAAACTACTAGGTGAAGGGACAAGGGTTGAATATCAATGTGAGCACTAGACCCTGTTCTAAATGTGTCCCATGTGGAAATTCATTTAATTCTGACAATAATCCTAGGAGGCTAGCAATATGTTATCTCTTTTTGAAGATGAGGAAACTGAGACCCAGAGAATTTGAGTAGCTGCTGAAGGACATTCAGCTAGTCATACAGAGCATTTAAACCCAGCAGGTTGTCTCAGCTCCGTGTTGTATTGCCCTCTGATGAAAGGCAGCAAGGGAGATGGTCTTCACTGGAATCAGACCTCTAGAATTCCTGAGTGCTTTGGGGTCACCAGTCCTCTCTATTGGAAAGTTGTGGGTTTTTTTTTTTAATTCATAACTGGATCACTGTAAATTATAGGCAAATCCACTTTCTGCAGAATATGTGACTCATCTTGACTAACACTATTTTCCAAAATATCTCATTGCTCATCAGCTTGTGCCCACCCAATGCCCCACCCTGGCCAATATCTTAAAGACTACTTTCCTGGCTCAATTTTCATTTTCTTTAGAATGACAAAAAGTAATTCCTTTTGAATATACTTTGTGCAACTAAAAAATGCTATTAATACACTGTCTTCCCCAGACAATGAATTCTATACACAGCACCGGTGGACGTGAGCATATACACACATACGCATGCACACACGCATGCACGCATGCACGCGCACACGCGCACACACACACAGACATACACTAGCCAAAAGCAGAGCTTGAGTGTTTTTTTATTATTTATTTATTCATTTATTTTGAGACATTTTCTCTCTTTGTCACCCAGACTGGAGTACAGTGGCATGATCTCCGCTCACTGCAACCTCCGCCTCCCAGGTTCAATCAATTCTTGTGCCTCAGCCTCCCAAGTAGCTGAGACTATAGGCCTGTGCCACCATGTCTAGCTAATTTTTGTATTTTTAGTAGAGACAGGGTTTCACCATGTTGGCCAAGCTGGTCTTGAACTCCTGGTGTCAAGTGATCCACTGGCCTTTGCTTCCCAAAGTTCTGGGATTACAGCTGAGTCTTGAAGTATATACGAGCATCCTGGGACTTTTGCTCATCCTCGGCCTTTATCTTCCAGACTTCAGTGCTGTACAGCAGATGGCTACTGATCCAGTGTACCTTATTCAGGTGTTGAGAAATGTATTATGCTGAGCATAACTTAGGCTAGGAAGAAACTTTTTATTCCAGATAAAAAGTAGTATTAGCAGAGGTAGAATAGCGTAGTGATGATAACCTGGGATTTAGAAGGCAGAGGAAAGCCTGGATCGGAGTCCTAGCTCAGCCACTTGGAAGCATTTTGAACTCTGGCCGATTTGTTGGCTTGTTTAACGGGATATTTGTAAACACTGTGTACCAGGTCCGGTTCTAGGCTCTGGGAAGGCAGAACACAAAACAGATCAAGGCTACTTAAATACCAGTATGGAAGACATAAATAAATAAATGCCTGGTAACCAACTGGCTGCACTTTTAAAATATATTCAGAAAACAACCAGATTTCTCCACTGCCATCACAGTTTAAACCCCTCATCGCAGTAGCCTGTTAACTGGTTCCTGCTTCTGTTCTGCCGTTCTGCAATCCGTTTCCAACAGAGCATTCAGAAAGCTCCTTCTAACCCATGAGTCTGAGCCCTCTCTCCTGGGCACAAAACCTCACAGTAGAGTCCCATTCTCCTTGAAGACAGCCGTGGTCCTTGACACGTTGTGTCCATTAGCTCCACCTCCTTCCTCCCATGCCAGCATACCTGTGTCTCCAGGCCTCTGCACTGGTCTTTCCCCCTCATCGCTGTTGTTACTCCTTTATCTCCTTCATGACTCGGTATCCCCTTCTCAATGAAACTTTTCTTGTTTGGCAGACAGAATAATGCCTGAATAAGGAAGGACCTAACCCACCTGTTTCATCTACAAATATGCCAACCCTAATATTCAGACCAGATATATTTCTTAATACTTTTAAGTCTTCTGTAACTCATCAGTGGAATAAGCTTATTTTGAAGTGTTTGGGAGTCCTATTCCTTCCAGACACTGAAACTTGAATGTGTCATGATAGTAAACCAAGAGATGGTAAATGAATGAACATTTAGTCTTCAGGAAGAGATAAGAAAAGACAAGTAAATTACCTTATTTGTTTTTGTCCAAAATATATTTCATTTAAGGCTTATAATTCTCAATTCTCGAGGCTGGAGAACAGATTGTAGAGCTTCAGGAATGGTTTAACTCAAAACCATTTCAAGCTTCTTAATGTGATGCATACAGCATTTGGGGACTGCCTCCAGGAGCATAAGCCTAGCTGGTCCCTCAAGACCTAAAGAAAAGCAAGTGAGAAGGTGAATGCAATTCTCAGGATCTGATGGGATGGCTGAAAGCAAAGAGCCTCTATTGTGGCAGGTTTATTTTACAGCATTTTTGTGCTGCTCTGTCCAGAATCCCTTAACCAATGTGAGGGAAAAGTCAATGTTAGGTAAACCAATTAGGGAATCTCAGTGAGGTATTTTCTCAGAGACCAATAAAGCAGAAGCTAGCAGAGCTACCTGAGAAGGGCTGATGTGATTCAATGTGGCACTTTCTTGGTGGCAGCTGGACACAGATATGAAAACAAAGAGTACTTTGTTCGAGTTTACGCCCCAGTGGGATGATCCATGAACCAGTATTTGAGAAAAGAGTCAGAAGAAAATTCTGCAGAAAAGGCTGCAGAATCCTCAGCTTTGCCAAATAAACACAGAGCGACAGAACTACTGCCAAAAGCAGGGGTGGCAAATTTGGGGGAGGCCTTAACCTCTCAGCACCTCGATTTCTTCCTTGGCTGCATGGTATTCATGAGAAGCATCTATAGTGAAGCCAGCCTGCGTTGTTCAAATTCCAGCTCCATCTCTCTCTAGCTAAGGTAGAGCAAGTGATTTCTTGGGTAAAGTACTGAACGTCTTGGCATCCTGGGGCCTCATTTACTTCATTTGTAAAATAAAGGGTAGTGATAGCCCCTGTCTCATAGAGTTAGTATGTTCATATTTGCAAAACTCCTTAGAGCAGTTCTGGCACATAGTAAGCACGATCTGAATGCTATTTCTATAATTATTATTAGTATGTAGTATGTGCCTAATGACTATGTATATTAATAAACAGTCTATAAGCAGAAGGTATTTTTGCAATTTATTTAATTTGCATTAAACTTCATAGAGAGTTCTCTGTTAAACTCTTTCAGAAAACTAAAGGACATTACATACAGGACAGCATGTGTAAAATTTAAATTTAAAAGTATCTATCTATCTAGATAATTATGCAATAGTGTCAAATCTCAGTTTCCAGAAAGTATCAGAGAGATTCTAGAGTAAGATCTTTGGATGCAAAAAAGATAAATCCTGTGTTCACAAATGTCATTAGCTTTAAGTTTAGCCTTAAGTTTTAAAAATGTTTACCCCGTTGTCATTAATCTCTTCATTGATAATAATGCTATTTCCAAGGGACCTAATTCAAAATGTTTCTTCTCTCTTTTCTCCTCTCTCCACTGACCTTGTTCGGTGACATTACTTTTCAGACATTTGATGAATGAGCATGTTCTGTCCTGGAAATGCCAACGCAGATTGATAACGCCAGGGAGCAAGCCTCAGTCAGATCTTAAGAGCCAGAAAGCTCTGCAGATTTACTAACCATGAGAATGGAAACTAGCCACATTCCAGGACATTCAGATTTCACTCTTCCCATCCCAAAATGGGTGATATTTCTTGAAGCAGGTGGGGGAAACCAAATTTCAGATCAGATCTGGGTGCTTACCGGAAGATTAGCAGTGGGAAGTTTCTTCAGACTAGCTTAAGTAGAAAGCCTCATTGCAGATGCTTGCTTCTGGGGTGGGGGGGCATGCTATCTGGGGCCGAACGGCTTCCAAAGTGGCTGCACTAAGGAGACTGTTTAGCCTCAACACATTCACGTTTTTAGTTACAAAGAAGCAGCACACCTTGTAAGCAGCATCAGTTGTGAGCATCTTCCAGGCCACTTATGGGTTAAAAAACTCCAAAAATCCCCCTTTGAAACTGTAAAAGTTTGAAAAGTGCCTCCAGCACTGTAATGGGATGAGGCAGGATGAGCCTCCTCCTTCTTAGAGACACAACTTCAGATGTTATTTTGCAGCAGCTTGGGGAACACTATTTCTCTTCACTACCCTGAAACAGATAGTGCAGTCCTCATAAGTTGAAAAGCTACTCAACCGCATTCGTGCTGCTGGCCTTGCAATCTCATTTTTAGATTCTTGTTTTAACGTTACCTACAGACATTATTCTTACATGTTACTTTGAGCATTCAGAATTAAAATTATTCATGATTTTCTGAAGAAATGAGATAATGGCATCCTTTAGAAACCAAAAAACAAACACTCTGAAATGTGCCTGTTCACTTGCCCCTTACTTGGGGTGGCTCGCCTGAAATCCAGAACGGAGCCAACCAAAGCAGGCAGCGTTCCTGAAGAAAGTTCGTGCGCATGCCCTCCCTTTTCTGCTCTCTTAACTTATTTTCTCTTAATTTGAGTTTACAGGGTGGCTTAGTTCGAGCTGCTGTAACAAAATACTTCGGACTGGGTGATTTATAAACAACAGAAGTTTATTGCTCAGTTCTGGAGGCGGGAAAGTCCAAGTTCAAGGCGTCAGCAGATTTAGTGTCTGGTGAGGGCTCATTCCTCATAGATGGTGACTTCTTGCTGTGTCCTTGAGGGGAAGGGACAAGCACATCCTCTCAAGCCTCTTTTATAAAAGGATACTAATCCCATTCATGAGACTGATGCCCTCATGATCTAATCACCACCTAAAGGCTACACTTTTTAAAACTATTGCACTGGAGGTTAGGTTTCAACATATGAATTTTGTGGGGGACACATCTAGACGATACTGGGGGAAATAGTGGTATGTAAATTTCTCACTGACTGAAGATCTAACATTCCAATAACTTGGTTCTACTTGCAAGGGTACTTATAGTCTTGTTGCAGTCACTATAGGGTATATCCAGACCCCTCTGATAGCTTTGATTCTTCGCACTGACCTGTCTGCAGAGATTCCTCAGGGGTGTACTGCTTCCCAGGCTGGCCTGTGAAAGACAGTAGGTGACCACTCTGGTTGCTGCAGCCCTTTGGTAGTTACTGCACCCGGCATCCTGCTAAGCACTCTGTGTGGGTTATCTCCTACATTCTCAGTGACCTGGTAAGGCTGGTTATGATCATCCCTCCTTTACTATGGAGAAAACCAAGACTCAGATTTGGATAAATAACCTGCTTCTGAGAAATGTAGCCAGTAAGCCACAGAGCCCAGGGCCAAGCCAAGGTCCTTCCGACTTCCAAATTCATACTTTAAGTCAACATTTGTACATCTCAGAATTGTGTCCTAGACTCAGTGACTCTGAGGGCACCTTCCCCAAGGGCACATGGTTTCTAACTAGAGTGAGGAAATATGAACCACATGACTGGAGCATATTTACAGAAGATAGGCAAACTATGTTTGCACATAAATATTTTATCATTATTTCAAATACCTGATCCATAGCCTACAGCTTTCTTAATGAGATTGCTTTAGGAAACCTTCTTTATGTGGAAAGAGGGTTTTTCATCTTCCTGATCTAGCCCCTCTCATCTGAATTATCCACTTTTTCATCTCCCCGGTCTAGCCCCTCTCATCTGAATTATCTACTTTTTCATCTCCCTGGTCTAGCCTCTCTCATCTGAATTATCCTGAACTGTGGCATGCTGAGGAATAACGGAGAATGTAGGAATAAGAGAATAACTCCACTAACAACCATTATCTACTGGAAGAAATTCCGGGCAAGGCACTTCAGGAAGTGCCTCTGGTATTTCAACAGGTGAACATCTTTCTGTGTAATTTATTTTTGTGTTGGAACACGAACTTACAGATTGCTGGATCCCATCCCAGAAGTGGCTATCCCTCCACTGCAGATAAGAATAAGAGCTCTGAGGGTGGGACTGCCAGCCCATATTGTTGAAATTTTGATTTATTACCCAAGAGTTGTGTTCTAAAGAATCCCTCATTTAAGGTACATGTTTCTGGGATCCATGAAATTCCCAAGGTGAAGAAACAAGAATGGATGTAACTGGGCTAGATCGAAGACTGGGAGAATAGGTGATAGTTATTGAAAAGCCTGGCAGGGTGGGGGCTGACATCGAAATCCCCCGAAGCCCACTCCCTCTCAGCCAACATCCAAGCAAGGTAGAGTATCCCCATAAGAAACCTGGGAGAAACATGCTGCTCCCCTTCAGTTACACCCTTTGTTCTTTCAGTCATTTAAATATTTGATTATACAGGGATACAAGGGTGAGTGATGTCTTCTGGAGCTTGCTTAGTTACAGTGCAGGAGACAGAGAGTAAATGTAGATTTTAGTTAGTGGCAAGTTCATGCAGAAAAATTGGCCCTGTGATAGGATGAAGCAGGATGAGCCTACGGGTACTGTGTGGCTCCAGGGCTGGGGAGGTGCCATGCAAACAGGAAAGCCAGAGGCCCATTGATCTTTGTTGTCCACAGGCACCACTGCAGATGCAGCTTCAGTGGTCTCACTGATAGAACAGCATATTAATGCATTTGATGTATTCTCCTGTGGGTCTCAGAAGTCGAGTAGAGCTCATCAAAGTAAAGTATTTGTGTTTCAGCCAATATTAGTTTCCCAGATTCCAAGCACCCATATGAGAATGCTTCATTTAGTAAGTTTTGAATCCATAAGATTTACTCTGTAGTGTATGGAAAACCTGTAGTAATATTTTAAACTTATTTTTAAATTGTCTTTCCCCTTGAATTGCCCGATGGATATGCCAGATGGCAGAAATTATATAAAGTTGGGAGTCTTTATAATTAGTTTACTTTTTAAGTTAATTTTATTATGACAATCAATATAGCTACACATTCTGCATACTATCCTGTAACCATGCCTCTTTGGTTATAGACAAAGTCCTTTTTTATAGAGTTAATGACCTCCCTTTTGTCTTTTGCCTTATTTTTTAATATACCTGGAGTCAGATTATTTTCCCACCTGCTCCAGCATTTCTGCCATATGCCTTTGCATAATATTTCATGTGTGCTCATACAGACCTCTTTCCTGGATCTCTATTCCAGGGTCATTTCTGGGCCAGTTGCTCTCTAAGCTGCTCCAACAGCTGCTGTGCTGTGACTTCTCATCAACAGAATGTGGGAACCGCCTTGGGCTGCCATTCTGGATGGAATCCCCTCTTTTCTTGGATCTCTTATCTTTTTCTTTGTAGGTTTATTCTCTCACCTTACTGAAGCACATCCTCTGTAAGCCTCCTAAGTAAAGGTGCCTAGGATCTCTGCATACCACAAGTATCTTTATTCTTTTGAATCTCTGCATACCACAAGTATTGTTATTGTAACCTTTTCCTTGAAGAAGGACCTTCTGAGCATAAAACTGTAGGTTAATAATTATTGTCTCTTAAAAATCATTTCCCTCAATTCTGAAGACATTAAATGTTCTTTTTAAGTACAGTGCCATTTGGATTGCTGAATGTGCCCTGATTTTTCTCTAGTAGCTTTTAAAGATCCTCTCTTTGTCCCTCATGCTCTGGACTTTTACAGAAATTTACCTCACTGTGGATTTTTGTTTCTTTTTTCTCTGGATACTCCAGCCTTAGGTACTTGTATCCCTTCATCAGACTAACTTTTTGATGTTATTATTTCTTAATTATTTCTTAATGCCTTCATCTGACTAACTTCTTGATATTATTTCTTAATTTTGATATTATTTCTTAATTATTTCTTAATCCCTTCATCTGACTTTTTGATATTATTTCTTAATTTTGATATTATTTCTTATTTCTTAATCCCTTCATCTGACTAACTTTTTGATATTATTTCTTAATTTTGATATTATTTCTTAATTATTTCTTAATCCCTTCATCTGACTAACTTTTTGATATTATTTCTTAATTTTGATATTATTTCTTAATTATTTCTTAATCCCTTCATCTGACTAACTTTTTGATATTATTTCTTATTTCAATTTCTCCCCTTCGGTATCTTCTATTCCCCTTGCTTATAACTGTTATTACTTGCGCACTGAGTCTGCTGGGATGAATCCTCTAATTGTTATTATCTTTTCTTTCTAATTTTCTAACTTTTGTCATTTTACTTTCTAGGAGACTTCCTTGACATTTCTTCAAACCTACCTATTGAATCTTTAAATTTTAATTATTTATTTAATTTCCAAAGCTTATTTTTGCCTCTTTCTGTTGTTGGGTTTTTTTAAAGAGCATTTGCTTTTTATTTTAGGACTACAAAAACTTCACTTATTTCTGTATTTTATTTCCTAGGCCATTTGAAGTTCTCTGCAAATGTCCTTGGCATATCTTGTTTTCCTTCAGGTCGCTTTTGTTCTGTTTGATTATTTGAATAGTCTGTGGCTTTCATGTTAGAAGTTTGGCTGCCCATTACCACTTAAAAGGGAGTTCCTAAAAATCAGAGTGGAATCTCCGTGTGTGGAGGCGGGAGTTGCTGATGATGGAGAGTGCTGTATGAAATCATATGCAGAGCTGACTTTTTCCGAATTAGAAACCCTAACTTCAGCAGGCGTCTCCTCCAGATCATACCTTCCCAGGACTGATCAGTTTCTTTAGAGGGAAAAATAATTCCTTCCTGGAAAATGTCCTGTGTCCTGCTCCTGGCCTTGTGAGAGCTCAGCAGAGCGAGGAGATAAAGGTCCCACCCTCTGAAGACTCCCTTTATCCTAGTCCTCCTGCTGTCAGCCTGCTTTGGCCTGCCAAGGACCCCCTGGGTGCTGGCAGAGGTGGCAGGTAGTGGGGGCTTGCCTCACTGCCATATTAGGGTGGGGATTTCAGGACCCCACCACTACTCTATTTGGTGCTTCACAGGCTCTGTCTTTTCAGCTTTGTTTCTGAGCCCACACTCTGGGCCTCTCCTGCCCCTCGGGTCCTGCTCTTTGGGGAGTGGTCCCAGGCAAATGCACTCACTTCTTCTTGGAATCTTCCTCAGACACTTCGCGTGATTGCCACTGTCCTGGTGAGGTTAGTATGAACTCATCTGTACACTTTGTATCTCTCTTGTTCTTTCTGCTCTTTACATTATTTTCATTTTAACAGGGATTTGGAAATGAAAAGAGATAAACAAAAGAAATCTTGCTACCATTCTGAACCAAAAGTAACAACATTAAGGTTACTTTTTAATCACTCACTTCGTGTAATTTCACATTATTGAAATGATAGCAGTCAGACTGTTTATCTAATATTCTGTGTATGATGCTATAGTCTCCAGAACCCCTTGTGCAGAAAATGCTAAATTCTGTAATACATGAACATGATATGGTTAAGGTTTTATACAGATAGTAATTATAAATTATTTGACTAAGCATGACTTCTGCTTTATAAATACTCATCGGGCAAAAGTCTGTCAGCTATGCCAGACTTGTTTTCATAGCTGTCGTGATTTAGATTCTGAGGTACCCTTCCCTGCTGCACACACTTCCTTTGGAAGACAGAATAAAAGCAGATTTCTGAGTTAATTAAGAGTGTTTGTGACAGGGATTCAGTTTTGTTCTATTTATATAGAAAATGTGTTTTCAGATTCTTTACAAATGCAGAGGATAAGAAATCCATGTAGGACAAAGGTCTTCTTAATTTTATGTCTTCTTTTGTATCTCTGCTAGCCCACTTTATGCTGTTTCCCTTTTATCCGTTTCTGATTATTTGATAAAAGTGTCAACCTAGTGAAGAAGACAAAGCAGAATGCCAGGTTTCCCATTAACATCTTACTGTTCAATAGGTTGAATTAGGATTGACCTCTATTTTACAAATTAGAGGCCACATATACTGCCAAAACATTGAGTACTGGATTCGTTGGGTTACTTAGTCAACCCACTGTAAAATGATTTGTACTAGAGGGAGCTCTTGTCCCTAATGACAATGAAATTGTGAAACCCTCAGCTTCCTTGGTAACAAAGCACAGCAGACCATTGCTAAGAGGGGTTCTAGTGGATCATTTCTTGGGTTGCACTGTCTACCAGAAATACGTCCATCTCAAAGCAAACAGATGGAACAGCCTCGTTACAAATAGAGATTGGGATTCCATATTATGCGCACAGGCAACTTTTTTCACTTGACCTTTTCATTATCCTTGTACTCAGTCCTTAAATCCCAGAAATGCTGTCATAACCCATACTCTAGTGATGTATGGGAAGAGAGATGGAAGATAGGAAGGCACATCCTAAACATGCCTGTGCATTTTTGGGAGATGCTGTAGGATGAGAAAGCCCCCGTTTGCATCACTAATCCTAGAACTGATTTGCACATTTAGGTGGAATGCAAACTTGGAAGCATTGCTGTTTTTAAAACTTTTCCCTTCACTCTACACACATCTCTGTTTAAATAGTCATGTAAAATGTAGAATTCATGAAGGAGACTTGGGAAATGTCAACTATGGTATCTCTGATGCTAGTTCTTCTAAATAGATTGCATGATAATGGGGAGTTGTTTTTTTGATTGCATTTTAGGTTTGAGGCTACATGTGCAGAACATGCAAGATAGTTGCATAGGTACACACGTGACAGTGTGATTTGCTGCCTTCCTCCCCTTCACCTATATCTGGCATTTCTCCCATGCTATCTCTTCCCAACTTCCCACCCCCCACTGTCCCTCACCTATTCCCCGCAACAGACCCCAGTGTGTAGTGCTCCCCTCCCTGTGTCCATTTGTTCTCATTGTTCAATACCCACCTGTGAGTATGAACATGCGGGATTTCGTTTTCTGTTCTTGCGTCAGTTTGCTGAGAATGATGTTCTCCAGGTTCATCCATGTCCCTACAAAGGACACGAATTCATCGTATTTGATTGCTGCATAATATTCCATGGTGTATATGTGCCACATTTTCCCTGTCCAGTCTATCATCGATGGGCATTTGGGTTGATTCCAGGTCTTTGCTATTGTAAACAGTGCTGCAATGAACATTCGTGTGCATGTGTCCTTATAGTAGAACAATTTATAATCCTTTGGATATATACCCAGTAATGGGATTGCTGGGTCAAATGGAATTTCTATTTTTAGGTCCTTGAGGAGTCGCCACACTGTCTTCCACAATGGTTGAACTAATTTACACTCCCACCAGCAGTGTAAAAGTGTTCCTATTTCTCCACATCCTCTCCAGCATCTGTTGTCTCCAGATTTTTTAATGATCACCATTCTAACTGGCAAGATGGTATCTCAATATGGTTTGATTTGCATTTCTCTAATGACCAGTGGATAATGGGGAGTTTTTAAAGAAAAATAGTTCTTTCTATGTTCGGTAGACTAAGATGTCTGCTTTGCTCCAAATCTTTGTTCTTTGGTGCTGATTTTTTTAAAATCTCTTACCAAAATATAACTTTTAAAGCACTTCAGTTTACAGTAAGAAATCATTTAAATCTAGAATTGTTCTGTTTGGATTATTATAATTTGTACATGAAAATATTATTGAGGCCAGGTGGCTCATGCTTGTAATTCCAGCACTTTGGGAGGCCAGGGTGGTGGATCAGCTTGAGCCCAGGAGTTCGAGATCAGTATGGGCAACATGCCAAGACCCCTTCTCTACAAAAATATAAAAATTAGCTGGCTGTGGTGGTGCATGCCTGTAGCCCCAGCTATTCGGAGGGCTAAGGCAGGAGGATCACTTGAGACTGGGGAGTCAAGGCTACAGTGAGCCGTGGTCTTGCCACTGCACTCCAGCCTGAGTGACAGAGAAAGAAAAAAAAATTATTGAGAAACTCTTTCAAAGAATCCTATTAACGTGTTAAATTTCTTTTGTTTCTATCTCATCTTCTCAATCTACCTTCAATTTAGTATCTTCATAGACATGAATCATTTCATATGATTGTACCTTATTGCCTTCAGTACTATTTAAATAACGTATTTTAATCCATGGCATATTCTGAACCATAATAATGGAAAAAGACTTTTTGTTCAAAAAGAGACTTCATTTTAAAGTTTTGGGACAATTTAGGAGACAGTCTCATTTTTCTGATTTTGAGGCCAAAGTTTGACCCTAGGTTATTTTCCCAATATTAAAATAGGAGAAATGTAAGAACCTGTTTCTCCATATAAAATATCTTACAACCTGAGACACATGACAACTTACATTGTGATTTAACCTCTTGTGTTGTTTTATAAAATCATGATTGTTCCTTTATTTGGGAAGCAGATTATGGTTCTCTCTCTCTCCTTCGACTGTTTCCTTTAAACTTTTTACTTTGAAATTATAGATCCACAGGAAGTTAAAAAGATGGTTGAAGTCTCATGTGTCACCCCGTACACTCCCATTGTCTTTTATAATTTTAGTACAGTATCAGGAAGTTGACCTTGTGTATATAGTTCATTTTATCACTTGTATAGATTTGTGTAGCCACCACCACAATCAGGATCCTATTCTGTACCACAGAGATCTTGTGCTGCACAGGCATCCTCATGACTCCTCATCCTTATCTCCTGACAACCACTACATCTGTTCTCCATCCTTCTGATTTTGAGAATGTTATATAAATGGAATCTTGCAGTATGTGACGTGTGACATTGGCTTTTTTTCATGCAGCAGTTCTTCAAATACATCCCAGTCATTGAATGCCTCAATAGTTCCTTCCTTTTCATTGCTGAGTACCAGTCCTTGTATGGATAGACCATAGTTTAGTTAATCATTTGCCCATTAAGAGACATTTTGGTTGCTTCTAGTTTGGGGCTATTACAAGTAAAGTTGCTCTGAACAACTGTGTCTAGTGTTTGTGTGGATATAGTTTTCATTTCTCTGGAACAAGTGCCTAGGAGTGCAGTTCCTGGGTTCTGTGGTAAGTGTATGTTTAGTTTTTTAAAGAAACTGCCAAACTATTTACCAGGGTGTCTCTACACTATTACATTCCTACTATCAAGACATATAGTGATAGAGTTTCTCTCCATTATTGCCAGCATTTATTGGATGGTCTCTCTCTCTTTCCTCTCTCTCTCTCTCTCTCTCTCTCAAATCTTACTTGTTCTGACAAGTTTGTAGTTATAACTCATTCATGGCTAGTGATAGTTTTTTTGTTTTTCTTTTTTTTGAGACGGAGTTTTGCTCTTGTTACCCAGGCTGGAGTGCAATGGCGTGATCAGCTCACCACAACCTCTACCTCCTGGGTTCAGGCAATTCTCCTGCCTCAGCCTCCTGAGTAGCTGGGATTACAGGCACGTGCCACCATGCCCAGCTAATTTTTTTGTATTTTTAGTAGAGACGGGGTTTCACCATGTTGACCAGGATGGTCTCCATCTCTTGACCTCATGATCCACCTGCCTCAGCCTCCCAAAGTGCTGGGATTACAGGCTTGAGTCACCGCGCCCAGCCGGCTAGTGATAGATTTTAATGCCTAATAATATTGATATCTTTTCATATGTTTATTTGCTTTATATATGCCCTCTTCATTGAAATGTCTTTTGCCCATTTTCCAATTGGATTGTTTGGTTTTTTAAAGTTGTGAGAACTCTTTATATGTTCTAGATATGAGTCTTTTGTCAGATGTATATCATGTAGCTATTTTCCACAGTCTGTTGCCTATCTTTGCATCCTTTTAACGAGGTCCTTCACAGAGAAAAAGTTCTTGTAATTTTGATCAGTCAGATTTATTCATTTTTTTCTTTCATGAATCACTCTTTTGATGTCATATCAAAGAATCCTTCATCAAGTGACAGGTCCTAAAGATTTTCTTCTTTGTTGTTTCCTAATAATAATTTTTTTTGTTTTACAATTGATTCTATGATTTTGTCTGAGTTAATTTTTGTATAAGGTCTGAGGTCAAAGGTATGAGGGCAACATTCCTATTTTTGCTTATAGGTATCCAATTGCTCCAGCACCATTTGTTGAAAATTCTAGTCCTTTTTCTTTGAATTGCTTTTGCACCTTTGTCAAAAATCAGTGTTTGAACTTGCGTGGGGCTCTTTCTGGGTTCTCTGTTGTGCTCCATTGATCTGTGCGTCCATCCCTCCATAATACCACAATCTTGATATCTATAGCTAGATAATGTCTTGAAAATGAATATACTGATTGTTCATTCATTGTTCTTTTTTGAAGTGTTCTAGCTATTATACCCCTTTACCTTTCCATATAAGTTTTAGAATAATCTTGTGTAAGCTTGTGCATAACTAACTGATGGGAGGTTTTGCTTGATATTCGCTCTTCTTTCTCTCTCCCATTTTCCTCGGCCGACTTTTCTTACATCTTCTCCTTTGTTGTCTATCTTGTCTTACATGGTTGTCTACATAGAAAACTTCAAATAATCTACACAAAAGTGTAAATTAAAAGCCCTAGAACCAAAAGGTTAGTTTAGCAATGTCACAGGATATGAGATCAGCAGACAAAAGTCAATTGTATTTCTCACTAGAGATGAGTATGTGGAAACTCATGTTAAAAATACAATACCATTTATATTGGCTCAAAAAATATAATACTTAAAATATAAATCTAACAAAACACATACAGAACTTAGATGCTGAAACCTGAAAAACACTGATGAAAAATATCGAAAGTAAACGGAGAGGCAGAACCCTGTTTATGAACTAGAAGGCTCAACCTAGTGAAGGTGTTGGATTTCCTCAAAGTAAACAGGTTTAACGCACCCCTTCCCAAAATTCCATAAAGTTTTTTTGTAGATTCTCTTCTGATGCATTTCATTTTTACAAGAACATCTAGAATTTGCATGCGTTTGGATGGATTGACCAGGGAAGTGATTTTCTCACAATACCGAGTACTATCAGTATGTCCAATTAAAAATAACCCCTTTACTGTAAAACTGTAGTTCACACCTTCTGTATGCCAGGCCCTGTGGTCAATGCCTTCCAGCCTTTGCACCGTATCATCTTCACCACCACCCTATGAGGAAGATGCTGTTATTATCCCATTTAACACATGGGAAAAGAGAAGCACACAGATGGAATTCTCTCACCCAGAGTCACAGAGCTAGAAGACAGGGGAGCAGGATTCAGACATAGACCAATGTGAGTCCTGCGTCTGCTCTGCGTTCAGTGTTCCACAGCCTCTCTGCGACCCATTAGGGATCTCGGGGCCTTCTTTGGTTTTATCAGTTTACATCAAGTGCTCTCAGAGAATCCTACTTTTTGAAAAATCACTCTAATCCTTAGATCACTTCCCTCCCTGGCACCCTGTAAGGCCCTGTTTTGAGTCTCCCCCGTTTACTATAGGATTTCAGTTTTAGTTAGAGAGCTGAACCCAAGGATTATTTAGATTGTCCAGCCATAAGGGAACTTCTGATAGATACTTTTTTGAGAATGTTGATTAAAAGAGCCCTTCTCATCTGTCAGAGAAGGACAAATGTAGAAGTGTTTGTTTTTCACCCTGCAAGTGGGGGAAATGGATTTGGGGATGACACATCACTTTTCTGAGGTGTCAGAGGAAGTAGGTCACATTATGCTGTTGATCATGTTTGAAAAAGCTGGCATTGAAAAATGAGAAGTTGTATTTTGAGTAGTTCTTTGCCCAAAGACTAGAAATATTTTCTGAGACAAATATATATAAAACAAAAAGTTTTATATATATTTATTTTTTTTTTCATCATTTCCCTAGGATAACTTTTCTTTTGTGGCAATTTTAGCCTGTTAAAAGGAGTCATAGGCTCTTCATAGATGTATTGGCTGCATTTATTGAAATACCTTTTCAAGTATCCTTGTAAACACAGGAAAGCTCCACCTTCTGAGTTCTAGAAACCATGGAGAGTGCTCCAGAATGGGTTGGTACATAAAATAGATGAACATTTAAAAGCCTCCTCCTGCTGTCTGTCTTTAGAGCTATTAAACAAAAGAGAAACATTCAATATCTTCCCTCTAGTAGTCAATAAAGAAAGAAGAATGTCACAGAAGGGCTCGATCCCCTCTAGGCTAATGGAAGGGAAACCAATTCCAGAGAATTGGTCTGGAGAGGCAGGCATTATACCCAGTGGTCTCTGATAGCATCTGAGTTCTGAGCCAGTGGTCTCCTGCCTCAGGGGTATTGTGTCCCCGGCGTGATTACTAAACTGTAATTGCTGGCTAAATGTCTTCTAAATAATATCAAAATCTGGAAAATAAGCTGACATTTTACATACAAATATAACATGACCTTTAGCACAGTTTATTGTAGAACCACTCAACTCTTGATAACATTAGAAGCTGCCTCTGTTCTCCAGGCATCAGCCCTGCCTTCGGGGTCCTTATTGGTAATCTTTTAGACCAATAAATGGCTCCTGCCCAGCAGTTTCCTTGGCCTGGAGGAAAGGAAGGTGCTGTACACATTCTGTACCCTCTGGTACACACTGTATGAGAAGTACATGAGGCTTGAGGCTCAGGGCAATGAAGGATGTGAGGGGTCTGCACAGATCTGCAGCTACTAGAACAGGGAGGATCAAAAGGCTGACAGGTAACCAAGGCAGAGCCACGCCTATGCAGGGGCTACGGTGCCCACGGCTGATGGGATGCCCTGCATCCTGCTCCTTTTTTTCTTTTTTATTTTTTGAGACAGAGTTTCACTCTTGTTGCCCAGGCTGGAGTGCAATGGCAGGATCGCAGCTCACTACAACCTTTGCCTCCTGTATTCAAATGATTCTCCTGCCTCAACCTCCACATTGCTGGGATTACAGGTGCCCGCCACCACGCCTGGCTAATTTTTTGTATTTTTA
Source organism: Callithrix jacchus (assembly GCF_049354715.1). Classification (NCBI taxonomy): domain Eukaryota; kingdom Metazoa; phylum Chordata; class Mammalia; order Primates; family Cebidae; genus Callithrix; species Callithrix jacchus. Next base: position 14,414,709 of record NC_133517.1, read on the forward strand.
GTAGAGATGGGCTTCACCATGTTGGCCAGACTGGTCTCAAACTCCTGACCTCAGATGATCTGCCTGCCTTGGCCTCCCAAAGTGCTGGGATTTCAGGCGTGAGCCACCATGCCTAGCCATCCCTCTTCTTTATCCTCTTTTTTTCTCAGATTTAATCTACTTACCAAAAATATTCTTGTCACTTTCTTAATATATTGCAATGATTATTTTCATGCTTAAATACTTATTACAGTTTGTCTTTAAAATTCTTGCTCCATGTTCTGTCTTCATGTTCCTTTCTTCTTGCTTTGGAAATAGAAGTTTCAGAGAAACATAGAACCTATAAGAAAGGAACTTGACATTCATCGGCCTCCTCCTTCCACCCATTACAGTAATCCCCTGTAAAATTTCTTGGACAGATGGTAAGTCTGCCTCTGCACGAACCATTCCTGGGATAAAAAGCTAACTAGCACTTCTTTAAAAAGCAATGAATTCCAGTTTTGGACAGTTTGAATTGTTCAAAAATTCTTCCTTCTATTAATCTGGAAATTGCCTTTATAGTCTATGATGGTCATCTGTTAATGTTTTCTCCAGTTCATTAAAAAGAACAGTAGCTAACATACTATCATGAGCTCCAGGGCACAGCTAAGGAACCTAAAGTTAGGGAGATAATTCTTCAAGATCATGCAGTGGTAGATGATGGAGCAGGGTGGGAACTTGGTCTGACCCTGGACCCTGGAACCTGGAACCTGTGGCCACACCGGCCTCTCCTCCTTATGGGCATAGAATTTTCCCTCAGAAGCCAACCATAGAATCTCCCCCATCTCTACTCTGAATTATGCAACGTGTTCTGTGGAATGTGTTTGAATACCTGAGCATGCCACAGAAACAGGGACTCTTGTCTCTTCCATTCATGTCAATACTTCTAGAACTAGAAACAGTGCCTGGCATGAGTATAAATTGAATGATTGAATTCCTTCCTTCGCTATTATATTACTCTATGAATTCTTAGCTGTTTTCCTCTAGGATCTCTGGTTCCTTGTTGATAAACTGCAAATTCATAGAAGCAGTACTTCCTTCCTCTGTCTTATAGAGGACGAAATTATCGCTTATCAGATGATTTGCTTTTGGCAGGAGATGTCTAGCAAATGGAGAGTTATAGCAACCTGTCCCTATTAGGTTTTGCCTCCGTGACCATGAGGCCGTTGTTTACACAGCAGCTGTCTAAGAACATTCCCACTACAGTGTCACTGTCTTCTTTTTATGCTCTCTGCCCCGCGCCCACCTTCAGCCTCCAACAGCAATCCATATAGGCACAAGCCCCAACCCACAGCAGCTCTCTTCCACTGCCACTCCTGTAGAGCCCTTACTATTTCAAAAGGCCTTCTCCTCTGACACCACTGACCAGTTAAGAAAAATCCCATACAACCTCTTGACACATATAAGCCATTATTCTCTGTGTTAAAGTTTTTGGTCACATTTGTATCCCCTTCTCAGTGCATGAAAGTCTTTCCTGCATCACATGCACTTTCCTTCTGCTGCGTCATTCCCAACTTGCTGCCTTGTTTTTTCTTTTTCTTTTTTTTTTTTTTTTGCCTCTGTTGCCCAGGTGGAGTGCAGTGGCATAATCATGGCTTACTGCAGCCTCAAACTCCTGGCCTCAAGCATTCCTCCTGCCTCAACCTCCCCATTTACTGGGATTCCAGGCATGAGCCACTGCTCCCAGCCCATGCTGCTGTTTTTACCATTGTAAAATAAATATCCTCTCTTGACTCTGCTTACCAACCTTCAGCTATAACCTGTTTTTCAAACTCATGAAACAAGCCACCCATATCACCCGTCTCCCGTTTCATTCTTCCCCTCTCTCCTAAAACCTGCCAACCACTTTAACCAAAACCCTTGTTATCACAGTCAACACTAATTTCCACCTTAGTAAGTCCTTGCTTTGCTTTGCTTTTCAGCACCCATGCTTGTCATACTGCATACTATATTGATGGGTGGATTGATTGGTTGATTGATTGATTGCAATATATGTGAGTTCCACATAGTGTTTATTTTGTTCACTGCCTGGCACATTTGCAGATGGTCAGTACGTGCTGAATGAACAAATACCTCTAGTGGTGGTGTCCTGCCTTCTAGTTCTTCTGCCAATATAAACTTGATTAAACAGGTCCGCTTTGAGGTCGTTCCCTTGAGGGCAGAGCTTGGGGGAAGTTGTATTGCGTGGGTCTGCCTGGTTGAAGGATCTGTCCCCAGAGATGGGCTCAGGCTTCACCAAGATAGGCTGATTTTTATCTAATCAGGTCATGACTAGATTGTTAGTTTTCTGTTGCTCAGAAGCTATTCTGATTGCCTTAGAAATATGTTAGAATACTTATTTTCCATGAAGGAGGGTGTCATCACATTTTGAGAACCCTTGGAGAATCTCAGCAAACAAAGAGGTTTTATTGTCACTGCCTCATATTGGATTCATTGGGCCTATTTTTTATATTTTATGAATGCCTCTCTTCACAAAGTTTTCACATCATCTTCCTGCCTCTCACTCCCCCTCACTGATGTATCCTCCGGCACAGCAAGTACTCCTAACCACGGCTTCTCCCTGTAGTGGGTACACACTCTCCCACCGTAGCAGGAAGGAGTTTTGCTGTGAAAGCAGCCTGGGGCTTGGCATCATATAGGCTGGGGGTGGTGAGGTGGGCGCTGGCCGATGTTCTTTCCTTTTTTCCTTCTTGGCTGATGTCCAGGTCTGGCCCCTCTTCAGTCTTTGTGGCCATAGATCTTTCCATGACCATCCAGAGCAGTCTTAGGGCACAGACTTAGAATATGGACAGCCCGATGTGGACAGCAGCTCCTTCAGCTCACTGACTGCGGGCAAGTTACTGAAACCCTCCGTGCCTCCGCTTCCCCATCTGTCAAGTGGCAGAATGATAGGCACTGGGCAGGGCTGGTAAATAGAAGAAATACACCCTGCTTGGTCCAGTGGGTGACAGGCGCCCATCAAATGGTGGCTGCTGTGTTCCTCTTCTTAAATTGAAGGTGCTTATGCCCAGAATCAAAAGCTTAAGAGACCATGAGGCACCAAACATCAGCAACTACCTTTCACTGCAAGCAAAATTATGCTCTTGTTAAAACATAGGAGAAAACTTCATTTCTCACTCAACAACAACAAAGCTAGAGACTGAGAATAAAAGAACTGTTTCTAAAGGCCAACTCCCTTTTTCACTCTGGGGAGTCATTTTTCTTTAGTAAACAGGAATGAGAAGCTTAAATGTTAATCAAGTTAGAAGCAGGTGCTATCATTTTAACATGAAAGCAGGATGGAATAATGTAAAAACATACATTCTATTTTAACGTATATTGAAGGCAGAGTTTTCATATCTAATGAAAGATGTGTTTTGCCCACCCAGCAATGTCTGTAATGTTTTAAAGTATTGGTCAGATTACTTTTAATGTCAGTTTTAGATTATTGTAATCCTTAGAGAGCCTCGTAAGTGAGCTCATTTTTTTTTTCTTTTTGACAGCAGGCGTGAATGGGGAAGTGGGTAAGTGAACAAAGCCATATTTATAATACATTAGGTGAAGTTTTTAGATTTTTATTTTTTTATCTTGGGGCAAAGACACATCCGGAGCTAAACACAAGTCACACGAGAATCTCTACAAGAGATTCCAAACTGCTGTGCTGGGCAGGCAGGAGCCAGGCAGCTGCTCTCAGGTGTCCTGTCCTTGGGGATGAAGGTCATTACCACCACTCCCCACTCAGGAATAAGGACTGTAAGGCAGGAGCTTGGGAGGAAGGATGGGAGTCAGAATGAGAAGTCAGAAAAGGCTTCCCTGTCGCTTTGTTGACTCTTTTTTCAGCTTGGAAGACTCAAGGAGGGCAGGGGATTCCAGGGGAAAGCATGGAATGTGGAAGCTGGCATCAAAGAGCCTGGGAAGGAGGAGGCAGTCTCGGTTGGGGGAGGCTGAATAGAGGGGACAGAGCCTGTAACCGCAGACCCAGATCCTTCTAACACAGTCTCTCCTCTCCCTCCTAAGGCTGGACCCAACCTAGCTCTGCCTAGCAGGACCCAAGCCTGTGGTTTTCCTTCCAAGGAGCCCAAAGGCAGAGCTGAAATGGGCCTGGGCAAGGTGGATGAACTTACTAGTTAATGCTGAGCTTCCTGTCACTTGAACCCAAAAATAATATTTCAAGAGCAAATGGTGATGAAGCCTTACCTTTAACATTTTAGACTTGAAAATGATTTTATGTAAGAAGTGTTAAGTGCTAGAAAGATGAAAATATGTGCTGCAGGAAATAGGTGTCTATCTTCTTACATGTCTTATTTTGAAGATTATTTATCCCACAGTTCTGTCTGAATCCATAGAAATGAAAAATAAGCTGTTTTTTTCAGAGTATACTTAAGGCAAAGAACTAATTGTTCTAACAACTGCTATACTAAGAACTCTTCAAGAGATGGAAAATAATTCTAGGTGTTTCTTGACAATATTCATTATTTTTTAAGTGAACTTACTGGTTCCGCTGTAAAATTCTACCTTGTATTGATTTCCTTTTGCACCTTATTTGTGCTCTAAGCACAAATCAGTGCTAACGTGTGTGTTAGGTTGTGAATAAACAGGCTCTGTGTATTTGCCTTCTATTACACCATAATTTCCAGTCAAAAAGAGGTGCTTTGAGTATCGTTTCAAATACATAAACATTCTCAACTTCACTTCCCAAGATTTTATCTGACATTTTATTTGGGCCTTTACAGTCTGAAAGGGTGTGCTAGATACTCTACTGAATGTGTAGTATTTTAGTTCAACTCAGTGAACATTTGAATGAATGCATACTGTGTACATAGCTGAGGACTTCAGTAAGAATAGCAGTAAAATTGGGTGATCTCTGCTCTTCACATGCTCTGTGCAGTAAGACAGAATGAAGCCACAGTCTTATGTTGCTTACTGTTCTTTTTCAAATATCTTTCATTATTTTCATCGAAGTTCAGCCAACTTTGATAGATCCGCAGTCAGTAGCATAAAGAAGGAAAATTTTAAATGAACAAAACCCAATTTATAAGCCTTTTACCTTTTGTGCATTTAAGCTATGAACAAGTACCATGGTTATTTGATTTAACAAAAATCAAGATTTTTTGTCCTCCTTCACCCTCTGTAGGAAGCTGGAGTTAATACTAAGCAATGAATGGCCAAAAGAGTAGATTTTCAGAAGTCAAATATAATTAGTGTGGGTGCCTGAGCCATATTACTTCAATATAAAGCATTTAAAAATACATCTGGTACTTCATACATATCTCTTTAAGAGCTGAAACAACACTGTGACAAGGTGGGGTGGACCAAACCATCCTTGTACCCACTTCAGTATGGAGCCCTCACCCCTCCATAGCCGAACGTCTTAGACAACCTCTTTAGTGTCTCTGAACATCAGTTTCCTCATCTGTAAAATAGCAATAAAAACACGTGATGTAGAGATACTCACAGAATGAAACTTAAAAATGTGTGAAAGGCATGATTACAATTCTGGGGGCATCCATGTGCCTAGTAAGAAATGATCATTACTAACGGGGCATTAACACAGTTCTGGGGACACTGTGTGCGCTTAATAATAAGGGATCATTACTAACAGGTAACTTTTTAACATAATTTAGGTAGCAATTTATCTAATACGCTCACAGAGGAGTTCCCCCAAAATACTGCTTTTTCTCCCGTCAAGTTTAGATATTTCATAATTTTATTATAACACACATTTTATTTCAGAGTAAATATCATCTTCTGCCCTAAGGCTGTTTATTAGACAGTAAATTTTTTTCAAAAATTAATGTTCTATGTATATTGGCACAGTAAACTTACGTAATCATTTGTGCTAGATTTGCCCTGGAGTACAAGTTTACACAGCTAAAAGAGAAACCAGTAACGTGCAAAGTGCAGGCGCTTAGAATGGACCTTGGTAGAAGCGCTGGGCATGGCTCCTCAGATCCACACCGCCCTGGCTTCTGGTCTGGGCTCTCCCTGACGCTCACCAGTACTCACCCTCCCCTCTATACAAGAGGATCAGACTGCCTCTTAACCAGGCTCGCTGAGATGAGGTGTGGTGTGGGAACTCACAGCACAGTGCCTTGTGAACTGCAGGAGTTACCACCAGAGTTTATAATCACTGAGTTCATTGAGTTGTTATTACTGCTGCTGGAAGTTGTACTTGGTTCACCCAAAATGGGGAACCCACTAACCCTCAGACTCACAGTAACCAGCAAGTCTTATAAACCCTGTGACTGGAGACTAGTCTGAAAAAAATGGCAGTTGTCCCTTGAACTCCACATTCATTTAATATTAGTTCATGGCCTCACACATTGTCACAGCTGAACATGAAGCCCCATAAAGCTCTCCACAGGAGAGAAACACTGGCAGAAAAGGGGATCATTTTATATTTGTTTGGATAGGGCAGGCATTCATATTGGATTTGCATTAGGAATTCTAGTAGCCCTACATTTTAATTACTTACAGTAATTTTCATTAAGCAAGTCATTATATTTCCAGGTGATTCTTGGCATTGGTTATGCACAGCATTGATTTCTGTAATCCCAGGTAAAAGGCAAGTCTCCCCCTCACTGATGCAATTTGGGGCCCTCTTATAACAACACTTTCCTTACGTTAGGCCAAGGAAGAATGTTAAACTGGAAATGTGAATTATTTTGGCTTTCTATTTCATTATAGCTGTCTTAAATAGGAGGAAAACATTTTAAAAGAAACTTCTAACATTATTGTTAATGGCTTCACTTACAAATGAAAATGAAGCACGTGGACGACTTCTCTAAATGACCTTGGAGAATGGCATTGAAGTGAAGACTCCGTCATGGACCTGAAATTTGACCTGCTATTTTTCTCCTACCACCAACTTTAGGTTTGATTTCATTTGTAATAATGGCTTTATTGTTTACTGTAGCCTGTTTCACTCACATAACTGTTTGCTTTGAAATTTGAAACCACATATTTTCTCTGTAACTCAAATAAAAATGGGGTCATACAAGTGACCTTTTAGCCTGAAACTGCACCGTCAATCCTCTTTGACAGGCTCCATCAGTTGAGAGTAATGGAATCATTTTAAGACAAAAGATCATTCATTTACCATAAAGCTTGAAATCTAATGATGGTGATTATCAATGCCAAGTTGCAGACACTGGGGACAGCATTTAATAATAGCTTACATTGGCTGGGCATGGTGGCTCATGCCTGCAGTCGCACTTTGGGAGGTCAAGATGGGTGGATCACTTGATGTCAGGAGTTTGAGACCATCCTGGCCAACATGGTGAAACTCCGTCTGTACTAAAAATACCAAAAATTAGCCAGGCACAGTGATAGGCACCTGTAATCCTAGCTACTCAGGAGACTGAGACAGGAGAATTGCTTGAACCCAGAAGGCGGAGGTTGCAGTGAGCCAAGATCATGCCATTCCATTCCAGCCTGGGCAATACAGCACGACTCTGTCTCAGAAAATAACAACAATAATAATAATAGCTTACATTTACTGAACGAATTCTGGGCTGAGCTCCTCACTGAGCACTTTTAGGTGTCACCTCAAGGAATTATCACCCCAGCCAATGAAATGTAGGATTCATGGTTATCAGTGTTCCATGAGCGAGGAAACTCCAGTACACCAGCTGGAAGAACTTGCTCAGGGTCAGTTGTCCCGTGTTCTTTTTCCATGCCCTAAGCATTTGCCCCACCGACTTCTTATTTCTATGCCTAGATGAAATCTCAGACAGGACCTGCAGCCTTTTCAGTTTACTTTCAATAATTTAGAGCCCCAGATCAGTTTCAGGCATGGAGAAGTGCCACCTCACATCAAGACCAAAACTCCACCTCTGCTCTAGTTAAATTGGTTTCTTTTCTCCCGGCTCAGACCCGCATTGGCTTGGAGACCCTGTGAAGAAGGGGACTTAACAAACATCATTTTCGCCCCCTTTCCTTGTTGCAGCTCCTCTCCTGCTCCTTATCACGTGGCTCTTCCAGCCCGTACTGGGCAGACCCCGCGTGGGTGCCTAATAAGCAACGGATGGGCAGAGCATTCAGTGGAGGTGACAGGGTTTCTCTCCTTGGCTCTTGCAGCAGAAATCGATGTCCTCTCGGCATTACAAATTTCAGAGCTGCTTCTCTCTGGGAGCTTTTGGTTCCCTGGAGGCAGCCACACCTTTCCCCCAGCTAGTGGATGCCCCCAGCCTTCTCAGAGGAGGGCTGTGGGCGGACATTTTCTCCGTCGGTCTCCTTTGAGAAGACTCCTTTGAAAATACTCCCAGACCACCTTTCTCCGGTACATGCGTGGGCTGAACAAACCCTCATCCTTGTGCCCATGGAAAGGCAGCTTCATCCTGCCTGTGTGGTCTGGTTAGAGTCCATTACATACTCTACCCTTAGACTTCCCAGACTGGAGGTATAAGCCATTTCCCAGGCTCCTCAGCTTCGAGGGACCTGTGTTGGGCTTTTGGGGTGCCCCTGAATTCAACCCTAGCCAGTGTGAGATGAGAGGAGGCTATAGCCACCACTGTGTACCTGAGCACTGAATGAAGGGCTTTAGACTGGCCTGATGCTGTTCTCCTGAGACAAAGCTACTCCCCTTCCAGTAGACTTAGCAGTTTGCCTTGCCCACCTGACATCGTGAGAAATCTTTGTGGGTAACAAACTGTACCCAGTCCACTCCCTCCTGACTTACCACTTGGAGGATCCTGCCACTAGTGCACATTCACTTAGGTCAAAATAACGTGCCTGTGCAAGTTTTGTGCTGTTGCACTAGTTCCCCTCAGCACACCTCAGGAGTGCCACGGGGGTGGACATTCCTTGATCTGTATCTGTAAAAACTTCAGAAGGTAAAAGTTGGCCTTCCCTGCATCTCTATGCTTGGTTCAACATTTGCTTCCCATCCTCTAGTCGTATAGAGTAGATGTGTCAAAAGAAACAGGACTTTTAAAGGTTGCTGCAAAAGGGGAGAAATTATTTACTCATCTTGTGGAAAAAATTAAAGTGCCTAATTAAAACAAAAGAATGGAAACCTAGAGAAGGAGGATACTTTATTAAATAACACTGGAAGACCTACTCTAGTCAGCTGAAAGAATAGGCTAAAATATGACTAGAATACTGGAATCAGAAGTTTTAATGTTATTAGAACAAGTCTGTGGTTTGAAAGAATTTATAACGTGATAGTGTTGTTGTCAAGAAAATTATTTTACTTGGAATCCAGAGCTGATTGCTGATGGCAATAGCAAGGTCAGAAAGAGAGGATTCAGCCGTCAAAATTATAGATGGTGAGGGATTTCACCATGGAGATAAGAAAGAAAAAGACACATCATTCAGTAACTGGAAAAGTGCAAGTCCTGAAGGGATGGTGGTTTTGACTTAATGTTTCCAGATGGTTGGCCCTCTGATTTCATACTTTCTGTCCAATTTATAGTGTGTGAAGTCAGGCTTTTTTGGTACATGCCTTTTACTCCTCCATTCACTCTTTCACTTTTCTCCTTTACTTTTGGATGCTTTACAAGTTATGCTCACAGTATAAAAGGGGCTATTGAAAATGATGATGTGCTTGGAAGAGAAGGAAAAGGGAAGGTGTTGAAAAGGATAGCATATCTTATTAACTCAAATGGATAAATAAATGTCTAAATAAAATGGGTAAACAAAGGAAGCAATGGAATGGCATTGCTGTTGGTTAAAAATGGCTCAGGCAGAGGGAGCAGCAGAAATGGACACAGTGGTTGTGGAGGAACCACCGTAGTTGTAGTTCTGTTTGACCTAAGCCAAGGGTACAGGGGAAGAAGGGAGCAAGGATTGGAGGGGAGAGTGAATACTTCCCACCAACCACTTCTCCTAGTTAAGTGGGCAGCCGGAAATGACTCATCCTCAATGTGTACCTCCTCACCCTCCACATCCTGTCTGTCTCCCAGTTTGGCCCAGTGCGCCTCTTTTTTTTTTTTTTTTTTCTTCCTACAGAGTCTTGCTCTCTCACCTAGGCTGGAGTACAGTGGCACGAACTCAGCTCACTGCAACCTCCACCTCCCAGGTTCAAGCGATTATCCTGCCTCAGCCTCCTGAGTAGCTGGCACTACAGGCATGTGTCACCATCCACAGCTAATAGAGATGGGGTTAGCCAGGCTGGTCTCAATCTCCTGACCTCATGATCCACCCACATGGCCTCCCAAAGTGGGATTATAGGCGTGAGCCACCACATCTGACCGTGCCTCTTAAACATCCCTTGAAACTGTCCACTCTTTTCTTCATCCTAAAGTCATCCTGCTGGTAAGAGTGAAGTGAATGAAAATGCCTGTGTGCTTTTATTTAACCCACTCAAAAAACCCTAAAGAGCTAGGTACTATTGCTATCCCCATTTTCCAGATGGGAAATCTGAGGCATGGGAAGATAAAGTGACCTGCCCAAGGTTACTCAACCATTATGGGCAGAACCATAGGCAGTGCCATACTGGCCAGTGCTCAGAGCCCAGCTGCCACGTCCCCTCCCCTGGGAAGCTCTGACCCATCTCTCTGCAGCTATACATAATCCCCACTCATCCTGTCCCCATACTGCAGCCAAAGGATTTTTTAAAAATACAAATATGACTAATGCTCAATTACCTTATAAAGTCCAAAGTCATCTGCCCTTCCCCTACACCTAGTTGGCCTCTGACCGCTGTCCCCTAGCACTCCATACCAGCCATTAGAGTGTCTTGAATGTACCATGAACTCAAAAGCTGCCCTGATGAGGGATGCCCTCACCTCCTGGGCCTTTACTGGAGTTTGTCTCCTCCCTACCCTTCCCTTACCTTCAAGTTCTTTGCCACAATCCTGCCAAATTTATGTTCAACATCACTCATTCAATTCACATTTATCAAATGCATTTTGAACTTTTTTTAAGTTCAGGATTTTTCTACTTCTTTATGTCTCACACATAATTGTTCCACCAATAGGTTGATTCGGTCAGCACTAAGTGCATTTCTCACATTTGTAAAGAATCCAAAAGTTAACATTACCATGGGAAACTGCATGTTTACTTCGAAGACAAGGATGTGACCCCGTTCTTAGAAGGGAAGCCGAGAGTATAGATGTGAGAGTGATCAGAGTCAGGCTGGAACCTGATGCTAAAAGGCAGTGAGCACAAATACCATTACCAGAAAAATAAAAAAGCAGTGCTCCGGAGAACAGTTGTGCACATATTGTAAACGTTTTGTTATTTGGCATGTTAAGAAACTAGAAGAATCAGTTCCAGAATTCTTAATAACTTCAAAGGTAAATCGCTTCTTTTATTTGCTCCCAAGAATGTTTGAGCTGAAGACATTTTTCAGCTCACCAGATTCAACACATTTATTTTTATAGATAAGAAAATCAAGACACTGAAATGTTAGGTGACTTAGAGCTGAATTACTCAGGCTTGCTCTTGAATAGTGTTATAACCCCCCTTTTTCTGCTGTAAGACACAGGGGAATTGCTCACTTTCACATAGAAACTTCTGTGGGTGAATCCAGGCTGTGTTCAGTTCCCAGGGCCCTTGCTCTAACTCCATTGCTTTCTTTCCTGAAAATTGAAAGACTAATTAGGCATTAACTATCCTTTTCTTTTTTGTTACCGGAAGCCCTCTTTAAAGAGGAAGTAATGAAACAGCAGACTGAAGTTTGGCCAACAATGTTTTTAATATTGAATTTTTAAATTGGGAGAGTTTGTGCAGAGCTTTGGATTTGCTGCTGTGTCAACAGTGAGCCACATTCCCCATGGCAGCCCTTAGCTGGGGTGCCTTTCCCCAGGCCACACACTCTCCCATTATTGGCCTGGCCTCAAAGGCTTTGAAGCACAAATTGCCCGGTTTACAGGAACTGTGGCTTTAGCTTTAAAAAAAAAAAAAAATCTGTGTATGAGGTTCATTCACTGTATCTAACCGCCTTCAGGATTGTAAATGTTCTTAAGTCTTCCCAAGGCTATAGTTCAGCTGCGGGTCCTGTTAGGAGCTGGCAGATTGGAAATTAGAAAGGTTCAGGCCACTTTGGTTTTAAAAACTTAGACGTCTCTGAGATTGCTATTTCTGGGCCTTAAAAGCTCAGACTTTTGCTCATTCACAGAAGAAACTTTGGCCTGTTTCCTCTGTGCTGGAGGCATTTGGGTTGTAATAGGATGCTGGCTAGCACAGAAATGGGCTTACCCCCTTTCCTGTTGCTACTCAAAGGCAACAAACAGTATCACCTGCAATCTGGTGAGAAATCCATAATCTGGAGCCTCACCCCAAATCTAACAAATCACACTGTGCTTTAAGGAGATCCTCAGGGGGTTTGCAGGCCCATTAAAGGTTGAGAAGCACCACTAGAGTGAGTAGTGGGAGATAACGTTGCTCTTCCTTGTCTTTGCATGCTCTGCCCTCAGCTGGCTCTATGTGACATATGTTCTCCCTGCACAGACCAGGACTCCCCCAAAGATGATATGCCCCCACCCCACCACCGTCACCCCCAGGCCAGATTGCTTTTGAGTTCACATTTGAGTTCATATGTGCTCTGATTCAGCGAACCATTTAGCACCTTGGCTCTGCCAAGTTTCTTTTCCCCGATCCTTTTAATCCCTTCATGAAATTTTCAAATGGATATTAAACAGAGTAGAATAGAGCCAAGATGGTTTGCGAATGGAAGTTTCTCCCACCCTCAGGCTGTGTTCTCCATCCTGAGTCATAAGTCAAGGATCAGGCAAGGCTATATAATTACTTTTGTTGATGAAACCCTACAGGGCCAAGATCTAATTTTCATTCCTCAAAACAACAAGAAGCCCCTCGTAGCCTGGCAGGTGGCCTGACCATCCCATCAGTGCCTGGCTGCATCTCAGGGCTATTCAGGACATGAGAGGGCTGGCAGCAAGGCCAAAGACAGTAGAGTGTCATGTGCCACAGTGCTCTCTGAACTGACTTGATGGTTATCTCGTACAAAACTCAGACTATTTCTCCAGCACTGTATAGCTCTGTCCCTGCCAACACTGTTTCCCAGTAAAAAATGAAAGAACCAGAGTTAAGGATTGAGTAAATATTACAAGAAAGAGCAGCCTAAGTCACCTGCTTATCTTTGAAGTAGGTTTACTTCGTTGGCTACACCAGGTAGAAAACTTGAAGTATGCCTTAGTATCCTACCGCACCCCAAACAGTACCCTTAGTTTTTTTCTGTTGCTTTTGGGTCTTTCAATATGATAATGTTGTTTTTTTCCTTCCCAGAGTTCACATCAAAACTACAGACTATCCATGGTCATGTCAAAACATCATCATCACTGTGTTGAAAATCATTAGGGAAATTGGGAATAGCATGGGGAAGGGGTGGAAGCCAAAAGGAAATGAGGTATGAAGTACTTACAGATAATTGCTATTTCTGACGTAGTTCTTTCACACGGGAGGAGTGTGGAACAATTGTGAGTGCTGGAGGAGCCGTCCTGAGGGTGTTTGCTGCATGACTAGAGAAAGCAGTGTGCAAGAAAGACAAGAAGTTTTCTGGGGAATGCTTCCTAGAAGATAGACTGGTAGTTCTCACTCTTGTGAATCGACAGTAAGGGTTTTTTTTTTTCCTTTTTTTTTTTCAGACAGAGTCTTGTCCTGTCACTCAGGCTGGAGTGCAGTGGCATGATCTCGGCTTACTGCAACCTCCACATCCCGGGTTCAGGCAGTTCTGCCTCAATCTCCAGCTGGGATTACAGGCACGCACCACTGTGCTGGGCTAAGTTTTTTTTCTTTAGTAGAGATGGGGTTTCACCATGTAGGCCAAGCTGGTCTCTAACTCCTGACCTTGTGATCTGCCCACCTCTGCCTTCCAAAGTGCTAAGATTACAGGCATGAGCCACCATGCCTGACCAAAAGTCAGGCTTTTTATTCAGTGTTGCCAGCAGTTCCAAAGCCTACCATAACAGACCTGCAGGTGTGCACAGAAGGCCAGGCCAGGGGTGTAGGTGTTTTAGGCTTCTGGTCCTAATATGATGGAACTAGAAGAGAAGATGGTTAGAAGAGACGCACCGGCCTGCATGAAGAGTGATGTTGCATGAGAACTACAGCTCACCTTCCAAGCACTTTGTCCTAAGAACAGTCAGTGCAGGACCATAGAAAAGTTCAGTCATTCACCAGTATTCCAACGTGCCATTTTGATACTGGAAAGAAGTCCTTCATTCTTAGATCCTCAGAACCTCACGAATTTAGAGTAAGACAGGATTGAAGGAATCTTCTCCAACTAACTCATGCCCCAGGAGAAGAGAGATGAGCTTTGTCTCCCACTGCCCACTGGATGGTGTTCCCACTCTAGTCCTCAGGCACAAAGTTGAAGGGTGCAGATCTTGGTCCTGCCCCTCACTGTCCCTAAACCTTCTGATCTGTCCTGGGGTCAGACCTCTCCCAAGAGACCTGGGTATGATGCCCTCAGAGTTGCATCCTGGCCCAGGCTCTGCTCTGGCTCTGCGACTTCTCTAAAGAGGGTGAGATTGTGCCTCCAGAGGAATCGGGGCTCCCTTCTGGCATTTCATTCAACATGTGTTCAAAGAAGCAATCTCATTTCATCTTAATGGGAGGAGGTGGTTTTTTAAACTAAATTGAGGTATCAAAATAGAACCACACAATTAAAGAAATTGTTAATGTAGATATTACCTTGGGGTTTCTCCAATCTTACATAGGAAAATATTTTTATTAGAAAAAATCCCTTCGAAGATTACTAAAATTACTCTAACAAAACACGGTGATGGGTTGCATTTAGAGATTTAAGAATTTCAGAAGATTATAAGGAGACATATCAGATTTGGTTGTAATATGACGTTATCTATTTTGAAAGTTAGTTATTTGGCATGTTAGTTGAATAGGTTACTCTCTGAACATTGCTAGTTATAACCAAAGATGCTGATAAGGTCATTAGCCATTGCTTTGGAGTGCTGATGCATTTGTAAATGTTCTCAGCCTGCAGTAACAGGCTATCAGAGGAGTTGTTCCAGGGACTGCAGGGGTAAGTGTTACATTATATGGCATATGAAATAGAAACACTCCTTATAGAATTATAGTAGGAATATTGATAAACGTTCCACTATTGACATGCTGGATTTGTTGTTGTTTTCTTAGTAGTCAAGTTGTCCCATGAAAGCTTACCTGTGACTCAAGTTTTCTATAGTATTAAAGTAACATATTTTTAGGTATGAGTGAATTTTTTTTTTTTTTTTTTTTTTTTGAGACGGAGTTTCACTCTTGTTACCCAGGCTGGAGTGCAATGGCGCGATCTCGGCTCACTGCAACCTCCGCCTCCTGAGTTCAAGCAATTCTCCTGCCTCAGCCTCCAGAGTAGCTGGGACCACAGGCATGTGCCACCATGCCTGGCTGTTTTTTGTATTTTCAGTAGAGACGGGGTTTCACCATGTTGGCCAGGATAGTCTCGATCTCTTGACCTCGGGATCCGCCCGCCTCCACCTCCCAAAGTGCTGGGATTGGTATGATTGACATTTTTAAGATTTTGTTCCTAGTACTGTAGGGAATTTAGGAATATACACACCATAAAGAAACTTTTGATTTCTGCTCATTAAGTATGAAAAATTCTGGAGCACTTGGGGACAATCAAATTATCTACTCACGTGGTAAATCTAGAAGTATTTCTAGGTTTTTCTAATGTTAAAAAAAAAAGTAAGCTTGTGTTTAATGGGAGGAACTCCATACACATTTGTGGTTTGCAGAAGAAAGTGTTTTTAAATATATTGGTTGGCCAAAGTAAGATAACTGAAACATGTTGAGTTTTGTTTTGTTCTGTTCTGTTTTAACTTTGTAGCTTTGCTGCCAATCCCATTTCTTACCCTTTTCAGTTTATGAAGTTTAAAAAGTGACTGTTGCAAGTGTACCTGAAAGATGTGGTAGTAGGAAGGGAATAAGGAGGGAGAAGTTTTGCTTCATTGCAAAAGAAGGATTCGTAGGAACTCGGGGGCATGTAATGAGCTGGGGAACTGGGCTTGGCTAGGCCCTTATTTCTACGTTCATCTAGTATTTGCTGGGTTTTGAGCTAAGAAATGCCAACCAGACATGTTCAGAAGGCGGATCTCACCAATCCGGAGGCAGCTGGAAGAGTTCGCGCGTGGGAAACCTCAGCCCTTTCTTTCTTCCCAGCACTGCGCTGTGCTGCCGCGCGTCGGCAGAGGCGGGGGCACACAGCCCGGGTCGTCCCCCTCGCGCGGTTGGGGGAACAGCTCCGGAGCTGCGGCCTTGCGACCCTCGGCCGGCCGCGCAGGGGCGGGGCGGGGCGGGGGTGCTGCGGGGTTTGTTGCTAGAGCCGTGATGTCACCCGCCCCTCCTAACCCGCGGTTGGTTGTTTTGTGTTTCAGCTCTGCCTGCAGTTGAACACAAAGACCTGGAGGAGACTCCCACCTCCTTCAGGGAGAAGAAAGGAGGCAGCGAAGCAGATTAAAGGAACTTGTGGCTTGTGGCCTTTTTGTCCAAGAGCTGCTTGGAAGGGGAGAAAAGTGTGTGAAAGCCACCGCGGCGGTTAATGAGCTGTGAGATGAGGCGCTGCTGCGGCCGCCGCTGCTGACACTCGCTCCCAGGCTGCACCCGCCGCCCGCGTTGCTTCATGTACATGTGTCTATTCAGGCCGTGTGGAGGCGCCCAGAAGAGCATCCAACACGGCTGCCGGGGAAAGACCGCCCACCATGCCCACGGAGACCCTACAGACAGGTAGCATGGTGAAGCCGGTCAGCCCCGCGGGCACCTTCACCTCGGCCGTGCCCCTGCGCATCCTCAACAAGGGGCCAGACTACTTCCGCAGGCAGGCAGAGCCCAACCCCAAGAGGCTCAGCGCCGTGGAGAGGCTGGAGGCCGACAAGGCCAAGTACGTCAAGAGCCAGGAGGTGATCAACGCCAAGCAGGAGCCGGTGAAGCCCGCGGTGCTGGCCAAGCCCCCGGTGTGCCCGGCTGCCAAGCGCGCGCTGGGCAGCCCCACGCTCAAAGTGTTCGGCAACCACGCCAAGACCGAGAGCGGCGTGCAGAGGGAGAACCTCAAGCTGGAGATCCTGAAGAACATCATCAATAGCTCCGAGGGCTCCAGCTCGGGCTCAGGGCACAAGCACAGCTCCCGCAACTGGCCGCCCCACCGCTCCGAAGCTACCGACCTGCACCGGCACTCCTTCGCGGAGTCCCTGAAGGTCTACCCCACGCAGGGCCGCGGCAGCCCGCAGGAGGGTGGCTCCCACGTGAGCAGGAGACTGCTGGAGCAGTCGGCCGAGTCCTTCCTCCACGTGTCCCACAGCTCCTCGGACATCCGCAAGGTGACCAGCGTGAAGCCCCTCAAGGCCATCCCCTGCAGTAGCTCTGCCCCTCCCCTGCCTCCCAAGCCCAAAATCGCAGCCATCGCCTCCATGAAGTCCCCCGAGGCTGATCCTGTGGAACCAGCTTGTGGAGTCAGCCGGAGACCCTCCCTCCAGCGGTCTAAGTCAGACTTGAGTGACAGATATTTCCGAGTTGACGCGGACGTGGAGAGGTTCTTCAACTACTGTGGGCTGGACCCGGAAGAGCTGGAAAACCTGGGCATGGAAAACTTTGCAAGGGCTAATTCTGACATAATATCCCTCAACTTCCGCAGCGCAAGCATGATCAGCTCGGACTGTGAACAGTCTCAGGACAGTAACAGTGACCTTAGAAATGATGACAGTGCCAATGACCGCGTGCCGTATGGCATTTCTGCCATCGAAAGAAATGCTAGAATCATCAAGTGGTTATATAGCATCAAACAAGCTAGAGAGTCACAGAAGGTCTCCCACGTGTAAGACAGTGCGTGGAACGGAGGGAGGGTGGGTCTCTGTGCTTATGCAGTTGTGAAGGTTGTGCGGTCTCCTTGAAGTGTTGTGAGCTTCTCCACTCTTTGTGTTGCTTGTTGTGCAATGTTTTCAAGTTGCATGCCTGTCAACATGGGGACTGACCTGGCTTCCACGTCACCGTCGCTGCAGAGCCTGGCTGAACATGCGTCATCTGCCAAAAGTTTCAGGCCAGAATCTGATTAGGGCTTTGCTCCTAAGCAAAACTGTTTACATGAAAATGGTATACAACTTCTTCGATATTTATGTGGGTCTTGTGTTTTTATATCCCGCGCTATTGTGTCTTAATTAAAAGTTTTATCAACTGGCTTTTAAGTTGAGAGCAGAATCTTTTTGAAATAAAAAGCCACTTTGCCTACATGTGAGACTATTCCCATGGGACAGTGATTGGGATCTGCTGTCAAACAGATAGTGACTGACAGAACATAGAACCAGGCTGGGTTTTCTGTGGAATAAAGTGGTGAGCCTGACATTTATCGTTTACATGTTGAAATTCTCTTTCCACTTAGTGAAGCAGTCGTTTGGGTAACAATGCTACGTTTTGTGTTCGATTCAGTGTGTAAATGTTGGTGGTTCTGTGTAATCCTGACCCCAAGGAAAGATGATCAGATTCAATGAAGGATGGATAAATCTAGGAGGTTGGGTGTTTGGGGGTTTTGTTGATGTTGTTCTGATTTGGGATCATTCAGAAATTTTTAATATTATCTTTTGACAGAATAGCCACCCTGAAACAGATACTGAATGCCTTTAAAAAAAAAGTTATGTTTTTTTTTTTTTTTTGTGGGCTTTTTTGTTTGTTTTGTTTTGTTTTGATCAAGAACTACTAATTTCAGGCTGTTTCTTTCCCTCTCCCTTTGTTGTTTGATTTGGAGGAAGGGAGTAGGGCTTCTGCAGGTTCACACAGAAATGGAAATACCAGCCATATCAGTAGAGCCTCCCTTTCAAAACAACGCACTTGGTAGCTAAACTATATCTGAGCAGCGTGATTCTGTTGTCTTGTATATGTTATTCTCTCAGGCTGTGGGTCTTTGTTACAGCTCTAGGAAACTGTAGAAACACAATGCTATGTAGCTTTTCCACCCCATGGTCTCTAGTGCTGCCTATCAACTTGTCCCCTTTCTTCCCCAATAACCTGTCTTCCAGGTGGTACACTTTAGCTGTCACTCAGCTGACACCAAGATGTGGCAGCAGAGAGGGAAAGCTACAAGTGGTTTGCCTCATTCCTTTTGCTACGTCTGAAGTTCTCAGCAGCACTAAGTTAGACTTGATCAGCTAATAGGAAACTTTTTATGGTGTAAATGCTCTAAGACTTTGTACATACTTCAGTTGTCACGAAATCTTTAAAGAAAAAAATGAAAAAGCTACGCTAATAAATTGCTCTGGTGCAGGCACTAATGGTGGTGGTTTCTCTTTGTCCTTCTCTATTCTCCTTCCACAAAAGTTTAACTTTTGACTATGAATCAGAAGCAGATTTTTTGATAGTCAATAATTATTATTTCAATAATTTTCATTATTGAAATAATGAAACATTATTTCATTAAGTTTTCACCATATTCCAATGACTCTGAACAGCAGTGTTCTTAAAATATGCTGCAGCATCTCAGTTCACACTTGTGTTATTTTTGTCTTTTCTTAAACATCAGGATGTTTTTACATCTTCCACAAGACTCCTGAGTTGTAAATATTCATGAGTTCTTACCTTGGAGGCATATCTTTGAACTGTATGGCTTTGTTTTTATTTGTGCCAGCCCAACATCTGTACAATGGCACGTGTCCACGCACTCGCTCCTCCACTCGTTCCTTCATTCCTGTCACTTGTGGAATGACTCCTTTCAGACAGCACGGCACAGGACGGCCACGGTCAACAACACAGTCTCTGCCTCAAGGAACTTAGATTTTCCCCGTTATTTTAAGAGAAATAATATACCTCTTATTGGACACGTCCTATCGGCTATGTTTGGACACTGAGTATTCCATGGTTGTTTATTACATCAAGTTATTTGAAAATTAATATTTCTTACAAAATTCCATATAATATGCAAATATAAAATAAAGCCCTATTGAAAAGGTAATTTTCAGAAACAAATTATATGATTCTCAACTATTACTGTTTATAAACATTTTCCTTCTGAAAAGAAAATTTGCTTTCTTGACTTTCCTGGTTTTGAATTCTGCCTGGTTCTTTTATTCATGTTCAGTAAAACTAGAACCCTGCTTCCCAGAGGAAATATTTTGGAATGCAGCTATGAGTGGGGATGATACAATGTGTTCAATATAATAGAATAAAAATAAATTTTCTACAAAAGAAACAAAATAAAACAAAATTTTCTTTCTTACCATTTGTATAGAAATGTGGCCTTTTAAAACCCATATGACTTCGCATTGATATATTCATCTCTTTCTCAAGCTACTGACATATTAAAAATAGAAATTATTTTCCTAAGGAAACCCTCTTCTGGGGAGATGAGCACTTAGCTAATTTACTGTCACTGCTTGTGCTATTTGAGTCATACACAGTGTTTGAATCTTCCAGTATTTCAATACTATGTGCGATCTGTGTTCAGACAGGACTATAAATCATCCCACTACGATTCAATCTAATCCTCTGTGGCTTACTTGTTCAATGGACAAATGTGAGGCTTTTGGTTCCAATGGAAGATCAGCGCTCTTTATTTTCTTTTGTTCTTGAACTAGCATTTCTATAAGAACTATTTCAAATGCTTAATATTAAATCCTAAGAGTGTGGTATTTCTTGTGAAGTACTCTGTGAAGGGCTCATTCTTCTCAGCTCATGGAAGTATCATGTGTGTGTGTAAGACAATGTTGGTATAAATGTGGTGTCAGATAGTTCACACTTCCTTTTCCTACACAATGCAGGGTGAAGCATGATTGCACTAGACAGCCTTAGAAACTACCTGTTTCTTTCTGAAAACCACCAAATCTTAAGACGACCTTCCATATGCACCCCTTCTGCCATTGCCTTAGTTCATATTATCATCATCTCTTACCTGAACTGTTGATTCTAGAAGTTCCTAACTGGAAGTCTCCATCACTCCCTAATCAGCCTCTTCCCCATTCCATTTCATGCCAGAAATACCATCAACTCTGATCATGTCACTCCCCTGTATAAAAACACCCTCTGGCTTGAATAGGTTGCTGATAGGCTAAATTCTAGCTTCCTGTAACGTAGAAAGCTGGGCATCTCAGTCACCCAGCCCAGGCCTCCAGGCTCCAACCGAAGGGAAGTTTCCTTTGGAAATTTTTCACCACTGTGTTTGTGATCTATTGTGTAACAAATTATCCCAAAACTTAGTAACTTAAAACAATAAATGATTACCATATTTCCTGTGGCTCAGGAATGCTAGAGTGGCTTAGCAAAGTGGTGTTGGCTCAGGTTATTTCACGAGGCTGCAGACAAGATGGGGCTAGACCACTTCCAAGATAGTTCACACGGTATCAGCAAGAGGGCTCAATTCTCTATGACATGGGCCTCTCCCAGGGACACCCTGAAAGTCCTTCTAACATAGCCTCTGGTTTCCCCCAGAAAGAGTGACCAGGGAGAGGGAGCAAGGAGGATGCCACACTGCCTCATACAGTTCAGTATCCTGGTTCACACACATTCAGTGTGTGTGATGGCAGTCTATCACATTCAATTCACTCGAAGTGGGTCACTAAATATAGCCCAACAGGAAGAGGAGTGAGGCTCATATTTTAAAGGGAGAAATATCAAGGAACTTGCAGACATATCTTAAAACCATCATTGCTGCTGAGTTTCAGTGGCTCTTCACTCTAGAAGGAATGCTTTCCCCTCCCTCCTAGACCACATAGACACTTGCTCTTTCGATACTCAACACAATCATCATTCAGTGCAATTTTGTTTTTTGAGTCTCTATGTTGCCTTTCTCCATTATATTGTATTTTTTTGTCATTTGTCATGGCCATGACCCGGCCTTTGCTAGCCTAAATGGTGCCTTTGTATGAATTTTAAAAAGGTGTGCCTTCCTCAAAACATTTTATTTCCTGCCAAAAAAATAAAAATGAAAACCTTCTAATAAATGTGCAAATCTCTGATGACTGTGATGCAAACTGTGGTGCCAGAGTTGGGCAGCAAGCAAGAAACATAGCAGCCCAGGGTATATAACAGGTGCTTAAGCAGTACATACTGAATTTTTTTGTTGTTGTTTTGCCTATGATTTTCACGTCCTATGCTAAATTATAAATGTTGCCCCAGTAAACCCAAAGTAGTAGTTATTGTCCCCATTTTAGAGGTGAGGAAACTTAGTTTCATGGAGATTATGCACCTTAACCAAGATCCCAGAGAGATGAACTTGCGGAGTGGAACTTGAAACTCAACTCATTCAAAATGGTTTTTTTGTTTGTTTTTTAATTTCAGACGGAGTTTCGCTCTTGTTACCCAGGCTGGAGTGCAATGGCGCGATCTCGGCTCACCGCAACCTCTGCCTCCTGGGTTCGGGCAATTCTCCTGCCTCAGCCTCCTGAGTAGCTGGGATTACAGGCACGTGCCACCATGCCCAGCTAATTTTTTTTGTATTTTTAGTAGAGACAGGGTTTCACCATGTTGACCAGCATGGTCTTGATCTCTTGACCTCGTGATCCACCCGCCTCAGCTTCCCAAAGTGCTGGGATTACAGGCGTGAGCCACCGCGCCTGGCCCCTCAAAATGTTTTGAGGAAGGCATGCCCTCTCTACAGCCCAGTTGAAGACAAGAAGAGGCAAACTGAGTGTGTTATTCTTAAACACAGAAGGGCCCTTAAATTCATTTTGATATTTTTTTTTTTTTTTTTTTATAAGAATGTAGAAAACCTTTATTTTTTTTTTTTTTTTTTTTAATTTTTTATTGGATTATAGGTTTTGGGGTACATGAGCAGAGCATGCAAGACAGTTGCGTAGGTACACACATGGCAGTGTGCTTTGCTTTTCTTCTCCCCTTCACCCACATTTGGCATTTCTCCCCAGGCTATCCCTCCCCACCTCCCCCTCCCACTGGCCCTCCCCTTTTCCCCCCCAATAGACCCCAGTGTTTAGTACTCCCCTTTCTGTGTCCATGTGTTCTCATTTTTCATCACCCACCTATGAGTGAGAATATGCGGTGTTTCATTTTCTGTTCTTGTGTCAGTTTGCTGAGGATGATGTTTTCCAGATTCATCCATGTCCCTACAAACGACACGAACTCATCATTTCTGATTGCTGCATAATATTCCATGGTGTATATGTGCCACATTTTTCCAATCCAGTCTATTATCAATGGGCATTTGGGTTGATTCCAGGTCTTTGCTATTGTAAACAGTGCTGCAATGAACATTCGTGTACATGTGTCCTTATAGTAGAACGATTTATAGTCTTTTGGATATATACCCAGTAATGGGATTGCTGGGTCAAATGGAATTTCTATTTCTAAGGCCTTGAGGAATCGCCACACTGTCTTCCACAATGGTTGAACTAATTTACACTCCCACCAACAGTGTAAAAGTGTTCCTTTTTCTCCACATTTTGATATTTTTATCTGATGGCTGTGTGAATAAACAGTCCTCAAGCAGTCAAAATTCAGAAATTTCATTCTTACCTAAATAGAAGCCCATAAAGTTAGAAAAAGACTTCAGCTCTTCCACTGTGAGTAACACACAGCCCAATGAGTTCAGAGAAAAGGACATTCGAAATCTGTGCTTTCAGTTTTGATATGCCATATTTTAAAATCGCATCCTGTCTGTTTTGATCAAGGACTTTTAGAAGGGTAGAGAAAAATGGCCACAATTCAACATCAGGAAACACATTTTGACTATTTGTTGAGTCAGCTTCACTGCATTCTCCTGTCCTTGCGGGTGTAGCTGGCATATTCTGACCAGAAGGAATAAAGAGGGTAAGAAAGCTCCAGATAGACTTGAGTAGATTCCTAACTCCGTCAGAAGAGATGGCGAATCTCATCAGCATTTTGAAAACGCCAAACCTGACTCATCTGCTTAGCCCTATAAAATAACTCGAGTTCTGTCAGTTTCATGCTGAATAAGAGCTGAGCTGGAAGTACCCCAGGCTGGATGGCTGCATGAGTGACTCTGCACAGGTCACCTTCATGAAGGTTTCTCCTGTGTAGTCAGGTCCTGTCTCCTTGCTTTGGCAGAAACCCAGGAGAAGGAAACACCAGAGGTCCTTGGCCACCATTTAGAACCCCTTCCTCCAATACCTGGGACTCACCTGCTTCAAAGTGCACCACCATTCCCTCATCGGGAAAATGTGGGGAGGCCATCAGACAGATGTGAGCTCTTGGCCTCAGGGCTCTGGGACATCGTGGATAACTGTTTTTGAAGCATTAGGATGATGTGTGAAGAATATGAGAATTCAGAGAAGACTGGGTTCATATCGTAGGCAAGTAGGACAGCAAGTGAGACCCAGTAGGGGCCAAACACTTCATAGAATAGCACTTTATGCTCTGTCTACCTGGGAGAGCACTTATGCTCTTTCTAATTGGAGAAG
Organism: Callithrix jacchus; assembly: GCF_049354715.1. Classification (NCBI taxonomy): domain Eukaryota; kingdom Metazoa; phylum Chordata; class Mammalia; order Primates; family Cebidae; genus Callithrix; species Callithrix jacchus. The sequence continues at coordinate 14,438,981 of NC_133517.1, forward strand.
AAAATGAAGGATTCTTTTCTAAATGGAGGGAATCTTCAGAAAAGCCTCGTAAACTTTCAGGTTGACACAGGCTGACAGAATCAAATGTGGCTAGGTCCACACCAACATACCATTCAAAGTTGTGAGGATAAAGATCATGATAGTCTTTTACTAGTTGAACATTCTTTTCATATGACATTCATGAAACAACTACATGTCTTAGATGGACACAATGCTAAGCACTGTGTTACATTATCTCACTTTATTCTCAAAAGAACTTTAGAAGTAAATTAGAATCCATCTTACTGATGAGGAAGCTGAGGATTAAGTTTCTTCTCCAGGGCACACATCTAGTAAACAGAAAAAGCAAAACACAAACCCAGGGTCATAAAACATATCCTAAGACTCAATCTGTGCACATGAAAATGGACTGTTAATATCGGGGATGGTGGGATCGCTTTGGCTTCTTTGCAGTAAGTTGCATCACAGAACATTTCTCAGGACTTAAAACACTGTTGAACATACTGGTTTGTGATTGTTTCATAGAGTGAGTGACTCAAAACTGTTGATCATATGTGATTACATCAGGACCCAAGTTCTGAGTTCTTCTGAGAGGGATGTTAGTAATACACTGTCCCTCTCCCTGTTACTGTACAAAGGAGAAAACAGAGATCCAGATTAAATGAGGTGGTGGACACAGCCGGGGCTGTAGGGCAAGTGAACTAGCAGAGGGGCTGGAACAGGGAGACAGCTGCTCAGACCCCGTGAAGGAGCCTGGATCGGGGAACAGTAGAACCTCGCAAAGCTAACAATTTCATTGTGCCAAGTAGGAGTAACCTGGATGAAATAAACTCTGTTACTTTTAGGCAGTTTCCCTGACTTTAAAACTAGGTATCAGATATTTAAAGAAACTTTGATTTAGAGTTTTTCTGTTAATATACATTAACTATTTTGAAGTTAATTAGCAAATATAAAATAATAAAGATGAAGAAATTTCTGTAAGGAAGTTTTTGTCAATTTCGGAAATGAGAACCACTATCAATATTACTTTATTGACTTCGCCATCCATGGGTGCCCAGTGATCCATCCTCAAGATCTCAGGAACTATTTGTCCAGGTCTGGTTCCTCTGCTTCCTTGTCTGCTGAGAGGGATGTTGCCACTGGTTCTGATGTCCCTTTCTCTCTCCTTCAGGATCATAGGAGGATTGTATTTCTACATCTCATAGCATTAGCTGTGGCCAGTGAGCCACCAACAGAAGCAACATGTTACAGATGGGAGGAGGCCTAAAGAGCCAGCCCATGACTGTCTGTCTTCCCCTCCTCCTGACAGGCAACCAGCAGAGTCCCAGAGGGTGGAGTTTCTGTTAGGATCCTGAATGAGGACAGTGTGGAACGAAGGCCTCCATCCTAACCCAGAAGGTCTATGTCAACCTGGGGGATAAACTTTATCTTTCTAAGCCACTGAGAGTGTGAGGCTTTTTTTTTTTACTGAAGTACAGCCTATCCTGTGCTGCCTACAGCCTCTAATGCACTGATCTGCCACACAGGAGGGAGAGACTGCCGCACAGGAGGGAGGACTGCTGTTCCATCAGGAAGGGGTGGAAAGAAGCTGGGACCAGGAATCACCTTTTCACGAGTGTCCTCGAGATGATTCGTGTGCACTTCAAAATTACAGTCTTTACTTTCACAGATAATTTTCAGTGTTACCAGAAATCAAGTGAGAATACTGTAGTTGCCAAATGCTTAAAAATAGATCAATATATATTAGAACCACCATATAAGCTCTAGCTTTTTGGAAGCTTATTTTCAAAAATTTAAAAAAATGCATTCATTGTACCTGCCCACTGTGACAAACTTGGCAGATTGGAATCAGGTTGGAACCTCTTTCCACTTTCAGTGTCCCAGTGCATTCTGGCCACTGTGATCTGTCATGAGGACCACCACCATAGTCCCTGAGGGGTGTCCACTCTGCTCTTGCATCTCTCAGTGCATTCCCAGAAAGCTACCAAAAGTGATCTGATCTTTAAAAAGCAGAAATCACACGCTGTCATTTTGTGGTTTCCATTGCAATTATGACATAATTCTTTAAAAATGCCAAACCTCAGCCTATAAGGCCTTTCAGGGGTTCTTCCCCAACAAGCCACTTGCCCTCAGCCCCCATTCTCTTCACTGGCACCCTGCTCTGGGCTCCTCCTCTCTGTGTTTGTGGAACCTATCAGCTCTCCTCACCCCAGTCCCCAAGGGCCAGGATCTTGCTGCTTGGTCTTAGTAGACTATTTTTCCCTTGATATTTGACCTTTCTGTTACCAACTTGTCATTTTAGATTTTGCTTCAGCTGACATCTCAGAGGGCCCTTCCTGCCACCCTGTGTAAAGTAGATGCTGTGTTAATCTCCATTTCCTGCATATTTCCTTCCTGGTCCTTTGTAATCTGAAGTTACTATATTCATTAAGTGACTGTCTTAGTCACCTTTTACTTCCTTTACCCAGTTCAGTGCCTGGCACAGGGTTGTGAAGAGTGGGTACCTTTGGAATGAATGGAGGAATCCAAACAAAACTCCTCAACTAAATCCTACCTTGTGGCTGCAGAGCCCCCAGCAGCTCATGCCTTTCTGCCTCCCCTGTCTCTGTTGTAGATACCATCGTTCTACAAGAGGCAACTGGGCTTGACATTGAAGAGTTTTCTTCCTATTTGTTCTTGGAAAACAAATCAGACAGCATGTTTGGGGTAATGGGAGTCCAGAACATGAAATTCTTTGTATGAAGAGATTTTGCAAGCAAGTTATTTTTCACTCCTTGTGCAATTGTCTTCAAAAGAAGGAGAAGTCATGCTCACTTTGCACCATAGCCCAGAGCCAGGGAAACTGCTTGAGGGGGAGGGGGAAGCAGGGAATAATAATCTAAGACTGTTAACATGAGCTAGATCTGACACCCTTGTATTTGTCCCAAAGGACAATGTGTAGCATACTCCTTTTCTCTGCCAGAATACAAAAACCCTTTACCGAAAATACATCCTCGGGGCAGTGCTACTGGGTATTAACCATTGAAGCCCTGCGGGGAGACTGTTTTCCGGGCAAATCACCTCAGAAACACTTTCCATTTTAGCCTTTCAATGTGTGCACACTGACCTCTCCACCACAGGTTCACCGTCCAAGTTCTCTGGAAATTCTGCTTACTGGGGCATTGGGAAACAAGCTATGCATGAATGCAATTGCTCCCTCAACTGAATAGAACTGTGGTGGCTCATAATTGATAACACATGGACGTTCAACTGGGAAAAATAAAAAATGGGAGGGAGAATTCGCATTACACCACTCCTAGAATGCTTAGCTTAGCATGTTTTGCTTTCTTAAGTGTCAATAAGTTTGAAGCTTTCGAGGATTCTGGGCATACATAATCTTTTCCGGTCCTTTCCTCCTTTTTATAATAGAAGGAGAACAGCAGCCCGGTGAGTTATTTATGTGCCTCACAAACCCAGCTCCCGGTGGACAGGTGCTCCAAACGTTTCAGTCACATCACTCCTCTGTTGACTTCTAGGCCATTGTCAGGACGTGAACTACTGAGCATTTTATTTTGGTAGAAAACGTTGAGACATTCATTTATTAATTTCATGGGCATGTGGTTTTTCACTAATGCTTTCCCTGTGTCCTCCCAGTGAGCTGACAGCTGCACATGGTTTGGGAATGTGTGGCTAAGGTCTGTGGCTGCAGGAAAAGCACTCCACTTAGTCTGGACAAAGGCTTGGTGAGTTTTCTCCGTGTTTCAGATTTCTCAGAGCATCTCAGTGTTCAAGCATCTGATCTAAACCAAACCCCCTGAAGATCACTGGCTCTGTGTTTATGGACTCATTCCCATCTGCTGAGAATTCTTTTGGTTAAAAAAGAAATCTATGAATGGAGATCTGGATAGCATTTTAGGTTCCCAAATGTTTTCAGGTTTCATTCCCCACCTAATACCTTTTAAAAGCAGTTGAATGGTTGAGATGGAATTTTGTGCATTCTGCTATGTTCATATGTATGCACATGTTGGATTTCTTAAGGAATTTATTCCAGACAAATGTGCTGGGGGTCAAATTACACTACGGTTATTTCTAAAACTTAAATCCTGGTGACTTATTTGGGTCTGTTCAGGGAAATATGAAATGCTATGCAGACCAGCAGATTGCAAGGCTGATTTTCAGCTCAAAGGGAAATGTAAAGGATCTTCTTTCCTTGAGCATGTATTTGATCTTAACACTATTTTCCTTTTGATTGGATTGCTTTTTCACACATTCAGGTTTAGAGGGGAAGAAAGAAAGGAAAAGAAAAATAGAGATCAAGCATCTTGCCAGTGAGAAGGCGACACAGCTGCTGCTGAGGCTGCTTAGCGTTCCTCTTTTTGCCGACGTGCAGAGGCCCACTAGAAGATCACCTCCCTGAAGACGGGCACTCTTCCTCACCTGTGTATCAGCAGGCCCTAGTTAACTCTGTGGCAAGTATTGGATATAGGTGCTTAATGTCTGCTGAATGGATGTCAAGTAGAGAGAACTAGGAGCACTTTAGGATTCTTCATCTGTGGGGAGAAACCAGAAAGGCTTAGCAGGGTGGCTTCCCATCAGTACGTCCTGTCCCTTCGTAGGCTCCCCACACACCTGTGCTGTGGCTCTCCCCCTTCACTTTCTCCATCTCACCTCTCTTCCCTGAGTTGCCATGATGAACCAAGCATCTGTAGGCCCAAGACAGAATAGATGCTCACAGCCACAAGGAGGCTGGCTCCTTGATGGAGAGTAGAGCCAAAAGGCTAAATAGGTCAGATGTATAAGACGTTAGTTGATGGTATGTACTTAGGGAAAAAAAAAATAAACAGGGAGGAGAGAGAGGGAGTAGCCCGCTCAGGGAATCATTCCAGAAAGACTGAAGGAAGTGAGGGAGGAGCCCTGCAGATACCTTGGAAAAGCAACCTGGGCTAGACAGATCAAATAAACCGCAGGGAGGCCAGCAGGACTGGTAAGGGATGGGCTCATCAGGTAAGACCTGCTGGCTATTTAGTAATAAGTGTCTAAGGGGAAAAAAAAGAATGTACTATAATCAGATTTAGAGGGAATTCAGGTTAAATGGAGGTAAGCATGTTCCGTGGGATTTTCCTCGGAGCCTTTACTCCCCGAGAGGCAGTTTTAGTGAAAAGTGTTCCCTAAGTATTTGAGTCAGGAGGCATTTTTGCAGGGAACTCAAGTACTCAGTTCTCTGAAGATCCCAGAAGTAAGCTGAGGGGCTTGGGAGGGGATGGCAGCGAAGGCTGACTCTCTGGCCCACCCTCTTCAGCGACTATGTCCCAAATGCATCCTACCTGAGCGAACAACACAGAAATGTCCAGGAGAGAGAAAAGTCAAGTAAGCTGCTGTGTCAGAGGACAGAAACATTATACACATATTAGACTTTCCTGAGATATATTATTTATTTAGCTTATCCAACTATTAAATACTACCAATTGCTACCATTCACTAGTCTTATTTCTGTTTAATTAGTAACATGTAACAGAAAAGTAAATAATATAAAATCGTGTGCTTTCAAATAAACACAGTTTTCATATCTAAGGTAATAACACACATGTCTACCATATGAACAAATATATACATATGTAGTATGCATATATTATCTACATATACGTATATGACACTATATATATAAAGTTGTTGTCATTCTGCTGTGGCCGTGTCCTGGGTGGTCTCTCTGAAAAGCTGGTCCCCTACCCAAGTTCAGAGTTCAGTTTTCCTGGGGAGTTGGAGAAAGCATCAGCCACCAACCCCACCTGGAGAACAAAGACAACAGAAACAAATGAAACCGTGGAGAGCAGCAGACACTCCCCGGTGGCATCTCCCAGAGCCAAACAAATCAGGAACCTAAACTGGAGCCAACCACAGAGGCTGAGGAATTTCTGAGAACTTGAAACTCCAGTCTCTCCCTCCCAGTAACAAGAACTCACATCTGCTGTCTGCTCCGGAGGGGAGCCGGGGACTCCTTCCCCACTGCTCGCTGCTCTCCACCCCCTGCTGGAAGGCAGCCAGCTAGAGGGTGAGAACTTGCTTGGGGATTTGAGAATTTGACTCCCATTTCCTTCTCTTCCTGCGATGAGCCTTTAGCAACTCACTGTAATTCCCTAGGCCCAGTTGTGTCAACTGTGAGATGGAGATGCTGTTGCCTCCTCCTGAGTGGTGGGGGTCAACTCTTTGGTGAGGATTTCATGTGTGTCTACAGTGGCACACTGTGGGGCCTTATAGATCCCCTCCTCCTCACTACACCCTTTGCTTTCACAAGGGTTGCTTCAGTTGTTCGGCAGAATGAACAGTCACCATGAAGGAGGTCTGAGCCTTAGAAAATTATTTGCTGGCTGGGCACAGTGGCTCCTGTAATCCCAGCACTTTGGGAGGCCAAGGCAGGTGAATCACTTGAGGTCAGTTGTTCAAGACCAACCTGGCCAACAGGGTGAAACTCCGTCTCTACTAAAAATTACAAAAAATTAGCCGGGCGTGAGGCTGTGGCAGGAGAATCCCTGAAACCTGGGAGGCAGAGGTTTCAGTGAGCTGAGATCTCGCCATTGCATTCCAGCCTGGGCAACAGAACGAGACTCCATCTCAAATATATATATTTGCCACAGGAAAACTTCCTTAATTTTTTACAGGTAAAAAATTTAATTTTATAAATAAAAATCTGTATTTTTATTTAAATAAGAATTAGTGCAGTTCCAGTGTGTCCTGGGTTTTGTGGAGCACAAACAGAAGTCAAACAAGTGAGCAGAGAAGCGAGGACTCAGCTCCCATGGCCTGGAGCTCCTTTCCGCTTCTTCTCCCCAGTTTCAGTTCAAGTCCTAGGAAGACCAAATCACATTATCTCCTCGGCAAGCCCTCCTGTTCCTGCCATGCCTCACATGAAGCAACCTCCTTCCTGAATATGCTTATGATAGTGATTCATTGTACAGAACACTTGGTAATAAATCACACACAGCATGGTGGCATGTTCTCCATGCTAAAAAAAATTGTTTTTTAATTGTTGTCAAAAATTGTTTGAATTTTACATCATCCTATTTAACTTTCCCACTGAGAAAGTAGTGAGAAAGCCCACCCATATTCACACTGTGACTTCATCTGGGAAAACCCACTGTGCTTACACACTGCCCAGCATTCGCTTTAACATGAATTTAAGACTTTCTATTTTTAATCTATAAACATTAACTATAGTTGTAAAAATCACTGTTTCAAATGGGGTGGAGAGATGTACAGACATGTGCAGTTAATTAAAGACCTAGGTAGACCATCCATGCTCTGCATTGTCCATTCCTGTCCCTTTCATTGTGGAAGTCTGCAGTCCAGCACCCTTTCAAGCAACTACAGTTTTCATTGTGCGTCATGCTTACAGAAGTGGGAACACTAGGGAACTTAATGAAGGGGGAGGGCAAGAGGGGAAGGAAACCCAGAAGAGAAGTTTCCCTAAGTGGCTGTGTTCTGTACCCACCAGATAAGTATATCTATTCACAATACTCCAGGACTCAGTTATGTCTTAGCTTCAGAAGCCATAACACAATATCGTAGGCTGGGTGGCTTACATAACAGATACCTTTCTATAGCTCTGCAGGCTAGAAGTCCGAGATCAAGGGGCTGGCACGGTCCGGTCCGGGTGAGGGCCCTTTTCCTGGCTTACAGATGGTCACCTTCTTGTTATGCCCTCACGTCTGTCTTGTATCTTTTCCTCCTTTTTTCTTTTTTTTTTTTTTTTTTTGTGGGGTGGGGGGACGGAGTCTTGCTCTGTAGCTCAGGCTCAAGTGCAATGGTGTGGTCTCAGCTCACTGCAACCTCAGCCTCCTGGGTTCAAACTATTCTCTTGCCTCACCTTCGCGAGTAGCTGGGACTACAGGTGCCTACCACCAAACCTGGCTAATTTTTGTATTTTTAGTAGAGATGGGGTTTCACCATGTTGGCCAGGCTGGTCTCGAACTCCTGACCACATGATCCGACCACCTTGGCCTCTCAAAGTGCTAGGATTACAGGTGTGAGCCACTGGACCCAGCCTCTTTTCCTCTTTGTATAAAGACACTAATCTCATCATTAGTGACCCGTCTCCTGAGTCCTCTAACCCTCATTAGCTCCCAAGGCTCTATCTCCAAACACCATCACATTGCGGGTATTCAACATATGAATTTCGGGAGGATGCAAATATTCAGTTGATAGCAGTAAGTTTGCTGGAAAATAGGCCAAAAGTGGAGGCTAAGTAAAAACAATATTATTTGCAGGGCGTGTCTAAAGTCATTCACATGTACGTCTCCCACCCCAGGCCCAGAAAGGCTGAGGAGCTTCGAGATCATCCTACGTCAAACCGGATTAAACGGCGTTCTAGATGCTGTTGGCAAGCGAACACGTTAGAAGATTTCAGATGTTAAAACCAAGAGTTTGAAGATTTTCTGCGTAAATGTTTCTAACCAGATGTGCATGCGTGTGTGCCTGTGTGTGTGTATTTTCATGCTTTTATAAGAGAAATTGTACCCTGGAATTTAGGGATTTGAAAGTGTGGATTGAGAAGACAGGAACTTGCTGTGTGGGTCTTGTTTGCTGCTTCCTACTCCACCAAAGCTGGTGTTTTAAGCTCACTGATGTCATTTACATCCTGAGACCTTGCAGATAAGATAGATATCCCTATAGATAAAAATACAAGGTTGGATCCAAAGCACACAGAAGCCCATGGCAGCTGCAGACATCCTCACTGGACCGCTCCCTGCACACCAGTCACAGGCCAGCAGAAACAATGGGCCGGTCTCTCCAAAGAGCACACCATGTACAGCACAACTTGTTAAAACTCTGCTGACAGTGACCTCTGCATGAGGTGGCATTTCTTTTAAATGACAACAGTTTGTCAGTTTGGTAGAGGAGAGTATGTTCCCTGAGATGCATAGCTAACAAGATGGCAATCTCAGGTGTTTTCCCCAGAACAAAGGACAAAGTCTGTGTTCTTAGGATAAGATGGTTAAAGGAGTGAGCAGGGACATCTGCCCGGGAAATTTAGGGGGCAAACCAAGGACAATTCCTGAACTTTAAAAAGAACTGAGGAGTTTAAGTAACTAAGGATCCTAGCCTAGATGTTTGTTTTTGGTTTTGCATTTTGATTCACAAGTACTCAGAATTATGTTAACATCTAACAAAATGAATACCTAAATATTTTATCAAGCAGAGAGTCATTGTTAGGTCTGATTGCTCTAAGTGTGACCACACTCAGTGGAGACTCACAAAGGAAGCGTCCACCTGCAGAGAACAGCAGTCTTCCCGTCACAGCTCTGTTCACAAAGCCCGTAAAAGGGAGGCCCAGGCAGGAGACCGGCATGCTAACGTCCTCTTCTCATGAACTGTTTTAGTTCCACTCCTATGAGGAAACTATAAGCTACCTATTGTCAACCACTAATTTCACATATTCCTCTGTGTCCTCAGAAATGAGGCATGTTGGTTTCACCTATGCATGACCCGTCACCCTCTTCTGTACACAATACTGCTCATTTCCTTGAGGTACTGAGGCTTCCTGTTACCACTTCTTCTTACCACTGGCTGAGGGTGCGCCAGGGACTCAGAGACGGCCAATTATAGAGTGTGCCATCTCCCAGGCCACCCGCCCCATCTGTGGTTCCCCCAGGAGAAGTAGGGGAGAGGCTGTGGCTGAACAAGCCAGGGGAGATAGTCCTGGAGAGACTGGGGCCACCACGTGCAGTGAGGCTGAGCAGGGACTGTTCAGTCATTCCATCTGGCTTGCAGTTATGTAAGCAAAAAAGAAAGGAAAAAAATCCTCCCCTTTTATTAGTCAGTTTGAATTGGGTTTTCTGTTGTTTTCAACAAAGAGTGTTTGAACTAAAAAGCACTATGTATAATGTCTTTTAGATAATTTGCTGGGTTAAAGACAGTGAATCATTTACGTAGGACTTGAGCCATCTTCTCAGATTCATGTGCTCCTTGGAAGCTTTGTTCAAATGAAGACTTCCTGAGAGCATCACAGCAGGGCCAGGGGGACGGATCAGCAGATGTGGTAGGAAAGATCTGGGCCAAAGGTCCTGGCCTCAGGCCAAAGACCCCAATGAGGTACCCCAAGTCAGGGGGCTACGTTGGCCAGCAAGGACCTGCCCTCTATAAACTATGGACACTTTAAAATGTACATTTATTTATAATATTTTTATTATACAAGTAACCCATAGTAGTATTACAAAACTAGGGAAAAAAATCTGGTAAGTTAAAAGAAAATATATAATTTCTCTATGATTCTCATTGTACATGTAGGTAAAGATGTCACTAATTCTTTTCTATCCTTTCATTGCACTATAAAATCACAGGCAGGGCTGTGTCTTCATCACTATATGAATTTCAAGACCTAGCACTCTCCCTGCCTCATAACAAGCATAATAATCAACACCAATAGTGAGGAAATGAATGAATGAATTTGAACCTAAGGCATCAAAGCTCAGCTGCATGGTGACTTTACCTACCCCTTGTCCTGGGACCACAGAATGTCCTTGGTGTACAAACTTGAGCCTGGGGAGCCCACAGAACTGAAGTGGGATTCATAGCCCTCTGAATGAAGCATCCTCCTATTCAGAAATTGGATACATTTTTGAAACCTGGTTTAGAAACTGGATCCAACAAAAGATGAGTGATCAAATTTTATTTTTATTTTAGAATAAGGCATAATTATAGAATAAATGATACATTGATCATTCTCAAGCAGTTTTTTCAAAAATGTATCTTGGGAACCATTCTGAAAACAGAGCCAGAATATTTTAAGAAATAACACCTCTGCGAGAATATCATCTCCCACAATAACTACTCTGAGGGGAAGCCTCATTTAGATATATGAGTTTCAGCAAGTATATTGGAAAGCATATGTCTTTATAGTAAAACTATACAACTGCAATCACTTTGGACACCCTGGTCATCTTAGTGTGGGAACACATAAAGTATTTGTATTTGGGTGAGGCCCCTGCCCGGCCGCGTTGACTTATTGTCTGAAAGAACATTGGTGGTACATATCTAATCACTTTGCAGTGTATCTTGTCTCTGACTTACACAGTCTCAAGTGTTGATGGGACTATGAGTTTCAGGTATCTACTTTTATGAAAACCCAACAATAATTCACAGCAATTAGAAATTAACTTTTTCTTTAATTTTTGTATTTGCTGGCCTTTAAAAATCATTCTCTGAGCCTAAGTTTGAGCTCTGTCTCTTAAAATTCTTTTTTTTTAATTTGAGACAGAGTGATTCACCTCCACCACCCAGGCTGGAGTACAGAGGTCTGATGTCAGCTCACTGCAACCTCTGCTCCCAGATTTAAGAGATTTCCTGCCTCAGCCTCCCAAGTAGCTCGGATTACAAGCACCTGCCACCACACCCAACTAATTTTTTGTATTTTTAGTTGAAACAGTGTTTTACCATGTTGGTCAGGCTGGTCTCGAACTCCTGAGCTCAGGTGATCCGCCCGCCTCAGCCTCTCAAAGTTCTGGGATTACAGGCACCATACCAGCCTTAAAATTCTTTTCTGAAAGCAAAGCAGAGTTCTAAAACATATTCCTTTCCTTTCTGTATGTGATGTAAAACTGCATCAGAAAGCTGCTTTAATGAAGATTACGTTAAAGTAAAATATGTAATGCTGTGTTATGTATATTAGTCATATTCTCTATTAGGCCATACTATATGATCTCAGTAGCTGGTATGTTGCTATACTATTAACAATCATAAAAATATGCCGTCTCTATATGAGAAAAATAAAACATAAAGTAATAATGGGAACCCACCTCTAGTGCCCAGATCTTGTGAGTTAGGCAAAAGTACACACTTAGCAACCTAGAGAGAAAGATAGTGGGAGAAACTGACCTTTCGCCCGGCAAGGAAACCCAGGAAGGACTTGGCTGTGCATCCTCAATCTGGTGTGTTACCTCAGAGCCTGAGTTCCCAGAGCAAAATCCACGAGATGCTGAGGTTTAAACAAGATGTCTCTAGGGAAATTTTTACTTTTTTCTCCTTCCAAGGCACAACCACATTTCACTAATGGGGCCTATATGGATGTGAGGCCAGGGGATCAAGCAGTGTTTCCCTTCAGAAAGGCCAAGCTGAGCAATAGTGTTTTTTCCCCCGATGATAGAAATTCTGCCACAGTGGCTTTCGGTTCTGTGTGAGAGCGGTGGAGGTGAGTGGCAGCAGGAGTGCTACAGGGAAGCCCTCTGTGACCAGGCACACTGAATAGGAAAGGGCCACCTTGTGGCCCCCCTCAAAGGCTTCATTCCTAGTTTCTGCGTCTGGAGGTCCCTTTGCCTGGAATGTGCTTTTCATCCCCAGCACCCTCACTCTCAAATGCCTCTTCCTTCCCGGAGTCTCAGATTAACACTATTTATGGCAATTAAGCTGCCTTCCATGACATCCCAGTCATATGATCCCATAGCACTTTGGGCAGATATGGCACACTTTTAATGGTGGGCTTGTGTGTTGATTGTCTTATTTTTGGCATTAGACAGTAAGTTCCCTGAAGAGAGGAACTGTTCGGTCTTGCTGTCCATTGCAGATTCGGTGCTTCAGCACAGTTCCTGAGACATGACTGAGAGTTCATCATACATATATGTTGAAGGAGTGAATGAACCATGTAAATTTCTTGACACGAAGTATTTACTCAAATCATCAGAGTCTGATTTAGGGAACTAATGGATGTGCAGGAATGATGGGGTTAGAATTCCACCATTTTGCCACAAACACAGCAATAATTGATTCGGGATGCTGAAGCTTATGGATGCATGTTTGATGAGGAACAGGGATATTTACATGGCTTAAAGAATCCTCCACAAAATACTTGTTCATTAGAAAGGGACAAAGAGTAACGTTATGGCAGGGAAACCAGCTGGGCACCACAATAACCAATGGATCAAAGTTAACATCACCAGTGTTGGTACAAATCAACATCATGAGATCCTGAAGGGAGGCACAAAAAGGAGAGAGTATCACCTATGTCGAGTCTACGTGGAACAGGAATTGAGACGTTTAAGGAGAGAGAGACTTTCACTTGGTTCTCATGACAACCCCAGTGACACAGGAACCCTGAGATATAAGAAGGGCTTATTTACATATTACAAACGAGGAAGCAGATTCAGTGAAATCAGCTAACTGAACCAACAATCAGTGCAAGAGTGTCAGAGCTGGACTTCTAACAAGGACTTCCAGCTCCAGCCTAAATGTACCCTCCACTTCCTGCTGCCCCTCCCAAGGTCTCAACCATACAAGAAATGTGAGTGGAATAACTCCACCAATGAGAGGTGGGCCCAGTGGTGAGCACAGGGAGAGAGTCTGCAGACTCAAGTTCCAGGCCTGCCGCCACCATCAACCAGCCAGCCATGGAACAGCAGGGAGGGATCCTCTGCACCCCTGGCTCTGTATCGGTAAATGATGAAACTTGGAATATACCTCTCTAAGCTTCCTACTGCTTCCGATACTAGAAAGCAAATCTTTCTGTCTAGATTTTTATCACAGATTTGGCAACCATTCAGTTTCAGTATGATCTGGAAACTTACTATGAATGTTTTAAGAGAAGCAATTTCATTCAGAATCAGATGCTTTGGTGAAATGACTTCAGTATCTCAGATTTGAGACAGGTAGAAAGAAGGGAGTAGTCATATCACACTACTAAAACACTTTTCAAGTGTAATAGCAAGTGAAGGAAAACTCCCGGCTCCCCACCCTCCACCCAGTCATATACACATACCTAGAAGGGAGGGGGCCCCATAAGCAAACACAAAGGGTGTGACATGCAGATTCTACAAAGAACCTCTAGTCATTCAGTCTCATTGCCTGTCAGGGAATGTGGATGCCGGAGGAGGGCATATGGGGAAGAGTAGCCTAAGCTTAGAATTCCTTGTCTTCCTTGTTCAAGCTCTTGTCTTAAAGATGATGAAATTTTTTAGCAGAAGCTTCATGCTTTAAGGGCTGTTTGGGTTGTTTCTTCGTTTGTTTAAAGGATACTGGCTGGAAAATCTTTGGGATATTTAGGAGTCCCCTAATCTAGACATCTAGGAGAGCACTAGAGCCCTGGCTATGGCACCAGAAACGTAAACCTCTCATTGAAGTGGATACTTGAAGCACAGTGAGCCCGAAGGACCTCAGCAGATTCTCCTTCTGCTGGGTCTGGGACACCTTGTTCTGGACCTGAACCTCCAGTTCCTTGAAGGTCTTCAGATCGTACTCTGATGTGGTTTGGATGTTTGTTCCCGCCAAATCTCATGTCAAAATTTGATCCCCAATGTTGAAGATGGGACCTAGTAGAAGGTGTTTAGGTCATGGGGTGATTTCCTCATGAATAGATTAGTGCCCTCTCCCAGGGGTTAGTGAGTTCTCATTCTGTTAGTTCCCATTAGATCTGGTTGTTAAAAAGAACCTGGTGACTTCTCCCTCTCTCTTGCTCCCTCTCTTGCCAGGTGATGCTGGCTCCTCTTTGCCTTCTGCCATGAGTGGAAGCTTCCTGAAGCCCTCACCAGACGCAGATGCTGGCCCGATGCTTCTTGTACAGCCTGCAGAACTGTGAGCCAAGTAAAGCTCTTTTCTTTACACATTACTCAACCTCAGGTATTTCTTTATAACAACGCAAAATGAACTAAGATACACCCTTACCCATATTAATTAGGAAGAGCCGATGCTAACATCACTGTTGGGAAGATGCATAGGTCATGCAGTGAGCTACTTTAGACCCATAAATACTTGACACTTGAGCAACAGCTCCTGTCTGGATTCTCAAGGAATTTATGGAGAGTCCTGGGAGCCTCTGAGAAGGTATCCACACCATAACATAGCTGGTGTAGACCAGCTTCCTTTTTTGGTGGTTCATGGTGCTGTGTTGGAAAGACGCCAAGGTTTGATGCATTGAGGGGGACTCTCAGAAGTCCCCTCAACCACAGGCCAGAGACTCTCTTGGAGTTTGTGCAACCCAAGACTCCAATATACTTTCACCCACAGCAGCTTCTGTTGTGCTCCTACTGGAAGCACAGACTGTGGAAAAAGAGCAAGAGACAAATGATCTGAGAGAAAACCACCAGCAAAACAAATGATGGTTCCCCCTGAGCTGTGGGTATCTGAGAGACTCTCAGAAGGTCATGCCGGCTTATCAGCACACTTCAGTTGGCAAGAGTTTTTACTCAGACTGTATGATGAGCTTAAATCCACAAAATCTACAGCTGAGCTACTCAAAGGTAGGACTGTGAACAGGTGCTGGTCTACAAATTGTTACCAGTTCACAGAGATAAGTATGGAAACAACGACATTCAGAAACTTTTATGGCTGTTTGACATGACTACAACACTCAAGCATAGGATCAGTGCATTTGTCTTACTGAACACGGAAGAGATGAAAAACACTGGTCTGCAACAGCTTGGAAGTGAAAATGACGACAAACAAAACAGCAAACTGATCTTCAACCACAGCTGGTGGTAACAGCAGTGCTGTAGAGAGCAGGAGGTGGAACTGGATTTTGGTGGTTTATTCTCAGCATGCTTTGAGTGCCACCCATGTTCCTACAGCTGGGGAAGAAGGGCTGAATATCATCCTTAAGGAGCTCACAGTTCACCTGAGAAGACAGACAGGCCAACCAAGTCATATAACCCAATTGGATAGATGCTAGAATAGAGCTTACTCTAGCTGCCCCCCACAACATCCTAAATAAGTCTGCTCTTCCTTGACCATTTGGGATGTCTGATGACAATGGTGATAGTATCCATTTCTCAAGCATTTACATTGTACCACACTCTGAATTAACCAATTTACATGCACTATCTGTTTAATCCCCATAAGATCTCCCTGCCTAGGTACCTTATTGTCATTTTCAATTTATACTTGTGTAAATTGGGGCTCAGAGAGGATAAAAGAACTTGTCCAAGATCACAGGTTTAATACATGAAAAAGCCAGAATTTACAGATCACCTTAATTCATAGTCTTAAATTCTTAACCCCTACCTATGCTGCCTTTAATCTGCCATGTTGTACTCGCTTGTTCACTGTGGGGAAAAAGACTAAATTCATTGCCTCTTTAGTGGCTTACAAAAGGTTGGCACGTAGTAGGTGCTTGTGATAAAGCAGATGATAGTTCAGCTGATAGTTACTGCCTCCATCTCCACCAAACTCCAAGAAAGGAGAATGTGTCCCCACATTATTGATCATGAATGCGACCATGTGACTGTTGGATTATATGACTCATTAGAATGAAGGCAGTAGACCTGATTCACCGGCTCTGACACTCTGTGTCTCTACTTGCCCTTCTTGTACTTCTGCTAGAGCCACTGGGTAACCAGTACCTGAGGAAGATGGTGCAACAAATGGTGCAGATCTGGGCCCATTCACCTTACAGTTGGGAACCAAGCTTGGCAAAGCCAGGCTTGGTCAGCCAACACCCACCTAACTGGCAGACATGTGAATAAGAAATACATCTTTATTGTTATATGTCACTGAGGATTTATAATTGTAATTGGGTTTTTAAATTTTTTTGCAGCAATACCTACTAGCAAAATGTTCAATAAATATTTGTTGAATAATGAATCTCGTGCCATAGGAGCATATAAAAAGTTACCTGACTCAGTGCAAGGGGAAAGAAAGGAGGCTTTGTAGAGGAACTCCTTGAGTAAGATACTTATCCAAATTTTTCATAAATCAGTTCCCAATGGTCAACCTAGTGCCTAATACCTAGTAGAGAACTAATATCAACTACATGAATAGGAAATGTATTAGATTAATATAAAGTTATATATATGAGCTAGATAATACTTTTTAATCTAAAAGGCTAAAGCTATTAGTACCAAAATTAACAACTGAAAAGCATTAGTATCACTCATACTTTATAATGAATCAGTGTCTTGATCTGAAATGCATGTAGCCATTCCTTCATCCCTGGACACCCACCGATCTCACATAAAGCTGATGCTGAAAATACAGTCCTTCTTTTCTCTCTTAAAATATGGATGTTTACTCAGTACCTACATTTCTCCTTTGCTGCCAGGGCTCAAAGCAGAGGTGACAAAATGCCTGAGAAAGACAATTTGCCTAAACTGCCAATATGAAAGAAATCCAGAGGTTCCAGCAAACTTCCAAGAACGGCTGCTCTCAAAAGACTCTAGCTGTATTTTTGCAGATGCAAGGGGTTTAAATAAACATCCAAATTTCTGCATGCTTATCAAGACTGAACCTCTGAACCAGTCACAGTCAGAAAGATCTGAAGCAAGAGAATGAGAAATCTCATGAATAAAGATCATATTTAACTGTAAATGCCCCCTTGCTCCTAGTGGCTCCCCGCAGAAGGAGAACAGACAATATTTTGAACGAATTGGTGAAAACCATCAGCATACATAGGTTATACCTAAAAGTAACTAGCATCCGTGTTCCCTTAACAGACCCAAATCTAACAACAAAATGCAATAGACTTGTGTATTGTAGCACATCTAGAGGTCTAAATGTTTTTCTTTCTTCCAAGGATTACATTTCTATTCAATTTCCATGAATATTTGATATACACATATTCATGGATTTTCAACTTGTCTGCTGCATAAGCAGATGGCTAATAGTGTAAAAACATGGAACTTATTAAACATCTGAATCCCAGGCCATTTGATTCATCTTGAATACCAAATTGAATATTGGAATGTTTTAAATTAAAGTGCATAATTCT
The DNA here is from genome assembly GCF_049354715.1 of Callithrix jacchus. Classification (NCBI taxonomy): domain Eukaryota; kingdom Metazoa; phylum Chordata; class Mammalia; order Primates; family Cebidae; genus Callithrix; species Callithrix jacchus. The sequence goes on from NC_133517.1 coordinate 14,456,640, forward strand.
TACCACGTTGATGAGAGTCGTAAATTCTGTACACAGATTAACTAATGAGATCACAGATCATGGAACAGTTGAGAAATAAGGCATGATAGGGACTTTTAAAAAATAATTTACTTCTGAAGATGGAAATAAAAAAATGTTATGCCACTCCTCCACCGTGATTATTTTTATAACACACATTACAAAGGAATCTTGTTTTCCTCTATGCTGCTACAAATGTTATTTTAGTTTATATTAAAACAAGTTTACCTAGTAGTTCCAAAAATCAATGAATGTGTACAAGTTTAATTGGCTTTACCTCCTCTTCTCAGTAATATTCTGTTCTCTCTTTTCTTCTGCCTCCTGACCAATCCATTTACTCATTTGACTTCGCAGTTTGACAATGGCAATGGCAATTAGCTAATGTTCTATTGTATTCAGTGACGTCATGATAGGACACAAGGAACAAGCCTACGTCCCTGTGGGAAGCCGGAAAGGCTGTGCTTCTACTCCTGGCTGGCTCCTGCTCCTGCTCCTCCCTCAGGTAACTTCTCCCACCACTGAGGACTTGGTTGTTTCCATGACCCCTAGTGTCCCATGCAGCAGAGACGTGGTCATGCCTATCATTGTGGAATTCAGTTATCGATTCCCTGAAGTTTAAAGCATCACCAAACAAGCCCTTTTTCTAGAAGGGCCCATATAGCCTCCAGCTACACCACCTTGTTTGTCCAAAGCTACACTTTTCTGACGAATGGACTACATTCCCTGCGTCTGCTTTCTCCTGTTTCTTTCACTTCTCATTTTGCTACGGTCAAGCCTCTGACACTTCTGGTCATTGAAACTACACTCGTCAGGGTGACTAATGCCCTTCGTGTTGCCATAAACCATGGGCATTTCTCAGCTCTTGACTTCCCGTGGATTTGCAGCAGCCTCTAGCATCAAGCACTTCCTCTTTGGGCTCAACTTCCTCCCTGCTTGCATTTTCTGACGCTACAATCTTGTGTCCCTTCTGCTCTGCTGGCTGCTCCTTCTCAGCTTCCTTTGCACTCTTTTGCCGACCTCTAAAGACAGTGGAAAGCCAGAGAACTCACCTTGGAGTGCATTTTTCTGCTTTGCTTTATTTTTCCTATGTTCTCATTAAGTCTCATCTGTATGCTGATGACTTACAGGTTTGTATCTTTGTCTCCAGCATCTCACCTGAGTTGCAGACATATAAAACCCTCTCTCTGCTTGTTATCTCAACTTGCCTAACTTAAAACGAAAATTAAATAAACAAGCAACAGCAACAGACACCAAATTCTTGATTTAATTTCCCAACGTATGCCATCCCCCTGCCATCTTCCCTGTATCAGTGATTGGCACTGCCATTCCCCTTTCAATCAAGTCCAATTTAGGGAGCTATCCATTTCTTTTTTTCACTATCCCTACATCAAATCGCTAAGTAAATTCTATTAGTTTACCCTCAAAATGTATAACGAATCTGTTTACTTCCCTTCACCTGCATGGCTTATCACCCTTGTGTTAGATATAGTCTGACACCAAGAACCTTGCACCAGACTCGTGGTTCTCAAAGTATGGTCCCTGGATCCATAGCATTAGTAGCACCTGGGAAATAATATGAAATACAAATCCTGAAATATTGAATCAGAAACTCTGCAGGTGGAGGCCAGAGGCTTGTGTTTTAACAAGCCCTCCTGTGATTTTGATGCATTCGCAAAGACTAACATACCTTCTGCTTCATTTTTGTCTCAGATCACACTCTCTTGCAAATGAAAACTTTCCAATGGGCCAGAAGTGATGGCTCATGCCTGTAATCCCAGCAATTTGGGAGGCTAAGGCAGGCGGATTGCTTGAAGACAAGTTTGAGAAACCTGCTTCTACTAAAAACAAAAACTAGCTGGGTGTGATGGCACACACCTGTAGTCCCAGCTACTCGGGAGGCTGAGGCAGGAGAATCGCTTGAGCCTGGGAGGCGGAGGTTGCAGTGAGCCAAGATCGTGCCACTGCACTGCACTCTAACCGGGGTGACAGAGCGAAACCCTGTATCAGAAAACAACAACAACAACAACAAACGAAAGAAAAAAGAAAATGTTTCAATGGCTTACAATTTATCCTTTCTAATTTCTTTATTCCACTGTATTCTAGGTGTTCTGGTCCGGTTTTTCAGCTCTGATCTCACAGCATATCATCCATCCTTCTCACACTCCTTCTCGTGGACATCTTCATTCTTTGACGACGTTAAACTCAAGCCTACTTCTGTGCTCACATTGTTCATTATTTCCAAAATCTTCTTTGCCAGATTCTTCCATATCTGATGCTTTTTTTATCATTTAGCTTTCAGCTGAAATGTTTACTCCAGTTAAGAATCTTCCCTAACCTTCATATCTGCACACCACACCATTTTGTATTGCATTGTTAATAGCATTTATTATTACAAATATTATATTACTCATTGGTTCCCTCAATTATTGTTTGTCTCTCCCAACAAAAGTTAAGCTTCAGCAGAGCAGTGATCTTGTCCACCTCATTCATTACTCTATTGCCAATACCCAGAACAGTGCCAGACACATACCGTGAATCAGGGCATGAAAAGCTGCATTAAATTCAGAATAATTGTGTGTACTCCACAGGGCTCAAATTGCTTCTCCTCCACAAGAGACACACAGGCCTGTGACTGGCTGTCAACCCAAGTGATACTTTACTGGGACTCACAGTGGCCTCTGCTCCTGCAGTTCAGGAGCCAGTTGACTATAGTAAGTCTTCAATTAATGGTGGCTGGTCATTGTGATTTGATACTCAAGATTCTACCTTACGCATTTTTATCTAATGTTCTTCACTTCTTGAGCATGTATTATTTTAAGTGAACTTTAGAATTCTTTTCTACTTTCCAAAAATCTCTGACAGGGCTCTCCAGAATTTCTTTACATTTATAGATCAGTTTTGAATTTAATGTGGGGAGTAGAGGAAAAGATCTGTATTTTGACATGCAAAAGGATAAACGTAATATTGGAACAATTTCCCACTGGCTTACTTAACACCTGACATACTTAAATACCTCCTAATAGGTTCCCTCATAAGCATTTTAAAATTCACAATTTTCGAATATTTAGTGGGAAGAAAACCCACAAGTTTTCCCAAATGGCTTGTGGGATTTTCTCATAGGAAGAACTCCAAGAATATGTAATAAGAGTCTACATTTCCATAAAAAGTATCAGATATTTTGATGTGTTGGTCATATCTAAGCCTTGAAACTATAATCAGAAATGTGGTCTTTGGAGCTTTGTGTGAAAAACCAATTAGTTTCAAAATGATTCCTTTAAAATATTTCTTATATTTTGAGTGAGTTGCTTTTCTAGTGTGGCAGCTGTATTGACACGGCCTGGAATTCCTTTTCTAACAAAAGAATTAATTCACAACGTTTTCTTGTTTAACAAAATAAGATGTAAACAAAATACTTTCATTTTTTTTGAAAGGTAGGAGAAACTGCATATGTGGTAGATGAGAAAGTTTTAATAATACAGAGTTCTTAAACATAAATTAGGTAGTTATAATTACAGAGATATGAAGACTCTCAGTTTTGCTTACTCTCTTGAGGAAGCTTACTTAACAAATTATTTAGTGAATTTACAGATGTTGTTAATTATATTAGCATCTAGACAAATTTATACTATAAATATATATTTGATTTAATATATAGATTTAATTTAATATATATTTGATCTAATACATATAGTAGATTTACTGTAATATATTTGGTTTTATTTAAAGAAAATCTACAAAACATTTTATTATGTAGGCTTTTATCCCTGTGACTCCTAAAGACTCTAGTAAAAAAATAAAATTATTTGATATTCATTAACAGAAGACTCATATTAGAGCACCGCCTTTCTTTTTAATTAAGTTTCCATTGAGGCGTATTATATATACAGTAAAGTGCACCAGTCTTATTGATGAGCTTTAATATATGTGTATAGCGTGAATGAACTCTCCCCCTCTGACAGCTCAAATGACATTTCCAGTATTCCAGAAGTCTTCCTCATGCTTCTTCTAGCCAATATTCCCCCAGCCACATAACCACTATTTTTATTTCTATCGCTGTCTATTCGTTTTGCCTGCTCTTGGACCACACGTGGGTGGAACATTATGTGCCATCATGCACTGCATAATATTTTGGTCAAGGGACCAAAAATATTGACGGTGGTCTTACAAGAAAATGATATCATATTTTTACTGTTCTTTTTCTATGTTTAGATATATTTAGATACACGAACACTTACGATGGTGTTACAGTTACCTACAGTATTCAGTATTGTAGCATGCTATACAGAAGTGTAGCTGAGGAATAGTAGACAGTGCAATATAGCCTAGGTGTGTAGTAGGCCACACTGTCTAGATTTGTGTAAGGACACTTTCTGATGTTCACATAATGATGAAATCACCTCATGTCACCTTTCTCAGAACTTATCCAATGGCTAAAAAGTGCATAACTATAAATGTAGTGTGTGTTTTCTTGACTAGCATCTTTCATTCAACACTGTGAAATTCATTCATGTTGTTTCATGTAGCACCATTCCATTTTCATTTTTATAATTGAAAAGAAACATTAAATACTTGGAGACAGTTTATAGAAGAATAAAGAAATAGTTAAGTCTGGGCTCGGTGGCTCATGGGTGTAATCCCAGCACTTTGGGAGGCCAAGGTGGGTGGACCACGACGTCAAGAGATCGAGACCATCCTGGCCAACATGGTGAAACCTCATCTCTACTAAAAATATAAAAGTTAATTGGGAGTGGTGGTGTGCAGCTGTAGTCCCAGCTACTTGGGAGGCTGAGGCAGAAGAATAGCTTGAACTGGGGAGGTGGAGGTTGCAGTGAGCCAAGATCGTGCTACTGCACTTCAGCCTGGTGACAGAACTAGACTCTGTCTCATAAAAAGAAAAGAAAAAAGAAATAGTTAAAATTTGGTTTGTTGAGCATTAGGTGTACATATACATTCAAGTTCTAGATCCCCAAATGAAAAACACTGGGGTTTCCTTTCTGTTCCCAAATTTCCCGTTTCCAGAATGGTCATGTCATGACCTTCCTAGGGACCTCAAGTCAGACAAGACCTGTCAAACTGGACATATAGTAAGTAAAAAAGGCTTATGGTACAGGGACTCAAAGAATAGACAATGGAAGATTTTTCAGACTAGTTATTGAATGAGTATTTTGACTTTTGGCAAGGGAGCAATTCTCATTTCTATTGAAAATATGTTAACAGGTTAGAGTCTTAAATTATACAGGGGATGGTGCAAAGATAAGGATGAGATGAACTTAACACCTGTAGAATTGTGGAGTCATATAAAAAGGGATTATGCTGGCTACTTCTCTGAAGGCTCTAGAAAAAATAGGAAATAGGTACATCCTATAAACACATGAAAGCGTTCAACTTATATAACAATAAACAGAGGCTGGGCATGGTGGCCCATGCCTGTAAACCTAGCAATTTGAGAGGCTGAGGCAGGCAGATTACTTGAGGTCAGGAGTTCAAGACCACCCTGGCCAACTTGGTGAAACCCCAACTCTACTAAAAATACAAAAAAGCAGGGTGCGGTAGTGTGCCCCTGTAACCCCAGCTACTCAGGAGGCTGAGGCAGGAAAATTGCTTGAACCAGGGAGGCAGAGGTTGCAGTGAGCCAAGATTGCACCACTGCACTCCAGCCTGCCTAACGGAGTGAGATTCTATCTCAAAAAAGAGAGAGAGAGAAAAAAAGACAATAAACAGATATTAGAATAATAATAAAGAGAACTTTTAACATTAAAATTTGCAAAAGTTAAAAATATACTAATATCGGTGCTGGCCAGAGTGTGGGGAATTAGCCCTCTAAAACTCAGTCGGTCGGATATAAATCAGTGCTCCATTTCTTAAGAATGATTTGTTAATATGAATCTGGGACCTTAACATCTTTATACTCTAGTTAAGTAATTTCATGTCCAGGAATATATTTTAGGAAAACAAAGACAAAACAGTTCTATGCAAACTTATCACAAAATTATTTATAATAGCAAACATTTAAAAAAATCCAAATATCCAAATAAGCAGAGAGTAACTTAATGAATATCACATAATATGATGGAATATTATAGAACCATTTAAAAATATTTTTAAAGGAATGTTTAATGACAGGAGAAAATACTTATGAAATAATGTCAGGTGAAAAAGAAAGTAGTACAATTATAAGAAGCAAACGTCAAAAGTTGTGTTTCGTTTGACCCATGCAGTGCTTTTAAAATGAAGCTTCCAGGGATCTCAGCGCTCTGACTTTCTGCAGCCCATCATTCTGGTCCCTATACTGATGACACTGTGCTGAATGAGAAGTGGCAAGTAATCTGGGTGCCCTTGTGACACACAGGGAGTCAAAGAGTAGCAGATAAACCTTGCAAACCAGGATCGGCCTGCTGCACTGTAAAGTTTTAAGGGGTGTAATGGTCTGGACAAGCCAGATCATCCCTCCTATGAGAAAGGTCAAGATAACACATCCTGTACCCCTGTGTTAACAAAAGACTATGAGATCCACAGAGGGAGGAAAGGAGAAGACTTTATTAGGAGAAGCAACCTGCAGATCAGGGAACACAGCTTCTGGGGAAAATCAAAAGTGCAGGTACCACAGAAGAAAGTGGAGAGCTGGTATATGTTTCACAGAGTCAGCCTTACATACAGATGGAGCAGGATGGGCAGAAAACTATGAATATTCATGAGGGAAGTCAGTCCTGGGCACAGTGGGTAATCATATATGTTCACTTTGAGAGTTTTAGCATTAAAATCAGGTGGTCTTTGACTCTTCACAACAAAAGGTGAACTGAAGAACACAAAGACAGTGTGTGCGCAGCCTCTATAAGCTGGCTGAAACTGGCTGGAGGTCTGCAGCTATTCATTAATAAAGAATGTCTCGGCCCAGCATGATGGCTCACACTTGTAATCCCAGCACTTTGGGAGGCCGAGGCAGGCAGATCATGAGGTCAGGAGATCGAGACCATCCTGGCCAACATGGTGAAACCCCATCTCTACTAAAAATCCAAAAAATTAGCTGAGCCTGGTGGCGCATGCCTGTAATCCCAGCTACTTGTGAGGCTGAGGCAGGAGAATTGCTTGAATCCAGGCAGCAGAGGTTGCAGTGAGCCGAGATCATGCCACTGCACTCCAGCTGGGCGACAGAGCAAGACTCCGTCTCAACAAAAACAAAAACAGTGTCTCTAAGACCAGCCCTTTTTCCAGTCCGGGTTGTGGCAGGAATGGCAAGGTGGGGAAAGGGGGTTGTGTTGGCTTGCTGGCATCTGGTGGTTTATCAGGGTCAGGTGGTAAATTTTCCAGATGTAGTTGTTTTGGCAATTCTTTTCAGGACCTGGCTTCTGCTTAATTACAAGAAAGAAACTTATAGCAATTAATAACACCAGGATACATGACTAATCCTTCATCCTGCTACCAATGAGATTCTGGTTTATTCTTGGTATGTCTCTGGCCACAGGGAGTTCATTTTGTCTGTCTGTTGGAGTATATCTTAAGACCTGCCGTGTGAATGCGGAAGCGAAGTGCACCATGCTTGAGACTACTGCTCCAACCCATTCTGCAGATGACTTAGAAGTCTGCCTGTTTTGAGTGGGAGACCTCTGCTGTGATCTATGCCCTGCCACTCAGGCTGAATGACCCAGGCCACTCAGTAGTGCTAAAGGATCCACTGTGTGGCAGTTCCCAATTCAAGAGTTCAGCCCAGAGCCTAAAGCTCTGGCACGAGGCCCTGCCTTCTACAGCAGAGAACCGTTTGAACAGCAGCTTCTGTGTGCTCCTGGGCCCTAGGAGAGATTCAGCATTTGGCAATGGGACTTCAAGTGACAGTGGCCCAGTCTTCCCAGCATCGGCTGGGATTTATCACAAGAGCAGGCCAAGAGCAGTTCCTTGTGCTGTGGAAATGGAGCCAGAGGATCTTGCCAGAGTGGGGCCAGAGAGCACAGGAGGACAGATAACTGGGTTCCTTCCCTATCTATGGCCTCAGGGATGTGGAAAGGGGAAGAGAAACCTGAGGCTCCTCCTGGATAGCTCAACATATTTGTGCGAGCTGAAAGTGGTCTGCAGCCATACTAGAGCCAATTTTGACAAATGGCATCTTCCATGTAACCCACCTCTATCAAAACAAGCCATCCACTTTTAGGAAGTGGCTTTGTATATAAACTTAGTGGCAGGTATACAGACTAATCTCTCAAAAATTGTATGCTTCCTAGGAAAATAGCATTCTATAATGCAGTACTAATTTTAAATTACTGTGTCTTTGTTATGGCCAGATTATTTAGCTGGAATTAGTGAACAAAACTTGCCATTTAGCTAGTAAACAATCACTAGAATTCTCAAGCAAATTTTTAATAAGCTGTTAATATACAATACATACACATATTGGCATATATAGTGTGTGTGTGTTTGTTCCTGGTATTTTACTATATTTCTCAGGTTAAAAATTAATGTGCTTGTTATTAGAGGCATAACACACTATGCATATGTATCTAAAATCTATCTATTAAATGTCAATCATCTTATTCGTTTTCTGGTGTATTTAGCTCTGCTAGTGAATGACTAACTTTTGGGTCATATAAGTTTTTGCCTTAATCAGAGATATTCTGACTTTAGGCACTCGTGAAGTTTTAGTGACAGTTTGTTTGTGTTCAGTAACAGAAGGAATAGAATGGATTTGTGACTGGATTCCTTGGTATCTAATTTGAACTTTTCATTTACACAGCTGGTTTTGTTTGCTCTGAGGTATTATTGCAAAGAGGATAGAAGAAGCACATGTATTATACTAAACTCGAAGCTCATTTAAACATTTTATCTTCCCAATCCTGAACTACAATTGACCCCTTCAAAGTTCAGGTTGATACTTACTCTTGGAATTATTAAAATTCCTGTTTTTATAAAGGAAGTCATAGAAAAAAAAATCACTGGGGATAAAGTCTGTCTCCAAAGTCTACTGATTATAAGTGAAACTAACATAATTGATTTAATTTTTCTTAACTGTAAAAAGACATGAGTCAAATATACAAGTCAAGCAATTCCAAATTTGCTAGTAATTCATTTGTTTAAAAAATAATTCATGTTCAATGCCACTTCCTTATTATCTAGGCTCCTGATTCAGAAGTGAGGCAGAGAAGGTTTCTTGAATTTTGTTTTATCTTCCAATATTATGAGCCCTATCTTTGAATATTTAATTTTATATTTTGGTGATGACTTTTTCTTTTATAGTATCTATTATAAAGCTGTAGAGAAGAAAATATAGTGATGGAACCATATAAAGATACATAAAATACTTCATGTGAAGTAGCTTATATTAATCTTAAGACTAAAAGCTACTCCCAAGTGGGATATTCTGAAGCAACAAATCATCTTTTTGGGTATCATTTTTGTTTTATTGTTTATTTGTCTTAATTTTTGTTTTGTTTTGTTGTTTTGAGAGAGGGTCTTGCTCTGTCATCCAGGCTGGGGTGCAGTGGTACAAACACAGCTCACTGCAGCCCCGACCTCCCGGGCTAAAGTGATGCTCTTGCCTCAGCCTCCCCCGTAGCTGAGACAACAGGCATGTACCACATACCCGACTCGTTTTTTACTTTTTGTAGAGATGTGGTCTTGCTTTGGGTATCATATTTCTAATCTAGCTTTATTTTTAAAAGATGACTTTTATTATTTGTAAAACTACTGTTTTTCCCCCAGAGGCATAGTTGATCACCTGTGGAAACAATAGAAAACATGCTTTCAGCGAACCTTAGGAGTGAACACTGTGGTTTGCATCAGCATTAAATGCTGTAAAGGGTTTTTACCTTGCTGCAACAGTCACACCTTCAGAAGATGGGTGGAAAAAGTCAAGGAGGAAAAAGATGGTTTGTGTCAAGTTAATGTCAGGACCAAGAGCACAGATGCAAGAAACACTGGCCATACATCAGGAAGGGTCTGCCTTCCTTGGTGGCACAGGCACCCGGGCTGGTCAATGTAATGTGATGGATGGAGGAGGATGCCAGATCACGAGGTTCATGGATGCAGAGTAAGAGGGACTTTGCTTTGGGGGGTCTATTGAAAGAACATTTTTAAATAGGTCTTCAGCACAAAGAGTGACTGCTCTAGGAAGATTACTCTAATACATGTTTATTCTGTTGTTCAACAAATATTTGTTGAGTTTGTACAATGTACCAGATGCAACCTAAATGCTGGTCACACAATGAGGCCTTTGTATCGTTCTTTCTCTCAGTTTAGTGAGACTATATAGAATGAATTGGAGAAGCAAGATAATCAGGGTAGTTAAGAGATACTTTCTGCGTTACAGAAGAGAAAATTTATGCTGAGTTAGTGGCAGTGGGAATGGGAACAGGAACAGCAGTTGGGCCTGGCTTGAGATAAAAACCCATAGAAAATGGACAGAAATTGACGAATTATTTTACGCAAAAGAATAAAGGAAGTTTATAAAGAAAGACCTCAATAATTTGGTAAATTGGAGATACCATAACACAAACAGCTATCCAGCAAACAGAGGCTTTTGAAGAACAATGTGGATTAAGATTGGGATGAATTGAGTTCAGAGGTCTTATGAGATATCTAAGACAATATGGAGTTGGAGCAAGAAGTCATTGTTTTGCCAGAGAAGGGTGACCATATAACTTATCATCCAAACCAGGACCCCTTAAAGACAAAACAGGGCACTATTAATAACTACTCTAGGACAACAACATAAATGGGAGCACTCTCAGGAAACCCAGGACGGATGGTGGAAGGAAGGAAGTTATAATCGCCCACAGCATATGATGACTGACTTCATTGCAATAGCATAACATTGTTAAGGGAGAATGTGGAAGGAGGGGAGCAGAGGATGAATGGCCATAGCCACCCTATGAAATAACTCATTAAATTGTGGTTCAGGACACATCGCGTTGGGCTGTATGTAGTCTGTGAAGCTTTCCACAGATGGGCAAGAGGCTTTGAGAATCTAGGGTTAAATGCCCCATTTCCTCTTTAGCAATCTGTTTTGTAATTGCCGTTTTGCCACCAAAAAAAAAAATAAATAAAGGAAGAATGGAAGAGGTATATAGGTAAGTATAGTGCCCCTTTAAATTTTTAAATTTCTCCTTTTTAATATTAACTACTAGGCTGGAGGTGGGTATAGCCCTGGCCTGAGCCCTTGAAGCAACATTGTAAGTGTGGGTTGGATGTGACAGGCCAGATGGAAAAGCATGGTGACTAGACATATTTTTCTTTCTTTCTTTTTTTTTTTTTGAGACGGAGTTTCACTCTTGTTACCCAGGCTGGAGTGCAATGGCGCGGCTCACCGCAACCTCCGCCTCCTGGGTTCAGGCAAATCTCCTGCCTCAGCCTCCTGAGTAGCTGGAATTACAGGCACACGCCACCATGCCCAGCTAATTTTTTGTATTTTTAGTAGAGACGGGGTTTCACCATGTTGACCGGGATGGTCTCGATCTCTTGACCTCATGATCCACCCGCCTTGGCCTCCCAAAGTGCTGGGATTACAGGCTTGAGCCACCTCGCCCGGCCTCGACATACTTTTCATAGGAAGATATGGCCTGCAGAGGAGGGGCTGTAATAATGAACTATTAAAGGATCAGTCATGATGTGTTCATTCCCAAAAGCCATTCATTTTGTCATCGTGTTCTAGTTGCCAAAGATATGTGTTAGAAAGTATGTTAATAACTGTGAAGGGGGTGCTGAGTGAATATATGTCTAAAAAGCCTAATTTAGATACCACCATGGACACTAACTGAAGGCCCTTTAAATTTCCATCCATTAAAAATGAATTTTCCCCTCAGGAATAATGCTAATTAGTCATAAGATCTTACAGGAATATGCTTGAGCTGGGCCTTAACAGTTTGCAAAAATCGATTGTTAAATTTTCAGAATTTTCAAGCTTATTGCTAAACATAGCTATTATTAAAAATTACATATTATGGGAGGCCGAGGCGGGTGGATCACGAGGTCAAGACATCAAGACCATCCTGGTCAACATGGTGAAACCCCGTCTCTACTAAAAATACAAAAAATTAGCTGGGCACGGTGGCGCGTGCCTGTAATCCCAGCTACTCAGGAGGCAGGAGAATTGCTTGAACCCAGGAGGCGGAGGTTGCGGTGAGCCCAGATCGCACCATTGCACTCCAGCCTGGGTAACAAGAGCGAAAGTCCGTCTCAAAAAAAAAAAAAAAAAAAAAAAAAATACATATTATGGCAGGGAGCGTTGGCTCGCGCCTGTAATCCCAGAATTTTGGGAGGTCAAGGAGGGTGGATTACCTGAGGTCAGGAGTTTGAGGCCAGCATGGCCAACATGGTGAAAATCTGTCTCTCCTACAAATATAAAAAAATTAGCCAGGAGTGGTGGCGGGGCACCTGTAATCCTAGCTACTCCGGAGGCTGAGAGAGGAGAATCACTTGAACTTGGGAGGTGGAGGTTGCAGTGAGCTGAGATCATGCCATTGCACTCCAGCCTGGGCTAAAAGAGCGAAACTCTTGTTTCGAAAAAAAATTACATAAAATATTATTATGCAATGTTACATTACATTATTTTATTATGTAAAAAGATATGAACATTTAGAACTCAACACTTTCTAATAGCTTTATCACATTTTATTGTACTGTGTGCTATAGTGATATTCATAATTATTATAAAATTGTGGTTACTTGCACTTCTTTCCAGTTCTACATTCTGATGCTGGGTTGGTAGTTTGAAGTCAGCAAACTGATGGATGTATCTACACCAAAGATATAGTAAACACTACAGATCAGGACAGCCCCTCCCCAAACCTCAAATATGGCTATCATTTAATCTGTACGTTTCATAATAATATAATAATAGACAGATTGTTAAATACTTCTATAGGACTTCCTTTTAAAAATAAACTCTCAAGAGTGAAAGCACCACATTAGCATTCAGTGCAGTAAACAACTGTTGAGGGATTGCCTGATCATTTCTTTAAATAAAAGCATTTTTTAAGCCAGTATTTCTCTGGGAAAATTTCACTTTACTAATTATATATTCAGACAACAAAACCCAGAATGGATGCTATTGCAGATTAGAAAATGTATTTTATTCTGTATTCCTGGATTACAGGCAATGAAATTTCAATTTTCTGAGAACTGGCTTTTCTTAAATTAATTGTCTGCTCAGCAGACTCACTTGGCTCTTTTAACATTCTGAGTATTATGTTTGCACTTGTGTTTACCATCTTATCACTTTGGTGATTCTTTTCCCTGATTAAAACATACTAAAAGAGAAAACTTATTAGGAAACCCACATCAGTTTCTTTCAAACCACAGTTTTGCTTTCTATGTTAATGTGCTAGAGCTAAATGAACTTGTTATTTAATTTTTTTAACCAATGAATGTGGACCAGATTTGAATAGCAGGAGCCCCAATATGATTGCCCCAGGAGAGCAAAACCAAGATTATTTGCATTCCTGCACAAGGAATCTGGAAGAAATGCTAATTAGCTAATTTAGGTTGTAAGTTTACAGTAGCTCTTTATGTCTGTCAATTTTGTGTGTTAGTATAAATTTCATTTAGACCCCTTTATCAGACTGAAAAATCTAGGAACACTTGAAAACAGCTGATTTAATTTTCCCTTCTTTCTATCTTCTCTTCTGTATTAAGAAGCATATAGGAGACTTGTATGTGTAAAAAATGCATTTTAATCAATAAACCCTAAAATTGGTTGCAATATATTCAGAACATAAAAAGGAAAATCAATTTATAGGTGATGACTCATCTTTGATCTAGGACAATTTAAGAAAAATATACAGTTTAATATAAGACATGAGTTATTGCCATTACTGAAGTTGGCAGGCTCCGCATCTACCCTAGATCAATGGAAACTAATAGGAAGATGTGATTCTAACAGCCTTTCCAAACCATCTTATTATTATGTCAGCAATTTCAAGAAGCTATTCATGTGAAGAGTTCCACATATGAGATTCTAGATCTTACTGTACCAATTAAATGAAGCTCTCACTATGGTTTCTGGCTGTGGCAGTCACAACAGACAGAGCAAACTTTGAAGCTCCTTCTATCACCCTGCAGATTTTTGACAGGATTTTGAGACAGAGGATATAGCAAAGGTGTTGTGCAAGAATGTGGGAAAAAACAGGAGAACAATTTGGACACAGAGAACAACTGAATCTTTACCTGCTGTTCCAAAAAATATTTTCATTATTTAGCCCAAAATGTGTTACACTTTAAGCAACAAAACCATTTTCTAACTAACTGCATATTTATAAATTCAAGAAGTGCAAGACTTGAGTGGAAATTTCTTTTAAATAGTGCATTCTCCAAATTCATTTCAGTAATATATGAATCCTGTGAGTTTATAGTCACTTTACTAGAAAAATAGATGATAGATTAGACAGATAGATAGATGATAGATAGATGATAGTATGGGAAGTAGAAAAGTTTCTTTTTAAAGTATCCTTTCTTGTTAAAGAATAAGTTTGCTAATAACTTTGTTAAGCCCTATCCTATGTAGCTGTTAGACATGCCATGCTTACAGACACATAGCACATTCTATGTCCTTGTATTTTAACTGAAATATCTGTGCTGGACTTGCTCACAGTCATGTTCCAGCTCTCCATTGCTTTTACCTGTTTAAAAAAATTTTAAGTTGTTAGCCATTCGGGTTTTAGTTTAAATTGTGAGGTCTGGCTCTGGCCAACAGAGATCAGACACAGCAGTAAGGATGACTGCAAATGTGTAAGGGATCAATTTGTGTGTTTCCCTTTGTTCGTTGTACTCTCATGGGATGATGGCTAGTGAGGGTACCCTTCCTGCAGTCTGGGAAGTAAAAATTGTGTTACTAAAAGAGGCTTTGTTTCAGTGCAATTTTTTCTTTGTGGCACCACGCATCTATTTCCAATGATCGAGAGATAGATAATTAGATAGATAGATAGATAGATAGATAGATAGATAGATAGATAGATAGATAGATACCACTGATATGGTTTATCTCTGTGTCCCCACCCAAAGCTCATGAGGAACCTGGTGGGAGATGATTAAATCATGGCAGCAGATGTCCCCATTGCTCTTCTCATGATAGTGAGTGAGTTCTCAAGAGATCTGGTTGTTTGGAAACGTGTAGCACTTCCCTCTTTGCTCTATTCTTTCTCCTGCTCCCTCCAGGTAAGACATGTTTGTCTCTCCTTCTCCTTCCACCATGATTGTAAGTTTTCTGAGTTCTCCCAGTCATGTGTCATATACAGCCTTTAAAACTATCAGTCAATTAAACTTTTTTTCCTTTTTTTGTGTATGTGATGTGCAATTTTTTAAATATACTTTAAATTCTGGGATACCTATGCAAAAGTGCAGGTCTGTTACATATGTATACGTGTGCCATGGTGGTTTGCTGCACCCATCAACCCGTCATCTACATTACATATTTCTGCTAATGCTATCCCTCCCCTAACCCAACACCCCTGCCCCCCAGACAGGCCCCAGTGTATGATGTTCCCCTCCCTGTTTTTATGTGTTCTTATTGTTTAACTTCCACTTATGATTGAAAACGTGGTGTTTGGTTTTCTGTTCCTGTGTTAGTTTGCTGAGAATGATGGTTTTCAGCTTCATCCATGTCCCTGCAAAGGACATGAATTCATCCTTTTCATGGCTGCATAGTGTTCCATGGTGTATATGTACCACATTTTCTTTATCCAGTCTATTATTGATGGGCATTTGAGTTGGTTCCAAGTCTTTGTTATTGTGAATAGTGCTGCAATAAGCATACATGTGCATGTGTCTTCATAGTAGAATTATTTATAATTTTTGGGGTATATACCCAATAATGGGATTGCTGGGTCAAATGGTATTTCTGGTTGTAGATCCTTGAGGAAATCACCACACTGTCTTCCACATTGGTTGAACTAATTTACACCCTCATCAATAGTGTAAAAGTGTTCCTATTTCTCCACATCCTCTCCAGCATCTGTTGTTTCCTGACTTTTTAATGATCACCATTCTAACTGGCATGAGATGGCATCTCATTGTGGTTTTTATTTGCATTTCTCTAATGACCAGTGATAATGAGCTTTTTTTCACATTTGTTGGCCACATAAATGTCTTCTTTTGAGAAGTGCCTGTTCATATCCTTTGCCCATTTTTTGATGGGATTGTTTGTTGTTTTCTTGTAAGTTTGTTGAAGTTCTTTATAGATTCTGGATATTAGCCCTTTGTCAGATTGATAGATTGCAAAAATTTTTTGCCATTCTGTAGATTGCTTGCTCCCTCTGATGATAGTTTCTCTTGCTGTGCAGAAGTTCTTTAATTAGATCCCATTTGTCAATTTTGACTTTTGTTGCCATTGCTTTTGGTGTTTTAGTCATGAAGTCTTTGCCCATGCCTAGGTATTGCCTAGGTTTTCTTCTAGGATTTATATCATTTTAGGGCTCAAACGTTTAAGTCTTTGATACTTCTGGAGTTAATTTTTGTATAAGGTGTAAGGAAAGGGTCCAGTTTTAGTTTTCTGCATATGGCTAGCCAGTTTTCCCAACACAATTTATTAAATAGGGAATCCTTTCTTCATTGCTTGTTTTTGTCAGGTTTGTCAAAGATCAGATGGTTTTAGAGGTGTGGTGCTATTTTTGAGGCCTCTGTTCTGTTCCACTGGTCTATGTGTCTGGTTTTGTATCAGTACTATGCTGCTGTGGCTCCTGTAGCCTTGTAGTATATATATTGAAGTCAGATAGTGTGGTGCCTCTGGCTTTGTTCTTTATGCTTTGAATTGTCTTGGCTATGCAGGCTTTTTTTTTAATTCCATGTGAAATTTAAAGAAGTTTTTCCAATTATGTGAAGAAAATCAGTGGTAGCTTGAGGAGAATAGCATTGAATCTTTAAATTACTTTGGACAGTATGACCATTTTCACAATATTGATTCTTCCTATTCATGAACATGGAATATTTTTCCATTTGTTTGTGCCCTCTCTTATTTCCTTGAGCAGTGGATTATAGTTCTCCCTGAAGAGGTCCTTCCGGTCCCTTGTTAGTTGTTTTCCTAGATATTTTATTCTCTTTGTAGCAATTGTCAATGGGAGCTCAGTCATGATTTGGCTCTCTGTTTGTCTGTTATTGGTGTATAGAAATACTGGTGATTTTTGCACATTGATTTTGTATCCTGAGACTTTGCTGAAGTTGATTATGAGTTTAAGGAGATTTGGGGCTGAGATGATGGGGTTTCCTGAATATACAATCATGTCGTCTGCAAACAGAGACAAATTGACTTTCTCTCTTCCTGTGTGAATACTCTTTATTTCTTCCTCTTGCCTGATTTCTCTGGCCAGAATTTCCAATACTATATTGAATAGGAGTGGTGAGAGAGGGCATCCTTGTCTTGTGCCAGTTTTCAAAGGGAAAGCTTCCAGTTTTTGCCCATTCAGTATGATATTGGCTGTGGATGTGTCATAAGTAGCTCTCATTCTTTTGAGTTACATTCTATCAATACTTAGCTTATTGAGAGTTTTAGCATGAAGGACTGTTGAATTTTCTGCATCTATTCAGATAATCATGCGGTTTTTGTCATTGGTTCGGTTTATGTGATGGATTACATTTATTGATTTGGGTATGTTGAACCAGCCTTGCATCCCAGGGATGAAGCCAACTTGATCATGGTGGGTAAGCTTTTTGATGTGTTGATAGATTCAGTTTGCCAGTATTTTATTGAGGATTGTCACGTCTATGTTCCTTAGGAATATTGGCCTAGAATTTTCTTTTTTGTTGGGTCTCTGCCAGGTTTTGGTATCAGGATGATGCTGACCTCATAAAATGAGTTGGGGGGAGTCCCTCTTTTTCTATTGTTTGGAATAGTTTCAGAAGGACTGGTACCAACACCAATTCAGCTGTGTATCTGTCTGGTCCTGGCTTTTTTTTTCAGAACTTGTTATTGGTCTATTCAGGGATTCAACTTCTTCTTTGTTTAGTCTTGGGAAGGTGTATGTGTTCAGAAATGTATCCATTTCTTCTAGATTTTCTAGTTTATTTGCATAGAGGTGTTTATAGTATTCTCTGATGGTAGTTTGTATTTCTATGGGATCAGTGGTGATGTCCCCTTTGTCATTTTTATGGTGTCTATTTGATTCTTCTCTCTTTTCTCTTTTAGTAGGATGGCCAGTGGTCTATCTATTTTGTTAATCTTTTCAAAAAACCACCTCCTGGATATATTGATTTTTTTGAAGAGTTTTTCATCTCTCTCTCTCTCCTTCAATTCTGCTCTAATCTTAGTTATTTCTTGTCCTCTGCTAGCTTTTGAATTTGTTTACTCTTGCTTCTCTAGCTCTTTTCATTGTGATGTTAAGGTATCAATTTGAGATCTTTCTAGCTTTCTTATGTGGACATTTAGTGCTACAAATTTCCCTCTTAACAATGCTTTAGCTGTGTTCCCAGAGATTCTGGTATGTTGTGTCTTAGTTCTCATTGATTTGAAAGAACTCATTTATTTCTGCCTTAATTTTGTTATGAACCCAGTAATCATTCAGGAGCAGGTTGTTCATTTTACATGTAGTGATGTGGTTTTGAATCAGTTCAATCTTGAGTTCTAATTTGATTGTACTGTGGTCTGAGAGACCGTTTGTTATAATTTCTGTTCTTTTGCATTTGCTGAGGAGTATTTTACCTCCAATTATGTGGTCAATTTTAGAATAAGTGCGATGTGGTGCTGAGAATAATGTATATTCTGTTGATTTGGGGTGGAGAGTTCTTTAGATGTCTATTATGTCCATTTGGTCCAGAGATGAGTGCAAGTCCTGGATATCCTTGTTAATTTTCTGTCTCACTGATCTGTCTAATATTGAGAGTGGGGTGTTAGAGTCTCCCACTATTATTATGTGGATTTTATAGGTCTGTAAGAACCCACTTTTTGAATCTGGGCACTCCTGTATTGGGTGCATATATATTTAGGATAGTTAGCTCTTCTGGTTGCATTGACCCCTTTACCATTATGTAATGCCCTTCTTTGTCTCTTTTGATCTTTGTTGGCTTAAAGTCTGTTTTATCAGAGACTAGGATTGCAACCCCAGTTTTGTTTTTTGTTTTGGGTTTTTTTTGGTTTTTTTGTTTTTTTTTTTTTGCTTTCCATTTGCTTGCTAAATATTTCTTGATCCCTTGATTTTGAACCTACGTGTGTCTTTGCACATGAGATGGATCTCCTGAATACAGCACACCAATGGGTCTTGACTTTTTATCCAATTTGCCAGTCTGTGTCTTTTAGTTGGGTCATTTAGTCCATTTACATTTAGGGTTAATATTATTATGTATGAATTTGATCCTGTCATTATGATGCTCGCTGGTTTGCTTGTAAGTTGATGCAGTTTCTTTATAGTGTCAATGGTCTTTACAATGTGATTTTTTTTGCAGTGGCTGGCACTGGTTTTTCCTTTCCATATTTAGTCCTTCCTTCAGGGGCTCTTGTAAGGCAGGCCTGGTGGTGACAAACTCTCTCCGCATTTGTTTGTGTGCAAAAGATTTTATTTCTTCATCACTTATGAAGCTTAGTTTGGCTGGATATAAAATTGTAGGTTGAAAATCCTATTTTTTTTAAAGAATGTTGACTATTGGCCCCACTGTCTTCTGGCTTGTAGGGTTTCTGCAGAGAGATCTGCTGTGAGGCTGATGGGCTTCCCTTTGTGGGTAACCCAACCTTTCTCTCTAGCTTTCCTTAACATTTTTTTTCCTTCATTTCAACCTTGGTGAATCTGACTATTATGTGTCTTGGGATTGCTCTTCAAGAGGAGTATCTTTGTGGTGTTCTCTGTATTTCCTGAATTTGAATGTTGACCTGTCCTGTTGGTTGGTGAAGTTCTCCTGGATAACATCCTGAAGAATGTTTTGCAACTTGATTCCATTGTCCCTGTCACTTTCAGGTACACCAATCAAATGTAAGTTCAGTCTCTTGACATAGTTCCATATTTTTTGGAGGCTTTGTTTGTTCCCTTTTCTTTTTTTTTTTTTCTAATCTTGTCTTCACACTTTATTTTATTAAGTTGATCTTTAACCTCAGATATCCTTGCTTCCGCATTATAGATTCAGCTATTGATACTTGCATATGCTTCATGAAGTTCTCATGCTGTGTTTTTAGCTTTATCAGGTCATTTGTGTTCTTGTGTAAACTCGTTACTTTAGTTAGCAATTTCTCTAACCTTTTTTCAAGGTTCTTAACTTCCTTGCATTGGATTAGAACATGCTCCTTTAGCTCAGAGAAGTTTGTTATTACTCATCTTCTGAAGTGTACTTCCATCAGTTTGTCAAACTCATTCTCTAACCAGTTTTGTTCCTTTGCTGGCAAGGTGTTACAATCCTTTGGTTTTTGGAATTTTCAGCCTTTTGGCACTGGTTTTTCCTCATCTTAGCGAATTTATCTACCTTTGGTTTTTGATGTTGGTGACCTTCAAATGGGGTTTTTATGGATGCCCTTTTTGTTGATGTTGATGCTATTCCTTTCTGTTTGTTAGTTTTCCTCCTAAAAGTCAGGCCCTCTTTGCAGGTCTGCTGGAGGTCCACTCCAGACCCTGTTTGCCTGGGTATCATCAGCAGAGGCTGCAGAACCACAGAGATTGCTGCCTGTTTCTTTCCCTAAAAGCTTCTTTCCAGAGAGGCACCCACCAGATGCCAGCTGGAGCTCCCCTGTAGGAGATGTCTGTCAACCCCTGCTGGGAGGTGTCTCCTCATGAGGAGGCATGAGGATCAGACATCCACTTGAGGAGGCTATCTGTCCCTTAGCAAAGCTCGAGTGCTGTTTTGGGAGATCGACTGCTCTCTTCAGAGCCAGCAGGCAGGAAAATTTAAGTCTGCTGAAGCTGTGCCCACAGCCACCTCTTACCCCAGGTGCTCTGTCCCAGGGAGATAGGAGTTTTATCTATAAGCCTCTGATTGGGGCTACTGCTTTTCTTTCAGAGATGCCCTGCCTAAAAAGAAAAAATACAGAGAGGCAGTCTGGCTACAGTGACTTTGCTGAGCTCCAGTGGGCTCCACCCAGTTTGAACTTCCTGGTGGCTTTGCTTACACTGTGAGGGAATATGTGCCTACTCCAGCCTCAGTAATGGAAGACACCCCTCCCCACACCAAGCTCAAGCATCCCAGGTCAACTTCAGATTGCTGTGCTGGCAGCAAGCATTGAAAGCCAGTGGATCTTAGCTTGTTGGGCTTCATGGGGGTAGGATCTGCTGAGCTGGACCATTTGGCTCCTTGGCTTCAGCCCCCTTTTCAGGAGAGTAAACAGTTCTGTGTTGCTGGTGTTCCAGGTACCACTGGGGTATTAAAAAAACTCTTGCAGCTAGCTCAGTGTCTTCCCAAACAGCTGCCCAGTTTTGTACTTGAAACCCAGGGGGCCCTGGTGGCGTAGGCCCTCCAGGGAATCTCCTGGTGCACAGGTTTTGAAGACCATAGGAAAAGCATAGTATCTGGGCCAGAATGCACTGTTCCTCACAGCACAGTCCCTCATACCTTCCCTTGGCGACAGGAGGGAGTTCCTTGACCCCCCATGCTTCTCAGGTGAGGCAACACCCCACCCTGCTTCTCTTCACCCTCCATGGGCTGCACCTTTTGTCTAACCAATTCCAGTGGGATGAGTGGGTACCTCAGTTGAAAATGCAGAAATCATCTGCCTTCTGCATTGATCTCACTGGGAGCTACAGACTGGGCTGTTCTTATTTAGTCATCTTGCCAGCCCAATTAAACCTTTTTCCTTTATAAATTGCCCAGTCTCAGGTAGCTCTTTATAGCCATGGGAGAATGGACTGATACAGACACATTTCTTTAAAGATTTATAACTAACACCTTTTCTCTCCCTTTACTGTTTACCCATTCCCTATGGGATCTAGGAACACAGGATTTGTCAACCTCTTCTTTCTGTGTCCACTGAATAAATGTTCAATGTACTATGCAAATATCTAAGCAAAGCCTTGCCCTGCTCCCCACAACATTTTAAAATTTTGGTTCTATACCCAGACCCTATGGCCAACTTACCCAGGACGAAGACAGTTTTCAGCTGAATAGTCCATGCATGTCCTAATGGAAGTCCAGGATAGCCTTGGGCACCAATTCACAGTTTCTCCCTTTATCCTGGAACTCTCCCAGGAAATGTCACTGCATCACACACTGTTGTGATAAAAGCCTCCTAGGAGGAGCATCTTAAACACAGCACATATGGAGGCACTTGGCAATACCCCTCACTAAGAGAGAACCATTGTCAGTAAATCAGGCTCTTTCTATTATGAAGTCCATTTTATGTTGCTAAGGGAAAAATAGCACTGAATCATTAGTCATCTAGAACATTTTTTTTTTCAACATAGAGAGCAACAAAATGTATCTCCAAGGAAAATTAATCTGAGCTAAGTCTGCGGATTAAACTGAACATTTCTGAGTCTGGAAATTTGATTTAAGAAATTGTTTTTGCATAAATAAATTTATGCTCACATTTTCAGGTAAATAGAAGCAATACATCACCTTCCAGCTAAAAATGGAAGGTCAGTTGGATGAGGATGGCTGGGGAATAGTTATAATTTTTCAATTAAAATGATAGGATAAAACTTGTAGCCTGGCTTTTTCTTTCTTTTTGGTTTGAACAGCACGAAAAGAAAATTATAAATACTTTCAATAATGAATTTGAGCTCCATGCAACTGACAGTAGAAGCTAGATTAGCATATATTTTGATTGACATTAGAAGTCTCTTCTTGTTTATTTAATTCTGAGTTACCATTATTTTGAAATTAAGTTATAGAAAAGGAAAAGACATACCATCATCTTGTCAAGCTAAGCAAAGAAATAGATCTGATTTCCTACTGGGAAATTATAAACATATCTTCTTTCCTTGTTGGGATTAAATCAGAGCTGGAGTTCATTTCCTATTAAGGTTACACTGGCTGTTTCTGACATCGTAAGTCTAGAGGTAGTGAGATTGTTTGTATATCAAAACTGTGATTGTGAAAAATATACATGTAGAAAAAAATGCAAAGGGCAGCCTAGAGTGTAGAAATATGAGATAATCAAATGCATCTGTGGAAACTTACCTGCATTTTGAGAGTAAATTATTGAATGTGCATAATTAGCATGTGCTTTTCTTCAGACCACTAGTTTTTTCCTGTCGGTGTCATTTTTTCCTCCATTATAGCTAAGTGACTATAATAAGCCTTTATTAAAGGATCATTTTATTGTATTAATAGTGAAAGTATCAGTTTGCCTTTTTTTGGTTGAATGTAGTCACATGTCTATCATAAGAGTATTTGAAGTTTCTGAGTTTTACAGCACAAGATATGGAATTATTTCAGCTTTTTTTTTTGAATCTTTTATTGCATTTTAGGTTTTGGGGTACATGAGCAGAACATGGAAGACAGTTGCATAGGTACACACATGGCAGTGTGTTTTGCTTCCTTTCTCCCCTTCACCCACATTTGGCATTTCTTCCCAGGCTATCCCTCCCCACCTCCCCTCCCACTGGCCCTCCCCTTTTCCCCCCAATAGACCCCAGTGTTTAGTACTCCCCTCCCTGTGTCCATGTGTTCTCATTTTTCATCACCCTCCTATGAGTGAAAATATGCAGTGTTTCATTTTCTGTTCTTGTGTCAGTTTGCTGCAGATGATGTTCTCCAGATTCATCCATGTCCCTACAAACGAAACAAACTCTTCATTTCTGATTGCTACATAATATTCCATGGTGTATATGTGCCACATTTTTCCAATCCAGTCTATTATTAATGGGCATTTGGGTTGACTCCAGGTCTTTGCTATTGTAAACAGTGCTGCAATGAACATTCGTGTGCATGTGTCCTTATAGTAGAACGATTTATAGTCCTTTGGATATATACCCAGTAATGGGATTGCTGGGTCAAATGAAATTTCTATTTCTAAGGCCTTGAGGAATCGCCACACTGTCTTCCACAATGGTTGAACTAATTTACACTCCCACCAACAGTGTAAAAGTGTTCCTTTTTCTCCACATCCTCTCCAGCATCTGTTGTCTCCAGATTTTTTAATGATCGCCATTCTAACTGGCGTGAGATGGTATCTCAATGTGATTTTGATTTGCATCTCTCTGATGACCAGTGATGATGAGCATTTTTTCATATGACTGTTGGCCTCATATATGTCTTCTTTTGTAAAGTGTCTGTTCATATCCTTTGCCCACTTTTGAATGGGCTTGTTTGTTTTTTTCCTGTAAATCTGTTTGAGTTCTTTGTAAATTCTGGATATCAGCCCTTTGTCAGATGGGTAAACTGCAAAAATTTTTTCCCATTCTGTTGGTTGCCGATTCACTCTAGTGACTGTTTCTTTTGCCGTGCAGAAGCTGTGGAGTGTGATTAGGTCCCATTTGTCTATTTTGGCTTTTGTTGCCAATGCTTTTGGTGTTTCGTTCATGAAGTCCTTGCCTACTTCTATGTCCTGGGTAGTTTTGCCTAGATTTCCTTCTAGGGTTTTTATGGTGCCAGGTCTTATGTTTAAGTCTTTAATCCATCTGGAGTTAATTTTAGTGTAAGGTGTCAAGAAGGGGTCCAGTTTCTGCTTTCTGCACATGGCTAGCCAGTTTTCCCAACACCATTTGTTAAACAGGAAATCCTTTCCCCATTGCTTGTTTTTGTCAGGTTTATCAAAGATTGTATAGTTGTAGATATGTTGTGTTGCCTCCACTGCTTCTGTTTTGTTCCATTGGTCTATATCTCTGTTTTGGTACCCGTACCATGCTGTTTTGATTACTGTAGCCTTGTAGTACAGTTTGAAATCTGGTAGTGTGATGCCCCCCACTGTGCTCTTTTTGCTTAGAATTGACTTGGCTATGCGGGCTCTCTTTTGGTTCCATATGAAGTTCATGGTGGTTTTTTCCAGTTCTGTGAAGAAAGTCAATGGTAGCTTGATGGGGATAGCGTTGATTCTATAAATTACTTTGAGCAGTATAGCCATTTTCACGATATTAATTCTTCCTAACCATGAACATGGAATGTTTCTCCCTCTGCTTGTGT
The DNA here is from genome assembly GCF_049354715.1 of Callithrix jacchus. Classification (NCBI taxonomy): domain Eukaryota; kingdom Metazoa; phylum Chordata; class Mammalia; order Primates; family Cebidae; genus Callithrix; species Callithrix jacchus. Next base: position 14,481,603 of record NC_133517.1, read on the forward strand.
CCTCTCTGATTTCGTTGCACAGTGGTTTGTAGTTCTCCTTAAAGAGGTCCCTTATGTTCCTTGTGAGTTGTATTTCAAGGTATTTTATTCTTTTTGTCGCAATTGTGAATGGCAGTTCGTTCTTGATTTGGCTTTCTTTAAGTCTGTCATTGGTGTAGACGAATGCTTGTGATTTTTGCACATTAATTTTATATCCTGAGACTTTGCTGAAGTTGCTTATCAGTTTCAGGAGTTTTTGGGCTGAGGCGATTGGGTCTTCTAGATATGCTATCATGTCGTCTGCAAATAGAGATAATTTGGCTTCCACCTTTCCTATTTGAATACCCTTTATTTCTTTTTCTTGCCTGATTGCTCTGGCTAGAACTTCCTGTACTATATTGAATAGGAGTGGTGACAGAGGGCATCCTTGTCTAGTGCCAGATTTCAAAGGGAATGCTTCCAGTTTTTGCCCATTCAGTATGATATTGGCTGTTGGTTTGTCATAAATAGCTTTTATTACTTTGAGATACATTCCATCGATACCGAGTTTATTGAGGGTTTTTAGCATAAAGGGCTGTTGAATTTTATCAAATGCCTTCTCTGCATCAATTGAGATAATCATGTGGTTTTTGTTTTTGGTTCTGTTTATGTGGTGAATTACGTTTATAGACTTGCGTATGTTGAACCAGCCTTGCATCCCCGGGATGAATCCAACTTGATCATGATGAATAGGTTTTTTGATTTGCTGTTGCAATCAGCTTGCCAATATTTTACTGAAGATGTTTGCATCTATGTTCATCATGGATATCGGCCTGAAGTTTTCTTTTCTTGTTGGGTCTCTGCTGGGTTTTGGTATCAGAATGATGTTTGTCTCATAAAATGATTTGGGAAGGATTCCCTCTTTTTGGATTATTTGGAATAGTTTTAGAAGGAATGGTACCAGCTCCTCTTTGTGTATCTGGTAGAATTCAGCTGTGAACCCATCTGGACCTGGGCTGTTTTTGTGTGGTAGGCTCTTAATTGCTGCCTCGACTTCTGACCTTGTTATTGGTCTATTCATAGTTTCAGCTTCCTCCTGGTTTAGGCTTGGGAGGACACAGGAGTCCAGGAATTTATCCATTTCTTCCAGGTTTACTAGTTTATGTGTAGAGAGTTGTTTGTAATATTCTCTAATGATGGTTTGAATTTCTGTGGAATCTGTGGTGATTTTCCCTTTATCATTTTTTATTGCATCTATTTGGTTGTGCCCTCTTTTATTTTTAATCAATCTGACTAGTGGTCTGTCTGTTTTGTTGATCTTTTCAAAAAACCACATCTTGGATTTATTGATTTTTTTGAAGGGTTTTTTGTGTCTCAATCTCCTTCAGTTCTGCTCTGATCTTAGTTATTTCTTGTCTTCTGCCAGGTTTTGAGTTTTTTTGATCTTTCTCCTCTAGCTCTTTCAATTTTGACGATAGGGTGTCAATTTTGGATATCTCCATTCTCCTTATATGGGCACTTATTGCTATATACTTTCCTCTAGAGACTGCTTTAAATGTGTCCCAGAGATTCTGGCACTTTGTGTCTTCGTTCTCATTGGTTTCGAAGAACTTCTTTATTTCTGCCTTTATTTCATTGTTTTCCCAGTCAACGTTCAAGAGCCAGTTGTTCAGTTTCCATGAAGCTGTGCGGCTGGGTTGGTTTCTGAATTCTGAGTTCTAACTTGATTGCACTGTAGTCTGAGAGGCTGTTTGTTATGATTTCAGTTGTTTTGCATTTGCTGAGCAGTGCTTTACTTCCAATTATGTGGTCAATTTTAGAATAGGTGTGATGTGGTGCTGAGAAGCATGTATATTCTGTGGATTTGGGGTGGAGAGTTCTGTAAATGTCTATCAGGTTTGCTTGCTCCAGGTCTGAGTTCAAGCCCTGGATATCCTTGTTAATTTTCTGTCTGGTTGATCTGTCTAATATTGACATTGGAGTGTTAAAGTCTCCCACTATTATTGTGTGGGAGTCTAAGTCCCTTTGTAAGTCATTAAGAACTTGCCTTATGTATCTGGGTCCTCCTGCATTGGGCCCATATATGTTTAGGATCGTTAGCTCTTCTTGTTGTATGGATCCTTTTAGCATTATGTAATGTCCTTCTTTGTCTCTTTTTATCTTTGTTGCTTTAAAGTCTATTTTATCAGAGACGAGAATTGCAACTTCTGCTTTTTTTTGCTCTCCATTTGCTTGGTAAATCTTCCTCCATCCCTTTATTTTGAGTCTTTGTGTATCCTTGCGTGTGAGATGGGTTTCCTGGATACAGCACACTGATGGGTTTTGGGTTTTTATCCAATTTGCCAGTCTGTGTCTTTTAATTGGTGCATTTAGTCCATTTACATTTAGGGTTAATATTGTTATGTGTGAATTTGATACTGCCATTTTTATGCTAGCTGGCTGTTTTGCCCATTAGTTGTTGTAGATTCTTCATTATGTTGATGCTCTTTAGCATTTAGTGTGATTTTGGAATGGCTGGTACTGGTTGTTCCTTTCTATGTGTAGTGCCTCTTTTAGGAGCTCTTGTAAAGCAGGCCTGGTGGTGACAAAATCTCTGAGTACTTGCTTGTTCGCAAAGGATTTTATTTTTCCTTCACTTCTGAAGCTCAGTTTGGCTGGATATGAAATTCTGGGTTGAAAGTTCTTTTCTTTAAGAATGTTGAATATTGGCCCCCACTCTCTTCTGGCTTGTAGTGTTTCTGCCAAGAGATCTGCTGTGAGTCTGATGGGCTTCCCTTTATGGGTGACCCGACCTTTCTCTCTGGCTGCCCTTAGTATTTTCTCCTTTATTTCAACCTTGTTGAATCTGACGATTATGTGCCTTGGGGTTGCTCTTCTTGCGGAATATCTTTGTGGTGTTCTCTGTATTTCCTGCATTTGAGTGTTGGCCTGTCTTGCTAGGTGGGGGAAATTTTCCTGGATGATATCCTGAAGAGTATTTTCCAGCTTGGATTCATTCTCTTCGTCCCCTTCTGGTACACCTATCAAACGTAGGTTAGGTCTTTTCACATAGTCCCACATTTCTTGGAGACTTTGTTCATTCCTTTTTGCACTTTTTTTCTCTGATCTTGGTTTCTCGTTTTATTTCATTGAGTTGATCTTCGACTTCTGATATTCTTTCTTCTGCTTGGTCAATTCGGCTGTTGAAACTTGTGCATGCTTCGTGAAGTTCTCGTATTGTGTTTTTCAGCTCCTTTAATTCATTCATATTCCTCTCTAAGTTATCCTTTCTTGTTATCATTTCCTCAAATCTTTTTTCATATCTTTTTTCAAGGTTCTTAGTTTCTTTGCATTGATTTAATACATGTTCTTTTAGCTCACAAAAGTTTCTCATTATCCATCTTCTGAAGTCTAATTCTGTCATTTCATCACAGTCATTCTCTGTCCAGCTTTGTTCCCTTGCTGGTGAGGAGTTTTGGTCCTTTCTAGGAGGCGAGGTGTTCTGGTTTCAGGTGTTTTCCTCCTTTATGTGCTGGTTTCTTCCCATCTTTGTGGATTTATCCACTTGTCGTCTGCATAGTTGCTGACTTTTCAATTGGGTCTCTGAGTGGACACCCAGATTGTTGGTGATGAAGTATTTCTGTTACTTGGTTTTCCTTCTACCAGTCTAGCCCCTTCGCTGTATGACTGCTGAGGTCCACTCCAGGGCCTGCTTGTCTGGGGTGCACCTATAGCAGCTGTGGAAAAGCGAGGGATGCTACCAGTTTCTTTTTCTGCTATCTTTGTCCCAGAATGATGCCTGCCAAATGTCAGTCTTTTGGATATAGAGGGGTCAGGGAGCTGCTTGAGGAGACAGTCTGTATTTTGTAGGAGCTCAATTGCTGAGCTGTGAGCTCTGTTGTTCATTCAGGGCTGATAGGCTGAAAAAAACCCTTTTTTTCTCAAATGCTCTGTCTGGGGGGGAGGGGTTAAGGCTTTCCTTGTGAGTGTCCGCCTTGCTGTCCTGCCCAGCTAGGAGGCAGTCAAATCACTATTTGCCTGCCGAGGCTCCGCCCTGCTGGTGTGACGTTCGCCCTGTTGCTGCAGGTTCTGCTCTTCAGCTGCGGTCTCCGCCCTGTTGCCATGGTCTCCGCCCTGTTGCCACGGGCTACGCCCTGTAGCGGAGTCTCTCTATGGTACCGGGTTGCTTCGGCAACGGCAGGCTACGTTAGCAATGGGGTGTACCTCATTAGGGGCTGATTGCCTCGGTAATGGCGGATGCCCCTCCCCCACGGAGCTGCGCTTTAAGAAAACCTCCTCACAGGGAGGGTTTGGAATCGCCGTTTTGTTTGTCGCACTGTGCTAGCCCAAACGCTTTGTCCCTGGGATTTCCTGGGCTGGCTCACTGCCCAAGTCCCGTTCAGTCTCAAGTTTAGCCCTCCTGGGTCTCGGTTTGCCGGTTCAACAGGGCACCCGTAACAGTGCGCTTTTGTATGGAGTGCTGTGGATCACCTCTATGTTCTGGCATGGGCCAGAGCCGCACCAGCTGCCGGCTACACCAGCCGAGACCTCTGCCTGGCGTCCCGCGTCTCTTTTATACCTGGGAATTTCCCCGTTCTGTGGGCAACTAAGATTCGTCTGGAAATGCGTCCCTGACTCACCCTCTCCACGCATCCAGCGAGAGCTTCAATCCTGGGTTGTTCTCACAGCACCATCTTGAGTCCTCCCCTATTTCAGCTTTTTAAGAGTGGAATCATTTCTTCCCTTATTGATGTCTTAGTCTTAACAATTTTATTCTCCTTGTAATAATTACAAGGACATGAAATTTAATACAAACACTTCTGTTTATTCATTAAAAAGTAGTTACCATAGGCCCACAATGTGTTCAGCACTATTGGAAATTCCAGTACACAGGGATGAAATTAGACAGTTATTGACCTCATAGAGTTTACATTCTAGAAGAGGGTCTAGATCATTACAAATAAATGTGTAATTCTATGGCCACTGTGATACATGCTGCAAGGAAAAATAAAACAGGGTAGTAAGATAGAGAATGTCTTGGGAAGAGAAAAGGGTGGTCAGGAGACATTTCTTTGAGGTGATGACATTTGAACATAGGATATTTGCTGACCACAAAATAACCACAGGCCTCTGGAGGGGCAACCCACACTAAGAAAAATGTGAGTGTAAAAAGCCTGAGAAGGGGGAGAAGACTGATGTCAAAGGGAACAGGAGAAATGCTGATGGAGCAAGAAAGTCTTACTTTAAGTTGAGTCAGAAAAACCAAAACCAGATCATGAAGGGAGTTTTTGTTTTGTTTTGTTTCGGTTTGACACAGAGTCTTGTTCTCTCACCCAGGATGGAGTGCATTGGCCTCAAACTCCTTGCTTAAGCGATCTTTTGCCTCTGCCTCCTAAGCAGCTGGGACTATGGGCATGTACCACCATGCCTGGCTATTTTTTTTAAAACTTTTTTTACAGAGATTAGGACTCACTATGCTGTCCACACTGGTCTGAAACTCCTGGCCTCAAGCTATTCTCCCTGCTTAGCCTCCCAAAGTGCTGTGATTGCTGGTCTGAGCCACCATGATGAAAGATGTTCTTGATCATGCAAAGGACCTTGGATTCTCTTCTTAGCATGATGGAAAGCCACTGGAAAACACACCACATAGAAATGACATAAGTTGATTTATATTTTTAAAATCCTTATGATTTCCATGAGAAGGATTGAATGTGAGATGGGGAAGAGAGAGACAGGGGCCAGAGCAGAAGCAAAGATGACCAGGTAAGAGATGATGATGGAGGCTTAGGCCAGAGGTAGCAAGATGTCAGCCTTGGCCAGATTTCAGAGTAAGATTTTCTCATGGGCTAGTTGTTATGAGACAGGAGAATAGTGGGGACAAAGCTATTAGTAGAATTATAAGTGGAAAAACTGGGTCTCATTACTTTCAGAGGCTTTAGAAAATGAGACCTAGAATTCTGGGAATTGGCTTGGGTTGGAAATATAAATCAGTAAACATCAGAACATAGATGAGGATTAAATCCAGGGGACTGGGCAAGTCCCTCTAGAAAGTGAGCATATATAAATAAGAGGTCTGAGCACTGAGCTCTGAGCTCTGAGACCTGCAATTTCATGATTGAGGAGAAGAGCCAGCACCTCAGAAGGCTGAAGTGCCCAGGGAGGTAGAAAGAACAACAGGAGGTTACGGTGTTCTGAAAGCCAAATGGGGAATGTGTTTCCAGAGAAAAAGAGTGATTCCGATGCTGCACACTCCCAAGAGGCTGATGGCAATGACCTTGCCAATTGTATTTTCAGTCCGGAGGCATGGGTAAAGCTGGAGGGACGTAGGTTGAGGAGCAAACTCTAGATAAGAACATGTAAAGAATCTGTAGAGACAACCCTTTCTAAAAGGATGGCTACAAGGCCAAGAAGAACTGGGCTGAGGCTGAAGGCAATGGGGATTCTTGGAAGAGCATTTTTACTTTTATGGAAATTATTATAGCACATTAATTGATGGTCATGATCTAGGAAAGAAGGATAAACTAATGAAACAGAAAAGAGAGGGAATAATTACAAGATTGAAGTCCTCAAGCAGGTGAAAGTGAACAAGGTCCATGAAGGTCCATAATTTTAGGTGCCAGCTTGACTCAGTTAAGGGATACCCAGATAGGAGGTAAAGCACTATTTTGTGTGTTTGTCTGTGAGGGTGTTTACAGGGGAGACTGGCATTTGAATCAGTGAACTAAGAAAAATTCACCCACACCCAGTGTGAGGGCCTAGACACCAGAAGAAAAATTTCTCTCTCTTTCTTTTGAAGCTGAGGCACCTTTCTTCTGCCCTTCAACATCAGAACTCCAGGTTCTCTTGCCTTGGGACTCCAGGACTTGCACAGGCAGCACCCCTAGTTCTCAGGCCTATGGTTTCAGACTGAGATTGACACCATTAACTTTCCTGGTCCTGAGGCCTTCAGACATGGACCGAGCCCTGCTACCGGCTTCCCTAGCTCTCTAGTGCGCAGGTCACTTACGGTGGGACTCCTCAGCCTCCATAAACCACATGAGCCAATTTCCCTGAGGCATCTATTCCCCTCTCCTACATCTACATCTATGAGTATATCCTATTTTTTCTCTTTCTTTGGAGAGCCTGTCCACTAACACAAAATTCAACCCACACATCAAGGGGTTGGTCTCAGCTGGGAGTAGATGCAGTTAAGCATTGTAAAAAGAGGCAACACAGAGATGTCAGCAGGCTGGTGGACGTGGTGGTGGCTGACAGGGTAGTTCTTTTTCTGATAGTTATTTTATCAGCTAAGATTGAGAAGAGGAAAGGGGTAACTGAAGTTTCCAGGAAACAGAAGGTGTGTGTAGTAATCTCTGATAATGGGAGAAACAAGGCTCACTTGAAAATAGCGGTCATATATTTAAGTTGAGCATCTTCAGCTTAGGTGTGGGTTTTTGTTTAGCCTTCTCTGCTGCTCAGGGCCAGTAAGGAATAAATAGCAAACTGGAGTTCTTCCAAATGAGTAAGGCGGAGAGAGCATCTTGGACATAGGCTATCAAACTTTTCCTGCAAAGGGTCAAACAGTAAATATTTTAGGCCCGCTTTGTAACCATACAGTTTGGCATGACTAATTAACTTGCAGTTTTAATCAAAAGCAGTCATAGATAACACATCAACAAGTGGTGTGGCCAGGTCTTAATAAAAGCTTACTTATAGAAACAGGCAGTGAACTGATTTGTCCTGAGGTCCTTAGTTTGCTGGCCTGTGGTCTAGGGAATTGAGGGTGCCTGCAAGGAGCTATTGTATTAATGGCCCATGGACGCAAAACTGGATAACACAGAAAGTAAGCACACGAGAATGTGATGGGTTGCAAATGGCTTAGACGTCTAGATGAGGATGGTAAATTACTGGAATGGTGGTATTAATTAAAAATAACTGGAAAGAAAGAAGTTGATGCTTAGAGTGCTTGCAGCTTCACATCTAATTGTTAGAGGTGAAGTGTTCTTTGATTGGATAAGAGCCAAATGAGGACATGAATCTGGGAAACTTGGAGCTGGGGAAGCAACTTTTAAATGTGTTGGTGCTAAGTCTTGATGAGGGGATGAGAGCTCTTATTAAGCACAAGTGCTTCTCTGGAGACCTCTCGCAAATCAGGGGCATCTGGAGCTTTGTATGCCTCCTGTATAGATTCCCAAGAACGCAGGACAGGCTGACTTCTCCCAGGACTCAGATCTCTGGGGTTCTCTTCAACACCGTACTGAAAATGAAGGCATGGTCAAGCAGAAGTCATTTTGCAAGAGTCTAACTTTAAATCATTTGTTAGTTACTTCCACTGTATCTGCTACCATATCTCTTTGCAGATTATCATTTGCTAATATTCTGTAAGAGGTAAAAAAAAAAAGACATTATTAGTTTGTTCTTTTTTGAGATAGAGTTTCACTCTTCTTGCTCATGCTGGAATGCAGTGGTACGATCTTCGCTCACTGCAATCTCTGCCTTCTGGGTTCAAGTGATTCTCCTGCATCAGCCTCCTTAGTAGCTGGGATTACAGGCATGTGCCACCACGCCCAGCTAACTTTGTATTTTTAGTAGAGACAAAGTTTCTCCATGTTGGTCAGGCTGGTCTCAAACTCTTGACCTCAGGTGATTCACCCGCCTCGACCTCCCAAAGTTCTGGGATTGTAGCATGAGCCACTGCACCCAGCCAGGATGATTATTTTTCTTGAAAAATCACCATAGTTGTTAATGTCTTCGTTGATAATGACATTTTTGTCATTCCTTTCTCAATAGTTCAGTATTTAGATAGACAGTATTTTTGTAGCTGTAGAAAGAGTCTTGTTAGGAAATTTGACGGTCATTTCTGATATAAAATATTTTTGAAAGTTAACTTCTCAGATTAACTCATCCCTTTGTTTATTCTTTCATTTTATGTGGTAGGCAGATAAAAATACTTAAGGCAAAGTCTCTTCCCTCAACATACTCAGACTAGAAGCAGAGTTGAGACAGGAATAACAGAGGGTGGTTGCAGGAGAACAGAAAATTCCACAGTTCCACATGATTTGCAAAAGGAAACTGTTGAAATAGCTGTAGAAGCTAGGGGCTGATAAGACCCTGAAAAACAGGGTATGGACCAAGCTGGCTGAGACCAACATGGCACTGAATTTTACCTGGGTTTCACCTAGGACCTCACTATACACTAAGTAACATACTAAATCACACACCCACCAGTACCATGATGGTTCTGGAGAAACTCATATTTAGTATAAAAATTGGTGACACCACAGTTCTCAGAAATCTCCACCTTTTTCCGGGAATTTTCATGAGTATTCGACCCTTGAAAGAAAGAAACTCATGAAGACAGAAATCCCAATCCCCACTGCATGGTTCTCTTGAGTATACCTGCACTCCCTTTTTTTGAGTGTACTTTTCCCTTTGGAATAAGTCTCCATATTGTCCCTATTTTCTGACCTTGAATTCATTCTCACAATGGTGTCAACAGCCTGGACACCAGCTGGGGTTGAGATCCCACCGGTGTCTCAGGACCTCCCCCCGCCCACTGGTATCAAAGCGGTTATGTAAATAAATAATTATAAGACATCCAATTAATTGCTATAACAAGGCAAAGAAGAGTAATTCATTTGTTAATTCATCAAAAGTTTTATTTTTACTCTTTTCTCTATGCCAGGCAGATAGAAATGAAGAAGATAGTTTCTTTGCTGTCAAAGTGTAGAGGCTAGGTGTGGAGTTGGATAGATAAACAAATGACTGCAAGCTACTGCACGCATTGCCACCATAAGGTGGTACAAATCAACGACAGTAATAGCACAAAGAAGGTCAGAACTCACTTGAGAGGAAAAGAAGCTTCACCAAGGGGAAAATCCTCAAATGGGTGTGGAAAGATGGTTAGCATAGCACCAAGAGCGGAGGAACAGGCTAGAAGGTGGGCGTTAGCAAATGCGTCAAGTCTGATGATGGCTGGAATGCTGGAACAATAGAGGAGAGTAACAGGACGTGAAGCTGGAAAGTTGGTGGCACCAGGGTATGGGAGGATGGCAGCAGGGGGAGTTAGACCTTCTCAGTGAGGCTGGCTTTAATCAGGTTTACATCTCAGAGAGGCAATGGAGAAAGGACTGGAGGAGGGCGAGTCTGGAGGCAAAAGATTTCCAGTTTTAATTTTTTTTTAACTTTTTTTCCTCTCCCCCAACCCCCCTGCCTTTTTAAAAATTTGGTTGTGACGGATTCAATTGATATGTAAAACACAAAATCTCAGAATCAAATGGTTGTTTAGGTTCTTTATAATTTTGACCTATCCTGGTTTAGATCACTCCTCTGCACTCAGGTTTCAGTGCTTATATCTGTCACTACCGGCTCATGTGCTAAATATTAATAATGGATCTATCTCTGACACCAGCCTGAAAATTCCCTGAGGATGAGGGCCAACCTGTATTTACCCTAGAGAGCATCTTGCCTAAGTTCCCGTTACTTAAATTCAGCTATGAGAGATCACTAGACTCAATGTGATTCTAACTTCTTCAAGGTAGGTTTTCTTTTCAACCTGCATGCAATTTATTTCCTAAGATACTTTCTTGTCATTCATTACATGCACATGATGATATAAAAACAATTTTTGAGGCAGTATTACGAAACACTAAAGTGAGGGTGTAACTTAAACGGCCTGTCAAAAGCAAAGGTATGTGTACGCGAATAACCTGCTGTTTGTGTCCCTTTACTCTACGATGCTTCAGGCATTGTGATATCTAGACTTTCATCCCATGCTCCTGCTTAAATGGAAGCCCTGTACAAACAGAACAACTGTTTCAGCAGATTTTATTTGTAAAAATCTTTCCCCTCTACACTGTTTAACACAATGTGAGAGTAGTGGCACTATGTCAGTAGCATATTAGCCATTGGATATGACATAGTATCAAAAATGAATTCCACACTCTATTCTCTTTGGTATAATTTAAAATATACTGATACCCTCTAGCATTATGGGGCAGATAAAACACAGCTCTGTCTAGAAGTGCTAAAATGTAGGTGGTATCTTGAAAGCTGTGTTCTTTTAAAGAACAGAGACAAATAGGTTATTTACATGTCAAAAAAGAAAACGATCTTCAGACTACCTGTGGGGATGGAAGAGGCAATGTGACCAAATATTATCAAAAAAAAAGTATATGAGGTATATATTTGTCTCTGCTTATGATATTAAGAATGTGTAAGTTCTCTCCACACTTACAGTACTTGGTATTTACCTCCTAATGGTAATAGAACTCTTGCCTTTAAGGCTGCTGTATGTACAAAGTTGCATTCTCAGTGAAGCTTACCTTCCTCTAGGCAACGAAGCCCCCAACTATGTAGCTCACAAAGCTTCACAGGGATAATAGTAACACTTAAAATGTATAACAGAACCAAATACTTTTAAGAGATTTATTGATCATGAATCAGTTTGTATCACATTTCTACGGATTAGCTTTTGTGGCATTATTTCATTTTTATAGCTGAGATATCACTGGTGATAAACTGGTTTTTCTGGTTTTTTTTTTCAAGGGGAAGAGGAGAGAGAGCAGGATGAGGCATTTCTCAGTGAGAAATCTTACCATGTGGTCACACTGGTTGGAACTCTGTTTATTATTGAACTTCTTTATGTCAAAGTTAGTGAATAATCAAGGAATTTCCAACCCTGCAGAAGGTACTGAATCATTCTGAAGCAATCACGTATCCACAGGACAAAATATGACACTCACTATTTAACTGGCACAAACGCTAGAGGACTTTTCATCAAGGAGATTCTAGAAAGATTTTTTTCTGAGTTCAGGCACCACTTTAAATTTCATTTTTGTTTTTAATGTAAGTCAGTGGCTTTTTTCTCCCTGACAGTACTATAAATGAGACATTTCATAAGTTAGGTAAGGAAAAGCAACCAAGATTTGGGCTGAGTAAGAAGTGGATTCACAGGAGTCACTGAGGAAGACTCTAGAATCCCTTTCGCTCTACGGTACCTGAGTTGGTGTGGATGTGATTCCATAAAGTAGGCGTGATGGTTAATTTGATATATTAACTTGGAGGGTGTTTTGGATGACATTAACCTTTAAATTGGTGAGCGCTGAGTAAGCAGATCACCTTACATGATGTGGATGGTCCTCGTCCAATGAGAAGAACGCATGAACAGAACAAACGACTAGCTTCCCTGAGTAAAAGGGAACTCTCCAGCAGACTGCCTTTGGATTTGTCGGTCTCCATTACTGCATAAGCCAATGCCTTATAATTATTCATTTTTAAAAAATTTATTGTAAGGAAAAGAGTTCTGTTGATTCTGTTTCTCTTGAAAACCCTGACTAATGCAGTGGGATATGCATCAACAGACAGTCCGCTGGACCAGCTGTTCCTCAATAGATTTATGGAACTCTGTACCTTACATTTATAAGTCTCTAAGACCACTGCAAAGAATGACTTAACTGATAAATGTGCTTTGGTATCTCCATTTGGTTTACTTGTCATGCTCTGAATCTTTTTCACAATCCAGTGAAGGGGCAGGCCTGGATGGCCATGATTGTTACTAGGTAACCCAACCCCCATGGCTACCATTTACTGAACCTGAGATTAATAATTGAGTAAGAGAGTTGCAGAGTAGCAATCTATAGGTGAGGCTGAGTCATGTAAACACTTGGTCTTAAAGACTTAAACTAAGATACTCTGAAATACCAAGGGTAGGTAGTCATTGCTGACTAAATCAAGTACTTGCAAGAGGATTCACTGCCATCTTCTAAACCCGCAGGAGGCCAAACACAGAACACCTGGGAAGTGGGGAGTAAGAGAGAGCAGAGCATGCCCGTGATGCACTAGGGTGAAAGGGCTTCAGGCCAGAAGGAGAGAGGATCGTGGCATTCTTGCGCCAAGGACCACCATGGCTGAAAAAGCTGCTGTGAGCCCAAGACACTGGCAAAGACCCACCCCTGCCAATCCATGGTTGATTTATCTCCAGCCACACCCTTATTTTACCTTGGATAAGTTCTTTCCTGGGCTTTACTTTCCTCCTCTGTAAAATAAACAGATTAATTTTTGTGTGTAAAGTTCTAGAGAATCCAACACATTTTTAAAATTAAACTTAATGTTTTATAAAGACAGGACCTGGCTATGTTGCCCAGGCTGTTCTCGAATACCTTGCCTCAAGTGATCCCCTGCCCCCACCTCAGCCTCCCGAAGTGCTGAGATTACAGGCTTGAGCTATCATGGGAGCCCCAACAGTTTTTAAATTGGTCATATGAAACAGGGATTGTTTGATGGTGGATTCTCTGTCCATTTTATCAGGTTCTGTATTCTGTCACTCTTACCTGTAGCAACAATGGAATTTTTCTTAAGGAAAGTAATTTTCAAACTTTTCTTTTTTGTGTCAGGGCACGCTTTGTCAAAAGGAAGTCTTACATGGAGGTTTTAAACAAAACAGATAAAAGCTGAGCGGATCTAATCAGAGTGGCTGGGGCTTGGAGCTTCGCCCTGTGGCCTTTCCCAGGAACCTCCGTCCCCACATGCTCCACAAACTCAGCTCTACAGACTCCAGTTTGAAAGTATTCGCCCTTGAGAAACAACCAAGATGAATAAGGAAGAGAGAGTGAAATAAAGTTAAAAACTGCAGGAGCAGCTGGAGACCAGCAGGATTTCGGAGATCCACAGTCTGGAAGTACTTCTGCTTTGCCTTGCTAAAGTCCAGCAAAGAGTACAGGCAAGAACCTGAAGGTGCAGAAGCTGAGGAGAGGCAACTGCAAAACTGGGGTTAAAGAGGAATGGGCATTGTGGAAAAAAGAGCAAGCGGGAGCAGTTGCACCATGTGGGTTTGTGTCCCTGGCTTCAAATGACATAAGAGAAAATAAAAGAAAGAGTTAGTGAAAAAGAACATTCCCCAATATGGTTAGGAAACTGAAAAGAAGAAGATTTTTTAAAGATGGTACTGTAGTAACTAAAAACAGGAAACAAGAAAGACTCAGGAGGGATTTTTCCTTATACGTTTACTTGGGAAGACCAGACTAGGTGTTGTTTCAATCACAATCAAAGATACTGAGCGCATCAACAGAACTGGTAGGGACAGAACAACCAGAAATTTCTTCCTCCATAAAAGCATTGAGAAACTGGCAAAAGCGGTCAGACTCAATTTGTTATAAACTCTGAAAATAAACCAAAGCTTAGAGCAATATGGGGAGGATTTATGCAAGTGAAACCGCTAAATCCAGCAAGAACAGTGAACTTTGTGGTCTTTCAACTTGCCCTGTCTCCATTCTCTCCTCCTGAGCTTGAAATAATCTTGAAAACCAACAGCCAGCAATCGTGGTGAAAACCATCAGCCTGTCAGCCACTGGAGGAGGTACAACAGGGTTGCTGGGGCTACTTCAGTCCCAGTCCCAGGAAAATGTCAGTGTCTGACCTGTGTCCTGTGGGGCATTTTTTGGAATACCCTACTTGCAAGGTTAGCTTTATTTAGCCTGACTCAAAGCTCAATGCAAACGGCCTTTTCCTCCATAAACATTTGTTGAAAATAATCAAAGGCAATTGAATATTGCAGCTGCCTGAAGCAGAAGATAGTAGTTGGAACAAACACAGCGTCTGACCAAGATGATTAATATGAAAAGCTGGGACATAAGAAAGAGGGCTTTGAAAGTCTGCAACATATTCCTGGGAATCTAGAAGGCCACACACACGTACAGGGCTATGTGTACACCCAGGAAAGACCAGAAACAACCCTAAGCTCTCAACTTGGTTCAACCGTGAAGCTCTACATAAGTGAGAATAAAAGCCAAGACAGAGTTGCAAACTGCCTGCCTGAGCGTTGAGAGCATGTCCCAACAAACACGCAGAGATTAGGAGAAAAGCTGTTGGTTTCACACAGTAAAGAACATCTCTGTCTAATCATTAGCTGACGAAAAAGCAAACCAGGTAGAGACAGTGGCCACCGCACACCACAAGGACTATAGGCCATACAGAACTCATCCACTAAACAAATAACTACAATAAAAACAACAACAAACACCAAAATCTTGTGAACAGGAGAGAATATAATTCTGCAGTTGTAACGTTATATTATTTAGGATAATATGTTGTATATAAAATTATTACATATATGTAAACATATCATTAAGATAATTTATCATATATAAAAATTATTCAACAAAAGATTATAAAATTGGCAAAAAAATAGGAAAGCATGGCCCATACACAAGGGAAAATAAAAATCAATAGAAACCATCCATGAGAAAGCACTAGATATAGAATAGGAACAAAGTGTTTAAATCAGGTATTTAAACATATGTTCAAAGAACTACAGCAAATAATGCCCGGAGAAATAAAAGGAAGCATGAGGTCAAACTCTTACCAAATCGAGAATATAAATAGAGAGAAACTGTTTAAAAAGAATCAAATAGAAGTTCTGTAGTTGAAAAGTACAAAAAATGAAATAAAAAATTTACTAGAGCATTTTAAGAGAAAATTTCAGCAGGCAGAAGAAAGAGTAAATTTCAAGATAGTTCCATTGAGATTATTCATCCCAAGGAAAATATGAAAGAAAAGGAAACAGAGCCACAGAGAACTGTGAAGCACCTTCAAGCATACCAACGTATGCATAATGTGAGTCTCAGAAGAAAAGAAGATAGAGAATAGGTTAGAAATAATATTTTAAGATATAATGACAAATAACTCTTCCAATTTGATGAAAAACAGCAATCTTCACATCCAGAAACTCAGTAACACCAATGATGATAAATACAGAGAGATCCACACAAAGACAGGTAAATCATACATTGACTTCAATACTCCACATTTAATAATGAAGAGAATAACCATGTAGATGATCAGTAAGGAAACAGGGAACTTGAACATCACTATAAACTAACAAGATCTAGAAGAACACTCCACCCAACAACAGAAGAATGTACGTTTCTCAAGTGCACATAAAACATACTTCAGGACACACTGTATATTAGGGTATAAAGCAATTTCAATAAATTTAAGAAGCTTTAAATCATCAAAAATATCTTCTCTGACTACAGTGGAATGAAGCTGGAAATCAATTATATAATGAAAACTGGAAAATGTACACATATATGGTTATTAAAAAATTACTCTTAACCAAAGGATCAAAAAGAAATCATATGGAAAATTGGACAACAATTAGAGGCAAATAAAAATAAAAATACAGCATATCAAAATGTATGAGACACAATGAAAGCAGTGCTCAGAGGAAAATGTATGTTTAAACATATACATTTAAAAAATCTTAAATCAATAGCCTAACTTTACACCATAAGGAAAGAGTAAAAAAGAGAAAAATAAACTCAAAGCTAGCAGATGAAAGTAAATATTAAAGATGAGGTAGAATTAACAGAACAGAGAATAGAAGGAAATAGAATTTACAAAACAGGAAGTTGGTTTTCTGAAAAGATCAAGAAAATTGTCAAACCTTTGCTTGGCCTGACCAAGCAAAAAAGAGAAAAGACTCAAATTATAAAAATCCTAAATGAAAGATGGAATATCACTACTGACCTTACAGAAACAAAAAGGATAGCCTAAAGGAATACTATAAAAAATTGTATGCCAATGAATTAGATAACCTACATAAATACTATAAACAATTGTGTGCCAATGAATTAGATACTTTACATAAAAATGGGCAAATTCCCCCAACCTACCAAGGCAGGCCAATATTCAAATCCAGGAAATACAGAGAACACCACAAAGATATTTCTCAAGAAGAGCAACCCCAAGGCACATAATCGTCAGATTCACCAGGGTTGAAATGAAGGAGAAAATGCTACAGGCAGCCAGAGAGAAAGGTCGGGTTATCCACAAAGGGAAGCCCATCAGACTCACAGCAGATCTCTCAGCAGAAACTCTACAAGCCAGAAGAGAGTGGGAGACAATATTCAACATCCTTAAAGAAAAAATCTTTCAACCCAGAATTTCATATTCAGCCAAACTAAGCTTCATAAGTGAAGGAAAAATAAAATCCTTTGCAAACAAGCAAGTACTCAGAGACTTTGTCACCACCAGGCCTGCTTTACAAGAGCTCCTGAAAGAGGCACTACACATAGGAAGGAACAACCAGTACCAGCCACTCCAAAAACACACCAAATGCTAAAGAGCATCAACAAAATGAAGAATCTGCATCAACTAATGAGCAAAACACCCAGCTAGAATCAAAATGGCAGCATCAAATTCACACATAACAATATTAACCCTAAATGTAAATGGGCTAAATGCACCAATCAAAAGACACAGACTAGCAAATTGGATAAAAAGCCAAAACCCATCAGTGTGCTGTATCCAGGAAACCCATCTCACATGTAAGGATACACAAAGGCTCAAAATAAAGGGATGCAGGAAGATTTACCAAGCAAATGGACAGCAAAAAAAAAAAGCAGGAGTTGCAATTCTCATCTCTGATAAAACAGACTTTAAAGCAAGAAAGATCAAAAGAGACAAAGAAGGCCATTACATAATGGTAAAAAGATCAATACAACAAGAAGAGCTAACTATCCTAAATATATATGGACCCAATACAGGAGAACCCAGATACATAAGGCAAGTTCTTAATGACTTACAAGGAGACTTAGACTCCCACACAATAATAGTGGGAGACTTTAACACTCCACTGTCAATATTAGACAGATCAACCAGACAGAAAATTAACAAGGATATCCAGGACTTGAACTCAGACCTGGAGCAAGCAAACCTGATAGACATTTACAGAACCCTCCACACCAAATCCACAAAATATACATTCTTCTCAGCACCACATCACACCTACTCTAAAATTGACCACATAATTGGAAGTAAATCACTCCTCAGCAAATGTAAAAGAACGGAAATTATAACAAACAGTCTCTCAGACCACAGTGCAATCAAGTTAGAACTCAGAATTCAGAAACCAACCCAGAACCGCACAGCTTCATGGAAACGGAACAACTGGCTCTTGAATGTTGACTGGATAAACAATGAAATGAAGGCAGAAATAAAGAAGTTCTTCGAAACCAACGAGAATGAAGACAAAACATGCCAGAATCTCTGGGACACATTTAAAGCAGTCTCCAGAGGAAAATATATAGTAATAAGTGCCCACATGAGAAGAATGGAGAGATCCAAAATTGACACCCTATCATCAAAATTGAAAGAGCTAGAGGAGCAAGATCAAAAAAACTCAAAACCTAGCAGAAGACAAGAAATAACTAAGATCAGAGCAGAACTGAAGGAGATAGAGACACGAAAAACCCTTCAAAAAATCAATAAATCCAAGAGCTGGTTTTTTTAATGTATACCATATTTTCTTTATCCAGTCCATCATTGATGGATATTTAGGTTGGTTTTACGTCTTTTCTATTGTGAATGACTATTACTTTAAGTAGCACTAGGAATAAACCTGTATTTTTGCTCTTTGGGTTTATTCCTCTTCTTCCAATATGGGTATAAAGGACAATTCTATTTAAATATTTTTCTATTATCCTAAACCCCAAAGAAGTAAAAGTGATGTGTATAAAAATACTTGGCTATAAAATGCCTAACCGTTTATGATTAAAATTTTTCTCATTAGACAGAGCTTGGGGTCTGTCTTACTTAGAAAACAGTTTTTACTCTTAATGGAAAATTCCTTTTGTAAAAAGTCATTTTCTAGCCAGTTTTGCTAACAAAATACAATAAATTACTCTCTTATATTTAATTGTTACTATGTGGTTTATTATTTTAAACCCTAATTTTTGTTTAATTTGAGGCAAATATATGTTTGCTTTGAGAATAGAGATTTAATTGGCTAGTGATTTAATTGATGACATTTAAAGTGCAGGAAAGAGAATGTAAAATTTATATGCAAAAACAGAGACTGGAAAATTTCCTCTTTTTATTGCAACAGGATATTCTACATGAGACAAAAAAATTAAACTGGGATTTAGAGACTCATATTGTAGAAGAGAGAACTTTTACAGTTTTACTTTAATTACCTTCAAATTTTTATTTGTTGTCTAATTTAATCAATAAGCCTCTTTGTCTTTCATTTATTTTTGTCATATCTTTTGAAAAAAATCGCTTCCTTCATGTCAGAAACCAAGAAAATGAGTTTCCATAAAAAATTGCAATTATATTTTCTAAATATTGTAGAACATTAATATTCCTAAGGTACCCAATTTAACAACCTATGTGAGTCCATGTTTAAATGATAAAAGTACTGTACTACCCGGTAATCAGGCGTCTGATTTTTTCAGACTTTCCCAGACACTGAATCCATCCTCTTCTTTGTGTGTCTGTGAATATTAACCATGTACTGTGGTACATTTTGTTAGCACCTTTTAGTAGAAACAAAGAAGCCTATGAAACTACAGATGTGTTAATATCCAATTTTAACAGATTGGCTGCCATCAAGTTTTAGGAAGTTTTCAACTCTTTTCAATTTACCACCGATTTACAAATTACCATAGCTAATATTTTCTGATCACTTTTCCATCTACTGCATACTGTTCTCAGCTCATTATGTATATTAACACATGTACTCTTCACAAGAACCATGTGAGGTAGGCATTATTATGATCCCTACCTAACAAATGGGAAGGGACTCAAAATGGCTGATTAGAGGCCTCTCTTATTCACTTCCTCTACTAAAAAGAACCAAAATAGTGAGTATATAATTGTACTTTGAATAGATCATCCAAGACAGAACATAGGAATTTAACAGAAAAGTGACAGGAAGCACCTAAAGCAAGAAAAGGGAAGGAAATGAGGCAGCCTGCTCAGCTGGTATCATCTCCAAATCCTAATTCAGGAAAAGAGTACGTGAGATACCCCCAGTGGTCCACATTCCCACCACATACCAAATTTTGCATACAATCCTAGCCATGGGAAAGCCACTTGACTTTCATGGGCCCCTGAGACTAGCATAGGGAGCTCTCTGAAAACTATGAGAGCATTGCTCCAGAGAAAGAATTCATGCTAGATCCCACAAGCCTCTGAGTCCTGGGTTGCAACAGCATATACCAGACTGCATTCTACCCTGCAATCAGGCAAGAGGCAGCAGCCATGAGCAGCAATCCTGCCCCACCACCACCTGCAGAGGGACAGCTAGACATTCTCTTGTGCTCTGAGGATAAATTCCACTGCTCATAACCACTGCAGCTGGGAACTACTCTGGGACAACGTATAAGCAAAGCCCACACACCCCCAGTTGGCCATGGCTGCTCCTAGGGAAAGCAATGTTACTTTCCCTAGTAGCAGTGCTACAGGGTAACTGCTGCCTGCTTCACCTGAGTGTTTCACTGGCAGTAAGGGACTCACCCCACACATGTACACCAAAGCCAGCATCTTTATACACCACCAGGGAGCTTGAGACCACAGCCCAACCTGACTACATGCCCCCAGTTCATGAGTACACTGTCCGGGGGCCTGGGGATGGCCCAGCCCAATCCCCTCCAGGTGGTACATAAACACTCCACCTGGAGTTAAAAGTTGGGTCCACTCAATTTAACTGCTACTAACATAGATGGAACCCACCCCCACACACAACCGGTGGGTCTGCAGACTGGCATGCACAACCCATCTCAACTACTACCAACACCAGTGCAAGCCACTTTGGTCCCAGATAAATTGTTCTGCCACTGCTGTTGTCATTTCCCACACCAGACTCACTGCCCAGAAGCCTGAAAACCTGCCCATCCACCTGATACTGATTTCTGTATGCCCAAGGATTAGTCTGCCAGGGCCTGCTAACATCTGCACTAATATATGTCACCCTGAGGACCCAACGACAGGCACACTTTGTCTAATACTGCTAGCTCTGGGGCTCAAAAGTTGACCTAATTGGCATCCCAGGCCACAGCAAAACTTTACCACAGCCTGCACTAATATCTGCACTCCAAGCCACCCAGGAAGTCATGGATACTACTGTTGCTGTTTACAGACAAAAAAAAAAAAAAAGCCTACACTATGGTACACACTCAGAATTAAAGCCGAAGTATCCTATCCAACTAACATCATAGATACATCTTCAGGAAAAAGGCACTCCCTTTCAAAAGCAAATTCAAAAAGTTGAAAAAAGCAATTGTTATCCCAGATGCACAGATACCAATGTAAAGACACAGGAAACATGAAAAAGCAAGGAAATATGTCACCTTCAAATGAACACAACAATTTTCTAGCAATAGATTTGAATCAAAAAGAATTCATAAAATCACAGAAAAAGATTTCAATATTTTGTTACTATAGAAACTCAGTGATATGCAAGAGAATACAAAAATACAGAGAATTAAGAAAAGCAATTCAAGATATGAAAGAGAAATAATTTTCCAAAGACATACCATAAAAAAACCAATCAGAAATTCTAAAACTGAAAAATATATTAAATGAAATATAAAAAACAATAAACTGTATTAAGCGAAGAATTAATCTTAGAACTTAAAGACAAGTCTTTTGAAATAAACTAGTAAGACAAACATAAAGAAAAAATTTAAAAGAATGAGAAACAAAAGTGTTCGAAAACCTATTTAATGAAATCATCGATAGAAACTTTCCAAGTCTAGCAAGAGATTTAGACATCCAGATACAGGATGCTCAGCAATCCCCAAATAGATATAATTCAGAAAGGCTTCTCCAAAGTACACTATAATCAATCTGTCTGAATTCAAAAACAAAGAGAGAATTCTAAAAATAGCCATATCTAGTCACTTATTAGGGAATCCCTTATTAGAATAAAAGCAGACTTCTCAGCAGAAACCTTATTGGCTAGGAGAGAATGAGATAATAAATGTAAAGTTCTGGGAAAAAAAAGTACTGCTAGTCAAGGATGCTATGTCCAGCAAAATTATTCTTTGAAAGTGAAGGGAAAAAAAGTCTTACCCAGACAATCAAATGTCGAAGGAATTCATTAACACTAGACCAGCCCTATAAAAATGCTCAAGACAGTCTTACACCTGGAAGCAAAAAGACAACAATTACTAACATGAAAACACACAATAATGTAAAACTCACTGGTAAAACAAGCACACAAATAAGGAAGAGAAAGTACCTAATACCACTACAGAAAACCACCAAACAACAATGACAAACAACAAGAGAGAAAGGAACAAATAATATACAAAAAAATTTAACAGTATAACAGGAAAAAGACTTCACATATCAATCATAATCTTGAATATAAACAGATTAGATTCTTCATTTCAAAGGTACAGACAAGTTGAATAAAAAGACATAATCCAACTATATGCTACCTACAAGAAATGTTTTTTATCTGTACAGATACATACAGACTTAAAAGATTAAAAAAGATATTCCATGCAAATGGAAACCAAAAGCAACCAGGAATCGCTATACTTATATCAGATAAAAAAAAAAAACTTTAACTCAAAAATGGTAAAAAAAAAAAAAGGTTATTATACAATGAAAAAGGGACTGATCCAGCAAAAGAACATAAAAATTCTGAATACATGCACCCAACACTGAAGCACCTAGATTTATAAAGCAGATATCACCAGATGTAGAGAGGTATATACTCCAATACAATAATAGTAGAGGACTTCAACACCCCACTCTCAGCATTAAACAGATTATTTAGACAGAAAGTCGACAAATAAACATTGAATTTAAGCTAGACTTTAGACCAAATGGACCTTTGGGTAGAAATGTACAAAACTTTTTTCCCAATAACTGCAGAATACACGTTCTTCTCATCAGTACATGGAGCATTCTGCAAGATAGATCATTTGTTAGGCCACAAAACAAGTATCAACAAATTTTGAAAAATCAAAATTGTATTGATTATCTTCTCAGTCCACAGTAGAATAAAACTAGAAATCCATACCAAAAGGAACTTTGAAAACTATACAAAAACATAGAAATAAAACATGCTACTGAATGACTATTGGGTCAATGAAGAAATTAACGTGGAAATTAAAAAATTTCTTGAAACAACTGAAATGAAAACATGACATACCAAAATATGTGGAACATAGCAAAAGCTGTGTGGTAAGAGGGAATTTTACAACAATAAATGCCTACATCAAAAAAGTGGTTGAAATATTTTAAATAAATAATTTAACAATGCACCTCAAGAAAAGCAAAAACAAACCAATTCCCAAAGTATTGGGAAATTGATAGAAAGAAATAATGAAGACCAGAGCCGAACTAGATGAAATAGACAAAAAACAAAACAAAGGGTCATTGAAATGAAAAGTTTGTTCTTCGAAAAAATAAATAAAACTGATGATCCACTGGCACGATTAACAAAGAAAATAAGAAAAAAAACCCAAATAAACACAATCAGAAATGAAAATAGAGACATCACAACTGATACCACAGAAATACAAAATATCATTAGAAAGTTTTATAAACATTTATTTACTAATAAACTGGTAAACCTAGAGGAAATTGATCAATTTTTCAAAACATACAACCCACTAAGACTAAATCAAGAAGAAATAGAAAACTTAAACAGGCCAATAACAAGTAACGAGATTAAATCAGTAATAAAAGTCTCCTGAAAAAGAAAAATTGAGAATCTTATGGATTCACTGTCAAGTTCTACCAAACAAATAAAGAAGAACTAATCCTAATCCTCCTCAAACTCTCGCAAAAAATTAAAGAGAAGAGAATTCTCCCTAATTCATCCTATGAGGCCAGCATTACCCTAATACCAAAACCAGACAATGAGGCAACAACAATGAAAAAAAACTATAAGCCAATATCCCCGATGAACACAGAAGCAAAAATCATTAACAAAATACTAGCGAATGGAATCCATCAGCACATCAATAGCTAACACATCATGATTAATTGGATTTTATACCAGGGTACAAGGATGGTTCTACATACACAGATAAATAAATGTGGTACTGATATGGTTTGGCTGTGTCCCTACCCAAATCTCATCTTCCATGGTAGTTCCCATAATCCCCATCCATCATGGGAGAGACCCGGTGGGAGGTAATTGAATCATGAGGGTGGTTACTGCCATGTTGTTCTCATGATAGTGAGTTCTCATGAGATCTTATGGTTTTAAAAGGGGCTTTCCCCCTTTACTCAGCACTTTTTCTTCCTGCTGCTAGGTGAAGAAGAACATGTTTACTTCCCCTTCCACCATGATTATAAGTTTCCTGAGGCCTCTCCAGCCATGAGGAACTGTGAGTCAATTAAACCTCTTTTCTTTATAAATTACTCAGTCTCAGGCAGTTCTTTATAGCAGTATGAGAATGGACTAATACATTCAGTCTAGATGCCCATCAATGATAAATCGGATAAAGAAAATGTGGTATATATATATATACCATGGAATACTATGCAGCCATAGAAAAGAATAAAATCATGTCCTTTGCTGCAAAATAGATGCAGCTGAAGGCCATTATCCTAAGCAAAGTAACACAGAAACAGAAAACTAAATGCCAAAGTAACACAGGAACAGAAAACTAAATATGCACTTACTTGCAAGTGGGAGCTCAAATAGTCTCAAAAATAATTTTGCTTTCAAATTAAAAATATGTATTTATTAACTTTACTATTGGGGAAAGAATTAAGCAAGTGTTGTAACTAGTACACTTGCATGGAATTATTTTAGTATATACCTACTTTGCAGTAAGGGCATGTAAGTTAATTGTTCTAATTTATTTACTATAGTCCATTGTATTTCTGCAAAAATTATAAAAAAGATTTATATCATAAAGTGAAGAGCATAGATCTGGAAAAGCTTTCTTATCTAACTCCCAATGCACAAATTGTTTAAGTACCAAATGAGGAGAGAAGAAAAAGAAACAAACAAAAGGAGAAGTGTCTCCCACCTTGTTTCCAGGAGGGCTCTCTGATCCCTAGTTTAAGTGCATAGTTAAAGCTATTCTAGTTAATATTTAAAATAGTATTCTCTAGTGAGCTTTCGTAGAATGGGATGATCAAAGAGAGCTGACCTACATGAGTCTCAACATCTTGCAGCTTACATCTACAAGGTGAGGCACTCAACCTTCATGTTTACCTGCTGTCTCTGGGTCACATAAATGATAGAAGCTTAGGGTTGCTCCTGATCTCCATGGTCATGGTGTCTTAAACTCTATGTTTCTGGCCGGTCGCGGTGGCTCAAGCCTGTAATCCCAGCACTTTGGGAGGCCGAGGCGGGTGGATCACGAGGTCACAAGATCAACACCATCCCGGTCAACATGGTGAAACCCCGTCTCTACTAAAAATACAAAAAATTAGCTGGGCATGGTGGCGCGTGCCTGTAATCCCAGCTACTCAGGAGGCTGAGGCAGGAGAATTGCCTGAACCCAGGAGGCGGAAGTTGCAGTGAGCCGAGATCACGCCATTGCACTCCAGCCTGGGTAACAAGAGTGAAACTCCGTCTCAAAAAAAAAAACAACTCTATGTTTCTCCAGGTGGGTGCTTCATCACACTTATACTGTAAATATTATTCATTTTGACACCATATTTCTTGGATGACAGCATTCTCCTGATAAAAGTATTGTAAATTCTTCCATGGGATGTGTGCCTTAGTAAATTGCATTTTACTTCACTGCTTGACTGAATAACCATACACATGCAAATACACACACACACATACACACACACACACACACACACACACACATAATCAGCTAAAGAAGAATGCCGCTTTGAAGGATCCAAATATTTGGAAATAGTTCTGTTTGTGAGAGGCATTTTTTCTTAGGTGGGACTGAGAGGCATCCTGCCAAATTCAAAGACAAGAAAGTACTCTAATGGTATATTGTCTCCTCTAGAGTATTTTAGAAGGAAAACCAGTAGCAGTGCTCCTTGGTTACAAATGGATAGCCAAGTGCAATTCCAGTGTGTTGTACAGACACATTAAACAAATACAGTGTCCTATCTTTTCATCAGAAAATAATTAAAGAAAGAACCAAAGGATCAATGCAAATGCCAGGTTGTTTATAAACATATTTTCTGCACCACTGGAACCATTATTTCAACCTTCCCTGTGATAAAAGGATTATATAGGAGAGTGAAACTATAACCATTATAGTATCTTAAATGAAGAGATGTAATTAAATGACTTTTATGTATGTCTTTTTCTATTTAGCAGTTAGATGATTATTAGGAATAGACTTAGAAATTCACCTAGCACTTCAGTCCTTTGTTGCAACCCTTGGTAGTGAGTCAGTGTCTTGGTTTGGTTTGTACCGGAGCAGGTTTGGTTGCCTCATCCACATTACTTGTTGCTAAAGAGCAAGTCATACACTGTGGAACTTTGGAAATCCGCTGTCATAGAGGCCTTAGGCTTGGATTCTGTAGCTGAATTTGGAATGAGATTAAACCCTTTGATCAACAACAATAAACAATATGTTGTACAAAAAAATTGCAGCATAAAAATAAGGAAACTCAAACTTCCTTCACACTAAAACCAATGAAGGAAGAGAGGTCCATGAGTGACCTGGCATGGGGGAGCAATGCTCTATTGGTGTCCTCATCCTGGACATGTCTTCTCCAAGAATCAGGTTAAAACTATTTCTGAACACAAAGTGTCCAACTCAGAAACCAGTGGAATGTGTTCATTGATCTTTATTGCCTGTCTTCCCAGTGGCATCAGCAAGGGTTTAGGATTATGCTTTTAATTAATTGAATGGGGAGTCTGATCTGAAAAATTTGCCATAGTGTTTGACTGTCCTAATAGCTGAAGTTTTAAGATGGTAGTGGAGATTCAGTCTGGAGATGCTGTGCTTCCATTTACTGCAACGATGGGCCATTAGGGATAGGACCTAAAAATGTGGACCTCCCGGGATTATCATGCAATCTAATGTCAGAACTTCGTTATCAACTATCGTACATACATACAACAATATTTAATGCTATTGCGAGATGTGTTAAGAAAAGTGTACTATTCTAAATTTCATACTCCTAAAGGTTGAGAAATGCAGATTTAAATACTTGATGCAGTACTATAGCTACCTGCTATAATTTTCTGTCTTTTCTTGCTATGGATTTCAGAAAAGCTCCATGTGATTATGCGTATTTTGCAAATGATGAATTACAAAAAAAGTCTTTTAAAGAGGAAAACATTGTACTAGAAGACCTCTTTGCTGTACTCCTGTAGGTCATCTACCAAAACAAACAAACAAACAGTGGACTCTTGAAGAAAATGAAGGAGACAAAAAGTAATTACATTGGAGTCTTAAAAAAGAGAAGTTAAAAGGCAAAGTTGTATTTAATCCTTGTCTTATACACGATGAATTGTAAAACTAGTCTATCACTTTTTAAAATTCTCAACCACTGAGGTTTTTTATTTTAAGAAAAGGAAAAGAAATTTTTGAGGTCCAAAGCAATGTTTACTTGTAAAAGTTGAAGATGTCTTAAAATGGGATAGAGATTAGCACATCTCTGTCTATTGGAAATGTAATATAAGCCACATATGTACTTTAAATTTTCTAATAACTGCATCTAAAAAACAGTGAAAATAGTTTTAATATTATATTTTATTTAACCCAATATGTACAAATAATTATTTCAACATCTAATCAAAATATACTCATTGAGATACTATATATTCTTTCTTCTTCACACTGTCTTTGAAACCTGGTGTGTATTTTGCTTCACAGAATATTTCAGCTTGGGCTATTTATATTTCCCATTCTTTGTACTCAGAAGCCATATGTGGTTATTGCTTACGTGGCTCGCACATCAGTAAGCACAGGTATAGCATAAAGAGTCTTCTTTGTAAACAGACCAGTATATTTAAAACATGACTGTATGGCCTTAGACAAGTGGCATAACTTCTATCCTTTAAAAAAAAATAACATGGAAAAAATGATATCTAACTTCTAGAATTTTGTGAGAATTAAACATGCCAACCTTTCTTCACATAGTCAATCCCAATAAATGGCTGCTAGTATTAGAAGTATAGTGGAGTAGATTATGATAATGCAACTATTATTTTTAAGCAAGTTAAAAATTACCCTGATTTTGGAGTATCTGCTATGTTTCCAATAAAGTGAAGGCATGCGCAAGACATCTTACAGCCTGTGCTATCCAGCCCTATGGCAAAGTTTGAATATTGAAGCTCATCACTTCTTCGTTTCTGCTTTGAAATACGTGTATATATTCCCACGCAAATATATATAATTGAGATTGGATTTCAGACTTTTCTAAACCTTGTGTTGGGAGCTATGAGTGGGAAACTTTTGGGTATTTAAGCATGCAACCACTGTAATAATCAGCAAATGAGGTTGGGTGCTGTGGTTCACATCTGTAGTCCCAGTGCTTTGGGAGGCTGAGGCGGAAACAGCTAGAGCCTTTGAGGCTGCAGCGAGCCATGATCGTGCCGCTGCACCTCCAGCCAGCACAACAGAATAAGACACTGTCTCTAAAACAAATTTTTTTTTTTTATGAAAGAACAGCAAATGACCCTCCCCAACGTTCTAAAAGGACTATCACATTGTTGGTAAGTCATTGAAGATCCAAGGCCAGTCAAGTGTTCGGCCAAGCAGAATGAATGTACTCCTAGAGCCCCAGGATATCATCTAGTCATCTACACTGTTCAGGACTGCACTACTCCCATTTAATACTTTGGAAAAATGTATTGCCCTGGTTTGATTCCCCAGGAATGTAAATGGTTACAGGCTCCCCAGAGGAGACCATCAGTCTCAGGGCTAGGACTTAACAGCTTGATCACGATGTCAGTGATAAAGATGTTGACTGAGCCCACTGGTACACACTGTGCTATTACTGAATCTCGTTAACTAAAGCCATCTCTGACAGGGAGTTTACAATCTGCCTTCCCAAAGTGGATAGTTTGGGTTTGTTTGTGTGTTTACATTGTGAAATTATGTTTATCAAGATCTCTGCACCCTGACTAATCACTAATTTTTCGAGTGATCAAAAATGCACAGCCGAAACAAGTCATAGCAGTTTCTCTTCACTGCTGAGCTGTCTACTTACAAGAGAGAATTGTGGTAAATTATGTGGTCGGTGACTCAGAGAAAGGTTTGTAGACACTATCCGTGAAAGCTTGCATTAAAATAACACATGCAAGAGTCTGTTCTCATGTTTTTGTATAGGGGAAGCATGAAGCAGGTCCCCGATGGTGATGAAAGCTATCATTTTTCTTTTTCTTCTCCCAGCTCTGCAACATGGAACTGAAACCTCAACAGTAATCTGAACAGACTTGCAGTGACTAAAGGATCCTCTTTGATTTTCACTACTCAGCAGCAGAAGCAACACATTCTGAGCATGTAAAGTAGTTCAGCTGAGTTGAACAGCTGAGTCGATGCTTTTCATGAAAAGCCACTCACAGCCAAACTAGGGGAATCAATATCTTGACCCATATTAGCAACATGGCTGAGGATTTTCAGGCTCATTTAAATAACACTGGGCACCAAAGTGCAATGCCTCTCTTGACGGGGGTGAGAGGAGATTGACATTTATTTGATACTTAAAATAAACGCTGTTCATCATCCCTGTACTGAGAGAACATTGGTTGGGAAACATCCAAGGCTGAAGTCTGATCTGACATAAAATAGTTAAACTGCAAACCAGAAAACAGAAAGAAACCGTTTGTCTGTCTGGGATGGATAGAAGAATTCTATTTCACTGCTTTGCACATTCTGTGGTGAGATGCTGAGCACAGACAGCATATTCCATAAATTCCCAGACTTGTGTAGAGTAAGAACATTTCATCATCACCTTTCAAACTGCAGGGCTAGGTGTTTTCTGGTCCTGAAAGACACTACCTCCTTCTAAATCAGCGTGGCGAGGCTGCCCCACATATCGGGTTCTTGTTTATCAAGAGACTACAGCAAAGCATTGTGCAACTTCATGACTGCGTGCAATAGACTCAGAATAGCCAGAACCCCATGGAGATCTGTGTTGATGTTTAGTTTACAGACTCTTGGAAGATAATATTTAAGCATAAACTTGTGATACTGAAATTTTTTATCATGACTGTCCTCCTGATGGATCTGTAGGGGAATTCAGTTTGAGACATGAAGAAATACTCTTAAAGGAACTTTCTGATGAGCTGTAGGAAAAAGCGATGTGCTGGGAATTCCCTGCATAGCGGAATAAGCCTCAAGGAGAAAGCTCAAAGGCATAACTTTTATTCTGGTTCTGCATGCAGTTTACTCGAATACAGGAGAAATATCTGGAAAATACCAAGAGGAAAATAGCATGTAATAGGCAACTGCATAATTCAGTATTTTAAAAATATCTGTTATTGGGAAATTACACTAAAAACAATTGAATTCCTATTGCAACCATTCTTTAAACAAGAATTAATGGATCGCTAGTAGGGTAACAGCTGAACTACACAGTTCCATGCAAATGAAAGTGTGCATTTGTCTGTTGATGAGTTCTACTGGAGGTTTACTAATCTCCAAAGGGATCCGAGACAGCTCCCTGCCTCCAGGCCTCCATAACAGACTTCTACTAGGACCCAGTGACTCACTTTGTAGGTTTCTCTAAACACAGAAGCAGGACTAGCAGATGGTGCTCAGCAAAGTAAGGGTTAGCAATGTACCTATTTTAGGCATTTAGTAATTTCACTCATCTAGTAAATACGAAATATTAGCTGAGATGTCAGTGAGCAAGCAACGGCACTATGACTGTGCTGGCTCCATCAGCTGAATCAGCATCTTGCCATAATTATACCAAGGAAACTGTGCTAGGTTTTCTATTATACCACCCCAATATTTTCATCCAGTTTCACTGGCCTTGCAGTTAGCAAAACTTCCTAACACAGCGATGTTTGATCAGCAATATTGTGCATTCCTTCTTTTCTACATTGACATGGTTATATTAAGGGAAGTGCAGAGAGTCTATATTAAGGCCATGATAATCAGGTGTGATTTGAAGTTAAAATTTTCACTAGGGATTTAAAAAAACTTTTTTTTTTATGCTAAATGCCACTGGGGACGGCAGTTGGAGTTGTTGCAGGTTATCCTACAGCAGACATAACTCAGCCAGTTACCCAGAAGTAGGCATTGAAGTGGAGTTTGGCATTTGGATATTTCCTGGGGATCAACATCTGTGAACAAGAGGGAAAGGAAGCAGAATTGAGCAGGAGGAGGGGCCAAACCACCATACAGACAAACAGCACAGGCTCAGCTCAGCCAGAAGCTCTGCAGCATACATGGCCCAGCAGAGTTAACTGGTTTTGGGAAGAAATGGCTGGAATTTACACTCTTGCCTCAATCACTTCTTAGATGGGCCTTTGTAAGAACCAACCCTGCCAATAAGGCAAACCCTTTAGGAGCTGACAGCTGGAGGCTGTGCTGACAACTGGGACACAAATCCTTCCTCCAACGGTAATCTGGGCAGTGCCTTTCCATGTCCACCACAATCCATGGTTTGTACCACATGAACCCATTGCTTTAGAGCAGCCTGGGAAGCAGCTCCTTCAGGGTTTTAGAGGGCTTCTCTTCTCTGGGTGTGCTTAGAAGAGGAAAGTCAGCTGCATAAACTACAGCCTTGCCTCTGACGCAGGTCTCAGGGCTGATACTGGCTGAGACTGATACTGTCTCTCTGCCCTCTGCATTCTAGGCTTCCCTTAGCTTTAGACAGCACTTCTGCTGCTCTTGGTGGCATACATGGTGGCATCATGAAGTCTCTCATCCCTGAGAAGCCTCAGCCCTGGTGCCCCATGCACTTCTCAGGCCATACCTGCTGCACTGTCTATTCATCTCAAAGCTGAGCAAGACCATACAAAAGAGCACCCAACTGGGTCACCTGGATGCCAAATGTCTTCTTCTCTTCCTATTGTGTGACAGCCGTCCTCCCTTCCTCCCCCGATAAGGACCAATGCCCCCTCTTGTCTGGAATTCCTTGGCACAAAGTGTCTGAAATGTCCAGGAGGCAGTGGTAGCCCCTAATTCATTAGAATGCTTGCTACGTCCTTGGGTGGAAATAATCCATCTTTAGGAACCAGGACCTCTAAACTTCCATAACCTAGAGTTGTGGGGATGGAAGGAACAAACTCCCTAAGTGATCACTGAAAGTGACGCAGAGCCACCCCTGGTTCTGAGACCCATGTGTTCTTCCTATCATGGACACAGATGCAATTGTATCAGGGCTTTGATGCAATTGTATTCTGTGCCCCCAACTGGCCCAGCACCCTCAGCGGGTGGTTCCAAGGCACTGTTAGGTGGCTGCTCTGGATGTCAGTACTTGAGAGAACCAGTGATTCCCATGCCTTGGTTCCCAGAGGGCTTTGGTTCCTTTGTTATAATGAGTCCTTATGTGGAAACCTGCGCCGGTGGACAAACACTCGGGAATCATTTCCTTATGATTCCTACTTCCTCATACTTTTCAAATGGCTGAAAACTGCACCACACAGTACATCTAGTATACTCCAGTATAACCATCCCAATTCACCTAAAAATGTCTGATCTCCTAAGTCTTAATTCTTCTGAAAAGAAAAGCTGAGAGCGACCTTCTCAGTGTAATTTAACGACCCAACGAGAGGGGCAAGAAACAACAAAAAGCCCTGTCCCCTAGTCCTTCTGCCTTTCCTATTAGATCTTACTTTAAAAAATGTGTGTGTGTGTGTGTGTGTGTGTGTGTGTGTGTGTGTGTGTATACACATCAATACTTTGAACTGTTCTGAAGAAAAATGCTGAATTTAGAAAAATATTCTTGCCAAGAAATATTATTGAAGAAGGGTGTGTGTTTTCTTTCTTTCTTTCTTTCTTTCTTTTTTTTTTTTTTTTTTGAGATGGAGTTTCGCTCTTGTTACCCAGGCTGGAGTGCAATGGCACGATCTCGGCTCACCACAACCTCCACCTCCTGGGTTCAGGCGATTCTCCTGCCTCAGCCTCCTGAGTAGCTGGGATTACAGGCACGTGCCACCATGCCCAGCTAATTTTCTGTATCTTTAGTAGAGACAGGGTTTCACCATGTTGACCAGGATGGTCTCGATATCCTGACCTCGTGATCCACCCGCCTCGGCCTCCCAAAGTGCTGGGATTACAGGCTTGAGCCACCGCGCCCGACCGGGTGTGTGTTTTCTAATAAGAAATGCAGGCTTCCCCTTCTGAATGATTTGGAAGAAGACAGTTTTACAATCCCCTAAATCCTTCAGAATTCTTCTGATACATACTCTCGGGTTTTCTAGTTCCTTGTATGGGACCCAGAACTCCTTTTTAGGTGTATATTTACAAATACCTATCATACGGTAACTGGAAGCCAAGTAGACATCAGAAAGCTGTCAAGTGAAGGCAGCAGAAGGCCTGTGCCTGAGACCTTCGCACACAAATGTGAAGACACAGCCATTAATATTAATTTGTGTTTTCAACTGTAAGTTTATTTTGTTTCTCCCATGATGCTCCATAAGTTTAATCATCTCTTTCCCAAAGATAAAAATTGCTGATATTTGTGCTTTTAAGAAAAGCATAAACAAAAACTAGAGTGCTACTCTTCTCCTTCAACACAATTCCTACTGATTTTAAAGTATACGAAAGTAATTTGAACAATCTCATGCCAGGTAATGAATGAACGCGGCAATTTAGCAGCTCACTTTTTGAGATACTATTATAGTCAAAATGTTTTTATCTGAGTTTTTTATGGTGGTGTGATTATGATCATTGATAATAGTAAAAACAGCTCTTTGGCTGGTTCCCTTTCCAGGTAAGAAAGTGATTAAATCAAAGGCATATATTACCTGGAAAAGAAAATCTAGATGAGAACAGTAGATGGTTGTAGCACTTGTCCGAACTCTACCTTTTAATGATACTAATTAGACTCTGAAAATTATATTCTCAATAAGACATGACAATTTCAATTTCCATTTTTTTTTACTTGGCCCAATTTCAATAACTGTATATCGTATGGTGCTGCTGATTTTAAAGTTCCATAGACAATGTTACATAAGAATGCTGACTAAATCTGTAAACTTTGAAAGTTTTAGCAAATGAGCTTCACATGCAACATAGGTCAACTACACATCTTCCTATGAGTAATATTTATGCTTTAAGTAAAGTAACAGAAAAATACAAAAAATGAGCAATTCAATATTGGTAGAGTTATTTACTTGGGATCTTTCTAAAGGAAAGAAAATGAACATTTCTTCTGCATAGCAATAAATAAATAAGCCAAAGCAATTTTTCACACAGAAAATTAGCTATAAATTTATCTCTTAAATGTGCTAAAGTATGAGAAAGTATCTTTTTAAGACAGAATTAATATAGTGGCTATCGTGTCTCAGCAGTATTCAAAATACCAATATATTATTATCCTGGGATGCAAATAAAAGCTATTTACTTGATATACAAGCTCCACCAGACTTCTCAAAAAAGCATCTAACATTTCTACCCTGATTGAAAATATTCAACTACTCTTTCAGTTTTCTTATAGAACAATTTTAACAACTGTAGGGAATACTCCCAAAGAATCATAAATTAAGACCAAAGCTTCAGTTTTCTTTAGGGTCATTATTCATCTGGAAATTGTTTTGGAGTCCAATTAAATAAACTAGCACTAAAAAGGACAGTTTTGTTAGGAAAAGCAAGGCAATGACATCTACACTCTCATTTCAGGAATGTTTGTCTGCTAAAGGTTTGAGAAAATCAGTTTCAATTTCAATTAGATAATCAATTCTATTTAAAGGTTCTTATATTTATATTTAGAGTAACGATTTAAATAAGAGTATTACTTGCCTCTCTAAAATTGATTGAATATCATAGGAACAAGAGTGAGAAAGTTGGGTAAATAACTGTAAACAACAGCATTGAGGATAGCAACAACTGTAGATTTTTAAAATATGAGTGAGAAATACAAATAATAGATACATACACGAGAAAATGTAAAATCCAGAAATAGAAAGGTTAATTTGAACTCTTAGTAACTGTGCTCACTGTTAAAACTCTTTCCAGCTCAAAGAAAATGTTTCCTAAATGCAGCTCTGTGGCTTGCTAAATCAGGCTGCCCAGCCTCCTCACCTCAATTCCCTCATCTTGATGGGGATAACAGCACTTCCCTCCAGTCGTTATTGTGAGGATACATTAAGTAAAGAACTTGGTCCAGAGTTAGGGCTCCATAATTATAGGTATTATTATCAGAGACTAATGTGAATAATCTAAATAGAAATGGCAATGTCATTTTAAGCCTTGAATGAATGGAATTTAAATATACAGACAACAGGAAGTAAGCATAGGGAACTGGATGGATCACTGTCATTTGTAACTATGGAATGTATGTCTGCAAATTTCTCCAAAAGGGCAAAAATATGGCAATCTAAATGCATGACAAGGATGCTTTTAGCAGACAACCAGTTAAGAGTTTTTTTGTTTTTTTTTTTCTCCGTTGAGTTCAATTGTTTTAATTTATATATATATATATATATTTTTTTTTTTTTTATTGCATTTTAGGTTTTGGGGTACATGTGCAGAACATGCAAGACAGTTGCATAGGTACACACATGGCAGTGTGCTTTGCTTCCTTTCTCCCCTTCATCCACATTTGGCATCTCTCCCCAGGCTATCCCTCCCCAGCTCCCCCCCACCCGCTGGCCCTCTCCTTTTCCCTCCAATAGACCCCAGTGTTTAGTACTCCCCTACCTGTGTCCCTGTGTTCTCATTTTTCATCACCCGCCTATGAGTGAGAATATGCGGTATTTCATTTTCTGTTCTTGTGTCAGTTTGCTGAGAATGATGTTCTCCAGATTTATCCATGTCCCTGCAAACGACACGAACTCATCATTTCTGATTGCTGCATAATATTCCATGGTGTATATGTGCCACATTTTCCCAGTCCAGTCTATCATCAATGGGCATTTGGGTTGGTTCCAGGTCTTTGCTATTGTAAACAGTGCTGCAATGAACATTCATGTGCATATGTCCGTATAGTAGAACGATCTATAGTCCTTTGGATATATACCCAGTAATGGGATTGCTGGGTCAAATGGAATTTCTATTTCTAAGGCCTTGAGGAATTGCCACACTGTCTTCCACAATGGTTGAATTAATTTACACTCCCACCAACAGTGTAAGTGTTCCTTTTTCTCCACAGCCTGTCCAGCATCTGTTTCTCCAGATCTTTTAATGATCACCATTCTAACTGGCATGAGATGGTATCTCAGTGGTTTTGATTTGCATCTCTCTAATGACCAGTGATGATGAGCATTTTTTCATATGATTGTTGGCCTCATATATGTCTTGTTTTGTAAAGTGTCTGTTCATATCCTTTGCCCACTTTTGAATGGGCTTGTTTGTTTTTTTCCTGTAAATCTGTTTGAGTTCTTTGTAAATTCTGGATATCAGCCCTTTGTCAGATGGGTAAACTGCAAAAATTTTTTCCCATTCTGCTGGTTGCCGATTCACTCTAGTTACCATTTCTTTTGCCATGCCGAAGCTGTGCAGTTTCATTAGGTCCCATTTGTCTATTTTGGCTTTTGTTGCCAATGCTTTTGGTGTTTTGGTCATGAAGTCCTTGCCTACTCCTATGTCCTGGATGGTTTTGCCTAGATTTTCTTCTAGGGTTTTTATGGTGCCAGGTCTTATGTTTAAGTCTTTAATCCATCTGGAGTTAATTTTAGTGTAAGGTTTCAGGAAGGGGTCCAGTTTCTGCTTTCTGCACATGGCTAGCCAGTTTTCCCAACACCATTTGTTAAACAGGGAATCCTTTTACAAAAACAACCCATTGCTTGTTTTTGTCAGGTTTATCAAAGATTGTATGGGTGTAGATATGTTGTGTTGCCTCCGATGCCTCTGTTTTGTTCCATTGGTCTATATCTCTGTTTTGGTACCCGTACCATGCTGTTTTGATTACTGTAGCCTTGTAGTATAGTTTGAAATCCAGTAGTGTGATGCCCCCCGCTGTGTTCTTTTTGCTTAGAATTGACTTGCCTATGCGGGCTCTTCTTTGGTTCCATATGAAGTTCAAGGTGGTTTTTTCCAGTTCTGTGAAGAAAGTCAATGGTAGCTTGATGGGGATAGCATTGATTCTGTAAATTACTTTAGGCAGTATAGCCATTTTCACGATATTAATTCTTCCTAACCATGAACATGGAATGTTTCTCCATCTGTTTGTGTCCTCTCTGACTTTGTTGATCAGTGGTTTGTAGTTTTCCTTGAAGAGGTCCCTTACGTTTTTTGTGAGTTGTATTCCTAGGTATTTTATTCTTTTTGTAGCAATTGTGAATGGCAGTTCGTTCTTGATTCGGCTTTCTTTAAGTCTGTTATTGGTGTAGAGGAATGCTTGTGATTTTTACACATTGATTTTATATCCTGAGACTTTGCTGAAGTTGCTTATCAGTTTCAGGAGTTTTTGGGCTGAGGTGATGGGGTCTTCTAGGTATACTATCATGTCGTCTGCAAATAGAGACAATTTGGCTTCCACCTTTCCTATTTGAATATCCTTTATTTCTTTTTCATGCCTGATTGCTCTGGCTAGAACTTCCAGCACTGTATTGAATACGAGTGGTGAAAGAGGGCATCCTTGTCTAGTGCAGGATTTCAAAGGGAATGCTTCCAGTTTTTGCCCATTCAGTATGATATTGGCTGTTGGTTTGTCGTAAATAGCTTTTATTACTTTGAGATACGTTCCATCGATACCGAGTTTATTGAGTGTTTTTAGCATAATATCTGTTGAATTTTGTCGAATGCCTTCTCTGCATCAATTGAGATAATCATGTGGTTTTTGTTTTTGGTTTTGTTTATGTGGTGAATTACGTTTATAGACTTGCGTATGTTGAACCAGCCTTGCATCCCTGGGATGAATCCTACTTGATCGTGATGGATAAGTTTTTTTATTTGCTGTTGCAATCAGCTTGCCAATATTTTATTGAAGATTTTTGCATCTATTTTCATCATGGATATTGGCCTAAAGTTTTCTTTTCTTGTTGGGTCTCTGCCGGGTTTTGGTCTCATAAAAATGATTTGGGAAGTATTCCCTATTTTCAGATTATTTGTAATAGTTACAAAAGGAATGGTATTACCTCCTCTTTGTGTGTCTGGTAGAATTCGGCTGTGAACCCATTTGGACCTGGGCTTTTTTTGTGTGGTAGGCTCTTAATTGCTGCCTCAACTTCAGACCTTGTTATTGGTCTATTCATAGTTTCGGCTAACTCCTGGTTTCGGCTTGAGAGGACACAGGAGTCCAGGAATTTATCCATTTCTTCCAGGTTTACTAGTTTATGTGCATAGAGTTGTTTGTAATATTCTCTGATGATGGTTTGAATTTCTGTGGAATCTGTGGTGATTGCCCGTTTGTCATTTTTTATTGCATCTATTTGGTTGTTCTCTCTTTTATTTTTTATCAATCTGGCTAGTGGTTTTTCTATTTTGTTGATCTTTTCAAAAAACCAGCTCTTGGATTTATTGTTTTTTTGATGGGTTTTTCGTGTCTCTATCTCCTTCAGTTCTGCTCTGATCTTAGTTATTTCTTGTCTTCTGCTAGGTTTTGAGTTTTTTTTGATCTTGCTCCTCTAGCTATTTCAATTTTGATGATAGGGTGTCAATTTTGGATCTCTCCATTCTCCTCATATGGGCACTTATTGCTATATATTTTCCTCTAGAGACTGCTTTAAATGTGTCCCAGAGATTCTGGCATGTTGTGTCTTCGTTCTCATTGGTTTTGAATAACTTCTTTATTTCTGCCTTCATTTCATTGTTTATCTAGTCAACATTCAAGAGCGAGTTGTTCAGTTTCCATGAAGCTGTGTGGTTCTGAGTTGGTTTCTGAATTCTGAGTTCTAACTTAATTGCCCTGTGGTCTGAGAGACTGTTATGATTTCAGTTGCTTTGCATTTGCTGGAGTGCTTTACTTCCAATTATGTGGTCAATTTTAGAATAGGTGTGATGTGGTGCTGAGAAGAATGTATATTCTATGGATTTGGGGTGGAGAGTTCTGTAAATGTCTATCAGGTTTGCTTGTTCCAGGTCTCAGTTCAAGCCCTGGATATCCTTGTTAATTTTCTGTCTGGTTGATCTGTCTAATATTGACAGTGGAGTGTTAAAGTCTCCCACTATTATTGTGTAGGAGTCTACGTTTCTTTGTAAGTCAGTAAGAACTTGCTTTATGTATCTGGGTGCTCCTGTATTGGGTCCATACATGTTTAGCATCATTAACTTTTCTTGTTGTATCGATCCTTTTACCATTATGTAATGTCCTTCATTGTCTCTTTTGATCTTTGTTGCTTTAAAGTCTATTTTATCGGAGATGAGAATTGCAACTCCTGCTTTATTTTGCTGTCCATTTGCTTGGTAAATCTTCCTCCATCCCTTTATTTTGATCCTTTGTGTATCCTTGCATGTGAGATGGGTTTCCTGGATACAGCACACTGATGGGTTTTAGATTTTTATCCAATTTGCCAGTCTGTGTCTTTTGATTGGTGCATTTAGCCCATTTACATTTAGGGTTAATATTGTTATGTGTGAATGTGATAGTGCCATTTTGATGCTAGCTGGCTGTTTTGCCCATTAGTTGATGTAGATTCTTCATTATGTTTATGCTCTTTAGCATTTAGTGTGATTTTGGAATGGCTGATACTGCTTGTTCCTTTCTATGTGTAGTGCCTCTTTCAGGAGCTCTTGTAAAGCAGGCCTGGTGGTGACAAACTCTCTGAGTACTTGCTTGTTCGCAAAGGATTTTATTTTTCCTTCACTTTTGAAGCTTAGTTTGGCTGAATATGAAATTCTGCGTTGAAAGTTCTTTTCTTTAAGGATGTTGAATATTGGCTCCCACTCTCTTCTGGCTTGTAGAGTTTCTGCCGAGAGATCTGCTGTGAGTCTGATGGGCTTCCCTTTGTGGGTGACCCGACCTTTCTCTCTGGCTGCCCTTAGCATTTTCTCCTTTTTTTCAACCCTGGTGAATCTGAAAATTATGTGCCTTGGGGTTGCTCTTCTTGCAGAATATCTTTGTGGTGTCCTCTGTATTTCCTGCATTGGAGTGTTGGTCTGCCTTGCTAGGTGGGGGAAATTTTCCTGGATAATATCCTGAAGAGTATTTTCCAGCTTGGATTCATTCTCTTTGTCACATTCTGGTACACCTATCAAACGTAGGTTAGGTCTCTTCACATAGTCCCACATTTCTTGGAGACTTTGTTCATTCCTTTTTGCGCTTTTTTCTGTAATCTTCATTTCTTGTTTTATTTCATTGAGTTGATCTTCGACTTCTGATATTCTTTCTTCTGCTTGGTCAATTCGGCTGTTGAGACTTGTGCATGCTTTGCGAAGTTCTCCTATTGTGTTTTTCAGCTCCTTCAATTCATTCATATTCCTCTCTAAGTTATCCATTCTTGTTATCATTTCCTCGAATTTTTTTTCAAATCTTTTTTCAAGGTTCTTAGTTTCTTTGCATTGATTTAAAACATGTTCTTTTAGCTCACAAAAGTTTCTTATTATCCACCTTCTGAAGTCTAATTTCGTCATTTCGTCACAGTCATTCACCGTCCAGCTTTGTTCCCTTGCTGGCAAGGAGTTTCGGTCCTTTGTAGGAGGCGAGGTGTTCTGGTTTCGGGTGTTTTCCTCTTTTTGCGCTGGTTTCTTCCCATCATTGTGGATTTATCCACCTGTTGTCTGGGTAGTTGCTGACTTTTCGATTGGGTCTCTGAGTGGATGCCCAGATTGTTGATGATGAAGTATTTCTGTTACTTGGTTTTCCTTCTACCAGTCAAGCCCCTCCACTGTACGACTGCTGAGGTCCACTTCAGGCCCTGCTCGTCTGGCGTGCACCTATAGCAGCTGCAGAACAGTGAGGGATGCTACCAGTTTCTTCTGCTGCTATCTTTGTCCCAGAATGATGCCTGTCCAATGTCAGTCTTCTGGATATAGAGGGGTCAGGGAGCTGCTTGAGGAGACAGTCTGTACTTTATAGGAGCTCAAGTGCTGAGCTGTGAGCTCTGTTGTTCATTCAGGGCTGTTAGACTGCTACATTTAATTCTGCTGCAGCAGAACTAATAAAAAAATCCCTTATTTTCTCAGATGCTCTGTCTCGGGGGGTTGGGGCTTTCTTTATGAGTGTTCGTTGTGCTATTCTGCCCAGCTAGGAGGCAGTCTAGTCACTATTTGCCTGCTGAGGCTCTGCCCTGCTGGTGTTAGGTCTGCCCTGTTGCTGCAGGCTCTGCCCTGCTGCTGCGGTCTCCGCCCTGCTGCCACGGGCTACACCCTGCGGCGGAGCCTCTCTGTTGTGGTGGGTTGCCTCAGCAATGGCAGGCTGCGTCAGCAATGGGAGTGTAACTTCAGTAGGGGCTGATTGCCTCCGTAATGGCGGACACCCCTCCCCCACTAAGCTGCACCGTCCTGGGTTCAGATGTGCCTGCAGTGAAACTCTCCACCCAGAGCGTTTGGAATCACCATTTTGTTTGTCCCACTGCACTGGCCCAAACGCCATTTCCCTGAAATATCCTGGCCTGGGTCACTGTCCAAGTCCCATTCAATCAGATGGATATGCCAATCTGCCCTCTCCAGTCTCAGATTGCCGGTTCAACAAGGCACCCAGAACAGTGCGCTTTGTGCCAAGCGCTGTGGAGCGCCACTGTGCTGTAGCACCGGCCACCAGCTGCACCGGCCAGTGGCTGCACCAGCCAAAACTGCTGCGCTGGCTTCCCTCATCTCTTTTATACCTGGGAATTTCCCTGTTCTGTGGGCAACAAAGATCTGTCTGGAAATGTGGCCCTGACTCACCCTCTGCATGTTCACTGAGAGCTTCAATCCTGGGTTGTTCTCACCATGCCATCTTGAGTCGGTCCAAGAGTTTTAATCTTAGAGTACATACACCTATTTCTGTACCAAGTAAATACACAGTTAAACAAATTGAGGCCTAGGAAGTGAAATCATTTGCTCAGAGTACACCATGGTACATTTAAGATGAGAATCTTATATGGAGAGTCTCAGCTCAACTCTAAGGCCATATATCTTCCTTTGCTTTCATATCTGCCAACTCAGCCAACAAAGACAAAGCTCTCCATTGTCTTCAATCATAAGTAATTTACATTCTGTGTCAGGATTTCATCACTGATCATCTTGATTACTTTACATACTGTTCTCGTAACAACTCTACTCTCATCATGGTTGAAAATGCTGGTATTACTCAATATCCATGTGGTACTCTTTTGCTTTTTCCTGGCACCCAGCTAGATCACATTTCTAGCTATTGCATTAGGTAAGCCATGAGACAATGGATTCTTTTCCATGGAATGTGATGTTCCAACTTCCAGGAATAGCCCACAAGGTTCTCCCACTCCCAATCCTTGTTTGGATTATGACATAATTAAAAAAATAAAATGTATTTATTAAGACTTCCCCCAAGACGGAGAAATGCCAAATGTGGGTGAAGGGGAGAAGAAAAGCAAAGCACACTGCCATGTGTGTACCTATGCAACTGTCTTGCATGCTCTGCTCATGTACCCCAAAACTTAAACTCCAATAAAAAATTAAAAAAAAAAAAAAGACTTCCCCCAAGACCAAGATGAGATAGTGTCCTAAAATAAGAACATTCACCTCTTCTTGAAAATAGACAAAAGTGTTGCTCAAAGACTAAAATAAACACTATTTCAAGAAAACCATCAGGGTTTGAGGAGCAGCTCCAGAATTTCCTCTTATGACGGCCTTGAGAAGGAGCAATCCCATTGAAGCAAGGCTGGCTGGTGGGCTTGACCACAAGTTGTAAAAACACCTTTTTTTAAAATTGTTTATTCAGTGTGGCTGGGTTGGAAATGTCTTTGCTATCAACTATAAGAA
This sequence comes from Callithrix jacchus, assembly GCF_049354715.1. Classification (NCBI taxonomy): domain Eukaryota; kingdom Metazoa; phylum Chordata; class Mammalia; order Primates; family Cebidae; genus Callithrix; species Callithrix jacchus. The sequence goes on from NC_133517.1 coordinate 14,524,151, forward strand.
TCACCTGCGGAGTAAGACTTTTGGTTAACTGGAAAAAGCAATGGCACTGGTTGCAATTAAAATATTCCGGCAAGAGCAGTTCATCTGCTAACAGAAAGTATTGGTTGTCCTGAAAATGTAGAGAAACAGAAATTTTTGTGCATTGCTGATAGAGACCAAATGACAATAAATATATCAATATCCATTAACATTTTACCATAATGATTTTGTACCATTTGGCCTAATAATTCCAATTTGTGGCCTTTACATATAGAAACAAATATCCTAGTTCTCATGAACAGATAGGTAAAGAATTTGTTTTTCAGTATTGTTTCCAGTGACAAAAAATAAAGTTTAAAAAACACAACCTAAATTTCTATTTTCAGGAGAATGATTGAATAAATGTATTTCCCTGCTTAAGAAATGTTTCTTAGCTATTAAAAATAATGAGTCAGATTTATGAATATTGGCTTAATGTTCATGATATTACTAAGTAAAAAAGAAAGCTGTGATATCAAGTGTATTGTATTGTCCTATTCTGTAAAATCAAAAACAGAAACAAAACTCTTACAATTGTGCATCTTCATAGAAAATAGAGTAGAAATGGTTTGGAAAGAGACTGACCTACCTATTGTCATAGTTTAACTTAGAATAGTGAAAGGTTAAGGGACGGGAGGATAATATTGGCATTTTCTTTACATATTCCAATGTTGTTTTACTTTCTAAAAAAATTCATGCTTTCTAATTTTTTAAAAGCCACTAGACATCTCTTCTCGGCCTTTTGGCCAAGATCAAGTGTAAAAGCCACTAGATAGAGAAGCCCTTGAACAGGGTGGCTAAGAGCATGACTTCTGGCCCCAGGCCCTGTGGCTCAGTCCTGCTTTTACAGGTACCAGTTCTACAGCCATGGACAAGACAGTTACTTCAACTGTGAAATGGAGGTAATAAAAGAAGCCATCTCCCAGGGTTGTTCTGAGCTCTACATCATTTAACGCAGGCCCAGTGCTTTGCACATGGTAAAAACTCTGCAAATAGTCACTGATAAGATGGGAAACTCTAAAGGGCCCATGCTTATTTTTACCCTAAAATACTGCGATAATCAGAAAATTTTAGCTCTTTGCCCAAACCAGACGGTTGACCTGCTCTTGTTTTACCAAGTGTTGAAAGAAAAATGGATACATGAAAGGGGAAAGAAATCAGCTCACTAGCTAACAGCAGGACCGGCAGGTTTAGTAGCTGGTATCATCATTTCCCAGTCTTCCCTCCTTAGAAACATACCACAGCCATGATGGTTAGTACAGCACTGAGCTGAGAAATTGAACACATCAGGTCTGTGCGGTGGAAGCCAGAGTGCTATGGGGGCAGCTGCACTCTGAAGTCTTGATTCTAGTCTTCGTACTGAATTGCAGGACTCTGAACACTCGAGTTTATCAAACAATAAATCATAGCACTGAGAGACCCTCTGCTTTACCTCTGCCTATCTGTCCCTGACTCTCACTGAAACATGCATGCACTCATTCCTGCTTGTTAGGTGTCTGCCTTGTTGATCATATTCTGCAGCTTTCTTTCCTCTCACCTAACTGTCCACAGAGGAATCTGGAAGTATGGGCGCCATTACCTCACACTTCACATCCCTCTGAGCCGGCTGAAAATCATTCCTACGTCATGTGAACAAGAGATGCCTTTATTAACCTTGACAATACAAAGTCACTATTCCTGGAACAAAACTTATCCTGGAGCTCAGAGAGGGCCGTAGTTCACTTCCCTGCAATGCTGAAAATACCACCGATAATGAGTGAAACTGACCCAAGCACCGGCCTTCCGCCACTGTCTGCAGAGGAGCACAGGCGCTGGATGGTGCCAGCCACATGGTAAGCGGAATAGTCAGTTCTTCAGATGTCCTCTTCATTCAGACATGGCCATGAAATTTCATCAGGTTGAAACTTACTAGTGTCGGTTTAACTTCTTTTATTTTATTTTTGAGACAGAGGGTCTCAGTTTGTCACTCAGCCTGGAGTGCAGAGCCGCAAACTTGGCTTACTACAGCCTTGACCTCCTGGGCTCAAGCAATCCTCCCACCACACCTGGCTAACTTTTGTACTTTTTGTAGAGATGAGGTTTTGCCATGTTGCTCAGGCTGGTCTCAAACTCCTCAGCTGGAGTGATCCACCCCAACTTTGGCTTTCCAAAGGGCTAGGATTACAGGCGTGAGCCAACACGCCCAGCCGTGTTTGGGTTGTCATGATTCAGATCAGGTGGTGTGCCTGCACAGGAACATGTCTTCTCAGTGTGCTTCCTCCACACTCTTTTTCCTTCCAAGTCTTCATCTTCAGTCCTACCGTACTCTTCCTCAGGAGGCCACAGCTCACTCTTCACTGAAACTACACTATTCATGTTTGCTTCTTGCTCATAGGCTGGTGAGGGAGAAAAATTTGATTTAGATACATTTCTTGGATTTAAGAGCTTAAAATCTACCTCTTACCTCTTCCTTTATGTCATGCCATATTTGTCCCCAAATATTAATTCATTAACATTCAATCCAGGCATATTTATTCTAATACATAGTAGCTAAAGGTGCATCAGAAAAAAGAATTGCTTGAAAATGCTCAGAACATGAGCTAGTATGTCCAAACTTAAGTAGATGGCTCAGTCTACATTCTTTTGGACCCATTAGTCTCCAAGATCTAGAGGTAAAGAAACAACAAACACAAAAGAAAATGTGTGCCCAACTGGCTCATAGCGTGCATCACAAAAATATACTGAAAATTATGTCTTCTGATGAGACACAGTGATATAGAATGATTTGTATTTTGCTTTAGTCTCTATGTGCTCATTTAGATGTTTTAGAATGTAGCATACAGAAAAGATGCTCAGAAAAGCAAAGCTGTTGAACAATATTAAACCTGAACCAGTTTTCTCTTGTCTGGACTTTGAAGATGTCTTGTCATGGACCCAGTGCTCTTCCACCCTGTCAGTCTGACTACAGGCACTTAGCATAAGGAAGAAATGCAAGTGTCTTTAATGGCTTCCACTACATTTGGTTTATTTTTAATCTTTCTAAATTCATTAGAATAGGGCATTATGGTATTTCTCCAGTAATATCTGCTCAGATCCTATTGATTTTTACTGTTTCACTCTGATTTAATCTTTGTTAATTGGAAACTGAAGTTAGTTTCTGTTAACTAAACAACTACTCATACTATGCCCAGTGCAGAGCAGTGGCCCGATTTTGGCAGGATGCAGTATTGTGTGGCTGAAGCTCTCAGCTGTGGAAAACCATTTTGAACTCTGAGTCAGGAATTGATGTTTCTGCTCAAAAGATTATAAGGGTCACCTGGATCCCTAATAAGGGTAGTTTTTAGTTTACTAAGAATCAAGTGGCCTTGACTCTACAACAAAAACAGAAGAAGAATCAAGGCCACAATCTGAATGATTCAAATGGCACTTTAAGGAGTTCCAAGAATTTAAAATAACTGTGATTAATATGCTAAAGAGCCTAAAGAAAAAAGTGGACAACATGTAAGATAACATAGTTACGTAAGAGAAAAAAAATGGAACTTTCAGAAGAAGTTTAAAGGAAATGCTACAAATCAAAAACATTGACTGGATACGGCCAAAGAAAGAATCAGTAAATTTGAATATAGGTCAATGGAATGTTTTCAAACTGAAATTAAATTAGAAAAAGAATGACTAACACAGAACAGGACATGTAGTTAATGCGGGACAGTTTTCAAAAAGTGTAACATACATACAATGGGAATACTGGCATTAAAATAAAGAGAAAATGGAGCAGAGGAAATTTTTGAGTTGATAATGATCAGTATTTTGCAAAATTAGTGGCAGACAACAAACCACAGCTCTGGCAAGCTCAGAGAACACCCAGAAGGATAAATAACAAAAACTTTATACCTATGCATATTATATTCACACTGCAGGAAGCCAAAGGCAAGGAAGAAAACTTGAAAGAAGCTAGAGAAAATAAATCATCTTATCTATAGAGAAACAGGGATAAGGATTATAGCAATCTTCTCATCAGAATCATCAACAACTTTGAATAGTTTTTATTTACCAATGAAGAGACAAAGATTGTCATAGTGGATAAAAGGCAAGAGACTATTATATATAGTCTGTAAGAAATCCACTTAAAAATAAAGATTCTAAGCATAAAATTTAACAGTTCATTCAAGCTGGTGTGCAGTGGCGCCATCTTGGCTCACTTCCGCCTCTGGTGTTCAAGTGATTCTTGTGCCTCAGCCTCCCAAGTAACTGGAATTATAGGCATGCAACACCACGCCCAGCTAATTTTTATATTTTTAGTATAGGCAAGGTTTCACCATGTTGGCCAGGCTGGTCTCAAACACCTGACCTCAAATGATCCACCTGCCTCGGCCTCCCAAAGTGCTGAGATTACAAGCATGAACTGCTGTGCCCAGCCAAAATTACTTTTAATAACAAAAACTCTGAGATAAATAAAGCTGTTTGAAATGGAAAAAAATATATGAAGACTCTGATAAGTTAAAAGTAAAGGGATACAGAAAGATATGACACTCTAATACTAATTTTAAAAAACTGGAGTAGCTGTATTAATTTAAGATAAGACAGACTTTAGAACAACAAGAACTTTCAAATATAAAGTTAAGTATTATGTAATTACAAAGAGAATCTTAATTCTCTAAGGAGACTTAAGAATCCCAAACCTGTATGCACCTGTGTTAGTCAGGGCTCTCTAGAGAAACAGAATCAATAGGAAATGATAAATCTCAACAGAGACTTATTGGTATTGATATAAGGTATTGGTTTACACTATTTTGAAGACTAAGAAGTCTTGCTGTCTGCCATCTACAAGCTGAATATCTCGGAAAGCCAGGGGTGAAGTTCAAAGTTCTGAGAACCTGAGAGCCAATGGCATAGATTTTGGTTCAGTTCTGAAGGCTTGGGAACCAGGAGCACTAAGGGCAGGAATAGATTGATGTATCAGCTCAATCAGTCAGAAAGAGGGCAAATTAAACCTTCCTCTGCCTTTTTGTTCCATGCATGCCCTTCAACAAATTGAATGTTGCTCACTCACATTGAGGAGGACAATTGCTTTATTCAGTCCATCAACTCACATGCTAGTGTCTTCTGGAAGTACCCTCACAGGATAGTTTCATAGTGAAGAACACTGAAAAACACTGCTTGAACCAGGTGATCAAGGTAGAAATCATCATCGATCAGTCAGTCATGTTGAGACTATTCATCTATGGTATTATGTGAAGAAAATGGTACTTCAACACTGTTGTCTTCCTCTCCAAAATGTATAACCCCAGGCTAACCATAATAAAAATATCAGAAATATCCTAATTGAAGGGCATTCTACAAAAATACCTGATTGGGACTCCTTGAAGCTGTCAAAGTCATCAAAAGCAAGGAAAGTCTGAGAAACTGTCACAGTCAAAAAAGTAAAAAAAAAAAAAACTAAGGGGAGATGACACCTAAATACAACGTGTGTCCTGGATAGAACCTGGGGGTATAAAAGAGACATTAGGTAAAAACTGAGGAACTCTGAATGAAGTATGCCCTTTGGTTAATAACATGTCCATACTGTTTATTTCATTGTGGCAAATGTACCATACCGTAGGATGTGAATAAAAGGGTGAGCTGAATACAATATATAGGAGAGCTCTCTGGACTATCTTCACAATTTTTTTGTAATCTAAAACTGTTCTAAAAATAAATTTTATTTAAAAATAATAAGATAAAATAATTTCATTTCCTTTCCTCTTTCAAGCTTTGGAAGCAGTCTCAAAGGAGATATTAAGACTTACCGGAGAGCTAAGATTGAGAGGTAAGTTTGTGGGCTTTTTTCTTTTGGTAAGAACAGAGCCCCAGAGAAGTTACTCTCCAACCAACAAACCCTTGTCTGGAGGAATTAATTAATGAATCAGAACTTACCGTTCCGGAAGACACAGAAGGAAATATCCACTACAGCAAATGAGTATTGGGTTTGAGTAACGATAAAAAGGATAGAATTTAGGATTATGTAGTCAAAGAGAATTGAAGTTAAAGCCACTTCCCAACTGTGGATTTATACAGCTCTTATAGAAGCATCAACATGCCTGAAGTAGTAGACACATGTTAATATTTCAGGAATGCGATCACTAAAGCCATATCTTCAAGTCGATATAGGCCCAAACCAGAAATGTTATCTGGAAACATCTGATTTTTAATTCAGAAGTTGTAGCTGCCAGGAAAAACTAGAGGACACCCATGTAGGAACTATATAACGGTGTATCTTTTAATCCAATTTTTATTCTCTTTCAACAGTCCTGAAATCTTATTGCTAGTATATCTCCACTTAAATACTTTGACATTCTTTTTTGGTCATTTAGGACTATGTACATATCTAAATGTAGTCCTTTACATCTATTAGCTGTTGTCTTTTGAAAGAGAAATTAGATAAATATATCCTTCCCTGCACTTCATCTTTCATAACACAGTTCAAGAATTTCACTGAGCTAAAAAAAGGAAACCTAATGTAAAAGTAAAATTCTTATTGAATTGAACAAACATAGATAATATCACGTGTTTATCTACTTGTAATTCTCCACTTAGAGGGATTTTTCACCTTTTTTAATGTTTGCTCTTTATTTCATCACTTTGTGTCATTCTGTTGTCTGCCTACCTCCCTTACCAATATAATTTCAAATTTAATCATTCTCACAATAACGTATTTCAAACTTATTTAAATGCAAAAAGTAAAAGCAGTTTCACCGATGTGCAAGTGTTAAATCCCTCAGGTTCTGAGACTTGGAATGACCATATATGATCCTAAAACAAAAATGTGTCTCAAGAACCAGCCGTTGATAACCTGGAAAGTGTTAGCACATCATCATGTCACTCTGCCCCACTTCTGCTCTTTTCATATTGCCATTTGCTAACCTGAGATACGCAAGCTGTAGTCAAGCAGTCGAGTCAACTTTACCTCCTTTAGGAAAAGGTTCCCTAACAGCCTCAAAACATAACATGCAAAACAGCCTCCTGGTGCCCCAGTCCCTCTTTCAGCACTTCTTCCATTTCCCCTAGTTCCAAGCAGTACAAAGTTATCTGCTATCTATAGGACTTCATTTCCTCAGTTGTGTAAAGCAATTTGTGATTCTATGTGACAGTGAATAGAATTTAATAGTCTGTATTGAGTTGGAGCCTTAAAAACTATAAGCCTATTTCATTTTTTCATTTATTAGAATTGTCTTTCAATTCTGGAGGAAAACATTCTGGATAAAGATAGAGAAATTTTTTAAAGGAAACCTTGGCTTCTTGCTAGGAGAGTTGCCCTTTTGCTTCATGGCATTGCAAGAGAATCCCAGGGACCTTACTTAGCCATGCCAACTTGCTATTAAAAAGTGAATCCCATTCTGTTCAGCTGGCACAAAAATCAAGCAGTTATTTGTTTTCTTACATTTTTTCAGATTCATAAGAATACATTATCCAGATTTTCCTTCATTGAAGCTAATATTTCAAGGGTTTTTTTTCCTACCCAGTGTTTTCTAGGGATCCACTCTGCAATGGTATCTTTAGGAGTTAAGCACACAGCAACAGAGACACACTGAACATATTGATTACCAAGTAAAATGGTTTCCCTGGCAACCATAACCCAATGAAAGCCTTAAGAGCTTCCTTCCTTCCACACATGATTTTTTTTTCTCATGATTTCAGGCATCACAGATGGCAGAAACAGATTCAAAAGTACCTGTTCCAAATATGTTGCTACAAAAATAAAGCTGATTCAGCAAGAGATATTCTGCTCTGTTCTGTGGCTAGCTAACTTACGTATTTTTTCGAACAATTTTGAAATGAGTCCATTCCTATGTGCACTGTCATATGTGGATGTGTTCGTTTTCTATTGTTGCTATAATAAATCACTACAAACTTCACAGCTTAGAATCACATAAATGTATTATCTCACAGTTCTGCAGATCATAAGTCTGGCACAGGTCTCATTGGAATAAAATCAAGGTGTCAATAGAACTATGTTCTATTGTGGAGACTCTAAGGGAGAATTCTTTGCCTTTTTCAGCTTCTAGGAGCTATTGGCATTCCTTGGCTCCAGGCCCCTTCTCTTTTTTAAGTTGGAAGCATTATTACCTCTCTCACCCTTCTTCTGTTGTCTCATCCCAGATAGGAAAGGTTCTTGCTTTTATAGACCCTTCTGACTGCATTGGATCCATCTCAATCATCCCGAATAGTTGCTACATCTCAAGGTCTATACCATTAATCACATCTGTAAAGTCCATTTTGCTCATAAGGTCACATATACACATGTTCCAGGGATTAGGCCATGGATGTCTTTGCAAGGCCATTATTCTGCATACCACAATGAATGCATTGTCTAGCATATTTCAAAAAAAAGGAAGATGTCTTTCAAAGTATTCATATGCAATAGAGCATGAACTTATAACTGATTGTTTTAACTATTGGTGATTGTTTCACACTTAACTAAAGCAGAGATTGGTAAACCTTGTTTGTAGAGTGCTATGCCCTATATGTACTGGGCATTGCTTACCATACAGTGCTTGTTACAAATACTCAACTCTGCCATTGTAGTGTGAAAGCAGCCACTGACAGTACATAAATGAACGAGCTTGGCTGCATTCCATAAAAATTTCTACACAGAAACAGGCAGTGGGTCAGAGTTGACCTGTTAGCTGTCATTTGCCAATTTGCAAAATAGAGCTATGAAAGTGGGTTTCTTATAGAATATAAACTTTCTTCAATATTATCAAATCTATCTTGAGTATCAGTGATAGGGCATAAGATCACAATCACAAAGAGCCAGAGGACAGAGGATCTACCCTCAAGGGCTAAATATAATTCAATGGATGAAACATTTTTATTAAAACATAATAACATATTATTTGATTTGTATGTTTAGTTGGATACATTATTTAACTCCCAAATGTATCATCGTTAAAAATTATGTTATGACAGTTCCACTTCTCATGATGATAGACTACTTGGTATTGAACTAGTTCCTGCAGATAACAAACATACACTAAAAATAAAAATATTTATTTTTAAACATATTAAAAATAAACAGCTATATGTAGGTAGTGTAGAATGATCAATAGCACACAGAAAGTGGAGAGGAGTCAAGCTTTGAAAGAAGAGAGCTATTCTGGATAAAAATTAGGGCTTATATGATTTTTTTCCCAAGGGCACGTCCCAATCTGTGTGTCATAAAGCAGGAGAACTAAGGAACAAATCTGGCCTTATCGGCTTAAGAAATCAGAGTATGGAGTTGGGAGATGCTACAGATTATAGGGAATAAATAAGAAATCTCAGAAATTAGTGATTCACAGAAGGAAAACTCTCAAAACTGCATATAACCTCTGTTCACCTTTGGTCGAAGCCTGAATTTTACATGCATGGAAGGTGTACCTCATTTCCCAGTTAAATGAAACAGCTGAAAGATTAAAATCACTGAGTATTTTCAGCTGCTGTTTATTCCAGGGGAGACAGAGATTAAAGTTTAATGCTAATAAAGTTGGCATCCTGCTAAAACAAAAATCTATAGTTGTAAGGATAAAAGATTCCAGAGTCTCAGTCTTTAACAGTATAAATGCATCATGAAGAATAACCAGTACACAATAAAAAATAATAAACATGAAAAGAATTAGGAAAATGGGAGCAATACTTAAGAGAAACATAGCATGTAGTAACAGATTTCTAGATGACACAGATGTTAGAATTAGAAGACAAGAATTTTAAAGTAAGTAAAATTCACATTGATGACTTAAAGGAGAACATGGTCATTGTAAATGAACAGAAGGTGGAATCTGCACACTAAGGGAAACCATGAAAAGAGAACCAAATGGAATACAGAAGATAAAAAGCAAAGTTTATACAATTAAAAATATTACTGGATGGGCTTATCAGCCCAAAGACTACTTCCTGTGAGGTTCAACCTGTTGAAATTTATCCTCGAGTAAGCAAAGTATTGAAAGAAGAATGGAGCAGAACAGAAATTGAACAAATTAAGACAGTTCTCATTTCCAAAATAAAAATTTCTCCAGAAAGGATGTCATGTTCCTGGCCTGATAAATATGAAAAGGAAACTGAATTTTTTAAACATTTTAAATGTTGTTATAGTTACATTAATTTCAGTGATACTGATGTTGATACTATTTTTCAACCAACACATCATAATCTTTTTAAATGAAATTACTTTAGTATAACTTTCTGAAGCCTCTCTGTTTACTGAAGTTTATCTAACAATCCTCATGATGTAAAGAATATACTGTGTCACATTTTCTATTTTTTGATGGAATTCATGTGGAAAATAGTTTCTGACCGAAAACATCAATCTTAATTATTTAAATGGGCTTATTCTGTACAGCAGAGATTAACCATTGCTGAATGAAAATTGGTGGGTTGCATGGATAAATAGCAAACTAATTATTATTATTTATGCAATAATAATTGCAACTAATATAAACAAATGTTTATGTTTGTTGCTTCTTTTGATTAGCAATGATATGTCAAAGTTAGAAATGAGCTATCTAAACTATTCAAACCATTGGAAAACAAAATCTAGTAACTACTTAATTTGAAAATAGATACACTATCCCATTTTTATTGGCATTATGGAAGTTGACATAATGTTACTGTCACATTTAAACATTCTTGTACCAATATTGTCTTTTACTATTATTATATACTTCAGTTAATTGGCTTTATAGTTCTTTATATAGAACAAAATCCTGAAAGTATATATACCTTTATTTTGACATGGCTTGAAGCTTTTGAATGGGTGAATAAGGATGATAAAAAGAGGTTTTAAAATCAAGCAATGAAGTCTTAAAGTGATAAGGCATTGCCTAAAGATCTTTTGATCAAACATACCTGTCTTTTAGATAGATTTATGAGCCCTAAATGATTATCAGCATTCACTCGAAATAAAGCTATTGCTATTGGATAACTGTTAGGGAACAGTGGCTTTTTAAAAAAAATGTTTGAGATGAGATCTCACTTCGTTGCCCAGGCTGGAGTACAGTGGTCTGGTCACTGCTCACTGCAGTTTCAACCACCCAGGCTCAGTTGATCCTCCCACCTCTGCCTCTGGAGTAGATGGGACAAGGCACACACTGCCCATGCCTGGCTAAATAAAAAAATTTTTTTGTAGAAATGGGGTTTTGCCATATTGCCCAGGTTGGTCTCAAACTTCTGGGCTCAAGAGATCTGCCCATCTTGGCCTCCCAAAGTGCTGGGATTACAGACGTGAACCACTGTGACTGGGAGCCAGCATTTTCTAGTGCTTGTCATATTCTATAGTTGTGTAAATTTAAGATCGTGTTTTAACTTTTCTACTCTTGTAAGTCAAATCAGTTCTTGGATAAAAACTCATTCTTACTAGAACAGAATCATGTTGGTGACTTGATCTGCAAGTTTTTATGGCATCATGTGGACTTTATTCATCTTAAAAATTAATTTATTTAAATTTTCTACTACATTCCCTTAAGCGAAGGCAGAAGTACCAACAACTTAACCTTACAGTCTTAGTTTTGCTTAAGAGGGCCTATTAAATCAAAACCCTTTAGTTCTTTTTAACAGGGACTGGAGTTATGATGCATGTGTTATGACTTGGCCCACTGTCCATGTAACCCTAAATGCAAATTGATTTGCTTTCCAGAAATCCCAAATGGGCTGCTCTCGAATCACCAAAGAAGAGCCTTATCTAGTTCAAAATGACGTTCTGGATCAGATTAGACCATGCTCCTGGCCCTACAGATTGCGCATAATCATAAACAAATACAGCTTTTTCAGGGAACTATTTCTTATCTGCTGAGAATAAGTCTTAACACTAAGATGACTGTATTAAGTCAATTTATGATTGGAATTAGACTTATACCCAGCACAATTAACTATTGTGTGGGCAAAGAACGTTTAAAGGGCATAGTAGAGATAAGGAGAGAGGTATTCAGCTATTAAGACAGAGATTAAAAATACTAAGTTGCATTGATTACTCAAAATACTAGTCACACCATAGAAGTGCCCTGTAGTTTAAAATACACATAAGCAATGAAACCTATGTTAGCCATTATGTGATAAGCCACTTAATCTCTCGTTTCTGTGATGTGAATATTTTTAACCCCTTTTAATCACTTTTTGTAGATGAGGCAACTGACAAAAGTGACTTGCCCAAGGCCATATAGTTGTGTGAGAGAATCCATGCATTCTCTTTTCAAAGTTCATGCTATCACTCAACTTTAAAGGAGTTAAGTAGGTCAAGATGAATGTCAATAAGGATTTATAATTTGTAAGAATTATAGCTAAAAATGCAAGTATATATCTACCATTTTAGATTTGACATTAACATTTTGTATCTTGCCAGTTTTTAGTAAAACTCTTTTCATTTTGTTAAGTATGCATAAATATAGTAAAGTATATGATTAACTGGTTCTTATGCTGCTGTTTTGTATTTTTACCAGGAAGATTGCAGAAGTTAACATATATAAATCTTGAAATTTTTCTACATTTTATGTGTAACAAAATATATATATTTTAATAAACTCCTTTTGATATTTGAAAAAAAAGAAAGAAACACTAATAAAAATTCTTCATTTGGAAGGGAAATTACACCAGATAAAAACTAGGACCTAAAAGAAGAAATAAGAAGTCTTTAAAGTGCTAATTACATAGGTACGTATATAGGATTCTCTGTTGCCCTTTTTTGTATGTATGTACATATGTGTGTATGTATAATATGTGTGTATAATTAGTTCCTTTTCTTTCTTTAAAAGCTATGTGAGTGTTTAAAACAAAAATAAAAGACTAAATACATATTGTAAAATTTATAATACATTATATGTAAAACTTAGAACAGCAATAGCACAAAGAATGGGTCAATATATTGCATTAAACTGTTTCATTGTTCTTACATCTTATATGAAGAGTGTAATAAAAACACTAAGGAAACTGTGATAAGGTAAGGGTCCATATTATAATCTTTAGTGTAAATGCACACACACACACACACACACACACACAGTACAAAGAAGCACAGCTACAAAGCCAATCAAGGAATTGCAATAAAATACAAAAAAATTATTCAATAAAACAAGAGAAGGCAGAAAAAGAATACATAATCAGAAAGCTGATGAGATAGAAAATGCATAGCAAAATTATAGACTTAGATCCAAACATGTACATAATTGCATTAAATATAAATGAATTAAGCACTCCTAACACTGAATGAAAATAATCAAGACTGAATTTTTTAAAAGGCTATTTACGGGAGATACACTTTAAATATAAAGGCACAAATACTATGGGAAGTAAAAAAAAAAAAAAGGAAAGTGACATAGTTTGCACAGTAACAGTAAACACTAGAAACCTGATCGATACATTAATACCAGAAGAAAAATATATATATATATACAAAAGGACCATTGTCAGCTATTAAGAGGGACAGCTTATAATGATAAAAGCTTAGTTAATCAGAAAGACACAGTGATCCTAACCCTGGTGTGATAAATATCTTATATAAAAAGCAAACACTGACAGAATTAAATGGAGAAATAAATAAATCCATACTCATAGTAGTAGATTTTTATACCTTTCTAAACAATTGATAGTCAGAATAATAAGTAAAGATTTAGGAGACCTGAAGAACACTATCATACAATTTAAACGGCCTGCTATGTATGGAACATCAACACTCAACAAATGCAGAATATATATTATTTTTTTCAAGTACTCATGAAATATTTCTCAAGGTAGACCATAACTTGGGCCATAAAATGAGAAGATGAAATTTAAAAGAAAGTATCAGATTTTACCGAGTACCTTTCCTGACCACAATAAAAGTAATGTAGAAATAAATAATAATAAAATATCTTAAAATCCACAAATATGGGGGCAGCCAAGATGGCCGAATAGAAACAGCTATACTCTGCGGCTCCAATGGAGAAGGATGAAAATGGTGAATGAATTCTACATCTTTAATTGAGGTACCAAGATTCTCTCATTGGGACTGACTAAGCAGTTTGTGTGACCCAGAGTGAGGAAAAGCCAGGTGGAGTGGGGGCCTATCTGAGAGCTACAATGAGCAAAGGAAACTCCTTTCCCCAGCCAAGGGAGGCGGTGACGGATTGTGTTACCTCTCCCTGAAAATCAAGGTTTTTCTTGAATTCTCGTAACCCACGGAGCAGGTCCACTCATGAGCTCACATTACGAGGGCCTTGGGTCCTAAGCACAGAGCTGTGAACTCTCACGGTCGCTGCTTGGGTGGGCAGCCACCTAAGCAGGCACTGAGTCACAGGAGTTTTGACATACTCCAGCTCTGTGAACTCTAGTGAGGCAGGAGATCCTCCCACTCCCATGGGAAGGGGGTTGAAGTCAGGGAGCCAAGCCGCCTCACTCAGCAGGTCCCGCTTAAACAGAATCCCACAAGCTAAAACCCACTGACTTGGAATCCCTTCCAGCCAGCATAGCAGACGGGAGACTGCCTAGGAAGACAGAGTTCTATTAGGGGAGGGGTGGCCGCCATCACCGTGGCTCCAGTCGCTGTTTTCTTCTACCATTCCACTGGTGCCAGCAAGACTAGGTGGTTGGACCCAGAGCAATTTCCCACAGTGCAGCACATGTCTGGGACAGTTTGCGGCCAGACTGCTTCTTTAAGCAGGAAGTCAATCCACTCTTGCTCACTGGGCAGGGTCTCCTGCAGGAATTTCAGCATTATCAGCCAGGGATCTATGGGCGGAACTCTGATATCCCTGACAGGGGACCCTCAGAGGAGGGGCTGCTGTGGGTATCATGGATCAGTGGCTTAGTGTTTTTGGCCTGTTGGCTCTGGAGAGTCAGGGCAGCCTGGACAAGGGAGTTCCCGCCAGCACAGCACACCTACTCTGTCAAGGGGCAGTCAGACTACTTATCTCAGAGGTCCCTGAACCCACTCCTCCTAACTGGGTGAGACCTCCTTTCAGGAGTATCCAGATACTTCACACGGGAGCATTCCAGCACATCAGGTCAGTTTCCCTCTTGGACAGAGCTCCCTGCTCCAGAGAAGGAGCAGGCTGCCATCTTTGCTGTTCTGCAGCCTCTATTGGTGATACCTCCAGGGGAGGAAGGGACCAGGTGGATAGGGTCTGGAGTGGATCCCCAGCAAAACTGCAGCAGCTCTATGGAAGAGGTGCCTGACTGCCAAAAGAAAAACAGAATGCAACAAAAACAACATGAATGCAAAAGAGACCACGAAAACCCCATCCAAAGGTCACCAGCTGCAAAGGTCAAAGGTAGATAAACCTATGAAGATGAGAAAGAATCAAAAATGCTAAAAACTAAAAATTCCAGAGTGCCCTTTCTCCTCCAAATGATCACAACATGTCTCCAACAAAGGCAAAGACCTGGGCTGAGGCCGAGATGAATGAATTGACAGAAGTAGGCTTTTCAGAAGATGGGTAACAATGAACTTCGCTGAGCAAAAGGAGTATGCTCTAACTCATTGCAAGGAAACTGAGAACTTAATATTAGAAGAATCCAGAAATATCTGGTTAGTATATAACACACTTTTCAATGATGAATGGGTTAAAGAAGAAATCTAAACAAAAAAATTAGAATGAAATAATCACAACAATAAAATTTAGGTGAATTCCCCTTCTCCTTAGGATATAGAAAGCTAAAATAGAATGTTGGCTATCAGTCGAACAATAATAAAAATCCAAATAATGTAAAAATTATAATTTTTGAGCCTATCAGAGAGGTTGTAAAGCAATCAGGTAAACTAAGCTCCAAAGAGTTACAAACTCTTTGAGGAAAGACAGAGCATATGTACTGTTTTACCTTCAGAAGTGCACTTCAGACCATTCATGAGAACTGTACTGGAAGGTAATCAGCTATCACTGGGATCTGGCAGAAAACCCACCTACATCTCAGATTCTTCTCTACTGTAAGGTAGAGACTCTGCTACTGAGAAAAAGGAAAAAAGCCTGTCAGTGCCTCAGCGGACATGCTTCGACGCAAGTCAAACCATCTACACTCAAGGAGGGGCAAGAAACCTCCCTGCTCCCTGCTTGCTGTCTTGATATCCTATCACTGAGGAAATCTGAAGCCTTGATGTACTAAAGATAACCATAGTAACAACGAAACCCAAATCCAGCTTCACTGTTGAGTAGCTGGACAGAACTGTTTGCACGAACAGAGGACTGAAACTGGTAAAACTGTGAGTAAATGAATTAGATACATTTTTCTTATTTTTGATTAGTTTAAAAGATAGTTTATGCCTCAAACAAAAATAAAAACAATGTATTAAAGGTCTGTAACATAAATAGAATTAAAATATGTAACAATAATGTCATAAAGGACAGAGTAGAAGGAAATAAAAGTACGCTATTATACAGGAAGTGATATAACATTACTTGAAAGTAGACAGTGAAAGTTAAAGTTGTATATTGTAATCTTCAGAGGAACCACTAAAAATATAAAATGAAGTATAGAAAATAACCTATGATGTAGATAAAGTGAAATTATAAATTTATTTCCATCCAAAATTAAACAGAAAAGAAGATAAGAAGAAAAATAAAATGTTATGAAAACAGCAGTATAGTAGCTTTAAACCATATCGATAATTTTCCTACATATAAATGGTCTAAACACTCCAATTAAAAGACAGAGACTGAGATTGGATTTTAAAAAAGCAAGAATGAAAAATACACTATCTACAAGAAACTGTCTTTAAATATAAAAACATAATCTAAAATATGAGAAGCTATATGCCACATAAACACTAATGAAAAGAAAGTGGCAATGGCTATATTACTATCAAACACAGTAAATTTCAGACACGAAACAGTGTCTTGCATAAAGAAGAGACTTCATACAATGACAAAGGGGTTAAAATATACATAACAATTCTAAATTTCTATATATTGATAATAGAACTTCAAAATAAGTAAAGTGAAAGCTGGTCAAACTAAAAGAAGAAACAGATACATCCAACATGACACACAATTTCAACCCTTGTTTCTCAGTAAAATAGAAAAGGAAAGAAAATGAAATGCAAAGTAAGCAGAAATAAGGAAGGAAATAGTAAAAATAAGGGTAGAAAATAGAACAACAGAGAAAAATCAATGACATCAAAAGTTGGTTCTCATAAAAAAAATTTACTAACCTTTAGTTTAAATTATCAGAAAGCAAATAAAGAGTAGAGAGAATCATCAATATCAGAAACGAAAGGGGAGACCTAACTACTAATCCTACAGACATTAACAACACAGTAGAAAATATAAAGAACAGCTTGGTGCCAATTTTAATACAGAGTCTGACACTGTTTTTTGATACTTGACTGCTGACAACTTTTAAAGCTCAATTCCTCGCCTTCCCTTCCGCTCCATATTGGGGCAAGCTGGGGTTTTGTCGGTTTTGTTTTGTTTTTTAAAAAAGCCCGACTGTTTTCTACTTTGTCATCAGCAAGAGATTCAACACATAAGCACCACCTACACTTGGAAACCTTCGCACAGGCCTCACCTCTACCTACGACAAATGTCTCAAGCCAGTCACCTCTCCTCATTCTCTCAAGTTATTACAAACTTGCTTAGGAGACTTGTACTCCACAGAATATCTCATTATGTAAATAATAACATTTTCATACCCATTGGGGCATGTGTGTGTGTATGCACGCACCAAACACTGGCCTCTGAAGGGTGTCTACATCAGTAATTTTGAGATCTGATAAAGGGAAAAATTTATTAGAGGACATAAATTTTTAATGCCCAATTAAGAGAAAATAAACTAGAGATCTTTATATCTATTAAATAAACTGAATTTGTTGTTAAAAAGTTTCCACGCACACATTCACAATTTTCAAATCCAGATGGCTTCACTGGTAAACCTATAAACCATTTAAAAACTGATACTGATACTATCACTAACAAAATTTCTATACAAACACTCCCAGAAAATAAAAGAGGAAGAAACAGTTGTCAACTTATTGTATTAGTCCAGTATTATTATGATTAAAAACCACACAGAAGAGACAACATAAGAACATTATAGACTGATATCCCTCATGAAGATTAGAAATAAATATCATTAACATATTTTAACAAATAAAATCCAGCAATATTTAAGAAGGCAACTGAAAGTTAACTTGGGAGTACAAAGTTGCTTCAAGATTTGAAAACCAGTATGTGGCTCACAACAAAATTCTGAAAAGGAAAACAATAGGATCACTAAAGAGAAGCAACTGACAAAATTAAACATCCGTTCAGGATAAAAACTTAGCAAACTAGGAATAGAACTTCCTCAATCTAATAAAGGGAGTTATAGAAATCCTACAGCTAACATCATTCTTAATAGTGAAACTTAGAAAACATTATTTATAATGACACCAAAAGCAAAATAGTCAAAAATAAGTGTGACAAATGCTTTATAGCATGTTTTATAAAATATGTTTAATAAAACACATCTAATTACATTTATTTTTAACTTTCTGGGGTGAAGCTTTCTATTTCTGGATAAAATATTTTACATGTATATGCATTTATCAAACTCATCAAATTGTGCACTTAAGATTCGTGTATATCATCATAGGTAAATTTTATGGGGGAAAAACTCCCATAAACAAAAATTAAACTCCAGTGATTAGGTTTTCTTTATATGCTGGTACTGTTTGCAATTTGGAAGCTACTCTCCATATATTACAGGAATGAACAAATGAATGACTGTATTGAGAATTATGAAAGTTAAGTTTCCCACCGCTGAATAAAGGAGTTACAAATATAGAAAGACAAAGACTAGAATTTATTCTGTGGTATTTTATTGTAATGGAATTGGATTTGTCAGTATGAAACTGTATTTCTGATTCCATTTAAAACTTTGTCATTGTCTATTCTTTCCCATTTTTTGCCTCCTCCTCCTTCTTCCTCTCTCTGCAGGTGTATTACACACAAACACACACACACACCTCAACACATACGCATATTTCCTAGCTCTGTCTGTTCAGAAGGCCAATAACCCATTGTAACACCAAAGCAATGAAGCAGTGAGTACATCTAGCACCTATATCTTGGTTTGTAAATACCATTGCCCAGTTAAAGAAGCTCAGCCTTCCTGGAGAATACACGTATTGAGAATCTAATCATGAGGAAATAGCCATACCCAAAATGAGGAACGTTCTATTAAATAAATACCCATTCTCCTTCAAAATGGCAATGTTCATAAAGTTGTTTTTTTTAAGTTTGGAGAGTGTTTTGGGTTGAAGGAGCCTAGCAAAATGCAATTGTAATAATGGATTCAATTCAGCATGAGAAAATAAAATTACCTACAAAGCACTACACTGAGATAACTGAAAAAAAATTGTCTGTGACTTGACTAATGGTAATGTGTCTATGTTTAATTTTCCAATTTTGAAAACTGTACTGTGGTTATGTAAGGTAATGTTCTTGTTCTTAAGAAACATACTGAAGTGGCCAGGTGCCATGGCTCACGCCTGTAATCCCAGCACTTTGGGAGGCCAAAGCAGGTGGATCACCTGAGGTCAAGCGTTTGAGACCAGCCTGACCAACATAGTGAAACCCCATCTCTACTAAAAATACAAAATTACCAGGGTGTGGTGGCACATGCCTGTAATCCCAGCTACTCAGGAGGCTGAGGCAGGAGAATGGCTTGAACCCAGGAGGTGGAAGTTGCTGTGAGCCGAGATCGCACCATTGCACTCCAGCCTGAGCAACAAGGGTGAAACTCTGTCTCAAAAAAGAAAGAAAGAAGGAAAGAAATACACCGAAGTATTTAGGAATAAAAGGCCCAATGTCTCTATATTACTCTGAAGAGGTTCAGAAAATATGGATATATAAATAAACAGTAAGAGAATAATAAATCAATGGGACAAAATATAAACAATTGATGAATTTGAATAAAAAGATAAGGGAGTTCCTAACATGATTCTTACAAGATGTCTGAAAGTTTAAAACTATTGCAAAATTAAAATTTGCATATATATATATAAATCTATGGTGCCGAGATTACATTTTACAGTAATAATCATATGGAGATAAAGAAAACAGAAAGATTTAGGTGTTATTTCCATTAAAAAACAATGGGTAGATAAGATGAAAGGTCGACAACTCAGACAAATCCGGCTTTCGCATTCTGCTTCATCGCTGCAGAAAGTAAACCAGAACAGAAGGCCAGAATTTTGTTTCCTGACTGTAAACCTTCGTCACTTGTCTTTTTTTCTGATTTGCTTTCCAGTCTCTCATGTCCGGAATTCTCTAAATCATTGGTTCCAACTTGATCACTCTCCACAAACGGCCTCAGCATTAAAGAATGACCTCTTTTTATAAAACTTCAGCAGAAGGTAATCAAATACAGTATTTATCATAGCAAAACAGTGGGAACATGGGAAAATGCCTTTCCAGCTGGTTCTCATGTTTTCCTGAGCACCTTTGGATATTGCAGCCTAAATAATTTTAGAAAAAATTCTCAGCTCAAATTAGTAAGTAGATGGCTGAAAGCTTATTTTATTTGCAAGGAGACACTATAATTGGACTTTGAGAAAGGGAAAAAAAGGCATGATTATATTGCTGTGGTGTTGAATTGCAGAGAAGAGGGATGGACTTAAATTTATAATGTGGGTTGAACTTTTCCCATTTGTAGAGACCTCGATTGTGGAAATAAAAAGGTTGTATGTAGTTTTTGTTTACTTCTCTCACCAATTCTGGGTTCTCCAATCCCAAATAATTTTTTTCCCAAAGCTGTAATTACTGAGATTACAAATAATGTGAAGCATTGCAGCTGGTCCCTGGTCCTGGCATAATTCCAACACATAATCACCTGTCGTGTGCACTAATTCCTGCCATGATTAAGCCTCTTTATTCGCAGTAGGGTCTGACAGCTCTATTGTTTGAAATGTCACCCATTAATAGAACAGGCATGGGCTTGTCTGCACTTGAACTAGTTTCCTTGCATATTTACTATGTCAGCTTCAGCTAAGCTGTTGTACTGTGTATGTGATGAGTGATCACTTTTCCTGAAGCCTGATATTGTCAATAAAAGACTAATGATATGTGAGACCACAGCTTAGTTCGATATAAACATGGATTCGAACAAAGCCTTCTAGAAAACATTGGAAAGAGAATTTAATGAGCTCCATACTAGAGGAGTAGACACAGAATTGTTTTGGTGTCTTTTAAGACAAAAGGGCCACACTTACACGTGACAATAATAACGTTTTTCCTTGTTGTGGGAAAACAAGCTTCTGGATGAATCTGAAAAATTCCTATTTGAAAATATATGTACAATATATCTTTTTTTTCTAAAACTAAGCTCTAAATACTAGCTAAATGGGACAAATCTTAAATGTGAAACTGCTTACAGGAATACAAAGCCTACCTTCTATAGGTGACTTTGAAAATGGTAAGTTACAACCACTAATTTTGTTGTTTGAACTAAAAATTTTGTGCAATTCGAAAAGGTTCCATTGAGAAAAATTGGCACAGTCCTAAATTGACCCAAATGGAGATGCCAGAAGGAATAAGGAAGGCTTTGTGTTAAGTTCTATCTCCCAAAGATATCTTATTCAATGCTTAAGTTTGATCACCCAGCTATACCTTATTCAAATTCATGCATGCTTTGCTAATATCTTTCACCTGCTACTGTTAGCATTTGTGGTTGCAGCAAGATTCCTACAGTTCTTAATCAAATAGCAGCCTCCTTCTGTTTCTGTAACCCACAAAGACCTTGTGATCACGTCTGCACTCATTTCCATTGTCTACTGTCTGCCTAAAGTTTCATCACAGACCACAGCAAATTACAGTGATTGTGCAGAGGGTCGTCCGAGAAGAATTTCTTTCTCAGATTTATCTGATCCACCAGCTGCAAATGTCAATGATAGATAGATGGTATCGACCTCCCAACTCCTACATTTTCAGCATGTACCCAGAGGGAGGGCCCTTCTGATTCCTGTCTCAAGACCTTCACTCACATATATTATCACCAAGTCCTAGTCCTTCCCTTACAAACATTAAAGATTTTATTCCTAATGGATCAAAGAGCTTGAAAGGCCAGTCAAAAAGCTATCACCTCTACCAATAAGAGGTAAAGATACACATTTTTAAAAAAACGCCTTGTCCCTCGGTCAACCTCTCACTGATCTAGAGGCAAAAAACAGACAGAGTCTTTAGGAGGTATAAACAGAGAAGAATTGATACTTTGGGAAAAAGATTCTAAGAGTGGAGGATTCTAAATATAGTTTCAGAATTCTGCCTTTCTCTCAGCACATTATAAAGCCATTTGACATGTTGTTTGTGCTTTCATTCCAAGAAGCACGTAGATGAATGGGCGTAGAGAGAGCCAGGCATCAAGCCAATGCATTGTGTAGGGGCTCTGTCCTGGGCAAATTTTTCCCTTTCCCTCCTCCTCTTTCCCTAAATCCCCACATGCTGCCAATAAACAACTCTAGCCAGGACAGAGAAATTTCACCACTTGTAAAATTAGGCAAATATGTAGATAGCAGAGCAAATTGTTACTTACACAGTGCCATGTTTCTAAAAATAAAAACAGTAACAATTACCCTTGAAACTGCTTGTTAAAATGTCTAAAACTCTTTCAAAAATAATAGTTAGAAATGCTATTGAATCGTCAATTATTTTCTTAAAGCCACCTGTTAATTGCCATAAAACCTCCCCCATAGATATAGTTATTCAGTGTGTTACAGATGTAATTCGCCTTTACACAATTTCTGAAAAAATACACACAAATCGAATTTTGTAAATTGTAAAACATTTTAAATATGTGTGGAAAGTTTTCTATCTGAAAAAAACCCAGAGTCCATTTGAGAGGGAGACCGAGAATTTAATATTATAAATGAAAATTGCCTAAAATAAATAATTTATTCTACTTTATTGGCTCAGTGTTTTTAATATCCCTACTCTTCAGAATTTCTTAAAGCTAGTTATATCTATACGGAATAGCATAAGTTTATGAGGATGCTTGTATATATTACATACACGTATAATGGTTGCTTATTAGAATCTCATAATAAAGTACAACAATATTTTCCAAGTCAGGTCATATTTCGCCACAGAAAGCAACTAAATATGCCGCATGTGCCTGTTAGAAAAGTCTGATACAGCTTTAGGCAGTATAATCATCTTCAAAAGCGTGGGATCTGGAGTTAGGCAAAGATATGTTTGATTCCTGTCACTTTCAGTAGACTTGGGAAACTTGTTTATACATTCTAAGACTCAGTTTCCTCAACTGCAACGTGGGGAATAATAGTAGTTCTATGTTCAGAAATTCATGGCATATAAAAACACTTTGCATAGGGCAAATTGATAGGACTGTAACGATACAGTGTCAGTCGGTTCTGGCTGAGAGAAGGCTGTATAACAGCTTCTAAATCTCAGGGACTTGCAAAAACAAAGGGCATTTGTTGCTTAAGTTCCATATCAGGAGCTGGTTGGCTGCAACTCTGTGGTTCTGAGGCTGTGTTGCAGGAAGCAGGTGGATGATAAGGCTGCTCTGTCTGCTGATTCCTGGAGTCAGGCTGAAGCAATGGCCCCTATTTGATATGTGTTGTCCTCATGAAGGAGGGCAGAAATACAAGAATAGCGGTGGAAATGCATGGTGCCTCTTGAAGATTCTGCTCAAACTGCTACCCCATCATTTCTCACATTACATTTGACCCACATGCGTCATATGGCTAAGCTCAAAGTCAATGGAGCAGGGATATGCACTCCCTATCAGAAAGAAGGCAAGTCATATGACAAAGCGTATGCATAGATCTTTTATTTATCCATACACATCATCCATATATAAAGGAAGAAGTGAAGAATTGTTACAGTAATACAATTTAATACAGATACCAAGCGACTAGAACAGCTCTATGTAGTTGGCAATTAAAGAGGGAAATTTGCTAAAAGACCATATTGGGGCATCCCATATGATCAAAGAAAAGGACAGGGCATACAATCCAACTGAACCATGGACAGGGCAAACACATATATGGACTTCAAGAACGATGAGAAACAAAGTTTTGACACAGCTAGAACTCTGTATCTCTCTCACACCTACTAGTGTTGGCTTCATATTTTTTCTCCTGCTGAAGAAGATTGGATTCCATCATGAGACAGAAAACATGGCTGCCTTCGGTCACCCCATCTCTCACTCTGTGGCTCTCCCCACAGGAGAGTAATTCCCCCCGCTTTGCAAGCGCTGGTTACAAAATTTCTGGAGGAGAATACTGATTGAATCAGATGTCTCTGTTAGGTCCAACCTGAATCAGATGTCCCATCAACTACTTAGCTGAGCTGGGGTCATTGTCCACAGGAGCACATGATAGAAAGAACTGGCTGGGAAGAAAACAAGTGGCCAGTACATCAGGACATAGTACATGTATGTGTTCAAGAGTTAGAAATTATTTCTAGAGCTGGTACTATTTTACCTTATACATTTTACATATATTTTTATGTAGCACAACTGCTCTATAGGGAACATTTCAGTGATACAAGTTTAAGTTTCCATATATAATTTTGATTGGCCTTTGGAGCCTGAACTGACTAATTGAGAAGCAGCCTGGCTTCATGGAAAGAATACCCAATGGGCAGGCAGGGAGGAGATTTTAGCAAACAGTGCTGGTTCTGCACTAACTTGATGGGTTACTATGAGTACATTGCCCGAACTTGCTAATCTCTTACTTCCTCTGGCATGAAGTCCAAATTATCTAGCCCCACCATATTTTGTAAATTGCAGAACATTTTAAATATGCATGCACTATCTTTACAGACTTACTGTCTTCTTTCTTCACCTACCTCCCCGATCTCAAGTATTATGTTCCAGTCTCAACTGTACCTCTTAGTCCTAGACAATAAATATTTGTCTGTCAGTCCTTTTGTTGGTTTCTCTAGATTTTTATACCTGGCTTCATTCCAAAAGGAGGCAGTAGATGTCTGAACAGGGACTTGCTTCTGCAGAAAATCAGGTCAGGATCCAAGTCTGTGTTTGCAGTTGTGTCTCTGTCCAGCTGCTTGACCTTGGCCTTGGCTTTGGACCCTTAGTGTCTAGACTGCTGTCTGAGTCTTCAGCTCCTTTCAACCACTCTAGTGCTTCCTGTGTTTCTCAGTCTCCTCTCGGTCCTATAGTCATGCTTGAAGGTAGGTGGGAAAGAGAGAGGGGGAAGTTCCTAAAATGAAACACATATTGGACCTAAGCAGAGGGTCAGTTAAAAGTGAAGACTTGGCTGGGCATGGTGGCTCACACCTGTAATCCCAGCACTTTCACACCTGTAATCCCAGCACCTGTAATCCCTCCCACAGAGGTGGGAGGATCATTTGGGCCTGGACAACATGGTGAGACTCCATCTTTTCATAATATAAAAAATAATTAGCAGGGCATGGTGGCATATACCTATGGTCCCAGCTAGTCAGGAGACTGAGGCAGGAGGATTGTTTGAGCTCAGGTGGTTGAGGCTGCACTGAGCCATGATTGTACCACTACACTCCAGCCTGGGCAACAGAGCACAACCCTGTCTCAATATATATATAGTGAAGGCATGGAAGAAGATTGCCTGGTACCAAGTCTTGGTGTAACCAATTATCATCTATGTGGACTGGTTCAAGTTGTTTACCAGGCTGTCAATGTCTTCATCTGTAAATAGGAATAATGATTCTTGTGAAGGTTAAATGAGTAAATACAAAGTGCTAGACCAGTAATAGCAAATGCTCAGTAAATGTTAAAGCTATTTTTAATTGGTCTAGGTTGATGTATACTGAAAGTGTGTATGTATAAATTACATATAGCATGCATACATTATGTACGCACATACAAAACACACACACACACGAAAGAATCGTCCTTCTTTCACAAAGGAGAAGGATCACCATAAGATAACTTTGTGCTTGTATTACTACAGAATTTCCTGGGCCACAGTTCATCTTTCCAGCAGCAAACAGGACATAAAAGGCACATATAGACGACTATTCTGCTGTTGTTACAGATGGCTTCTCTACAGTCCTCCAGTAGCACCTTCTGGGTTCATCTTGAAGTATGTTCAATGCCATTCTCTTGGCTGTGCAGTGACTTGAGGAGAATTTATGAGTCTACAAAACTACTCTCTGATTTGGTGCATCATGGTGAGGAGACCAGAAGAAGAGCCCTGGAGTTTCATCCTCTCCTTCACAACCTTCACACTCACCTTCAGACGAACTAGCTTAAGCCTGCCACAGAATTTTCAAATGACGATCTATTTGACTCCACTGAAGTAATTTTGAAATGATTATTTTTAACTAAGTACATAAGCAGTAGGTAAACATGGAAATTTCTGAGGTTGTTATAGGAAGTGAGTGTTTTAAATTCCCGACTTCTCATTTAGACAAAGCTCTGTTTCAATGGCATTCTCTAAGAAAAAAAAAATAGTTTTTCAGTGGCAAAGATCACATATTAAATCAATTTCTGCAGCCATGCATCTTCATATTACTTGATGACAATGTCAGTGGTCATTCCAAATTATCCACATACTTTATATTTCAGATGTTGAAATACAGAAATTGCCATAAATAAGACAGAACACAGAAGGTAGCTGTGTACCATTTTACTATGTACATGGGCTTCAGAGTAATTCCAAAATGGGTATAAATCCTGGAGCTTAGACTTAAAATTATCTTTACTTACTTTTGGGAAAAGATATGTTTTTCCAATTTTGACTATTTCTTAACATTTTTGGAAAATTTTAGGGTACTTCAAATAGGATGATACAATAAATATCTGTATGCCATACTATGATGAGCATCTCTTAAACATATGAATAGTTTTTACTCAATCATAATGCAGATACTCTCTCACCCCCTATTGAATTTTCTATAGTAAAATTCACTCTTTTTGGTGTATAGTTCTATGAGTTTTCACAAACACGTAAATTTTTGTAACCACCACATAGGACAGTTACACCATTATTAAAAAATTCATCTTACCACCCCATTGTAGTGAAAACCCTCTCTCTAATTGCTACTGACCTGTTCTGCATCTCTATAATTTTGCCTTTGCAAACATCTTGTATACTCTTTTTTTTTTTTTTTATTGAGACGGACTTTTGCTCTTGTTACCCAGGCTGGAGTGCAATGGCACGATCTCGGCTCACTGCAACCTCCACCTCCTGGGATCAGGCAATTCTCCTGCCTCAGCCTCCTGAATAGCTGGGATTACAGGCATGCGCCACCATGCCCAGCTAATTTTTTGTATTTTTAGTAGAGACGGGTTTCACCATGTTGAGCAGGATGGTCTCGATCTCTTGACCTCATGATCCACCCGCCTCGGCCTCCCAAAGTGCTGGGATTACAGGCTTGAGCCACCGCGCCCGGCCCATGTTGTATATTTTTGAGTGTATTACATTGATTGGGTCTACTGCAATTTGTTTATCCACAGACCAGCTGAAGGACATTTAGACTGTTTCCAGTTTGGGGGGATTATAAGTAAATCCTCACATACAGATATTTATGTGAATATTTTCATTTATTTATGCATCTTGCTTTTGGCGTCATGTCTAAGAACACTTTGTCTAATGAAAGGTCACAAAGATTTCTCCCTCCATTGTCTTCTAAAAGTTTTATAGTTTGAGATTTTGCATTAGGTCTATGATTCATTTTGAGTTAATTTTGTATAAGCTCCAGGATATAATTCTAGGTTACTTTAATGCCTAAGAATAGGATTGCTGAATCAAGATAAGTATATATTCGATTTCATAAGAAATGCCCAAACTATTTTCCATAGCAGCTATACCATTTTGCATTCCTCCCAGAAATTTACTAGTTTGCCAGTTACCCTGCCCACTCACCAGCATTTATGTTGTCACTATTTATTATTGTAGCTATTTTTGTATGTGTGTAGTGCTACATCATTGTGGTTTTAATTTGCAAGTTACCGAGAATTAAATAACATTGAAGATATTTTGTGTGCTTATTTGCCTACCCTACATTTTCTCTGGTGAACTGTCTTTTTAAATCATTTGTTCATTTCTTTAATGAACTAGACTTTTTCATATTGATGAGTTTCGAAAGTCCTTTATATATTCTGGATATGCATGCTTTGTCAGATATGTGATTTAGTTACATTTTCCCCCAGTCTGTAACCTGTCTCTTTCATTCTCTTAAGAGTGTCTTTCACAGAGCCAAGGACTTTCATTTGAATGTCAAGTTTTTCTTTCATGCATCCTGCTTATGGTGTCATATCTAAGAACATTTTGTCTAATCCAAGATCACAAAAGTTTCTCCCTCTACTGTCTTCTGAAAGTTTTATAGTTTTACATTTTGCATTTAGGGCTATGATTCATTTTGAGTTAATTTTTGTATTAGCTCCAGGATATAATTCTAGGTTACTTTTATGCCTATGGATGTTCAATTGTTTTGGCATGATTTGTTGGAAAATCTTTTTCTGGTGAAATGCCTTGGCACCCTTGCAAAAATCAATTAACCACATTTGCGTGGATATATCTTTGGACTCTTTATTCTGCTCTATTGCTCTGTCTCCCCTTTCACCAAACCATGTTATTTTGATTACTATAGCTTTAGAATACATCTTGAAATAGGGCAGCATGTATCCTTCAACTTGATTGTTATTTGTCAAAATTGTTTCGGTTATTCCAATACCTTTGGCTTTCTAAATAAATTTTAGACTCAGTTTGTAAATATGTCCAGGGAATCCTTTTGGGATTCTGACTGGAGTTACATTGAATCGATAGACCATTTGGGGGAAACCTGGCATGCTAACATTGTTTGTTTCAATACACAAACATGTTATATCTCTTCATTTATTTAGATTTTCATCTGTCTCTTTCATCAGTACTTTGCAGTTTTCAGGATATAAATGCAGTATATATTTTGTTAGATTTATACCTAAATGTTACTTTTTTTATAAAATTGTAAATAATACTTTTTCAAATTTGATTTTCAGTTATTCCAGCTAATGTGTAGAAACACGATTGTTATTGCATAATTACCTTATATTCTGTGACCTGCTCAACTCAATTATTCGTTTTGAGAGGTTTTTCTAGACTCCATGGGATCTTCTTTGTAGACAATCATGTCTACATGATTGGATATTTAGATGTCCAATCTAATGCATACAGTTTTGTTTCTTCCTTCCCAATTTATATGCGTTTGACTTATTTTTCTTGCTTTGTTTCACTGGCTGGGACTTCCAGGTGATGTGAACAAAAACAGTGGGAGAAAACATCCTGGCCTTGCTCCTGGTCTGAGGAAGACAACACCTGGTCAATCCTCACTCCCCATTGGAGAATGTTACTCTAGATGACAGGAAATCATCCCGGAAAATTCTAGCTTGCCTCCTATCTGTGGTGGTTCCAATTTCCCTTCAGTTTTCAAAGCCTTTACTATGCTATTTGGGTCTTCTCAGGACATGCACCAAATAAAGGGTTAGCCTGGGACTCAGGCAATGGTTTCTATGGAGTTCAGTTCTTGAACTCATTGCTATGTGGTGAGATAGCAATTTCAAGGGTTTTCTTCACCCATTTATAGGTGATATGGAAATTTTAAACTACCATGAGGTCCTTTACAGAGAAAGTTTCACTTCATGATCTTTTGCACATTGGAGTCTGAGCCTGTACATTTTGAGCTTCCTCTCTCACCCCGGTGCACAGGCAGTTGCAACACAATGTGTTAGGGTGCCCCGAGGAATTGCCAAGTCTTCTGAGAAGATCTGAGCTGAGAGTGGTAAGGGCAGGCATCGGCGACCCGTGAAGAGTGCTGGGAAAGGGGAGGGTTCCATAGGCCTAAGTTCAAGTCTTTCAGTTGAATGAAAGATACAGAGGGGAAATGATGTGTCTGCAGAACTTCAAGTGTACTGTTAGAGCTGGAATTTTCAGTAAAAGGTGGAAAACAGAAATGACGGTAGAAGTCAGTGGGAGGTGGGCCATGATGGAATATGTACCCAGTTCTAATTAAATGAATTCAACATACTCCCCCATAAAAATATAACAGGATTAGTCTGGGAACAGTGGCTCACCCTCATAATCTCAGCACTTTGGGAGGCCAAGGCAGGTGGATCACAAGGTCAAAGCTCAAGACCAGCCTGGCCAACCTGGTGAAACCTCATCTCTACTAAAAATACGGAAATTAGCCACCTGTAATCCCAGATACTCGAGAGTCTGAGGCAGGAGAATTGCTTGAACAGAGAAGGCGAGGTTGCAGTGAGCTGAGATCACGCCACTGCACTCCAGCCTGGGCGACAGAGTACATATCAAAAAACCAAAAAACAAAAAAAAAATACAACAGGATTGTTCTGGGACTAGAAAAGCTGGTCCTAAAATTAATGAAAACTATCAAGCATAAAAACCAGAGCGTTTCTAAAAAGCAAGAGTAATAAGGGATCATTTATTATAACGTATTATAAATTTATATCATAGTTCTCTAACACAATGAAAAATAGTATGGAAGTGGTACGTAGAGTAATTTAGTATACAATGAAAGTAGCATTTCAAATCAATGAGAGGATTAATAATTCAGCTTGTGAGTTCATGGTGTTGGAACATCTGGAAGAGACAATAGAGTTGGATCCATACCACACAACCAATGCCAAAATAATGCCACGATTTCAGATGAGCAGGTTTAAAGACATTTAAAATAAAACCTTTAAAATTCTAGAAGTCATAAAATTTTAAAAATACTAAAAATCTCACACTAAGGAGAACCTTTCTGTCTGATTCACAACTCAGAAACCAAGACTTAAACTTGATGATGTAAAACTATTTGCCATAGAGAAAAATGTCACAAGACAGTCAAGGCATTGACAAATGAAACAAAAATGAACAAACAAAAATTCTTTGCACGAGGAGCTAATTTCTTTAATTTATAAAGAGAAAGAACGATGTAATGACCATAATAAGATGTAGTTCACCAAAAAGCAAGTATGAATGGTCTTAGACATGTAATAGTATGTTCAACCATGCTTGTTGTAAGAGAAATGCAATGTAGAATTACCACAACATGGCTGGGCATGGTGGCTCACACCTGTAATCCAAGCACTTTGGGAGGTCAAGGTTGGTGGATCACCTGAGATCAGGAGTTTGAGACCAGCCTGGCCAACATGGCGAAACCCCATCTCTACTTAAAAAATACATAAATTAACCAGGCATGGTGGTGTGTACCTGTAGTCCCAGCTACTCAGGAGGCTAAGGCAGGAGAATCACTTGAACCCAGGAGGCAGAGGTGTAGTGAGATGAGATCGTGTCACTGTACTCCAGCCTGAGCAACAGAGTGAGACCCCATCTCAAAAAATAAAAATAAAAACAATTACCATGACACACGGGTTCTCACTTCTCAAGTGGTTCAGTGTGGGCACACACTGGCTTTTGCAGGGTGGAGATACATAATACACATATCCTCCTTGGCAGAGCCCAACCTTGGGAGGTGATGTTTCTTGAAGGCAATGGTTTTCAACCCTTAGCATCACTTGAGGACCTTTGAAGTTCCCAATGCCCAGGTGACAATCTGAATCTTGTCAGATGGGATCCGGTCATTAGTATTTTTTAGATCTCTATGTGATTTCCCTGTGAGGGAAGGGTGTCAATCTCTGCTGGAGAGCTGCTAAGAAGTTAGCCTGCAGATATACTCATTCATGTATAAAATAACATGGAAAAGAATAGTCTTTGAAGTGTAGATTGCTGTAGCAAGAACAGGCAACATAATTAACATCCATCAGTAAGAAATTGGCTAGATGTGTCAGTGGTTCCTCCAAATAATGGAATGTTGTGCAGACAGCAATTCTATATACACCGACTTAAAGCAATTGCCATAATGTACAGTATTTTTAAGTGAAAAAAAGTAAAGTGTAAAAAGTGTGACTAGCATTTGTTTACACATTTTTAAAGGACTCCAACATTTCCACATTAATTATATATTATAGTTTACTGCAATGGAATAATTATTATTTTTTTAAGACAGAATCTTGCTGTGTCACCCACACTGGAGTGCAGTGGTGTGATCTTGGCTCACTGCAACCTCTGCCTCCTGGGTTCAAATGATTCTTGTGCCTCAGCCTCTCAAATACCTGGGATTACAGGCATGCGCCACCACAGTTGGCTAATTTTCTTGTGTTTTTAGTAGAGACAGGGTTTCACCATGTTAGCCAGGCTGGTCTCAAACTTCTGGCCTCAAGTGATCTGCCCGCTGCAGCCTTCCAAAGTGCTGGGATTATACCACACTGGGCCATGCAATTGAATAGTTCTTACTTTACCTGAAATAAGTGCCGTCACCATGCAAGGCATGTGTATTACATTGAGAGAAGGTACAATTCTTATTCTTCATGATATTGCAGGGGCCAATATATACAAAAAATATACGTAGATATGTGAAGAGTGGACACTAATGTTTCCAAGTAAACATTTCTGGACAAACAGACTTCTTTTTTGGAAAGATTGTTTATTTGCTGATAAATTCCAGAGGAGCTAATTTGTAATCTGGGCAGGATGTGCTTATGAGCTCATATATTCATTTTCCTCTACCAAAAAAAAAAAAAGAAAAAGAAGAAAGAAAGGAAAAAACTGTCTATCATCTAGCATGCAATTCAGAGAATGGAAATTGGCACAGGAACTAATTACAGCTCACAAAGAAAAAAATCTGCTATTTTGATGAATATGTGTTTTCCTAGTGTTTTTGTTATTTCCGTTGGTAATTGCAGAAAATAGTTCAAGTGGTGACAATTGTTATGGTTCTCCACATATTCCTATTCTAAGTCATAAATAAAGCAGTCATCCTGGCAAATATTTTGGGATCCATCTGGGAAGAAGGAATGATGACAAATCCAGAAGATAAGCTTTTGTTGTTTCAGTGTCTCTTCTGTCTTAAATCATTTGTTAAATAAAAACTATGTTTTGATGTTCACGCTGAGACTCAAAAGTTCTGCTTATCCTTTCAGCTTTGAAAGAACAAAAATCTATACAGTTCTTAAATATCTATTTGGAAGACACACACACAAAAAAAGCTAGAAACACAAAAAAAGCTAGAAAATTCTGTACTCTAGGTTTGTTGGATGCAGGTTAGGATTAATTCAGAAAGTCTAGCCTACAGCCAGCTGTTGCTTTTCAGAGGGCATTAGAGACATTCTTTGGCAGACTGCATTTCGAAATTTCAAAAAAACAATGTATTCTAGAATATTATGTTCTCCCAGAGCTTACTGTTGCCCCATATGTTAGGATAAGGAGCCTGAGGAAGTCCACGGAATGTGAAAACAGAACTAATACATGAAAGGGAGATGTTTTAAAATAGCATGAAAGTGCCAGTATTTTGTAGATTTATAAGCATGACCTTCCAAATAAATTTCACCATTTATTCTGTAATGAGCTAAAATTCCTGCTAGCTACTGGCATGCACTTCAAATTTAAAACATATTTTTTCCATTCAACAAGTGTAATAAATGACACTTGGTGAGCCCTGAACCCCTTGACCAGTCACAGAGTCAACAAAATACTGTGTATTTTAAATGGAATAAGAATAGAACAAAATAGAAAAAAAAAATTTGCATTTGAAATTATTAGTATTTATCTTGAAGGCTGGTTCTTGAGATAGGAAAAAAATTAGTTAGAGTTAGTAAAACGTTATTAAGAAAATATAATCTATTTATTAAATTACAGGGATTTTGAAGTATCGTTTCCCCTTATTTTATATGGATTTCCTGTCCCTTGACAAGAGTGCATCACCATTGATCTCCTTATGTCCATCAGCTCTAGGTAAGCATGTTGGAAAAAGAGATTTTTCCTCAGGTAGCTGAGCACAAATTGGAAAGTAAGGGGGAGAATTAAAGAGTATGTATATTAACGTCTGAAGGAGATAAAACCTTCAGTGAAATAACTTGAGCTGACAACAGATAGAACGAAAACTAGAGGCATAAATAAATGAGAGTCCCTGAAGAGATAGGAGACTGGCGACCAGCGTGCAGGGCGCTGTCCAGGCCTGGGACACAGAGAAGACAGGGTGTCTGCTGGTGCTTGGTGAAACTGGGACCCAGCCACACTTCATATGATGTCACCAAGGCTGACCATAGAGCCTGGCATGTAGCAGGGGCTCATCCACATGTGTAGAATAAGTGAGTGAATAAATGAATGAAAAAATAAAGCCCGACCCCTCGGGGAGTCTCCTCTTCTCAGAGACAACATGGGGTGGCCAAAATCAGGCGACCCATCTCTGCCTCCTGTCTGTGTCAGGCTGATGGGATCTTAGGAATGTTAGTTGGGTCTCCACATTCCTCTAAAAAATGGAGGGGATCCTCTTCTATAAAATGGGGTGATGACAGCATCTCCTACCAAGGACTTTGGTGAAGGTTTCATGCACTACTAAGGCCAAAGCGATTTCGGTATTGCTTGGTACGTAGCAAGTTCTCAATACATGTTGCATCATTCATTCACTCATTCAAACATTACTTCCTGGAGGGCTACTGGGGCCCAGGCTCTTCTCTGGTCATACAACAACAGCCATGAACTTGACAAAGTCCTCTCAACCCTGAGCAGGTTCTGCCCTCACAAAGTTCACATTTCTGGCATGCATGCATTTTACCCTACAGCTTTTGGTTGTGAGAAATATCGAATCCTTTCTTTTTCGGAAACAAACAAAAGAAATCAAATCCAAGGCTCCATTCATCCAAGTACCAAGGCATTAAATCCCAGTTTCATCTGTCCCCTTGAATCTACAGGGCTAACATAACAAAGATAGGGTTCTTCTTGGTGCTGTGTGAAACTGAGACCCATCTGCCATTCTTCAAACGATATCACCAAGGTTTACCATAGAGTCTGGCACGCAGCAGAGGTCCATTAATATTTGCGGAACTTGGGAAAGAGGAACAGTGTCTCTGAGCACCGAGGTGCCCAGTGGACAGAACTGCAGGGTCCACTGAAAGATGGGCAGAGTTCCATGGGCCAGGATCACCAACCACCAACAGCAATGCCGGTCAAGCATCCCAAGGCTCAGATCATTACCCGCCACCTTTCCTTTTCTAGGGAGACGATAGTTGAGCTGAGGAAGGTAAGGGGTCTGCTATACAACAAAACAGAAGAGCAGTTCAGTTTGGGGCTTAGATACATGGTTCTAGCCCACTAAAAACAATTGGGGGCTTCCGGGAAGTGCAGACTGGTTAAAACTTATTATGTGACTTTTGTGCTAACATGAAGCATCATCAACCTTTTCCCAAACACGTTCTCATCCAACTCACGGCAACATTGTTCCCGGCAGCAGGAATAAGAAGCAGAAGTTCCCAAAGAGAGAGCAAGATTGGCAAACAGAAAGCTACAAGCCCCGGGAGACTGGAGCAGAGCCCGCACAGGCACAAAGATTGAGATGGGTTCAGAGAAGCTGCTGTGGAAGGAGACACCCAACAGGGCAGGAACAGGCTCCATCCCGCTTTGTCTCTGCCCGCAATGGGCCTTTTCTCCTTAGCTCCTCTCTGGCTAAATGGTAGAGGTCAATGGGACCCAGAAAAGCAGGGCTGGAAGGTGCTCCACCCTACCAGGGCCTGGGCTCCCCTGGGCAGGTTCTTTAGAATATGGTTCAGCCTTTGGGCTGTGCACGTTTTCACAGTCTTGCTTCTCTACCCATGAGGCTCTCAGGATACTTTTCAAGGTTTATCTTAGCACTTGAATATGGGAGATAGAGGCAAAGAAGGCAACTTTCCCAAGATGATTCTGCGAGAATTGACCTCCAATCCATTTGGGGTTGCAAAAGAATGCTTGAATCAAGCACGGTTAATAGTTTATCTTCCTATATGTAATTTTTCTCTTCACATTTTACATAGTCTTGATCATAGACAATAAGCTATTATTGTATTTGGCTAGAAGGACTTTACTGTAAACATCTTTCCAAGGAGCAAACCTGAGTGGCTAACTGACCCTTTCGTTATCATAAGTGACATGACTTGGTAGCCAAGGAAACAGATCAACAGTTGCCATCAGTTGATAATTAGTGTGGCAACACCGACTTTTTCATTAGAGGTAAGTTTTCTCACTATAGGCAGACATCAAGTTAAGCTTGGATCTCAGCTTCCACATTCCTTATTCCCTCACAGCCACTTGTAAACCTGGCCTTGCCTTGGACCATCATGCTGATGCAGCCCAGAAGCAGACCCTGCCTGCATCTGGAGTCCAAACATCCCCAGGGTAGGGACTTCTGGCCATGCTTTGGGCGGCTTCCTCCCAGAGACCTCAGGTGGCTACTACCTCCACATGGCCTGTCTGAGGGCAGGTGACTTGCTTCTCCTCTGTCTTTCTGCTCTCCTCCCCAGTGATCACCTCTAGTCTCTCCAACTGGTATTAACGTCATTTATTCAGCATGGATTAAGCACCTACTGTGTGTGGTCAGTTGTTAGTTGTGAGGATTCAGCAACAAGCAAATCAGAGCCCTGCCTTCATGAGGAGTACAATCTGCCAGGGATGACGACTGAACATGACAAACACGATGACTGTCATAAAATGAGGCCCCAGGGTACAAAGAGAGCTCATCTAGACCAGGAGTGGGGTTTAGCTGAAGCTGTCCGACCGACTTTGAGCTGACACTGTCCTTTGCACACCAGATTAGAATTTGCACACCTGTAGCTGGATCCGTGTTTCCAACTTCCGTCTGTCCTCATGGTTTCCTGTGAGGTCTGGCCTTTCCCTTCCCACTCCACATAGCAAAAAAAATCATAGACCATTCTCATATCAGGATTCCCCACTTGTAATATATTATCCATCTAGATTGAAAAATATTTTTTCCGCTTTTTTCCCTTTAACTCACACCTTTCCAAGAACACATATATTTTACAATTTATTATATTTTAGAAGTGAGCACTGCATGAATGTGTCATCCTAACAGCAAAGTAACACAGAGGTTTACCCAAGCATAAAATAAATTGTGAAAGAACATGTGTGGGAATATATTACTAGATGACTCTGTTAATTCCATTTTTAAGATGTGGTTTGCCCATCTGAACTATGTTTCAGCAGGAGTCCATTTGTGGGCTTCTGAGATGCACTTAAGAATCATGGAGCTTCTCCTTTCCCCCACTGAGCTCTCCGTGGGCTGAGCTAACTGAGGAGAGTGTAAATTTCTAGAGGGTGGCAGTTCCCTCTGTGGCTTGGAAACG
The DNA here is from genome assembly GCF_049354715.1 of Callithrix jacchus. Lineage (NCBI taxonomy): Eukaryota > Metazoa > Chordata > Mammalia > Primates > Cebidae > Callithrix > Callithrix jacchus. The sequence continues at coordinate 14,561,216 of NC_133517.1, forward strand.
TCTGTAGCTGTGTGCTAGCCATGTGAAGCCATGAGGAGGGGGTGTCCCTGCAAATCCCAAAATGCTTCTGCCAGGGGGAGAGGGGATCACCATGGGGTGGGCTTGGACAGGGGCAGGATGGGAGCAGAGGATGAGAGGAGAGTCTCATGTGACAATGTCAAATTATAGTTTTGGCTTTTGGCCAAAGACAAGAAGACTGATTATATTGCATATTTTAGGATTCTTTTTTTTATTCCATTGAAATGAGGAGGCAAAAAGCTTCTCTTTGTCATAAGAAATCAATTTCCTAGCTGCCATTTCTGCTTAGTGCAATGTTTTTCTGTTATATCCTTTAAAATGCCATTTGTTCGTGTGATTACAGAACGAATTCCAATCCATGCTTAATTCTTTAAAAATCATCTTTTGCATTTAAAGGGTATAAAAAAGCATATGGATGAGCATATTAATCACAGCTACTATTTCCAGGGCCTGAGTGTAAAGAAGCATTTATGTTAATGGTGTGTGTGGCTAAGCATAGGAGTTAAGAAATATTCCCAATTACCAAATTTATGTATTCTGCTGAAACAAGAATAAATTATCCTAACAGCACACCCCCTTCAGGTTGCCTCTCTGAGGTTAAATCTTTGTTGTTTTAATCAAGGTTACATTGGAATATATATTGCCCATCACAACACTGAGGCTATGATGGAATCAGCCAAAATGTTTAGCCACATTTTCTGGCTCTGCCTCTCAACTGCTGTGGGAAGTTTCAAATGCATCCAGGTGTGCTCTCTGGAGAATCAAACCTTACAAAAGTGTTCCTTATTCACTTGCAGTAAAAGTTTTTGCAATCAGTTCCTGAGTTGAAAATTGGCACTAGTTATTCATAGCATGCCATGCATCACACACACAGGCCACCAAATATTCAGCATGCCAAATATTGTGCAGGGGCAAATATGACAAGTCATGTCAGCACTGGGCTGGGAGAGGTATTGCACATCCTTTAGTGACCTGGGTCCTTGAAGAGTATTTTAGAGCCAAAGGAGGAGAAGTCTTGGGAATGATAAACCAGTCAGTGTCATGTATCAAACTGACATTAAACAGGATGAAACCACCTGTCTCAGATTTCTTATCTGCTTTTTTCCCTCCCCTGTGATAGGACAAACTCTTTCCATCACATGCAAAAAGGATGCTCAGATCAGTATACAGTTTCAAAAGATGAGGAAAGATTCCATTAACTGAAATACAATCATTGAAATAGGCAATTTATTTTAAAGCCAATTTTTTGAAATGTTGTAAACAACTAACATTTTTCTCTCCAGTTATAGTAATAGAAAAGTACTAAGTTCTTAGCATCAAGGGATGCCAGATCAAGGTTATAGGAACCTAAGAGTGGATCAGAATCTGGATATCAGTTTATGGTGGACCTCTGCTAGGTTTGAATTAGAGGTGCAAAAATTAGAAAAAGTTTCTGTGATAAAAGAGTGGCCTGTGGCATGCAAAGCTGATGTCTTGCCACATTACTACTTATTTCTTCCATTTATTGGAATAAAATGTTAATGAGCACAGACACCCAAACACAGAATTTCAAATTGCTAATTGGCGATTTTTGCTGGCACTGGGCTTATTGTCAGATGCAGAGAAGCAAGATGAATTTAAAGTTTTGGAAATACCACCAGTTGGGGATGTCATTGAATAGCACATCTGTGTCCCTGATTGATAGTAATCAGAAGAACAATATGTGAAGCAGCTTCACTGTGCATCAGTATCAGTCCCAGGAGATGCTAAACACCTTGCCAATATCATGTAGCAGTATCAATCCACTTGCATGGGTCCAGTGAGACAGAAAACTCACACCAGTTAAGTAGAGCAACTTTATTACTTACAGAAATCAGCAAGGGAAAACTGCCCCCAGTGGAGTGTGTGTGTGTGTGTGTGTGTGTGTGTGTGTGTGTGTGTGTGTTTTGGGGGCGGAGTTTTCATTCCTGTTGCCCAGGCTGGAGTGCATGTAACCTCCACCTCCTGGGTTTAAGTGATTCTCCTGCCTCAGCCTCCCGAGTAGCTGGGATTACAGGCACCAGCACCACGATGCCCAGCTAATTTTTTGTATTTTTGGTAGAGATGGGGTTTCACCATGTTGGCCACGCTGGTTTCAAACTCCTGACCTCAGTTGATCCACTCCCCCAGGCCTCCAAAAGTGCTGGGATTATAGGTGTGAGCCACTGTGCCCAGCCACTGTATGTGTCTTATGCTGCACTGCAGCTGAGGGACCCCAAAAGCATAATCTGATCTGGGTTTTATGCCCAGGAGCAACTAGACTTACTAGACAAATAAGCACCACAGGACAACATCCAGTTCTTAGGAATGGGAACAGAGGCTAGGTTATTCGTCTTTATCTCAGGATATGGCCTTTCCAGTACATTCTTGAGAGCTACAAGTGAAAAGAGGAGAGAGAGTTCAGTTGCCAAGACCATCGCGAGATTATCCTGCACAGGATAATAAACCAAGAGTTATTACTTAGTACTGACCCCCTGGTAGACAGGGATTCTGAACCTTGGCTAATTACCGCATCCTTTAGCCCACATTTGCAGGCACCTACTGTATGGTTTATCTGAATAAATTCCTGTAGCAACTGTGTTTGCGTGGGTCCTCCAGGAAGCAGACTCACAATGGGATTAGATCTATGAGAGACTTATGGGAAAACAGCTTTAAGAGAAAATGATAGGGGGAGCTGGGAGAGGCAGCAATGTGGGTCCAACTGCTGTGGACAAGATTGGGAGTAAAGGAACGTTGGGTGGGAAAAGCCTTAGACTACACTGCAATTTTAAGAAAGCCTATTAGGAGTCCTCGAGTCAAGGATGCCTGTCAAAGGCACCTACATCACCCAAGAACAAGCTGCCCTAGTATCCCTGCCATGTCCCATTACTGGCTGAAGGCAGCCTTGGGAAGCAGGGCCTTGGCACAGACACTGGGATGTGTCAGCACCACAGCTGGGCTGGCCCTCAGTCCAGGGAGCCTTCTGCAGTCAGAGACCCAAGGAGGCACTTCTCTATTTTATCAGTCTGGGTCCAATCAGGAAAGAGAATCCACATGGGGAATTAAGCAGGAGAAGTTCAATATAAAGAATCATTAAATGCTAATTGAAAAAAAGAGTGACTCTAAGTTACGAAGATACTCTGCATGGTACCCCAGAGCTTAGGGAAAATACAAAAGGAAGGACAGAGTTGAAAGAGCTGTGGGGTTCAGACCTTGCTGCAGAAAGCATAGTTCGGTCCTTGAATAGTGGGAGCAATTTGCTGGTTTGCCCTGACCAGGGCTGATATGCTGTGACCCAGCAAGCATAAAGCAGCTCTCTGAGCACAGGCAATTACCACCAGTGTGGGTGTTCAGAGAGAGGGCTGGCTCAGATGGAGCCACACACAGGCCTGCAGAAGGAATCAGGTGCAGTGTGGCAGGAGACCTTCAGGCCACTTATCTCCATGTTGGGAGGGCATGGGAAGGTGGACAGGCCAAGCTGAGATTCTGGCCATGAGACTCAGGTGGAGCTGCATGGATTCCTCACCCTCACCCTGCGGATGCACTGTGCCGAAAGGAGCTTTCCTCCAGCAGGATCCCTCCATGCACTGTCCTGAGGAAGGTGACCCTGGCCTCATTGTGAAGGAGAGATGTGAAGGAATGCCATTCATTGTAGCAGAGTGTGCCTGGAACTTAGGGCTGACAGGCAATGCCTGGATAATTGGAACACATGGTCACCTGGGGAACCCTATGAGGCTAGTACTTGTGTTGTCCCTTTGTATGAAGGAGAAACTGAGGCTTGGGAGAAGTAAATATTTAGCAAGTGGAGGAGCTGGAGTTCCAACCCTAAGTTTATGATTCCAGAATTCATGTCTTACCCACCATGCTACATTAGTAAGACTCATCACAGAAGATGCCAGGATCCTTTCTAAATCTCCTATTCATAATGTAAGCCTGGGATTTGTCAGCATACCATCAAAATAATTTTAATATTTATAGGCTTGAGAATACATTTTCCCTATATCCTGTAATTGTTTGGCTCTGCCAAGAGTGGAAGGACAGATTTTTAACCAAATGTCAAGCAATAAACCTGCCTCATATAAAAGGATCAATGACAAAGTAGTGGGGACTGTATCCATGAGGAACCATTACAGGCCCTGTGGTCATTTCGCCTCAGGGAGAAACTGAAAAGGCGTGATGATTCTGGCATTCAGTCTGCGAAGATTTTCTCAATTGAGAGACTCAACAGCGTCTCTCCTTTTCCCCTAAGGGCTGAATGTGAGGAAATGAGCTTGCATTAAAACCAGATAGATTGGCTCAAGCCTGCCTGTAGTCCTAGCACTTTGGGAGGCTGAGACGGGTGGATCATGAGGTCAGTAGATCGAAACCATCCTGCTCAATATGGTGAAACCCCGTCTCTACTAAAAAAATACAAACAATTAGCTGGGCATGGTGGTGCGTGCCTGTAATCCCAGCTGCTCAGGAGGCTGAGGTAGGAGAATTGCCTGAACCCAGGAGGCGGAGGTTGCGGTGAGCCGAGATTGCGCCATTGCACTCCAGCTTGGGTAACAAGACCAAAACTCCATCTCAAAAAAAAAGAACAAACAAACAAACAAAAAAACAGATAGATTTCTGCCTCTTATAAGGAAGAACTTCTTAACCATTATGATGATGAAACACTAGAATAGGATCCTTATAAAGAGTTAAAGTCTGAGATATTAAAAAAGAATCAAACCTATCCATCATGAATGATTTGGACACTAATCTAGATGAAAATAGCAGTCTCTTAAGGTCCTTTACTGTCCCAGAATTCCAATATGCCTTTGTCATCTTTAATTACTCCTGGCCAAACAGAGGTAAATGGCTTCCAAGGACAAGGAACCAACAGGGACGTTGTTCACGATAGTTCACATTTACTGAATGCTCATATTCACCAAGTGCTTTATGCATATTGTCTCTCATCTTTGCAACAGTACAAGGCAAGCACCATTATTTTCCATTTTTACAGATTGTCACGCTCAGCAAAGTCAAGCACCTTATCAAAGGTCACACAGCAAGTAGATAGTAGTCAGAATTCTAACCCAGAACTTTCTACATCCAATTCCATGGAGCTTCATGGACATACTGTGCCTTTTCACTCTTCCAGCAGGCTACTTAGCAGTCCCTCTTAGAGGCTTACCCTCCTTGAAAACTCTCCAGGACACCCTCAAAGTCTGCCAAGTCCAATTTGTATGATCAACTTAACACTCCCTGCCCGGAAAATTAGCCACAAATGGAAAGAAAAAGACAGATAGAGAGCATACACTATATCATATTCTGCTACCTGGGCTCCTGAACTAAGAACGAAGTTCAGAAAACTAATCGGAAAGAAGAAATAAGCAATATGGTGCTAGTCAAACATGTGAAAATCAGCCCCTGTTAGTTTTGCAATGGGAAAGTGTGAAACCTGAACCACTGTAGTAGTGCTTGGAGAAGCCAAGCCATCTGAAGAAATACACAATCCCTGGTGTTTCTCTGAGGGATTGGTTTAAGCGTTTTGACAACTAGAGATTCCTTCTTATTCCCTTGCCATTACCTTTTGCATCTGTGGTCACAGGACAAGAAAGCAAATCTGTTTTATATGAATGCCTCATTGGGATAACACCCCCACTACCCCAACCCATTCACCTCCCATGAGAGCATTAATCATTAACTAAGTGTCGTGGCTGGTACCTTTCCCATGAAACAGGGCTCACCATGGTCTCCCCAGCCACACCAGCTGCCTGGGGCAGGATTCCTGTTGCTCCTTCTGTCCAGATGGCTTCAAGCTGGAAATTGACTTATGAGAACTCAAGAAAAAACTTGTTCTCTCCAACAGTATTTATTTGCTCTGGAAGAGCTTTGCAAAACACTCCTATATGCTCAACCAACAAAATCTCACCTCTGCCTTGCACCCCTTACAATATTAAACAAACTAAGCACTGGAGGGTTAAAGCTAAGATGAATAAAAGGTTTTCTGTGCCCTCAAAGGGTTCACAGAGTTGTACACAAGATAAAAACAGGAGTAACAACAATATAGTGTGGACCCTGATTAAAGTATCAGGGATTCTGTGTAAGCAGAAAAAAGGCACCCAGCATCAGACACTGGAGCACACTCTCCAGGGACTGAGTTTTGAGCAGAGCTTTCAGTATTAGTCAACACAGGCTGCCATAACCAAATACCATAAACTGGGAAGCTTAAATAACAGACATTTGTTTTCTCATGGTCCTGGAGGCTGGACGTCTGAGATCAGGCGGTCAGTATGGTTGGATTCTAGTGAGGCCTCTCTCCCTAGCTTGCAGATGGCCACCTTCTTGCTGTGTCCTCACATAGCTAGAGAGAGGTGGGGAACAAACTCTCTGGTGTCTCTTTACGTAAGGACACTAACCTATCAGATTAGGGTCCCTCCCTTATGACTGTATTGAGCCTAATTGCCTTCTAAAGGCCCCATCTCTGAATAGAGCCTCATTGGGAGTTAGGACTTTATCATATGCTTTTGTGGGTGACACAATCCAGTCCCTAACACCTTCAGAATGATAGGACTGGCCAAGTGGAGGGTAATTAGAAAAGGGAGGGCATCCTGGGCAAACATACCAGTGTTCAAAGGTTTAGGCCACAGGTTCAATGGCTTAGGCAGACACAGCACATCAGGGGAGCACAGAATAGTCCAGCATGCTTACATAGAGGAGAATGTGGTGTAAGGTGGCCAGAAAGAAACACCTTGAATGCTTTCTAAGCAGTATGCACTTTACCATGTGGGCAGTCTGGGTTTTTGCAAAACTTTTGAAAGGGTTGAACAGACTAACATTTAGTTAGTTTGTTTGTGTTTTTAAAATGAATAGTAGGAGTCAAAGGAAATTGGACTGGGGATCCAAGTCATGAGCACTGCAAAGTCATCAGGGGGTTTGCCAAGGCAGTGGCAATGGATGTGAGGATGAAGAACAGGTTTGAGAGTTATTTAGGAGCCAGAGTAGAAGGCGTGTTGACTGTGGAGGGTAGGAAGGGGAAGAGTAGAGGAGAATCCTAGTTCTCCGGGTGGGTGCCTGGGTGACAGCTGCATTTCTATGTTATCTACAGTTGAGCTAGAGCTACGTGCTTCGCTTTTTGGTTGTTTCTTTTATTCTATTCACTGACTATCCTTCAACCCTTCCCATAAATCTCACTTAACGCAGTGGTGGTTCTGGTATGTGAATGAAAGAATAAAGATACAAACTGTGATCATTATAAAAATTTGAGTTAATACTTAGTAAGGGCAGGAGATATGGTGAAACAGCAGTATCATAATTTGAATTCCATGTGTGCAGGTATTTTGTACATTACACTTGTATTTTATTAACAATAAATTAATGTCAATTATAGGTGCTTATTCAGCAACACAGATCTTACATAGCTCCAGACGAATACTTGACATACTTTTAGAGTTTCCAGAACCTAGGATTCTAATGTCAACTCCCACCATTATCTGCAATTAAGAGACTACTCCTGCAACCCACATATTCAGATGTCCTGGTAATTTTTCTAATCGGTTCAATGGAACTGTAATTCAAGTCACAGGTGGGAGGTACATATATCATTTTAAATTTTCTAGTAGCCACATTTAAAAAGTAAAAAGAAACATGTTAAATTACATTGCATACTATATGTTATTGAACCCAGTATCATTTCACATGTAATAGATATAAAAAGTATTAATATAATATTTTGCATTTTTGTTTATACTTTGCCACTGAAATCCAGTTTGTGTCCACTTACAGCACAACCCCATTCAGACAAGTTATGTTTCAAATGCAGAGTAGCCACAGGCAACTAGTGACTGCCAGACAGTCCAAGTCTGAGCCAAGGAATGTTCCTGATGCAAAACTTCTAAATATCAGAAACTACTGTTTATTAACCTACAAATCAAAGTGATAATTTATTGTAAAAATGTGAAACACTGAGTGTCGTCTTAACAACATATTATTATTTCATTTCCTCCATTTTACATTTTATATTCTAGCTTCCAGAAGCTATATAATAAACCAAAATGTATTGTTCCTGCCTTATAAGTAAATTTTTCTGATACATTGCTTATAAAGCCACCAGAGAACACATACTCTATGATTGCTCAGAGGAGTATTTGATTAGAGCATTTACCTTGTCACGAAGATAAACAGCAAGTTATCCTCTGCCTCTGGAGACAAGCCAGAGGACATCAGAGGATGAGAAAAAGTCTATTCTTCTCACATGCATAATCTTGTTATTGAAAATAACACAGGAGATCCGTAAAACATTATGAGTACCTGACGTGATGAAACAGTAAATGTAAATTGGGTTACTTTAACAATATTTATTTGACAATTATAATAATATGGCTAAAGACAATCTGGGGATTGTTATTACAAACTCAACTCTTAAGTCTTTTTTTCCACTGAAGTTACTTTAAGTAGAAGAAGGTTTTCAGTTGCGTTGACTTGTTGGTGCAGCAAGTGAAAGTACATAGTTCTCTGTTGGAACAAGAAAAGCAAAATGTGTTGCAATCTTCAAATCTTTTTTTTTCTCCCAGCCTCACCAGCTGGCCAGTCCATTTGCCATGGCTCCTGAGTTCACATGTGTTTTATAACTTTAGACAGTTTTTGTTCCACAAAAAGCAGTTGATCATGAGCCCAGGAGTTTAAGACCAGCCTGAGTAACATAGTGAAATCCAGTCTCCACAAAAAAATTAAAAGAGAAATAATCTGGGCATGGTGGCACATGCCTATAATTCCAGCTAATTGTGGGGCTAAGGTGGGAGGATCACTTGAGCCCAGGAGGTTGAGGGTGCAATGAGCCATGATGGTGCCACTGCACTCCAGTTTGGACAACAGTGAGACTTGCCTCAGAAAAATAAAATAAAATAGCAGATGACAGGTGCCTGTGAGGACATTCTGCCATGGTGGGAGGTTCTCCCATGGCCACCTTTCAGGGCCATCCCTGAGTGCTGGCCAATATGACACTGTCCATATTCTCCTTATGCCCACATTTCAAGCCAGTGCGCCCATGAACCAGCCTTGGCATTCTTCCTTCTCCATCAGCTGCTTAGGGATCTCACTGGGTGGTAGGTGAGCACTAGGGAGAGGCAAAGGTACAGCAGGGGCATATGACATGGGGCCAAGCCAGGGCTTCCTGCTTATGCATCCTCGGGGAACACAGCCAATGACTGCCAGCAGCCAGGTACTCTCTCTTAACCAGAGCCCAGCAGCAAGCCTGGAGCTGTCTATCAAAGCCTATAATTCTCTGCTGCATATGATACAGCCTTGTTCTAGAATCCTAGGCATCTGTGTAGTGATTTTCTCTGTGTTACCATAAACGCCACACAACATCTTTTCCCACCTCCAATGACTTCACCATGATAGGCCAAGTCAGCTAGGTCATATGACCCAAGTGGTAAGGCTGTGTGTCCTGTAGTATGAATATCTGCTTCTGAGTCTCTACTGTTCTGGCTCTTCAGAGATGACCCCCTCTGTGTCTCCTTGTGTGCAGGATGGAACAGTTGTACTGGATGTGAAATATGCTGCCTTTAGAACCTGCCAAGGCCTACCAGACACTGTGCTTACTTCTCAGAGGCAGGAGCTGCATGGTATATTGCAGTTTCACTTAGTTATAAATCCCATGTCCATGTCCTGCATGGGGGAAACTCCCTGCATGGGGGACCTCTGAGCTCTTTGTTCTCTTCCATTGGTCTGCAAGGCTATCTCTGATGCACACAGTTAAATCTCCACCCTGTTCTAACTGCTGTGGCTTTGTAAACATTCTTGATTTCCAGAGCATAGATCCCTCTACCTTGTTCTTTTTCAGTCATGATTGGACTATTCTTGGCCCTTTATACTTCCATATAAAGTTTAGAACCAGTTTCTCAAATTACGTACACACCAATACACATGTACAATCATGATTTTGATTAAAATTGCTTTGACTCTATAGATTAGTAATAAATGACATCTTTAAATATTGAATCTTTCACACAAATAGAATTCCTTAAAAAATGAAGAACGATTCTATTTTTCCTCAATAATCAGTTTCTGTATAAAGGTGTCCCAGATATTCTGTTAGTCAAAGAATTTGGTATGTTATGCTACTGCAAGTGGTATCTTTTGATGTTTTTTCTTATTGTTTGTTGCCATTAAGCAGAAATTAATTTTGTATATTGACTTTATATACAGAATCTTGTTTAAATTACCTATCAATTCTAATGGTTTATCTGTGGATTCTTTTTAATTTCCTTTGATTCCCTTTAACTTTTTAAGGTTCTTTTTAGATGTAATCCGTGAATAAATAATAGTTATTTTTTCCCTTCCAGTCATTATACTTTTATTTCATTAATTAAGTTAGTTGTTTATTTGCCTTACCACGCTGGTTAGAATTGCCAATATACAATGTTTTTAAAAGTGATCATACTGAGTCATACTTGTGTTTCATCCTGGTTCAAACAGAAAGCTTTTAACATGCCACCATGAAGTTCTTTTTTTAAAAGATTTGACTTAGTAGTACTTCCTGCTTTTCCTAGTTTGCTAAGAGGTTTTATCACAACTGAATGTTGAATTTTAACAAATGTATTTTCTGCATCTACTGAAAGAATCATATAATTTTTTCTCATCTTTTTTATGTGGTGAATTTTATTTTTAAACATGAAATTAACCTTGCATTTTTAGAATCAAATCCAATTGTATTTTTATTTGTTACAGACTGTTAGATTCCATTCTGTTTTTGTTTTGAGACAGGGTTTTGCTCCGTCACCCTGGCTGGAGTACAATGGTGCAATCTTGGCTCACTTCATCCTTGACCTTTTGGGCTCAAGCAATCCTCTTACCTCAGCCTCCCAAGTAGCTGGGACCACAGGTATGCACCACCACTCCCAGCTAATTTTAAATTTTTTGTAGAAACAGAGTCTCCTTTTTTTGCTCAAGCTGGTGTCAAATTCCTGGCTCAAGCAATTCTCTTGTCTCAGCCTCCCAGAGTGCTGCAATTACAGACATAAGTCACTGAGCCTGGCCTAGGTTATATTTTGATGAGCATTTTGATCAGTGATATTGACTTGTAAGTTTTTTATTATAAAGTGCCATTCATTTATAGTTTCTGCATTATGCTGACCTCGCATAATATGTTGAGAAGGGCTCTTCTGTTTTCTAAAAAAATTTATTTTTAAATTGGCATTGTTCTTTTAATAAGTGACAGAATTCACCAATACAACCTCTGGGCCTAGAGTTTGCCCTGTAAAACTGAAACCACCTTTGAAAAATCGTAACTGAGAAAATTATGACAGTGAAGGATATCAGCCCTAATGGACCCCATCTTGCTTTGAACCTCTAAATTGTCCTCATTGATTCCTAAGGATAGGCTGAACTAGCCCTGGGAAGGAATTTCGTTTATAGTTTAAAGTTAAACTGTTCTTTTAAAATGAAAGGCCACCAGCCACCAGGTTAGAATGAGAGAGCCTGGAATTCTAAACACTACCAGTCATTATTCCAGAGGTCATAAGATATGGAACTTCCCCAATTACCCTTGAAGTTAACATCACTATTGTGAACCTAAGATCAGCCTTTTGAAATGTCTTTCAGGTTTTTGCATTTCTCAACACTGGATGGCTCCACTTGGACCTGCCACCCAGTTCTGTGGCACCCACCCAGGAACTGACTCAGCAGAAGAGAATAGCTTAGACTCCTATGATTTCATCTCCAGACCAGCAAATCAGCACTCCTGATAAACTGGTTCCCTACTCATAAAATTAGACTTAAAAACTCTGATCCCAGAGTTGTTGGGGGGACTGATTTGAGCAATAATAAAACTTCAGTCTCCTGCACAGCTGGCTCTGCATAATTATTCTTTCTCTTTTGCAGTTCCCTTGTCTTGATAAATTGGCTCTGTCTAGGCAGCTAGCAGGATGAACCCACTGGGCTGTTACAAAACTATTTTTAATTACAGATTTAATTGCTTTAATAGACATACAAATATTTGTATTTCCAATTTTCTTTTGTATTTTCATAAGTTGTATGTTTCTAAGAATGCATTTACATTTGCTTATAAAAATTTCTTAACTACTTAATAAATTGAGAGTCTGAAAATGATGTCTTTTTACTGTTCTGATATTCGGTTATTTTACTTTTTTATTGATTAATACAGCCATTTGTAATACATTCAACAAAAGATTGATAGTGCAGGAGGCAGCCAAATGCCTTGGCAGATAAGGGCAGATTCCTGGTGAAACCCAACCTTCAAGCCAAAAATAGCCTGAAGGCTGAGAGACTGGACTGCTGGTCTCAGAAGAAACCCACAACCCAGAATTCCAATTTCTGTTCCCATATGTCTGCCCTTTCCTGATTGGTTCTTACTGAATAGTGCCTTTTAACCAATCGAATGCTGCCTTTTCCAATACTACCTACAGGCTGCCCCTCCGATACTCTGAGCCCATAAAAAGCCCTGGACCCAGCCACGCAGGGAGGAGAGAACCACGTCAGTGCAGGGAACCACCCCCTCATCCCTCTTCACTGAGAGCTGTTCCCTCAATCAATAACATTCTTCTCTGCTCTTCGTAGCCATCAATGTCCAGCATAATCTCACTCCTCTTGGGTGCAGTAAAAGAGCTCAGGACTGCTAAATGTGGGTACATGCTATAACACAGGTGAGCTGGGGCACACCAACATGGCCTAGCAAGGCATGGGAAGGGCATTGCCGGGGCGGGGGGTTCCTGGCTTGCAAACTGACCAAGAACACAAATCCTGCATCAAAATGAGCAAGAACTAGGCACTGAATATTACAAATATTGCAGGGGGAAAATATTGAAAGAATTTTTTAAATGGAGAACAATTGGAGAGTTATATCATATTTATAAGCTGGAAGAATAAATCATGTAAAGATATAAGTTCTTCCCAAATGGAACCCTAGATTCAGTGCAATTCCGATGAAATCTCTAGTAAATTTTTTTGTAGAAATTGACAAACTGATACTGAAATTTACATGGAAATTAGACACAGAATAACCAAAGCAATCTTGATGATGAAGAGCAAAGTTTGAGGGCTCACAGAAGCTGGTGTTGAGGCTTAATTAGAAAGGTAGAGTAGGCCAGGCATGGTGGCTCAAGCCTGTAATCCCAGTACTTTGGGAGGCCAAGGCAGGTGGATCATGAGGTCAAGAGATCGAGACCATCCAGGTCAACATGGTGAAACCCCATCTCTACTAAAGATACAAAAAATTAGTTGGGCATAGTGGCACGTGTCTGTAATCCCAGCTACTCAGGAGGCTGAGGCAGGAGAATTGCCTGATCTCAGGAGGTGGAGGTTGCAGTGAGCCGAGATCATGCCATTGCACTCCAGCCTGGGTAACAAAAGCAAAACTCCATCTCAAGAAAGAAAAGAAGATAGATAGATAGATAGAAAGAAAGAAAGAAAGAAAGAAAGAAAGAAAGAAAGAAAGAAAGAAAGAAAGAGAAAGAAGGAAGGAAGGAAGGAAGGAAGGAAGGAAGGAAGGAAGGAAGGAAGGAAGGAAGGAAAAAGAAAAGAAGGAAGAAGGAAAGGAAGGAAGGTAGAGTAATTATAATAGCAGTCTATTGGCATAAGTATTTTTTAAAAAGATGAACAGAATAGTATTGAATCATAAATAATTCTACACAAATGTAGTCAATTGCTTTTCAACAAAAGCACCCATGAAGTTCAATGGGGAAACAAAAGTATTTTCCATAAATGGCATAAAAAGCTGGGAGGGTCATATGGATATGTGTCATGACCCATTCCTCATGCCATACACAAAATTAACTAGATTGGTGATACAAATGTACATGTAAAATCATAAAAATCTTAGATGAAAGCAGAGGGGAATATCTTTGAAACTTAAAAGCAGGCAAAGATTTGATTTCTTAGATAAATTGTAGAAAGTAATCTTGATTTAAAAATAATCAGTGGTGCTTCTTACAATGAAAAACTTTTGCTCTTCAAAAGTTACCAGTAAGCAAATGAAAAAGCAGGCTGCAGACTGGTAGAAAATTTAGATAGATGAAAGAAAGGTAGACAAAGATACATATAGTCAGTTTTCATTATTCAGAGTAGTTCTGTTCTATAAAGTCACCGCAAACACTGGCTGATACACACTAAATTGTCACCCCAAGAGGAGTACAGTAATCTTCATAGATTCTGGGAAAGGAAAATAAATCTTGGGACCCCCAAATCACAAAGCCAAGGGAAGGTCAAGCTGGGAACCATGTCAGGAAACCTGCCTCCCATTTTATTCCTAAATAAGATAGCTACAAAGACATTAAAAAAAAAGAGAAAGTTACATACCTTCCTTACAATTTGCCCACAAGGAAATTCCTTGTGGACAAAGGACAGACAGAACTGTCACCCCTCTGAAATATAGGTGAGACAAGTATGTATCACTAAGCCAGGCTAAAGTGTAAGTGACTATTTCCTCTACCCTCTTCTCACATGTAAATTGTGTATTCAGTGAAAGTCTTCTAAGAAACTCAAAGAATGTAACCATTTGTCTCTTATCTACTTATGACCGGGAAGCTCCCTCCCCCACCTCCAGTTGTCCTGCCTTTTTGAACAGAACCAATGTATATTGATTGATGTCTCATGTCTCCCTAAAATGTACAAAACCAAGCTGTGCCTTGACCAGCTTAGGCGCATATCATCAGGACTTCTTGAGGCTGTGCCATGAGCGCATACTTAAACTTGGCAAAATAAACTTTCTAAATGGTTGAGAACTGACTCAGATATTTTGGGTTCACAGTTCTTGGAAACTGGGACTTTAAGCAAAACCATACACCAAAACCAATTCTACTGTAGGCTAATGGACACAAACAAGATTTTATTTCCTATGACATATTTCTAGTCACAAAAACATCACCAAACTTCTAAATAAAGAACCAAAGCATTTACTTTGGGTTCTGGGGTACATGTGCAGATCATGCAGGATTGTTGCATAGGTACCTACATGACAATGTGGTTTGCTGCCTCCATCACCCCCCCTCACCTATATCTGGCATTTCTCCCCATGTTATCCGTCCCCAACCTCCCTACCCGCCTCCCCGCCCCCGCTGTCCCTCCCCTATTCCCCCCTCAACAGACCCTAGAGTGTGATGCTGCCCTCCCTGTGTCCATGTGTTCTCATTGTTCAACACCAGCCTATGAGTGAGAAATGCCCAAAGCATTTCTAATATTAACCTTTGAAATAAATGTGAGCAATTCATACATTTAAAAAATATTAATAAAAGCAAGTACAATAATGACTTATCCAATTTTTAGTGAAGCAATGAGCAAAAATAGTCATAATGCTGGTGAGTTAAATCAAGAAATTAATGTTCACAAAACGAAATTGGTGTAATTCAAAAACCATTGCAAACGTACTGTTGTCTGCATTGCTTATTGTCCTGCATTTGGATGATTATCTACTTATGAAAACTTATCTCACAATCATTTGTATTCATTAATTCACTCATTTTCTTTTTCTTTTTCTTTTTTTTGTGACAGAGTCTCAGTCTGTTGCTCAGGATGGAGTGCAGTGGTGCAATCTTGGCTCACTGCAACCTTCACCTCCTGGGTTCAAGCGATTCTTCTGCCTCAGCCTCCCGAGGAGCTGGAACTACAGGCACACACCGCCACACCCACCCGATTTTTGGATTTTTAGTAGAGACAGGGTTTCACCATATTGGCCAGGCTGGTCTCAAACTTCTGACCTCATGATCCACCACCTTGGCCTCCCAAAGTGCTGGAATTACAGGCATGAGCCACTGCACCTGGCAATTCATTCATTTTCTAACTCACTTGTTCAGTTCAGGGTTGCAGATGGGCAGAGTCTGTCCTGGTGTCTCCAATATGACTAGGGGCAGGGTAAAAAAAGGCTGAGACCTACTGGGCTGCACTCCCAGGAGGTTAGGTGCCCTTAGTCATATAATGGGTCACAAGGACTCTGCTGATAAAACAGGATTTGGTAAAGAAGCTGGCTAAAACCCACCAAAATCAAGATGACAATGAAAGTGGCCTCTGGTCCTCCTCGCTGCTCATTTTACACCAATTATAATGTATGAGCATGCTAAAAGACACTCTCACCAGTGTCATGACAGTTTACAAATGTCATGGCCATGTCCAGAAATTATATGGTCAAAAAGGGGAGGAATCCTCAGTTTCGAGACTTGACCACCCTTTACTCAGAAAACTCATTAAAAAATCCACTTCTTGTTTAGTATTTCATCAAGAAATAACTGTAAGTATACCCAGTTTAGCAGCCACTGTTCTACCTATGGAGGAGTCATGCTTTTATTCCTTTACTCTATGGACTCATCCTGAATTCTTTCTTACGGGAGGTCCAAGAACCCTCTCTTGGGGTCTGAATCAGGAGCCTTTCCAGTGTCACTGGAAGCTATGGGTGCGAGGTGGAAGACAGGCTGAACATGATGCCATCCCATCATCCCATTTCAGGGTGGAATCACTCTCACACTCACATGCACTCACCTTCATACTGGGACCGGTTCACCTAAGTGCACAGCTTTGAGGTGAGGAGAAAACCCACACAGATGTGAGGGGAACATGCAAACTCCACACAGAGAGTGGCCCCAGAGAGGAAGCAAATTTTTTCTTATCAACATTATAATGAAACTGAGGTAGACTAGGAGCTCCTCCTTCACATTTTTTTCTTTTTTCCTTCTTTTCCTCACAAAACCGACACCACAACCTTGCCTGCCTGATACCTGCTAGCCCTGAAACTTTAATCACACACAAAAATAGATAGTTTTCAGTGCTCTCATAATGTTTAAGCATGCCTTCCACTTAAAGAATTCCAGAAACTGGCCTTAGGAGATTCAAATATTGAACAAAGGTTGCAGAGTGTGCTCGCTTTGGAAGGAATGCTGAACAATTGATTTACAGCCTCGTTGCTCTGGCCAGACTACCAGGTGGCCCATTACTCAAGAGAACCATCAGAACCAGACTTGCAAACCTGCATACCCTACCTCTCACGTGCTTCACCCAGCCCAGCCTGCATACCTTACCTCTGATGTCTATTCCCCGTGCTTTACCTAATAAAAACTCCCTACTGGCTCTTTTCAGGGAACCAGCTGGAAGATCCCTGTGCCTCCGCTGACTCCACTGGCTCCCTTGCATCAAGCACAAGCCAGGAAATAAAAGCCTTGTCCGGGAACTCTGTTGGACCCCATGTTAATTTCCATTACACGGCAAGACTGAGAGACTGTGGTCTGTAACAAAATGATGTTGAAGAAGACAGCATTAGTTGAGGACCTGGACAGGGTTAGGTGCCCAAGCCCCTGGTCACAATAATTCCACCAATTGATCAATATCTAACATTGTTTTATATGTCTGTCCTTAAGAACAGCTTACTTCATATATATCATTAACACTGAAGTCACAGCCAAGAGCACTGCAACTCCTGCCTGAATGAGACTTATCGAACACATGTATTTTCTCTATAGGGCACATCACAGCCTCTTGTGCTTAGTTAGGAACACTAGATAGAACTATGTTTGTGGGCCGTAATAAATAGTGAAATCATCAACAAGAAGGGCAAATTTAAAAATCTGGCACTGCATAGGCATAACACAGGACACTTGTTGACAGTATGAGAGCTGAAACAAGAAACCAGCGCATCACTTTTTTGACTTAATTGGAAACATCCACATCAGATAACTCAAGATTTTCAAAGCTGGGCATCTTTGCAAGAGACCCAAGAGACCCCAAAGTGCCCTAAGTATTCATTTGTGGGTGACAAATAAATTTTAGCAAGTAGGAAAATTTGCAAATGTCAAATCCAGGAATAATGAGAAACCACTGTATTGATAAATGTGTGTGTGTATGTATATATATATTTATATATATATACATACATGCATATATTGTGTGTGTATATATATACACACATGCATATATTGTGTGTATATATATACACACATGCATATATTGTGTGTATATATATATACACACACATATGAAAGCATACACACATGTTCATATGTGTATATATATAAACATGTATGTATACTTTCATGTATGTATGTGTATATTTGTATATGGTATGTGTATATATCAAATGATTTGTCTTCAGATTACATAAATAACTTATAAAAATTAATAATAAAATACAAAAAGATCAATAAAAATCAGCAAAAGACTGGAATAGACAATTCCATAAATAACATAAATGCAAAATAAACACATTAAATGTCACTCAACTTTGTTAGTCCTAAAAGAAATGAAAGTTTAAACCAAAAGGAAATAATACTACATACCGACTAGACTGGCTAAAATTAAAAGATTTATAATAGCAAATGTTGAAGAGAAAGCAGAGACACAGGAAATACAATACCTTTCTTACAATTCTATAAGAAACTGCCTAAAATGTTTTTCAAATAAATAGTATTTGAAAACCATTTATAAACAAATGGTATCTGAAAACAAATAAATAAATGGTATTTGAAAAACATTTTTGGCAGTTTCTTATAGAATTAATAATACCTATCTTATAATTCAGCAATTTCACTAATAGATATTTATTCACCTAAAATAAAAATACGTATTCACACAAAAAAAGATTTACACAAGAAGTTCAATGCAAATTAATTAATATTATCTATGAAAATACTGGAAACTCAAATTCCCCACAGGAGAATGGTTAAACATATAGTGCTGTATTAACACAATGGAATACTATCCAACAATAAAAAGAATTGACATTCTGATATTTATAACGACATAAATGAGTCTCAGAAATATTGTGTTAAGCTAAAGAAGCCAGACAAAAAAGAGTTCATATGCTATTACTCCATTTATCTGAATTTTGGTAAAACAAAAACATAATTTCTAAGAGCAGAAATGAATATAGTGTTTGCCTCTGGAGAGGTGAGAAACTGATTCTATTTTCTAAAATCATGGACATATTGCATCTCTACACTGTGTTGGTGGTCTTATTTGTGTATATTTGTTAACTCATCAAATTATACAGTTTTTAAATCTGTGCATTTTATTATGTATAATCATATATTAATTATACAAAGGATAAAAAGAAAAGTGAGGAAAATGAGGAGGGGAAAGAAAGGAGGGGAAAAGAAGGAGGGAGAGAGAAATCAGATAAAGGAGAGGGAAGGGAAAGGAATAGAAGCAGAAGCCAGGAGGGGAAGAAGAAAAGAAGGAACAGCAGCAGGAGAAATTCCATGTTCCTTGCAAGAAGCATGAGAACAAAACATTGGTGGATTTAGACTAATTTCTCTCCATCTTTTCTAAGTACTATGATCTTGGAATGGTAGACATAGAAAAAGCAGGAATTTAGGTGGAGCATTAAGAAAACTTCAGCTAGAGTTCATGGCCCTTCTCCCCAGAGGTGTTTTCACACATGGACTCAGGGGTTTTGTGGACCTTTTAAATTTATATGAAGTCCTGAGTGTGTCATTTACCATGCAGACATTTTTCAGGAGATAAGGCAGCATCAGATTTTTCAATGAGCACCCTTTTTTTGACTTAAAATATGAAGCTTCATTGTCTTAAAACAGGATCTTAATATACGAAGCCTCACTGTCTTAAAAGAAGTTGTTTCTAAACACAAAGATAGATTACAGAGCAGGCATCCGAAATGTCTTTCCTGACAGAAGTTTACAAATAAAGTAGTCTGTTTATTAGAAAACATTTTGACATTAGTGTTAAATTTCTTGAATGTTATATTGGTCTTGTGATTATGTAGAGTATTCTTATTTTTAGTAGGTGTATATTGAAGAACTTATTTGTATAGTTTTCTTCATTTTCTTTCAAATGATTTAATCAAAAAAGTGCATGTGTGGACACTATATATAGACAGCAAAAACAATACAGTAAATGTGACAAAATATTAAAAATTGGAGAGTCTGAGAGATAGATGGATATTCTTTGTGCTATTCTTACAACTTGTGTGTAGTTTTGAAATGTTTCAAAATAAAATGTTAGGGATAAAGAATAAGATATGAGAAGATCCAAGATGGCCCTTTAGGAGCAGCTCAGGATTGCAGCACCCAGTGAAAGCACAGAGGGTGAATGGATGCCACATTTCCAACCAGATCTTTATTGCCCACAGACCAGGAGATTCCCAGGCAGAAGAGCCCCATGGGTCACCAACGTGGCTGTTTTGGCCAGCACGGCTGTTCTGCCAGTGCCCCGGCTCAGTGGCTCTCCATACAAAATACACTGGTCTGGTCACCCTTTTAAGCTGGCAATTGGAGCTCTGAGAAGGCAGATTCACACATTCATCTGATTAAAAGGGTCTGAAACAGGGAGCCAGGCCAGGAGATTCCCAGGCAGCACCATTGTTTCAGCCGGCACAGTGAGTCACCACATTGGAAATCACACAGATCCCGGCGCCCTTTCAGCAGGCAACTGGAACACCTGGGAGAGAGTTGATCAACTTAAAAAAAAAAAAAAAAAGGCTCAGAGACAGGAAGCCAGGTGATCAGGCTCGGCGGATCCCACCGGCACAAAAAAAAAAAAAACAAAAAAACAGCAATTAGAAACACTCGGGGTTGAGAGTTTCATGGCAAGCACAGCTGAACCCAGAATGGTACAGCTCGGTGGGGGAGGGGCGTCCACCATTACCGAGGCACTCCAACCCTATGGAGGTAGTCTGCCATTGCTGAGGCAGCCTGCCATTGCCAAGGCAACACGCCATTGCCGAGGCCACCTGCCATAACAGAGAGAGTCCACCATTACAGAGTTGGGCTACCATTGCCGAAGCAGTTCTAACCTCACCCATATAAACCAGACTGCAGGGAAGTTCATAGGGAAACAGGGTGGAGCCCACAGCAGCTCAGCAAAGCCTGTGCAGGCAGACAGTGACTAGGCTGCCTCCTTGCTGAGCAGGGCAGCCCTGAAAAAAAAGGCAGCAGCAGAACAGATACTCATAAATGAAGCCCTAACTCCCTGGGACAGGGAACCTGTGGGAAAAAAGGGGGATTATGAGTTCTGCTGCAGCAGACTTAAATGTACCTGCCTAGCAGCTCAGAATGCACAATGGAGCTCACAGCTCAGCACTTTTTGAAATGCTTGAGGAAATGCTTGAGACCATTTCCTCAAGAAGCTTCCTGACCCCCGTATATCCAAAGAGTCACCTCACAAAGAACTGATCAGACTGACATTTCACGGGCATCATTCTGGAACAAAGATAACAGAAGAAAAAACTGGTAGTAACCCTTACTGTTCTGCAGCTGCTGCAGGTGATCCACAGGCAAGCAGAGCCTGGAGTGGACCTCAGCAGTCCTACAGCAGAGGGACCAGACTGTTAAAAGGAAAACTAAGAAACAGAAATAACTTCACCATCAATAATCTGGAGGTCCACTCAGAGACCCAAACAGAAAATCAGCAACTACACAGACAACAGGTGGATAAATCCACAAAGATGGGAAGAAACCAGTACAAAAAGTAGGAAGACACCCGAAACCAGAACACCTCACCTCCTACAAGGGATCACAACTCCTCACCAGCAAGGAAACAAAGCTGAATGGAGAATGAGTGGGATGAAATGACAGAATCAGACTTCCGAAGGTGGGTAATGAAACACTTCCATGAGCTAAAAGGACATGTTCTAACTCAATGCAAAGAAACTAAGAATCTTGAAAAAAGATTTGATGAAATGATAACAAGAATGGACAATTTAGAGAGGAATATGAGTGAATTGATGGAGCTGAAAAACACAACATGAGAACTTCATGAAGCATGCACAAGCTTCAAAAGCCAAATTGACCAAGCAGAAGAAAGGATATCAGAGGTCAAAAATCAGCTCAAAGAAATAAAACAAGAAGGCAAGATTAGAGAAAAAAGGGCAAAAACGAATGAACAAAGTCTCCAAGAAATATGGGACTATGTGAAGAGACCTAATCTACGTTTGATAGGTGTACCTGAATGTGACAAAAAGAATGAGTCCAAGCTGGAAAATACTCTTCAGGATATTATTCAGGAAAACTTCACCAACCTAGCAACACAGGCCAATATTCAAGTCCAGGAAATACAGAGAACACCACAAAGATATTCCTCAAGAAGAGCAACCCCAAGGAACATGAACGTCAGATTCACCAGGGTTGAAATGAAGGAGAAAATGCTGGGGGCAGCAAGAGAGAAAGGTCAGGTTACCCACAAAGGGAAGCCCATCAGACTCACAGCAGATCTCTTGGCAGAAACCCTACAAGCCAGAAGAGAGTGGGGCCAATATTCAACATCCTTAAAGAAAAGAACTTTCAACCCAGAATTTCATATCCAGCCAAACTAAACTTGATAAGTGAAAGAAAAATAAAATCCTTTGTGAACAAGGAAGTACTCAGAGATTTTGTCACCACCAGTCCTGCTTAACAAGAGCTCCTGAAAGAGGCACTACACATACAAAGGAACAACCAGTACGAGCCATTCCAAAAACATACCAAATGGTAAAGAGCAACAACAAAATGAAGAATCTGCATCAGCTAACGGGCAAAACAGCCAGCTAGAATAAAGATGGTGGTATCAAATCTATACACAGCAATATTAACCATAAATGTAAATGGGCTAAATGTACCAATCAAAAGACAAAGACTGGCAAATTGGATAAAAAGCCAAAATCCATCAGTGCGCTGTATCCGGAAACCTGTCTCACATGCAAGGATACACAAAGGCTCAAAATAAAGGGATGGAGGAAGATTCACCAAGCAAATGGAGAGAAAAAAAAAAAAAAAAAAGCAGGGTTGCAATTCTCATCTCTGATAAAATAGACTTTAAAGCAACAAAGATCAAAAGAGACAAAGAAGGCCATTACATAATGGTAAAAGGATTGATACAACAAGAAGAGCTAATGATCCTAAATATATATGGAACCAATACAGGAGCACCCAGATATATAAGGCAAGTTCTTAATGACTTACAAAGAGACTTAGACTCCCACACAATAATAGTGGGAGACTTTAACACTCCACTGTCAATATTAGACAGATCAACCAGACAGAAAATCAACAAGGATATCCAGGACTTGAACTCAGACCTGGAGCAAGCAAACCTGATAGACATTTACAGAACTCTCCACACCAAATCCACAAAATATACATTCTTCTCAGCACCGCATCACACCTACTCTAAAATTGACCACATAATTGGAAGTAAATCACTCCTCAGCAAATACAAAAGAACGGAAATTATAACAAACAGTCTCTCAGACCACAGTGCAATCAAGTTAGAACTCAGAATTCAGAAACTAACTCAGAGCCGCACAGCTTCATGGAAACTGAACAACTGGCTCTTGAACAACTGGATAAAAAATGAAATGAAGGCAGAAATAAACAAGTTCTTCGTAACCAATGAGAATGAAGACACAACATGCCAGAATCACTGGGACACATTTAAAGCACTGTCTAGAGGAAAATATATAGCAATAACGGCCCAAATGAGAAAAGTGGAGAGATCCAAAAATGACACCCTATCATCAAAATAGAAAGAGCTGGAGGAGCAAGATAAAAAAAACTCAAAACCTAGCAGAAGACAAGAAATAACTAAGATCAGATCAGAACTGAAGGAGATAGAGACATAAAAAACCCTTGAAAAAAAATCAATAAATCCAGGAGCTGGTTTTTTGAAAAAAATCAACAAAATAGACAGACCACTAGCCAGATTGATAAAAAACAAAAGAGAGAATAACCAAACAGATGCAATAAAAAATGGTAAAGGGGAAATCACCACAGATCCCACAGAAATTCAAACCATCATCAGAGAATATGACAAACAACTCTATATACATAAACTAGTAAACCTGGAAGAAATGGATAAATTCCTGGACACTTGCATCTTCCCACACCTAAACCAAGAAGAAGTCGAAACCATGAATAGACCAATAGCAAGATATGAAGTTGAGGCAGCAATTCAGTGCCTACCACACAAAAAAAGGCCAGGTCCAGATGGGTTCACAGCCAAATTCTACCAGACACACAAAGAGGAACTGTTGCCATTCCTTCTGAAACTATTCCAAACAATCCAAAAAGAAGAAATCCTTCCCAAATCATTTTATGAGACCAACATCATCCCGATACCAAAACCCGGCAGAGACTCAACAAGAAAAGAAAACTTCAGGCCAATATCCATGATGAACATAGATGCAAAAATCTTCAATAAAATACAGGCAAGCCGATTGCAATAGCACATCAAAAAGCTTTTCCACCATGATCAAGTAGGATTCATCCCAGGGATGCAAGGCTGGTTCGACGTACGCAAGTCTATAAATGTAATTCACCACATAAACAGAACCAAAACCAAAAACCGCATGTTTATCTCCATCGATGCAGAGAAGGCCTTGGACAAAATTCAACAGCCCTTTATGCTAAAAACCCTCAATAAACTAGGTATTGATGAAATGTATCTCAAAATAATAAAAGCTATTTATGACAAACCAACAGCCAATATCATACTGAATGGGCAAAAACTGGAAGCATTCCCTTTGAAATCTGGCACTAGACAGGGATGCCCTCTCTCACCACTCCTATTCAATATAGTACTGGAAGTTCTAGCCAGAGCAATCAGGCAAGAAGAAGAAATAAAGGGTATCCAAATAGGAAAGGAGAAAGCCAAACTGTCTCTACTTGCAGACGACATGATAGTATATCTGGAAGACCCCATCGTCTCAGCCCAAAATCTCCTGAACTGATAAGAAACTTCAGCAAAGTCTCAGGATACAAAATCAATGTGCAAAAATCACAAGCATCCCTATACACCAATAACAGACTTGAAGAGAGCCAAATCAAGAACAAACTGCCATTCACAGTTGCTACAAAGAGAATAAAATACCTAGGAATAGAACTAACAAGGAACGTAAAGGACCTCTTCAAAGAGAACTACAAACCACTGCTCAACGAAGTAAGAGAGAACACAAACAGATGGAGAAACATTCCATGTTCATGGTTAGGAAGAATCAATATTGTGATGATGGCCATACTGCCCAAAGTAGTTTACAGATTCAACGCTATCCCCATCAAGCTACCAATGATCTTCTTCACAGAACTGGGATAAAACACCTTAAACTTCATATGGAACCAAATGAGAGCCCACAGAGCCAAGTCAATTCTAAGTAAAAAGAACACAGCGGGGAGCATCACACTACTGGACTTCAAACTTCCACAGATCTCTAGGGCAGGAGCAAAATGCCACCCGTCTCTTTGCTAAAACATAACAAGAGTCACCTTTGCTCCAGTTCCCAACAAGTTCCTCATCTCTGTCTGAGACCACCTCACCTTATTGTTCATATCACTATCAGCATTTTTGTCAAAGCCATTCAACAAGTCTCTAAGGAATTCCAAATTTTTCCACATTTTTCTGGATTCTTCTGAGTCCGCCAAACTGTTCCAACCTCTGCCTGTTACACAGTTCCAAAGTTACTTCCACATTTTTGGGTATCTTCAGCAACGCCCCACTCCTGGTACCAGTTTACTGTATTGATCCATTTTCATGCCACTCATAAAGATACATATGAGACTGGACAATTTACAAAAGAAAGAGTTTTATTGGACTTAACAGTTCAATGGCTGGGGAGGCCTCACAATCATGGCAGAAGGCAAGGAGGAGCGAGTCACATCTTACGTGGATGTCAGCAGGCAAAAAGAGAGCTTGTGTAGAGAAACTCCCGTTTTAAAAATCATCAGATCCTCGTGAGACCCATTCACTATCATTAGAACAGCACGGGAAAGGGCCACCCCCCTGATTCAGTCATCTCCCACTGCATCCCTTCCACAACATATGGGAATTATGGGAGCTACAAGTTAAGATTTGGGTGGAGACACAGAGCCAAACTATATCAATATCTAATATAGCAATTCCATTTTATAGCAAGAAGAAAAACCCTAGAAATCCAAAAGAAAAATAAAATTAGACTAATGTTTTTCTTTCAACAGACTGGCAATAACCAAAATGTTTGTTCCCATAGTACTTAGGTAGTAGTACAGGAAACAGGTATTCTCATACTCTGTTAGTGGGATTGGCAATTGATACAACTTCTAGACATACAAATTTGATAATAGCTACTAATTTTTAAAACATTAATGACCTTTAACTCAGAAATTTTACCTTTGGAGATCTGTCGCTCAGATATGCAGTATATGTATAAGATTATTCAATGAAGAATCATTTGTGATAGGAAAAGGTTGAAAATAATCTAAATGTTCAGCAACAGGTGATCATTCAAATAACTTTTATATATTTGTAAAATTGATCTCTGCTATCTGCCTAAAAGAATGAGATCACTGCTATCTGCCTAAAAGAATGATGATGTTGTAATGGAAAAATCCCCCAAGAAAGATTGTTAAGTGAAAGTACAAGCACAGACCATTTGTGTAAAGTAAAAGGAATACATTTGTAAATGCTTGTAGCAGCATTGAATATCTCCAAATGCTATAAAAGAAGCTGATAACCACAAATGTATCTAGAAATGGGTCCTGGATGGCTGAAAGAGAGCCTTTGAAGCTTGGAATATGGAGGTGGAACTCTCAGAGTGCTGGAAGAAGATAACTTAAACAACTGAATTCAGAAGGATCCCATGATCTCAAGGGTTCTGACAAGTCCTAGGGCCACTAGGGTATCTGGCAACAGATTTGTTTGTACTTCACACAAAGTATGAAGGATGCTTTGTTTTCACATTTGAATTTTTCGTTTTTGTACGATGAACATGTTGTTAATTGTACCATTATATCAGTACCACCATTATATGGGTGATAATAACCACAATTGTTATGAACTGCTTTTGGTTCAACCAACCAGAAAACTGCTGGAGAAAAATCTCTTAAACTGTGAGACACAAAATTAAGCCTTCCATGAAATTAATTTTATGCAATTTATACTTTCTTTTGTTTTTTGAATATAGTTTTTGCATTCTCTCACCAAATGCATAAAAATATATTAATAAAGCTGTTTCTATTGTCCAGAATTATTATTAATGGGATAGTATCACCAGTTAATTCAATAAAAACCATTTTAAGAAACTATTCGGTATTCAATAACATTTAGCACTGTTAATAGATACTAACCCACAGCCTAAGTGTCTTTGATTACAACATATACAGGAAATGTAGCATATCTCTCACAAGTAAGAAATGCAATCAGGAAGAAAGTGGAGAACAGGGTTTTACGAGAGCACACAACCAAAGATTTTGGACCTTAACATATTTATGTAAATATTCTCAGCTGTTTTATTGAACAATTTGAAGTGAATATCTTTTCTTCTATGACCAAAGAAAGCTAATGAGCCTGCTGTAGAATATGTAGAGTATTGCTACAATTTTATATACAGCCTTCTTCGCTCAATTTATGAAACTTGCAAAGCCATGTGCTCAGTAAATGTTAATTCCGCAAACATGAAGCCAAACAGTTGAAAAGGTGACACAGAAAGCAAAACAAAACCAAGTATGAGCAATTTTTTTGCAAGAAAAGGATCATAATAACATTTAGTTATTTTCAAACCTTCCTGCTGAGTCCCTCTGAGCCCTTGCTCAGTGACGGTCCACTAACCATCACTCACAGCTAGACCTTGCTGTTCCCCCTTTGAACATAAACAATGTCACAGAACATCACATCAGACAAGGTCGCTCTGTGACCATGACGAAGTGAATCAAAAAACAAGACCAGTTCACAATTTGTCTAAGCACAGATAAAAAATAACGAGGTCACTGTGCAAACAACAAAACTACCAAACACCCTCTCTCCTAATATGAGTGACTACTACTTCTTTACTAATTATAGCTTTGACCTCACTCTAGTCTTCCTGCCCTATTGTTAAGATTTAAGATGTTTAGTCACAGTTATCCCTGCTTCTGGACAGCTTCCAATCCAGAACAAAGATTCTCTTCTACAAACCTTCCCCAATTCCCCATCTCTTCCTGAGATGACACTGTTCTGCTTGATGTGTCATCTTTCCCCTTTCACTGAGCAATGAACCCAACTTGCTCAGCTATAGTGTTTCTTAGTGGTCTTGGACTAGAGAGGCAAAAGAATTGTCGACTCCCAAAGATTTGCATTCCTCTCCTTCAATTCTGTCTTAAACAGACCCCCATTAGACTTTCATCCATGCTGTGTCACCGAAACTGCTCTTGTCATAATCAGTGACTTCACTGCTAAATCCAGTGGCCAATTCCCAGTTTTCACATTACTTGACCCATCAGTCATATTTGAGGCAGATCACAGCTTCCTCCTGGTAACAGTTCTTCCCTAGCTTCCATAATGCCTGATGTCCTCCTCCCTCACCTGCCACCGTGTATTAAACACCTTTTCTGGATTCTGCCTTGAGGGCTTAGGTCTCTGACTTCTACCTATACTTACTCTTTTTGTGATCTCTAGTCTCATGCTTGTAAATATCATTTATGCTGATTCCTTGTGTTATGCATATGTGCATTCATTCTATCTTGAAATATATATATATTTGAAATATATGTATTTATATTTGAAATATATGTATTTATATGTGTATATATATATATATAAAATCGGGGTAGAAGTCTGACTGACCTGGAATGAATATATATTCATTCCATATTCATTCAACTGAAATACCTTCACTCCAGGTCAGTCAGACTTGTATCCTGAAACGTGAACTCATATATCCAATTATTTTCACAACATCTGCAATATTTAGATGTCCAGTAGGCATCTTACACCTGACATTTCCAAAACAGAGGTTCTGATGTTTCTTTCCTTTAAACGTGGAGGACACCTGCAATCCTATTCATCTCAGTCAATGCCAGTCCTATGGAAAAAGTTGCTCAGGTCCACAGCCTTGGAGTCATCTTTGACTCATCTCTGCACTTACACTCCCACATCACTCTGCACCTATCAAATCAACCTCAAAAAAAGACCTGGGATGCACCTGCTCTTATCATCTCAGCTGCTGCCTCCCTCATCCAGTTTGATACCATCTCCCACCTGGCTTCTTGAATAACTTCCTTCCTTACCTGCTTCTGATCTTGATTGCATTCTTTCTGGTTGCTACATAATGGCTGTGTCTAGCATTTTAAAACACAAGTCAGATGTGTTACTTCTCCATACAAACCCATGTAGTAGCTCCCCATCTTACTCAGAGTAAAGCCACAATCTTTACAGGAATCGACATGATCTGCTACTGACACACATACAAACCTACCTCTGTGACACTGAGTTCTTCAAGACTCAGACTTGAAAAAGAATCCCATTATTTAAAGGCATTCAGAAGATTACAACTTAAACACAAAGTTTTAGAACTAAAAAAATGTTTTTAAATGTAAATCAGTAAGCATGGCATATAGGATCATTTTTATTCTTGTTTTTTTAATTTAATTTAAAATTCTGGGATACATGTGCAGGACATGCATGTTTGTTACATAGGTAAACGTGTGCCATGGTGTTGTGCTTCACCTATCAACCCATCACCTAGGTATTAAGCCCAACATGCATTAGCTATTTACCCTGTTGTTCTCCCTACCCCTGACCCCCTGAAAGGACCCAGTGTGTGTTCCTTTCCCTGTGTCCATGTGTTTTCGTGACATATAGGATTTTTTAATTGACATGTCCTGATAAGAGACTAAGTTTGATGAATGACTGCCAGATAACCTAGTGGCCCTATGACATGTCAGAGCCCTTGAGGTCATGGGATCCTTCTGAGCCCAGTTGTTTATCTTCTTCCAGGACTCTGAGAGCTTCACCCACAACTCTCAGATCCACACCTACCTTCCCATGCACTGTGCCTTGCCGCAGCTTCCCAGAAAAAAAAAACAGCAAATCCTCATCAGGTTAATTTCTAGGCTTACATATCTCACAGCTGCTTTGCACCAAGGCTCATTCTAGCAATCTTGAAATAAAATTTGCCAAATATAGCTATTTCTTTATTCAACAAACAGCATATGAGTTAAAGCAACAAGAATAAAAAAGAATCACAAAATGTTAGTGCTGCATGGGCTCTTAGATATTATCTAATCCAGGGACAAGCAAAATTGTTCCTATAAAGAGCCAGATAGAACGTATTTTGGCTTTGGGGGGCGAAGCAGTCACTGCTGTAATGACTCACCTCTGCCAGTATAGGGCAAAAGCAGCAAAGAAAATATGCAAACAAATGGATGTGGCTGTATTCCAATAAAACTTTATTTACAAAAAAGTGCATCAAGCTGGATTTGGCCTGTGGGCTGTAGTTTACAGTCTAATCCAACTCTGTCATACATGCAAACAAAGTAATTTGACACAAAGAGTAGATGGTGACTCCTGTTTCAGATGGACAGGGCAGTCTCAGTGTATGCCTGTTGTCTCAGTGTCATTATTCCTACACCCCCTTTCACTCTCAAAAGGATCCCAAACTGAATAGTAGATTACGTCGTCCCCAATTGTAATGTCTTGTCATTCGACTTATGTAAATCCCCATATTTCTCATGTGTTATCAGCGCACTATAAATAATTCAAAATTGAGTACATGTATAGCACAGATGACACTATTATTTGAAAAATTACCAAAGTTTGTTAAGGAGGACTGCAATATTGCTCACATTTTTAATAGTCCAATACTAATTCATTTCTAAAATTCAGTAAGCAATCCTGGATAATGGAACCAAAGATCCAATACATTGCTATAGGCTATATAAGTATAATGTAATTTAATTATTCAGGAAAAATATCAAATAATTTTCTTGTCTGCAAAAAAGCCATCATTTGAAACAGTAATTGCAGTAAATATTTGGAAAACTGTAGGCCAAATACATTCCATTAGTCTATCCTTTGATACACTCCAAAATTTTCCCTCTTCCCAGTAGGCACAGTTTCTTAAATTATTCTGACATGGCCTCAACGTCAAGTACGACCACAGATAGAGGCATTTTCTGGGCTTGAGTTTCAGAACAAAGCAGTCACTCCAAGTCTTAAATGGAAGCAGAGCTTCATGGGATTGCATTTTTTTTCAGTGTGTCCCAACTCCTTCTCTAGCCTGGTTTGTGCCTTTAGATTAGCCCTGGAGTCTGAAGACACGCAGTGGAGATGCCCACAGCACAAGTCACGGTTAACCCAGTGTTTCATGAGCAGCATCTGTGAATGAGTTCACCACAACCTGTTCTCTGGCAGAAATAGGATAAATTTGGTTCTTACTGATGAAGCATAAGGTTGTAATTGGAACAGTCAGTGACAATATGCCTCTGAGCATTGTTTGATGTTTAAGAGGAATGACCATTTTAAATAGCTTTGAAAAGTGTGCTGAGTATGAGATTTATGTTTTTAAAAGAAATTACATTTGGAAAGTAAAATGGATGAATATTTTGTTTTCATGATGGAGATATTTGGAATAAGCTTGGGGGACTATTCCAAATGAAAATCATAAAAGTTTATTTCACAGTTTAAAATATATGCAGCATTATCCTACTACACATGAGCCTGAGGCTTACAAATCATTCAGTCGTCCTCTGCCCAAAATAAAATCTTACCTTTGGAGACATCTGTGTGAGTGGTTGAAACGCTCAAAACCATACAATTATTCCTGGCTATTGCTCCCAGTTTAAATCGAAAAGTACAAACGAATTAGCCCTATTTGAGACCTTCAGGTAGGGACATATGATGTGCTTTATAATTTATGAAACAGGCTATTTTTCACACTTTCCATAGATCACTCTTTTTGACTTAAATTCTAAGCTACTTGAGAGAAAAGACTGCTCTTTTGTTTAAAAGTTTCTCAAGAATTCCCTAGTTATTCCAAGAATTCTGGTTGGAATTGACTGCCTAGCTTTTAGTAAATTCTTAATTACCATAGGTTTCACCTAAATCCTTATCCATGCATTCATTAGAATGTACTAGTAAGTAAACGACCACTGCTCAGTTCTTCCAGGAATTTTCATAGCTGACAAACAGGCTGCAGATGAACTGTGAGGAGACTGAAGGCTTAAGGCACTGAACATTTCCAGAGCACAAAACTGTGAGTTTAAGAGGTAGAAAAACAGGAAAGGACTGTCAGCCCTGCCAAACACAGTCCTCACCTTCCAATCTACTAGGTACAACAGGGACACAGCACACGGCAACACCCTCCGGTTTATACCATCCCCAATGAAGCGGTACTGAAGCTACGCTAAGATTCAAGAGCAATGCACTCTTTCTTCTCACTGCAGTGCTACTCTTTAGTGGGCAGAATTTGCTGAAGGGAAACTCTGAAGGGTAGATCAACGAGGTAGGAGTAAGGATGGTATCGAGGGCGAGGGGATGGATGAAGCAGATGAGCATCCACCAAAATCTGTTCTCACCTTTGAGCATGTGGCTGAGATAGTACAGAAAGGACACTCGTCCTAGCAAAGAGACACAGTCACTGAGACTCCATGGCTTCATACATCTGGTATATTCTCTTCTCATCTACCTGCCTCCCTTCCCAAAGTGACCCAAGTCACATAGCAGAAAGCTGTCCCTTCCTAACATTGCTGACTAGGCTAAATTTCTAACTACAGAAGGAGGAGTCTAGCCATTTATCTCCTTCACTAACGCCTCTCAAGGTTGCTAAAGCAAGACTCAAACCTCCCTGAACCTGGCCATCTTCCAAGGTTACTGAAGCGAGTCACTGGTATTCTCGATAAGAAGCAGATCAGATTTAGCCAACTGAAAACAGGATGAACTCCAGCACTGACCTTTCACCAAGTATTTCCTCATTATAATCCCATTTTTATAATACTAAAAATCACACATGGGTTGGAGATTTAACATGCTATGAGACATGAGACCCATGAAAAGACATGTCATCAAACTGCGCAGGTGCTGAATGTTATCTACCTCTACATGTCTGCATGTCGCTCCTTTCCCACCTTGCCTTCCTTAAAATGACCAGAGCCAAGCCCCTTGGGGAGTCAGGACCCCTTTCCCTTACACTGCTCCAATGCTTTGCTCAAGCCACAAGCCTATTAAAACTTACCTGAGAAAAATTTGTGTTTAGACTCGTGTTAATTTCTATTTATCCAAGAGACAAGAACTCAGCAGTCCTCCCTGAAGCAACAGCTAAGGTATATTATTGCAGCCTCCCTCTCAGCTATGTGTGGCCATATGACTAAGCTCTCAGCAATTCAATGTGGGAAAGTGAGATCTGCTTTGCCTGAGAGCCTGAGCCTTGAGACAGTGCCCTTTCTTTTTCCAGAAGGATTAATGTGAGCGGAACGGGGAGCCAACCTTCATCTCAGCTCATAGAAATGGGACTTTCACCTGTTCACAAGGTATTAGAGAGGAAGCATCCATGCCTTTAAAAAAATTAGACAAACCACATTTAATGGTTTATTTGAACAAAGAATGATTTATGAATCGGGCAACATGCAGAATCAGAAGAGGTTCAGAGACCTCCACTGCAGTGGCATGGCAGCAAGCTTTTAATAGGCTGCATGTCGAAGAAACACATGAAAAGATATTGGATTGGTTAAGATGGAAAGTACCTACTAGAGGTCATGAGCAGTGTGTGATTGGTAAAATCTCTAGCTTTGTTTTACAGTCTACGTTGGGCTTCAGCTTGCTTATACAGGAACTGAAAGTGCCAGATCTGCACCAGCCTAATGGCCTCCCAATTTAAAAATTTTTAATAACCCTTTCTCTAAGTTCTCATTATTCCAAATGCAAGGGGAATGATTTATCTGATTGGTAAAATTGGGCACAAGATTCCTTCCTTCTTCATGCCTGGCCTGGTCTGATGGATCTCCTTATGGATACTGTCCTCCCCTCAAGGTGTACAGCACCTTTTTATTAACAGTTACCCCGCTCCTAGTCGATGACTACACCTGGGTCAGGAGTCAGAGCAAACTTCCTTGGGTAGACACGAAAGCCATTTCTTTTGGCTTCTGCTTTTCTGGACTTAATGAGTACAACATTGGCTGCCATTTTCAAGGCAGTGCCCTCACAAATGGCACTCTTCAAACTTACCACTTCAGGAACAAGCCTCCAAGTCCAGATTGCAAGGAGAGGAGGTAGTTGAAAACACTCTTTTGACTTTGGGCCCATACACAGTCTCTCTTCAAACCACTGGGTTTACCATGTTACAATGCTCACCTTACTTTTTGGTGTATTTCTCAATTTGGTTCAGAACGTTCAAAGAAATAAGGATGTAATTGTTTGACACTTGTATACTTCAAATAAGAGGGCAATACCGTAAAGAATTGTTTTAAATTTTAGCAAATATTTCTTTGACTACATCATCTCTACTCTGAGAAATATGAATTTCAGCTTGTTAGGGTACTACATGGATGTAATAATTTTTTGTGGATTGATGATTATTTGACATGATTTATCAACAGTATTAAAAATGTGCTGTGGCTGAGACAGCAGTGAGTCCAACAATTCGTGCTTCCCCTCACCACAGGGTAGAGTGGCTAAGCCAGCCAGGGTAGCAGTGGTTTCCCCAGCTTCCCTGACATCTCCGCAAGGCCATGTGCCTCGCTCTCAGTGTGGAATGAGAGTGCATGTGAGGAGCATCTTTTCTGTGCCAAGGGGCAAACAGAATGTGCCTTCCTCATTCAACCTATGTTCCTTTTTCCACTGGCCTGAAGCAGATTAGTGTGATAACCCTTAAGGCCATGTTCTCAAGATGGGGGAGCTCTACACAGCTTAGAGCAGCGCAATTAGCAATATATACTTTGAAATCTGAGTGAGAAATAAACTTTCCCTGTATTTTAGCCATTATCCACTGTTAGCATATTTGTTACAGCAGATAGCACACCCCGACTAACAGAAGTGTGTAGTGTTGTAGCCACAATTCTACTTATAGGCACTGATCCAAGAAAATAATTACAGATATGAAAAAAATTCATCTACAAGGATGTTATTCCATTATTATTTATGACCATGAAGCAACTTGCAAACAACCTAAGAGTCATACAAAAGTACTTCACAAGTAAATATATTTATGATAGAATACTTTCTTTAATTAATTAAATAATTTATTTATTTTTTATTGCATTTTAGGTTTTGGGGTACATGTGAAGAACATGCAAGATAGTTGCATAGGTACACACATGGCAGTGTGGTTTACTGCCTCCCTCCCCATCACCTATATCCGGCATTTCTCCCCATGCTATCTCTCCCCAACTCCCCACCCTCTGCTGTCCCTCCCCGTTCCCACCAACAGACCCCAGTGTGTAGTGCTCCCCTCCCTGTGTCCATGTGTTCTCATTGTTCAACACCCACCTATGAGTGAGAACATGCGGTGTTTGGTTTTCTGTTCTTCTATCAGTTTGCTGAGAATGATGATTTCCAGGTTCATCCATGTCCCTACGAAGGACACAAACTCATTTTTTAATGGCTACATAGTATTCCATGGTGTATATGTGCCACGTTTTCCCTGTCCAGTCTATCACTGATGGGCATTTGGGTTGGTTCCAGGTCTTTGCTATTGTAAACAGTGCCGCAGTGAATATTTGTGTGCATGTGTCCTTATAATAGAATGATTTATAATCCTTTGGATAAAAAAAAGAATACTTTTAAGTATTTGAATTTTAACTTTAAATTGAATAATGTAATCATTTGGAAAACAACTCGTTATCACTTAATAAAATAGTTGCCACCTTCTAGGCACTGTTCTAGGCACTTTCACTGGCAACAGTCCTGCTATCTACATTTTGTGGATAAGAAAACTGAGATGCAGAGGGAAAGTAACTTAGCTTGGGTCACACAGCCAACAGAAGCAGAGCTAAGAAAAACACATATAATAAATAAATGTGAAAATCCCTGTTAGAAATGAAGACTGAAAAGCAGAGAGCAAAACAGATATGCATTCTTACCCCCATTGTTTGTGTCAGAAAGTTGGATCCACTGGGGGACATTCAGGAGTTCATCCAGTCGTTCCTCCATCCATTCAGAACTGTTCACTGAGTGCTTACTACATGCCAGGCATTGCTCTCTGAGCAGGAAAATAACTGAAGTCATAGGCTTTGCATTCACGTAATGGAAACATAAGAAACAATTAAATACATAATAAAATGTCAGCTTGATAAATTCTTTGAAGAAGTCAAACTGAGTAAAGGGACAGAGCTGACAGAACAGGGTGCACTTTAGAAAGGACACCAGGGACTCACGCCGAGGACTCCACTTCTGTGTAAATTTGCCAACCTGGGGTTTCAGGCCTACCAGGACCTGCATCGGTAAATCACACCATTCAGCCACAGGACAGGAGAAACCCTACAAAAAATGGGGCTGGAGGTCAGAGGTCAGCAGGAGCGGGGATGCTGGCAGAGAGACTGTCCCTGCCTTCTCCTCTGGGACCCCTGGCTGGCAGTCACGCTACTACTGTGTGTCCACAGCTGCAGAAGGGAGGTAGGGGGTGGTGAGGAAGAAGGAGGCTTTCCAGTGCCTCCCTCAACATCCGGACAGCTAAGAAGGAGCCCTGCATGGCATGTTCCCGTTTCTAGAGCAGCAGATGCCATCCTCCGGATGCCTGGGGAGATGCAGTCATCTACCCGTGGTTATGTGTGCAAGTGTTAGGTGGAGGCCAGTTTGAGTGGAGTCTTCATGACTCAAAGGAGAGTCTGGGGACAAGCCACCGAGGTCCATGTGTGTCCTGCAGCTGAGTTTGCACAGCATTATTATTTTAATGAACACTGGATGTTCACGCACCAGGAGGGGCCCAGGGGCTGTGTCACTGTTCTAGATCCCCATGTCTTGCCTCCTCAACTGGATTGTAGGTTTGTTAAAGGCAGTGACTAGTGTGCCCATGGCAGTGGCTTTATAAAACATTCAATACACATTTAATAAATAAGTGAATGAACAGTAAAAACAATAAATTATTTAAATATAATTGTTTTAATTATAATTGAATTACTAAAATATAAAACAAATTTTTGTACATATCAAAAGTGTTTTGCATTTTTTATTGTATCACCTACTCTTAGGAATTGTACTTAAGAGATTCTATGGAAAAACAGGCATTTTTCAAGCAGTCAGTCAATGATAGTTCTTATCATCATTGTTGCTTTTTTAAAAAAAAATTATATTCTGTTGATTCTAAAAAGATTTAAATTTACAGAAATTAAAAAACAAGAAAACAAATGTTCCCTTACTTCTGCCATTTTATCAAAAGATTTAGAGTTGTATTGTCACTGCTGGTTGCTCTATAAAATTACCAATCCTCAGAAGTTTATCCACTCCAGCAAGGTCTTTGAAATGTGCCAGATAGTTCTCCAGGCTCTGAGATGCCTGGGTCATATCTAGGTAAGAGGAAAATTGAAAAGTGACTAAATTATAAAGGAAAGCCAGGACCCACTTACCCTAAAGGTCAGGCTGATGGTCCATGTTAAGCATCTAGCTAGGGAGGAGTACATACATATACATATACATGTACATATACATATACATATACACATACACATACACACACATATACAAAAACATATACATATACTCATCAGTTTTACTGATATGAATCATTGCAGCACACCATCTATAATTAGTAATAGAATGTACAATATATTTTTGTTAATTACATAAAGTGAATTGATCATCAGAGAATACTTCTGTTTTGCCAAACTCTTGTATTCATAGCCAACCTGTAGTTGAAACTGAATCATAATCTGTAAAAGTGAGTTGCTTCCCAACTCACTATTTTCCCAGTTAATTTAACGTCATTAAAAGTAATATGTAATATGAAAAAAAGGAAGGAGTCATAAGAGAAGGCCTTTCTTCGGGGGTTGTGTTGGAATGGAGACAGGAGGTAAGTCCTGCAGAGTTCTTGGAAACGATAAATGTTCCAGGCAGAGGGAAGTGCAAAACCTCCAGGCAGGATCAAACTTGGAATATTTGAGGAATAGCAGAGAAAACCCAAGTGGCTGTAATAAAGTTCAAGGAGAGGAGAGAGGGAGGAGGAAGCAGCTCCAGGCCACGTAGGGAAGGAGTTTAGATCTCTTTTGGGTGAGATGGAAGTGTTGCAGCTGAGTTCCCTGGGACAGACTCCGAGGTGGAAATGTATGGGCAGGGAGTTTCTGAGAAGGGATCTCAGGCACTATATCTTCAGAAGTGTGAAAGAAGCAAGATTTGGCAGAGGAAGATGTTGAACTGTGATGCAGTCTCTCCGACTGGGAGCTCTGAAGCTAGAATGTCCAATTCACTGCAGGCCTTATATATTTGCATCAATCGCCAATGATGTGAGCTGTCATGAATGGTGTGAGACAACTCTCTTCCAGAGAGGCGGGTCCTAAAGAAAGACTTAGGTGAAGGTTGTTAACAGTCCTAGCATCTGGAAAAATTAGTGCTTCAACCCTAAAGATAGGTATCTGAGGAGAGGGACTCAAGATGGCACGGTGAGAACAACCCAGGATTGAAGCTCTCGGTGAATGCACAAAGGGTGAGTCAGGGCCACATTTCCAGATGGATCTTTGTTGCCCACAGAACGGGGAAATTCCCAGGTATAAAAGAGATGTGAGACACCAGGCAGAGGTTTTGGCTGGTGCAGCCAGCAGCCGGTGCAGCCGGCGGCCAGCGCTGTAGCAGAGTGGCACTCCACAGCGCTCTGCACAAAGCACACTGGTCCAGGTGCCCTGTTGAACCAGCAATCTGAGACTTGAGAGGGCAGATTGTCATATCTATCTGACTGAACAGGACATGGACAGTGAGCCAGGGCAGGAGATTACAGGGAAACGGCGTTTGCGGTAGCGCAGTGGGACAAACAAAATGGTGATTCCAAACACTCTGGGTGGAGAGTTTCACTGTGGGCACAGCTGAAAACCAGGACGGTGCAGCTCGGTGGGGGAAGGGCACCCGCCATTACCGAGGCAATCCACCCCTACTCAGGTACACGCCCATTGCTGACACAGCCTGAAGTTGCCGAGGCAACCCGCCACAACAGAAAGACTCCGCCACAGGGCGTAACCCATGGCAGCAGGGCAGAGCCTGCAGCAACAGGGCGAACCTCATACCATCAGGGCAGAGCCTCAGCAGGCAAATAGGACTAGACTGCCTCCTAGCTGGGCAGGACAGTGCAACGGACACTCACAAAGAAAGCCCCAACACCCCGAGACAGAGCATCCGAGAAAAAAAGGGTTTTTTATGAGTTCTGCTGCAGCAGAATTAAACGTAGCAGCCTAACAGCCCTGAATGAACAACAGAGCTCACAGCTCAGCACTTGAGCTCCTATAAAGTACAGACTGTCTCCTCTAGCAGCTCCCTGACCCCACTATATCAAAAAGACTGACACTTGGCAGGCATCATTCTGGGACAAAGATAGCAGAAAAAGAAACTGGTAGCATCCCTCACTGTTTTGCAGCTGCTATAGGTGCACCCCAGACAACCAGGGCCTGGAGTGGACCTCAGCAGTCATACAGTGGAGGGGCTAGACTGGTAGAAGGAAAACCAAGTAACAGAAATACGTCATCAACAACAATCTGGGTGTCCACTCAGAGACCCAATCAAAAAGTCAGCAACTACACAGACGACAGGTGGATAAATCCACAAAGATGGGAAGAAACCAGCGCAAAAAGGAGGAAAACACCCAAAACCAGAACACCTCGCCTCCTAGAAAGGACCAAAACTCCTCACCAGCAAGAAAACAAAGCTGGACGGAGAAAGACTGTGACGAAATGACGGAATTACACTTCAGAAGGTGGATAATGAGAAACGTTTGTGAGCTAAAAGAACATGTTTTAAATCAATGCAAAGAAACAAAGAACCTTGAAAAAAGATTTGAAAAAAGATTCAAGAAAATGATAACAAGAATGGATAACTTGAGAGGAATATAAATGAATTAAAGGAGCTGAAAAACACAATACGAGAACTTTGCGAAGCATGCACAAGTTTCAACAGCCGAATGGACCAAGCAGAAGAAAGAATATCAGAAGTCGAAGATCAACTCAATGAAATAAAATGAGAAACCAAGATCAGAGAAAAAAGCACAAAAAGGAATGAACAAAGTCTCCAAGAAATGTGGGACTACGTGAAGAGACCTACCTACGTTTGATAGGTGTACCAGAATGTAACGAAGAGAATCAATCCAAAATGGAAAATACTCTTCAGGACATTATCCAGAAAAATTTCCCCCACCTAGCAAGACAGGCCAACACTCAAATGCAGGAAATACAGAGAACACCACAAAGATATTTCACAAGAAGAGCAACCCCAAGGCACATGATCGTCAGATTCAACAAGGTTGAAATAAAGGAGAAAATACTAAGGGCAGCCAGAAAGAAAGGTCAGGTCACCCACAAAGGAAAGCCCATCAGACTCACAGCAGATCTCTTGGCAGAAACACTACAAGCCAGAAGAGAGTGAGGGCCAATATTCAACATCCTTAAAGAAAAGAACTTTCAACCCAGAATTTCATATCCAGCCAAACTGAGCTTCAGAAGTGAAGGAAAAATAAAATCCTTTGCGAACAAGCAAGTACTCAGAGACTTTGTCACCACCAGGCCTGCTTTACAAGAGCTCCTGAAAGAAGCACTACACATAGAAAGGAACAACCAGTACCAGCCATTCCAAAATCACAGTAAGTGCTAAAGAGCATCAACATAATGAAGAATCTACAACAACTAATGGGCAAAACAGCCAGCTAGCATCAAAATATCAGTGTCAAATACACACATAACAATATTAACCCTAAATGTAAATGGACTAAATGCACCAATCAAAAGACACAGACTGGTAAATTGGATAAAAATCCAAAACCCATCGGTGTGCTGTATCCAGGAAACCCATCTCACATGCAAGGATACACAAAGGCTCAAAATAAAGGGATGGAGGGAGATTTACCAAGCAAATGGAGAGCAAAAAAAAAGCAGGAGTTGCAATTCTCATCTCCGATAAAATAGACTTTAAAGCAACAAAGATCAAAAGAGAAAAAGAAGGATATTACATAATGGTAAAAGGATTGATACAACAAGAAGAGCTAACGATCCTAAACATATATGGACCCAATACAGGAGAACACAGATACATAAGGCAAGTTCTTAATGACTTACAAAGAGACTTAGACTCCCACACAATAATAGTGGGAGACTTTGACACTCCACTGTCAATATTAGACAGATCAACCAGACAGAAAATTAACAAGGATATCCAGGGCTTGAACTCATACCTGGAGCAAGCAAACTTGATAGACATTTACAGAACTCTCCACCCCAAATCCACAGAATATACATTCTTCTCAGCACCACATCACACCTACTCTAACATAGACCACATAATTGGAAGTAAAGCACTCCTCAGCAAATGCAAAACAACTGAAATCATAACAAACAGTCTCTCAGACCATAGTGCAATCAAGCTAGAACTTAGAATTCAGAAACCAACCCAGAACCACACAGCTTCATGGAAACTGAACAACTGGCTCTTGAATGTTGACTGGGTAAACAATGAAATGAAGGCAGAAATAAAGAAGTTCTTCGAAACCAATGAGAACGAACACATAACATGCCAGAATCTCTGGGACACATTTAAAGCAGTCTCTAGAGGAAAATATATAGCAATAAGTGCCCATATGAGGAGAATGGAGAGATCCAAAATTGACACCCTATTGTCAAAATTGAAAGAGCTAGAGGAGCAAGATCAAAAAAACTCAAAACCCAGCAGAAGACAAGAAATAACGAAGATTAGAGAAGAACTGAAGGAGATAGAGACACAAAAAACCCTTCAAAAAATCAATAAATCCAAGAGCTGGTTTTTTGAAAAGATCAACAAAATATACCACTAGCCAGACTGATTAAAAACAAAAAAGAGAACAACCAAATAGATGCAATAAAAAATGATAAAGGGGAAATCACCACAGATTCCACAGAAATTCAAACCATCATTAGAGAATATTACAAACAACTCTATACACAAAAACTAGTAAATCTAGAAGAAATGGATAAATTCCTGGACTCCTATGTCCTCCCAAGCCTAAACCAGGAGGAAGCTGAAATTATGAATAGACCAATAACTAGGTCTGAAGTCGAGGCAGCAATGAAGAGCCTACCACACAAAAAAAGCCCAGGTCCAGACGGGTTCACAGCCGAATTCTACCAGACACACAAAGAGGAGCTGGTACCATTCCTTCTAAAACTATTACAAATAATCCAAAAAGAGAGAATCCTTCCCAAATCATTTTATGAGACCAATATCATCCTGATACCAAAACCCGGCAGAGACCCAACAAGAAAAGAAAACTTCAGGCCAATATCCATGATGAACATAGATGTGAAAATCTTCAATAAAATATTGGCAAGCCGAATGCAACAGCAAATCAAAAAACTTATTCACCATGATCAAGTAATATTCATCCCAGGGATGCAAGGCTGGTTCAACATACGCAAGTCTATCAATGTAATTCACCACATAAACAGAACCAAAAACAAAAACCACATGATTATCTTAATTGACGCAGAGAAGGCATTCGACAAAATTCAACAGCGCTTTATGCTAAAAACTCTCAATAAACTTGGTATCAATGGAACGTATCTCAAAGTAATAAAAGCTATTTGTGACAAACCAATAGACAATATCATACTGAATGGGCAAAAACTGGAAGCATTCCCTTTAAAATCCGGCACTAGACAAGGATGCCCTCTTTCATCACTCCTATTCAATATAGTACTGGAAGTTTTAGCCAGAGCAATCAGGCAAGAAAAAGAAATAAAGGGTATTCAAATAGGAAAGGTGGAAGCCAAATTGTCTCTATTTGCAGACGACATGATAGTATACCTAGAAGACCACATCGCCTCAACCCAAAAACTCCTGAAACTGATAAGCAACTTCAGCAAAGTCTCAGGATATAAAATCAATGTGTAAAAATCAAAGCATTCCTCTACACCAATAACAGACTTAA
This sequence comes from Callithrix jacchus, assembly GCF_049354715.1. NCBI lineage: Eukaryota > Metazoa > Chordata > Mammalia > Primates > Cebidae > Callithrix > Callithrix jacchus. Next base: position 14,603,931 of record NC_133517.1, read on the forward strand.
AGAAAGCCAAATCAAGAACGAACTGCCATTCACAATTGCTACAAAAAGAATAAAATACCTAGGAATACAACTCACAAAAAACGTAAGGGACCTCTTCAAGGAAAACTACAAACCACTGATCAACGAAATCAGAGAGAACACAAACAGATGAAGAAACATTTTATGTTCATGGATAGGAAGAATTAATATCGTGAAAATGGCTATACTGCCCAAAGTAATTTACAGAATCAACGCTATCCCCATCAAGCTACCATTGACTTTCTTCACAGAAATGGAAAAAACCACCATGAACTTCATATGGAACCAAAAGAGAGCCCACATAGCCAAGTCAATTCTAAGCAAAATTAACACAGCGGGGGGCATCACACTACCAGATTTCAAACTATACTACAAGGCTACAGTAATCAAAACAGCATGGTACTGGTACCAAAACAGAGATATAGACCAATGGAACAAAACAGAGGCATCGGAGGCAACACAACATATCTACAACCATACAATCTTTGATAAACCTGACAAAAACAAGCAATGGGGAAAGGATTCCATGTTTAATAAATGGTGTTGGGAAAACTGGCTAGCCATGTGCAGAAAGCAGAAACTGGACCCCTTCCTGACACCTTACACTATAATTAACTCCAGATGGATTAAAGACTTAAACATAAGACTTGGCACCATCAAAACCCTAGAAGGAAATCTAGGCAAAACCATCCAGGACATAGGAGTAGGCAAGGACTTCATGAACAAAACACCAAAAGCATTGGCAACAAAAGCCAAAATAGACAAATGGGACCTAATCAAACTCCACAGCTTCGGCACAGAAAAAGAAACAGTCACTAGAGTGAATCGGCAACCAACAGAATGGGAAAAAATTTTTGCAGTTTACCCATCTGACAAAGGGCTGACATCCAGAATTTACGAAGAACTCAGATTTACAGGAAAAAAACAAACAAGCCCATTCAAAAATGGGCAAAGGATATGAACAGACACTTTATGAATGAAGACATATATGAGGCCAACAATCATATGAAAAAATGCTCATTATCACTGGTCATCAGAGAGATGCAAATCAAAACCACATTGAGATACCATCTCACGCCAGTTAGAATGGCGATCATTAAAAAATCTGGAGACAACAGATGCTGGAGAGGATGTGGAGAAAAAGGAACACTTTTACACCATTGGTGGGAGTGTAAATTAGTTCAACCATTGTGGAAGACAGTGTGGCGATGCCTCAAGGCCTTAGAAATAGAAATTCCATTTGGCCCAGCAATCCCATTACTGGGTATATATCCAAAAGACTATAAATCGTTCTACTATAAGGACACATGCACACGAATGTTCATTGCAGCACTGTTTACAATAGCAAAGACCTGGAATCAACCCAAATGCCCATTGATGATAAACTGGATTGGGAAAATGTGGCACATATACACCATGGAATATTATGCAGCAATCAGAAATGATGAGTTCATATTGTTTGTAGGGACATGGATGAATCTGGAGAACATCATTCTCAGCAAACTGACACAAGAACAGAAAATGAAATACCACATATTCTCACTCATAGGCGGGTGATGAAAAATGAGGACACATGGACACAGGGAGGGGAGTACTAAACACTGGGGTCTATTGGGGGAAAAGGGGAGGGCCAGCGGGGAGGGAACTGGGGAGGGATAGCCTGGGGACAAATGCCAAATGTGGGTGAAAGGGAGAAAGAAAGCAAAACACGCTGCCATGTGTGTACCTATGCAACTGTCTTGCATGTTCTGCACGTGTACCCCAAAACCTGAAATGCAATAAAAAATTTAAAAAAAAAGAGATAGGTATCTGGGCAATGCAACAGAGCATTTGCTACAAGAAGTTATTTGGGGTGTTGAGCAAGGAAATTACATAATTGGAATTATATTTTTAAGGATCACTCTGGTTGCTACATTGAAAATGATTGTTGAGAGCAAGAGCACTAGTTAGAAAGTGAGTGGGGAGGGAGACTAGTTAGAAAGTGAGTGGACAACTTAGGCTTCTGACCCTGCACAGTCTAGAAAACAAGGCAAGAAGTGTGGAGCCTGCTAAATGTCCAAAGCAATTCTTTTGTCATATCAGGGAATCAAAGCATCCATTGGAAGATCCCATTTATTTTTTCAACATGAACAAGAATATCTGAAGAAAGTTACAAGACTCCCAGGAGACACCATCAGCCTCAGATCAAAGAGAGACAATGCCATGACCACTTGCAACAATTACAATAATGATTTGTTCCAGAAAACTAATGATCCTAAAAGGAAGGACCTGCACCATAAAGATGGCTTTGCTGCAACCCATTTTACACACAGGGAAATGGTGTGGCTGGTAATTCAAATTGAAATATTTGATCCAGGCTGCAAAAAACTTTACTGCAATAAAGTACAATCAATGTATGTGCAAAGTTCTAGACAAGAAATTTAGCACTAAATCATCTAATATGTGAATTCACCAGATCATAGATTTAATTAGTAAATCTTTTGCCAATTTGGATCTTAAAATATCTCCCGTCAAGAAACTTGTGCTGAAACTTTTGTATGTGTGGGAACCACCTTAGATGCTTGCTTAAAATGCAAATTCCAGCTGGGCACAGTGGCTCAAGCCTGTAATCCCAGCATTTTGGGAGGCCGAGGTGAGTGGATCATGAGGTCAAGAGATCGAGACCATCCTGGTCAACATGGTGAAACCCCGTCTCTACTAAAAATATAAAAAATTAGCTGGGCACGGTGGCATGTGCCTGTAATCCCAGCTACTCAGGAGGATGAGGCAGGAGAATTGCCTGAACCCAGGAGGCAGAGGTTGCGGTGAGCCAAGATCGCACCATTGCACTCCAGCCTGGGTAACAAGAGCGAAACTCCATCTCAAAAAAAAAAAATGCAAATTCCAAGCTTCATCCCCAAAGACTTGGTGCAGGTCTGGGTGTGGTCCAAACACCCAGGATGACTCTGAGGGTGGTGGCTGATAGACAATCGTGAGAGACACCATCTAGGGGGACATTCATCAGAAAGCGGAAGGGAGTGTGGGCAATTGTATAAGAGTGGGAATAGATCCATAATTGCTGTTACCATAAACAGCCTCTGTCCAAAAAAGTTGTCACCCTTCAATATGCCAGAGTTTAAAATTTTCCTCAGTCTCGAAGTCCTACAACCCAAGTTCATAGTGTTAGCTGCAGAAAATAAGAGCTGAAAGTGGTTAGCCAAAGGAAGTACCACAGACTAAATCACAGGAAGGTGGGTAATCATGTGTACGTACTGCCGCATCTGCCGCAGTGCACAAGAAAATTTTGGTTTCACACCCAAAGTGAAAGGATAACTTAAAATCCCATAAATAATACGTTGAAGAGAGAAAAGTCATTCTAGCGTTGTATCTGGAGAGGCCCTGCTAAGATAAAAGGCTCTGTTCAGTGTTTATCTTGCTGCCAGAGAACAAGGCATGCAGTGAGGCAGAGTTGTAATTGACCCAAAAGCACATATGAGAAATGAACCAAGGAGAGTGTACAGTTAAAAGCCTCATATAAAAAGAGAGCTGTAAAGTAAAAGTCCAGCAAATCTGCATATCAAACGATATGAAAATATGTTTGATCTAGTATACTGATGCACTAAATTTGCATAAAATTTAACCTTTTGTCCTGGTGTGATTGGAGAGGTGCAAAAATAAATTTGAGGTTAGAGCTTTAGCATTCTATCCTCTTAGACATACAAAAGGATATAATTAACCAGAACAGCTGTTTACAAGCTTCATTGGAAACTCTGGGAAGACAATTTATTCTATTACTAGTCCTAGAAGGTAAAATCTACAACAGATATTGAATTGGTAATCCAAGATTCTTATCAATTCTGACCTACATAAAATCTAGTCTTCTTATAGGCCTTTATAACTTGTGTCACAGCATCCATTTAATTGTATTCTTATTTGTGTAGATGTTTGAAGTCACCTCTGACTAAAATTCTATTGTCAAACTTAGAAGGAAGGAAAAAAAAGACTGTCATTTCATAATGGCTTGACACAAGAAGCTATATTTAGTATAAAAGTAAATTATTAATTATCTATAGGAGCCAAGAAATAACACAGAACAAAAGTTATTATTTTGATATTTATAATGTTTTGTAGATTTATCTTGTCAACTGCTTTGTTCCTGGAAAAATGCTGTATTTAAGATTTTATTTACTCTTTAATTCTGAGAACACTCGCAATGAAGGGGAGGCAGCCCAAATAAAAGGTGTCAAGATAAATCATGTTGTGATTTAAAGCTTACGGTTTATAATCTGGAATCAGAATGTTAAAATTAAATATATACCTTCCACTTTCATCCTTGATAGAGTAACTGGGAGATATGACTTCAAACCAAAATCAACAATAAAACTAGACAAAATATTTAAAGCAATTTTTTTCAGGCATTGAAAAATAGGTATCACAGAACTATGATCCTTGAGAGACGAAAAACCCACAAAATAAACTGCATAACAACTTCAGTTTTCTGCTTGCAGGCATATTCCTTCTGCAGCACATGGAGGTGAGCTGAAGCAAAACAACAGTCTCAATGAACCAACATAAAGAGAACAGTTACAGACTGCTGAAGTAGCTGGAATTTGTAGGGCAGGATATCAAAGAAGTGACAGCAGCACAGAAGTTTGCTCCATAAATCATCATAAACCTTAAGTCTTTGGCCAAGGGTTGTGCTATGCATCTGTAGGACAAGATTCTAAAACGTCTAGCAGAGCTTACCTGCTCCAGGGCTGAGACTTATATGGTGATACCAGAGGGTATAGAATACTGAGAGATATTGGAGTTCCAGTCCAGTCATAATGGAGAGAGCTGACTAAGCAACCACATTCTTGAATGAGGACAATGGCATAGAACAAAGTTCAAAACAAAAGACTTTCAGGACGCAAAGGACTCACCAATTAATTTAACTGACTACCAAAACAATATTCAACACTTTTTAAGAGATGACATAATCCAGACCACATGTAACATATCCACAATGTTCAGTATGCACCACAAAGTTATAAGACATACATAAGTCATAATGCATGGCATATAATCGGGGGGAATTAATGGAAACATTTTATCCTGACCTAGATATGATTATAATTGTGTTCAAGGACTTAAAGGAAAAGATAGTCATAATAAATGCACAGGTGGTAAAAATTAGCAGAGAAATGGAAACTATGGTGGAAAAATCAAAAGTAAATTGTTAAAATAAAAATATAGCTGAAATTAAAAATTTACTGCTAGGTTTAACAGATTTTAAATAACACATATAACTACTTAAATTTAAAGCTAGATCATTAGCACTTACATGATAGGATCAGAAATAAAGAAAATTAGAAAAAGTAAATATAGCTTCAGTGATCTATGGTACAGCAATAAGTAGCCTAAATGTAACTGAAATTCTACAAAAAGACAAGGAAATGGAACAGAAAAAATTTGAAGAAATTAAAGTCAAAATTACCTATATTCATTATAAGCAAACTTACAGACTAATGAAGTTAGGAAACTCCAAGCTGGACAAAGATAAAGGGCAACATAACTAACAAGTGTAGACATATCATGGTCAAAATATTAAAACAAAGGCAAAGAGGAAAATCCAAAGTGTATTTAGAGGGGTAAAAAACAAGACAGCTTACATAAGATAAAAATCAAGAGAAATACATGGATTTGTCATCAGGAACAATACACCAAGAAGACAATAAAATGATATACCTAAGGTGCTTAGAGAATAGAAACCCTGCAAAGATATAACCCAATGTTCAATGAAATTATCCCTCAAAAATGAAGACAAAATTTAAATTCACAGAAAGAAATTAGTTCATACAGGAGGCTTCCAGCTGGCATCAGGTCAGTGCCCTCTGGGACAGAGCCTTCAGAGGAAGGAGGAAACAGCAGCCATTTTTGCTGTCCTGTGGCCTTCACTGGTGATACACAGGAAAATGAGGTCTGGAGTGAACCCCCAGAAAACTGCAGCAGACCTGCAGAAGAGGGGCCTGGCTGTTAAAAGAAAAACAAATAAACAGAAAGCAACAATAACAACAAATCAACAAAGAGACCCCACAAAAACTCCATCCAAAGGTCATCACCCTCAAAGATCAAAGATAGATAAATCCACGCAGATAAGGAAAAACCAATGCTGAAAATCCCAAAAGTCAAAATGCCTCTTTGCCTCCAAATGATTGCAAGAGCACAGAACTAGGCTGAAGCTGAAATGGATGAACTGACAGAAGTCAGCTTTAGAAAGTGGGTAATAATAAATTTTGCTGAGCTAAAGGATTACGTTCTAACCTAATCCAAAGAAGCTAAGAACCATGATAAAAGATTATGGGAGCTGTTAACTAGAATAACCAGTTTAGACAGGAACATAAATGACCAGATGGAACTGAAAAACACAGCACAAGAACTTTATGATGCAAACACAATTACCAATAGCCTAACTGACCAAGTAGACGAGAGAATATCAGAGCTTGAAAGACTATCTTGCTGAAATAGGGCATGAAGGCAAGATGGGAGGAAAAAGAATGAAAAAAAAAACAAACCCTCTGAGAGCTATGGGACTATGTCAAAATACCAAACCTATGACTGATTGGAGTACCTGAAAACGATGGAGAGAATGGAACCAAGTTGGAAAATACACTTCAGGAAATTATTCAGGAGAACTTCCCCAATCGAGCAAGACAGGTCAATATTCAAATTCATGAAATTGAGAGAACTCCAAAAGATCTCCACAAAAAGATCTACTCCAATATACATAATCATCAGATTCTTCAAGCTTGAAATGAAAGAAAAAATGTTAAAGGCAGAAAGAAAGAAAGGCCAGGTCACCTACAAAGGGGAGCCCATCAGACTAACAGCAGACCTCTCAGTGAAAACCCTACAAGGCAGAAGAGACAGTGGGCCAATATTCAACATTCTTAAAGAAAAGAAATGCCAACCCAGAATTTCTTATCTGGCCAAACTAAGCTTTATAAGCAGAGGAGAAATAAAATCCTCTTCAGACAAGAAAATGCTGAGGGATCTTGTCACCATCAAGAGCTTACCTTGTAAGAGCTCCTGTAGGAAGCATGGATAGGAAAAACCATTACCAACCACTACAAAAACACACTGAAGTATACAGACCAGTGACACTATGAAGCAAATACATTAATAAGTCTGCAAAATTAAGCAGCCAGCATCATGACAAGAAGATCAAATCCACACATAACAATATTAACCTTAAAGGTAAATGGGCTAAATGCCCTAATTAAAAGACCAGAATGACAAGCTGGATACAAAGACAAGACCCATCAGTGTGCTGTATTCAAGAGACACATCTCATGTGCAAAGACACACATAGACTCAAAATAAAAAGATGGAGGAAAATTTACCAAGCAAATGGAAAGCAGAAAAAAGCAGGGGTTGCAATCCTAGTTTCTGACAAAATAGACTTTAAACAACAAAGGTCAAAAAATACAAAGGGCATTACATAATATTAAAGTGTTCAATTCCTCAAGCAGAGCTAACTATCCTAAATATACATGCACCCAATACAGGAGCACTCAGATTCATAAAATAAGTTCCTAGAGACCTACAAAGAGACTTGGACCCCCACACAATAATAGTGAGAGACTATAATACCCCACCACACTGTCATCATTAGACAGATCATTGAGACAGAAAATTAGCAAAGATATTTAGGACTTGAACTCAGACCAAGTGGACCTGATAGATATCTACAGAACTCTTCACCCAAAAACAATAGAATATACATTTTTGGTGCCATATGGCACTTAGCCTAAATTTGATCATATATTGGAAGGAAATCACCCCTCAGCAAATGCAAAAAAAACTAAAATTATAAGAAACCATTCCTCAGACCACAGCACAATCAAATTAAAACTCAAGGTTAAAGAGCCCACTCAAAACCACACAACTACATGGGAATAGAAACCTGCTCCTGAATGAATCCTGTGTAAATAATGAAATTAAGGCAGAAATCAAGAAATTCTTTGAAACCAATGAGAACAAAGAGAAAATGTATCAGACTCTCTGGGATGCAGCTAAAGCTGTGTTAAGAGGAAAATTTAGAGCACTAAATGCCCAGGTCAAAAAGCTAGAAAAATCTCAAATTGACACCCTAACATCACAACTAAAAGAACTAGAGAACCAAGAGCAATCAAATCCCAGAGTTGGGAGAAGACAGAAAATAATCAATCTCAGAGAGGAACCGAAGGAGATAGAGACACAAAAAAAACCTTCAAAAAAAAAATTGATGGATCCAGGAGTTGTTTATTTTTAACAAAAAGAAATCAATAAAATTGATAGACCACGAATAAAGAATAAAAGAGAGAAGATTCAAATAAACACAATCAGAAATGAGAAGGGGGATACCACAATTGTCCCACAAAAATACAAATAAGCCTCAGAGAATACTGTAATCAACTCTATGTAAATAAACTGGAAAGTCTAGAAGAAATAGATAAACTCCTGGATGCATACACCCTTCCAAGACTGAACCAGGGAGAATTTGAATCCCTGACTAGAACAATAACAAGTTCTCAAATTGAGGGAGTAATAAATAGCCTACCAACCAAAAAAAAAAAAAAAAAAAAAAAAAAAGCCCAGGTCCAAGATGGATTTACAGTTGAATTCTAACAGAAATAAGAAGCAGAGCTGGTACCATTTCTTCTGAAACTGTTCCAAACAATTGAAAAGGAGTGACTCCTCCCTAACTCATTTTATGAGGCCAGCATCATCCTGATACCAAAACCTGGCAGAGATACAACAAAAAAAGAAAACTTCAGGCTAATATTCATGATGAACATCAATGCAAAAATCCTCACTAAAATACTGGCAAACCAAATCTAGCAGCACATCAAAAAGGTTATTCACCATGATCAAGTCAGCTTCATCCTTAGGATGCAAGGCAAGTTTAATAGACGCAAATCAATAAATGTAACTCATCACACAAACAGAACCAGAGACAAAAACCAAATAATTCTCTCAATAGACACAGAAAAGATCTTTGATAAAATTCAACATCCCTTCATGTTAAAAATTCTCAATAAACCAGCTATTGAAGGAACATACCCCAAAATAATAAGAGCCATTTATGACAAACCCACAGCCAATATCATACTGAATAGGGAAAAGCAGGAGGCAGTCCCTTGAAAACTAGCACAAGACAAGGATGCCCTCTCTCACCACTCTTTTTCAACACAGTGTTGGAAGTTCTGGCCAGGGCAATAAGGCAAGAGAAAGAAGTAAAGGGCATACAAATGGCAAGAGAGGAAGTCAAATTGTCTTTGTTTGTGGATGACATGATTCTATATCTAGAAAACCACATTGTCTCAGCCCAAAAAATTCTTAAGCTGATAAGCAAATTTAGCAAAGGCTCAGGATACAAAATCAATATGCAAAAGTCACAAGCATTCCCATACACAAACAACAGGCAAACAGAAACCCAAATCATGAATTAACTACCATTTGCAATTGCCACAAAGAGAATAAAATACTTAGGAAGACAGCTAACAAGGAAAGTGAAGGCCCTCTTCAGGGAGAACTACAAAGCACTGCTTAAGGAAATTGGAGAGAAATGGAAAAACATTCCATCCACTCATGGAGAGAAAGAATCAATATAGTGAAAATAACTATACTGCCCAAAGCAATTTATAGATTCAATGCTATTTCCATTAAACTACCATTGACATTCTTCAGAGAATTAGAAAAAACTGTTTTAAAATTCATATGAAACCAAAAAAGAGCTCACATAGCCAAGACAATCCAAAGCAAAAAGAACAAAGCTAGAGGTATCATGCTACCAGACTTCAAACTATACTACAAGGCCACAGTAACAAAAACATCATGGTACTGGTACAAAAACTAATGAAGCAGGCATGTAAACCAATGAAACAGAATAGAGAACTCACATCTACAACCTGATCATCGGCAAACCTGACAAAAACAAGCAATGGGCAAAGGATTCCCTATTTAATAAATGATGCTGACAAAACTGGCTAGCCATATGCAGAAAATTAAAACTGGATCCCTTTCTTACACCTTATATAAAAATTAACTCAAGGCTGGATGCAGTTTCTCACACCTGTAATCCCAACACTTTGGGAGGCCAAAGCAGGCAGATACCTGAGGTCAGGAGTTCAAGACCAACTTGGCTAACATGGTGAAACCCTGTCTCTACTAAAAATACAAAAATTGGAGATGATCTAAGATGACTGATTGCTAACAGCTCGGGATTGTAGCTCCCAGTGAAAGCGCACAGAACGAGAGGATGCCACACTTTCAGACGAATTTTTGTCACTCACAGACCAGAAGATTCCCAGTGGAGGAGCCCCCACGGGTCGTCAGCGCAATGCTTGTGGCTGGCGCAGTGGTTTTGCTGGTGCCTCGGCGAGGCAGCTCTTGGTGTAGAGTAAACAGGACTGGTTCCCCTTCTGACTGACGTTTGTAGCTCCGGGAAGGTGGAGTAGGCTATTACAGACTCAAGAAGTAAGCCAGACCAGAGATTCCTGGGCAGAAGAGCACCATCAGTATTATCGCTGCTGTTTTGGCCAGCGCAGTGGGTTGCTCGGATTCCAGCACTGGGAATCAATAAACTGGACGTCCACTCAGAAACCTAATTAGAAAGGCGGTAATTATAAAGATGACAGGTGGATAAATTTATAACGAAGGGAAGAAACCAGCCTGAAAAGGCTGAGAATACCCATAATCAGAACCCCTCTCCCTCTACAGGGGATTACAGTTCCTCATCAGCAACGGAACAAGCCCTGATGGAGAAGGACTGTGTTCCATGAACAGAAGTAGGCTTCAGAAGGTGGATGATAAGAAACTTCTGGGAGTTAAAAGAACTTGTTCTAACCCAATGTAAAGAAACTAAGAACTTTGAAAAAAGGTTTGATGAAATGCTAACAAGAATAGACAACATAGAGAGGAATATAAATGAAAAAACGGAGTCGAAAAATACAACACGAGAACTTATCGAAATATGCCCAAGTTTGAATAGCCGAATTGATCAAGCAGAAGAAAGAATATCAGAAGTCGAAGACCAACTTAATGAAATAAAACGAGAAGACAAGAATATAGAAAAAAGGGTAAAAAGGAATGAGCAAAGTCTCCAAGAAATATGGGACTATGTGGAAAGACCTAATTTATGTTTGATAGGTGTACCTGAATGTGACGGAGAGAAGGAATCCAAGCTGGAAAATACTCTTCAGGATATTATTCAGGAAAACTTTCCCAATCTAGCAAAGCAGGACAATATTCAACCCCTGGTAATACAGAGAACACCACAAAAATATTCCTCAAGAAGAGCAACCCCAAGGCTCATAATTGTTAGATTCACCAGGTTGAAACGAAGGAATAAATACTAAGGGCAGCCAGAGAGAAAGGTCAGGTTACCCACAAAGGGAAGCCTATTAGACTTACAGCAGATCTCTCAGCAGAAACCTTACAAGCCAGAAGAGAGTGGGAGCCAATATTCAACTTCCTTAAAGAACAGAACTTTCAGCCCAGAATTTGATATCCTGCCAAACTATGCTTTACAATTGAAGGAAAAATAAAATCTTTTATGAACAAGCAAGTACTCAGAGATTTTATTGCCACCAGGCCAGCTTTACAAGAGCTTCTGAAAGAAGCATTATACATAGAAAGGAACAACTAGTATTAGCCTTTCTAAAAATATACCAAAAAGTAAAGAGCATCAACATAAAGAAGGATTTACATCAATGAATGGATAAAATAGCCAGTTAACATCAAATGGCAGTAACCCTACATTTAAGTCAACTAAATCCCCCAATCAAAAGATACAGCCAAAACCCAATGGTTTTTGGGTACATCCAGACCCATTTCACATCCAAAGATACACAAAGACTCAAAACAAAGGGATGGAGAAAGATTTACCAACCAAATGGAGAGCAAAAATAAATAAATAAAAAGCAGAAGTTGCAATTCTCACATCTGATAAAATAGATTTCAAAGCAACAAAGATAGAGTGGTAAAAGGATCAATGCAACAATAAGAGCTAATGATCCTAACACCCAGATACATAAGACCTATAAAGAGATTTAGACTCAGCGAGACAGAAAATTAATAAGGACATCCAGGACTTGAACTCAGATCCAGAACAAATAAACTCAATAAATATTTACAGAACTCTCCACGTTAAATACACAAAATATTGATAGGCCATTATTAATACCCATTTTTAGAATAAAGCAATATTTCTGTTCTCTCTCCCTCTTTTTCTTCCTCTTTCTTCCTCTCCACTCCTTTTTTTTTCTTTCCTTCTCTCCTCTCAAAAGAAAAAATAAAATACCTCACAATTCACTGTCTTGGACTGATTGGAATACAGAAAAAAAAATTAGAAGTTGAACAATTTATATAACATTCTGTTACCTTTTGTAACCTTCTGGGATTGGCTTTTCTCACTCAGCATACTTTTCTCAAAAAAAAAAAAAATTACCTGGGCATGGTGGCAGGTGCCTGTAATCTCAGCTACTCTGGAGAGCAGAGAATTCCCAGAGCAGAAGAATTGCTTGAACCCAGGAGGTGGAGGTTGTAGTGAGCCGAGACTGTGACACTGCACTCCTGCCTGGGTGACAGAGCAAGGCTCTGTCAAAAAAAGAAAAGAGAGAGAGAGAGAATGAATCAAAGATGGACAAACACTTAAATGTAAAATCTGAAACTGTAAAAACCCTGAAGAAAATCTAGGCAATACCATTCAGGACATAGGCATGAGCAAAAACTTTATGATTAATTGCCAAAAGCAATTTCAGCAAAAGGAAAAATTGGCAAATGGGATATAATTAAACTAAAGAGCTTCTGCTTCTTAGTTTATCATCAGAGTGAATAATCTACAGAATGGGAAACTTTTTTTTGCAATTTATCCATATGACAAAGATTTAATACCCAGAATCTACAAAGAACTTAAGGAAATTTACAAGAAAAAAAAATAAGCAACTCCATTAAAAAGTGGGCAAAGAATATGAACAGACATTTCTCAAAAAAAAAAAAGACATACATGCAGCCAAGAAACATGAAAAATAGGTCAACATCACTGATCATTAGAGAAATGCAAATAAAAACCACAATGAGATACCATCTCACACCAGTCAGAATAGCCAGTACTAAAAAGTCAGGAAAAAACAGATGCTGGCAAGGTTGCAGAGAAGTAGGAATGCTTTCACATTGTTGGTAGAAATATAAATTAGTTCAACCACTGCAGAAGACACTGGCAATTTTTCAAAGAATTGCCATCAGAAATACCATTTAACCCAGCAATGCCATTACTGGGTATATACCCAAAGGAATAGAAATCATTCTATCATAAAGATACATCCATGCAAATGTTCATTGCAGCACTATTCACAATAGAAAAGACATGAAATCAACCCAAACGTCCATCAGTGATAGACTGGATAAAGAAAACGTGGTACATATACACCATGGAAAACTATGCAGTTATAAAAAAGAACAAGATTATGTTCTTTGTGGCAACATGAATGAAGTTGGAAGCCATTATCCTCAGCAAACTAACACAGAAAAGCAAACAAAACACCACATGTTCTCAGTTATAAGTGGGAGCTGAACAGTGAGAACACATGGACACAGGGAGAGGAACAACACTTACTGTGACCTGCTGGGAGAGGGCAAGGGGCAGCAGTAGAGCATTAGGGAAAAAGCTGATGCATGCTGGGCTTAATATCTAGGTGATGGGTTGATACGTGCAGCAAACCACCATGGCACATATTTACCCATGTGACAAACCTGCACATCCTGCACATGTACCCCAAGCCTTTAAAAATTTAATTAATTTAAAAAGAGAAAGTTCAGGCAGGGCGCGGTGGCTCATGCCTGTAATCCCAGCACTTTGGGAGGCCGAGGCGGGTGGATCATGAGGTCAAGAGATTGAGACCATCCTGGTCAACATGGTGAAACCCCATCTCCACTAAAAATACAAAAAATTAGCTGGGCCTGGTGGCGCGTGCCTGTAATCCCAGCTACTCGGGAGGCTGAGGCAGGAGAATCGCCTGAACCTAGGAGGTGGAGGTTGCAGTGAGCCGAGATCGTGCCATTGCACTCCAGCCTGGGTAACAAGAGCGAAACTCCATCTAAAAAAGAAGAAGAAGAAGAAAAAAAACCCATCCCCATGTTACTGATGGGCCTTAGAGAGATAAATTGACTTGACTGTGATCACTTGACTCATCAGAGATGGAGCCTGAGCAGTTTTGACAGAACAATTACTGACATCAGAGCCTTTGCATTTTTTAAGTTTATCTTCATTCCTGATTTTCTTCATATGCCTCTTCCCTTTTTGGAAAGAGTTCCTATGAATATAACCTGCCAAATAAACAGACTGTGAATCTAATCAGTTAGGTTTCAGCAAAAAGGGAAAAGACTGTCACTTGAAGATTGAAATCAGGCTAAAAATTCAACTATGGAATTACCTTATGTCATTCTAATAAGACTCCTTCTGCTAAACTTAGCCACAGGTGGCCACCCAAAAGCCCTTGGGAAGAAATGAGTCAGAGACACAGAAGTATAATTTGCTATATTACAGAATATCAGTTTTGCCAACTGGCTCTCTAATGTGAGCTCTGTTTGTCAAAAAAGTGAATTCAGTATGACAGAAGTGTTTTCTGTCTCTTGCATGCTGGCCAAAAGTCCATCAACTCTGCTTGCCAAACAGAATGCCTCTGACAAGGTCATCAGCAAAGTCACCCTTAAGTGATTGGGCACAGACAATTATTACATAAGCATTCATGGCTCTGTGTAGAAATGTACACTGACCAATCTGAGAGACAGAAATTTCATGGGTAAAAAAAGAAAATAATCTACTACATTCGCCCTGTTGAGCAATCGATTTATTGCCAACAGAATACAGTTTATTACCAACAGAATATAGACTATGCTTGAAGAAGACAAGAATTGCATGATTATTTCTTGCTACTGACTAAACTTTGATTATTCTGTCTTAGGGACTCAAACTAATGATTACACAACTGTGCTCTGAAGTAATGCAGGTAAAAAATGACCACACATTTTCTTGAGTCAAATGATAGCTGTTCAGGCAAGAGAATAGGTATGCTATGTAATTAGTCTGTAACTAATTGTGATTCAAGTCTAAGAATATTATTTGCGCATCAGGAGAGTTAAAATTCTCAAAGCAAAAAGAATCACTTGGTTATTTTATTACACACATCACAAGCTGGGGAAGTACAATGACATGGCAATTCCTCAATATTTCGGCACAGTTGACTGAGAGAACTTTTAGGAAATGCTTGGCTGTAAAATAAATGCCAGCTTTGAAAGTTCACTTCAGGGAAAAATAATGATTTTTTTAGTATCTGTCTGCCTCCATTCTTCCAGTTCACTAACTTCTATTAATCAAGGGAATTCTTAAAATAGTCAGTGATTACTTACCCTTAGAGGCATGTGAAAAGAGTCTAGGACTAAATAACTTAGGTGTTTTCTCTTCCTTTTATTCTCAAAATATGTCTTTCCTAAAAGCAAGGTAGAAAATTGGTGATTACTTATCGCTGTAAAAAAAAATTTAGAAAAAAAGGATTAGTATGACATTTTACACACAATAATTTCTTTCAACAGCTTCATTGGGAATAATTTACATACTACAAAACTCATCTATAATAAGTGTATGAGTCACTGATTTTTAGTAAATTTGGAAGGTTGTGCAATTATCGCCACAATCTAGCTTTCAAGCATTTCTATCATTGACAAAACCTTCCCTCCTTTCCATTTGCAGTCAATCCCATTCCTCCCCTCACTCCCATGTAACTATGAATCTACTTTCTCTACATAGACTTAATTTTTCTGGGAAATTCTTAAATACGTAATCTAAGATATATAGTCTTTTGTGTCTAGATTCCTTTACTTGGTATAATGTTTTTGAAGTTCACCTATATTGCAGTATGTGAAAGTAGTCCTTCCTTTTTTATTGGTTGAAGAGTACTCCACTGTATGAATATATTGTCTATCCAATCACCTGCCGATAGACATTTTGATGGTTTCCAGTTTGAGGCCTTTATAAATAATGCTACTGTGAACATTAGCACAAGTCTTTATGTGGACATTAATTTTCAGTTCTTTTGGGTAGTTGCCAAGATGAAGAATTGCTGGATTGTAGGGTAAATGTGTGTTGGATTTTTGAGGAATAAGCTAAACTATTTTCCAATGTAGTTTAATAATTTTACATACCCATCAGCAATATATAAGTGTTCCAGATTTTCCAAATTCTCACCAATTCTTGCTATTGTCGATCTCTTTTATTACAGCCATTTTCATGTGTGTGGTACTAACACATTGTAGTTTGAAAGCATATATCTCTAATGGCAATGACATAGCTCATGTAAGAGCTGATCAAAAGAATGAGAAGATAAGCTACAGAGTTAGAGAAAATTTTCCAAGCAACATATAGAGAATTCCCAACACTCAATAGTTTAAAAAAAACCCCAGTGAGAAGATGAGCAAAAGACATGAACAGGAATTTTGCTAGAGAATATACGAACAGTAAAAAAAACCCAGTGAGAAGATGAGCAAAAGACATGAACAGGCATTTTGCTAGAGGATATACGAACAGTAAACTAGCAAATGAAAGGATTCTCCACATCTCTAGCCACTAGGGAAATGCGGATTAAAACCACAATGAGGTAATGCCACACACTTCTCAGAGTGGCTGAAAGAAAAATTAGTGACAACACCAAATACGGGCAAGGATGCAAAGAAATTGGATGACTCATACACTACTGATGGGAATGTAGATTGATACTGCCATTCTGGAAAATATTTTTACACTCCTTTAAAAACCTAAACATTTGACTAACATACAGCCCCGCAGTTTCACTTTTGGGCAATTATCCTGAAGAAATAAAAACTTAAGTTCATGCAAAAACCTATACACAAATGCTCTTGTCAGGTTCTTTTTTTTTCTGTAATAAGCAAAAAATTGGAAACAATCAAAATGTCTTTTAGCAGGTGACTGATTAAACAAGTTGTTGCTACATCCAAACCACTGAATACTACTCAGCAGTAAAAAGGGGAAGCTATTCATGTATTCAACAACTTAACCTCCAGAGAATTATGCTGAGTTTAAAAAAAAAGTACAATTTCAACTGGGCACGGTGGCTTACACTTGTAATCCCAGCACTTTGGGAGGCCAAGACAGGTAGATCACGAGGTCAGGAGTTCAAGACCAGTCTAGCCAAGATGGTAAAACCTTGTCTCTACCAAAACTACAAAAATTATCCAGGTATGGTGGCCGGCACCTGTAATCCCAGCTACTCAGGAGGCTGAGGCAGAGAGTTGTTTGAACCGGTGAGGCAGAGGTTGCAGTGAGTCAAGATCACACCACTGCACTCTATCCTGGACGACAGAGTGAGACTCCATCCCCCCTGCAAAAAAATTCAATTTCAAATGGCCATTTATAGGATTTTATTTATATAATATTCTTAAAATAACAAAATTATAGAAATAGAGAATAGATTAGGGGTTGCAAGAGGTTAAAAAAAATCGTGAGAGGAAAGGGAAGTGGTGTGGTCATAAAAAGGCAATAGTGCAGATCTTTGTAGCAATGGAAATGTTCTATATCTTGACTATATAAATATCAACATCTTGGCCATGATATTGAGCTAAAGTTTTTTGAGATGTTACCATTGGGGAAAACGGAGTAGAGAATACATTGAATCTCCTCATATTATTTATAACAACTGCCTGTAAATCTATAATTATCTTTTAAAAAAAGGTTTAATTATTTTTAAAAATCCACTGCCTAGAAATATAATTATTTTTTCTGAATTCTGAATTCTGCTCCACGTAGTTACATAATTATGTTGGTGCTAATTCCATACTCTCTTGATTAATGTGGCTATATTGTATAAGTTTTGAAAGCTGGCAATGTAAATGCTCCAATTTGGTTCTTATTTTTCAAACTTGGTTTGACAATTCTCACATTGCATTTTCATAAAATTTTAGGATCATCTGATCAATAGCTACAAAAACTATGCTGGATTTTAATAGGGATTTTGTTAAATCTATAGATCAATTTGGGAAGAACTGACATTCTATTTTTTTGAATCCATATAAGTGAACTATTGTTCTATTTATTTAGATATTTTTAAATTACTCAGAATTATTTTATAGTTTGCAATATACAAGTTTTACTGTTATTTCTTAGAATGGATTATATTTATTGTTTTTGATGCCATTGTGGATGAAATTGTTTTCTTAATTTTATTTTTGGATTGTTCACTTACAGTATTTTAAAAGTTGGTTTTAGCATACTGATCTTGTATCTTGTAACCCTACTAAATTTATTTATTAGTCCTAGTATTTTTTCAGATTCTTTAGAGTTTTCCACATACAAGATAATGTCATATGAAAACAAAACTATAAAAAGTTTTACCTCCTTTCAAATCTTGATTACCTCCCTCCCTCCCTGCCTCCCTCCCTCCTTCCTTCCTTCCTTCCTTTCGTTCTCCCTCCCTGTCTTCCTTTCTCTCTTCTCTCTGTCTTTTTTTTTTCTTAAAACTATTTTAATTTCTAGGGTCTAAAGTGATGCTCCTTCTGTCAGGGAAAATTAAAGGACATTAAATTATAAGAAGCAATTATAATAACGTGTCTTAAATTGTGTCTTAGACACAATCATAACTTCTTAAGACACAATCATAATAAATTCTGTCTTCTCACTTTTTTCTTGATCAATTCAGCCAAAGATTTATTAATTCTGTATTTTTTACTTTGAGATGAAATTTCGCTCTTGTTGCCCAGGCTGGAGTGCAATGGCGCAATCCCGGCTTACCACAACCCCCACCTCCCAGGTTCAAGCGATTCACCTGCCTCAGCCTCCAGAGTAGCTGGGATTACAGGCATGCGCCACCACTGCTGGCTAATTTTGTGTTTTTAGTAGAGACAGGGTTTCTCCATGTTGGTCGGGCTTGTCTCTAACTCCCTCCTAAAGTTCTGGGATTACAGTCATGAGCTAATTCTTTATTTTTTCAAAGATCAATTTCTGATCAACTATCAATTTCTCCATTACTGATTTTTTTTCTGTTTCATTGGTCTGTGAGTTGTTATTTCTTTCTTCGGCCTATTTTGAGCTTGCTTTTTTTTTTAAATGCTTTAGACAGAAGCTTAAATGATTGATCTGAGATATTCTTTTCTAATATACATACTTAAAGCTAACAGTGTTAGTTTATTGCTTATAAATTTTTATATTTTTGCTTATAAATTCTTACATGTTTTGCTTTTGTGTCCTTCAATTCAAAATATTTTCTAATCACTCTGTGTCTTCTAGGAAATGTCATTTCATTGCTCTCTGGCTTCCCTCGTTCTGATGTGAACTCGGTCATAATTACATTGCTCCCACACATGATGAGCTTTTGCTTTTTCTCCTTCTGCCTTCAAGTTCTTTTTCACATTCACTCTTTCAACAGTTTGAATGTGTCTAGGTATCAGTCTATCTATTTATTCTGTTTGGGGTTCATTAAATGTTTGTCATCAAATTAGGAAAGTTTTTGGCCATTATTTATTCAAATATTTTTCTGTCCCTTTCTCTCTTCTCTCCCTCTGGATCTCCCATTATGTATATGCTGGTAAGCTTGATGTTTTTCTACACATCTCTGAGGTTCTGTTAATTTTTCCTAGACATATTTTCTCTGTGTTCTTTAAATTGGATAAATGTATCTTCTCAAGACCAGTGATCTCTTCTCCTGCCCAATGCATTTCATTTCAGTTAATATATTTTAATTCCAGAAAGTTTTGTGTCTTTTTTCATAGTTTCTCTTTCTTTACTGATATTTCCTGTGTGTTGTTGTCATCATATTTTCCTTTAATTCTTTTTTATTTTTGTGGATACATTGCAGGTGTACATATTTATGAGGTATGTGAGATGTTTTGATACTGACATGCAATGCATAATAATCCCATCATATAAAATGGGATATTTATCCCCTTGAGTATTTATCCTTCGTGTTACAAACAGTTCAGTTATACTTTATTATTCTTACATGTACAGTTAAATTATTACTGACTACGGCCACCCTATTGTGCTATCAAATACCAAATCTTATTCACTCTTTCTCATCACATTTTTATACCCATTGACCATATCCCCACTTCACCCATCTTCCCAGGCTCTGGTAACATCATTCTATTCTCTTTCTCCATTAGTTCAATTGTCTTAATGTTTAGCTCCCAAAAATGAGTGAGAATGTGCAAAGTTTGTCTCTCTGTGCTTGCCATATTCCACTTAGCATAATATCCTTCAGTTCCATCCATGTTGTTGCAAATGACAGGCTCTTATTCATTTTTATGACTGAATAGTACTCCAGTGTGTATATGAACCACACTTTATTTACCCATTCATCTGCTGATGGACACTTGTGTTGCTTCCAAATCTTGGCTGTTGTGTCTTTTAATTATTTAAGCATGGTTTTCTTTAGTTCCTTAAACGTATTTATAATAGCTGCTTTGACATCTTGGCCTGATAAATACATCTGGACCTATTCAGATATAATTTATGATGTCACCTTTTCCCCCTGAGTATGGGTTACACTTTTTTGCAGCTCTGCATGTCTTTGTGTAATATTTTGTTGAAAACTGAGCATTTTAGATAACATGTTGTAGTAACTTTCAATTCTAATTTTTATGCATGAGAATTGCTGTTACTGGGTTTTTCTGTTTGTTTTGTTTTGATTTATTATTTAGTAACTTCTCTAGCCTTAATCTGCTATATCTGTATCCTCTATGATGTGCAGTCACTAAGATCTCTGATTATATTTATAGTCTTAGTTTTACTTTCTTATTTTCTAGAGTCTGCTCATGTGTCTGCATGGCTTCACAGTCAGACGATGATTGATTAAAGATTGCACTCAAACACCTCAGGCCAGTAAGGTTTTCACCCTGTGTTGCTGGATCCCTGGGTGATTTGGAGAATGCTCAGGCATTTCCAAGTCTGCCTGCTTCTGCTTTCTGCCAAGCTTCTCTCCTATCTTCCCTCAATATGCACAGTCTTCCAGTCAGTCAAATATGTGTGGAGATCTTGAACTGTCTTGGGTCACCCCTGCACATGTACTCAGCCTGCCAGTCAGGTCAGGTAGAAAGGAGCACTTATCTACCCGCTCTATGGCCCTCTGAGCTTTAGGATTTCCCTGTTAATTGTCTGGCTAGTCTATCAGCCTGCCACTTCCAGTACTGTGATCTCAGGTCTGCCCTGTTTGTTTCTTACCAATTTGGTCACTTTTTACTAACAATGCCACTGAATACAGACTTTTCTCCCCCACCCTAAATCAAATTAGTCCTCCCTTGTGGAGAAGCAGCTGGTTTTCACAATCAGCCCTGTTAGGGGTGGCGAATACCTGGTTTACTAATGGCGAATCCATATGAGTCTGTGACAACCTCAGTTCTTGCCTCTTCAGAAGAAAGAACTTGACTCAGGGGCATAAGTCAGAAAAAGAGACCAAGGCAAAATTCAGAGCAGAAAT
This sequence comes from Callithrix jacchus, assembly GCF_049354715.1. Lineage (NCBI taxonomy): Eukaryota > Metazoa > Chordata > Mammalia > Primates > Cebidae > Callithrix > Callithrix jacchus. The sequence continues at coordinate 14,625,434 of NC_133517.1, forward strand.
AAAGGGAAGTACACTTGGAAGAGATCCAAGTAGGCACCTTGAAGGTCAAACATGGTGTTTAACCTGTTGACTTGGGGTTTTATATGTTGGCCTATTTCTGGGTTCTTGTGTCCCTTTTCCCATGACTCTTCCCTTATACTGGGTCACCTGCAGGTGCATTGACCTGCTAACACTTGAGAGGTGAGCATACACAGTGTGTTTAGAAAGTTGTATGCATGCCCACCTGAGCCATCCTTCCCTTTACTAGTGGAATGCTCCGGAAGGTCATACTCTGCCGTTTTATCTCTTAATGCCGTGCTCAAACTCACTCACCCAATTCCTAAGATCTTATTGGTACTGATTACCAGTTTCAAATGTTTATCTATCTGGGAAATTCCCTCTCTCTGGCACCTACCACCAGTTAACATTTTTAGAGAGGGAGTGTCATAACTGCTGAACCATCACCTGAGGGTCCCCTGACATTCCTGGTGGGGAGGGGAGCCCTCTCTTGCCCTGCTCATGCCCACCTACTACCTACTGTCACAACCCCATCCTGGAAGAACTGCTGTACCTCCTGATCTGGCGGTGTGTAGTATACTACAAGAGACATATTGTGGCTGAAATCAATGATAACCATAAGGTCCACTTAAGCATTTCACAGGGCCAATATGTGCCACTTAGCAATATGATACAACCTGGTCGAGAAATTTCCCGGAGACAAGGCCACTTCAGCACAGATGTAACTTTCATAACCCTTAAAACGAAGCTTACCCTCACATGAGTAACTTAAACTCCCTTTATGAAAGAAATATCTGGTGACTACTCCAGGCTGAATCCAAGTATATGAAAGGGAGAAGGATTCTCCAAACCCTTAGAATGACCTCTGGAGGAGGAGATCCCCAGTCAGCTGGTCATCTGACCCCAACGGTAACTGGCCCATGCTCCCACCACCCATCTTGCAAGAGCACTGCCAGAACACTGCTCAAGTGTCACGTGGTGTCTAAGATTTATCTTTGACATGAATCAAACCAAACGGGAGAAGTAACCCTTGGGAAAGTTGGCCAACTAGGACCACCCAAAGCCTCCAAACACAAAAGGATGTGGGTGGGAAAGGGAGCATTCCCAGACAAGAATGCCACACTTGTACCGTTCATTCATGAAGTAATGTTTCTCAATTTATTGAGGTTTATTTGGTCAATTTCCAGAGCCTGGAAATGTTTGTGACAATTTTGTCCAGTTTTATCATAAAAGAATTTGCCAATCACTGCAGTCACACTTCTCATGCAAACTCTCATGGACAGTTTTTTTTAAATTCTCTACCTCATTATTTCTTCATTATGTTTGCCCATATTAATCCTCCTCTTTCTCAGCTTTTGTTTTCTAGCCTCTCCGTTTCTATTTTCAGCTTTTTACTGTACTTCTCTGGAAAGGTTGAAATGAAAGGCGTAGCATCAGCTATGGATATTATACTATAATTACCATGACAAAAAATGCATATTAAAATAGATAATATACAAAAATGTTAATAATCATATTAGAGTATGGGATTGTGGCTGATTTCTTCCTGATTTTATGCAATATGGTTGTATTCCTATTGTTGGTAAATGGTGACTATTGGGATACTATCTTTTACCAAGAACTTACAAGTGAGGAGAATCAGACCACCACTCAGGAATGAAATTTATAATTAATGTGTAGGAGGTCAGAGTAAGAACACTTAAAGTAGCACAAATGAGAGAATGGCTCCCAGACCACCTAGTTTGATGGTGACTTGGTAGATATGCAGATACCTCTGAGGGACAGCTCATGAGGGGTCAGAAAATGAGACTTGCAGAGGCCTTGTTGGTGGGCCCATGCAAGCTCTGCCCAGGGAGAGGATGGCGTGAGGATGTGATGTGGCTAGTCTGAGTGGTATGCCACTTCATTGTGGACACAGGCATATTCTGCTAACTCTCTTCATACCATTAGACGGTCCAGTTTTAATGGTTAACTCTCCTGCTCTGATGCCATACACACCAGCCAACCTTCTGATTACAATCTAGCTTCCCATGTAGCTTGCCCTTTGAGAAACAGCCCACCTGGCCACAGCATGCAAATGTCCCATTGGCAGAAGGCTTTCTCCTTTTAAAAGTAGTACATTGGCATCTGGGTGAAAACACAGATAGTTATGAAGAGAACAGAAAGCCAAGAAGGGAAGCCTGTCTGGGGTGAGGTAACTGACAAGTTCATCTGGACCTGCTGAATTTGAGTGATGGTGAAACATACATCAGAAATATCCACTAGACATGAAAAAAATAGAAGTAAATTGTGAGAAATGAAATGATGACAAAGATTCAGGTCCTGGATAGAGACCAGAGGTCAGATCATGAAGCTGGGGTCTTCATACCTGAGTGGGCCTCTGGCAGAGAGCAGGTAAGCAGAAAACAATGAGGGCTGGAAGGTATAATGTAGAGGTGGCTCATCAGGCAACGGAGACAGATACGAAGATAATCCGGTTGTACAGGTTGTAGAGCTCGGCGTTAAGGAAACTTGAGTGGTGTTAGAAGTCAGCTACTCAGCAGTCCCAATGTTTTTAGCACCAGGGACCAGTTTCATGGAAGACAAATTTTCCACAGATGGGGTGGGGGATGGTTTCAGGATTAGACTGTTCCACCTCAGATAATCAGGCATTATCTGGATTCTCATTACAGGCAAACAGCCGAGATCCCTCAAATGCACAGTTCACAATAGGGTTTGCAGTCCTATGAGAATCTAGTCCTGCCACTGATCTGACAGGAGATGGAGGTCATGTGGTAATGTTTTATGGCTGCTCACCTCCTGCTGTGCACCCAGTTCCTAGCAGGCCACGGACCAGTACCCAGTCTGTGGACCAGGTGATGGGGACCCCAGTCTACCTGGCTCATTAAAATTACACATTCCCTGGCTTCAACCCATACACATTGTGACAAATGTGGAACAATCTTCCAAGGACAGTCTCAGAACCAACATTGTAACAAGTTCCTTTTTTGATTCTTGAGATAAGGCAGGCATATTTAAAAATATCTAGTGCTGGTTCAGGTAAGTTTCTGAAAGCCACGGAGGGCACAGCAAATGAGCAAATAGGAAGGAAAAGAAGAATTGGGAGGAGTTAAATGGGGCACCAGGAATAAGTGGTATTGTTATTGAAATAGGAAAATATATAAGGGAGAGGAGAGGGGTCCAAAAATAAGCAGAAATTTAAATGCTAGGGGGCTGCTGGGGGTGTGGTTGTGGTTGAGAGAGTAAAGTGTAGAACAAGGCAGATCTTAGAGAGCTAATTTCTCTGTGAAGCGAGGGATCAGCTGCAATTTCAGACAAGTTTGCCCACAGCTCACTAGCAAACACCAAGCACGTAGTAGGCTCTTTACAATTATTGCCTACATGCTTCAGGCGTGGGATCCAGCTAACATTTAGAAGGGCTAACCTTAAAAGGAAAATGGTGTTTTTTCACTCTCATGCTGCAGGAAAGGATGAAAGAATGCATAGAAACTGTTTAAGTAACAGAAGGAAAATGAAACTACTATCGAATGGACAGGATATTTTTTTCTGCTAACTAACAAAGTGGACCATGCTTTAAGTGAGACAGAGGAGAAACTTGACGATACAACTGTAGAGAAATGTCTAAACTTGAATTCCGTCTAAATGCAGCTGCTCTGTCTTATGTTCTGTTTATATTTTTAAATAGTCCAAGGTGGTAACTCTTACAAACAAACAAAAATGTTCAATCAGTAAAGGATTTCAAAGTCACAAATCAAAATATGGAGAACTTGTAAACTGCAATTTTCCTTAAAAGAGGGAAAGATAATAGTGACTTCGCCAAGAGCAATGGCGGCAGCTGATTACTGTGGAAACAGAAGTAAATTCTGGCGGTGATTAGGAGGAAAATATTATGGAGTAAGATCAATTTCTCCGTGTTTGCTTTCCTGACTAAACAAGAAAACCTAAGGGACATTCTCTGGGGTCTTTGCCAGGTGTGGGGCCAGCACAAGGCACTATGGATAAGGCTGCTGCCACATGGTTGGTTAGAGCTGGGACTTCATTCAAGATGCGGGCGCGTCGGGATCAGGCTGGAACACAGCAGCACAGCATGAGAGATACAGCAAACCCTAAGGACAGCAGCACTGCATTCAAATGGCTTTAGGAGACCTCCTCGCAGGGCAGCAAAGGTAGCTATGGCTGCTGTGTCATCTTAACACACACCTGAATATGATCCTACAGCACCTCCCCAGCTTGAAGACATCAGGGCGTTTTGACGTGGGAGAAGACAGACGGAAAAGATTATGACACATCCAAAAGTGCACCAGAAATTTAGCTTAAGGTATAGATAAGCTGCAATTTCAGACGAGTGCTTTCTGTGTATTTTGTGTATTTGTTACTGCCTCAAATGGGTTATCAATAGGCAATGCCTCTTCTGTTAAGTTATGGGTATTTTTTAGTTGTTTAGGATTGTTCTTGGGTACCACTGTTGAAAGGAGGAGCAAGCCGCTGCTGATTCATCTTGCATGGAAACAAGAGCACCAGGAATTCCTGAAAACTAAAACAACTTGAAAGAAAAACAGTGTGGTATATTCTACATATGTCACTTAGAAGCACTTTCAGATAATGTCACATTTTAGTTATTAGTGATTAAGAACATTATAGGAAGTGGACGCCCATAGCACCACCAAACAATAGTCAACCATCTGTCAGTATTCAAGAGCATAATAAAAGAAAACATATTAAGCAACAACAGAAAATGATAGATTGGTACACTTTTCCAATGTTGTTGTCTAAAACTCCATGAATATGTCATTTTGATTGTGAGCCATCTTCTTGTCCCAAAAGACAGTTTCTTCAAATTAATTATCCCCAAACTTTCTAAGCCGTTTCGTCTCAAAATTTTGTATTTTGGATGAAAAAAAGGAAAAATTATTTATTCTGCAATAAAAAATAGCCATTCTATTTAGTGTGCTATGTATATAAACCACACTATAAATGCCAAACCATGTGATATATGCCAAAGTATACAGCACTTGCCACTCGACCTCAATAATAATAATTTGAAAGGTGTAATAACAGAAATGTACCCTCTCACACCAGGTATTACTGAAAATTTCACATAAATTACATTCTTGTTCATCTTAAATGAGAAAAATTCTATGGTAAATTTTTTTTGTAAATGAAAAAGTGCTTTTGAATAAGAACAGCTGTTTTCTCCTCTGTCTTTTATAACATTTGAAAGTTGTGTATGTTGTATATTTAAATGACAGAAACATGCACTTTTGTTTATAAGTTAGCAAATTCTATTATCTGAAGCCTTTTGTAGCTGGGACATCCCACAGTCTCTGCTGGGGGAGGGTAACTTTCCCTGGCAGCTAAAAACTGCTGAAATATGAGGATAAGGGTGACACACACTTAAATGAAGGAGAGGAGTTTAGGGCAATGGTCTAAGGAACAAGTTACAAACTAGAAAGAGGAGAAAGGGCAAAGGGGTGGGATGGAAGGAGAACCGAGGTGTTGGGTAAGGAAAGCACAGGTAAATTAAGCACACAATTTGGGATGTGGACAATGGCTTAGGATAGAGTGTGTGAATGGTGTGTGTGCGTGTGTGAGTGCACACGCACACACGCACACACACAGGGCATGTGTATAATAGCCTCACTGGAGAGGATTGTATGTATTTTAGTTATATACAGAGTCTTGGCCATAGTGAGCTGAGATGCTTATAAAGCTCGAGGCTGGAACACAGGTTGAATATTTGACACATTCCTGAGGGTTGAAAATTGTCGTTGTAAACATGTTAGATAGAATTCTCATATCAGAGGCCATGCCAGTTTCACACATCAGAAACTGGTATGCCAAAATACGAAAACCAGAAGCCTCGCACAAGACTAACATGTTTGACAGAAACACTATGATTGTGGCCAAGCTTATGGTTAGGATGATCATCTCATTAATAAGAATTACACCCATGTAAAATTCTTGGAGCACAAGAGAAAAAAAAAGCAAACTTTCTAACAGATAGAGCATGTTCAAATAAAAATGAGGGCTGAGCAGGCACCTCTGAACAACTGTAGGAAAAGGATCTAGGTGCGAACGGAGGCATGGGATGCAGGCACCGGCCATAGCGTGGGGGAAGGACTGGTGCTGCTGTGGCTTCCCCACGTGTGATGCAACGCTGCCTTTGTATTAAGAATCAGAAAGAGGCACTGGTCTGAAGACCTGGATCCTGGAGGAAAGCTTCGTCCTCTCCCAGGAAAGCTGGCACCAGGAACTGATGTTAGATCTCAGGACCCACCCAAGTCCAGTTTACCCAATGGAGTAGAAGAGAATGATCTCTTCCTACTAAGAAGTATCGATGACAAGCACACTTGGATTTTAATGTCTCTCCTGACTAGCCTAGCTCAAGTGTTCCCCTCCATTCACTATCCTACTCCTCTTTTTAATTATGTTTAGAACCTACATTGCTAGCTGAAAACATGGATCTGTTTCTGTTTTTCAGGTTTCTTATTCATTTCCTTGTGGGTGAGGTTTATCTGTTTTGAAGATGTCCTGGCTATTTATGAGCTCTGTATTGAATATTTGTGTTTCTCCCATTCACCACCTGCTAAGATTCTAACCCCTAATGGGATGGAATTAGGAAGTGGGCCCTTGGAAGGTGAGTAGGTCCTGAAAGTGGACCTCCCATGAGTGAGATTAGTGCCCTAATAAAAGGGAACTCCAGAGAGCTCTCTCGCCCTCTTTCCACCACGTGAGGATATAATGAGAAGATGACCATCTTCCTAAGAAAAATTAAGGATAATTTTCTTTTTCTTTGAAAACCTAATGACCACGCCATCGCATTTGCAGTCACCTACGCCCCTAGGTAAATCTTACCCACGCTGATGTCTAGCAAAGTCTGTCATGATCAGTGTTTCGGCAGAGTTTAAAACCTTCATGAGGAATGATACATTTAATAGCTATTTCTCTTTTTTTAGTGATCTGAGTTATTTTTATTTTAATGATCCAAGGTATTTTTATTGTGGCGTTTACTCATAACAGAAAATTTGTCATTGTAGTCGTTTTTAAATACATGGTTTAGTGGTAAGAAGTACCTTCACATGCTGCTACTGCCACCACCCTCCATCTTCAGAACTTTCTCATCTTCCTCAACTGAAACTCTGTGCGCAAAAAACAACTCCCCTTTCTCCAGACTCTGGGAACTACCACTTTACCTTACGGTGCTATAATTTTGACTACTCTAGGTATGTCATATAAGTGGAAACATGCAGTGTTTATCTTTTTGTGACTGGCTTATTTCACTGAGTATCCTCAAGCTTCATCCATGTTGTAGCATGTGTCAGAATGTTCTTCCTTTCCCAAAGGCCGAATAAGATTTCATTGTCCATATATACATTTTGTTTATCCATTCCCCCAGCAATGAACACTTGGGATGCTTCCAATAGCTTATTCTTATCATATAGGCATTTGTTCCACCCCACAGAAAGACACTGTGAGATCCTAATTCCATTGCCCTGAGTACCAGGTATGCCTGCCAGCTTCTGTTCCCCCAGCAGTGTGTCCTCAACAGATTCACTGACTTTGCAGGCTCTCAGTGCATCTATTTTCTTCCCAGACATGACTTTTGACCACAGCTGTGGTTATGCCAAAGTCCTCCTCATGCTTAAGAATCCAATTCAAATACCAGCTTCTCTTTCAAAATCGTTCTTTCTTCCCAAATCTCTCTCTCTTCCCAAGGTTCCTCTGATAGTCCCAATGCATTTTGGGCACCCAAACAGCCCCAGAAATACTTATGAATTGTAAGTATTTTAATTATGCATACTTTTCACCTCTGTATTGTAGGCTCACACCAAATAAATCTTTCAATTCCCAAGTTTTAGTTCAGTACCTGGTACATAATTGGTAGTCAGTGAATGTTTTCTGAATGAATTAATAAAAATACAGATTCGCCTTTCTTTTTTCACTGTTTTCCAAAATTGAAAAGTAAGTTGGAAATAGTATATCGCATGAATAATTTTCATCCTCTGTCTTCCAAAATAGCCTAGGGGCTTTTCCCCCTTGCATTACAATATATAGCCATCAGGTAACATGATAAGCTAATATCAAGTAAGAATTCAATTATTTAATAAACAAAAAATTGAAGAGACATAAAAGAAGAAAAAGGAATGCCAGGCTGGCATAGAAACATTGTCTTCTCACAATGCTGTCTGCTTTCTTCTGTGCTTAGGGGATCCACATACAAGTCTTCAATTTAGATAACTGTAGTGATTAAGATCTCTATGCAAAGCTGCCCCATCCCGAGAATGTGTGACTTCCTTTGCTGTCTTTCAGCTTCCAATGGCATCAAACTGTAACAGCGTCTCTCTGGACAGATGGAGTTGACATGATAACACATTGGGGCAGCATATCGAGAAACGCTTCTGACAAGTGGTAAGTGAATTCTCGATCTTCAACTGCATAAAAATAAATGCTACAATTTATTTCATGGAGGAGGCATAGTAGCAACATATAATGGAGATTAAGCAAACTTTCCTGTCTGTTGGCCACCTTAGATATTCTCTCTATTGCTGTTTGAAAATATTGCAAATGTTGGTGCAATTCCCCATAACTAGCAAGAATCCAGCATTAGGAAAAGAAGTGTTTAAATTCCAAATAAGGTGTGCTGACATAAATGTGTGGAGAAAACACACATGAGGCCACATTTGCAGTCAGTAATCTTCTTGTTTCATTTTCCTAAGTGACCAAAATTACCCAGATATTGACTGGGTAAGATTGATAAATAAACTATCTTTATTTATTAATTCTAACCACCAAATGTGTTTTAAATATATTCATTAATACTTACTACCACTAAAATAAAGAATAGGCCAAATCAGACATTTATTTCCTTCTGCTGAGCCCTGGAGTTACATGACTGCCACGAATTTTAGGGGTGGGGAAAAAAGGAGGTTTAAGGGTTCCAACTCCTCGAACCTCCCAAAACAGCAGGTCTGGTTTTAGCTGTTTTACACAATGGTCATCTGCCAAAAAGATTCCATGATTTCTAAAACTTGGAAAATCCCTATACTAAAAATATAGAAACCTGAAGACAGCAGAATCTCATGGAAAAGAACCGGGGCTCAAATTATCAGGGATCTAGTCCAGGCTCTACTACTAACTAGACCTGTCACATAGGACAAACCACAGGAACTCTCCGGGCCTCAATTTCCTCATCTCAAAACTAATGCAATTGACAAGAATCTACAGTCCATTTCAGCTCAAAGATTCTGAAATTCAAATGAAATTTTGAAAAAACATGAATATTCTCTTGTAGATATAAAAATATAACTTCTATTTGAGAAGTTTTAAAAGGAATTTTATTTCATAATATCAATGGCCTCCCGTATAATCAATGTAATGGGTAAGAGTCATCGATCTTTACATTGTGTTTCTTTTGTGTTTAATCTCAATCATTTCCCTGGAATTCTGTTCCTGTTGGTTTCAGTCTCCTGACTAGAAACTGAATGCTTGAACCAGACCTCCTATTCAATTTGCTCAACTTACTGATCATTTAAATTATATGGTTCAATTAAGCTGAAAGAGAGATCTCTAGTACCGCAAAGTAATGAAGAGGATGCAAGCTCTAATCCATGATTCTTGTAAAGATGTGCCTGCAAGCAGGGTGCTTGCCCAGGAGCTCAAGCCTGTTCCACGTGTCTTCTTGATGTTGTCAGTAATGTCTTCTATACACTGCAAAGTAGGAATACATCCACTACCTTTGCAATGTCATAGATGAATGGAATTCACAAACCTTAAAAACCAGTACATCCCATACTTTCAGTCGTATTACCTCATTTAATCTTCGCAGTGCTGCCGTCAGATATGTGCACATGCACATGTGTTGTCTGTGTGTGTTATCAGGAAATTCTCGGAGAAATTAATTACACGTCCAACGTTACAAGTGATCTGGAATTAAACACAAGTTTTGAAATCCCATTCATTGCCCTATCTACTACATTACTTCTCTTGACAATAGAATTTTTCATCTAAGGTCGTTGCCAGATCTTAAGCCTCTACTAAGTACAAGGGCACTGTGGGAGAAATAAGAACTCTTCCCTATGGAGCTCACACTGTCTAGTGACAGACAAAGCACAGAGAAATCACCATGTGTTAGGCTGCTCTTACATTGCTCTAAAGGAATACCTGAGGCTGGGTAATTTATAAAGAAAAGGTTCATGGCTCATGGTTCTGCAGGCTGTATAAGGATGGTGCTGGCATCTGCCTGGCTTCTCGGGAGGCCTCAGGGAACTGTTACTCATGGCAGATGGTGATGCAGGAGCAGGTACATGGTAAGAACAGAAGCAAAAGAGTGCAAGGGGAAGATGTAACTCCCTTTTAAACAACCAGACATCACAAGAACTCACTCACTATCATGAGGACAGCACAAAGTCATGGGGGATCTGCCCCCATGAACAAAACACCTCTCATCAGTCCCCTCTCCGACCCTGGGGGTGACATCTCAACATGAGATTTGGGGACATCTGGACTATATCATACCACATGACAAAAGCAGCATGTACTGAAATATCCAGTAAGCATTAGGCTCTGAAGGTACTATAAGAACTCAGGGAAAAGGAAACTTACAGGCTGCATGGAGAAGAGCTCCCTACAGGAGAGAGGACCTAAGCAGAGCTTTGAAGGATGGCTTTGGTACATGGAGGAGTCAAGTAAGGCATTCCAGGCAGGGCTGGACAGTGCAAGCAAAAGCTGAGAAGCAAGAATGAAAGGGCAACACACAGGTAGAGGCAACAGGAATGTTCTGGTCCAAAGCTGGGGGACAGGGGTATATATCATTTCATTCCTATACTTCAAAACATACATGCACATGTTATAAATTTTTTTGCATGCGAATGCTACACAATGAAACTTAAGAAGATTTAGCAGGATATATTTAAGGAAAGATAGAACCTTCTGCGGATACGGTGTTCACAGTTCAAGGAGTTAGGAAGAACATTTGGCAGATGAATTGGGGTCAAAATGAGAGCTGACTGGAATATAACAATAAATCAGTTAATAGCCAAAAACAATGGATACTACTACAAAAAATAAAAAGTCCTATATAATAAAGTTATTTTCTTATCTTTGCAATCATGAAAAATTATTTTATTCACTGATTATAACAAATGATTGGGAATGAACAATCCTGGGTGTTTTTTGTTGTTTTTTTTTTTTTTTTTTTTTTGAGACAGAATTTTAGTCTTTCACCCAGGTTGGAGTGCAGTGGTGCAATCTCGGCTCACTGCAACCTCCGCCTCCTGGTTTCCAGTGATTCTCCTGCCTTGGCCTCCCGAGTACCTGGGATTACAGGCACCCACCATCACACCCAGCTACTTTTTGTTATTTTTAGTAGAGACAAGTTTTCACCATGTTAGCCAGGCTGATCTCAAACGTTTGACCCCGTGATCTGCCCACCTCTGCCTCCCAAAGTGCTAGGATTTACAGGCATGAGCCACCATACCTGGCCAATCCTGAATCTTACATAGTTCTCTGGTTCTTGTCCACAAGATGGTCACTGGTAGTGTACATTAACTAGTGCTAAACTTGTGGAAGTTCTATCCAGCCACTTGGATGGATTTATGTGCCACCAACCTTACCATTGCCAGCCGCCTAGATATCTTTCTCTTGAAAACTGCAAGTTATAATATACAGAGTTATTCCAGCCAGTTAGTTTGCAGAGATCAGAGACGATATTGGCATACTTGCCCTGCTATATCCCTAGACCATAGCACATGGCCTGGCATACAGTAACAATTCAATATTTATTAATAAAAAAGAGAAAAAATGGGAAGAAAAAAAGGAAAGAAAAGGCAGGTTGTATTATTCTCACCTTTCGTTTCCTTTTCCCACATACAATTGATCCCTGAAAAACACGGATTTGAACAGCACATGTTATCCATAGGCTTCCAGTCAACAGTAGGCTGTTGGTAATTAGCTTTTAAGGGAACCAAAAATTATACTCAATGTTTTAATGCACGGGGTTTAATGCCCCTAAACCCCACATTATTCAAGGGATGGCTATACATCTTTTCATTTTTTTATTTAAGAATTTATTCAACAAATATTTAGTGCCCTTTGTGTGCTAGTCACTGTTGTAGATAATGAGCATACAGCAGTGATCAAAACAGACAAAAACGCGTTTCTGCCTTGATGGAAAACTCTTTAATGAATGTACATTCAGGGCTAAGCTTTTACTTTTTAACCCTGGGTCCTGTAGAAAGTGAAAAAATTTAAGCAATAATTTTCTTGTAATAACATTTTATGTTAATTAAACTGTGTGTGTGCGTGTGTGTGTGTGTGTGTGTGTGTGTGTGTGTGTGTGTTTATGAAAGGATTTAACTAGTTTTCAGTTACAGGTACCAAAAACGTTTTTCCCAAGTTAATTAGATCTTCATAAGCTGTTGCAATGAAAAGCTAGTACAAATATACAATATTGCTTTGGTATTGAGGTGGTCTCATTGGGAAAATGAATAAAGAAATAAATTCATGTTGAAATAACAGTACTTTCACATTTTATAAGGTTCTAGTACAGAAATGGTAATGTAACCTCTTAAAGTAATTGAAAATGACCTAAAGTGGTTACAGACTAACAAGGTCAGATGAAAACAAAATTGTAGCCTTGATTTCATATTTCTGGATGTAGTTCATGTGTGCAAACCTCTGATTTTATTTTGACAGAGATAAATTGGAAAAGGGCTATTGGTAGTGGACTCAATAATCTGACCCAAACTTCCAGCAATCACAGTCAAACGCTTGTTTTGCTGATTAAAGAAAAAAGAATGAAAAAGAATTATTGGTCAGGGTGATTTACAGTTATTTATGCTAATGTGAGCTGGACGCTAGTAAATTGCCCATGAGGACACCAAATGCTCTTCGGACTCTAGTCGCAGAACTGTTTTACCTAACTATAGTGCCAAGATATCATTTCTGTAATCTTCTCTCCCCACTCCAAGAAATCACTGTGTCTTAACAAAAGACAATCCATAGGCAAGATCAAGTCTACGAAGCAGAGCAAATAATATTAGCATTATACAATCCTCAGGCATCTCCTCATTTCTTAATAGCACATGTGCCCACGCACACTTCATCACTGGAGCCCTGTAGCTTAACTTGAGTGCTTTTTAATTAAACTGCTTTCTTCAAAATCCTAACTGGATTTTTATTCCTAGATATTTTTTTTTCTTTTGCTAGATTACGAAGAAGAAAGTTATTTGCTTTTATATTTGTCTTAATGCCTAAACTAATCTTATTAGTAATCTGATAGATAAGTTTTAGACAAAACAAAGGGCACCCAGCTAAACCCCCTCACACACATGGCCATAAGGTATTGACTTGTATCTCAAATTCCCACAGCCCTTGTTACAGAGTTCTTCCTGGGGTAACAGCGATGAATGTTTAATAGTGCATCGACTCACAGTCAAAATAAATCCTAGAAAATATGCTTTAGTTTTAGGTCCAGATGGGTTTTCTAACCAGAAACATCCTGTACTTCCCCACCATATTATTAACCACACATTATAGCAAAGTTTGTAAATTGCATGACTACCTCTGTGAGACTCTAAATTCTACAACAGAAGGGTCTATGCCTGTCTCATCTCCATTTCCAAAACCTCACCCATGTAGGACATAGATGCTGAGTAAATTATACCCCAAGATAAATAAGTGTTTTACTAATTTGTATTGAAAGCATAATTCCAAGTAAAGGACATGTAAATATGTAAATCAATGTACAAATATAAATATATATGCCACTTTACATATATCATATCTAATTTTGGATCGCTCTGTCCAAAAATTATTTTGCATTCTTCTGTCTTCAATTATCAAGGAATAAAGAGAAAGGTGAGATGTTTTCCTCTTCCTACCATCTTTCATTAGGGGAGAAAGGAGATATCTCTTGCAAGCCTCTTTTATTTTGCCAATTACACGTTAGTGGTATTGTTGATGGCAGGGATGGGGAGGGTGTCACTGACATAGGGTTGCCAAATTTAGCAAGTAGTATAAGATACTAGGATAAATTAGAATTTTACATAAACACAAATAATTTTCAATATGTATGTCCCAAATGTTAAATTTGGGCCTCCCTTCTTGGGAAATATGGATGGAAAAAGCAGGATAATTTCCATCTACATTTCCCAACAAGGAAATTTCAAGTTGATTTTAGAATTCCTCAAGTTCCATGAGGTGAATATCTACAATTTTTTTAAAAAATCTGAAGTTCTCAGAATATTGTATTTGATTATTCCATGATGATTTCCCAGCTTTTCCAAACATAAGAAGGCCACGCAGAAGCCAGCATCCTCATTCTGTGGGTTGTTGATAGTAGCAGTAGTTTCCCAAATATTGACATAAAGGAAGATCTGCTAAAAAAAATCTCTTAGGATGGATCAGATTACTTCCTAACATAAGAGAGAGCTACATGGTCTTCGAGTGTTTTTACATAAGGTCTGTATTAGTCCTTTCTCACATGGCTATAAAGAACTGCCAGAGACTATATAATTTATGAAGGAAATAGGTTCAATTGACTCACAATTGTACATTGCTGGTAAGGCCTCAGGAAACTTATCATCATGGCAGAAAGCAAAAGAGGAGCTGGCACCTTCTTCACAGGGTGGCAGGACAGAGTGAGTGCAAGCTGGGGAAATGTGAGACCCTTATAAAACCATCAGATCTGAGAATTCACTCACTATCATGAGAACAGCATGAGGGAAACTGCCCCCGTGATCTCATGACCTCCACCTGATCCTGCCCTTGACACGTGGGGATTACGGAGATTAAAATTTAAGATGAGATTTTGGATGGGGACACAGCCAACCCATATCAAAGGAATGAGAAGTGGCTAAGCCAGTCTTCAGAAAACCTGGACTTCATTCCTGGCTCCAGCAATGACTTGGTGTGTAGACACAGGCACGTCATTTCAAGATGTCTGCAGCTCCAGGTGTTCGTCATTTGGTAGCTGATAACAATTCCAGCCTCCTCCAACTGAAAAGAATATTACAAAACTAATATGAAAATTCTGGGAAAAAAAGTAAAATCTGGTAGAAAAACATTACATCATTAATGTATAAAGTACCTACCTCACAGAAGGACTGAAGATAACACAGGACACATATAAATATAAACTCTATTTTTCAGTGAAATGATGCCTCACTTTCCTAGCATTCTGGGCATTCAGAGAGTGTTTCACATTAAGCCAAGACTTTACAGAAATATCTCTAAATCTTGCATCTCGGAACATACTGAAAAGTATATATTTTTTATTTTCTTGATGATTCTAGGGCAACATTAAAATTATTGGTTATTGTCCTGTGCTATACAATACATGTTAATAAGAAAATGAATGGATGAAAATATTTTTAAACTTTGGTGAATTTCAAGAGCTATTGAGACAGAGAGTGGCCATTTCACTAAATGGCCCTGGCTGCGGTGTTTCTGCAGTGCTCTGTGTCTCTGGCTGCTGTCACCACTTGTCGCTGTCACAGGCCATCATTTCTCCTTGCTGCTGTTTCCCATCTTCTCCTTTACTTTACGTATAATTTTGTTAGGAAAGGCACATACCCTATTACAAAGCAAGAGGAATTTGCCACCCGGAGGCATTTTTACTTCCTTCTGCATTGCCACCTACATTCCAAGTAGTTGAGATTGACAGTTTCTTGAGCACTCTGTTACATGTCTTCATGTAATACCCAAGCCCTGTGTACGCTCAATGTACTTAATAAATATTGATATTTATTAAAATATTTAGTCATTAGTTTACCTCTAGCTACATTAAGAACTATTGTATTATTTTGTAAATTATATGTCTGTTATCAAAAGTAATGGAATGTTATGCCTTGCAGCTGCTAAACCATCCCAGGCAGCTGAATTATCATATTTTTTTCATGGTGAGCACACCTGAATAAACATTTCGATGTTTCTGAAATTGAGATACATGCTAGAATAGACATGTGTTTTTAATGTGACAATGTTCCTTTGATTTCAGAAAAGTGCCTATTAAGGATGCACTGGAGTGACATCAGCAAGATCATTGACTGCCTGATGTTCATCCCTCCCACAGAAAGGGACCAAAACAACAAATAAACAACTATGTTTTAGTTGGAGTGACAGGGAAAGTATGCTGAAGAGCCCTAGGGGTGTGGCAAAGTCCCTCTGGAGCACAGAAACCTGTGATAGCACCATAGAGAAGGGAGGAAGGCATCCTGCCTCTGTCATAATACTCCCCCACCAAGATCTGCTAAGAGCCATGAGAGACTTCTTTCTATGGGAAAACATAAAATGGACATCCCATTGGTCTCCATCACCACCAGAGATACCTGGGCCCCTTGCTAAGGGAGAGACAGTCACAGGCCCTCAAATCCAGTCTGTAGAGCATCTGTAGAGTTGCCTGGAGATAATGAGACTGCATTGCCCCAGAGTAGAAGCCCACATTATGCACCACCCCACCTCTGTGATCTAAGCTGCTACAGCACAACACCTTCTTGAAGCTGGACCTACTGATAGAGTGTATCTGCCCTGGAGATCAGTAGGCAATCGCCTTTCTCTATTCCTGAGGCCCCACCACCTTTCCACCACACTCACATGGCTGCAGCATCGTGACCTTGGCTACCTGAAGCCTAGGCCCAGCAGAATGGTCCAGATGCAGCATTTAAACCCATGTGGACCTACCCCCAAGAGAACCAGTGAACCTGCACAGTGGGGAAGTTGACACATAGCTGGCCAGTCAGTCATGCTCACACATGCCTGTGCCAGACCTGACAGCCACTACAGGTTTGGCCTTTCCTTCTGGAGTGCCGGCTGCACAGCTCTCTGGTCCACCAGGCCAAAAAACCCCTACAGAGACCCCATCACACAGGTGGCCAGCCCACTATGCCCATATGTGCCCAGCTCAGCAGCCATTGCAGTGCCCCTGTCCCTAGCAAAACCGTATCACCAACAAACTCCTGAAATCTAGGCCACTGATGCAATTGCAGAGTCACTGATGAAAATTACAGCTAAGAACACTGAACAGAAGCCATGTTACTGAGTCAATCTGGAACTGAAGCCAATGGACATTTCCCAACTGACAGTCTAGAATTCCTCTACCAGAAAAGATCTCTCCCTATGAAAGCTTCTCCATAAAATCTGAGGAGGTAGCTTTTTCACTAGATGTGAATATATCAACATAAGAACACAAGAAACATAAAAAAGAAAGGAAGCACGACCAGTTTTAAAAGAACATAATAATTCACCAGTAACATACCTCAAAAAAAAAAGAAATACAAAATGTCTAAAAATGAATCTAAAGTCATATTTTAAAAACTCAGTGAGACACAAGAAAATTCAGAAAAACTATGCAGTGAAATTGGAAAAACAATTCAGGACCTGAATGAGAAATTCAGCAGAGGTAAATATTGTAAAAAATGATCAAACAGAAATTTTGAGCTGAGGAATTTGGTAAATAAAATGCAAAATACAAAATACAATTGAGAGCTTCACCAAGAAATTACATAAAGTAGAAGAAAGATTTTCTGAACTTTAAGACAGACCTTCTAACATAAGTCAAAGGAGAAAATAAGAAATAAATAAAAAAAAGAAAGCCTATGGAATTTATGTGATACTATTAAGTGAACAAAAATATGTGTTATAGTAATGTCAGAGGGAGAAAAGGGGGAGGAAACTTTTGAAAACCTACTTAACAAAATAATAGATGAAAACTACCTGAGTCTTGAGAGAAATATGGAAATCCAGATCCAGAAAGCTCAAAAATTTTCAATTAGATTTGACTCAAAAAGTTCTTCTCTAAAGTACATTATAATCAAACCATCAAAGACAAAGAGAGAATTCTAATAGTTAAAAGATAAAAACATCAAGTCATATATAAAAGAATCTCCATTAGACTATTAAGAGATTTCTTAACAGAAACTTTGCAAGCCAGGAGGGAATATAATAATGTAGTCAAACTGTGTGGGGGTAGAGGGTAACAGGGCAGCTAAGAATACTATATTCAGCAAAACTGTACTTCAAAAGTAAAGGAGAAATAAAAACCTTTCCAGGTGAGCAAAAGCTGAAGGGATTTATCACCACTATACCGGCCTTACCAGAAGTGGTTAAGGGAATGCTACAACTGGAAGCAAAATTACTATCATGAAAACACATGAAAGTATAAAACTCACCAGTAGAGGTAAATTAATAATCGAATTCAGAATAGCCCATTGCTGTAATGGTGCTATGTAAATCTTTTAATTCTCTAGTATAGAGGTTAAAAATAAAAAACAACAGCTATAATTAGAGGCTAAGGAACACGCAATAGATAAAGATATCAATTAAGTCAACAAAAATACAAATTGTGGGGGAGAGAGAAGTCTATGAATTTCGTATTTTCTCATCTGTAAAACTGGAACAATAATAGTACCCACCACGTTGGTTTGTTAGAAATAAATGAATTCATACATGTAAACCAGTGCCTAGTAATTACTATTATCACTCTTATTATTATAATCCCTTCATTGCTCTACTAAAGTCTTTGGTTTTGATGTAGTCACTTTTTTTTTTCTTTATGGTTGTTTGTCAAAGCCTTTTTCAAATCCAAGAGGTGGGGGCATAGACTATCCTATCTTCTTGTAGTTTTAGAATTTTTCATCTTTAGATCATTTATACATTTTACACTGCTTTTCTTCCCTTTATCCTTAACACCTAACCAGAACTTCTGAAGTCAATAGGTGCTCAATTAGTGCTTGCAGAAGGAGGAATGGTAGGGAGAGTGGATTAGCATTAATTTCCCTGAAGTGGTTCTGATGAGAACCTCAAAGGAGAGAAAGATGAACAGGGAGCTAGCAGGCCACATCGCTATGAACTAGACTTATAACCCGCTAAGATGGACAGCCCTTATTCCCTTGTCACACTTATGTCAAATCTTACAGAAGATTAATAATTGATGACTCCCAAAACGAGCAAGAGCCTGGGATATTTTCCTTGAAATGCTTTGTACACAACAACGAACTCTTATTTCCTTTCCACACAATGTCTTTGTGGTTCTTAGACTTTAAACTGTCTCTCCCTGAAGCATGTTTTTCCTTTCCCACAAATTCTTGGGATTCCTAGGAGAAATCCAGTTAGAATTTAGAGTTGAAAGACAGGATGGGAGAACACACCAGTGAGTCTCAGGCCTCTGCTCTCTTCATTCCCGAGCCAGATCTCTACCTGAAGGTCCATGGTCTAGTGGGTGAACCAAAGAACTAGCATACAAAATCTTCACATTTAGTACCATCTATTCCAAATAGAATCTGTAGACTCAAGAGATAACTGGACCAAGTCTATGGCCATACCACCCTGAACGCGCCTGATCTCGTCAAATCTTGGAAGCAAAGCAGGGTCAGGCCTGGTTAGTACTTGGATGGGAGAGATAACAGTACCATTACCAGCAGTCAGGGTGTCCTCATAATCAAGAAGTTTGGGAACCCCCAAACTACATGATAGATAACAAAAAAAGAGATGTCCAAACATTTACCTAGAGGCCAAAATTTCAAATTCATGATGAGTTGGAGCACCAAAAGTTGAGTTTGGCTTATTGACACCTTCTATTTGCCTCTAGTCCACTCATCAACAAATTGTTATTACAATGTTAAACTCCTTGTTTTACATTAATTTTTATTTCCCTATTTTCTCTATTCTGTTTTCTTATTCTTATAAGTGATGCAATACACATTTCTAATGTTTAGTTTACCATACTGTTCTAAACTTAAATGACCTAACTTAGAGGTGACACTTAACTACAAATCATTTGCCTTTAAAAAAAAAAAAAATAGAGGCCAGGCAAGGTGGCTTACACTTGTAATCCCAGCACTTTGGGAGGTCGAGGCAGGTGGATTGCCTGAGGGCAGGGGTTCAAGACCAGCCTGGGCAACACAGTGAAACCTTGTCTCTACTAAAATACAAAAAATTAGCTGGGCATGGTGGCATGTGCCTGTAGTCCCAGCTACTTGGGAGGCTGAGGCAGGAGAATTGCTTGAACACAGGAGAAGGAGGTTGCAGTGAGCCTAGATTGTGCCATTGCACTTCAGCCTGAATGACAGTGTGAGACTCCATCTCAAAAAAAAAAAAAAAAACAGCCTAGGCAACACAGTGAGACCCTGTGTTGCCTAGGCTGGTCTCAAACTCCTGAGCTCAAGCAATCCACTCGACTTGGCCACCCAAAGTGCTGGGATTACAGGTATGAGCCACCACACCCAGCTTTATTAGCCTTTTTGCAAGCAGAATCGTGATTATTTTGTGCCCAAAGTGCTTTTTTACAGCAATTTGAGTGTTCATACATCAGCTTCTAAATGCATGGTTCAAGCCATGGAGCAGTGCACAGTCTCTTGAACAACACTTGCACTTCTGTACTATTAACCAGCTTCACCAGGCAGTCTGGGATGCAATTACCAGAATAGAGCTCTGAAGTTTAAGAAAATGATGGAAATGGAGAAAATAAGATAATACTAACAAAAATATAAATTAGGCAAAATAAAAATTATTAATGTATAGAAATTAATACACATATATCCTCAATTGGATGTTACTTAGTTTTGATGCACCCATTTATACACTCAATTTTAAACAGAAAAGCAAACATAAACATATAAAATACTAGAAATGTATAGAGATTACATCTCACTGAAAGGTGAGATGTAATCACAGATTTCAATAAATTGGTAGAGACTCATTCTTGTAATCCTAGCACTTTGAGTCAGGCAGATTGCTTGAGTCCAGGAGTTCGAGACCAGCCTGGACAACACAGGAAAACTCCATCTCTACAAAAAATACAAAAATTAACCAGGAATGGTGGCAATGTCTGTAGTCTCAGCCACTCAGGAGGCTGAGGTGGGAGAATCACCCAAGCCCGGGAAGTCAAGGCTGCAGTGAACCATGATCATGCCACTTGCACTGCAGCCTGCCCAACAGAATGAGTCCCTACCTCAATAAAAACCAAACAAATAAAAAGAAAATATTATAGATTTAATGTTGTTTTGAAGACCTTGGTGTTTACCCCTTGCACTGGACTCCAAGTTCCTTATGAGAGGATCCCTGTTTAATTGGTCCTTACACCCCTAGTGCCTAGGATGGGTGCTGTCCCTTGGTAGGCATTCAAGAGATCTATGTTGAACCAACTAATTTAATTGTGTACAAGCCTCTAACTTTATTAACTGCAGATATTCAAGACCACTCTCATTATATAAAAATTTAAAGTACTTCTTAGTGGTTAGAGTTTCCCTTTGTTTCTGTGCATCCACAAGAAAGCATTCCTTTCTAAACTTCATGTATAACCCTAACCGAGATTAAACCATTCAGATGGTCTAAACAGATGCTGGCTCTTCTGTACATGCCAAAATTCAGCTTTGTACTCCTCTTACTTTTTATATCTCTACTATTTCACTAACCAGCCATCGAAGTGACAAAATAAATGGATACAATTTTTACATATGTACAGAATGACTCCATTTCAATGAATTCCAGTCCTTCTGCCTCTTTTGTGCAAGCTTTTCACTGGTGCCAGTGAGACCTTGGCTAGAGAAAGCAGAAGGGGTTGGTCCATTATTGGAGAATGGAGAGGAAGGAGAGTCTTATGAAAGTGGGATCATTATAATGCTTCCCATTAAAACATTTTTAGTGCTCACAGTTCAGGCTTAACACAGTCTACCCAGTAAGTTGGCAATATCCCAGATCCAAGAACCAATACGCTACTCAATGCTTCCTGAGGCTTCTCAAGCAATGAAGCAGGCAGCTCTTTCTCTTTTCTGATCACCATCAAAAGAATAAATTACTAAACAATAGACAATCCTGCTTCATTTAGAACATAGGAAGCACTTTACAATAGTGTTGCTGTCCTTTTTGGTCAAATGCAGCCGTTGTTTTAGAGGCATGGCATTAGAACTCAAAAATTATTAATCTAATTTATAATAATTTAATACATTCAAATACTGCACACTAAGTGCAGGCTGTCAGTTTTAACGAAGTTGTAAAGTTGTCTACAAAAAGAGTCTTAGAAAAATCTATTTCTTTGTGATGTTGTGATAAGATCTTTCTTTAGAATGTCAAAGACCTTGCTAAGTAATTACATAGATTTTTAAGGCAAACAGATCTTCGTTCTTTAAGTAACAGTGAATAGACTCCCTATAAACATAACCCTACTCTGGATGCTTATGGAGCTATAGTCTGACCCTGAAAAGTTTTTCTCTATGGTGACGTTATGTGTGCAATCACACCCTTGGTATATCATCTTTACGACCTGTGTGTTCTTCCTGCTATTGTTGGGTTGAGCAGTCTCCATCAATCAATGCAACATAAGCCAAATTTATCTTTCAGTTTCTGCAGTTTCATTTATTCTGCAACCTCAAAATACAAACAGCAAGTTTAGCATTAGTCTTGTTACTAGGCTAGTGGTTAGCAATTTCTAACAACTTAAAAAAGAGGTTGGAGCCAATGGTTTCAAATTCTGATTAATACACGGCTATTTAAGCCACAAAGGAAATAAAGGCATCTAATCAGGATATTCTTGAAGTCAGTAGAGGCTCCTGCTTCCAATCAGTAATCCTATACACCAAAACATTTTCTGAGAAGTACATTTATAGATGTATTTTTGAACTTCCTCTGTGTCTTGCTATGAGAAGAAAAACATCCCTAAAAAAATACAATTCTGCAAAACAGAAAAAGGCAAGAAATCTGTGAAGCCGACATATGCTGTTCATGACCTTCTGAGACTTCCTTTTAGGTGGCAGTGAGCAATACTGTGACACTTATGATCTGACAATACAGAAGGTAACAAAATCTAATGTGTCAGCAAAAATACCTGACACCCTAAAAAAGTGTGCTTGTGTGTGTATTAGTCTGTTCTCATGCTGCAAATAAAGACATACTGAGATCAGATAATTTACAAAGAAAAAGGTTTAATGGACTCACAGTTCCACATGGCTGGGAGGACTCACAATCATCACAGATGATGAGGATGAGCAAAGTCATATTTTAGATGAGAACACGCAAGAGAGCATGTGCATGGGAACTCCCCTTTTAAAGCCATCAGATCTCGTGAGACTTATTCACTAACACAAGAACAGCATGGTAAAGACCCACCACCATGACCCAATGACCTCCCACCAGCTCCCTCCCACAACATGTGGGAATTATGGGTGCTCCAATTCATGATGAGATTTGGATGGGACACAGGCAAATCATATTGCTGTGTGTGTCTAACAACACAGTAAAAGAAATGGTACCTTACTAGTAATATTTTACACTAGGGAACTATAATCAAAAGTTACTAAGTTTCTGTCAATTAATACTTACCTATGTGAAAAATTGGTCTAGACACAAGACAAAGAAGAGAAGTAACTTACTAGGAACCCATCCTCAAGGAGTTTGTCACTTAATTGGGCCAAAAATACATAGAAAGATGATAACTCTAACAAGCAGAATACAAATGACTAAGAAGTGGCAGGGACAATAAATGCTGTGCATCAAAGGGTCACCTGGGGCCAGGAATGTCAGTAAATACTTCCCGAAAGGTAGATATTAGTGACACTGAACTTCGTCATTCAGAAGCACAAGCTGAACCTTCTAGTAATTCCTGTAGGAAAATTCCTCGATCATGAATGCGTTCATTTAAAAACCAATTAGTATCGTATTCATTGTATTCCTACCAGCCATGAAAGGGAGTTTCTAATGCTCTACATCCGTGCCAGCATTTGGTGTTGTCAGTGTTCTGTATTTTGGCCATTCTGATACATGTGTAGTGATATCTTGTTTTAATTACAATTCCCTAATGAGGTAGGTTCAGCCTCTTTTCATATGCTTGTTTGCCGTCTCTGTACCTTCTCCAGTCAGGTGTCTGTTCAGGTATTTTGCTTATTTTGTAAATTGGGCTGTTTATTTTCTTATTTGTTGAATTTTAAGAGTTCTTTGTATATTTTGCATGCCAGTACTTTCAAAGCCTGGCTTGTCTTCCTGTTCCCTAAACAGTTTCTTTTGAAGAGCAGAAGTTTTTCATTTTAATAAAGTACAACTTATCATTTTTCTCAGGGATCATATTTTTTATTGCACTATTTTGCACAGCTCAGTGATTTTCAGGAATTTATATACTATGTAATGGCCACTGACCACATTTATCTTTCTCAACCATTCATTTATTTGGCCAGATAATTTCGGTTTGGATAAGGCTCCCAAATAATTGGTACAAAAGTATTGAATAGCGTAATTTATTATGGTGAAAAAGTGGAATCCTAATAGGAAACAGTTGAGGCTGAGCAAGTAATACAAGACAATATTAACAATATGAAATACTAATACAGATGTTAAAAACTGTTAGCATGTCAACATTCTTTACATACAAAAACGAGTTGATGCAAAAGTCGAAAGAGGAAAGCAGAATGTAAAATATCCTTTATATATTAATTTCAATTAAGAAAAGATGTATTTTGACACATAGAACTAAAAAGTTGGTAACATGCATTAGAGCAGGTAACAAATTCCATGATCTTAGTACATGTCTGTTTTTCACACATGCAAAGTTGAATACAAATGTTCAAGGTCGGCAGCAGCTAAAGGGCCCAGACACTTTCCATGTGTAGCTCTAGCATCTCAGCCAGTCCCTCTCTATGGATCTGGGAGATAGAAGAAGAGTGTGAGGGATCACAGAATATTTTTTTTTTTATCTGTCTAATATTGACAGTGGAGTGTTGAAGTCTCCCACACAGAATATTTCTAAAGATCAAACTCAGAGGGCTGAACCCACTTGCACTTGCAAGGGTCACATCAAGGCAGGCTAGGAAAAATAGTCTATGTCTGTTTCCAGGACACAGAACAATTTTGCCCCTACATAGCCCTCTTTGCACTTGGCAAAGTAGAAGGTTTTCACAGGCTCCTCTCTCCTTTCAACTGTGCTTAAATCCATCATAATATATAAGTATCTCATTAGCATCTTAATCTGTTCAGTTCCTGAGTCTGGATTATGAGAGTTTAGATACCACTTATCCAAGTCTATTAGGTTTCTGTATTCAGATAGCTAGAGACGTGATAGCTAGGATTTATTCACTCCTTATTTAAAAGAAAGAAAATTGAAATTTGCAGACTTTCTGAGCTCATCCCCTATCCTTCATTCAGACAGTACTTCCTAAATCAACTCAGATTATTGCTGATCCTATTTAAAATTTTTATGGCAAAATTATATGTCTTGTCAAGGAAACAATGTATAACAATTTTTTCTCTAAGTGATTCACATTTCTAACCCAATTATTTTATTTTTTAAGATAAAGCAAAATTTCATAAAAATTTTTCTAAGTAGAAAAATATAACTCTAGTTAGGGCTTCTAACCTGCATATTAAGAAGCAGGATTTTATTACCATTGGTGGCATTCACCAGGGTCAATTCCTGTAGAAGTGTTCTAGCATTGATTGTCTTAAATGATATAAGCATCTGTAAAATTCTATTTGGGGAATAAAGTATCTTTATCGTAGTAATTCATTTCTAATTTTTGTGTTAATTATCATCTTTAATATTGGTCTCTAGTTGCTATCTAATTTTAACAAAAGTTATATAAAATGTTTGGAAATTTTATAGAGTAAGCCAATGATTGTTACCATAAAAAAATATTTTGTGTACTTCTTTCTGGTTTTTCCAGAAGATTTTTATGATTAACTTGTCAAGTTGCATAAAATGTTCCATCAGGGCTCTTAGTGAATATCTACATTTAATCTATGTTTGACTTAAACAGTATTTTCATTTTTACTATAGTGAGTCTATAATTGTGTCTTCCTTTATATTTCTTACTAAAATTGTATCATATTCTGTTAGTAGACATTTTTATGTTTCAAGATAAATCACTATCCATTTATGCAAGTCTTTTGTTATTTTATCTATTTACTTTCTAACTACATGTCATTAATGTATATAATTATTTTTTTAAAGAATTGTTTGAAATCCCGACTGGTGTGAGAGTATCTCATTGTGGTTTTGATGTACATTTCTCTGATGATTAGTGATCTTGAGCAGTTTTTTTCCTGGTTTTTGGCCAGTTGTATGTCTTCTTTTGAGAAGTGTCTGTTTATGCCCTTTCCCCACTTTTTAATGGAGTTATTTGATTTTTCTTCTTGAGTTGTTTGAATTTCATGTACATTCTGGATATCAGCCCTCTGTTGGACGCATAGTTTGAAATATTTTTCTCATTCAGTAGGCTGTCTGTTTATTCTTTTGTTTCTTTTGCTGTGCAGAAACTTGTTTAATTAAATCCCAGTTGTCTATTTTTGTTTTTGTGGCATTTGCTTTTGAGGTCTTAGTCATAAATTCTTGGAACTTCTGGTGAATTTCTAATTTCAGTTGATGCCCTTGATTTTTTGCATAATTATCCAATTAGTAAAAGGTGATTTTCTAGCAAGATAGCTGAAGACCTTATTTGAGGCTCTCCTTCAACTATCTTCTTATAAAATATATTTAAAGTTTAAGTAAGATAAACAAACTTTAATCTTTATTTACTTACAGTCTTCTAATTAAGTCAATTAAAACCAAACTATTTGTATAATTAACTCAATTAAGAAAACTGTTCTTGTCATCTAAGGTTATCAATTAAATTTGGATTTCATTTCCATACACACTAAAAGAATAAATTAATAATAAATTGATATCTTAGGTGAGTAGATTAAATGTGACATAAAAAATTTTATAATATTAAAATTTCACTACAATGAAAAAGAATCTTTCTAAAATGAATCTTGAAGAAAGAGTCTTGGTTACTAGAGCAGTTAATTATTTGAGATGTTATAATACCGCCACCTACTGGATGATTCGAACAGGAAAGATTTTCATTTTGGAAATCATTAATAGCAATATCAGTTTAATTTAAACATTCTTTCATTTGTACAATGTTTTAAGGTATTGACTTCATAACCCCTTACTCTACACCCATGAGAAAATAGACACAGAAGGGCTAAATAGGGTTTAATGATTTGCTCAAAAATCATACCACTAATTGCACATAAGATTATCATAGATGACTAATCATATATAATACTATAAACCAGGTTTCCTGATTCTCATTCACATGATCTTTGTGCTCTAACTTGCCCTTACAACATGCTATATTGACTGTCAAAATCCATTTTAATAATGGTTACAACATTTTTGAAGTAAAGCAAAGTTGGTCTTCCCATAAAAATTATTATGTTGATAGCTTTCCCATTATTCCTTTACTGCCTCATTTTATCTTAGAATGATTAAGAAATAAATTTCTATTAAGTTCTTATGTTTTCTCCTAAAGATTATCGTTGATTGAATTATTTAATGCAAACAAGTCTATGTTTCTCATATAACTCTTTATTTTCTCACCCATAATTAAAGAAAGAAAACAAGCAGCATTTTTCGACTTTCTGATAGACAACTTAAAACTGTTGGCAATGGTGTGGAAAAAGAGCCTCCCTCATCAACTGTAAGTGAGAGAGTAAATCAGTGCTAAAGTTTGCTAGTACTTTGATAGTCTCTATCAAAAATTTAAACCACACAGCCTTTGGCATGGCAATTCCACTGTTGGAATCTAGTCTATGGAGAGTTTTGCACAAATATTTATTGCAGCATTATTGGTAATAGCAAAGACACATCTGGAAACAACCTGCATGTTATTAACAGAAGGCTGACAAATTATAAGATATTAATATAGACATACATATAAAATATTATTTGGCCATTTTTTTAAATGATATAGTACTGTGCATACTTAAAAGACAAAGTTATTTAAGGAAAGGAGCTAGCTTCTGCTTTACATGTGTACTATCATTTACATGTGTAAAAATATGGAATGTTATAAATATTTATAATATTGTAAATACAAAATATATTCATATATGGCATTATGGGATTTAATTTTATAAATAAATATAATAAAGGTGGATAGAGATGGTCCTGGGCTTCAGATGGGGTTACATCTGATAAACCCATGGTAAGCTAAAAATCATGAAGTAAAACTGCATTTAAGACACGATAGCTGAGGCTGTCCTACCCTAAATGTGTTCATAACACTTACATTTGCAGAAAGTTGGGCAAAATCGCCCGGCAACTCTGCACACTGCAGCGCACCAGTCCTTCACCCTTTAGGTTGGCTGACTGGGGACCGTGGCTTGTGACTGCTGCTCAGCACACACCACATATCACTGGCCCAGGAAAACACCAAAGTTTAAAATCAAAGCACGGTTTCTACTGAATGCCAATGGCTTTTGTAGCATTGTAAAGGCGAAACCTTGTTAAGCCAAACCATGGTAAGTTAGGGACTGTCTATGTGTTATATGTATATACACAAACAAATATGTACATTTGTTTATCCACAGAAAGGTCCCTGGCATTACACCTTTTTCAGGTTATGATTCACATAGCAAAATAATTGTCCCAAACTCTGGGGTAAACTAGAGGGGATGTAAAAGCATCTATATGAAGCTTGGTATTTTAAAAACTCATGATGTTTTCTTTATATTACAAAATTACAATTAAAACCACACGGTTAGGGAAGATACTAACTACTAATTTAAACTTTTGAAAAGTTTTTAAATATTGATGCATTTCTAAGTTTGCTATCTCCAATATAATTTATTAGTAGGCAATTTTATTCTACAAATGGCTACATACAATTTCTGGTCAGAACTCTTCCAAAATGATTTCATTGAAGCCAAAAGAGTTGATCAAATAGAGGTAGAGAGAAGAATGGTGGTCACTGGAGTCTGGGAAGAACAGCAGGGAGAAAGGGATAATGAAAGGATAACCATCCTTTGGGTTACAAAATACACTTCAATAGAAGGAATGGGTACAAAAATACACTTCAATAGAAGGAATAAGACCTAGTGTTCAGGCCGGGCACAGTGGCTCAAGCCTATAATCCCAGCACTTTGGGAGGCTGAGGTGGGTGGATCACGAAGTCAAGAGATCGAGACTATCCTGGTCAACATGGTGAAACCCCGTCTCTACTAAAATTACAAAAATTAGCTAGGCATAGTGGCGCATGCCTGTAGTCCCAGCTACTCGGGAGGCTGAGGCAGGAGAATTGCTTAAACCCAAGAGGTGGAGCTCACAGTGAGCCGAGATCGCGCCATTGCACTCCAGCCTGGGTAACAAGAGTGAAACTCCGTCTCAAAAAAAAAAGATCTAGTGTTCAGAAGCACGATAGGATAATTACAACTAGCAATAATGTATTGTATATTTCAATGTAATTAGAAGAGTTGAATTGGAATGTTTGTAACACAAAGAGATGATAAATGTTTAAAGAAATGGATGTCCCAATTACCGTGATTTGATCATCACACATTGTATGCTTGTGTTGAAACATCACAGGTACCCCATAAATATGTACATCTATCAAGTATCCATTAAAATTAAAAATAAATTAAAATGTTCTTAAAAAGGATTTAATCTAATTCTTCATGGCCTCCATTGATGCAAAACTTTATTTGCACTTTTATATAATTTAAATTCTTAATTACCTTACAACTGTGTAAAAATTGCAACATAGCTGAAAGTCTATTTTTTAATTGAATGTCTTTTCCTTTTCTTTCATTGATATATGTAATGTTAAATGATGTGAATAGATTTCCAACATAATCAAACATTCCCATACCAAAGGTTTCACAAATCTAACAAATCTCTAATTTTCTAAAAGGAATGTGCCTTTTTACAAGGGTCATCCTCAAAAGTAGTCTGCATGCCCCCTAAAAGGGCACATCATCTCCGAACAGACAAGATATTGATGATATAGTGTACTGGGTTAAATAGTGTCCCCATTCTTAAATTCAGGTCTACCTGAAGCCTCAGAATGTGACATTATTTGTAATACGGATCTTCACAGATGTAATTAAGGTAAAGTTTGAGATGAGATCATCTTGGATTAGGGTGGCTCCTGAATCCCATGAGTGCCCTTATAGAGTCAGAAAAGGATAAACCACAGGGACACAAAGAAGGCGACGTGAACAAAGGCAGGGACTGCAGTGACATGTCTAGAGGGGAAGGGGTGCCAAGGATGGCCGGTGGCACCTGAAGCTCAGAGAGAGCTGTGGAATGACTCACGCTCAGGGATGTCAGAGACATCAACCTGTCCATGCCTCAGCTTCAGACTCTGGCCTCCAGAACCATGTCAATAAGTCTCTGTTGCTTTAAGCCACCCAGTTTGCAGTAATTTGTCATGGCAGCCCTGAAATATTAATACACATGGAGACAAAAATTGGAAGTATACACCAACAGCCTTGTCCTCTACTTTCCCTGAGGCTTCCCAGCTATTTGAATCTGGTGCTTTGGGCCTCTGGAAGCTCCAAGGCCCAATGATTCAACTAGAGGAATTTTAGGAAGCACAGCTGATCAGCAGAGGCTAAAGGTTGGGAAAACAGAGATGGTAAGAGCTAGGATTCTTCGAATGACACAGTAGCCACCCTATTCTATCTATATATAAAATCAGTCTCTCCCGAAGAAAAACAAGCCAAGGCACATTCGCTCAAGGATCCGAATAGTCTTGGGAAATAAGTAGATATGTATCCCCAAGGCCTTTCTGTACTTCCGGGGCTGGAGTTTAGCGTCTCTCAATCAACCAAATATCCATGATGTGCACTTATATATGCTTGGGACTGGGCTAGGCATACTGATTCTGAAGGAATATAAAGTCTACAATATAAAAATACTTACACAGTATCACCTCTCTAACAGCACTTATATTTCTAAAAACATGCACAAATCAAGCTTTATACATATAAACATGCTATAGAATGTTTTTAATTTATAAGACCCGTAGAAAATATCCTTTTGAAAAGTAAAAGATCCTTCTGAAATTATACATAGTTGTTTTCTTATTCTTTTGCTTGTATGGACTTCAGTACTTAAGTATTCTTAAAGTGAAGAACCCTTAGAATTTTTTTTTTTGTTTGTTTTTTTGGCATGAATTACCTACTACCTCTTGATCTCGCTGGGTGATGTCTCACAGTAACCAGTGATGTGCTTTGAAAATCCAGGACTTGTGACTGGGCGGACAATGGGAAATAGCCGTGACTGCCACTTCGTAATATATCCACTTACCACTGGTCATAGTTACTTACTGCCTAAGCCTGTTACCCCATAGGGTGGTACTGTGTTTATATCATTATGCTTTGTATGAAGGCCCTCACTGATGGCTCTGCTGATGGCTATAGAACAGTGGGAGCCTGAAACCTAATTAATATCAAATTAATTCACATTACCTGGGGAAAAAAATGGAAGACAAAAACTTAAAAGAGGGAGTCAGAAAAAGCTTCTTCCTTTTTTTCTCTACTATCAAAAGTAAAGAAATATGGACAGTAATAAAGTTGAGGCTGTTTAACCCTGGCCTAGTCTTTTCTTGGCTAAAGCCAGAGTCAAATGGCAGCAGGCCCAAGCCATTCTCATCCATTTTCAAAGGCCAGATACATCATCATAATTAAGAATCAAATTAAGGCAAGTATCTCGTTATTCACTCAAAGATGGCCTTTTTTTTTTAAAGACTAATGCTTCACTTCGACAATGAAGAGTAGCCTGTTGGGTTCTATGAAATGTTTATTCAGCTGTAAGGCTCACTTCCCTAGGCAGAAGAGCCCTGGTGTAATAGTAGGGGCTTGGGGTACACTTTCATTGATTGCATTCTTGAACAAGAATGTGACTCTTTTGTGACACACAGTCGTCACTTACTCTTCACTGTCCTGCCTCTGCCTGGTCCTTAATTCTGAGGTCAGTGAGTGGCTGAGTTTGTCTTGGGGCTGAGGAAGAGGAGTGAAGGGTGGAAATTGAGGGGGCCTTGAAAAAATGGAGAAGCAAAAGTCAGATGTTCGTTACACCTCCAGCGTTTCTACAAAAAGATGAAGGTGTAAAGAATCATCTGACTAAAATTTTCCATCAAATCACTTAATAAAATCAAATTCCAGTTATGCTAGATGCTTTAAAGACTGCCTTTTAAACATTTTTTCCTAGGATGTTAGGATATGAATGAAAACAGCAGCTGGAATTCCACATCACAGCAGTTTCTCTCTCTCTCTCTCTCTCTCTCTCTCTCTCTCTCTCTCTCTCTCTCTCCCTCTCCTCTCTCTCTCTCTCCCCCCTCCCTCTCCTCTCTCTCTCTCTCCCCCCCCTCTCTCTCTCCCCCCCTCCTCTCTCTCTCTGTCTCTCTCTCTCCTCTCTGTCTCTCTCTCTCCTCTCTCTCTCTCTCTCTGTCTCTCTCTCTCCTCTCTCTCTCTCTCTCTGTCTCTCTCTCTTTCTCCCCTTCCCTCCCTCGCTGCCAAATCGTTTACATTTCTACATAATAACAGTCACAGTAATACAGTCAATTCTCTATTAATGTATAGTTTAGATAATACTGTATTTCTGAGGATTTCATCTTCGAATGCCCAATAAAGATTAGGAGGAACCTGGGGCTGGGACTGTTCTCACGTCAAATTACACTGGAAGTCTGCAGGCTGGTGCTCCCTCTGGTGGAAATTTGCCGCTTTGCAAATTTCCTTCTTTTTTTCTTTCTTTTTTTTTTTTTTTTTAATGCGGGAGCATTTCAAAGGCCAAGAAACATCTCCCAAAGCCAAGAACAATCAGGAATGTAATCTCAAAACATCCCTGCCTGGTCAAAAATGCATGTGTTCAATGACACTGAGCTGATTGTAGTGACCAGAATTCTCAGATAATTTGTGAAGGAAAAAAATGACTTGATAAAGCATCAGGAAATGGCTCGTTTGTAATAGCTGTTTAAAAAAATGATTCTTCTACATGGACACGGACAGGGGAAGAACACACACTGGGGCCTGTCACAGTGAGGAGGGTGAAAGGAGGGAGAGGATCGGGAGGTAACTAATGGATACTAGGCTTAATACCTGGGTGATGAGATAATCTGTACAACGGACAGCCCTGACACACGTTTACCGCTGTAGCAAACCTGCGCATCCTGCACATGTGCCTCGAGCTTAAAATAAAAGTTGAAAGTAAATGAATAAATAACTAAATAAAATGTTTGTTCTGGTTGATAAAGGATGGGGAATTTAGATTTGAGAACTAGGGAGGAAGAAATTTCAGCCTTGCCCCGGGACGGTGTAGCACAGAACAGTAGGTACCACAGAGAAAACACATGTTGAAGAGAGAATATTCTAGTGAAACGCTTTGGGCAGTCTATCATGTTGAGCCCTTCCCGGCACCCTATGAATCTTCAGCAGATATATGTAGTTCCCACCATGGAACATGGCAAAGGGGCTTAATTCTATGTCTCATGTGATTTGAGGGGTTGCAATGTACTGACCTGTGTTCTCCCAATATGCGTACATTTTATTTATATGAATGAAACGTAAGAATCCCTAATCCCCAAGGTGATGGTATAGGGAAGTGGTGCCTTTGGGAGGTAATTATGTTGTGAAGGTAGGGTCCTCATGATGGGATTAGTGCCTTTATAAGAACAGGCACCACGTGTGTGTGTGTGTGTGTGTGTGTGTGTGTGTGTGTGTATGTGTGTGTGTGTGTGTGTCTATCTCTCTATCTCTCTCTTCCTCTCCTCCATGCAACCGCACAGCAAAAAGGCAGCCATTAGCCAGCCAGAAAGAGGACCCTCACCAGACCCAACCATGCTGGCTGACACCCTCATCTGGGACATAGAGCCTCCAGAACTCTGAGTAAATCTTTCAGCTGTTAAAACCACCCAGGGTGTGGTACTTTGCTGTGGCAGCTGACTTAGCCAGGGTCTGAAGGAGATCCAAAGGCTGAAAGAAGAGCTGAATGCCGGAGACCTATGTTACCATACGAAGCACCATGGTCCTTCATCGGGGGGATTTCTGAATCCAGAAAGCTCAAATATCTCTGGGTCTGCACTATGGCACTCTCTGAGAAACGCCATGCTGCAGGTCAGGGTTAAGCAACCTTTTTCACAAGAAGGTAACCACAGGAAATGACGTGTGTCCAGCTCGCGACAGAAGTCATGTTCCTGACGTCTGGACACCCTGTCCTTGCACTGCGTCCTAAGCGCTGAGAGGCGTTAACCCATCAGCACAACCCGCGCAGATTCCAGGCACACCCACAGGAGGTCCTGCGGCAGGTGGGCTGTGCGATCCTAGAGGAGATTACGGCAGAGATCGGTTAGGAGGAGCAGCAATAAACCTCTGGGCAGCGGCCAGGTCTCAGGTCTGCGCCTGGCCTTGCTCATCTTCTGAAATCCGTGTCTCTGAGCTCTCCTGTTCTGCACTGTCCTGTCATAACTGGAATCCAGTACCGCATTGCCCTCGCCTGACTGGCTTCCACAGAGCTGTTAAATTCGCTCAACGACTCTATCTTAGTGATGAAGAGAAATGCTGTCATTCGGGCGTCTGTTACTCTCTCTTTGTTTTTATCCCTGCTCTATCTGGTCATTTTTCTATGTCTAAACACTTCGCTAACACAGACAAAGACAGTAACACATTGCACAGCTGAGAACAGGGCAGTAAGCAAAAAGGGAAGGAAAATGCCTCTGAGCAACCGAAATAGACACTGCAAACTCAGTATGGAAGAGTGATGTGATGTTTGCGTAATTCTGAAGCTGGGAGCTGAGAACAATTCCAACTTCTTTTACTGCTGTGACAGAGGGGAGATATGGGTGGTTTTAGGGGTGAGAGAACTGTTTTCTGGGACTCTTACAAGGATGACTACCCCCAATTTTGTAAGTCCGGACTTTTCCCTTACTGCCTTCCACTTACAACTTTCCAACTTTATAGCGGTACTCATAGAACCGTTCTGTTTCTCATTTTCAGTACAGTATTCAATAAATTCCATGAGATGTCCAACAATTTATTATAAAATAGGCTTTGTGTTAATAATTTTGCCCAACTGCTGACTAATGTAAGTGTTCTGAGTACGTTTCAGGTAGCCTGGTCTCAGCTGTGACGTTCAGTGGGCTAAGAATATGAAACGCATATTTTACTTAAAATATTTTCAACTGATGATGGGTTTATAGGAATGTAGCCCCATTGTAAATCCCGGAGCATCTGTATTTTTTTCTTAGGTGCATTTTCTAATTGCCGGTGGCGTATCCTTGTTACAACTTCAGAGTAAGATGAAGTCCCAGGACCGGTGCTTCGGGACCACTGCAGGAAATCTTTTAACACTCCCCTGCTCTAAAAGTGTGAATTACACTGAAATCGTTGTCGGAGCTACTAACTGACATTTCCCATTCTACTCCTCCAGAGCACGTGGAGGGGTTGCACTTTCCTGATTCCATGATAGTTAGGTACAGCCACGGAACCTGCTTTGGTCAAAGAAATAAGAATGCAAGTAATGTGTCCCTTCCAGTCAAATGCATCAGGGCCTGAGCACAATTTGTCAAATTTCACCCCTCTGTGTGATGTCAGGGATTATTCCTGGAGGGTGTAAGTGGTATCAGTCTCCATCTCTGAGTGAGGACAACATGGGACAGAGTCTCCCATCAATATATCAGTATCCCTGTTGCTTATAAGACACTGAGAGTTATGGATTATTTGTAACCATAGTATGCTTTCCTTACTGATACACACACACAGTAATTGTACACAGAGAAGGACTCCTGTATCACTCCTCAAAGGATGTCTTATCTTCACATGTTCATGCAAACCTAGATTATCTAATATGCAATACTCAGTCAATGTAAAGTCCCTTACTTCTGCAGGTAGATTTACTACATGTCTTTGAAAGAAGCAACTGAGAGCCAAAATGAAATACATATATAAAACAAACAGAAGGGAAAGAAATTGTATGGTCCTCTGTCCTCTCATGCCTCTTCCCACTTCTCCCCCTCAAAAAAAAAAAAAGAAATTATATCAACCAGAGCCAGGAGCAGTGACTCTGGCCTGTAATCCAAGCACTTTCAGAGGCTAAGGAGGGTGGATTGCCCAAGGTCAGGAGCTCAAGACCAGCCCGGCCAATATAGTGAAACCCCGTCTCTACTAAAAATACAAAACATTAGCTGGGCATGGTGGTGGGTGCCTGTAATCCCAGCTACTAGAGAGGCTGAGGCAGGAGAATCACTTAAACCAGGAGGCAAGTTGCAGTGAGCCAAGATTGCACCATTGCACTCCAGCCTGGGCAACAAGAGCAAAACTCTGAGAAAGAAAGAAAGAAGGAGAGAGAGGGGGGGAGAAGAGAAAGAGAGGAAAGAAAGAAAGAAAGAAAGAAAGAAAGAAAGAAAGAAAGAAAGAGAGAGAAAGAGAAGAAAGAAAGAGAAAGAAAGAAAGAAAGAGAAAGAGAAAGAAAGAAAGAAAGAAAGAAAGAAAGAAAGAAAGAAAGAAAGAGAAAGAGAGAAAGAAAGAGGGAAGAAATTATATCAAATATCAATCGGGTTATTTATCAGAAGACCTGTATACCTTAGTGGACTCTGACATTATCCATGATTTTGGCACACTGGTCTTGAACCATCCAAGCCCCTAGATTTCCCACAATCAAACTTCTAATAGAGGTGGTTTTACTTTTGTATTCCTTTATGTCAATGACAAAATTTCATATTCCAGAATATATAAATGTCTAGTCATATTTTTGGAGATACTTTTTAAAAGATAATTCTACACATTGGGAGTAGATAGGGAAGCAAATCAAATGACAGAAAAATAGCAGTCTTTGCAATAAACCTAAACTATATGCAACAAACATAAGCCTAGAGCTTAGATGTGCACTCTTCCGACATTTTTGAGCATGTAGGAGGTGAGGTGTAAGTAAGAGGAGATGACGGCATTTGCTTTGGCATAAAAGTCATTGTGGAGTTTTGAGAAAATATTTTTGTATTTCTGCAGAGTTATGGCTTTCTGAATAAATTTTGCTGAAAATGTTGGATCCTGAGTGCATTAATCTGTTCTCATGCTACCATAAAGAAGTGCCCAAGACAGAATAATTTATAAAGAAAAGAGCTTTAATTGACTCACAGTTCTACAGGGCTGGGGAACTTAAAATGCTGCTGAAAGGGAAAGCAAACACATCCTTCTTCACACAGCGGCAGGAAGGAGAAGAATGAGTGCTGAGCGAAGAGGGAAGCCCCTTATAAAACCGTCAGATCTCAAGAGAACTCACTCACTGTCATGAGAACAGCATGAGCAGCATGTAGGTAGCCATGTTGTGATCGAATTACCTTCCACTGGATTATTTTCATGACACATGGGGATTATGGGAACTACAATTCAAGATTAAATTTGAATGGGAACACAGCCAAACCATATCGCTGAGACTTCCCAAGACATACAGTAAGTGTTGAGAAGTTAATTTATAACTCTATAGTGAGAGAACTCAGAGATTCTCATGCAATGTGTTTACATTTCAAGGGAAAGTGAGGTCCAAGACCTTGGAGACATCACTAGGACATGACAGAGACACCAGGGCTCCTATGGCCCTTGAGAGATGTCTTTCTATTCCAAAAGTTTAAAGTGAGAGCCCAGGACTCTTCCATCCCATCTCCAGGGAACAAACGTTTCACTCCTCTCAAGATGGAAACAGGAGGTCCTGTACATAAGCAAAGAAAATCCATTTTCCCCATCCCTCATCTGTGGAGCATCTCGGGCCATCTGACACCTCGGAAGCAAGCACTGGTGTGTGCTGGGGAGGGGCTGACACAATTATCATAAGTCATAATAACTATTCTGCCTTTGATCCAGAGCACTCCGGGAGTGGGTTCAGGACAAATTTATGAATAAATATAAAAAAAACCCAACACTCTTTCCAGCAAAGCTAAGGCAAAATGTACCCAAATGCCATGCAGAGTCTCTTGAGTGCTTAAGATCCTGATATGAGTGGCTGTAAATCCCCTAAACTCCTTTGAAAAGTTACATGTCCTTTTCTAGAGTTTGTGACCTTCCTGAGTGGGACACGGAGACAGAAACATGGGTTATGTTCGAAGAATGTCTCTTGGCAACGGGTGTTGCAGCCTTGACTGAAATTGTGTTTTCTACTCTACATGCTACAGATGTTGCTTTGTCTCCACTCTAACTCTGGCTCACGTGTGAAACTCAGTCCCTACATTTGTATGTGATGTAAGTTGGCTGTATTTAACCAAGATAGAAATGTCTTTGATGGCTGAAATGAAATACAATTGTACTTCTCTTTCACATAGGATTTGAAGCAGGACCATTCTTAGAGGGAAACTTACAGCCTTAAATGCATATAGGGGAAATGAAGAATGGCTGAAAAGTCAGTAAGTTAAGCATCTTTCTAAAGAAGTTAGAAAATAGTAAATTAAACTAAAAGTAGAAGAAAGAAAAAAGCAAAAATTAACTAAACAAAAAATAAACATATAATGGGGAGGATAAACAAAGTCAAAAGTTGATTCATTGAAAAGAAATAATATGTATAAAATCCTGGCAAAGCTAATAAAGGGAAAAAGAAAGAAGACAGAATTAACGAAAATCAAGAATGAAAAAGGAATATCATTATCGTTCTTACAGATAACATAAAGTCATACAAGGATATTGTACCCATCTTATGAAAATAACAGTCTCTGATATCCTGAAGTTGAATCCAGTACTGTTGCAAGGTAATCTCCTTATTCTCCAGTAATTTAAAGATTTTCTATGTGCTTCTTAGAATTCTTTTTTTTTAAATGTAAAACTTATAAAAATATGTTTCAACAAATTCAGTTTGGTTTAAAAGCATTTACTATGAGGTCACAAATCATTTTTGCTTATTCAAGTTTAAGCAATAAAACAAAACTATAGGAACTGTTGCTGGAGGTTGTGTTCACAAAAGTTACTCATTCACCCATAAACAAGCAAGACCATCTCCATTTCCCTGTCACTGACCTATAGGTGACTGGCCAGCATGCTCTCTCAAGTATCTCTGCTCCCAACCTAGAAAGAGTTTAATAATAAAGTTTAAATTATAAATAGAAGAGAATAATATGATGATTGCTAGGCATTTATGGGGATAAAATAATTTCAGTGGATTAAATTCTGATACAAGGAAATAAATTATGTGGGAATGTATAGGTTTCATTACTAACCACGCAAAGCCTTTGAGTCAGGGGTGGATAATAGTGCAGACAGGCTTAACTGTAAAAACAAGAGGTACAATTTGAGATTTAAAGAGAATATTCACAGATCCAAAGATAGAAAATACCTTCCTGTATAATAATTTAGGAGTAAACCTGGCCCAATTCAGCCGAAGCCCCGAATCCACGTGTCCCCCTCCATCTTCACTGTCACTGACCTTGTTCACGGACTCATACCTTTTACCCAGAAGTTGCCGCAGAATGTTCCACTGGCATCCGCTGACTTCCAGTCTCCTACTCCCCTAGTCCATCTGACATACCAAATGCAATTGCTAAAACAAGCAAATAATATTTTCCTTGCATGAAAAATATTTTTCACAAGTTCTTCTTAATCTGTAAACTTTTTGTTTTATCAGCTTTACCTCGTTCCCTTCCCTGTGCTTTAGCTGTTCCAAGCCACTGACTGATTTGCAAATATGCCATGTCACTTTGCATCTCATTACTGTTTCCTTTTTATGGAACTCTCATGTCCTCTTTATACTTGGTGAACATGTCTTCATCTTTCATGATCATGTCAGGTTGAAATAGGTGTAATGGACGTGACTTGTTTCTAGGACTTTGATAGATGAGTCATAGATCCAGGAAACCTCCATGTCATGCATGCAGCTCACTCCAGATGGCATTCCCTGAAAGGTGTCTGCCTTGGATCTTGTTCGTGGAGCGGGAGTTACTAACAAGGGCCGGGAGGACCAGTTCGTTTCACAACAAGGTCCTGTCACCTGGATGCTGAGGCTATTGTTAGCTCCATGCCTTTCTCCCTTTCACTTTTATGTAAATGTTATAAATAAACTGCAATACTCATTTTGCAGAAAAAAAAAAAGAAGAGCTTTATATTCCATAATAAGAAGTTGGTTTTTATCCTCCTCTAGGTGGAGGGTTATAGTCAGAGCAGCAACATGATAGTCTTTGTGCTTTTAAAAAATAGTTCTGAGAGCAATACAGAGGTCAGAATGAAAGCAGAGGCCCCAGTTGGGAGGCAGGAAGGACAACGGGGGCAGCAAGTCTGTGAAGATCGTGGAGGCAAGGGTGAAGAGGAGAAGATGAATCAAAGAGACATTTCGGAGGAGAAATCAAAGATTGGGTAAAAAATAAACTGTGAGGTTAAAGGCAAAAGAGGAATTTTAGATGACCCTGATTTCTAGCTGAACATAGATGCTGATCTAATAAATGATAGAATGAAAAAGAAGTGGGTCTGTTGGACAAAAACAGAGGATTAGTTAGAGACCAGAGTTTTTTGAGGCATCCAAATCAAAGTATCAGTTGAAAAGACAGTTGAAAATGTAGATGTGGAGTAACAGAGGGACCCCGGTATTAGAAAAAGAGATTTAGGAATCTTAGATACAGTCGACTCTTATTATTTGTAGATTCCGTATTTGCATATTCAGCTACTCACAAAATGCATCTGTAACCCCCAAACCAACACTTGCAGCACTTTTGTGATCAATCCCAGACATGCACAAAGGAGCAAAATATTTCTGTTGCCCTGTGAGCACGTTCCCGGCTGAGCTCAAACAAGGCGACATTCTGCCTTTTTATTTCAGCCTTTATACTTTAAATAAGTGTCCTTGCACAGTCTATTTAGTGCCACGCTTTTCCCGTGTTTGTGCTTTTCTTGGTGATCTTGCTGTTTGAGATGGTCCCCAAGGGTAGTGCTGAAGTACTGTCTAGTGTTCCTAAGTACAAGAGACGGTGATGTGCCTTATGGAGGCACTCACACTGAACTGCGCCTTCATGCGGTAGTTACAGTGCTGCTGCTGGTGGCTATGAGTTCAATGTGAGTGGATCAACAATCACATTGAACATGGGGTCTTCAGCAGAAACAGACACGAAACAAGGTTACGCGTTGATCGGCTGACAAAAATATGAGTAGTTCACAGGAACCTACCCTGTATTTCCCCTAGCCGCAATGATTCAGTATTGAATAAGTCAGCGTTCTCGACGACTTTAAAGGACGTAACAACTGTAAATAATGAGAACTGACTGTATGTAGATAGGAGGGATGAAAGTAGAAGATGTTGAATAGTGACAGCCTATTCACAGTGAGAATATAAGAGTGGCAAAGGCAGAGCCCTAGAGAACATCATTATTTATAGGGTGGACAGAAGATAAGATGTTAGGAGAAGCTCCAATGGAATGGTCGGGTAGGTAACAAGAGCAATGGTAAGAAGTATCATGAGGAAATTTCAGGAAAGGTACAATCACAGCAGTCAGAGGCTGCAGAAAGCTCCCAAGATTCACAGAGGCGGTATTTTTTAAGTAAAAAAAAACAACAAAAAAAAAAGCATATGCTTTTGAGTGTAATGGACCTGAATTTACAATTTAGTTCTGCTACTTAACAGCTAAGTGATATAAGGAAATTCATCTTATTTCTCTGGTCCCCAACTACTTCTGTAAGATGGAGACAATGCCTATCCCAGAAAGTTGTTGTAGATTACATGAAATAATGTGCAATCCATGAAAATTACCAACTGTAAATATTCTATTTATATTTTCAGAATGAGATAAAAAAATATTTTAAAGGGGCCAGGCGCGGTGACTTACGCCTATAATCCTAGCACTTTGGGAGGCCAAGGCTGGTGGATCACCTGAGGTCAGGAGTTCGAGACCAGCCTGGCCAACCTGGTAAAACCCCATCTCTACTAAAAATATGAAAATTAGCCTGGCATGGCGGTGTGTGCCTATAGTCCCAGCTACTCAGGAGGATGAGGCAGGAGAATTCGCTTGAACCCAGGAGGTAGAGGTTGCAATGAGCTGAGATCATGCCACTGCACTCCAGCCTAGGCAACAGAGTGAGACTCTGTCTCAAAAAAAAAAACTGTTTTAAAGGATGAAACAAGCCCATTGCATGTTACAGTGACCTCTGATCTTGATCTCAGTGATCTCTAGCATATGTAAAATTACACAAACGTGAGTTTCCCTTAGGCTGTGAAGTTGGAGCTGGATATGGTTTAGAAGTGCAAGATAGATAGGCTTGCATTTTATACTGTCTGTCCTGTCTATATCTAATGAAGATATCTGATGATAGATCTTCTTATTTTTTTTACTTTCCATGAAAGGTACATGGGCTTTGGAGACAGTCAAAAGTGGTTTGAGTTATGGATCTGATATGGTTTAGATCTGTGCCTGCACCCAAATCTCATGTTGAAATGTATTCCCCAGTGCTGCAGGGGGCCCTGGTGGGAGGTGATTGGATAGCGGGGGCTGTTTCTAATGCTTTGGCACCATTCCCCTAGTGCTGTTCTTGTGATAGAGTTCTCGCAGATCTGTTTGTTTAAAAGTGTGTGGCACCTCCCCCAACTTCCTCCTGCTCCAGGCATGTAAGATGTACCTGCTTCTCATCCCCTTTGCCTTCTGCCATAATTGTAACTTTCCTGAGGCCTCCAGAAGCCAAGCAGAAGCTGCTCTACTTCCACTATAGCCTGCAGAACCATGAGTCACTTAAATCCCTTTTCTTTATAAATTACCCAGTCTTGGGTATTTCTTTTTTTTAATTGCATTTTAGGTTTTGGGGTACATGTGAAGAACATGCAGGATTGTTGCATAGGTACACACGTGGCAGTGTGATTTGCTGCCTTCCTCCCCTTCACCTATATTTGGCATTTCTCCCCATGCTATCTCTCCCCAACTCCCCAACCCCCACTATCCTTCCCCTACTCCCCCCAACAGACCCCAGTGTGTAGTGCTCCCCTCCCTGTGTCCATGTGTTCTCATTGTTCAACACCCACCAATGAGTGAGAACATGCAGTGTTTCATTTTCTGTTCTAGTGTCAGTTTGCCGAGAATGATGGTCTCCAGGTTCATCCATGTCCCTACAAAGGACACGAACTCATCGTTTTTGATGGCTGCATAATATTCCGTGGTATATAAGTGCCACATTTTCCCTAGCCAGTTGATGGGCATTTGGGTTGGTTACTGGTCTTTGCTATTGTAAACAGTGCTGCAATGAACATTCGTGTGCATGTGTCTTATAGTAGAACAATGTATAATTCTCTGGATATATACCCAGTAATGGGATTGCTGGGTCAAATGGAATTTCTATTTCTAGGTCCTTGAGGAATCGCCACACTGTCTTCCACGATGGTTGAACTAATTCACACTCCCACCAGCAGTGGAAAAGTGTTCCTATTTCTCCACATCCTCTCCAGCACCTGTGGTCTCCAGATTTTTTAATGACTGCCATTCTAACTGGCGTGAGATGGTATCTCGATGTAGTTTTGATTTGCATTTCTCTAGTGACCAGTGATTATAAGCATTTTTTCATATGGTTGTTGGCCTCATGTATGTCTTCTTTTGTAAAGTGTCTGTTCATATCCTTTGCCCACTTTTGAATGAGCTTGTTTGTTTTTTTCTTGTAAATCTGTTTTAGTTCTTTGTAAATAGTGGATATCACTCCTTTGTCAGATGAGTAGACTGCAAAAATCTTTTCCCATTCTGTTTTGCCAATCCACTCTAATGACTGTTTCTTTTGCCATGCAGAAGCTGTGGAGTTTGATTAGGCCCCATTGATCTATTATGGCTTTTGTTGCCAATGCTTTTGGTGTTTTGGTCATGAAGTCCTTGCCTACTCCTATGTCCTGAATGGTTTTGCCTAGATTTTCTTCTAGGGTTTTTATGGTGCCAGGTCTTATGTTTAAGTCTTTAATCCATCTGGAGTTAATTTTAGTGTAAGGTGTCAGGAAGGGGTCCAGTTTCTGCTTTCTGCACATAGCTAGCCAGTTTTCCCAACACCATTTATTAAACAGGGAATCCTTTCCCCATTGCTTGTTTTTGTCAGGTTTATCAAAGATTGTATGGTTGTAGATATGTTGTGTTGCCTCCGAGGCCTCTGTTCTGTTCCATTGGTCTATATCTCTGTTTTGGTACCAGTACCATGCTGTTTTGATTATTGTAGCCTTGTAGTATAGTTTGAAGTCCGATAGTGTGATGCCTCCTGCTGTGTTCTTTTTGCTTAGAATTGACTTGGCTATGCAGGCTCTCTTTTGGTTCTATGTGAAGTTTAAGGTGGTTTTTTCCAGTTCTGTGAAGAAGGTCATTGGTAGCTTGATGGGGATAGCGTTGAATCTGTAAATTACTTTGGGCAGTATGGCCATTTTCATAATATTGATTCTTCCTAACCATGAACATGGAATGTTTCTCCATCTGTTTGTGTCCTCTCTTATTTCATTGAGCACTAGTTTGTACTTCTCCTTGAAGAGGTCCTTCCTTTACATTCCTTCTTAGTCATATTCCTAGGTATTTTATTCTCTATGTAGCAATTGTGAATGGTAATTCATTCTTGGTTTGGCTCTCTTTAAGTCTGTTATTGGTGTACAGGAAAGCTTGTGATTTTTGCACATTGATTTTGTATCCTGAAACTTTGCTGAAGTTGCTTATCAGTTTCAGGAGATTTTCGGCTGAGACAATGGGATCTTCTAGATATACAATCATGTCATCTGTAAATAGAGACAATTTGACTTCCTCCTTTCCTATCTGAATACCCTTTATTTCTTTTTCTTGCCTGATTG
Source organism: Callithrix jacchus (assembly GCF_049354715.1). Classification (NCBI taxonomy): domain Eukaryota; kingdom Metazoa; phylum Chordata; class Mammalia; order Primates; family Cebidae; genus Callithrix; species Callithrix jacchus. The sequence goes on from NC_133517.1 coordinate 14,669,919, forward strand.
CTCTGGCTAGAACTTCCAGAACTGTATTGAATAGGAGTGGTAAGAGACAGGATCCTTGTCTAGTGCCAGATTTCAAAGGAAATGGTCCCAGTTTTTGCCCATTCAGTATGATATTGGCTGTTGGTTTGTCGTAAATAGTTTTTATTATTTTGAGATACGTTCCACCAATACCTAGTTTATTGAGGGTTTTTAGCATAAAGGGCTGCTGAATTTTGTCAAAGGCCTTCTCTGCATCAATTGAGATAATCATGTGGTTTTTGTTTTTGGTTCTGTTTATGTGGTGAATTACGTTTATAGACTTGCATATGTTGAACCAGGCTTGCATCCCTGGGATGACTCCAACTTGATCATGGTGGATAAGCTTTTCGACGTGCTGTTGCAATCGGCTTGCTAATATTTTATTGAAGATTTTTGCATCTATGTTCATCATGAATATTGGCCTGAAGTTTTCTTTTCTTGTTGAGTCTCTGCCGGGTTTTGGTATCAGGATGATGTTGGTCTCATAAAATGATTTGGGAAGGATTTCCTTTTTTGGATTATTTGGAATAGTTTCAGAAGGAATGGTACCAGTTCCTCTTTGTGTGTCTGGTAGAATTCAGCTGTAAACCCATGTGGACCTGGCCTTTTTTTGTGTGGTAGGCTCTTCATTGCTGCCTCTACTTCACATCTTGTTATTGGTCTGTTCAGGGTGTTGGCTTCTTCCTGGTTTAGGCTTGGGAGGAGGAAAGTGTCCAGAAATGTATCCATTTCTTCCAGGTTTACTAGTTTATGTGCATAGAGTTGTTTGTAATAATCTCTGATGATGGTTTGAATTTCTGTGGAATCTGTGGTGATATCCCCTTTATCATTTTTTATTGCATCTATTTGGTTATTCTCTCTTATCTTTTTTATTAATCTGGCTAGTGGTCTGTCTATTTTGTTGATCTTTTTGAAAACCCAGCTCCTGGATTTATTGATTTTTTTGAAGGGTTTTTCATGTCTCTATCTCCTTCAGTTCTGATCTGATCTTAGTTATTTCTTGTCTTCTGCTAGGTTTTGAGTTTTTTTTTTATCTTGCTTCTCTAGCTCTTTCAATTTTGACGATAGTGTCAACTTTGGATCTCTCCACTCTTCTCATGTGGGCACTTATTGCTATATATTTTCCTCTAGAGACTGCTTTAAATATGTCCTAGAGATTCTGGTATGTTTTGTCTTCATTCTTGTTGGTTTCGAAAAACTTCTTTATTTCTGCCTTCATTTCATTGTTTATCCAGTCAACATTCAAGAGCCAGTTGTTCAGTTTCCATGAAGCTGAGCAGTTCTGAGTTAGTTTCTGAATTCTGAGTTCTAACTTGATTGTGCTGTGGTCTGAGAGACTGTTTGTTATGATTTCTGTTCTTTTGCATTTGCTGAGGAGTGATTTACTTCCAATTATGTGGTCAATTTTAGAGTAGGTGTGATGTGGTGCTGAGAGAAGAATGTATATTTTATAGATTTGGGGTGGAGAGTTCTGTAAATGTTTATTAGGTTTGCTTGTTCCAGGTCTGAGTTCAAGTCCTGGATATCCTTGTTAATTTTCTGTCTGGTTGATCTAATACTGAAATGGGGTGTTAAAGTCTCCCACTATTATTGTGTGGGAGTCTAAGTCTCTTTGTAAGTCATTAAGAACTTGCCTTATATATCTAGGTCCTCCTGTATTGGGTGCATATATATTTAGGATCATTAGCTCTTCTTGTAGCATCCATCCATTTACCATTATGTAATGTCCTTCTTTGTCTCTTTTGATCTTTGTTGTTTTAAAATCTATTTTATCAGAGATGAGAATTGCAACTCCTGGTTTTTTTGCTTTCCATTTGCTTGGTAAATCTTCCTCCATCCCTTTATTTTGAGCCTTTGTGTATCTTTGCATGTGAGATGGGTTTCCTGAATACAGCACACTGATGGGTTTTGGCTTTTTATCAAAAAAATTTGCCAGTCTGTGTCTTTTGACTGGTGCATTTAGCCCATTTACATTTAGGGTTAATATTGTTATGTGTGAATTTGATACTGCCGTTTTGATGCTAGCTGGCTGTTTTGCCTGTTAATTGATGCTGATTCTTTGTTTTGTTGATGCTCTTTACCATTTGGTATGTTTTTCGAGTGGCTGGTACTGGTTGTTCCTTTCTTTGTGTAGTGCTTCTTTCAGGAGCTCTTGTAAAGCAGGCCTGGTGGTGACAAAATCTCTGAGTACTTGCTTGTTCGCAAAGGATTTTATTTTTTCTTCACTTATGAAGCTTAGTTTGGCTGGTTATGAAATTCTGGGTTGAAAGTTCTTTTCTTTAAGGATGTTGAATATCAGCCCCCACTCTCTTCTGGCTTGTAGGGTTTCTGCTGAGAGAACTGCTGTGAATCTGATGGGCTTCCCTTGTGGGTAACCTGACCTTTCTCTCTGGCTGCCCTTAGCATTTTCTCCTTCATTTCAACCCTGGTGAATCTGACGATTATGTGCCTTGGGGTTGCTCTCCTTGAGGAATATCTTTGTGATGTTCTCTGTGGACTTGAATCTTGGTCTGTCTTGCTAGGTTGGGGAAGTTTTCTTGGATAATATCCTGAAGAGTATTTTCCAGCTTGGATTCAATGCCTTTGTCACATTCAGGTACACCTATCAAACGTAGATTAGGTCTTTTCACACAGTCCCACATTTCTTGGAAACTTTGTTCATTCCTTTTTATGCTTTTTTCTCTAATCTTGCCTTCTCGTTTTATTTCATTGAGTTGATCTTTGAATTCTGATATTCTTTCTTCTGCTTGGTCAATTCGGCTGTTGAAACTTGTGCATGCTTCGCGAAGTTCTCGTGTTATGTGTTTCCGCTTCATCAATTCACTCACAATCCTCTCTAAGTTGTCCATTCTCATTAGCATTTTGTCAAATCTTTTTTCAAGGTTCTTAGTTTCTTTGCATTGGGTTAGAACATGTTCTTTTAACTCTCAGAAGTTTCTCATTACCCAGCTTCTGAAGTCTGATTCTGTCATTTCATCACACTCATTCTCCATCCAGCTTTATTCTCTTGCTGGTGAGTAGCTGTGGTCCCTTAGAGGAGGAGAGGTATTCTGGTTTTGGGTGTTTTCCTCCTTTTTGTGCTGGTTTCTTCCCATCTTTATGGATTTATCCACCTGTCATCTTTGTAGTTGCTGATTTACAGATTGGGTCTCTGAGTGGACATCCAGTTGATGATGAAGTTATTTCTGTTTCTTATTTTTCCTTCTAACAGTCTGGCCCCTCTGCTGTAGGACTGCTGAGGTCCACTCCAGACTCTGCTTGCCTGGGGATCACCTGCAGTAGCTGCAGAACAGTAAGGGTTGCTACCAGTTTCTTCTGCTGCTATCTTTGTCCCAGAATGATGCCCACCAAATGTCAGTCTGATCAGTCCTTTGTGAGATGACTTTTTGGATATACAGGTGTCAGGGAGCTGCTTAAGGAGACAGTCTGTCCTTTATAGGAGCTCAAGTGCTGAGCTGTGAGCTCTGTTATTCAGAGCAGTGGGGCAGGTACGTTTAAGTCTGCTGCAGCAGAACTCATAAACCCCCCTTTGTTTTTACCCCAGGTGCTCTGTCCTGGGGAGTTAGGGCTTTATTTATGAGTTTCCGTTGTGCTGCTGCCTTTTTTTCTCAGGGCTTCCCTGCCCAGCAAGGAGGCAGCCTAGTCACTGTCTGCCTACAGAGGTTTTGTTGAGCTGCTGTGGGCTCTGCCCTACTGCCATGTGAACTTCCCTGCAGTCCTGTTTATATGGGTGTGGGTAGAAATGCCTCAGCAATGGTGGCCCACCTCTGTAATTGCAGACTTTCTCTGTAGTGGCGGGTTGCCTCAGCAACAGCAGGCTGCCTCAGCAATGGAGGACTACCTCCTTATGGGTGGAGTGCCTCTGTAATGGCAGATGCCCCCTCCCCCACAGAGCTGGACCATCCCAGGTTCAGCTGTGCTTGCCATGAAACTCAACCCGGGGCATTTCTAATTGCTGGGGTTTTTTTGTTTTTTTGGTTTTGGGGGGGTTGAGACCCACCGAGCCTGATCACCTGGCTCCCTGCCTCAGAGCCTTTTTGTTCTTAAGTTGAATGGTTGACTCTCTCCCAGTTGTTCCAGTCGCCTGTTGAAAAGGCGCTGGGATCTGTGTGGTTTCCCGTGCTGCGACCCAGTGCACCGGCTGAAACAATGGTGCTGCCCAGGAATCCCCTGGCCTGGCTCCTTGTTTCTGTCCCCCATTTAATCAGATGAGTGGGCAACTCTGGGTTCCCAGAGCTCCAATAGCCAGCTTCAAAGGGCAACCAGACCAGTGTATTTTGTATGGAGAACCGCCACGCTGGGGCACCAGCAAAATAGCTGCGCTGGCCAAAATAGCTGTGCTGGCAACCCGTGGGGCTCCTCTGCCTGGGAATCTCCTGGTCTGCGGGCAATAAATATCCATCTGGAAATGTGGTATCCACTCACCCTCTGCGCTTTCACTGGGAGCTGCAATCCTGAGTTGCTCCTAAACCACCATCTTGGATCTGCTCCGCAAGTCCCTTCAGGTTTCTCTTTATAGCAGTGTGAAAATGGACCAATACAGGACCCTACCTCCTTCATTCATTCATTTACTCATGCAAATAGTTATTAAAAGTACATACTATGATTTCAGGTTCTATGTTAAGGAACTAGAGATGAAATCCTGGCCCATATCCTCCATGAGCTTAGTCTAATGAAAGGAGAAAATAAGTAAAATAAAATGTTTAACATTAAGTTTACAGTTTAAGCATGCCAAGAAATAATATATATGTTAGGTCAAAATGGATGTGAGAAAGATGCTCCTGGAGAATGTTTCATAGATGGTGAATGTCATGATTCTTCAACCTCCTCACCCACTTTGAGAATATAAAATAGAGAATGAAGGGAGAATGAGGTATATGATCATAGTTCTTTGAAGAAGAATGGGGAAATATATCACTTTCATCACAAGCCAAAAGAAAGGAGACTTCAAGGGGACCACTTGCATGTTGATATTTTGGTTCACATTAACAAGATACACATAAGATGCAAGTGAAACACAAACAGCCATAGTAACTCAATGATGTGAGCAACTTCTTCCAGAATCAGCTAGTAATATTCAAAATATTCCTCTAGTAATATTCAAATACTAGAAGAATACTAGAGGAATTTTTTTCTTTTGCTATTCACAGTATAACAGTGGCAGGCACAGCACACTTTTAAGTCTTATCTGCCTTGTAAACATTTTCTCCAGCAGATCCTTAAATTTACAGTGGACAATCAACAAAACAAGAAATCAAACTTTTACTTATGGAATTTATCAATTTCTGAGGTAGGAATGCTTACACCATGGTAGATTTCAAGCTACTAACATGTTGTCACTAAATGTGGCATTGGGAAAAGGTGTTCATTAGCATCTCCACCATATAGAGCCAATAGATGTCAATTTCCTCAGGAGCATAGATAATAGCAAAATGTATTAAAATAACTAGGAAATGATGCATTTTGAATATTTATTCCAGGGGTTTTTAGTAAAATTTAGTGGTACATTTATACCATTTAATTTTTAATAATCTTTGTTTAACAACTGCCTTGCAAAATTCCTGAAAATTTAACAGTAGGCTCTCATAAGCCAGTGCACGGTAAATTCTGCACACCACTGACCTTCAGTTTACTAAACATGCAGCCTTTGCAGTCCTATCTGTCCCTCTGAAACTATTCAAATATGGATTTTCCTAAGTATGAAATTGATGGTAACTTTTAGGACAGTATTTCCTTTTCCTTTAATCCAGTGCATACTTTTTAGTCCTAATCTTTCTTGATTATGTGTAGTAAATGACATCGTTGTTCTTCCTGTCGAAACTGCCTCATCACCAGTTTTTCAGTCTCTTGTGTTCCTCTCACCTCTCTATTTCTCAGGGCTACCTTAAAAGCTTTCCTTTTTCCAAAGAGTTCTTGAATGTTGGTGTTTCTGTGTGTCCTTAATCCTCGTTTTTTTTTGAAACAGAGTCTTGCTCTGTTTCAAGTGCAGTGGCATGATCTTGGCTCACTGCAACCTCCACCTTCTGGGTTCAGGTGAGTCCTCTGCCTCAGCCTCCCAAGTAGCTGAGACTACAGGCACGTGCCACCATGCCTGGGTAATTTTTTTATATTTTAGTAGAGACAGGATTTCACCATATTGGCCAGGCTGGTCTCAATATCTTGACCTCGTGATCCACCCGCCTTGGCCTCCCAAAGTGTTGGGATTACTGGCATAAGCCACCACACCCAGCCAATCCTCATTCTTAATCCTCGTGGCTTCTCACATTTCACACTGCTCCTGGGAAGTCTCATCTACTCTGTATCACTTACATGCAGTCAACACCCAAATCTACTCTGTATCACTTACATGCAGTCAACACTCAAATCTGTATCTCTGTATCACTTACATGCAGTCAACACCCAAATCTGCATCTCCAAACCAAAATTGTTGCCTAATCTTCTAATCTTTAGACCCACATTTGCAATTGCTTCATGATGCATTTTCACCAGTATTCAACATACATTTTTGAATTCAAAATGTTCATAACAAACTTGTTTATTTCCTTTGAAATTTGCTTCCCCCTTTCAACTCAATAATTTACAGGTAGCACCATTTACCAAAGCACCTAGCCAGATCCCCAGATGCCATTCTTTATTCCTCTTTCTTTAATGGGTTCCACATTGAAAACTCCAACTTCTAGTGGTTCTGATCTTAATATTTCTACCAAGTATTGCTTCTTTCTGTTCTCACTTCCACTGATAAAACTTGAGTCCTAATTACTTCTCCTTGTTATAATAATCTATTTCCTAACTTTGACTCATCATACACATTGATGCGTCTGTGATCTTCGTAAATCACAAATCCTTTAATGGGGCCCAGTTGCCTTAGAGCAGTGGCTCTCAAACATAGCTGCACAACAGAATCAGCTGAGCAAGGATTTTGTTCAATCAAGTTTATAAATGAATAATTTACATGTAATAAAATGCATGCACTTTAAGTGTAGCATTCAGCATGTTTTTAACAAATGTATTAATATAGACCTGTGTAACCACCACCACAATCAAGCAATAAAACATTCTGTCACCTCAAAAACTTCCTACATGTCCTACAATTCCCTAAGCTTATTCTTACCCCAAAAGACAGCCCCTAACTACCATCAGCTTTTAGTCATTAAAGGGGTTGCCTGTTCTAAAAATTCATATAAATCGAATCAGACAATACTTACTATTTTGCGCCTGGCTTTTTTTTACCCAAGATAATATGTTTGAGATTCATTCAAGATGTGTGAATCCATAATTTCTTCCTTTTTACCACTGAGTAATATTTCATTGTATGAATTATCAAAACTGTATCCATTCATTGGCTGATCGACATTTAGATTGTTTCCAGTTTGGAGGCTACTATGGATAAAGCTTCTATGAACATTTGGGTAGAAATATTTTATAAATATATACTTTCATCCCTCGTAGGTCACTATTTAGGAGAATTGCTGGTTCGTATGATAATGGAATATTTAACATTTGAAGAAACTGACAACCTATTTTCCAAAGTGGCTGTCCCATTCTAGGACCCACTAGCAGTGTATGAGAGTTCCATGCAGAAAGCTAGGGCAACAGCCACTCAAGAGGCTGAGGTGGAAGGATTGCTTGAACCAGACAGGTTGGGGCTGCAGTGAGCCACAATTGCACCACTGTACTCCAGCCTGGGCAACAGAAAAAAACGCTGTTTCAAAAAAAAAAGATCCTGGGCAAATATAGTCACCTTGTTCGTTTTCCTTCTCCCAGATATCACAGACCTGTACTGCCTGTTGCTTAATGCCTTAAAACCATTGTTATGTATACATATACAACAATGGTGCTACCTGTAAATTATTGAGGTGTGTGTGTGTGTGTATTAGTTTTTAGTTGTTACGAGTGCGAGGACAAGTCCAATACCAGGTATACTGTCATGGCCAGTAGCAAAATCCACTTGGTGAACATCTTAAGACATATGATAACCTGAGTCCCACCCTATACCAATTAATAAACCTGAGTTCCTGGAGAGTGGAGAAAAGAAGCGATCCTAATGTACAAGAATGTCAGAGAATCACTGGCTCAGAGGATTCAATCCCCAACCTGAGGCAAGATTGTTCGGAATGTGTCTCAAGCCTCCAGTCTAGATCCGTCTGCTCCCCACCATTCCATAACCGACTTTTGTCATTTCTAAGCTGCAACCATATAGTAGTTTGCTGACATGAATGTAGTATTTCAAATCTTGGTGTCTTTGCCTTTTCCAAGATTCTTTCTGGTCCAATACTTCTACTAGACGTACTTTCCTTCAACACTTAGCTAAAATGTCTTTGGCTCTATGAGGCATTTCTTGTTAAAGAGCCAGAGATTTCTAGGACAGAATCCTGTGTTAAAAAGAGTATCAGAAAAACAAGTGCAGGTTAGTATCTAGCACTGCCATTTACTACAGAATGAAGTTAGACTTTATCATCTGGTTGCCCCCGGTATAACAAGGTAATCATAACTACCCAGCAGAGAAATAAATGAAATTACACAGGGAATGCACAGTTGGGGGGAGAAAAATTTCTCCTTTACTCTTTCAAAGTCTTCAGCTGGGTCCAAAGAATTAAACAGACACAAAACAGATTAACAGGGAAAAAAACATATAAATTTTATTTAATAAAACTTTACATGTATTTAGTAAAACATTACATACAAAATTTGTATTAGGCCAGGCACGGTGGCTCACGCCTGTAATCCCAGCACTTTGGAAGGCTGAGAAGGACAGGTCAAGAGATCAAGACAAAAATTAGCTGGGCGTGGTGGCACACGCCTGTAGTCCCAGATACTCAGGAGGCTGGGGCAGGAGAATTGCTTGATCCCGGGAGGCGGAGGTTGTAGTGAGCCGAGATCGCGCCACTACACTCCAGCCTGGCGCTTGGCGATGGAGCGAGACTCTGTCTCAAAAAAAAAATTTGTATTAAATAAACACAAATTTTATTTAATAAAACTTTACACGTAAGTGGGTGTCCTCACAAGAAAATAAAGACCGAAATAAGTGTCCAGGCCTATACTAAGTTGAACAAAGAGAGGCAATTTTGGAAGAGTATCTAGGAAGATACGAGTTACTTTAACAATGTACAGATTTCTCTCAGTCTCAACTCCCCTTCTTTGGTGATGAGTATCTTTCCTCTTGGTATAGGGACGACATCTATCACATGGTAGTTTATTTTCCTGCTTTCAGGAAGAAAAGAAGGTCAGAGTGCTCTTCTTGCACCTGCTGTTTATCAAATGCCTTTTTATTTTTTGAGACTGAGTCTGAGACACACAGGCTGACGTGCAATGGCGCCACCACCGCTCACTGCAACCTCCGATTCCTGGGTTCATGCAATGCTCCTGTCTCAGCCTCCCGAGTAAGTGGGACTACAGGCGCCCGCCACCACGCCCGGCTAATTTTTGTAATTTTAGTAGAGACGGGGTTTTCGCCACATTGTTCAGGTTGGTCTCTAACTCCTGACCTTAAGTAATCAGCCCGCCTCGGCCTCACAAACTGCTGTGATTATAGGCGACCACGCCTGGCAGAGTTCTGCTTTCAGCAAATTATTCCAGGCACTTTTTACGGTGTTTTTCACCTTCAATACGAATTCACATTGTGGAGGTGATGTACCACCAGTCCTTCATAGGAAAGATGAGAGAATCTGACCAAGACCAGAAGTGAGGGTTGCAATTTTTCATCAGATGAAAAATCCACAGGATGTTTTCATTGTTGGGCTAAATGAATCTACATGTCTAGACTGCCCGCTAGGGCGGCCTACAGCGCCTTGAGGCGTGTAGTAGGAGCAACACGAAACTTACAGAAGTTTCCCAGCGGAGAAATTACCCGAGCCAACTTCCTTTAAGGGAGAAAGGGAAAGTTGACAGGTGGTCCAGCACCGGAAATGGGGGCGCCGGTTCGGAAAGCGGGGGCGCGCACGCGCTTTGCGAGACTCCGCCCTTCCAGCGGTTGCCAGGCTACCGGCCCCGGAAGTCGCGGCAGCTGCGTCCGCAGTGGGCGCTGCTAGACGGCGGAAGATGGCGGAGGGCGGCGGCTCTGAGCCCGGCGAGCAGGAGCGGAGGTCTTCCGGGCCGCGGCCTCCGAGCGCGCGAGATTTGCAGGTGAGGCGAGCAGCCGGGGGAGGGAGCGCGTCGGTGGGCGCGGGCCAGTGACGGCGCGGGCTGGTGCGAGTCGGAGGCCGCCTCTCTCCTCGGCGGAGCCTTTCCCGGACCCTGTCTTGGGTTAGAATCTTGACTTCGGCGCCCGGTCTCCCCAGGTCGGCGCTTAGCACGGTGATGGTAGTGTACACTAGTGCCCGACCCTCCAGCGCTGGTGCCTCGTCTCCCTTCCACCCCACGTACGATGTAAAAACAGCTACTCATTTAGAATGACATTTTGTGGGGTCAGTTGGTTGCTTCACGGGTTGATGCTTCCTTCTTGGAACTTACTCCAGAAGAAAGGTTACCTGTGGCCGCAGGGGAGTAGGCAGTCACCTCGACAGTAATGATGCGTGATTTGTTCTTTTTCTGTCTTGGATGCTATTTTTGACTTGATTACTTACATATAAAAATGGTTCCATTTTATCGTAGCTTTTTCTTTTAAAGAGGTGAAGGAAAGCAATGCACACTATGTTCATACAGCCTAGTTGTCCAAGTCATGGTCTTTAAAACATTGCACACAAGAAACAGGGAAATAAAACTTCGTGATGTTGTATAGGACACTGATATTAGTTAGCTAAATACTAGTGCACCAAATCCCGTTTTATCAGATACTGACGCCATTTTTCTCATTTTAGGCTTTTTTTGTGTCTCATTATAAGATTATTGATGAAAATTTAACAAGTAAATATCAGTAAAGAGATACTAAGGAGAATCTTGGTAGAACAGTTCTACTGTATTACTTTAAACCACACTTCATTCTAATGTGAACAAACCACCATCCATAGTGACATACTACGCTTTGGGGAATGTGGAAATAAGTAGGACATCAAATCCTTAGTCCGTGCTAAACTCTATTGATGCGTATGTAAGTGTAAAAGACATTTCTACCTTTTGGAAGCCTACAGATTTCTTTGGAGAAATGGGATGTGAATACATTTAGCATAACATTTTAAGATGAAGGATGATGGGGTGCCAAAATAAGCAGTGCATAAAGTGAAAAATTTGGAAACTGGAAAGATCAGTGTAAGATTAGGAGGTGAACTCTGTGTAGAATAGTCCCAGCACCCATAGTTGACTCAGTAGTAATAAACAGAATCAAGGCATAGGAAGCTATTGTGTACCTCATCTTTCCTATTTAAACCTACATCACTGAGACAGCATGGAGTTAGTAGTCATACCAGTTTTGATTTGCCTTAGTCCTGCTACTTAGTAGTTTTATGAACTTAGGAGAAATGCCTTAACTTCTCTGAGCCCCACTGTCTTCATTTGTAAACTGTGGAGGGTCAGGGTGCTGGTGGTAGTGTAAGGATTAAATGGTGTAAAGGGCCTATGCAAAATTCCTACATTATTCTGGCTCAGTTGTTACTGAGCAAATATTTGGTTTCTTTTTCCTCAATGAGAAAGATGCTATTACTTTCACTGGTTAGTCCCTTTTAGTGTCATTAAAGTTAATATAGTATGTAACTTAATGACCTTTCCTAACTTAAATCCATTTCTTCTTTGTATGTGAAAAGTGAGAACAGTTTGGCTAATGGCCACCTGATTCTTGGCAAATTGTTTGCAGACTTAATCCAGTGGATCAAAGTATAATTAATGTTTGGAGATACTCTGGTAGATGTTGCTGATTGTGAGAATGCTTTCATTTCCATCCTAAGTTAGAAGATGGGAATTTTTTTTCATCTGTCTACTTCTGGTAGGTAGGGCAGTAGGAAGAAAACTGATTTCTTTATGAATGTGATTTGGTATATCAAGTACAGTATCTAAGTATTGATAATCTTTCCTTTAGAACTTAATATGAATGTGAAGAACTTGCAAAGAAACTTGAAAACAGCCAAAGGGATGACATATCAAGAAATAAAGTATGTATCAAAAGTTTAAAAGAGTTAACTAATGTTTTTCCCGAATGGTATCTTAGAGAATGATTACTTATAGATTATATTGTTATCATTTAATCTAGACATGCTTAAGAGTTAACCCAGTTCGTGCAGCTTTCAGTAGATATTTCTTACTTCCCTAACAGCTTGATCTAAGAGTCTTTCTGAGCAAGTAAAGGGGTAATGTATTACTGATTGGAACAAGTATAAGTACCCCTAAGTAAGTATATCTTAGCTGCCATGCAATGTAGGGTTTGTCAGCATCTAAATCAGGAGGGAATGCTCCAGGTGCCACCAGAGGAAAGCTGCATAGTTGTTTCCCAAAAGGCCTCCCAGCCATGGGAGCCCCCAATTTACAAACTGCAGACTTAGAAATCTTTTTTGCATGTCACACAATAGATTTTCATAGCTCCCTTCATCCCCCACAAATAAGGAAATGGTCAGAGGGAAAGTTAGGGGTGGGATTGTTAGTGACAAAACTAAGCCCTAAACCTCATCAGTATTCAATATTATTTCTGAATTGCTTTCTCTTCTGGTGTCCCTCAGCCCAACCACACACATGTTCATTAAGGTATTTAGTCGTATACTCTGTCCCAGTTTTCCTCCACGTGTTCCGTGTTTCTGTATAGGTTGGAGTGGGGGAGTGGGAACAGGGTTAACTTCTGTGCTTACCAGGGTTAGGATTGGATTTGTTAGGATGGACTCAATAGTGGGTACTATAAATGAGAAGAATTAAAATGTCTGATACTGTGTTGCCACAAGTACCCTAATCCTATCAAATATCTTTATTCTGGATCGTTGATTCTCTAGTGTGCATCTGTGACCTGGAAGTCTTGTCAAAAATTGCTGGAACACACCCCAAAGTGTGTTTCATTGGTTGTAGAGTGGGGTTTACATATATGCATTTCTTACAAGTTCCCGGGTGTCTGTATAATACACATTTATTACAGCTTCTAGAATTGGTTACTCTAAGGCTAGAATTCCAGTACTCTTAATCTTTTGCTATATACTTGATTTTCTCACCCAATTACTTTGCTTTCAGGTTGCAAGTTCTTCACATTTCAAATTCCAGAGGAAAGATTATCAATACTTTACTTAGATACTTTATCCTCTGCGTATTATTGAAACATTTTCTTAATTCTGTTTTGAAATTTTGTTGTGTTAGTTTTGACCAGTACTTCAATTAATATTTATCAGTTTAAAGTATCATTTCCTCTTGATATGGTACTATCTGCTATGTTAAATAATAAAAATTAAATTTCTTTGTAATATTTAATAATGAACTTATGCCATATGATGCCACATGGCATCAACTCCCTCTAAATACTGCTCATTTTCTTCTAAGTTGTTAGTGATGTACCATTAATAACTAGGATCTTTCAGCCAGGTAGACTCTTAATCATTTTCCTCACATTCCTCTTTTGTTAATATATGTTCTACATTTCATGGAGTCAGAGACATTTTTGCTTTTCTTATTTATGTTACCAAAGAAAAGTGTTATTTGATTGGAAGCATTTATTCAAATCTTGTTAAAGCAAAAAGCAAGGCAAAAATGTATAGCAAATATAACCCCAATTTAAAATCCATCTGTCTATATCTATTTCTGATTCATTTTATATTCTTTATATAATTCAGCATTGAATTTTCTTGCCTCTTAGGTACAATGTCAGAAACAATTTGAGAAACTTAAAGTTTAGTTGGGGAAATAAAACTGCAAAAGTACACAAGTAATGACGACATAATGCTTAATATGAATGTCATTGGAGGTATCACATGCTATGGGTATTTAGAAAAAAAGGTATTAAGAAAATTCGAAAAGGTTTTGTGAAGGAGAGCTGAAATGGGCCTTTGAAATACAGGTGACATTTTCATTGAGGAGAATAGGAATATCATAGAAGTAATTCATAAAGCTGACATCAGCTCAGAAGGAAATACATAAAATAATACTGCTTTAAAGAAATTTGGGGGAGGTGTAATTTCTGAAAACTTGAGACCCTTGTCATCCATCAGAGTGTGTATGTGCATGTCTGTTTGTCTCTCCTCTGTCATTTGTTTTATTTTCTTTTTGGAGGGGATGGAGTAGTAAAGGACCATAAGGAGATTTAACAGTCTAGGAAAAAAAAAAAAATCTTGGGGAAAATGAAATACTGATACGATCATTGCTAAACATTTCAAAATAATATCTTCTAGTAATAGAGCACATGCTTTGTGCTTTCCGTACATTCTTTAATCCTTCAAATGACTCTCTAAGGTAATTTTTTAATAGGCATTTGAAGATGTGGTAACTAAGGCTCAGAAAAGTATTTGCCCAAGATCATACAGTAAGTGCCTAAATTAGGATTTGAATTCAGTCCTTTTAGATGACCACTTTTAAAATTTAGATTTCTAGCAAAGTTGCCATGGTACAAATAGGAAAGTTATTGAATGTGGGAGGGTGGGAGTAAAAAAAATTAGAGAGAATAGAATAGTCTTTCGTTTTGTTTTCTTTGTGTGTATTTTAAAAGTTGACTAATAGAATTTTCAAAGAATTAACTTTGCCCCAATGCCCTGTTCTTATAGGTCGTTTTCATACCATTTGTGTGTCTAAAAGGAGCATTTTAATCTGTTTTGTTTTGGTTTTATTCGTTGTTGTTGTTTTGGAAAAAAACCCCAGAGATTATGGTCATGCCAGTTACAATTGAATAGCTGCAGGAGCATTAAGGAAAGCTGCTGAGTTGTTGTCCAAAGATGTCAAAAGTCAGAAAAAATAACCTATACGATACTGAAATATGGGATTCCTTTTTTAAATTCCATTTTAAGAACAAATATAGTTTTATTTCATTTTGAAGTAAACTATCCAGCAAATATCTGTAGTGTATAATTTGGTAATATTACTTTCTAAATGGATAAACCACGTATAGTTTATGGTCTTGTATTCTTCAGAAACTCATTTTCCTGAGCACCATGAAATTTATATGTCTGGTAGACTTTTAAATAGAATACTTCTGAAATTGTTTTATGTGCTTGGAGTTTGAAAACTTGAATATCTGAATGAAACCATTTTATGAGGTCTGATGAAAGAAGCTGACAGTGTGAAACATCTTCAGGAATTCTTAAAAAATTGCACAAGAGTTTTAGGTTTAAATTTGAAAATGGTTCGTTACCTAAAACAGATTTTTGATACTGTTGTATAGTTAATTGAAAATAATCAAATAATTATTACAACTTAGAATTATTCTCATAGATGTGGCATTTTGGTATTTCTATAAAATGAGATGCAATGAGTTTATTTCATAAAGGAATCATCTTTTGAAGCATCAGCTTCTTTCATGAAAAGTCTTTACCACTCAATTTTAAGTTAATGTTCTATATGTAACTTCTAGTTGTATGGAAGAAGTTATTGCTAGTATTATCCTTTATAACAAGCCTATTACTATGTAGCTGGCCTTGGCAGAACTGTATGAAGATGAAGTGAAATGCAAATCTTCCAAGCCTGATAGACCTAAAGCTGCAGTCTTCAAGAGCCCACGAACACCACCTCAACGGTAAGTTTTATTTTGTTTTGTTGTAAAAAGAAATTATAACTTTTTCTAAAAATGTACTATAAATTATTTTAAATGGCCTTGTTCAAGGTTTCTCCAACAATTTTTTTAAATTATTCTTTTCTTCCAAGATCGAGGCAGATTCGGTTAAAACAAAAATAGAAATGATTAATAGCATTTAGGTGCTACTTTAAAAACTTTTACAGTCAGAAAGCTAAAAGAAACTTACGGAAAAATTACTTTAAAGTACCTAATATTTTGGTAGATATGTAAAATTATATCCTGAATGCTGTTTTTCTTGGGCACAATGGTTTTTTAATATTTTTTGAATCACAGGATACATTAAGGCTCTAATGAAAGCTGCAGAATTCTCCTCTCAAAACAACTTTCATGTGCAAGTTTGTCATTCATTTTTAAGGGTTTGTTTGCTTCTCAAAGCTTTTCCATGGAGCCTCTATGGGTTTTTTGTCTTACATTTAGGAATCTATGATTTCTGAAGTCTGTCTCTTCCTCCTTTAGGTGATGATTCCTCTAATGTGTGACCTCCTAAATATCATTTGCAGTTATTAAAATCCCCGAACTATAAAAACAACCAACTATGAAGATTTAAGAGATGAGAACCAGGTGTATTTTATTGCTGTGAGTTTTCTTGTTGCCAGGAGTATTTTCATTAACATCTTTTTAGTACTGTAAATATCCCTGGGGAAGAAACGTCAGTTTTCCCATTATATCTTAGTCTCAGAAAGTCTACTTTATAAATTTTCAATCCATCAAAAGTCAAGACTAGTAAATACTGCGTTTATTCCACCTGTATTCACCAAGTTGTTAAAATGTTACATTGCACTTGTACACACATGGATTCTCTCTCTCTTTTTTACCCAACTATTTGAAAGGAAATTGTAGCCAGTATGATACTTTGCCTCTGGATTCTTCAGCATGCATCTCCCAAGAAGAAGCACACACTTTTAATAACATAGCGCATCTTACAAAATTAATAGTAATTCAGGCTGGGAGCAGTGGCTTACGCCTGTAATTCCAGCACTTTGGGAGGCCAAGGCAGGTGGATCACTTGAGGTCAGGAGTTCAAGACCAGCCTGGCCAATATGGCAAAACCTTGTCTGTACTAAAAATATAGAAATTAGCCAGGGTGGCACAGGCCTGTAATTCCAGCTACTCTGAAGGCTGAGGCACAAGAATTGTCTGAACTTGGGAGGCGGAGGTTGCAGAGAGCCGAGATGGCACCAACTGCACTCCAGCCTGAATGACGGAGGAGGACACTGTCTCAAAAAAAAAATTAATAATAATTCTATGATGTCATTTAATATATAGTCTGTAGTCAGATATCTCTTAGAGCCTTATCTTTGGATTTAGGATTCAACCAAGGACATTGCATTTACTTATTCCTGTTTTGAATTTTTGAATACAGAGCATTCTCCCTACCTTTTTGTTGTTTTTAGCTCAGCTACTTAATTTAAGCTTTACTACATTGAATTTTTTAGAGCGTCTAGGCCAGATGTCTTATAAAATGTCTAACATTCAGCCGGGTGCGGTGGCTCACGCCTGTAATCCTAGCACTTTGGGAGGCCGAGGCGCGTGGATCACGAGGTCAAGAGATCAAGACCATCCTGGCCAACATGGTGAAACCCCATCTCTACAAAAAAAAAACAAAATTAAAAAAAAAAGAGGAAATAAAACCATTGTTTAAAAAAAATGTCTAACATTCTAGATGATTGTTTCCTTGTGATAAGACTTTTATTAGTTTTTTTGTCAAAAATGTAAAATAAGTGATATTGTCTGCTATTTATTACGTGATAACAGGAGTCATAATTTCAGTATTTTCCATCATTGGTGATACGTTCACTTGGTTAAGG
Source organism: Callithrix jacchus (assembly GCF_049354715.1). Classification (NCBI taxonomy): domain Eukaryota; kingdom Metazoa; phylum Chordata; class Mammalia; order Primates; family Cebidae; genus Callithrix; species Callithrix jacchus. The sequence continues at coordinate 14,687,364 of NC_133517.1, forward strand.
TGCTGACCACCACAGCGCTCCACTGTAAGATAGATACTGTTTGTCCTTTGTAATCAGCAGGTTGGTATCTTGACACTGTTTCAACATCCTATTCTTTCATTTAATTCTTATCTTTATACAAATAAAATACTGTATTTTTAGCTGCTTCTTAAATTTATATATTCTCCCAAGCTTTGAAAGTACTTCATAGGTATCTGTGTACTTAAATTTTACTCACTATTTGGTCAGCATTTCTCCAGTTTGAACATACGTTGAATGACTTAATATTTGAGCTCTTATCATAAGATTACTGTATTAATATTTTCCTTGCTATTCAATTATAATTACTAAGATACTTCAGTGAAAGGTTTTCTTTTATGTTGTCTGAAACAATGTTTCCATTAATAGGTATAATTCAGTAAGTCAGTTTTTAAGGATTTTGTGCCTAACATTTGATCTTTAGAATTATTTACATTTCAAGAGCTGAGCTTCCTTAAAATATATTGATTGGAATATAAACTGTGTTTAATCTGTTTATAATACAATGTATAGCAAACTGTTGGCAATCTTTTTTCCTATGTATGATATTTTCTAATGTTAAGCGTACACTTCTTTTGATTTCATATTCAGTATCAACATTCTCCCAGTATCACTGTGTTTCTGCTAATCTGTTTGGTACAGAAAACACTGCTTATTTTCATGGTCCACCTCCTTGGGCAGTATTAGAAATCAAAACAGTTATTGTTTCATTGTCATTTTAAGCCAAGACATTTTCATTATCTGAAACTCTGGACATAAAATGGTCTGTGTTTTTAATTTACAAGAGGAGTTACGTTATCTACAGAAAGACCCTCAGGATATAATCTGATACCTGTTTTGACATATATTCATCTGTGAAGAGTTACATATCGTAAACAGAACTTAGATATGTCCTCTGCAAGTCATTATATAGTAGTATTGCTTCTGAGAATTAAATGAGATAAAGCAGATAAGATGCCGAGCACAGAGTTGGTCCTTAGCTGGGCCTTAAAAGGATTTGGGATATTAGGAGTTAGATAAACAAAGGACACAATTCAAGGAACAAAGAATCACAGAGGAGAAAATAATCAAAATGACCAGAGGCCTCAGAAAAGGAACCAGCAGAACTTTAGTAGCTTAGTAGCAAATAAGATTGGCTAGATGGGGTGCAGCCAGGAAGGCTTTCATAGGCATGTGACCTGTACTGTTGCTCAAGGCCCCATGCCTAGAAGGGCCCTGTGCTTGGACTAATGCTTTGCTGTTACTGTTTTGAAATTCTTAATAGATTTTGAACAAGGGGACTCGCATTTTCACTTTGCACTGGGTCCCACAAATTATGTAGCCAGTTCTGGATACAACCTTGAAGCCCATGAAGATGAGTTGTGCCTGTGTAGAAGGCAGTGGAAAGCCAGTTAGTTTTTTTGTTAAAAATGTAATGATAAAACTATAATATAGTGTTAAAAGCTTTGACTCTGGAGTTAGACACATCTCAGTTGTAATTTTTTTTTCTCTATCCTCTAATAAGGTTTTGGCAGTTGGTGAGTTATTTAGACTACTTCAATCTTAGTTTTCTTACCTGTAAAATAGGAGTAATAACATTGTTATGATTAAACACATGGTCATCTTTTTGATAAATGTTAGCTATTACTATTCTATTCATTTAGGAAAACAGGACAAGCAATAGTATATAAAATTAATGATGATGAGGAGAATAGGATAAAGAGGGAAAGAAATCAAGACAGAAACAATTGAGGTAAACTGAGGAATGAGGTAATAAAATTTTGAATTCAAGGCGAAGGATGGTGGCTCATGACTGTAATCCCAGCAGTTAGGGAGGCCGAGGTGATGCAGATTGCTTGAGCTCATAAGTTTAAGACCAGCCTGGGCAACAGGGCTTAAACCACATCTCTACAAAAAATTACAAAAAGTAGCCATGCATGGTGGTGCATGCCTGTAGTCCCAGCTACTTGGGAGGCTGAGGTGGCCAGATAGCTTGAGCCCGGGGCGGGACATTGTAGTGACCTGAAATCATGCTGCTGCACTCCAGCCTAGGCAATAGAGCCATTTGTTGTCTCGAAAAATATATAAATAAAATAAATTTTGGATTTAGGTAGTGGCAATGGAATGGAGAGAAAAGGGTGAAATTAATAAAGGATACTTTCAAGGTGTTTATTATAGAAATGTAGTGACATGGGATATAGGAAGTAAGCCAGTGGGAAAGAGAGAAGACTTAAATGTTTTTAATCTGGGATACAGGAAAAAGTGATTGTTAATAGGAGGGCTCATGTGTACAAATAGCTTCAGTTTTGGAGATGAACTTGATTCAAGTAAAACTATCTAGCGGGTGGTTTTAAATTCAACACTGGATGGTAAGTGAGTGGTAAAAGCATATATTTGAGGGTCCTCTGTATAGAAGAGGTTATCTTTGGCAATGGATAAATATTTTGATGATCAAATAAGCTTAAATAGAGGGGAGTGAAAGTTAAGGATATAGGCAGATTTATGTAAGAGAAGGAGAAAGAAAACTCATTAAAATAGAGAAGGAGATGTTGAATCCCACTGGGCAAAGAAACAAGCAATTTTGGTATGATGAAAGTCCAGGAGAGTTCAATTATTAAACAAGGAAAGGGAGAAGGATAGGCTCAAAAGGATCAAATGTTTCAGAGCGTGGGTAACAGCTGAGGGAAGGCTGTTGTGTTTGGCAATGAGAAGGTAACTCAGAACCTTTGAATAACAAAGATTCAGTAGCAAAATGGGAGCAAAAATCTTACTGCGGGGAGTAAATGCATGGGAAATATGGGCAGCAGTCACAGATAATATGTTTAAGGTTTGGGTAATCATCATTAGGAGCTAAAAAGATTGAAACCACCCAACTCTTCTGAAATTGGGAACTATCAATGGGCAACAACCCCATCACCATTTTCATTGAACTCATACTGGAGGTTTCAGTCAGCACAATGAGATAAGATAAACATATACAAATTGGAAAAAAATATAAATAAACCTTATTATGTGCAGTGACATAATTGCATACAAAGAAAACTATAAAAGACTCTGGTTCCTTTTCTGATTTCTCTGGTCATTTTGAATTTTTTTCCTCCTGTGTGCCTCTTCATTCGTAGAATTTTGTTCCTTGTCCTCTGTGCTTATCTAAGTCCTAACGTCTTAAATCCTTTTAAGGCCCAGCTAAGTACCAATTCTGTACTAAGCATCTTTTATTCCTTTCCATTTATATTTAATAAGTTAGTGTGAATGAGTATAGAGAATTACTTCAGGAGTCAATAAATATTGTTGTCCAAACATTCATGAATTAAATTTGAGGTCTTACACTGCTGAATGCAAAGACCGATTATAAAGCTACAGTAGTTAAGAGAGTAAGAAGTGACAGTAGACTGTTTACCAAAATAGAGAACTCAGAATCATAGGCACACATAAAAGCAACTTGATTTATGACACTGCAGAGCAGTGAGGGAGAGCATTTCATTCTGTGGTACTGGAACAAACGGACATTTACACGGAGAAAAAATAGTTCTTGACCTCTGCCTTATACTACCTACAAACATCAGTTCCATATGGGTTGTAGATCTAAATAGAGAAATTAAAACAATAAAATTTCTGGAAGAAAATAGAATACTTTCATGACCTTAGAGTAGGCAAAGATTTCAACTAATAAAAACCATAAACAAGATAGGAAATCATTTGCTATGACTGATTTTTGCCATAAGGTCTTTCTCACTAAGACTGACATAAAAAGGAATGATCATTTACTTTGCCAGACTAGAGATGTGGGACAGGGAGGGAAGGACTGTTACAGCAGCAGATAGTTCCTGTTCCTGTAGCAGGAAGCTTTGCTTTGCTTTTCTGTGTTTGTTGTAGCTACCTAAAATCATCTTCTAACGTTAAGGCTTGTCTTAAGGACAGCTAGGGCAGTGTTCAACCTTGCTTGCTACCCTGGGCCCTTGAGTGTAAGCTTGGGAGGAAGGCTTCTGTAGGATCCTGCTCTAGATAAACTTGGGCCCAGTGTACTTCTCCAGAGCACTGGCAGGATGAAGCCCCACCTCCACCTTCAGCCTAGTAGGATTCTTCTGGTGTCTCCTTGTTCTCCATCTGGATGGATCTTTCCTTTCCTCTGAAGTGAGAACTGGTCTGCTTTTTCCTCTAGCTCACTCAGTTTTGCATATTCTAATTTAGGAGAAAGCCACCTTGAAGGTGACTTCCATTCCTAGTTTCCAGGGCAGTTATAATTTCCCCCCATTGTTTCATTCTATGTGTCAGTCCAGTGTGAATTTGGAACTGAATTGGAGAGTTATAAGTATTTTAACAAATGAGGTTTGATTGTCATCTTACCCTGGAAATCTCCATGTTGATTCTTCATTGCTTATATAGTTTCTGATATCCTTGATTGAAAAAAATCTTGAAAGATAAAAGTAGGTTATTAATCTTATGTAAAGGTAATTTTTATGTTTCCTAGGACCATTTATGAAGTTGGAATCAAAGCAGAAATTGGTCACCAAAAATTATCGCCTAAATTATGTACTTTTAACAAACACAGAGGATTATAAGGGAGTAGATCTCTTTCAAATCCAAAAATCTCTGAAGAATAAATCCTCTATAGATAACCCTTTAGTTTGGAATTAGCTGTTTATGCTGTCTAAATCTAGAGATCTAGTCAGTAACTAGATCTCTACTGAGTGTAGCCTTGTTAGGGAGAAGGGACTATCTTCTCACTATCTTCTGATTGTGATACTGCTTTCCCTACACATCAGAAGTGCTGAATTAGTGAATGAGACGTACGTGATAAGCAGTTACAGAAGACTGAGGGATCAGCAAGCAAGCCAGTTATCGTGCTGGAGGCTGAACTTTGCCCTTACAATCAATCTCTGCAAACTCAGAAAGTATATGATCTATTTCCTGTTTATTCTTTTCCTGAATCCCACTTTAAAAATTAAATATTTTCAGAGAAGTCAAAAGAATGCCTCTTTTTAAATAAAATATTTTTATATAATCTTTTATTTTCATAAGACTCTGTAGCTTTTTACTTAGTTTATGTCTGTTGTTCTAAGTTTTTATTCATGAACTAAAATGTTTAAAGGTTTTACTCAAGTGAACATGAATACAGTGGATTACATATTGTTCGACCTTCAACTGGGAAAATTGTGAATGAACTTTTCAAAGAGGCAAGGGAACATGGGGCTGTCCCTCTGAATGAAGCCACAAGAGCTTCAGGTGATGATAAATCTAAGGTCAGTGCTCAATTTTAAACTAATTACACTTAATGTATTTTACCTCCTCTTTCATTTTTATATTATTTGCAAACATTGTTTTTCTAATTGTAATGTCTATTTTAAATAGTTGTTTCATTTCTATAAAATTATCTTTCTATTAATGATTGAAATTTGAGATAATTTTTTACATTCTGAACAACTTTTTAAGTTACCTTTTAATTTAAGCTTTTGCAAAAAGAATACAGGGAGGTTTCATGTACCTTTCACCTAGTTTTCCCCAATGGTTACATTTTCCACGATTACAGTAGAATATCAAAGCCAGGAATTTGACATTTCTCTCTGTCTATGTCTTTTTATCACATGTATGATCACCCAACTGAAGCTCTCCTTCATAGCCTACCCATTTGCACTCACACCCACCCCCTCTCTCTTACCATCCCTAACCTCTAGCCAATACCGGTCAATTGGTTTTTCATCTCTGTAATTTTACCATATTAAGAATGTCACACAGGCTTGTGGTAGTGGCTCATGCCTCTAATCCTAGCACTTTGGGAGGCCGAGGCAAACAGATCGCAGTTCAAGACCAGCTTGGCCAACATGGTGAAACTCTGATGTTAAACAAATAGAGTCATAAAATATGTGACCTTTGGAATAGCTTTTTTCACTCTGCATAATGCCCTTGAGATCTACCAGAGTTTTTGCTTGTATCACAACTTCGTTCCTTTTTAATTCCTGAGTAGCATTTTATGGTTTAGATATACCACAGTTTAACCATTCATGTATTGAATATTTTAGTTTCCAGCTTTTGACTATTACAAATAAAGCTGCTATGAGCAATTGGGTACAGGCTTTCTTACTTATGTAAGTTTTTATTTCTCTAGGATAAATGCTCAGAAGTGCAATTGCTGGGTCATACATTAAGTGTATGTTTAGTTTCATAAACAGCCAAACTATTTTCCAGAGTGGTTTTGCCATTTTATGAGAGAACCAGTTTCTTTGCATCCTTTTCAGCATATAGTATTGTTACTATTTTTAATTTTAGCCATTTGGGTAGGTGTGTAGTGATAATACAACGTGGTTTTATTTCTCTAATGACTAATAATGTTAATTTGCATTTTCCTAATGGCTAGTGAGGAACATCTTTTCATGTGCTGCTTTGCCGTTATCTGTATTAATTCTTTTCAATGAAATATCTCTTCATTACTTTTGCCCATTTTCTAATTGAATTATTTTGTTACTGTTGAGTTTTGAGAATTATTTGTATGTTTTAATAGGTATGAGTCCTTTGTCAGATACATGATTTGCAGATATTTTCTCCTGAATGTCATTTGTGTTTTACCCTCTTTACAGGGTTTTTGTAAAGCAAAAGATGAAACTTTGATAAAGTTCAATTTTTTTTTCTTTTATGGATCATGTGTTTGCTGTATTATCTAAGAACTTTTCACTTAACTGTACGTCCTAAATATTTTCTTCCTTGTTATCTAGAAAAATGTTATAGCTTCACATTTAAAGCTATGATCGATTTGAATTTTTTATATGAGGTGTTAGGTTGACACCAGAGTTTATTGTTTTGCTTATGGATGTCCAGTTGCTCCAGCATCACTTCTTGAAAGGTGCTCCTTTCTCCATTGAATTGCTTTTGTACCTTTCTAAATTTCTATAAAACTTCTATACACCTTTTTAATTATTATCAACTGACAGAATATTGGTATACTGAAGGCCAACACTTAAGTGTCTTTTGGAGTATAATTTCATATATTCTTATATGCAGCATTTCTCAACCTGAAATTTCTCCATCAGAATTATTTGGGGAGCTTATCTAAACTGCCTCGAGGCTTCACGTATTATGGTTCGATAGATTTGGGGTATGCCTAGAAATGTGTCTTTTTAAAAAATCTCTGATAATTTCGACATCCATTGTTGAGAATCACTGCTGTAATGAAACTTAAATTTTGTTTTTTATTTTCATTATTCATCAATGGTTTGAAATTATCTTTTAGTCAAGTCTTATGGTAATTTTGATTCTTGAAGGTTCTCCAATATGAGCCACTTTGGCTAATTAGAATTTATCTCGTTTTAAAATACATATCACATAATAACTTTTTGCTGAATAATCCTTAGTGAATTTTAACTCATTTTCTATGTATTTTAGTCATTTACAGGTGGAGGATACAGATTGGGTAATTCCTTTTGTAAGCGGTCTGAATATATCTATGGAGAAAATCAGCTGCAAGATGTAGGTACAATAATCAAAATGAAAAAATGTAAATATTTGCTTCTAGTTTCTAAAACTTTTTAAATTAAAAATTGATTATATAATCTTTTTGTCACTTTTTAAAACATGGGTTAAAAGGACCAATGATGTGTGGGTTTTCAGTCTTAATTTTTATGTTTTGTATCGCACTTATGCCTTGCACTTAGAGATATATAACTATTTGTTAAAAGAATGGATGATTCATTGTCAAAATGTATTTGCAGCCAGGCATAGTGACATGAACCTGGAGTCCCAACTACTTCAGTGGCTGAGGTAGGAGGATCACTTGAGCCCAGAAAGTCAAGGCCAGCCTGAAAAACATAGCCAGACTCTATTTCTTTAAAAAAAAAAAAGTGTTTAAAAAAATGAACTCATGCCAGGGTCAGTGGCTTAGGCCTATAATCCCAGCACTTTGGGAGTCTGAGGTGGACAGATTGCTTGAGCCCAGGAGTTCAAGACCAACCTGAGCAACATAATGAGAGCCTAGCTGTTTAAAAAAATCAATTTTAAAAAATTAAACAAATATATAGTTATTATTAAAATGATAGATTTTCATAATTGAGGTGAGGTATATATGTAGAACACCTAAAGTCATTCTTTGTTTCTGTTGCCTTTTGAAATTTTGGAGTTTTAATTTTATTTTAAAAATTTATAGTTTCTTGGAAGGTTACTGAAAATTCTGTCTTTCCCCTTGGCTCTGTAGTAAAGAAGAATATGGATGCAGATGAAGGAAAATGATGGGAGTCGTGGGTTGCACCTCTTCTCATTACTTTCATTTTCTAGTGAACCAACCATGAATAATTGTACTTCAAGGCCAGGGTTCAGCTATGGGACCTTTGGTATTTGCAACCATTGTAAATTTGTTAAGCTGAATACAAACTACCTAAGCAAACACATGTGATTTCATAAATGTCTTTCACTATGAATAACGAATAGTAGAAATGACTACCTATTTTAAAATGTAAATGTTTTGAGATATCACATTTAGAACTTAAAATTGGGGGAGATGTATTTTTATATATATGTGTATGTGTATATATGCAATATATATATATATATTTTTTTCTTTTTCTATGCTCAAAAGGTTCAAGTTTTGCTTAAGCTGTGGAGCAATGGTTTTAGTTTAGATGATGGAGAATTGAGACCTTACAATGACCCAACAAATGCTCAATTTCTGGAGTCTGTTAAGAGAGGGTAAGATATGTTTTTTGTATTCTACTTGTTACTTAGAGTAGGACTTCTTTTTTTAAGACTACTAATTATTAGTGCACTATGGGTTTTCAAGAAGTAGTTCCTGGAAATAAGTGGTTGCTGGGGTGTAGATATTCTTAAGTAGATGCAGGATATACTGTTACCTGTAAGTCAGTGGTTCTTTGTGGGGCAGGGGCATTGGACATTGGCCCATTTTTAATTCTGATGAAACTGTGGACCCAGTTCCAAGAAGAAACATCGTAATGTGACAATCAATGAATTAATTAGTATGTCGCTGCCCGCCCACTAAGCCACTGTCCTGCTTACTGTTGACAGGGTGACTCTCATTGCATGTATGCCTGAAATTCAGCAACTTATGTTAGAAATCTTTTAATGTGGCATTACTGCTGGCAAAAGATTTCAAAAGGTTAGTTTGAAGTTATAATTTGTGAAAATAAACTCAGATACTCAGTGCTCTGCAGAGAACATTGTAACTCACCCCTTCTTTTTGCTGAAGAATGAGGAACCAAATGATTTTGCTATGATAAAAAAGCTTTTCTGTGTTATAGTTAAACTAGCTGAAAGTGGGTTTATTTCTCAGTAGAAATACAATTAAAGACAAAGTCGAACATAAACTGGGGAATGAAGTCCTAGGAAAGGATCAAGTCATGCTGTTATAACCAGAGTCATATATACAGGGTTATACTCCGTAGAGGAATAGGAGGTGGATCTTTTCCAAATGTTGAAATATGTCCAGGGTGAGTGGCTGACATGGAGTGGAGGTTAAATTCATTGGAATAGAAGTAGTAGAGGAACTCTGAAGCAAAGGTATTTTAGAAGACTAATTAACATGAAGTTTGAATTTAAATTGAATTCAGATACTGTCAGGATACCAAACAAAGGCAACAAATGCTATAAGAAGTATGCAGGGCATCTGATATCCCCCACCTTGACACTGAATGACAGCAGTGCTCACAACTCCCCATGATGTTTAGATGGTTTAGATGTTTTTGTCCTCCCCAAATGTCATGTTGAAATGTGACTTCCACTATGGGGGTGGGGACGTGGGAGGTGTTTGGATCATGGGGTGGACCCCTCCCAAATGACTTGGTGCCATCCCCATGGTAATGAATGAGTTCCTGTTCTGGCAGTTCAAGCGAGAGCTGACTGTTTAAAGAGGCTGGAACCTCCACTTCTGTCTTGCTTCCACTCTTGTTGGTCTGTGATATACCGGGTCCCCCTTTGCCTTCTACCATGATTGTAAGTTCCCTGAGGCTTCACTAAAAGCAGAATCTGGTGCCATGCTGCTTGTACCTCCTGCAGAATCAGGAGCCGAAATAAATCTTTTTGTTTAATAAATTACCCAGCCTCACGTATTCCTTTATAGCAGTACAAACAGACTAATACAGAAAATTGATACCAAAGACTAGGGCATTGCTCCAAAGAAGGCTGAAGTTGTGGAAGTGTCTTTGGAACTGGGTAGTAGGCAGTGATTGGAAGAGTTTGGATTTCCCTGAAGAAGACAGACAAAGAAAAGTTTGAAACTTCTTAGAGACTTCTCAAGTGGTTGTGACCAAAGTACTGATAGAAGTATGGCCAGGGAAGGCCAGGCTGAGGAACTCAGACAGAAATGAGGAAGGTATTGGGAACTGGAGTAAAGGCCACCCTTGTTATGCCCTAGCAAAGGACTTGGCTGCATTGTTTCTATACCCTAAGGCTTTGTGGAAGGTTAAACTTAAGAGAGTGATGATCTAGGGTATCTAGAAGAAATTTCTTTTTCTTTTCTTTTTTTTTTTTTGAGATGGAGTCGGGCTCTTTTGCCCAGGCTGGAGTGCAGTGGCGCTATCTCAGCTCATTGCAGCCTCCACCTCCCAGGTTCAAGCAATTCTCCTGCCTCAGCCTCCTGAGTAGCTGGGATTACAGGTGCCCGCCACCATGCCCAGCTATTTTTTTATATTTTTAGTAGAAACAGGGTTTTACCATCTTAGCCAGGCTGATCTTGAACTCCTGACCTCGTGATCCACCCACCTCATCTTCCCAGGTGCTGGGATTACAGGAGTGAGCTACCACACCCGGCCCTGGTGGAAACAATTTCTAAACAGCAGAACATTCAAGAGGTGTTAAGGCAGCTTCTAACAGCCTGTGGTCAGGCATAGGAGCAAATAAATGACTTAAAGTTGGAACTCGATTTTAAAAGAGAAGTGGAGCCAGTTGGAAGTTTGGAAAGTTCTCATCCTGGCCATGTAGTAGAGAAGGAAAAAGTGTTTTCAGAGCAGAATACAAGCAGGCTGTGGAGCAACCACTTGATAGATTTGTATGAATAGAAGAGAACCTAGCCTAGTGCTACTAACCAAGATGTTAGGAAAAAGGCCTCGAAGGCATTTCAGAGGACTTTATGGCAGCCCCTGCCATCACAGGCCCAGAGTCCTAGGAGGAAATTGTGGTTTTAGAAGTCAAACTCAGGGCCCAGCTGCCCTGTGCAGCCTCTGGACGCCATTCCCAGTATCCCAGCTGCTGCAGCTCCAGCCACACCTCAAAGAGCCCCAGATATAGCATGGGCCTCTGCTTGTTCTCAAGGGCACAAGCCATTGTGAGCCTTGGTGGCTTCCACATGGTGTTAAGCCTACAGGCACACAGAATGCATAAGTGAGGAAGGCATGGAAGATTTCTGAGGATGTATCAGAAATTCTGGGTGCGTAGGCAGAAGCCTGCCACAGGAGCAGAGGCCCCTCAGAGACCCTACTAGGGCCATGCCAAAGGGAAATGTGAGCTTGGAGCACCCAGACAGAGTCCCCACTGGTACAGTGCCTAGTGGAGCTACTGGAAGGGAGGTGCCACCCCCCAGACTCAAGAATGATAGAGTCACCACCAGCAACTCATATCCTAAGCCTGGAAGAGCCACAGGTATCCAATTCCAATCCGTGAGAGCAGTCACAGGGCCAGAGCTGCCCAAAGCCTTGTTTGGCACCAATATCTCCTGTATGTGGGACATGGAGTCAAGAATTATTTTGGAGCTGTAAGGTTTAATGTCTGCCCTGCTGAGTTTCAGACTTGTGTGGGGCCTGTTGCCTCTTCCTTTTGGCGGATCTCTCTTTTGGAATGGGAATGTTTAACCCAATGACTGTACCACCATTCTATCTTAGAAGTAAATAGTGTCTTTTTTATCTTACAGGATTATAGGTAGAAAGAATATGGCTTGAATCTCAGATGAGATTTTGGATTTTTGAGTTAATGCTAGAACGAGTTAAGACTTTGGGGGACTATTGAGAAGGGATGATTGTATTTCGCAGTGTGACAAGGACATGAGATTTGGGGGGGGCACTGGTGGAAATGATACAGTGTATATTTTTTTTCCCTCCAAATCTCATGTGGAAGTGTGACCTCCGCTCTTGGGGTGGGGCTGGAGGGAGGTATTTGGATCATGGAGGTAGATCCCTTATGAATAGCTTTGTGCCATACCCATCGTAATGAGTGTGTTCTCAGCCTGGTAGCTCACTCAAGAGCCTGGAACTCCCTCCTCTCTCTTGCATCTGCTCTTGCTATGTGATATACTGGGTCCCCTTTTACCTTCCACTGTGACTGTAAGTTTCCTGAGATCTCACCAGAAGCCAGATTCTGGTACTATGTTGCTTGTACAGCCTGCAGAACCATGAGTCAAAATAAAACTCTTTGCTTTATAAATTACCCAGCCTCAGGTATTTCTTTATAGCAGTGCAAATGGGCTAATACATCCAACAAGCAAAAACACCCATATCAATTTTCGGAACTTTCTCCAAGGAGTTTATTAATAAATATCCACATTATCTTTTATCCTCACAGGAATTTTTTAGTGCTAATTTACAGATAAATTACTGTCTTAAAATTTAACTTTCTAAATGCCAGAAGCACTCCAGTTGTGACAACCAAAGCATCCGTGTGTTGAGAGCCACCAAGGAGTAATGTAAAGTAATTTTAAGAGAGATCCACAAGGACTAATCAATCATCATGGAAATTTTTGTGTTCTAATTTAAGCAGAAAATTCTGTTTTCCAATGTAGCTCATGAAATAATTACAGTAATCTCAACAACGTAATTTTTGAAAAACTCAATGATAACCTTTTTTCCCCCTTTTTAACAGAGAGATTCCCCTGGAGCTTCAGCGCCTTGTTCATGGTGGCCAAGTGAATTTGGATATGGAGGATCATCAAGATCAAGAATACATAAAACCTAGATTGAGGTTCAAGGCTTTTAGTGGAGAAGGGCAAAAACTTGGAAGGTAAAAATCCTAAAATGAAAAAAATACTTTGTTGAACATGAATTTTTCTTTGAGAATAAGAAAAGCAAAATGACCTGTGAAGTAAAAACCAAAATATGAACTATGCACATTAGATATACAAATCTGTTAATAGTATTATGTTGTTATATCACTGTGATATTCATTGATATTAATAATACTGTAGTTAATATTGATACTGAGATTGCAGTTACCATGTTCCTGGCCCTCTAAGCCCTACATATGCATTATCTCATTTACAACAGCCCTGTGATGTAAACAGTCATTACTTCATTTTGCAGGTGCAGTAATTTGCCCAGGATGATTGAGCTAAGAAATGGCTAGCATGTGGGATTCAAACCCAGGCACTCTGACTCCAGAGTCTGTGCTTTTCACCACTATATTATATGCCTCTTTCAGATTACCTGGTTTCAAAGGAGAGAATTGTAAAGATTGTTGAGGAGCTAGAATAACGGGTATCTTACATCGTAACTGAAGCATGCATATCTGCCATCAGTAATTACCAAGCTCTAGCGGCAGGAGCGGTGTGCTTCGCTTTGTGATTTTCAGTAGTTTTTAAACAACCAAACTCTTGTCAAGTTGTGGAAGCCCAATATGTAAAACCTGAGCTCCTCTGATTGTCAGTGAAGGAAGGCATTGTCTCTCAGACATTTCCAAAGAACCTTAGGACATTGAAGAGCACAGTTTAAAAACCAATGTGCATGGCAGAATGTTTAGTGGGTTCCTTTATAATAGTCATGGCTTAACGTAATCTTAGAAATTGTGAAATATGTTGGTAAAAGTTACCCTCCACTTTTCCACATACTGTTGCAGGTGATACAGAATTGCCGCATTGGGGATGTTGCCAGTGTGCCCTTTGGTGCATCCTTTGCTTCTCTTCATGTGATTCCTTCGCTTCCAGGCCCTTTTCAGTTGCTGGTGCACACTGGTTGCCTCTTCTCCTCCCATTTTTCAAGATAGGAAAGAACTCATTCTTGCTTCTTTATATTTTGCTCTCTCTAGTCTTCCTTTTTGTATTCTCCTGATAGTGACTGGTTCTGGGGACCTAAAGGAAATACGGGAATTTATGTTGACCTGTTTTTCTCAGGACACAGATGCTTCAATTTTCAGTAACAGGCCTACTTGGAATTTTCTTCCTCATCTTTCTTTCCTGCCCTATGTCAGGCTTCTCTTTTTTTCTTTTTTTTTTTTTTTTGAGATAGGGTCTTGCTCTGTTGCCCAGACTGGAGTACAGTGGTGCAGTCATAGCTCACTGCTGCCTTGACCTCCTGGGCTCAAGCAAGCTTCCTACCCCATTCTCCTGACTAGCTGGGACTACAGGCACTGCTGAGCCCAGCTAATTTTTTTTCTTTTTAGTTTTTGTAGAGATATGGGTCTCACTGTGTTGTCCAGGCTGGTCTTGAATTTTTGGTCTCAAGCTGTTCTTCTGTCTTGGCCTGCCAAAGTGCCTGGGTTACAGGCATGAGCCACTATGCCTGGCCAGGCTTCTCTTGAATTGTAAAATACTATGTTTTTACTCCTCTTGTTGTGATCAACATACATATGTATATATTTTTTTTAATTTTCTCACACTTCTCATTTTTACTTAATATTTATTGAGATTATGATTTTTAATTAGAATGCAGATAAAATGCCTAGTCATCTCTTTGCTATATACGTTTTCCTTCTCTATTATTTAAATGTATGACCAAGAATTTATGTTAGACTGCACATCCTTGTTAGTAGACATACAATAAATATAGGATTGGAATTAAAGAAGGTAGCATAAAGGGAAGGCATCTGAGAAGAGCCAGCAGTGATTAAATGCATGAAAATAAGGATATTATCTCACAAAGATCATCTTCCTTTTAAGGCAAATAGCTAGAGAAAATAATAGAAAAGAAAGGAGACACTGATGGAAGAAAGTGAGAGATCAGTGGTAATAATGCCATGTTAATTTACTAGCCGTGTTGATCTGGATTCTGTTTTTAGAAAACAGAATCTACTTGCTAGTAGTAATAGGTTTCTTATGGGATCTTGTGTAGCTTATAGAACATCTAGAAGAGACAAGCAAACCAAAGTTTCCTTAGCCAGGAGAAACAAACACAATAGAACAGTGTTCTAGAGACACACCTATGCCCCCCAGTCAGGTGTTCCATCCCCATGAAACTAGGGACTAGATACTAGGACATTCCGTCATAAAAGAAAGAAATGCCTCCACTGCCTGGTAACCAGAAGAGCTACAGAGTTTTCACTTTGCAGTGCTACTTCCACCAAACAAGTATATGTTTGTTTCCTTGGTGGAAGGGTAGAGTTATGAAATCCTAGCTGCAAGAGAGTCTGAGAGATGTAGTCTTTAGAATTTTCAGCTTCTAATAGAGACTTTACACTAGAAGGAGATGAGTTTGATGTGAGCCTATATGTACACAAACCCAAATGTTGAATAAGCAAATACCTTATATACTAAAGTAAAGAATTACATATAGAACATTGTATATTGAAGATTTACATTAAGAGATATATGAAGAGTATAATAGTTAACCTTCATTAGAAAGTAACTTTCTAAAATAGCTTGCTTCTCAAGGGTTCCAGATAACTATTTACTGAACAGGACATAAAAAGGAGCAAGTAAAACAGAAATGAAAATAATCCATTGTCTTCCATAGATGGCCATCTAAGTACATACAGAATGTTACATAGATGGAAACTAAATCTTTTTATGTAATATACAATTGTGGTACAAACCAAAATGCAGTAAAAATGTGACATAGTACCCCACAAAATAGAAGAGAGCAAACCATACATGTAAAACTGCAAATTAACAGTGGTATAAAAAATAGTTTAGTGAGCTAGAGTAGTGCCTAACAAAATCACGAAGTCATTTTTAATAGGGAGGACTAGCGAGTAGGCATTCTTGGTAGGCTTTTGAGCTGACGTGTAGTGGTAAAAAAATTGTTATTTAATCTGCATGAAAACAGTCACTGCCTGTTTGTCCTACTGTTCTGTTCAAAAGATTGTGCTTGCCACTCTCACTCACCTGATATCTGACTTCATCTGGGGTCCTAGACCCAGAGGGCTCTCTTCTCTAACTTCAAAGCCTTTTCTTATCCCAGCTGTTCAACAACTCTGGCCTGACTGGAGCCTGACTGGGTTGTCTGCCCCGTGGACCTCAGTGAATCTGGGGACAGTCTCAGCTGTGCTGAGCAGGCAGTGCTGTGCCTCCCCAGTCTTACAAGCCTAGCTGCTTTTCTAAATCCCCTCCTTGACCCCTGCCCCTCACTGTCAGCAAATTTCTTTGCTTCCAGCTTCACTGAGAAAATAGTATCTAACAGGAATTCACATTCTTATTATGTTCCCCTCCAGCCTTCAGGATTATTATTGGTCATTTTCATCTTCCTCTCCCTCCATAAGTTTGAAGAAGAGGGTATTTGTGCTCCTGTCTGAAGGAATTACAACCTATGTCCTTTCCTGCCTTTTGCCTAGAAACCTTTACCAATTAATTTCTCTCTCTTTTCTTTCTTAAAGTTTCTTTTTAATGTAAAGCTTTTACTATGGTTTGATCAATTGAATGATACAGAGAAAGTTTTAAATAACAAACAGATGTGATTTTGAAAGCTAAATATTAGAATTAACATAACTTGGCCAGGCACAGTGGCTTACTCCTATAATCCCAGTAATTTGTGAGTTTGGGGCAGGCAGATGACTTGAGATCAGGAGTTCAAGACCAGCCTGGCTAATATGGCAAAACCCCATCTCTACTAAAAATACAAAAAAAAAAAAAAAAAAATCAGCCTCATACGGTGATAGGTACCTGTAATCTCAGCTACATGGGAGAGTGAGGCAGGAGAATCACTTGAACTCAGGAGGCAGAGGTTGCAGTGAGCTGAGATCACACCACTGCACTCCTGCCTGGGTAACAGAGAGCAAAACTGCATCTCAGAAAAATAAATAAAGTAAAACAAATAACATAACTTTTTAAGCTGGTTTTTTAATACCACACTACCAGCTTGTCCAGCTGTCTGTCTGGGTGGTTCTGAGCATGTCTTTTAGTCTCTCTGTGACTCAGTTTCTTTTGGATAAAATGATGTGGTTGGCCTAAGTTATACTGAAAGTCCATCCATTCCAGTTCTCAAAGGTTATTATTCCATATACAGTAGCTTCATTGTGACAGATACAGATTTTCTTACGTAGCTTCCCCGCCCTATATTTTCTGTTTTGAGAAGAAGCACACCTGGTCAGAATCTGCCATAAACAGAAAGCAGTAGATTGCAAAAACAACAGAACAACAGGGAGGCAACTTGATGTCTGAAAAGAGCCCAAGATAAACCTCAGCTCTCCTACCAATAGGAGTATTAGGGCTTTTTTTCCAGAGTTGTTGTTAGGATAATTACAATGCTAATAGCCAACTATTAGTAGTGCCAACTATGTAAAAGCACCATTTGGAGTGCTTATGTGTCCTAATTAATCTTTACAATAATGCTGCTGTTGTCCCTTAGGCATAGTAAGGGTAAGTGACTTGCCTGGTGTCACATAGTAAATGCAGAGTTGGGACTGAAACCAGGTAATCTGGCTCCAGGAACTGAGCTGTTAACACTGCTTCCCAGGCTGATGTAAATGAAATAATGAATGTGGCAGAGGTGGTAATGGTGGTAGTGATGATGATAATGTGTATACCTGATTGTCAGTGAGGCAGAGGTAAAGACGTCCTTTGCCTTCAGTGTCTCGTGTCCTTTCTCTTGGCTTTTTGTTCCCCTCCCTTGTGTAAGGAACACTGGACTGTTGGCACAGTAAACCAGATTGGCAGTGCAATTACTTAGGTCCTCAATTCCAAATTAAGAAGAAATTCCTTAATATCTGGTCATTTATTGTAAGTCATAACTTTAACCTTGTGTATATCTTTATATATTTTCTATCACTTCTAAAATTAGTGTCAGGAAATAGCTAAAGAAAAAGTGTCAGCTATTAGTACCAGATAATCTTACCACTTTGCTGTGTACTCTGAGAAACTTTTTGATTGGTAGTAAGAGTCATGATGATTTAGTTTTATATTGGACAAAAGCCCAAATGCCATAGAACTTTTATACTAATAAATATGTAGATACATGTGTGTCTTTTTTTCCAAATAATGTATAGAAACCCATCTAAATCTTATTGTTCAAGAAAATAAACTTCAAGGCTATCAAAAATCCCGTGAGATGACTGAGGATAATTGGGCTAAATTTCTGTTAATCTGTTAACCAAAAGGCACTGTATTTTTGACATTCACTTTTGGCATGTACTGTCTGATCATCCAGCTAGTGTTAGAAGGGGCTAAGACAGCAGTGCTAGGCTATCTAGTAACCAAGTTCAAGTGGTAAAATGTTCTATTAAATTAGCTTCATTATGAATTTATTGTTATGTTTTAACATTTTACTCTTCACTAATACTTAGAAATTATTTCTCTTTTGCAAAGTAGTGCTTGAATCAGATGTTTTTAAGTAATATTAGCCAAGTTTAAATTAAGTGAATTTAGTGCTGATAATAGGTACACAATAGCTGGCACCTGTTCAAACACTGTGTTCTAGGCCCAATATTAAGGACTTACTGGCATAATATACCTTCGTAACATAGTATTATTTCCTCATTTTATAAATGATAGAACAGGGATTCAAAATAATTGATGGACTTACTCAGCTTTACACAATAGACATTGCTGGGATGTGAAACCATGTCTGTCTGTGCTCTCAGTCATTCTTTGACACCAACTCAGAGTTGCTCCTATTTCTAACTAAAACTGATTTGCTAAACAGTCTGATAAAATTGCAGACAGTTAAACAAGGAAAATTCAGATTTGTGTTCTAATTCTTTAATTCTTCTTTCTTAGCCTTACTCCTGAAATAATCAGTACACCTTCTTCTCCAGAAGAGGAGGATAAATCAATACTTAATGCAGTTGTTCTTATTGATGATTCAGTCCCAACAACAAAAATTCAAATCAGGTTAGCAGATGGGAGTCGTTTGATACAAAGATTCAATAGTACACACAGGTAAGCTTCTTTACCAGTGGAGTCCTGTTTGCTATTATACGCTGGGTTGCTTACCTAAGTGAAACTATGTAACATGAGTAATGAAGAATATGATATTCTTTAGGTTTACTTTTAAGTAAGTTTTTGACAGAAGAAACATTTTTAAAAGAATAATAGCTGTGTATAAGAAATGAAATATATGGTATTTAAACAGTTTGTGTAAACGTTCAGAATACTAATGTGATCTCAGATATCACACAAAAATAAATTAAGAACTGTAGCTTTGTGTTGTTGCCAAAACAATAATGAAGTAGAATCAGATTTAACATTGTAAAACCTTTTTGGGACTTCATTCATTTAAAAATTTGTGATAATTTTGATGGGGATTAATTTTCTATATAGCAAATACTTCATAATATAATGTATAGTGTAAATAAAGTTGAATTGTGCTCTTGTCCAGAACTTTAGATAGTGTTAAATGTTCTTTTTATATTGATTGATTTGTACATCAACATATGATTTGTCTATTGAGGCAAGACCCTAACAGATATATTTATGATGTTGGTTGAATTACTGTATTTATGTGAGAGTAATTATCTAAAATTATGACAACACATTTCCTAGTTTTAGACTCACTTTGCCACAGGCAATCATAGTTACCTTTTTCTGGATCATATGCTGCTAACATATTTTATACTCTGAAAAAAGTAGGACCTGCACCTTTTTTTTTGGAGACAGAGTCTCACTCTGTCTCCCAGGCTGGAGTGCAGTGGCAGCACATCTCAGCCCACTGCAAACTCTGCCTTCCAGGTTCAAGCGGTTCTCATGCCTCAACCTCCTGAGTAGCTGGGATTACAGGCAGGTACCACCAAGCCCAGATAACTTTTTCTGTTTTTAATAGAGATGGTGTTTCACCATGTTAGCGAGGCTAATCTTAAATTCCTGGCCTCAAGTGATCCACCCACCTCAGCCTCCCAGAGTGCTGGAATTACAGGTGTGAGCCACCACGCCCAGCCAGCCCTGTACTTTTAAAATAACATTAGTACACTTACTTTATGCATAACTTACCTTATGATTCTTCCATTTTACAGGAAAAGCAAATGTTAAGTACACTCTAAAGTTACTTTACATTTAAACTTAAGCATAAGATAAATGTTTCAATTGAAATACTACATATTAAAGAAAGTTAACACCTTTTATAAAGACTAACATTTTGTGATTTTTGTTATGATTTAATTTTAACTTAAGCTTACATGAAAATACGATTTTTTACACTATAAATTATTTTTGTCTTGTTTATTCAGGATCCTGGATGTCCGGAACTTTATTGTGCAGTCTCGTCCTGAATTTGCCACTCTTGACTTTATTCTTGTGACTTCATTTCCGAATAAAGAGCTAACAGATGAAAGCAAGACACTGCAAGAAGCAGATATCCTCAACACTGTGTTAGTCCAGCAACTGAAATAATATTGCTCCTGTCCACGCAGCAGCATGTGGGAATAGGTGATATGCCATATTAATAAGGACAGTGCTTCCAGCATTAAAAACAACCAAATTATTTTTATTATTTCTACAGATAAATTTTGGTTTTATTGTTATTCTGTCTTCCAACCTGCATAGAGACAAATTTAGATTAGGAAGAGACTTCGAGATAAGGATGTTTGAGTTTTTAGTTCAAGGACTGGCTTATGTTGATAGTTTTTGGATTTCTAGGCAGATCAGTTTGTTCCATGCTTAGTGTTAATGTAACAACATTTGTTTGCAGAAAAAAATGAACAAAACCCCTTTTTGATAAGATGCATTCGGTAAAATTTGCACTAAAGTTTCTTGATGCAGCATTGACCAACAGCCATTAAGAAATCTTTTGATCAAATAAGTTGAAAATTTGTAATATATACTGAAAAGTGTCTCTTTTGATTTTGAAATTGTTTGATCATACAGTAATTATTTCTTCTATTAAGATTTTACACATCCTTTTTACTTACTGATTTAGGTATGTTCCTAGTATCAGAAAATACAATTTTGCCTTGTATTTTATAGAATTTTGACTATCGTGAACTTAAACAAAACACATAAAGGTCAGCAGTTCTTAAAAAGATATGGTAAACAGCAACAACATTTAATCCAGTAATTACAGTTCCTCCCAGAGCCTGCCTTGATCACATTCATTCATTTATTCATTCAACACATTTTTCTATGAAACTCCCTATGTACACTAAACACTGTTCTATGTGCTCAACCTAGAATGTCTTCTCCAGAACAAGACTAGTGTAGAAATACAGGAGTACAAATTCTGTCAGACAGACTGGATCTAAAGAATTACCAGCATAAATGTTTGCATTTCTCTGAAGCCAGAAGCTTGTCCGTCTTCCAAGACACCATTTCATCTTTAGTTACCACTTCTGGTTAGTTTTCCATTGCTGCCATAACAAGTTACAAAATAAGGCTTAAAATACCGCAAATTTGATTATCTTAGAAATCCTATAGGTTAGGAGTCCAAATGGGTTTTGCGGTGCTAAGATCAGTTTGTTGGCAGAGCTGCATTCCTTTCAGGAGGCTGTACAGGAGAATCATTTCCTTGTCATTCCACCTTCTAGAGGACATCTGCATTCCTTGGCTTGTGACCTTTCTTCAATCTTAAAAACCAGCACTGTTCCATCTCTATGACCCTTCTGTTATCACATCTCTCTGACACCAGCCTGCGGAGGTTCTCTGCAGAACTCATGACTAAATGAGGCCCACTGGATAAATCTAGGCTTATCTCCTCATCTTGAAATCCATAGTAACCTTAACTACATCTCCAAAATCTCTTAAGCATTTAAGGTTACATGCAGATTTTGAGATTAGGACATAACATTTTACATAGAACATTATTCTTGCCTACTGCATTCCCCACCCCATGTTAAAGATTCAGGGTGGCCCTTTATTAAAGATTCAGAGCCATCACAAAATAAATTTACCTCACTCATAGGTGCTCAAAAGTCACAACCCATTATTACAGCATCAACTCTAAATCCAAAATCTTATATGAGTCTCACCAACTGAAAAGTCTCAAATCTCACATTAAAGCCATCTAAATTAAATTTGGGAGAGGATCTGGGTGTGATATCTCAGTTCTCTGGGCTTGTGACTGTCTCAGAGTCATTTTTACTTTTTCACAAAAGTTAGCCCACGTTTCCAACTGAGTATCAGCTTATTAGCTCGTTTCTTTTATATTCTCTAAAGCTTTCTGTTAAAAATGGTGGCGTTTCTGCTGCTATAACATTGTCAAGAAACTTATGGGTCTCTTACATATGTCATGGGGATTCACTCATCTAGATAGGAGGTTGCTCACATCTTTGCTGGAAAATCCCATCTCTATTTGTGGCTTTTTCTGAAATAGCTGAGTGGATGTATGTTACACACCCTTAATCTCTTCAGAGAGCCCTTCGTGTGACCTGATACTCAGACCTTTTGATGTTTCTGAAGTATTAGCAAAATGTTATACAGCCATACCTTCATCGCTTTCTCTAGAGAAGCCTGTCCTCATAGTGAATTAGTTTTAGCAGCTTTTGCCAATTGAATGGGCCACGAATTTCCCAAATCAAGTCCTGGTTTCTTTATATTTAACAGTTCTTCCCTCAATTTATCTACCTCCTTCTATATTTTACTATAATCAGCAGGAAGACAGCAGGCTGTACCTTCCACAGTTTGCTTGGAAATATCCTCAGCTAAATATTGAAGTCATCACTTAAAAATTCTGTTTTACAAGTAACTGCAGGACTCAATTCAGCTTAGTTTTTTGCCACTATGTAACAAGGACCTCATTCCTCCACTTTTCCAATAACATATTCCTCATTTTCTTCTAAGTCCTCAGTGGCAGTGTCTTTAATGTTACTTCAGTTAGTAGTCTATTCATGATGAGTTAGATATTCTATGGCAGTCTAAGTGTTCGCTCTCACACTCTGACCGTCCTTCGAGCCTGCCCTGGCATTAACATTCCGTATTTCTACTACAGTCCGCTTAAGGCAGTTTAGTTTCTTTCTGTCATGCTCCTCAGAATCCTTCCAGCCTCTACCTACTGCCCAGTTCCAGAGCTACTTTTTCATTTTTAGGTATTTGTTACAGCACCACTCCAAGTACCTAGAAAAGTCTTTTATGCCTACTTCACTGCCAGAGGACTTGAATATGCTGCTAGGAGATCTTGAATTCACCATTCTCCAGGGTCACTGCTTACTTCAAAGAGGTGAATGTGCCTGTGCCAGCGTTTTCATAGTGAGAGTGCTGCCAGAACTACCACAGGATGAAAGTGATCCCACCACCACAGGGAAGAGGAGTTCTTCTCAAAACAAGCCCTGCTCCTTTTCACTTACTGAAAACTACGTTTATAACAGCCAGCCCCAATTCAAAAAGAGGACCAGGTGTAAAACCACCTTTTCAGGAGTCGAAATCATCTTCTGAAGAAAACGGTTTTTTAAAAGAAATGAACATTTTAAATTAAAGGGCATTGTCCTGTTTGGATTAACAAAACAGGAAAAATAACCAAACCTTGTAAAATTATTTGAAATTTTCTTGTTTTTATCAGTTGGGTGCCTATGGATGCACATACAGAAATAACTGCCATTTTTGTATATAATAGTCTTCCAAAATACAGAGATTTACATTGGGAGAGAATTAAAACATCCAGGAGGGATGAACAGTATTTCATGTGTGCTATGTAATGTTTTGCTCATTGAGAGATTTCCATGAATTATTTTTACTACTGCAGTCATTCTTTTTAAATTATAATCATGTCAAAAAATATGTCACAATGAACAGACAACCATGTGTAAGGTCAGTCATTTTGCATGATCTATGTAATCTAAAAGTTTGAAGTGTCTGCTTATCAGTAAAGACTGTTTTCACTGAAACTCATTGGAAAGGTTTTTCAAATTTTCTTTGATTTATCGTTTTGAGTGGCCAAATAGATTATTTTAGCATGAATAACATTTCCTATGGTTTAATTTCCCTTGGTGCACCTTTTTCAGGGACAGAAGGAACTGGTTGTAGCAGTATTACTGGAATTTCCTGTGACTGTTTCTGTTTTTATTCTACCCAAACAAAAAGATTCAGGTTCTTCTTTTTTTGCCACAGTGGATTTCTGAAAACGTTGTAACAACTGTGAAGGAAAAATAAATCTTGGGACCCCAGAATCACTAAACTAAAGGAAAGTCAAGCTGGGAACTGCTTAGTGCAATCCTGCCTCCCATCTCCCATTCATTCTGTTCAAAGTTATCCCGCTGCTCACGGAGATAAAGTCCTGTCTGCCTCCTTGGGAAAGGCTAATCAGAAACTCAGAAGAATGCCACCAATTTTCTCTTATTTACCTATGCCCTGAAAGTCCTCTCCCTCACTTTGAGTTGTCCTGCCTTTCTGTACTGATCCAATGTTCATCTTACACATATGGATTGATGTCTCATGTCTCCCCAAAATCTGTAAAACCAAACTCTGCCCCAACCACCTTGGGCTCATGTCATCAGGACCGCCTGAGGCTGTGTCACAGGTGCACATCCTTAACCTTGGCAAAATAAACTTCCTATATTGAGACCCATCTCAGGTATTTGGGGTTCGTGCAACGTATATTGTTGAAAAGTGTATCATGTTAAAGCGGCCTTATCTGGGATGACACCCAAGGTTTGTTGTCTCATGGCCATGGAGATCAAGGATGCCAACACACAAAGGGGTTAGGAGCTGAAGTTTAATAAGCAAAAGAAATAGACAAATGGGATCAAATTAAACTCCAGAGCTTCTGTACAGCAAAAGAAACCATGATTAGAGTGAATCGGCAACCAACAGAATGGGAAAAAAATTTTGCAATCTACGGATCTGACAAAGGGCTAATATCCAGAATCTACAAAAAACTAAAACAGAAATACAAGAAAAAAACCCATTCAAAAGTGGGAGGATATGAACAAACACTTTTCAAAAGAGGACATATATGAGGCCAACAAACATATGAAAAAATGCTCATCATCACTGGTCATTAGAGAAATGCAAATCAAAACCACACTGAGATACCATCTCACGCCAGTTAGAATGGCGATCATTAAAAAATCTGGAGACAACAGATGCTGGAGAGGATGTGGAGAAATAGGAACATTTACACAGTTGGTGGGAGTGTAAATTAGTTCAACCATTGTGGAAGACAGTGTGGTGATTCCTCAAGGATCTAGAAATAGAAATTCCATTTGACCCAGCAATCCAACTACTGGGTATATACCTAAAGGACTATAGATCGTTCTATAAAGACATGTGCACACGTATGTTCATTGCATCCCTGTGTACATAGCAAAGACCTGGAACCAACCCAAATGCCCATCAATGATAGACTGGACAAAGAAAATGTGGTACATATGCACCATGGGATACTACGCAGCTATAAAAAAACGATGAGTTTGTGTCCTTTGTGGGGACTTGGATGAATCTCTAAACCATCATTCACAGCAAACTGACACAAGAACAGAAAGCCAAACACCATATGTTCTCACTCATAGGTGGGTGCTGAACAATGAGAACACATGGACTCAGGGAGAGGAGCATCACACACTGCGGACAGTTGGTGGGGTAGCGGGGAGAGAGCGCAGGGTGGGGAGGGATAACATGGGGAGAAATGCCAGATATAGCATGCACCTAAAGTAAAATAAATAAATTAAAAAAAGATTTTGGATGTGCTGATTGCTTTTTATAAATAGAATTTTAAAATAATTAAAAAAAAAAAAAGGAGACGAGCTCTCTACTACCATGAGGGGTCCTGGAAAAATTGGTTGCCGATCCGCAGTGAAATGCAGGGAGGGTTATAGATGAGCTAGTGGGGAGGTCTGATATACATAGAGTACGAAAAACCGGTTAGGACCATGTGTGCCATCAGCATAGGGTGCAGATCTCTGGCAGCCCCCAACCCAATCTTCTATTATGCAGGTGGGTTCTCTGCCTGAGCTTCTCCATGTTACCCATTTCTTTCTTACTGTACACGTGCTAACAAAGGAAGATGACGCTTCCATGGTGGACATGCCTGGCCCCCAGGTAGCCCTTTTCTATTGGCATAGCTGCAGGCATCCTCCCATGGAAGCTTCCAGCTTTCTTACCTATGTTTGCAGCTCAATCTTTCAGGCTGCTCTTTCTTAGAAAAGAAATGATTTCTAGGGCTGCTTCTTGTTAAAAGGGAAGTTCCGGCCAGGCGCGGTGGCTCAAGCCTGTAATCCCAGCACTTTGGGAGGCCGAGGTGGGTGGATCACGAGGTCAATAGATAGAGACCATCTTGGTCAACATGGTGAAACCCCGTCTCTACTAAAATTACAAAAAATTAGCTGGGCACGGTGGTGCGTGCCTGTAATCCCAGCTGCTCGGGAGGCTGAGGCAGGAGAATTGCCTGAACCCAGAAGGCGGAGATTGCGGTGAGCCGAGATCGCTCCATTGCACTCCAACCTGGGTAACAAGAGCGAAACTCCGTCTCAAAAAAAAAAAAAAAAGGGAAGTTCTGCCGAGGATTCTTTGGCCCTCACTATCTGCTTAAATAATTTATTTCTAGCTCCTGTATTAGTGTTTGCCTCTTAAGAGTGTCCCTGATCAATGATATGAATATATATAATCCTCTGTAAAGTTTTTAATTAAAATATCTTCTAACCCAAATAGTTTATAAAAAGAGCCCTAGTGCACATGTGGAACAAAGTGTGTGTGTGTGTGGGGGGGGTTATAGTGTATGAAAATAGCATGTGTGTCCCAGAACTGATAACTAGCTCTAATCCACTTAGCTTAACAGTTTTGCCTCTTGGGGATTTATAGCTATGACCTGGGGACGTGTGCAGGGGAAAATGCTCTTTTAGAAAGTTTGAACTTGATGATTCATTGTTGTGATGTTTCTATGTAAAGCAGAGATACTCAGAATCATCCTAAGCGGTGGCTACCTTAAAATTTCCTTTGAATCCTATAGTTTGATTTCAGGTGGGTTCTCTGGCACAGTTCCAAGTGCAGCTACTCAAAGGGAAGCTGCAGGGAAAGAGAATGCTGGTAAACCACTGTTTTGTTGATTACATGGCAACACTTCTTGCTTTCTTTGGAGGGGGTAACAAACAGTTAAACTAACTTACCAGCATGGACTTAAAGACTTCACACGTAATTAGCAATACAGTGCTTTCTGAGGGCTCAGGATTATTATTGAATTAAGGAGTGTATGGTAATTAGGCAACATTAAAAGAGGGTTAATAGAAAGTTTTTCCTCACAAGATTCTCTTTACTGTCCTTTTACCTCCTTCCATTTGCCTCCTTCCGTTTACACTGGCTTGGAAATAGTGTTTAAAATGGCTCACAATTAGTGTCCATATTTAAGCCAGTGCCTTTTCTCACTTTAACCTTGGAGATAGAAGAATATTTAAAATGAGGATGTGTCGTTTCTGTTATGCCTGTATTGATTTTTTGTTTGTGTTTTCCTTACGTAGTATGCTTTTCAAGGTACTCTTTAGAACATTCTTAATTATGAAAAGCCTTTCCTCATAGTTTCTGCATTTAACATCTTCCCTGTTTTATTCTTCAGTTTTATCTTTGTGGGAAAGGCTTGTTGAACAGACTTTATCATTTTTATCAGGAAAGGTAAAAACTACAATGTTTGGTTTTCTTTTCTTTTTTTTTTTTTTATTTTGAGTAGGAGTTTCACTCTTGTTGCACAAACCGGAGTGCAGTGGCGCAGTCTCAACTCACTGCAACCTATGCCTCCCGGATTCAAGCGAGTCTCCTGCCTCAGTTTCCCCAGTAGCTGGGATTACAGGTGCCTGCCACCATGCCCAGCTAATTTTATGTATTTTTAGTAGAGACAGGCGTTTCACCATGTTGGATGGACTGGACTCCAACTCGACCTCAGGCAATCCGCCCTTCTCTGCCTCCCCAAGTGCTGGGATTACTGGAGTGAGCCACCTGGCCTAATGTTTAGTTTTCTATAAGCATCTATGTTGATTAAAAAGCAGCAACAATAAATACAACAGATATTCAGAGCACCAGTAGACTTCAAAGTGAAAGCATGAGCTAGCTGATACAAGTGGAGTTTCAGCATTTCAGGGGATGAGGCGGTTGTTTTTATTAATATAGTAAAATTACCTGCAAATACAATATTTTATACATGTACTTATAAAATACATAATATTGAGGCTAGGAGGGTTTTCTTTACCCCTTGAAAACCTATTATAAGTATTTGTAATGCTACTAGATGTTAGTGTCCAGAATATTGTGTACGTTAGTATTCTGTTGCAACCCAAACTAACCTGACTTTATATTATTTAATTTTAAGCATGTGTTCAGTGCATTTGCAATAAGGTGTACATAACTTTTGGGTTTTTTTTCTTTTGTTTTGGTTTTAGTTTTTTGTTTGAGATGGAGTCTTGCTCTGTTGCCCAGGCTGGAGTGCAGTGGCACGATCTTGGCTCACTGCAACCTCTGCCTCCTGGGTTCAAGCGATTCTCCTGCCTCAGCCTCCTGAGAGCTGGAATTACAAGTGTGTACCACCATGCCCTTCTAATTTTTTTGTATTTTAGTAGAGACGGGTTTTCACCATGTTGACCGGGCTAGTCTTGAACTCCTGACCTCAAGTGATTCACCCACCTTGGCCTCCCAAAGTTCTGGGATTACAGGTGTGAGCCACTGCACCCAGTCAGCAGTACATAACTTAGAGATGACTACCTGGACTATCACTTACTGACGGCCTACCAAACACACAGTCCTGCATTGGCAGGCAGCACGTTACTCAGGGTAAATGACAGTCTGTTACACAATTTGTCCTTCTGACCTCAGCTTAATAAATGCAATGTCTTCAGAAAGGCCTTCGCTGATGCCTCAATCTAAAGTCATCTCTTTTCTCTCTCAGTCACTTTTTATACTTTTTACCATAGCATTAGCAATACCTGATATTTTCTTGTTAACTTGTTTGACTAACATGCTCCTTTCCCATTCCCCCAGACGCTTCACTTTGTGTCCCTACAGCCCAGAACAATATCTTACATACGAGAGTCACTCAGTACATGGTTAATTAGTAATAAATCAGCAAATGAAGAATAAAACCCTCCGGACCTTGGGAGAATATATACATTAATGTTTTTTAAATGAGAGAACAGTGGCAACAAAGTTGATGCTGGTGATAGAAAATGTATGTTGGCTAGGTGCAGAGGCTCACACCTGTAATCCCACCATTTTGGGAGGCTGAGGCAGCAGGATTGCTTGAGGCCAGGAGTTCGAGACCAGCCTAGGCAACATAGCAAGACCCTGTGTCTACAAAATATTTTTTTAAATTAGCAGGGTGCAGTGACACATGTCTAGTAGTTCCAGCTACTCAGGGACTAAGGTGGGAGGATCACTTGAACCCAAGAGGTTGAGTCTGCAAGTGAGCCATAGTCAGGCCACTGCACTTCAGCCTGGACAACAGAGCAAGACTCTGTCTTCAAAAACTATATATATATAATATATAAGATATATAACATATATAAGACAGAGTCTTAAATACTATATATAATATATATAAAATATTTGGGATTTAAAAGGAGAAAATATATAAATACGTATTTATGTATTTTTTAAAATATATAAATACATATTTATGTATTTTTAAAAATATATAAATACATATTTATGTATTTTTAAAATATATAAATGTATATATTACATTTGAATTTGTATATAATATATATTATATTTATATTTATACATAATATATGTGTTTTGATTGGGTTTTAAAGGGAGAAAAAAGGCATTTTAGAAGAGCTGTTCATTCCTTTCTGGGTGTTGGTAATATCTGTATGGCTTTAAATGAAGTGTCCTTGGCAGATTCCTATGGTAGAACTGGAAAGAAAAAGGCTAAGGAATGCCCATATGAAGAACTCACAGTGTGTGAAATACCGAGGATTCAAAGTCTCACTCTTGCCAGGCTGGAGTGCAGCAGCATGATCTTAGCTCACTGCAACCTCCACCTCCTGGGTTCAAGTGATTCTCCTGCCTCAGCCTCCTGAGGAGCCAGAACTACAGGCACACACTACCATTTTGTAATTTTAGTAGAGATGGGGTTTCGCTAAGTTGGCCAGGCTGGTCTTGAACTCCTGATCTTGTGATTCACCCACCTCGCCCTCCCAAAGTGCTGGGATTACAGGTGTGAGCCACCGCACCCGACTAGATTTTCTTGATTCCAGCAGTAGTAACTGCTGTGATTCTAGAAGTCTGGAAATAAGGAAGGACACTGTGCTATGAAGACATTGTAGAAAACCCTCAAGCTGTTCAGTAACTATTTTTTTGATTACTCTGAAACAACCAGTTTCCTGGTCACTTGTCATGCAGTCTGATTGTTTACAGTATGATTCTTACAGATTGTATTTTTATATATAAGCTCTTTTTATATAACAAAGGCTGTATAATACAAGCCTGTGCAGTAGTCATTCTTCAATTTTTTATTGTTTGACATATTCCAACATTTTTAGGCTTTGAATGTAATATCTCATCATTATTTGTTTGTTACCTGACTACTGACACCCAAAAATGACAAAGAGAAGTTAATGAGATTATAAATGTACATAATGACTTTTTAAATAAAAAACTGCATAAAATTAGATGACACTAGAGGGTTTAATTATGTGGCACTCCTGCCCCTGAAATCAAACCAGATCAAGTAGCTGTTGACTTTGGCTACCCACTCAATTTGGCTGAACTTACAAAAAACTTCTCACTTGTCATTCTACATTGTTCTTGTTCTCTAAATTAACTCACTTATGCAATCTTCCACGCAAGCAAAGGCAGTAGAAATGACCTGCAGTTACAGATTTCCAAATAACCTTTATAAACAGACAAGGATATCTGCAAACATGCATGAGTTTCGATGTTGGTTTTGGAATTATTTTTCAGAAAAAAATGATATTATAAATTCCTCTTAATTTGGATGGTTCTTTAAAGTGCCCTTTTATGCATGCTAAAATATTTAACCAGTAATTACTTAATTTCCATGGGTTTTTATTACTTATAAATAAAAATCTTAAGTATATTTGACATTAAAAATGGCACTAAAGTTTACAAGAGATCAGGAGTTCTCTATAGTTAGTTCTTAAAATGAGAAATTACTTTTAACATAGGACTGTATCCACACGCATCTCAGTCCTTTTGTTTTGAGTATAATGAAAATAGCAAAAAACCTTGATGGGTTTCTAGGTCATGTTCATGCCACAGTGAGTGCATGGCATGTATCAACGTGATACAACCTTCTCAGATGCAAAGGATCACTGGATGACTCACAAACTATTTTTTTCTTTCTCCAAATTAGCTCTAAATTAGTGAAAATCATAAAATCATAAAAGATAATTGCATTTCTAAGAGTTTTTAAATTTATGACAGGTTATATTTATGACAAGTTATTTTATACTTGCAAACAGACATTCTAATTCTACTTTTTCTCACTTTTGATGGTTCACTAATCAAAGCTTTTACTTAGATAATGCATTCAAGTATATGCAAAAACGTATTTATTTCCTCATTATTCTTCCTGCTGTAAGCAAGTCAGTATTGACTTTTACTTGTTGTTGTATATATGTTGTAGATAGGTTGTATGCCAATATATCTAAAAAATCTTCATGCTATATGTATGTAGGGTGGGGTAGTGGTGGTGGTTTTTCATTTTACTCATATACTTCTAAATCTCCAACCAACTTTCTGTAAACTTTCATAAACTTTCCACAAAGTTTCAAATCCTTCATAAACTTTCACTTCCCTTCCTCTTATGTTCTTTTATTTCATTGTTCTCCAAATACTTCTAAATATTACTTCCAAACCTTTCTGACTCACTGGGAGCTTTCCTTGGAACATTAAGTTCTCCTGACAGTAACACGTCAGGAGAAGTACAAGTGTGGATGGAATCTTCCCAGCAGCAGGGCAGAGGTGAAGCATCATCAGCTCTAAAAAGGTTCACTATAGGATTAGAAGAGCAAAGCTCTGTAACACAGACAGCTTTCATCGGAACATCTTTACATATAAAATAACATCGGTGTTGGTGCCAATTCAACTTCAAAATAAAATAGTTGTTTATAGATGATTCTCTATCAAGTCCCTTAAGTGCAATCTGAATGATGTAACTATAAAAATAAGTTTACATTCAGCACTTGGGGTCATCTCATTTGTAAACAGAGATATATCTGTAAATACCAACAATGTAAAATCCTATATAAACATAAATCCTAAAATATTTCTACTATGCCAGCACTTGAGTTTATATAGCTTTCCCTCCATACATTATTTCAAAAATATGGCCTCCACAAGAACCCTTGGAGGAAAGCAGAATAAATCTTAGCCCCATTATGTTCCTGGGTAAGAGTTAAGTGACATGAAGAATCACACTGTCAGTAAAGATGAAGTATCTTTTTATGGTTGACATGGTTCGGTTTCTATTCTTTTACAATTTGGGGTAACAAGCACTGTCCTTCTTAATAGTAAATAGCAGTGTAGGTACAGAGATATTGAGATATTCATTTTGTAGATTATTATAAAGGATTAAGTAGTTTTTTAAAGGATATTCAGCAAATATGGTGAGTATTCAACAATACTATTTAATATAGTATTCAGCATATTAAGTAATTTTCCAATGGATATTCCACAAATATAATTCTTGGCTTCACTGCCAAAAACATCTTCAGATGAAATGTTAATATATGAAGATTTGGTAGTTTGGGTTCTATTTAACTCTCTTGTATTGAATGTTCTAATGTTTTGATATATTTTCCTTGAAAGTTTATTGTTTTGTTTTTCAAACTTATCCTAGAAACTTTATTACGTCAGGCCGGGCACAGGTTCCTCCTGTAATCCCAGCACTTTGGGAGACCAAGGAGTGGGTCACAAGGTCAGGAGTTTGACACCAGCCTGGCCAACATAGTGAAACCCTCTCTCTACTAAAAATACAAAAAATTAACCAGGTGTGGTGGTAGGTGCCTGTAATTCCAGCTATTTGAGGCAGGAAAATCGCTTGAATCCAGGAGGCCGAGGGTGCAGTGAGATGAGACCGTGCCACTGCACTCCAGCCTGAGCAACAGAGTGAGACTTCATCCCCGCCAAAAAAAGGAAATTTATTACATCAAAAATGATGTGGCAGGAAAAACCAGCGCATTTGAAAGGCACTGGCACTAATTCTGTAAGAATATTATGTCTTTCTTTAACTGGAGATAGGAATATCAAATTCTTTTTTTTTACATTGATCTAGTGCAAGAATCTGGTATTCTTATTCAGTTGTAAGACAGAAAAGAGAGGACTACATCAGATGTCGTTGGTTGACAGCAATTAGAAATATCAAGAGTACTATTGTTGATTACGTTTTCACTTCTTTGACAAAGTAACTTAGATATATACAAAGACCCAGACTGTAAGACAACTGTGTGGTTTCCACCTACTGATAGGTATGTATGGGTGAGGAGGCACATCAGGTAACAACGATCAGGTAACAATGAGAGATGAACTGTTTTTGGTTTTTATTCCAACGTGTCATTATTTAGCAATAGATACTTAAGGGCAAAGAGCCTGTTAATCTTTACAAAATCAAGGTGCTACTGGTAGTAAACCAAAATCTTGTGCAGTACTTACCTTTTGACAAGTTAACATCAGGTCATCAGAGTATGGGAATTCGGTTGCTTGTTCTCGTCTCCACCAGGGGGTGTATAGGTCCTGGGAAACAATCCATGCCAGTATCTTTCCCTTAGCTGCGTTAATAAAATGAAAGGGACAGGATCAAAGCTACTTGTTCAAATAAGAATTAGAAATTACCCAGACATCACTATCATGTAGATACAGTTTCTGTGATCTCCTGCAGTATAGATGAGGAATACTTGGCTGAATATAATTGGCATTTTCAGAAATGTAAAATAGCTAATGTCTAAACATAGAAATATTGAGAATGTCAGTGTAGTAGGCCTTGGGTTCTTTTTTTTTTTTGAGATGATGTCTTGCTCCGTCACACAGACTGCAGTGCAGTGGTATGATCTCGTCTCCCTGCAACCTCCACCTCCCAGGTTCAAGCGATTCTCCTGCCTCAGCCTCCTGAGTATCTGGGATTATAGGCATTTGCCACCATACCTGGTTAATTTTTTTGTATTTTCAGTAGAGATGGGGTTTCGCCATATTGGCCAGGCTGGTCTCAATCTTCTTACCTCAGATGATCCACCTGCCTTGGACTAACAAAGTGCTGGGATTAGAGGCATAAGCCACTGCGCCAGCTGGCCTTGGTCTTTTAGGGTCATATTGCCCATCAGATTTTTCCCAGATGGTCACTACTTGATTGTATTACTCACTGACCATGCTCCCTGGACAGCATTTAAAATGCCCACTGAGTGCTCCCCTGCCTTCTCAATAATGCATTCTCTATTTAAATGCGCTGCCAGAAAAGTTAGTCTCTAACTCTTTTTCCTTTCTTTTCTTTTAAACCCATTCCATGTCTCCTTCTGTTTTCCTTGACTAAATTCTGATTTCTCAGGTTTTAATTCCTGGCTCTTTTCTACCGTTGCAGTCCCCAGTTCTCACCATACCAACTTCTACTTTGATCTTTACCTTTCCCTCTTGCAAAATGTTGGTGCAACTTTACAATTATCAGGTGTGCTAACAGAGATATAAGTGCCAAAACTGCAAAATGAAAATGGAGAGAATTAGCATAGGAGTTGGCTGTCCCGAATTTGTAAGCCTCTAACACCGACTCTGCAAGTCTCTAGTTTCTTATCTGCAGAATGAGGAGAATAGAACATAATCCTTCGGGGACAGCCATGATGGAAAACAATATGAAGGCTGCTCAGAAGATTAAAAATAGAACTACCATATGGTCCAGAAATCCTACTTCCGCATCTAAATCAGACTTTTTAGTATATGTCCAAAAGAGATAAAATCACTGACTTGAAGAGATGTCTGCACTCCCATGTTCACTGTAATGTCATTCACAGTCTCAAAGACGTGGAAACCGGAGTGTTTGTTCCACAACAGGCAGACGTTTAAAGAAAACATGGTGCCTATACACAACGAAATAGATTCCATTTTTCATTCTTCAAAAAAGTAGAAGGAATTTTCTATTTTTTCTCTGCCACTTGTGATCACATAGAAAAACCTGAAGGACAATATGCTAAGTCACATAAGCCAAGCGCAGAAGGATAAAAAGGCAAATACTGCATGAGCACTTATATGTGAAATTTTAAAAAATGGCTGAACTAATAATAGAACAGTGATTACCAGGGGTTGGGGTGGGGCAAAAATATATTGATCAAGGACCATGAACTTTCAGTTATAAAATGAGTAAGTTCTAGACACCTAATGTCCAGCATGGGGACTAAAGTTAATAATAATGTATTACATACTTGAAATTCGCTAAGAGAGTAGGTTACAAGTGCTCTCACCACACACACAAAAAGTGTGAGATGATGAAGCTTTAATCAAGCTTCATGATAATTGTTTCATAAGGTATACTTCTATTGAAATGTCACATTGTACACTTTAAATTAAAAAATCTTCAAAAATGTAAGTGGTGATGGGGTGTAGGTTTTGGAGACAGGGCTGGTTTGACACCTGACTTCATTTACTAGCGAGTGACCTTTGGTCAAGGCATTAAACTCTTTATGCCTTAGTAACCTCATCTGGCTGTACTACCCTTGAAAGATAATGCATATAATGTACTACTACTGTGCGTTCCCACTAACATACTGCTGGTTGGCCCATGTACTTTTTTCTATTCGTAATTCTTTTTAATCTCTTTTTTGTTCGTCTCTGTTTTAAGCTTTCACTGGATTTCATTCTTATTTCCACTCTTGATTCTTTCGATCTGTTTGTGCACTATGAGAACTCAGTGTGAAGTTACCCTTTGTTACCTGTGTTTATGCCACTAAGTACCCCATTACATAATTATTCACTCTCTTAGGTCTTCTTATCTCTAAAAAGTTCAACAATCCCTGCCTCTTCATCACATTATAGCTCTTCAGTTAGGACAATACCTGTTTTCTTATCGACTCTTCATAATCTTCTTTAGCCATTCATTCCTAAAATCTCTTCCTCCTCCTCCTCCTCCTCCTCCTCCTCCTCCTCCTCCTCCTCCTTCTTCTCCTTTCTCTCTCTCTCTCTCTCTCTCTCTCTCTCTCTCTCTCTCTCTCTCTCTCTCTCTCTCTCTCCCTCTCTTCACCCCCTACACCCTCCCGTATAGACCTTTCACTCTCAGTACTAAGGGATGTAAGGGAAAAATCACTTTTCTTGTTGAACGTTTCTACGCCTCTGACATTCTCATATTTTCTTTATCTTGTACCTAAGCCAAAGTTTGAGAGTAAACTCTAAGCCAAAGTTTGAGAGTAAACTCTAACCCAAAGTTTGCTTCTGAAGTTCTTTGCACATGCACTTGAATTGCCTCAGCTGTCCGCTCTCCAATACTCTCCTCAATTTGTGCTCTTACCTCTATCACCCTTGGTTGTCAGACAGCCATAATGTCTTTTTTAACATCTTTCTTAACTAAATTCAAAATCCCCATTGTTAGCTTAAATCTTCAAATGTTCCAGTTACTTGTGATCGTAATTAAAATACAATCTCATCTTCATTAATTTCCATCCAACCAGCTTTCTTACTTTCCCAGTAATTTAATTCTACCATTTGACTTCAGTCTACTTCACATTCTCTCTCACTCACCCCTCATTTACCAATAATGAAGGTTTCCCCATATTTTCACATATTTAGTTTTTAATTCCTCCAATGTCTGTGTAAACAGCAGAAGCATTCTATCTTCTGGAGTAAATTCACCCAAGAAAATGGACTCTCGGGAAGAACTAATAGTGAAACATAAAATAAAAATGATGATATAGCAAAGGTAATTAATTCCTTTGAAAGCTCCTACTAATTTATTTAGGTATCTGAATATATAGATCAATAAATAATTAGGGTCAATAATATATGGCAAACTGGGATTTCTAGATTGTATGTCACCAGCTGTTCTCCCCATTCCCATAACCATGCACTTCCTCAGTTCCAGAAGGGTTCATGTCACTTTTGTGTGGCCTCGTGGAATAAATATTGCCCTGGAGTTGGACAGAGCTCAGTTAATTCCTAGCTCTCTTACTTATTCCTGAGTGGCTGTGGAGAAGTTACTCGGAGCCCTAGTGTCTCCATTTGTAAAATGAAATAGAAGCTAGGCCGGGTGTGGTGGCTCACACCTATAATCCCAGCACTTTGGGAGGCCGAGTGGGTGGATCACCAGGTCAAGATCGAGACTATCCTGGTCAACATGGTGAAACCCCGTCTCTACTAAAAATACAAAATTTAGCTGGACGTGGTGGCGCATGCCTGTAGTCCCAGCTACTCGGGAGGCTGAGGCAGGAGAATTCCTGAACCCAGGAGGCAGAGGTTGTGGTGAGCTGAGATTGCGCCATTGCACTCCAGCCTGGGTAAAAAGAGTGAAACTCTGTCTCATAAAAAAAAAAAAAAAAAAAAAAAAAAATCTAATAATGTCTTGCAAATATCCTACAATGGTAATAACATTAAAAGTTATGTAAAGATATTTACATATTTCTAAGCACACTCCTCCTTGCCTAAAGAGAGAGACAGAGACAGGCAAATAGACAAGGGAATTTTACCAGAAGTAGCTGTGCTTTCTCTTCTTTTTAACTTCTAGATATGTTTGGCTCCAACTCCATCCTATATCCTGTGAAAGTGAAAAGCCCTTCCCCACATTCCCCCAGCTCCCCAGGAGACTTCATTTTTATGAGCGTCCTTACCTGAAACTCCTCGCTTCTATTTAATCAGTTTGATTTATTATCGTCCCCGTGCCCCCGTATGCAGTATCTATTCATACTGCCTTCACACAGATGTCAAACTTAGAGACCTCTGTGTTCTCTGCACCCATCTTACCCTCCCCAAAGGGAAAACCCTAGAAGAAAAAAACACAAAACTCAGTACACAAACCCGTCTTGATTTTGGCAGCCCATGTTAACGAAAGAAGCTTGCAGGAGAAGAAGAATGAAATAATACAGTATTATAAACAACTGCAACAGAATACTCGACATGCGTTCATTTATTTTTTCATTTTTGAGACAGAGTCTCACTCTGTCACCCAGGCTGCAGTGCAGTGGTACAATCTCAACTCATTGCAACCTCCACCTCCCAGTTCAAGTGATTCTCACAACTCAGCCTCCCAAGTAGCTGGGACTACAAGGTGCACACCACCAGCTAATTTCTGTATTTTTAGTAGAGTCGGGGTTTCACCATGTTGGCCAGGCTGGTCTCAAACTCCTCACCTCAAGTGATCTGCCCACCTTGGCCTCCCAAAGTGTTGGGATTATAGACGTGAGCCACCACAGCTGGGCAACATTTCTATTTCCAAGTCCTTCCAACTGTCCATCCTTGGAGTTTTTCTTTATCCACCTTGTTCCATGCCACACTCCCAGACCTATGCTGTCACACCAACTTCATGTTCCCTGTTTGCAGACAAGATTCTTCCTGAAACTCTGATATGATTGGCTGTGGCCCCACCCAAATCTCATCTTAAGTTATAGTTCCCATTATCCCCACATGACATGGGAGGGACCGGGTGGAGATAATTGACTCATAGAGGCAGTTTTCCTCATCCTGTTCTCATAATAGTGAGTTAGTTCTCATGAGTTCTGGTGGTTTTATAAGGAGCTTCCCCCTTTGCTTGGCACTGATTCTCTCTCCTGCCACCCTGTAAAGAAGTGGCTTCCACCACGATTGTAAGTTTCCTGAGGCCTCCCCAGCCATGTGGAACTGTCAGTCAATTAAACCACTTTATTTATAAACTACCCAGTCTTGGGTATTTCTTCATAGCAGGATGAGAATGGACAATAAATTTGTCCTGCAGAGAGTGGGGTGCTGCTATAAGGATACTTTGTGTGGAAGTGACTTTGTAACGGGATAAAAGCAGAAGTTGGACAAGTTTGGAGGGCTCAGAAGAAGATAGGAACATGTGGGAAGGTTTGGAACTTCCTAGAGAATTGGAGGGCTCAGAAGACAGGAAGATGTGGGAAAGTTTCAAACTTCCTAAAGACTTGTTGAATGGCTTTGACCAAAATGCTGATAGTGATATGAACAATGAAGTCCAGGTTGAGGTTGTCTCAGGTGGAGATGAGGAATTTGTTGGGAACTGGAGTAAAGGTCACTCTTGCTATACAAAGAGACTGGTGGCATTTTACCCCTTCCCTAGAGATCTATGGAACTTTGAACTTGAGAGAGATGACTTGGGGTAACTGGGGTAAGAAATTTCTAAGCAGCGAAGTTTAGGGGAAGTAGGGCATAAAAGTTTGGAAAATTTGTGGTCTGAGAATGCGATAGAAAAGAAAACCCCATTTTCTGGGGAGAAATTCAAGCTGGCTGCAGAAATTTGTACACAGAGCCAAATGCTAATCACTAAGACAATAGGGAAAATGTCTTCAGGGAATGCAGAGACCTTTGTGGCAGCCCCTCCCATCATAGCCCTGGAGGCCTGGGAGGGAAAAATGGTTTTCTGGGCTGGGGAAAGGGCTCCCTTCTCCCACCACCCTCCCTCTCCTCCCACCCCCACCCCCACCCCCACCCCCACCACTCTGTGCAGTCTCAGGACATGGTTCCCTGTATCCCAGTTGCTTTAGCTCTATCCCTGGCTAAAAGGGGTGAAAGTATAGCTCAGGCCATTACTTCTGAGGGTTCAAGCCCCAAGCCTTGGCAGCTTCCACATTATGTTGAGTGTTTAGATGCACAGAAGTCAAGAATTGAAGTTTGGGGACCTCTGCCTAGCTTTTAGAGGATGCATGAAAACACCTGGATATCCAGGCAGAAGTTTGCTACAGGGACAGAATGCTCATGGAAAACCTCTGCTCAGGCCGTGTGGAGGGGAAATGTGGGATCAGAACCCCCACACAGAGTTCCCACTGGGGTACTGCCGATGGAACTATGAGAATAGGGCCACTGTCCTCCAGTCTGCAGTATGGTAGATCCACTAACAGTTTGTACTGTGTGCCTAGAAAAACTGCAGACACTCAACGCCAGCCCATGAAGGCAACTGGAGGGGGCTATATCCTGCAAAACCACAGGGGCAGAGCTGCCCAAGGCCATGGGAACCCACCTCTTTCATTAGTGTGCCCTGAATGTGAGACATGGAGTCAAAGAAGATCATTTTGGAGCTTTAAGGTTTGACTGCCCCACTGGATTTTGGACCTGCATATGGCTTCTTTGTTTTGACCAATTTCTCCCATTTTAAGTGATTGTATTTACTCAATGCCTGTACCCTCATCGTATCTAGGAAGAAACTAACTTGCATTTGATTTTACAGGCTCCTAGGCCGAAGGGACTTCCCTTGTCTTAGATGAGACTTTGGACTTGGACTTTTGAGTTCATGCTGGAATGAGTCAAGACTTTGGGGGACTTTTGGAAGGGCATGATTATGTTTTGAATTGTGAGAATATAAGATTTGGGAGAGGCCAGGGGTAGAATGATGTGATTTGGCTGTGTCCCCACCCAAATCTCATCTTGAATTGTAATCCCATAATCCCCACATGTTGTAGGAGGCACCCAGTGGGAGGTAATTTAATCATAGGGAAAGTTACCCCCATCCTGTTTTCATGATAGTGAGTTAGATATCACAAGATCTGATGGTTTTTTAAGGTGCTTTCCCCTTTGCTGGGCTCTCATTTTTCCTCCTGCCACCCTGTGAAGAGGTGCCTTCTGCCATGATTGTAAGTGTCCTGAGGCCTCCCCAGCCCTGCAGAATCATGAGTCAATTAAACCTTTCCTTTATAAATTACCTAGTCTCAAGCAGTTCTTTATAGCAGCATGAGAACAGACTAATACAAACTCCACATTCTCTCTCTGTATTAGTAGAGACAATTACTTCTCTTCTGCCTCTAATCATAAACTTAGCCCATGAGCAAAACCTGTAGAGGTCCTCAGCAGTAAAAGGTGGGGTGGGAAGAGTGCATTCAATAGGATTTGACTTTCTTAGAATGTGTAACAAATAGCATTTCCTTCATTCATTACATAGTGATTTGGGTCTTGTTCTTAGTGAAAATGTGGCTATTGCATTGCAGTTTTTTTTAAATGCCACTTAATTAGAGTGTATAAATCTAAGAATGTAGAACTACCTCAGCATAAATGTAAGAAGTACAACACACACAAGATCAAGGCTGCATGCCAGTGCAGTTTGCTGTCAATGTTCTCAAAAGGCCGTAGTCCGTAGTTTAAATAATTTTTAAAAAGACTTTGACAAATATTGTTCAAGGTCTACTCTTATCAGTAAACGGCCTTGATCTTCGCTCTTGGATCCAGAGTTGATGAGGAGCTGTATATCAGCTGCTGGCACATGTTGACTTTGGAAGATTTATAGCTCTTCAGTGTCAAAATGCTTGGCATTTCTAAGCTTTCTGATACATATGCAAGTACACAGCATTTCTGATACTTCTTTATGCTAATAGATACAGTCATGAGTTTACCTTTTGTATAAGTCCATTGTTGTATAAACTTTGAAAACTGTGCCATTTCAAAGCAAACAGAACAAAGAAAGGAAAATCATATCTTCAATTCAATTGACGTATCTCTACAGAACCAGCCTTTGGGTCCTCATGCTTTATTTGAGGTTTATTTTTCAAGCACTTATAAAATCTCATGTGTGGCCAGCAAAATATGAACTGAAGATGGAGTGGAGGCTGGTGTGTGGAGAAAGTTCTTACAACCTTTCCTTGAACTTCATAACGTCAAAAATCAGTTGAACAACTAAGAAAAACAGCATAGTCCATGACTTCAGATAATTGAACGATAATTTCTGTGAAATTATAGTAGATTAACATCACAGAAGTGAGCCAATTCAGTTGTTTGAAGTCCTTTGTTTCTCAAATGTCCATGTCTTATATGGATTTCTACTGGAGTAGCGTGATATACAGATGCAGTGTGGTTCAGGGGAAAGAAAATGATTATAACCTGAACCCTAGTCTATTCTACCACTCACCATGAGTGAGGCCTTGGACAAATCGCTCACCTCTGTAAAATGTTATACAACCTAACATATTCACGGGTCTGACTTCTATTTATTTAAGTCCTTATTTGCTTTGCTTACTAGCTGAAAAATAGGAATTATTCCTGTTACTGTTGTAAAATGTGTTTTAATCTTAGGATCTAGCCTTTTTAAAATAACCTGGAAAATGATGAAAGTTATCCAGTTGGTACTGTTGTGATCTTAGAGTTAACCTCTCAAAATGCCTCCTAACATTTGGCCATAGTAGTAATATGTGACCTAGAAGCCTACTTATTTCTCCCCAAACAAGAAATTAAAGATGAGCTGCCTTCTTAAGAGTCTTTCAACTTTGCAACACTTTGAGATTTTAGGAAGATTTTCATCAGGATGGCAAAAGATAAAACAAGTATAGGCAACAAGTTTTGCTTAGTCATTTATGTTTCAGTTAAGTGTAATTCCAATTCCATCCTTGGGCTGAATTATCCATCTCATGTTAGCTTCCTCTATGCTGTCCTCCCCATCCACCCAGCATTGTAAATATCTGAAATGTGGCCTTTCTGTTTTAGTTCTGAACTCTAGACAAAACTGAGTCTTCAGAAGTATTGTCTGGATATGTCTGAGTTCAGAGGTGGACTTGATCACCTACACTGAGAAAGCAGGATTTCCAGGAGGGCAAGCCTTCTTCTAAAGTAAGATTTGATAAAGCAGCTTCATTTCTGTCCTAACAAGCCACGAGCCCACCCAGACTCAAGGAGAGGGAAAATGGACTTCTCTTCTCAATGAGTGGAGCAATATTTTTTATCTGCCACAATTTCCTTGTCCAGACACATTACTCTCCAATGAACTTTTATGCATAAAGGGACATTTCTAAAAACCAAAATGGATTCTAAGAGTGACATAGAGCATTAGATCTAAGACACAGAGTCATTAGGACAGCTCACTTAGGAAGTTCTTTTTGGAGTTGTATACCCAAATGTCAGCACCGTGCCATTGCCCTATTTTGGAATCCATTTCCCTTGCTACTTAGCTTAAAAAATACTCACTCTAGATTAAGATAAGCTATTTCATTAGGCATTGTGGGCAGTTGGTTAGGGAGAGATGATTCTTTCTAAAACAGTTAATATTTATATTTGTATCAAAAAGTATTACTGAATGCTAGAAATAATCTCCCAGGGGCTGCTAGTAGTGCTTTACCTACTTTAATATATAACTACTACGTATTTTTATTTTAAATCCGGTATCTTTCAACTAACAGCAAATGGAAGCTAATCTGCTGCTATTAAGCACACATTGCCTGTGATGTTCAGGGTTTACAGACAGTACCAGCAGGTTCCAAAACAACAACAACTTGAGCAAAACTGTTCGATCTGCTTAGCTCTACGGCTTACACAAACTCACGTTGTCAGCTTTGGAATCAAGCCATTGACTGAGGCAACTGTTATATGAAGAGCCCCTGTGGATGGAAGCTTCTC
Organism: Callithrix jacchus; assembly: GCF_049354715.1. Taxonomy (NCBI): domain Eukaryota; kingdom Metazoa; phylum Chordata; class Mammalia; order Primates; family Cebidae; genus Callithrix; species Callithrix jacchus. The sequence continues at coordinate 14,730,718 of NC_133517.1, forward strand.
AAGTTGTGTGCCGTGAATAGGTGACAGCAGGGCACAGAGAGGCAGCACGTGGCAGGCCAGTTGGGCACTGGAACTCTTAGAGCCCCAACTCAACTTCCAGCCTCAAGCAGGATCTTCTAGTTGCTCCGAGGGCCTAAAATAGAATTGTTGTCTGTGTTGTGCTTTCTTATCACGATGGAGAAAAAATTAACATGCACTCACCTAGTAAAGGTTACCATCACCAAAGTTCTTAATAACCGGGTTGAAAGATCTTCTGACCTAATATCTAGGCCAATTTATCGAAGAATACATTTGTTTTCTAATAAGAGCAAGGTTTCTGAACATTGATCTCACCCTCAGTGATTTATTGTATTAAAATACATGCAACAAAAATTCACCATTTAAATCATTTTTAAATAGACATTTCAGTGGCGTTAAGTATATTCACAGTGTTGTACAACCATCACCGCCATCTATCTCCAGAACATTTTCATTTTGCAAAACTGAAACTTTGTACTCATTAAACAAAACTCTTCATTCCTCCCTCCCCTGACTCGTCATTCCACCTTCTTTCTGTGGAAAGAAGAATTTGACTCCTGTAAGTGAAATCACCCAGACTATGTCTTTTTGTAACTGGCTTATTTCACTTAGCAAAATGTCCTCAAGTTTCGCTCTTATTGTAGCATGTGACAGAATTTCTTTCTTTTCTAAGGCTGAATAATATTCCTTTGTATGTATATACCACATTCTGTTTAGCCTGTCTTTGTTTTGGAGCAAGATCCAGATACCTAGATGTCACTGCAGTATGATCCTTTGTTTTTTAAACTATCCTTCTTAAGTAAATCCGTCTTCTTATACATCAGCCACCATACTTCATTTTTGCCTTGGAAATGTGTAATGGATGTTATATGATGAAAATGGGACAAACATTATTCAAACTCTAAAACAGGCTAAAGCATTTGAGTGCCTGTGACATTGAATGAAATGTCCTTTCTGGCTGGGTTCATTAAAGAATTGTATTAATGAAGACTCTTGTTTGCTAGTGATTTACTATGTATCTTACAGGATTTAAAGAGAATCTGAGGAGCAGGAAGGAAAGTATTCATTGAGGATGTAAAAACAAGTGGAAGCAGGAAATCAAATACCATTAAGATCTCCACTTACAATATCTACTTCTATCTGTCTCTACACACAGGCCTTCTCTCTCTGCACACTGGCCTTTTCCATGGCCAGCAAATATAATGACTTCAGAATCTAACTGAGCCTTAACAACTGTCAAAGTGTGGATATTTAATAGCCTTTGAGAAGGGGATCCTCCCCAAAACCCACTCCGGATGTGACTGTGAGAATGAGTACCTACTGCCCAGAGGATAGATCCAGGGACCCCAGGGAAGGACAGACAATGCATTCTCTATTGAGAGAAGGATCAGGGTCTGCTTAAGGACACACATACACACACACACTCTCACACTCACAATGCCACAGCAGTGCCTGCCCTGTGAGATTCTGACTTTGCTACAGAGCAGTGATCGTCGTATTCCTTTTACGAATGGGGGGTTTTTTTGTTTTTGTTTTTGTCTTTTATTTATTGTTTTTGAATTGACAAATGAAAAATTGCATATACTTGTGGTGTACAATGTGATACATGTTTTGATATATCTATACATTGTGGAATAATTAAATCAAGCTGATTAACATATCCATCACTTTCACATCCTTATAATTTTTGTAATGAGAACATTTAAAATCCACTCTCTCAGGAATTTTCAAGCATAGAGTGCATTATTATTAACTATAGTCACCATGCTGTACAACAGATCTCCAGACTGTATTTCTTCCTCCTATTTAATTAAAACTTTTTACCCCTTAACCAGCATTTCCCCATATCCACCCATACTCCCAGCCCCTGGTAACCACTGTTCTGCTCTCTGCTTCTGTGATTTTGACTTCTTAAGATTTCACATGTGATTGAGGTCATGCAATATTTGACTTTTTTATGCCTGGCTTATTTCCCTAAGCATAATGTTCTCCTGGTTTATCCACATTGTTGTAAATAAAAGGATTTATTTCTATCTTAACACTGAATAGTATTCCATCGTGTATACATATCATATGTTATTTATCCATTAAAAAACACTAAGGTTGCCTGGATGTTTTGGCAACTATGAATACTGCTTCAGTAAACATGAGAGTGCAGATATCTTTTCAATATATTGTCTTCATTTCCTCTGGATATATACTTAGAAGTGGGATTGCTGGATCATACAATAGTTCTATTTTTCATTTTTTGAGGAATGTTTATACTATTTTTCTATAATGACCATATTAATTTACATTGCCACCAACAATGTACAAGGGTTCTCTTTTCTTCATACACTCAACAACCTTTGCCATCTTTTGTCTTTTGATAATAGCCATCTTAGCAGGTATGAGATAATATTGCTCAATATGGCTTTGATTTGCATTTCCCTGATGACAGGTGATGTTGAGAACCTTTTCATATACCTGTTGGCCTTTCATATGTCTTCTTTGGGAAATGTCTATTCGGGTCCTTTGCCTGTTTTGTAATTGTGTTATATGTTTTCTTGCTAGTAAGTTACTTGAGTTCCTGATATATTTTGTATATTAACCCCTTATCATATTAATGGTTGGCAAATTTTTTCTCCCATTCCATAGATTACCTCTTCTTTTGTTATGCAGAAGCTTTTGGGGTCACATTCAAAACAGTATTTGCCAAAACCAAAGTCAAGAAGTTTTTTCAGGCTGGGTGCGGTGGCTCACGCCTGTAATCCCAGCACTTTGGGAGGCCGAGGCAGGTGGATCATGAGGTCAAGAGATCGAGACCATCCTGGTCAACATGGTGAAAACCCGTCTCTACTAAAAAATACAAAAACTTAGCTGGGCGTGGTGGCGTGTGCCTGTAGTCCCAGCTACTCAGGAGGCAGAGGGAGGAGAATTGCCTGAACCCAGGAAGCAGAGGTTGCGGTGAGCCGAGATCGTGCCATTGCACTCCAGCCTGGGTAACAAGAGCGAAACTCCGTCTCAAAAAAATAAATAAATAAATAAAAGTTTTTTCCCTATTTTTTTTATAATTTTATAATTTTCGTTCTTACATTTAGTCTTTAATCCATTTTGAGTTGATTTTTGTATATGGAGTGAGATAAGGGTTCAATTTTATTTTTCTGCTCTTGAATATCCAGCTTTCCCAGCACCATTTACTGAAGAGACTGTCCTTTCTCCTGTCGTGTGATCTTGGCACCTTTGTCAAAGATCAGTTGGCTGTAGATGTGTGGACTTACTTCTGGGCTCTCTACTCTGTTCCATTGCTCTATATGTCTGTGTTTGTGCCAGTACTATATTGTTTTGGTTACTACAGCTTTATAGTAGATTTTAAAATTAAGTCATGTGATTCCTCCAGTTTTGTTCTTTTTGCTTAAGACTTCTTTGGCTATTTGGAGTCTCCTGTGGCTTTATACTAATTTAAGATTGTTTTTATATTTCTATGAAAAATGTCATTGGAATTTTGATAAGGACCCTGCTGAATTTGTAGATGGCTTTGAATAGTACGGCCATTTTTACAATATTATTTTTTTCAGTTCATAAACATGAGGCATTTTTCATTTATTTGTATCTTCTTCAATGTTTTTCATCAATGTTTTATAATTTTCAATGTACAGACCTTTCATCTGTTCAGCTAAATGTATTTCTATCCAATTTTTATGCTTGTAAATGGGATTGTATTCTTGGTTTCTTCTTTAGATGTTCACTGTTGGGCAAGTGGGAGTTTTTATTGCAGTTATCTGAGCCTTGTACTCTACGTTCTTAGCTGAAACACAACACATCAAACCACTTTGTGGCCTCATTTTCTATAGGGTCTCCAAGCACACCTGTTTTTATTTGACTCCCTTGTTCTGGTCTCCAGTCCTTCCCTCTACTCACCTCTGCTCAAAGAGGGCTTAGGAAGGGAACAAAATCAATGTTCCTCCCTTTCTCCTCTTAGCCATTTTGTCAAGCCTATCTGGTATACCTCAGATCTTTCTTTCCTCAGAAAGAATTCCGTCACCATCTTCACCACAATCAGTGGCTAATGAGTTGAGATGTAGGTTTTAATTTCCCAATGTCATTAACATGTTAGTGTTGGTCTTTAGTGGTCTGCCCCACTGAGACTCCAGATGTATCAAAATAATATTACGTCCTCAGTGATGACTCTGACTTTGAAAGAAAAATCTTCCCATCCCCAAACCAACTGTTACTAACTAACATCTACCTTTGCTTCATGTGAACACCACCAGTAGGTCTTTGGGTCTTCGCATTGGTGCCTACGGGGAGAGGGGTGTGGTGGGTCAGTGCTAGTCAATTTGTGATCCATTATTACTATTACTCCACTCCTCACTCGATTATTACTATTATTATTTGAGATGGAATCTCATTCTGTGGCCCAGGCTGGAGTGCAGTGGTGCAATCTTGGCTCACTGCAGCCTCAAACTCCCAGCCCATTTTCCCACCTCAGCCTCCCAAGTAGCTGGGACTTCAGGCATGCACCACTATGCCTAGCTAATTTTTTGTATTTTTGGTAGAGAGAGGGTTTCACCATGTTGGCCAGGCTGGTCTCAACTCAAATTCCTGAGCTCAGTCCATCCACCTCGGCCTCCTCAAGTGCTGGCATTACAGCTATGAACCACCATGTCCAGCCCGCTCTATTATTTTATAGACAACAGTCTGCTCATCGAAAAGAAATACACACACACACAGACACACGCACACACACCAGTTATTCAGTTTGAGATTTCTAAGTTCTTTATTCTTAAACATTAGCATTCTGGTATAGAGCATGGGATTTCAAGTCAGATGTCCGGGGTTCAAATGACTGGTCACAAATTATTGATCTTCTATAAGTCTCAGTTTTCTCGTCTGTAAAAAGAACTAATAATGTTCATACTTCCTGTGGTGATTGTGAGGCTTGAATGGACACTCATGAAAGCCCTCGGTACAGTGTCTAACACGTAATAAACCTGCAATAAATGTGATATTATTACTATTAGTATCTTTCAGTTCAAAACATCGGGTGGAATGAGACACCTGAAATTTCTATCTGATTTAATAAATCAAAAGGTCTGATCCATGGAAATCTCAACGGAATTCCTATGTTACTTCCTATCACTAGGCTTTATTAATTACAATAGCTTCTAGGTGATTGATGTATCCACTGTCCTGAACACATGGGTTAGAGGACAGAGTAGAAACTTATGAACTCTGTAAACTTCTCATGCTGCACAACGTGCAGAAAATACTACTTTGGGAGATGTATCCCTGTGCCTTCTGTGATGATCCTCTATAAGAAGTCGGCAGTTTGCCTCTGAATTCTCTTGTTTTTACACTTCCCAGCTGGACAAGCAGATGATCAGAGTGCTTTCCCAGTTCTCTTTCCTGGCAGCTGCATGGTCGTCAGGTGTGTTAGGGAGGCAGAGCTGTCCCCTGAAATCAATACTGAGTTGCAGGGATATGTTTACTTTGACTTTAGTCCTATTGGAATTCTGTGACCTTGGGCTAAAATAGGCAGTTCTCAAATGTATTATTTCTGAAGGGCAAAGTTAAGAGATTTAGCCTTGGGAATAGGAATGGGGACATCAGAAATAGGACAGAGCTGCTGCTCTTCAGGTGCTTGAAAGACTTCTCAAGGTGAGACTTTAGTTCACACGGCGCCTTTTCGCCATGCTCCATGCCATGACAGGGGAACTCGGGCCACACTCTGTCTGGGCAGCCGTTTATAGTTCTGCTATTGCTGATGTTAAGCCATTTTATTTACCTTTCAGTACCACATCTCTCTGGATAATGCAATTAACAAACATAATGCCCACTGTGTAAACGACTACAGAAAGTTCTTACTTTTATCCCAGTAACATTCTGAAGCCCAGAGCATTAAGCAATCCCTTATAACAACGGAAACCTGTGGAAGGCTTACTCGGCGCCATCCAGCAGGTCAAAGCACTTGTTTACTCCTCAAAGCAACCCTCCGAGGTCAGTGCATTAGGTTCTGAGAACCGAAAGGTGAGGAAACCAGGGCACAGAGAGATGAAGACCTTGAGGCTAGGAAGTGGAGGAGCAGAGCAGTAAATGCAGCCTCCTGGTGCAGAACCAGGAGCCCAGCAGCCTCTCAGATGGTCCTCAGTGACCCCAGACTTCTGCTGTTCTCGCCCTTGTGTGGAAACGGATACAACAAAAAACGGTGGGATATCATGTCTGAGCTGAGGTTAGACTCATGTGTGAGTCTACATGAATGAGTCCAGAAGCAGACTCCTCAGGCCCCATCTGGCCTGCAGATGATTGCAGCTTCAGGAAAGAGACTGAACCTCGGGCACCCAGCTGAGCAGGTCTGGGTTGCTGCCCACAGAAGCCATGAGATAAAGCTTGTTGTTGTAAGCCACTACATTTTGGGGAAATTTGTGATACAGCAACATCACAACCCCTGAAACGTGCTGCCAGGTTTTTTGTTGTTGTTGTTGTTTATTTGTTTAAAGCAATATAAGATTTCACAATCAGAAGTCACATTTTTATGTTGCTTGTTAGTTATATGTTTAAAAGGCCTAGAGTTAGCGAGGGCACTTACCCTGCACCTGTGTTGGCTACTGACTCCACTCAAGTTCCTCATTCATGTTCAAGCAGGATTATTTACGTATCAACTCCATGATGATTGAAATATTTTTTTTTTGAAATTTATCAAGACTTTCTGAAATTCTAAACTTATTCACTGCTTACCCTTATTGATTTTTCTCTCTCAGAGAATTCCTCTGGGCATGCATACCTTACTGGAGTTCTGTGAACAACTTCTGTTTAGTGAAGAGTGACGGTGCCTCATAGTAGAGGCTCTCTGAGCTTGCATAGTGTGGAAGGATCACCCGTGGGTAAGCACCCCAGCCTGCCTGCCCCATCTGGTCCCTACAGTGCTTTTAAAATTTCATTTTGCTTTCCTTTATCTTTTCTTTCTTCTTCAGTGTGTGTGTGTGTGTGTGTGTGTGTGTGTGTGTGTGTCCATTTTCAGTCTTCTCCGCACCTGACGCAAATTAACATACTCTGGCCAGACATTTTTTTCCCAGATTCCAATGAAATTATCAAATTGTTTTAGGGTAGGTTCAATCGTTTTTCAACATTTATCAACATAGCTTAAAAATGCTGAGGGACAATAGTATAATCTTGTTTATTTGATAGAAAATTTGATCAGAAGAAACTCTTTAAGGTATTCCTCAGTCAGAATACAGGCCGAGGAGGTATTTAATCTGGGAGTCATCACTCTTTTTTCCTGAAGTCTTTGTCCCATAATCATGGAGAGTTCCATAGAATGCACCCTTGAGGGTTTGCCATTTACAATTGTGACCATTGTGGAAGGTCCCCCAGTGCTTGTGACATTTAGGAATTTGTGGTTTCACCAACTGAGGTTTGTGTACACGAGTGAGGCCCTCACCTAGCAGGTAGACACCTGACCATCAACCCCAACATCAGCATCTTAACAGAACTCTGTTTATATGGAACATAAGCAGAATATATGCAAGATATGGCAGGCATACATTGTGGGGACATTGCACATTACAGCAGTGCTTATAAGGTTAGGAGGTCTGAGAAATACATCTCTAAGAGCAAAGGGGCTACTGAATCTTTTGTCGTTTTTGTTCTCTTGTTTCTTCTCAAATTCTTTTGGCCTGCCTCACTTTTGGTTTGCCATCTAGAGTTGGAATTTTTGTTGTTGTTATTTGAAAATGTCTTTCCCTGCTCTTATTTTGTGTAAATGCAAAGTTTTACTTATAGTTGTGTGTGTGTGTGTGTGTGTGTGTGTGTGTCTGTGTACCATGCCATGCCATATATGGACAAGACTTCAGTTTTCTGCATTCTTTTTTTTTTTCTTTTGAGATGGAGTCTTGCTGTGTCACCCAGGCAACCTCCAACTCCCGGGTTCAAATGATTCTCCTGTCTCAGCCTCTCGAGTAGTTGGGACTGCAGGAGCACGCCACCACACCCAGCTAATTTTTTGTATTTTTAGTAGAAAAGGGGTTTCACCATGTTGGCCAGGATGGTCTCGAACTCCTGACCTTGCGATCCACCCACCTAGGCCTCACAAAGCGCTGGGATTACAAGTGTGAGCCACCACGCCTGGCCAGTTTTATGCATTCTTACCTATCAGCCTTACTGCTACCCTTCAGTGACTTTAGATTCAAATGCTGACTTACCAAGAATGGTTGCATTATTTCACCAGAGGTAACCAAGGTGAACCCTTTGTAAGCCACTATTGACTTTAGATCATCTGCCAAAATTTCAAACACCATGAGACAGCATTGGAAGACATCCAGTGAGAGCTTTCAATTTGGAGCACTGAGCCCCAGGGTGGTTTTGCAGGATTCATGTGCCAAGCAAGTAATGTTAAGGGCCAAAGAGTTTTAATGAGTAAAAAAAAGAGTTCAAAAAAATTACCCCTTGGTGTTTTTTAACTGAGCAGTCAAATAGAAGAAGCAGCCATTGTGTCCTTGAAGCTGGGCTGGCCACCAAAGAGCAATGACTCCCCAGCCTCACTTCAGCAATAGGAAGATGTCTTTACTTTTCTAGAATAGTATCACCCGCCTGCCGCTCAATATCCCTAATATTAGTGGGGCATGCTGGCTCATCCCTGTAATTCCAGCACTTTGGGAGGCCAAGGCAGGCAGATTGCTTGAGCTCAGGGGTTTTGAGACCAGCCTGGGCAATATCTTTATTTAAAAAAAAAAAAAGAAAAATAGAAATCACCTAATATAGAATGAAGTCTTTGCATTCTGCAATTTAGAAGTAAATATCCACACCTCAGAAGATATCATAATACTTTTTTTTTTTGAGATGGAGTTTCGCTCTTGTTACCCAGACTGGAGTGCAATGGCGCAATCTTGGCTCACCGCAACCTCCGCCTCCTGGGTTCAGGCAATTCTCCTGCCTCAGCCTCCTGAGTAGCTGGGATTACAGGCACGCGCCACCATGCCCAGCTAATTTCTTGTATTTTTAGGAGAGACGGGGTTTCACCATGTTGACCAGAATGGTCTCGATCTCTTGACCTCGTGATCCACCCACCTCGGCCTCCCAAAGTGCTGGGATTACAGGCTTGAGCCACCGCACCCGGCCATCATAATACTTTTCATCCACCCTTTGGTATGTATGGAGTTGGAACTAGATCCTTCTAAAATGACTGGACTAGCGCTGAGTGCCTTGAGGGCCGGGAAAGGGTCTTCTCATTTCTATAAATCACTGCTCCCAGCACTGCAGCTGGCACAGCCTAAGCACTCAACAGCCCTCAATTCTTTCCTGCATGACAGATGGACACTGTGAGATGAGGAAGGGAGTACCAAAGACAAAACACACTTCATACTTTTGCTTTGCCTTGTTCCCAAATAAAATAATGTTGGATTAGGCCAGCGGTCCAGTGTGAGTCCTTCTGGTTGCATGAATGCTGTAGGTGCTGGGTAGTTAGAATATTGCCATCAGTTTCCTTCTAAGGGACTCACCTCCTGCAAGGAAATGGAATGTATCGAGTGAGGCTGAGATTTGTTCTGTGATCCCTACGATTCTGCATTTGCCTACTCCAGAGGAAAACAGGAGTGGGGTGGGCCCTGGATATGAATGGATATTTACGCTATGTTTCTTTTTTTTGTTAGCACATCCAACACTCCCCTTGTTATACCTTAGATCCCAGAACTTGGTTTGTATAACCTTAGACCAGTATACACCCTTTGACCAATATCTCCTTGTCCCTGTAACCTCTACCCATCCCCAGCCCCTGATAACCATGGTTCTAGCGCTGCTTCCACGAGTTTGACTTGATTCCACATATAAGAGAAATCAGGCGGTATTTGTCTTTCTGCATCTGATTCATTTCACATAGCGTGTTGTCCTCTAGGTTCATCCACATTTTCCCAAATGGTGGTGTTTCCTTGTTTGGTGGCTGAATAATAATATTCCACTGTGTGTACATACCACATTGTCTTTTTCCATGCAGCCACCCAAGGACACTTGGGTTGTTTCCATATCTTGGCTCTTGTGAATGATGCTACAGCACGGAAGTGTAGGTACCTCTTGATACCGCTTTCGTTTCCTTTGTGAATACACTCAGAAGTGGGATTGCTGGATCATATGGCAGCTCTATTTTTAATTTTTGAGGAATTCCATACTTTTTTTCATAATGGCTGTACTAATTTACCTTCCCACCAACAGCGTACAAGGGTTCATTTCACTCCACGCCCTTGTTGCCAACCTTTGTGATCTCTTATCTTTTTGATGAGAGCCATTCTAGCAGGGAGGAGGTCATGCCTCATTGTGGCTTTGATTTGCTTTTCTCTGATTATTGGAGCTATTGAGCCTCTTTTTCTATGCTTGTTGGCCATTTGTACGTCTTCCTTCAAGAAAGGGCAATTCAGTCTGTGTGGAATGACACTGGTATTTCCAGCCCTGAAGTAAAAGTGAAATGCATGAGGATGAGAATTGAGGCTCTTTAGTCACTACACACGCGCGCGCGCACGCAGACACACACACATGCGCGCGCACGCAGACACACACACACACACACACACACACACGTCAGGCTGATTCAAGAACCAGCAGAAGCCTCCAGCTCCCTCTTCCCCACCATTGCTCAGTGGGTCCTGCTCTGTTCACTTGGCACCTTAATAGTACTACAGCCTCTTTAACTTTCTTCTTGCTTTTTCCCACTCTCTCTGCATGCCATAGGCTGAATTTTATTCCCCTCAAATTTGTATGTTGAAGCCCAAATCGCCGGTACCTCAGAATATGACTGGGCCTTTAAAGGGTAATTATGATTAAATGAGGTCACAAGAGTGGGGCCCTAATCTAACAAAACCAGTGTCCTTTTTTTTGTTTGTTTGTTTTTTTTGAGACAGAGTTTCGCTCTGTCACCAGGAGCCAGGCTGGAGTACAGTGGCGCAATCTCGCTCACTGCAACCTCCACATCCCGGGTTGAAGCAATTCTCCTGCCTCAGCCTCCCGAGTATCTGGGACTACAGGTGCACGCCACCGTGCCCAACTAATTTTTGTATTTTTAGTAGAGACAGGTTTCACCATGTTGGCCAGGATGGTCTCGATCTCTTGACCTCGTGATCCACCCGCCTCAGCCTCCCAAAGTGCTGGGATTGCAGGCGTGAGCCACCGCTCCCAGCCCAGTGTCCTTATAAGAAAGGGAAGTGACGCTGGAGATGCCTGCTCAAAGAGGAAAGACGCTGTGCAGGGACAAGGAGAAGGCGACCATGTGCACACCAAGGAGAGAGGCCTCATGAGAAACTAAACCGGCCATCACCTTGATCTTAGACTCTCCAGCCTCCAGAAGCCTGAGAAGATGCATGTCGGCTGTTGAAGTCACCTGCTCAGGCGAATACACTGCTCTTTCCCACTTCCTCAAATACCTCTGTATGGGGCTGTCTGCCCCCTCCCCTCCACTTCCTGCCTTTACTGGCAAAGCTGAATGAAAGGATATGCTTTGAGGGAAAAGGATAAGCTTTGAAATAAATAAAAGGATAAGCTTTGAAGTAAAATGAGAAATAGTCTTCTGTCTCTTGTTTTCCTCAGCTACAAAATAAGGGAGTTGCATTTGTCTGTAACTTGGAGACTCTGATTCTAAATCACCTCCTCTGAAACTGCCTCCTTTGAAAATACCTAAATGACTCCTTCAGAATCTTCATATTTCATCTCTCATCCTCTTTTAAGACATCTGTTTTCAAGATAAATTAAGACTAGTTCTTAATCAAATTAAAATGTTCATATTTCAACAGTGGGTTTTCTCCCTTCTTTACTTTTGCATTGTAAAATTACTCAAAACAGAGTGACTCATGATATTATGGGTTATACAAACTTTGTTTATTGCTCTGGGAACCTATGTCACATTTATAACATAATTTCTTCATACAATTTCTGAGTCCCAAGTATTCTATTCAAGAGTGAATCTTTGAAACATACCGCTTACGCATTGGGGAACATTTAAACATGGTTGACTTGAAAGATGTCACACATCCTGACACTATTTCTTTGGAAATAAGTTTACATTACTATGAGACAAATTGCTTGGCCTAATTATAATAAAAGGAGAAATCTAACAGGTGGCCAGCATTATGGAGCCATCCTCCAGCCCCAGAAAAGTGTGCAATGAATGGATTTCTTCATTGTGTCTCAAAGCAAAGGCCTGACTGGAACCAGAGGCAGGCTTAGACCTTCAGCAGGCTGAACATTCCTGAAGCCTCCCTTAATAAAGAATAGAAGATAAATGGGAAATTCAGTAAATTAATGACCGGATTGAGGGACAAAGAAGACTCGGTCTGCTTCCCTGCTGGCCTCTGCCCTGTGCCGGTCTAGTGACTGTGCCAGTGGGGCCCACCCCTCTGTGTCTCGGAGCCCCATCTGCAACCTGCTCAGCTGACACCTTCTCCACCTCCACTTTGTTTTAGCAAACAGTAAACCTGCCTTGTCACGCAGCGTGGGCCTGAGCACTAATCAGCTGTGTTCTCAATTCTGTGTGTAACTCTTACCCAATATTTCAATAGAGTGAGAGGTCAATACAGAGAAGCAAAAAAAAAAGCCTGCTAGTAAAGTAACCAAAGTGTTTGCAACTCACTAGAGCCCAAGAAAAACAGAGACCCCCAAAGTGCCCAACACCTCTGCACAAATAACACACCTATTCCATCCCTGTCCTCAACTGCTTGAGCTCTGACTATGTTTAAGGCATCAGTTGGAAGCCTTGGTGGGCTATAGAGTTGAATAAAATACGATTGACCTCCTTGGAGAACTACCACTTTCTGGAATCACTCCAGGGAACTGATGAAGTAAAGGCACTTACAGCCAAGTTTCTGAGAAACTGCTGGCTCTGCTTGATTGTCTATGTCTGTGGCCAGAGCACTCCCAGGGACACCTGACCTCATTCCGATACCTCGCTGTGACCCTGGCACGCTGTTACCTGGAGCGCTGAGTGTTTCACCGAGATGATGTCCCTGTGTTCCTTCATCTACCCCCAACCATCTTCTCACCAACACACTCCAAGAAAAACTGTGAGGAAAAGTATTTTCCTGTACATATTTTCCTGCATGCATATATTTTTGTGTTTGAAAATAACAATTTCTGTTTCCAGTGGAGTTTGAGTTTCACATTTTTTTCTTGCCAGAAAATCAAAAGAAAAAAAGGATCCATTTAGATATCTTGTTTTTGATAGTAGGAAAGAAGATAACACCGCATCACCTCCCTCCTGCTCCCTCCACGGCCATTCCTTGCTCTTCTCCAAATAATTATGGGAGCCAGAGATAAAACCCCAAATTGAAAACTTGAAAGGAAATTAAATATGAAAGCCTTAAGTGAAATTACTTTCAAACCATCTTTCTGAGTAAAGGCAAATGTGGCAAAATATTAGGAGGAATCTAGGTGAAACTGATGGGTATTCACTGTGTTCTCTAACTGTCTTTCATGGATTGAAATTCTGCAAAATAGCAAATGAGAAGCTGATCAGCCCTTCTCCTGTAATCCCTCACTTCTCTCATAAATTCTCTCAAACAAGTTGTTCTAAAACTGTCACGATAAATTGCTCCAGAATTGTTAAGTGTTGAATGTATATTCTAATTAACTTTGCCACTGATGGCTGGATAACTTTCAATGAGAAATGGTTCTTCAAAATGGAGTTGAGGATACCAAAGACTGTGAGTGCACAGATTTTTCAATAAAAGTGGGGAGTTAAGTTTATGAATATTTTTATTTTTTACTTTTTATTTATTTATTTTTTGAGACAAGGTCTTGCTTTGTCACCCAGGCTGGGGTTCAGTGGCCCGATCTTGGCTCATTGCAACCTCCACCTCCCAGGTTCAAGCGATTCTGGTGCCTTAGCCTCCTGAGTAGCTGAGATCACAGGCATGTGCCACGACACCTCGCTAATATTTCTATTTTTAGTAGAAATGAGGTTTCACCATGTTGGCCAGGCTGGTCTCGAATCCTGACCTCAGGTGATCCACACGCTTTGCCCTCCCAAAGTGCTCGGATTACAAGTGTAAGCCATCACTCCTGGTCAGTATTTTTATTCTTAATTCAGTAATTTTATTTGTTCATTGTTTTTTCATATGTAGCTTTACAGATGAAGAAATGGACTTTGTGGAGTCTATGAAACCTATGCCAGCATTTGGAAGGGAGATCCTTAACGTATGTGTTCGTTCAGTGGATACAGCATTTCATGGGCAGAGAGGGCATGCCTTAGAACTTGCTGAGCAACCCTTTAAACAAAAATCGCCTATCCTTTACCAAATGTCAGTTTCTAACTAAAATGAGAGCCGAGACTAGAGGACGTTAAGTAGCCTGTGAATAGTCTGTGTAGCATCAGTGCTGCTGTCTTGACTTCCCTTTGTAGGCCTGAGCCTCTGGTGATGTCAACCGAAGTGGTGGGGAGATGATGCTGGTGAGAAGCTGTATTCCATTATCTACTTATAAGACCAAGGCTGAAGCCTTAAGCCCTTTGCCTCAAAAATGTATAACACTGAGCCTAAGAGAAACAACAAGAGATTACACAATTAACTCCAAGGTGTTGGTGAGATGAAGAGACACCATCCTACGTGAAGGTGAGCACAGTGTATTTGATTATGCTGTGGCTCTTCACGGGCTCTCAGCTAGAGTCAGTCTCCTTCCTGACCTTCCTAGGCCTGGCAGCTACAGTGTCCCACACTCTGACCAACTGATCCTTCCAGACAGTGAGGATTTAGAAACAGAGTGACATGGATTTTGTTTACTGTGGCATATCTTTTCAATGACCTGAGTCAAGATGGTCTGTCACCTGGTCTTGCCACACAAGGAAGAGTGCTGGCTCTGAGTTGGAACAACCTGTACCCCAATCTACCCAGCTCTCACACCTGTCAGCCTTGTGACCTTGAGCCAGTGACCTAACCTTTCTGGAGTTCTGCCTTTCTCTTTTGTGACATAGAGGTAATAGTAGTACAAATCTCAAAGGACTCTTGAGGCTCTGAAGGGATTATGCACGGCACGTGGAGCAGTGACCTGGCCCTGGCATATGGGAATCTGAATGGATTTAACCATGAATACCTCGCGTCCCAGGTTTGTTTGATCTTACAATAGGTTATTATAATGTCTTTAAGTTAGATGCTTTTTCAAAAATAAAAATCTCTTTCCTAAATGGAATGGTTTCATCTCCAATAACAGTCTAGCTTAATGTTGTCTAAGAGAAAATTATATCCATGGCATTTTAAATGCATTCTCCTGACATGCTTTATTCAAAAAAGGCAAAATACTTCATATACTAATGCATTTATACATTTTTTAAATTAATAAAATTATAGTACAAAATGGCCTTTGGAATTGCTCTACGACAGGGATTGGCAAACATTTTCTGTAAAGAACTAGATTTTAAATATATCAGGCTCTGTGGCCACATGCTCCCTGTTGCAACTGCTCAGCTCCACAGTGGCATCGCAACAGCAGGCATAGACAAGAGTGCAGACAGTGGGCATGCTGTGTCCCAGCAAAACTTGACTGATGGGCGTGGAAGTCTGAATTTCATATACTTTTCACATATCATAAAAGATTCTTACTTTTTTTATACTTTTTCTAATCATTAAAATATGTAAAAACCATTCTCAACATTCAGGCTGCACAAAAACAGAGGCAGGGACCCTTTGGTCCGTGGGCTATCAGTTGCCAACCCTTGCTACCCAAGAATAAAGACATGGAAAGATGAGGGATGCATTCAAAAAGTCATAAAATCCATACAGAAATGACATTAGAAATTTAGTTTATAACCATTCACTATAAAGTAGATTTTTACTAATCTTGAACCACATCTAAATGACTTTAATTTTCTTAATACAAAAAATAACCTGCTTAAGGGATAAATCTGTGGTAATATTAAAGAGCAAGATGAAAAGTTTTAATACGTTTTATGTAGTATGAGGAGGGAGATTTTTGAGTAAGTTATTACTTTGAATATTTTTGGAATATTGGAAAATAATAGTATTTTGAATAAATTATGAATAAAATTGTTGTAGTTTGGCTTATCAGTGGACAAATGTTTTAAACGCTCTGAATAATTCAAAATTAAAAACACATAGATTTGGCCAGGCTTGGTGGCTCTTGCCTGTCATCCCAGCACTTTGGGAGGCTGAGGCAGACAGATCACCTGAGGTAAGGAGTTCAAGACCAGCCTGGCCAACATGGTGAAACCTCGTCTCTACTAAGAATATAAAAATTAGCTGAGCGTGGTGACATGTGCCTGTAGTCCCAGCTCAGGAGGCTGAAGCAAGATAATTGCTTGAACGCCGGAGGTGGTAAATGCAGTGAGCTGAGATTGCACCACTGCACTCCAGCCTGGGCAACAGAGTGAGACCCTATCTAAAAATAAATAAATAAATACACATAGATTCATACTTTATTTCTGAAAAACGAATCATTTCAAAATTATCAAATTTCAGAATATTTTCTTCATATTTGTAATATAAGCAAAAAGTTAAATATAATTTACATATAAATACTACACAGAAATATCAATTGACATATATATAGCTGATAATTCGTACTTAAAATATTTAATCAAGGCATTGTTGTACACAGCATTTAAACACTCAGCTTGCCTTAGCTTTTCTTCATCTGCAAGTCATTTAGCAATAAAAACCACTTAATGATTTTTATTAAAAACATAATGTCAAGCTGCACTTAACAAACTCCACACGTTTCATAACCAAAGCTTTCAAATGGTTATTTCCATCTAGTTTTAACTTGAAAACATATCACATGAAAGATACATATTTTCAGTGATAATGTGTATTTATTAATGACAGAAAAACTGCCTTTCTTAATCTCTGAAAAAACTCTCCTCATTAATATGAAATAAAAAAATAGAGAAGATAGTTAAAACCTGAAATAGAGTTTTCAGCAACAATAAGTTAAAACATAATGGAAAATATTAAAATCACCTTTAGTGTTTTGGGTAAATCAAGATTATCATTTTTAAAGCCCTAAATTTTGGATATAGAAAAAGTAGAAAAAAATTCCTTTTTATCAAAAAACATAAATACTCATTTGAAATATCCTTTATGATATATGATCATACCCAATAAAACCCCACCATTTAGTCAAAAAATAATGTAGTTTCACTAAAACGTGAATTTGAACATTTTCCATAATTTTTGGGCAGTTTTATAAAAGTAAAGCAGTTTCCTTAGGAAAAAAAGTCTGCCAATTAGAATACATTTTGTTAGAGACAGGGTCTCACTAAGCTGTCCAGGCTGATTTTGAACTCCTAGGCTCAAGCCATCCTCATTCTTTGGCCTGACAAGTAGCTAAGACTACAGGTGCCTGCTACCACACCTGGATGGAATGTGTATCTTCATTTTGAAAAAAACAATAAAGGTGTTTTCCTCTGAAAATAGTAAAATTCAATCTCTGGCTATATGAACATTCATGGACTTATACAAATGAAAACAAATTCTTGTGCTCCTAGAAACTAGTTCTTTTGACTAGCACAGTCTGTGATAGCATCTGGAAACTGTCAGCAAAATGTTAAGATTCACAAGCAAGCACTGGTGAACAGCATTGGACCTGGCGAATCATTTCTACCACCACTAAATGCATTTGTCCAAAGGGACTGTGTAGCGACGATGTCTTGCAGTCCTGTAATATCACCTAGTGTCTTCTTATTTCAGCCATGTATTCACAAATGCTTGAATTTATATTTAAACTCAATGTCATTCAATGGCGGCAAAATGCCCAGGCCTGCCCGGGACTGGTCCAAAGGCGGACATTTAGCTTGGCCCTCTACAAGTTCCAGTTCAAAATAAGAAAGCATCAGAATCAAAAACTGCTTGATTTCGTGGATAGCGAACAATCTTCCAGGACATATTGTAGCTCCTGACCCAAAGGGCATGTAGTGACACTTTAACTTGAGTCCATTACGATAGAAGGTAGTCTTTGTCTTCCCGTTTTCATCAAGATACCGATCATATTTAAAAGACTGCAATAAAAATACAAAGAAAACAAGTCTTTAAGTTAGTTTTAAAGAAATTTATCTCCTTCTCAACCTGGAAGCTCCAGAGAGTAATTTTCTGTTTAAATCTACTCCATTAGTAATTTAGCTTATACTCCACATTGAATCAGACAGTAAAAAGGAACAGAAGCTTTACGAGCTCAGGAAGTCTTCGGATACCTCCTATCCAGCTTGAACAATTAGTTCCTTAGGCAAAGCTACAGAGAGAAGAGTTCCCAGAAGAAACTAGAAGAATCGATATATTAGCCTCTAATTTCCTGCATTTGGGAGAAGGAGCTGCTTAAAAAAATAAAAAAGTGGCAGATTTATTATCATGACTGCAAATATAATCTAGCAAAGACTATATGATGGCAAATATCAGGACTAAAAATAAAAATACAGGCCATTATCTAAATTTTTCAAAATACATGAATATTTAACACAATTAAGGGGACAATCCCTATGACTACAATAATCAAATCAATTCTACCATTGTAAATTTCCTCTTTATTTAGATCTAGGTAACTATCACCTGGATATTGAACTTCAATGAACAGGCACTTACCGAAGGGTCTGGGTAGATTTCTGGATCTAAGTGCATTAACTGTGGATAAAGAGCGATGATGTCATCTTTTCGGATGTTGTAGGAACCGTCCTCAAGGAGCAAAGTGAAATCCTCCTTAGCTGTCCGGATGTTGAGGGAGGCACTGGAAAGCCTCAGCGACTCCTTGATTATACTATCTAAATATTTAGAAGAGAAGAGAAGAACAAATCAAGTATTTGAGGGTCACATAATATAGAGCCTGAAACACAGACAGCCTGGCAACCTATAACACAAAGGCTATGGGATGCTGATAAGATACAAATTTCCCAAACTTTCTTTCTCTGGCCATTACACTTTTATCAATGATTCAACTGTGTCTGATTTTTTTTTTGTTGTTTTGTTTTTGCTTTTATCCAGGGTCTCATTCTACCGCCCAGGCTGCAGTGCAGTGGCATGATCCTGACTCACCGCAGCCTCAGCCTCCCAGGCTCAAGTGATCCACCCTCCACAGGCCCCCGAGTAGCTGCCACCATAGGCATTTGCCACCACGCCCAGATAATTTTTTTTATTTATTGTTCGTAGAGACAGGGTTTTGCTACGTTGCTGAAGCTGCTCTTGAACTTCTAGGCTTAAGCGATACACCCACCTCAGCCTCCAAGTGCTTTGATTACAGGCATGAGCCACTCACCACACCTGGCCTGAATGTATTTTTAAATCTGATCATCTGAGTTAATAATAATTGTTGGATTAGAGATAATTGCGGTAATAATTGGGAAACAAACTGCCATCATTTTATAGAAAAGTAATCATCTACTAAAATTGGAAAAATCAGTAACCATCTTATGTAAATTATTCAGTTTACTGAGGACTTCTGAGATTTAATATACAGCTAGCACTGATATATACTTTCTTTTTTTAGACGTTTAATGTAGCTTCAGTTCAACATTTACAAAAACCTATTTTTATCCATATACCATTTGATGTGTGGCAACCCCTGCAGCCCGGTAAAGGCAAAAGGGACAAAAAGAATCAACTGAAAATGGCTGAAATATAGAGAGCTCATGAAACGTCCAGCCTAGCCTTTTAGCCTTATCCCTCGACTGTCGTATTTTAGGGTGGTCATTACATGATTGTGTATAAAATCCCAGAATGTTAGCACTTTGTTTTACAGATGAGAAAAGTAAGGCCCCCAAAAGAGAAGCGACATGTCCAAAGTCTCCCTAGTCAGACCCAACATGGAATCTAAGCTTCTTGTCTCCTTAAAGAAAATATCCAAAAAAAGGAAACTTTCTTACTATAAACATATCATGTTGTCAAGGTGTGGTGGTTCGTGTCTGTAATCCCAGCACTTTAGGAGAACCCATAACAGCCCATAAAACCCATCTCTACTAAAAATACAAAGATTAGCCGGGGGTGATGGCGTGCACCTGTAATCCCAGCTACTTGGGAAGCGGAGGAGGAGAATGACTTGAACCCAGGAGGCAGAGGTTGCAGTGAGCCAAGCTCACCCCATTGCACTCCAGCCTAGGCCACAGAAAGAGACTTTGTCTCAAAAAAAATAGATAAATAAAAATTAAAATATCATATTGTTACATTACTAGAAAATATAGAAAAGCAGAACAAAGAAAAATCAAAGAACCTTCAATTCCATCACTCAATCCATGCAGGTAATTGTGGTTTCTTAGTGGTTCTTCTCCCTCCTTTATTTTATGAAACTGACTAATATGCTTCCATTAACCGTCAGATTAGTGGTAAGAGGAATATGAGAAACAGTGTGTGGCAGTGCAGGGTGGTGGTTGAGAGAACAGCATCAAGAGTCCCACATAATAATGCATTTGATTCTACCCTGGCTGTAGCTTAACCCCTAGGTGTCAGTTTCCTCACTTGATACAAATAAATAGTAACAGTCCCAAATCACAGGATTGTTGTGAGTGAGGATTAACCAAGAAAACTCATATGAAATACTTAGCTTAATGCCTAGAATTCAGTAGGTATGGAATTTATGTTGGTCATTAGTGTTAGTTGTAGGACATAGAAAATGAAATGCAACATAACAAGTGCACCCACCTAGTACTGGCAGGTCATTCATTTGCGTTTGACTCAAACAAATGGGATTGCCTTCCAAGCTGACTTTTTGACCAGCATTCTCTAGTGTTCTTTTCACTTCTTCAGTAGCTGCTTTCATTGCTTCCGGGTTCCTATTAAAAGTTAAGAGAAAAGATGGACAGAAAATAAGCTTTTTCCATATTCTGAGATCTGCAAACTATTGGCCTTTCCCCCTCCTGTTAACTAGATGATGAAGGTATCAGTGGGGGAGGGAAAGGGATATTCCTGATTGCTTTTACTCCATTTGCAATTGTGTTTCTGTCCTGGGATATCAGTAAGAACTGCTGCCCTAAAAGGGCCTTGCTACATAAAAGTTAAACTTTGGTCAGGGCTTTTATAAATAAGTGTTTCTAATACTCGGTCAAGAGATCGAGACCATCCTGGTCAACATGGTGAGACCCCAGTCTCTACTAAAAATACAAAGAATTAGCTGAGCACGGTGGCGCGTGCCTGTAATCCCAGCTACTCAGGAGGCTGAGGCAGGTGAATCGCCTGAACCCAGGAGGCGGAGGTTGCAGTGAGCCGAGATTGCGCCGTTGCACTCCAGACTGGGTAACAAGAGCGAGACTCCGTCTCAAAAAAAAATACAGTACATTGAGTCTCAAATGTTTGACTGATAAGTATTTGCAAGACTATCATAAAATATGGCTACATTTTCCTTTATGATTTTAAATTGATGTTGTATACCTACTATAATTATGTGAATTTATTCTGGATGTGCTTTCTCAAGTAATAACTTTGGAAGATAGTTAACATTTGTGACAAATTAGTAATAAGTTCTTGTATCCGAAATTAAGTTTTAAAATATTTTATAAGACCTAAAGTCATCAGCCATCAATAGAAATTTGGCATTCCCAATCCTATGGAGTAGCAATTTTGTGTCTACATGATACTAAATATCCAATTTAATTAGAATAATTCAATAGACCATTCTAATTTCAAATTCCCAAAAGACTAACACTTTGGAGAGAAATCATGTTATGTAAAATATATCTTATTACAATTTTTTCTGTTACATACAGTTTTAAAAGGCAAAACCTAGCTAAGTCTCTTATCAATAATAATACAGTATGATTGATTCATAGCTCTTATAGTTGGTCAGATAAATAGAAAGACAGCAATTCCTAATTGAGTGAAAACATAAACTGTGAATGAACTAATAAAGACGGCATAGTTACTGCCCTGATTTTTGTCCATAAATCAGTAATCACTTAAACACATTTTTATGATTATGAAAACTGCATTTATGGACTTAAGTCAGCGTCGTGAGGAACAGCATGGAGTTAAGAGCAAGTGTGCTGGGCCGAGTGGCCTGAATTGACCCAACACCAGTACCTACAAGCTCTGTGGCTTGGGATGACATTTTCTCTGGGACTGTCTGTTTCTGTAAGACACTTTTATCAGTCATAGCTGTCTACGTTTTTGTGAGGACTGAATGAACTCATATATGTAAACACTAACACGCATTAGTGTTACGTTCTTGATTGATGGCATGAGAAAGCACTATGAGGCTTTTTATCTTTAAGTTAAAATGGTTTAATTTCTACTTTCTTCTAAAATAAAAAAAGAAACGGATAGGGTGTTAGTCACCTAATCATGTGAAATAAACTCCAGAAAGTCGCTGGAATGGTGTTTGCTTGCGATGCCCAGAGGATCACGAGGTGTGTCTTGGCCTTCTCCAGGTCATTGAAGGTGGACAACGTGTCATTCAGAAACATGCGCAGGCTGACCAGTTCTGAGACATTTCCCCTCTTTTTGAGGTTCTCGTGCCTCAAGCTCTCTGCCAGTTTTTCACGGGCATTGTGTGCAGTCCTAAACATGTGAATGGGGAGTCCTGCTACCAGAGCTGGAAAGACTTTGTCGAATTGCTTGAAGTTGTCAAGGTTGTTTAGAATATGTGCTCTCTGTGTGTCCTGACTTGTGAGATCTCTGCCAAAGAGAGTTAAATAGCCAGCTTCAAACATCACTCGGTAGCAGAAAGAATACATCCCTTCTGTCACCCAGGCAGAGGTCTTTGAGTTAGAAAAGACTGGAGGTCTCATGATACGTTGGAGGTTTTCCATCATGCTTTCTGTGAGGGAATTCAAGGCATTGCCCTGCAGGGTTTTGATGAAAGTGTTGTTTATGTTTTCAGTGGTATTTCCATCCCTCGGGTCAATGCTTCCATGCCCAAATGCCTGACACCAAATAAAACGTGTAGAAAAAAAAGAAATTAAACCTGACCTAGTCAGAGTAAATGACTGAAAAATGGATTAGAGACTTTCATAGTTCTTTACTTGTTGAAAATGGGAAATTTCCCTTGTGCAATTTCATAGCAAGTTACAAATAAATGGCCAAATTGTACCTTTCCTTTAAAGCCAAGTTCAGTGGAACTCCCCTGGATCACCCAAGTCATCTATTTCTTATTTCTTACGCTACTGCCCTTATTTACACATATTCCACATAAACTAATTGATAATGTTTTAAAATCATTGGTTATCATTTATATTATTTGTAGATTTCTTTTTCTTTTAGAGATGGAGTCTCACATTGTTGCCCAGGCATTGTGCGTGGCACAGTGATAGCTCACTGCAGCTCAAACTCCTGGGCTCAAGCAATCCTCCTGCCTCAGCCTCTCAAGTAGCTGGGACTACAGGTGTTCCATTGTGCTTGGCTGTAGATGTATTTTAACCAAACTTTAGGTTACTTACTCATAAAGACCAAAACTAATATTTATTTGCAGAAAGTAAGTAGTTGTTAGTTTTTTTCCTCAGTAACAGAGTTTCTTTTATTACATCTAAATGATGTTAAAATATCTTGCTATTCCTTAACAAAATGAAACACTGTGTGGTACGAGTGTGGTAAGACGATTGCTGAATGTTAGGTTTCCATCACTTGCACTCTTGGTGTTGCATAGACATTGCTGATGTGATGAGTTTTTATCTTTCTTACTCATACAGTGCCACGTGTTTCAGTAAAGCATTTAATGTTTATTTCACCCTCATTAGTTGGTTAACATGACAAATCTATACCTATTTTGACTTTCTAAATGATTATTACTAAGAAGCTATGTCTAATTTAATTTCTTTATGTTTCTAAGAATCTCCACACAAAGATAACTCTCTTCACCACTTTTATCTTTAAATCTAAGTACATCAAAATTTCTAAATAGAACCGCACGTAAAAAGGTAGAAGACAAACAGAATGGTATATTAATGTAAAACTGCTTACCTTTGCAGAAGTAGCAAAGTGAAATTTTTTCCAATCAAAATATTTTCCATGGCACAACACCTTATGGTATGACAAGGGATTTGTGATGAAGTGGACGTATTTTCCCATTAGTTTGCAGGTAAAAACATGACCATGTTTCCTTTGATTTGCCCTGAGGAACTCAAGAGGATTAGCACCAAATTGCAGAGCACAGCCCAGGTATGGAATCAACCCATTCTCCAGAGGCGGTTCACCCGTTTGCCTGTCAGACACATATGATAGACATGGATGATTACGTATTTGGCTTTTTACTTACATCAGGTATTAAAATTTGTCTCACTGACTTCAAACTTCAAAACCCTATAGTTTATTGATATTTGTTGTGTTAGATGGACCCTGCTCTTTCACTATGATAATAGGTTATATTAACCTAGTAACATGATATGTTGCTGAAAAGGATTGCTAAATCCATCCATTCATACCCTGTCCATATATACATTCATCCACATATACAGTCAGCAAAGTGACTATGTGCTCATCACTTTTCTCAATGACATGGGTGAAAGGATTTACATGGCCAACAAGATTCTTGCTGTGAGTGTGGAAACAAAATTACATTCTAGTGTTTATATTTTTGCTAAGCATACTTTGCCTAAATATCTCAAAATGTTTTTTTAATTATTTTCTTTAAAGACATAGAACACTGAATAGGAGAGGACTGCAGAACTGAAGTTTTCAAAATCTTCATAGTTTAAAGATATTACTGTTCTGTAGGGAGAGTTCAGAGAAGAATCTCGTGAGAAATTAGCTTATTATAAAATGAAATTGAGTAAGATAAACACGGACAGAATCATCTAGTGTAATTAAGTGCTCTTTTAAAATGTTTTTATTAGAAAATATAAACTTATTTTCCAACATAAACTTCTGTACCTCTTGATAGAAGAATACAGTATGGTCTGGGTGCGGTGGCTCAAGCCTGTAATCCCAGCACTTTGGGAGGCCGAGGCGGGTGGATCACGAGGTCAAGAGATTGAGACCATCCTGGTCAACATGGTGAAACCCCGTCTTTACTAAAAATACAAAAAATTAGCTGGGCATGGTGGCACGTGCCTGTAATCCCAGCTACTCAGGAGGCTGAGGCAGGAGAATTGCCTGAACCCAGGAGGCGGAGGTTGCGGTGAGCCGAGATCACGCCATTGCACTCCAGCCTGGATAACAAGAGCGAAACTCCGTCACAAAAAAAAAAAAAAAGAAAGAAAGAAAAAGAAAAATACGGTATAAAGTAATTATTTTTCTTCTTTTAGTTTGAAGATAAGTAGTTTAATTAAAAATAAAAACTATCAGGCCTGAATTAAAATACCTTAAAGGACAAACTTGCAATAGGTAGACAACACATAGCAATCTACAAAGCTGACATATGCTTGGGGTGATCTTCTCTTTTTGAGGTTAACATAGCAGAGAATATCTACATGCCCTCCCCACAATTACTCCTGGAGCCAATTAGAAGTTAAATAAATGCCGGGCACGGTGGCTCACGCCTGTAATCCCAGCACTTTGGAAATCCAAGGCGGGCAGATCATGAGGTCAAGAGATCAAGACCATCCTGGCCAATATGGTGAAACCCCATCTCTACTAAAAATACAAAAATTAGCTAGGTGTGGTGGTGCATGCCTGTAGTCCCAGCTACTCGGGAGGCTGAGGCAGGAGAATTGCTTGAATCTGGGAGGCGGAAGTTGCAGTGAGCCGAGATCATGCCACTGCACTCCAGCCTGGCGCCTGGTGACAGAGCAAGACTCTGTCTCAAAAAAAAAAAAAAAAAAAAAAAAAAAGAAGTTAAATAAACTGTGGTTCTGGATCTGACTGGTATTTGTATTTCTTGCATTCTTGAACCAATTGTAAATAAGTGAAATTGATGTCACATACACTTAGCAAAGTTTCCCAATTCACCATAGTTGATTAACATTGATTTAAAAACAGTAATAGAATGATCAACTCAGGCTCTATGCTCCTGTCCAGGCTTAGGCTGAGTCTATATGATGCACAAGAATGAGCTTAAAAGAGAACATTTATTTAGTGAGAGTATCCACAAAGTCATGTGATAGAAAGTAATCCTTTCCATTGCAGATTCCCACTTGCTACTTCTATCCTTACTAACTGGGCTTCCTCTTTAGATACACATATAAATGTACATAGAGACCTTATAAAATTTCTGTCAGTTATGTTTAACAGCAGTGTACATTTACATATTACCACCTCTATATGCTGATACTACCAAGGGAAGCTGTCATCATAGATTTTGTTAGATATAGTAAAAAAGATCTCTTAAAATTCAAATTAAATTTTTCATTTAAAAAATAAGGAAGATAATGCTAATACGTGTTAAGTATAGAAAACCAAATTTACTGTGTAATAATGAAGGTTTAAAAAAAACAAATGTATGAATGAAAGAGCAATTTAAATATAAAACATTTCTTACCTTCTCCTTATTCCAAGAATAAGCCATAGACAACAGCATGCTGCTATAGCAATCCCCCAAATCAAAGATATGGTCACCATTTTGCAAATCTAGGCCAAAATCTCTGAGGAAGAAAATCCCTGATTAGAAAGGAAGAAGGTCACTGAACAGAGACTCAAGCTAGGCTTTTTATATACATAGTACCCAGACCCATTAACTTGAGCTTGGTTGACCAAAGCAAACAATTAGCCATTTGTTCATTCTACTAGAAAAAAAAATGGTAGTAACTGGCCTTGAACTAAGTCCACAGGTATCAGAAGTGGTTCCAAAGCAATCAGAGAGCTGCAATACTTGATAAGTTGAAGGTCTCTCAAATATATGTTGACTTAACATTCGGACCTGGGGACAACAGCTAATATTACAAGTTTGGTATGTGTAAAAAAGAACAAATAAGCCTGTTCAAGATAGGCATAGCTAATAAGTATATAAAATATAATAATTTAAAGAAAAAGAAGCATGAGTTATTAAGCTTATAATTTGGTCTCGTTAACTTTAAAGAAGAATTAATTTAAATGCTTTGTCAGAGAGATGGTGATCAAGTTCAGAGGAAAGAGAACTGGTAAAGACATTTCTGTTGCTTCATGTTTCAGTGCTTTTATAAAGTCATAGATATTTTACTACATATAGTAACATGTTACTTACCTAAAGTGCTTTTATAAAGTCATAGATATTTTACTACATATAGTAACATGTTACTTACCTAACATCCTCAAGAGAATATTCTACATAAGTACATCCTTTAGATAAATATAGCTTATGGAAGCATCAAAATTGTATCTATCATTTTTGTAATTAAAATATGGTTATTAATTTTTCTAGTTGTTAAAATAATACATTTCATTTTAAGTAAGCTAAGACTAACTAAAACGTATCTTGGTGGAAAGTGAACATCTGTTAATAATTTCCCCACCACGCTACTCCACTACTCGGAAGTAACCACTATTAGCTGTGTGGCATATATTCTTCCAAACTTTATTTCTGTGTACCCAAAAATATTAGTTGAGCATTTAGTACATGACAAGAACTTTTCAAAAGTATTCTAGTTACAGGCATTAACAAGATAGGCAGGTTTCCCAATCTAATGGAAGCTAGTCCAGTGAAGAAAGAAATAATAAAATACATGTTATAAAAAAACAAACAGGTTATAGAATGCTATGGGGGGATGAGGACAACTTCAGATATGATGATCAGAGAAATGTTACCCGAAGATGTGACATTTCAGATTTGAAAAACAAGGCACTACTCGTGAATATCAGAAGGAAAGATATTCCAGAAAGAGGAAGCAACAAATGCAATGTCCTGAGTCAAGGATCAACTTGGTGAGTCTAAGAACCGGAAAGAAGGGAGTGTCCTACTGACGCAGAGTGAATGTGAACTCACAGAGTTAAGACAAAGGACAAGAGGGTGGGCAAGAGTACTGCGTGTGTGTGTGTCTGTGTGTGTGTGTGTGTGTGTATCTATACATATATATGTATAGATATATATACACACAGTATCCTCTCTATATATTTATATATATAAATATGTATAAATAATTATTTTGAATATGTGTTTAATCTTCCATTGGATAAATGTACTATAGTTTATTTAACTGATTTCCTATTGATGGACATGAGAGTTGTTTCCAGTTTTGGCTATAGACTCCATAGATTTATTTCATGGTGTTTTGTTTTTCTGTGGTTTTTTTTTTTTTTTTGCCTTTTTAAATAGAGATCGTACATCTTTTTGTGTATTTATCATTATAATTATTAACATCAATCATTGTAGGCAGTACATACATTTTTCTTAGAATCTAGGTTTTTGGGGGCCTTCATGCATATTATTGACACAGGTGGATTTTTTAAAAATTAATATATCTTTTAAAAATACAGCTTATAAATAAGCTGACCTCATACACAACCAGTCACAGCAGGGCATCCCAGTCAGATAAATTGCCAATCTAATACACAAACAATTCAGCCCTTTAGAGCCCCTTCTCAGACAAAGGAAGAACAAACACAAATGGAAGGGAGGTCAGACATGGTAGTGTGACGTGGTTTGGCTGTGTCCCTGGCCAAATCTCATCTTGAATTCTCTCATGTTGTGGGAGGAACCTGGTAGGAGGTGATTGAATCATGGGTGCAGGTCTTTCCTGTGCTGTTGTCATGACAGTGAATAATTCTCATGAGATCTGATGGTTTTAAAAAGAGGAGTTTCCCTGCACAAGCTCTTCTTTTGTCTGCTGCCATGTGAGATGTGCCTTTCGCCTTTCACTGTGATTGTGAGGCCTCCCAGCCACGTAGAACTGTAAGTCCAATAAACCTCTTTCTTTGGTAAATTGCCCAGTTTCAGGTATGTCTTTATCAGCAGCATGAAAGAAATGCATTCACAACCTTCCTCACCCCATCTCAGAATGCCAGGAACTCCTTTCAAATGTAGCCTTGTCAGTGTTTATCTAGATTTTCTTTATCCTAATCTTTTTACTCCTGCACTTACAACTCCTCTTTCATACAACAAAAGCACAGGAAACACACACACCCAGAAAAGCAGAGCCTTAAATATTCATATTTATTTATTTTTCTTATTATATCTGGTTTATATTTTCCCTTCTCAGGATGTCACTTCTTGCTGCTGTCATGTGTCCATAGATGGTACCTATCACAGCTCACATATGCTGCTTCTAATCCAATGGCGGAAATTCAGATAGTTTTGTTACGGTTGTCAAAACTATTAATAGACAATAAGGAAATACTGAAAAATTTTCTGATGAGTGCATGGATTTTGTCACATCTTGATGTGTTTTTAGCACAGTGCCTGGTACATCAATTATTGAATGAATGACAGCTCAATGGCATGTCCTTTGACTGTTTTTCTCTTCTCTATGTTTCAGCTGGTAAAGTTTTATCTATTCTCTTTATCTGTGTCTCTCTGTCTCACCATCTTTCTTTCTGTGTGTCTGTCCAGTTTCTCTGTCTCTCTGTGTGTCTCTCTTTCTCTCTCTGTCTCTGTCTCACACACACACACACACACACACACACACACACACACACACACACATCTACTACGTGCCTGGCTCTGAGTCAGCAGTGGAGACAGTGTCAACAGGAAAGCCCTGAGCCCTGAGCCCTGAGCCCTGACCCTGTGGAGTTTCTCCACATCAGGAGAAAGAGTAAGTGCTCTGACAAGGGACAGGGCTATAGTTGCCAGAAAACCTGGCATATAAACTGAGTTTATCTAAATTCTAATCCCGCCATAGCCTGTCAATCTCCTGTGTGTTTATATGGAGTAGTAAAGAGGGCCACACTTCCTAAAGTGTGGAAAAAATACTCGCTCGGGGCCTCAGAAAGCATAAAGCCTGAATCAGATATCTCAACCCCATGAATGGAAATATACAAAACATGGACACTTGAACCAGAGGAGTAGAATGTAGAAAGAACAATTAAAGCTATGAGCTTATGTAAACTCACTTATGGTATTAGGTATAGTTTCTATTAAATTTCTATGCAATGAACATAGAACACACACATCACTCTGATTGCTTTAAATAAAATGAACTGTGAACATGGTCAAAAAATTGAGTCAAACCAGTTGCTTTTCTGAATTCACAAGTTAAACCACCTCTCTATAGTGGAACACAGATTATCACAATTAAGACAGCACTTTGCATTTTCCAAGAACATTACAGAGCTGTCCTGAATCAAGACTGTATATGAGGTTTCTAAGTCAGAGCAGGTTAGTGGGAGTTTGTTGTGGAATGGGCTGGTGAAGTCTTGTGATTAATTTGGGGCTTTCATAATAAATACATTTGAGCCACATTTTCATGAAGCCATAGGAAAAATAAAACCAGTTATGGCAAATACAAATATAGATTTGAATCTTAAATAAATGGTTTTCAGGTTGTAAATGCCTAGCAGGACTAGAGAATAAGAAGGTGTTGACAAATTCTAAGAGAATCATCCTAATTTTTTACATCCATTTTGAAGTTTTCACTTTTTAAAAGCTTCTCATGTGTATTTTTCTACTTTAATGAAATAACTAACTTGGGCAGGACAGGTTAAAGATGGCCATGTTAAAGATGAGGAAATACAGACAGGAAGGTTTAGTGGGAAATGTTACACGGCTTGAATTAGTTTAAATAGTCAATGAAGAGAATGCTGCAATTAAATCTAGATTTGCATTTTGATCATTAAGTATTTACCTTTGAACAAGATGCCTTTCCTCTCCAAGTCTTTGCGTTCTTATCTGTAAAATGAGAATGATTATAGTGCATGACTCGTAGATATTGAGATGAAATAAGACAATGTGTATAAGACAGCCTAATGCTTGGCACAATCTATGCTCAAAATATTTGCTGCGGTTAAAAAACAAAATCCAGGATTCAAGCCCAGATTGTTCTGAATTGAAGTGCGATGGTCCAACACTTGACAGCACAGCGTCTCACAAGAAGGACAGGGGAGTCGAAGGCCTCCTGACTACAGGTTTAGGAAATGGTAAACATACCACCAACTGGGTGTGAAAAAATCACGTTTTTCATTCATTCCTTCACGTGAACTTAATATGTACTTTGCACAGGGCACCTTTTAGGTTCTGGAGATAAAGAGATTGAGACAGGCAAAGTCTCTGCCCTCTAGGGAACATAGCTAACCAACAGGAGAACAAGCATATTTATTTGATTTCTGACCAAAAAAAAAAAAGCACCATTTTTTTACTATCAGAAAAGGACTGACCAGTGCATCAATATTCAGTGCCAAGATCTTCGGAAACTTGCTTCATTTAATCTGCAGGGTAGTACCATGAAGCAGGCAGTGTTGCCTGAAGGTACGGGTGGCTGACTACAGCGAAACTCTGGTTCCAAGCCCAGGGCAGCTCCTACTATGCCTGCTGTAGCGCAGGAAGAACTCAATTCACCCAAGTTAAAGGCGGAATCAAAGACTAAGTGGTTCCTTTACTTTTGTGATAAGGTCTCATCCCAATCAGACTTCTGAAGCTTAGTCCAAGAAGCCCAACTCATTCAATGGACTCATTGGGACCAACTAACCTTACCAGTTCAGGTAGACAGACAGAGAGAGAGAGGGAGGGGAGGGGAGGGGAGGGGAGGGGAGGGGAGGGGAGGGGAGGGGAGGGGAGGGGAGGGGAGGGGAGGGGAGGGGAGGGGAGGGGAGGGGAGGGGAGGGGAGGGGAGGGGAGGGGAGGGGAGGGGAGGGAGGAGAGGAGAGAGAGGAGGAGGAGAGGAGAGAGAGAGAAGGAGAGGAGAGGAGAGAGAGGAGGAGGAGAGGAGAGAGAGAGAGAGAAGGAGAGGAGAGGAGAGAGAGAGAGGAGGAGAGGAGAGAGAGAGAGAGAGAGGAGGAGAGGAGAGGAGAGAGAGAGAGGAGGAGGAGAGGAGAGGAGAGAGAGAGAGAGAGAAGGAGAGGAGAGGAGAGAGAGAGAGAGGAGGAGAGGAGAGGAGAGAGAGAGAGAGAGAGAGGAGGAGAGGAGAGGAGAGAGAGAGAGAGAGAGAGTCAGAGGGAGGGAGAGAAAGAGAAGAGTTTTTTCCTGAATGTGAGCAATCCTGGCTCATTTTTTTTTTTGAGACGGAGTTTCGATCTTGTTATCCAGGCTGGAGTGCAATGGCGCGATCTCGGCTCACCGCAACCTCCGCCTCCTGGGTTCAGGCAATTCTCCTGTCTCAGCCTCCTGAGTAGCTGGGATTACAGGCACGCGCCACGATGCCCAGCTAATTTTTTGTATTTTTGGTAGAGACGGGGTTTCACCATGTTGACCAGGATGGTCTCGATCTCTTGACCTCGTAATCCACCCACCTCGGCCTCCCAAAGTGCTGGGATTACAGGCTTGAGCCACCGCACCCGGCCAATCCTGGCTCATTTTATCTCTCCAATCTCATGAAACTATTTCCAAACGGACATACTAAAGGAAACCAAATCTTGAGCCATAGAAGAAGCCATCTTGTCTTCTCAGGCCAGCGCAGGGCAGTTCATTAGCTGGGGTACAACTTTCACTTTCCTGACTTTCCCTAGCTCCTAGGAGGAAGGCCGAGGTTCCTGAGAGATGAAGCACAGAGAGAACAGAACAAACCTCTGTGTATTAATGGCTCTGGAGTTGTTCCTGAACTGGGTCATTGCTAAAGTACTATTTTCCCCTGCAGATAAAGGGATGAGAAAGAAGAAGAATTTTCCCTATAGGCTAACAGAACAGAAGGTGGTGAAGAACCATGAAGAATGTTAACACCTTGACCACTCACTCGTTCGTCTGTTCTGTTGTAAAAGCCAAGTTAAGTTCTGTTGTCTTCTTTCCGGTATTTTAAGAAAATGCTAAAACGTGATGAACGTATCACCAAAATGTGTGGCAGAGCATGTACTGTGGGGCCAGGGTCTTCACATACATCGTCTCATTTAACCCTTACAATACTGCGATGAGAAAACAGGAGCTCAGCGTTTTCGCAGCTTCCCAAAACTCAATTCACGGGAGTTGCAGATTTAGGATCCAAACCCAGGGCTCTGGGACTCTGCAGCTCACGTGCATGCCCTTTATATTTTAGAGTTTTTCTCCCAGAGCTCCAGGGCTCCCTGTTAGAGTGGGGGAGAAGACCAAAAGAGAGGCTCTGCCCACTGCCCTCTTCTGCTTCATGAAAGGGGACCCTATGTTTCAAGGAAGGGCTCCATAACTAAAACAAAACAACATGAAAATAGCACAAGCTCTTTGAAAATCACTGTGGAATGCCAGTTACCCCACAAACCCCATGCTGTCAGATATTAGCAATGATTTATTTACTTTTTATTCATTTTTCTTTAGATAAAGTTTAAATACCATGATATTTGCCCCTTTAAAGAGTACAATTCAAAATTTCTAACATATTTAAAGACCATCACCCCTGTCCAATTCTGGAACACTTTCATTATCACCAAAAGAAATTCTGTATCCATTTGCAGTCACTCTCCACCCTCCGTCCCTGGCAACCACCAATATACTCTCTGTTTCTATAGATTTGCCAGTGCTAGACATTTCATATAAATGATCTAACACTATTATATCTATATGCAAATATGTGTATATTTGCATCTGACTTCTTCCATTTAGCATAATATTCTCAAGGCTCATCTACATTGTAGCATTTATCA
This sequence comes from Callithrix jacchus, assembly GCF_049354715.1. Lineage (NCBI taxonomy): Eukaryota > Metazoa > Chordata > Mammalia > Primates > Cebidae > Callithrix > Callithrix jacchus. The sequence continues at coordinate 14,764,155 of NC_133517.1, forward strand.
GTATTTCCTTATATGGCTGAATAATATTTCACGATATGGATACAGGACATTTTATTTACTAATCAGTTAATGGATATTTGGGTTGTTTTCACTTTTTACTTACTATAAATAGTGCTGCTGTGAACATTTACAGACAGGTTTTTGTGTGAAAGTATGTTTTAAATTTTCTGAGTATGTAGTTAAGGGTGTACTTGCCTGTCTTATGGTAACTATATTTAACTTTTTGAGGAACTGCCAAACTGGTTTCCAGAATTACTGCACCATTTTACTTTCCCATGAGCAAGGAAAGAGGGTTCAAATTTCCTCATATGGTTTGTCAACACTTATTACTGTCTGTTTTTTAAGTTATAGCCATCCTAGTGGGTGGTAAGTGGTATCTCATTGTGGTTTTGATTTACTTTTCCCTAATAACTAATGATGTTAAAAATCTTTTCATGTGTTTATCGCCCATTTGCAAATCCTCTTTAGAGAAGTGTCTATTCAAGTCCTTTCCTTATTTTGCTAATCTGGGTTTCTGTCTCTTTCATTGCTGAGTTGTAAGTTTATTCCAGGCAATTAGATCCTTATCAGATAAAATTTTTAAATATTTTCTCCCATTCTGTGGGTCATCTTTGCACTTTCTTGATACCGACCTTGATGCACAAAAGTTTTTGTTTTATTTGTTTATTTACTGATGGAGACGGAGTCTCGCTCTGTCACACAGGCTGGAATGTAGTGGTGTGATTTCAGCTCACTGCAACCTCCATCTCCCGGTTCAATTGATTCTCCTGCCGCAGCCTCCTAAATAGCTGGGATTATAGGCATACACCACCACACCTGGCTGATTTTTGTATTTTTACTAGAGACAGGGTTTCATCATGTTGCTCAGGCTGGTCTCAAACTCCTAAGACCTCAGAGGAAACACCCACCTCAGCCTCCCAAAATGCTGGGATTACAAGAGCGAGCCACCATGCCCAGCCTTTTTATTCTTATTTTTTGAGATAGAGTCTTGCTTTGTTGCCCAGACTGGAGTTTATTGGTGCAACCTTGGCTCACTGCAACCTCTGCCTCCTGGGTTCAAGAGATTCTCCTGTCTCAGCCTCCTGAGTAACTGGGACTGTAGGTGGCAGCCACCACATCTGGCTAATTTTTGTATTTTTAGTAGAGATGAGGTTTTATCATGTTGGCCAGGCTGGTCTTGAACTCCTGACCTCAAGTGATCCACCCGCCTTGGCCTCCCAAAGTGTTGGGATTACAGGTGTGAGCCACCGTGCCTGGCCACAAAAGTTTTAACATTGATGAAGTGCAATTTATCTATTTTTTCTTGGCTGCTCAGACTTTTGGTGTCATATCTAAGAAACATTGTCTAATGCAAGGTCATGAAGATGTATGCTTGTGTTTTCTTCCAAAGGTTTCAGTTCATTGATTCATTTTGTGTTAATTTTCGCATACGGGATGAGGTAGTAGTTCAACTTCATCTTTTGCATGTAGATATCCAGTTGTCCCAGCACTGTGGAAACCTATTCTTTTCCCCATGGAAATCTCTTAACTTTCTCATTGAAAATCAGTTGATAAATGCATGTGTTTGTTTCTGGAATCTCAATTCTATTTGATTGATCTATATGTCTGTCCTTATGCCAACAACACAAAGTTTTGATTACTATAAGCTTGTCGTAACTTTCAAAGTCAGAAAATGTAAGTTGTCCCAATGTGGTTTTGTTTTTTTTTTTAAGATGGAGTCTCATTCTGTCACCCAGCCTGGAGTACAGTAGTGTAATCTCTCCTCACTGCCACCTTTTGGGTTCAAGCGATTCTCCTGCCTCAGCCTCCTGAATGGCTGGAATTACACTTGCACACCACCACACCCAGCTAATTTTTGTATTTTTAGTAGAGACCAGGTTTCACAATGTTGGTCAGGCTGGTCTCGAACTCCTGACCTCATGATCCACCCGCCTTGACCTCCCAAAGTGCTGTGATTATAGGTATGAGCCACCGCCCACCGCGCCCAGCATAATATGTTCTTTATCAAGACTGTTCTGAATATTCTGTGGATACTTTACATTTCCATGTGGATTTCAAGATCAGTTTGTCAGTCTCTGTAAAACTGGAAACTGGAGTTTTGATAGGGATTGCTGTTAATCTCTAGTTCGATTTGGAAAGAGTATTCCATCCTAACAATACTGTCTTCTGATCCATAAACATGGGTGCCTTTCTATTTATTTAGGTCTACCGTAAGTTATTCTAATGTTTTGTAGTTTTCAGTGTACAGCTATTGTATTTCTTTTGTTAAATTTATTCCTAAGTATCTTATTTTTATTTATGCTATTGTACAAGGAATTGTTTTTCTTAACTATTTACAGATTTTTTACTGCTACTGTATAGAAACAAACTGGTTTTTGGATGTTGATTTTACATCCTACAACTTTGCTGAACTTGTTTATTAGCTCTATAAGCTTTTATTGTGGATTCCTTTGGATTTTTGATATGTAAAATTAGGTATTCTGAAAATAGTGATGATTTTATTTTCCTTGTATTTCTTTTTCTTGCTTGACTGCCTTAGATATAACTTCCAATACAATGTTGAATAGAAGTGGCAGAGCACTTGTCTTATTCCTGATCTTAGAGGAAAAGCTTTCAGTCTTTTACCATTAAGTATATTAGCTGTGGGTTTTTCACAGATTTCCTTCAATCACGTTGAGGTAATTCTCTTCTTTTTCTAGTTTACTTAGTGTTTTTATCATGAAAGGGTGTTGATTTTTTGTCAAATGCTTGTTCTGCATCTATGGAGATAATAAAGTAGGTTTTTTCCTTATTGTTTTAACATTGTGTATTTCATTGTTTGAATTTATTTATTTTTTATTTTTTTAGAGATGGAGTCTCACTTTGTTGCCCAGGATCGAGTGCAGTGGCATGATCTTGGCTCACTGCAGCCTCCACCTCCAGGTTCAAGTGATTCTTCTCCCTCAGTTTCCCAAGTAACTGGGACTACAGGTGCGTGCCACCAGGCCAGGCTAATTTTTGCAGTTTTAGTAGAGACAGGGTTTCACCATATTCTCCAGGCTGGTCTCAAACTCCTGACCTGGTGATCTGACTGCCTCAGCCTCCCAAAATGCTGGGATTACAGGCTTGAGCCACCTCGCCTGGCCTGTTTGATTTTTTTGTATGTTAAAGTATCCTTGCATTTTGGGGTAAATCTCATTTGGTCGTGTGTATGATGCTTTCATATGTTGCCAGAGTTGGTTTGCTAGCAGTTTGTCTAAGATTTTTGCATTACACTCACAGAGGATATTGGTCGGTAGTTCATTTTACTTAATATCTTTGTCTCATATGAATATCAGATAATAATGGATGGATAGAATGAGCTGATAAGTAGTTCCTTCTCTTCTAATTTTTGGATGAATTTACAAAGGATTAGTGTTCTCTCTTCTTTAAATGTTTGGTTGAATTGACCAGTGAAGCTATCTAGTTCTGGAGTTGTCTTCATAGAATTTTTTTCAATTCTATTTTAATTTTTTGGTTGTAAATCTATTTAGTTTTTTTAAATTTCTTTTTGAGTTAATTTTGATAGCTTGTATCTTTCTGAAATGTGTTTAATCTATCTAGGATATCTGATCTGCTTGCATATAATTGTTTTTAGCATTTCCTTATAATTCTTTTTATTTAAGTAAGGTTAGCAGTAATAATATACTCTCTTTTATTCTTAATTTTTATAATTTGAGTCCCTCTCCCCCTTTCTTTTTCAGGTTAGTTAAAGGTGTGTCAATGTTGTGTTGATATTTTTAAGTAATTAGCTTTTGGTTTTGTTGATATGTCTATTAATCTTCTATATTATTTCTTTTATTTCTTCTCTGATTTTTATTCATTCTGTCTTGCTGCTTGCCTTGAGTTATCTCACTCCTGCTTTTCTAGGTTCTCCAGGTGAAAGGCTAGGTTATTAATTTGAGATCTTTCTTCTATTTTAATGCAGGCATTTCAGTTATAAGTTTCCCTGCAAGCACTGCTTTTGTGGCATCTTGGAAGTTTAGATTTGTTGCATTTTTATTTTATTTTATGTATCTCGAAAGTATTTTCTAATTTTCTTTGTGATTTTTTTCTCTTTATTCATTTGTTATTTAGGGGTTAAGTTTTTTAATTTCCACATATTTATAAATTTCCCAGTTTTTTATTAAATTCTTTTTAATTTTATTTTATTATTATTATTTTTTTGAGACAAAGTCTCCCTCTGTTGGCCATGCTGGTGTGATCTCAGTTCACTGCAACCTCCACCTCCTGGGTTCAAGTGTTTCTTGTGCCTCAGCCTCCTTAGTAGCTGGGATTACAGACATGCATTACCACACCCAGCTAATTTTTGTATTTTTACTAAAGGCTTGGTTTTGCCATGTTGTCCAATCTGGTCTTGAACTGTTCTCATGTGATCCTCCCACCTCAGCCTCCCAAACTGCTGGGATTACAGGCATGAGCCACTGCACCTGGCCTGTTCTATCCATTATTAAAAGTGAGATACTGACGTATCCAATTATCATTATTGAATTGCTTATTTCACCCTGAAATTCTGTCACTTTTGCTTCACATACTTTGGGAATCGGTTGTGAGGTACATATATGTTTATAATTGTTATAACTTCTTGATGGATTTGCTTTGATCATTATAGAATGTCCTTTCTTTGTCTCTAGCAAGTTTTTGTCTTACATTTACTTGCCTTTTTCTCTATTATATGCATTTCTGGAAAATATTAAATATGTTACAATCAAAGCACAAATCAGAAGTAATATGAAAATAAGGTAAATATTTATTGTTCTAGAGTTCGTTCATTTTGTTCATTTCCTAAGGTACAAATGTTTGTGCTAGAAATTTGTTTCATGCTTAAAGAGACTAAGGTGCATATCGCCCTCTAGTGGAAAACCATGTACATTGACACATCCTCTGTAGTTAAGCATGAGGAGGCAACCATAACCCTTAGTGATAGAATCACGAAATAAAATCCTAGAAAGTTCTATATAAACCCAGTTCACACAACCAGATCCCAGCAGTCTCTCATGACAAATTTGAAAGCCAACAAAACCTGGGCTTGGGAAAGATTCTCTTTGGCTGTTGTAAGCCACAGTGACTCTGGTACAAAACAAGATGGCAACACCATTAAGGGACAAGATCCTGGAAAGCTCAGACCTAGAGATACCAGAACTAGTCTACAGGAGTTTTCCTATTTCCATAGCGTGTGGAGGAATATGACAAACCCAGCAGTGGGTCAGATTGCCAGTGACGGCTGCTACTTGACTCCTACTGAACATAAGATTCTTTTGCCAGACTACGCTACTGGACCATAGATAATACTTTTTTCTCCTCTGGCTGCCTTCGAGGTTTTTCCTTTGACTTTGCTTCTCATTGGTTTTACAGTGATATTTTAGGGTTTTTTTCTTTTGAAATGTTGGTTTATTTTCCTTTGTTGATTTTGGATAATTCTTGTCCACCATCTCTTCTTTTACCTCTCTCTCTCACTCTCTTCTTCTGGAGCTCCAATTACACGCATGTTAGACAGTTGTTATTATCCCACAGCTCTCTCTCTCTCTTTTCTGTTTGTGTTTAAGTTTAATTCCGATTTACTTACTTTCAAGTCTGGTGATTCTTCTGTAGTTTCCAGTTTGCTAGTAAGTTTATTGAATGAATTCTTCACCTCTGAACCCATGTTTTTTATTTCTAGCATTTCCACTTAACTTGTTTTTTTAGTTTCTGCATTTCTAATAAAATTCTTCATTTGTTAATGCCAACTGTTCACCTATTCTACTAGATCCTTTAACACAGAGGTTCTCAGCCCCCAGGCTGCTGATTGTTACCAGTCTGTGGCCTTTTAGGAAACACAGCAGGGGTGAATGGTGGGTGAGGGAGCATAACTGCCTGAGCTCCACGTCCTATCAGATCAGCAGAGTCATTAGATTCTCACGGGAGTAGGAACCATATTGTAAACTGTGCCTGTAAGGGATCTAGGCTGTGTGCTCCTTATGAGAATGTGACTAATGCCTGATGATCTGAGGTGAAAAGGTTTCATCTCCAAACCATCCCTCATCCTTCCCCCCAGTCTGTGGACAGATTGTTTTCCACAAAACCAGTCCCTGGTGCCAAAAAGTTTGGGAACTGCTGCTTTTAAATACTAATCATGGTTGTATCAAATTGCCTGTCTGTCAATTCCAACACCTGGGTCATCTCTGAGTTCAGATCTGCCAAATGCTTTAACTCTTGAAGATAGATTGATTTCTCCTACTATTTGTAGAATTTGTCTTTCATGAGATTTAAATGGTCCCATGTCACCTGGCAGGGGAAAAAAATCACCATGAGAGAAAAGGGAATTTACTAAGGACTGTGATTCAATAGGAAGGCTTGGATACTTTCAGTCAAGAGCAGGGTCTGGTCAAAGTATATGACTGAAGCAGAAAGGGTCTCTGAAACCCAGCCCCCAGGGAAGGCAGTCAAGCTTTTGGGGGGAAGAAATGGCATGTGAATATAAAAACTGTAAAAAGCCAATATAGTAATTTTATTGTATAATAAAATATCAGGTGGAACACATCCTGCTGTTTGCACAGGGATTCAGACAAGCAGCATCACAGAGAGTCATCTGGCTGTGTGGAATCAGTTGGGTTTTTTAAATTAATAGAGTTCCCTTTTTGCAACAAGTTTAGGTTTACAGAAAAATTGAGCTGGTAGTATAGAGACTTCCCAGATACCCGTTCCCCTCAGTTTCCCCTATTATTAACATTTTTCTATGCTATGTTACATTTGTTACAGTTGATATATTATTATAAAATAAGTATATTATTAATATTCAAGTTCGCTGCTTCTGCAGTCTTATGGGTTTTTATAAATGCATAATGTCATGTATCTGCCATATTACTATACAGAAAATAGTTTCATTGTCATAAAAATTTCCTTTTTCCACCTAGTCATTATTCCCTCCCCTCAAAACCCCTGGAAGCCGTTGACCTTTTTACTATCTATAGCTTTGCCTTTCCAGAATGCCATAGAGTTGAATCATAGAGTATGTATCTTTTTAGCCCAGCTTCAGTCTAAAAAGTCTGGATTTCACTTATAATATTTATTGAAGACTTTTTCCCTGTGTCATGGCCTGAGAATATTTTTTTTTTTTAAGACGCAGTTTCACCATATTGGTCAGGCTGGTCTTGAACTCCTGACCTCAGGTGATCTGCCGCCTCAGCCTCCCAAAGTGCTAGGATTACAGGCGTGAGCCACCGCACCTGGCTGAGAATTTATTTTTTTAATCATCGAATATATTTCACAGTATGGATTTGCCATAATTTGTTTATTAATTTACCTGTTGAAGGACATCTTGGTTGTGTCCAACTTTCAGCAATTATGAAATAAGTTGCTATTAAAGTTTCTGTGCAGGTTTTTGTGTGAACATAAGTTTTTCATTCATTTGGGAAAAAACCTTGGAACACTCTTATTGGCTTGTATGGCAGACTGTATATACCGCTCTAATAAATTGCCAAATGGTCTTCCAATATGGCTGTACCATTTTGTATTCCTACCAGCAATAAATGCAAGTTCTCGTTCCACATCCTCACCAGCATTTGGTGCTGTTAGCTGGAACCAGTTTTTAGTAGTGTCACAATGTGCAGCAACAGTATTTTAAATGAGAGTCCACTGGGGAACAGATGCGATTTTGTTCTGACTTCTCTTTTGGTGTTTGGGAACAGAACTGACATCTTTGGATTTAGTAAGTCCTTTGGGTGCTTGTACCTTGTTGATGAGAAGAGTTTATGAATGAGTACTGGATGTCCTTCTAATTTAAACAGGTGAATCCTTAAGCAATAAATTGAAAAAATAAGAACAATGTTTTTGTAATGCTACTTTAAACTACGTAAGGAGGAATGTGTCATAAAACATTGTCTCTGCTTGGAAAGGTATTTTGAACAAAGCTATTTAAAATGATCTCCTTTAAGAACCTAGTTAAGGGCTGGGTATGGTGGCTTATGCCACCTAGCACTTCAGGAGGCCAAGGTAGGTGGATCATGAGGCCAAGAGATCGAGACCAGCCTGACCAACATGGTGAAATCCCATCTCTACTAAAAATATAAAACTTAGCCCGGCATGGTGGCACGTACCTATAATTCCAGCTACTCGGGAGGCTGAGGCAGGAGAATCACTTGAACCCCAGGAGGTGGAGGTTGCAGTGAGCCAAGATGGTGCCACTGCACTCCGGCCTGGACAACAGAGCAAGACTGCCTTGGAAAAAAAACAAAAAGAACCTACTTAAAACTGAAGGTTTAGTAAACTGACTCCAAGTGAAACCATGATTATCTTTCACGTACCTCTGGCCCTCCACTTCCCACCCGCTGTCCACTGAGACGGGAAGAAGTGAGTCCAGGCATATTTTATTGGGCTTCAATTTATTGTGCATCTCAGATAGTGCACTTTTTACTAATTGAAGGTGTGGTAATCCTGCATTGAGCACGTCTTTTTATGAATAAGCAAATAAAGTGGTTTCTTGAGATGGAATCTACTTCTGGTGAAAACGCTGTGAACATTGTTAAAATGACAGCAAAGGATTTAGAATATTGCATAAACTTAGTTGATAAAGTGGCAGGATTGACTCCAATTTTGAAAGTTCTATAAAATGCCATCAAATAGCAGCATGCACCACAGAGAAATCCTTAGTGAGACACAGTCAGTCAATGCGGCAAACTTCATTGTCTGTGTATGGTATTCCTATTATGCGGCCAAATGCAAAGTTGAAAAAGAAGAATTTCTTTAAAGACTCCATTACTTAAATAGTGTCAGCAAATACTTAAAGAAGAATTTCCTTAAAGACTCCATCACTTGAAATAGTGTCAGCAAAAGTGACTATTTTGCCTTGTTGATAAAAATACTTATACTCAAATATTGTAAATATTTTCTGGTATACTTTCTCACTCTGTCCTCATGAAAGTCATCTAGACATTGTCTTAAAGTCTAATGCATAGACACCAATTATCAATGTTACTTGTTTCACTATATTAACTACTATTAAATTACTTCAAAAAAGAGTTTGAGCACATCTACAGTGGGATTTGCTCTCTTACAGCTGTTGTGCCAAACCCCTATTAACTTCAATAGGGAGGGCACCATGTTCAAGAGGCCAAAGAAGAGACCCGGAGCCAGCAAAATGAGACATGGGGTTGCATTAAGGGCTTATATACCGGGGAGAGAGTCCAGTGGTGTAGGCTGGACAAGAAGATTGCATTAATTACAGGAATGGCCCAGTGATGGAAAGCTGGGCAAGAACACTGCATGGTCCAGTGGTGATGGGCTGGGCAGAAAAAATGCAACCACCTGCAAACAGCCTGCAGTTTATACAGCATTTTCACTTAACATCCTCCCCTTAATGACCTCCACCTGGCAACCTGCATTTAACCCAAAACTCAGGCCCTCAATCTCCTGTACAGCCTGTGTGCCACAGGACAGGCTGGTGCTCGATGTTTACCATAGATAAGAAATGAGTCTCTGGGTTGGCCACTCCTGGATTCTCTAGCTTGGAACACACATTCAGATGTGTCTGCCATACAGGGTCATTCTAAGGGTATGCCTAAGTTATTGCTTTCAAGTGTGGGTACCCTACAGTCCACCCAGCATACCTTTGAATGGCCCTCACATTCTTCTGCAGGTTCCCTGGGGCCAGGTACGTGGAGCAGCATTGCAGCCAGATGCTAGAGCAGCAATAGAAACTCTAGCAACAAAAGAACAACAGATACAGTAACAATCACAAAGTTCCCCAAGCGCTTGGGAGTTGATCTCAGATGAGCCACGACAGGCCTGTGGTAGAGGAACGGGGCAGTCCTCCTCAGGCCCAATAGTCTATTTAGTCCTAAAGAAAGGCCACTATCTGTACCCAGTCAGCAGTGAGGTTTGCTGCACACTCTATGGGTGGAAGGTGAGATGTTTAGTGGGTACAAGCAAGGCCAAGTCATGACATTTAGTAAGACACAAGAAGTTGTGTCATTCATAGAGAGCACCACCCCTGGCAACAGCCTGGTACCTGGTTTACAATACCAAATAGATTGGTCCCATTTGTGACATGTGGCAGGAGGCCAGAGCAAGACACTGGCAGCACCACAATGAGAGGGTGATTGTCTCCCTATGTGAGGAAGGACCATTACTATTTGTTTCAAGAAATCGTTCCATTTCCTTCTTAATTTCTTCATTGACCCACTGGTCATTCAAGAGCATATCGTTTAATTTCCATGTGTTTGTATAGTTTCCAAAATTCCTCTTGTGACTGATTTCTAGTTTTATTCCATTATGGTTAGAAGAGATGCTTGATATCATTTCAATTTTTTGAATGTTTTAAGACTTGTTTTGGATATAACATATGATCTATCTTTGAGAACGATCCATGTGCTGAGGGAAATAATGTGTATTCTGTAGCCATTGGATGAAAGGGTCTGTAGATACCTATTAGGTCAATTTGTTCTATACTGCAGATTAAGTCTGATGTTTGTGATTTTCTGTCTGGGAGATCTGCCTAATGCTGAAAGTGGGGTGTTAGGGTCTCCAGCTATTATTGTACTAAAATCTAGATCTCTCATTAGGTCTAATAATATTTGCTTTTTGTATCTGGGTGCTCCATTGTTGGATGCATATATATTTGAAATTGTCATATTGTCTTATAACAACCTACAGAATTAGAGAAAATTTTTGCAATCTATCCATCTAAGAAAGGTCTAATATCCAGAATCTACAAGGAACTTAAACAAATTTACAAGAAAAAAAACAAACAACACCTTTAAAAAGTGGGCAAAGGATATGAATAGACACTTCTCAAAAGAAGACATTTGTGCAGCCAACAAACATATAAAACAAAGCTCATTATCACTGGTCATTAGAGAAATGCAAATCCAAACACGAGATACCATCTCATGCCAGTTAGAATGGTGATCATTAAAAAGTCAGGAAACAACAGATGTGGGTGAGGATGTGGAGAAATAGGGATGCTTTTACACTGTTGGTGAGAGTGTAAATTAATTCAACCATTGTGGAAGACAGTGTGGTGATTCCTCAAGGATCTCGAACCGGAAATACCATTTGGCCCAGCAGTCCCATCACTTGATTCGTACCCAAAGGATTATAAATCATTCTACTATAAAGACACATGCATATATATGTTTATTGCAGCACGATTTACAATATCAAAGACTTGGACCTACCCAAATGCCCATCAGTGATAGACTGGATAAAGAAAATATGGCATATATACACCATGGAATACTATGCAGCCATATAAAGCAATGAGTTCATATCTTTTGCAGAGACATGGATGAAGCTGGAAACCATTATTCTCAGCACACTAACACAGGAACAGAAAACCAAACACCGCATGTTCTCACTCATAAGTGGGAGCTGAACAATGAGAACTCATGGACCCAGGGAGGGAAACATCACACATTAGGGTCTGTCAGATGGTGAAGGGGAAGGGGAGAGAGAGCATTAGGACAAATACCTAATGCATGTGAGGCTTAAAACCTAAATGATGGGTTAATAGGTGCAGCAAGCCACCATGGCACATGTATACCTATGTAACAAACCTGCACGTTCTGTACATGTATCCCAGAACTGAAAGTACAAAAAAATTATTATATCCTCTTGATGAATTGACCCCTTTAACAATATGTAATGACTTTCTTTGTCTCTTACAGTTTTTGCCTAGAGATCTTTCTTGGCTGATGTAAGTATAGTGACTCCTGCTCTTTTTTGGTTTTCATTGGCATGAAATATCCTTAACCATTCCTTTATTTTCAGTCTATGTGCATCTTTATAGGGGAAGCATATTTCTTGTAAACAACGGATCATTGGGTTTTGTTTTTTTATCCATTCGGCCACTCAATGTCTTTTGATTGGAGAGTTCAGTACATTTACATTCATTGTTATTTTGGGTAAGTGAGGACTTACACCTACCATCTTGTTGTTTTCTGTTTATTTTGTGTTCTCTTTCTTCTTTCCTTTCCATCTTCCTTTTAGTGACAGTGACTTTCTATGGTGGTGTGATTTACTTTCTTGCTTTTTATTTTTTGTGTATCCATTTTATGTTTTTTGATTTAAGGTTACCATGTAGCTTGCAAATACTAACTTATAACCCGTTATTTTAAACTGATGACAACTTAAGACTAATTGCATAAACAAACAAAGCAAAAAGAAAATTAATAAAGATTCCACACTTCAACTTTGTCTTCCCACTTTTTAACTTTTTGTTGTTTCTATTTATGTCTTATTGTACTGTCCACAGCTTGGAATGTTGTTGTAGTTATTATTTTTGATTGGTTCATCTTTTTGTCTTTCCACTTAAGAGTAGTTCACACACTACAGTTAAGTGAATTTTGTACCTTCAGATGATTTCTTATTTCTTATTTTAATCCTTTTCTTTCTAACTGAAGTACTCTTTTCGCATTTCTTGTAGAACAGATCTAGTGTTGGTGAAATCCCTCAACTTTACTTTGTCTGGGAAAGTCTTTATTTGTCCTTCATGCTTGGAGAATACTTTTACCAGATATACTATTCTAAGGTAAAAGCTTTTTTCTTGCTTCAGCATTTTTAATGTGTCATGCCACTCTCTCCTGGCCTGTAAAACTGAAAATCAGCTGCCAGACATATTGGAGTGACACCGTATGCTGTTTCTTTTCTCTTACTGCTTTTACGATCCTTTCTTTATCCTTGATCTTTGGGAATTTGGTTATCAGATGCCTTGAAGTAGTCTTCTTTGGTTAAATCCGGTTGGTGTTCTATAACCTTCTTGTACTTAGATATTAACATCTTTTTCTAGGTTTGAGAAGTTCTGTTATTATCCCTTTGAATAAACTTTTTACCCCTAGCTCTTTCTCTCTCTCTTCTTTAAAGCTGGTAACGCTTAGATTTGCCCTTTTGCAGCCATTTTCTAGATCTTGTAGGCATGTTTTATTTTCTATTCTTCTGCCTTCTCTTGCCATGTATAGACTGTTTTCAAGCTCACTAATTATTTCTTCTGCTTGATCAATTAAGAGACTCTAGGCCAGGCACAATGGCTTGTGCCTGCAATTCCAGCACTTTGGGAGGCTGAGGAGGGTGGATCACCTAGGTCAGGAGTTCAAGTCCAGCCTAGCCAATATGGTGAAACTCCATTTCTACTACTAAAAAAAAAAAAAATTAGCCAGGCGTGGTGGTGCATGCTTGTAGCCCCAGCTACTTGGGAGACTGAGGCAGGTGGATCGCTTGAACCTGGGAAGTAGAGTTTGCAGTGAGCCAGGATCATGCCACTGCACTCCAGCCTGGGCAACAGAGCAAGACTCCATCTCAAAAAATAAATAAAAAAGAGACTCGAAGGCATTCTTCAGCATGACAATTGCATTTTTCATCTCCAGAATTTCTGCTTGATTCTTTTTAATAATTTCAATCTCTTTGTTAAATTTATCTGATTGAATTCTGAATTCCTTCTCTGTGTTATCTTGAATTTCTTTGAGTTTCCTCAACAAAGCTATTTTGAATTCTCTGTCTGAAAGATCACACATCTCTGTTTCTCCACAATTGGCCTCTATTTAGTTCATTTGGTGAGATCAGATTTTCCTGGATGGTCTTGATGCTTGTTGATGCTCATCAGTGTCTGAACATTAAAGAGTTAGGTATTTATTGTAAACTTCGCAGTCTGGGCTTGTTTGTACCCACCCTTCTTGGAAAGGCTTTCCAGATACTTGAAAACACTTGGATGTTGTGATGTAAGCCATATCTGCAGTAGGGGGGACCACAAGCCCAATAATGCTGTGGTTCTTAGAGGTATTGCCTTGGTGGTCTTAGATAGGATGCAGAAGAATTCTCTGGATTTACAGGCAGAGATTCTACTTCGCCTTCCTTACTTTCCAAACAAAAAGAGTCTCTCTTTCTCTGTGCTGAGCTGCCTGGGCAGGGGTAGAGTTGAGGGTGGACACAGCACCCCTATGGCCACCACTACTGGGACTGCACTGGGTCACACCTGAAGCCAGCACAGCACTGGGTCTTGCCCTAGGCCTGCCATAACCACTACCTGGGTACTGCCTATGGCATCCAGGCTTCACCCAAGGCCCTAGAATTCTGCAATCAGCAAGTGGTAAAGCCAGCCAGGCTTGTGTCCTGCCCCTTAGGGAAGCAAGATCCCCCAGGCCTCTGGCAGGTCCAGAGATGCTATCTGGGAGTCCGGGACTGGAATCAAAAATCTAGGAAGTCTGTCTGGTGTTCTATTCTACTACGGCCAAGCTGCCCCTCAAACCATGGGGCACTTTCCATGGGAAAGCACTCCCAGGGGCCTGTGGTGCTGGTGGCTTCTCTGCCTGTGGAAAGGGGAGGGAAGAGTAGCAAGGACTCTGCCCATTCAAGGACTCAAAGGGGAGGGAACAGTGGGAAGGACTTTTTCCACAGGCAAAGAAGCCTCACTCTACGGCTACCACCACCGTAGGCCCATGGGGGGTACTGCCAGGCCACTGTGGATGTTCTCTTAAGGCCCAAAAGCTCCTCAGTCAGCTGTGGTACATGTTGCCAGGCCTACGACTCACTCTTCAGAGCAGAGGGCTCTCCTCTGGCCCAGAGCCTGTCCAGAAATCTGGCAGGTGGTATTGCTTCAGTGCTACTATCACTGTGGGGCTGGTAACTGAACCAGCATCCGTTCCACATTGCCTCCACCCCAATCCTATGCTTCGGTTGGAATTTCCTGGCAGTTGGTTCGTGTGGGCTCCTGCATGATAAGAGATCCATTCCCAAGATGTATTCTGGGATGGGAGCTATGTATACTCAAGAGAGTTTGGGCTGCTGTTTCCCAACTTGTAATATTAGTTCAAACTGCCTGACTTTCACAGCTCCCACCCCATAGCCATTTATTGCTGTCACAGGCCCTTGGAACCAATGAGTGTTGCCATATATGAGGGTTCATTCAGCTCAGTATCCACTAGGGCAAATACAGTCTTCATTATTAGGTGACCAATATATAGCTAGCCCTACATGTAGGTTCCAGTCCCTGGATACCTTGGCCATCATTACTCTTATTGGGATTCTGAGGCCTTGGCCTTCATACCAGTTAAGTTAAAGGGGTTGTTGTGTGCCATCCCTCTGTGGGAGGGACAGTGGCTGAACCTGAGGCTCCCTAATGAACTGCTGTTTTGACTTGAGCTTTCATCCCAGTCTAACCAGAACAGCATTAGGTTGCTCATCTATTTGCATGGGGTGTCCCTGCCACTCATGCCACATTTGTCCACAGGCCACCTTAATGGGCCCCTTCACTGCCTCCTTCCCTTTGGCTCCCTTGTCTTTTTTCCTGGCAACCCACACACCTGCCTGTGCAGTTTCTCCAGTTCCCCTAAGGAAGAGGCTGCTTGGGCTGCCTGAGGCACTGTCTGTCCTACCAGGGCACTCAGGATAGACACCAGTGTGCCCTGCCATTGGTAGGGTGCCAACTCTAAGATGGCATCTTTTATGCTGTCAGTGAGAGAAGCTCGTTGTGGGACATAGGTAAGGCTCAGCATAATAGCATGCTTCATCCCGAATTCCCTGTGATGTCCCTCTACAGTCTGCCACTGCAAAGGAGACATGGGGACATCTCCCTCATTTGGCCAGGCTGCCCTGCAGCCCACAACCACCAGCTGAGGCCTGATCTCCATTACCAGCACCACAGAGGTGCTGCCTCAGGGCTGGGGGGTGTGTGGCAGATGCTATTTTACTCAAGTTCAGGGAGTATAATATCCTCCACCTTTGAGTTCATAGAGGAAGACATCTGTGACCAACTCCGTCACCTTTTGCCTGAACCTATTTATTGGCTTCTCTAATTCCACAGCAGTGCTGTCCTCATTGTGCTGTGCCATCACCTTTCAGGCAGGGACAAGTTTTGCCAGTGTGCTCCCTGCGGGCACAGGGCAGTCTACAGCCCTTCATACCGGCTACCCACCAAGCCAGGGTCTTCATCTCCGTTCTGTCTGGCACCTGCACTGTGGCGCGCCTGCACTTTGGCTACGCCAAGGTGGCTGCTGAGGACAGTGAGAAGAGCCAGCCAACTGTGGCTGCACCCCTCTGGGATCTGAGCCATCTTGTTCAGATGCACCCCTGCCACTACTCTTCCAGACCCCTCAGCATTTTCAGGGCGACCTGTATTTGCAGGCCCTATCCATCAAGGAGAGCTGCTATCGGGCTCCACGCTGAAGTGGACGGACCGGTAGCCTCAATTTCCTCTGAGGAATTCCCCTTCCCCAATTGCTGTGTCGAACCCCTCTTAATGTCAGGAAGGAAGGCACCAGGTTCAAGAGGCCAGAGAAGAGAACCAAGGCCCATAAACACATGGGCTTTCATAAGGGGCTTACATATTGGAGAGAGAGTCCAGTAGCAGTGGGCTGGACAGGAGAACTGCAATGGGCTGCAAACATCCATGCAGTTTTTGCAGCATGTTCACTTAACACCCTCTCCTTAATGTCCTCCACCTGGCAACCTTCATTTGCACCAAAACTCAGGCCTCAGTCCCCCACACAGCTCATCTTCTATGGGACAGGCTGGGGCTCAGATGTTTATCATAGATAAGGAACGAATCTCTGTGTCGGTCACTCCCAGATTTCCTAGTTTGGAATACACATTCAGGTGCATATGCCATACAGGGTCTTTCTAAGAGTATGCCTAAATTATTACTATCAGGTGTGTTTACTTTAAAACTGCTCAGTCTTTTCCCACAGATACCTTCCAAACATGCTACTGGGCATTTTTAATAATTAGAGTCCTTGGCTGATCACCACTTAGAGGCCACCATATGATTCACATTAAGTCTTTCCCAAACAGACTAGTTCCTCGTTAACCCCAGGGGCACACCCCAAGACCCCCCGTGGCTGCCTGAAATCATGGATAGTACTGAGCCCTAGATATACTGTGATTTTTTGATACAACCAAGATGGCTACTGACCGACAGGAGAGTAGCCCACACGGTGCAGATGACTGGACGGAGATGATTCATGCGCTGGGCTAGATGCGGCTGAACGCCCGGAGATTTCATCACGTTACTGGAACAGTGGCACTTAAACATTTATGAGCTCTTTATTTTTGGAACTTTCTATTTAAAAGTTTTAGATCGCTGTTGACTTCAGGTAACCAAAACCACAAAAATGAAACTGCAGACAAGAGGGATACTACTGTGTAAGGGTTTATTAGCTAGGCATAAGTCATGCCACTTGCCAATAGAAGGGAGAGTCTCTCATTCTGAATACTCCACATGGAACTCCAGTCTTGAAGAGTAGTTACTATCACCAAGGGGAAATGTACTGGGGAAAAAAAATCAAATTAAAAGATCAATTTTAAATGATTGCAGAATCTTAAATTATATTTGCCACCTATCCTTTCGCCTACATATTCAGTATTACTCAGCCATTAGCATTCCAATTTTGGGCTTAGTTACTAGATAGTTCATTTGACAAAGTAAATTGTCTGTTTTCACCGAAATCTTTTTGACACACAATCAAGTTCTAATTTCTCTTATTCTGGCTTTGTCAGTAGATTATTACCAAGTTGTTTCCTCAGTTTATGTAAATAAAAACTTATAAGGACTAAGCAAACAAATAAAAAGTTTGATTCTTATTCAAATAATAAATGAGAAGAATCAAGTTCATTGATTTTGTTAAAAATGATTTGTAACCATCAATATTCGGCATATATCTTGTTTTAATATTTAATATGATATAGAAAAAATAAGACAGTTAATTTAGAACTCTTGTTTCTACTTCCTCTTTATCTAAGAGTTATTTTGTTTCTGTTTTTTGAATTTTCTTTTTTTCTTTTTTGGAGACAGGGTCTTGCTTTTTCACCTAGGCTAGAGTGCAGTGCCACAATTGATTTACGGCAACCACCGTCTCCTAGGTTCAAGCAATTCTCATGCCTCAGACTCCTGAGAAGCTGGACTACAGTTACCTGTGTCTCCACACCTGGCTAATTTTTTTGTATTTAAGTAGAGACAGGTTTTTACCATGTTGACCAGGCTGGTCTCGAACTCCTGAACTTAGGCAATCCTCCTTTGGCCTTCCAAAGTGCTAGGATTACAGGTGTGAGTCACCGCATCCGGCTCTATCCAAGAGTATTTATTTATTTAGAGACAGAGTTTCACTCTTTTGCGCAGGCTGGAGTGCAGAGGCATAATCTCGGCTCACTGCAACCTTTGGCTTTCAGTTTCAAGCGATTCTCTTGCCTCGGCCTCCTAAGTAGCTGGGATTACAGGCCCATGCCACCATGCCCAGTTAATCTTTGTATTTTTGGTAGAGACAGGGTTTCATCATGTTGGCCAGGCTGGTCTCGAACTCCTGACCTTGTGATCCGCCTGCCTCGGCCTCTACAAGTGCTGGGATTACAGATGTGAATCCAAGAGTTATTTTAAAGGATGATTATAAGTTTCCAAATGGAAGGAGTTTGTTCTGTTTTGACTTTTGTTATTTTATTGTGAATTTCCACATTTACTGCACTGTGGTTAGAGAATGTAATCTTACATAAATTCCGATTTTTTAACTCTGAGAGTTGTTCAATGTGGCCTAATATACCATCAGTTTTAGTGAATGTTCCATGTGATATATCCAAAATAAAGCATGTATTTCTACATGTTAAGTATAAAATTCTATATCCTTTTATTATATAAGAATTATTACTTGTTTAAGTTTTTGATATTCTTAATATTCTTACTCTGATATTTTGATTTCTGAGTTGTAATGAACCTTCCTAGGATGGTTAAAGATTTGTCAATTTCTCCTTGTCATTTTGTCAGTTTTCTCTCTATATATTTGAAACTGTTTTAATAGGTACCTATTGGTTTATGATTAAGAAATGTCCCTCTTTATCAATAATAAAGTTTCTTGCCATATAGTCTAATTAGTTTTATTTTTATATTGTTATAACCACATTTTAAAATTAAAACCACATTTTAAAATTAGAAAATATCTTTTCAATTCTTTTTTGGTCATTAAAAATTTTTTTAAGTATAGGTTTTAATTGGCAAAGAGGTGAAATTTGTTTTTAACTCACTATGAGAGCTTCTGTCTTTTAATAGAATGAAATTACCCTTTTTGTGTTTATTTTGGTTTCTCATGTCTATCCTGTTTTTGTTTCCCAATTACAACTCTTTATTTTTTCTTTTCCCCTTCCTACCTTTGTTGGATTGAGTATTTTTCCTCCTATATTTTATTTTCATCCTCTCTGTGGCAAAGGAATTATAGATCTTATTTAATTTTTATAGTAGTTATACTCATGTTTTAAGACATGTATTTATCTTGTATTTTTTTTCTAGCAATAGAGATATTCTGTATCCTTTTGTCTTCTCAATCGTGAGAAAAATTTGGCATGATTTGATTTTCTTCATTTTTATATCCCAGAAACTATGTAGAGATAATTTACAATGTAAATTCCAGGTTGTTATTTTAAAGCACTAGTTCTTTTCACATTATATACCAATGATTAGACTTAACTATATGTTTTGCTAGTATTACTCACAAAAAAAAATGTGCTTTTTATATTCCACATATATATCCCCTTCCTTACAAACATTGTTTAATTTACTAGAATACACCCTCAAATAATTCTTTGAAAAAGGGCATGCTGATATTTCTTTAGCTTGCTTGACTTTGAGAGCTCTTCAGTCATCTGGAATAATTTCTGCCTCATCCAGTTACAGTTTTCTCACTTGGTGTTTTATTTGTGAGGTGACTGAGGCTGCCCTTTGTCCGCACGGGAGGCAGAGAGGGAGGAGGGTGAGTCAGTGTATCTGCTCTGCATCCAGTTCTTCCTAAATAATTCTGCCAAATATCTTGATGACTCTCTCTTGCCTCTTGTATTTAGCTATTTGGGCTTGGAGTTGCTGTGAAATGCACATGCCTTCAAGTCAGAGTTCTTTTGCATATATTTGGGCTAAAATTTTCCTGAGTTTTCTTGCTCTGCTTGGGGGAAAAAAGCCATCTCAGAAACCTGCCCATCACCTGAGTACTTCTGAGGCTCGCCAAGGAGGATTCTGCTTAACTGGTACCTCAGTGTGCTCACAGCAGCAGAGGGCTGCTGTTCAGGTAGGATTTGGCTTTGCTAGATTGTGTCCAAAGCTAAACAGTCTCTTCTTTTCATAGTGCTCCTGTGTGCTAGGGTGGTAGAGAGAATAATGGTCTTCCAAAGATGCCCATGTACTAATCCGAACAACTTGAGAATATGTTAACTTACATGGCAAAAAAGACCTGGTAGGTGTCATTAACTTAAGCATCATGGGATATACATAGTATCCTAGATTATCAAGGTGGGTCCAATGTAATCACAAAGGCTTTTAAAAGGGAAAGGTAAGAGTTTAGAGTCAGAAAAATAGATGTGATCACAAAAGCAGAGTTTGGAATGATACAAAGACAAGGAAGGGGCCATGAGCCAAGAAATGCAGGGAACTTTTAGAAATGGAAATGGCAAAGAAATGATTCTCCCCTAGAAACTCTAGAAAGAACACAGCTCTGCCAACACCTTGCTTTCAAACCAGAATATTCATTTCAGACTTCTGACTTCCAGTACTGTAAGAAAATAAATTTATGTTGTCCTAAGCCAATAAGTTTGTGTCAACTTGTTATAGACATAATAGGAAGCTAATACAGGTGGCATCTTTCTCCAGCAATAGCGATTCTCTGGGTATGCGATATGTATTCCCCATGCTGTCTTTAATGAAGTGCAACCCAAGCCAACTAGCCAAAGTTCTTCAGATAAACCTTAGTTTTCTCCCTCCCTGCCAGAGTTAAGAGAATGGACAGGAGCTGTGCTATCTACCTCGCAAATGGGGAGCAATGGTAGTTTGCACTTCAGTGGAACCATGCTATGGGGTCTTTTTGGCTGCTGGAAAGGCAAAATGAATCAGGAATGCAATTAGGAGATGAAGCATGAAAGAGGGTTTAGGAAAGGGGCAAAGATGTGAGCAAATGAAGGGCTGCCTGCCCTGATGAAACTATCACTGGTTACTGGGTCCAAGGCATGGACCATCTGGCTAAGTTCTCTGCTCCGGCTGCTTTCCAGAGACTCTTGGCTGTGAATCTCTCAGGGAAAGAAATCTCCCAGGATTATATCTTTGTAGTTCTTAAGTTCAAAGTATACATCTGGAAGCAATCTTCTCTTTGAGATGTGCAAGTACTTGTGAAGCACAAGTTGACTTCTAGAGGCTGAGGCTGCTCCAGCCAGGACCCCACCTCACAGGACTAGGAAGCTCCATGCTTCACGTCCTCTCTCTCTGATTCAACATGAGCTGGCTCCCCCTCCAGCCTTATCTTTACTTATTTCAGGCACCCTATTTTCTATGTCCACCTTGAAATTTTATCTGGATCATCCTGGCCAATTCTGAAAGATTTCCACAACTTCAAATCTTAGAGAATAAAGATTCTTTTCCTTCAAGAAGTCTCTGAGCTCTTTAACTAAATTGGTACGTGGTCCTCTCAAATGAGAAAAATCTTACTTCAAGGTGACTCTTCTGTCCCTGGCTGTGACTGTGAAGCAGGTGGCAGTCTCTTTATAAAAAGAGAAAAATTAGAGACATGTAATTTTTGGCAGTGTACTCTTTGGGTAAGGCACTCTGCCATGAGTGAGCTTGAATCATTGTTCTCTTACTTCCCACGAATTATCCTGACTAAAGTTATGCATCACATTGTAATGTCTCTTTAAAGGCAGCAGCCACATTTTACATATCTTTGAATTTCCCATTACTTAACGCCGTTTCTGGCGTATTATAAATGCTCAATACATATTAAATACTTTGAAACAATACTGTGGGGCAGAGAATGCTGATTGGCCCTTACATTTATTCTTTCTTTTTCCTTAGTAGAAGAACCCTAATAAATGTACTTGGATAAAAGATATTTCTTAGTTCCTTTTGCAGCTATATATGGCCAATGAGATAAAACTGTTCTGAAGCTCCCGGGAAGGCTTCATAAAACGAGAAGGCTTGTGGCCTGTGGCCCATCTGCTCTTCCTCCTTTCTGCTATCTGGAATATAGATGTCATGGTTGGAGGAGAATGGAATTTTTACAGCACGAGATGATTTTACTTCTAGATTTCCTTTATGTGAGAACAATTAATGTCTATCTTGTTTAAGTGATGTTATTTTAGGTTTCCGTGTACAGTTAAACATCATCCTAATTAAATCAAACAACTTTTCCCTTGATCATAGAGAAAAAGAAAAAAAAGGAAATATGGAGAGTGGATTGAGAGGAATCAGGACACATTTTTAAAAATGCAATCCAAAATCTATGGGTGGTGTATTCCCTAAAGTCTTTCAGAGAACAAAACAACCAGTGTGTTCTGCTACCACATATGTTTTGGTAATGTGAATTGCCTCATACAAAACTAGCAAATGGGAGAGTGATATTTACCTAATCATGTTGAAATTGTTTTGGTTGATGTGCATGTAATTCTTCCAGCATGTGATTTCCAAGAAATCAGGGGATAAACTTTCTTTACAATTAAAAAGCAAGACTTAGCAATATGCAAACACCTTAAGAAAAAACTTCTACAGTGGTACCTTTCTGTATTGAAAGCAAAGGCTGGGTTAGTGGTTTCAGGAACTGCTATGCATTTCATGATATTAAGCAATCTAGTGAAGTGTGAAGGCAGATAAAGAAACTGAAAAAAAAAATCCAGTTATGTTTGAAAACAGAAAGGCCCCTGAAGCAGATTTATTTATTTACTTTTTTATGTATTATTTTTGAGGTGAAGTTTTGCTCTTGTTGACCAGGCTGGAGTGCAATGGTGCTATCTCCGCTCACCGCAACCTCCGCCTCCCAGGTTCGAGCGATTCTCCTGCCTCAGCTGGGATTACAGGCATGTGCCACCATGCCAGGCTAATTTTGTATTTTTAATAGAGACAGGGTTTCTCCTTGTTGGTCAGGCTGGTCTAGAACTCCTGACCTCAGGTGATCTGCCCACCTCGGCCTCCCAAAGTGCTGGGATTATAGGCGTGAGCCACCATGCCCAGCCAGCAGATTTTTCAACACTGATAAAACTAGTATCTTGAAAGTAAATGCCTCCACATCTCAAAAGAGCAAGCCCCTGAGTTTAAAAAGCTACTCAGGGTAGGCTGCTAGTGGAGACTGACTGAGCCAGTATTTTACAAAGAGAGGCATATTGTTTTTGTTGAAGTTCTCCTTATAAAATTGGGTGGTATGGTCTGTCCCTAGTCCTATTTGTGCTATATGCCCTGTTATTCAAGTGTATGCTTTTGTAGAATGCAAAGCTGGGTGTGAATGCACATGTGGTTTTACAAAGACATGACTGTATATAAGAAAATAAGAAGACTAGCTCCAGAGCAAACTATAACTGATAAAATACTTTCCTTCACACCTTTTTTTAAATTGCATTTTAGGTTTTGGGGTACATGTGAAGAACATGCAAGATAGTTGCATAGGTACACACGTGGCAGTGTGATTTGCTGCCTTCCTCCCCATTACGTATATCTGGCATTTCTCCCCATGCTATCTCTCCCCAACTCCCCACCCTTCGTTGTCCCTCCCCTATTTCTCCCTGACAGACCCCAGTGTGTGATGCTCCCCTCCCTGTGTCCATGTGTTCTCACTGTTCAATACCCACCTATGAGTGAGAACATGTGGTGTTTGATTTTCTGTTCCTGTGTCAGTTTGCTGAGAATGATGGTTTCCAGGTTCATCCATGTCCCTACAAAGGACATGAACTTATCATTTTTAATGGCTGCATAGTATTCCATGGTGTATATGTGCCACATTTTCCCTGTCCAGTCTATCATTGATGGGCATTCGGGTTGGTTCCAGGTCTTTGCTATTGTGAACAGTGCTGCAATGAACGTTTGTGTGCATGTGTCCTTATAGTAGAATGACTTATAGTCCTTTGGATATATACCCAGTAATGGGATTGCTGAGTCAAACAGAATTTCTATTTCTAGGTCCTTGAGGAATCACCACACTCTCTTCCACAATGGTTGAACTAATTTACACTCCCACCAGCAGTGTAAAAGTGTTCCTATTTCTCCACATCCTCTCCAGCATCTGCTGTCTCCAGATTTTTTTCACATCTTAACATCAATCCCCAGTCAGAATTGGCTTTTTAATCCTGCTGCCTTCCATGATGTTATTTAACATCTAGAATCAAATCTTGAAAAATGCAATGCCTTAAACATTTTACCTTTCATGTTTCCTTTCTCAGAAAGTCACTAGAGGACATGCTCATCCAAGATAAGGCAATGAATGAGGGGCCGCAGGAATCAGGAGCTCAGCATAGAAAAACGTGGAATAAAGACACAGATGGTGGTAACTAAGTCCCAGGAAAATTGCTGTGTGGACAACTGAAGTGAAAACTGCTCAGACTGGGTTCTGGAGAGGGAGCTTCTGGGGCGACTAGAACTGAGGGACTATCCAGTATTTAAAAAGTAATGTCTGAAGGTGTTTTCCACAGATCTGTTGGGAATGCCACAATTTCACTAACTGAAGAATTATCAGTGAAAATATGGAAAGCCAGTTCTAACTTGATTTGAGATGTACCATTTCTCAAATCAAGTTAGAACTGATGGTACTTGTATTTCCCATCAGGGGAGTGGATCACATGTCCCAGATTGGCTCTTTGGGTTTAAGGACAATAAAAATGGATGTCATCCTGTTACTTTTTTTTTTTTTTTTTTTTTAAAAGATGGGGTTTTACCATATGGGCCAGGCTGTCTGAAACTCCTGACCTCACGATCTGCCTGCCTTGGCCTCCCAAAGTGCTGGGATTACAGGCATGAGTCACCACGCCCGGCCCATCCTATTACTTTTCAAAAGTCCTGGCTGGATGTGGTGGCTCACGCCTGTAATCCCCGCACTTTGGGAGGCTGAGGCAGGTGGATCACCTGAGGTCAGGAGTTCAAGACCAGCCTGGCCAACATGGTGAAACCCTGTCCCTACTAAAAATACAAAACTTAGCCAGGCGTGGTGGCAGGCTCCTGTAATCCCAGCTACTCAGGAGGCTGAGGCATGAGAATTGCTCGAACCCAGGAGGTGGGGGTTGCAGTGAGCTCCAGCCTGGACGACAGACTGAGGCTCAGTCTCAAAAAATAATAATAACAAAAGTCCCAGTAAAAGCCCGGTAGTTTTAATAGGAGATATACCTGCAATAACATGGGACACCATCCTGCTTTTGTGCCAGTGGTCTCACTCCAGAGGTTTGCTCTATTTCCCCAAATCATGGTCAGGAAGTCCCACTGGTGCACCTCCCTCACAGGTGCAACACAGGAACAGCTCTGTTATTCTGATCCTGCAAGCGGCTCTTCAAGAGTACCTCTATGCAGACCTTTGGTTTTACACAATGACAAAACACTTATTCCTCCTAATTCCTTATGTCCAACTTAGATGTTGATCCTGAAAAATTCTTCTGCTCACTTGATACACCTTGAATGCATGTGTTAGGTGTATTGGTGAGCAGGCTTTCCTTGTCAGGGATGAGACCTCATAGGGACAGTCCCTGATGAGGTTAATCCCCAGAGAGGAAGCTAGAAATAAAATGTGCACAGGGTGAGATAGGAAAATCCCATCCCTTTCTGGCCTTGTTTTACTGCCTTTAATTGCAAGCTGGTTTTGAGTTACTTCATTGTGTAATCTTTTTGAAGGTGCAAATTTCAGCAAAAATTGGAAATCTCTGGTTTATCTTAGAAATGTCATTGTTGGAGTGCTACAAATGCAAACGATAGAACTGAGGTGACAATCTGCTGAAGGGATACCTTTGGACTCTTGTTGAAGGTCACATGTGGGTAGTGAAGGAAACAGTCTCAACTTGCTTTTCGGGCCTGACAGTGGGAATATCCTTTTGCATTAATAATTACAGAAATCTTAATTTCCGGACTGTTAAAATAGTTTTTTTTAATGTTGCTCTTAGAAACAAGAAAATATGGTAGTTCTAGAACCAACCCTTTTTATTTCTCAGGCACTATGCCAGGCATCAAAGACCCTATAAAGTATAGCCACAGCTTTCAGGAAGTTCCTGTCAGAGGAAGGAATGATTGATACTGAGGAAACCACAGGGAAGAAAAGTGAAAAAAAGACCACTTCTGATTGCATGTAAAATTATACAGTTACGAACTATATTAACAGCTGAAGGACAAAGATGAAATCCAAAGGTCAAATAAATTTAATTCCATATCATCCACACACGAGAAGCTAAATGAATGAAAGAAGCAACAGTAATTTTCTGTATAAATATAGTTGAGCAATTATGCATTACCCTGGCTGCACAAATACGACGGCTACAGTTGATTCCGAACATCTGGAACACGTGTGTAACTTGGAACTAAGGATATGGCATTCTTTTTCAGGGTGTGTGTATTCACAGCTTAGGGAAGAATCCTAAATCGGATTCCACAGCTAAAAGCAAAAATAAGTTTTAACCCACTGAAAGAGTACACTTCTGCCTGGTAGAGAGAGATCAGCGAATAAATGATGGATCCCAGGGCAACTCAAATGCCTGGGGATGGCACGGCCATCTGTGGAATGTGGAGGCATTCAGACTTAAATGATTTTACTCTCTCAACAGAACGCAGACGCTCTTAAATATTCCAGATATTATTATAAATTGAACAATATAAGTAGCCACCAAATATTGTAGTTAGGGTTTCTATAAAAATTGTTTTGAACACTGAAGTAGAAAGAGCTGTATCCTTTTTACCAACATGGCTATTTCAAACTTACTATAATATATTATTGTATATTATTGATTACTTCTGTTATAAAATACCCTTTAAAGTATGCTAATATATGTGTTAATTTCTCTCCGCATAAATATTCATAATGGCCAGTCCAAGAAAGTAGAAAATGGGACCTTGAAATGCAACAAATGATCCAGTCAACAACTGAAATGCCTTAAAAAAAGAAAAGAAAAGTCACAAGTCAATTTACCTTTGCTTTCATGGTTTTTGGTAGGCCCATAAAATTGTCTAATTCTGTGGAGAGGAGACATTTGTAAATATAGTAAAATTTGTTTTAATTTTTTAGGAGAGCAGAATTCAACATATTTTTGAAAGAGGATCTAAACACTGTACTATAAGTTAATTTAACTTATATTTACAGGTTAGGTTTAACTTATTGGTATGTCAACCAACAATATTTTCACCACCTGTAAAAGGTATGGGTCATGAATGTGACAATCTTCACTACATAGGATTTCTTCACTATGGCAAAATATTGCATGATGGAAAAACTTTAAGAAAAGTAGAATTAAAATTACCCAGAGAAATGTTTAATTTAGCACTAGAGACTATTATAATTTATACAAAAATGTTCTATTTTAAATACCCAGCTATACTAAACCTAAAGTTAAAAAATCATGTTAAATAAGAAATAGTAATTCACCTTTCAAAAATGCCTAGCCTTTACGAAACGATCTGTTACAATGTTCTTTTCAAATAGCACCTTTAGAAGCACATTTAGAAGGTGACTAAATTGACAAAATATGATTTACATAATTCTTCTTAGGAACATATTTTCCTTCAAGTGAGTTCCTCTAAATGTACGTAAATACATTTGTTCCAGGAAAGTCAGCTGAAGAACGTTTTAAGTGGTGCTTTCACTGGTCAACAAAACATTGTTCATAATCTTGCTGATGGAACATAAAACCCTGAGAGGGAAATGTGTTCTGGAACAAAGGTTGATATTATAAGGAGTTTAGGGCAGACTGATTTATTTGTCATGTGGCTAAGATTTTTAAAAGGAAGAGGAAGTTCCATAATTCAACAGAACAAGTGACCTGCAAATAATCGACATTTAAAAAATCATTTACAGTGAAATAAAATCTTCAGAATGAGCAGTAGTGCTAATTACGATAGTAGTTTTATGTTGCTATTTCAAAAAAGGATTAAATTCTCAGTTCTGAAAATTTAATTAAAACATATGACAATTATTCTCATCTTTACTCCTACCCATAGCAACATTATAAACCAGGAAGAGACCTAAGAAGTATCATTTTGAATAAAGAATGCTGTACTTTAGGGATGACACAGAATATTAAAGAGATTTTTTATGCAATAATATCTTTGGTAACAGTGTATTTATATTTGTGGATTTGTTTTTGCATCAGACCACTGAAAGTCCTGAAGAAGGCACCATGTTCTGGAAAATAACTAAATTAGCATCTATAGTTAAAGTATGATCATGGTTTGGGCCTACACTACTAATACGCTGATCTTACTATGGTTTCATAAATATTATTCACAAATGAGGCATGCAAAGTAATATGATTACATATTGGTCAATTTACCTCTTTCCTCCCTTCCCTACGTTCCACCAAAAGTGAGAATCCCTCACTGTGTCCAAACACAAAACTTTTCTGAGAGATATTCCTTTTAGGACCCAGAGACATTCCTTCTAGGAGGCTCTATCATCCAATTCCAACTTGGATTTCTGCTCTCTGGGCCTTCTACATAACTGTCATCCCAGGCCTTCTCTTCAACAACATTCTGTCACTCTGTTTGCCTCTCTCCTGTGCCCCAGTGTTGTGGGAACCCTGTCACTGCCTTTTCCTTTTTGTTGTTGTAATCTTATGTTTTTGGAGCAAGTGCAACTTTAACTTAACAAAGGGAGCATGAGAAGTAAACTTTGATTTCTTATATGGATTAAATGTCTTCATTCTAGCATACTTGAAAGACACATTTGGCTCACTTGAGACTTCTGGGTTAGAAATAACTTTCCCATATAATTCAGAAGGCATTGCTCCATTATCCACTAGCTTCAAGCATTTCTGTTGAGAAGCCCAATGCCATTAAGATTTCCGGTCATGGATATGTGACCTGTTTCTTTTATCTGGGAACCTTTAGGGTTTTCTGTTCTCTCTCATATTCTAAAAGATCACAGCGATGTGTTATTGTGAGTCTTTCTTAAAATTAATTGTTCTGGGCAATTAGTGCATCCTATCAACCTGGAGACACCCATTCTCCAGCTCTGGTACTATTTGTGCATTAGTTTGATGATTTCTTCCTTTCCGTTTGCTCTTTCAGGTACCTCAGGTCAAAATACTTAACTTAATCACATCTGCAAAGACTCTTTTACTATATAAAGTAACATATTTACAGTTTTGCTGATTAGGATGTGGACATCTTTTGGGGGACCATCATTCAGCCTAGCACAACTGGTAACTCACAGGCCATTCCAAATTTAATAAATCCTAAGATAATCTTTTCATCTTCTCATCTCCAATATCTGCTCATCTCAGTGAACCCCATCTCAGCAAATGTGCCAATATCTACATACGTCCTCATGCCAGAATCCTGGTACTCATTTTAGACATGTCACATTTCACCAACCACAAGGTCTGCCTGATTCTTTATCCTAATCTTTTTAAAATTTTTGATTTTTTCCCATCTTCACTGTAATTGTCACATCAAGACAACTGCAGTAGTCTCCTAGCACAACTCCCCACATCCCAGACTTATTCCCATATCCAATTCATTCTCCAAGCAGTAACCAGAGTAATCATTTCAAATGCAAAACTAAACATGTTACTCTTTTCATAGTTCTAATTCTAACCACGTTCTTGGTGTTTCTTGTGACAAGCCTCCATCCTCAAGCTTTTTAAGGCCCCTCTTCCTCACTCCCCTGACATGAACTACCTCATTAACATAACAAAGATATTCCTAACACTCAGGATATTCCAAGGGTTTTTGAATCTCTGTACTAGGAACCAGAGACAAAGACTTAAATATATAAGCATGTAATTTATGTATTAGACCACATACTGTCCCATGGTTTTTGACAACTGCATAATGTTACGTATCAATCATTATAGTGTTAAACAATAGTTTCACTACCATAAAAATCCCCCGTGCTTCGCTTATTCGTCTGCATCTCCCCCAAACCCCTGGCAACCATTAATCTTTTTTACTGTCTCTATAATTTTGGCTTTTTTAGAATGTCATAATGTTGGAACCATACAGTATGTGGTCTTTTTAGACTGGGTTCTTTCACTTAGAAAAATGCATTTATGAATTTCCTGTTTTTTTTTTTTTAATTTAGAAATGAGGTTTTACTATACTATGCTGTCCAGTCTGGAGGGCAGTGTCTATTCATAGACTGCGGCCTTGAACTCTGAGGCTCAAGTGACCCTCCTGTCTCAGTCTCTCTAGTAGCTGGGACTACAGGTGAGTCCCACTGCGCCTGACTTTCCCATGTCTTATTAAGGCTTGATAGCTCATTTTTTTATTGTTGAATAATAGTCAATTGCATGATGTTCCACAGTTTGTTTCTCCATTAACCTATTGAAAGACATCTTGTTTGTTTCCAATTTTTGGCAATTATGAATAAAGCCTCCTTAAATATTCATGTGTAGCTTTTGTGTGTACATAAGTTTTCAACCAATTTGAGTAAATACCTAGGAACATGATACATGGTTCATATGGCAAGATTATGTTTAGCTTTGTAAGAAACTTCTGAATTGTCTTCCAAAGTGGCTAATAGCATTTTGCATTCCCATCAGCAATGAATGAGAGTCGTCACTCTAGTTGGCATTTGGTATTGGCAATGTTTTGGATTTTAGCCATTCTAATAAGTGTATCTCATTGATGTTTTAATTTGCAGTTCCCTAATGTTACATGATGTTGAGCTTCTTTTCACATACTTACTTGCCATGTCCTCCTTCTTTGGTGAAATGTCTGTTCAGATCTTTAGTCCAATTTTTAATTGGCTTGTTTTATTATTGTTGAGGTTTAACTGTGCTTTGCACATTTTGAATACAAATTCTTTTGTTTTTGTTTTTAAATAAAATAGAAATGGAGTACCACTAAATTGCCCAGGCTGGCCTCAAACTCCTGCACTCAAGTGATCCTCCCACCTTAGCCTCTCAAGCAGCTGGGACTACAGGTGTCTGCTAACACATGTAGCTAATTTTATTTTTTGTTTAGAGATAGGGTCTCACTATGTTGCATAGGCTTGTTTCAAACTCCTGGGCTCAAGCCATCCTTCCACCTCAGCCTTCCAAAATGCTGGGATTACAGGTGTGAGCCACTGCACTTGGCCTGAACTCTTTATTAGAAGTGTTTTTTTTTTTTTGAGACGGAGTTTCGCTCTTGTTACCCAGGCTGGAGTGCAATGGCGCGATCTCGGCTCACCGCAACCTCCGCCTCCTGGGTTCAGGCAATTCTCCTGCTTCAGCCTCCTGAGTAGCTGGGATTACAGGCACGCGCCACCGTGCCCAGCTAATTTTTTGTATCTTTAGTAGAGACAGGGTTTCACTATGTTGACCAGGATGGTCTCGATCTCTTGACCTCGTGATCCACTGGCCTCGGCCTCCCAAAGTGCTGGGATTACAGGCTTGAGCCACCGCGCCCAGCCCTAGACATGTTTTTCACAAATACTTTCTCCCACTCTGTAGCTTGTCTTCTCATTCTCTTAACATTGTCTTTTACAAAGCGAAAGTTTTTCATTTTAGTAAAGCCCAACCTGTCAACCTTTTCTTCTATTGATTGAGCCGTTGTTGTTTTATGTAAAATCTTTTTGCCAAAGCCGAGTTCACCTATATTTTCTCCTATGTTATCTTCTGGAAGTTTCATAGTTCTGCTTTTGAATTTGAGTCCATGATCCATTTATAGTTAACTTTTGTGAAGGGTGTCTAGATTTTTTTTTTTACATGTGGAAGTCCAGTTGTTCCGGCACCATTGATTGGGAAGACTGTCCTTTGCTACTTTGTCAAAGATCTGTTGAATGTATCCGTTTGGGTCAAGTTCTGTGCTTTGTATTCTGCTCCATTGATCTATTTGTCTATTCTTTTGTCAATGCCACGCTCTCTTGATTACTACAGCTTTATAGGAAATTTTGAAGTTGAGTACTTCTATGGACTGAATGTTTGTGTGCCTCCAAAATTTACATGTTGAGGCCTAATCTCCAATGTGATGGTATTTAGACCCAAAATTTCTGAGAGATAATTAGCTATGAGAGTTCAGCCCTCGTAATTACAGTAATGCCCTAATATAGGAGAGAATTCGCTTTATCTATCTCTCTCTCTCTCTCCCTGTTTTCTGCCATGTGGGAATACAATGGGAAGACTGCCATCTGCACACCCACAAGTAAGCCCTTAC
Source organism: Callithrix jacchus (assembly GCF_049354715.1). Classification (NCBI taxonomy): domain Eukaryota; kingdom Metazoa; phylum Chordata; class Mammalia; order Primates; family Cebidae; genus Callithrix; species Callithrix jacchus. The sequence goes on from NC_133517.1 coordinate 14,796,178, forward strand.
CAGATTTCAGATCTGCCAGCCACTTGATTTTGGGCTTCCCAGACTTCAGGAATCTGAGAAATAAATTTCTGTTGTTTAAGCTGCCCAATCTATGGCAATTTGTTAGAGTAGCCTGAACTAAGGTACTGTTAGGCCTCTGACTTTGTTACTCTCCTTTGGTATTTGTTTGACTGTTCTGGGTCTTTGATTTTTCTATATAAACTTTAGAATCAGTTGATACCCACAAAATAACTTGCTGGGATTTTGCCTTGAGATTGTATCAAATCTATAGATCAAGTTGGGCAGAACCGACAGTTAAATATCAAGTCCATGAAAATGGAATATCTTTAGATTTATTTATACTTTTTTGACTTTTTTCATTAGAACTTTGTAGTTTTTCTGGTATAAATCTTTAACATATTTTGTTAGATTTATACCTAAGTATTTCATTTTATTTTGGTGCTAATGTCAGTGAAGAAATCCGAAATATGAACTGCTCTAAAATGTGAAGCATTTTGACTGCTGACATGAGGACCAAGGGAATGGCTCACCGGACCATTTTGGTTTTTGGAGTAGGGATGGTAAAGCTGTAATTATATAATGAGAATTTCATAAATGCCAAAAAAAATCCAAAATTGGAAACATTTCTGGTCCCAAGCATTTTGGCTTAGGATCAGCTTGTTTTAAACTTGTTCATGAAAATTTACTGTAATTGCTTTTCATTCTATTTTTTAGGGGAGGGGTGTCAATTTTCCTGGATTTTCTATGTTAGATAACCATCTCATCTGAAAACAAAAAGTTTTATTTTCTCATTCCCAATCTACCTTGTGATTATTTTTAAACGTCCATTTTCATCAGCCTAACTACATATAACCTTACTGAGAGCAAAGTTTTCTTTTTTTATTTTTAATTTTTTATTGCATTTTAGGTTTTGGGGTACATGTGAAAGTTTTCATCTTTAGTTGTCACCTCTTTTACCCTCAGATTTTTTTTATTAGTTTTGCCAGATATGATTGTGGCACTAATTTAGCTATAAACTGCTTGTAAATGCTATTTTGTCAAGCACTCTACAGTATTCCACGGTAACTATGATTATTCTTGGGTAAACTGTGCCTCAGTCTGTCTGTAATGCGATGTTGTATTTATTTTATAGACTGATGTGAAGACCAAATAAGACTATACACTAAGTTCGTAGAGCTATGGCTGGCACATCATCAGCCCTCAAGAAATCATCGTTATGTTTTTGTATTAGGAAACAGTAATTACTTTTGCGCAGCACCACACAGAACTCTCAACAGCGAAGGAATATCAGCTCAGGCGGACAAAGATTAGTAACTTCCCCTTCGACCCCCCACATTTCAAACAGAAAAATAAGGCAGGAGTTGAGAAGGGGTAGTGAGTGAGAGGAACATTTGTGAGCCTATGGTGGAGAGGTACAGCAAGAGGAGAGTGAGGTTAGGACAGCAGTGGTGGAAGTCGAAGGCATCCCAAGAGGGAGCATGGGCTCCCGAGACCTGTTTGAATTGTAGGCGACCAGAACCAAGCGACCGTGAGCTGCTATACACACGGTAGTGAGTGGGTGGAAAGGGGCCAGCGGGCACGAACTGCCAGAAGAGCGGAGAAGACGCGGAGCATAACCGCGGGGCAGCGGCCAGTTGGCACAGCGGGCCACCTGCACGGCCCTACATTGCCAGATACCGGTAGCTGCAGGAACTACCCACGCCCAGGTCCCTTTACTCCCGCCGCCCGGTTACCTAGGGAACCGGATCACCTGACCCGGGGCCGTGCGCCTGCGCGGGCGGAAGGCGGGGGCGGTGCCGTGACGCGCCTCGGGGGCGGTCCTCCGGCTCTCGCCGCTCTGCTACCCTTGGGCCTCAGAAGTCCGTGCCAGTGACCGGAGGAGGCGGCGGCCGTGAGTGAGTCCTTGTGGGCTAGGTGAGAGGCCGAAAGGGGGCAAGAGGGACGCCGGTGCCGGGTCCCGGGCGCGGGGACGTGGGGCAGAGGCGTGATGGTCCCCGGGCCTTTTAACCGAGAGCGTCCTGGTCGCAGCCGTTTTCGGGAGGCGGCGGCGACGCCCTCTCCTCAGGGGCTCCGCGCCCCTCCCTGCGCCGTGCTGGCTGCGGGGCAAATTTGCGGGAGCAGCGCGCTCTGCTCCCCGGGACCCCGCGGGTTTCGAGCTCCTCTCCGGGCTGGGGCTGGGGCTGGGGTGGGTAGAGCCCCGAGGCACGGCCGGGTGAACGCCGGCAACCGCGGCCCCAGCTCTGGGATTCTTCCTGGGACCGTCTCTCGATCCTCGTTGTTCTCGCTCGCTAAGATCTCGAGACAAGTAAAGAAAGAGCCTCTGGCCGCGGTTTCTCCCCGCGTTTCTTGGGCTGCGCTTCCTTTTGGGTTATTTGGAACGTCCTGTCTCCCCGCGTTTCTTGGGCTGTGCTTCCTTTTGGGTTATTAGGAACGTCCTGGATTTGAAAGCAGGAAGGAGGTGTTTAGTGGGCGAAACCTTGACTTGTTTGGAAGCGGGTGGGGAGAGGTTGTTCGCCCTGAGCTTTTTCCTGGTGCTGTTGGACCTGAAGGAGAAACGTTTCCCGCAGAGTATGTTTAGAAGGAAATACTCCTGAGATCTGATGACTCACAGCTTTCCTTTCAGGATTTCCTTGTAATGATGGGAAAGGGAAGGCATATGGATGCGGAAAGTTTTTACTTTGATCAAAGTGGGATTATTGAGTCATGGAGGCTTCGAATGTGCACATTTTTGAAAGGAGTTTCTAGGATCATCTATTCTATATAACCGCATACACATTTACGGTTATTTTTTCCATTACGTACTTTCCTTAGAAAGTACACTCGGTTTACCGAGCTCTAACATCCGCTTGTTTAGTCTCTCCATTATAAACGAAATTGAACTTCAGAGACATTTTTAGTTTTGGGCATTATAGGAAAAGATGTAAAAGTCATAAAAGGGGAAGAATTTGCTAATGGTTGCCAGTTAAATGTACTGTTTAATTAAACAGTTTCTTAAAATGTGCGTGGCACAACTATTTTCCCTGTTGCCAGATTTGGGTCCTTTTTATAGGTATTAAATGCCAAGAGATTATAAAAAAGGAAAGCTCCCCAAACAACTTTAAAATACTTTCTACACTTAGTAATAGTTACGTTCACATTGATTAATTTTCTTTCAAGTGCTGCCAACATCTTTTGTAAATATTGTCTTCGAGTAGGTAAACGGTCACGTGTCTCAAAATTTAAGCAGCATACAAAGGTATATAGTATGAAGTCTCCTTCCTTTTGGCAGGCAGCCAACTGTTTTAAATTTCTTGGGTATTCATCCGGGAATATCCTATCTACACAGGCAAACATACAAACTGCATCTGTCTCCTTTCTTTTAACATAAACGTTAACATTTTATATACTGCTCCACATTTTGCTCTTATTTTTCCAGTTATTGATAATATTTTGGAACTTTCTAATATCAGCATATATAGCTTTCAGGTCTTTGGCTGTTACAGTCAGTGCTGCAGTGAATGAACTTTTACATATGTTGCTTCCTTTGTGCACATGTGTTTGTACAGTTCAGGTCTTGAAATGATACTGCAGAGTTGAAGGGTATTTGAATTTAGAATTTTAGTAAGCTACTGCAAACTCATTCTCCATGGGAATTGTACTAGTTTACGCTCCCACTAGTAGTGTATGAGTGTTTCTCAAAGCCTTGCTGTCGGAGAGTATTGTCAAACTTTGGATTTTTGCCAGTTCAGTAGCTGAGAAATGGAATCCTAGGGGTAAGAATTAATTATTCTACTTAGAGTGGACTTTATATGGACATACTTCTTAATGCCTGATCTTCAGAAACTCCCAGGATATTTATTAAAAAGCAGAGTACCTAAGTCCTTCCATGAAATTTGTATCTGTTCAGGAAGCTGAGGTTTTTTGTTTTTTGTTTTTTGTTTTTTTTGAGAGGAGTCTTGCTCCGTTGCCAGGTTGGAGTGCAGTGGCGCAATCTCGGCTCACTGTAACCTCCGTCTCCTGGGTTCAAGCGATTCTTCCGCCTCAGCCTCCCGAGTAGCTGGGACCACAGATGCATGCCACCACGCCCGGCTAATTTTTTTGTATTTTTAGTAGAGACAGGGTTTCACGATGGCCAGGATGGGCTCGATCTCTTGACCTTGTGATCCGCCTGCCTCAGCCTTCGAAGTGCTGGGATTACAGGCGTGAGCCACCGCTCCCGGCCCAGGAAGCTGTTTTTATAATAACTAGAGCCTCTGGTAATTTGGCTCTGATGAATAGCCATATTGAGAACATTGCTCTGGAAGGCTGCTTAGGATATATAAAATTGTGTTTCTAGACTCCATGTATGAGCTATCTGGAATGCTTACCATCTGGGGGACATGTTATTTTTTCATTTTTTTACTTTTTATTTTTTTTGAGATGGAATTTTGCTGTGTTGCTCAGGCTGGTCTCAAACTCCTGGGTTAAAGCAATCCTCCTACCTCGGCCTCCCAAAGTGCTAGGATTACAGGCATGAGCCATGGTTCCTGGCCTGATACTTTATTTTTATTTTTTACATTTTTCATTCATTTTATGAATAGTTCGCATAAGTGAAAATAAAGAGATAATGCAACACAACTTTACTAGAAATTTTAATAACTGCTTCAACAAAAGAAACACAAATTAGTATTCCAGATTTTCCTGGTTTTGAAGATATGGATAGTTGAAATAGGCAGCATCTTTAAATTTAACTAATTGCTCAACTGTCATGTAATATTTTTTAAAAATCAGTGATTCTGTAGTCCTAAATTTTTATTTTTCCAAAATGTTTTTAATACAGTGGTTCCCAACATTTTTGGCACTAGGGACTGGTTTCATGGAAGACAGTTTTTCTATGGACAGGATGAGGGGATGGTTTCAAAATGAAACTATTTCACAAGGAGTGTTTAACCAAGATCACTATAGGGTTCCTGCTCCTATGAGAATCTAATGCTGCCACTGGTCTGACTTGAGGTAGAGCTCTGGTGGTAATACTGGCTCACCTGCCACTCAGTTCTTGCTGTGTGTGGGCTGTTTCCTAATGGGCCACCGACTGGTATTTGTCCTCGGCCTGGGGATTGGGAACTCTTGTTTTAATAGCTTAGATTAAAACAAGCAGTCACACGTCGTTTTTAAGGGAGGTCAGTGGTAGTTCGTGGTTTGAGAAGATTAATAACTCAGAAAATGATGAATAGTTCCATTCTAGCTGATAGTATTTGGAAAACTTTGCTAATGTTTCCTACTTCATTAATCAGAATATTGTATCCAGAGAGCAAATAAACTAGAATCCCAAAATATCACATACAGCATTTGAGTTGAGGGCCTTTGTTCTGTGCACATATTTAAAGACTTCAAGGAGGTTTCTCTGATATTGCCCTGAAGGTGTTGAGGGACGAATGAGAAACTTGGTACTGAGGTAGACAATATAGATAGATAGATGATAGATATATACATGCATGCATATATACATAGTCAGTCTTTTGGTGTTCTGAATAAGGCCTGAAACTATCCCAACGACTAAAAGATCTCTTAATAATCCCATTTGGGAGTTATTTCTGAGGCCTGGGATACATTGCATTTAGGGGCATTTCATAAGGCATGAGTCACAGAGATTGCAAGTAACATAGCATGGGCCAAACCTGGTCAAAGGGTACGTGGGCAGTACCATTTCTTTCCAAGGAAATAGGCCAGTGGAAAAAAGCTGTAGTGGTCAGGAAGGTTTGATTAAACTCTATCAGAGTAGATGTGGGAGTTTTATCCTGTTAGTGGTTACTCAGCTCAAAGGAAATCCTAGAAACAAAATTCTGTAGTTTAGTTGGTACAGTAATAGTGTTTGATAAGAGTTGCAAGTGAGGTAAAATGAGATTCTTACACTGATGTAATAGTTACTTTCAGAATCCTCTTAAACCTCATTATTTGTCATTATGAAATTCCAGCCACAAATTAGAAGGATTTCTCAGAGTTAGCTTTGTGGTTCTTGCAAAAAGGCTGTGTTTCTGAGAGTTCCCATTTGATTTAAATATAAATACAGGTGACTTAATGGAGCCCTTCAGAAAAATAAAGCATTTATCATTTTTCTAGAAGGCTTTGTACACTGTTAGGTTCCAAAGTATAGACTTGCCCTAGAATATTATGATCTTTTCAATAAGTGTTTAAGATATCTTATTTACTGTTATTTTTACAATATTTATCAAAATATTAACATTTGATATCTTCTTTTTTTAATTTTTTTTTTAATTGGTGAGACAGGGTCTCAGTCTGTCACCCATGTTAGAATGTAGTGATGGGACGACAGTTCACTGCAGCCTCAACTTCCTGGGCTTAGGTGATCCTCCCACCTCAGCATCCTGAGTAGCTACAGGCATGTGCCACTGTGCCTAGCTAGTTTTTTGTAAAGATGGGGTTTTTCTGTGTTGCCCAAGCAGGTTATAAACTCTTGGGCTCCAGTGATCCACCTACCTTGTTCTCCCAAACTGTTGAGATTACAGGCATGAGCCCCTGCACCCAGCTACATTTGATATCTTTGAGGATGAGGATAAAGCGTTTATGCTATGTAAATATATTAAATGTGAATTCTACCGTCAAGTAATGGAGATAAACATGTACCAGCTATAACCTAAGGTAGAGTTGAGAGAAATTGAAAGGAACAAATAATATCCAACTGAAGCCATCAAAGGCACCGTTTTTGAAGAAGTGGCACTTGACCTAGGCTTCAAGGCTGACTAGGATTTTGATCGCTGGAGAAGTCCTGGAAGGACATTCCTGGAAGAGGATATACCTTTTGCAAAAATATGCAGGCATGGAAGCATGTGACCTAGTAATGAATGGTTTGCAGCTACAACATTTATTACTTGGAAATAAATTTAATGAAATGGGTCAAGAAAGTAAAATTGAGGAATGCTTTGTGATTTAGAAGAATAGTGAGAGTTAAGATCAATACACTTAAACCTGAAACTTACTTTTTATGGAAGTGTAAATTAGAGTAATATTTGTTATTTAAAAAAAATTTGAAAGTCCATTTCTCTTCTAGGCTTGAGTTGCTGGGTATGAATTAACTCAAGAGTTGTTCAGACAACTTCAGTTAATATTTGTTTGAAGAGAAATGTCTATGGGGAGAAAAGTTAGGAAATCACTTCATTTTTCAGGTTACAATGGGATTTTGAAGTTAGCCAGTGACAATCAAAAAAGAAATTAAAAACAGAAATAGTATTAGATGTCCAGGTAACATTCTTTTCAGTGCATTTTGGTTGTTGATATTGCAACTTGCTTTGCATTTTGTATATTATGCATCATATGCATTTCATTTATTATATATCATATGCATTTTGTTTATATTGATAGAATGGTTGAACGTTTTAAGGCAAAAAATTGTGTTTAAGGGAAAGGCTGCTAGGAAATTGATCCTTTGAACCCAAAGAAGGTAATTCACTTTGTTCTCCTGGATTAATTCAATTAAATCATATTTAATAGTGCTCTCTCAAGAATGTCCTTTTTTCCCCCACACAAACCTAGATTCTGTTTTTTCCTTAAGGACTGTACCAGGCCACTACTGTTCAGCATTGAATTGGAGATTATAGCCAGAGAAATTAGGCAAGAAACAAATAAAAGAAGGGTAATGTCAGCAAGAAGGTGCAACAGAAAGCCCACACGTTTCTTCTCCCCACAGAGATACTGATTCAATAACAATACACACCCCAGATCTCTTTGTGAGAAATCCAGAAACTAGTTAAGAGACTCCTGCATTCTAGGCGAGCAGAAAACCAGCTGCATCCAAGATGGTAGGAAAATTCATCCTACTTGCTTACCATGGTTCATTCCCCTGGCTCAGCATGGCATGAGCGAGAGGAAACTCCAGACTCCTGGCTTTTCCTTGGGGAGGGAAAGAGAACACTTAAACATACGTTTGAGGTCTGCCCAAGGGACTGGTTTTTATTTTGCCTGAATATAGGCTCTGACAGGAAAGGGCACCAGGTTGCAGGGTCATTAAAAACAAAGTTGACAGTTTAGCATGCACTCACCATCGTCCCTCCCTCTCCCTCAGCATGAAACCAGCAGGAGAAAATTCTCAACTCCTGGCTTCTCCTTGGGGAGACAAAAAAGTTGGAATGTGTGTCCAGTGTTTCGGTTTTCAGTAGGCTGAGGGACTGGCTTCTGTCTTGCTTATCTTGGAAAGCTGACAGGAGCTGGTGTGTCCTGGTGCCCGGGAGCCACTGAAAACAAGAGAGCTGTAAAACTTGTTGCTGCTCTAGAGGACCCATGGTGGAGCAGACAGAGAATGATACAGCTCAGCAGCCTCTCCCTAGGTGTGGCATGAAAGGCCCTGGGGAGAAAATAGTGGAGTATGTGTCTTATATTCCAGCACTTCAGAGAACTACCTAAGGGACTGGTTTCTGTTTCACTTGACTTGGAGCACAGGCAGGAGTGGGCATACTCTAAAAACCCACTGACAGGAAAGGGCACCAGGTTGGAGCCTCTGAAAACAAAAGGCTGGGTGGCTTGCAGCAGCTCCAGAGAACCTGAAGTACGATAGACAGATACCACAGGCAGCAAAAGATTATGAGATCCTGAAAAAGGAAACCAACAAGTTCATCTTGAGAATTTATACACACTAGTCGAGAAGAAGCATCCTTAGGAAAGGTTCAAAAGGTATGCAGAATCTCTAGTCAGGCTGATCAGTGAGATCTTTCTCTGTATAGAGCCAGTTCATAAAGTCTGGGAGAGGTGATATTTTTTCAAATGCTTGGATTCCAACATGATGTTAAAAGGCACACAAAGAAACAGGGAAACATGGCACAATCAAGGATCAGAATATACAGGAACCAACTTTAAAGAAACAGAAGGAATTCAGACTAACCACCATAAAGATGCTCAGTGACCTGAGGAAAATGGTGCATGAACAAAATGATCTCAACAAAGAGATTGAAAATGTAAAAAGAAACCAAACAAACGTTGTAAGAGATGCAATATGCTTCTTTGACTAAATTGATAGATTTACTAGAGGGGTTTAGCAGCAGTGTTTTTCAAGGAAAAGAATTAGTGAAATTAAAGCCAGTCATTTGAAATTTTCCAGTCAGAGAAGCAAAAATAAAAAGAATAAAAAAGAATGAAGACAGCCTAGAGTACTAATGGGATAGTATCAATTGTATCAATATAGATTGTATGGAAGTTCCATATGTTAGAAGAAGAAAGGAGCATTTGAAGAAATAATGCCCAAAACTTCCTAAATCTGAGGAAGGTAGTAGACATCCAGATTCAAGAAGCCCGAGGTAGAACAATCCGAAGACATCTACATGGAACCACACCATAATCAAATTGTCAAAGTCAAAGAATTTTGAAAGCAGCGGGAAAAGAACAACTTGTCATGTACAAAGGAGATACTGTAGGACTATTAAGTAGATTTCTTAGCAGAAACCTTGGAGGTCAGAAAGGAGTGGGATGATATGGTCAAACTGCTGGAAGAAAAACTACCAGCAAAGTACTGTATCTGGCAAAAGTTTCCTTCAAAAGTAAAAGAGAAATAAGATTCTCAATAAGAAATCAGCAAAATAAGAAATAAGTAAAATCTGAGAGTTCATCACCACTGTTTCTGAATGCTGGCAGTTTGTTAAATGGAAACAAAAGGACGTTCAACATGAAAGTTTAAAATGAAATGATAAAACTGTGGACAAATATAGATCTGCATATTCTAATGGTGGTGAGTAAATCACATTTATGTGACATAAATCTAAGACAAAAGTATAAGTGCCTGTAACTATAAAAATGTTAATGGATCCGGGCACGGTGGTGCATGCCTGTAGTCCCAGTTACTCTGGAGGCTGAGGCTGGAGGATCACTTGAGCCCAGGAGTTCTGGGCTGTAGTGTGCTATGCTGATCAGGTGTCTGTACTAAGTTCAGCATCAATATGGTGACCTCCTGGGAGCAGGGAACCACCAGGTTGCCTAAGGAGGGGTGAACCGGCCCAGGTCAGAAACGGAGCAGGTCAAAACTCCCATGCTGATCAGTACTGGTATTGCACCTGTTACCAGTCCCTGCACTCCAGCCTGGGCAACATAGCAAGACCTTGTCTCTAAAAAATAAAAAGATAAAAATGTTAATGGATACACAGCATGAAAGATGTAATTTGTGACAGTAATGCAGTATGGGGGTGGATGAAAAGAAGCAATATTGTATGCAGTTGAAGTTATCAGCTTAAAATAGGTTTATTATAAGATGTTTTATGTAAGCTCCATGGTAACCACAAAGAAAATACACACAAAAAAGAAAGGAATCAAAGCATATCTATTAAAAACTCTGAAACAAGCATGATGGCAAGAGAGGAAAGGAAGGACAAAAAAGCTACAGGAAAGAAAATCAATAACAAAATGTCAATTGTAAGTCCTTCCCTATCAGTAATAACTTTAACTGTAAATGTACTAAACTCTCCAGTCAAAAGACATAGAGGGGCTGAATGGATTAAGAAAAGAAAACCAAGAGCCGGCTATACCCAGTTTATAAGACACTCTTTAGATTTAAGGACACATGCTGAAAGTAAAAGGATGAAAAAAGATATTCCATGCAAATGGTAACCAAAAAAGAGTAGGGGTGACCATATTTATGTCAAATACCACACATCATGTACAAAATTAACAAAATAAATCAAACATATAAACGCAAGAACTAAAGACATAAAATTTTTAAAAAGAAAACATAAGGGTAATTCTTCATGACCTTGAGTTGTACAATAGTTTCTTAGATGTTACATCTAAAGCATAAGCAACCAAGAAGGAATATAGATTCAACTTTGTCAAAACCAAAAACTTCATACTGCAAAGTGTACTGTGAAAAAATGCAAAGACAATCCACAGAATAAGAAAAGTATTGGTAAATCGTATATGATAGTGGTCTATGCTGTGGTCTGAATGTTTATGACCCTGTCCCTCCATTCATATGTTGAATCCTGTAATCATCAAGGGGATGGTATTAGAGTTACCATATGACCCAGCAATTGCATGCTTAACTGTATTCTAAGAAAATTAAAGATGCATTTATTGAAAAAATATGTAAACTTACATATTATTTACTAACAATGCAAATGCTCATTAGCATTTGTAGCAGCATTATTCATAATAGTCAAAAAGTACATATAACCCAAATGTCATCAGCTGATGAATGCATAAATACAAGGCGGTATACATACAATGGAATATTATTCAGCTATAAAAATGAATGAAATACTGATACATGCTCCAGCAGATGAACCTTGAGCATTTGTAAAAAAAAAAGCAACATGCAGAAAGCCACATATTTTTTGTTGTTGTTGTCATTGTTTGTTTTTTTAAAGACGGGGCTTCACCATGTTGGTCAGGCTGGTCTTGAACTCCCAACCTCAGGTGATCTGCCCACCTTGGCCTCCAAAGTGTTCGGATTACAGGCATGAGCCACCACGCCTGGCTGTTGTTGTTTTGTTTTTAGAGATGGGGTTTCGTCTTGTTGGTCAGGCTGGTCTCAGACTCCTCCCGACCTCAGGTGATTTGCCTGCCTTGGTCTCCTAAAGTGCTGGGATTACAGGGGTGAGCCACCGCATCTGGCCAGAAGGCCATATTTTCTAAGATTCTAAATTAAGTATCCAGAATAGGTAAATCCAGAGGCGGGAAGTGTTTGTGTGGTTGTCTGGAGCTGGAAGGAGGGAAGAATGGGGAAGGCATGAGATTTCTTTGGGGTGGTGGAAATATTCTAAGATTAGATAGTGGAGATGATTGTAGAAGTCTGTGAATATACTAAAAACCATTGCATTGTATACTTTGAAAGGCTGTATTTTAGAATGTGTGAATTATATTAATTTAAAAAGGAACTATTATATACTGTCCAACTAGGAGACAGAGACCATATAGTGAGTTTAACAGTAGAGGTCTAATACACAGAATTATTAGTTATAACATGGTTGAAGAAGTAGAGATTGACTCATTAGAAGTAAAGACAACTTTGAAAAATACTGTAAGAGCAGACTTAATAAGCAGCCGCTAACTCCAGGGCTGCTCTCCTACTGGGGCTGATCCAGGTCTGTCTGAAGAGGGGGCAGATGTCACTGGCAGTTGGTGAAGTTGCCAGATATGCTGTTTAACTTCCCTGAAATTCTCCCTCTGGCGTGCTGAACCTTGGAATTTGCTGCAGAAGCCACGTGAAGGGGTTGAGAAAGCTGCTTGGGGAGATTTCCTTGATGGTGGCATTCTGCTGCAAAGTTACTCAACAGAGTGCTGGGGTGAGCATCTGCTGCTTGTGAAACTACTTCCTGCGGGTTGCAAGATGCTATAGGAGCAGGTGCTGTAGGAGTCTGGCTTGAGTAGTACGTTGGAACCAAGAAGAGAAAAACCTCTTACTCCTCCAAGGTACCTCCAGTTGCCTCTACTGACAAGGCTTAACATCATGCCAGCTGGCAACAGAGCAATATGGAAAGGGCTCAGCTCCATTTTGGGAGAGAAAGCAATGAGAAGTGGATTTGGAAATGAGAGGTAATAAATTGATATCTGAATCAAGAATCTTATAAACTGTATACCAGTTTAGCATATATTCTGTTTTATTGGGTTGAGTGCAAGTTATTTATCTCAAAACAGCTAAATAAAATTTAAAATATATATTTATATAATACGTTTAAAGAATTGTGTTTTAAATTATTACAAAACAATTTATGATAACTAAAAAAACATACTTCTACTTAATATAGAAGTATTATTAAATAAAAAGTAAAAATTTCCCTCTTATTCCTCATTCCATTACCATCTGTCTTCCGAAGATAAATCTGTTAGTAGTTGGTATAGTTTCTTCTCTATACATATATGTATGCAAACAGTTTTCTTAGTGATAGAGGTTTCATGTATTGATACTGCATATGATCTGCTTTTAGGCTTTTATTGTTAGAAGGAAATGTAGCTGTGTATTACACAGCTTGTGTATTACCCGAGGGCATTGTACTAAGGGTAGTTTCCTAGTCCTGGCTAAGTTGCAAGTACTTGTCTAAGTTAGGAGTAAGTCACATAACTGTTCTATTTGATTTTCTGAATTTGTAAAATGAAGGGACTTTTATTTGAAAGGAATTTAAAAATCTGTGATGTTCAGATCAGTAATAATATTAGGGAAGGAAGGGTAGTTTGGTAATTGTTAAGTATTAGCTAACTTTTGGTATAGCCTATATATTCCTATTTTTTAATATGTTTTGCAATTTAAATGTTGTTTTAATTTCTGTGACATCAGAGTAATATAACTTTTTTTTTTTTAGAAGAATCCAGCAAAAATGTCTCTCTATCCATCTCTTGAAGACTTGAAGGTAGACAAAGTAATTCAGGTATGATAGTTTAAATATGTTTTTCAAAACAGCCTAACATATATTCTACTTATAGGTGAAGTAAACCAGGATAGCTAAATAGTAGATATATTTGTTCATTTTTGCACTTCATAAACCTTTTTTCAGTTTTATTAATTGCAGGCTAACAAGTTTACGGAAAAACTAGCAATTCGTTTTTCATTTCACTGTGAATAACAGGAATGGGATTTTTTTTTTTAATTTGACTTACACTTTCTACGTGTAGCTTAATTTTCTGACTAAAATCATATGTAATATTTAAGTTGACAAAATATACTCTAATTTTTTAGATATTCATAGTTTTGTGTAAAATTGGTATATTTTTCTTTTGGATCTTTATGATCACTCTTTAAAGTAATTCTGTGCCTCTTAATTGAGGTTAAAATTACAGAAATAGTGGAGTGCATGCTGCTTTTCGAAGAGCAGTCATGTAAAAGCACAAGGAAAGTGTAGTGATTTTTTTCCTTTGAGAGAATGAGCAGCAGACATTTCACTTGCTCACTCTCTAAATTACTGTGTTAGAGATTGCAGCATTTCTAATTGTATTGAGTTGAAAATTTTTATAGTCCTTAGTATTAGCTTTGAAGACAAACGCTTCTGCTTAAGAACAATGTAGAATTGGGATCAATTCTGGCTATATGGGAAATTTTTGGTAATTATTTTAACTGGGAATAATTTGTAGTATATGATTAATTCATCTGTTTATGGTTAGCTTTCAACTTGATCTCTTATCAGTTTAGAATTTCTCAGCTATTGTTTATTATTTTAATTTGACAAGATAAATAAAAACTCTTTACCCTGAAGTTCATTTTACTTGAGGCCCTGTCTTCAATTTACTAGAAAGTGAGATTACTTGATAATTGAATTTTGGACAGTTGTTTTCTATCATAGATCCAGTATGGATATTAAAATGAGATTTGTAAAATCTCTGAAATCTACAGTTCAGCTGTCAAGACTTCGTTGCCTCAGTCATCTTTTAAATGTTCCTTTCAATTCTTCAGTGTTTTGTCAGTAATTTCTTCATGTGATTTTTATTTCCACGTAGTTCATCTAAGCAAGCACTCTTTCTTTTTTAAAGGCTTTTATCTGAAATATTTAGCTTTCCAAAATAACTACTTAACCGTTAATATGACATCAGCACATTAGCTGATAAGGATTTGTAAATGGACCTGAAAGTATGACTAATCTGTTCTTTGTTTTCATCCTTTTTTGTTAGCTTTTTATGGAATTGAATGTAAATCACCATAGTCAGATATGAGCTGAGGCTTATGATTTTGCAAACAGGAGAAGAAGAAGAGTTGATATTGACAAATACTGGAATAAAAAATAAAGAGGGCTACCATCTGCATCATGCTGTCCTCTTTAAGCAGAAGTGAATTGAATTACATAGGTTTTTCCATTAAAGAACCTTTTATGTTCAGAGCAGAAAGCAGCTGGAAGATAGAACAGTGAGTAAAGAGCAGAAAACATGATTCTTTTATTACCCCTGAAGTTGAATTTTAAAATGTTTCTAATCTAGCCATTAAACTCTTTGGCTATATTTTTTTTGCATCATTTTCTAAGGTGATGATTCTCATGTTTGTTTTTATTCTTAGGATTCCCCTGAAACGGTATTATGAAGGAAGGTAGTATTCATTTTCTTCTCTGGTGGCATTTAACACCACAGCAAAGCTAAATTACAGCAGTGAACCAACCATTCATATTTTTAAAACTATTCTGTAGCAGCCATTAGGCTGTGGCTTTTAGCATCATACAGTCCCTAGAACTCTATCCATTCCAAATCCTGACAAAAGCCTATGGTTCCTCTTCTTAGGCAGAGTAAGCTTTTAATAAATAATGATATACAGAACCAGAGCTTATCAGTTTGCTAATATCGTGAGCAGAATTTGGCAGAAGTGACTCTGTAAGCACGGTTTTTCCACATCCTTTCTGTTAATGACTGAAACAATAGGCCCTGGCATGCTCCTTGGGGCACCCCAACCCCTTTTTATTAGTAGTGTCAGATTTCAAAGTAAGTTTGAAATAGGTAGCTACATTTAATGGTTTACAGTACTTGAATTTGGGTTACATCCTTTTCTTTCATTTTTATTGCAAATAACATAATTAAATTTATATAACTTTGTTTACAGGGAGCTTTCTATATGTATTCTTCAGTATTCCTTGGATTAAAAACAATAGCAGTAAAAGAATAGAAAATCGTAACTACATACAAAGGAGAGGTATTTTCATTTAATAAGCTGTGTTTTAGAGCAATTTTGGATTCACAACAAAATTGATCAGAAAGTACAGTATACCCTCTGTCCTCACACATACACAACCTCCCTCAGTATCAGCATCTGCACCAGAGCAGTACATCTGGCTCACTAGTTACCACCCAAAGTCTACATGTTTACATTAGGGTTCACTATTTTGACAAATGTATAGTGACGTGTATATAGTCATGTATTGCTTAAAGATGGGTATGTTCTGAGAAATGCCTCATTAGGCAGTTTTGTTGTGCAAACATGATAGAGTGTACTTCCACAAATCTACATGGCATAGCCTGCTATACACATCTAGGCAATATAATATAGTCTGTTGTTGCCATGCTGCAAACCTGTATAGCATGTTACTGTACTGAATACTGTAGACTGTTGTTACATAATAGTATTTGTGTATCTAAACACGGAAAAGGTACGATAAAAATATGGTGTGAAAGATTTTAAATGGTACATCTATATAAGGCACTTAACATGAATGGAGCTTCCAGGACTAGAAGTTGTGCTGGGTGAGTCAGTGAGTGAGTGGCGAGTGAACGTGAGGCCTAGGACATTACACTGCTGTAGACTTCATCAGCACATTACACTTGGACTGCACTAAATGTATTTAAAATTTTTTTTGTTCTCAAATAATAAATTAAACTTAGCTTCCTGTAGCTTAATTTTTTTAACTTCCTACTCTTGTAACATACTTTAAAACAAACACATTGTACAGCTGTATAAAATATTTTCTTTCTTTATATCCTTATTCTAAAGCATTTTTTTATTTTTTAAGTTCTTAGTTTTTAAAAATTACTTGTAAGTTAGTTAAAAACTGAGACACATACTCATATTAGCCTAGGCCTGCACAGATTCAGGATCATCACTGTCTTCCACCTCCACATTGTCCCCCTGAAAGATCTTCAGAGGCAGTAACATGCGTGGAGTTTTCATCTCCAATGATAACAGTGCCTTTTGGAATACTCCTGAAGGACCTGCTGAAACTGTTTTACAGTTAATTTTTTTTTTTTTTAAGAGTCTCACTCTGTCACCAGGCTGGAGTGCAGTGGCTTGATCTTGGCTCACCGCAACCTCCGTCTCCCAGGTTCAAGCGATTCTCCTGCCTCAGCCTTCCAAGTACCTGGACTACAGGCGCAAGCCATCACACTGAGCTAATTTTTGTATTTTTAGTAGAGATGAGGTTTCACCATGTTGGCCAGGATGGTCTAGATCTCTTGACCTCATGATCCACCTGCCTCTGCCTCCCAAAGTGCTGGGATTACAGATGTGTGCCACTGCGCCTGGCCAAAAATTTTTTTTGTATAGACAGGGTTTTCCTATGTTGCCCAGGCTGGTCTTGAACTCCAGACCTCAAGCAGCTCTCCTACTTGGGCTTCCCAAAGTGCTGGGGTTAAAGGCCTGAGTCACCATGCCTGTCCTAATATTTTATTGTCTCCACACTTCTGCATTTTTCAAGATGTCATATAGTTGGAATCATAAAGTATGTAGCCTTTTGAGATTGGTTTCTTTTAGGAATATCCACTTAAGTTTCCTCCATGTCTTTTCATATCTTTATAGCTCATTTGTTTAGTGCTGCACAGTGTTTTTTTTCTTGGACATGATTCAAGAAGTAATACAACAAGCCACTAGCTCCTTTTAGCTAATAGGTGGCGAAAGAACTTTCAAAGTTCAACCATGTTCGGTTTGTGGATTGTTATTTATAATAATAAAGATTTTTGTGCTGTATTTTAAGCGTAGAATATTTAACAAATTATGAAATAATTAAAGGATGACTCAACAGGTATATCAGAATATATGATTTTAGTACCATTTATAGCTTTTGTAAGCGTATGTAAGCTTTCATATCTCTAAGCATCTTTAGGACTACTCTTGACATTGATTTTAGGGCTAGATTGAGATACTACTGTGAACTTCCTTTTTTTAAATGATACATTCCAATAAGTAAAAACTTGGTAATTAGAGATTGGTCATAGAACTTATTATCAAACTTGTCTCTAATGCCATATAGCTATTTAAGAAAGTCAGATCTAATTGTAAAGGATAAAGTGTTTCAATCAGTGAGATACATCATATGATGTAGGCCATCAAGGCAGCTCTCAGAAGAGGCTACTTGAGCGTGAGTAGCACTGATAAATATTTACCTTATCAGAGTGATTTTGGCAAGTTTGTTTAACAGTTACAAATTACATTACCCTGTCATCATCCATTTATGTCAGTGATAAAGTGTACTTTTTACATAGTTTCTGATATTTTAAAAGTACTTAGTATAGCATAAACTCCTTATTATTTATACTTGCTGCAATGAAGACAAAGATGATTTCAGTGGGACATGCTAAAATGTTAAATATTAGCAGCTTGGTATTAGTTTTTTAGGTGTTTTTCTGATATGTGACTTTTTATATAAATATGGCTGAGCTTTTTTCTTATGCAAATAAAATATTTTTACTTGGACTAGTAAAAGAATAATATAAAATTTATTCATTTTAGAATGCACTTTGAAAATACTTGTGGCAGTGCTGTGAAATACTGATTATAAGATGTATAGAATGGTACTTCTCCAGTTTTTTGTATGATAGCCTTAAAAGTATTTAGAATATCAAATATAGTTTTGATTTACAGATTTCCTTTGAAAAATGTATTGCTGACATGTTTGAAATTATACCTTGTTAAATAAGTCTTCCTTTTTTTGGTTTCTTTTTGGAAGTATTGGACTTAACTTATAAATTGTATAAGAATATAAAGTAAGTATGGCATATTGTTAGAATTTTCTTTGTTTTCTTTTTCAGGCTCAGACGGCTTTTTCTGCAAACCCTGCCAATCCAGCAATTTTGTCAGAAGCTTCTGCTCCCATCTCTCAAGATGGAAGTAGGTTTATATTTTGAGTTTATTCTCTGTGAACAGAAATATTGTTGTCTTCTTTGCTCAAACAAGGAATCCAAGATTTTTTTTTGACAAGCTGCATAAAATCAGTGGTTAAGCTCTAGTAGTTATTAATAAGAAAAAAGTTTACTTTAAAAACTAACCCTTTTTCTAATCAAGAGAGTGAACTGTGGCTATTCGGATGTATTTTATGGTTTAATGTAAATTGATTTTAGCCTCACTCATAAATCCCTTAAATGTGACTGATTCATTTATGAATGAATTATATCGATGAATTCACATATATAAGAACTATGGTTGCCCTATGCTGCTGCTGTTGAACTTTCTGAATTGTCCTCTGTCTTTCCTGTGGGAGCTTCTGAAATTTCCAACCACCTCCTCTTTGGGGAGCTTCCTAAAACTTGAGGTCTTTATTCATTCTCTGTATCCTGTCTTTGGTCCCTTTTTCTTCAAGGTTCAGAGGAATTCAGGACAAAGCTCCTAAATATTATAACTTAAGATACAAAATAAGTGTTAAATAGGTTTTTGTGGCCTGTCATTTTCAGTTTATAACATTGTGTCTCATAGAAAATGCATTTTAAGTCACAGATAATTCATTTTAAGTCTCATGTAAAAAAGAGCTTTCGGAAATAGTATATAACTACTAATAAGTGAAATAATGTTAATATTTAAAAATATTTCCAGGATTTCATTGGAATGTGGTTAACGTTATTAAAATAAGACTAAATAAATGTACAAGCGTTCAAAAAAATGGTTCAGAAGAATCATTCCATAGCCCTTTTTACAGAATGAGTTATCAGTAGCTGGCTTGACAAATAGATATTTTGGTCAGTTCTGAATTGGAGAATCAGTGGTATTCTTAATAAATTCCTAATCAAGTAGATTTAAGAAACAGGAAAGGCAAGATAGCTTATTTGGAAAAATTATTTCTACTTTTGAATATTTAAGAATCTCTGGTTGTTTCAGTTCAGATGTCTTCATATTTTAAGAATTTTAAACATTTTCTGTATTTTCCATTTCTGATCATTACAGAGATGGGGAGATGCCTTTCCAAATTGCTACTTTAAACTCATTCTAGATTTTATAACTTAAGTGTAATTTTGTTAATACACAGAAGCCCGTAATAAAAGTTTTCATTTTGTGTATTCTGTAAGTGCTTTTTAATTTATTCATTCATTCATTCATTCACTTATTAGATCTCTATCCCAGACTGTATCCGGAGCTCTCTCAGTACATGGGCCTGAGTTTAAATGAAGAAGAAGTACGTTCAAATGTGGCCATGGTTTCTGGCGCACCAATTCAGGGGGTATGTATACTGTAATTAATTTTGAATTATATAAAACCATACTCTACATGTACATATAAGCTCTCCTCTCTGTGACTAACTCACAAATATATAACTAGCATTGAACCTCACTTAGCAGAAATTTTAGACTTCCTTTGGCTATCATTTCTTACATAGTCTACTTCATTTTGTCCTATACTGTTTTAGTTTATTAGGACTTACATTCAGATACCTTTTAATAGTCCATTCTCCTTTGTCCTCTGCATTTAGTCAGTTTCTAAATCCTATTGATTCTGTTTGTTTCTGTTTCTTCTATTCATTTTATCTGTTTTTTATCCATTCTAGTCCTACTATAACCATATTCAGGGTTTCTCTACTTCTAGCCTTCATTATTTTAGTACTCTCTTAAATTTCCTGTAGCAACTTATTTCAGACAGCCCTAAGCTGCTGCTAAGTTAATCATTCTGAAATGTACATACATGTCTATCATATCTTTGCTCATAATCTTTTTTTTTTTTTAAGTCAGTCTCACTCTGTCACCCAGGCTGGAGTGCAGTGGCACAATCTTGGCTCACTACAACCTCCACCTCTCGGGTTCAAGCTAGTCTCCTGCCTCAGTCTCCCAAGTACAGCCAGGGACTACAGGTGCATGCCACCATGCCAGCTAATTTTTTGTATTTTTAGTAGAGATGCGGTTTCGCCATATTGGCCACTCTGGTCTTGAATTCCTGAGGTGATCCACCAGCCTCGGCCTCCCCAAGTGCTGGGATTATAGGCATGAGCCACTGCACCTGGCCTTTGCTCTTAATCTTTTAACATTCTTTTTGAAATCCAAAGCTCCATGTAATTAGACCCCAGATTCTAGTGTATAGTGGATCTGATAACCTTTTATTAAGATTATTGCTATGACCATAGCACTTTGTACTACTTATTATAATCGTAAATACTTCATGAGAGGTCTGTGTCTGTCTTGTTGTCATATCCCAATGCATATACAGTACGTGGCATTTATGTATTTACCAAATATTTATTGAAAATTTGCTTTTGTTAGTGGTGATGCAGTTGGGAAAACAAATAATAGTAGGTATTTCAACAGAGGTAATTTAAGAGGTTGAAAAATTGAAAAATATAAATGGACATAGATGTAATCGCAGATAGCTAGCTGCTTCACCTAGGGCTGGGGTAACACAGGGGAGAGATTAGAGTTAGCAGAACCTAGAAGCTTGAGGGAAGAGCCCCACAGAGCTGGGACTCAGACCTTGGACAAAGGGACACTGCTAGTACCTCTGAGGCATTGTAACGAGGCTAGTTCTTGGAGTGTCAGTAAAAGTTGCAGAGTGGAACCAACTGCTGCTGCCAGGGCTAAAGGCCAGGCGTACACAATGCTGACAGGAACAGGAAGCACACAGGAAGGAGCGAGCTGCTTTTCACTCCAGTCACTGACAAACGAAAATATAATTTGGACAGTTAGGCCCAGTGTCACCAAGTAGAGTCTACAAGGGTAGATTTGGAGCTATCAACAGTAGGTTACCACCTTCTCCTTTGACTACTCAGTATGTCCACACACACGTACAAATACTTGAATTGCATGTGACAACAATAACAACCTTATACTTTCTCCTTGAAAGATGCACTTCTTCATAAAATCAAAGTTCAAACTTTATAAAGCATTCCATAATAAATACCTTAGGCTTCATGTTCACTAATGATCTTTATCACATATTATCGTTGTTTGTTTACAATCTTTAAAAATATAAAAATCATTCTTAACTCAGGGGTGTACAAAATGAAGACATGTACCCCTCGATATAAATGAAGTTGCTCTTACCCTTTTTCCAGAAAGGGATGATACCAGTTAATGTTGCTATCTCTGGGCAGTGGTCACGGTGTTGATTACTATATGATATTAATGGCCGGGCATGGTGGCTCACGCCTGTAATCCCAGCACTTTGGGAGGCTGAAGCAGGTGGATCACAAGGTCAAGAGATCGAGAACATCCTGGTCAACAAGATGAAACCCCATCTCTACTAAAAATACAAAAAATTAGCTGGGCATGGTGGTGCGTGCCTGTAGTCCCAGCTACTCGGAGGCTGAGGCAGGAGAATTGCTTGAACCCAGAAGGCGGAGGTTATGGTGAGCCGAGATCGTGCCATTGCACTCCAGTCTGGGTCACAACAGCGAAACTCCGTCTCAAAAAAAAAAAACCTATATGATATTAATTACCCATCTAAGTATTCACTTTTCCAACAGAATATTTTTAATTTAAAGGCAGAAGTGTAAAGTTAACCACCACCAACAGTTCTTACATAAAGGTAAAAGGAGGTATAAAGGAACAGAAAGGTTAATTGCTGTATTTACAGAAAATATACAGATACAAAGAAGAAGAGTCATAGCTGCTCCGATTCTTATTTTATTAACTGGTCATGAGGCTATAGTTAAAATTTAGAAGTTCCTTTTTTCACTACATGGATGGTTAGATTCTTTTGCCCTTGGGCAATACTTCAACTGGTCTTTTTTAAAAAAACTTAATACCTAGAAGGGTAACCTAAACCTTCATTTTTTGTGTCTGAATCTCCAGGGTTCCTCAGTGCACCATTGCCTTTTCTTTTTCTTCTTTTTAATTTTAAATTACTTTAAGTTGTTGCTGGAGATTTCTGTTAACTCTCCACATCTAGTGAATTTTTCATTTCACATACTTTTTTTCTCTTGATGTTTCATCTGGATCTCCACCCCACCCCCAGCTTTATTGAGGTATAATTAACAAATAAAAATTGTTTATATTCAACTGTGTATTTCGGTACAACTTGATGTATCGATACACACACACACCGTGAAATCATTACCAGAGTCAAGGTTATTAATATATCTGTCACTTCACGTAGTTACCATTTCTTTTGGTGTGTGGTGAGAACACTTGGTACTCTCAGCAAATTTCAAGTATACAGTACAGTGTTATTAACTATAGTTACCATGCTGTACATTAGATCTCTAGAATGTACTGATAACTGAAAGTTTGTACACTTTGACCAACATTTCCCTTATTCTTTCCCCTGCCCACCCCAGCCCCTGACGTGGACAGGGGAAAGAATGAAGGTAACTCTACTTGTGTGAGTTTGACTCTTTTCAGATTCCATATATAAGTGAGATCTAGACAATACTTGTCTTTCTGTGTCTGGTTTATTTCACTTGACATAATATTCTCTAGGTTTATTCATGTGCCCAAATGTCAAGATTTCCTTTTTTTGATAGCCTGATATTATTCCATTTTCTTTTTGATTGGGGAAAGGTTCCACTTAAAATAAGAAACCAATTTTGGTCAGGAAAACTTGAAAAAAATTAGAAACTTGAAGCATGGTACCTGACACAGGTCCCTAATATAGGTATTCTGGGGCATTCTGGTTTATGCCTGTGATTTGTTAATCCATAGATGGTCATTAGAGGGGAGAAGACATAATGGTTGACTGTCTTACTTGTGCCAGGTCCATACACATACGCACTTTTCATTTAGCCTTCTCAGTAACACTGAGTAGGAAGGTTGTCCCTTTTTGGAAATTCTGAAAGGATAAGTAGATTGTCAGAGATCATGACATATAAAAGAATCCTCTGGAAAATGTGTTTCAAGCATGTGGCCTTTAAGTTCAAAGGTAATGCATTTGAGATGAAGACAAGCCAATGTACCAGTGAAACAAATGTCAGTGAATTCAAAAGGTAACAGAGAATCATTGAATCTATTAGAGATGATATATGTGGGAATAAGTTAATGAAGAATTAATAATGGAGCCAGTGCCATTTTCATAGACATAAAACTTTATCTGAAGGAAATTATTTGTGGATTGCTTTTTGGAAAGCCATAATTGAGTATGTTCCAGTTAATTATCATTGTTTTTTTCGAGGAGAGTGATTCTAAATATTTACACATCGTATATGGTTTTGTCAGCAGTTGGTAGCAAGACCTTCCAGTATGAACTATATGGTGGCTCCTGTAACTGGTAACGATGTTGGAATTCGTAGAGCAGAAATTAAGCAAGGGATTCGTGAAGTCATTTTGTGTAAGGATCAAGATGGAAAAATTGGTCTCAGGCTTAAATCAATAGATAATGTAAGTATTTTTAATACCTGTATAAGTGACTAATGTTAAAATAATTTGAAATGGAAATGCTTTAACTATGATGGTGTATCTATAGTTGAGAATATTTTAAATATACAAATTTTGTTCAATTGGGGATGTTCTCTTTTGCAGAGGCAGAGTTGGGACTTCTGACCACATTACTTTAAAAGACATTTTTCTTTTCTGAGTACTCTAACTGGAATACAGTTCACTGGCCTACATATATTATAATGTAGTTTGTATAGAATTGTGGCAATTAAATAGAGCAGATGTGAAGGTTAAGAAAAAACTGACCAATGAGAGTTGATGTCAACATGTGTGCATTTTTAAACCAATCAGTATTTGTGAGATGGTTTTTACTGTTATTTGAATTTAATATGTCATTTTCTGAGTAAAAGTTTTTTTCTAATTAGGGCAGCTATTACTTGACTTTATGATTACTTTACCTCTCACTTTACCATACTGAAGATATGAAACTCTCAGGAACCATTTAGAATTGTTAAGGACATGCTGAGTCTTTACCCCGATTTATAGTTTTAGCCATTACCTCACTGGATTCAGTTTCAGTCATACATCTCTAGCGTAGTGCACTGCTGTAAATGGAGAAGCCTGATCTTGGCAGGAAGCCCCAACCCCACCTGCCCACCCAGGGGGCTGAGGCCATTGATGGCCTTGTTCACTTATATCTTATTCAGAATACATCTGCGTGCTTGGTTGGGATGCTCTGACTTTGGTGCCCTTTCTGCTTTTCTCTTCAGGGAATACAGTATATTGCTGCCCCTTATGCCAGGATTGCTCTTGTGTTCTTTCCTCTGTCCTAAAGAGAAAAGATACTTTTCACAGACCCCTTGGCCCCACTGTAGGTAACACTTGGAGTGGATTTGTTCACTTGGCCAAGCGCGTTGGTTCATTTATGGGGCGCTGCCTAATTCTTGCTTATCCCTCTACAGTGTAACAGACGTGTGATAGAAATGTCTTACCTCGTTTGGGATTGTAGGAAGGGTCTAGCCTTGTAGATGCTCTTATATTCTACCTGTCTTATTCTTCTTTTATACTTATCTATTTATATTTTGTTCAATTTCTGATAGAGATTTTACATAAGTAACTTTATCCATATAAGTGTAGTTACTGGTTAACAGTACTAGAGTTTTCTATATTTATTTCATAGTGTGTTCTTTACAAGCCTGTGCATGTAGATTTAATATGCCCATCTTTTTAGGCTATCAAATAAACTTTAATCTTACCTGATTTTATACAATGTAACAAATGGGTAAAGGAACACTTCAGCTCAAAAGGTACAATTATGACCTTAAACTGTCATTTATTAAGCTGTAAAAGAACTCACCAAACTTTCTAACATGTGACTTGCTTGTCCCCTAAATATGACTGATGATGTAGTGATAATTTGGTATTCTATGAGACTCATAGATGCTTGCATTTATTAAAGTTGTCCTTTATTTTCCTTATGTATTCCAAGTTGAAAGTGGTGGGGGTTGTGGTTGGTCAGGTGGGTTATGATTTGGTATAGAAATTGCCATTGAAATCTCACTTTTCTGCTTTCTTCTTTGGAGTTACTGCCTTGATAAATGTTTCGGTTTCTTTTGAGGTGATAACTTGATATATTACACTCATATAGTTTTTTCTGTTTTTTCTTTCTTTTGTCACAGGGTAGATTTTTTTTTTTAACATAAACAGTTGTTTCCTAATTTTCCAGCATTTTAGAACCATACCATAATAGAGGTTAATGACAAAACTTATTTTCTTATTATCTAGGGTATATTTGTTCAGCTAGTCCAGGCTAATTCTCCAGCCTCATTGGTTGGTCTGAGATTTGGGGACCAAGTACTCCAGATCAATGGTGAAAACTGTGCAGGGTGGAGCTCTGATAAAGCGCACAAGGTGCTCAAACAGGCCTTTGGCGAGAAGATTACCATGACCATTCGTGACAGGTAAGCTGTTACTAAACAGTTCAAATTCAACTTCAAGACTAGTTTTCCATTTTGGGAGCTTTCAGAGTCTGTGAATGTATTATTTTGTTGCAGAAAATGATCAAATGTTATGATGAGCCTTATAGTCTTGCAGTTGTGTGGTGCAGATTTGTCTTACATCGTTTGTTTTTAAAGCATTCTGATATGATACCTTATTTCAGAGTTTATAGGACCAATCTCTCTAGAAAATAAAAAAAATGTATGTTGGAGAAGTAACTTGAGTAGCAAGGCATCTCTGTGCTCACTTTCCAACTTACTGCTTAGATAGATCCAGCCTAGGATGTTCACACACAGTGCTGGTCCCTCACTGTGAGGGTCAGAGCCCATGCAAACTTCCAAGTAGTGTGGGAGTTCTGAAAGCCCTGTCAAAACTTGTGGGTAGTTTCGAACTAGTAGTTTTCAAGAACATGGAGTATTCTATTTAGCAGCTCATTCATTTAGAACTTTAAACAGCACATGAAATAGGACCCTCCGTTTATTTTCTTGTCTACTCCGTACCTAATTAAGGGTGGGTCTATATCACATCGTTATAGTAAGCTTTTGAGTTTTTGTTCCTTCTCAGTGAAACTTCTGTTTTCTGTGTTTCCAGTTTCTCATACAGTTTAGGTATTTAGTAAATGTTTCAGATGAATGTCCTTTTTACTTTACATCTAAAGCAGAGTTTCAAAGAGTAAGTTGTACTAACAGAATTTGGTAATGTAAACACAAGTTTATCATAAAACCCTTATGAGAACATGGGAACAGAGTAGAGAATCAAGCAAACGTAACTGGTGTAACAGCTCTAGAGGGACAGTTGGATGCCTCTTAATAGCTGCATGCCTTCCTTTCCAAAGGGGCTTGGGGAACGTTAGGTATCATTGCTGGCTCTAGTTCTTCTTTTCAAATAGAGCAATGTGTAAAATTTTTGTATTCAAGATGTGAGAAGTATTTTAAAGGTTTTAAATAAAAGAAATAGTCCCTAAAAATGATTTGGCTCCAGAAAATACCAAAAGTTAATAAAAAATAAAAATTATTTTTACCACTGTGATTGTTAAAAGTCTTATCTCATTCTTAATGCTGTAAAGTCTAATTATAACGAAAAAGCAGCCGGGCGCGGTGGCTCATGCCTGTAATTCCAGCACTTTGGGAGGCCAAGGCGGGCGGATCACGAGGTCAACAGATCGAGACCATGGTGAAACCCTGTCTTTACTAAAAAAATACAAAAATTATCCCAGCACTTTGGGAGGCCGAGGCGGGTGGATCACCAGGTCAAGAGATCAAGACCATCCTGGTTAACATGGTGAAACACCATCTCTACTAAAAATACAAAAAATTAGCTGGGCATGGCGGCGTGTGCCTGTAATCCCAGCTACTCAGGAGGCTGAGGCAGGAGAATTGCCTGATCCCAGGAGGCGGAGGTTGTGGTGAGTCAAGATTGCGCCATTGCACTCCAGCCTGGGTAACAAGAGCAAAACTACGTCTCAAAAAAAAAAAAAAGAAAATTACTTGGGGGTGGTAGGGTGTGTCTGTGGTCCCAGCTACTCAGGAGGGTGAGGCAGGAGAATTGCTTGAACCCAGGAGGTAGAGGTTGCAGTGAGGCGAGATCACCCCACTGCACTCCAGCCTGGTGCCTGGTGACAGAGCAAGACTCTGTCTCAAGGGGAAAAAAAAAAGGATATTCATAAAGCCATACAAAGCAGTTGTCTCTGATACTTAAAAAAGGAAATATTGGAAATATTTCCTCTGCTACACTGGAAAGATGGCAGAACAAGAGCAAAGAAAAATTCCTTTGGTTCCAGAAAATCTCCTGAAAAAGAGGAAGGCTTATCAAGCCATCAAAGCCACTCAGGCAAAGCAGGCACTTTTGGTAAAGAAGGAGCAGAGGAAAGGAAAAGGGCCTAGGTTTAAGCAATTGGAATTATTCCTACATGATTCCTGGCGGCAGACACATGACAAGGTGCATGTCAGACGACTAGAAGTGAAGCCTCACGCCTTGGAATTGCCAGATAAACATTCTTTGGCCTTTGTCATACACATTGAAAGGATTCATGGTGTGAGTTTACTGGTGCAGAGAACCACTGCAAGGCTTCGCCTAAAGAACATTTTTAGTGGTGTCTTTGTAAATGTCACTCTCCAGAACCTAAAAATGCTGCGTATAGTGGAACCTTATGTGACCTGGGGATTTCCAAATCTGAAGTCTATCCGGGAACTCATTTTGAAACATGGACAAGCCAGGGTCAAGAATAAGACCATCCCTCTGACAGACAACACTGTAATTGAGGAGCACCTGGGGAAGTTTGGTGTCATTTGCTTGGAAGACCTCATTCATGAAATTGCCTTCCCAGGGAAGCATTTCCAGGAGATCTCATGGTTCTTGTGCCCTTTCCACCTCTCAGTGGCCTGTCATGCTACCAAAAATAGAGTGGGCTTCCTCAAGGAGATGGGCAGACCTGGCTGTCGGGCTGAACGCATCAATCAGCTCATCCGCCAGCTGAACTAGAACCAGGTGCCAAATTGCAATAGATTTTTATCAATGAAGTGGAAACATGTGTTTTTGGGTTTGGAGAATTTGTATCAAGTATCTTCAGAGAAGATTACTTCCTACTTTATCTTTAAAAACTGGAAAGGAAGGGTCAAAGAAAAGACAGTAGCTGGCCAGGCGCAGTGGCTCATGCTTGTAATCCCAGTACCTTGGGAGGTTAAGGAGGGCGGATCACCTAAGGTAGGGAGTTCGAGACCAGCCTGACCAACATGGTGAAACCCTGTCTCTACTGAAAATACAAAAATTAGTGGGGCATGGTGGCCCATGCCTGTAATCCCAGCTACTCGGGAGGCTGAGGCAGGAGAATCGCTTGTACCCGGGAGGCAGAGGTTGCAGTGAGCCAAGATCGTGCCAATGCACTCTAGCCTAGGCAACGAGCGAAAAACTCTGTCTCAAAAGAAAAAAGAAAGGAAAAAAGTAGCTTATGTTCATGGCAAGCACCTCTCATCACAATCCAGTTCCAAAGAAAAATTCCAGCATTTTCTACATTGGCTGCTGCCTTGTCTGAAATCGGCACATTTCATGGAGGAAGGAGTCCTGCTTTGCTGCATCTCTTATCCTAGGGTTTAATGTTGGTAATTGAGTAACTCTATCATTTGTACAAGGCTCCCTAAGACTCCTGCAGCAGTGGACAAGCCCAGGGACATAATTGAATCTAGTGATTCCTGGGGCCTTGTGAGAAGGACTTGAAATACAAATAGGAGGAAAGGTACAAAAATAAATGTTTACTTTGTCTCTGAAAAAAAAAAAAAAAAGGAAAAAGGAAATATTGATTAGTAAGTCAAGTCAAACCATAATAAATAAACTTAAAAAAAACCTTTTACACAAAGATGTTCTGTGAATGTATAAAATCAGAGCCATAACTTGCTTTTATTAGAAAGTGTTTATTATAAAGATATTCAATATGGCAACATTTATGGCATATGAAGTTCATTAAAAGGTTTACCTGAGAATTAAGTTTTTAATTGAACCCATTATGTTTGTAGGCCCTTTGAACGGACGATTACCATGCATAAGGATAGCACTGGACATGTTGGTTTTATCTTTAAAAATGGAAAAATAACATCCATAGTGAAAGATAGCTCTGCAGCCAGAAATGGTCTTCTCACAGAACATAACATCTGTGAAATCAATGGACAGAATGTCATTGGATTGAAGGTAAGGAATAGACTTTATGGCTTGTTCTGCTGCAGTTTTAGAAAATGTCAGTCTCTTGATTCTATTTAGATGGCACTGTTTTTGTATTGATTTAGGTGGGAAATGGGGAATGTGGGGTCTGGGCTCTTGCTCTGCCCAGTCACCAAAATTATTTGGGCTGTCATCTGGAACTACAGTTCCTGTAACAACAGGGCTGGAATAAATGATCTCAGAAGTACCTCATGCTAGAATTCTGTGGAAATATGGCCAACAAAGATTTTTATGCCAGTTTAAGTGAATGGTTGCCCAACATTTCTCAACCCAGGAATATAAGGAAATGAATAATAGTTTTGGTTCATATTAGTATCTTGTTTATATAGTTTTTCCCCTCCACAAATTCCTAAATAAGTCTGTCTTACGATCAAAGGTTTTAAGTGTGACCTCCTCATTTCATAGTCTTTGGTTTAGAATATAGAGTTAACTAAGGTAGTATTGTATATGGGAAAAATTATTTAATATTCAGAAATGGAAAGATTTTTTTAGCTAAAATATTCAACTCAGTTTACTTAAGCAATTTGATTACTAGCTGTGAAATAATGTACAAATAAACTGGGTAGGCCGGGCGCGGTGGCTCAAGCCTGTAATCCCAGCACTTTGGGAGCCCGAGGCAGGTGGATCACGAGGTCAAGAGATCGAGAACATCCTGGTCAACATGGTGAAACCCCGTCTCTACTAAAAATACAAAAAATTAGCTGGGCATGGTGGCGTGTGCCTGTAATCCCAGCTACTCAGGAGGCTGAGGCAGGAGAATTGCCTGATCCCAGGAGGCAGAGGTTGCGGTGAGCCAAGATCGCGCCATTGCACTCCAGCCTGGGTAACAAGAGCGAAACTCCGTCTCAGAAAATAAATAAATAAATAAACTGGGTAAGAAACACTAGAAAAAATTAGAAATACAGGATTTTAGAGATACTAACAAAACGTAACAGGACATATATTTTGTATTTATTTACTAAGATGGCATAGTTTTGTACTTATTAAATAATGCCTCTGTGGAATTAATTTTGAATATGTTTTTATCAGGACTCTCAAATTGCAGACATACTGTCAACATCTGGGACTGTAGTTACTATTACAATCATGCCTGCTTTTATCTTTGAACATATTATTAAGCGGTAAGTAGACAATTTCTCAACTTAATGCATATGGTCATGTGACTTAATATAAGCACCATATACTTTTAATTCTCAGCCCTTTGGTTCTTTTACCTAAGGAATGGATACTGGTGTTTATCTAGAAATTTGAAGTAAATTATTTGAATCAGAGGGGTTGGTAAGGATGAGCTCTTACAGCTTCCCAAGTGTGAATAAAATTCACATATACTTGATCAGTTTTGATATTGCCCAGTAGAAAAAAGTATCCAAGGAGAAGTGGGCATGCTTTCAGCTTTCAATTTGCAATACAACTGACTGCAGTTGTACTGCCTACCACTCTTCTGCTCAGTATAAATCTAGCTGTGGTGGTTTGTAATGGAGAATTCTTGCTGTTGGAATGCTAGAAAAAAGTTTCCCTTCTCTCCAGAATCTTGGGAGGCAGATAGACATGTGTGGTGTGTTGATGCTATCTGTGCTTAGGAACTGAGGATTAGAATGCCAAGTGATCAGAACTGAAAAGAGGCAACAAGGGTTACTTCTATAGATCTTTTCAGATCCTAGCATCTACCATAGCAGTTTTTGTCAAGCCTGCTTGGATTACTTTTCAGAAGCTCTATCATACATGTGAAAATGAGATTTAAAAGATTCATAAACATAACCATTCTAACGAAATTTTTGTGTCAGCTTCTGGATAGAATGCACTTAGCTACTCTTGGAAGGGGTAAAAAGGAGTTATTGTCATGACTAATTGTTCTAGGGTTCTCTTAATTCACTGATGGATCCCTCTACCTTAATTAATCACAGTCTTGTCATTTTCTCTCTCTTTTTTAAAAATCATCAGGTTTAATGTACAGTAATTCATTTGTATCCTAACTTAGCCCAATACAGATAGCCTCTCCCACCAGCTAGATTACCAGAGATGCTTCTAGACTCATTTAAAAGATCTTTCCCTTCTCTCCATTCACCTTTGATGCTAACAGGTGCTAAATTGGAATTGGGAATTTTCTTGGATTAATATAGCATTTTTGAAACAAAACATAACCTTAGTATATAATAAAAGTACCTCTCTTGTAGGATGGCACCAAGCATTATGAAAAGCCTAATGGACCACACCATTCCTGAGGTTTAAATTCACAGCACCATGGAAATGTAGCTGAACATCTCCAGTTTCCTTCTTTGGCAACTTCCGTATTATGCACATGAAGCTTTCCCGGAGCCAGCGAGCATATGCTGCATGAGGACCTTTCTATCTTACATTATGGCTGGGAGTCTTACTATTTCATCTGATACCTTGTTCAGATTTCAAAATAGTTGTAGCCTTATCCTGGTTTTACAGATGTGAAACTTTTTCAAGAGATTTACTGACTTTCCTAGAATAGTTTCTCTACTGGAAACCTGATGCTTTTATAAGCCATTGTGATTAGGATGACTGATACAGACAGGCTTAGCTTTGTGTGAAAACCAGTCGCCTTTCTCCTCGGTCAGCGAGTAGTGCTGTTCATATTACTTCAGTTCTATAGCATATTTGCATTTTTAACATGCTACCATAGTACATTTAGAATGATTTCCTTTGATTTTTTTAAAAAATTCTGTTTGTGTGTGTGTAAAATGCCAATTAAGAACACTGGTTTCATTCCATATAAGCATTAAACAGTGTATGTAGGTTGCAAGAGATGGTGAGGATTGTTTTTAAATTTTAACTACCTTCACTTAATATGCTTGAACTGTCGCCTTAACTATGTTAAGCATCTAGACTAAAAGCCAAAATATAATTATTGCTGCCTTTCTAAAACCCAAAATGTAGTTCTCTATTAACCTGAAATGTATACTAGCCCAGAACAGTTTAATGGTACTTAGAGCTATAGCATAGCTGCTTAGTTGTTTTTGAGATTTTTTTAGTCAACACATAAGGGAAACTTCTTTCTTCTAAAAGTTGCCAGTACCATTTAGTGAGAAGCAAATAGCTATATATTTAATGTAAAAATTATTTCACTAAACAGGATAAACTTTTGATTCCCCTTTTGTTTTTTTGTGGATTAAGTGGTATAATACTTAATTTTGGCATTTGCTCTCAAGATTGTAACCTAGCTAGTTCAGGATGGTCTTAGAGTATTTTTCTGGTAATTTGTTCCATTCTGTGACTTCTCCTTACAAACAAAATGATAGTGACACTTTATCCTGATTTTTTGATTCTTTATGGTTTATGTCTATTCTAATTAAATATGTATACATAAAGTTACATTTTAGTCTGTCTGTCATTGCATCATTTGCTTTCACCAAACTTACCCACTATGCAGAAGATAGGCATGTGAGGTTCACTATCAGCTATGGGCGGCAGTTGTGATCTCTCAGAACAAGCTGACGTTCAGGTGCTCTCAGAACAGCTCTCAGTGCTGAGAGACTGAATGTCAGGAAAATTGCTTCCAGCTGGGAACCCCAGATTACCAGGTGCCAGAGAGCTGGTTCACACCTGCCATGCAGCAGGAACTCATTGAGGCTACTGATTGTCCCTGACAACACCTGACACCAGGTAATATTTAATAACACTTGAAACTGACTTTGAAAATTCTATCAGTGTGATCTGACTTAAGTTTTTTTCTCCTCTGTCATAGTACCTGCAAGATATAATAGTGTTTTAAAGAGGACAGAAAAAACAAGTCACATAATTACCATGGTTCAGAAGTTGAATATAAAAGGAAGTCTGCTACTGCTGTACAGCTTACCTTGTTTGAAATTTAGAAGAGAAAACCAAAATATTTGATTATCTACCTTGAGTCTGAAGATAATTTCAAAAGTAATGGAATTACATTCGTATCATTAAACATGGTTTTCTAGAAGAATCAATACTTGTGGTCTTAAAAACTACTAGTCTTGAGTCTTATGTTACATAAATAAAATGAAAACAGCTTTCTTTAGAGAAAAATATTTTTAATGTAGAAAAGATGGATAGCTATAATGAAATACAAACCGTTCCTATACACAGTAAACTTACTGTTATAAGAACTGCTAATCCTTCTCCAGGTTCTTAGAATCTGGGTACAGCAATATAGAAAGTAACCACTCTATGAAAACACACACCCAAAACCTGATGGGTGGCAATTGTGATAGACTAGGGAGACAAAACAGAGAGCCTCAGAAGTAGCAGAGAGTACTGCACATTTTCTTGGAAAATTCTTAATTCTTCAGTGCTTTCTGACAAGTTTCCCCAGCCAATTTATCTCTTAGCTACTCTCTGCTACTCAGTCCTGTCTTCTGACAATCATCATACTGGGATGATCATCTGCCGTTCGATGTAACATTTTTTTCCCTAACAAACACTGCCACATTTCATCTGCCTTAAGAGAATGGCAACTAATGGCTTTCAACGAAGTCACCATGATTTTGAAAGTTTAAAACCACACATTTTCCATGTTGTAAAGCTTCTAATTACTATCATTGCACATTCACCAGTCCGTTTAAAAGTTTGGTTTAAAAATGCATTAAATAGCGTTCAATTTAATATTCAGGAGAGGAAAAGGCACTTAATACTGTAATTTCCAGAAAATAATTTGTCTGTCTTCCCCTCCTGTGATGATACTGCTACACTGTTCATTCATCCATATACATGTCACAGCACCTGAGAGAAAAAGACATTTTGGTTAGGTAGGAAGTTGACCGGGAGCACGCAAAGATGAACTTGACCCCTGATGCTTACTCTTGCTTTGCTATTTGTTTACTAAAGAAGTGAAGTAAGTTCTGTTTTTCTTGTCTCCTTTCTATAACAAAACTCTTGAATAAAAATAATTGCTTGGTACAAAGATCTTGTTAGGAATAAGAACCATTTAAGTGTAAATCTAAAGCTAAAACAATTTGGAATTACAGATAAAGAACAGAATGCAAATAAATACCTTGGCAAAATAGGTATAATCAGGTAACATGACAAAAGTTAGGAGACAGATGTGAAAAAAAAGGTGGGGAATTGGTGTAAGGTTATTGGTTTATTTCCTTTTCCACTGGAAGGGGCCTGACATTCAAGTTACTAAGTTAAGAACAAAAGTCATAAATAATTTCATTTTTTTGAAACAGTGTCGCATTCTTACCCAGGCTGGAGTACAGTGGCATGATCAAGCTCACTGCAGCCTCCATCTCCTGGGCTCAAGCTATTCTCCCACCTTAGCCCTTTAAGTAGCTGGGACCACAGCCATGTGCCACCACACTCACCTAATATTTTTTATTTTTAGTAGCAGTGAGGTTTCACTGTGTTGCCCAGGCTGGTGGTCTCAAATTGTTGACCTCAAGCAATCCTCCCACCTTAATTCTGGTATTATAGGCCTGAGCCACTGAGCCTGGCCCAGAATTTTTAAGACACATATTTAAGAAGAAATAACCATATGAAATCAAGTGACACAGGGAAGAGAATGAAGGTAGGAAGTTACTGCTTACAGTGGGAAGTCAACTTAGGTAACAGAAGATTCTGTGTCTCACTAGAAGAATTAAAAACCAAGTCCTCCAAATGATGAGAAAAAAAGCAAAAAGTTGTAAGCAAACAATCTAATGAACCTCCAAGAAATATTACTAAATGAAAAAGATGTGTAGAACAGTTTAGTACACTCCACATAAATAATTTTATACACATACACCCTCATTCACAGGACACACATTGGTAAAGTACTGTAAGGAGGACTGGGAGACAGAAGTCAGCATTAGAAAGAAGCCTTAATTTTCATTGTAATTCTTTACTTTTGTATTGTTTCTGGGTTTTTTTCTTGCTTGCTTTTTTTTTTAACCTAACAATTTAAGATCATACTGTTATCTGTAAAAAAATTATAGCTTTATGATGGTTTTTAATTGTCCATATGAAAGTTAAAGACTTCCTTTTTGGAGTCCAATGCCTGTTAACAGAAATCTAAACCCTACGTAACCTAAGAGATGCAGATGACCTGGACAATCAAGATGCTCCAGGGATACGTGAGTATGGAAAGAACATGGGTGTTTTCTGCCCTAGAAGACTGTGTTCCCTGATGGAAAAGGCAGGCTTGAGTTCATTACCCTAAGAACAAACATCAAGACAACTGCAGTAGCTGCTTACCTGTGTGGCCCTGTATTCTCTCACTGATTTTTGCTCCAAGGAGATCCCAAATGAGCAGTTCACCAGACTGACTTCCAGATAAAACGGAATTTCCATCCCAGACAAAGCACCTGCAAGAATGATTTAGAAATAGCTCTTCCTTCATCATGAAGGAAGGACTATGTTAAACTGGCCAACGTAAGCCCAAATGAAGCGATCATGAACGTGTTTGTAAATGTCTTCACCCCCCGTAACTGACAAACTGTACCTCTGGGGCTCATCTGATGTCATAGAGGAGATGAGCATTCCTGTCTGCACATCGATGACATTAAGACAGCCATCTGCTCCTGTGCTGAGGACATGGCGACTATCTGCAATACAAGGTGGGACTCAGATATGAGTGACGTTTCAGAATGTGGTTTAGATTATTCTGGATTTTATTTCGGAGTCCAGTGGCCTAATCTCCACATTCGTTTTATTCAAAATCCTTGTACTTAAGCAATGACTATCCTCTCCTTGAAATGGTTCCAGCAGTTTCCAAGATAGGGATGAGATGACCCTTTGATTATGAGTTCATTTTTACCTTATAAATTAATTTCTCTAATGAGTTGAAGAATTAAAAATAACCAATCTTGCTTTTCTATCTGATACAAATGCCACAAGTATACTGTATCCTGGCATAAAGCAGTGTTAGCTATAAGAAAAACCTCTTTTATCAGCAAAATGTTTCTAAATTTTATTTTTTATTTCAAAATTAACAATATTGTTTATTTCAGAATTCCAGTTTACTTGATATTATTTGTTTTAAAAAGGATAATATCTACCTGGGCTAAAAGCAGTGTCACATACAATCCCTGAATGGCATGGAATCTGGTGCATTAAGGTGGCCGTTGTGAGGTCCCAAATATTCACTGTGCCTTCTTTGGTGCCGGAAACTAACAGTGTGCTTGCAGCATTTAAACTGATTGTGTCTACCTAAGGAAGAAAACACATTGATACATATTCCATTTAGATTTATGGTCATTAGCTATGTTTCTCTAGTCTTCAAATATGTGGCCATCATGATGTAAATTAAACCCTGTTGTACAGTGTGCTGGTTTTGCTAATGCAGATGTATTTCAACATAGAAACGAAAACGAAGTCTTGCTAGGGTAAATGTAATGCTGTTTTAAAATACCTTAAAACTGACAGTCTCAGAAAGATAACTCTATGAATAATAAGTTATAGTGAGGAGCCAAAGTGCCTGAAGCACAGCCAGTCCATGATTATTTGAGGGATTTCTGGGAATGGGGGAATCTCTCGAGGCTACACTTGCATATCATCATGAATTACATACTAAATATTTCTCAAACTCAGCTAAGCTGAAGACCATGGAAATTAGGCACCAGTTCAAAACCTCACAGAAAAGGCAGTACTGTGACCCGGAGAAAACAGCAAGTGAGAACTGAGTGCCTGCTGGCTCTGCCAACAGGCTGCATGCACTTGACCATCTGAGACAGCTGGTCACTGTCCTCCACTGTTGGATGAGTATCTCCTGGACAGATGGTCCCCTTCCATCTTTTGGGTCAGAAAACATGAAAAATCATAGGCCCTGTCTTGTTACCTCTAAGAGTTTCAGGATACCCAAATATTCAGCATCCTGCTTAGAAACTACTATTCTGGAATTCTAATTGGACGGTAGCTAATTCTCAGGGAAGTGTACAAAGAAGCAAATTGGAGGAGGAAAAAAATCAAACTCGATTTGTAAACTTAAAGAGTCAACACAAAGAAGAGAACTGAGATTTAGCCTGTCATCTTCCATTAACTAAATAAAACAAAGCAAAACATCAACAAAACCAAGAACCTTCTTCCAGCCCAACCCCCAGACTTTTAAGATCAGTTTTCTGCACAGTTTGTTGCTGGTACTCACACTGACATCATGTTCCAGTTCAGCCAGTAAGTCAAAGTGGTGTCTTTTGGTGCCTGGCATCTCTGCAGGAACACCAGACCATACCTAGGATGGAACATGTTGCAGAAGGTATTTTCAAACATTTAACATAAAGTCATTCTGGTGTATTCAATAAAAACTCCACTGCTCAATTTCCATTCAACAGACTTGACAATAAAGTTAAGCTGTACAGTGCTCCAGCTCCTCCTCTCTATGCCTGCACTTTTTCCTACCAGCATGAGCTTGCTTACAGCCCCTTGACTGTACCTGTGTTTCCTTCAGCTGCACTTGCTGCTATAGTCATGTGACTTTAATACGTGAACTAAGGAAATGAGTGCAGACATGTTACGGTATTTTCAGAACACTATTAATGTTTTGAGAAGATCAAAAAGTATGTTACCCCCAAAATAACTAAAATTAGGTACAGGCAAATAAACTTATCTAAAAAAATGGAAGAATAATTTCTGAAAAACTCCTGGAGGAAATCTAACAATTTTAGCTTCTTGCTTTCTTTTACACCAACACAAAATAGAAACTGAAAATAATGAAAGCTGGTGTGGTGTATGTAAGATTCCAAAGAAAAGACTGAATATAGTCCTACATTGAAAGAATGGTGGCTGGGTGTGGTGGCTCACACCTGTAATCCCAGCACTTTGGGAGGCCAAGGTGGGCAGATCACCTGAGGTCAGGAGTTTGAGACCAGCCTGGCCAACATGGTGAAACCCCGTCTCTACTAAAACTATAAAAATTAGACGGGCAGGGTGGCAAGCACCTGTAATCCCAGCTACTTGGGAGGCAGAGGCAGGAGAATCACTTGAACCTAGGAGGGGGAGGTTGTAGTGAGCTGAGATCACGCCACTGCACTCCAGCCTGGGCAACAGAACTAGACTCTATCTCAAAAAAAAAAAAAAAAAAAAGAATGGTGAATGAATATGCATTCAGATGATTTATGTTTAAATAAAATGTGTCTTTTGATGATTCCTCACTTTAACTTGACATTTTCTAATTAACTGTAATCAACTAATAGTTCTGATCATGGCAGATGAAAGGGGCTGCTACTATACATTTCTTTTTAATTCTGCTATTGAATGAACACTAGACCATTCACCCCACAATGGAATACAGAAATCATGATAAGCCTCCTGTTATATTAAGAAGTGGCTATAATTCTCACCACTGCACTTCAGCCCCAGCTTAGATGACAGAGCAAGACCCTGCCTCTTAAAAAAAAAAAAGGCGGGGGGGGGGGAGTTTTTTAATTAAAAAAGTACATATCACAAAATGTACATATCACAAAGTTATGTGAAATGTAAGGATACTGAATGTTATTGCCTGTGTTTAAAATATATGTTATATAAATAAAAAATATATAACATATTTTACATATATAATATATATTTTAAATATATATAAATGATATATATCATATAAAAATATATAAATATAGATATATTTTTATATATCTATATTTTAAACATAAGCAATAACATTCAGTATCCTTAAGTATCACATGCTTTGTGAAAAAGACTGAAGTGACTGAACATGTTAACACGTAGCTGAGTGGCTTATAATATCTGTATGTACAAACATTTCAAGCTAAAAATTATATATATGCCATATAGCATACCAAGTTAAAAAATGTTAATTATATATAAACCTTCACCGTAGAGTCCCAGGATGCAGAGTAGAGCCTGTTGTCATGCCAACATATCTTACTAACAGCATCATCATGTCCCATTAATGTGTCCTGGCGTCTTCCAAATGCTATGGAATAAAAATAGCTAAAAGATAATGAGAAGTATTAAAACAGTAGTCTAGCTTAATTTTAAGACTCTTAAACACATATTAAAGAAACATTAAGCTGTTTAATTCTATACTTACTAAGGCTTGCTAGAATTACAAATTGCTTATTCTCAAATTACTAAACAAAAATTCTAAATTTAAATTGAAAATTACAAATTTCCATGTCTGGCTCATCTGTGTTTTTACCTCAATTTAAAACTTAGAGAAAAACAGATGCCAATGGGAGAAATTATTCGATTCAAGTAATTGTATTCAAATCCAACCATACTGTCCTCATCTCTAGTATTTGTTCCCTTTAGAAAACAGTGCAGTATCCTAGCAGGGAAAGCTTCTGGCTTTTTACACCTCATGTCCGCAGAGGCAGCTATTCTGTACGTGGAATCACAGAGCGGGGTGCACAGATACATACACATTATTATCCCATGAAGAACTTATGACAGTGGCATCTCCTGGTAAAAGTAAACATGATGATAAAGCCTGAAATACAAACGATTTGACATTAACAATCTATAATAATTAGTAAGTCTGTAACATAGTAAAACTATCTTATAAGCTCTTTCAAAAATTAATCCTCAAATTCTCTTTATGGTGGCTCCCCTGTTTACCCAGATTTTCTCAACTGGCTAATTCTAGGTATAAGGTTTCTTCCCAAATGCAGAAAGAAATGTCCAAGTGTGTCAAGGGTATCAATCTAGCCTGATGACTCTCTAGGGTCCCCTGGGCTGGAAGAAGCCCATTCACACTTTGGAGTAAATCTCCACGGGAGGGCAGGCTGGGAATGATTTTCATGAAAGAAAATACCCCCCCCTCTGGACTATAGACTTATGTGAGTCAGAAAACCTTCCAAAATTCCTTAGGGAATTTCCAGATCTTTTGCATGATTTATATTAAAAATAAAATGTGTTATTTCAGAAGAATTGGTTTTGTCATATTCAGTATCCTACCAACTCAGATGCATAAATTATTTAAGTAGCACATAACATTTAGTCTAACAGCTAAAAAAAGGAAAGCCTTATTAAGTAAAATCCTACTGGGTAGCTCTCCAAGTATTTTAAGCTAAAAATGAAATCACAACAGTATGAGAAAGTGGCAATCTGAAAAAAAATTGAAATTAGAAGTAATCTAAGATATTTGGTGGATTTACTACACAGGAATAAACTCAGCTGTTTTGGGAGAAATAAAGTATCATTGTATGTGTGTGTATGAAACAAACTACTACATGGATTTCTATCATAATACTAATAAAATGAACTCACCATATTTGAAAATGATATACTTCTTTGTAGCATTTTCGATTCTTTAGAAAACATCTTCAAGGTGGAATCTAATTTAATAATGAGAAGTACACATATAAGAAAGATTTCCTGGCGGGGGGTAGTGGCTCAAACCTGTAATCCTAGCACTTTGGGAGGCTGAGGTGGGTGGATTGCTTGAGCTCAGGAGTTTGAGACCAGCCTGAGCAACACGGCAAAACCCCATCTCTACTAAAATACAAAAAAATTAGCTGGGCGGGACGGCATGCACCTATAAAATCAGCTACTCGGGAGGCTAAGGCAGGAGAATTGTTAGGACCTGGGAGATAGAGTTTCCAGTGAGCCACGATCAGGCCATTGCATTCCAGCTTGGGCGACAGAGTGAGACTCCATCTCTTAAAAAAAAAAAAAAAAAGATTTCCTAACCATTACAGGTGTCAAAAAAACAGCTGCCCTTCTTGTTTCTGTGGCCAACAGTATACTTTATACTCCAAAGTATAATCTTGTGGAAAAACCAAATGTAAACATGGCTAGATAATCTGTGGCCAAATCCAACATTAAGATTCTATGACCTGTACTCCATGACAAAGAAATCAATTTAAAAATCCAGCACAGCTTTCTGGTCCCGGTCGCAGAAGCAGGATGACGAAGGGAATGTCATCGTTTGGGAAGCGTCGTAATAAGACGCACACGTTGTGCCGCCGCTGCGGCTCTAAGGCCTACCACCTTCAGAAGTCGACCTGCGGCAAATGTGGCTACCCCGCCAAGCGCAAGAGAAAGTATAACTGGAGTGCCAAGGCTAAAAGACGAAATACTACCGGGACTGGTCGAATGAGGCATCTAAAAATTGTATACCGCAGATTCAGGCATGGATTCCGTGAAGGAACAACACCTAAACCCAAGAGGGCAGCTGTTGCAGCAACCAGTTCATCTTAAGAATTTCACCGATTTAGTCATGCAATAAATATTCTGGTTTTAAAAATAAAAAAAATAAAAAAATAAAAATCCAGCACAGACATGGTAGATCTACTCTTGACATTTCAGTAAGACTATATGCAGAAATGTCAAAGCTGATAAATGCAGAAAGTTACAGGGAGGAAATGGCAATTTTAATAGTAATACAGAAACAGTAATTTAAATACTAAATAAGAAAAATACCTTGGCAATGTTTACTTTAAACACACTGCCCAATTATAGTGTGATACCCTTACACTGAACGTTAGTTATAGAAGGGGACCACTGACTTTCTAAATAATAATAAAGTAGAAATTAAAAGTCCAAGCATTTAATTTTCTTGTGTAACAGAAACCTTAAATTGTGTGTGTGTGTGTGTGTGAGAGAGAGAGAGAGAGTTGCTCTGTTGCACAGCCTGGAGTACAGTGATGTGATCTTGGCTCACTGCAAATTCCACCTTCTGAATTCAAGCAATCCTTGTGCCTCGGCCTCCCGAGTAGCTGGAATTTATGGTGCGTGTACCATACCTGGCTAATTTCTGTATTTTTAGCAGAGACTGAGTTTCACAATGTTGGCCAGGTTGGTCTCGAACTCCTGGCCTCAAGTGATCCATCCGCCAGCTTCCCAAAAGGCTGGGATTACAGGTGTGAGCAATTGCGCCCAGCCTCAAAACAACTTCTTAAAAACCAAAAGTCACAAATTACAAGGCTCTAATGTGCTTCAAACATCCTATATTTGAGATATGTAACAATCTACTTTCTAACATATAAAACATGTCAGAAGAAACTTTAAATAATTTTCTCTGCACAGTATAACTTACTAATTCAACCCAATTTTTGCAACCCCAACACACAGAATTCCTGACAATTAATAAACATGAGCCTTAATAAGACACTCTTTTAATTTGAAAACGAAAACAGAAGAATGGACATGGTATCATTTGAGCTTTTCCCCGAGCAGTATAATTAGATCTGATAGTCTTCCCAAACTTGCTTTTGATTCTTTTAGGCAATTCCAAGCATTCACCACAAAATCTGTTTCAGATTATTAATTTGGGGCATCCTACAAAAAGAAACATAAGCCAGTCGCGTGTATAAGGAAGGGTGTTTTTCTCTCCTTGATGTCTACTGGTTGGGATTTGGTGCTCTCACTGCAGCAGCCTGGGTTCATTTCTCAGGGAACCAAAAACATTTAAAAAGAAAATAATAAAAGAAAAAAAAAGACGTTTTTTTTGAAATCACAGATCGCCCGTACTAGAGGTGATCACGTTAAAGACTACAGGAAAAGCTAAGCTCGTAAGTGGTGGGTTCTGTGCATACCCACATACCTAAACACACTGTATACTAGAGGAAGATATGTAACTTAGGGGTGACCATCAGGAGATTCATAAATCAGTAATATGAATTATGAAAATCTAAATGTGAGAAGAAACTAACAGAAAAAAACAAAAGCTTTTGACTTTATTTTTAAACTCTCGTAGCCGGGAGCAGTGGTTCATGCCTGTAATCCTAGCACTTTGGGGGCTGAAATGGGTGAATCACCTGAGGTCAGGAGTTCAAGATCAACCTCATCAACATGGTGAAACCTCATCTCTACAAAAATACAAAAACTAGCCAGGCATGAAGGTGGGTGCCTGTAATCCCAGCTGCTTGGGAGTCTGAGGTTGGAGAATTGCTTGAACCCGGGAGGCAGAGGTTGTGGTGAGCTGAGATCAGACCATTGCACTGCAGCCTGGGCAACACCGCAAGACTGTCTTAAAAAAACAAACAAACAAAAAAAACCCAACCAAACAAACAAAACCTCTCTCTCCTTTATTGGGAAAATCCAGAAAAGTGACATAATACTTAAAGCCGCAGAGGTGTGAAGCCACAATGCTCATAAAATTCATGGTTCACAAGGTCATACAAGTACGATGGGCAGAAGGATTTAACAAACCATGGCAGACAAATCCCACTAAGAACACGGGTTTTGCTTATTTTGTCTGAGGCTATAATATTGGCAAACTCTGTAAGTAGAAATCCTGGCAAAATACAGAGAATTCTTTCAGAGAATTGCCTTGGTGACCCCGGTGTGGCCCAGTTTGGGAACTGCACATGAACTTCATTTTGATCTACTGTGTAGAATCACTTCTATTCTTTGCAGAAAATTCTTTTATATACAATCCAACACAGTATTAGAAAAAGAAAAGAATGAAATGCTACAGATGATAAACAATGATAAGAGCATCTGAGAGTAGTAATCCCGATTTTCCTAGAAGTGTTTAGTTGGATAGCATGTTGTCTTAATGAAAGAAAAATAAAATTTCCTGTGATAAAGACTGAAGAGCGAATAGCCTTACTTGAAAAAGTTACAAACTTTGTCAGAACGAATTGTCTTCTCACGGAAGCAGGAAGCAAAGACGCTACCCCTTCACCTCTGCACCTTCTGGAGCGCCAACACAGTTCTCAACACGACGAGGCCAAGACATACTTTAATCAATAATACGTAATGCAAACTACCAGGGAGAGAACAGTGGTGTACATAGTAAGGGATGCTTTCTGCTTTATAGCTATAAGTCGCATCACTGACACACTGCAAGGGCTTTTATAATTGTGACAATGTATAAGCATACGAAATAATATATGAATTTGATGTTGAGTTAAATCCTACGGCAAACAGCCATAAGTATAGACTGAATGACAAAACCGAAAACCGTACCAGCAAAACTGCATCTCTGTGTGCTGACAGGCACGCGCCAATTTCTGACACAGCACTTGCTACTCGTGGCCAGTCCCAGCAAGTGGACAGGGCACCCTCTCATGGCAGGCAGGAAGGCCGACCAAGCAAGGGTGTGGAAGGGAGGCTGTTTCTGTCCTATACCCTCAACTCTGGGAAACCTTATCAGCAACAGAAAGATGTT
The DNA here is from genome assembly GCF_049354715.1 of Callithrix jacchus. NCBI lineage: Eukaryota > Metazoa > Chordata > Mammalia > Primates > Cebidae > Callithrix > Callithrix jacchus. Next base: position 14,840,723 of record NC_133517.1, read on the forward strand.
CATCATTATTTTTGGCAAATTACAATGAAACTCTATATAATATACCACAAAGAAACTGCTCTAAGTTGATTTTATGTGGAGGCAGCACATGCAAATGCAGTCCTTGACCACGAGCTAAAGACTCACATTCTAGGATTCCGGTTAAGCCGCCTCTCAGGGAGGAACACTGACCTTGGGATGTTGTGAAGACTGAAGATCCATTGCGAGAGACCGTGATTCCTGTAACTGCCCTGCTCAGAAACAAAGTTTAACAAATTACTACTCATCATGTGTTAGGACACCCTCTTTGTTTCATGTCCTTGATTTAATTTTACCAAGGTTCCTTCACTTTTTTCTTCACAGCATGTCTGCCGGATCTGTCCCAGCATAAACCTGCCATTACCAAATCACCGCTTGGCACCTTCCAATGTTCTGGCAACACCTATGGCTAGAAAACAGCCCCACTCTTTGCTTCCCTATGTGCCACATGCAATGCTTCACATACTCCTGACAATTTCTGGCAATTGGAAAACTTTTCCTTCTAATTCCCCTCATTTGATCATCACCAAAATGACAAACTCTTCTTCATAGTCTCTTCACTTGCTCATTACTGAACCTCATTTACTCAGTGACCGTTCAATGATGAGAAAATTGTTTCCAACCTGTCCTCTTAAAGGATCGTTTGTTCTTCACGACCTTGGATTACAAGGTCCTTTCCTATGTGCCATTTAGAGGAGTTGAGAAAAAACAGCCACTGTCATCATGAATCAGCCAGAACTCCTTGTTTTTCTTCAGGAGGCCGGACTGTGATGTGAAGCCATCCATCTAATGCAGAGCATCGGGCCCAGTTCTCCCCATGACCAATATGCCAAAGCGGCTGTCTGTGGTCATGGAACGGGGCAGGGGCCTACTGTCTGGGCCTGGGTTTCCTCTCTGTAGCAGGATGAACAAGCTAGGTCAGTGCTTCTCAAGCCCTTCTACCAGAGAACATGACGATCCTTAATGACAGAGAGCAGAGAACACACATATCGCCTCTGGGTCCAACAGCAAGCCCAATTTCTTAGAAGTATAGTTATTGTTATAGGTTTTTTTTAATATTCATGTAAACTTTGCAATGTTCTCTCTCTCTCTCTCTCTCAGAGAGCTAATTTTTTTAAGGTGCCTTTTGTATAAAGGCACATTATGTATAAATTCAACACTTGTGGAGTATATATCACACTTCTCCCAACGAAGATTCAAGGAGCTGTGTACTCCAATTTGAGAGGGACAAAAATGGCTGCTCTCTACAGACCACATCTTGTACTGTGAAACCACAGACTGCAGAAATGACAGCAAGGGAGCCACCAGAAATCATTTTGTGCCAAACTTTCCCTGACTACATCCACCTCAGGTGGAGATCGCTATAAACATTTTGGGGAGATTTTTAAAAAATCAAGACAACATTGAAAGGGAATTTTCCCTCTGACTCAACTTAAAACAGTTCAATCCCATGCCAAGATCCTAACTTTTGCGAGGTCTATCAGCTGCTGAGAAGAAGCAGAGACATGCTTACTCTTTGTGGATTTTATATTGCTCGTGTAACTGCAGTTTGGCGATGCTATCCCAGGCGAGTGTTTTGCTTTCTTCAGTCAAGTCTTCAAAAGACTCTTCACCTGGAGAGACTACATTAAAGTTTTGCTAAGTCCTCTAAGTTACTAACAGACTACAGCATCAGATTCACGATATTTTCTATTAAAATCAAGCAACTAAGAAATGAAACACCCTATCACAATATAACTGCTTTGAAATGAACCTGTTAAGACGGTTCCGTGTTAGTCAAGGAAAACATTGTACAGAGAAAGATAAAAAGTATCTTTGAATAATACTGGAGTCTTTTTATGCTTTTAGAAATGTTTGCAAAATTTTCACTTGGCAGCTAACTTATGAATTTCAGGAAATACAAGACTGAGTCATCATTTCCTTGTCAACATTCTTTCAAAAACCTGACAGTTGCCTAAGAATGCTGCAGTTTTGCTTTGGTTTGAGGTGGGGAAAGCAGAGATGAAATCAATTACTGCAGGAGCTTCTGGCAGAAGTAATCCTTTTACTTCTGCTTTAAGAAGGGCAGAAACAATTAACCTCTTAAAGCAATCACATGGCAGTGGTTATGGCCTGGTGACTAAGCAGAGCACAGTTTGGAAAGGCATCACAAGATAATCCTGTGATCTTTATGACTTAACCCTCTAGAGCATTCTCTCTTAAAGAAGCTACCCCTGGGCCACGTAACTCCAGGAAGCTATTTCTCCATGCTTGAGACACTGCTCAGCTGTGTATGCCTAATAAGTCTGGATGTGCTTGGAACAGAGGAGGACTGGAGATAAAAAGTGATTTTGCTCTCAAGGCTCCACAGAGTGTCGGCCTTCTTCTGGAAGCTTGTAGGTTTGAAGTTGTCTTATGTAAAAGGTAAAAGATGGGTAACTGGAAAAAGGTGAATATTCTTTACCACCTTTCCAAATATTAGATGAAAGAACTGGGTCAAGTTTATTTTAGTGCCAACCATCTGCCCAGCGCAGAACAGATACCCTGTAAACGTTTGTCCAAAGTTAAATAAGAAAGTGAAAGCCCGGTGGCTTATGCCTGTAATCCCAGCACTTTGGGAGGCCAAGGTGGGTGGATCACCTGAGGTCAGGAGTTCAAGACCAGCCTGGCCATCATGGTGAAACCCCATCTTTAAAAAATTTTAAAAATTAAAAAAAAAAAAGAAACTGAAAGCCAATGAAGAAAAGATAGCACTTTGAATTCAAGATCTGTATATGGATATGGAAGAGCATAATTCGGGCCAGAGAAAGTCACTTCTCAGAGACAGCAGGGCTGACAGTGACTGGGAAGAATACTGGACGGCCAGGACCGTAAGCATGAAAAGGTAAATAGTCAAGGATCAAACACCAGCTTGAAAACCACAGAAAAGAAAGAGAACCACATCAAAACATATATGGCCAAATTTCACTCATATTCAATTGCCAGAAAATAAAAGTGATTTGATTTCCCTTAAAGTCTATAGCTGAAAATAAACAACATCAGCAAAAACAGGTATTTGTTTTCAGAAGAACTGCAATAAGGCAGGAGAACACAATGATCTCTAAGTAGCACAACATACATGTCTTATCTCCTCTTCAGAATCTTCAGAAACAGCTAATCATGGAAGAGAAACAAAAGGTGCTCATGTTTATTCTCTTTACAAAATTTACCTGGGGAATCTGCCATAGAAGCATTATAACTGGAGGTCTGGGACCAACTTTTAAACTTCGGGGTGATCCTTCGAGGATGTGGTGTCACAAATAGTTGCTTTGGTGTCTGACCAAATTCCAGGATTTGCGTAAGCATGGCTACCTTCTCATCAGGATCCTGGATGCTTTGGGACAGAACACAAATAATGTATTGAACCACTAGGTTCGAGCTACTTGAAAGCACACATGTCAAATAATACTGATCAGTAGGAGGGATAACCCTCAAATAATGAGAGCCACGATGTGCCAGGGTTGTGTACACCTTGCCATAGACCTTTAGAGTATTTTCTGAAGCTCAGGAACACAACAATGAAAGCAAGACAGAATTCAGTTTAAAATTTCCATACCTTAACATTCAAATAACTATCTTAATAATTTAGATAAAGGCACAACTTACATTACTTAGAACAAGCAGAAACTCCTTACTGACATATAAGTACCTGGTCAAGTCTACACCTCCTTCGTAAGTCAGGGGATGAAATACTGAAAAAGACATACAAAACACTATTGAAAGATGTACTGTGTCAATATAATACACACCTGTTCAGAACTTAAACAAGGCCACGACTTAAAACTCATGTTCAAAGAAATTACTATTCACTTCACAAAACAGACTAATATCCGACTTCAGTAAATACTAACCTCAATATTACTTTCAGGTGAACAAAAATCTCATTGTCAGGTAGAGGACCTGTTATTTCAGTCAACATTTTCTCCTGAGAGGAAGCATGACTTACAGAATTAATATAACTGAATTTCCATGTAAAAAACTAGATTTGAATTTCCAGCTACAGCTCCTTGTTATGACATGAGAGAAGTGAATTATATGTGAATTTGTTTATTTAAAAAAGAAAACACACATGAGAGACGTGGAAGAAAATAAGCACTGAAACTGAAGAGAAGGTATATTGCTGCTGTTTTCTTTCTGTTAAATTTTTAAAACTCAGGCAGCTTCTTGGAAGGCTGAGGCAGGAGGATTACTTGAACCCAGGAGCCAGAGGTTGCAGCGGGCCAAGACTGCACCATTTGCACTCCAGCCTGGGTGACAAAGCAAGACTTTGTATCAAAAATAAACAAAAAATGAAACTCTGGGTCTTTCATAGGAATTGAGGCCACTGTTCTATTATACTATCATAGAGTTTTATTGAAATTACTGAATGGGATGGAGAGTATACGCTAAAATTAAAAGACGTTATTAAAAAGACTTCTTGGGGCCATGATGAGGTGGGTGTTACTTGGGCAAATGTCCTCCCTCCTCATCAGTCACTCAATATCTAATTCAGGGTCACAGAGCCAGTGGGCACTGTGCTGTGACAGAACAGGCTTCCGCTGAAGAAATAAGCCTAACTGCTCTGGCCTCTTTTTTGTTGTTGTTGTATTGTTTGCTTTCATTTTCCAATGCAAATGAACAATGCTAAATATTCACCCGAGGCTAAATAAAATTTCAGTGAATATCACATACCATTATGGGCCCCAACCGCATCACTCCCTTTCTGCTTGTAGCCAAATATTAGATCAATCCACTCGTGGAGGTGTTCAGACACATAACTGCTTTCCAACGCGTCTTTGCTCTTCTGGAGAAAATCCTCGGGACCTATTAGATTAGACTCAATCAAAAACTCATGGAGTCTTCATTTTTTTCCTCCCATTTCTTTTGACTATCCACAAGTAGATAAAGCTTCTAGAACTGGCAAGAGGGTCATATTTCTTAATAAGACTTATTTTCTATCATATGAAATGTAAGTATTTTGGGGGGAAAAGTGGCAAGAATAATTTTCACATGAAGGTCTCTCAAATACATATGGATGTTTTTACATCACAGACTCATAGACTACTTCTGATATGGAATAGGACTCATATTGCCTCATTTAGATAGAGAATTATATTGTGATTTTTTAAAATCTAAGCAATAAAATAATTGTTGATACTGAAATTGCACTACTTAGTAATGAGTGTCTATAATACAACACCTCCAGGGGGGACTCACTTGAGGCCCAAGGGGGAAGTTCCACATCGTCAACCATCTGTCCTCCTTGTCTCTTTCCCAAATCCAACTTCAGACTATTGACTAGAAAGCTCACATCATCACCATAGAATTCTGGAATTAACTGAAAGTTTCAGAGAAAAAAAAAAAGAACAACAAACATGTTTTAAAGCAGTTAGAAACGCAAGTCCAGCTAATCATTAGCTTTATTAACTGCTTACCTCTTTAAAATCCGTTGCGCCATCCAGACAGTTTTTCCAAGTCTCTGCAATACTACATATGAAAGAAAAATTCACCATCTTTTCAGCTATGGAAATAGCAATAGCAGTATTTCCTTTGCACTTGGGGGTTGTTCTACACTGTCTGTCATTCACTCATAGTTCTCATCATCCCTCTGAGTGTGCCACTTTAACAGAAAGGAACACTGGGACCCAGAGAGTTTCTGTAACTTCTCTAGGGTCACACGGTGGGAGTGAGCATGGAGTCCATGTCCAGCCCATTAGCCACGCTATAGCCACTGCCTCATCCAAGGGCCAAATGGAGGCGGGTGCCTACACACTGAAAGATTAGCACAACTATCTGAATGGCTCATTGTAAAAGGAATTATTATTAGATACGTGTAGGATTCAAAAGAGATGGGAAGGACAGACCAAAAAATTAACAACAATTATTATCTCAGTGTGGTGGGATACCAAGTAAACTTATTTCCTTCTTTGTATTTCTGATTTTTTTGGTAAGAGAATATTACTTTTATAATTAAAAAAAAATAAAGTCATTTAAATACACCCAGGGAGCTGCATTTAATTCACAGCAAATTTATTAAGAATAATAAAGTGTCGGAAACAATCTAAACGCCCAACAATAGAGAAAAGAAGTTGAAATAAATTATGGTGTATGTTAGAATGTGATAAAAATAATTTAAAAAAAAAAATCACTGTTTTGAAGAATACCTAACAATATGGGAAAAACTTTAATATTTAATACTAGGCTATAAAAGGCAGGACAAAAAGCTGTACTTAAAATATGTTCTCATATTTACACACACATACATGTCTAGAAACAGCCCAAGAGGAATAGATAATAACAATTAGTGATTTTTTTACATTTCTTTAAATTTTTCATTATATCTAGTGCTTTGAAACAGTATGTTGTACATATACAATCAGAAAGTGTTAAAAACGATAAGCAGGCTGGGCATGGTGGCTCACACCTGTAATCTCAGCCCTTTGGGAGGCCGAGGCGGTGGATCACCTGAGGTCAGGAGTCCAAGACCAGCCTGGTCAACATGGTGAAACCCTGTCTTAAGTTATAAAAAACAAAAAACAAAAAAAAACGATAAGCAACATTTGTATCAAACCTGTTGAACATTCTATCTGCATTATCAAATCTTCCATTCTGCAGGCACAGCATATACTCTGGTGCTAGAGGGAAAAAAAGTCAGAGGTAAGTCAGATCACAGAATCATTGAAGAATATTGTGAAATAAACTTTAATTGGGGGTAATGATAAAGAATCTTACCAATCCTCACAAGATAAAAAAGCACATAACCCGGGGAAGAATAGTGACTCCCATACATGAACTTTGGTTCATGCATTTCCTGGTAGCGTGTCTAGAATACAGAAAAAACAAAAATAGTGCTAAGTGTTCGTTATGAAATAATAACTGACAAGCGGTAAAAGCCTAAAAGAAATCATAATGTGGATACACCATATTCCTTACTTTCTCTCTTAGATAAGAAAAGGAGAAGATAAAAGAGAATGAAAATCTGTGACTAAATAGCATTCCTGAGACAAGTATTTTGGTTTCCTTGGCTTAATGGTAACAAAATTTGGCCTTAGATTAAATAGAACTGATTTTATGCATCTCTTATGCAATTTACCAAAGAACGCCTTCGTGAAAATAATTCAGTGAACCTGTAAACAGGTCGCCCTCCTCCTTCCAAAACTAGACAAGGAATGTAAATGGTGAGCAGCTAAATTCATGGTCAGGAGAAAAGCAAGAAAAAAACTCTATGTAGAGTCACTGAGTCACTCCCGGTGTAATTCTCGTAGGCCTTGGAGAAACGAGTTTCCTTCCGTAAAAACACAGGCTGTGACTCCTGGTGTTGCTTAGAAACCAAGAATCTGTAAGTCCACATACCAGCAGTCTCTCCAGCCGTTCCTTATTTAGGGCCCCCACTGGCTTACTAAGATCCCGGAAGGTTCCTGGATTTGAGAAATCTATAAACACAAATCAATAAATAATTTCAGCTTATACTTAGTACCATTGTCCTCCTGAATTAATTCAAATATACACATTTACGTCACAAAATAGTTTTTTAAAAATTGAGACAGATCCATGAGAGTTACATTTTTTTTACTTATGTACATAGATGTTAAGGCTAGAACTTTCTGAGTTTTAAGTTAGCCATAACCACTTAAGAACAGGATCTCTAATTTGAGAATTCCTGAACGTTAATTTTTTTTTAAAGTTTCTGATTAAAAAAAAATATATTCCAATTAAAAAAAATAAAAAACAAATTTTAAAAGCTATTATTCTTCTACCAAGATTTACTTTCTACGCTTGAATTCTAGTGAATATTATTATTCTGCAATATTAGCCTAAATATTTAGGCCCCTAAATATTTTCAGAGAAATAAATTCTCATATTTCTAGAAAATCTATTATCCCTTTCAAGTACAAAGGTTCAAGGTAACATGTCAAAAGGAACTACCTATTCACAATATATAACTTTTAAATATTACAAAATAAAGTTACAATACAATTTTTCTTAAAATAATCTGAGGGAGCAAGAGAAGAGGCGATATGCCACGAAGGTAAAATGGTTATAGCTCCATAACATCATTATGAACGATTTTTATTTCCGTCTTTGATTATTTCAGGACTTTCCAAGTGTTCTATAATGAACAATCAGTTTTTTATTTTTCATTTTTGTTTTAGTTTTGTTTAGAGACTGCGTTTCTCCACGTTGGCCAGGCTGGTCTCGAACTCCTGACCTCAGGTCATTCACCCCCTTGGCCTCTCAAAGTGCTGGGACTACAGGCGTGAGCCACCGCGCCCGGCAAACAATCAGTTTTTAATGTGATTTTTTAAAAAATAATATAATAAGGTGAATGATAATTTTCAAAGTGAGAAGCAAATATTTCAAAACATGGTACTTATAGATAATAATGATAACCCTGAATTAAAATTATGCCCATTTTTTTCCATGTGTGTCCTTCAAGAAGTATGGTGGAAAAAACACACATAAAACACTTATGACACTTACATAGCATCTTGGAATGGAAATTGGCAATCCTTAGCAATACAACTGAAAAGAGTTGTCATTTGTTCACGTATCACATCATGATTATAAAATAGAATTTATTATCTCCTTTAAAAACAATACAGATGACCACTTCCCACTCAGCTTGGTCAGAATTCCACAGGTGGCAGTTACCTAGTTCTGAGCTGGAATAATCATGTATTATCCACGGAAACACTGGGTACTGGGAGAGGTCGTTGCAGCTGCGGTCGGCCAGGTTGTTGAGGTGAAGGAGGTACTGGTAGTTGGAAAGGTGTCCGCGCTGCCACTGCAGCATGTAGCTCTCAGCAGTGTGCTCCGCCACGTGGTGCTCTGGGGGAAGAGGACCCACGAGGTCTGCCACTCACCTTCGAAAACTTAGTATGCAAAAGCTAGGGGCTTAATGTGTAGACCTTTCCTGTGCATTCTGGAAAAATACATTGGAAGAAAAAGAAGGCCGGGCGCGGTGGCTCACGCCTGTGATCCCAGCACTTTGGGAGGCCTAGGCGGGCAGATCACAAGGTCAAGAGATCGAGACCATCGTGACCAACACGGTGAAACCTCGTATCTATTAAAAGAAAGAAAGAAAAAAAAAAAAGGAGCTGGGCACAGTGGCTCACGCCTGTAATCCCAGCACTTTGGGAGGCCGAGAAAGGCAGATCACAAAGTCAAGAAATCAAAACCATCCTGGCCAATGGTGAAACTCCGTCTCAACCAAAAAATACAAAAATTAGCTGGACGTGGCTGTGCACGCCTGTAGTCCCAGCTACTTGGGAGGCTGAGGCAGGAGAATTGCTTGAACCCGGGAGGCGGAGGTTGCTGTGAACCGACATCACGCCACTGCACTCCAGCCTGGTGCCTGATGACAGAGTGAGACTCTGTCTCAAAAAACAAAAAAAAAAACAAAACAGAAAAAAAAAAAGAAGTGCCTGATGACAGAGCAAGACTCTGTCTCAACAAAAAAAAAGGACAAGAAAAGTAGGCTGCTGATTTTTTCATAAAGTAATTGTTCAGCCAAGCATGAATAGCTCCAAGATCAAGGAGGGGAAATTACTAAATACATTGAGCTATTACCCTACCCTCCACAATAGGATATAATCTAAACAAATATGAAAGTGTAGAGAAAGTATATAAATATTACACATTAATAAGTAACATCTACACAATAACAAAGAATCCTTCCAAATGTGCTGGGTCTCCATGGCCATCTATGAAAGCTCACTTCTCTTATGATTTATGAAATTAAATCAATCTTTTTGTTTTCTTTTGGGCATGGAAGAGATGTACTACTGCTAACTGGTCAATGACTACCTGTTATTTATGCAAGTGAGGACTAAGGAAGAGAAGAGAAATGGTTAAAGAAGCAAACAGGCATTGGGCAGGGACACCCATTCTCAAGCTGAAAGAATGAGGCCTGTCCCCCGAAACACCTCAGGAAGAATGAGATCTGAGATAATGCAGCAATGAGAACTTCCCTCTCAGAGTGTGGAATGAATTAACTGTCCTGCAAGTGGATTCTCCCTTTTGTTCAGAAAATTCTGCTTTCAACCTCTTCCTGATGCATTCGGCATCTTAACTCTTAATATTTCTTCTCATTTATTTTTACCAAGTTTCTTCTCTAATCGATAACTAGGAAAGGACTTCAAAAATCAAAACACACTTTCCACTCATTTTCTATTTTTGAAACTCCTCAGAAAAAGTATGAACCATCTTAGGAATAAACTCAGTGACAACTGACAGCTTCTTAGAAGATGGATATTTTAGAACCTGGCAAAGTTTTTGGCTTGAGATTTTAGGACTCACTATGAAAGTTGAGCTTTTTATTGTAATCTTATTACAGTTAAAAAAAAAAAAACAAAAAATTAGATCAGGAGACAGGAAATTAAAGTAAACGTATTAAAGCTATACTTATACATAGTTATCTTGAATAGTTTAATGTATGAAGAAAATACTAGCTATATATAAACCTACTTTAAAATAAAATATATTCCCTATTGAAAGCCAACTATTCCTCCTTGAAGAAAAATTTCATTTGTAAGGGAAGATGTACTTTACTATATTTCGTAAATGTTTTCGTGTTACACCAAAATAACAAACACAATTAAGATGGTATTAATGAAATCCCAAAATCCATGTTTTTTTCTGAGACAGGGTCTCACTCTGTCACCCAGGCTGAATTGCAGTGGTGTCACCACGGCTCACTTCAGCCTTGACCTCCCAGGCTTGACTAATCCTCCCACTTCAGCCTTTTGAGTAGCTGGAACTACAGGCACATGTCACCAGGCCTAGCTAATTTTTAAAGTCTTGAGGTCAAGCCATGTTGCCCATGCTGGTCTCGAACTCCTGGGTTCAAGAGGTTCTCCTGCCTTGGCCTTCCAAAGTGCTGGGATTACAATCATGAGCCATGATGCCTGGCCGGAAATCCATTTTTAAAGATAATTCCATTCTAGTTAATTAGCAACTTTGTAAATTAGAATAATTTAATTTAGCCTTGCAACTTACTAAAAAAAACTTTGGGCTTGAAAATAAAAATACAAGTATTTTTTCTCGTAATGGTGAGAAAATTCACTTTTTCCATGAAGAACTGAGGAAATATTATTAATTAAAAGCAAATTTCACTCCAAAGTCAGTATACTGAGCATAGAAGGTTTACATGTTCCTTTTGCAGTCTTTCAGCTTTGTGGTTATGACCACAATCAACGATCACAAACGTGTGAATAACTCACTTCCTCACAGTGCAAAACGGAGTCTTGGCTTTCATAAACTAATATAAGACCTGACTGAACATAAAAATATTTGGGTGGATTCTTCAAAATCCATTCAATGTGGAGGACGTTAAAACATAAGAGCATTTAAATATATTTATGTAGAGTTTTTAAAAGATACATTCAGAATGAACTGTTACCAAAATGAATTTATATTTCCCAGAGTTTTAAAAATATTGTTTTGGCAATTACAGTTACTAATGAGAAGAAATTAGAACCCCAAAGAGGCAATTCTAGAAATGATATTTTTCTTATTTCCTATCCCAGATCCTTAGGAGTCTACCTTCATGTGAACAGAAATCCCGTCTCTATTAAAAATACAAATAAAATTAGTGGGGCATGATGGTGTATAGTCCCAGCAACTCGGGAGGCTGACGTATGAGAACCACGTGAACCTGGGAGGCAGAGATTGCAGTGAGCTGAAATTGTGTCACTGCACTCAAGCCTGGGCGACAAAGTAAGACTCAGTCTCAAAAAAAAAAAAAAAGAAAGAAAGAAAAGAAAAGAAAACCATGAAGGGTGAGCACCACACCTAGATACGTGGCAATATAAAAATAGAGATCATCTCTATCTTGAGGTTCATAGAACTTTAGGTAGATGTCGGAACACAGATCATCTTCTGTGCAAAACACTTCCAAGCCCTGTAAATTCAGAAAGAAAAGAATAAAATAAATAGCATTGTATTCATCTTACAATCCCAATACAAGTATATAATTACAAAAGCTTTCAGTTAAACATTTGCGTTTTTAATTTTTATATCTCATATTCCTATTTCCAATCTATAAATTTAACTCAGTGATATATATACATATATATGTTGTGTTTAGAAATGTTCTGAGAACAACATAGTATCTCAGCTAAACTTAGTAAACCACCTTGGGTGTTGAATATTTTCATTAATAAAAGCTTTTGTGAACTTACTATGTTGAAATTAAAAATTAGCTGATCCATGTCTTCTCTTCTTCAATATAAATGTTTAGCTTTCTTTTATAAGTTAAATTATATATATTTTTGAGGCCAGGTCCTGCTCTGTCACCCAGGCTGGAGTGCAACGGGGTGCCACAGCTTTAATAGTACCTGTTTCCCTGATCTGCCTCGAACTCAGGCTCAGCTGATCCTCCCCCTTCAGCCCCTCAAGTAGCTGACACTTCAGGTGCACCATGCCCAGCTAATAAATTATAATTTCACAGACCTAACAATCTGATAATTGAATTAGCCATTCAATTAATACATTATAATTATCTTACAAAAACCTATGAGATTTGTGACGATAGTGTTGGTAAGACTGAGCTAGCAAAGGAACAGACAAAGCCAGGATGAAAGCCCAGAGCTGCCCTTGGTTCAAATACAGCTTCCACCGTGTACTACCTGGAAGCTAAGGAAGTTAGCCCCTGGAGGCTCAATTTCTTTATCTGTAAAATGCAATACTATCTACTTTCACAAGGATTATGAGGACAGATAAATGAAACATTATATACATTATATATATATATGCTTGGCACACAGAAAGCACTTAATCAGTGTTATTTTATTCTCTTTTTCTGACTGCAGCTCTATACTCAAAGGAGATTTTTAATAGTATCTGTTTCCCTGGTCTGCTATTAGTGCTGGAAATGGAGGAATGGCCTTTTAAGTAAAACAGGCAGCAAAACAGTTGAATTTCACAAATTAAAAGCACAAAAATGAGTTAAAACTCCACAATGCTTTTGTAATGTCACCAAGTTCTGGTTAATCTCCAACAAAGAAAAAATGAATTTCTACTGGTGTCAAATTAACAAACCTTGGAATCACACCTTCTGTAGGGATTAGTTACCAAAGTAAGGCGTGTCATAAATACCTCAGTACAGACATACACGCATTCAGGGAATGCCGGAAAGACCTGCCTCCATGACTTAAACAGTTATTTTGTCTATTTCTCTCTCTCAGCAAGCCTAAAGGTTGAATTAATGTAAGTTAGCTGTGAATATACTAGTTCCACTAAAGAATTAATTTTACAGTATCTTGCGAGTTTAGCTGCTGGAGGCAAGTACGATACAGGGTTGGTTTTGCACAGATCATTCTAGCCTGAGCCTGAGAAAGCAGGAGTGAGAAACTCAAGGGCACTCTAGTCCTCTTGCTCTTGGAACCAAAAATATTTCAATATAGCACCTCTTCTCTATATGAAAGAGTTATTCCTTTATAAACTTCTAGCTTCTCCAAAAGAAAGAACAGCAAAGGCCAGCCGAAGTGGCTCATGCCTGTAATCCAAACACTTTGGGGTCCAAGGCGGGCGGATCACCTGAGGTCGGGAATTCAAGACCTGCCTGACCAACGTGGTAAAACCCTGTCTTTATTTAAATAAAAAAAGAAAGAAAGAACAGCAAAATCAGAGTCTATTTGCTTACAATACAATGTACTTGCACTTTCAGACATCCCATAGGTATGTATTGTCAATAAACCGCTGGCTACACTGAAGGTGTGACAATCCTCCCCCAGCACGGCCTCCCAGGGACTCACCAGAGGCATCAGGCCGTGCCTCCTTTTGTAGATACGGCGGACGTCTTGGAGTGTTATCTGGACCACAGGTTTCTTTAAAAGTAGAAAGACAATCTCAAACATTGTTGTTCTGACACAATTAAAAGTTGTTCTTTTGTATCAGAAAGGGGGAGAAAAATCACCAAATCTTACCTTCCTAATGAACCAAAGGAAATCTTGGGACAAGGTGATGTCTGGTTTCCCATTCTGCTCTGCCATCTTTCACTAGCTCTGTGACTGTGGGCAAGTCTCCCTCCACCCATGTGGCACCCCCCCAAATGATAATGCAACCATCTATCTTTTAGGTATCTTTCAGGTTACTTGGGTGGGGTGATATCTTTCAGGTTAGATTGTGGGGTGAAAGAACTGGCATAAATAACTTCTCAGAAATCTTGCTATCTTTTTCTAGACAAATAGTTTGCTTACTACTGACACACATCTCTTTTTAAAAATCCTTTTATCTCATTAAAAGTTAACAGTGTATTAAGGCTCACAAATGACTTAAGTATAAAGCAAGGCCTCTAAACTATTTCTTTGCTAATGAAGAAGAAAATTGTCTTGCTTTTCTCTAATAAAACACCAGTAAGAGAGAAAGGAGGTTTAGGGCCGGGCCCGATGGCTCACGCCTGTAATCCCAGTACTTTGGGAGGCCGAGGCGGGTGGGTCACGAGGTCACGAGATCAAGACCATCCTGGTCAACATGGTGAAACCCTGTCTCTACTAAAAATACAAAAAAATTAGCTGGGCATGGTGGCGCGTGCCTGTTATCCTGGCTACCCAGGAGGCTGAGGCAGGAGAATTGCCTGAACCCAGGAGGCGGAGGTTGTGGTGAGCCGAGATCACGCCATTGCACTCCAGCCTGGGTAACAAGAGCGAAACGCCGTCTCAAAAAAAAAAAAAAAAAAAAAAAAAAAAAAAAAAAAGAAAGGTTTAAAAAGGCACTGAGATTGGCTAACAACTATGCGTCCGTGGTCCTCCTCCCAAGTGGGAGGGATGATGGGTGTGCAGAGGTCAGCCTCTCCCTCTCCAACAGTGAAACTGCCCTGGAGGCCAGGAGTTAGGTCTTGGAAACTACTGGTCAAGGATCCTGGCCAGTATTGGGAAGAGGTAAAGGCTCATACCATGGATCGCGAAGCTAGGATACACAGACATTTTTTTCTCAAAATTTCGGACCCAAGCACTGCTAGCAGCCAAGGCAATGTATTACACTCCCCGAGAATGCTGCTCCAGCCGCATGCAGTGAATACAGAACTAAGAAAGTGAGCCCCACCACCACCTAGTGGATAGAATCGCTATAGCATAATCTTTCACTCAGAGTTTGAGATGTTTTAGTGCCCTGTAATGATCAACCTGCAGAATTTCCAAGGTGGAACTTTCTCCGGCGGAAAACACTCCTAATTCTGGGGCCCTGCCAAATGGCCCCACAGCACTACTAGGGTGTGTTAGGATTTCTGTTCTTTTAATGGATCATGCTAAAAAGTGGCCCGATCTAGATAAACAACAAATCTTTTACATGTTTTAGCATGGAAATCTAAGTTTATCTTTACTTTCTAGTCTTGTAAGTCTAGTGTCACTGTGAAAGAGAAGATTGTTTCCAAAATTCTAGCAAGAGCCCGTGACTGCCAGACAGCAGGATCTCCACATGCACATCTGTATTGGCTAGGAGAACCTGCTCATGGTGTTCCTTCAGGAAAAATTCAGATCTACTGAGGCTGTTCATCATTAGGTAGAAGCAAGAAATACCAACATCTATGTACATATAAAAAATATGTTTAAAAATCCATTTCTTATTAACCATAGTACACTTCACTGGTCTCTCACAAGTGCCACCTAGAAGAAAGGTCTAAATCTCTGACAACTGCTAAAATCAAGAGAAACAGGGTTTCTTTTCACCACACTGAGAGCAAGTGCCCCCAACATGACTGAAAACAGATCAGAAGAACTCAAACTGCGGAGACTTCACATCGAGATTACATACAGTGTTTGGAAAATACACAGCTGCTCCTGGTGAAGAAAGTGAGTGGGGACATGATTTTTGATCCTCATCAAAAAGTGAGGACCCTGGCATTGTGAGAACATGGTCTGGAAGCAGCTTAAACATGGGCAGCTCCCCACCTGATCCTGTGGTCTACGCACCGGGTAGCCATTGAGAGGCTGAAAGTACAGGTTTGTGTCCGTGATGCACACGTGTCCAGGATTTGTGACCAGAGGTGTCACCATTTCTGCTTTGCATTCCATGTGCAGCCTTTCACAGATGTTTTGGAACCTGAAAATATGTTTTTCAGCAAAAGTAAGAAAAATCAGAAATTGATCTACTTCCTGGGTTTATCTAAGAAAGCTACAGTGTGACTTTGTATGACATTTGTCTAAACACTATATTTAATACGAGAAAAATGGTAATATAAATTGATTGCTTAAATCAAACTCACTCTTTAAAAATGGCATGATAAAAACTCGGTTTTTAAAGAAAGAGGTGAGCTTATGTACCACAGAAGCCATGACAGACAAGTAAATAACACCAAATAATCCTTTAGCTAAACTCATTCATCCCCAATAAACAGGCCTTGAAACTACTCTTAAACTTATTTCCTAGTCTATTTCCTATTTTTCTGTCACTTAGACCTATTTCTATTGTCCTATAAACCACTCTGACACAGGTGGCATTTATTTCACACTACACTACATAATTATAAATTACTTGAATTATAATACATTAGAGTAATTGCATATTCCTTGGAATATTCTTGAGTATATCATTTTATGGATTTGCCACAGAACACCAGTGAAAAATGATCTCTCCACTACCCACTCCTAAAATATTCAATCAACAAAGTCCCTTCTCATTCTGCTTTACTGATTTTGAAAAAAAATAAAGGGAAAACAACCAAATCAGCAACATTTTAAGGCAATGACTGAAATATCTGGGTTAAAAATAAATCTCTTTATAAATGACAGGACAAAAAGATAACAGGGGAAGACCTTCACTCAAGTTAGGGTGGGAAAGCTATAAGAGACTGTTGAAGCTTTTACGCTAACAACCATGGCCAGGCACGGTGGCTCATGCCTATAATCCCAGCACTATGGGAGGCCAAGGTGGGTGGATCATGAGGTCAGGAGATCGAGACCATCCTGGTCAACATAGTGAAACCCCATCTATACTAAAAATACAAAAAATTAGCTGGGCATGGTGGCGTGCGCCTGTAGCCCCAGCTATTCCAGAAGCTGAGGCAGGAGAATTGCCTGAACCCAGGAGGCAGAGGTTGTGGTGAGCTGAGATCGTGCCATTGTACTCCAGCCTGGGCAACAAGAGCGAAACTCCATCTCAAAAAAAAAAACAACAACCAAAAGGAGCTGGATACACTGAACAATCTTCATTGATTTTTTTTTTCTTTTTGACACAGAGTCTCGCTCTGTCACTTAGGCTGGAGTACAGTGGTGTGATCTCAGCTCACTGCAAACTCTGTCTCCCAGGTTCATGCGATTCTTCTGCCTTAGCCTCCCAAGTAGCTGAGACCACAGGCACGCACACCATGCCCGGCTACTTTTTGTATTTTTAGTAGAGATGGGGTTTTACCATTTTGGTCAGGCTGGTCTCGAACTCCTGACCTTGTGATCTGCCTGCCTCGGCCTCCCAAAGTGCTGGGATTACAGGCGTGAGCCACCATGCCCGGCCCAATCATCATTCTTTTCTTAACTCTCTGGAATGTTGAGGATGCAAAGAAACCTAAATGAACATGATTGCAAAAAGGAAAGGAGAGACCAACAGGTAAGTAGCCGGAGGAAACGACAGCGACGACAGAAGTGAGCAAGGGCTGCAGAATGAAGAGAGATCTTCAGGGAAATGGAAAACCAGAGTTGAGACTGGAGAGTGAAGAAAGCTTTCCCAGAGATCCAAAAATGCTGTTGACTGGGGTGCAAAGCAAGAAAAACCTCCCGCAGTTCAGAAACCTGATGGCTCAGCTGTGAAGCACAAAGATATCCCTAGAATCCTTCAAGCGCTCAGATCCCAAGTTCTGTGGAAAAGAAAGTCTTGATCACTCCCTCAGTAGAGTTGCAGGCAGTGTTGGCTTGAATTTAACCACAGCTGCAACAAAGTCTTAATGCAGCTCAGTTACAGATTTGATTGACAGAGTCTCCCTGTGGGCATGACCACTTCTGGAGGTAAATATTATTTAGTTTGGTCTCAAATTTCCTTTTTAACAAATTGTTCAAGAAAATATTCCAATACAGTAAAATTATAATACATAACAAAGAAGCAAGAAAATATGACACATGCTCAAGAGAGAAAAGAAAGACTCAATAGAAGATGTCCCAGACATTGGATCAATCAGAGGAAGAGTTTAAGATAACTACAGTAACTACTATAAAGGATCAAGAACAGTCCAGGCATGTTGGTTCACACCTCTAATCCCAGCACTTTGAGAGGCCAAGGCAAGAGGATCACTTAAGCCCAAGAGTTTGATACCAGCTGGGTAACACACTGAGATACCATCTCTACAAAAAATAAAAAATTAGCCAGACATGGTGGCATGTCCCTGTGGTCCCAGCTACTCAGGAGGCTGAGGATCACTTGAGACGGGGCGGTGAGGCTGCAGTCAGCCATGATTATGCCACTACACTCCAGCCTGGTTGACAGAGTGAGACAGTGTCCAGAGCAATGGAGAAGAGAATAGCTGGACAGAGCAATGGAGAAGAGAATAGCTGAGAACTGATGGGGAAAAAAAGAGAGAGAAAAGGGTCAACAAGGATGAAAGACGGACAACACATGTGGAAGGACAGAGAGTTTCAGCAGAGAAACAAAGTATAAAAAAGAAGCAAATGGAAACATAGAAATAAAAATGTTGATCTCATAAAGAATTAATTAAACAATCTTCACAGACTAGACGCAGTGAAGGAAAGGTCCAGTAAGGCTGAAAACAGGTCAATAAAAAGTCTCCCAACTAAAACAAACCCAAAGGAGAAAAAAGAATAAAAAAAAAAAAAAAATACAGGAGAGTGTATCTGAGATCTGAAAGAACATATTAAACATCCTAACGTAAGTATAACTGACTACAGAAGAAAAGACAGAAAATAGGACAGAGCAATGGAGAATGGCTGAGAACTGATAAAAAGCATCAGTTCATAGATGCATGTTACTCTGAAATTCAGTGTGACATAATAAAAAAATATCATTTGGTCTCTGCTCCCAGAGAATGGAACAGAGCTCCTGAAACTTGTGTAATTTCCTGAGCAACAGAGGTGTTAGGTGCATCATTTGTTCTAATATTTGGTCTTTGGTCCTGATTCCTGACATAGACCTCCTAATCCCTTGGAATTTCCTGAGTTATAGAAGCATCTTTTGCTCTAATGAGGCAACTGTTTGTGGGATCCTGGATGGTTGCTGGTCACCAGAAGGATCAAGCCCTGATTAGAGGCTTAGAGATTTCAGCCACACTCCCCTTTCTCAGGGTAAGGGAGAGAGGCTGGAGACTGAGTTAATATTTGACTATGCCTATGTGAGGAATTCTCCATAAATACCTCAGCTATGAGGCTGGATGAGCTTCTGGGTTGCTGAGACATCTATGTGCCAGGAGGGTCCCCCCTCCACAGGGACAGCAGCTCCTGTGCTCAGGACCCTTCCTTCCAGATCTCACCCTATGCATCTCCTCATCTGGCTGTTCATCTGTACCCTTTATCATGTCCTTAATTAGCATAATAAACTAGTAAACATAAGTAAATATTCTGAGTTCTGTGAGCCATTCTAGTATCAAACCCAAGGAATGTGTTGTGGGAATCTGATTTATAGCTAGTTGGTCAGAGCACCTGTGCTCACAACTTGGATTTGTGATTGGCATCAAAGGTTACAGGGAGGGTGCCTTGTGGGACTGAGCTCTTAACCTATGGGGTCTGTGCTAACTCCAGGCAGACAATGTCTGAACTGAATTGTCGAATACCCAGCTGGTATCCGAGAACTGTTTTGTACAGGAAAAAGCCACACAGCTGATCACTGAAGTGTTCTGTGCTGACAGCATAGCAGGAATTTCCCCATCATACACTCTGAAATCCTCAAGCAAAATAAACACAAGAAAACCACATCTCATATAGGTAACAACAATGCAAATCATGGGGCTCTTCACCAGAAATAACAGAATGACAATCTTTAAAAGTGGTGAGAAACCTGCCAATCTAAAATTCTATATCCAAAAATGTCCTTCAAAACTGAAGGTAAAATAAGTATCTTCTTAGACAAAGTTGAGAGAGTTCATCTTTAATGGATCAGCATTGGAATGCCACAGAAAGTGTTTCAGACTGAGGAGAAATGATAGCAGGTGAAACACCAGATTTGCAGAAAGGAAAGAAGACTAGAAATTATAAACATTTAAATATCTAAGTGTTAAAAATATTTTTAATATTTTTAACTTCTATGCGAACACATAGTATGTATCTAAATTATTTTAAAACTTATTGATTTTTAGGCCAGGTGCGGTGGCTCATGCCTGTAATCCCAGCACTTTGGGAGGCTGAGGCAGGCGGATCACCTGAGGTCGGGAGTTCAAGAGCAGCCTGACCAAGATGGTGAAACCTTGTCTCTAAAAAAAAAAAAAAAAAAAAAAAGTATTGATTTTTTTTTTTTTTTTTTTTTTTTTTTGAGACGGAGTTTAGCTCTTGTTACCCAGGCTGGAGTGCAATGGCGCGATCTCGGCTCACAGCAACCTCCGCCTCCTGGGTTCAGGCAATTCTCCTGCCTCAGCCTCCCAAGTAGCTGGGATTACAGGCACGCGCCACCATGTCCAGCTAATTTTTTGTATTTTTAGTAGAGACGGGGTTTCATCATGTTGACCAGGATGGTCGCGATCTGTTGACCTCGTGATCCACCCGCCTCGGCCTCCCAAAGTGCTGCGATTACAGGCTTGAGTCAACGCACCCGGCCAAAAGTATTGATTTTTAAAGCACAAATAAGAATACCGTATTGTGGGTTTACGGTACATGCATAAATTAGCTACAAGATAAGATCAAAACTAGCAGGAGAGGCTAAATGGAAATACATTGGAGTAAGGTTCTTATATGTTGTAAAGTAGCATAAAATAATATTATCTGAAGGTACACTCTGGCACGAGGTGCTTATTGTAATCTCTAGAGTGGCTACTAAAAATAACAATACCACAAAGTGGTAAAGCTAAAAAGTCAATCGAGTAGATACAATGGAGTATTGAAAAATACTAGATTTACCCAAAAGACAGGAGAAAAGGAGGTACAGAGGAACATCAAAAAAAAAAAAAAAAAAAAACG
The DNA here is from genome assembly GCF_049354715.1 of Callithrix jacchus. Classification (NCBI taxonomy): domain Eukaryota; kingdom Metazoa; phylum Chordata; class Mammalia; order Primates; family Cebidae; genus Callithrix; species Callithrix jacchus. The sequence continues at coordinate 14,861,782 of NC_133517.1, forward strand.
AGACACTAAGAAATAAACACAGAAACAATGTGTGCCACGGAATGATGTCTTGGTCAATGACACTTCCTATACTAGTGGTCTCAGAAAATTGTACTACCATATTTTTGTTTGTTTAGAAAAGCAACATGACATAATACCATATTTTTACTCTACCTTTTCTATGTCTACATATGTTTAGATACATAAATACTTACTATTATGTTACAACAGCCTATAGCATTTAGTACAAATTGAGTATCCTTTATTCAAAACACTTGGGAGCAGAGCGTTTTGAATCTTGGATTTCTGAACGTCTGCGTCATACCGTTGTGCGTCCCTAATCACAAACTCTGGAATGTGCAATGCTCCAATGAGCAGTTCCTTTGACTATCACGTTGGCGCTCAAAAAGGTCTGAAGTTTGGAGCATTTTGGATTTTAACTGTTTGGATTAGGTATACTCAAGTGGTACAGCAAATTGTTGTGCAGGTTTATAGCCTAGGAGCAATAGGCTATACTGTATGGTCTAAGTGTGTGCTCAGCTGGACCATTCTGTTTGTATAAGTGCGCCCTACGATGTTCTCACAGTGACCAAACTGTCTATCAATACATTTCTCACAACACATCCCTGTCATTGAGTGGTGCATGACTATCCTTAGATACTAGGCTTAAAAAACATCCCTACTGAAAAGCAGAGACTGTCAGAATGCATAAAAAGTAAGACTCAATTATATATTTAAAGTACATGTTTTATTTTAAATGGAATAAAGACACAGGTTAGTGTTAAAAGGGCAGAAAAAGATATATCATGCAATCACAACACATAAGAAAACTGGTGTAGTTACTTTAAAGGAAGACAAAGTAGACTTCAAGAAAAAGAGTATTAGGGATAAAGAGGGACATTTCATAATGAAGAAAAGATCATTAAGAAAACATTATGCATCTTAATGTATATGAATCTAGTAACAGAGCTTTACAACACAAAATGCATAATTGAAAGGAATAAGAAAAGAAATAATTCCACAATCACCAGGGACAATTTTAACATCCTTCTCTCGGTACTGATAGCACAAGTCAACAAAAAAAATTAATGAAACATATTTGATCCAAATGACCATCAACCTACTGGACCCATATGGCATTTGTGAAATACTATTTTCAACAACTGCAGACCTCACATTCCTTTCAAGGGCATATGATATATTTACCAAGAGAGACCATATAACAAATTTGAACAAATATCAAAAGACTGAAATCACATAGAACATATGAGTTCTGTTCTGATCAGAATATTCTGTGATCAGATATTAAATTATAAATCAGTATCTATACAATATTTCCAAATATGTGGAAGTTAAACATATTTCTAAATTACCTATAGGGCCAAAGGAGAAATGATGATGAAAATTGCAAAATATTTTTATGTTAATTATAATGAAAACATATCAAAATCTGCAGAATGTTGTTAAGCAGTGCTTATAAAGAAAATTATAAGTTTAAGTGTTTCTATTACAAAGAAAGGCATAAAACTGGTAATCTAGGCTTTGTTCTTAAAAAGCTAGAAGAATAAGCTTAAACCCAAAGCAAGCTGAAGGAAGAAAATGATAAAAGCGGACATCAACTATAAGTAAAGTGCAAAAACAGAAAAATAACAACAAAGTCAAAATGTCGTCATTTGAAAGGTTAATAAAATTGAGAAGCCCTGGCAATACCGACTTTTTTTTAAAAGAGAGAAAACACAAATTATCTATATAAGGAATGAAGGAAGAGTCAATACTGCAGATGCTGCTGGCATTAAAAGGACATTAACAATTTTATACCAATAAGTCTGACAACTTAGATGAAATCAACAATTCATTTTAAATATACAGGTTTCAAAACAATAAAAAATAAAATCACAGACGAAACAGACAAATGGAATAGTCCTATGTCTAGTAAATAAATGGAATCCCAAAGGACACTTCAGACCTAGATGGCTTCATCGATAAATTCTATTAAAAATTTAAGAAAGAAATAACACCAGTCCTACACAAACTTTTTCTGAAAACAAGAGATAAAGAAAACCTCCATACTCATTTTATGAGGTCAGCACAACCCTGTACCACACCTGACAAATATATTACAAGAGAATTACGGAGCAATATCCCTCATTAATATAGATGCAAAAATACTAGCAAAGCAAATCCAGTAATATGTAAAAAGGGTAAGATATCATGAACTCAAATTAGATTTAGCCCAGAAATACAAGGTTGGTTTAACATTGAAAAACAATCAATCAATGTAATTCACAGTAACAGAATTAAAAAAGTATGATGTCATTGAATGCAGAAAACATATTTGACAAAATGCTACACCCCTCATTGAAGAAACTCTTGGTAAACTAGAAACAGAAAGAAACATTTTCATTATGTTATAGAGTATCTATGAAAAACCTAGACAGCTAGCATCATCTTTGAATGATGAAGCATTGAGCCCATTTCCTGTAAGATCAAGAATGAGGAAATAATGTTCATTTCCAGCACATCTATTAATAAAACTGTGCAATGAGGCAAGAAATAGAAAATAAAAGTCATAGGGATTTCTCTGAAACTGTCATTATTCACAGATTAAATGATTATGTACATGAAAACTCCATGGAATCTATCAAGATCCCTCTAAGACTAATGAGTGAATGTAGAAAAGTCATACTATGGTCAATTTAAGAAAGAAATTTCTATACAAGGTCGATTTAAGAAAGAAGTGTATTTCTATGTACCTGTGACAAATAGTTGGAAAATAAATTTTAAATAGTATCAAACAATCAAATATCTAGGCATATGTCCAACAAAAGATGGCAGCATCTATGTACTACACAGAACAGGGATTCTGAGTGGGGCGTAAAAGAGAAATCTGCACCATCTTTTGGTCTTTTCTTCTTAAATCTACAACCATTACAAAATAAAATATTTTAAGGAAGACTTTTGGGGTAGAAAAAAGGAAATTTTACATATGAAACTATAAAGTGATATTATGATTTTATATTTTAATACTTTTTTATATTTTGTTATGATTTTATTTATTTTATTATATGATATATTAAATGGTATTACGGAATTACTGCTAATGGAATATGATAGTGGTATCAGGGAATGAAGAACGATCCTTCTAACAAGAACCTGCTGAAATACTTATGGGGAAAGTGTCATGATGGTTCAGAAAAAAATATACACATCTACTACATATATATAATACATACATACACATTTATACATACAAATAATACACATACACACAGAGCAAACGTGTGAGCAGAAGCAGGCACTATCTAAAGAAAATTTGGCCCAGTGTTAACACCTGGTGAATCACAGGGGACCTGCCTTCATTGTATTAGTCTTTTCAACTTGTGATGGTTTAAAATTTTTCAAAATAAAAATATAAAAAAATAGTATTCCTTCTATTCTTTTAACAAAAAATTATCTCCTCAGAAATATGACAAAAGCTTATCTTAGCAGAATTTTACCGTTTTTTTCTTCTAGAGGAAGTACACAACACTGGAATATTTCATTTCATATTGCAAAAATCCTTTCCCCCAAATTCTTTAGCCTAAAATTTCAGCAAATGGAAACAATAAAACATTCATAGTGAACCGTTTTTTAAATGAATGTCCTGCTGAAGCCCAGAATTGGAGTCTAAATTGCTACTTAGAAAAATGACACATTCTAAGTAGGTCAGAATAAGCTAATTCTTCTTATTATTATTCTCTTTCCTTTCTAAAATGGAAACTATTCTTCCCTAAGCAATTCACTTACTTAATGTATCCTGCCAGTATAAGAATGGAAAATGCTATATACTGAAGCAGAGAAAGAATCAAACTAACATCAACACAAAAAACACATTACTGGCCAGATGGCTTTACTAGAAAGTTCTTTAACACATTAAAATGTAGAGGAAAGGTCAAGATGACTGATGCCCAAATCTCACAAAGGTAGCAATAAAATAGAATATTACAAACTACTCTCATTTATAAACATAAGCTTCTAGCAAAAGCCTAGCACATAATAATCCAAAAATAAATGAACCTATTCAACCAATACTTTCTGCTTTGTCCTAAGCATGAATGATTACAAATGCAAAAATCAAAAATAAAAATGCTGGTGAATAAAGACTGCAAATAATTCACAGATAAGATTTTGTAAATATAAAGAATCTAAATATACAGTTAATGGAACTGGTCATAGAGTTTAGTAGGGTTGCTGAAAACAAAATGAGTACACAAAAACCTATTGCAGTCTATATATTGACAATAAACAGAAAATGCAATTTTTAATAACATACCATTTATAATATCAGCACAAATACGAAGTACTGGGAATAAATCTAACATAAGATAGGAAATATCTTTATGAGGAAAATCATAAGGAATATATTAAAGGGGACCTAAATAAATAGAAGACTATAGATTCACTGCAATTACAATCTAAATCCCAGCACAGTTGCTTTTATGGAAACTGACAAGCTGACTCTCAATTCACTCTAAATTCACATGGCAGTGCCTAAGACCAAGAATACAAAAGACATAAGCGTAAAAGAAAAATTAGGTCTGGGGCCCTGTACTACCAGATATCAATAGTTACCATAAAGCTATAATAATTAACCTACTGGTATCAGAAATGAAGACACAGATGAATTACCCAAATCTACTTAATAAAGGCAATAAACAAGTAAGAGAATGGGATAATATAGAAATATCACTTTTGCACAAAATACATTGTATACTTAAGAAAAGCCAAGAAAGTCGATGAAAAAAACATTAGAACAGTAGGAGTGTACTCTCTGGGACCCTGCAGGGTGCCACAGAAAGTACTCATTGCAACCTGATGACTCAGGAAAGACCTTCTAGAAGAACTGAGAGCACAGCTGAAATCAGAAGAATAAGTAAGAGTTAGCCAGGTGCAGAGAAGGAGGATGAGTTTTCTAAGCAGAGAGAACAAAAGCAAAGGCTCAGAGCTAAGAGACAACGTGGCACAACAGAAACTACAGGTAATGCAAAAATTAGGGCACAGAATTGAAGATGCATCATCAACAACTAGTAGTAAATGAGAGCTAGAACCTAAGAGGCTTGGGGCCATGTTAAGGTGTTTGGCTTTACCCTGAAGGCACTTAGTGGGGGGGTTCTTGAAAACGTTTATTTATATTTTAATGGCCTTTTATTATATCACTTTCTCTTGGCAATATGAAACAATCCAAGGAATTTTAAAATTCATGGCTATAAAAGACTATGTTTCATGGTACAGTAAACTTTGATATTGTCAATGAAAGAGAGGCACTTAATTGTTATGAAAACTTTTTTTATTGCATTTTAGGTTTTGGGGTACATGTGCAGAACATGCAAGATAGTTGCATAGGTACACACGTGGCAGTGTGATTTGCTGTCTTCCTCCCCTTCACCCACATCTGGCATTTCTCCCCATGCTATCCCTCCCCAGCTCCCCCTACCCGCTGTCCCTCCCCTATTTCCCCCAATAGACCCCTTTTGCTTGTTACTGCTCTAGGAGCTGGTCAGTGGGCACATGATCATGTTTGTTTTAGGAAGATAACTTTGTGGACCATATGAAGAGGCTGAAGGAGGAGAAATAATTCCAGTTAGACAAAGGAGAGCTAATGGGGGTCTAGAAAAATGCAGTGGCAGTAAAATGGAGTGAAGCCATTAATTTCATTCACTGTAATATACCATACTCTGTGGATGCAAGAGACCAGACAAGTTCCTACCCTCAAGGAGTTAATTTTTTAATTATTATTTTTTAACTTATATTTTAGATTCAGGGGTACATATGCAGGTTTGTTATATAGATAAAATACATGCCTTGGGGGTTTGGTGTCAGATTATTTTGTCACCCAGGACATAAGTATGGTACCCGACAGGCAGTTTTTCAATCATCACCCTCCTCCCTCCCATCCTCCACCCGCTCAAGTAGGCTCAGTGTCTATTGTTCACTCCTTTGTGTACATTTGTACTCAATATTTAGCTCTTACTTGTAAGTGAGAACATGTGGTGTTAGTTTTCTGATCCTTATTAATTTGCTCCAACTCCATCCATGGCCTCCAGCTCTATCCATGTTGCTGCAAAGGGCATGATCTCTTTTTTTATGGCTGAAAAGTATTCCATAATGTATATGTACCACATTTTCTTTTATCCAGTCTACCACTGATGGGTATTTAGCAACCTAAATACCTAAAAACTCAATGTCTTTGCTATTAATATTTTGAATAGTGCTGTGATGAATCTATGTGTGCATGTCTATGGTAGAATGATTTATTTTCCTTTGGGTATATACCCAATAATGGGACTGCTGGGTCAAATGGTAGCTCGGTTTTAAGTTCTTTGAGAAATCACCAAACTGCTTTCTACAGTAGCTGAACTAATTTACACTGCCACCAACAGGGTATATGCATTCCCTGTTCTCTGCAACCTTACCAGCATGTTATTTTTTGAATAATAGCCATTCTATTAAATTTTTTAAAGTAATAACCATTCTAACTGTCATAAGATCGTCTCTCATGCGGTTTTGATTTGCATTTTTTGAATGATTAGTGATGTTGAGCACTCTTCACATTTGTCGGTTGCATGTATGTTTTCTTTTGAAGTGTCCGTTCATGTCCTTGGCTTACTTTTTAATGAGGTTGTTCATTTTTTGCTTGTTCCTTATAGATTCTGGATGTTACACCTTTGTCAGTGCAGAGTTTGCAAATATTTCTCTCATTCTATGGGTTGTCTGTTTACTCTTGATAGTTTATTTTGCTGTGTAAAATTTCTTTAGTTTAATTAAGTCTCATTTGTCAATTTTTGTTTTTGTTGTAATTGCTTTTGTGTCTTTGTCATGAAATCTTTGCTGGGCCCTATGTCCAGAATGGTATTTCCTCGGTTTTCTTCAACAGTTTTTATAGCCTTAGGTTTTACATTTAAGTTTTTTTTTTTTTTTTTTTTTTTTTTTGAGATGGAGTTTTGCTCTTGTTACCCAGGCTGGAGTGCAATGGCACGATCTCGGCTCACTACAACCTCCACCTCCTGGGTTCAGGCAATTCTCCTGCCTCAGCCTCCTGAGTAGCTGGAATTACAGGCACGCGCCACCATGCCCAGCTAACTTTTTGTATTTTTAGTAGAGACGGGGTTTCACCATGTTGACCAGGATGGTCTCGATCTCTTGACCTCGTGATCCACCCGCCTCGGCCTCCCAGAGTGCTGGGATTACAGGCGTGAGCCACCGCACCCAGCCTACATTTAAGTTTTTAATCCATCTTGAGTTAACTTTTGTATATGGTGTAAGGAAGGAGTCTAGTTTCAATCTTGTAGAATTTTAAACAAGCAGGTGATATGATCAAATAAGTTCTTTAGAAAGAACTTTTTAAAATTTATTATTCTCATTTTTTGAGATGGGGTCTCACTCTGTCTGGAGTATAGAGGCATAATAATGATGGCTCACAGCAGCTTCGACCTCCTGGGCTCAAGGTATCCTCCCACCTGAGCCTCTCAAGTAGCTAGAACTACAGGTGTGTACCATCATGCCCAACTGATTTTTTAATTTTTATTTTTGTGGAGACAGGATCTCACTATGTTGCCCAGGCTGGTCTCAAACTCTGAGCTCAAGTGATTCTCCCACCTTGGCTTCCTAAAATGCTGGGATTATAGGCATAAGCCACTGTACCTGGCCCTTAGAAAGAACATATTTTTAAAACAGTGTCAGGTAAGGGAGGAGAAGAGAAATGGAGAAGGAAAGATGGAGTCAGGTAGATGAGCTAAAAGCTGTGCTAGTATTCTGGGTGGGAGATGACAGTGGCAACACAATGACTGTGGCAACACAACTGGGAAATGACAGTGGCCACACAACTGAGGCAACACAATGTGAAAACACAGAAGCAGAAACCGAAGCATCAGGATGGAGAAGAGTTGAGGAAGAGTTCTCCTGCACTGAGGCTAAGCCATTCTCTAAGATAAGCAGGTTTTGGGTGAGACCAATGATGACCTCAGGCTTGGACTTGCTGAATGAGGCATACAGATGAAAATGTCCACTGCTTTTCTAATTAGAAAAGATCATTAGCAACTTACCTGTTTTTGTCAAATGATGTTCTAGCCAAACGAGACTGCAAAATAGCTGTTATCTATAAAAACAGAACCAGAAAAAAGTATGAATGTATTTATGAGTGAAATATTGATACAAGTTAACTGACAATCAAAGACACACGTTGTAAGGAACACTTACCATGGCGGTTTGATCACCCAGTTTGTCAAGGCAGGATGCTCTGTGAAGCTACAATACCATAAACAGACATGAATTTATTTTTTCTCTCAGATGATATGAAGTATTTCTTTAGAAGCAATGAAAAACAGCAATCATTCTGTTACTTAACAGTCAAGATAACTTCTGATATACCTATGGCTTCTTCTTAACATACAGTTTTCAACGTCAACATTTCAAGTAAATCTGCTACATATTTAGAAAACAGATGATGATTTGGGTAAGATATGTCAATATGAAATTCATAAAAACAGTTTCTGCCTCAGTTTGCTTTGAATTTTCTACCCAGCAAGTGCTTACCTGAAGCAGCGTCTCCACAACATCTTCCACTTTCCCAGGAACATCCAATTCAAAAACATATTCCATTTTGCCCTAACAAAAAGGGAAAGATATCAAAATACGCTACTTTAAGAATGTGCCTACAGAACCTGCTATAATGAAATATGTATGTTTTACCTAGTGTAGCTTCCCCCGGAAGACAGTTGTAGGGGAGCCAATCTATATAATTTGTGGCTCTATTTATTATTAGTTATTATGTCCTTCTTTCTGCTAACTTTGGGTTTAGTTTGCTCTTCTTTTCCTCCTCTAAACTCTTAAGGTAAAGAGTCAGAATTTTTTATTTTTTTGAGACAGAGTCTTGTTCTGTCGCCCCAGCTGGAATGCAGTGGCACCATCTTGGCTCACTGCAACTCTGTCTCTCAAGTTCAAGTGATTCTCCTGCCTCAGCCTCCCAAGCAGCTGGGTTACAGGCATGTGCCACGACATCCGGCTAATTTGGGGACTTTTAGTAGAGACAGAGGTTCACCATGTTGGCCAGACTGGTCTCAAACTCCTGACCTCAGGGGATCGGTCTGCCTTGGCCTCCCAAAGTGCTGAGATTACAGGTGTGAGCCACCAAGCCCGGCCTAAAATTAGGATTTTTATTTGAGATAGTTCTTCTTTTTTAAGGAAGACATTTCTATAAACTTCCCTGTTCATACTGCTTTTGCTGCATGGCCTAAGTTTTGATATATTATGCTTTCATTTGTTCCCAGATTTTCTAATTTCTCTTTTGTTTAATTTTTGTTGTTGTTGTTGCTGTTGTTGACCCTTGGGTTGTTTGAGAGAATGTTGTTTAATTTTCACATATTTGTTTATTTCCCAGTTTTCCTTCTGCTGTTGATTTCTAGTTTCATTCCATTATGATTAGAAAAATATACACTTGTGACTTTAATCCTCTTAAGTTTGTTAAGACTTGTTTTGTGACCTCACATGTGATCTGTCCTGGAGAATATTCCATGTATTTGAGAGGAACGTGTATTCTGCTGCTGTTGGGTAGAATGCTCTGCCCGTCTGCTAGGAACAGGGTCTACTGTGTTATGCAAGGCCTCTGTTTCCTTACTGATGTCCTATCTGGATGTTCTACCCATTGTCGAAAGTGTGGTATTGAAATCTCCTACCATTATTGTGTTGCTATCTATTTCTCTCTTCAGTTCCATCAATGTTCACTTCATATATTTAGATGTTTTGAGGTTGGTTTTATATATATAGGGTGACAGTTAATTTTATATGTCAGCTTGATTGGGACACAGAGTGTCCAAATATTTGGTCATACATGATTCCTGGGTACATCTGTGAGGGTATTTCTGGATGAGATTAGCATTTGAATTAAGAGACTAAGTAAGACAGATTTCCCTCCCCAATGTGGGTGGGCCTCATCCAATCCATTGAGGGCCTAAATTGAATAAAAGGCTAAATAGGAAAAACATTCTTTCCTCCTGTCTTCCAGCTGGACATTGGTTTTCTCCTGCTTTCAGATTTGGATTCACTCAGAGTAGACCCTATACCACTGGCTCTCATCTGAGTCTGGATTTCTTGACCTCTATAATCATACGATTCAATACCTTATAATAAATCAATTTCTCCCTCTGTATATATACAGATATCCAGACATATAGCCCTATATGGTTGTATATGTGTATATATGTATATGTATGCATGTGTATATATGTATATATGTGTGTGTGTGAATGTATGTACACATACATCCTATTGGTTGGCTCTGTTTCTCTGGAAAACCCTGACTAATACATACATTTGTAATTATTTATCTTTCTGGTAAATTGACACTCTTATCATTATATAATATCCTTCTTTGTCTCTTGTGACAGTTTTTTGTTTAAAGCCTATTTTATCTGATATAAGTATGGCCAGCTCTGTTCTCTCCTAGTTACCAACCAAGCATGGAATACGTTTTCCCATCCTTTCACTTTCAGCCTATGTGTGTCCTTAAACCAAAAATGAGTCTCTTGCAGGTGGCATATAGTTTTAAATCTTATTCGTTTTAATTCGTTCAAGCACTCCATATTTTTTGATTGGGAGTTTGATACATTCAAAGTAATCATTGATAGGGAAGGACTTACTATTGCTTTCAATTGTTTTCTGTCTGTCTTGTAGCTCATTTATCCTCTTTTCTCCTCTATCTTCCTTTGTGTTAAGTTTATATTTCATGTTGACATAGTTTGATTCCTTCCTCATTTTCTTTTGTGTATCTTCTTTTTTAAAATGTATTTTGAATTTTTGTGGTACAGATGGTTTTTGGTTATATGAATAAGTTCTCTGAGACTTTGGTATACTTGCCATCCAAGCGGTGTACACTGTACCCAATATGGAGTCTTTTATCCCTCACCACCCCAACACTTCCCCCATAAGCCCCCAAAGTCCATTATATAATTCTTATGCCTCTACATCCTCATATCTTAGCTCCCATGTACAAGTGAGAACATACGATATCTGGTTTTCCATTCCTAAATTATTAAACTTAGAATAATGGGCTTTAGCTCCATCCAAGTTGTGCAAAGGCAAATATTTCATTTTGTTTTATGAATGAGTAGTATTCTATGGTAGATATATGACATTTTCTTTATCCACTTGTTGGCTGATGGGCATTTAAGTTGGTTTCATATTTTTGCAATTGCAAACTGTACTGCTATAAATATGTGGGTACATGTGTCTTGTTCATATAATGGCTTCTTTTTCTTTGGGTAGATACCTGGCAGTGGGATTGCTAGATTGAAAGGTAGTTCTACTTTTACTTATTTAAGGAATCTCCATACTGTTTCTATAGTGGTTGTATATATACAGTGGTTTACATTCCAACCAGCAGTGTAAAAGTGTTCCCTTTTCACCAAATCCATGCCAACATCTATTATTTTTTGACTTTTTAATTATGGCCATTCTCGCTAAGTAAAGTGGTATCTCAATGTGGTTTTAATTTGCATGTCTTTGATAATTAGTAATCGTGAGCATTTTTTCATATGTTTGTTAATTGTTTGTGCATCTTCTTTTGAGAATTGTCTATTCATGCTCTTTGCCCACTTTTTGATGGGCTTATTTATTTTTTGCTTGCTGATTTATTTTAGGTTCCTTGTAGATTCTGGATATTAGCCCTTTGTCATATGTGGGTTGTGAAAATTTTCTCCCACTCATAAAGCAAAATGAAATAATGGCCTTTGCACAACCTGGATGGAGCTAAAGGCCATGGTGTCTAGATGTCTGCTCTACCACAGGTCCTTTGAAGCAGGAGCATGCTACTCAGCCCCCTTTTGTTTTCAGTGGCTCCAGGCATCTAGAGAATGCAGGGTTCTATCTGTACTCTGAGACAGAGACAGAAGCCAGTCCCTTGGGCGGTTCTCCCCAAAAGTTAGTACTTTGGATGTATAGTCCAATTTTCTCTTTCCCTCTCTAGGGAGAAGCTAAAAGCTGGGAAATTTCTTCCCAATCATGCGGTGCAGTGTGGGATAGTGCCAGATACTGACACACATTTTTATACCAGCTTTGATGTGGTTAGTTTCATGTTCACCTGGGGACAGGATCCTCTTAATTGGTTTCTAGATTTCTCATAAATAGAATTAATCCATATGTTGTTGAATCAGTGTCTTCAAAGGAGGAAGGAGGGCCTAGAACTTCCTATTTTGCCATCTTGCTACTGTGACTCCACCTCACCCTTTTTTTTGAGATGGAGTTTCGCTGTTGTTACCCAGACTGGAGTGCAATGGCACAATCTAGGCTCACCGCAACCTCCGCCTTCTGGGTTCAAGCAATTCTCCTGCCTCAGCCTCCTGAGTAGCTGGGATTACAGGCACGTGCCACCATGCCCAGCTCATTTTTGTATTTTTAGTAGAGACGGGGTTTCACCTTGTTGACCAGGATGGTCTTGATCTCTTGACCGCATGATCCCCCCGCCTCAGCCTCCCAAAGTGCTGGGATTATAGGCGTGAGCCACTGTGCCCGGCCTTTTTTTTTTTTTTTTTTTTAAATCTGAGAAGGCTTTGGTATTCTAATTCACATGGGAACAAAAGAGCTTTTCTTTACTCAGACAACCTCACTTTTATTTCCTTTCACATAATTTTTCAGTGAATCATGTGCAGCCATGAAATTCAGCTTGTTCTCAGGAGAGCCTTTAGAGGCAGAGCACCCCAGGTAAGTGGTTCTCAACTTGGGGTGAGGGTTTTCTACTGCCCCAGAGGCTTTTGTCAATATGTGAAGGTGCTGTAACCACAAGGGGAGCAGTGTACAAGAGGCACTTGTTAGGTGGAAAGAGCTGTAATATAAGTGACAGCCCCACACAATAAAGAACCATCCTGCCCCAAATGCCAAGAGCAGCACTTGAGAATAATGAAATCTCAGTATTTATAATTTCTGACTAATTAGCACATGCAAGTATTTCTTGTCCATAAAACCCAGAGGTCACTGACTATACAATTTGTGCTGCCTAAGAGGCTGCACACTGGCCTGAAACTGAGACTCAGATTCAGCCTGTGGGACTGTGTTTGCCCAGAAGGGGTGGCTTTTCCTAATTCACAGAGGGGTCAATATAAGGAGCACTAGCCCTACCTTAGGTCCTGTAAACACTCTTGTTTACTAGGAGTTATCCCTCTACTATATATTAAGCTAAAGCATAAAGAATTAGAGCACAGAACAGTTAAATGAAATGTCTATGCTTACTTCAAAAGCCCTGGGGAACAAGACACTGTATTCAAGTTTACTCATAGTTTCTGCCTAATTAAGAGTACTTATAAATTATTACTGAGTTCTCAAATAAGAGTATTTTATAACCAGTAAATATTTCTAGAATATTTTTAAAACTAAATTTTTCAGCTGGGCGCAGTGACTCACACCTGTAATCCCAGCACTTTGGGAGACCGAGGTGGGCGGATCACGAGGTCAAGAGTTCGAGACCATCCTGGTCAACATGGAGAAACCCCATCTCTTCTAAAAAATATAGCCGGGCATGGTGTTGCATGCCTGTAATCCCAGCTACTCAGGAGGCTGAGGCAGGAGAATTGCCTGAACCCAGGAGGTGGAGGTTGCAGTGAGCTGAGATCTCACCACTGCACTCCAGCCTGGACAACAGAGTGAAACTCTGTCTCAAAAGAAAAGAAAAACCAACTAAATTTTTCAGTAATGTACTGGTAAATAAATTATCAGTAACACCCAGTAAACAATCTTATAAATAATGCATATTTTGATTTTAATTTCTAACCTAATCATTTGAGTGTTTTTTTTTAATTAGGCACTTTTTTTTTTAAGTCAAAAGTTAATTGAATTCTCTTGAACTAAAATCTGTGGCTGCCTTGGGTAATTTTGTTATAACTTCCAGGTAAGAAGCTTTTAAATACTCATTATTATTATATTGGATTAAAGATGTTAAGAGAGTCACAAAATCTTATTGCTCAAAATGACTATAAAAATTGCCGGAAATACATGAAAAGCTTTACTTACCCTTTCTATTTTATATGGTGCAACAACATTGTGTTCTTTAATGAAATATACCTGAGCAAGAAAAATCAATACTTGTAAAATAATAACCAAAATGTTTCATTATAAAGAGTAACTAAAAATTAGGATATTATAAAGCAAACGTTTAAAAAATAAATAAAATAAAGCAAATGTTTTAAATCATTGTTAAATAATATCTATTTCCAAAATTATTTGCTTTAGTATTAGTATTAATACTAAATTAATACTAATTTAGTATAATACATAATACTAATATATAAATACTAAATTAGCATTAATTTAATATTAATTATATATAATATAATTAAATATATTTTAAAGCCATACTAGAGGCTATAAATATATAATACATATTAGTATAATACTAATTTAGTATTAGTATTATACTAAATAATAGTATAATATTATTATACTATTATTATAGTCTTCAAATAACAAAGATCAAATTAAAAAGAGAATTATCCAAGCAACAAGACAGCAACAATTACAAGATAAATAAATATCTAAGATGTTTTATGAATGTCATCACTTGTACCAAGTAATCAAGTAGACACGGAGGGAGGCTAATCCATGTGCTGATTTTTTAAGAAACAAGTAAAACAAAGTTACTGTGGTACGAAATATGCTCACTAACATAAAGAAACTTTAGAGGTAATCTGGGCACGTGGTGTTTTCACAGGCACTGGGCCACCTGTCCTCACGTAGCATATTAATAACTATGTGGAAAGCGACACCATCCACCAGAGCCATCAATCTCCTTGTACCTGTACCTTCACCACTGCTTTTCCTCCTGCAACAATGAAAGCTGCCCACACTCTCAAAGTCCAGCCCGTCTACTAGGGCACAGAATGTGGGCACCTCCCAAAACCTGTCAGATATTCAAAAACTTTGCTCCTAGGATTATACACTGTACTCTCTTCCTTTTACACACACCGCCCCCAACACACACACTTCCCCTTAATCTCACATCCTCTTTTCGTCATTTCTGTTCCTTTCTGTGGCGAAATTCTCTGCAAGAGCTGTCTGTCCCTTTCCTTGGGCCCATGACAGGTTTTCATCCCTACAATTTAAACCACTTTCAGATGGTCACATGAAATGTACAAGATCTCCACGTCACCCTACAGTCAATGCTCAAGTCTTCCTTGACTCTCCTTCTCAGAGCATGTGACAGAACTGATGGCTCTTCCTGAAGCAGTTTTCCACATGGCTTCCTGGACACCCGCTCCTGCTTCTCTTCAACCTCACTGGCTACTTCTTCCAACTACTTTTGGATCCCGCTTTCTTCCCAACCTCTTAAGTTAGAGAGCTGCAGAGCCTTAGTCCTCATACCTCTCTGTCCACCCTCAGTCCCCAGGAAATCTTATCCAGCCGCAGGGCTTTAAAAAGTCTCTAGAAACTGTCAACTCCCCAGTATTTCTTGCTAGCCTCTGCTTCCTCTCTGAAACCCAGATGGATGCATCCAAATGCCTGCTAGACGTCCCCTTAGAGGTCTCGGGGCCATCTCAGATCTCACATTCTACATGAAGCCTGCTCCTTCCCAACTCTCTTCCCCTTCCCATTTGCCTCTTTGGGATACTCTGCTCTGTCGCATGAGAGGATTTCAGTCAAGTTCTGAAGTCAGAAAGTCTGTGCATCTTTGTTCCCACAGTTTTTCTTACCCCTTACTTGATCCCAGAACAGTTCTTCTCTGAATACGTCAGCACCCCAAAGGAACAAGAGCTCTGCAGAGAGTCAAGGCAACATCTGCCAACCCCTTTATTTTCAAGACGAAGAAGGTGAAGTCCAGAGCCAAAAGAAAGTGGAAAATATCTAGCTCCTTCTTATTTACAAATTTTTTAATCTACATACTAATTAATAATATAACAGGAGAAAAAGCATGTTTTAATTGACCTGTTATTGCCAATGCTGTTCTGTGTGCCTATCTTGAGTGCAGCGGTGGGTACATAAATGTAAAGAGAACAAATCTGGAATGAACAAAAGATTATGACTGCAAGAGTCATAATGATACAAGACCACCAGTCCCAAGTCATTGCCTTGATTGTCCTGAGTCCGCAAGATAATATAAGTGCATAACTCTAGCCTCTCGCCTTCTAAACAGCTAGGAAGCTACAGGGAGAGCTGCGTTCCTTCATTTCAAACCTCGTAAATGGTAAATCATAGAACTCCAAGGACAAAACCACAAGCCCACAGATACCACACACTTAATAAACATTGAGAAGCCCATTAGGGATCACATCCTTTAAAAAGCATATTTCCCAATGACTGAGTTCTAAAAGCATTTGAATTCTAGTCCATGGTCTTCATCTGATAGTTCTACAGATAAATAATTTCATTCATGCATATATATATATATATATATATATATATGAATGTCCATTCAGATAAGGAAAAAATATTTATTTATTACATGCTTACCTGACTGAAAATGAGTGAAATCCCCCCAGATTTTGCCCTAAAATGCAGAAAAAAGTCATTAAATATATACATCTTTTTGGATTGAAGTAAAATTAAGCAGTGGTGAAAATGACATACTTTGTGAAGTGTCTATTGGCTCCATTTTCTCCATGCTTTCCTATTGTTATACAGTCTCTCAAAGGAATCTGGATAAAATTGAGAGAAACATTATAAAAATCAAGAAAGGTAAGAAATACACAAAAAATAAGGATGTCTCTGTTCATATTTAAAATGTATTTACCTTGATGATGGGCTGGGATATTGCATCTGGTTCAAAAATCACTGATTTTGAACATATTTTTAAGGAGCCTCTGATTTTCCTAGGGATCCAAGTACAACAGATTATTTGATGAGCATAACGAAAATCACAAGAGAATCATAGTACATTTTAACTAGAAAGCAGGTTACTAATGCATCAAATAAAGATTGGCCGGGCGCAGTGGCTCATGCCTGTAATCCCAGCACTTTGGGAGGCGAGGCGAGCGGATCACGAAGTCAAGAAATAGAGACCATCCTGGTCAACATGGTGAAACCCTGTCTCTACTAAAAATACAAAAATTAGCTAGGCATGGTGGCATGCGCCGTGAGCCCAGCTACTCGGGAGGCTGAGGCAGGAGAAATGCCTGAACCCCGGAGGCGGAGTTTGCAGTGAGCCAAGATCGCACCACTGCACTCTAGCCTGGGCAACAAGAGCGAAATTCTGTCTCAAAAAGAAAAAAAAAAAAAAGATCAACAATGCAAATAAAGAGAACCTCTCTATTTATAGATTAACTGGTAAAACACTGAATAGTTGCTCATATTGGCATTTATAATTCAAATGTTAGAGTTTTAAATTTAACTTCTTTGTATCTCCATATAGTTCACAGAGTCTACTGGTTGGAAAATTAATGTATCCAAGAAACATCACATTGAGAAACAGTGTTATAGGCTGAGAATGCCTACACTCACCCCACCCCAGAGTAACGCTGCCTATTGTTTTGTGGGCAGCAAATATTTACTTTAGCTTTCTATGGGCAGTGCTCAATATACATGTACTGAATAGATGAGAAGGCCCATGCTACTGAAGGTCATGATTTAGTTTGCAATTCTTTCTCAAGGGTTTTTGACATTTTATATCATATCATCTTTCCAAGTTGTTAACTGCATTTACTTTTCTAATACTCAAAATTACCCAATAGTAACTTTAAAACTTTTATGAAGTTTCTAAACATACACAAATAGAATAGAAAACTCCTATGTACCAATGGCCCAGCTCTGCAAGTTACTATGTGGTCATTCTTGTCTTGTGTAAAACCTCCGGGACCATGCTGAACAACACAGAAAATTATTGATACCATATACTTCATCCATAAATATTTTAGCAAAATCCTTTAAAGACAGGCTCTCTTCATAAGTGACCGATCACAAACACACCCTAAAAAAGTCGTAATTCCTTAATGTCATCATGTATACAGTCAATGTTCCAATTTTTCTATTTCATAAATGTGTTTTCATAGTCAGCTGGCTCAAATCAAAATCCTAGCAAAGTCCATTTTACATTTAGCTAACATATCTTTTACATTTCTTAATCTAAAATAATTTTCTCACATTATGAATTTTGCTGAGTACATCTCTGTGGCATTCTTCTAACTTAGGTATTGCCTCTAAATTACTTATAACATTAAAAGGCCTGACCAGATTCTGGTTGGATCTTCTGACAAGAATACTTTCAGAGGTGCTGCACAGGTACTGCCTTCGCATCCAGAGGCATTGGGAGGATCAGCTGATGTCAATCTCCATACATCCAATACAAAATTTTCCAGCAGCTTCTCTCACCTACAGGTTTTAGCATCCATGGAAAACTACTCTCTAGATCAAGGGTTGGCAAACTCTATGTAAAGAGCCAGATAGTAAATATTTTTGCTTTGTGGCCCACATTCAGTATGTACACAAATGGGTATGGTTGTGTTCTAGTAAAACTTTACAAGAACAGGTGGCAGCTCAGACAGGGCCCAAGGGCTGTAGTTTGCCAAGCCCTACTGTGAACCCATTCTTTTATTAGGCATTGAAATTTCATCATTCCTTCCACTTTATGAGATAGAATTTGTCAACAAAGAACAACTTTACTTATCAGCAATTTGGCTACCCTGAAGTACAAGTTGTACAAGGAAAATAACAAAAATGCTTGATTCTTTACCTTTATTTATCAAGTGCCACAAAAATGAGTTGCTGTCCTCCTATCCTTTGAGGGTAACTGATTAAGATTATACACACACACACACACACACACACACACCCCTTATAAAATTATGTACTCATAAATTTTAACATTTATGAAACATTTCAATCTACTGTAGTGGTTATTATTTTTTCATGCTTACGTTGTCCCATTTTTATCCCAATGTTTGCCTCCTCTAATTGGCCCTGTGTCCTTTTAATTCATTTACAAGTAGTCTTTGATACCTTCCTTACTTGCCAGTATGACAGGATGTCCCAGGTTCATCTCACAGATTTCCTGCCTCTGACTAAGAATCAGCCATTTCTCCAAAGAACCCTCAAGCTTTCAGTGGGAAGTGGTATTAACAGACCATATTCTTTTTTTTTTTTTATTGAGACGGAGTTTCGCTGTTGTTACCAGACTGGAGTGCGATGGCACAATCTCGGCTCACCGCAACCTCCGCCTTCTGAGTTCAAGCAATTCTCCTGACTCAGCTTCCCGAGTAGCTGGGACTACAGGAGCGCACCACCATGCCCAGCTAATTTTTGTATTTTGAGTAGAGACTGGGTTTCACCTTGTTGACCAGGATGGTCTCGATCTTTTGACCTCGTGATCCACCCGCCTCGGACTCCCAAAGTGCTGGGATTATAGGCGTGAGCCACCGTGCCTGGCCAAGAGACCATATTCTTGGTGCTGATTGCTACTGAGTTATTTCTAAAGATGGAGGCAAGAAATACTGTCATTTAAAGAGAAAAGCAACACAAAGGTGCCCACTCTCACCACTTCTATTCAACATAGGACTGGAAATCCTAGCCAAAGTAATTTGGCAAGTAAAAGAAAGAAAAGGCATCCAAATTGAAAAAGTTAAACGGGGAGAGGACTCAAGATGGCGCTGTGAGAACAATCCAGGATTGGAGCTCTCGTTGAATTCGCAAAGAGGTGAGTCGGAGTTGCATTTCCAGACTGATCTTTGTTGCCCACAGAACGGGGAAACTCCCAAGTATAAAAAAGACACGGGACGCCAGGCAGTAGGTCTGCCTGGCGAAGCCGGCAACCGGGGCAGCGGCGGCCGGCCCTGCCCAGCAATCACCACAGGGCGCGCTTGTCCAGGTGCCCTGTTGAACCGGCAACCTGAGACTTGAGAGGGCTGGACTTGAGACTGAACGAGACTTGGACAGTAGGCAAGCCCATGGGAGTGCAGGGACAGAGCGTTCGGGGTACCCAGTGGGACAAACAAAACCGCGATTTCAAACTATCCCGAGCAGACGGTCCGAGACGCTCTGTGGGGGAGGGGCATCCACCTCTACCGAGGCAACCCGTCCCAACTGAGATACACGCCCACTGCTGACACAGCCTCCCGTTGCCGAGGCAACCCGTCCCTACTGAGATACACGCCCACTGCTGACGCAGCCTCCCGTTGCCAAGGCAACCCGTCCCTACTGAGATACACGCCCACTGCTGACGCAGCCTGCCGTTGCCGAGGCAACATGCTACAACGAAGAGACTCCACTGCAAGGCGTGGCAGAGACCACAGCAGAGCCTGCAGGAACAGGGTGAATCACACAACAGCAGGGCGGAGACTCGGCAGGCAAACAGTGGCTAGTCTGCCTCCTAGCTGGGCAGGACACCTCAACGGACATCGAAAAATAAAGCCCGAACCCCCCAACACAGAGCATTAGAGAAAAAAAGGGTTTTTTTAATGAGCTCTGTTGCAGCAGAATCAAACATAGCAGCCTAACAGCCCTGAATGAACAACAGAGCTCACAGCTCAGAAATTGAGCTCCTAAAAAGAACAGACTGTCTCCTCAAGCAGCTCCCTGACCCCTCTATATCCAAAAGACTGACATTTGGCAGGCATCATCCTGGGACAAAGATAGCAGAAAAAGAAACGGGTAGCATCCCTCACTGTGCCACAGCTGCTAGAGGTGCACCCCAGACAAGCAAACCTGGAGTGGACCTCAGCAGTCGTACAGCGAAGGGGTTAGGCTGGTAGAAGGAAAACCAAGTAACAGAAATACTTCATCATCAACAATCTGGGTGTCCACTCAGAGACCCAATCGAAAAATCAGCAACTACGCAGACGACAAGCGGATAAACCCACAAAGATGGGAAGAAACCAGCGAAAAAAGGAGGAAAACACCCGAAACCAGAACACCTCGCCTCCTAGAAAGGACCAAAACTCCTCACCAGCAAGGGAACAAAGCTGGACGGAGAATGACTGTGACGAAATGACGGAATTAGACTTCAGAAGGTGGATAATGAGAAACTTTTGTGAGCTAAAAGAACATGTTTTAAATCAATGCAAAGAAACTAAGGAACTTAAAAAAAGATATGAGGAAATGATAACAAGAATGGATAACTTAGAGAGGAATATGAATGAATTAAAGTAGCTGAAAAACACAATACGAGAACTTCGCGAAGCATGCACAAGTTTCAATAGCCGAATTGACCAAGCAGAAGAAAGAATATCTGAAGTCGAAGACCAACTCAATGAAATTAAATGAGAAACCAAGATTAGAGAAAAAAGCGCAAAAAGGAATGAACAAAGTCTCCAAGAAATGTGGGACTATGTGAAAAGACCTAACCTACGTTTGATAGGTGTACCAGAAGGGGACGAAGAGAATGAATCCAAGCTGGAAAATACTCTTCAGGACGTCATCCAGGAAAACTTCCCCCACCTAGCAAGACAGGCCAACACTCAATTGCAGGAAATTCAGAGAACACCACAAAGATATTCCGCAAGAAGAGCAACCCCAAGGCACATAATCGTCAGATTCAATAGGGTTGAAATAAAGGAGAGAATACTAAGGGCAGCCAGAGAGAAAGGTCGGGTCACCCACAAAGGGAAGCCCATCAGACTCACAGCAGATCTCTCGGCAGAAACACTACAAGCCAGAAGAGAGTGGGGGCCAATATTCAACATTCTTAAAGAAAAGAACTTTGAACCCAGAATTTCATATCCAGCCAAACTGAGCTTCAGAAGTGAAGGAAAAATAAAATCCTTTGCGAACAAGCAAGTACTCAGAGATTTTGTCACCACCAGGCCTGCTTTACAAGAGCTCCTAAAAGAGGCACTACACATAGAAAGGAACAACCAGTACCAGCCATTCCAAAATCACACTGAATGCTAAAGAGCATCAACATAATGAAGAATCTACAACAACTAACAGGCAAAACAGCCACTTAGCATCAAAATGGCAGTATCAAATTCACACATAACAATATTAACCCTAAATGTAAATGGACTAAATGCACCAATCAAAAGACACAGACTGGCAAATTGGATAAAAATCCAAAACCCATCAGTGTGCTGTATCCAGGAAACCCATCTCACATGCAAGGATACACAAAGGCTCAAAATAAAGGGATGGAGGAAGATTTACCAAGCAAATGGAGAGCAAAAAAAAGCAGGAGTTGCAATTCTCATCTCTGATAAAATAGACTTTAAAGCAACAAAGATCAAAAGAGACAAAGAAGGCCATTACATAATGGTAAAAGGATCGATAAAACAAGAAGAGCTAACGATCCTGAACATATATGGACCCAATGCAGGAGCACGCAGATACATAAGGCAAGTTCTTAATGACTTACAAAGAGACTTAGACTCCCACACAATAATAGTGGGAGACTTTAACACTCCACTGTCAATATTAGACAGATCAACCAGACAGAAAATCAACAAGGATATCCAGGGCTTGAACTCAGACCTGGAGCAAGCAAACCTGATAGACATTTACAGAACTCTCCACCCCAAATCCACAGAATATACATTCTTCTCAGCACCACATCACACCTACTCAAAAATTGACCACATAATTGGAAGTAAAGCACTGCTCAACAAATGCAAAACAACTGAAATCATAACAAACAGCCTCTCAGACCATAGTGCAATCAAGTTAGAACTCAGAATACAGAAACCAACCCAGAACCGCACAGCTTCATGGAAACTGAACAACTGGCTCTTGAATGTTGACTGGGTAAACAATGAAATGAAGTCAGAAATAAAGAAGTTCTTCGAAACCAATGAGAACAAAGACACAACGTGCCAGAACCTCTGGGACACATTTAAAGCAGTCTCTAGAGGAAAGTATATAGCAATAAGTGCCCATATGAGGAGAATGGAGAGATCCAAAATTGACACCCTATCGTCAAAATTGAAAGAGCTAGAGGAGCAAGATCAAAAAAACTCAAAACCCAGCAGAAGACAAGAAATAACTAAGATCAGAGCTGAACTGAAGGAGATTGAGACACGAAAAACCCTTCAAAAAATCAATAAATCCAAGAGCTGGTTTTTTGAAAAGATCAACAAAATAGACCACTAGCCAGATTGATTAAAAAGAAAAGAGAGCACAACCAAATAGATGCAATAAAAAATGATAAAGGGGAAATCACCACAGATTCCACAGAAATTCAAACCATCATCAGAGAATATTACAAACAACTCTATGCACATAAACTAGTAAACATGGAAGAAATGGATAAATTCCTGGACTCCTGCATCCTCCCAAGCCTAAACCAGGAGGAAGCTGAAACTATGAATAGACCAATAACAAGGTCAGAAGTCGAGGCAGCAATTAAGAGCCTACCACACAAAAAAAGCCCAGGTCCAGACGGGTTCACAGCCGAATTCTACCAGACACACAAAGAGGAGCTGGTACCATTCCTTCTAAAACTATTTCAAACAATCCAAAAAGAGGGAATACATCCCAAATCATTTTACGAGACCAACATCATTCTGATACCAAAACCCGGCAGAGACCCAACAAGAAAAGAAAACTTCAGGCCAATATCCATAATGAACATAGATGCAAAAACCTTCAATAAAATATTGGCAAGCCGAATGCAACAGCAAATCAAAAAACTTATTCACCATGATCAAGTAGGATTCATCCCGGGGATGCAAGGCTGGTTCAACATACGCAAGTCTATAAACGTAATTCACCACATAAACACAACCAAAAACAAAAACCACATGATTATCTCAATTGACGCAGAGAAGGCATTTGACAAAATTCAACAGCCCTTTATGCTAAAAACCCTCAATAAACTCTGTATTGATGGAACGTATCTCAAAAAATAAAAACTACTTATGACAAACCAACAGCCAATATCATACTGAATGGGCAAAAACTGGAAGCATTCCCTTTGAAATCTGGCACTAGACAAGGATGCCCTCTTTCACCACTCCTATTCAATATAGTACTGGAAGTTCTAGCCAGAGCAATCAGGCAAGAAAAAGAAATAAAGGGTATTCAAATAGGAAAGGAGGAAGCCAAATTGTCTCTATTTGCAGACGACATGATAGTATACCTAGAAGACCCCATCACCTCAGCCCAAAAAATCCTGAAACTGATAAGCAACTTCAGCAAAGTCTCAGGATATAAAATCAATGTGCAAAACCCACAAGCATTCGTCTACACCAATAACAGACTTAAAGAAAGCCAAATCAAGAACGAACTGCCATTCACAATTGCTACAAAAAGAATAAAATACCTTGGAATACAACTCACAAGGAATGTAAGGGACCTCTTCAAGGAGAACTACAAACCACTGCTCAACGAAATCAGAGAGGACACAAACAGATGGAGAAACATTCCATGTTCATGGTTAGGAAGAATTAACATCGTGAAAATGGCTATACTGCCCAAAGTAATTTACAGAATCAATGCTATCCCCATCAAGCTACCATTGACTTTCTTCACAGAACGGGAAAAAACCACCATGAACTTCATATGGAACCAAAAGAGAGCCCGCATAGCCAAGTCAATTCTAAGCAAAAAGAACACAGCGGGGGGCATCACACTACCGGATTTCAAACTATACTACAAGGCTACAGTAATCAAAACAGCATGGTACTGGTACCAAAACAGAGATATAGACCAATGGAACAAAACAGAGGCACCGGAGGCAACACAACGTATCTACAACTATACAATCTTTAATAAACCTGACAAAAACAAGCAATGGGGAAAGGATTCCCTATTTAACAAATGGTGTTGGGAAAACTGGCTAGCCATGTGCAGAAAGCAGAAACTGGACCCCTTCCTGACACCTTACACTAAAATTAACTCCAGATGGATTAAAGACTTAAACATAAGACCTGGCACCATAAAAACCCTAGAAGGAAATCTAGGCAAAACTATCCAGGACATAGGAGTAGGCAAGGACTTCATGAACAAAACACCAAAAGCATTGGCAACAAAAGCCAAAGTAGACAAATGGGACCTAATGAAACTCCACAGCTTCTGCACGGCAGAAGAAACAGTCACTAGAGTGGATCGGCAACCAACAGAATGGGAAAAAATTTTTGCAGTTTACCCATCTGACAAAGGGCTGATATCCAGAATTTACAAAGAACTCAAACGGATTTACAGGAAAAAAACAAACAAGCCCATTCAAAAGTGGGCAAAGGATATGAACAGACACTTTATGAAAGAAGACATATATGAGGCCAACAATCATATGAAAAAATGCTCATCGTCACTGGTCATCAGAGAGATGCAAATCAAAACCACATTGAGATACCATCTCACGCCAGTTAGAATGGCGATCATTAAAAAATCTGGAGACAACAGATGCTGGAGAGGATGTGGAGAAAAAGGAACACTTCTACACTGTTGGTGGGAGTGTAATTAGTTCCACCATTGTGGAAGACAGTGTGGCGATTCCTCAAGGCCTTAGAAATAGAAATTCCATTTGACCCAGCAATCCCATTACTGGGTATATATCCAAAAGACTATAAATTGTTCTACTATAAGGACACATGTACACGAATGTTCATTGCAGCACTGTTTACAATAGCAAAGACCTGGAATCAACCCCAATGCCCATTGATAACAGACTGGATTGGAAAAATGTGGCACATATACACCATGGAATATTATGCAGCAATCAGAAATGATGAGTTTGTGTCGTTTGTAGGGTCATGGATGAATCTGGAGAACATCATCCTCAGCAAACTGACACAGGAACAGAAAATGAAACACCGCATATTCTCACTCATAGGCGGGTGATGAAAAATGCAAACACATGGACACAGGGAAGGGAGTACTAAACACTGGGGTCTATTGGGGGGAAAACGGGAGGGCCAGTGGGAGGGGGAGGTGGGGAGGGATAGCCTGGGGAGAAATGCCAAATGTGGGTGAAGGGGAGAAGGAAAGAAAAGCACACTGCCATGTGTGTTCCTACGCAACTGTCTTGCATGCTCTGCTCATGTACCCCAAAACCTAAAATCCAACAAAAAATTAAAAAAAAAAAAGAAAAAGTTAAACGGTCTCTGTTTACAAATAACATGATTTTATGTATATAGAAAAAACCCCTAAGGATTCTGCCAAAAAAATATTCAAACCAATAAACAAATTCAGTAAAACAGAAGAATACAAAATCAATATATAAAATCCAGCATCTCATTTCTATATGCTAACAATGATCTACCCAAAAAAGAAATTACAGAAACAATTCAATTACAAACTCATCAAAAGAAAAATAAACACTTAGGAATAAATTTAACCAAGCAGGTGAAATATCTGTACGTGGAAAACTACAAAACACTGATGAATGAAACTGAAGTAGACACAAATAAATAGAAAGATATCCGGTTCTCACAGACTGGAAGAATTAATACTGTTAAAATGTCCAAATTTCGCAACATGATCTACAAATTAAAAGCAAACCTTATCAAAACCCCAGTGGCATTTTTAACAGAAACAGAAAATAATCTTAACATTGATATGAAACTACAAAATAAAATACCCAAAGCAATCTATTTTGTTTCATTTTAAGAAATGGGATCTCACTGTACCCCACAGGCTAGAGTGCAGTAGCAGGATTACAGTTCACTGCAGCCTCAAACTGGGCTCAATTAATCCTCCTCCTTCAGCTTTCCAAGCAGTTGTGACTCCAGGTATGCACCACCATCCGCAGCTAATTGTTAGTTTTTTTAGAGATGGGGTTTGCTAAGTTGCTCAGGCCTGTCTCCAACTCCTGGCCTCAAGTGACCCTTCTCCTCAGCCTCCCGAGTAGCTAGGATTATAGGTGTGAGCCACCATGCTCGGTCCAAAGTATTCCCGAACAAGAAGAACAAAACTGGTGGCATGACACTACTTGGTTTCAAAATATATTAAAAAGCTACATTAATCAAAACAGCATGATACTGCATATAGATCAATGGAACACAATAGAGAACCCAGAAATAAATCCACATATTTGCAGTCAACTAATCATCCACAAAGATGCCAAAAACACACAAATGAAGAAAGGATAGTTTCTTTAATAAATGTTGTTGAGAAAACTAGCATCCCCATGGAAAAAAATAAAAGTGAACCCTTACCTCATCCCATACATAAAAATCTACTTGAAATGAATTGAAGACTTAAATGTTAAGCCCTGAAATTGTAAAACTGCGAAAAGAAAAAATAGGGAAAAGCATCTCCACATTGGTCTGGGCAATGACATTTTGGATACGACCCCAAAAGCACAGTCAATATAAACAAAAATAGACAAATGGGCTTACATAAAACAAAAAAAGCTTCTGTACAGCAAAGAAAATAATTAACAAGGTCAAAAGATAATCTGGGAGAAAATATTTGAAAATCATACCTCTGATAAGGGGATAATATATATAATATATAAGAATAATATCCGAAATATATAAGAAACTCAAACAACTTGATAGTATAATAAGAAAACAAATGACCTATTAAAAGACAGGCAAAGGACCTGAATAGACATTCTCAAAAGAAGACATACAAATGGCCAATAAGCAGATGAAAAGATCCTTCGGCAGCCTTACTCATCAGAGAAAACCAACTCAAAACCACATTCAGCTATTGCCTCAGACCTGTTAGGATGGCTATTGCCAAAACACAAAAGACAAGAGTTGTTGGCGAGAGGATGGAGAAAAAAGAACCCTTATACAATGCTGGTGGGAATGTGAATTGGTTTAGCCATTAAAGAAAACAGTATAGAAGTTCCTCAAAAAACTGAAAATGGAACTACCATACAATCCAGCAATGCCACTTCTGGGTATACATTAAAAGCAAATGGAACCAGTATGTTGAAGATGTATCTGGACTCCCATGTTCATTACAGCCAAGATTTGGGATCAATCTAAGTGTCCATTGATACTTGAAATAATTTAAAAAATGATATATATGAATATATAAGATATACAAATTTACATGCATACACACAATGTAGTATTATTCAGTCTCAGAAAAGAAGGAAGTCCTGTTACTTGTGACCATGTGGATGGACTTGGGGGACATTATGCTAAGTAAAATAAGCCAGGCACGAAGGACAAATCCTACATGATTTCATGTAGAATCTAAAACAGTTGAATTCAAAGAAGAGAGTAGAATGGAACTTAAGAAAATTCCTTAAGTGGGAAAGCTCTGAGCTTTGTGCAGGCAAGAATAAGTTTAACTTCACAAACTTAAAGGGGGTGGGGGTGGAAGGAATAGGGAGATGCTGGGCAAAGTGCACAAACTGTCCATTATCCAGGATACGTTCTGCAAATTTAATGTAGAGCTACTGACCACAGTCCACACCGTACTGTACACTTGAAAGTGGCTCAGAGAATAGAACTTATGTGTTCTTACTCCCACGCACACAAAAGGAAGTAACTGTGAGGTGATGGATATGATAATTAGCTTGACTGTCATCACTTCACAATGTGTATGTGTATCAAAACATCACATTGTATACCCCAAATATATACGACTTTTATTTGTCAAATCTATCTCAATAAAGCAGAAAAAAGGAGGAAAGTGCATGAAAAAGGCTTTATTTCTTTAATATTATATGTATATCTCTTTTCTTTTACACTGGAAAATCTGAGTCTTGGCCATATTTATTCAATTGTTTTATCCAATTAAATAAATATTTGTAAATATGTGTATAAAATAGTATCAAAATAATAATACTAATATTATACTATTAATGACAATATTGCTGGCCGAGTGCAGTGACTCACGCCTGTAATCCTAGCACTTTGGGAGGCTGCGGTGGGTGGATCACCTGAGGTCAGGAGTTCAAGACCAGTCTGGCCATCATGGTGAAACCCCATCTTTTAAAAAAAAAAATATATATTGCTACTGGAAAGTTTACAATTACTTTGCATTCTATTTCAACTTCTTTGCAATTCTTTTTCATCTTACTAGAGATACACAGTCAAATTATTATATTGTAAAGTTGACTAAAATAATTTTCTGTGGCTAATTTTCCAACTTTATAATTAAATTCATCCGTTTCTTATCTTTTCTTTTTTTAACATTAATTGTAATAAATAGAAAAAGAGGTTCGCTATGTTGACCAGGCTGGTCTCAAAGTCTGGCCTCAAGAGTTCATACTGCCTTGGCTTAACAAAGTGCTGGGATTACAAATGTGAACCACCTCACCTGGACTGTTTCACTTTGATTTTTAGGGTTTACTGTTTCTTTTTTATTATTTATTTATTTATTTATTTTTTGAGACGGAGTTTCGCTCTTGTTACCCAGGCTGGAGTGCAATGGCGCAATCTCGGCTCACCGCAACCTCCGCCTCCTGGGTTCAGACAATTCTCCTGCCTCAGCCTTCTGAGTAGCTGGGATTACAGGCACGCGCCACCCAGCTAATTTTTTGTATTTTTAGTAGAGACGGGGTTTCACCACGTTGACCAGGAGATGGTCTCAATCTCTTGACCTCGTGACCCACCCGCCTCAGCCTCCCAAAGTGCTGGGATTACATCTTTTTTATTTTTATTTTTGAGACAGAGTCTTGCCCTATCACCCAGGCTGGAGTGCAGTGGTGCGATCTTGGCTCACTGCAACTTCCGCCTCCCAAATTCAAGCAATTCTCCTGCAGTCTCCCAAGTAGCTGGGATTATAAGTGTGTGACACCATGCCTGGCTGATTCTTGTATTTTTGGTAGAGACGAGGCACCATTTTGGCCAGACTGATATCAAACTCCTGGCCTCAAGTGATCCACCAGCCTTGGCCTCCCAAAGTGCTGGGATTACAGGAATGAGCCACCACACCCGGCCTTAGTGTTTCTTTTTAAATTTAATTCTATATTAAAAATCTACAAAAGATCGCATCTCAGCCTTTTGTCTAAGATAAAGTGTAGTAAAAATCCATAAAATATTTATATTGTTCCAAAAGGAAAGTTATAAAATAAGGTACATTTGGAGAAGTCTGTATTCCATCTCTATATTCTTCTCTTGATCCCTCCCTCTTTTGTGTAGATAACCATCTCCACTAGCTTTTAGTTTATGCCTCCAATTTGTAAAAACATAATGATAAATTTGCCCCCTTCTTATAAAAGTAGCTGATGACACACAGTATTCTTCCCCCTGCTTTTTACACTTAACACATGTAGAGATCACTTCACAGCATTACGAAAAACCGCGTTCCTTGCTGCAGCTGCACAGTACTTTGTCATGTAGCCATTCCTTTTCAGTTCAGGCAGTCTCCCGTAGGACTGCTCCCGGTGTGTGCTATGACAAATAACCTTGTGCATATGTCCATTTATGTATTTGCCAGTGTCTCTTTGAAATAGTATCCTAGAAGTAACATTGCTAGATCAATAGATAATCTTACCAGATATTACCAAATATACCTACATGGGCTGCTGTATCCTTTTACCCTAATTGTTACTTTAAAATTATAAAAACAGGTTTCAGTTTGCTACCCTGTATTTGTATTAGTAATAAACAAGTACATTTAATTTTAAGCAAGGCATTATTATGATACAGGATAGAAGAATGTTTGGAGAAAAGATACAGAATTAGGGAAAAGAATATAAGCAAACTTCCATAGATAAGAAAGCAAGGTGCTGTGTTCAAGGATTAATAATTGTCTAATTTGATTGAATGCCAAGGAAATAGATAAGTCATAAGCTACTAAACAAAAAAACAAGTGATTTTTTTTTTTTGAGACAGAGTTTTGCTCTTGTTGCCCAGGCCGAAGTGCAATGGAGCAATCTCTGCTCACTGTATCCTCCGTCTCCCAGATTCAAGCGATTCTCCTGCCTCAGCCTCCTGAGTAGCTGGGATTACAGGCATGTGCCACCATGCCCGGCTAATTTTATATTTTTAGTAGTAGAGATGGGGTTTTTCCATATTGGTCAGGCTGGCCTTGAACTCCTGACCTCAGGTGATCCACCTGCCTCGCCTCCCTAAGTGCTAGCATTATAGGCGTGAGCCACCATGCCCAGCCAAAACCAAGCAATTTTTACCTTAGCTTGTATTTAAACAAATATCACATGTTTTTGATCCTTTAAAGATAAAACCTGAAGAATAATAAAAAATAAATGTATTTATCTAATGTCAAAGAATTTTCTAAGTTATGGCTTATAGTTGTTAAGTAACCTCCCAAAAGGAAATCATTAGCAGATACATTTTTGCTGGAATAATTTTCATCTTAGTTCATTCTAAGTTGCCATTTTAAGCAAACAAAAAACTTCATTACATACTTTTGTACATAGTGTTCAAAAGGTTAAGTCAAAGAAACAATCTGTTTTTATAGTAGTGAGTAATAGTTATTAACATATTGAGAAATCAGATATTGCTTCTAGTTCAAATAGCATTTTTGTTTTGAAAGTGCTGATTTTATACCACTCTTGTGGTTTATAATCATTACTTTATAACACTGTCATCTGAATAATTGAGAGCAGAGGATACTGTATAACTACAAGAGGGATGCAAAAAAAAATGGTGGGATGGATTGCAGTCCTATCAAGCTTAAGACATCCACAACCTTAGAAGAATTAGAACAAATGCTTTTTAGCTTTGAAAAACGTTTCAAGTGCTAAATACACTCTCTCATTACTTCCCTAATAAGAAAAAAGATAAAAAAAACTTCATGGAAGATAAAATAATAAACAGCAAAAACTCTCTAAAAGACTCTCCTGGGTTATAATCCTCAGTGAAAGTCTAAATAAAATTTGCTCTAATTGTTTCAAAGTCTAATATTTAATATTTTCTTTAGTTAACACCTATATGACCACACAGTTAACTTTAAAAATATCATGTATCAGAAAGGTTTGTTTGTCCATGGAGATCGCAAAGCTTCCTTACCTTTCATGGTGGCTGTCTTTGTGCCAAATGTGATTGGCTCTATGTTGTTCAAAGTAGTACTCCTCCAAGTTAAGCAGCAGCAAGGAAAATCTAGATTCGGGGGAAAAAACAACTTTCAGTTTATTTTTCAGTAAATATAAGAAAGCAATATATTTAAAATGTCTAGCTGGGCCCGGTGGCTCACTCCTGTAATCCCAGCACTTTGGGAGGCCGAGGCGGGTGGATTACGAAGTCAAGAGATCGAGACCATGCTGGTCAACATGGTGAAACCTGGTCTCTACTGAAAATACAAAAAAATTAGCCGGGCATGGTGGTGCATACCTGTAGTCCCAGCTACTTGGTAGGCTGAGGCAGACTAATTGCTTGAACCCAGGAGTTGGAGGTTGCAGTGAGCGAGACCGTGCCATTGTACCCCAGCCTGGGTAACGAGAGCAAAACTCTGTCTCAAAAAAAAAAAAAAAAAGTCTGATCCCAAAAAGCTTTTCCATTCGTGAATTTAACAAACACTTAGGAAGCATGTATACCATTCCAGGCAGTTCTTTATGGGCCTGCCTCGTGTCCAAATAACTACTATGTCAAAAATAAAATTACTCACCAGGTGGATATACTACTCTTTTACAAAAACGCCGAATTTCGCGAAGTTAAACTTATCCTCACCTGAAGAAGCTCAGAGCTATCCCACTTACGGAATTTTCGTCACTTGTTTCCCCTGACTAAACAATGTTAGGCTTCCCTACCTCTTCCGTGCCACACCCCCTCCAACATCCCTCTCATGGGGTTATCAGAGTTACTCCCAGAAGACCACATGCCTCTAGGAGACAGATCTTTAGATATCTCCCTGCGACAACCAGCCAATGCTGCCTACACAATGGGTGTTCAATAAGTAAAATGAGTAAACCAAACTGAATGGGATTGAAATACAGTTCTTTTTAAAGTTGTAAGTGGCTGGGTGTGGTGGCTCACGCCTGTAATCGCAGCACTTTGGGAAGCCGAGGCAGGAGGATCACCTGAGGTCAGGAGTTCAAGACTAGCCTGGCCAACATGGCGAAACCCTGTCTTAAAAAAAAAAAAAAAAAAGCTCTTTCCCATCTTGCAAGATGGCAGGTGAAAAAGCTGAGAAGCCGGATACTAAAGAGAAGAAACCTGAAGCCAAGAAGGCTGATGCTGATA
Organism: Callithrix jacchus; assembly: GCF_049354715.1. NCBI lineage: Eukaryota > Metazoa > Chordata > Mammalia > Primates > Cebidae > Callithrix > Callithrix jacchus. The sequence goes on from NC_133517.1 coordinate 14,894,688, forward strand.
GCAAAGTGAAAAAGGGTAACCTCAAGGCTAAAAAGCCCAAGAAGGGGAAGCTCCATTGCAGCCGCAATCCTGTTCTTGTCAGAGGAATTGGCAGGCATTCCCGATCTGCCATGTATTCCAGAAAGGCCGTGTACAAGAAGAAGTACTCAACGGCTAATCCAAGGTTGAAAAGAAAAAGAAGGAGAAGGTTATTGCAACTGTTACAAAACCAGTTGGTGGTGACAAAAACGGCGGTACCCAGGTGCTTAAACTTTGCAAAATGCCTGGGTATTATCCTACTGAAGATGTGCCTCGAAAGCTGTTGAGCCACGGCAAAAACCCTTTAGTCAGCACGTGAGAAAACCGAGCCAGCATCACCCCCGGGACGATTCTGATCATCCTCACTGGACGCCACAGGGGCAAGAGGGTGGTTTTCCTGAAGCAGCTGGCTAGTGGCTTGTTACTTGTGACTAAACCTCTGGTCCTCAATCGAGTTCCTCTGTGAAGAACACACCAGAAATCTGTCATTGCCACCTCAACCAAAATTGATATCAGCAATGTAAAAATCCCAAAACATCTTACTGATGCTTACTTCAAGAAGAAGCAGCTGCGGAAGCCCAGACACCAGGAAGGTGAGATCTTCGACACAGAAAAAGAGAAATGAGATAACAGAGCAGCGCAAGATTGATCAGAAAGCTGTGGACTCACAAATTTTAACAAAAATCAAAGCTATTCTCCAGCTCCAGGGCTACCTGCGATCTGTGTTTGCCCTAACAAATGGAATTTATCCTCACAAATTGGTGTTGTAAATGTCCTAATAATCTAATTAAATAACTGATTACCTTTTTAAAAAACTGAAAAAATAATAAAGTTGTAAGTGATTTAAACTTTTAAAAACCAGAGACAGGCCAGGTGCAGTGGATCACACCTATAATCCTAGCATGTTGGGAGGCTGAGGCGGGTGGATCACGAGGTCAAGAGATCGAGACCATCCTGGTCAACATGGTGAAACCCCATCTCTACTAAAAGAATACAAAAATCAGCTGGGCATGGTGGCATGTGCCTGTAATCCCAGCTACTCAGGAGGCTGAGGCAGGAGAATTGCTTGAACCCAGGAGGTGGAGGTTGCAGTGAGCCGAGATTGCGCCATTGCACTCCAGCCTGGGCAACAAGAGTGAAACTCCGTCTCAAAAAAAAAAAAAACAAGAGATGACATTAAGAAAAATTATTAAGTTCATTGTATCATAGCTACAGCAACAAACACATGACAAAGAAGTGAAAACAGGCTTGTTTCGTGTTTTGTGATAAGGACCAGGAAACATCAATGGTATCCAGAGTTACAGGCAAAAGCTTTCATGAAAAGTGTGACTTGAGATGGGCCTTAAGTTCCAGTGTGTTGGAGGAAGAAACTTACATTAAGCATGGCAGGTTACACATATATGTTTGTTTTACTTCCTCTTGAAACACTGCTACAATGTGAATAAAACTATTTTTAAATGGTAAAACCCACAGGCTAAAGCAAATTGGAGAAATATTAAAGCAGAGAAGAGACATGAAGAAATCTGTGAGAAATGGAAAGCATATGGGGGGAATAAGTGGTGCTCAGAAATCAGAACTTCAGATCCTTCCAGAGAAGGCACCACTCAGGAGAAAACCAGCTCAAGTCACTGGGCTTACAACAAGTTCAGAAATTGCAGTATCAGGTACCAAGAGGGCAGGGTTTGTAAAGCATGAGGGGTGGTTAAAAGGGAATGAAGGCAGCGGTCCTCAGTTCTTTTTCTGATGGGTTACCCCTACTCCACTCTGACATGTGTTTTTTGTTTTTTTAGATAGGGTCTTTCTCTGTTGCCAGGCTGGAGTGCAGTGGGATGATCTTGGCTCACTGCAACCTCCACCTCCCAGATTTGAGTTATTCTCCTGCCTCAGCCTCCCAAGTAGCTGGGACTATAGGCATATGCCACCATGCCCAGCTAATTTTTATATATTTAGTAGAGACAGGGTTTCACCATGTTGGCCAGGCTGGTCTCAATCTCTTGACCTCGTGATCCGCCCACCTCGACCTCCCAAAGTGCTGGGATTATAAGTGTGAGACACTGTACATGGCCACAGGTGGTTTTTCTGTTAAAAAAAAAAAAAAAAAAATGGAACAAGAGGCTCCACACTAGGTATCAGGCACAGTGGAGAGTGGGATTGTAGTGTGAAAAGAGGATGACTAAGCAAAACACGAAATAGATGAACACTAGTGGGAGAACACATATTACTCTAGGCAGGAGTCTGGTACATTAGTTTTGGAAAAAACTAAATAGCACCAGAGAAAAAGCCGGGTCTCTGCAACCTTATCCCACAGTGAAACTCAACACAAATGGCCCATTCCCAGTGACACAGAATTACATGCATCATATTTAAATCTGAATGAACAGCCAAAGATCACAGTTTCCAGCATGAAAGAACAAAGCCAAAGCAAGCGGGAAGAATGTAACGTGAAGGACTGAACACAATGCAGAGAACAGAAACAAAGGTCAAAAGGCTATAATTAATGTCCCTGCAAAGAAGTTGTATCCATGACACTAGAAGAGTTGCTCATTAAAAAAATAATAATAATCTGAACCAAAAGAAAGTAACTCAAAAAATTAAAAATCGGCCGGTCGCAGTGGCTATAATCCCAGCACTTTCTGAGGCCAAGGCGGGAGGATCACCTGAGCTCAGGAGTTTGAGACCAGCCTGGATAACATGGTGAAACACCTTTTCTACTAAAAATAGAAAATAATTAGCCAGGCAAGGTGGCTGGCACCTGTAATCCCAGCTACTCAGGAGGCTAAGGCAGGAGAATCACTTGAACCTGTGAGGTGGAGTCTGCAGTGAGCTGAGTCACGCTATTGCACTCCAGCTTGGGCAACAAGAGCGAAACTCCATCTCAAAAAAAAAAAAAAAAAAAAAAATTTAAAAATGATAGCAAGAGGCTGGGTGCGGTGGCTCAAGCCTGTAATCCCAGCACTTTGGGAGGCCGAGGCGGGTGGATCACGAGGTCAAGAAATCGAGACCATCCTGGTCAACATGGTGAAACCCCGTCTCTACTAAAAATACAAAAAATTAGCTGGGCCTGGTGGTGTGTGCCTGTAATCCCAACCTCTCAGGAGGCTGAGGCAGAATTGCCTGAACCCAGGAGGCAGAGGTTGCGGTGAGCCGAGATCGTGCCATTCCACTCCAGCCTGGGTAACAAGAGTGAAACTCCGTCTCAAAAAAAAAAAAAAAAAAAAGATAGTAGGAACCAGTTTTACCATCCTAATCATAGGCACAGGAAAGCAAAGGGGTGTTGTGTATTTGCCACCTCTACTCTCAATACCCCAATAATCCTTAACTTTTATTGACCTGTCCTCCATATTTAAATCAGTGAACAGGAATAAATTACAGAATAAACTGCCAGAGTGCAAAATAAAATACACCCTATCAACACTTAATCTGAATTTCAATAAAATCACAAGATGGAATTGGAGCTATGCATCCTTCCTTCTCTTTTCTAATCTCCCAACTTCTCTTATAGAAAGGGAAAAATCGAGTAAGCATTCTTCAATAAGACAATGGCATAATTTTATTTCTGTGAAGCACAAGTAGCCTTCGGAGACAACAGCTCTTCCATATAATTATTAAAATATATCAACTATTTTAGAACTAAAATCCTATTTCATTAAGTGAATTAATTATAGCCTCTAATTTATCAATATGCACATTTTGCAAGAAATGTAAAACACATAGTGAAGGGATATAACCAAATCATATTGTTTGAAGTTAAAGGATTAAGAAACTTTTCTGAATCTGTTTTATTCTTACTAAAGTGTTGTTATACCCGCTTTAAAATTTTTCTATCTAAAAATTATTACAATTAAGTATCATGATTTTTAGAAGAGTGATTTTCAAACTACATTTTTCAGAGTAAAAGAGTCCATGCTTTAAAAAAAAATTAAAATCACCGTTTTGTAATTTTATGGTCTCATTCATTGGTATTGTACCTGACTATAAATTATTTCTTTAGAAGACTCTTGGCCCTGCCTCTACATATTCCCAGTTTAATCCTTCTTTACAGTGGTGTGGTTTCATTCTCTTAAGAGAAGTTGCCTCACTCAGCAATTCAACATTCCTAAGATGTTTTCCTATTCTCATATCACCTAAATTTTAACCTACGGTACAACACTTAACCAGAACTTAAAATAGCTGGAGTAAGCTTGCATTCCACTCAACAGTTATTCAACACTTAGCTGGCGAACAGTATTTACAGTGAATCCAGAAGGTATTGCTAGTCAGTGCTTTTTCTAACAGCCTTCACTGTGATGAGAAGTGTAAACCGAGCTCACTGGGAGGAAGTACTGTGACACGGTGTCGCCTTCATGATGTGTGCAGGGACACATGAAAGCACAGGGGTGCTGTGTATTTGCCACCTCTACTCTCAGTACCCCAACGGCAGCCTTGGATGAAGCTGGATTATAGTGTCCCTACTAGAGAGTTAGTATAGTGTCTCTACTAGAGAGTCGATTTAATTAAACAGGGCATTTTTAAGAAGCTTCTGAAAATGATTTTTGAAATAAGGAAGAAATTAAGAAAACTGTTATAGACAAGGCAAGATTGCAGTCCTACTACCCACCATTGGAAACATCCCCCCAGTAATACAGTGGACAATTTACAGTTTGGACATTCTGTCTCCTCCATATCTGATGTTGAAATGTTGGAGGTGGAGGCCTGGTAGGAGGTGATTAGGTCACGGGGGCAGATCCCTCATGCATGAGTCAGCACCATCCCCTTGGTGATAAATGAGTTCACAATTTGTTCACACAAGCTCTGGTTGTTTAAAAGGGTCTGGGACCGTCCCTTTCTCTCTTGCTCCATCTCTTGCCTTGAGATATACCTGCTCCCTCTTTACTTTCTGCCATAAGTAAAAGCTCCCTGAGGCTTACCAGAAAGCAAGCAGATACTGGTCCCTTGCTTTCTACACAGCCTGCAGAACCATGAGCCAATTAAGCCTCTTTCCCTTGTAAATTACCCAGCCTCAGGTATTTATAGCAAAACAAAAACAGACTAAGACATAAAATTGGCACCAAGGAGTAGTGCATTTTATTATGAATATACATAAAGATGTGGAAGCAGTTTTGGAACAGGGTAACAGGCAGAGGTTGGAAGAGTTTGGGGGGCTCAGAAGAGAAGAGAAAGACAAAGGCAAGTTTGGAACTTCTCAGAGACTGGTTAAATGGTTGTGACCAAAATGCAGATAAAAATATGGACAGTGAAGGCCAAGCTGACATGGTCTCAGATGGAAATGAGGATATTACTGGGAACTGAAGCAAAGGTCGCCCTTGTTACAACCTAGCAAAGAACTTGGCTGCATTTGTGTCCATGTTCCTAGGGATCTGTGAAAGTTGAACCAAAGAATAAGGACTTAGGAAGAGCATGTGGCAGAAGAAATTTCTAAGTAGCAAAATGTTCCAGAAGTAGTCCGGCTGCTTCTAAAAGCCTACAAGCAGATACGGGAACAAATAAATGACTTAAAGTTGGAACTTACAATCAGAAGGTAAGCAGAACATAAAGGTTTGGGAAATTTTCAGCCGGGCCATGTGGCAGAGAAAGAAAAAGCATTTTCAGGAGAGGAATTCAAGCTGGCTATGGAGTAATCTCTTCCTAGAGAGAAGAGCATGACTAAAAGTTTGCTAAGGGCTAACATCTGAAACAATGGGGAAAAGACATCAAAGGCATTTCAGAAGTTTTCAGGATGTCCCTCCCATTACAGAGGGCCTAGGAGAGGCAAGAACAGCTTAGGGGGCTGAGCCCAGGTTCCCACTGCCCCACACAGCCTAGGGACACTGCTCCCTGCAGCCCCACTGCTCCACCTCCAGCCATGGCTCAAAGGGCCGCAAGTACAGCTCAGGCTGCTACTCTAAAGGGTGTAAGGCATAAGCCTTGGCAGCTTTCCTGTGGTGCTAGGTCTGCAGGTGCACAGAATGCAAGCATAAAGGAGCCTTGGCAGCTTTGCCCTAGATTTCAGAAGATGTGTGAAAAGGCCTGGGTGCCCAGGCAGAAGTCTGTTGCAAGGATGAAGCCCATACAGAGAACCTCTATGAGGGCAGCATGAAGGGGAGAAGTGGGCTAGAGCCCCCACACAGAGTCCCCACCAAGTGGAGCTATGGGAAGGGGGCTACTGGCCTCTAGACTCAACAATGGTAGAGCCATCAGCAACTTGCAATCTCAGCATGGAAAAGCTGCTGGCACTCAACTCCAGCCTGTGAGCGAAGCCATGTGGGCTGCATCCTTCAAAGCCACAGAGGCAGAGCTGCCTAAGGCCTTGGGAGCCCACTCCTTACACTGCTGTGCCCTAGGTGTGGGACAAGGAATCAAAGGAGATTATTTTGGAGCTTTAAGACTTAATGACTGCCCTATTGGGTTTCAGAATTGAATGAGGCCTATTGTCCCTTTCTTTTGGCAGATTTCTCCCTTTTGAATGGGAATGTTTACCCAATGCCTGTACCATCATTGCATCTTGAAAGTAAATTATTTTTATTTTACAGGCTCATAGGTGGAAGGAGATGGGTTTCAGATGAGACTTAGGACTTTGGACTTGATGTTGAAATAAGTTAAGACTGGGGGACTATTGGAAAGAGATGCTTATATTTCACAATGTGAGAAGAACAAGAGATTTAGGGGGCCAGGGGCAGAAGGATACAGTTTGGATGTTTGTCCCCTCCAAATCCCATGTTAAAATGGAATTACCAATGTTGAAAGTAGGGTCCAGTGGGAGGTGACCAGATCATGGGGGCAGATCCCTCATGAATGCCTTAACACCATCCCCTTGGTAATAAGTGAGTCCATGCTCAGTTATTTCAGATGAGATCTGGCTGTTGAAAAGAATCCTGGACCTCCTCCTTCTCTCTCTGGCTCCCTCTCTTGCCATGTAATGTACCTGCTCCCACTTCACCTTCTACCATGAGTAAAAGCTCCCTGAGGTTTCAGTAGAAGCCAAGCACATGCCAGTGTCATCCTTCCTTCCTATACAGCTGGAAGAACTGTGAGCCAATTAAACCTCATGAATTACCGACTCTCAGATATTTCTTTCTTTCTTTCTTTTTTTAAAGACAGGGTTTCACCATGTTGGTCAGGCTGGTCTTGAACTCCCAACCTCAGGTGATCCACCCGCCTTGGCCTCCAAAGTGATTGGATTACAGGCGTGAGCCACCACACCCTACCTCAGATATTTCTTTATAGCAACATGAAAATAGACTAACGCAAACATCTCTCTGAAGAGAGTCATTCAAACATTATTATGCCACCTAAACTATACTTATTTCCCCTTTTTCATTTGTGTTATGACGTCTTCACCAAAGCAAACCTTCAGCCAAAGTTCAGATGAATTAAATCTACTGCCTTTTCCTGACTTTCCTGCATTTGACCTGACTTTAAACAAAGTCAGAACTCTGTTAAAAGAGATGAGATTAGCAGCATGACATAACTTCAATGTGAATTCATGCTGGGGACTGGGGACAACTTCCTTTTCTAGTGGTTTATAAATAATCTGTCTGATCTAGAATTTGCATTAAATCTATTTATGCACATAGGTTCTTTCGGCACCTTTCAAAGTTCCTAGATCACTGAAATAATTCTGTGGTTCTAAACTCAAACTCTCCCAGGATTTTATGCCAGGAGACACAAGCACATGGGTACCCTTGGCATCTTCACTCATCTTGCAAAAGTTCATCCTGTCTCTTTCAGTCTAAAAGTGAGTATTATCAACAGAGTACAAAATAAGAGCTTTCTCTGTCATAAATCAATGTTACACTACCAGGCTACGCCTACACAGTAGCCTAGTACTTCCTAGTTCCAAAGGCAACTTTAGAAGACTTTTTTTTTGTTCTTATTGTTTTAACCTGTACCATTTTTCAAAGCTTCCACTCATTTGGGGCTTTAACCTTTTTGAAATTAACTATGTATAACCTTCTTGTTTTATACTAAAATTAATAATTATAAGCTCAGAGAAATACTGCCTGTATAACCATTCTTTGTTTATTTGCTAGTCTGATTTTCTTTTTTTTTTAGCTTCCTTCCAACATGTAAGCTTGCCTGATTTTCTGTAACTCTTCACCAAAGATCATTTGCATTAGATGTTCTGAATTACATTTTTGACAGTTGCACAAAGTTCCTTGGGTCACTATGCTTACAAAAGGTAAGCATATTTTTTTTCCTTGAAACTTTCAATATCTGCTTTCTTAAAAGTCTAGATCTGTGTATGACAGGATCCCTCTCCTGAGCTTCAACAATAAACAACTTGATATGACTGCTTTTTCTGATGGTTCATTTCATTGCTACTTGGTTAATAATTTGTCTTTAATATTCGATATTAAGTAAAGTTCTCAAGTTCAGGAGAAATTAAAACTTCAACAAAGGAAGCCAAGGAACTGTATTTAGATCTCACTAAGCATTTCAGCTAGCATCTCCTTCCTCACTTCCTGTTTTCCCATTTACACCAGGTACACAGCCACCATTTCTTCTACCAACTTAACGTGGCCTGTTAACGAAAGAACACAATCATGTGATCTCTGTTCCACTTTCCAATTATGTTCTGTGGGTTTTCCCCTCGGGATGCATGGATCTCCTTCAGATGTATGCCTTCTTAACCCACAGAGCCCACTGCCTCACCACCCCACGGGTCTTTCCTTTTCAATAGTCTGCAGCTTGTCAACACAAGATTCCAATCTTGGGTCTCATCTTACAAAACTCCAGTGATACCTAAAACACACAGCCTTTGGTTACAAGACCTGGCTCATTTTATCATCCATGTTCTCTACATTTGCAGAGAGATATCTGAGGGACCAAATATTTTTTCTAGTTCCTGTACCAGTTGTTTTCTCCTATAAATTAATTACTGGCCCTTCCTCCCTCCTAGAAAGAGTTCTTCTCATGAATTTAAACAATTTCACTCTTTCACCTGGCCTTTCTAGCCTTTCCCCTCAGTAGTTAGGTTAAAGCTTTCTATCACTCAGCCAGACTCTAGAAAATTATGTTCTCCCTGACTGTGAGATGCAGTGACTTCCAGCCAAGATGATTCAGATAGCAAAATCCCTTTCACTGACACCATCTATAAAGTCAGTCAATTCTATTTTCAAGTCTCAGCGATTTATGAGAAGAAATGGTAAAAATGTCATCTATGCTCTCAAAGTCCTTCAGTTCCCTCATCAAGGGTAAGAGTGCAGGGCAGGAGCTTCCATGAGCCTTTTTTATATGTACAATCAAGAAGTTGAAGAAGAAAGTTCAGTTGGAAGAAACAAACAAATAAAAAATCAAAATGAATGCTGAATTACTATTATCTAGAGCAGCACTTCTCAAAGGTTAATGTGCACACAATCATCTGGGAATCTTGTTAAAATGCACATTCCCATGCAGCAGCTTCAGGGTGTGGCCTGAGAATGTGCATTTCTTTTCTTTTTTTTTTTTTTAAGATGGGGTTTCACCATGATGGCCAGTCTGGCCTTGAACTCCTGACCTCAGGTGATCCACCCACTTCACCCTCCCAAAGTGCTAGGAGTACAGGTGTGAGCCACCACGCCCAGCTCGAGAATGTGCATTTCTAACAAGGTCCAGGCATGCATGCACTGCAGGCCCATGGATCACACTTTGACTAACAAGATTCTGATACCTACATAAAGCGGGCTTCATTCATTCCTGAATCAGTCTAAACTTCAAGGATCCTATAAAAATAAGCACTGGCCAGTGGCCCACAAACCTATTTAAAATAGAAGCAGTATGGTACAGTGTAAAAGAGGCTGGATTTGGATCAGAGAACGGTTGTTCTAGTCTTAGCTCAGCTTGGCTCCAAATTTTCCAAAACTATTCCAGCTTGAGGAAACTTAAGCAGGACAGATGAAAATAATCCCTATATCTAGACAGCAAAACACCACAGAGAGGAGATCTTAAAAGCAGCCAGAGACAAATCACCTGAGGTCGGGAGTTCGAGACCAGCCTGACCAACATGGAGAAACCCTGTCTCTACTAAAAATACAAAATTAGCCGGGTGTGGTGGTGCATGCCTGTAATCCCAGCTAATCAGGAGGCTGAGTTAAGAGAAACACTTGAAATCGGGAGGCAGAGGTTGTGGTGAAGTAAGATTGCGCCATTGCACTCCAGCCTAGGCAACAAGAGAGAAACTTCATCTCAAAAATAATATAAAAGCAGCCAGAGAAAAGACAGATTACCTACAAAGAACAATCAGATTTAAAAATATTGGTTTATTGCTAACAATAAAAGCTGGGCGCGATGGCTCACGCCTGTAATCCCAGCACTTTGGGAGGCCGAGGCAGGTGGATCACGAGGTGAAGAGATTGAGACCATCCTGGTCAACAAGGTGAAACCCCGTCTCTACTAAAAATACAAAAATTTAGCTGGGCATGGTGGTGCGCACCTGTAGTCCCAGCTACTCAGGAGGCTGAGGCAGGAGAATTGCTTGAACCCAGGAGGTTGCAGTGAGCCAAGGCCGAGCCATTGCACTCCAGTCTGGGTAACTAGAGTGAAACTCCGTCTCAAAACAAAACAAAACAAAACAAACCATTATTGGTTTGCTGCAGGATGGTCTCCCAGAAGAGAAGGTGGCCTCCTGCAGTTTCAGGGAAAGCTGCTATGACTCTGTGTTTAAGGCAATCAAACCTCATCAATCATAAGGCTTGAACCTCAGTCCCCTAATCATACCAGGAAAAATGCTGGTGTTTACTGGAACACCCCTGCCAATCAGGAACAAGCCCTGCCACATTATACAGCCCCAGTCAAGCCAGTGAGGGAGTGAGGATAGGATACCCTGCAGCCACAAAGGCTGATCTGGGCTGGGTGAGCCAAGGTTCCATCACAGCATGATCCAGCTGTACTCTGGCCACTGTGGAGTCCTGGTTTCTACTGCAGTCTGAAGTTGGCCCAGCCAGGTAGTTGAATGCTGCTACAGGGCAACAAGGCATAACTATCACTGACCTTTCTTTGTGACGTCCCCCAGAACACGCTAGAGCGCCCCAGCAAATCTGGTGCATATTCCCTGGCCCTTTGCCTTTGTTTGCACAATCTTCTAAATGCTAAGAGAGTTAAACATCTAGCAAAACTGATTTTCAAAGCAAAAGCAAAATAAGGATGTGTTAGACAGATGAAAGCAAAGATAGCTTATCATCATCTGACCCTGATCAGAGGAACTTCTTCAGGAAAGAGAAAATAATGCCATAAAGAGGATATGACATATAAGAAGAAATATTGAACAAAAGCAATGGTAAATATGCATGTAAAACTACAGAAGCATTTATTGGGCAATTAGTAATGTATAATCTGTAGGCTTAAAATAGAGAATAAAAATACTGACAATAACAGACTATAATTGAGGATGGGGGACAGGAGTTAAGTATTCCAAGGTTCTTACATTGTTAGAGAGGAAAGATAATGATTAGCTTCAGATCTTAAATTTAATATGCTAACATTTTAAGGATAAGCATTAGAAAAACAAATGGAATATATAACTTCCATACTCTGGGGAAAAATGAAAGGGAGCAAGAAGGCCTTATTTAATCCAAAAGAAGAGGGAAACAAAAGCAAAATAAAAGAACAAACTAAAAAGTAAAAAGTGAATTCAGATATATCTGTAATAATTACCATAAGCAGACTAAACTAATTCATTAAGACAAAAATTATCAAAATGAATAATTCAAAAAAAGTCCAAGTATAAGGTATTTATAGGAAACAGGCCTAAATAAAGCCTTAGGACGCAGAAAAGTAAAAGGTAAAACAATGGAAAATCCCATACAATGAAAATAACCAAAAAACGGATATAGCTATATTAATATCAGACAAAATAGAAAAAATCATTACTAGAAGTAAAGAGGTCATTATATATTGATAAAAAATTCAATTCACCAAGAAGATAACAGTTCTAAGTTACTGAGTACAAGTTAAGAAAATATAACAAAAAGATAATTTGCAAAATCTTGAACATTTTAAGACACAATTCTAAATATCCGATGGTTCAGCTGGGTGTGGTGGCTCACACCTGTAATCCCAGCACTTTGGGAGGCCGAGGTGGGTGGATCGCCTAAGGTCGGGAGTTCAAGACCAGCCTAACCAACATAGAGAAACCTCGTCTCTCTAAAAATACAAAATTAGCTGGCCGTGGTGGCGCATGCCTATAATCCCAGCTATTCAGGAGGCTGAGGCAGGAGAATCACTTGAACTTGGGAGGCAAAGGTTGCAGTGAGCCAAGATCGCGCCATTGGACTCCAGCCTGGGCAATAAGAGCAAAAGGGTAAAGTCATATAAATCCTAAATTAACCAAGTAATGTAACATTTATTTTCTCTCTCACTGTGTTTTATGTGAGAAAAATAAACCCCATTTCTTTAAGTAACAGGTAGATTTCTTGGGACCTGTGGACATTCCTGACTTTATCTCCACTGATCTCCATCTTCAACACCTGGTATATCCCACAAACAGATCTGAAAAGACTGGGATTATAAACCTTAGAAATGAAAGATTAGGCCGGGTGCAGTGGCTCAAGCCTCTAATCCCAGCGTTTTGGGAGGCCGAGGCGGGTACATTACCAGGTCAAGAGATCAAGACCATCCTGGCCAACATGGTGAAACCCCGTCTCTACTAAAAATACAAAAATTAGCTGGGTGTGGTAGCATGCTCCTGTAGTCCCAGCTACTCGGGAGGCTGAGGCAGGAGAATTGCTTGAACCCAGGAGGTGGAGGTTGCAGTGAGCCGAGATTGTGTCACTGCACTCCATCCTGGCGCCTGGCAACAGAGCAAGTCTCTGTCTCAAAAAAAAAGAAAAGAAAAGAAAAAGAAATGAAAGATTAAAGTATAACAATCACTTTGCCCTCTCAACAAGTGCTTTTAATATAAAAAATATAGACTCAAATTGATCAAACATACTGAATAAATTTACTATCAGCATAACCAAGAGTATTATACACTCATGGAATGTCCGAAACCAAGTTGAACCTCCAAGTGCCTGCTCAACTAGTAATGTTATTACATTATGTAGGCACCCAATATGGAATTCAGGATCACTGATTTCCGTCCTCGAGCGGCAGCTTGCAAACCACAATAAGAATTTATTCTGACATTAGAGATAAAACTATGACTCTTCCTCAGAAGGAAACATATCTCAACTATCTAAATTTCTTTTTTTATTATGTATGTATGTATTTATTTTTGAGACAAAGTCTTGCTCTGTTGACCAGGCTGCAGTGCAATGGCACAATCTTGGCTCACTGCAACCTCCTCCCAAGTTCAAACGATTCTCCTGTCTCAGCCTCCCGAGTAGCTGGGATTACAGGTGTGTGCCACCATGCCCGGCTTTTTATTTTATTTTATTCATTTATTTTTTTTAAAAGACAGGGTTTCACCGTGTTGGCCAGGCTGGTCTTGAACTCCTGACCTCAGGTGATCCGCCTGCCTCGGCCTCCCAAAGTGCTGAGATTACAGGCGTGAGCCACCGCGTCCGGCCAATTTTTAAATTTTTAGTACAGATGAGGTTTCATCATGTTGGCCAGACTGGTCTCAAACTCCTTACCTCAAGGCCCCCTGGGCCTCCCAAAGTGCTGGGATTACAGGCATGAAGCACTACTCCCAGCCTATTTATTTTTTAAATAGAGACAAGGTCTCCCTGTGTGGCCCAGGCTGGTCTCAAACTCCTGAGTTGAAACGATCCTCAGGCCTTGGCCTCCCAAAGTGCTGGGATTACAAGTGAAGCCACAGCACCTGGGCTACTATCTAAATTTCTACATTACCTAAGAAACAGCTGTCATCCCAACACTCCACAATGGATGTTAAAAAAAAAAAAAAAATTCTTTTTTTTTTTTTTTTTTGAGACGGAGTTTCTCTCGTTGCCCAGGCTGGAGTGCAATGGCACATTCTTGGCTCACCGCAACCTCCGCCTCCTGTGTTCAAGTGATTCTCCTGTCTCAGCCTCCCAAGTAGCTGGGATTACAGGCATGTGCCACTACGCCCAGATAATTTTTTGTATTTTTAGTAGAGACAGGGTTTCACCATGTTGGCCAGGATGGTCTTGATCTCTTGACCTCGTGATCCACGCACCTCGGCCTCCCAAAGTGCTGGGATTACAGGCATGAGCCACCGCCCAGCCAAAAATTCTTAACAATTAACCTACTTTAATCTACTTCTAAATCATAAATAGAAATATCTTTTTTTTTTTTTCAATAGCATCCAGGCTGGAGTGCAGTGGTGTGATCACTGCAACCTTGGACTCCTGGGCTCAAGCGATCTTCCCACCTTTTAATATATTTTACATTAAAATAAAAATGTCTTAAATAGCAACAGTTTGTAGAATATCCTCATCTTCTAGCCCACTGCATATACCTGCCGTCCCTGACAAATCCAAGGAAGATATGTAAATTGCCTTTAAAAAATGTTTTCAATTTTAACCAGGATATAAGTATGCTTAATTTCAATGGTCAAGTGTCTATTTGTTTTCTAATCCTTAAAATTACCAAAGCATTTATTTATAAACATCATCAATAAATGGTACCACTTTATAGTTATTTGAACCAGAAGTCTGAGAGTAGAATTTCTATGTTTAGCAAATAAAAATATCATATGCCCAGTTATATTTGAATTTCAGATAAATAATATACTTTTAAATTTTTAGCATAAGTATATCCCAAATTGCCTATACTATTGCATTTACTTATACTAAAAAAAAAATTAGTATAAGTATACACTAAATATTGCATATATTATTGCATTTACTTATACTAAAAAATTATTCAGTTTATCTGAAATTCTAACTTAACTGGGTATCCTGTATTTTATCTGATAATCCTAGCTGGTATTCTTGCTCTATCACCTCTCACATACAAGACACCCCACCAAGACCTGTCAATCACACTTCCTAAAAACTTCTAGAATCCATCCACTTTCCTCATCTCTTCTGCCACTACCTTGGTCTAAATCACCACTGCAAGAATCTCCTAGTCAGTCTTTCTGCTTCTGCTTTTGCAGAAATATCACTCACTTTAAAAAATTTTTTTATTTCAAAGCTACCGCAAATTAAAATATCACTCACTTTAAACACAGTATATCAACTTAAAAATAAGAGAAATAAATGCTAATTTCTGGAAATTAGTTCTGGAAATCTAAAATCCCTAAATCAGCATGAGAGTCGCCAGTAAACTTACAATGAACAGGTCAAGGCCCCTCATGAGTAAGTAACCTCTGAAACAATCCCTCTTGTTATTTTCCAAGGAAAGTAACAATTTTCTTAGGTATGCTGGAGCCAATGACCAATACAATCCATTTGCTAATTTGTGTTTATTGATGCAAGGGACAAACTGGGAAAAAATCTGGGCAGAAATGGTAAATTTGCGGCTCAATAAAGTTGTTTTAAAATATTCTTCTGTTTCAGAATGAATTCTAAGATTATTGATGAAGTGTCTCCTTGATTATAGTGCACCACGGTGAGCCAGAATTCTATCACCTGATTGTGAGACAGAATCCTGTCATTCAGAGTTGCAAAGCCCTGGGGCAGAACACTAAACAATTTGGGCACTCAGCAAGTCAGAATTCAATAAATATAAAACACGTGGCGCCAACCTTTTCAGATGACTGATGCTCAGGAACAGTTGATGAATAGATCAATGTTTTGGTTGTGAGAGCTAGAGTTCCCTCTGAACACTGCCAGCCTATCACGTTGTCGTCTAATCAATGAATTCTATCAAAGCAGCATACACATGGAAATATAAGTAGAGGTTTCAAGTTTGTGTGACACTACAGAGCTGTATGAGCTAGCCAAACTGAACGCAAATTATTTCCAACAAAATAACAGCCAGAACCAAGGAAAACACGTTTCCCTGTATATCACAGAGGCCTCAGTATTGGCACAAATGACTCATATCATAAAACTTGATGGCAATTGAAGTGTTTCAAAGTTCTCACAATTTAAATCTGAATGTTCACCCACTTAATACAGAGCGCCACCAAGCCTTAATATTGTTGGTACTACACAAACGCCACTCAAGCTCTTTCCGCAAGAAAAAGGCATTACAAATGCAGTCAGAAGGGCATCTCCAAAGATGAGTATATAGTTAGGGCTCAGTTATTTAATAAACAAGACATTCTGTGACTAAAACCTAATCATATCACCAAAAACATTTTTGGAAGCCATATCTGAGATATGTTTTCAGTATATCTAATCTTCTCCTCTACAGCAGGAAAATGACATTTCAGACTGTAGATACATTGACCAACATTACAGATTAGGGAAGGATGAAATTTCTGGATGAAAGGTGTCGAGTGAACGCTTATAAAACAAGGGGAGGCAAATCTTGAAGCCTGCACTTGTATTCCCCACGTGTAACCCGCTTTGCTGGTATTCGTTGATGAGACAACGTGACACGCCAGCAGCACTGGGAGATCTGTAGCTCTCACAGTCAAAACAGTGTGTTTGTGAAATAATACAGCTCCCTTTCCTTTTGGCATCTGAGCTGCAGACCCAGCAAGTTGTTTCCGTCACTAAAAATTCGCTGGAGGTACACATAGAGCCGAAGTGAGCTTTCTTATGAGACTTCCCTCGGGGACAGGTCCAGAAACTCTAAAAAGAAACTGCTGTGAGACCATTTTAGCCCGGGAGATCCCAAATCCTTAATGGGATGCTGCCGCGCGGAATTTCGACTGCGAAGCTTTCCAACACCCTTACAAGGTCCACTGCTCGGGGAGCAACTGTCTGGGGGGCTTTCCTCAGAATCAGGCCTTTCTGGCAGCCCTCCCCCAAGCCCTGCAGGGCAGCCGGCTAGTCCTGTGTCCAAAGGCGCGGCGATGCGAGTGGGGTGGTCGCCGGCCAGCTAGGTGCCGCCGGGTGACCAACTCTGCGGCGCGGGCGCCAAGTGCCGGGACCCGATTAAGGGGAAGGATTAGAAAGGGGGTGCCCGCCGGGCCGCCTACTCACCCTCCCCTGCGAACGCCCGGCGCCCGGGTAGGGATCCGCGCCCCGACCCCGCGTGGCCTTCCGGGTGAGCTGGCCGTGGCCGCCGGGACCTGCACTGCCGGCCGGCTCCACGTGGCTCGGCTCCGCAGCGGGATCTGGACTGGCCGGTCATCCGGTTCCCGTCCCAGGCGGGCTCCGGCCCGGACCAGGCCCCCGGCCTCTCACCCAGACCTCAGGCTTCCACCACAGCTCCCGGCCCCTGCCTCTGTGCCCGGCCCCCACGCCGCCTCCCATCCCTCTCATCTCCGGCCGGCGTCCCCACTACCGGCCCGGGCCAGGCCCCCGGCAGGGCCCTCCCTCGGGTGGGCGCGCACCTCTCCTTGGAGTACAGCTGCAGCTGCTGCTCCTGCTGCTTCTTCCGGATAAACGCCATGGAGAGCAGGCGCGAGCAGGCGCGGAGCGCACAGGCAGGCCCCGCCGCCGCCCGCCGAGGAGGTCAGGAAGAGCCGGGGAGGGCGGACTCCGTAGGCGGCTGGGGAGCGCGCGGCTGCGGGCCTGGCTTCCCCTACGGCGCCGCTGGGCGGCCGAGAGCCCGACGCTGCGACCCGGGGCCCCGCGGCGTCCCCGCCGCGCTCACCGCAGCATCCTGGCGTGGGGACTCTGGCGGCGCCGTGACTCAGGGCCGGAGGAGGGGCGCGCGGTGACACGAGGAGGCCCAAACTCAGGCGGCCTCAGGGGATCGCCAGGTCTAGCAGCCAGACTAGGATCCGTCCTCACATACTCAACGTTTCAGCACTTTACCATCATTGCAGGATGCGTTTTAAGTATTTTACGCATAAAAAGGGTGCTGACCCATAAACCACCAATCTGTTGGCCACAAGGACTTGAAATGACAACGTTTTGGGTCCTCAACTGTGAAAAAAGAAATGACAGCAGTTAAAGAGGTGAAGACAACTGGATCTAACTATTCCAAATACACCAGGAATAAGTGGGATTTTATAACCAAGGAGCAAGGAGAAGGTGTTCAGAAAATTGCTAAGAGGAAACATCAATTAGGGGGGAATTCTGGCTGAACCAACCTAACAGGAGTCCCACTGAAGGCAGACCAGGGGGTTCAGATACCAAGGTAGGAAGTAAAGAATTTTGATCACCTATGGAGGGTGTGGGATTCTTGCTAAACTGCCGTGTGGCAATGTTACTTCTTAATACTGCCTGTACAAGGAAGTGCACACAAGGACCTGGGAGAAGATCCAGAAGCCTGGCCTGAAGTTTGACCAAGCAAAGAATCTTTAACACAGTCTCCTGATTGTTGAAATAATTGGTCTCTTTTTTTTTTTTTAATTTGTATTTATTTATTTATTTATTTTAAAAATAAGACGGGGTTTCACCATGTTGGTCAGGCTGGTCTTGAACTCCCGACCTCAGGTGATCCGCCCGCCTTGGCCTCCAAAGTGCTTGGATTACAGGCATGAGCCACCACACCTGGCCTCATTTTTTTTTTTAATAACAGCTTTATTGGGTTATAACTTACACACCAAAGAAGTCAGCCATTTAAAGTGTACCATTCAGTGATTTTTAGTATATTTCCAGTATATTTTTTAGTATATTTAGTATATTGATGTTCAACAGTCACCACAATTTGAGAACATTTTCATCACATGTGAAAGAAACCCATACCCTCTAGCTATCAGTCTTCCTAACTCTACTCTCCAAACCCCAGCCCTAGCAAACAATAACCAATTTTCTGTCTCTATGGGTTTGCCTATTCTGGACATTCAATATACATGCAGCCATGCAATATGTGGCCTTCGTGTCTGGTTTCTGTCCTTTAGCATAATGCTTTCAAAGTTCATCTATGTTGTAGCGTGTATCAGTACAGTACCTCGTTCCTTTAGATTGCTGGAGTATACACTACATTTCGTTTATCCATTCATCAGCTGAGGGACATTTCAGTTGTTTCCACATGTTGACTATTGTGAATAAGGCTGCTGTAACAGTCATGTACAGTTTTTTTATGGACATATGTTTCCATTTCTGTTGAGTGGAATTGGAATCTAAGAGTGGAATTGCTGGATGAGGAGGCTAAAACAGCTCCATCTTGGAAGCTAATCCTCCATGTTGGCTTCTGATTAACCCCTGTTCTGGGAAAGCCTCTAAGATTTCTACTTATCTATTTTCCTTGTGTAAGAGCAGGTGCCTACCCAGTTTGTCCTGTCCTTAGTTCAAACAACCTTAATGTAATTATACGTCAATTGTCCTACACATCCTTCTGAGCCATCCCTCTCCTATGGTATATAAGCCCTACGGGGCTGGAGTGGTGGCTCACACCTATAATCCCAATGCTTTGGGAGGTTGAGGCTGAAGGATTGCTTGAAGCCAGGAGTTCGAGACCAGCCCTGGCAACAAAGCAAGACCCGGTCTCCACAAAAAATAAAAAATAAAAATTAGCTGGGTGCAGTGGCACACACCTATAGTCCCAGCTATTGGAGAGGCTGAGTCAGGAGGATCACTTGAGTACAGGAATTTGAGCCTTCTCTGAGCCATGATTGCACCCCAGCCTAGGCAATACAGAGAGAGAGAGACCCTGTCTTTTTTTTTTAAAAAAAGCACTGACTCTAGGGGTGAATGGCACAGAAATCCACCATCTCATCTTGCTGCCCAAGACAAAGACATGGCTTCTGTTCATACGTCATTATTAAATGTTTCTTCCTAAGGAACTGTGTTTGTCAGCCTCTTTCTTCGCCTCCCAGCATCCTGGGACTTTGAGATACATTTGTATAGGCCTGCCCACCACAGAACACTGGGTCATGTGGTAACTCCAAGTCTAAATGTTTGAAAAACTGCCAGACTGTTTCCCAAAGTGGCTGTATCATTTAACACGCTCACTAGCAGAACAGAAGTGTTCCAGTTTCTCTACATCTTTGCCAGTATTTGTTATTTACCAGACTTTTGTTTAGAGCTATCCTAGTGGGTGTGAGTGACATCTCAATGTGGTTATAACTTATTAGTATATGCTGAGAATGAGCCTCTGATTATTTACCTTTGAGGGATTCTTGAATAGAAATCCTCTACATTTCTTTTTCACCTTAAACAGCTAGTGTGCCAACGTTGTAACAAGGTTCAAGGGTGGCATATCTGACAGCTGCACATGAACACCCAATCATCACACTTACGATCCACAAAAAGATCCAAACCTGTAAATTGTATGTTTGTGGAAACATTTCTCATACTCTCAGAAGGTTCAGGTTTTGCATGTTTCAGTTTTTAAAAGCTTCAAGGTAAATGTACGTCTCAGCTCTCTCTAGTAAGTCGCAGGGCTCTGAGGGGAAAGAAGGGAAACCAAAAATAAAAACTGCAGCTGCGTCTTTTTAATTTGACCCCTAGCAGCACTGGACAAAATGCTATGTATAGTGAGGACACCCATTAAAAATTTGGGGAATAAAGGCTGGGCGTGGTGGCTCACACCTGTAATCCAAGCACTTTGGAGGCCAAGGTGGGCGGATCACCTGAGGTCTGGAGTTCAAGACCAGCCTGACCAACCTGGTGAAACCCGTCTTTTTTAAAAAAAAAAAACAAAATAAAAATAATTTGGGGAATAAATGAAGGTGCCTGGGTACCCTGTGACTGTGACTGAGTCCCTTCCATGTGTCCAAGTCCTGCGCAGAACCTATAACATATTAGCTCAACATTCCTGGAGGAATTCGTGATGCTGTCTGGTAGCCAAGAAATAAATACATGAACAGGTACACAATGAAATAAGACAGTAAAATTTGCCAAGAGTTACAACATGACACATTTCTTTATGAGCAGTACTACAAAAGGTCTGTGAGTTCGAAGACAGAGATTATATTTGGCTGGAATAAGGAAAACAACAACAAAAACTCAAAATGTAGTTATCTCCTTGAAGTCAAACATTAGAGGAAGAATTAGATGTGAGCTGATAGGTAAAGAGTGTTAAAGAATCTCTCCTTAACCCAACTCCAGCTAAATTATTCTGAGCCCACTTCTCGACTAGGCCTCAACCTTGATCTATAAAAACCAGACACCCAGCACAATAATTTAGTACACTCCCCAACCCCTACATTAAAAGGCTTAAACAAACAGCCATAGTTTCTAACAGTTCAAGACCACATTCCTAGGATAACCCAGCACCCCTTAACCTACCTGTCTGAAAAAGCTCAAGGTAATCAAAAGAATTTACTATTTGTGCCCAGCGCAGTGGGTCAAGCCTGTAATCCCAGCACTTTGGGAGGCCGAAGTTCGAGACCACCCTGGCCAACATGGTGAAAACCCATCTCTACTAAAAATACAAAAAATTAGCCAGGCATGGTCGTGGGCACCTGTAATCCCAGCTGTCAGGGAGGCTGAGGCAGGTGAATCACTTGATTTCGAGAGGCAGAGGTTGCAATGAGCCAAGACTGTGCCATTGCACTCCAGCCTGGTCAACAGAGCAAGATTCCATCTCAAAAAAAAAAAAAAAAAAGAACTTACTATTTGTTCCAGCCAATACCTGACAAAGGCCCCTGAACACCCTTTCTTAGAACATTTAACAAGAAGGACTTAAATTGTGAATCACTCCTCTGTCCCTTTAAGGTGTATATGTGTCTCCTACAACTCAACTCAGTGTCATTCTGAAGGACCTGAAATCCATTCCTTTGAAATGTAATCATCAGGAAGTATATGCCCTTGTCTTTCAGGCTCTGTGAGAAAACAGAATCTCAACTTCAATATTGGCCAGCTAGCAGACACAGCTGACCTAATCACATTTACACTGACCAACCCTTTCCAGTTTTTTACTTCCCTTACTCTATTCAGCACCTGATTTCCCCCTCCGTGCTCCCCCATTTTCCCTTCAAAAATGTTCATCCACCTTTGCACAAATCAAAAGTTGAATTCAGTTCATGCTGGCTCCTGTCTCCTATTGCAGTAATGTATTACTGATTAAAATCTGTCCTTACCATTTGAACTAGTGTCTGACTTTGTCTATCTTTAGCAAAAGAAGGGAAGAAAGACAGTCAAAAGGATTATCTTGAACAATAGCTGAAAAGAGACAAACTTCTGCTATATAACAGTTTGTGTTTGTGGAGAATTAAGAGAGAACTGGAGGCTGGGCATGGTGGTTCACACCTGTAATCCCAGCACGTTGGGAGGCTGAGGCTGGTGGATCATGAGGTCAAGAGATCAAGACCATCCTGGCCAACATGGTAAAACCCCATCTCTACTAAAAATACAAAAATTAGCCAGGTGTATTGGTGGATGCCTGTAGTCCCAGCTACTCAGGAGGCTGAGGCAGGAAAATCACTTAGATCTCGCTACTGCACTCCAGCCTGGCGACAGAGCCAGACTCGGTTTAAAAAAAAAAAAAGAAAAAACAAAAGAGAGAACTGAAACCGGAGCTCCCTCAGCCTCCCCTCATCAAAGCACCCACCCTACTAGCATCTGCTCTTTTATGCTTTGTCTTCATTTCTGCTATTTTAAGGTATATTTGCTCCCAACAAAAGCCAACTTTTCCTTTCTTCCCTACAATTTAGCCTTTGCAATGACCCTTTCTCCTTTCTTTCTCTCTCTTGCTTTGTCTAATTCCCTCACTATTGAATCACTTCTATTAAAACACGCACTCTGAATGAAGAGACTCCCAAGCAGGCTTTGTGTGAGCAATGTGGCTGTTTATTTACCAGGGTGCGGCTGGGCTGAGGCCGAAAATGGAGTCAGTGAAATGGGGTGGGATAGGAGTTGGTTTTATAGGTTGTGGGGAAGGCAATGAAAAGTTACAGGAGTTGCTGAGGGTGGTGGCTCACGCCTGTAATCCAAGCACTTTGGAGGCCATGGCGGGTGGATCACCTGAGGTTGGGAGTTCAAGACCAGCCTGACCAACATGGTGAAACCACATCTTAAAAAAAAAAAGAAAGAAAAGTTACAGGAGTTACAGTTTAGGGCGTTTTTTTGTAAGCTGGGAGAGGGTCGTAGGTTTGCAAGCTGGGAGGGAGTCTTAGGGTGTGGAGTCACGAGGTTGGCCAAGCTTGGGCACAAAGTCCCTCTATTGAGGTGGGAAAAAGAAACAACAGAAGAATGTCTCAAGTTAGTTAAGCACCGCAGGGGTTAATTATTTCTTCCAGGAACTCAATTCAGGCTGTGCTGTACGTGCAAGTCACAGAGATTACCATGCCTTTCAAGGCACGGTCAGACCTTACAATTTACATTTGAATATAAATGTAGTTTTCAAAAAACTTTCCCTTTTTCCTACATCTCCCTCCAACTCCCCATTCACAGAGGAACTTCTTGGAACATCTGCCTACATATGCTGCTCCATTTTCTCACCTTGTTTTCTTTTCTTTTCCTTTCCTTTTTTTTCTTTTTTTTTTTTTTTGAGACGCGGTTTCACTCTTGTTGCCCAGGCTGGAGTGCAATGGCACAATCTCGGCTCACCGCAGAGATTCAACGATTCTCCTTCTGCAGCAGGAGTGGCCATGGGAAATGGATCTCTTGGACACCGAATACAGGAGGAAGGAGTTTATTCGGCCGGGAGCAAGGTGGCATAGTTGCCTAACAGCCAAGCTCCCCTAACAAAGGAAGGTTCCTTCTTTATATAGGCTTATATTTTAGATGTTACACATGGAAGAATCTTAGGTTTATAGCTTAACATATGAAAAGGGTCTCAGTTTACAGTCTTAGGAATTACATATGAAAAGGGTTTCAGTTTACAGTCTTAGGAATTACATATGAAAAGGGTTTCAGTTTACAGTCTTAGGAATTACATATGAAAAGAATTTCAGTTTACAGTGTTAGGAATGAAAAGGGGAAGTTTACAGTCTTAGGAATGAAAAGGGGAAGTTGATCTGAGATGCCTGGGTCTCCCTCTTCACTTCCTCAGCCTCCCAAGTAGCTGGAATTTCTATAGTTTATTCCAATTGGACTTCCAGGCTAGGTGTGGTGGCATACGCCTATAATCCCAGCATTTTGGGAGGCTAAGGCAGGAGGATGGCTTGAAGCAGGAGTTCAAGACCAGCCTGGGCAACATAGTGAGACTTTATCTTTACCAAAAAATTAGTGTCAGGTGTCGGCCTGGTGCGTTGGCTCTCGCCTGTAATCCCAGCAATTTGGGAGGCTTAGGCAGTTGGATCACCTGTGGTCAGGAGTTCCAGACCAGTCTGGCTAACATGGTGAAACCACGTTTCTGCTAAAAATACAATAAATTAGCAGGGTGTGGTGGCATGTGCCTGTAATCCCAGCTATGGGGGAGGCTGACGCAGGAAAATTGCTTGAACCCGGGAGGCAGAGGTTGCACTGAACCAAAATCGCCTCACTGCACTCCAGGCCGGGTGACAGAGCAAAACTCTGTCTCAAAAAAAAAATTAGCCAGACATGGTGGTGTGTGCCTGTAGTCCCAGCTACATGGAAAGCTGAGGTGAGAGGATAGGTTGAGTCCAGGAGTTTGAGGCTACAGTGAACTCTAACTACATCACTGCACTCCAGCTTGGATAACAGCAAAACCCTGCCTCCAAAAGTAATAATAATAATTGGACTTCTTTTTTCCCCTCCCCCACTCTTCCCTCCCCACCCCTCTCCCTCCCCACTTCCCCTACCCCTCTCCCATCACGATCGCCATTATCCCAGCGCAGTGGAGCTTTCCCTGACATTAAACTTCTCTCCCCACCCTGCCATCTCAACTGTTCTTATAATAATGTAAATATTCCTCACCCCACCCTGCCATCTTGACTGTTCTTGCCCTGTGAATATCCCTCCACCCCACCCTACCATCTTGACTACTCTTACCCCTTACCCCACCCGCCGTTGTAACTGAACTTATGGCAATGTATATTCCTTGCTCCTACCCCCACCACTGTAACTGATCTTACACTGTACCACTGCCCACCCTAAACCTATGAGGCCAACCGCTATCCCACCACCCTTCGCTGATGCCCTTCTCAGCTTCAGCCCACCAGACCCAGGTGAACAGCCACGTTGCTGTTCAAAAACAGGTATTGTACAAAACCTGTTTGGAAGATCTCTTTATTAAATGTGTTTAATATTCCATACTATTAGACGAGAATAACAGTAATACATAGCATTAATGTACCTCCTCACTGGAGGGCTTTGCTCCCATTACTTTCAAGGGCCCACCGTCTCTTTGCTTTTCTCCTACCTTGGTTCTTGCTCCTTGTCAGTCTCCTAAGTTGGTTTCTTTCCTAACTTAATGTTGATTCTCTGTACTCATCTCCATGCAATTTCAACTGGTGCTATGACAGAGGGCTGTTGAGAAAGAAGTTTCTGTTACAGTTTGAGCTTCCCAAATCCAAAAATACAAAATCCAAAATACTCCAAAATCAAACTTTTTGAGTGCTGACATGATGCTCAATAGAAATGCTTCTTGGAGCATTTTGAATTTCTTTTTTAATTTTTATTTTTGTAGCATTTTGAATTTCACACTTTTGGAAGAGATGTTTAATCAGTATCGGCCGGGCGTGGTGGCTCACGCCTATAATCCCAGCACTTTGGGAGGCTGAGGCGGGTGGATCACGAGGTCAAGAGATCGAGACCATCCTGGTCAACATGGTGAAACCCCATCTCTCCTAAAAATACAAAAAATTAGCTGGGCATGGTGGCGCGTGCCTGTAATCCCAGCTACTCCGGAGGCTGAGGCAGGAGAATTGCCTGAACCCAGGAGGCGGAGGTTGCGGTGAGCCGAGATCGCGCCATTGCACTCCAGCCTGGGTAACAAGAGCGAAACTCCGTCTCAAAAAAAAGAAAGAAAAAGAGAAAGAGAGAGAGAGAGAGAGAGAAAAGAAAGAAAGAAAGAAAGAAAGAAAGAAAGAAAGAAAGAAAGAAAGGAAGAAAGAAAGAAGGAAGGAAAGAAAGAGAAAGAGAAAAAGAAAAAGAAAGAAACTTGAATGGGGCGGGGCATGGTGGCTCAAGCCTGTAATCCCAGCACTTTGGGAGACCAAGGCATGTCGATCATGAGGTCAGGAGTTCAAAACCAGTCTGGCCAATATAGTGAAATCCCGTCTCTACTAAAAATACAAAAATGCTCCTATATTCCCAGGTACTCTGGAGGCTGAGGCAGGAGAATGGCTTGAACCTGGAAGGTGGAGGTTGGAGTGAGCCTAGATCGGGCCACTGCACTACAACCTGGATGACACAGTGAGACTCTGTCTCAAAAAAAAAAAAAAAAAAAAAGGAAAAACAAAAGAAAGTTGAATGTGCAGATCCTGGGAAAAGGCATTTCAGGCAGACAGAATAGCAAGGTCAATAGCCTGAGCCAGCACTTTCGTGTCTAGAGCACACTAAGGGCAGGGGATGGAAGCAGCAGGGCCCAGACCACAGGACAAGGATGGGCACTGGAATTTTTGTTATTATTGTTATAAATGTGTGACAGAGGCCACTGGAGGGTTAAGAGCAGGAAAGTGACATGATTGTTTTATATTTTAAAGTTTGACCACTGTGTTACAAGCCTGAAAGAAGCTCAAAACTAAATGGAGAGCAAGAAAATTTAGATAGAGCTGTGGTCAGTTCTTTCCTCTTGCACATTTTGCTTAAATAACAAAGGGAATTCTGTGAGTCTGGGTTCTCCAGAGAAACAGAACTAATAGGAGTTTATATATAGGAGTCTGGAATGTATATATCCAAGTCTGAGCCTGAGAACCTGAAAACCAGGAGAGCCAATTGTAAAATCTCCAGTCTGAGCCCAACCCCGGAGGTGGAAGCATAATGTCCCAGCCCAAAGACAGTTGGGCAGAGAGATTACTCTGTCTTACTCCCCTTTGTTTTCCTACTCAGGCCTCCGATACATAGGATAAGTCCTCTCCGCATTGGGAGGACTGTTTGCTTTACTCAGTCCACCAACTCAAACGGAAGTCCCCTCACAAACACACCCACAATGTTTAACCAAACATCTGACCCCATGGACCAGTCAAGTGGACACATAAAATTAGCCATCACAGAAACTGGTAGCTCAGGTACCTGAAAATCCAAGGTATAATATGCATCAGTGTCCATTATTCCAATGACTCACAAGTTCATCAGAGACACAGTTTTTCGTCATCTCCCTGTTAGGCTTTCTGCATAGTTAACTGCCTTCTAAGTCTCATTTCCCTCCCCTATGGCTGGTGATACGTAGTTTCTGGTGTTCGGCCAGCTGCCTACTTTCTCCCTCAGGGCAAAAGACTTCATCTAGCCCAATTCTCTAGCAAGAATCCAGAGATTTCCTTGATCGACCCTCCTAGTTCACCTGACTTCCCTCAATCAAGGCTGACCAAGGAAATGGGACGTTCTCTGGGATTTAGACAGGGCCAGCTCTAGAACTGGAGGTAGAAGTTAGCTTTCCCCAAAGCTTTCCCTCATGGGTTAAGTAGGAAAGGGGTGGAAAAACAAATGAAAATGTGTGTGTGAGTAGCACAAGGTCCCGGGGCAGTAATGAGATTCGAGGCAGTTCAGTCACAGGAGACGTTGTGTGTAACCACCTGTGTTTTCTCACTATGGCAATGCAGGTGCAAGCCTCCTCTTCTCCCTTTCATCCATATCTAGGCTTGTGAGTTAGTGTTGAAATTAATGGAGAAATAAGACCTCACATTTTTTTTTCCAGGCAATACTTCTAAAGTAGATTTTTTAGATGATTTTTTTCCCATGCAGTTAATACTGTTTCTGAGGTTCTGATGCTTGTGTCCAGTAGAAAAAATAAAATAGAAACTGTATACGCCCATATTGGCATAAATTGTCCCTCCTTGAGTTCTATATAGTTGCCCGAGGGCATCTGTTGTCACCTGCACAGTTTCTCTTCTTCGCTTGGGTAAAGATTAGTGTAATTCTGTTGGTGGGAGTGTAAATTAGTTCAACCATTGTGGAAGACAGTGTGGCAATTCCTCAAGGACCTAGAAATACAAATTCCATTTGACTCAGCAATCTCATTATTGGGTATATACCCAAAGGTTTATAAATCGTTCTATTATAAAGACACATGCACACATATGTTCACGGAGGCACTGTTTACAATAACAAAGACCTGGAACCAACCCAAATGCCCATCAATGACAGACTGAATAAGGAAAATGGGGCACATACACACCATGGAATACTATGCAGCCATAAAAAACGATGGGTTCATGTCCTTCATAGGGACATGGATGAATCTGGAAACTGTCATTTTCAGCAAACTGACACAAGAACAGAAAACCAAATACTGCATGTTCTCACTCCTAGGCGGGTGTTGAACAATGAGACCACATGAGCACAGGGAGGCGAACATCACACACTGGGGTCTGTTGAGGGATGGCTAAGGGAGGGACAGCGGGGGCAGGGGTGGGGAGGTTGGGGAGAGATAACATGGGGAGAAATGCCATATATAGATGATGGGGGGATGGAGGCAGCAAACCACCTTGTCATGTACGTACCTATGCAAGAATCCTGCATGATCTGCAGATGTACCCCAGAACCTAAAGTACAATAAAAAAGAAAGAAACAAACAAAGGTGAGTGTAATTGCTGGAATCATCCCTCATTTAAGATTTTCTCCCTTGTACTTTATAAATCCAGCAATTTTTTTTTTTTAAGACAGCGTCTTACTCTGTCGCCAGGCACCAGGCTGGAGTGCAGTGGTGCAATCTTGGCTCACCACAACCTCGGCCTCCTGAGTTCAAGCAATTCTCCTGCCTCAGCCTCCTGAGTGGCTGGGACTATAGGCACGCACTACCACACCCAGCTAATCTTTGTATTTTTTTTTTTTTAGTAGAGATTCGGTTTCATCACGTTGGCCAGGATGGTCTCAATCTTTTGACCTGGTGGTCCACCTGCCTCGGCCTCCCAAGTGGTGGGATTACAGGCGTGAGCCACCGCTCCCTGCCCAGCAATGTTTTTACTATGCATGTTGCTCATTGGAGATTAGTATATATTAGGTTAGATGATAAACAGGAAATTATACATAAATTATACATGAAACCATAATTTGAAGATATACAGACATTGTATGCTCTAAAAAACAGAAATGTCAACTTCATAAAAAGTAAGCAAAAATTAAAACAAAATGAGATACTATTTTCAGGTATCAGAGTGACAGCTATCAGTACTGCCAATGGTCGTATCCAGTGATAAAGTGCTTAAACACTATTGATGGAAGTAAAATTGGTAAATTTCTCTAGTGTGTACTGGTAAAGGTTTAGTAAACAGCAGGCTGGAAGAAAACAGGCTGATTCGGAGTGTTTTCCAATTTCTGTGGTGTAAAATATCCCCACTATGGCCAATTTCATGTTACCAACACGAAATCACTGTATGCAGATTTGGGAAGAGATGTACACATGTGTACCAGCTCTTCTGGAAGGCAATTTAAATATATCACAGGATTCACCGAAATTTGTTTTTGTTTATTGTTTTTCGACACAAGGTCTCTCTCTGTTGCCCAGGCTAGAGTACAGTGGCATGATCTCAGCTCATTGCAACCTCCGCCTTCGGGGCTGAAGCAATCCTCCAACCCCAGCCTTCTGGGTAGTTAGGGGTGCAGTGCACACCACCACACCCAGCTAATTTTTCAAAAAAATTTTTGTAGGCCGGGCGTGGTGGCTCACGCCTGTAATCCCAGCACTTTGGGAGGCCGAGGCGGGTGGATCACGAGGTCAAGCGATCGAGACCATCCTGGTCAACATCGTGAAACCCCGTCTCTACTAAAAATACAAAAAATTAGCTGGGCATGGTGGCACGTGCCTGTAATCCCAGCTACTCAGGAGGCTGAGGCAGGAGAATTGCCTGAACTCGGAAGGCGGAAGATGCCGTGAGCCAAGATTGCGCCATTGCACTCCAGCCTGGTTAACAAGAGCGAAACTCCGTCTCAAAAAAAAAAAAGAAAAGAAAAATTTTTTGTTGTTGTTGTAAAGGCAGTCTTTCTATGTTGCCTGGGCTGATCTCTCGAACTCAAGGGCTCAAGTGATCCTCCTACCTTGGCCTGTGAAAGTGCTGAGATTACAGGCTTGAGCCCCAGCGCCTATCCCAGTTTTATTTTTAATCAGTTAAAAACCAACAGTCAGGCTGGTCGCAGTGCAGTGGTGTTTACAACTAATTGATCACATCCAGTTACAGATTTCTTTGTTCCTTCTCCACTCCCACTGCTTCACTTGACGAGCCTAAAAAAAAAAAAAAAAAAACAGCTGGGCGCTATTATTTATTCAATAAAATATTATGTGGCCTTTTAAAATCCTGTTTCTTTTTTTTTTTTTTTGAGACGGAGTTTCACTCTTGTTACCCAGGCTGGAGTGCAATGGTGCGATCTTGGCTCACTGCAACCTCTGCCTCCTGGGTTCAGGCCATTCTCCTGTCTCAGCATCCCAAGTAGCTGGAATTACAGGCATGTGCTGCCATGCCCAGCTAATTTTTTGTATTTTTAGTAGAGACGGGGTTTCACCATGTTGACCAGGATGGTCTCGATCTCTTGGCCTCGTGATCCACCCGCCTCGGCCTCCCAAAGTGCTGGGATTACAGGTATGAGCCACTGCGCCTGGCACTAGTACCCGTTTTCTTACGCAGAAATTGACATATAAACAGCATTTTTGAAGGGTATATCCTAACAGATCCTCTTTTTCCATTTTTCTCTGGTCAATTTCTGGACTAGGAAAACACTGAATGTGTGTTTCTTTAAACTTACTACTTCAGTGTTTGCAAGAAACCACTGTCAAAGAGCTACCGTTGGCCCAAGGTCATTTCCCCAGCCCAGGCCTGCCTCCTGCCTCTCCTATTTCTCTTTCGCTACGGTCTCGAGAGCTCAGCTTGGTTTGCTCTCCTTTGTGACTCTCAGCACACACTCTGCCCTTTGGGGCTTGTTTTTCCTTAAGCTCGGCCACTCCAAAAAACAAAGCTTTCAGCACTTTTCTTCCCTAATTTTCCCCCAAAGACATTGACACTGGCTTTTTTTCTTTCAAGGGCTGTTTTCCTGCAGTACAGGTGCTGGGACACCACTGCTAATGCCACCAGCGCAGCTGGTTATCATTTGCTAAGTATTACTTCAAGTATTTTTGTATGTTAGCTTGTCTAGTCATCATAACCATTCTATGATGCAGGCACGATTATGCCTATTTTATAGATGGGGAAACTGAAGCACAAGATTGCACACCTGGAAAGCGGAGGAGCTGGGATTGAAATCTCTGAAGTTTAGACCCGAAGCCCAGTCATGTAACCACTAGATCACATTGCCTTGTGAGAAAGAAAAGACACTTGGAATCTAGGAATGGAAGCCTCCTTTAAACAATCAGACCCAGGCCAGGCATGGTGGCCTGGGTCTGATTGCCTGTAATGCTAAGCACTTTGGGAGGCTGAGGTGAGCGGGTCTTTTGAGCACAGGAGTTTGAGACCAGCCTGGCCAACATAGTGAAACCCCATCTCTACTAAAAATGCAAAGATTAGCCAGGCGTGGTGGTGGGCACATATAATCCCAGCTCCTCGGGTGGCTGGGGCAGGAGAATGGCTTGAACCTGGGAGGCAGAGGTTGTAGTGAGCTGAGATTGCGCCATTTCACTCCAGCCTGGGGAACAAGAGAAAGACTTCATCTCAAAAAAAAAAAAAAAAAAAAAAACTTAAAAAATAGCCAGGCATGGTGGAGCACACCTTTGGTCCCAGCTCCTTGGGAGGCTGAGGTGAGACAGTCACTTGAGCCCAAGACATTGAGGCTGAAGTTAGTAGTGATCACACCACTGCACTCCAGCCTGGGTGACAGAGCAATACCCTGCCTCAAAACAACAAAAAAACAAAAGTTAGACCCAGCAGGTGTTGGAGTGAGACTGCAATCATATTCCACCCATATCCCCTCACCCTCTTGAGCTAAGTAATCATTTTGAAGTTGTTTGTCATGTGGCCTCTAGACTGGCTAATGCCGCTAGTAGCTAAAAATTAACCTAACAATGCCATATGCTGGACACCATAATTTATACCTAAGGGCTCAACAATGTGTAGCCAATTACTAGCAATGTTATTATTATTATTTTTTAAAAAATGGAGTCTTGCTCTGTCACCCAAGCTGGAGTGCAGCGGCGTAATTTCAGCTCACTGCAACGTCTGCCTCCAAGGTTCAAGCAATTCTCCTGCCTCAGCCTCCCAAGTAGCTGGGACTACAAGCGCATGCTACCATCTCCAGTTAACTTTTTGTATTTTAGTAGATACAGGATTTCACCATGTTGGCCAGGCTGGCCTTGAACTCCTGACTTCAGGTGATTGACCCACCTGCGCCTCCCAAAGTGCTGAGTTTACAGGCATAAGCCACTGAACCTGGCAACAACGTTATTTTTATAGACTAATGAAGATACCTGACAAACAACTTTTATCATCACCCCCTCTCCTGGTTCGTTGTTTTTCTTTAACAGCTCCAATCTCAACGGCCGGGCGCGGTGGCTCACGCCTGTAATCCCAGCACTTTGGGAGGCCTAGGCGGGTGGATCACGAGGTCAAGAGATCGAGACCATCCTGGTCAACAAGGTGAAACCCCGTCTCTACTAAAAATACAAAAAATTAGTTGGACATAGTGGCGTGTGCCTCTATCCCAGCTACTCAGGAGGCTGAAGCAGGAGAATTGCCTGAACCCAGGAGGCGGAGGTTGCGGTGAGCCGAGATCGCGCCATTGCACTCCAGCCTGGGTAACAAGAGCGAAACTCCGTCTCAAAAAAAAAGAAAAACAAAAAAAAAAATCTCTCCTTTGTTCTCCAGAGCACTTCCCAAGGTAACTTAGAAGTAT
Source organism: Callithrix jacchus (assembly GCF_049354715.1). Taxonomy (NCBI): domain Eukaryota; kingdom Metazoa; phylum Chordata; class Mammalia; order Primates; family Cebidae; genus Callithrix; species Callithrix jacchus. The sequence continues at coordinate 14,927,300 of NC_133517.1, forward strand.
TTTCTGGGCTGCAGTCCTCAACTTTAGGCCAAATAAACTGTCTATGTTAATTTTGGCTCAGTTTCTTTCTTTAGGCCAACACTCCTAAAAATAACAAATGAAGTGCCGGGCACCGTGGCTCATGTTTGTAACCCCAGCACTTTGGGAGGCTGAGGAGGGCGGATCACCTGAGGTCAGGAGTTTGAGACCAGCCTGACCAATATGCTGAAACCCTGTCTTTAAAAAAATAATAATAATAACAAATGAAGTTTGGCATCAATATGGTGACCTCCTGGGCGTGGGGGACCACGAGGTTGCCTAAGGAGGGGTGAACCAGCCCAGGTCAGAAACGGAGCAGGTCAAAACTCCCATGCTGGTCAGTAGTGGGATCGTGCCTGTGAATAGCCACTACACTCCAGCCTGGGCCACATAGCGAGACCCCGTCTCTAAAAAAAATAATAATAATAACAAATGAAACTGAATGGACATTCACTTTCTGGTTTCATCTTCTTGGCGATAAGAACTATAAAATCCTTTTCTCATTCTTTATCTGATCCCACCTTTAATAAAGACCATATGGATGCTTTTATTCCTTATAGTCCTTCCTTACAACATAAAGACAAGAATCAGCTGAGCCAATTAGGACAAACAAACCCCCATAGGTCAAGTGGAAAACATATATCTTTAAGAATTTCTTTTTTTTAAGATGGAATTTCACTCTTGTTACCCAGGCTGGAGTGCAATGGCATGATCTTGGCTCACCGCAACTTCCACCTCCTGGGTTCAAGCAATTCTCCTGCCTCAGCCTCCCGAGTAGCTGGGACTACAGGCACGTGCCACCATGCCCAGCTAATTTTTGTATTTTCTGTAGAGACGGAGTTTCACCACGTTGACCAGGATGGTCTCGATCTCTTGACCTTGTGATCCACCCGCCTAGGCCTCCCAAAGTGCTGGGATTACAGGTGTGAGCCACCACACCCAGCCATCTTTAAGAACTTTTAAACAGGGTATTACCACATTCATTAGGCTTTAGTCCTATGAAAGAGTAAGCCTTTCTTGGTATTTTCTTGCAACCACTCAAGACATCCGGTGGGCTCATCATCATAACATTATTATTGTGGCCCACGTGTGAGTTGGGGCCCTCTGCTCTAGTGCGTTGTCTTGTAGACAAAATTGGCTCTAAGGCTCACGGAATTCAAAGCCTTTTCCAAAAATGGGCCTCATTTCTCTCAGGGTTTCTGTTTTCATGGTTTCCTTTGCCTTCTGAGGTCTTGTTCTTTACTCTGGTCTTTGTTTTCACCATGGGAGGCCTCTTTCCCTGCTGACCTCCCTCCCAGCCCCATGGTATTAGTGTTTACTGGATAGCCATGAGTCCAGCGAGGAGTAATGTCAGTACAAACTGCTTTGTAAAGAATTCCATATGAATTCTTCTCCCAGCCTACCGGTTAGGATTTTAAGTCTGCCGCTGATGATTCCTCATGCTGCTCATCTGTAAGGAGTCCAGACTCACATCTTCCCATTTTTTCCCTCTCCCATCTCCTCTTTTCTTACTTCCCCATCTTTCCCTTTCTAGAGCAACAGTTCTCAAACTTCAGTGTGCACAAGAATCACCTAACTTGTTTAAAATAAGACTTTTCGACCCACTCATAGTGTGTGATTGAGTGGGTCTGAAGTTGGAACTGAGAATCTGCATGTTTTCCATTCTTAAAAGTTTTTCGGAGACAAGGTCTTATTATATTGCCCAGGCTGGGGTATACTGGCTATCGACAGGTACAGTCATTGCTCACTATGGCACCACTCCTGGGCTCAAGTGATCCTCTTGCCTCGGTCTCTAGAGTAGACGGGACTATAAGCAACCCTGACTGTGCCTGGAAAGATTCTACATTTCTGTTAAGCTCCCCGGTAATGCTGATACTGATATTGAGACCTCTGTTTAAGAAATACTACTTTAGAACAATACATTTAGCACATTTCTTTTTTTTTGAGACAGAGTCTCACTCCGTCAAAAGGTGCCAGGCTGGAGTGCAGTGGCGTGACCTCGGCTCACTGCAACCTCCACCTCCCAGGTTCAAGCAATTCTCCACCTTGGCCTCCCCAGCAGCTGGGACTACAGGTGCGCACCACCATGCCCAGCTAATTTTTTTTTTTTTTTGTATTTTCAGTAGAGATGGTGTTTCCCCATGTTGGCCAGGATGGGCTTGATCTCTTGACCTCATGATCCGCCCGCCTCAGCCTCCCAAAGTGCTGGGATTACAGGCGTGAGCCACTGCGCCCAGCCTCTTTTTTTATTTTTTTGAGAGAGTCTTGCTCTGTCACCCAGGCTGGAGCACAGCGGTGCAATCTCTACTCACTGCAACCTCTGCCTCCTGGGTTCAAGCAATTCTCCTGCCTCAGCCTCCCGAGTAGCTGGGGTTACAGCCACCTATCACCATGCCCAGCTAATTTTTGTATTTTTAATAAAAACGGGGTTTCATCATGTTGGCCAGGCTGGTTACAAACTCCTGACTTCAGGTGATCCACCTGCTTCAACCTCCCAAAGTGCTGGATTACAGGCGTGAGCTACCGTGCCCAGCTAGAACAACACATTTCTTTCCAGGTCTCAAAGCCAGCTGTTCCATCCCCTTCTCTTCAGCTTTGGTATCAGCCAATACACAAACCTTGAAGGTTCACATTTTATTGCAAACACTTATCAACACATTTTTCTAACAAATATGATTCATTTCCGAAGAGGAATGGTAGTGCCATGTTTAAAGAAATATGCTATTTTTGCCACTGTTTCCTCACCCTCATAATTGTCAATATTATTGCCATCTGAATTTATTCTGTGATTACTCTGCAGCAAACACTTAGCTCTGTAATTTGCATTCATTTTTCTACTTCAATCCTGTTGAGAGAAAATTCTCCATTAATCTAATTTTTCTATGTCTAAGCATCAATATCAATTTGTGCAGATTTATTTAAATCCCAGGATAGTAAAGGTAGACAGTGCCTCTGTCTGTCCTCTCTCTCTCTCTCTCTCTTCCTGGGTAGTAAAGATAAAAACTTCACCCTCCCCTCCCAGGAAAGATTTGCTGACATCCCAGAATAACAAATGTAATCTCTGTCTCTGAAGGACAGGAGGTAGGTTTGCCAGCCCCTCTGTAAGGCCAGGGGGCTGCTAAGCTTGGCATTCTTCAGGAGCACCTCCAAACCACTGTGGGTGCAACACCCACCTGGGAGCCTCTGCTTCACCCCCTTGTAGCTGATAGGCAAGGGAAGCTGATGCCTGCGTGAAGCTCACAATGCCTGCCCTCTCATGAGTGACAAACTGTCTAAATCTATTTGCGTTCATTGTGTCCTTACCAGTCAAATCCAGGGATATTTGGCAAGCCAGCCTAATAGTTGCTGCCTGCTCCTCAGGAACTGCTTGACTTCTTGGCAAATCTTTAAGATCATTTGGTGAGATTGTTCTATTATCCAATCTTCAGAAGAGGACAAGTCAGGTTTTGTCCAGTTTAATAACATAAGCAATCCACTCAGTTAGTAAGTAAAAGTGACATGATCTGATCCCATAGCTGCCTGACTCAGAGTCTACTTTCTTTGTAATTATATGTTTCCAGCGGCAATTCTGAGGTCTTTCAAAGAAACTGATAAGAATCAGAAATTCTCATTACTTGAAGTAAAAAGCTCTAAGGGACCTCATGGGAAGAAAATAAATCATTACACTCCTGTCCATACCCAAGGGAGAAGAGCTGCTCCAGAACAAGCTTATCTCACAGTTCTTATCTCAAAAGTCATCCTGGGAAACAGTGGCCTCAAAAGGAAGAGAGTAAGAGGGTAAAGGACATGTTTGATGTTTCTGACATCAGTCCTAAGATTTGCTTTTCCTAAGTTTCTCTTAGCAGCCATTTATAATGTTTATAGATTTGTAAATCCATTTTCAATGGGGTTTATTGAGGTATAATTTATATACAATGAAATTATCAATTTTAAGTGTGCAGTGGGATGAGTTTTGACAAATGTGTGCAGTCATGTAACCACCACCATGAATATGATATAGAATGTTTCACCATCCTACAATGTTTTCTTGTGTCATGTTATAAGGAATCCTTGCTCCATTCCTGGTCCCTGGCAACCACTGATCTGCCTTCTGTCACTATAGGCTTACGTTTTCTAGAATTTCACACAAATGGAATTATACGGTAGTAATTTATGTCTGACTTCCTTCAGTTAGCATAGTGCTTTAAGATTTATTGGCATTGCTATGTGGACCAGTGGTTCATTCATTTTTATAGCTGAGCAATAATTTATGGTATAGATATAATGAATATCTGAGTTGTGTTCAGTATTTTTAGCTGTTATGGATAAAGCTTCTATTAACATTTGAATACAAATTTGTATCAGAATGTATGTTTTCTCCCATCTCCTGGATGCTCACAAAAGCCCTAAGGGAAAATTTAGCTCCATAGATAGGCACCTGATGTCTTCTAAGAAATTTTCTCTGATTACCTTTTGCACTTTGTCTCTAAATATATTCCCTGCACAAAATTTGTAGTCCATTCATTTATTAATTAAACATTGATGCACCTGAGCAATGTCAAGGGCTGTGGATAAGCATGGATAAGGCAGATATGGTTTCAAGCCTTTTTGTTTTCCTTTGAGACGAAGTCTCACTTTGTCGCTCAGGCTGGAGTGCAGTGGCACAATCTTGGCTCGCTGCAGCCTCTGCCACCCAGGTTCAGGCAATTCTTCTGCCTCAGCCTCCTGAGTAGCTGGGATTACAGGCGTGTGCCACCAAGCCCAGCTAATTTTTGTATTTTTAGTAGAGACGAGATTTCACCATGTTGGTGAGGCTGGTCTCAAACACCTGACCTTGTGATCCACCCACCTCGGCCTCCCAAAGTCCTGGAATTACAGGTGTGAGCCACTGCGCCCGGCCTGGTTTCAGTTCTTACAGAACTTCTACTGGGTAAAACTGACTATAAACAAACAAAAATAATTGCAGATCATGAAGAATGCCACAAAGAAAATAATGAGCAACCAAGATGGAACCAAAGGGTAGAGGAAAACACGGTGCTATGGAATAAATTGCATTGTTCTCCCCTCCAAAAATTCACATATTGAAGCCCTAAACACCAATGTGATTGTATCTAGAGACAGAGTTGTCTAGAAGATAATTAAGACTGAATTAGGTCATAAGGATCGAGCCTTGATCTAATAGGACTGAAGAGGAAGAGAGCGGCCAGGAGTGGTGGCTCACGCCTGTAATCCCAGCACTTTGGGAGGCTGAGGTGGATGGATTACCTGAGGTCAGGAGTTCGAGACCAGCCTGACCAATATGGTGAAACCTCATCTTTGAGAAAAAAAAGAGGAAGAGAGAAATCTTGTTCTTTCTGTCTGCCATGTGAGGACACAGCAAGAAGACACCGTCTGCAGGCTAGGAGGAGGACCCTCACCAGAAACTGAATCAACTGGAACCTTGACCTTGGAATTCCCAAACTCCAGAACTGTGAGAAAATACATTTCTGTTGTTTAATCCACCCAATCTATGGTATTTGGTTATGGCAGTTTAAGAAGAATAAGACACATAATTGGAGGTGAGAACATGAAAGAATCAATAAGCTAAAATATTAGATGGGTCGCTGGGCACGGGGGCTCATGCCTATAATCCCAGCACTTTGGGAGGCCAAGGAGGACGGATCACCTGAGGTCAGGAGTTCAAGACCAGCCTGACCGACATAGAGAAACCCCATCTCTACCAAAAATACAAAATTAACTGGGCATGGTGGCGCGTGCCTGTAATCTCAGCTACTAGGGAGGCTGAGGCAGGAGAATCGCTTGAACCCCGTAGGTGGAGGTTATGGTGAGCCGAGATTTCGCCATTGCACTCCAGCCTGGGCAACAAGAGTGAAACTTCATCTAAAAAAAAAAAATAGGCTGGGCACGGTAGCTCATGTCTGTAATCCAAGCACTTTGGAGGCCAAGGTGGGAGGATCACCTGAGGTTGGGAGTTCAAGACCAGCCTGACCAGGCTCAGGCAGGAGAATTACCTGAACCCAGGAGGTGGAGGTTGCGGTGAGCCGAGATTACGCCATTGCACTCCAGCCTGGGTGACAAGAGCGAAACTCCATCTCAAAAAAAAATGTATATATGTATATACATATATATATAATAGATAGGTCAGCCATTACGTGTGAATGTCATCAAGAATAATGATGAAATAAGGAGGAGAGACACTCAATAAGTCCAGAACCAAAGCCTTTACTGAATCAGGTGGATTTTCCAAGATGCCAGTAGATTATAACAACTAACTTGGCTAGCAGATTGTATAGCCTGGTGTCATTAACTTCTAAGGAATCACAGTTTTTAAAGGAAAAAGGGAAAAAATGGTTTGGATGCAGCAAAGCAAGGAAGACAGTTACCTCTTGGTCCTAAGTTACTTGGAGTTTGAGAACTCAGAACTACACAGGACAAAGGACTAAAAGCTTGGATAGGATGGGGACATATGAGAGATGGGACCAGATTGGGAATGAGTGTCCTGAGTCAACGAATGGCCTGAAAAGCTTGGACTGCTAATGATGGCAGAGGTAAATGGAGAGATGAGGCATGGGGAAATGGTTGGCAAAAATATATGTAGTCTTTGGTCCTGAATCTATGGCTCAGTGGCTATGGTTACTGCTCACTTTTGCATCTCTCCAAGATGCAGAAGGCTGGTAGAGATGCCTTTAGTGGGGACATGGGCTGCTTATTCCCTGGGCTCATTCACACACTGAAAACTTGGTTCAGGACCTGTGCCTCATCAACGAGGCGGTGGTACCCCTCCACCCGGTGGTCCCCAACGCATACACCCTATTATCCAACATTCCCTCCACTACCTCTCATTTTACTGTTCTTGACCTCAAGGATGCCTTCTTTACTATTCCCCTTCACCCAGAGTCCTACTCCTTTTTGCCTTCACCTGGACCAATCCTGACACCAACCTGTCACAGCAGCTCACCTGGACAGTCCTGCCCCAGGGATTTAGAGACAGCCCCCATATTTTCAGACAGACCTTAGCAGCTGACCTCAGCTCCTGCTCCCTCCAACCCAGTCTCCTTCTCCAGTATGTGGATGACCTATTACTTTATAGACTCTCCCTCTCCCTGTCTCAATGGCATACTGCCACTCTCCTTAACTATCTTGGATCCCAGGGGTACCAGGTATCTCCCTCTAAAGCACAGTTGTCAGTCACCTCAGTAGTCTACTTAGGCATTCGCCTCAACCCCAAAACTAAAAGCCTAACAACTCACCGCCAGCAGGCACTTCTTGTGCTGCAGCCTCCAGAGACTGAAGACCAGATTCTCTCCTTGGGATTTGCAGGATTCTTCCATCATTGGGTACCTTACTTTGCCACTCTAGCTAAACCTCTGTATGTGGCGGTTAAAGACACACCCACGGGACCCCCCTCTCATCCCGGAGTTGTAAAACAAGCTTTCAGAACCCTACAAACTGCTCTGTCCACGGCACCTCTGCTTCAACTGCCAGACCTTAACCATCCTTTCCACTTATTCACTGAAGAAAAACAAGGTGTTGCAGTTGGAGTCCTAACCCAACCCCTAGGTCCTGTGTGTCATCACGTAGCATACTTACCAAAACAACTTGATCCCACAGTCAGGGGATGGCAGGCTTGCTTGCCGGCCCTGGGAGCGGCAACAGAACTTACCAAGGAATCCCTCAAACTTACCTTAGGCCAGCCTGTCTCAGTGTTCTCTCCTCATCAACTGACCGACCTTCTCTCTCACAAATCTCTCGCTCACCAAGTACTCTCCCGCCTACAGGAGTTTCATCTACCCTTTATCGAAAATCCTTCAGTCAGCTTCCATCTCACTTCTCCACTCAACCCAGCTACTTTGTTTCCCCTTCCATCCCATTCTCCCTCCCCAGGCCATTCCTGCCCTGAACTAATGGATACATTTGCTAAATGTCAGGAGGGCCTGTCTGGCCTTCCCCTATCTAACCCAGACCTTACCTTTTATGTAGATGGGAGTTCAATAGTGACAGCCAAGGGACGGAGAAAAGCCGCCTATGCAGTAGTCACAGATACAGCCACCCTCGAGGCATGCCGCCTCCCGGATAGAACCACATCACAAAAGGCAGAGCTTATTGCCGTAACCCGAAGTCTCACGCAAGCACAGGGAAAGCAAGCAAATATCTGTACTGACTCAAAGTATGCTTTCCTTATTACTCAATGTCATCCTGCCCTCTGGGAAGAGCAGGGATTCCTTACTACGAAAGGGTCCCCCATAATAAATGCTACCCAAATCTCTAATCTCCTACAGGCCCTATCACTGCCCAAAGAAGTCACTGTCATCCACTGCCGAGGGCACCAAGCCCAGCAGGATGCTGTTTCCCGGGGCAATGCAAGGGCAGACGCGGCAGCCAAATCCTTAACTAGTACCAGGCTAGCCCCCATTTTAGGCCTGTTTCTCACCATGGCCACGCCACCGATTTACTCGCCATCAGAGACAGAGGCCCTCATATTTAAAGGGGGAACCGAGTCTGATCAGGGTTGGATCTTTCTAAACAACAGAATCACCGTTCCCTGGGAACAGGTCCCAAAAATCATTGCTGAAATCCACCAATCCTTACACATAGGGCCCAAAGCGTTGCACCGTTTTGTGCAGCCCCTCTTTTTCTTGCCAGTTCTGCAACAGACGATTGAGCAAGTACACGAGGCATGTGTTACTTGCTCTAAGGTCTCGTCTCAGGGAGGCTCAAGGCCACAGTTTCCTACCCACCAAATCCGTGGCCATCTGCCAGCACGAGACTGGCAGATTGATTTTACCCATATGCCCACTCATAAAAAACTCTGCTACTTTCTAACCTTTGTATATACCTTTTCAGGTTGGATTGAAGCCTTTCCCACCTCCAGGGAAACCACAGACACGGTGGCTTCTCTCTTAATTCAGGAAATTATCCCTCATTTCGACTTACCTGGAAACATCCAGTCGGACAACAGGCCAGCGTTTACAGCTCAGGTGGTCCAGCTGGTCGCCAAGTCTCTCAAAATCTCCTGGAAACGACACATCCCCTACCACCCTCAGTTGTCGGGTAAGGTTGAATGGGCTCACCGCATCCTCAAGGATCATTTGGCCAAACTCACCATAGAGGTAAAACTCTCTTGGACCACGCTCTTACCTCTTGCCCTAGCCCGGTTCAAGCCACCCCACAGGAGCCAACGGGTCTCAGCCCTTTTGAGTTGCTGTACAGCAGGCCTTTTTTGGTGTCTCACAATCTCCCGGTACAACCACCTCCTCTGGCTTCCTTCCTTCCCTACCTCTCTCTCCTCTGCCACTTACTCAGGGCGGAGTACTTTCCCTGAGGTTCCGGGACCAGAGGACTCCCACCCGACTATGCCTCTTCAGCCAGGTGACAGTGTCCTCCTCCGGGAACTCAAGCCAGGGTCTCTGCAGCTGAGGTGGTCGGGACCCCACATCGTTATCTTAACCACCCCGACTGCTGCCAAACTTTTAGGCCACACCCCTTGGTACCATGTGTCCCGCCTCAAGCTGGCCCCCCAAAAGGATCAGTGGAAGTCTGAACCGTTGGACCCCACTCACCTCTGCCTCACCCGCAGCCCCTACCCATCGCTTCCTAACCCTTCAAATTCTTCTCCTAACAATCCTTTTCGTTTCCCCTCTTAAGGCCAACCCCTACTACGCCTGGCAGGTCTACCTTCAGGAGTCCTGGAAGGAAGGCCCCACCACTAAAACCCAATACCTTGCCCAAGCAGATTGCCAGCCCGCAGGCGGCCAATCCGCCATACAATTTGAATTCCCGAAATCCAAGGCCAATACTCTCAGACACTCCTGGAATAACTCTGGTCTCTGCTTTCTCTATGACCAAACCAAAGACTCCTGTCATTCGAGGAACGATATCTATGGTGGGTCCCATACGCTTCTTGTGTTATACACAGAGACTTCAGAGCAAATACCTCCCCAGCAAGTAAAATGCTTTTCCTCAACAACCAAGGTAAAGTGTCACTTATCATCCATGATCCCTGGGATGCCTGCTGGAAAAAGGGTATAGCAGGTAAAATATGCACCAGGTTTACAGACAGACAGACCCCAGCGGTACCTGGCTAATATTCTGGTCCTATACACGGATTGTACCCGTGGAAGTAGAACAACTCAATTCGTTAAGGAATCCCATCTTACAAAAAATGAGGATTCTTTTTTTTTTTTTAGACTGAGTTTCGCTCTTGTTACCCAGGCTGGAGTGCAATGGCGCGATCTCGGCTCACCGCAACCTCCGCCTCCTGGGTTCAGGTAATTCTCCTGCCTCAGCCTCCTGAGTAGCTGGGATTACAGGCACGCACCACCATGCCCAGCTAATTTTTTGTATTTTTAGTAGAGACGGGGTTTCACCATGTTGACCAGGACGGTCTCGATCTCTTGACCTCGTGATCCACCCACCTCGGCCTCCCAAAGTACAGGGATTACAGGCGTGAGCCACTGCGCCCGGCAAAATGAGGCTTCTTTAACTAACAAAGGTAAGCCCTCAGTCCAACCCAGGCCCTCAAACAACGCCCCCCAGCCTTTCTCCTGGCTAGCACTAGTACAGCAGGGGGCTAACATGTTAAATTTAATCAGGGCCATGGATTTCACCGCTTTTTATGAGCCTTCCTTAACAAACCCCCCGTAGCCGCAGTTCCCCTCCTGACTGGGTTCAACCTGTCGCAATCTCCCACGGGGCCTGACACTACCTTAACGGGTATCCCCTTGTTCAATGTACATTCTAAAAATCTCTCTCTCTGCTATGGGAGAGCCAGCAGCCCCAGCCTCAGGTGCAACACCACGATAGAAGTAAAAACCTCCCTTTACGCACCTCCAGGAGGATACTTTTGGTGTAATGGAACCCTAACCAAAGTTATTGATGCATCCCTCCCCTTCCTCTGTGTGCCCATCACACTGGTCCCGCAGTTAGAAGTGTACGGACAAGCCGAGTTCCTATCCCTCATCACGCCATCCCTTAATCACCGGAGCAAACAGACAGTCTTCCTCCCGATAGTAGTTGGCCTCTCTTTAGCATCCTTCCTAGTAGCAGCTGGAATAGGGAGTGGTGCCATGGGCTACAGCATCACCTCGGCCGCTCAACTGGAAGACAAACTCCGTGTGGCTATTGAAGCATCAGCCACCTCTTTAGCCTCCCTCCAGCAACAAATCACGTTGCTGGCTCACGTGACTCTCCAGAACTGTTGGGCCCTAGACTTGCTAAGGGCAGAAAAAGGAGGTACCTCTCTGTTTCTCCAGGAGCAGTGCTGTTATTACATCAATAAAACAGGCCTTGTGGAAGAAAACGTCAACACTCTCTATCGCCTCCAAGACAACCTCCGCAGGAAGCAGAGCACACCAGCCTTGTCTCTCAACTGGTGGCAATCCCCCATGCTTACCTGGCTAGCTCCCATTATCACCCCCATTATCGTTGTGTGTCTTCTACTAATACTAGCCCCTTTTTTTCTCAAGTTTTTACAGGCCTGCATGAGAGAAATTTCCAGGGTGGCTATAAACCAGATGGTACTTCACCCCTATGTTCAACTCACAATCAATGCACCAGCCAACTGACCCCTCCCCCTCACTCTGCCCCTATTCAGCAGGAAGTAGCCAGAAAGAAGCAGCATCCTATATATCATCAAAAGGGTCAGAATGTAAGGCCGGTTACCTCACCAGGAGCTCAGACACACCCATCCCTCTCCCTACCTGAAAATTACATCACCAGAATATGCCTATCATCTTGCTCCACCTTGGAAATCCCCTCTGCACTCAGCACTAAGCTCTGCACTTGGGACCTAGCCCGCTCACCAGAAATCCTGCCTACCTACCAATAGCAGCTTGCCCCATCCACATCCTGTTTCTCCACAGCCGATCAAACGCCTTCACTCCCTATAAAACCCCACGCCTTGGCTGGGTGCGGTGGCTTACGCCTATAATCCCAGAACTTTTGGAGGCTGAGGCGGGTGGATCACGAGGTCAACAGATCGAGACCGTCCTGGTCAACATGGTGAAACCCCGTCTCTACTAAAAATACAAAAAAATTAGCTGGGCACAGTGATGCATGCCTGTAATCCCAGCTACTCAGGAGGCTGAGGCAGGAGAATTGCCTGAACCCAGGAGGCGGAGGTTGTGGTGAGCTAAGATCACGCCATTGCACTCCAGCCTGGGTAACAAGAGCGAAACTCCGTCTCAAAAAAAACCCAAAAAACAAAAAACAACAAAAAAAAGCCCATGCCTGAGAAAAGTTGGGCATGACTTCTCTGGCCCCTTTCCCGGGGATCACAGAACCTCACCCGGGAGCCGAATAAATTGGTGTCTAATTGTTCTCATGCAGGCCTCAGTTTCCTCATTTTAAACTTGGCAATAAACCTCACAAAACAATAACCCTTACACTCTTCACCATTTAAAAAAAACTTTTTTTTTGTTTAAAGATGGTGTTTCACCATGTTGGTCAGACTGGTCTTGAGCACCTGACCTCAGGTGATCCACCCGCCTTGGCCTCCAAAGTGCTTGGATTACAGGAGTGAGCCACCAAGCCCAGCCCTACTCTTCACTTTCCTAACGACATCTTCATGTAAGACTAGATTTTCTTCACATACCTCAACCAAAATGACATAGATGAGAAGCAGATTATTAGAATCCAGACTTCTTCTACTATGTCAGATACTAAAAAATGGCCAAAATGTAAAACAATACATGCCAGTCTTCTAATTCATTTTATTTTAGAAATATGTTTTTGGGCCGGGCGCGGTGGCTCATTCCTGTAATCCCAGCACTTTGGAGGCCAAAGTGGGCAGATCACAAGGTCAGAAGATCGAGACCATCCTGGCCAACATGATAAAACCCCATCTCTACTAAAAAATACAAAAATTAGCTGGGTGTGGTGGCATGTGCCTGTAGTCCCAGCTACTAGGGAGGCTGAGGCAGGAGAATTGCTTGAACCCAGGAGGCGGAGGTTGCAGTGAGCCGAGATTACACCACTGTACTATAGCCTGGCTCCTGGTGACAGAGGAAGACTCTGTCTTAAAAAAAAAAAAGAAACATGTTTTTGCCTAGGCATGGTGGGTGGCTCATGCCTGTAATCCCAGCACTTTGGAAAACCAAGGCTGAATGATGGCTTCAGCCCAGGAATTCAAGACCATCCTGGGCAACATGCAAAAAAAAAAAACCCTGTCCCAAACAAATAAACAAAAAAAAATTAACCAGGCCTGGGGCTCAAACTTTTAGTCCTAGCTACTGGGAGGCTGAAATTGGGGAATCCCTTGAGCCCAGGAGATGGAGGTTGCAGTAAGCCAAGACAGCACCACTGCACTCCAGCCTGACAGACAGAGTAAGACCCTGTTCACACCCCCACAGAAAATAAAAAAATTAAATTCCATTATTTATGTTAAAAAGTAATGAATTCATTGTCATGTTAAAAATACATGCATGTTTAAATGCATTTAAAACTTCTCATTGTTTCCAATGTAATAAATGTTAATGGATATAACCTATATAAACAAAAGTTCTCACTACATTTTAGGAGTGTAATGGGTTTGAGAGGTCAAAAAGTTTGAGAACTGCTAAATAAACAAAGCTATGGGATGTTCCAGAATCCAGAAACTTCTTTTTTTTTTTTTTTAATTTTAAATTATTATTATTTTTTTAAATAGAGGCAGGATTTCACCATGTTGATCAGGCTGGTCTTGAACTCCTGACCTCAGGTGATCCGCCTGCCTCAGCCTCCCAAAGTGCTGGGATTACATGCGTGAGCCACTGTGCTGGGCCCAGAAACTTCTAACAGAGCTTTTGAGAATACATGTCTTGCTGGGTGCAGTGGCTCATGCCTGTAATCCTAGGGCTTTGGGAGTCTGAGGTGGGTGGATCACCTGAGGTCAAGAGTTCAAGACCAGCTTGGCCATCATGGTGAAACCCCATCTTAAAAAAAAAAAAAAATACATGTCTTATTTGACATACCTGTCATTTGAGGAAAGGGTAAGAATATCACAGTCCACGGGCCGGGCGTGGTGGCTCATGCCTGTAATCCTAGCACTTTGGGAGGCCAAGGTGGGTGGATCCCCTGAGGTCAGGAGTTCATGACTAGCCTGGCCATCTTGGTGAAACACCAACTTAAAAAAAAAAAAAAAAGCTGGGCACAGTGGCTCATGCCTGTAATTCCACCTGAGGTCAGGAGTTCGAGACCAGCCTGACCAATATGGTGAAACCCCATCTTTAAAAAAAAAAAAAAAAAAAGAATATCACAGTCCTGAAAATAATTCCAATTATCTACATGACTGGTCTAATTTCCCACTGTTTTATTAACCTGAGTCATAAACATGTCACTTCAATATAAAATAAATTTCACTTACTATAAGTAATAAATAATGCAAAAGTAGGAAAGACATTTTGGCCTTTGCTAGAAGTGAAAATGATACTTTATCCAAAGAAGAGAAAAGAAAAATAAAGGGAGATTGATATGAGAAGGTAAAAGCTTTGGGACCATCCTGGAGAAAATAGCCACTAAGAAACTTGATGAACATGATAACAGACCATGAAAAGACACATTTCTAACTTGGCTGAAGGGATATATTTGAAACAAGAAGAGTAATATGTGAATTAAAATACAGCCTCGAGTTCAAGAAACATTCTTTATTCCTGTAGCTTTTGTGGAATACACAATGTAAATAAGCAGAGAAACATATTTTTTATCCATACAATTTTTTAACTGCTACATCTAGACCAGCTGGGCCATGCTCAGGACCATAGTGACAAATAATAGCTCTTGATATGACAATCGGTAATGTGGAGAGCTCACATATGGAGAACTAGGAGTTTATTTTATATCATTTAATTTTCTCTCTATATACAGCAGGGAAAATGTTTCAGATATTTTCCTGAGTAAATGATCATGTTTCCCGGCTATGATTCTAGAGGAACAGTGTTTTAATGCTCATTGATTGAGCTGTGACTCCCTCTACACTGTGGATGCAGCAGCCTCATGAGGGGGCTCTGTGGGCTGAAACGCAGTGCTGGGCTGAGAGGTGGGTCACTTTCTCCACTGCTACACACCGCGTCACCGCAACAATCACGGTCTGTGGTGATCCAGATGGGTGGCGATGGCTTTAGCTTTCTGATATTGCTGTACCACTGGCTATTTGTTTTACTACTCGTTCATACATTCTTTCACAGGACACCTAGTATCTCATAAGCAGGTAATTTTGAAAAATAACAAAGCCCTTTTTTTGGGTTAAGAATCTATTCTGAGTGAGAGACTATAGATTAAAAATTATATGACTTAATAGTGATTGCATTGTAACAATTGTTACAATGTTGCGTTAAAGTTGATTTTAGGATGCAAGTAGATGATGCTTGTGGGGTTTTGACAAACAAGGTCTAATGTGTCTTTCTCATTGAACACTAATTTCCGTGTGAGGACTGTCAAGTCTCCTTGGATTTAGTCTGGTGGAATTGTTTGAAGCTTTGCTGCAGCAAGCTGATGACTGGGCACATAACTCAAGTTACGCCAACTGATGTACCATCCATGAAATTTAAATCTGGAGTGGAGCGGCAGAGACTAAGAAGGGCCAAGTTAGTTTATTTTAGCTGCACTGCCCAGGAAGAACTATTCTGGCTACCACACCACTCCTGTTCTTGTTTACTAGTCCCTCGAGATACCTGGGTTCCTGCCACTTCAAACCTTACTTGTCCAGCCTGCTCATTGATTCTGCGTACTAAGAGCTTTCCTGATGACTTCTGTTTTGCCTAAGTTAGCCAGAGTCCCAACATCTAGTTTTTGGCTTGCAACCAAATAACCCCAATGTAAACAAGGGTCCATATATGTGTTATTGCATTTAAACTTACTGAAAGGCTTTGTAATTGCATGCTACCTAAAGAACATTAGCCTTAGCTGTGTGTAAGAGAGGGATTGCATGAATACCCCAAAGTTCCTTCAATTCAAGACTTCAGGCATCCAGTGAAACAAAGGAATTAATTCTAAAATCATGGAAAGAACACTTACTTTGTGCTCTATACCAGACATTGGAAATATGGCGATAAGAGTAAAATGATTGCTTGTTTTCAAAGAGCTCACAATGTAGCAGAGTAAATAGGCATGCACACAAACAATTAAATATAACTGTTAAAAATGTGTGCCTTGGGCTGGGCGCGGTGGCTCACGCCTGTAATCCAAGCACTTTGGAGGCCAAGGTGGGCAGATCACCTGAGGTCCGGAGTTCAAGACCAGCCTGACCAACATGGTGAAACCCCGTCTTAAAAATAAATAAATAAATAAAATTTTAAAAATGTGCTCTTTGAATGAAGAGATTCCCCAAACAGGCTTTGTGTGAGCAACATGGCTGTTTATTCACCTCGGTGCAGGTGGGCTAAGGCCAAAAAGGGCATTAGCAAAGGGCAGTGGGATAGGAGTTGGCTTTATAGGATTGGGGTGGGCAGTGGAAAGTTACAGAGTAAGATTAGTTACAGTGGTGGGGGTAGGGGCAAGGATACACATTACCATAAGTTCAGTTACAATGGTGGCTGGGGTAAGAGTATTATCATAATAACAGCTAAGATGGCAGGGTGGGGTGAGGGGAAGCTTATGTTGCGGGGAAGCTCCACTGGGCAATCAGGGATAATGGTGAACACAGGTGAGGGTTGCGGGGTGATCAAATGAGGCAGGCAGGACGTTAGACTTTCTGGGTCTGGGCTTGTACACAGAGGCCTGAAAATAATTACTGTGATAAGTACTACCATAAAGACATGAGCAAAGGACGATGCAAGTCCAAAAGCAGCAGCAATTTCCTTCTGCCAAGTAGTTCAAGGAGTTGGACCTAAAATCATTGAGATTTCTCCAGCTAGACGGGGAGAGGAAGGTAACTCAGGCAGCAGGAACACAGGGAGATTAACACAGGCTCATGACAGATCTGTGGCCTGTTTGGAGGAAGAACAAGAAGCTCACACTGGTTTAATGCAGAATACACAAGGAGAAAGGGTGACGGTAACATCTGTGGGCATGGATGCAGGAGTGATGATTAGTTGAGGGTTTATGCAGTTGGCTGGGGAGAACCTTCTGTTAGTTACAACTTCTCATTTTTCTATATCTTATGATATGTTGACATCTCTCAAGAGACTTACAGATCCATTGAAAGGATGCCCCCTGGGGCCTGGATGATTCCTTGGGTGATGGACGGCTTGCCTGGAACTCACCTTCCATGGGCAGACTGGCTGATCCAAGGCTGGGCCCCTACCTGCCTCCTTATCTAACTCACAAACAAAGCCAATGTTTTCCCTGTTTTAAATCAACTAAGGGCTAGGGAAAAGGCAACTAGAGGCATCCCTTATGCTCCAAAGCCCTCCAGACTTAATGGAACTAGCCAGTTCTAAATTGTTTACCCTACCTTGCCTTTCTAACAGAAACCCCAACAATGTCACTGGCCTCGGTTTTCCCTCACCCCTCCTTTTCCTCTCACCCAAACTTGGGGCTTCTTCAGTCTTGTGTGGCATGGTGAGCCTCCTCTTGTGAAATGTTAAATAATAAGTTCTCCTTTCATGGCATTGACCCCTCTGTGATGGCAGTCAGTCAGTCACCTCTGAAAGTTAAAATCCCATGGAGATAATTTTATTTTATTATATATTTAGTAGGAAGACAAGGTCTCTCTCTGTTGCCCAGCTAGGAATGCAGTGGTGCAATCTGGGCTTACTGGAGCCTTGACTATCTGGGCTCAAGTGATCCTCCTCCTTCAGCCTCCCAAGTAGCTGGGACTACAGGCACACTTTTTGTAGAGATGGGGTCTTTCTGTGTTGCCCAAGCTGGTCTTGAACGCTTACACTCAAGCGCTCTTCCCACCTCAGCTTCCCAAAGTGCTGGGATTACAGATATGAGCCACTGCACCCAGCGGGTATAATTTTAATATGAGCTTGGACATAGTTTCAGATTGGAAAAGAGGGTCAAGTGTATGATCATTTCTGTATCGTGAAAAGATAATTTACAGCAAATGGAGGCTAGAAAGAAAGGAGACAAAATAACCACAGAATGTCTGGCTGGAGACACTCGTGTAGATACATTACCCGTGATACCGCTAAAGAAGGCAAGGATCCTAGGATAACGTGCACGTTTGGGAGAAGATGATCATGATTCTGTTTAGGATGGAAAAATATCCTAGCCACAGGGAACTTCTGAACCTCCTGGAATGCAAGCTGAGGAAAAGAGCGGGTCAGAGTGTCCTGAGTCTCCTCGGTGGCAGTTAGAAGAGAGGGACCATGGTTGCCCATCTCCAATGTGGTGCATGGTTCGTTGGGCCATATTTTCACTCCCGCGCCTGAGGCAGTATGTTGCAGGCCCCGATCAGATATTTGTTGAATCGATATGTTGCCCAGGGCTTGAATCTTGCCCTCTTTTCTTTGGCTAGCTACAGATAATTCTAATCATGTAGGCCTCACGAGGCAGACTATTTTTTTTTTTTTTATGATGGTGATGTCCCTGGCTCTTGATTTTAAATTTTAGCAGACTTCAACTTGAGCCATTGAGAATTACATAATTAACTTCATTTTGCTTCCATTATGGTTTTTAATTGATATTCATTGACACAACTGATGCAGAATAGAGTGGGCAGTTACTCAAGCCCTCAGGGGCTCCCAGTTCAACCCTGTGAGCTATCTGGCTTAAAGAGCTAGGAATAGTGTGAGGATACATTCTGTCTGCAGAGTGTATGGTGGGTGCCAGAAACCAATCAAAAGCTGTTTTTGTGGCAATAGTTTTCCCAGCAGCTTGGTGTTGGTTTTGATACACATAAATGAATTTTCCATGAAAAATGGCCCAATAAGATATACATTCCTATTGTTCAAGCTTATCACTGTGAAAACTAAACCACTGAATGCAAATAGTGTCTTGAAAATGTTCTTTTGTTTGCACATCATTCAACAGATGCTAGAAGATGACTTTGCCCGGATGATATCATTTCCAGAAAGCTTTATCATTACTGACGAAAAAGTCACACCGACTGTATTGGTGGTGATGTTTCATCCCTCACACCATTCATCGTAACACGTTTTTACAGTAAATGATTTATGTGGATAATACATATAATATGAATATTTCTAACTTTAGGGTTTTGCAGGGATGAATTTTTAATAAATAGAAGTAGATATATCTTGATGTTTACAGAAACGAGCAAGAGAAGTTTATATATGGAGGACCGAGTTTTGAATAGCAACATTCACTTTAAACTTATTCGTTGTTTAGTTACTGAGTACACACTGAGTGTGAGGTCCTTGTCAGACTTAGGATACAAAGTTGAGAAAGCCAGACTTGCTTTTTTTTTTTTTGAGATGGAGTTTCACTGTTGTTACCCAGGCTGGAGTGCAATGGCACTATCTCGGCTCACCGCGACCTCCGCCTTCTGGGTTCAAGCAATTCTCCTGCCTCAGCCTCCCGAGTAGCTGGGACTACAGGCACGTGCCACCATGCCCAGCTAATTTTTGTATTTTTAGTAGAGATGGGGTTTCACCATGTTGACCAGGATGGTCTCGATCTCTTGACCTCGTGATCCACCCGTCTCGGCCTCCCAAAGCGCTGGGATTATAGGCGTGAGCCACCTCGCCTGGCTGCAGGCTTGCTTATTTTTTGACAAGCAGCCCACATTCTAGAGAAGAGGCAGAGAGAAACGCAAGTTACAAGTTACTTAATTACGCTTGTGGTCACTGCTATGAAGATCAAGTCCAGAGCACCACGAGATTATGTGATCTGAGTGAGATAGTGCGTGTGTGATAGATGCTCCTTCACTGGGGAAATGAAATGGCTGGATTGGTGAAGAAATTGTTCCCTAAGGAAATGCAGTTGTAATGAGACCTGAAAATTTAACTAATTGTCAAGCATGATAAAGGAAGAGCCTGAGGCTGGAAGGAGCCTGGCAAAATGAAGTGGAGAGGCTGGGGCCTCCAGAATGCAAACTCACTGGAAGGCACTTAGGGGTGTGGCAGAGGACCCTGGCCTCATGTTCGCCACAGCCTCAAATTTAGACTCTTTGAACATTTTTATTTATTTATTTAGGGACAGTGTCTTGCTCTGTCGCCCAGGCTGGAACGCAGTGGCACAATCATGGCTCCCTGCAACCTCGACCTCCTGGATTCAAGTGATCTTCCTGTCTTGGCCTCCTGAGTAGCTGGGACTACACACATGCAGCATCCTGCCTGGCTAATTTTTAAGTTTTTGGTAGGAACGGGGTCTTGCTGTGTTTCCCTGGCTGGTCTAGAACTCTTGGCCTGAAGCGATCCTCTTTCTTTGGTCTCCCAAAGTGCTGGGATGTCAGCCACTGCACCTGGACTTCGACTCTTGACTGATCTCCAGTTGAGGCTGTATATACAGTCATTGCCTATTGAATGTTTAAAGCATTAATTTATTAAATAAATATTTTAAAAGCTGTAACAGTTTTTGGTTCTCTGTTTTGGCATTTTTATGTTGATCTCTTTATTTTGTTGTTGTTGTTTCTGTGAAAGGCATCGGAAATTCTACGTGGCTCAGGCCCCCTCTCACCTCAGAGGGGCTCTGCCAGGGCTAGATGGGCGTGAGGTCACACAGGGTCTTGTTGGCTGAGTGAAGGATTCTGATTAATTTCTCCAGGGCAGTAGGAGGCTCCGTGGGGCTTCAGTCCACACCTGAGAAACAGTGCTCCCCTTTGTTCTCATTATTCACTTCCTTAGTTCCTGTTAATCACTCCTTTATCTCACAACTCCCTGGTGAGAAAGGTATTTCTAGCTTCATTTTACAAATGGAAAAACCAAGGCTAAGAGACTGAATAACATCCCCAGGTCACACTGCTAGGGAATGGTCACAATGCTCAGGCCCTCTTCACTGCCTCACAGCCACCTCACTGCATGGTGGATTTCAAGACATCTGAACAACTCTGGGAAGGAAGGAAAGAAGGGAGTGCTTTGGACTGAATTGTGTCACCCCTTCCCAAAATGTATATCTTCAAACCTTAGCCCCTGTGCCTGAGAATGAGACCATTAGTAGGAGATAGGGTCATTACAGAGACGAGGAAGGTAAAATGACGTCATACGACTCAGCCCTAATCCAGGGTCACTACTGTCCTTGCAAGAAGTGGACATTGAGACTCGGAGAGACATGAACAGAGGGAAGACCATGTGGAGACACAGGGAGAAGATGGTCACCTACAGGCAAGGTGAGAGGCCTCAGCAGGAACCGACCCTGCCAGCACCACGATGTTGGACGTCCAGTCTCCAGAGCTACGAGAAAATACATTTCTGTCGCTTAAGTCACTCAGTATATTCCTTGTTATGGCAACCAGAGCAGACTAAGAGGGAGTTTATTATCATTGTTTTACTTCTTCGCTGTGGCTTTGTGGTTGATACTATTCTCCTTCCACAGGTGCCCATGGCCCTGACAGTTTCCCCGTTGGAAATGGGGAATACTATATTCTATACTATATTCCATTGGCTATAGATCATGTTTCCCACAGCTGGCCTCTTCCATAGTTAAAAATTATTATCACTTTTATCCTCAAAGTCTTGCCTTCCTAGTATATGATGATGTCTAGTAAAAGATTAAGCGAGCCAGGCGTGGTGGCTCACGCCTGTAATCCCAGCACTTTGGGAGGCCGAGGTGGATGGATCACGAGGTCAGGAGATCGAGACGATCCTGGCCAACATGGTAAAACCCCGTCTCTATTAAAAAAAAAAAAAAAAAAAAAAAAAAGATTAAGCCATTAAAGCTAAATCCTGCTAATAGTCAATGTTACCCATCCAAGTTGAGGTGAAGCCTTAACTCAATTACAGACAGCGAGAATGTTAAGACATGATGAAAGTTCTTTTTTTTTGAGACGGAGTTTCGCTCTTGTTACCCAGGCTGGAGTGCAATGGCACGATCTCGGCTCACCACAACCTCCACTTCCTGGGTTCAAGCAAGTCTCCTGCCTCAGCCTCCAAAGTAGCTGGGACTACGGGCGTGCACTACCATACCCAGCTAATTTTTGTATTTTTTAGTAGAGACGGGGTTTCACCATGTTGACCAGGATGGTCTCGATCTCTTGACCTCATGATCCACCCACCTCGGCCTCCCAAAGTGCTGGGATTATAGGCGTGAGCCACCGCGCCCGGCCGAAAGTTCTTAAGCTGGAGGGCAAGTCTTAAGAATTTCAGGCATCAGAGGTTAATCAGAAGAGAAATTTCTGATGAAGGGAAACTGTCAGCATCTTTTGAATCATCTTCCAGTGTTCATTTATAAGGCTGAATCCATGGAAAGGAATATTTTGGCAGATGGAGGGGTTGAGAAGCTCTGTGTAAATTTATTCTCATTTACAATCTCATGCCTTGTTTGGCTTCACTAATTGAATCAATATTTCTTGTGTATTTTTTCCCCTTAAACCAAACAAAACTAAACCACAATACTAGCATAATGTCTTTAGGCACTTGTATTTTGTCATATGAAGACTTTTTAGTGTTATAATTCCCTCAGCCATTCTGTAATTCTTTATTAAGTTTTAATGTGGTTTAAACTCTGCATCTGTAGACAATATATTATTTTCCTCTTCTTTGCCAGCAGGTCTAATATTTCCCTGTAGTCTGTTTTAGAGCTCCGTCTGGTGGCTTAAAACTATTATGACACATCCATCTGTAGCGTCTGCATCCATTCAATCTCACAGCGATGGCTAGGACTTGTTCATCGGAACAAAATAATAGAAGTTATGTTTGCAATGCAATGCAACAGAATGATCTTCAGATGTAAATTTTAGCATAAACACTCTATTTGTGACTGTCAGAACAAGGACAGGAGAGTGTTTTGGAAGGCAGGTTACAACCACTGTAGTAAATGGATGTTCTTCTGCATGCAACATACTCTGAAGGATGCATTTTATATTCCTATTGTTGGCTGGCTGAATTTGGCTAATTTTTGGTACAGAAATGAAGGAAGAAGTTTTGGTTTTTGTGTTACATTTTTGCTTATATTAATATCATTTTTGAGAAGAGGTATATGAGTGTGGGACAACAAAACTAATTATTAGATCCTGTCAAAACGTTTTTTTTTTTTTTTGAGATGGAGTCTGGCTCTGTCACCCAGGCTGGACTACAATGGTGTCATCTCGGCTAACTGCAACCTCTGCCTCCTGTGTTCAAGCAATTCCCCTTCCTCAACATCCCAAGTATCTGGGACCACAGGCAACTGCCACCACACCCAGCTAATTTTTAATGTTTTTGCTAGAGATGGGGTTTCACCATATTGGCCAGGCTGGTCTGAAACTCCTGACCTCAAGTGATCTGCCCCTTCGGCCTCCCAAAATGCTGGGATTGCAGGCATAAGCCACTGTGTCCAGCCTCCTGTCAAGACTTTTTATTTCTTGCGGTGAGACATTGGTAAAAAGAGCTCAGGGACCTGAGTTCACCACTGCTATTCACTTCATGGTCTAGTTTCCTGTGCCTTCTCAATATATGGCGATAAAAAGCACATAGCATAAAACCTACCATCTTAACCATTTTGAAGCATGTATTTAATATCTGTGCCCTTCTGACTTTGCATTTTTAAAATATCTGTTCAATCATGCCCTTTTCTTTATATGTCATGATATTTATAAAGTAAAACATAAGCACTTGCTATAGTCCAAATATATGTGTCCTCCCAAAATTCATATGTTGAAATCCTAATCTGGAGGGTGATGGTATTGTATATTGGGGTTCAGGGGTTCAGAGTGCCCTTAGCTCCCCTGAGAGGATGTTTCTCCATATTCTTGGCCTCCTGCCCTCTCAAGAATGAGAGAGGGGACCACGGTGCAGTGTGCAGTAAATGCCAGACTCAAAAGTGTTTGTAGAAAGTGATTTATTTAGAGAGAGAGAGAGAGAGAAACCGGAGAAGGAGAGAGAAAGAAACAGCTAACTCTCACACTGAGTGAGAGAATCCAGAAAGATGGAATCCGGGAGAGGAAAGCAGCTTCCACACTGAGTGGAAGGGATTAGAGAGAGATGGAGTTTAGGGGGGGGAAGACAGGCTTCCAAGAAGAGAGTGTTCATGGAAGGGGACTCCAGAGGGAAAAATTCAGGAGAGAGAAAGATGGCTTCCATGAAGGGAGTGTTCATGGAAGGAGACCCAAACATGGAGTCCGAAGGGGTGTGGAAGAAGGGGACTTTTTTTGAGGGAAAAAGAGAAAAAGAAGGGGAAAAAAAGAAAAAGAGGGAAAAAGGAATATTACTTCATTCCTAAAATGGGTTTCAATAATGGCCGATCAATATTTTGAATGTTTAAAGTGGTTAGTGCATATTTTATGTGTTTAAAATGGAGACCTCTATTGTGTTTATTTGTTCTGGCTCTGAGTTCAAGTCCTGGATATCGTTATCAATTTTTTGTCTCGTTGAATCTGAGTCTCATTATGGGTCTTATGTATCTGGGTGTTAAGATCTCTTATTGTTACATTAATCCTTTTACCCTTGCATCCTTGTAGCTTTGAAATCTATTTTATTAAGTGTGCGAATTGTAACTCCTGCTTTTTATTTATTTTTGCTCTCCATTTGGTTGGTGAGCTTTTTTCCATCCCCTTGCTTTGAGTCTTTGTATATTTTTAGATATATCGTTAGATTTTGTGGATAATGTATATTTTGTGTATTTAAAATGGAGAGCTCTATTGAGTTTATTTGTTCTGGATCTTAGTTCCAGTCCCGGATATCGTTATCAATTTTTTGTCTCGTTGAATCTAAATCTCATTATGGGTCTTATGTATCTGGGTGTTGAGATCTCTTATTATTACATTAATCTTTTTACCCTTGTATCCTTGTAGCTTTGAAATCTATTTTGTCAAATGTGAAAATTGCAACTCCTGCTTTTTATTTATTTATTTTTGCTCTCCATTTGGTTGGTACGTTTTTTTTCCAACCCTTTATTTTGAGTCTATGTATATCTTTGGATATACCATTAGATTTTGTCTGTATCTTTTGATTGGGAGATTTGGTCAATTTAAATTTAGGGTTGCTGCCATTTGATATTAACTGGCTATTTTGTCCTTTCGTTGATGAAAATTCTTCTTTATGTTAATGCTCTTTACTTTTTGGTGTATTTTTAGAAAGGGTCATACTGGTTGTTCCTTTCTGTGTATAATGCTTCTTTTAGAAGTTCTTGTAAAGCAGGCCTGGTGGTAATAAAATCTCTGAGTACCTGCTTGTTCCTAAAAGATTTTATTTTTCCTTCAAATGTAAAGCTTAAATTGGCAGGATATGAAATTCTGGGCTGAAAGTTCTGTTGATTAAGTATATTGAATATTGGCCTCCACTCTCTTCTAGCTTGTAGGGTTTCCGTTGAGAGATCTGCTGTAAGCCTAATAGGCTTACCTTTATGGGTAACTTGATCTTTCTCTCTGGCTGCCCTTAATATTTTCTCCTTCGTTTCCATCTTGGTGAATCTAACGATTATGTGCCTTGGGGTTGGTCTTCTTGAGGAATATCTTTGTGGTGTTCTCTGTATTTCCTGGGGTTGAATAGTGTCCTGCTTTGCTAAATTAGGAAAATTTTCCTGGATAATGTCCTGGAGAGTATTTTCCAGCTTGAATTCATTCTCTCCGTCACATTCAGGTACACCAATCAAGAGTATATTAGGTCTTTTCACATAGTCCCATATTGGTGGGAGACTTTGCTCATTCCTTTTTATCCTTTTTTCTCTATTCTTGTCTTGTCGTTTTGTTTCATTAAGTTGGTCTTCGACCTCTAATATCCTTTCTTCTGCTTGATCCATTTGGCTGTTTAAGCTTGTACATATTTCACTAAGCTCTCGTGTTGTATTTTTCAACTCCATAAGTTCATTTGTATTCCTCTCTATATTGTCTATTCTTTTCAACATTTCATCTAACCTTTTTTCCAAGTTCTTAGTTTCTTTACATTGGGTTAGAACAAGTTCCTTTAACTCCCAGAAGTTTCTTATCATCCACCTTTTAAAGCCTACTTCAGATAATGGAACACAGTCCTTCTCCATCAGGGCTTATTCCGTTACTGATGCGTCCTTTTCCATCAGGGCTTGTTCGGTTGCTGATGAGTCCTTTTCCATCAGGGCTTGTTCCGTTGCTGATGGGTTCTGATTTTGAGTATACTCGGACTTCTTAGTCTGTTTTTTCCCCTTCATTGTAGATGACCCGCCTTTCTAATTAGGTTTCTGAGTCGATGTCCGACTTATTGATTCCCAGTGCTGGGATCCGAGCCACCCACTGTGGCAGCCTAAATAGCAGCTATAAGACTGATGGTGCTCTTCTGCCCGGGAATCTCTGGTCTGGCTTCCCTTTTGAGTCCGCAACAAGTGACTCTGACTTCCCGGAGCTCCAAACTCCGGTCAGTAGGGGAAGCAGTCCCGTTGGCTCTGCATGAAGAGCTGCTGCGCTGAGACACCAGCAAAACTGCTGCGGCGGCCACAAGAGTCGCGCTGGCGACCCGTGGGGCTCCTCCACTGAGATTCGGCTAATCGGTGAGTGACGAAAATTTGTCTAAAGATGTGGCGTCATCTCGTTCTCTGAGCTTTCACTGGGAGCTACAATCCTGAGCTGTTAGTGGTCAGCCATCTTGGATTGATCTCCAAGAAGGGGACTTTTAATCTGGGAGGAACTCTCCCACCTTCTCTAAGACCCCTGACCAATGAAAGTAGTTCCTTAGAACTTCTGCTGGAGTTCCTTAGAACTTCTGCTGGAGTTTCTTCCCGTGCCTGTGAAATTTAAACATAAACCTTAAATCTTCCAGATGGAGAAAGATGGGAGGGCAGCCATGGCACTAGGAATACCTTCCCTCATTCCCTCCCTCTGAACAGGAAAACCCAACTTGTGTTGGAACACGGGTGTCCATCCTCTTTAACTACTTCCTGCTAAAATGGGGCATAGAAGGGGCCCTACAGTTGAGGTTTCCTGCAGAGGGGAGCCTTTCAGGGGTGAAGATTGATCTAGAGGTCCACAATAGAACCCACGAGCCAAGGACATCTGGGGTTCTGGTTCCAGAATTGTTTGTTACCTTACGGTTCTATAAGAAACAAATGTGACAAGGTGGTTAAAGATGAAAAGCCTAGAGACCAACAAATATAGAATGATTATAAACAAGCCTCAGAGAGAACAGAGCCATGGTCTTGAAGATCCTTAGCTTTTTGTTTGATTGATTCCTGAGTTCTATATTTAAAACAAATTCTTAACTGATTTACAAAATAGCAGCATTTTTCCTAAGAAGAGACAGGTTCCCTTCCCACTATGAAAAGGATAATCGGAGTTTGAGAGACAGCAAAATTGAGGGTTATAGTCTTGTTAATGGCAGGATATAAATTAGACTTATGAGTGGTTACTTCCCTGAGGATCTTGTTGGAAAAGCAGATGTAGATCTTCTAAGAGCTCACAGGGATATGAAGGATTGTCTCCTGGAACTTCAGGCTATGGAGTGAAGGGTCTATGACTTCCTTCAGCAGGTATCCAAGGCTTCAGCCGAGTGTGATGAATCCATGAGTCTATTTCCACTACCTTAACTGCCGTTGGAGTGGACAGAATGATCAAAAATGGTCCTTCCCAAGATGGGCCTAGAGAGGGAGAGTCTGAGGGGAGAGATTTAAAAGCACCAAGTCTTCAGGGTAGGAGAGAAATACTGAGAAGGCCATGCGGTGTCCAGGAGAGTGACTTCATGGACCTCTATGGTCAGCTTTAGCTGGGGCTCTGTGAGGGTGATGGCTCCTGCTGGCACTTGCTCCAGGAACCCTCAGTCCTGCCATTGGGTCAGGTCAGACAGCTCAGGCCCTGAGAACCTTCATCCCCTGGGACAGTGTGCTTTCCAATGATTCTCTTGGCACAGTGGGCATGGACGAGATGGTGGCCCATTCCTCTGGGGACAATTTCTTATAAAATGTCCCTTCAGACTGCATTGGTAACAAGTTCTGCCAGACTGGTGGCTAACCCAAGTCTTTCCATCATTTGAGCCCCTGGGGTCTGGTTGCCTGAAAGCCATGACTAAGGCTGATCTCTCGTATTTCTTTCAGCCTGTTCCTCCTGATCTCTATTATAAAATGCTGAGGTTGCCTGATTCAGTAACGATTCTAGACTCTGTTCTGGTCCCAAAGCCAGCTTTTGGAGCTTCTGCCTGCCTGCTGCTGACTGAGTAATAGACTTGTCCTTTAGTATTAACTAATTCTTTTTTTTTTTTGAGACGGAGTTTCCCTCTTGTTACACAGGCTGGAGTGCAATGGCGCGATCTCGGCTCACCGCAACCTCCGCCTCCTGGGTTCAGGCAATTCTCCTGCCTCAGCCTCCTGAGTAGCTGGGATTACAGGCACACGCCACCGTGCCCAGCTAATTTTTTGTATTTTTAGTAGAGACGGTGTTTCACCATGTTGACCAGGATGGTCTCGATCTCGACCTTGTGATCCACCTGCCTCAGCCTCCCAAAGTGCTGGGATTACAGGCTTGAGCCACCACGCCCGGCCCAGTATTAACTGATTCTCAATGGAGTCTGGTGACACGGGGGTGTACTCTCTTAAAGCCTCCCACAATTGCTCGAGGAAAGCTGTTGGGTTTTCTTCCCTTCCCTTTGGGGGTTAGGTTTTCCATTCAGCAGAGGGTAATTTGACCAGGCTATTTGGCAGAGAAAAATGAGCCACCTCTTCCTTAAAGACTGTGTGTCAAATTGGTCCCAATTTTCCAGTATACACTTTAATGGGGACTTGAGCTTGGGAATAGAAGCACCCATCTGAAATTGAACACAAGGGATACCCACATCCCTGGTTAAAGAAATTACAGCTGCTTCGACCTGAGGCATCCCCCAGATAAAATGGGTACTAAAATGAAACGTCTTTCAGTCAGTACCCCAAAATTTCGTGTGCCCAAGATGTGTGATCCATCTTATCAGAGGGCCTCCTATGTACTGGATTTGAATCATGACCTGCAAGCATCATAGGGCCACTCTCACTGCCTGCATGACCTCCAGTGACTACCATAGACGCAGGGAATGAGAGGAGCTATTGTGTTAGGTAGTCATGTACCAATGAGCCCCAATGAGGCCAGTGAAGCTCAGGAGATGGGTACTAGTATTTCCCAGCAAAAGTCCAATTTACACAGGCCAATTTATAAAACTGCCCCAAAAGGGCAAACTTCTAGGGAGGGGCCATTAGAGCACACAGTTCAAAGAAGACAGGCCACATGGCTGAGGCTGGAACAACACGCTCATGACTCAGGCCTCCTGTCCCCTAACCCATCTTTACTTGTAAGAAAATGCTCTTAAGGTTGTGAGACCTGCCATTGACTATTTGGGCCTGGAACCAGTTTAACTATGATCTTCTAGATGGAAAAGTTCTGCCAGAGAGAGAGCCAATCCTAAGCAAGACAAATTATACACCAAACACAAAGACCCATAGCCTTCAGCTTCTGAATTTCCCCAAAACATCTCACCAATTCATGACTGACTCCACCAGAGATTTGAACCAGCAACCTCGCAGTTTGCACCAACTGTGCAAACAGGCCACTTGCATTAAGGGAAGGCAGAAAGATTTATTTCTTTCTTTCATTTATTTTTTTTATAAGATGGGGTTTCACCATGTTGGTCAGGCTGGTCTTGAACTCCCGACCTCAGGTTATCTGCCCACCTTGGCCTCCAAAGTGCTTGAATTACAGGCATGAGCTACGATGCCCAGCCAGAAAGATTTCTTAAGCCGTATTTTGAATGAGAATGTTGCACCCTGAGGCGGTGTGGCCTGCCTAAAAGCCCAGCGGGGCTGACAGCCAACAGCCACTTCAGCCGCTTTCTTTTCCTCAGAGCCCCACCAGCAGAGGAAAAAAACCACTTGCCATGTCAGTTTAAAAGCTGCGTTCACAGCTGCTGCTGGGCCTCCATGAGTTCCCCCGCCTCCATGGCTTTCATCGCCATGTTGACCTCACAAGAACCAGTTGCACACCTGGGCCACTTCCCGAGCTACTGCCCATACAGGGACCCGTGGCCGGCAGGCAAACACCCTGGGGGCCTTTTTGCCCTGCTGCCTGGGACTGGGGAATGCCAGAGACACCCGTGAGAGCCACGCGCCAGGCTGCTGCTCTCCCCAGTCCCTGCAGGCTCCGGTTGTACCTCGCCCCTCCCTGATGTTTTCTCCAGCCCACAGCTGTGGGCACTCGATTCCGCCCCTGGGGCTGGGCTGTTCCCAGCTGGGCAAGGAGGGAAAGGCCCAGGGGAAGTGCTTGCTTGCTCCGCCCCACAGGCTCCCTCAGGTTTTGGTCCCAGAGATAATATCCAAAGGATAGAGGAGACGGAAAGCAGAGAGAAAGCTTGAAGGTAAAAAAACTGCGCTTTTAATACTGGCTGGGCTGCTCCGCTTAAGGGCTGGGTGGTTCCTCCAAGGCCCGCTGCTCAGGTTCCCGGCAGCCCTCCCTCAATATGCTGCTTCAGGTGTTCTTAAAGCGACAGGACAGAATGGGGCTGGTTTTACTCACGATTTTGAAGTCTTCTTCTCCGGCTGTACCTCTTTCCTGGCTGTATCCCTCTTCTGTGTACCCCTCTCCTGGCTGGCTCGCCAAAATGTAATATTGGAGTTCAGGGATTCAGGGTGCCCTTAGCTCCCCTGAGAGGATGTTTCTCTATGTTCTTGGCCTCCTGCCCTCTCAAGAATGAGAGAGGGGACCACGGTGCAGTGCACAGTAAATGCCTGACTCAAAAGTGTTTGTAGAAAGTGATTATTTAGCGAGAGAGAGAGAAACCAGAGAAGGAGAAAGAAACAGCTGACTCTCACACTGAGTGAGAGAATCCAGAAAAATGGAATGCAGGAGAGGAAAGCAGCTTCCACACTGAGTGGAAGGGAATAGAGAGAGATGGAGTTTCGGAGGGGAAGACAGGCTTCCACAAGACAGTGTGGAAAGGGACTCCAGAGGGGAAATCCAGGAGAGAGAAAGACGGCTTCCATGAAGGGAGTGTTCATAGAAGGGGATTCAAACATGGAGTCTGAAGGGGCATGGAAGAAGGGGACTTTTAACTTGGGAGGAACTCCCACCTTCTCTAAGACCCCTGGCCAATGAAAGGAGTTCCTTAGAACTTTTGCTGGAATGATTGACTCTTAGTTTCTCCCTGTGCCTATGAAATTCAAACATAAACTTTACATTTCCCAGATGAAGAGACATGGGATGGGGTCATGGCACTAGGAAGTTATTGCCCTTAAAACTAGGACCCCTTGTGGACCCAAAAAGAGAACACATTCCCTCAGTATCAGGAGATGATTAGATCATGAGGATGAAGACTTTATGAATGGGATTAGGGCCCTTGTAAAAGAGGCCCAGAGAATCGTCCTTCCTCTTCCTTCTTGCCAGAAGATGCAGAGAATAGGCTTCTAGGCATCAGGAGATGCTTAGAAGGAGATGCCTAGATGCAGGCCCTCACCAGACACGGAATCTCCTAGCACCTTGATCTTGGATTTCCTAGCCTCCAGAATTGTGAGGAATAAATTGTTGTTGTTTATAAGCTACCCAGTCCATGGGTTATAGAATCCTGAGTAGGCTAAGACAGTACAGACATGGAAATGAAATAAAACATATTAAGGATTACAATGATAAATTGGTCTACATTAGGAAATATGACCAGAAAACCACATGAATAACTTACCAACAATAGCAACAACAAACTTAGTTATGTATCAAAATGTGTACTTCCTTTTCAAAGTCACAGTCTTGGCAAGTTGAACACTTACTAGAAAGATTTTATCTAAAACAGTGACTTTGCCTTTAGAGCATGTAGAATGTTGGGTGTATTAGTTGTTACAAAACCATCTTTTAAAGTAGATTTGAGGAAATACGATTATTAAAATAGATAAGCTGATTAATATATGGTTAGGCACAAAATAAACTACACTGTTAATGAATGTCTCTTTCCTATATAACATGCAAATAAAGTTTGCAGGCAATTTCAAAAGAGAAAATATAAAAGTATCTTGAGAAATAGCATTTTTGAAATAAAGGAAAAATATCTGCCATCTGATTATAGGTTACAAAGCATCTCAACTTATATTTTCTCATCTGATTTTCATTACAAGCTGGAAGAATAGATGAAATATGTATTATTATAAATGATTCCTGTCCCCAACATGCAGATAAGAAAATAGAGACTTGGGAAAGTAAAGTGACTCATTCAAGCATTTGATATGGAAGCAATAAATCTGGGCCTAGACAAAAAAGCCCATGTTCTTCAGCTCCACCACAATCCTTCAGTGAATAGCTTTTCTGAGGATATTCTTTGAGACATGACTTACAATTTTTTATAAACAAAACAGAAACTCTTATCATCAACCTATAAATCTTGTAATATTAAAACAATTAACTAATAAATGGGAAGAAAAACTAGAAAAATATTTCTACAAAATGTTGAGTCAAATGGTAGCATGTTTTTTTCTTCTTAAAACAATAAGCATATACTTATTGATAGTCAGAAAAAGTTATTTGTAAATGATTTTTAAAAAAACTAGTTGCTGAGCTCACAATTTGAAGTTTCTTTCTTTTCTTTTCTTTTTTTTAATAGAGACGGGGTTTCACCATGTTGGCCAGGCTGGTCTTGAACTCCTGACTTCAAGCAATCCACCTGCCTCGGCCTCCCAAAGTGCTGGGATTACAGGAGTGAGCCACTGTGCCTGGCTATTTGAAGTTTCTTTCAAGAAATTTTACCAGTCACTTGGGAGGCTGAGGTAGGAGGATCACTTGAGCTCAGGAGTTTGAGCCTGCAGAAAGTTGTGATTGCAACACTGGACTTCAGCCTGGGTAACAGAGGGACAGCCTAGCAAAAGAAAGAAAGCGAGAAGCAAGAAAGCAAGAAGGAGGGAAGGAAAGAAGGAAGAAAGGAAGAAAGGGAGGGAGGGAGGGAGGGGGGAAGGGGGGAAGGGGAGTTTCACCACGTTGACCAGGCTGGTCTTGAGCTTGTGATCCACCTGCCTTGTCCTCCCCAAAGTGCTGGGATTACAGGTGTGAGCCACTGTGCCCAGTGAAAATTTTTTAAGGATGTGTAATTTATATACTAAAGGAGAAGACAAAATAAGGTTATATAAAATACTCAAAATTTGAAAAGGAAAGAAAGATAAAACAGAAATAAAGAGCAAAGGCAAACTTCAGACCAAGGAAAATCATCATGAATATAAAGGGGCATTACATAATGCTACAGGGGTCTATTCTTCATGAAGATAGTAATTCTAAACATGTATGCACCTAACAAAAAGCATCAAAATGCTAAGTAAAAAACTAATAACAATGAAAGGAGAAATAGACAAAGCCATTATTATAGTTGAATACTTCAACAGTCCTCTGTCAGTACTTGATAAATCAAGCAGGCAAGAAATCGGTAATGACACAGATGAACCAAAAAAAACTCTATCAATCAAAATAATGTGACATAGGCTAATTTATCCAACAAACTACAGAATGCACATTCATCTTGAGTTTACATAGGACATTCATCAAGACAGAGCACATAAAACACACCTTAAGAAATTTAAAATAATAGACATCATACAAAGTATATTCTCAGACCATAATAGAATTAAGTTGGATGTCAATAACAGAAAGATAGCTAAAAGAAAAATCTCTGAATAAACAGCACACTTCTACATAAAAATGGACAAAGAAGAAAAGTTTCAGAAGTCTTTATATATTGTGAACTAAACAAAAATGAAAATTCGATTTATTAAAATTTGTGGGATGCAATGAAAGTAGTACCTAAATTTACAGCATTAAATACAATATGTCACAATGTGATTAAATAATCACGGCATTAAATACAATATGTCACAATGTATTTAATCAAGCTCTTATGTTTAGATATGTTGATTTTTTTATTTTAAAAATTATTTCAAGCATGCAAGTAATGCTACATTAAACAAGGTGAATCTTAATTATTGAGATTTTTAAGAAAAATATATAAAAGTATAATTGCTGATTAAGCATATTTTAGGCTTTCAAAATATGTTACTAAGTTATCTCAAAGAAATAATGTACCAGTTTCCATTTGTATCAGATATGCATCCTGTCAAGATGAAGTATTAATTTGTCTTGAGCTTATTTTTGCTAAAATGTGAATTTCTTAGATTACATGTGCATTCATACAAGGAGCATTTCCAAAATACAGGTGCACAGATTTAATTTGGACAACACAAAGTCATTAGAGCATAATCCCTATGTTAATGTGGTCCTAGCATCATATGTTGGCAGCTGTCCTTTTAGTTGCTTAAAATCCTGTGTTATCATGACAA
Organism: Callithrix jacchus; assembly: GCF_049354715.1. Taxonomy (NCBI): domain Eukaryota; kingdom Metazoa; phylum Chordata; class Mammalia; order Primates; family Cebidae; genus Callithrix; species Callithrix jacchus. The sequence goes on from NC_133517.1 coordinate 14,961,473, forward strand.
GTTTCCTGTTGTAACTCTTCTACCCATCATTCATAAAATTGTTGGACAATAATAAAGGCTCACTGATAATTGTGAGGCCCTTCTTAATATTAACAGACTTCTGTTAATTTTTGGCTGCACACTAATCTTTTTCTTTGGTAGTAGTTATCTATTGTTACATGAAGAATTACCCTCAAAATTTAATCGTTTTAAACAACATTTTTCTCTCTCACTATTTCTTAAGTTCAAGAATGTGGCAAAAGCTCTGCTGTATGTTCTGAGCTCAGGATTCCTCGTGAAGCTGCAGTCAATCCGTTAGCTTGATATGCCATGGGTTCTGCTGTGTTGTTTGAAGGCTTAACTGGGCCTGGAGGGTACATTTTCAAAAAGGCCCACTCACATGGCTATTGGCTGCAGTCTTCAGTTTCTTTTTGGCTGTTGGCTGAAAATCTTATTTCCTCATTACATGGACCTCTGCATGAGGCTGTCTTCTTATTCTCAAGAAATGGCAGCTAGATCTCTCCAGAGAGAGTAGTGGGAGGTGGAGGGAGTATAGGGGGGAAAGGGCGAGAGAGAGATAGCTGGGATGGAAGCTTTAGTCTTTTATAATCTAATATCAGAAATATGTAACATCACTTGTTTCATAGGCTGTTGGTCACATAAAGCAACCTGAATTTAATATAGTAGGGAACTACACAAGGCTGTGAACACAAGGAGACAGGGATTATTGGGGGCCATTGTGGCAGACAGAATCGTGATCCTCCCACCAATATATCACGTCCTAATCCTTGGAACCCGTGAATATTACGTTATATGGCAAAGTCTTTGCAGACATGATTAAGTAAAGGGTCTTGAGATAGGGAAATTATTCTGGACGTTCTAAGTGAATGACATTCCTAAATATATCACAAGTGTCCTTATAATAGAATAAGGGCCTAGCATCCAGGATATAAAAAGAACTTTTGCAACTCAACGATAAAAAGACAAATAACTCAAAAGAAAAAGAAATGGACAAAGGTAATTAACAGACATTTCCCTCTTTTTAAAATTTTTATTTATTTATTTAAAGACAGGGTTTCACCATGTTGGTCAGGCTGGTCTTGAACTCCCAACCTCAGGTGATCCTCCCACCTTGACCTCCAAAGTGCTTGGATTACAGGTGTGAGTCACTGTGCCCGGCCAACAGACATTTCTCTAAGGAAGATATATAAATGGCCAATAAGCACTTAAAAAGATGCACAATATCATTAATCATCCGGGAAGTGCAAATGAACACACAAGTCCAATTTACACTTACCAGAACAGCTAGAATGAAAAAGCCAGCTAATAAGAAGTATTGGTGAGGATGTGGTGAAATTGGAATCCTCCACACACTATTGGTGGGAATGTAAAATGATGCAGTCACTTTGGAAAACAGTCTGAGGATTTCTCAAATGATTAAATGTACATCTATTATATGATAGAGAAATCCATTCCCAAGTATATACCTAAGATAAATGAAAACACATGTCCATACTGAAGCTTACATAGAAATATTTATAGCAACATCATTCATAATAGCCCGGAGTGGAAATAGCCCAAATGCCCATTAACTGATGAATGAATAAATATAATGTACATACAATAGACTGTTATTTGTTCATAAAAAATGAAGTATATATACATGCTACAATGTATAAGAACCTTGAAAACTGAAAGAAGCCCTTCACAAAAGACCATATATTATGTGATTCAATTCATAAAAAATGTCCAGAAAGGAGAAACCTATAGGACAGAAAGTGGATTCGTGGTTGTCTAGGGCTGGTGGGGAGAGGGAGGTTATGAGTCTAGGCTATGATAGCTAAAGTGAATGGGATTTTGTTTTTGATGTGATAAAAATATTCCTAAATTGACCACGGTGATGCTTGCACATATCTGTAAATACACTAAAAATCGTTGAAGTGTACACTTTATGTAGATTAATTATAAAGTATGTGAACTATATCTCAATAAAACTGCTAAGCAAAGGATAAGAGTGGTGATGTCCAAGCTTTTTATATGTAGGAGCCAAAATCAGAAGTGATCCATTATGACATGGTGTGAATTACTCTTTAGTTAATAAAAATAGTTTTGTAGATGAATATTTATTTATACTGAATGATGTTTATGATAACTTGTTAAGCAAAATAATCTGTAAAACAATATGTATGTTTCTATTTTTAAAAATATATATTTCTTTTATTTTTTAAATTGCATTTTAGGTTTTGGGGTCAAAAATATATTTCTATACAAAGGCTCTTCAATTTATGATGGGGTTATGTCCTGATAAACCTATCATAAGTTGAAAATATAGTAAGTCAAAAATGTATTTAATACAACTAATCTACCGAATATCATGGCTCAGCCTGTCCTACCTTAAATGTGCTCAGAATACTTACATTAGCCTACAGTTGGGCAAAATCATCTAACACGAAGCCTATTTTATGATAAAGTATTGACTCTCTCATGCAATGTATTGGATACTGTGCTGAGAGTGAAAACGGAATGTTTGCATGGGTACTCGAAGTGCAGTGTCTGGTAAATGCATGCTGCTTTCACAGCATTGTAAAGTTTACTTTTTTTTTTTTAAAGATGGGGTTTCACCATGTTGGTCAGGCTGATCTTGAACTCCCGACCTCAGGTGATCCACCTGCCTTGGCCTCCAAAGTGCTTGTATTACAGGCGTGAGCCACCACACCTGGCCTGTAAAGTTTAAAAATTATAAGTTGAACCATCGTAAGGTGAGGACCACCTGTATATAGAAAAAAACATGTGAAGATAGTTGTTAAAAGTGGTTATTGGTCAGAGGTTGTGGCTCACTTTGGGAGGCAGCGGTGGGAGGGTCACTTGGGTCCAAGAGTTCAAGATCAGCCTTGGCAACATAGTGAGATCTTGTTTCTACTAAAAATAAAAAATTGAAATTAAAAAAAGAACATTAGTCAAGCATGGTGACATGTACCTGTGGTCTGAGCTACTTGGGAGGCTGACGTGGGAGGCACCCTTGAACCTGGAAGGTTGTGGTTGCAGTGAGCTGTGGTTGTGCCACTACACAACCTATGGAACACAGTGAGATGCTGTCTCAAAAGCAACCCCCCTAAAATATAACAAAAACAGACGGCAAAAACAAAGGTTATCCTTGTTGGTGATATTTTGGATATTTTAATTTTTCTCTTTCTGCATATTCATACTGTCTCTAGTGAATTGATCTACTTCATATTTTGAAAAATGTTTAAAAATTATTTTGCACCTCGTATAACACAATTAAAATCCTAAAGAATGTGGCTTCAGCACTTTATTTTGAAAAATTCCTTAAGTAGTTTTAAACAAGCCTCTGCCCTTTCATAAATAAATAATTCTGGGCCGGGCATGGTGGATCAAGCCTGTAATCTCAGCACTTTGGGAGGCTGAGGTGGGCAGATCACCTGAGGTCAGAGGTTCAGGACCAGCCTGGTCAACATGACAAACCCTCATCTCTACTAAAAAATAGAAAAATTAGCTGGGCATGGTGGCACATGCCTGTAGTCCCAGCTACTCGCATGTACTAGAAAAATTAGCTGGGCATGGGAGGCTGAGGCAAGAGAATCCCTTGAACCCAGGAGTCAGAGGTTGCAGTGAGCCAAGATGATGCCACTGCACTCCAGCCTCCAGCCTGGGCAACAGAGTGAGAGTCCATCTCAAAAAAAAAGGAATTCCAGTGAAAGAGTTATCAAATCCTTATCTTTGAGCAATATAATCTAGCATGCTCTAGCATGCCTTCCAAGATTAACTGGCTGGAAAACGTATACTCTGGTAAATGGACAGCGTAATTTACACAACAGGACACAATAAGATTTAAAAGTCATTTAATGTTGGCTGGGCACAATGGCTTACACCTGTAATCCCAGCACTTTGGGAGGCTGAGGTGGGTGGATCACAAGGTCAAGAGATCAAGACTATCCTGGTCGAGATGGTGACCTCGTCTCTACTAAAATAATAATAATAACAAAAAAATTAGCTGGGCATGACAGCGCGTGCCTATAGTCCCAGCTACTTGGGAGGCTGAGGCAGGAGAATCACTTGAACCTGGGAGGTGGAGGTTGCAGTGAGCTGAGATGGCGCCACTGCAATTCAGCCTGGTGATAGAGCAAGACTCCATCTCAAAAAAAAAAAAAAAAAATTAAATATTAAGCAATATTTATGAAAAGCACAACATTGACTTTGAAATAGTTTAGCCAAAAGCTTTGTTTTTAATAACAATTAGATTTTTTTTAAAAAAGGTCACTCCTAGATTGAGACATTGAAACCTTTTTGCTCTTGTATATTTATTATATTTGTGTATCTTTTATCTTTTCTAAGTGAGTGTTTGGTGCTAGAGTGGAGGAAGAAATACATTAGTTTATCCAAAAATGCTATTAAACCTTCGAAGGACATTCAAAGGAGAAAAAAAAATACTATCGATTCTGGTATCTGTGAGGAGTATGTGGTAGAAATATATATATACATTATATATATTTATATATAATAGTTCTATTTACAAATCTCTTAAACATCATTTCATTCATATTCAGATATACTAGAGTATGTCTAGATTTTTTGAAATTACCACTCATGTCATCAATTTTTTTTTACTACTTATTCTAATCACAGGAACATATATTTTGTTTGTTTGGGTATTTTTTGTTTTGAGACAGAGTTTCACTCTTGTTACGCAGGCTGGAGTGCAATGGCACGATCTCAGCTCACTGCAACCTCCACCTCCTGGGTTCAAGCAATTCTCCTGCCTCAGCCTCCCGAGTAGCTGGGATTACAGGCATGAGTCACCACACTGGGCTAATTTTTGTATTTTTAGTAGAGACGGTGTTTCACCATGTTGGCCAGGCTGGTCTTGAATGCGGATATCAGGTGATCTGCCCATCTTGGCCTCCCAAAGTGCTGGGATTACAGGCGTGAGCCACCGCACTCGGCCAGCACTATCTTTTTAAATCCACACATAAGGTAATGAAGTAGGAAATCAAGGCTCAGAGAGTTTACACATGTTGTTTAACGCCGCCAAATACGTAGTAAGTGACAGAGTCAGATTTAAACCAGGAACATCCATTTCCCAAATCTCAGGTTTTTCTGTAACACCCCAAAGCATAAAAGGGTATCTTTCTGATAACACCGTCGCCCTGGCTGATTTATGGGTACAGCGCCTGCACTAATGCTGAACATTTCATTAAGAACTTGAATGCTAGAGCCTGGTCTGGGTTTGTGGTACTTACTACATTTGTCATCTTGGACAAGTCACTTAGGTAGACTCCAGGTTCCTCCTCTGGAAATAGGGTAGCAGTATTAGTGACCTCTTAAGGTTGTTGTGAAGAGCAGATGTAATTACTATACATAAAGCCTTGGTACTATTAAATACTTTTTAGCTCTTATTATGTTGACGAGAAAATGGTCCTGTTGAATCTGTAAAATAAGGTCACACCCCTGTGGTTATGCTGTGGTGTCTCTTAAAGGGAAAAGGAATAGTAATTCATAACTATTCTGGGAAGTAGAATATCCTGGGCAGGAAGTGAGGCCTTGGAGGTAGACTGTAGATGGGAAAGTTGCATTCTTTTCTTTGGGCATCTCTTTCAGCCATGGACTCTGGGCATCTGGCTGTCATAAGGGCATTCCTGAGAAACAATGGCTCTTGCCTCATAGAGGCAAGCTGTGTCCCAAGCAAAGACACTCACCAGCATGGGGCAGTCATGCTGGGGGGCCCCAGGACGGGGGTCTTGTGCTGCTGGGTGCAGAGAGCAGCCACATCCTGTGGGCCATTGTACATTGCATTTTAACTTAGCATTGTGTTTCTTCTGGTAGTCTCAGGACCTTAATCAGAACTGATCTACGATTTCAGTCTAGTCTCAGCTCTGTTACGTGAGATTAAGGAACGTGTCTGTGTTCATCCTGAGGCTGCAGTGGGAAAGGGTGAGAGCAAATACAGTGGAAAGTCAGCAAAATTCTGAAGGAACAGGTGAGTCAGAAATTACTGTGACTGTGTCCTGTTGCCCCTCTGTTTGTTCATGGATTTTCCCTTTATTGCTTAACTTGGAGGAAATCTGTAGGTTTTCTCACACACATTACACTGTGAAAATTTGATACTGTATGGATTTTTTACTAACACCTGTAGCAGTTAATTTTAAGCACAACTGAACAGGACAAGATGGGTAATAGAACACCCTGCTTTCACTTCCAAATAGCTAATGAAAATATAAATTTTAACATTAAAACATATTTTATTAAAATTGTTGAGGTTAAAAATATTGGTTTAATAGTTTCAATTGTTATATATACAAAATTCTCTTCTGCATATATTTGAACTTTATTGAAACTGGTAGCCATATATGTAAGGCTGGTTTTCAAGCACAAGTTGGTTTATGCTACTGACAGATACTACTAAAGTGAATCTATGAGCTCTGTTTCATTCTATCCATTCACTCATTCACTTCTTCAGCAAATCCCTCCAGTTATAAACCAGGGATTGTTGTGTAGGGGATGTAAAGCTGAACCCTGTCCTGTGGAAGACATACTCATAATGGGGAGGGTGAACATGTAAGTAAAAGGAATCACAGTGTGGAAGTGCTAAAATGGGGCACCATAACACTTTAAGGCATTAAGAGTTCTAATTCTCTAGAATAAATACAAGACTCCAAACATTTAGATTCCTTCAAATAGGAGCTGGTTAGATATTGGGCATTCTCCAAGAGACAAGGGTCCAATATTACAACCCTTAGGGATGATCCTAATATTATCTCCATTTGATTTATGATGAAGCTGAGGTGTAGAGAAGCTAATTTGTACATGATCACACAACTAGTGAGCAGCAAAACCTGGATTTTAATCCACTTGTATTTGATTCCAGAGCCCAGACTCTTGACCACTGTGCTGGACTAAATGACTGACATTACCAACCAAGTTGTGTACGGTGTGGCTGTGTTATTCGGAAGAAAGATCATTCATTTTGTGCCTCATTTGTAAATTTATCCCTTATTATAGGACTGTACTGAGAAGCAACTACTGCAGATCTCTGTAAAATTGTAATCTCAGATGGCATTAATGATAAGATTAAGTGTAAAATCGGTTAAGTGCTTTAGGAGTATCAGGCATAGTAGGCTGTTGAAGATGGTTCCACTGACCACACTTCTTGATAACTAGGCCATTCTGTGATTTCCTCCTCTAGAGTATGGGCTAGTGCTAGTAACTCACTTCTAATAAATGGAATATAGCAGAGTGACTCTTGATACAAATAAACAATTGAATAAATAAATTAGGGATAGAGAAAGGTCTTCCTGGAAAGGGAATTCATACTAAAAAGTTTAAAAGAAAAGTGAGAAATAGAGAATCACTATTAGACAAATACTGTAGTAGTAATGTTGCAAACCATATCCACTTACAGAGGCTAAATTTGGTGGCCAAAAGTTTAAGGAAAAATAGTCTTTGCTTGTTGTCAAGTTATCTCTTCCAAGACATATGTCTGCTTTAGAGAGGGAGTGTAATCCTGCAGTAGAGAAACTCAGAACACACGAACTTAACCAAGTGCTCACGGTAAACATAGCCAGTAATGACACATGCTGGCAACGTGACACACTTGATATGATACGCCAAGAGGGACACAACATAATTTTTTGTAGTGTTCTGGCCAGAAATGCCCAATCTCATTCTAATAATGAAAAAACATTAGTCAACCCCAAACTGAATGACATTCTACAAAGCAACTGACCAGTATTTGTCAAAAGTGTCAGGGTTATTAAAGACAAAAGAAAAAAAAAAAAAAAAAGCCAGAGGAACTCTTACAGGATAGAGAAGCCCAAGGATGAACAAATAGCAAGTGCAGAGCTTTTTATTCATCCTGGAACTTGGGTAGGATCCTGGAACAGAAAATGACAATAGTGGAGAAATTGGTGACAGTCTCTCTAAAGTCTGTAGTTTAGTAAATAACACCGTGTCAAGGAACTCTGTGAAATTTTTATGACTTTTCTGTAAGTCTAAAATTAGTTCAAAATACAGAGTTAAAATGTTATGCTTGATAATAAATAAAATCCAACTATGTAGTCTTTACAAGAAATATATCTAAAACTTAAATAAATAGAAAGTTTGAATGTAAAAGGATGAAAAACTGTATGCAACTCAAATAGTAATAAAAAGAAAGCTTAGATGGATATAGATAGATTTTTGAGGTTAGAAGCATTACTAGGGGTACATGGAATTACTTCATGAGGCTAAAAGGTTCACTTCACCAGAAAGACATACATGTGTATGCTTTCAAAATTTTTAAGGGAAGAGTAACAAACTGCAAGGAGGAATAGATGAATTAAGAATCATAATGAGATTTAAAATTACCTCTCTTTGTAATTTCTAGATTAATTAAAAAACAAAAAACAGTAAGGATCTAGAACTACTTGAACTAAACAATTAACAAATACAGGACACAGCACCTAACATCTACAGAATACTTATATATTTCAAGCATAAGAAACATTTACAAATATTGACCACAGAATGACTATCAGGCAAACCCCCAAAATAACAAAGGATTGAAAGAACACAAGTGTATTCTTCTCCTACAGTGCAGTTATGCTAGAAATAAACAACGGAAGACCAAAAAAAAAAAAAAAAAAACTTTAGAGGTTTATAAATTTAAAATATTATTTTAAAGAACTCGTGAGTAAAAGAAGAATTCAGAATATAAACTAGAAAGCATTTTAAATGGAATGATAAAAACACTACATATCAAAATTTGTATAGCAAAATCAGAACTTACAGTACTTTTCCTTAAAGGAACAGAAGAACGAAGCTAAATATTCATTTAAGAAGTTAGTGAAAGAATAGCACAATATAGACAAAGAACATAGAAATAAGAAAATAATACAGATAAAAGCAGACATTAGTCATTTAGAAAACAAATATAATAGGAAGTGCATCAACACAGCTGGTAATTAGATCTTTGGAAAGATTAATAAAATTGACAAACTCCTGACACTACTAAGAAAGAAAAAAGAGAATAGACCAAGAGCTATTTTTTTTTTTTTTTTTTTTTTTGAGACGGAGTTTCGGCTGTTGTTACCCAGACTGGAGTGCAATGGCACGATCTCTGCTCACGACAACCTCCGCCTCCTGGGTTCAAGCAATTCTCATGCCTCAGCCTCCCGAGTAGCTGGGACTACAGGTGTGCGCCACCATGCCCAGCTAATTTTTGTATTTTTAGTAGAGATGGGGTTTCACCTTGTTGACCAGGATGGTCTCGATCTCTTGACCTCGTGATCCACCCGCCTCGGCCTCCCAAAGTGCTGGGATTACAGGCATGAGCCACCACGCCCGGCCGAGGCCAGGGGTTTAAAGCCAGCCTAGGCAACACAGCAAACCGTGTGTCTACAAAAATATTAATAATTTCAAAAATAAGCCAGGCTTGTGACACATACCTGTAGTCCTAGCTATTTGGGGGGCCAAGGTAGGAGGATTGCTTGGGCCCAGGAGGTCAAGGTTGCAGTGAGCAGTGATCACACCACCTAACTCCAGTCTGGATGACAGAGCCAGACCCCACCCCTAAAAATAAATACATACATCCATAAAATAAAAATGAAGTAAAATATTGAATTAAATATTTTCACAAAGAAAAACACAGATCTTGACAGTAAGTTCTAGCAAACATTTATGTTAGAAATAATTCTAAAGCAAACTCTTCCAGTGTATAGAGAAAGAAGACATTCTCTCCAACCCGAGACTGCCATAACTTTGACACCAAAACCCCATAACAACAGTACAAGGAAAGAAAGAAAATACATGCCAATTAGATACATCTACAAAAATTGTATTAAAAGTTTAGGAAAATAATCCATATGTATCCACGTACAAAAATGATGACATATAGCCAATTTGAACTTTTTTTGTAAATGAATAATTGGTTTAACATTTTATCAATTTATAACATTTATTATTTTTGCCACATGGACAAAGTAAGGGAGAAAAAATAAAAACAATGCAGTACATGCCAAAGTGTTTGATAAAATTCAACATCTAGCCATAATTAAACAAAAACTTCTAAGAAACTAGAAATATAAGGGGACTTTCTGTCTATTTTTTTTTTTTTTTTTTTTTTTTTTTTTTTTTTCTGAGACGGAGTTTCGCTCTTGTTACCCAGGCTGGAGTGCAATGGCGCGATCTCGGCTCACCGCAACCTCCGCCTCCTGGGTTCAGGCAATTCTCCTGCCTCAGCCTCCTGAGTAGCTGGGATTACAGGCACGCGCCACCATGCACAGCTAATTTTTTGTCTTTTGAGTAGAGACGGGGTTTCACCATGTTGACCAGGATGGTCTCGATCTTTTGACCTTGTGATCCACCCGCCTCGGCCTCCCAAAGTGCTGGGATTACAGGCTTGAGCCACCGCACCTGGCCTATAAGGGGACTTTCTTAATCTCATAAATGGCATCTCATAAGAGAAACTATAGCAACCATCGTATCTAATGATTAAATGTTATACAGCCACATTAGGTTCAAGGAGAGAAGGATGTCCATCATTACTGCTGTTTTTCACAGCAAATTGTACTGGACGTTCTTGCTAGTTTACTAAGGCAAGAAATAAAAGGGGATAAAAAAGTAGAAATTAATTTATCAGTATTTACCAGTAGTATGATAGTGTATGTAGAAAAAAGGTAAATTTCTAGAATTAGAGATTACTAGAAAAATTCTTACTAGTAAAATTGAAGACATGCATCCCCTGAGTCCTAGCATTTCTACTTTATAATCTACCCTTCAGAATTGTAAGGTAACAAGCACCAAAATACATGTATGAACATGTTCACAACAGCATTATTAATAATATCTTAAAATTGGAAGCACCGCTGGGCATGGTGGCTCACCCCTGTAATCCCAGCACTTTGGGAGTCTGAGGCGGGTGGATCACAAGGTCAAGAGATCGAGACCATCCTGGTCAACATGGTGAAACCCCATCTCTACTAAAAATACAAAAAAAAATTAGCTGGGCATGGTGGCGCGTGCCTGTAATCCCAGCTACTCAGGAGGCTGAGGCAGGAGAATTGCCTGAACCCAGGAGGCGGAGGTTGCGGTGAGCCAAGATGGTGCCATTGCACTCCAGCCTGGGTAACAAGAGTGAAACTCCATCTCAAAAAAAAAAAAAATTGGAAGCACCAAGGTATTCACCTACAACAGAATGAATAAATAACTCATGCAGTGGCATATCATATAGCAAAAAAAAAAAAAAAAAAAAAAAAGAGAAAAGAAAAGAAAATGAGCTCATGAAAGCTGAATTCTTCAATGTTGATGAGTCTTACATACCTATACCTATGGCTGAGTGGAAGGAGCCAGGTATACACACACACACACACACACACACACACACACACAGAGTACATATTCTATGATTCTATTTAGGCAAAACTAGAACATTTTATTTAGGGGATACTTAATCTGAGGCTAATTTATGTACAAAAGGGAAGGGGCAAGTAGGTATTTTTGTGTCTTGAGAATGTTCTAGTTTCTAACTTAGGGAGTGGTAATATGACTGTTTATTTTATAATAACTAATTAATTTGTAAATTCATTTACCCAAAAAAGAAAGAATATAATATGTATTCAGACTTTTTTTTGGCAAATCACAATTTCCCAGCTCCACAGACTATTTAGTGAAGGATATAGTGTGCCTAAGTTTTCAATTTGTAAAATAATGAATATTTAAACTTTTCTGAACTTTGATACAGTCTTTTTTTTTTAATCACAAATGTTGTAGACAGACTGTTAATAAAATTTGTTGACAATCACAATCTGTTTTATCAAATTTTGTGGAAAATGTGGACCAACTTCTTTTATTATAAACATATGGAATGTGAAACTAAAAGTCAAGCTTTTTCTTAATTTACTTCATTCTCAGTAAATGCCTTCAGGCATGAAAGAGGACGGAATGCCTACAAGTTAGTAATAAAAACATTCAGGAATGTTACTTCTTCAACTGGTCCACTTGATGGCACTAAACTAACATAGAATATGGGCTAATCCTCCATGGAAGTTTGATGCATTAGTGTGTTTTCATGATTTTAGACCTTGTGAATTCTAAAGGTCTTTTTATTTATTTATTTATTTTTGGCTTAACACTTTGGATATATTCAGCAGGGGAAAAGGGGAATTAAACATTCTTTAAAAATTAAAGCTTTTAAAAAAATTATGAAAAGATACATTTAAACTCTTTAGGGCACACAAACTGAGCTTTTCATGTCTTTTTGCCTCTCGCTTCCTCTACATCTCTAATCATGAGCCCTAGGGGAAAAAAATCATTTTGGCTCCAAGATATTAGAGGCTTGATAGATGTATATGAGTCACAAGATTTGAAACTGAATTCATTTGTGAGGACAATGAGATGGAGAAGGTTTGGCCATAGCTGTTGCCCTTCATAGCAAATCTGGGAAGTGGCAGAGGCTTTGCACACTGGCAGCAAGGATGCAATTAAGCCAGCATGGGTTCTGCAGTTTAAGGAAGCTTCTTGAGGGAGAATCTTCGCTCAGATCTTAAAGAAGAATAAGGCTTCTTTGCTATGACTCTAGCTGTAAGCAATGGGAACTAATTCTTAGCTATGAAGAGAACTGGTAGAAGAAATATAAGAAGCTACTGTTTCCTTAGGATGCATTTGCTGAAAATGGGGTACATTCGGTGAAGTCTTAACTTCTAATTTGAAATTATATATAGCCACAAAAAAGGAATTGGCCTACATGTTTTCTGAGTGAAATAATCTTTATTTGAGTGTGTCAGGATTTACTTGGAATTGCAAAACTGTAGACAAAGCTGTTAGTGCTGCGTGGAATCCCAGTATTGGTCATCTGCATGGAATACCAGTATTGATCATCTGCATGGAATACCAGTATTGATCATCAGAGAAATCTGCATTTTTCTAATTTCTATTTTCTAAATCTACATAACTCTAAATCTGCATTTTTCTAATTTCTAAATCTACATGAATCTAATTTCTCTTCTTAGATTAATCTTAACAGGCCCTTTTCCTGGTTTGCAATCACCAAAATTCTTTTTAAAAAATTCACAAGGGCTTTCTTCTATGTGAGGACTTTCAGGGTCCTTTTGCCTGTCAGTACCCTCTGCATGCAGTGGGCTCTGTTTCCCTAGGGAGAGAGGAGACTTTCTGAGGGCAGGGGGCACGTCTTATTTTCATCTGTATTTTTTTCAGCAGAGAACCCAATGACTTTGGGGGGTGAATACACAATAAACATAAATATGATGACTAATTTGTCATTCTGTTCAATTTAAGAACTGATTTTATATATCCTTCCTTTCTGTGAAAATTTGATTTTCTTATATGTCCATAAAATTTTTTTCTTTAAGATAGAATATGTGATAGAAAATCAAATAAACTGTGTGCATGGTTTTAAATCTAAACACTTTATTTTGCCAAATAAAGTACCACTCTGTGCTTTCCTTACCACTTCCTTCCTCTTTTGCTGTGATGAACCAGTAGTTTTGTTCAAAATACTTCTGATTGCAATTACTTTCCTCAAAAACAAAAAAAGTTTAAGTGAGAATTCCTTCAGCATTATTTGACAGTCTTAAGGAATTTTAGTTGTCCTTTAATTTTTAAATATTACTCATAAGAAGTGAAACATAGTTGTATTCCAGTAACAGAAATTTTATTTTATTTTTTCAAAGACGGGGTTTCACCATGTTGGTCAGGCTGGTCTTGAACTCCCGACCTCAGGTGATCCACCTGCCTTGGCCTCCAAAGTGCTTGGATTACAGGCGTGAGCCACTGCGCCTGGCCAGAAATTTTAAAAAGTAGACAGATCTGTTGGACTTTCTAAAAATATTAAAAAACCGCATGTTCTCACTTACAGGCTGGTGTTGAACAGCGAGAACACATGGACTCAGGGAGAGGAGCATCACACACTAGGGGAAGTTGGGAGGGGTCTAGGGGAGGGACAGTGCGGGGTGGGGAGGGTGGGGAGGCATAACATAGGGAGAAATGCCGATATAGACGAAGGGGAAGTAGAGGCAGCAAACCACCTGGTTATGTAAGCACCTATGCATCAACCCTGCATGACCTATACATGTAACCCAGAACCTAAAGTAAAATAAAAAATATATATAAAGAAATTAAGGTTATAGGAAAAGGAGGGTAGCTTTCTGGAACTTCCAAGTATGATATCAAGTCCATTGAAAGTATGTTGATTTTCACTTATTTCTAAAAATTAAGTATAAATGGCAGTTTGGATTTTCACATTCAACTACTGAAGACTTAAGAGGTTATATAGTAATCTTGTATTTAAAATAAATGGATTCATGTGTTTCATATGCTTTTGGTCATCTGCATGTCTCCATTTTTAAGAATAAAAGTAAACATTATTCATTAAAAAACAAAAACAAAGCAAAACTCGACTAGAATAAAGAAAAACCCCACATAAAATCAAATCCTTTTTATAGAGTAAGACTCATCTTTATATTTCTTGAATCGTCAGCTGTTTTTCAAAATTCCAAAGGAAACACCCTACACAGAAGGAATATTCATTTTAACCTTAATTCAGCCAGGAAGACCTCTGAGAGCCAAATTTGTATTTCATGCAGCCCAGGCAAATTTTATGAAATATCAGAACAATAGGAGAGCATCACAGTGTATATTTCTTAAAATTTAACAAAATATAATTTAAAAGCTATGAATCAAAATCTTCCATCTTTAATGGTAGTCTCTCCTGATATAAAAAACTGTCTTCACAAACAAAATCAGATAGTGCCCTCATATGCTTTTATAAATATATAAAACCTAAAACAACTTTATCAGATAAACTGAGAAGAATTGCTAAGATGAATGCTTCATATGGGTCTTTCTGACTGGGTCTAAAGAGCAAAATTTTGTCATATTTTGATTCAAAATTTCTTTCTTTCTCTTGACATTAAAAAAATTTCAATGCACAGGGGAGAAAAGTTGCTCACTGGGTGAGTCTTTAAACTAACACATATTGGAATTTCTGGGTCAAAATGGAAATGTGGAATACGTTCTAAACACAGATTCAGTGTTGAGGACAGTACCCTGATCCAGATGCATGCCCTCAGTTCCCAGCACAGTGCTGGAGTATGGAGCATAGCAGGTTTCCATGGACATCTATTGGAAGGAGTAACTCATAAACACTGTGAAGTCTGCTGTCTTGAGTCTTTCCATTTACCTGTATCCCCACTGTGACTTCTTTGGTTCTGGTCCCTGTAATCTCTGCTCTATTTACTGTACTCGCCAACTAAATTATTCTCTCCTTCCAGTCATGTTTGCTTTTATTCACTCTCTACCATGTAACTTTGATTTTTTTCCTAAAGTGAACTTAGATCATGATAAAGCTTCTGTTTATTAATCCCTAGTATGTACCATACATATTACATACATCTGTTTTGCTAGTGGTGGGGGACAGGGTCTCACTTTGTCACCCAGACTGGAGTGCAGTGGTGTGATCTCAGCTTACCACAACCTCTGGCTCCCTGGTTCAAGTGATTCTCCTATCTCAGCCTCCCGAGTAGCTGGGATTACCAGCATGTGCCACTACTCTCTGGCTAATTTTTGTAGTTTTAGTAGAGATGAGTTTCACCATGTTGGCCCGGCTGGTCTTGAACTCCGGACCTTAAATGATCCATCCACCTTGGCCTCCCAAAGTGCTGGGATTACAGGGTGAGCCACTGCGCCCGGCCACATACATCCTGTTATTAAATTCTTGCCATAACACAAATAAGGAACCATTATTGTGCCTGTGTTTAGAGATGAGTAAACCAGGGCACCGAGCAGTTGAGTGGCTCCGTCAATGTCAGTTTAGCTATTGCAGTGTACCCTCAAGTGATAGCACACACTTGATGTGTTAAGGTGACTAAATGAGCTCGGTTTTCCTGGGATTGTCTTAATTTAATGCTCAAAGTCTGGTTTCATAAAAACTCCTTAGTCCAAGGAAAATGGGGGCAGTTAGTCACCCTACATCTAGTATAAGCTTCGGGATAGTTGATATGGTTTGGCTGTGTCCCCATCCAACTCTCATCTTGAATTATAGCTCCCATAGTTCCTAAGTATTGTGGGAAGGACCTGGTGGGAGATAACTGAATCACAGGGGTGTTTTTTTTTCCCCCATACTGTTCTTGTGATACTGAATAAGTCTCATGAGATCTGATGGTTTTATAAAGTGAAACCCCTTTCACTGGGTTCTCATTCTTTCTCTTGCCTGGTGCCATGTAAGACATGCTTGGCTCACTGCAAGCTCTGCTCCCATGTTCAAGTGATTCTCCCGTCTCAGCCTCCTGAATCGCTAGGATTACAGGAGTGAGCCACGATGCCTGGCTAATTTTTTGTATTTTTAGTAGAGACAGGGTTTCACCATGTTGGTCAGGCTGGCCTCGAACTCCTGACCTCAGGTGATCTGCCCACCTTGGCCTCCAAAAGTATTGGGATTACAGGCATGAGCCCAGCCCTCGTTTTCTTTATAAATTACTCAGTCCTGGGTTTTGTGTCTTTATTAGCAGGAAAATGGACTAATAAAATATTATACTTTAATTTCTCCCTTCCCCACTTTTTTGCTATTTATTCATACATTTTCCTTGCTATATGTCATAAACCTAATATTACATTGTTAATACAGTTATATAAACAGTCAATTATTCTTAAAAGAGATTTAAATCATGAAAAAATCTTGCATATTTTTCCATGTTCTTCAGTCTTTTGTGTAGATACAGATTTCTAGCTGGTATTCTTTCGGTTCTGCCTAAAAGGATTTCCTGTAACATTTTTTTTTTTTTGCTCTTTCTTTTTTTTTTTTTTTGAGACGGAGTTTTGCTCTTTTTTTTTTTTTTGAGATGGAATTTCGCTGTTGTTACCCAGACTGGAGTGCAATGGCATGATCTCGGCTCACCGCAACCTCTGCCTTCTGGGTTCAAGCAACTCTCCTGCCTCAGTTTCCCGAGTAGCTGGGACTACAGGCGTGCACCACCATGCCCAGCTAATTTTTGTATTTTCTGTAGAGATGGGGTTTCACCATGTTGACCAGGATGGTCTCAATCTCTTGACCTCTGATCCACCTGCCTTGGCCTCCCAAAGTGCTGGGATTACAGGCGTGAGCCACCGCGCCCGGCCCCTATAACATTTCTTATAGTGTGGCTCTGCTGGTCACAGTTCTCGCAGGTTTTGCATATCTGAAATGTCTTTTTTTAAATTTCATTTTTGAAAGAAACGGAATTAATAGGCTTTTTTTCCCCAGTATTTTAAAGTGCTTCTTGTATATTCTGGCTACTGACATTGTTTCTGAAAAGCCACCGCACCCGGCTATTTTGGATAGTTTTATTGCTGTCTTCAAGTTTACAATATTTTCTTCTGCAAGGTCTAATTTGCTTTTAATCATATTCAGTGTAATTTTTTGCCTCAGACGTTATACTTCCTATCTCTCCAAGTTTGATATGGGTCTTTCAAAAAATATATAGCATTCTCTCACATATTGAGCATGTAAAATGCATTTATAATGACTCTTTGACATCTTGCCTGCTAATTCTAATATTTGTCCCCATCTTGGGTTGATTTCAATTGGTTGATTTCTCTTCTGAACTGTAAGTCGTATTTTCCTGCTTCTTTGTGTGCCTAGTATTTTTTTTAATTCGATGCATAACATTATGAAATTTACCTTTCTGGGTGCGAGTTTTTTTTCTACTCCTATCACTATTCTTGCTCTTTTATTTTTTTCTGGGACACAGTTAAGTTACCTGAAAATACTTTGATCCTTTCAGGTGTTGATCTCCATGTTATTAAGCAAGGTCTTGATCTCCATGTTATTGAGCAAGACTGGAGCTATGCTAAATTTGGGGATATTTTTCCCTAATGCTGAGGCAAAACTCTTCTGGGTACTCTACCTGACGTTCCTTGAATCATGAGCTTTTCCATAGTGGCCAGTGGGAACCCTGGGCACCATTACCTCTAATGTTCTGTGTGTTTTTCCTCCAGCCCCTGGTAGCTTCCTTATTTGTGTGCCCCAATCTGTACCTGGCTGAATACCTGTGGCCTTTGTTGTCCACCTAATGTCTTGTGAGCGATTATGTTATTTTGTTGTTGTTTGGCTGTTTCATGTGGAGGATAAGGCCAGTCCTCGTTTCTCTATTTTAGCAGTAAGTGGAAGTCTAAAATGTACTGAATAAATGTCATAAAATGTTTGTTTTACCTTTCATGTTGCCCCACATATTGGAACACAAACTTAGTATGACTGTTGACATGTTTCTGAACTTAATTCAAAATGGTTTTCATTTAGTCAAGTTACGTCGCTTATGTTTTCATTTAAGAAGAGACAGTAGAAATGAATGGAGTGAAAATGAAGCAGTTAACTACCGAGATGAGCTACTTGACAGGATCAGGTTGTAAAGACCGTTGTCAGGTTGCTTGTGCGTGTCCACCTTACCCGTTGTCTTTCTGGCCGTTGTCAGGTTGCTTGTGCGTGTCCACCTTACCCGTCGCCGTTCTGGCCGTTGTCAGTTTGCTTGTGCGTGTCCACCTTACCCGTCGCCGTTCTGGCCGTTGTCAGTTTGCTTGTGCGTGTCCACCTTACCCGTCGCCGTTCTGGCCGTTGTCAGTTTGCTTGTGCGTGTCCACCTTACCCGTTGCCGTTCTGGCCGTTGTCAGTTTGCTTGTGCGTGTCCACCTTGCCCATTGCCGTTCTGGCCGTTGTCAGTTTGCTTGTGCGTGTCCACCTTGCCCGTTGCCGTTCTGGCCGTTGTCAGTTTGCTTGTGCGTGTCCACCTTGCCCGTTGCGGTTCTGGCACTTTGAAATAACTACATTTAATTGTGCAAAATATTTTCACATAGTATTTCTAAGTGTGATCTAGTTAGATAATTCAATAATAACTCTTCTAAATAGCTAATAACTGTGTACATGGATAGAATCATGACCCATGTAATTTAACTTATTCAAGTTCAGCCAATATTTGCTGGATGCATTCAGTGTGGTGAACACTGAGTTAAGCCTAGAGAGGCAGATGAATAACAAAGAGCCTGGGTCTAGAGGAGCTCACTGAGAGGCAGAGCTGAGAAGTGAGTTGACAACGTGCTAAGTGCCGCAATTACCCTAATTATGGGTTGCTGCGAGAGCACTGAGGTGGGCCACCTCCCGCAGCTCAGGAGGGTGTGATGGTTGTGATTGAGAGGGTGTAGGGGGATGCCAGGGGTTACCTACTCCTCTCTCCTTCTTTATTGCTGCGAGAGACACCTTGCTTTAGTGTTATTATTCACTCTTCTCCTCTTCCAGGGCCAGAAAATGAATGTTCGCAAGTCTAAGCCAATCACTGTGTTTCCCTTCCCCTGATCAGTGATTGGTTGATGTGTGGGCCTGTAACACAATCCCCGGAAAGGAGACCTAAAAGTAATTCTTCAGACAGAACTCAGGAAAGGTTTATCTCTGGATAGAAGGAGACAAGCAAGGAGACACCTCCCTTCCTGACTTTGACTACAATTGTGTGAAAACGTATGTTGTATCCATGCTGTGATCATGAAAGGACAAGCCAGAGGATGAACCCTAACAAAGTGAGGATGGAAGAGCAGAAATAGGGGAAGCTGTTGGGTCTTGTTGGCATTATTGCACTGCTGAAGCACAAACCTGGGACCTTCTTTTCTGTCTCTGTGTCTTTTGCTGTTATTGTTATATAAGATAACACACCTTTTTTGTTTAAGCCACTTTCCATTATTCTGTTACATACAGTTAAAAGATTCTAACAGATACAGAAGTTTTCCCAAAGTAGTGAAGCTTAGTTTGTGCTTTAAAGGGCCAGAGAAATTCATCTTTGGAAGTTGATGGGTGGAAGAGTGGGAGCAGGGCACTCCACAGGGGGAAGGGCTTGTGCAAAAGCTTGGAAACATGGAGCAATATGGAAGGTTTGAGATAGGGCAAGCGTTTTTGTGCTGGATTGTTGTTGGGGTAATTCAGGTTTCTCACATGGGTAGGATGCTGCTTGCATACAGTAGATACCCAATCACTATCTGTTGCCTGCTTGCATTTACATTTTCTTTAATTGTATTAAATGGAGTCTGAAAAATATCCTTGAGTGTCCATGATATTACAGGGGTTTTATAGGCATAAGTAGCAGAGTCGGTGTGAATATCCACTAAAATTTCAATTCCCTTCTAAAGTGCTAAAAATTAAAACAGTTCTCAGAGTCTGTCTGTTAAGAGGTTTGCTATGGAATACATGTCTGTGTCCCTAACCCCCAGTGTGATATTTGAAGATGGGGCATTTGAGAGATAATAAGGTCATGAAGTTGGACTCCCCATGAGGAGATTGGTACCCTTGTAAGGAAGGACATGTGGCTGGGCGTGGTAGCTCACACCTGTAATTCTAGAACTTTGGGAGGCTGAGGTGGGAGGATTTCTTGAGGCCAGGAGTTTGAAACCAGCCTGAGCAACATAGCAAGACCATATCTCTATAAAAAAGTGTAAAAAAACTATCTGGGCATGGTGACATGCATCCATAGTCCCAACTACTAAGGCGGCTTTGGTGGGAGGATCACTTGAACCCAGGTGGTGAAAGTTGTAATATGGTGTAATTGTGACACTGCATGCCAGCCTGGGTGACAGAGACCCCCGTCTCTAAAAATTTTTTTTAAAAAGAGAGAGATAAAGAGAGATTTTAAACATAAGACAGTTTGCTATTTCTATCCCCAACTCTCTCTCTCCTGCAATGTGAGAAAATCAGGATGAGGGTCCTTACTAGAACCTGACCCTGCCAGCACCCTGATCTCAGACTTCTAGCCTCCAGAACTGTGAGAAATTAATGTTTTTTTCTTTAAGCCATCAAGTCTATGATATTCTTGTTATAGCAGCATGAACTAAGACAAAGGTTATGATTTATTTTTGAACAAGTGCATATAATACACAGGACTTTGATTTGAAAAGCGCGTGAGTGAGATAAGGTTACAATTTTATTCTTCTTTCTGTGGATATCCAGTTTCCTAACACCATTTATTGAAGACATTATCCATGTCCCTTTTTGTGCTCTTGACACCTTTGTCAAAATAAATCAGCTGTAAATGTGTAGGCTTATTTCTGGTCTCTATATCTTGCTTCATTGGTTGATGTGTCTGTGTTTATGCCAGTACCATGCTGTTTTAATTACTATAGCTTTGTAATATATTTTGAAATTGAGGAGTGTGATGACTGTACCTTTGTTCGTTTTGCTTAAAATTGCTTTGGCTATTTGGGTCCCTTGTAGTTCTATACAAATTTCAGGATTATTTTTCTAAATCTGTGAAGAAAGATATTGGAATTTTGATAGGGATAGCATTGAATCTGTAGATCACTTTGGGTGATATAGATATTTAAACAATAGTAATTCTGCCCATCCTTGAATACTGGGTATCTTTCCATTTATATGTGTTGTCTTTAATTTCTTTCATCAATTTTCTGTAGTTTTCAGGATCAGATCTTTCACTTCCTTGGTTAACTTTATTTCTCAGTATTGTCTTTCTTTGATGCTATCATAAATGGAACTGTTTTCTTCATTTCTTTTTTGGAGGTTCATTGTGAAATAGAAATGCTACTAATTTTTGTATGTTGATTTTATATCCTGCAACTTTACTGAATTCATTTATCAGCTACTAAGAGTTCTAACATCGGAATCTCAGAGTTTTCTATATGTAAGATCATGTTGTCAGCAAATAGAGAATTTCACTGTTGCTTTTCCTATATGAGTGCATTTTATTTCTTTTGCTTGCATAGTTTCTCTGACTAGGACTTCCAGTCTGATGTTGAATAGAAGTGATGAAAGTGGGAATCCTAGTCTTGGTCCTGATCTTAAAGAAAAAGCATTTGCTTTTCACCATTGAGTATGATGTTAGCCTGCGAACTTGTCATGTATGGCCTCTATTGTGTTGAGAAACGTTCCTTCTTACCTAATATATTGAGGTTTTATCATGAAAGGATGTTAAATTTTGTCAAATGCTTTTTCTGCATCTATTGAAATGATCATTTTTTTTTTGGTCATTTATTCTGTTAATATGGTGAGTCACATTTGTCAATTTGTGTAAGAACTGGAACTGTTAAACGCAGGGGGGAAACGTTTGCAAATAGATATTTACTTAAAGAATACTTTTTTCTTTAAGATCAGGAGAAGCATTTTTATACATACATCTGATAAGGGGTCAATATCCAAAATACATAAGGAACTCACTCAAACAGCTCAATAGCAAGAAAACATTTAAACCTAATTTAAAAAGTGAACAAAAAACCCGAATAAACATTTCTCAAAAGAAGACTTACAAACAGCCAAGAGGTGTACAAAAAATAATCAACATCACTAACAGGTAAATGCAAATTAAAATCACAATGAGATACTAGCTTACACCTGTTAGGATGGTCATTATCAGAACGATTAAATATAAAAAGTGGTTGCAAGGATGTAGAGAAAAGGACACTCTTGGTGGAAATACAAATTAGTACAGCCATTATGGAAAATAGTATGGAGCTTACTCAAAAACTAAAAACTACCATGTAGTCCAGCAATCCCATTTTTGGGTATGTATCCAAAGAAATGGAATTCAGTACATCACAGAGATACTTGCCCTCCCATTTTCACTGCAGCACTGCTCACCACAGCCTGGATAAGGAAGCAACCTAAGTGTCCATCAACGGATGAACGGATAAAGAAAATGTGGCATGTATACCCAATAGAATACTATTCAGCCTTAGAAAAGAAGGAAGTTCTGTCATTTTGGATAACATGGATGAACCTGAAGAGTATTATGCTAAGTGAAAGAAGTCAGGCAAAGAAAGAAAAATATTGCATGATCTCATTTGTATGTAGATGCTAAGAATGGCCAACTTGTAGAAGTAGAAAGTATAATGGTGGCTACCAGGGATTATGGTCTGAGAAATGTTGGTCAGAGGATGCAAAGTTTCAGTTAGACAGGAGGAATCAGTTTATTTATTTATTTATTTTTGGGATGGAGTTTCACTCTTGTTACCCAGGCTGGAGTGCAATGGCACAATCTCGGCTCACTGCAACCTCCGCCTCCTGGGTTCAGGCAATTCTCCTGCCTCAGCCTCCTGAGTAGCTGGGATTACAGGCACGCGCCACCATGCCCAGCTAATTTTTTGTATTTGTAGTAGAGACAGGGTTTCACCATGTTGACCAGGATGGTCTCGATCTCTTGACCTTGTGATCCACCCACCTCGGCCTCCCAAAGTGCTGGGATTACAGGCTTGAGCCACCGCGCTTGGCCGATGAATCAGTTTTAGATTTATTGCACATCAAGGTGACTTGAGTTAATAATCGTGTATTGTATATTTCAAAATTGCTGAAAGAATAGGGGTTTTGTTGTTGTTTTTTGTTTTTTGAGACAGTGTCTCACTCTGTTGGCCAGGCTGGAGTAAAGTGGCATGATCTCACCTTACTGCAGCATTGACCTTCTGGGCTCAAGGAAGGATCTTCCTGCCTCGACCCCCAAGTAGCTGGGACTACAGGTGTGAATCACCATGCCTGGCTAATTTCTGTAACTTTTGTAGATATGGGATTTCACCATTTTTCCCAGGCTGGTTTCCAGCTCCAGAGCTCAAGCAATACACCTGTCTCGGCCTCCCAAAGTTCTGGGATTACAAGCGTGACGTTCACACTACAAAAAAATGATACATAAATGAGTTAATATACATATTAATAAGCTTGATTTATTCATTCCACAATGTATACATAAATCATAATATCACATAGAACCCTATAAATATATGTATAATTGTTATTTGTCAATATAAAATAAAAAAAGAGGAGTCCCAGTGAGGAGAAGCAGAATGTGAGGCATATGAGCTGTGCATGCAAACGTGGCTGAGGTGACATGTACCCAGACCCTGATGTTCCCATCTCTACCGGACTGTAGGAGAGGCAGCAGTCACCTTGGTGCCACAGGTAGGTAAATTATTCCCAGAAACTCAGCCTCTTGTCTGCTTTCCTGCCCTCCCAGCACTTTTTTGAGCCAGATATACTCCTTACTCAATGCTCTTTGCATAAACTAGCTAAAGTGGGTTCCAGCTATGCATTCAGGAATGTGGTTGACACAACCTGTGAGACCCAGCTCAGGTACTCAAAGACCTTAAGGACTAGTGGAGCAGATCACAGTCATTTTGCTCCGGGATGACAGGATTAGAATTTGTATATAGCAGTGAATACTTTTCAAAGCACTGGCTTTTGTAAGATAGTAGGGCTTCTGTAGCACACAACAACCAATGTTAAAGAAAATCTTTTAGGTAGAACAACAACAACAAAAATACCAGATAAAAATCTGGGTCTACTCAAAAGTCTCAGGAACATCAAAACCATGAAATATTTTTTTTTTTTTAATTGTGCGTTCTTTTGACAGATGAGGAAATTGAGGCCCTTGAGAAGTTAAATGATATGGAAATAAGGTAGTGATTATTGAGAATAGAATTCAGGTCTTAAAACTCCTAATCTAGTGCTCTGTCCTCTGAGTGACCATTTGGAGAATGGTCTATTCTGCAGGAAACCCTAAAAGAATTATGCCTTTGAATTACTGAAAAATAGTCATGCTCAGGCCTTGCTAACTGAGATGCTGGACCCACTGACACACAGGTGAAAGGCTTTGTGGCCCATTACTCATCCCTTGAACCATCTCATCTCACTCTAATAGCATGTTTAATGGAAACCCATCAGCTAAATGTCAGACGTTATTATCACCTCCTTCACCACCTCCTAAAGATCATTATCTGTAAGTGTAATAGAGACATTTATATTGACAAAGAAAAATGGAAAGTTGTCTAAAAGTTTAAATAAATTCTTAATGTATGTTTGAAGAAGATATACAAAAGCTGTGGTAATAAAGTCTCTAATTGCACACTATCCTAATGCAAATTTTCAAGAAAAAGCCTTATATTTCATATTGTGGTTGCTTCTTCAACAAAGAGGTTTACCTGCAATTGCGAGAGGTGCTAAAAATAGCTGTAATAAATGTTGACAATTGGACAAAAAAAAAAGGTGACTTACATAAAACGAGAGTGCACAGGCCTGCGCAATCCGAACGCAGTGGGCCAATCTGGTGCTTTACCAGTAACCACATTTCCCTGTTCTGACAGTAGGAATTGCAGAGAGATACCTTTCAGCTGCAAGGCAGATGCATCATTTACTTTACCGAGCCCTTCTTCTTTAAAAGGAAGATTAGGAGGACTGGCAACTCATTTTCCCCTTCTTTTTTATGCTATCTGCTTCTCAACTTTCTACTACTTTTCTTCCCCTCTCCATGTAGCAGATTCACGCCAGATGAATGAGGCAGGACTCTTGCTCAGGACAGGTTAAAAAATACTGCGGACACTCTTATAGTTACATATGTATGAAAATAGGAGAAATGAAGGCACTATAATTTGGCTGCAGAAATTAACTACATGGCTATGGGTCTCTGCATCCATATGGCCTTTGCTACAAGAGATATTTTTAGCAGTGGCAGGGTTGCGAAGGAAAGGATAGAAAGAGCTACCATTTGCAGATACCATGTACCAGCTGCTGTGCTTAGTACACATTTTCTCATTAAATTTCACAATAGCTTTTAAGACAGGTACTATTATTATTACTATTAGTTTACATATCAAGAATCTAGGGTTCAAGGACAATTAGTAACTTCAGCAAGGCCATAAAGTTAGACAGGGGCTCCAGAGTTGTGTGGTCAAGTTACACTTCATATGCTGAGGCTTGCTGACAATTTGGCTCCAGGTAAGTCCTCATTAACCAGTCACAGCTGCCACTTCTAGGGAGGGTGAAATGAGACCAAAGGTACTAACATGATTTGAAAATTGTAAAGCATTTATTCATTTCTCAGATGGTATTTACTCAATGCCCACGTCTTAGATTCATGGAAGAAAATACATAGTTTCTGCAGTTAAGGAATTAGTAGCCTTAGGAGGAGACGGATGTCTGAACAAATAACTATGATAAGAGCACAGGTATGAAAGAAGCTTATTACATGTAATAGGAGAATTCCAGGTGCCTGTAGAACACAGAAAGGACTTCACAGAAATGGCAGCATTTGAGGAAGACATGAAAGATAAGTAGAATGTTGTTGGTGGACATGACAGGAGAGAGTATGGAATGTCTGGGGAACCATAATCACTTTAGCACTGCTGGGAGTCAGGTGGTAGTTGAGCAGCTTGAGTGAAACAAGGCTGGATAGGCGGGTAGGGGCCAGATCATAAAAGGCCTTGTCAGACATACAAAGGAGTATACATTTTTAATTCATCTGTGAAGGGGCCAAAAAAGCTGTGGCCAGAATAGAATTACAATCAGATATACATATTGTCAATAATCGATAGGGTGGTAGAGTCGGGGAAGAATTCAAGGGAGCAGGATTTGAGATTGGGAGAGGAAAGCTGTGGCTATCTGGACTAGGAAAGAAATGCTGAGTGTGAGGAGAATATGACAGAGCAATTGAGGCTATAAATTTATAATTTTTTTATCACACCGATAAAGAAAGTCAGAGGCATGTAGGATGACTCCACAGGTTCTGACTTGGACAGATGGGTAGATGGTGTGTTGGTGACATCAACAAAGATAGGTAATAGAGAATGGGCTTAGGGGAGTGAGTTCAGAATGCTAAATGTTGGACGTGAAGATCCAGGCTGGGGTGACATCCAGGAAGAAATACCCAGCACAGAGTCACACAGCCCTAATGCATGGCTCACCTGTTGTTCTGATGACCTCTTTACTTACACATATTCAGAACAAGACTGTAAGTTCTTCATAGGCAAAGGCTGTCTTGTTAACTGCTGCGCATGTAAAACCCTAATAAATGTGTAACAAATGTATGTGTTTGACCACAAGAACAGGGTCTCAGGTGGTTATGAAGCTCTGAAAGCCAGCATGGAGGTCGCAAATGAAGCTTTGTGTATCCATTAAGGTTACGGCAAGGAACAAAAGGACTTAAGGGAAGATAGTTTAGTGAAGGCATCATTTACAAAGTTGTGGGCATGGTTAAGGGCACTGAGCTGAGCAGACAGCTGTTCATACTCCTAGGCCTGAAAGGCCAAAGGGAAGATTGAGTTTCAGCACAGTTTATGAGACTGGAGCCAGGGAGGGATAGTCTGGTAGGAAATGTACTAATGAAAAAAACCAGCCCCTGCCAGCATGGGGCACCAATACAAGGAGGGGAGAAGGGAGAGAAATATCCCCACCTTTCTTTTCTCTTGCCCTCTCATCTGTTGCTGATGCCTATTGGCCAAATCCATTGGAGGGGAGGGGAGTGTGAGCCAAACAGTATATAGGAGGCAGTTTCTCCACGAAGCATGCTCAAAGTCAGGGTGGGGAACAGACCTGCAAATAATACGTGCAATATAGTAGTAAACAAGCACAAGAGACTGCTAGTCTGTGGTGAGATCTTGATTAGTTCCTAAAGAAGGTAACAAGTAGTTTAATTCCTTTTTTTTCTTGAGACGGACTTTCACTCTTGTTACCCAGGCTGGAGTGCAATGGCGCGATCTTGGCTCACTACAACCTCCGCCTCCTGGGATCAGGCAATTCTCCTGCCTCAGCCTCCTGAGTAGCTGGGATTACAGGCATGTGTCACCATGCCCAGCTAATTTTTTGTATTTTTAGTAGAGATGGGGTTTCACTATGTTGACCAGGATGGTCTCGATCTCTTGACCTCGTGATCCACCTGCCTCGGCCTCCCAAAGTGCTGGGATTACAGGCTTGAGCCACCACGCCCAGCCCCAATTAGTTTAATTTCTAAACATTGACTTGCAATAAATTAGCCTTGGATTTCCATAACCAGGTAGCTGCTGTCAACACACTTGCATGTTGGAGCTGTCTCCTTTGGATCACAGGAAACTCCTTCCTGGAGCACGGTTGTATAGTTGCTTCTTTCAAATATTCATATCCCTAACCACATCAGACACGAGCCAAGATAAGGGCTCCCTCTTAGCTGTTTGCCCACCTGGAAGATAAATATTTCTTCCATAGTACCAACTTTCACTCCCAGAGATAAATTCTCACTTCCTTCCATCTGTGCTAGATATTACCTTGGGCCAAATACCCAGGATTAACGTAGCATATGTCCAGGGGAAGGGGCGGGATGTGACCCAGTTATGGCCACTAACTCTGTTCACTTGGAAATGAAAAAAAACTCTTAGAATACTTTTTAGCCTTTCAAGTATTTTTTGCTATGGCCGGTTAGGCACACGAGTTTGAAATTGGGACATGGGAGCATGTTTCTTCTTTGGCTGATTATTGAGCGATCTCAGTACTCACATGAGCATCTATGCCTTAGGGATAACAAACGCTAGTTACCTTCCCCGTCTTACTCAGTAGCCAGTCTTTTTGTTATTGGGCTCCTTCCCCTTTCTGAATTGTTCACTGTTTCAGACATTTCCCTGAGGACAATCATGAGGCTGTTTTAATAAAGCTGTTCTTAGTAGGCTTATTATACCAGATTAGACAGCCACCTCTCACTCTGTTTAATTTTGTAGTTATTCAAGACTGAAAATAAATTTCTTG
Source organism: Callithrix jacchus (assembly GCF_049354715.1). NCBI lineage: Eukaryota > Metazoa > Chordata > Mammalia > Primates > Cebidae > Callithrix > Callithrix jacchus. Next base: position 14,989,953 of record NC_133517.1, read on the forward strand.
ATCCTCTTTCATATTGATTAATCATAGCATAATTAAGGAAGAATAAAAGACAGCTGACTCATCCAGTTTACACATTTATCTAAACTACACATTGGCAAAGATGAAAGATGAAACAGAAGATGAAAGAATATATATATAATACCATCTATCTAATCTTCCTTAGTATATATAATATATATTTGTAATAATATATCATTACATAATTCATAGTATTGTTTGTATAATGTAAGAAAGTACAAACAATAATACAATGTGCAGCACCTGTCTTCAGGGTTAACTCAATCTTTCTTCAAGAGCCTATCTAACAAAATAGGATAGGCCATGGAATTCAATCCCACGGAGCGAGTTTAGAGTATGTCTCCTTTCTCTCTCTCTCTCCATACTGGATTTAGATACTGTTTGATTGACTACCTGTCCCGTGGAGAGAAGATGCTATTAGATTTCTCCTCTAAAGATATGTTCCTTCTTTATCACAAGTTCCAAGATTCACTTTTTACTATGACTTCTGGAGCCAGAGTAGAATGTCACTTTCAACTCTGATGACTTCCCTGCGTGAGTGTAATGTAACAAAGAGATTAAACTAGATCACACCCCCACCCCATCTCCACAGTTGGCCTAGTTTATTGTGGACAACAAAATTAAATAGCAGTGGGAGAAGAATTCATTGAGTTGTTATCTAAAAATCCTTCCGGGCCAAGGAAAGAAATGTTGTTGGTGTTTTACCTTTCAGTTCATGCTTATCCTTAGCCTTCTTCAGATGCTGGTGACTTTGCTGCAGAGGCTCAGCTTGCCCCAGGAACATCCCGAGTTGTGGTGAACATTTGTTTCTGGGTGAGGTCTCTCCTTCCTCTGCCGCACCCCCAGTGACGGTGGTAAATACATGTGGGGTGATTTCGCACGACCTTACAATAATCCAATTTTTCAGTTGTGGGGAATGCTAGAAAGACAGGAGGCAATGTTACAATCTGCCCTACAGCATTTTTTAAGGTAGCTCTCCTGTAACAGGGAACCAAGTTTTATTGAGAAGAGCTATCTTTAATCAGAAAAATATACCAAGGAAACGTGTTACATTGATTTTACTACTAAAAATTGAGATTCTGGAGCAAAGGCAATTGGTATGAGTCAGAACCTTGAAGTTGATGAGCCACGTGCCGCTGGGCAGGGCTCCTGATTGCTTAGTGCGATCTGAGAATAAGTATGTCCACGTCTATACAGCTCCTGAGCTCATCCATCTTGAGGGGTTACCCACAACTGTGCTGAGCACAGTTGTTTATATTCACACATATTCGTTCAATTCCAATTATTAAAATAATTAGGCCACAATACGGTTTACCCAGATAATTTAGCATTCTTACCAAATTTACCATTAACTAGTGACTTGAGGATTCTGTGATCAGCTTCTATGGCAAACAAGAAAAATACAACCAAAATGTCATAGATGCAGTTGAGCCTTGAAAGTATCGTGGCAACGTGCTGCTAAAAGTGTCCATTTGGTGAAAGGCACAAATGTTGGCAGTTGTCCATACTAACCCTGCTCATGTGCAGAGGTTCCTTCAAAATCATTAGAACTGCTAGCTCTTTCTTCATTAAAATAAATGCATACTGAAGTCATACATTAGCTGTCTCTTTGTTTTGCAATCAATTAAGGCAGGTTTTCAACAGCTAAATTTCTCCAAATGTTCTCTAATGGGTTTCATTTATATTCTGCTTTTCGAAATTCAGATATAAAAGGCATTGGCATCATTAATATCCTTTTCAAAAAAACGTCTTTCAGATCATTTGAATGGCTATACATTTGGGTGGAATCCTTCTGTATCTGGGTTGTAACAGGCACAATGAAAGCAGTGTATGAATACAGTACTGCAGCTGTTCAAAACATCGCCACCCCTATTGCCGTCACTGAACGGTTTGCTAGGCACTACACAGGAGTACAAAATTCCCCAGTAAAGTGAACACACTTTTAACACATATGAACATACTTAAAACCTCAATTTTCTCTACGCTATTTAAAAACCTAATGCACTATCATCATGGGTTCACAGTAAAGTTCTGTCCTTCTGCAAAACTGCCTGTAGCTAATCTTACCAGTGAGGCATGCATGAGAACACCGCTGTCTTCTCATGTGTATTACTAAATTTGGTAATATGTTATTTTTTTGGAGGAGGAAAAGTATATACGATTTTATTTTCAGATTATATCATTTATTTAGGGTTTTCTATTTCTATTTCTATACTTTTCATATGACATTCAGTATCACATTGTGAGAACGAAATTATGTGATTCTGTTCCAGCACTAATAACATTTCATTTAAGATATAAGACAGCTTTTTCTGTCTCCTGGGGACAATGTAGACCATGAATAGTAAACTACTTAGCGGTTCTGGAAGGATAAGTGTTTTTTTCTAGTTCTGCTGTGCAACATGGGTTCTCTCCCTTGTGGAGAGGTGAAATGGGTAAAGAGTAAAATGTATTAAAGGAGTGACATGAAAAATTCTTAGCATTCTCTTCTTTGGTATCCTACAAACTCAATCTCTCAGAAATTTAATATCTGTCAGCATTTTGACAACCAAGAGCCCGTTTGATTCCCAAACCTTTGATACTTTAATATTCTTCTCATCAGATTCTCAACTCACCCCCTCTCCCAAAATAAGCCACCAACCCTTCGCAAACACACCAAGCCTGAGGCGGATCTAAGTGGATTGCATGTTTCTACCATTATAACATTAATTTTGCTGTTGTTGTTGTTATTGTTGTTTGAGATGGAGTTTCGCTCTTGTTATCCAGGCTGGAGTGCAATGGCGCGATCTCGGCTCATCACAACCTCCGCCTCCTGGGTTCAGGCAATTCTCCTGCCTCAGCCTCCTGAGTAGCTGGGATTACAGGCACGCGCCACCGTGCCCAGCTAATTTTTTGTATTTTTAGTAGAGACGGGGTTTCACCATGTTGACCAGGATGGTCTCCATCTCTCGACCTCGTGATCCACCGCCTCGGCCTCCCAAAGTGCTGGGATTACAGGCTTGAGCCACCGCGCCCGGCCAACATTAATGTGTTAATAAATGCACAACACGTAGTACAAAACCCCACAAATGCAGAGGAAGAGTAGGTTCTATTTCCTAACGAAGTCTAATAGAATTTCCTGTTCACAATCAGAGATTGCCAGAGAGACATGGATTTGTGCTATCTTTAATTTCCAGGCAGGTAAGATAAGCTTAGAACTCTTTAACCTCAGTTCTCACCTGCAAAGCAATCTGGCCTTGGGGATAAGAGAAGTCCTGTTAAGAATTGTCTACGGGCCGGGTGGGCGCGGTGGCTCATGCCTGTAATCCCAGCACTTTGGGAGGCTGAGGCGGGTGGATCACGAGGTCAAGAGATCGAGACCATCCTGGTCAACATGGTGAAACCCCGTCTCTACCAAAAATACAAAAAATTAGCTGGGCATAGTGGCTCGTGCCTGTAATCCCAGCTACTCAGGAGGCTGAGGCAGGAGAATTGCCTGAACCCAGGAGGCGGAGGTTGGGTGAGCCGAGATCGTGCCATTGCACTCCAGCCTGGGTAAACAAGAGCGAAACTCTGTCTCGAAAAAAAAAAAAATTGTCTACAAGCAGGACCATACATCCATTTGAAGCAGGTATATTCTGTAAATTTACATTATCTTTTGATTGTAATTTTCAAGGCAGCAGAAGCAAAGATGACTTCCCTGGAGCTGACTGGCTGTTGCACATGGGAGGATGGTCAGCTCTAAGGAGAGTGTGGAAATTAGGGGATGGTCGTGTATGAAGTCATAATTCAGTAATAGGAGCCTCCTGGAGCTTCTGGGGTGGGGGTGGCAAAGCCAACGGGCAAGGGATGAGAAGAGGGGCAATCCTATGCTTGGAGAATCACTGATTTTTGACATGACAAGCCAGGCAAACTTGGTAAAGCTATTTGAGTATATCAGCAGCGGTTTCCAGAAAGTATTATTACCACAGATGTTACTGCAAGATAATCAAAAGAACACATCTAATTTGGGGATGTGGAGTACTTGTTTCTGTTGCTGATTCTATCATTTGAAGCTTTCAGAGCTGAAGGCTTTCATGATTAAGCACATATTATTCTCCTGGAAGATATTTCTTTTTTGGCAGATAAGATAATGGAACAGAGCCACTGTTTGTCAAGAGGAGTTACTATGTCATTAAAAAGCCTTTAACACAATGTTTTTCTCTTTTCCATGCTGGTTGAAAAGATTTGAATGCAAAAGCATAGATGTAACAATAACAGTACAAAACCTAAATTGTCCATGGAAAAGCTTAAACCAACTTAAAACTTTGCATTTGCCAAATGCTCTTCAGGCAATTTAAATGTAATTCAAAACAGGCGCTCAGTAGCCACAGATGTGTGTTGCCTCAAAATGTTCTTTGTGTTGGTTGCATAGATCCATTTTCTTTCTGAAGGTGCTTTTAAAAATTGCCTCTACTGCTGCAGGAGGTAACAAAAAATCAAAATACAATGATATAATTGATATGATTAAATTTTTTTTATTAACCCTGGAAAAGTATTATCATTTACTTCAAAAAATTATTAATTATACTGTTTTGTTGAACCTTAAGAATAATTCCAGAAGGGCCTTTGCAGGGTAATAGGAGTTTATTCAATGCCTAGTATTCTGAATTCAAAGAGATGATCTGAAACTCCCCTCACTTTAGCAATAGATACAGAGGAGCTTCTGTTTTTGCTCATTTGTACAAAGAGGGCACCACACACTTTGTACACACGTGTCCATGAGAGGCCAAAGACACGCCCTAAATATTTTTCAGAAGCTCCTCAGTACAGCTAGGTGCCACCCCAGGAAGTCTGTTCCCTCTAACACTGTAGAATTGTGATGCTCCTTGATCAATTGACGGTTCAGGAGACACCTGAACGAAGGAAGTTATGAAAGATTTCTGGGGACCTTTTGGAAGTGAATCAAGGTTCCTAACTGAAATAAACCACACGATGTTGCTCTAAGACCTTAATTTGCCATCTCTGGTCTGGGCCTTCACAGGCACTATGTGCTATTGAACTCCTTAACCTGCCCTGTCTCCAGTACAGTGGACTGGACTTGGGGCACTGCTCCACCCAGAGAATGGCCTAAAAAGGGAACTCATTCCTTAGGGAACGTTCTCTCCTGTACCTTCTGGGTCTTTAGGAGAGGCCTCCTGACCTTTTGAGTCACCTCATTCAATCATCCTGTAACCTGACTGGGAGAGGGTGGTAACAGAGATCCAAGACTTTGCTTCAGGCTGGTTGGATGGAATGGGTGCTGGCTTCCTCATTAAACTGGTGTATGGAACTTTCCTAAGTCTCAGCTCCTTGCGAATGGCATGAGATTAATAGTATTCCAAAATTAGCCAGGTGTGGTGGCGGGTACCTGTAATCCCAGCTACTTGGGAGGCTGAGGCAGGAGAGTCACTTGAACACGGGAGGCAGAGGTTGCAGTGAGCTGAGAGCATGCCATTGCACTCCAGCCTGCGCAACAAGAGTAAAACTCCATCTCAAAAAAAAAAAAAAGGATTAGTAGTATTCATCTCATAGAAAAGTGACAACTAAATGAGGTTTTACATATGAATGCCCAGCACAGTGCCTGCTACACAGTAAGCGCTCAATAAATACTAGTAAGCTGTAGGAGCAGTGGCATCCACGGTAGCTGTCAAAGTTATGGAAGGAAATGCTTGACATTTTGTGAGCTTGGCTATGGAAATGTTTAATAAAATACCCTTCCATTGTGACACTACACTTTCTTTTTTTCTCTCAGCTTCCGTGCAAATACACTGTGACTTCAATTTGATTTGTCAGTGTCAATGTGGGACAAAAATCATCAAGTTCTGGCTGGGCGCGGTGGCTCATGCCTATAATCCCAGCACTTTGGGAGGCCAAGGCAGGTGGATCACGAGGTCAAGAGATCGAGACCATCCTGGTCAACAAGGTGAAGCCCCCGTCTCTACTAAAAATACAAAAATTAGCTGGGCATGGTGGTGCGTGCCTGTAGTCCCAGCTACTCGGGAGGCTGAGGCAGGAGAATTGCTTGAACCCAGGAGGTGGAGGTTATGGTGAGCCAAGATTGTGCCATTGCACTCCAGTCTGGGTAACAACAGTGAAACTCCATCTCAAAAAAAAAAAAATTATCAAGTTCTGCCTATAGCTCTCTGGTGGCCTATCCTCTCCCATTTAGAGCCTACTCATATTGGGTAGTGGGAAGGTAATTGATAAAGCAGCAGATTTTTGCAATCCATTCTCTTACTATGGGACTTCTTTTGCAATCCATTCTCTTACTATGGGACTTCTTTGTAATCTTTCCATAAACAGGTTAATGGTAGAGTTGGCAAACACCTAAACATTGTTTAGGATGCACCTGTTTGGGTAGGATTGTTTGTAGTAACCAGACCTGGAATCTACAAATAGATGGAGCATGACCCCGTAGAATACATCACATATATATGCTATGTGACTGTGAGTATAAGACAGAAAACCTTCATACATAATGTGGCCCTCTTCTGTGCAAGTGATGTTAACTCTACATACACCTTGTAATCCCAGCACTTTGGGAGGTCACACATGATCCATGGAAGGAAAGGTCCTGGAGCGCTGCACTGAGGGTAGCGGACCTCTCCCTGCTTTTCCTGTGGCTCACAATGACCTCTGAAATTACTAGTAAAGCTTGATGCTGGGTGAGAGCTCAGGTTCTCTGGCACCTTTATTGACAATCGGAGCCTGTGTGCTATGTCAGGTAGGAAGGTGAGTGTCATGGAAGGTAGTACAGTGCCTGGTGTACAAAAAGTCCCCGCCCCCAACAATGCTTGTTGAATAAAAGGATAAACGAATAAGACAGTAAACAGACAAATGAATGAGTGAATGAACGGGGACTTTTTCTTCCTACTGTCAGTTGCAAATCACCAGAAGACATTAAAAGAAACAAAATACCCAAGAGCGATTCTTTAATCGTGGGTTTCCAGGCATCTTGATTGGCTGAAAAGGAGGAAAGAAGGGCAGGAGACTCCTGAAACTCTTCAGACTTACCCTCCTTCCTGTTGCAAGTGCTTGTTTGGATTTTCTGGGGCATGGGGGAAGCACTTTTTAAATTTTTTTTTAAAGGATAAACCAAGATGAAATTGTCTGAATTTAAGTCAAGGAGTAATTTGGTCTGATTATACAGTACTTAAGTCTGAGCCTGTATGACATTTGCTAATTGGCCTGACTACAACCACCTTTAAAGAGCCATTATGTGGAACAAAACAGGTTATTGAATTCATAAACAGAGAGAGCACTTACAATCAATTTTGGGGCTTATCATACATTATATACATGTGTCAATGTATCACATGTACATCATAAATATGTATAATTGTTACGTATCAATTTAGAAAAAAAATTTAGGACTTAAAAAAGCATAAAACAGCCAAGGCCCACTAAATACATTTTGAAATTACAGATTTTCCGGCAGTGTATAACAAGCTAAGTTGCTACACTCTAAGATTGCTTCTTAGCACAAGGAGATTCTCCATTATATGCAAATCAAGCCGGCATCAATGAATGGAATCTTGTTGGTCTTACTGGAATAGACTTAAGGGGAAAATAGAAGTGCCCTGGAGAATAACTTATCTTTTCTTTTTGGAGAAGACCTTTTAAAGCCCTGTGTACTGCCGGCGCGGTGGCTTATGCTTGTAATCCCAGCACTTTGGGAGGCCGAGGCAGGTGGATCATAAGGTCAAGAGATCGAGACCATCCTGGTCAACATGGTGAAACCCCGTCTCTACCAAAAATACAAAAAATTAGCTGGGCATGGTGGCGCGTGCCTGTAACCCCAGCTACTCGGGAGGCTGAGGCAGGAGAATTGCCTGAACCCAGGTTGCGGTGAGCTGAGATCACGCCATTGCACTCCAGCCTGGGTAACAAGAGAAACTCCGTCTCAAAAAAAAAAAAAAAAAAAAAAAAGCCCTGTGTACTTTTTTCCTGAAAGAGTAGGACACACATGATGCCTTCAAGCTTTTAGGCTACAAGGCGTTCGTCACAGACCTCGCTGAGGGTTTTTTCAAGGTTCAGGATGTTGTCTTTGTCACTGCAAAGAAACCAGAGCTAAATTGATAAAGTTCTTTATAAATTAGACTTAAGCAAAGCAACTGGAAAACTCCAAATAAGAAAACTCTACCGCTGTAAGTTCTGCTCATACCTGTTTTGCTCTCCGTTGTACTGAAGTCACACTGTCTGGCACAGAAGTTGATATCAACCTACTTACCTTTGTTCTAATGCCTGATACTTCAAATGTTTATGTGGCCATCGGGTACTTCCCACATCCAGCCATGCCTTCTGGTCTTGAGCCCATTGTTTGAGAGCAAAACTGAGAAGCCACAGTTTGCTACTGCTGCTATGTTTGTGACAATTTCCACAAGAGCACCAGGATTCTGGGGTCTGCCGTGGGAGCTATAGGCTAGCTAACTTCAGGATAAGATTTTTTTTTTTGAGACGGAATTTCGCTCATGTTACCCAGGCTGGAGTGCAATGGCGCGATCTTGGCTCACCGCAACCTCCACCTCCTGGGTTCAGGCAATTCTCCTGCCTCAGCCTCCTGAGTAGCTGGGATTACAGGCACACGCCACCATGCCCAACTAATTTTTTGTATTTTTAGTAGAGACGGGGTTTCACCATGTTAACCAGGATGGTCTCGATTTCTTGACCTCGTGATCCACCCGCCTCAGCCTCCCAAAGTGCTGGGATTACAGGCTTGAGCCACCGCGCCCGGGCAGGATAAGATATTTAAGGAAAGCAATCCTGTAATTATGTTAGCAAAGATTTGTAAACAGAAAGAAAAGCTACAGCCTGCCAAAGTATTTTTAAGAAGAGGCATACTGTTGATTTATTCCACATTTAACAACTGATATAAATAAGCAAATTCCTGCCTTTTGTCATGTGTCAGACATTCTGTCCTCTAGAAGAATGGCATCTAAAAGAAAAACACATCTGGTTTCTGAGCCCAGCCCTGTCATCAATAAAACAGATGGGTTTAAAAGAGACCAGAAGGCAGGACCACAAAGTAAGCTACATGCATTTTTCTAACTGCAATTTCCTTCTTGGTAATTTGAAGCTTGATATAGTCCCTGAATATTGAAACTCCATTTCATGCATTTATAATGTTATATGGAATATGAAAAATTAGAAATAGGAATTTGGTGGGAACAGAGTCTGTTGCCCACATTTAAATCCTTATATTTACCATTCAAGGGTTTATCTCTAATGATAGCAGTGTGCTAGAACACAAAGAGATGAACACAAGGAAAAATGCGTTCACCAAAAATTACACTTTGAGTTCCATCTTTGGGTAAATGGCTTGCCATCTTTCATTTTCGTATTCTCACCTTAAAGTAAAAGATTAGGCAGATGATCCCCTATATTCCTATTATCCTTAGAATTCTAGGACTTATACACACGCTGATGGAATTCTTCACTGGTATAACCTTTCCAAAGGACCATATTTATCAAATATATCAAAGACCCCAGAAATGATCAAATATTTTGACTCAGCAATTTCACTTTAAATTGTATATCTTGAGGATATAAACAGGCATGTATGCAAATATGTATGTACAAGGTATTTATTACAGAGTAGTTTATAATAACAAAATTTTGGAAGCAATAAAAATATTGAGTCATAGATGATTAGTATGTAAATATGTGAGAGTATATTCATAGGCTTGAAAAAATATTTTCTATGTCAGTCTCAGCAATATTTCCTTTGTATTAAATAGCATGGCTAAAAAAGGAAAATAGCCAAACTGTCCTGGACAATAAGTTTTGGGCAATGAAATTCACAGTCAGTAGCCTCTGACTAAAGCTTTGGCTCTGAGCTTTCAGAAGTTCTCCATACCTGGGGCTCTAGCAAAGGATTCATCAAGACAGGAGGTTGCTTTAGTTCAATATTAAGATTCAGTGTTGAGGTAGGAAAATGAAGAGGGGACCAGGGCCTGGCCTGAGAGTCACTCATCAAGCTGCTGTTGGTGCTTGGGAGTGTCCTGGTATAAGGGGAGATTCAGGTCGGCATAGCTTGGTATTCAAACAGTTGGGCATTAAGTGACACCAGAAATCCAGATGTGTCTTCTTGGTGGGCAGAACACAGACAACGATGCGCAATACAGTCAGGTGTCCAGGTAAGAGGTAGAATTACAGGAGTCTTCCAGTTGGTGGGGCAGGCCTCAATGATGGGCTGGGATTCAAGAAAAAGGAAGAAATTGTGGGAAAAGAGGTAAAGAAAGAGAGGTCACTGTATTGTTTTCTGAGCATGGGATACATGGGGTAGAGAGGTGTGGGAATTTGATCTTGCAATGAAGAGCCCCCTTCTCAGAACAGGTAAGGCAAGGAGTGACAATTTAGACTCATCATTCAAAAACTTCACTAAGTGGATCCACAGCTCTCATGGATGTAACCAGGAGTGCGTCTCCAAGCTCTGTTCCTAATCGAGGTCTCACGGGTGGGGAATGGTAAGCCTGCAGTGGAAAAGTGAGAAGGTGGTGACACTATGATCTGCTGTGTGTCTCTGAGATCTCTGCTGCTCTGGGATCTTTGCCTTCATGGGGAACAGACTGAGGCTGTAGCCTTGGTCAAATTCATGCCAGCCAGCTGGCAGAAACCAATCCAAGGACACAAATGGAGCCACACATAAGCGTGTGAGATGAGGAATTTGATGGTTCACTTTAAATGCCACTCTGTTTTTCAGCTCCATGAAAAGTTTTATTTTACAACTGTTTTTGGACTTACCATGTAGCAGCAATGTGTCTTTACAGGTGTCTACTGCATAGACCTCACGCTGCAGTCCAATGATCTGCTTAATTATGACAAAACATAAAACAACCATAAAAAAAGACAAAATCATATTATGAAATAATACAATATTATGTAATGTGTAGCAGTAAAATATATATACCCAAAACCATGAAATGACATCAATCACCAGGCATTTGTTGAGTACCTGCCACGTGTCATGAACTTTACCATGCCCCAGGAAGCAAACATGAGTCTTAAACAGCCCTGGCCTGTGAGCTGCTCTCTGTTTACTCCATAACCAGCAGGATGTCTGTAATTCTTGGCAGCCAAGAGCCACTTTTCCTCTGTGTCTATCAATCCCACATTTTGCCTCATCTACCACCTCTCATGTTTACTGATGCAGAGGCTTAATATACTTGGCCTGGCACCATAATAAAAACGAACAGTTTCTTAGTACGTGTGCTGAGCCCTTGTCTAAGATTTTATCTTATTAATTCACAACAACTCAATGAGGCAGAGACTTTTAGGATACCTGAGTTAAGGGGGTTAAGAAATTTGCTTATGGTCACAGCTGCTAAGTAGGAAGTTGGTGTTTGAACCCAGATAGCCTTGTTTCAAGGTACAGGCGCTTAACAATTATGCTTTGTTGTATCAGTGGCAAGCAAAAGAAGGGCATAGTCTTTACCACTGAGGAATTTAGAATCTACTTCTGGAAGATAAAGTTAAATTTCTGAGAGCTGTGGATGACACAGCATGCAAGGCAGAGTGCAGACTATAGACACCATACGGATTGAAGAAGGTGAGTTCAGCAGTAGGGGAAGGCATATAAGAGTGTGTTTGGGAAAGTGAATAGGATGTGGGAAATGGAAGTTCGAGGCGGGGGTGTTGGGGCATGGGAGTGAGTGAAGTTTGTGTCAGGAACACGACTGAGTACCCTCCAATGGCCACTGGGTCCTGTTAAAGGCAGAGGGGCAGGGAAGCTAGGCGGTGGTTTCTCTTTTTTGCCCTTGAGGACAAAAATATTTTAGACTAACATCTTTTATGCATGCAGTACTATTTCTGAAAAGCTAAAAGTAACCTACGGGGCCTTATCAATTTTAAAAAAAGCAAATCTTTTCTATAGCATTTTCAAAAACTGGTAGGACTCCGCTTAAAAATTCTAAACATTTGATTTTTTATCCTCCTCGATCTATATGAAATTATTCAACAGTCAAGGACCAAAGTAATTACTACTATTGAAATCATACATTATTAAAAAGGCATTTAAAACTGATCTCTCCTTTATTTTAAACATAATTATGAGACACAGTTGTGCAAAAGGAAGATAAATTCTGTGCCACAATGATGCCAAAGCCTTCAATCAATTTGAATCACTGAGGGAAAATAGGCCAAAGCTAGTATCGTAGAACTAAAATACAAAAAAAAAAAAAAAACCCAAAAACCCAACAATAACAAAATAAAACAAAAGTAACATTTTTAAAGCACTTCCCACAAACCAGGATATCTGTTAGTTTTTTCATGTACTATATTATTAGTCACAAAAATTCTATGAGATATTTGTATTCCCATTTTATGGATGAGAAAACTGAGGATTTAAAAGATTATCTTCCCCAAATCAACACGTAGTCATGCTAGAGCACAGACTTGGATCCAGACGTTCTGAATCATTTTGCCATGTGGTTAGCAACCCCCTTTGGCTCAGTTCCCAAATGCAGGCTGGTGTGACTCACAATGACATGAAGTCTCTTCTCCAGTCAGATTCCCTCCAGTATCTTCTTCTGGTGTTTCCGGTAGGACTCCTCTTAAAAGGGTAGTAAGGGAAGCTTATAGTGGTGTATAGATAAAGTATCTGACAAATTGACTTACAATTTTCAATATTCCACTTGAATTCTTGCTCATACCAGAACATTTGACAGCTTACTCAAGGGTTCAGAAAGAAAACCCAAGTATTCTTTTTTTTAAGCCAAACTTCACCTTCCCGTCTGCTGGATTTTTTCACGGGATCAAAGTGAAGTTCGTTTCAAGATGTGGCGTGCAGACGAACAGACCAAACAGAAAGAATATCTCCAATTACTCTGATTTTTGTGATAAATTAGTGCCTATAGGCATTAAGGACTAAATATGAGACAGAGGCAGCTCTCTGGCTGACTGAGCCTGATTTCCATAGCCCTCTGCAAGCCTGCAGCAAGTCCTAGGCCAGGCACAGCATGCTGCAAATGCAGAGCTCCTGGAAACTGGCTTGGGCTTGGCATATAGTCAAATATATTTTGATACCTTGGAGACAGGGGTTAGGATGTCTTGGACGTGAGAAGTTGGAGATATTAGTGATAAAAGTGATCGTCACTTGGACTTCAAATTGAAAAGATTACCCAGAGTGACATGAAATGCTATAGCAGTTCCTCCCAAAGGGAACTTCTACTCATGACAAGGTGCTTTTTGTTTTAGTTTTTGGTTTTGTTTTGTAATGTACATATTAGTCTCTAGGGGGCATTTTGAAAATTGGAGCTTTGACAACTCCCAGGGTCTACGTTCTGGTGTCTCTCTCCTTTTTTTTTCTAGTTGTAAAATAGTAATCTAAAATGATCAAAAAAGATAAATAAATATAGAAGGATAAAAAAATAACAAATATTACCTCCCAATTAACCTCTTTATGCATCAGTTTCTTCATTGGTAAGATGAAAATTATAATAGTACTTCACATCTTTTTTAGAATTAAATTAAACAATCCCTGTATAAAGGTGCTTAGCATATTGCCTTATTGCTTAGCACATAGTAAAAACATATAATAAATGAAGATATTATTATTAATTGTATTATATTAAATGTAACCATTAATAAGGGATATAAAATATCTTGACCCGGGCCGGGCGCGGTGGCTCAAGCCTGTAATCCTAGCACTTTGGGAGGCCGAGGCAGGTGGATCACGAGATCAACAGATCGAGACCATCCTGGTCAACATGGTGAAACCCCGTCTCTACTAAAAATACAAAAAATTAGCTGGTCATGGTGGCGCATGCCTGTAATCCCAGCTACTCGGGAGGCTGAGGCAGGAGAATTGCCTGAACCCAGGAGGCGGAGGTTGCCGTGAGCTGAGATCGCGCCATTGCACTCCAGCCTGGGTAACAAGAGCGAAACTCTGTCTCAAAAAAAAAAAAAAAAAAAAAAAAATCTTGACCTCTTTGATAAACAAAACTCCATCTCTAAATTGAGACTAACTGTACCCTGGGGTCATCGTTGTCTTTGGATTCAGGCTCAGGAGCTCATTGGTGCCAGGCTGTGTTCACTGTTGTTCTTCTGGTAGCTAACATCCCTTGGCCGGGGCACGAAGCACAAGAGTTAGCTGCCTTTTATATGACAAGTCTAGGCCATCTTTTTTGGTATTTATATACGAATGTTCTTAGGTTAGTTTTAAAATCTTTTATTTTGTGACAATCTATGACTTCACTTTTATTAAGTGACTTTCTCTACTATTTTAGAGCAGATTGGAACAATTTGATGATAATAAAATCTTCAGTGCTAAATAGTCTATCTTTTTATGCACAATATAGTCACCCTTAGAGAGCTGAGCTGACCTCAAATTTTGGGCTTACATTTGCTTTTCCCACACTGCGTCAACTAAATCATTAAAACAAACAAAAACACAGCAGAAACTAAGCCTTCCCTTATCTCAGGGAAGTGGCAGATGCTAATTGTAAAGGTTTATCTTCTTTTAACCATGGTCTAGGAGAGCAGTGTTGCTACTTTATCCCAGCTCTAATATCACAAGAAACGGAAATTTCATGCAAGCAAATATTATTTATGAATATGGGCGACTCTAGATGCATTTTTTATGAACATGGAACATTTGGCTTTGCATCTGGCAGTGCGGAGAATAACAAATCCGGCTCTGCACCCTAGGAGACATCCAGATTACTTTATTATTACAATGGTTTTGTAACTCCAGGCAATTTTCAGACACCTGGATATTTATGAATGGTTCAAACCTCCCTGATAGCGTTTTATTCCTACGACTTTGAAGTTAGAGATCATTGGAGTTAGCTGGGTTTGTAAAAGCATGTGGGAAATAAATGCAAATCTTAGCTCCTCAATTTATTAGTGCTTTATTTCATCATTGCCAGTCCTTTCAAAGGTTGACGAAATCTTGGGAGCTCGTGATTGTTACCATGAAGTTCAAGGCTTCCCTCTGGAACACATCGCTGGCGTACTTTGTTAGTCTTAAGTCGTCTTCTTGATTTCTGGTGGGATAAATGTAATTCCTCTGTAGAATTTAATGTAGAAATTGATTAATCTAAATTAGTCTTTTACATCTTTATAAGTAACTCATCCTTATGCTAGCTAACGTTTTTTTAAGTATCTCCTAGAAATCTCTGTTTTTCATCTTACCCAAGCACTCTATTGTTTGAAAGGAATTGGATAGAAAACGATGACTTGGCTTTTAGTACAAAAACCACTATAGAGCCCTTGGAAAGTTTATTTGTGCACTTGTGTATTTTGACACTCACTCAGTAGGTGAACTTACACAGAAGAGAGCCGTGTCTAATAGAACTGTCGGCTTCCATTTATTTTTTGTTATCATCTTGCAGTGCTGTTTTTGGCACACAGTTATGTAAGTCACCAGTCTCCAAAAAAAAAAAAAAAAAAAAAAAAAAAAGGCAGGAGTAATCCTGTGCTGATCGCTTCATGTTTGCCTTAAATAGCACAACACTGACATTTTCCATGCACTAATTCAGGTTTTTACTTGAGAACAAACAGGAATGGCATTAAGGAGATGCCTCTTTTCTCATCTACAGGTTTTATTCCTAAATGTTAATTTAAACATCTTTAGATTCTATTCTGTTTTATTACTCTTTATTTCAACTTTTTCTCTTCCTCCAAAAATGAGTTTTGCACATTTTATTTTATTTTATTTTTTGTAACAGAGTCTTGCTCTGTCACCTAGGCTGGTGTGATCTCGGCTCACTGCAACCTCTGTCAAAGTTATTCTCCTGCCTCAGACTCCAGAGTAGCTGGGACTACAGGTGCCTGCCTCCATGCCTGGCTAATTTTTGTATTTTAAGTAGATATGGGAATCACCATGTTGGCCAGGCTGGTCTCGAGCTCCTGACCTCAGATGATCCTCCCACCTTGGCCTCTCAAAGTGTTGGAATTATAGGTGTGAGCCACCGTGCCCAGCTCTAGTTTTGCATGTTTCAATTTTAGGTTTTAATGTTTAGGTTTTAGGTGTTTTTTGTACAAGTCAAATGTTAACAACTGTATATACGTTTTTGGCTGAGAACTAGGAAACAGACACAGTCTGAGGATTCTAGATTCTAACTTTTAGAATCCGGAAGCACTCCTCTTCTAACAGTTGTCTGGGAGCCCTTCAATCTGCTACCTTTATTTATAAAATATTTATGCCCCACCCCAGTACATGTTCAAGACTTACTATCTCAGAGGTCTACACTGAAATGGACTTCCTAGGGCCCCATGGCTGAACTTGCTCTGAGCCCTGCTCCTGCTCTGAGCTCCTTGCTGAGTGAACAAGTTCATACATCTGCCACTACAGTAGCAGAGAGTTTGTACTGTATATCACCAGCAAACACTAGAAAGATCAAGTAGCCACAATGAAATATCACCTCATACCCATTAGGATGGCTACTATTTTTTAAAAAATCAGAAAATAACAAATGTTGGTGAGCCATGGAGAAATTGGAACCCTTGTTCACTGTTGGCGGGAATGTGAGGTGGTGCAGCTGCTATGGGAAACAGTATGGAAGTTCGTCAAAGAATTAAAAATAGAATTACCATATTATCTAGCAATTCCATTTCTGGGTAGATCTCCAAAAGGATTGAAGAAAGGGTCCTGAGAAAGTATTTGTATATTCATGTCCATAGCAGCATTATTCACAATGGACAAAAGGTGAAAATAACCCAAGTGCCCATCAACAGATGAATGGCACTATGGTTTGAATGTATATGTCCCTCCATAATTCATAAATTGGAATTTATCACCCAAAGCGATGGTACTAAGAGATGGGGCCCTCAGGAGGTGATTAAGACATGGGATTAGTGCCCTTATGGAAGGGCTTGAGGAGTGAGTCTGCCACTTCCGTCCATGTCTTCTGCCTTATGAGGACACAGCATGTGTCCTTTTCTCCCCGCTTCCCTCTGTCTCTCCTGCCACGTGAGGACAGAGTGTTAATATCCTCCAGGGGACACTGCAACAAGGCACCATCTTGGAAACAGAGACTTGCAGATGATTTGATCTTGGATTTCCAGCCTCCAGAACTGTGAGAAATAATTTTCTGTTCTTTATGTATTACACAGTCTCAGGTATTTTGTTATAGCAACATAGACAAAGACAAAAGGATAAAGAAAATGTGGTATATACTTAGAGTGAAATATTACTATTCAGCCTTAAAAGGGAAGAAAGTTCAGAATATGCTACAACATGGATGAGCCTTGAGGAGCTGAGGCTAATTGAAATAAGCCAGACACGAAAAGATGCATACTCTATGATTCCATTTATTTGAGGTGTTTGAGGTACCTCAGTCAAATTCAGGGAGACAGAAAGTAGAATGGTGGTTGCCAAAGGATGGAGGATGAGAGAAATGGGGATTGTTGTTTACTGGGTGCAGAGTTTTAAAAAATGAAAAGGATTGTGGTGGTGGTCGTACAACAAATGTGAATGTGGTTAACGCTACTGAATTGTATGGTTAAAAGTGGTTCAGATGGGCCGGGCGCGGTCGCTCACACCTGTAATCCCAGCACTTTCGGAGGCCAAGGTGGGCAGATAATTTGAGGTCAGGTGACCAAGACTGACCCGGCCAACATGGTGAAACCCCATCGCTACTAAAAATACAAACATTTAGCCGGGTGTGATGGTGGGCGCCTGTAATCCCAGCTACTTGGGAGGCTGAGACAGGAGAATTGCTTGAACCTGGGAGGTGGAGGTTACAGTGAGCTGAGATGGAGACACTGCACTGCAGCCTGGGCGACAAAGTGAAACTCTGTCTCAAAAAAAAAAAAAAGTGGTTGAGATGAAAAACTTATGTCATATGTATTTCACCACAATTTAAAATAAAATATGTAAAAGATAAATGCACATCCTTAATATTTTTACTGCCTCTAGTGGGTTATTTTTAATTATCTCACTCTGTAGCCCACCACTTTTAAGGCATGCTAACAAGCCAAAGGTGCTAGACACAGAGATGCACCTTCCACCTCCTTCTCCAAGGAGGGATGCACTGCCTACCCAAGGGAGTGTGCCCAGCAGATGGTCGAGCGGTCAGACACTCTAGGACCCACCTCACCTACAGATAGCTCCCTTGCTGAAGTGATGTCCTTACAGGGCAGCCTGCGTTAGTCATGGAGAGTAGCAGGACCTTAAAAGCCCAGCCCTTTCAGCCTGAGGTGGGACACTCTGATGGTTAGCTCTCATTCTAGACTCTCCCAAGGAGGCCTGCATTGCCGTTATATTTCATCTGCCCAAAGTTACTTCCACCTCTTTCCTTTTCCCAGGTGTGAATTCCTAATCAAAATTTTGCATACAAATTCCATCTCAGTATTTTGGATTTTGAAAAACCCAGCTTGAAACAGAGATCAAGTTGCTATCAAGATGAATGGAAACGGATTCTCTAATTTCTAAACAAGAGTGAACCCGTGTTTAAGTTGCTTAGTGAAATGATGAAGGCCATTACATTTGAAGAATAAAATAAATTAGAGCTCTGAATAGGCAAATGAAGTCCTTTTCTGATGAGGAAACATGCATGCACATCCATGCACACAAGAACCAAGCTAACGTAGAAAAATTATACTACAAAATGAATAGAAACTTCTGCTCTGTAAAAGTTGCTGTGTTTGTAATTCAGGTAAACCTATTTTCTATAAAACAGGTGTGATCAGACATTAATATTTGTTTGCCTCCTCTAAGGAGAATCCTCCCACATTGTAATTGTAGATAGCGATCAACGGGCCTGAACAAACAAGTGGATAAATAGGTCAATCCATCATCAAAACAGCTCAGTGGGAGGGAGAGGAATATAAAACAGCCCTGAATGGCAAAGTGGGAGCTACCAGGTAAGTGAGTAGTCACCATTTAAATACAGTTACAGTGTACCCTTTTGAGTATTTACCCTCTGCTTTTTCTGTGTGCCTCTGTGAACAGCCCTGGAATCTTAGAATTTCGATGACAAATTCCAGACATCTGAAGAATCTTTCCAAACATGATAGTTTCTGCTAATATGAAGAAAAAATTAGCCCATGTATTTTGAGATCACATTTGCACACAAAAAAGAATTAAAGAAATTATAATACAATTTAATTCCTACCTCATTTTGAGTTTAATTATTTGGATATTATAGGAACTTCTTAAATATAAATATATTTTAAACCTTCAAGGCATAATGAGAAATCACTTGTTTGTGACCATGGAAGAAAGAGAGATGTAGAAATGTGAAATAATTTATAAATCCAAGTTAATTATATTTCCATTTGGCTTTTGAATAAGATAAGAAATGACGGACAGGTGTTTGTATACTACGATATGACAGCTAGAAGGTATTGAACACACACAGTGGACTATGTGCACTTTACCTGGGCTCTTTCAGTTTTTTTCTCAAAACAATCTGCAAATAGGGAATTATTATTATATTATTGTAATACTGACTTACAATAAGGAAAGACACAGCTTAGAGGAACTGAACAACTTGGCTAAAGTTGCATGGGGAGGAAGTAAGAGAAACAGGAGGAAGCAGGAGGCTGGCTACAGCGTTGGAGCTCCTAAGACCTACCTGCTGCACATGAATGAACTCAGCCAGTTCATTGAATAACTTGCTAAGTTTTGTTCATGTTGTATGAATTGATGGTTTAATTAAATGTTTGAATCTTGTAATTATATTATTTTGAACTGATAGATTTTCATTAAAAGATGATAAGACACTTAAATCAACTTTTAAGATTTCTTTCCATTAGAAATATAATTTTCAGTCTTATTTGAGGAATGAAACACCAGTCAGTGAGAGTCAATGAATAGTGTTTTTGGATGACTGAACTAAAGGGGAGAATGGTGGAATGATCTGTTTGGTGATCTAATCTCAACTGCTAGGGACATGATGGTTTTAACTTCCTGAGTTTTGAAATTCACCCAACTCAAAGTTTCATTGCCAGGCATGTCATTATCAGTCATTGTCATGGCAGGGCACAAAAATGCCAAATGCATCCATCTGTCTTCTCTGTCTTCCTCCCTATGCCTGTGAGAGGCACTCCTGGTAGATCGTAGCACCTGCCGAGCCCTGATGTAGTCAGGATCCATTCTGCCATATCCCAGGGAACAGCCATCACAAAAACTCTCTGTGATCGCAAAACTTTTCTGTAGTTCTCTAGCACTTGGGGGATGAAAGAGGGGAGGTCAAGGTGCAGCTCTATGTTTGTAGAACATTTATAATGGGTGTTTTTTTTCAATACCCCTGAACAGTCCTAGTTTCCTTTTAAATTTTCAAATCAGGGTTCTGGCATTAAGAAAAAGAGGTTTTAGGAAAAGGGCTATTCTTTCTCCTTTTCTTGGATCCTTCTTAAGTAATTGGATCGTTAAAATGAAAATACAAGCTCATTTAAATTGATAAGAGCTCACTTAACATGTTGGTCTTCTTACTAATAATTTTGTAATATTAAAATATCTTTCTTCCCCCATTTAGATTTTATAAACCTTTATGTGATGGACATGTGTAAGGTGAGTTTAGAATCATTGTCTCTTGGGACACACTAATTGCAATGCTGGATACTTCAGAGACCTCCACAGGCTAAGGAGAGCAGTTATTTTGGGACAAACCTTCAGGTAAACCTCGTATAACAGCTCATCCAAGCTCCCTTTACTTATGAGTAGAAATGAACCTGTGGCTTACAACTAAATAGAAATAAATGTTCTCAGCAGGGAAGAGTCATTACCAATTTAATGAACCAGAGTTCTGTTTATAGCTCTGTGAAGGATCATAATGTGTAAATTTAAATAAAACACCGTGACTTTCCTTTTAAGTGTTAATATGTGAAATATTGACTTAGTCAAGATTCCTAACTTAAAAAGTAAGTGTAAAATTCGAATGTGTCTATCAAGTTCACTGACAGGCAATGCAATTAGAGACTCCAGTATAAATGCAAACAGGCCTCTAAACAATAGCATTACAGGATCTGGGGTTCACATTATTGGTCCGTTGCGCTCAGTCCGTTATAGGGCTGATGACTTTAATTAGCTATGTGCATTTAAACATATGTTTATATGAACACTTGAATATGACAAGCTTCTTTTTTCAGAAAAGAGCTTTGATTTTAGGTTCTAGGGTACATGTGAAGGTTTGTTACATAGGTAAACTCGTGTCATGAGGGTTTGCTGTACAGATTATTTCATTGCTCAGGTATTAAGCTCAGTACCCAATAGTTATCTTTTCTGCTCCTCTCCTTCCTCCTACCATCCATCCTCAAGCAGACTCCAGTGTCTGTTGTTTTTTTTCTTTGTATTAAAGTGTTCGCATCATTTAGCTCCCACTTATAAGTGAGTATACTTGATATTTGATTTATTGTTCCTGCGTTAGTTTAAGGATAATAGCCTCCAGTTACATTCATGTTCCTGCAAAAGACATAATTTTTTTCTTTTTTTACGACTGCATAGTATTCCATAATGAATATATACCACATTTTCTTTATCCACTCTGTTATTGATGAGCATTTAAATTGATTCCATATCTTTGTTATTGTGAACAGTGCTGCAATGAACATTTACATGCATATTTCTTTGTGGTAGAATGATTTATATTTCTCTGGGTATATACTCATTAATGGGATTACTGGATTGAATGGTGGTTCTGCTTTTAGCTCTTTGAGAAATACTGCCTTCCACAATTGTTGAACTAATGATTTACACTCCCACCAGCACTATGTAAGTGTTCCCTTCTCTTTGCAATCCTACTAGGATCTGTTTTTAGTAACAGCCATTCTGACTGGTGTGAGATGGTATCTTCTCTAATGATCAATGATATTGAACTTTTTTCATATGTTTGTTGGCCACATGTGTGTATTCTTTTGAAGAGTATCTGCTTGTGTCCTTTGTCACTTTTTAATGGGGTTGTTTTTCTCTTGTAAATTTGTTTAGGTTCCTTACAGATGCTGGATGTTAGACCTTTGTCAGACACATAGTTTGCAAGTATTTTCTCCCATTCTGTAGGTTGTCTATTTACTCTGTTGATAGTTTCGTTTGCTGTGCAAAAGCTCTTAAGTTTAATTAGATTCCATTTGTCAATTTTTGCTTTTGTTGGATTGTTTTGGTGACTGTCATGAAATCTTTGCCTGTTCTTACGTGCAGGATGGTATTACCTATGTTTTCTTCTAGACTTTTTATAGTTTTGGGCTTTACATTTAAGTCTTTAATCCATCTTGAGTTCGTTTTTGTATATGGTGCAAGAAAAGGGTCTAGCTATACTCTTCCGTATATGACTAGCCAGTTGTCCCATCACATTTGCTGAATAGGACGTCTTTTCTCCATTGCTTGTTCTGGAGATCAGATGATTGCATGTGTGCAGCCTTGTTTCTGGGCTCTCTCTTCTGTTCCATTGGTCAATGTGCCTGTTTTTGTACCGGTGTCATGATGTTTTGGTTACTGTTTCCCTGTAGTATAGTTAGAAGTTGGGGACGAGTTCCTTTAACTGTAAAACAAAAGCACTGAAACACATGCCTTGAGATTGATCACAAAGTCTCTTTCCATGGTTCCTTTTGTGGATCTCTTTGGCTCCGTCAATCCTCTTTACTTACATCATTGCCGTTTTCCATTCACTGTAAATTCCCAACTTATGAACACGGGGATACATCTGCCTTATTCCCTGCTGTCTTCTCACGGTCTAGAATCATGCTTGCTCCATATTTGGAGCTCAAGAAATATTTGTTGAGTAAGTGGATGAGTGAATTTTTGGAAACGATTACACTTGAACAAAAGCTCTTGTGTTAGTACTCCTTTACCATATTTAACTAAAGTTCCTGAATAACCAGTTGGTTTAATTTTTTTAAATTAGTAAATGCAATTGTCTAATCTTGGTAGGAGCTCCACTTCAGGTAATATAAGCCAGTGCTCTCTTCAAACTGGGGTATAAGTATTTCTGGGGATAGACAAACATTTTTCAGGCGGTTCACAGACAAAAACACTTAAAAGAAATAAACATTCAGATCTTCAATTTCCACATATACTCTTTTTTAAAGTTTATTTGAGAATACACAGGCAAACCACCTCCACTGTCATTATTTACAAAAGAAAGGCGTATCTCTCACCCAGCCCTGTGCTCGTTATGGGGAATTGCCTGGAGTGGAGAAACTCAGGTGACCGTAAAAGCTACAATCAAATAAGGGCATTTTTGAGAGTGAAAGTAAAGTAGGCTCTATGAGTCATTAACCTTGGGCCAGGCACAGTGGCTCACACCTCTAAACCCAACACTTTGGGAGGCCAATATAGAAGGATCACTTGAGCCCAGGTGTTCGAGACCAGCCTGGGCAATATAGGGAGACCCTATGTTTACAAATAGTAAAAAGAAATTGGCCAAGTGTGGTGGCACATTCCTGCAGTCCCAGCTACTCGAGAGGTTGAGGCAGGAGAATCACCTGAGGTTGTAGTGAGCCATGATTACACTACCACATTCCAGCCTGAATGACAGAATGAGATTCTGTCTCAATAAGCAAATAAACAAAATAGTTAACTTGCAACAATATAATCTTAACAAAGGTGCATTCAGATAACATTACTACCATTCCCCTTTCTTCTTCTGAGCATACTGGGTTTAAAATGATGGCTCTAGGTGCAAGAGAAGCAGGTAAATTAGTAATCACTTGCTAAAGTGGTAAAATTTAAAAAGTATTTTTCCCAGAAACTGATTTAAGTACACAAATCTAATGACTCAGTGATTTCTAAAACTTCGTTTTAAAAGATCTTATTGACTTGTCAGCTGATGGATCAAAAGACACAAACAATGTTTATAGCAGCAATATTCCTGATAGCCCAAGAGATATTACCCAAAATCTCCATCAAGAGTGTGATATATCCATACAACGGAATCTCACACAGCAGTGAGAAAGAACAACTGTTGCTGCGTATGATAACAGGGCTGACTTTCAAAGTTGTAATGTTAGCAAGACCATACTTTCTGATTTCATTTTTATGAAGTTCGTCCACAGACAAAACTGATTCACGGTGTTTGACATTAAGACAATGGTATCATGGTTATTTTTGGGTGGATTATAGACTGGGAGGGGGCACAAAGGAGACATCAGGAGAGATGGAAATGTGCTCTAGATCTTGATCTGGGCAGTGGTTACATGGATGAATCTATATTTAAATCTTCATCCAGCTTAACGTTTGTCAACTTTATGTAAGCTATGCACTAATAAGACAGAAAAACAAACTGATTTATTGAATCGATAAAGGTCCACTAATGCACAATGCTGGGGGTTGGTGAAGAAATCATGAACAAGATCTCAAGAAGCTTACAGATAGGAAAACTGTCTCTCTAAACCGTATCTATCTGTTTTGACATAATCATTAACACCCACTTACATCCTCCTAGCTGGGTTTTGTGGTAAATGACATGATTGCTCCATGTTCCAGTTATCTATTGTTTTGTAACAAATCATTGTCAGTGCTTAATGGCTTAAAATAAAAATTTTAACATAGCTCACAATATTATGGGTCAGGAATTCATGCAGAGCTCAACTGGGCAATTCTTTTAGTTCTACTGGCCCTTGAATGCAGTCTTTTGGAGGCCCTCGACTGGCAGATAGCCTGGTCTGGAGGGTTCAAAATGGTTCACTTATGAGCTCTGGAACTTTGCTGGGGATAGCTTGGAGTTAGGGTTCAGCTGGGACAGTTGACTGGAGTGCCTACCTGTGGCCTTTCCACAGTGGAGGTCTCAGGGTAATTAGGTGACCTCTAATGAGGTGGCTGGCCTGGCTGCCTAACTTTTTTTTTTTTTTGAGACGGAGTTTCGCTCTTGTTACCCAGGCTGGAGTGCAATGGCGCGATCTCGGCTCACCGCAACCTCTGCCTCCTGGGTTCAGGCAATTCTCCTGCCTCAGCCTCCTGAGTAGCTGGGATTACAGGCACGCACCACCATGCCCAGCTAATTTTTTGTATTTTGAGTAGAGACGGGGTTTCACCAAATTGACCAGGATGGTCTCGATCTCTTGACCTCGTGATCCACCCACCTCGGCCTCCCAAGTGCTGGGATTACAGGCTTGAGCCACCGCGCCTGGCCCTCAGTTTTCTTTTCTGTGAAGTGGGCTTATAACAGTACCTATCACAGAGTTGCCTTGAAGTTTAAACGCTTCATTAAATACAAAACACTTAAAATAGAGTTTTCGGTAAACAGTAAGCACTATAAATAAGCTTTAGTAATTATTATTATTGTTATTACTATCACTGTCATTTTGAGTTGTATATCCCCCCCCCATTAGATTTATACGCTTGCTCTTTTGAGGCTGGGTAAGGTAGCTTACAGTTTTGGGGTGAGTGTGAACTTTTAAGTCAGATAGAGCTGTTTAAGTCCAGCTCAGAAACTCAACTGTAGGACCTTGGCCAAGTTACCTTTATGCACCTTATTTTTTATATATTTAAATTTTGCATAACAATATCTAACAGAGTTGGCACAGGAATTTAATGAGGTCATCTTTGTACATGGCCTAGTTCAGTGTCTGATACGTAGTATGTTCCCCCCAAATGGTGACGAAGGTGATAATGGTGATGATGATGAGCATAGACAATGATAAAATGATCATTCTGACATTTTCTAGAATTCCCTCTACTTATTATGGTACATCATTTAGTGAATGTCCGTTTGGATATTCTAATGCTACTATAAAAACAGTGTTCTCTCATTAGGATTATACCACGTTTAATGAATCTCCTTTTACCACTTTCTGTAAATAGTAGATGTCTTCAAATTTCAACCCATAGAGATGTGCCTCATCTTTTAAATGATTACATGGTGCTTCTTTCTATATGTGTATCATAATTTATTTAACCAGTCTCTTACAAATGTATAGTCAAGTGTTTCCAAGTTTTTCTATTATATATCATGCTATAATTAAATCAATTACATGTAGATACATGTTTTCATGCCTAGCTTATGATTTATTTAAGAAGCAGTTAGAAGTAAAATTGCTTGACAAGGGAAATGTACATCAAAATTTTCATGTGTCCTGATAAATTGCTTTTCTGGCCGATTGTAACAATTACTACGCTCACTGCTGTGGTCTGAATGTTCATGTCCCCCTAAAATTCATATGTCGAAACCTAACTTTCTTTTTTTTTTTTTTTGAGACAGTCTTGCTCCCTTGCCAGGCACCAGGCTGGAGTGCAGTGGCGTGGTCTCGGCTTACTGCAACCTCTGCCTACCTGGTTCAAGCAATTCTCCTGCTCAGCCTCCCGAGTAGCTGGGACTACAGGCGCGTGCCACCATGCCCAGCTAATTTTTGTATTTTTTTATTAGAGATGGGGTTTTACCATGTTGGCCAGGATGGCCTTGATCTCTTGACCTCATGATCCACCTGCCTTGGTCTCCCAAAGTGCTGGGATTACAGGCGTGAGCCACTGAGCCTGGCGAAAACTAACTTTCAACCAGTGTAATGGTATTAGGAGGTAGGGCTTTTGGGGTATGATTAAGTCACCAGGACTATGCCCTCATGAATGGGATTTTTACCCTTATAAAATAGTTCCAAGGGAGCCTATTTGCCTCTTTCACCATGTGAGGACACAGTGAGAAGACGCCATCTGTGAGTCTGGAGACAGACCCTCACCAGACACCTAATTGGCTGGTAATTTGGACCTTGGAATTTCCAGGTCCAGAACTGTAAGGAATAAATTTGTGTTGTTTGTAAACCACTCAGTTTATGGCATTTTGTTATAGCAGCCTCAATGGACCAAGACATCACCAGTGGGGACCATCCACGTATTTAGATACGATTACTAAATACACACTAGACTTTGGTCAATTTCCACACACCTTTGTCAATAATTATTTCCTTCATCTCTCTTCTTTAAACCTATCAATTTATTCCTAGTAACACAGGCTCTTTTATATATGTCTTTTTATTTCCTCTAGACTACAGGCTTCATTCATTTTGGTAGTTTCCACTAATCAGTGATACATTTCCCTGGAATCTGGAGCAAACACATTTCTTTCCTCAGCAATTATGTGCAACATTAAAGTAGATCAAGGCCTTAAGCAAAGCTACCTATTTGTTCGTTAAAGGGTTGAGGCGGGAGATGGTTTCAAGTGATTGGAAATTAAAATTTACTTTTAGAATTTTCTTTTATTTCAAATGTAACTTCTTTTTCTCCTTCTTGGTATTCCCCTGTTGGCATAATAGATTTGGAGTACCCAAGCACTGCACTGTGGGTAAAGAGAGGAAGGCTAGAAAGAGGATAAGGGGAGGATCTGAGAGGCTGCCAGGCAGGCTCGGGGGGCTCCCATTTGGTCCCACTGTCCTTCACCAGACAAACGTGAAACTGGCCTGTTTGTTAGAAAAGACTCTGGCAAGGGTGGCTGTTCCAATAAGAAAATCATCTGGGGCAAAAATGAAAGAAAGTGACTAGCGGTTACTATTGAAAAGTTTGGAGGAAAATGAGGTGCAGATAAAATACTTTCTTACAGGCTGCTTTTTAAAATTGCATTATAGGTTTTGGGGTACATGTGCAGAACGTGCAAGATAGTTGCATAGGAACACACATGGCAGTGTGTTTTGCTGCCTTCCTCCCCTTCACCCACATTACAGGCCGCTTATAAATGAGAGTCAAGAAAACAGTGTATAAAATAATAAAGGAGCTAGAGAGGTTTCCATATAAGAAGAATGAAAAGTTAAAAAAAAACCCACCACATTCTAAAGCAATTATACACCACTTTAAATGAGTTCAGATCTCAATACCCCCAAGAATTCCATCCTAGGTAATAATACGGTACTTAACATTTATACAGTGCAGAGTTGCAAACGGGAGGCCTCTGGGCTGCATTCAGTCTCCAAATATGTTTTGTTTGGCCCACACGGCATTGGCCAGATAGTGTTTGTAAAAATTTTTAGTAGTTACCCAGGTTTAAAATTAGAAACAGGCTGGCTATTCACCAGACTGCTTCACTTCATCCCAGGCACACAGCTAGACTGCATTTCCCAGCTTCCACTGCAGCAGTGTACGTCCACGTGAAATGTGAATGAAAGTGATGGGCACTTCCTCCAGCTCTGGCCATACAAACCGACCATGAGCAGCCCTCCCAACTCTTTGCCTTTTGTTTCCCTGAGTGACAGTGTGGAGCAGAGTCTCCTTGCCCACTCTTTCCTCCTCTTTCCCTGCACAAACCCAAAACAAGGTTGGGTGAGCGAGAAGTAATCTTCTGTTATATTTGAGCCACCATGTATGTTGGCATTCATCAGACACAACAGTTAGCAGACGCTACTCAGTATGCTTTGCAGCCAGGTTCATGCAGCCCCTGGTGTGGCAAGATCCATTCCCTGTTATCTCTTACACCCTAAGGTATTACTCATTCATGTTTCCTGCCAGGCTCCCTCAGGTATGATTAGAATTTGAGACTTTTTATATTGTGCTTTAAAGCTTACCAGGCATGCCCACATTCATTATCCCTTGAACCTTTTAACGACTCTGCTTTTCTGGCACTGGATACCCCCATTCATTCCTCAGTAAGTTCAGTTACATTTGAGAAAAAAGTTACGGAGTTCCTACCACAGACCAGGCACTGTACTGGGCCCAAGAGATACAAAAATGAGACTTGGGGAAATGGAAACTTTGAAATGTTTTGACTCCTATCATTACACATTTGCCAAGTTACAGGCTGCTAAGAGAAATGGCAGGGGTGATATCGTGTACCTACCAAGAGCAATCTCTGAGAAGTAGTGGTGGTCTCGAATAATGCCAGAAGATAAGACATGGTCGACAGTTTGGACTTTTCAAGAGGAAAATATTGTGGCTTCTTGAAACTAGAAGCTAGTATATTTAATGTTGATACCATGAAAAAGCCTAGAAATCATCATTTAACAAAGGTTTAGTGACCACCTAGAAAAGAAGGAATCATTCCTGGAAGTCAGGATTGATTCATTAAGAGAACATTTTTCTAAACTTAATTTATCCCTTTTTTGGGTGGCGTTATTATTCTGCAACTATGGGAAATGTTACAAAGATGGTTGTGTTAGTTTGCTTGGGTGGTGTATTAGGCGGTTCTTGCATTGCTATAAAGAAATACCTGAAGCTTAGTAATTTATAAAATAAAAGAGGTTTATTTGGCTCATGGTTCCACAGGCTGTACGAGCATGGCACCAACAGCTGCTCAGCTTCTGGAGAGGTATCAGGAAGCTTTTATCCATGGCAGAAGGCAAAACAAGAGAATGCCCATCGCTCACATGAAGAGAGCAGAAACAACAGAAAGACAGAGTGGTGTGGGCAGAGGCACCACATATTTAAACAACCAGATCTAGTGAGAGCTTGCTTACTATCGCAAGGAC
Source organism: Callithrix jacchus (assembly GCF_049354715.1). Taxonomy (NCBI): domain Eukaryota; kingdom Metazoa; phylum Chordata; class Mammalia; order Primates; family Cebidae; genus Callithrix; species Callithrix jacchus. The sequence goes on from NC_133517.1 coordinate 15,019,233, forward strand.
AGCACCAAGACATGAGGGACCAACCCCCACAAACCAAACCCTTTCCACCAAGCCCCACCTCCAACATTGGGAATTACAACTCAGTGAGATTTGGTGGGGTTTATTCAACTCTATTGGGCTGCCACAACAAAATACTATAGACTGGCGAGATTCAGCAATTTATTTTTCACAGTTCTGGAGGCTGTAAGTCTAACAGCAAGGTGCCAGCATGCTAATTTTTGGATGAGGTCTCTCTTCCTGGCTTGTAGATGGCTGCGTTCTCACCATGTGCTCAAGTGGCCTTTCCTTGGGGCCTGAGGGTAGAGAGAGGGAGTAGGGAGAAGAGACAGAGAGAGAGAGAGAGAGAGAGAGAGAGAGAGAGAGAGAGAGAGAGAGAGAGTTCTCTTTTCCTGTGTTTATAAAGTCACCAATCCTGTTGAATTAGGATCCCACCTTAATTACTTCCTGAAGGCCTCATCTCCAATAGAGTCACACTGGGGGTTAGTGCTTCTGCATATGAACTTGAGGTGGGGCAGGGGGCACAATTCAGTCCATAGAAATGATGGATGTTGCCTTTAACATAGCATCTGACAACAATATTTTTATATCACTATAGACCAATTGAATACATATCATAGAAAATGGTAAATTTAGTTGGGTGCAGATGAATGGGTCATTGTTGAATACGTTTGGTAGCAAGTCCTAGGTAACATTGTTCCAAACACAGAAAATATGCTTATGGAGGGTGCAGCTCATATAGTGGATGATAAAATCTAGATCCAAAATGAAGCCTAGAGGTTAGACTTATGGACTCAGTTAATGAAATGTCATTCAACCAGATAAATGTACAATACTTTACTGAAGATGAAGACATTATATAAGACAATGAGGGTTGAGAACAAATCTTGGGAGAAATGAGTCACAGCAACCCAGGCTGTGTACTTAAAAGTCTAAGTCTAGGTTGAGGTGAGAGTCCCACATTGTATCTGGTTCTGGGAGACATTCGTAAAAAGGAGGCCACCGATAAAGTGGAAAGCGTCCAGGAAGATGACCAAGATGGCCCAGTACCTGGTTCAACTCAGTTGCTGTTCTGTGTGGTGCTGGCTCAGGGATCTGGGGAGAGTCAACTTAGAGATATGAAGCCTTGTGGGGAATAGGAAACTGTCTTCAAATACAAGGAAAGTTGTCATCAACTGCTTTTGATTCTATCTAGGTTGTGGGATTATAAAATAATTTTGTCTCAATTAAAACAATCTACCCTATTTAGACTGCATACACTACCACTAAGTACTGTGTTAAGCACCTCACAAATGTTGCCTCTCGTATTTCTTAGAACAGTCTGGTGAGAATACTATGTCTCCATATTATGGACAGGAAAACTGAAGGTCGGGGAGGGTACTTGTCTTTTCCAAGGTCACACAGCTAGTAGGTGAAGGAAATAGGGTTTGAATCCAGCTCTGTGGGGCTGTAGCGCCCATGCTCTTGAGAGTATGCTTATTAGGCCCCTGTTCTTTCCCTCTGATCTGTAATAAACAAAAACATTACATGTGCATCCAGGGAAAAAATTTTAAAATGAAAACAAACAGAAGGACAAAGAGGCTGAGGAAGGACCATTGATGGAGGTTAATGCAGTTAGATTTAGGTCTGTATCTGGAAGAACTGTCTAACGGTGACACAGTTCCATGAATGGAAAGGGTGGCCCTGACAGCTCTGGGTGACAGTCCAGAAAGGAGTTAAGGAAGTTATTTATTTCAATGATTACTTTTAATGGTGTTCCAAGCAATAGAATCAATTATTTAATAGATTCTTAGTTTTTATATATCCATTATGTGTGTGTGTTTGTTTATATATTTATTGATTCTATACCAAGGTAATCAATGAAAAAAAGTGTCAGACACCAGGCAAAACACTGAGACTAAGGATAATTTTACAGAAAACAAAGACAAATTGTTTCTTAGAACAGAACAGAGAAACAAAATGCATGTTTTAGACAGATTCACCAAGGAAACAGTATGAAAAAGAGAAGCAGCTTTAGTATACCAGCATATCTAAAAAATGAATTTAGATATAAAATCAAATTTGCCACCTTATCCCACTGCAGTCATCTGGTCACTCCAGAGAGATCTTAGAAACCCTCTGGATATTCATTTGCAAAGGTTGCAATGTAATTGGCTGTGTATATAAACCAGGTAAGGAACTAATGTTCCTGAAAATATATTGGTTCTACACATCCTCTCCTTTGGTTTCAGGGGTCCTGGGCTTGTGCCTTTAGGGATGTGTTAGACAGGGTTCTTCGGAGCAACAGAGCCAATAGAATGTGTGTGTAAAAAAGGCTAGAATATCTAAGAATACAGTCAACCAGGGAGGTAGAAGATCTCTGCAATGAATGACAAAACACTGCTCAAAGAAATCAGAGAAGACACAAATAAATGAAGAGAAGATACAAATAAATTTTAAAAAATCCATATTCATGGATAGGAAAAAAATTAATATCATTAAAATGCTATACTGCCCAAAGCAATTTACAGATCGAATGCTTTTCCTTCTAAACTACCAGTGACATTCTTCACAGAACTATAACAAACTATTTTAAAATTCACAGGGACCCCCCCAAAAAAAACCCCAAATAGCCAAGGCAATCCTAAGCAAAAAGAACAAAGTTGGAAGCATCATGTTACCTGACTTTAAACTATACTATAAAGCTATAGTAACAAATACAGCATGGTACTGGTACAAAAACAGGCACATAGACCAATGGAACAGAATAAAGAGCCCAGAAATAAGGCCAGACACCTACACCTATCTGATCTCCTACAAAGCTGACAACAACAAGCAATGGGGAAAAGACTTCCTAGTTTACAAATTGTGCTGGTATAACTGGCTAACCACATGCAGAAGATTAAAGCTGGACCCTTTTCTTACATCATATATAAATATCAACTCAAGATGGATTAAAGAGTTATTGTAAAACCCTAAACTATAAAAATCCTGGAAGACAATCTAGGCAATACCACCCTGGACATAGGAATGGGAAAACATTTCATAACAAAGACACCAAAAGCAATTGCAACAAAAGAAAAAATTGACAAGTGGGATCTAATTAAACTAAGGAACTTCTCTGAACATCAAAAGAAACTGTCAATAAACAGGTAACCTACAGAATGGGAGAAAATATTTGCAGACTACGCATCTGACAAAGATGTAACATCCAGCATCTATTAGGAACTTAAATTTATAAGAGAAAAACAACCCCATTAAAAAGTGGGCAAAAGACATGACAGACATATCTTTCAAAAGAAAACATACATGTGGCCAACAATCATATGAAAAAAGCTCAATATCACTGATCATTAGATAAATGCAAGTCAAAACCACAATGAGATACCACTCTTACCAGTCAGAATGGCTATTATTAAAAAGTCAAAAAATAACATGTACTGGCAAGGTTGCAGAGAAAAGGGATCACTTACACACCGTGGGCAAATTAGTTTATTGTAAATTAGTTCAACCATTATGGAAAGCGGTATGGTGATTTCTCAAAGAGCTAAAAGGAGAACTATCATCCAACCCAGGAATACCATTACTGAGTATACACTCAGAAGAATATAAATCATTCTGCCATAAAGATACATGCACGTGAATGTTCATTGCAGTACAAATCACAATAATAACAAACACTTGGCATCAACTTACATGCCAATCAATGAGAGATTAAATGAGAAAAATGTGGTACATATATATATCATGGAATAATGGAATACTATGCAACCATAAAAAAGAATAAGATCATGTGTATTGTGGAAACATGAATGGAACTGGAGGCTATTTTTTATTTTATTTTATTTTTTATTTTTTTGGGAGGAAGGGAGGAAGGCAGGAAGGGAGGGAAGGAGGAAGGGAGGAAGGCAGGAAGGGAGGGAAGGAGGAAGGGAGGGAGGAAGGAAGGCATGAAGGAAGGAAGGAAGGAAGGAAGGGAGGGAAGGAGGAAGGGAGGAAGGCAGGAAGGGAGGGAAGGAGGAAGGGAGGGAGGAAGGAAGGCATGAAGGAAGGAAGGAAGGGAGGAAGGGAGGAAGGGGGGAGGGAGGGAGGGAAGGGAAGGAAGGAATCAAGCAATGAGAGAGACATTGCCTACCTGAATCTAGAGGTTTACAAGTTGATTTCTTTTTTTTTTTCTTTTTTTTGAGAGAAGGAAAGAAAAAAAATGAGTAAAGGAGAGGAAGAAAGAGGAAGAGAAAGAGGGAGGGTGAATGGAAATATTGCTTTATTCTGAAAAATAATGGGTATTAATAATGGCCAATCAATGTTTCATTTAAACCTATGAGTAGATGTGATGTGGTATTGACAAATATGTATATTTTGTGTATTTGAAGTGGAGAGCTCTATAAATATTTATTAAGTTTACTTGTTCCAGATCTGAGTTCGAGTCCTTGATATCCTTATTAATTTTCTGTCTCATTGAATCTAAGTCTCTATGTATCTGGGTGTTAGGATCGTTAGCTCTTGTTGTTGCATTGATCTTTTTACCACTATATCTTTGTTGCTTTAAAATCTATTTTATCTGATATGAGAATTGCAACTCCTGCTTTTTATTTATTTATTTATTTATTTATTTTCGCTCTCCATTTGGTTGGTAAATCTTTCTCCATCCCTTTGTTTTGAGTCTTTGTGTATCCTTGCATGTGAAACAGGTCTGGATGTAACATGCCATTGGGCTTTGGCTGTGTCTTTTGATTGGGGGATTTTGTCGATTTAAATTTAGGGTTACTGCCATTTAATGTTAACTGGCTGTTTGATCCATTCGTTGATGTAAATTCTTCTTTATGTTGGTGCTCTTTACTTTTTGGTATATTTTTAGAAAGGTTGTTTCTTTCTGTGTGTGATGCTTCTTTCAGAAGCTCTTGTAAAGCAGGCCTGGTGGTAATAAAATCTCTGAGTACTTGCTTGTTCATAAAAGATTTTATTTTTCCTTCAGTTGTGAAGCTTAGTTTGGTTGAATATGAAATTCTGGGCTGAAGGTTCTGTTCTTTGAGGATGTTGAATATTGGCCCCCACTCTCTTCTGGCTTGTAGGGTTTCTGCTGAGAGATCTGCTGTAAGTCTGATAGGCTTCCCTTTGTGGGTAACCTGACCTTTCTCTCTGGCTGCCCTTAGTATTTTCTCCTTCGTTTCAACCCTGGTGAATCTAACGATTATGTGCCTTGGGGTTGCTCTTCTTGTGGAATATCTTTGTGGTGTTCTCTGTATTACCTGAGGTTGAATATTGACCTGCTTTGCTAGCTTAGGAAAATTTTCCTGAATAATATCCTGAAGGGTATTTTCCAGCTTGGATTCATTCTCTCCGTCGCATTCAGGTATACGTATCAAACGTAAATTTGGTCTTTTCATGTAGTCCCACATTTATTGGAGACTTTGCTCATTCCTTTTTATCCTTTTTTCTCTAATCTTGTCTTCTTGTTTTCTTTCATTAAGTTGGACTTTGACCTCTGATATCCTTTCTTCTGCTTGAACAATTCGAGTGTTTAAACCTGTGCATACTTCTCGGAGTTCCTGTATTGTATTCTTCAGTTCCATTAATTCACTTATATTCCTCTCTAAGTTGTCTATTCTCAATAGGATTTCATCAAACCTTTTTTCAAAGTTCTTAGTTTCTTTACATTGGGCTACAACATGTTCTTTTAACTCACAGAAGTTTCTTATTATCCATTCCCTGAAGAGTGATTCTACCATTGGGATGCGCTCATTCTCCATCAAGCCTTGTTCCGTTGTTGATGTGGAACTGTGATCATCTTTAGAGGGAGAGTCGTTCTGATTTTGAGTATTCTCAGCCTTTTTATGCTGGTTTCTTCCCACCATTGTAAATTTATCCTTCTGTCGTCTTTGAAATTACCAACTTTCAGGGCCAGAACGGCGGCGTTAAGACTGATGGTGCTTTTCTGCCCAGGATTCTCCTATCTGGCCTCCTTCTTGTGTCTGTAATGGGCGACTCTGCCTTCCCAGGGCTCCAAACCTCAGTCAGAAGGGGAACCAGTCTCGTTTACTCTGTGCCAAGAGCTGCTGCGCCAAGGTGCCATCACAGCCACTGCGCTGGCCTCAGGAGTCGTGCTGAGGACCCGTGTGGGTCCTCCAAACCTCGGTCAGAAGGGGAGCCGGCCCTGTTTTCTCTGCTCCAAGAGCTGCTGTGCCGGTGAAACCGCTGCGCCGGCCACAAGAGTTGCACTGGTGACCCGTGTGACTCCTCCACTGGGGATCTTCTGCTCCATGAGCAACCAGAATTTGTCTGAAAGTGTGGCGTCCTCTAGTTTTCTGCACTTTCACTGAGCTGCAATCCCGAGATGTTAGCAATCAGCCCTCTTGGATCATTCCCCAACTGGAGGCTATTATCCTTAGCAAACTAATGCAGAGCAGAAAACCAAATACTGCACATTCACACTTATAAGTGGGAGCTAAATGGTGAGAACTCATTGACACAAAGAAGAAAACAACAGACACTCAGGTCTACTGGAGCAGGGTGGGTGGGAGGAGGGAGAGGAACAGAAAGATAACGATTGGGTAATGGGCTTAATACCTGAGTGATGAAATAATCTTTACAACAAGCCCCAGTGACACAAATTTACTTATGTAACAAACTTTTAAATGTACCCCAGAACCTAAAATAAAACTTAAAAAAAAATGTGTGTGTGTGTGTGTGTGTATACAGAGGTGAGGTATTTATTTTAAGGAACTGGCTCACACGATTGTGAAGTCTAGCTAATCTGAATACAAATCTGCAGGCAGGACAGTGGACTGGAGACCCAGGGAGGAACTGATGTTGTAGCCCTGAGTTCAAAGGGAGACAGGGGGAAGATTTCTTCCCCCCTCAGGGATTATCAGTCTTTTCTCATAAAGTCTTCAACTGATCAGACAAAACCCATCCACATTATAGAGAGTAGTCTGCTTTATTCAAATCTACTGATTTAAATGTTAATCACATCAGATATCTTCACAGCAGCATCCAGACTGGTATTTGACCAAAAACTGGGTGTCATGGACTAGGCAAGTTAACACATAAGATGAACCATCATTAAGATTATAATTTTCCTTCATGATGGACAGTTATTGAGTGAACAGGGAAAGCACTGGTGTCTTCCGGGTTAGTGTTTGTGGGAAATGCAGAATCTGCCTCTCTGCTCTGCAGGAGAAGGATTGGGCAAGGGGAATGCCCAGGTTGTCCCCATTCTGATCCTGGGCATGGGTTTGGTCTCTCTATCTCTTTGGGAACCAATGGGGAAAGGGAGAATAAAGCTGACAAGGAGCAGCAGGGAGTGGAAGCAAGGTAGAAATTCAGAGGAGGGCAAGGCATGAGGAGGTGCATGTTCCCTTCATTTTTTAACCCACTCAAAAGTAACAGAATGAGATGCCATAAAGTTGGCACAACATTTGGGAAGTCCTTTCCTAATACTTCCTGTGCCTCTGATGTCCTAGGCCAGGATGCTTCTCTTTGGAATGTGGAGCATCTGTACCTACCTCTCTTCAACTCCACGTCCTTTATGCTTCCTGGCCTCTGATAACTATTATTTTATTCTCTACCTCCATGAGGTCAACTATTTTAACTACTGCATATGAGTTAGAACATGTGATATTTGCCTTTCTGTATCTGGCTTATTTCACTTAAAATAATGAGCTCAAGTTTCATCCATGTTGCTGCAAATGACAGGATTGTGCTCTTTTTACGGTCAAATGGTATTCTAATTGTGTGTGTGTGTGTGTGTGTGTGTGTGTGTGTGCGTGTATGACTTGAATGACTTCCTAGCTGTAAATAGAAAATGAGGAATATATATATTCCTCATATATATGTACATTCCTCATTTTCTTTATCTATTCATTCACTGACGGATCCTCAGGTTGATTCCATATATCTGCTATTGGTAGCAGTGCTGCAATAAACATGGGGGTGCAGGTGTGCCTTTGACATAGTGACTTCCTTTCCTCTGGATATACACCCAGCAGTGGGATTGCTAGATTACATGGTAGTTCTATTTTTAGTTTTTTGAGAATCTTCTATACTGTCTTCCATAATGTCTAGGGAATTAGCATTCCCACCAACAGTGTGTGAGTTCCCTAATCTCCTCATCTTTGCTAGCATTTGTTATTTTCTTGTCTTTTTATAATAGCCATTGTAACTGAGGTAAGACGATATCTCATTGTGGTTTTCATTTGTATTTCCACAATCATGTATTTGATGATTAGTGACATGGTGTCTTTTTTTATATACCTGTTGGCCATTTGTATGGGTCTGTTGTTTTTTGTTTTAGAAATGTACTTTTCAGTTGGATTTTTTTGCTGTTGAATTGAGTTATTTGTATATTCTACATATTGCTCCCCTGTCAGATGCATAGTTTGCAAGTATTTTCCCCTATTTAGCAGGTTGTCTCTTCACTCTCTTAATGTTTTTTTTTTCTGTTCTGAAACTTTTTAGTTTAATATGGTACCATTATTTTGGTTGCCTATGCCTTTGAGGTCTTAGCCATAAAATCTTTCCTTAGACCAATGTCCTGAAGTGTTTCCCCCATAATTTCTTCTAGTGGTTTTACAGTTTTGGGTCTTAAGTTTCTAATACATTCTGAGTTAATTTTCATGTGCAATAAGGAATAGGGATCCAGTTTTACTCTTCTGCACATGGATATCCAGCTTTCTCAGCACTATTTGTTGAAGAAGGTATCCTTTTCCCCAATGTATCGTCTTGGTAACTTTATCAAAAGGGGCAAAGTTAAGGACAGTGGACATCCAGGAAGAGAAGATAGGTGATTTTTTTAAAGCAAACATTAAGGAATCTCATTATTGTACTAAATCAACCTTCAGATAGCTATATGGCCATGGCTAGGCACAATTTATGATGAGTCACAAAGAGGATCTTTAATTGTCTGATTTTCTTTAATCTTCCAGGTGTATAGTTAGGGGGAAGCAGTTTGCTTTAAGACACACACACACATGCACACACACACACACACACACACACACTTTGGAATTTTTGTTGAATTATGTTCTTTCCACCAGGGGAAATAAGCAGAATTATGAGATAATCCCCATCCTTTAAGATAATGAAATTTTCCTTCATAAGGCCAATGCCTGAACCCAATGCCAAAGCCAAATAAACTAGCAATAATACGGTTATGAATTGAGAGACAAGTGAACACGATTCTTGCCTTCTCTAATCCCAAGAAGACAAATAGGGAAGTTGATGAAGGATGGACTGTAAACAAACAAACACAATAAGTCGCTGAGGCAGCAAGCCTGTCCTTCTAGGAGAAGGAGAATTTCCTTTTCTGCCTTCCCAAAAGACTGTCTCCAAAGGGCAGCAAGTGTTATCCCCACTGAATTAAGCATTTGCCTCCCATTTGGACTCTGGACTCCACATACCTTATTAGTGAGGAGAGGCCAAGGCAGTGGGATTCACATTTTAGAATGGAATTATCATTCTAAGAGTTGTGCAATCACATTCATTGCCTTAATGACTTCCTAGATATAAATAGAAAATACAAGTAGCCTAACTTTAATTTCTGTTTAGATGCTCCTAGCCCCATATTGATGTTTATGTTCTGATAAAAACAAGATATTATTTGTTTTCATGGTTATTACGGTCTGTAAATCTTTTTAGACTTTTGGCTCCTCATGATCTGGATAAAAGATGGTCTAGAGAGATATAGAGAAATAAGAATAGAGCAATGCTTTGGAAAGCAAATACTTTGAGAATTCTGGAAGGACTAACAGCCAACTGTGCTGAATGCTGTAGAACCACAAAGAAGATGATCAGCATTCACTTACCCGTTGTTTAATGAGAGCACATTATATATGTTGTGTGGTGCTGTATGCCAGGAATACAAAGAAAATACAAAGGTACCTTACCTTCACATAACTCACAATCTGGTGTGAGAGACACGGCATTAGTTTAAGTGTATGAGAGAAATGGTTTGTTATAATTAGGTGCTGTGGTCGAAGTGAGGAACAGGCAATAAGAACAGGAATAATGAAAGGTTTTTGGGGTAAGGTAATATTGAGCTATGCCTTGATAAGAAATTTCCACGCAGAAAAGGGACATATGAGCATTACAGACCAGTGGAGAACATGAGTAAAGAATAAAGAAGTGAAACCATGAGACTGTGGTGCTTGTGGAAGGATTAAGTATGGCTCAATAATATGGACGCACAAGAAGAAAGATCTGGCAGAGCACAGATCACAAAAGGGCCATGCATATATACTGTACAGAAGAATTTGAATTTCAACTGCAGGAAGTAGAGAACCACTGAAAACATTTTAAGCCAGAGAGGGTGAGTGGCCAGTTTCCCATTTTAGAAAGATCTCTTACGTGATACAAGAAGATGGCTCTGAGTAAAGGGACAGCTACTGTCAATTCCATTTGCCTACTACAAAGGTCCAAGTGAGAAACAATGAAACAAAAACTAAGGCAATGCCAGTGAAATGGACAAAAGGGGTAGATTAAGAAGGTCCTCTGAAGGTTGCAATGGATTTTAGTGACCATTTCATTCTAAGAGATGGAAGAGATAAGGGGAGTTGAGAGTGACCACTTTTTGGTTTGGATCAATGAGAAGAGAGCAAAGGCAATGTTATTAATTGTGTTGATGCCTAGGAGAAAATGAGCAGACTGAGGGAAGGTGGGCATGATGAATTCAGTTTTATATATAACAAAAGTATTACCATTGGATTTCTTGATTGTGAACTGCATTTGTGATCAGAGTAGAAACTGAGGGAAAGAAAGAAGAAAAGAGTCTGAGAGACACAGAGAAAAGGGAAACAGAATGAACAGGAAACTCTGCGGGAATGAGGACTGTCTCTGGCTTATTGCCTATTTTCAGCCTTAAGAAATTTGGTTCTTAAGATAGTTCCTTCCTTGTTGTAACTACCCAATGAATCTTAAACTGAGGAAGAGGAAAAGTAAAGTGACATTTTAAAAACCTGATTAGGAAGTGGGCTCAATCCTACCATAATTACTTGCCTAAAACTTTATACAACTTAAAAGAAATCCAGAGTCCTTATGATGTAATCCTTCAAGAGTTACTCTAAGGAAATAACTCACCTAAATGCAATATGGAGATTTAAAAGAATGAACATCTGACCATTATTTTATCACATATAAAAATACAGTGAATCATTTTGTTGTTGTTTTTAATAAAGGAAAGGTTAATACAAATTCATTGCCTGGAAGCCCACAAAGGCCACTTCTCTTTGACCTGACATGTTCAGAAGTTGGCCTTCATTTAAATGCAGAAACAACTCAGTTCTCCAAACTCAGACATACTTGTAATTGTCCATGGAATAATTTCCAGGATTGAAGAAGCCCTCTTGAGGAGCAGATGTTCTTAGTGAAAGATTTTTGTATCCCTACAAAACTTCTTATCCTCCATAGCAAGGGTTTTATCTAAAAAGGAGCTTAAATGCAGAATATAGTAACATGAAAATTAGGCTAAAAACCCCCAAAGTACCCATATCAATGAAATTATATTCATGCTGTGGAAACCGTAGAGAAGGTAGGCATATAAAACATCATCTGCTATGGTGGAGTTACACTCTTTTTCATGGAAATTTTCTTAGTGTTCCCTGGGATTAATTTGATTCAATTAATCTCACTAAGATACTACCCTAGAAAGACATGGCTATCCAATTCTTTCATAGGCAAGTAAATGGATTTAGTGAATGATTTCATTTTCTTATGTTAGGTTAAGCCCAGAATGTCCAGGTAGATATTTGAAATGTGGTGCACATTTTGTAGGCTGCAGAGTCCACTGTTAAAGGGCAGGACAAAGGTTTACCTGGGTTTAAACAGCAAAAACAACAGGTGGCAGGATTTGTGAGCCTTTCTCTCTGCTTGGTCACTAGTGATTTGCTGTGCATCTCTGGGGCAAGGGCTTCCTGCTGATTTGAAGGGATAGCAGAAAAGCTAAAGAAAAGAGAAGGTTGTGCTGCTTCCTTTGTGTGTCTCAGGTGAGAATGTGAGCCTAGTGAGGGCAGGAATTATATGCCCTCATTTTAAATGCCTGGTGCCCAGTATATCACAGAGGTGGGTGCAGCATACCTAGGAGAGAGCGAGCTTCAAGAGAAGAATGGCTTACAGTTTAAATCCACCTCAGCTTGCTTTTTGGTAAAACACGTGGATATTATTGGAATGACTAAATGGATGTACCTATTAATTGCACATTCTATAGTGAAGACTTGAAGATTCGTCTAGGGAGAAAACTACTAGTAGGGAACAGGAAAAAGACAATAGGCTTATTCCCCCCACCCCCCCAAACTCCTGGCTGATTCATATTGTCCTTTTAAAATAGAATTCATGGCAATGCTTTCAAATTCCAAAGTCCATCTTTCCGTGTTTGCCCTCCTTATAAAGGAAGTTAACCAGCTGGTTGAAAGTATCAGGCTATGAGTCAATTAACTAATCAGCTTTTCTGGTTGCTCTGAATTGGGTGGGTATCCACTGCTGTTGGACAGAAGGAAAGGCATGTGGTGTGTAGACAAACACTTCTGGGTGATAAGAGCCTCACAATTAAGCCCATGAGTGATCGGGAACAGATGTTTCCCTCAGGCAAGTGCTCTCTTCCAGAAGGATACTTGGATTTACTGTATCCAGGCACAGTCTGCTGTCACCTTGGCAGCACCTTGCAGCACATGGCTGCACGTGACCTACCTGTCCAGACAAGAGCCCCATCTGGCACCTTCTTGTCTTTCCTTTGGTGGGCTCACCTGCTGCTGCGCCAATCTTCATTTTTGCCACTGAGTAATTTGAGATGAACTACCTCATGAAAACTTGCTGGAATCCTTGAAGGAAAGATGCCAACACGCTCCTCCTCCTCACTGGCACTCTTGCCAGCTGTTCTTTTCATGCCTGAACCAGGCACATCGTGGACCATTCCTGTTATTCTTACTCATGTTCAAATCACTCACCTTATTTATGCATGAGAACAAAAATGGTGGAAGCAACTGATTCTTGCTTGTTTGTAACCTTTCTTCTTTAGCATTTTTCTCCTGTGGCTCCTGGAGTTTCATTCCTTGACCAGTTGAGGTATCTGCTGGCCTTCCATCACCCTGGTACATGATAGGATAGAAATATTTGGTGTGTGCAACACAACTGAGTGGCACTTGAGCTTCCATGATTACAGCACACAGTTACCTCCTGCTGGCATTTTTCTTATTACACCTCTAATTTCCAGACATAAATTTTAGGCGGTTCTGAAACAGTGGTGGTCCCTGCAGCATCCAGAGCTTCGCTGCACTCAACGGATTGAGTGAGCCTTATAGACGGATCCCTATCAGCTTCAGAAAGGTATTATTTCCTCCTGATTTATGAAAGAGAAACAAAGACAGAAAAGCTTTAGATTTTCCTTGGTTCTGAAGTGTCATGCTCAGGTTCCCCAAGGAGTGTAAACGTTCCTTGTTGACTCCGTTAGTGATGACAGGATTATGACTTAGGATGAAGCTTCTTCCCACACCCCATCATTACCCACCAAGGCTTCTGTGATGTGAATCAGAGCTGTGGGGAGCAGAGCTCCTGCCTGGTGTAGTAAATTTACAACTCATAGAGAAACTCTTTCCCATTGTTCTAATTTCTTTTTTCCCTCGCTCTCTTTCTCTTTTTGCAAAGCTAAAATTGTGAGTGGATTGGGACCAAGCTATCGCCTTCACTCTTAAGTCATAGGATAAAATAAAAGCTAGGTTAGAAATTATTTGCGAGCCACATAATTTATGTTGACCAGAGATTGCAAAAGCAGCCATTCTCGGGAGTATAGAACAGAGTGGTAATGCAAATGCTAACAGTGTGGCTGAAAAATCCCGCTGCTGAGCCCAATAGTATTGTACAAAGACCACTCCCCACAGAAGAGCTTTCCTGCTTCTCAAATCACTCCTCCTTCGGCTTCATTTTCTTTGGTGGCAGCAGTTTTTTTTTTTTTTTTTACTTTACCTCTTCAACAAGAGTAGCACTGGTTGCATTACCAAGTCATAGCCAGTCTTCTGCAAGCCACCATGATGGCTATGTGGCACAATGGCTTGAGAAACTCTGATTTAAATGAACAGCAGTTGTAAGCGATTCTTTGGCATTTCCTTTCTGGGGTTTGTAAAATGGTGCCTGGCTGTCAAGTGAATAAAAAAATTAGTTCTGTTTGCAGCAGGATGCTGCTGGAGTCAGCTGAATGCCAGGAGAGTGGGCAAGAAAATCACATCATTCTTCTGAAATTTCTGGCTCACAACTCCCTCTACTCTCCCTATTTCCAGGTTATATTTGAGACTGGGGTTCAAGTGGAAGTCAAACAGGAAAAAAAGAGATATTCAACAAAACCTTAGAGACTTGAAGCCAGAATCCGTCAAAAATAGGAGTAAGCTCTGGCCCCACATTGCTGAAAATGCAACTGAAAATGAACTGGCTGTGCCTGTGCCTTGCTGAGAGATGAAGCAGTCTTAGTCCTGTAGGTGATGCTGTGGTCAGGCGCTGCGGTCCGGGTGGGTACTGTGTCTGTGAGCATCTGGGGTCGCCAGCAGTCCTTTCTCAGCAGCACACACATACAGGTATTTTGACTTATGTGTATTTTCATGTTGTCCTTCTGGTGTTTTTTGTCTTATAGTGAAAGTAAATCATAAATGGAAATACTCTGAAAAATTCAAAATTTTACAGAAATAAAAGATTTTAATATAACTAAAGGACAATAAAAATTAAAGTTCCGGCCGGGCGCGGTGGCTCAAGCCTGTAATCCCAGCACTTTGGGAGGCCGAGGCGGGTGGATCACGAGGTCAAGAAATCGAGACCATCCTGGTCAACATGGTGAAACCCCGTCTCTACTAAATATACAAAAAATTAGCTGGGCGTTGTGGCGCGCGCCTGTAATCCCAGCTACTCGGGAGGCTGAGGCAGGAGAATTGCCTGACCCCAGGAGGCGGAGGTTGCGGTGAGCCGAGATCGCGCCATTGCACCCCAGCCTGGGTAACAAGAGTGAAACTCCGTCTCAAAAAAAAAAAAAAATTAAAGTTTCAATTTCTGCTGGTTGGGATTCTGGAGATTGTCTTACTGTCGCATGATAGAGCTGAGTGGTGCTCCTGATTCCTGTTGCAGGGACCTCTCTATAGAGAGTGTTCTCCCTGTTTTTATTGGCTTCTCAGACCAGGTGGAACCTAACCATAGCCTTCAAATTTTTGATATGCATTGCAGGAATCCACCTGAGTTCTGACAACAGAATGCTGCTTAGGATGTCACAAGGGCTTGGAATTGCGGGGAGCTATGCTTCAGTACATGGACTGGGACCACTCAGGAGCTTCTGGGTATGTCACTGAATCTGTTTCTCAAAAGGCTACCCTCACTTCAGCAGTCTTTCTGACAGCTTGTGACTCAAGATCTCCATTCGCAATGTGGGGAAATTTGGGAAGCAGCATGGTTATATAGAGAGAGGCCACACATGGAGCTTGCCGCAAGGGACCACTTTGATTTTTTCATTTCTGGAATTTCAGGTTTCTCTTGCACATGGTTTCCAAGAGCTGTTCCTGAACATACCTCTGAATTATAGATCCCATTAGGTACATTAGATCTTGGGATTTGGGCATTTGCTATTCCATGCAGGTGAGAGGCCTCTATTTTGATTCCTTAAAGACGAGTTTGTATTTATGCCACTAAGAGAATATGAAGATTAAATGCTACAGGAGCAAATGAGTTCAATGCCTATACCACTCTTGGAGGTATACATTCCACAGGAGTAAATGAGTTCAATGCCTATACCACTCTTGGAGGTATACATTCCACAGGAGTAAATGAGTTCAATGCCTATACCACTCTTGGAGGTATACATTCCACAGGAGTAAATGAGTTCAATGCCTATACCACTCTTGGAGGTATACATTCCACAGGAGTAAATGAGTTCAATGCCTATACCACTCTTGGAGGTATAGATTCCACAGGAGTAAATGAGTTCAATGCCTATACCACTCTTGGAGGTATAGATTCCACAGGAGTAAATGAGTTCAATGCCTATACCACTCTTGGAGGTATAGATTCCACAGGAGTAAATGAGTTCAATGCCTATACCACTCTTGGAGGTATAGATTCCACAGGAGTAAATGAGTTCAATGCCTATACCACTCTTGGAGGTATAGATTCCACAGGAGTAAATGAGTTCAATGCCTATACCACTCTTGGAGGTATAGATTCCACAGGAGTAAATGAGTTCAATGCCTATACCACTCTTGGAGGCATACATTCCACAGGAGTAAATGAGTTCAATGCCTATACCACTCTTGGAGGTATACATTCCACAGGAGCAAATGAGTTCAATGCCTATACCACTCTTGGAGGTATACATTCCACAGGAGTAAATGAGTTCAATGCCTATACCACTCTTGGAGGTATACATTCCACAGGAGTAAATGAGTTCAATGCCTATACCACTCTTGGAGGTATACATTCCACAGGAGTAAATGAGTTCAATGCCTATACCACTCTTGGAGGTATAGATTCCACAGGAGTAAATGAGTTCAATGCCTATACCACTCTTGGAGGTATACATTCCACAGGAGTAAATGAGTTCAATGCCTATACCACTCTTGGAGGTATACATTCCACAGGAGTAAATGAGTTCAATGCCTATACCACTCTTGGAGGTATAGATTCCACAGGAGTAAATGAGTTCAATGCCTATACCACTCTTGGAGGTATAGATTCCACAGGAGTAAATGAGTTCAATGCCTATACCACTCTTGGAGGTATAGATTCCACAGGAGTAAATGAGTTCAATGCCTATACCACTCTTGGAGGTATAGATTCCACAGGAGTAAATGAGTTCAATGCCTATACCACTCTTGGAGGTATAGATTCCACAGGAGTAAATGAGTTCAATGCCTATACCACTCTTGGAGGTATAGATTCCACAGGAGTAAATGAGTTCAATGCCTATACCACTCTTGGAGGTATAGATTCCACAGGAGTAAATGAGTTCAATGCCTATACCACTCTTGGAGGCATACATTCCACAGGAGTAAATGAGTTCAATGCCTATACCACTCTTGGAGGTATACATTCCACAGGAGCAAATGAGTTCAATGCCTATACCACTCTTGGAGGTATACATTCCACAGGAGTAAATGAGTTCAATGCCTATACCACTCTTGGAGGTATACATTCCACAGGAGTAAATGAGTTCAATGCCTATACCACTCTTGGAGGTATACATTCCACAGGAGTAAATGAGTTCAATGCCTATACCACTCTTGGAGGTATAGATTCCACAGGAGTAAATGAGTTCAATGCCTATACCACTCTTGGAGGTATAGATTCCACAGGAGTAAATGAGTTCAATGCCTATACCACTCTTGGAGGCTCAGAATCCTGAGTCGCCCTGGACAGCTAGAGAGAGGGGCCAGCAGTCACCTTTCAAATGCATGTGCTTTTGCAGTTTCGTTGTCGAATTATATGGCACCTGCCTGGGAATATAAAGGAGGGTTTTATATCTGCAGAGACAAGATCCCAGGGGTCCATGCTAATGCCTCACCTGTTTAACTCTTGTTCATATTCTTTTTAGGCCTTCAAGATAGACCAGGATCCTGTGTAGCAAATCCTAAGTAATAATTTCTGGTTCTGTGAATTTCATTCACCTAGTTTCAATTTCACTACTAATGTACTTTGGTTCATAATTTAAAAGGAAAGATTTATGTGCATATAGTAATTTCAAAAGGGAATGTGGTATCTATTATTCTATAGTGTCTTTCTGCCCTTGAGCTCACAGGCCTTTGTAGATGATAAGAAACTATATCTTGAAGGGTATTTTTTGACTTGTCCGGAGGGTTACCTTTGTGACTGATCAGCTTTAGAGAATTCCTATTGTCAGACAGTGAAATTTTGTCCAATCAGAAGCCTTAGGAAAACTCTCCACCAAGATTCTTTGTCCAGATCTGTGCAGAAAGACTAAAGGTCAAATATGAGAGGGATTTCCCTTTTCAGCAGCACTCAGCCAAAGACTTGAGCTAGGAGCAAACTCTTCAGTATAGAAATGCATTAGGAATTAGGTTCCAGGAATATACATAACTATTCCTCTAACGTTTGCATCACCAAAATACAATGGGATTTTTCTGGTGTTCCTGCCAGAGCTTCATAAATGGGCCTTTCCTCCATGGAACCATCTGCAGTTCAGATAGGGTTCCCCACGTGGGTAGTTAGATAATAATAACTGGTTAGATTTTCCCCAGAGATGACTAATGGCATGTCAGAAATTTAAAAAAATAGGTAGTTATTAAAATATGGCTTTATACATATAAAAAGTTTTTAAAAACATTTTTATTAAAATAACAGTTAAATGATTCCATGCTTGTTACATAAAGCCCTCATCCTATGGGTCGGTTGTGGCTGTGTCCTCTTTGGGTTTTGCCTGGCTGGAAGTTGGCTGTGGAGTGTCTCTCTTGCCAGCTCACCCTAAGAGAACACTCTGCCTTGCTCATCTCCGGAGACACCTTTTGTTGTTGTTGTTGCCCAGGCTGAAGTGCAGTGTCGTGATTTCAGTTCACTGCAACCTCTACCTCTCGGGTTAAGCGATTCTCCCGCCTCAGCCTCCCAAGTACCTGGGATTACAGATGCCTGCCACCATGCCCGGCTAATTTTTGTATTTTTAGTAGAGATGGGGTTTCATCATGTTTCCCAGGCTGATCCTGAACTCCTGACCTCAAGTGATCTGCCTGACTTGGCCTCCCACAGTGCTGGGATTATAGGTGTGAGCCACTGCACCCGGCCTTGGAAGGCATCTTTAACACATTTTCTTTTTATTCTTTTTTTTTTTTCCTTTTTTTAAAAGACAGGGTTTCACCATATTGGTCAGGCTGGTCTTGAACTCCGACCTCAAGTGATCTGCCTTCCTTGGCCTCCAAAGTGTATTACAGGTGTGAGCCACCGTGCCTCGCAATCCTTTTCTTTATTAGTACTTTTTTTTCCTCCGAGACCCAAAAAGAGGAACAGTGCATTGTCTCAAGTTGAACCCAACTGGGAAACAGACTCTGGAATGGAGCAAAGGAGTATGCTGAGGAGTATCCCTGGGATCAAAACCTGTAGAAGAAGAGGGAAGGAGGACAGGACAGAGAACCACAATGTAGTCACCAAGAAGACTGCATCTTGTCCCGGTCCCACAGAGAGCTCTGGGGCTGGGACAGCCCTGCAGAGTTGTCCTGGCTTGAGGCAAGGAGACAGGGCCTTCATCCAACCCTGTGTGCTAAGCCATCGGCTGTGTACCGCCCCTGCAGTGTGGGCACAGACCTGGCAAGGAAGCTTCCCTGGGTTCAGTGGTAGCCCCCAGAGAGGGTCTCTGCTGAGAGCCTTGTAGCTAATGCTCCCAACAGCTGGGGCAATGAGTATCTTAGTCCTGAAGACAGACATGACACCATGGCAGACACACCCGTCTCCTCATGTGGCTTAGCTCTTCAGGTATGCAAAAACCTGATGCAGCTCTTTCCCACGGTACTGTCTGTTTCTTACCAACCTATTTGTTTGGTTGATTTTGGGGATAAAGTTCTTTGATGTAGTGTGTGTGTGTGTGTGTGTGTGTGTGTGTGTAAGCCATATATTATCATATATCTATCATATGATGTATATATATGTTATATCATATATCAATCATATAATATATATGTTATATCATATATCTATCATATGATATATATATGTTATATCATATATCATATTAGAATATCTACATGATCTATTTTTATATCTACCCTAGTGTGCTATGCTGGTATGCTCAGGATTTTATAGGTCTTTATGGGTATCTAGAGGCAGACAAAGCACTGGAGAGAGGAAGTACTTTTGAAATAAGTTTTTAAGAAACACGTCTGCTTTGACATTCATCTGCCAGGTCTCAGCATGGCCTGAAGGACCACAGAGTCCTCAGCTTTGGTTGTCCAAGTGTTCATAGTCATATGATGACAAAGAAAGCATTTTCCCTCTGAGAGTGGTATGTAACCACTTTGTGGAACTTGGACTGCGAAATGTGTTCTTAGACCAGAGAATCACACGGCTTGCTGAGGAGTGTTGGCTCAGAAACCTTGGCCACAGAGAGCTGCCAGGTTCTAGAGGGCTCTGGGGTTGTTCTGCGGGGGGAACGTGGGAGACCTGCAAACTGTTCCAGGATTGACTAGATCCTGCTGTTGAGTGACATATTTCCAAATTAATCCATGTATGCAGTGCCTTAAATTTGTATAGTTCCCGACCTGACATTTTCATTACCCCATTTGGTTGCTGTTGCAACCCCAAATAGGTGAGGTGTTGGACTTCTTCCAATATGATTTTATTGATGAGAATATAGAGGCCTTACGAGGTTAAGCCAGTTGCCCATGGTCTGTGTGGCTTAGAAGTAAGGCACTCATACATTGTGGTTTGTTCAAAATGGTCCTCTGTTGTTTCAGTGTAATTGTTGGTAGTACCTCCTTTTTATTCACATGAATTTCTTGGTTCAGATAATACGTGATCTGGCTTTTGAGTTCAGGCTTCTTGATGCTGAATCTGCCTCTCAGGCTTTCTCTAATGCCTTTCAGTGGTCTTAGAAAGCTATAGTATCTCAAGTCCATGTGGCTTCTGGGACCCAGAACAGTCTCTTCTCCACCAAGCAGGTGTTGGCTCTGCCAGGGTTCTGCCCAATGTCTTACACAGCACCATCCGGGAGAAAGCAGAATCGATTGTATTTTCCACTAAGGTTTTTTTTTTTCTCTCAAAGATATATGATCACTAAAATCTAGCCTGAAAGAAACAAGAGTAAGGCAGTGTTTTTATTAGATTGAGATTCTTTTTCTGCATCCTTTTTTAGACTTGGAGAACTGGAACCTGTGCTGATTTTTATTACCAAGTTATGCTTTCTGGTAAGTGAATTAGCAGGTTAGATTCTGCAAGTCATCTTCTGCAAGTGAGATACTTGGTCTTTCCCCAGGAAATAGCAGTGTGAATACATCTCCCAGTGAGAAGAACCCATATTGCTCTTCCGGTATGGAGCTGTTGGCACCTTTTGATAGCAGCATTAGATGTGAGGTTGGCAGCATTAGGTGTGAGGTTGGAGAGTACCTGAATTGTCAGAAATGCATTAGCATCCAATGCATTCTGTATGAGGCTGCTCATGCATGATAGATCATAACACTCAAAGTCATCAACAGCTCAAAAAATCCCCCAACCCCAAATAACCCAAAGTTTTATCAAACCTCCCTGATTTGATAGTTATAAAAGCAATGATTGATATAAAAGTTATCAAATGATGGATATGAAAGTTTGACAGTTATAAAAGCAACGATAGTTATAAAAGGCTCATCTTAGCAGTAAGCATCAACTGCTGTTTTTGTTAATAATGGTATTCCCCTGTTAATGGAGTAAACAAAGAAGGCTTTTGGTTAGAATTTACTTTGGTATAATTTGAGTGGTCTTTAAGAGCCACTAATTTTCAAAAACAGCCTTAAAATCATGCCTTTTAATAGTTTCTCCATCACATGATTGAAAGAGGAAAGAGAGATTTATTTTTCTAAGTGACTTTTTAACCTACTGGGATAAGAGTGAGGGGGGGAGAGAGAGAGAGAGAGAGAGAGAGAGAGAGAGAGAGAAGCTGGGGTCTCTTAAATGTGTGAAAACAACCAAGGCTCTTTGAGCTTTCACTTTTTATTAAAATACACAGCTAAAATTCAGAATTAGAAAGCTCCCAGTTTAAAAACTAACAAATGTACCAAAAGCAAAATCCAAGGGCCAGAGAGGCCCTCTGAACATACCAGCCAGTGACTCTCCTGGCTGAGGTTCAGAAATGAACAGAAAACACCACTCTTCTCTAAAAACAATTGGTATCACTTTGGTTTCCCAGTTACATTTTCCTGTACAGCTGTATCTGATAGAATTATCAGTTAAATAAATGACTCATTTAAGAATTAAAAGCATTGGAAAAGGCAAAAAAAAAAAAAACAAAAAAAACAAACTCTGTTAACTGTTGCTGTTCTCCTCTTGAATTCCTTGCCTGGCATCTTTAGAAGAGTGTAGAGTAGTCTCAGGTTGAGCTCAACATAGGTATAGAAAAGTGTCACTGAGATTTCTTATCTGAATTATTCAGGGCTGTGAAGATCTAAAATATTTCAGTTACCACCATTTCTCCCATTTCAATTTAAGAATTTTCTGTCTTCAGTGGCACATTCAAGACTTTTTCTTTCTTTCTTTCCTCACTGTCGTCCCAGGCACTTAGAATGTGTGGGTACGTGCCCTTCCAGTGTGACCTCTTGGATCAATTCAGTTTGATGAGGCATTTTCAAGAAAGACCTTTTGATAGGGCTTAAAAAACCCTGTAACACCTTAAGTTCTTAACATTACTATACGATATGCAAAAGAGACATTCTCACCTTATTTATGTATTTCACTTAATTCTACACCTGTCCCATTCTCTGGTACCAACCTTGGGTTTTGGGAAAGATGTGGAGATGGAGTGTGTCTAGAGGGTACCTTAATTGGTAACGAAGATTTATCTTTCATTTTCATTCACATGTTTTGATACAACTGATTCAAATTATTTTCCCCCGAATGTCTGGCTTCAGAATAAGTCAGTTTACAGAAAAAAGAATTATATGCCCAAGAAATCATGCTGTAAAAAGTTCCAAGTGGTTGTCAGAGGTCACCGTACGTTTTGGCATGTGTTTCTCTTTGGCACCCTTCTCTTACGTTATTGTGAAGATAAGCCTTTGTCCCACGTGGGAGACTGTGAAAGACACAGCAAGGACTGCTGGAGTCACCCTACAACGTTTCTTGGGACAGAAAAGTACTAGGAAAATTTCCTGTCATTTTATTCTTCAGCCCAGTCACAATATATAACAAGAAAAAATTGGAATATTATTGGAGTAAACAGAAAAAGAAGGGAGCTCTGGTGATCAAAACTGTATTTAGATGTTTGTATTTAGATTGGCCAAAGATTCTGGTGAGGTCTTTATTAGTAAGTGCAATAATGTTGATAGCATACTGTGTGTATCATCTGAAATCTTACTCCTCAAGTCCTAGTACTGATCTGCTCCCAGCCCCCTTCCCATGTCCTGTGGAAATCCAAAGTGCTTTCCATGTTTCCTGTGGGTTTTTGAGCAGTGAGTGAGGGAATGGTGCTTTTCATATTTCAGTCTTGTACATCGGCTGAATTTTGGTAGGTTTTAAATTTCTTCTCACTTGATGCAAGTTGTCACTCTTTCCAATGATGTTGACCCAGATGTGGAATTTAGCTTTTTCCTGTGATAGCCACAAAAATTACATGCATATGGATGACACAAACAAATGGAAACACATCCCATGCTCATGGATCGGAAGAATCAATATCTTGAAAATGGCCATACCGCCCAAAGCAATCTAACAATTCAATCTAATTCTTATCAAAATATCAACATCAGTTTTCACAGAATTACAAAAAAAAATTCTAAAATTCATATGGAACCAAAAAAACAGCCCAAATAGTCAAAGCAATCCTAAGCAAAAAGAAAAAACCTGAAGGCCTCACATTACCCAACTTCAAATTATACTACAAGGCTATAGTAGCCAAAACAGCATGGTACTGGTATAAAAGTGGATACACAGACCAATGGAACAGAATAGAGGACCCAGAAATAAATCCAAATACTTAGAATCAACTGATCTTCAACAAAGCAGACAAAAACTAACATGGGAAAGGACATCCTTTTCAATCAATGGTGCTGGGAAAACTGGACAACCACATTTAGAGAATAAAACTGATCTCACCATACACAAAAATTAACTCAAGGTGAATTAAAGACTTAAATCTAAGACCTGAAACCATAACAGTTCTAGAAGAAACTCTAGGAAAACTCTTCTGGACATTGCCTAGGCAAAAGATTTATGACTAGGACCCCAAAAGCAAATGCAACACAAACAAAAAGAAATAAATGGGACCTCATTGAACTAAAAAATTTCTGCACAGCAAGAGAAATAATCTTCAGAGTAAACAGACAATCCACAGAATGAAGAAAATATCTGCAAATTATGCATCTGACAAAAGATTAACATCCAGAATCTACAAGTAACTCAAACACGTCAGCAAGAAATAAAAACAAATAATACCATTAAAAAGTGGGTAAATGACGTGAATAGACATTTCTCAAAAAAAGATATGCAAATGGCCCAAAAACATAAAAAAATGCTCAACATTACTAATCATCAGAGAAACGCAAATTAAAATCACAATGAGATGTCACCTTATCCCAGCCAGAGTGGCCATTACTAAAAAGTCAAAAAACAATAGATGTTAGCATGGACGTGGTAAAAAAGCAAACATTTACATGCTGCTGGTGAGAATGTATATTAGTACAACCTCTATGGAAAATAGTATGGAGATTTCTCAAAGAACTGAAAGCAAATCTACAATTCTGTCTGCTACTGGATATCTATCCAAGGAAAAGAGTCATTATATTAAAAAGACACCTGTATGTGTATGTTTATTGCAGCTCAACTTACAATACCAAAGATGTGGAACCAACCTAAGTGCCCATCAACCAATGAGTGAGTAAAGAAAACGAGGACTATATACACCATGGAATACTATTCAGCCCTGAAAAAGAAAGAAGTAATATATTTTGCAGCAGTTTGGATGGTACTGGAGGCCTTTATTTCAAGTGAAGTAAGTCAGGAGTGAAAACTCAAATACTGTATGTTCTCACTTATAAGTGGGAGGTAAGCTATGGGTAAACAAAGGCATATAGAGTGGTATCATGAACACTGGAGACCTGAGAAGGGGGAAGGCTGGAAAGGAGGTGAGGAATAAACAGCATATGTTGGTTATAATGTACACTACTCTGGTGACAGGTGCACTAAAATTTCAATCTTCACCACTATACAATTCATTCATGTAACAAAAAATCATTTGTTCCCCTAAACAATTGAAATAATTTTAAGAAAGAAACCCAAATACCGAATCTTCTCACTTACAAGTGACAGCTAAACACTGAGTACACATGGGCACAAAGATGAGAACAATTGACACTGGGGCCTACTTGAGTCAAGAGGGTGGGAGGAGGAGGTTGTGGGTCAGAAAACTACCTATTGGGTACTAGGCTCACTACCTAGGTGAAGAAATCACCAAACCCTGGTGACACACAATTTAATCATGTAACAAATCTGCACATGTACCCCCGAATCTAAAGTGTAAAAACTTTTAATAAGACCATTCCTTTTAGAAAGCAGTTGTGATCATAAAAGAAACTTGGTATCTTCATTACTTTTGGGAAAGCAATCCATAGGATGATGATTTTCTGTATCTCTTGGTCTAGGGGACAATCTTCTGTTTTTGCGATTTTGTCTAGAGAGATAAAAGGCACTATTTATTTATTCAACATTTATTTATTACAGACTTTTATCTGCCACTGAACTTATAGGTGTGGAAGGATCACAAAGTTGAATAGGATCTAAATATCTCTTAATCTAGCCATGGAAATAAACACATAATGTGTTTCTGCTGTGCAGAATACTTATAATACTTTAAAAAATTTTCCTCCAAGTGTGAAATGGAGTACTGTGGAAATATTGAAAACGGAATGTTAAATTTAGTGAGAAGACGAGAAGTCTTCAAAAGAAGCAGCGGAAATAATCGCAAGGTGTGGAGCCTAATAGTCTAATGTGTTTGGAACTGGCAAGGAACTGGGTTGCCAAATTTCAGAATCTTGGAAGGAAAATTGAGAAGCAGTAGCAAGTGAGGTAAATTGATGCCAGATTCTGCATGGTTGTATACACCAGGCTCAGTTGTTTGAACTTTAATCCATAAGCAATGGAGGAGCCACAAGAGTTTTAAAAATGAAACCTTATTATATGTAATCTGGGTTATTAAGAAAAGACTAACATCTGTCTGTAAACTCCAACAACTTAGGTCACTGTTTTAGGGGAGAATGTAGAGAAATGAAACTAATGTTGTTTGGGAGGAAGAGATGAAAAGTAATTCAGAAAATTTCATGACTAATGAGGATTTAGCATCATTAAACACAAGTGTCCTATCTGTGTGTGGGATGAAAGGAGGGAAGAGTGGAGGATATGAAGGATCCTAACTTGGAAGGCTAAGTAGGTCAGCATGCCATTCTTCAAGAAAGGGACTTTGAGCAGAGAAACAAGCCTTTGCTGGAAGGTTATACATTTGGTTTAGGCAACTCTTTTAATGTCAATTGCTTATGAGGCACAGAATAAGAGTTGCCTGTCTGTGGTCAGCAGAACTATGGTTTAACATTTAGAAGAGGTGAGACTTCAGTGAGAGATTTTGGGGAGGGTTTCAGTATAGTCAAAAGCAGCAGAGAAATCCAGGAAGATGATACAGAATACAACTTATATGAAACTGGCAATTAGTGATCATTGCAGATAATTTTCAAGAGCAAAGTCAGTGGTGGTATGGTAGAAAAGACCTTAGTTGAATGACTGGAATTTGGTGTGGTAGACACTGCTAATATTATTGCAAATATCTATTCTCCCAGTTTTTGTCAATAGATCCTTAGTTTTAGTCAAAGGGCTATGTGCAGCTAAAGATGACCATATGAGACATTTGTGGTCAATGAGACATATGTAGAAGTCTGTTGTGATTATCTGGGAGAGTCTGTGGATCTTGACAGGTACTGCTTCTTTTCATTTTTCCTCTTTGCTCTTCCTCCTTCTTCTGTCCTAGAATACTATATGAGGCAACAATGATGACAATGAATGTCTACACATTTAGGGTGATGAGAAAGATAGCAATGTCGAGGCCTGAGATGATTCTGACCTATCTGTCTCTAGAGATCTTGTTTTGTAGGTCAAACAAACTGTTGAACAGCTTTGGTCAGATAACCTAGAGCTTTTTGTAGCTGGATATGTTTTCATGATCAGAAGCTAAACCTTCAAGTTGGTATTAAACCTGGGCATTGGCAACAAAGAGTCTCTGAGACTTAAAGTTGATGGCAAGATCCATTTGGCATCCATTTATTAATTATTCTATGGACACCTACCTCAAAATCTTCAGGGGTAGCTCTAAAAATGGAGATGCTAGGTCATACCTATAGACTACATCAGATCGTCTGGGAATGGAGCCTGGAAATCTACTTTTAATGCACTAAAGTTTGAGAAATACAGCATAGTTTATGGCTCTTCTATGCCTCTTTCCGATTCATGCATGTTGGGTACACTGTGGGCAGCCTGTGACAGTGAGTCTGTGTCCATTCCATTGGGGATAAATGGTTATATCTCTATCTGGATAAGTTAAAGAAACAATTGAAGAGCCAAGTGGAAATTTAGTCATTAGAAAAGTCAGGCTTGGATGCTGACATACTCTAGGTTGATTTTACAATGTATAACATCAATATCCAGTGCCTTTAAAATCTGTAAAGGAATGGGAGATCTTGAGGGCCACTGAATAACTGAAGAGAAAATAATTAGGGTGTGAATCTTTTCCTTTCTCTCATCATTGAGGTCACAGGCACAAGCACATGTGATATCTCTGGGGAAAGCAGTAAGAAATATTCTCATAGAGATAAGAAAGAGGGAGGGAAGATTGTAATTCAAAGCAAAGTTGGATAGTTTTATCTCCTATGTTTTCAGAAATCAGTCAAGTTTTCATACCACTGTATAGTTCTTATTGTAGGTCACTAGAATATTATATTTCCACCTGTCATTTTAGTTTTAAAAACTTAGTATATTTTTTTCTTCTTATGTTAACACAGGTAAGATCTAGTTAGCAGTTTCCATTGACTGTGTACAACATCCAAAAGTGGGTAAGGTTTTGACTTGTTTATTCGTAGTTTCTTTCTTTAAACATGGAGTCTGTGAAGAGATTTTTTTTCAGTAGGATATGTTGTCCAAATGAAAACATTCTGCAAAGTGATGACATAAAGATAAAACCAAGATAAAGAGCTGAGATATCATTATGTTTGACAGAGGATATACAGGACTTATGCTGAAATCGAAGTGATAAAAACTAACCTCATGAAAAAATGCAAACACTCAAAGGTTGTATGAAAATATACACAAATCACATTTGTAAAGCGTTTCTAATGCCATTTTTTAAAAAAGTAAATTCCCTCTAAAAAGACTCATCTTTGGGTGGCAGAAACAATGAGGATTAAAATCTGAGACGTCAGCAAGACTCCTTTGCATCTTCAAAAATGTGAAAACAAACCTTAAGGCAATATGCTAAAAATAGGCTAATTTTAGTGAAATGAGCTGTTTGAATAAATGAAACTAATAGTTTTTATGTAAACCATCTGTGGTGTGAAATGGAAAGTCATATAGAAAAGTCCTTAGAGACTTCTGATCGCTCTACGTTAGAAAGGAGAAGGGTAGGAGAAAAAAATTGGGTCTCTTTCTGTCTCTCTGGGAATTAACAAAGTGATCAGCAAAGTGAAGCTGCAGGCCACCTTGCTCTGGCTGCAGGCAATCTGGCTCCTCCAGCTGTCCAGAATTTGAAGGTGAACGTTCTGAAAATGCAAGTCCAGAATCATTTTGGTAAACCAATAGGTTGTATAAAGTAGCAGATCCTCCTGGAAGGAAAGAATGGAGGAGAGAAAGAGAGAGGGAGACCTAAATTCTCAGAGACTTAGTGCTATAGAGGACTGTCACTCTGTCATGTTGGTCTCCTGAAACCACATCATGAAACCAGGTGTTAAAAATGACCCAGCTCAACAGCTAGAATGGCTTTGTAGGTATGTGTATTTTGTAATAGTATTCCGGAAATTGCAGTTTGATTTAGACACATTGTTCTTTCTTTTGTTCTTCCATGAAACACTTGCTAAGACCAGATTTAGGTTTCTGTGGGTCTAGCTTGATAAAAAAACAAAAACAATGTAGAATATGAAATACCCCAGAATGGGTTCCAGTTTATAGAGAGATGAGTTCTAAGGATTTTCCTCAGGCTGGAGAAACAATAGTCCTTGCAAAGGCAAATCTAGTAGGATAAAAGTACAGGCTACTTTTATACAGGATAATTTCTACACGCCTGTGCATTATACCAAGATGTTAGGTTTCTGGAGGGACTTTACCCATGGACCACACGCAATGGGGTTAGTTTCACTGGTTTTTTTTTTTGGTAATCATAACAGGGTCCCAACAGTTTGTCAAGGACTAATCACTTAAATTATTGGCTTCATCAGATTCAGTCTTGGAACTGGTATACCCCTTCATCTCCCACACTTAGTTATCTCATCTGAATAATCAAAGAATTACAGGCCAATGGGAGGCAACCAAAATTATAAAGGAGCTATGAAGAAACTTTGCCACATGCTGCCCCACAAAGCATGATGGGAATACATGTAAGTGATTTTTTCCCTGCCTCTACCCTGGCCTTTCATTGATTCTATTTAAAGCAGCATTAAGTTTTTCGGGGATAAAAGGTTAAAGCTGTATCTTAACCTTCTGATTAGCAACAATGTACTTTAAATCCAGTGATAGACTTCTTGCTTTGCTGTAAGGTCTGAGGTACCTTTGGACCAAGTAAGAGGGTGTATTTCTGCACAGTCCGGCACTTGGCCTAATTTCTCAGTGTGAGCAGGCCCCTGAAGAGAGAGTTCTTGGCCTAGAAAATGACCGCAGTGCCCATAAGCCCGGAGCTATTTTAGAACTTAGAATACTCAATGGCTTATGATCAGAGATGAATTTTTAAGTAAATTCTGTACTGATGCTTCTTTGTCCATAGCCTGTGCTTCAGAGTCAGGCTCAGTGGGGCTGAGGCAAACACACACCTTTCTTGTCTTCTTAATGTTTATAGTCACTTTGTTTCTCTAATTTTAAGTGTTGAATTAGTGCTCTTTCTCATCCCACCACCGCCCCCCATTGTGATATGTGGAAAGGACTGGAGAGACAGCTTTTGGATGCTGACGGTGGAAAGTGACACATTCAAGGATGAGTGGATGGCTCATTTGTCTGTTCCTTGGAATCTGGCTTGATTTGATCCTGATTCAAATGTCAAGCATCAGAGTGCATCAACAGCAGAGACTTCAAAATGAAGTTATTTAAAAGTTAAACGTTGGTAAACACCTGCTTGGAATGTCCTTGTGGACAGCTTGCATTCTAAGCCACCTCTCTCCTTCCCCCAAGCCCATACCTAAGAGTGTAATGGAAAGTGTCAGCGGAGAAAGGGTTAACAGATGACAACGTCCTTTTGCATCTGCTCTAACAACTTAGTCCAGCCTGATGCAATGCAGAAATGCAGAGATTAATCTTCCGAAAAGCAGTCATATTGGAAAGGCTAATGTGACTTTCACCACAACACTGGGCCCTTTGTAGTCCGATGTTTAATTCCACTGGAATGTTATTCTTTCCACTGCTTTTCTGACTATATTTGGATTTGAAACTTCCAGGTCTTATTCCAGTACAAAACTCAATCTGCCTTAACAGACTTCAAAACATCCAAATCTGTTTTATTCTACAGGTTTCCACTGAATCAAAAAGCAAGGTGCATGGTTTACCAAGTAAATGGCTTGTCCTCTTTCAGAGTTCTTGGGAGAAATCCCAGTTCCAATGCTAAGGATGAAAGGCCACTACTGAAACTTGCCCTTAGCATCCCACTGTGGGGTCTCTTCCCAGCTATATGTCGGATACGGCTTGTGCCAGGCCTGAAGAAACAAAACATTAATTTTGGAATTCTGATGGCTTTAAACCTTTGATCATCACTTTCTAAACCGTCTTTAAAACATTTTGCCTACAACAGTTGCAAGCTGTGGTTTTTTTGTCTGTGTGAGGTGACTAACAGTGCTACCGCTACGCTCTCTCCGCGTGGGGAATGTATTCATCTAGCACCCAAAACCACCTACTGGCTTCCGGCACCTCTTATCAGCTAAGCCATCAGCCCTGAGCTGACATTTCAGCATTTAGAAGCTCCCTACCCCCACCAAAAATAAGTGACAGGAGGAGAAAAAAAAGCTCATTTGGCAAGAGTTTGCTTTTGCTGTTTGGCCTGGAGAAAGACATTCAGAGTGGTAGAAGATTGTTTCAGAACAGCTGGCGAGCACCAGGGTGTGAGGCTGATTTTCAGATATGACAGCCACTCACAGGAATGCTGCCAGATACAGCTGTTTAAAAGCCTTAATAAACAGCAAGTCAATACTAATCTTTGCCAAATTAATCTTTTCCCTGACAGCCCATCAGAGCAATTATGTTTGGGCTTATTGTAAACATACAATTGTCAAACAGGGATGCTTCAGACTTTAAAATACTGTCGTTTGATTCAGACTCTTTCTTTAGAATGGTATTTTTGTTTTCTCTGTAGCATCGTGAGTCTTTCTATTTTATTTTCTACTCACTGTTCTTTTCTTCTGGCCTCATGTCCATGAGAATAAAATTTCACTTTCAAATGTCTTTGCCAGCAAGCTGTTAATAAAATGTGAAATGATTGCTGCTGGTGGGCTTCGTTAATTAGGCACAACTCTGACCGTGCTGAAATGTAACAGGTCGTTGTTCTCAGCTGTCTCCCATCCAGGAACAAGAACTTCATCTCCACTTCTTCTCATCTACTACATTACAGGCTGGTGCTGGATACAAATGACAAGCTGTTTGGCTAAGTATGAAATGAGAAGGCAAAGTCTAATCTCCTGTGTACACGTAGATTGCCAAGTGGGGTTGAAGTTACCTCTTCCTTCTGCTGCTCCCCGTGTTCCTCCTCTGTGGTTGGTGAGGTTATGGGGGGGCTCCCCACACGCTTTCTCCAAGCAATGGTCATTTGTACAGATTCGCAGACTTTTTTTTTTTTGTAAGGAAAGGTTTTCCACACTGGGAAATGGTTCCAAATAAAAGTAGAGAAGTCGCCTTTGAAAATCCTAGAAAATAGAACCAGGAAATACAGTCTTTTCCTTTCTTCACCAACTCAAACTAACACTTGGTAATTAGAAAAAAAGTTCAGCAGCCTGTTCCATCAATAGTTTAATTTAGAATCCATGAAACTTGTCTCCTCAGTGTTCTCTCTCTGTTTGACACCCTACATGTCTAGCACCTCTTTTCTCCCTTGCTGCTTATTTTCTTGGTGAGATTAGTGTGTATTACATCTTTTACTTTCGTCACCACTAGAAAAACTCTTGTTCAATTATGTAGGCCAAAAAAATATGGCATAACTCATCTTGAAATTTTTTTCAATCTTTTTTTGTAACCCTAGGTTTTTAATGAAACATTTCCATCTTCACTCCTAATGCTTGCCTGTGATATTCAATTCCCATCTATATTTAAAGAGGCTTTAAATTGTCAAGAAAACCCCATACAATTCCTGTTGAGGACAACTGGTGATGTTTTACTGATCTTCCTTTGCACGATTGCGTTTTTTTACGTGCCTACTCTGTGCTAAGACATTTCAAGTTGTTTTGGAGATAAGGAAATGGTTGCGTTTCAGACAGAGATTTGTACTATGGGGTGACTCACATGAATTCAACAATTAAGTGGAAGGGTAACTTAGTGTAATAAATATTTAGAGGTTAAACTCATGATGTGAATTTTTCACCTTATCTTGCTACTATTTTCATATTTAATCATCAGTAAAAGAGATGAATTTTTCTGTTTCTATTCTTCCTTGAAAATAATAATTATGGCTGGGCACGGCAGCTCATGCCTATAATCCCAGACCTTTTGGGAGGCTGAGGTGGGCAGATCACTTGAGCCCAGGAGTTTGAGACCAGCCTGGGCAACACGGCAAAACCCTGTCACTAGAAAAAATAGACAGAAATTAGCCAGGTGTGTTGGCATGCACCTGTGGTCCCAGATACTCGGGAGGCTGAGGTGAAAATATTGGTTGAGTCGGGGCGGGGGGTGGAGGTTATAGTGAGCCAAGATTGTGCCACTGCACTCCAGCCTGGGTGACACAGTGAGACTCTGTCTCCAAAAGAAAGAAGAAGAAAGAAAAAGAAGAAGAAAAAGGAAGAAGAAGAAGGAGGAGGAGGAGGAGGAGGGGGAGGAGGAGGAGGAGGAGAAGGAGGGAAGAAAAAGAGACAATGACAATTAATTATGTTTTGAATAAGAAAATGCAGGTCAATCTCTATTTAACAAATAAACATGAGAATGTCTATGCTTGACAAAAACTCTGTTCCAGCAGATATCCTATTATTACAAATATTCACGTAACATTTTTTATTATGACAAAGAAATATGAATGGCTATTGGGATTTCCTGGCAATTTAAAATGTTCCTTGATGAATATAACATGCCTATCTAGGACTAACTCTTAAGTGGCGTACCTTGTAAACAAATATAATCGATTATTCCTTTGAGCATTTTCTCCTAGGACTTTGTAAGGTACCTCTAATTCCATCTGGAATTACACATAAAATTATAGTCGAAACCCTATTGTCTCTCATTCTCACACAGTTTGGTTGAACCATATGAAATTAGCATTTTGTAGGCAAAGCAGGTCAAATATTGGCAATTTTATATGGTTCAATCAAAGCACTTTTCCAATGAGTGGGACAACTCTTTTGCAAAGGGCAAAAGATCCATAGGAAAAGGAGATTGGCTGTTGATATGCTAGTTTTAAATCATGCATTCATAAGTTTAAGAAATATCTTGGTAACGAATCTGAGCCAGAATATACAAGTGACCCTTGATTAACAAGGGTTTGAACCAAGCAAGTCCACTTATGTGCAAATTTTCTTTCGTCTCTGCCACATCTGAGACAGTGAGAGTAACCCTTCCTCCTCCTCCTCCTCAGCCTATGCAATATGAAGAAGAGGATGAAGACCTTTATGATACTCTCCTTCCACTTATTGACTAGTATATGTATTTCTCTTCTTTATGATTTTCTTAATAACACTTTTTTCTCCAGCTCACTTTAAGAATACAGTATATAACACATAAAACATACAAAATATGTGTCACTCAACTGTTTTGTTATTCGTAAGGCTTCTCCTCAATAATAGGCTATTGGTAGAGAAGTCTTGGGGGAGTTGAAAGTTACATGTGCATTTTTGACTGCGTGGGTGGGGAGAGAGGTTGCGGTCCCCAGACCCCCACATTGTTTGAGGGTTGACTGTACTGCTTTGGGGGTGGAGGCCTCCAATGGACTGCTTGTGTTTCATGCAGATGGGCATCTTTGCCTTTAAGACAAAGGATAAAAATAATCAGAGACCAACTTCATCCTTGGCTATGTTCACTAATTTGACTAACTGGAAGTCATTATTTGACTCGTTTGCCTGGTCAACTCGGTCACATTTGAATGGGAATTAGGATTTTGCATTACTCTTTCTTAATCATTTCTTAGTGATGTTAGCGACAACTCAACCCACTCCTATACACACTTGCATTTTTTTCTTTTTCTAATCAGTTATAATTTTGATTTTGGTATGTTGGTGAAGAAACTTGATGTTCCACAGTATTGCTGCATCTCTCAGAATGACTTTACTGGTAGTCCTGGAAATCCCTGGAGTGCTTCAGCAGAGAATGCAGTGCACACTCCCACTGTTCCTTTCAGTTACAAGCTCCAAGGCAGGGCGTGGACTACAGTGCCCAGAGTGGATTCTGGCTTTCCGAAAGATGGCAGATTTCCTAGGCAACAGCTCACTGTACTAGAGCCTCAGGTTGGTGAGAGGGCATTCTCAGAGTTTCAGGAAAGAAAGTTTATGGCCATGTCAGCCATTGACCCCCACTGTGCCCAATCACTTCCACCATAAAATTTATGTGGGATTTCTCATCTGACTGGGCTTGCTCTTTAGAGACTGATGGATCACCGAATAGAATACGGTCACGCATAGTAACAGTTTTATTGATGATGTGTTTTCTTTTATTTACATTTGTTTTTACTGTATTTGGCATGGAGTTTCAACACTGTCTACCCTGGTCGCACAGCTGCTCTAGAAAAGCTGTAAACAGCACGGCACTGTGCTTTCCTGCACAAACCGCCTGTCAAGGTTGCTCATTCTCCTCCTGGTAATTAACCTTCTCACTTTAGACTTAATGCAAGTGAAATTGTTACTTTATCATAATAAATAAAAGACATTAGTTAATTAGTAGTGCTGGTATATTTCTAAAATACTAAACAGACAAACAATAAACTGTGAACTTAATCACATGAGTTCTTATACAGTTTCAAGACAGGAAAATTAGAGCTCTCAGCTACAGTCATTTTAATAATCACATGGATCTGCATTATTTATTAGTTATTACATGCTCAAGTGATTCAAGGTTGTACAATGCCTAAAATCATTCCAAAGCAAGCATACCTTTTGTCTGCTTAATTCTGAGTGGATTACACAATGCATATATTTGTATTTAGTTAAATTGCTAAATTTATTTCACATATTCCAAGAAAGAGACATCAGCCCTTCTCTTGATTTCCAACCAGCCTAACTCACTTGGTATGATCCCCACAAAAGGAATAATCTGCTAGCTTTTTTTTTTTTTTTTTTTTAAATGGGAAAGTTATACAAGCCTTCAGGCAGATTCTCAAGCGCTTTTGGTTCCCTAGCAAATCTCTGGTACCTTAAGAATTCTCTTGGAAGACCCAGAAATTCCAGAAAGAGCAGTAACTTGAGAAGGGACAAAAGACAGCAAGAATCTCAATTTTTATCAACAGCTTTCAAATTTGGATGGCTTTCTCTTTTTCTTTTGCTGTCTGGTTACTCACCTTTCATTTTTAGATGCTTCCCTTTCACTTCTTCCAGCCCCTAGTTCAATTCTTAAATGCTTTCTGGATTTTGTGAAAAGCATGCAGCTTGAGGAAGTTTGGTTTGACTTTTACTTTCTTTTGCGGGGAGAGTGGGGTGGTTCAGAATTGACTAGAACCAGCTGAGAACCAAGAAGCAACCCTTTGAAGATAGAGGACCTGTCTGTTTGTTTAGACTTGGAGTTGTGTGACTTGGAGGGCAATTCTGTTATACTGGATGAAGAAATAAAGTCCTTAAATATAATAGTTTTTTTTTGTTTCCATCAACCAAAGAAATGCAGAAATAAGGACTGGTTACTTTAATTTGCTGCTAAAAGAGAAGCAGGTTTGGCTTTATTCATGTTACTGTAAAAACTAAATAATAAAGTATTCACACCAAGCGTGAATTTTTTTTTTTTGCCAGCAAAAGTTAAAACATCAAAGAAACCTCTTTCAAATACTAACAAATTTACTTACAAACACCTATATTTATTATTTCATAAATAGGCGCAACAGGCTCCATAAAAAAAGATTAAATACAGACACAGTATGAAGAAACAATAAGACAGAGCCATATGTAAAGGTTATAATTTAGCTGTTTCCAATCTGTTTCTGCATCTAATAAAATACCAGGTAAGCATTTGGCAGTTTTATACATAAAAGGACTTAAATGACATTTACTAACCATTACACAAAAAGTGATACAAAAAAGCAATTTCTCTGCAGTACAAAATAAATGTGTTTGCGCTTCTTTTAATACTCATTTCTTTTCGTCTGATCAATGAGACAAAGCCAATTTGCTTTTTAAATTAAAATCACTTGGGAATACTTTTTATTTTCAAATATTTTGAAAATATAGAACTATTAGTTGTTTTAAAAATGAAGTAAAAATATGAATGTTTGCCAATTTAACCCCTATTGTGAAATCAATAAACTGGAATGAGCCAGTTTCAATTACAATTTAGCTACAAAAACATTCACATTTTATACTCTAGGAGAGTGTAACATAGATGCTATTTACAAACTCGCTATGACTGCTACATCAAGCCATTTAAAAAGTCTTTAGTAGTTTCATATAAACACCCATTATGAAAACCAATGGAAAATCCAGGACTTTTATCCGAGACATCTACAGTTGCTAAGGCAGTTACTAGAGCGCAGCACTTCACAGCAAAAAAAACCAACATAAAATCTGAATGGTCCAAATTTCCTTCAGGGAAGAAGAAAAACAATGTCCATAAAGGATTAAAAAAATAATAAAGAAGCATGACTATTTCTTCCAGAGTGGGTGACCCACAAGCTCAAATGGTCCTAAGTGCTTAGCAACTTGTATTTTCTAATAAAATGGAGAACCGCCTTGACTGTACAAAGCAATCCATGGTGAAAACACTTCCCTGAATTCCTCAGTGGAAAGAAGAGGTGTTCAGATTCTCAAGTAAGGTACAGTGCTTTGTCCCTCTGCATGCCCCTGTATGAAAAGAAAAAAGACAATTCCTTGTTACGAGGTAACCTGTGCTACAGGTGACAATGGGGGATGGATGGCTTTGAATTATTTGTTCCCGCTTGAGTTGTTCGCTGGGAAAGGGCAATTAGTTAACCCACATCTAAAGGGAGAAGCGATCTAAAGGCATTTATTCTTGGAAGAGCTAGAAGACTGCTTAACATTTTCTGGTGTCTTCTGCCTTCGTGAACGTGAAACTATCCCGGACCATGTTTTTGGAAGCAAGCAAACGATCGACTGGGGATGATATGCATGCTATGAGGGCTGCCTACCACCAGGTGGCGATGACCGGCCGCTTACCCACTACTGCAGTAGTCGTTATTCCAGTCCACCGGCTGCGGGGGAGGATTTCTGCACCCCGAACGCACATACTCCATTGCTTGGGTGACAACTTGTGCAGCTGTAGATGTAGGATTGATAATAGTCTGATAGTCGGGTTGAAGAGTAAATCCCTGAAAGGGAAAGCAAGTCCGCAAATAAGGATCAAAATGCTTTTTAAGAAGAAAAGCACCTAAATATTTATTCATTCTTTGCAGACACACTAGGCCCCTTGCTTCTGTCTCTGCGAGGGCAAGCCTGTCGGAAGAGCCCAGAAAATTTAAAACAAAGGTAGAAAAGAGCTGCCTACAAGTCCATTCTTCTTGCCTTTTCTTCATTTAACCATGTGTCAGAAAACCTTTAATTATACCCTTGAGCAGATAAATTGAATTGAGAAACAATTTCAAATATAGAGGAGCCAACTCAATCAAAACAAAGGGAGAAGAGAGCCTAAACCCCTCAAAGTTTATGTTTTCTATCAAACCTAAAGACACATTAATAGTTAATCCCCAGAATATGCAACAGAATCTGTTTCGAAGGATTCAGGCAGCAGGTGGCTGAGTGTTTTATTAGACTACACCTATTCACATATTGTTCTCAACCCCCTTTTTCTTCATTCAATCACAAAGGGACCATCTGCTTCTTCTTTTATTTGTATTTCTCTCTCAGCTAAAAAATTTCAACCAAAGCTTTTTAACAGTTGTTGGACTAACATAGGGAAAAGAGATTCAAAACAACTTGCCACTGGAAAACACAGGGAGGGAAAAGTATATGACAGAGCAAATATTTTTTAATTGAAAAGTCTATTAACTGGCAAACAATAATCAGACTTCAGGAAGATTCTTCTAATACACTGGCATGGTGAAGTGTTGACTTTTAATCCTAGCGAAGCTATTAACAATTCAAGGACAGAATCTCTGAAGTATATAGCTATATCTGGTAAACAAAAAGCATTCTACACTAAGATTTATTTTTAGCTTCTCTGGTGAATTAAAGAGCAACATAAGCAAGCTTTGCTGAAATGACCAAAAAGGCAACTTAATTAATCTCATGGTTGTCTCTGCAGCAGATTCCATCCATGGTTTTTAACCACTAAGAAATCGAGAGATTAAAAAGCAAATCATTCTCTATTTACTTGGAGAAAGCTTTTGAAGGTATAATATTGTTGAATTTTCACTTTTAAAGAACTCAGCAGGATGATGGGAGGATTGATTTTTAACTAGAGATATCTCGTTAGACTTTTATTCATGTTTGAGTGTCCCTCGTGTAAAGACTCAAAGGCACCTATTATTAAATATTCTCATTTCTTATTATTTGCTTATTAGTTTATTTCCCATTCAAATCAAACCAGTATTACTGATTTATATGCAAGCTATGGAC
The DNA here is from genome assembly GCF_049354715.1 of Callithrix jacchus. Lineage (NCBI taxonomy): Eukaryota > Metazoa > Chordata > Mammalia > Primates > Cebidae > Callithrix > Callithrix jacchus. The sequence goes on from NC_133517.1 coordinate 15,057,971, forward strand.
AAAGACAAAACTCTGAATGATTGGAAACAAATCACTGAAAAATGGAGAAGCCAGCCAGATTGGTTACTTTATCTCACACAGGCAAAAAAAGTTCACAGCTTGCTTAAGGAAAATAAGTGTATCTGTGTAGACATGACCTGCTCCTCAAGCTGTAAATATCTTCCAAAATATTTCCCTAGTGTCTAGTTTGGTGCTGGGTGAAGAGCAGGAGAAAACTCTGAGAGGAGCCTTGTTTTGACTTCCTTTACTCCGCCTCATCACAAGGCTGCTGTAAGCATCTTGAGATCAGTGAGTGTTTCAAATACTTCCTATTTTCAGGGCCTAGCCCATAGTAGTGGCTCAGTAAGTCAGGTTTTTCATAAGTAAAGTTCATTGCAGAGAGTTTGATGCTACTGTTGGAAAGGTATAGATTATATAAATGTTTAGTTGTCAGGGATTTCCTATCTTTTTGTTGTTAGAGATGAGGCCTTGCCCTGTCACCCAGAATGGAGGGCAGTGGCATGATCACAGCTCACTGCAGCCTCAAACTCCTAGACTAACATGACCCTTAAGCCTTGGACCCCCCAGGTAGCTAGAACTATAGGTATGTGCCACCATGCCTGGCTAATTTAATTATTTTTTGTAGAGATGGAGACTTGCAATGTTGCCTAGGCTGGTCTTGAACTCCTGGGCTCAAGTGATCCTCTTACCTTGGTCTTGCAAAGTGCTGGGATTACAGGTGTGAGCCACTGCAGACAACCCTATTCTTTTTAGTGTAAAGTTCTCCATATTGGATTTTGTTTTGTTTTGGCTTTGAGACAGACACTTGCTCTGTCACTCAGGCTGGAGTGCAATGCACCATTGGCAGCCTCGACCTCCTGGGCTCAAGCAATCCTCCCACCTCAACATCCCAAGTAGCTGGGACTCCAGGTGCTGCCACTATGCCCTGCTAAATTTTTTTTGGTGTGTGTGTGTCTGTGTTGTAGAAACAGAGTTTTGCTATGTTTCCCAGGCTTATCTCTAACTCCTGGGTTCAAGTGATTCTACCACCATGGCCTCCCAAATTGCCGGGATTAGAGGAGTGAGCCACCACGCTCGGTCTCCATGTTGGATTTTTACACAGTTCATCAAATGTAACTTAAAAGGCCAAAGTCTCAAAACAGGAGTAGTCGAGAATATAGTGACTTAGTTGACGGCGTGAAAACATATGAAAAAGCAAAACACAAGCACAAACAAAAAAACCCAGAAACCACACAAGAATGTCCATTCCTTCCCCACACAAAGGCGACAGAAACTGCCATTTTTTTCCCCAATGAAAAAAATTCCTCAGATTGGGTGAGAAAATAATAAGAAAACATTAACTTATTAATTTAAGATTAAATGCATGACTTCAGTTTACAAAGCCCAAATTATGTGGTAGCTACAAAGTTCAAGGAATTAAACTTCAGCTAACTTCAATGGTCTATTTTAAGAAGATCACTAATATCAAAATAAGGACCGAGAAAAATACAAGCAAAGCCTGCAGTAATATTAGTTCACATTATTTTACTTCCTTTCAATTTAGAAAACGACACATTCCTCTGAACACTAAAAGAGATGCTGAGGTCAAAACATAGCACTCAGTAAAAATTGATTATCGGTGTAAATGTGAAACAACATGATGATATACCTTTTTTGAAAAAATGTTTGCTTAGCAGCCTAATTAAACAAGACGGAATATTCTGCATTTTAATACTCAGGAGAAAAATCACCAACTGTTTTGAAGCATGCCTGGAATTTTAAATTTCATTTTCTGGTGCCAGATTGAAATAAAAATAGGAAACATGATAAAGATTAATTTGATGTCAGAAGGGACATTTGCTCTTTAATTAGATTTCTGTAGCCCTCGCAGTTCTGTTGTGCCACCAGAGCAAGCTCGGAAAAGCCTGCAGCACAACCAAACAGTGATCCTCATATCCACACTTTACTGGGAACTAATTTCATTTCCTGCCTGTCTGGAGAGGTATTTTCAACAGGCATCAATGTTTTTGTCTTCACAACTGATTTATTCATCAATCTCAATGTGATTTTTTTTTAAACCTTTAAATTACACCCAAATCCTAAAGCAGCTGTTTATTACACAAGGAAATTGAAAATCTGTCTGTGTGATATCATACAAAGATTTTTTTCTTAAGGTTATAAAGGAAGTTGACAGATATTAATGATTTTTTTCTCTTGACCTCATTCAACAATCTCGTGAGCAGAAGAAAAAGGAAGAAAACTGGACAAAAAAAGCACAGGTCCATGGTTTCAGTGTATAAAATATTATTCTAGAAAAAAATGAAACTATTATTCCTGGCAGACTACGCAATCATTTTGTAGGATACATTCATTTTCAAAAGGATAATAAAATAGCTAAAGTAATATTGGGATATGAGACATTATTTTAAAAATACAGTTGCTGTTAACTTTCTTCTCTCTCTCTCTCTCTCTCTCTCTGTCTCTTTCTCTTGTATGTGTGTTTGGAGGTATGCACATGGCCCCCACATGAGGAAGCAGACATCTTCCTGGTTTGAATGATGAATCAGATAGGTCACATTTTATCCACAACTCGGGTCTGCATCTCCAGGTTGAAGACTAACTGATGACTCGAATGTGGGCCCCAACAGACTGAGGCGGTAGCAATAAATGAAGTGACAGCAGTAAATCAGGATCAAAAAGGGGTAGTGGACTCCCTTTTTGACCTCGATTTTAGGATGATCAGTTCTCTGGGGATACCAGTCCCCTTCACCTGCAGGATCCCACTCCAATTCCCTGCCCTTGACTCTGACCTTACCCCTACCTCTCTCTTTGTTCCCCTGCTTTCTGCTGGCCTCCTTCCCATCTCTAGGCTGGGTCCAAACTCCTGTGCTCCTCCCCAGACTGGCTCTCCTGGCCTACAGTCCCCTTTCCTGGCTGCTGCTGTCTATGGGAAGGTCCTCCACACCCTTCCCACCTTCCAGTATTTAAACATGCTTCCTCTTCTCATCCTTCAGGTCATTGTGCCAATGATTGAGAGGGGCCTTTCTTGTCCATCCTAGCTAAAGTTGCCGTCCTTTCTCCATGCACCCTGCAGTCTGTCTTCCAGTTTAATTTTTTTCATGGGACCTTCATTATATGTTTATCGTATAACCATTGCCATCCCTCTCCTGCCAACTCCATGGGGGAGGGGTCTCATGACTTGTTCTCACTCATCACTCAATTTCCAGAGCCTAGACAGTGCCAGTACATGTTACGGGTTTAATTAATATTTTTGGAATCAATTACATTTAAAAGATTTATTTATTTATTTACTTTTAAAATTTTTATTATTTTTTTAGAGACAGGCTCTCTATGTTGCAGGGGCTACTCAACAGGCACAATCCCACTACTGATCAGTATGGGAATTTTGATGTCCTCCATTTCCAACCTGGGCCAGTTCACCCCACCTTAGGCAACCTGGTGGTCCCCCCTGCTCCCGGGAGGTCACTGTATTGATGCTGAACTTAGTGTGGACACCCGATTGGCAGAGCGCACTACAGCCCAGAACTCCTGGGCTCAAGTGATCCTCCAGCCTCAGCCTCCTGAGTAGCTGGGACTACAGGCACGCGCCACTGCACCCAGCTGAATCAACTACATTTTTAAAAACTTTCAAGGAACTGAAATTGAAATCTACAACCTGAACTTTAATTTCTTCTAACAGAGGAAACACGTTTACTGTTCATTTATTTCTTTATTTGTTCACTACTCAACAATTATTTTGACTACTTACCATGATCAAGGCATTGTTAAAAGAGTTCTTAGTCAGTGTAGTCTTTGGAGTGATTTACTCTCCGCTTTGGGTTTATGCCATTTGGGTACATTGTAATCAGGTCTTCCCATCTCAGCAAGCACACTTTTTGGGATACACTAACAGAACTGACTGAAAGGATAACGAATAACTTGCCCAATGTAATCTGTTCTATTTTTTCTTATTCAGTTAAGATTCTTTATGGAAAGACAAATCTCTTGGATTTTTATGTGTGGCCTTATGTATATCTGAAATATTGGAAAACTACTCAGGATCACAGCCGCATCATCCAAAGTGTTAGTGTTAGCATAAATAGAAAAAGGAATCATCTCTGAGGGATAACACAGAAAAAAGATCTCCTCTGCACAGAACTCCAGCCCTCAGCATGGTGAGGAAACTGAACTTTTGGTTTCTTAACTCTGGGAAGAAACAGCCCCCAAGTATAGTGCTATAAGCAAAACATGGGTCCTTAGCCGGGCAGCACCCTCAAACAGGGGTCAACCAACCAGCCAAGGGTGGCATCCTCCAAACCATTGATTCTTCATGCCAACACTACTCGTTCGTTAAGATGCATGGATACCCAGGAATACCCCTTTAAATGAAGGTGATGTTTGATGGGAAGGGTAGGAATTGAACCCTCAGAATATAACTTGGTCATAAACCTCTCAAGACAAGGTAGGGTGGTGGGAAGTGGCTTTCCACATCCTCTTGTTCACCAGTGAATCGACAACTGGTCTGTTGAATGCAGATAAGAAAGTTTTCATAGCTTAACCGTATCTTTGGCTTAAGGACCAAGAAAGACTTCAGTAAGATGAATCCCTTTGTTCTCATAATGATTTTGATTATAGTACTCACCAGAATTTAAAGATCCTTTGAATTCTTAGGAGAAACAGGTTTTCTCATATGAAAGAGTTAAGAGTCTACAAGACCGATTATGAATGAGATGCAGCAAGCCTAGCATTTTAGAATCCAGCCTCTGAGTTTTGAACAGACCTGGGTTTGAATTCCAGCTCTAACCTTATGAGCACATGACCTAACTCTGCCAAGCCTCAGTGTCTTCCTCTAAAGGAAGGTAATGCTAGTACCTGCACTGGAAGTCTTCTGAGAACCAAAGACGAGGTGGTGTATAAAAAGCGTTGGGTTTGTTATTGTGAGCGCTCAAAGATCCTGGCAACAATAATAATAATGAATTTGGGACTATGTATATTTCACTTCTTTTTCTGCCTCTCCTTTCTCTCCATCTCCCCAGTCCAACTATAGATTCAAATTCCACAGAGAGGTAGACATCAATTCCATAGAAAAGCTGTGTTTGCCTTATATCCTTACAGCTTGAAGAACAACAGAGTAACTGGATTATGTGACACCTGAATTTCATGTGATTTGTAATTTTGACTTTATTTTTTTAAAAAAATTATATTCAGTCTCCATAGAGACCATAAAAGATTGCCAATGTCAACTCTACTGCAAGTTGTCATGCCAGGGTACTGGGAGAAGCTTACAATTGGCAATAATTGCACCTCAGGTAAACCTCATTGGCTGTGATACTGCCAATGCGCAAAGCTGCTTTTATTTTTTAAAATAAAATTTAAAAAATAGTTTTAGGATTTTTGGAGGCCTTCTGTTCGGTTTAGTTTATATTGTTTGAGCCTAATTTTCAAACTTTAAAATAACACCAAAATCCAAAAGGAATATTTGATTTCAAAGAAAAGTTAATCTAAAATTGCACACAAATGGTTTCAATAATCAGGGAGTGGGTAGGGAGGCTTCCAAACTGCCTGTGTTTTTCTTTTTTTTTTTAATTTATGCAGAAGCCAGATATCCATTTTTAAATAAATCCCTGGTTAAAATGTTCAGTTCTTAGGACTCTCAGGGGTTCTACCAGATCTGGTGTTGGACCTGACTTGATATTTTAGCATTTACTGGACTCAGGAGGCATAACAGTCAAGACTTTCTCATCTCCAAACAATAGTTTTTGAAAAGTTGTAGAATTCTCTATTCCGAAGAGATTCAGCAGCACTTCGTATCTTAAAATAACAAATGTACTTTACTCAAAAAACAGAAAACAAGAAGAATGATTAGAAACATGAGGCAAAATGGATATCACAGGAAAGAAGCCAGTGATTATGAAAAGAAGCGACTGTCAATTGTGATGGCATAATGCCACACGCACTCACCACTTGTAAATTACATTTTGCAGAAAGCAGATATTTGTTGAGTATCTTTAGTGCTCTCTTGACTTAAATAGAAGGACAGAAAACACATATCTCCCATCCTGTGCTGAATAAAAAGCCTCCCCGCCCCCGCCACCACACTTCAGAATAGGGGTGCTCACTTGAAGTCCAAACCCACCATACTTACTTGCTGCATGGTGGGTGAGTGTAAGGCGGACTGGACCTGCATGGGGAGCTGGTTCCCGAGGGGCTGCTGCATGGTGAGCGGCTGGTGCTGCTGCATGTTGAGATGCTGGTGAAGAGGTGGGCTGATCTGGAGGGGAGGAGGAGGGGACACAGCCATGTTCGCTATAGAGACAGTCACTGGCATTTGGTTATTCGGCTTGGGGGCTATGTTCCTGGGGAGACTAGGATGCATGGCGGTTAGGTGAGGATTCATTCCTGGTTGTTGGTGATAGTGGGAACTTAGGTACAGAGCCGAGTGGGCCTGGCTGGGCCCATGGAACACCGATGGCTTCGAATTGATCAGCTGAGGAGGTTGAGATGTTTTCACGTCAACAGGTTCACTGTAGCTCTGTGGAGGAAACAAGTGAGCAGAGTTGGGAGGCTGATACATGAATGTTGATTCTAGGTATGACGCTTTGTGAATTTACTCAAGCACTTTCCCTGGAATCCATACCCATGACTATTCTGGACTCTCTTGTCTCAGAATTCCTCCACCATCATTTATAATGTGATTGATCGAAGACCGCTTCTATCCCTTTTCTGAAATTAAAAACAAGCTGCAATGACATTTTGTTCCTTTGCCTAAATGTTTTAACTTGGTGACTTTTCTCATCATCCAAATGAGGGTAACAAGATGGGTTTGTGGAGGGGGGGACGGGGAAAGGCAGATGCTGTGAATGCCCAAATGGGAAACACACGTGAAGCTTTCTTTCAAAGTAATTCAGTTCCGCAGTTCTTCTATAGATTATAGGTTTAGTTTTTAATTTTTCCTTTTTTATATTCTCAAAGAGACTTGGCCTAGATATTTGCACAAAGAAAACAAAGCTGGTTGATGGAAATGGATATAGAAGAACAGAGTTCTAAAATACCTTTCTGAAGTCATATAAAACTACATTAATATGCTCTTCAAAGTACTGCAGAACTTACCCTGAGTTTTAAAATGAAGTTGGTGATGAATTGTCCTCTATAATGAAGTAGATAAAAATAATCTCTCTTAGAAATTTTAGACTCCATCATAAATTAATATAATTTTGCCCTAATTTTTTCCGCACCTTCATTTGGTCATTTCCTAGTAATATTTTAATTGATTTAAAAACTGAACATTTCAGTAAAGGCTGAAAGGAATCAAGAATTAACCCTGTGGCATTTCCTCAGGGGCCTGGACCTGCATCCTACATTTCCTGAGAGGAAGAGACTAACAAAACAATACAAGGTAGAAGGTAGAATCAACTGGAAGAAAAAAAAAAAAAAAACACGATAAAATGGACTGGAGAAAAGAAATCAGTTTGCCAAAACAAGGTCTTGAGGATGCCTATATGCTTTTACTCTGCAATCTTGATGTCATGCTTATTCAGCTCTCAAGCCGAAGTGAGTTTCTGGCTACTCTCTGTACTGCAGGGAGCACTGAGCCGTGAGGACTCTCGGGATCCTTCTGCTCAGTGTACCACCAGGCAACCCACAGACAGGCCCATAGAGAAACGGGTTCATCACACATGACTGCATGAAACTCAAGCTGAGTAGCTTCTTTATCACCAGGCAGCTTACCACGCTGTTAGCAACACGACTCACTGTCTTCAATAATGCAGCCAAGTTTCACGAAAACCACAGTCAGAATGTTGCTGCTGCGTATGTCTGCTGATTCCCAGGAGGAACAGGCTGGGGTGGGTGGATGTTTAGCCCCACATCCTGTCATTATAGATAGGATGTATCTGGGCTGGGCGCGGTGGCTCACTCCTGTAATCCCAGCACTTTGGGAGGCCGAGGAGGGCAGATCACCTGAGGTCAGGAGTTTGAGACCAGCCTGACCAACACGGTGAAACCCTGTCTCTTCTAAAAATACAAAATTAGCCAAGTGTGGTGGCACATGCCTGTAATCCCAGCTACTCAAGAGGCTGAGACAGAATTGCTTGAACCTGGAAAGCAGAGGTTGCAGTGAGCCAAGATCATGCCATTGCACTTCAGCCTGGGCAACAAGAGTGAAACTCAAAAGAAAGAAAGAAAGACGGGGGTGGGGGGCGGTGTGGGGCGGGGGCGGGGGGGAGAGAGAGAGAGAGAGAGAGAAAAGAAAGAAAGGAAGACAGACATCTAACACCTGTAAAAGTTGTAAAAGTGTGTCAAACCATGGAAACCCAGGGTCCTATGAGACTCTGAATGCTCCATGCACAGTATAGAGTATGGTGTACCCAAATAATTCCAGCTCCTTTGGAGAGTCCTCTCATCCTGACATTTTTCCCTGTGTCACAGTGATGCAGCCTTCAGAAATAGGAACACACATTTAGACTGCATCTTTAGTATTCATGTTAAAAATGTTAAAAACTGTTCATGAAAAATTTTTAAGGGGCGGTTTGTAGATCAAAGAAGCTTTATTAAATGTAGCTTCTGAAAGGGGCTTTTAAGGAAAAAAAACAAGTTTTAAGTAGATTTTTTTTGGCTTCCATTTAAAAGTTCTTATTGTTGATGTGCAAAATAGTTAACAATTCAAGGAAAAGGTTAAATGGGTTAATGGAGGCTGTGTAAACAGTGACTACTTCCACATCAGAATAACATGTACTGCAATTGATATGCCTCAAAAAGAATTCCGTATATGCTAGGAAGATTACGTGTTAAGTCTGTGTGCTTAAGTAATCTGGAGAGTGTTCGCTGTGTTTGAATTCCCTCTTTATAGCCTATCACAGGAGGGCTAGTTTCATATTTAGTTACAGACTGTGTTGACTTCATACCAGAAAGAAATCATATTTATAAAAATGGATACATATTGGTGCATCTTTATTTTTTGCTTTATAGTTGTTGTTTTTAATTTAAAAATAATACAAATCACATTCTTGTGATCGAATAGAAAATATGTGTCATTGTAAAAATGTTTTCATTTTTAATTTCTATATATAACATTACTAGATAAGGAGGTAACTTTCGGCGAAGGAAATAAAAATATCAAATTCAAAATAAATAATGAATCTAATTCTTCTGTATTCTACTGTTTAAATAATAGTATGTGGTCCATCATATAGATAGATGATAGATAGGCAGATGTAGAGATGGAATAGACATACTGATTTACAGAAGTCAACAGATAGCAACCTAATTTGAGATACTTTATTGCTAACCTTGTAAAGCTCTCTTTTCTCATGAATAATTAAACACAAAATATTTTCTCTATCTAGCCATTTATTTGTCATTTATGTCCTCCATATCGAAGTGTGCAAAGACCAGCCCCCTCAACCTACTTTGAAAGAGCAGTAACTTTTAATCACTAGAAGAACTATTGGAAACTCCAAGTACAGATTTCCAAAGATGATTCAGACCACACTTGAAACAATTTTTAACCTCGAGTGAGGGAGCATTTGAGGAAGTTATATATATTTTCCCTTTATTTTCTAATCATTGAATGTGACAACAGAAATAATGTATCCAGCCATGTGCCTAAATGTGGCAGGTGTTCCAATATGAATTCTCTTCCTATAGTCTGTTTTCACAAAGATGTCCTGATTCCTCAAAAAGGGGATCTTTTTTTGATGGGAGGGACTTCAATTTCTGTAGCCCATGCATCTAGCATAGTGCAAAGTACATAAAAACACAATTATGTTTTCTAAGGAGTGAATGAATGACTACTTTTGAACAATCCTCCAGGCAGCCACCACTGCCCTTGGTGACTTGCCCTCTTGACAAGACACACCGTTCCTCTTCCCATGGAGTTAGGAAGGCTTCAAAAGTCATCTGAAGGCTTCGAAAAGCCACAGAATATCAGATTGACCTTCCTCAGGCTCTTCTCTGCTCTCGGCAGGAGACAAACCCTTCCTGAAGGGATGAGAAATTACAGCTTTCCACTCTGTCCTTTGGTTAGATACACTGCCCTTTCTGCCTCTCTGCTCTTGGGGGAGTGGGCAGCAAGGCAGCTTGCTCAGTCTCACCTGTGCTTGGGGAATTTGTTCTTTATGCAACGCTCGACTCATTTAGATGAGGGACAATCGCCTTCTGGCTTCACTTCCGTGAATTATTAGGCAGACTAGTACAATAGACCATCTATTAATTACTTCCGTTAATTATTAGGCAGACTAGTACAATAGACCATCTATTAATTACAGAGCTCTTTTCTAATTCTGGAAGATAGGTAGAATAAGTTCATTTTCATAATAATTCTATAAATTCATAATGTGATTAAATGAAAATACAAAGGAATTATAATATCCTCTTACTGTCATATTTTTCCAATTTAACTGTGAAAGCAAGGCTACAATTTTGATAACCAATTATATTGCAAATGAAGACCTCTATACCTATCGTTCAGAAATTAGAACTATTTTCTCATACATACTAAATAATTCACATTTGTTTCCACTTTCAAACACATTAACCTCTTTTATTTAGCAATGGAATATCATGTTGGTCACCTGACAAATGTGTTTCCCAGCATGTAGACAACTGAAAATCAACCTTTGAATTCCACACTTTCAGGGGAGAAATGTGTTCTTGCTGTTATTTTCTGAGTATGTTCTCTTTCCTATTTGCTTTTAAACCACAGATTCTGGAAGGTATTTTTTATAAGCCATAAAATGAGGGTAGGGACCACAGAGACTTTCTGAATCTTGTCTGTAGAGGATTCCATTGACATATGCAAAATGTATAAAGAATACATTATACATATAAGCCTGCAGATACCTCTTACTAACCAAATTATTGATTATCCAAGGTAGTTTCAATCCCATTTATTTTGTATAATGAAGATAATACTGCATAGTGTATAAATTTCCCCATTCTGGGATGATATGTGCTATAAAAATGAAAGATTGACAAAGCAACTGTTATTTAAAATAGCAAAGTATAAACACCAGACATAAAACTCAGGGAGAAGAACAATATAAAAGTTGCTGAACCAAATCAAATTAATAGTCCGTCTAATTTGATTCTTGTTTTCAGCACTGACCGATACTTGATGCATTGAAAATTAAACAGAATTTATGCACCTACTCAATTGTGCATTGCTCCTTCTGGAAGAAAAAATTCTTTCTGGTCCATGCAGGTGATTAACTTATACCCTGAAGCATGAGATTTTATTATCTTTAAATCACGATCTGGGTTTACAGAGCTGCAAATTTTCTGTTAACAGCCATACAATGATCCATCCCATTTACAAATTCAGACTCAGTATTTGTCTCCATAGCGCACCATGGCATGATATTTGTAAGTTTGTCTCATTCTGAAAAAGAAACTATTTATTTTTTTCAAATCCACTTTCCTTTAATTGAACTAAGCATTGTGCTTCTTTACTATTGATTACAGAAACAGAGAACTTTCTTGACTTAATTCAATATTGACCTATTGTGTAAGTTTAAAAAAAAAAGGTGTCCATTTGTCCTTTATAAATCTTAGTACTTTAGGAACTACTCCTTAAGGTAGAAACAAAATCTCATATTTGACTTTAAAATCATGAATCTGATTGCCTTTATTTAATATACCAGAACATAGTTATCCAAATGCCATCTGCTTCCAGGTTGGCAATTCTGAGAAGCTGTACACTTATTTCAATAATGCTGCTTTTATTTGGAATATTTGGGAACTTCTCTGCTGAAGTTCTCTTCGGAGCCTGTGGGACACTGTTTTACATATCCTCAGACAACTCTTTGTCTTTTGATGGTGAATTGGATTTTTGGAAACAGCTAATAGTCACTTGAAGCCAAGTCTGCGGGTTATATCTGGGTGATGCTTAGGGAAAAGAATGAGGTGTGAAAACAATGTAACAAGATTGATTTTCTAACATGGCTCATAAACTTTTTCTGACTACAGTTCTAAAAGAGGAGTTTCAAAAATTTTTTGAACTCTGGGAGCAATAATAAAATAAGTTTGCAGCCTCCCAAGGTGACTACTTTGAATGCAACACTCATTTTGGGAATATAAATTCTGGTCTGTGTGGTAAAATGAAACTAGTTCCATTGCTTTAAAGTTATACGTTGTTTTCAGCATAATAATTTAGATCCATGTCTAGGCATTCCTGAGTCTATGGAAAAACTATATTTCCTTTAGCTTCATGTGATAGCTCAGCCCCATATGACCTTCAATAGCACGTAAAATTGCCTAAGCCAGGAAGCCCTAGCCTTCATCATAACATATATTCTTGGACATCTTTGCAGGGTTCATAAGGACCATTTCAATTAAGGAAATTATAGATGAATGCAGTTTTGCTTATATCTAGATAATTTATTATCTTTATAAAGAAATACATCTATGAAACAAAATTTTTCTTTTTTAATGTCACTTTTAAAATTTCTTCATATCAAAGCAGCCTTTGATATAAAGAAAAACTGAAAATATCATCCAGCCAAATTTTCAATGACACAAAAATCTTTCCTTCCTCCCTTGCATGCCTACTAATACAAAAAAATTCATAATAATACTTATAGCTTATATTTTTAAGTGCTTCCTTTCAAGATGCTAAGCCATACGGTTTATTTTTAAAAATTTTGAATTTAAAAAATTTTAATTTTATTGTGATAAGAACACCTAACATTAGGTCTACCATCTTCACAAATTTTCTTTTCTTTCTTTCTTTTTTTTTTTTTTGAGACGGAGTTTCGTTCTTGTTTCCCAGGCTGGAGTGCAATGGCGCAATCTTGGCTCACCGCAACCTCCGCCTCCTGGGTTCAGGCAATTCTGCTGCCTCAGCCTCCTGAGTAGCTGGGATTACAGGCACGCGCCACCATGCCCAGCTAATTTTTTGTATTTTGAGTAGAGACGGTGTTTCGCCATGTTGACCAGGATGGTCTCGATCTGTTGACCTTGTGATCCACCCGCCTCGGCCTCCCAAAGTGCTGGGATTACAGGCTTGAGCCACCGCGCCTGGCCCACAAATTTTCAAGTGTACAATCCAGTACTGTTGACTCTGGGTCCAGTGTTGCACAGCAGCTCTCCAGAGTTCATTCATGTTGTTTGAGGAATGCTTTCTGCCTGTTGATACTGACTCCCTATCTCCCCTCCCCCAGCACCAGCAACCACTGTGGCACTCTTTGATTCTATGAATTTGACTATTCTAGGTACCTCCTATAAGTGGAATCATGCAGTACATGTCTTTCTGTGACTGACTTATTTCATTTAGCATAATATCCTCAAGTGAACTATGTAATTTATATAGCTTTTCTTATTTTATTCTCATGGAAACCCTAAGATGTAGGTCCTATTATCTTCTCCGTTTAACACTTGTGTAAATGGAGACTTAGAACATCCAAGGAACTGCATGAAGATATGCAGTTAGGAGTTGGGAAACTTGGGATTTGAATGCAGATCCACCTGCCCCAGAGATTATTGACTCCTCAGTCTGAGGACTCTCCCAGTATGATAGAGGTGACACTTTTAGAGGTCATAGAACAGGCTTCCCTTGATTCCATGTGGAAGCACTGGGGTTAAAGATGCCTTGGAGACCTTCAATCCTTATTTATAACCTTCGCTTCTGCTTTTAAGCTTTTCTATGGAAAGAAGTTGTTCATTCTAACAATTCAAGAGTTTGGCAATGTTCCCTGTTCAGATTAAATTTATTTAATTTGAAATGGAAACAATTTTCTTATTCTGTAGTCAGAGAAAATTAAGTATGAGTAATCACTACCCTATGTCCAATGCCGATGTGGACTTAAACACCCTTAGTCTTTGTTTTCTGGGTTTCATAATCTTGAATCCTCTCTTTTTCTGCTAATACCTTCTAACTTCTGGCCTTTTTATGACCAATTTTATGATGTTTTTCAACTTCCCCCTTTAAATGACAGAGCCTAAAACTGAATGAAGAATTCTGGGGTCTGACCAGCGCTGTGTTTGCAGCACCCTATATCCTAGAGATGTGCCCTGAAATTCTGATATGCTTGTACAGCAGGAGTGGCCAGTGCTGGGCAGTTCTGTCACTGGCTGCACACGACCAGCTGAGGCACCCACCCTGCTGGAATAGCACAACACACAGCAGTGGTTTCCAAACCTTCTGCAGGCCCAGCCCAGATTTCTCTGAAGGTCTCAGCCTCTGGTGGCAGTGGGGGTAGCAGAGTGGGCAGTTGGCTGGACTCCACCCACTATTAAGCCAGGGAAGCTTTACTTTTAGCTGTTGCCTATGTAAGAGCTGGATTGGAATTTTATGGAATGTTATTTATATAAGGTGCCAGTTTGAACGATAAAAACATCTGAGAATCACTGAGTAGAGAAACGCCTATAAGCTCTAGAGCAAGATAGTGAGGACTCAGACTGAGTCCTACTCTGCCACAGCCACTGTGGGAAAGCCATTTACTCTCTCTGCTAGAGAATGTCTAAAAAATGGGGCTAATTCCTATTGTGCAGGTTTACTGTGACGGGGAATAGGAACAATATAAAATGCCTAGCACAGTCTAAGTTACATATAAGCTACTCTGTAGAAGGATGTCATGTGTATTTTTGTTACTATTGGAAACAATTCAGTATCCTGAGGAGAATGGGCCAGGGTTTGCATTTGGAAGTTACAAAAGCTAGAATTTTTGTTTCCTAGGATTAAATATTTTATTTTTGGCAGATTTCAATGTTATTCAAGCTTCGAGTCATGTTAATTAATCTGGATTAGATGATACATAGCACTTTTTTTTTTTGAGATGGAGTCTTACCCTGTCGTCCAGGATGGAGTGCAGGTGGTATGATCTTAACTCACTGCAACCTCTGCCTCCCAAATTCAATTGATTCTCCTGCCTCAGCCTCCTGAGTAGCTGGGATTACAGGCACCCACTACCATGCCCAGCTAATTTTTGTATTTTTAGTGGAGATGGGGCTTCACCATGTTGGCCAGATTGGTCTTGAACTCCTGACTTTGTGATCCACCCACCTCTGTCTCCCAACGTGCTGGGATTACAGGCATGAGCCACCATGCCTGGCTGGTATATAGTACTATTAAATGAAAGAAGTAATCACTGAAGCATTGTCAATTCTGTGACTCAGTTTCACAGGTAGAGTCAAAGTTCATGGACTGTTATTTTTGGTTATATTCTGTAAGAAGCAGCTAATTTTAAGGGATCACTTCAGGTCTTTCAAGTATCATGAAATAGTCCACTTTGAGTTGCTGTATAAATCTTTGTCTCTCAGCACCCAGCCCTGTGTCCAGGCATTCTGCATTCCTGACCTGGATCACAGTATGGCCTAGGGGCAAACGTGGAGAAGCAGCAGACTGTGACTATGACATGGCCACAAATTAGTGAGAGGATCTATTGTCCTAAGAATGCAAAGTCATATTCGGGGAAATGAATGGCTTGCCTGGAAAATACATACTAAAATATATAGCTCTGGAGGAGTAAGTCAAAGTGGCTGGGAAGAATTTAGGAAAATGGACAAGGTGCTCTGACCTTACCAGAGGGAATGTCAAAGCTGCACCATGACTCCAAGGCACTGGGTGTTTTAGGGGTGCAGGAGAGCACATTGAGAGGACGCATGAGCAGCTTGGCCCAGCAGAAGACCAAGGGCAGTGCAGGCCAGTGTCAGCCTTGGCCACTGGTTACCTGCAGGTGCCTTTCCTCTTCTGGGAAATGTTGATAATCAAGCCTTCTTCAAGGGATAAGGCCTGAGGATTGAGGGAACTTACGCATGTAAAATAATCTTTTAAAAACTTAAGTCCCATCAGGCAATCTATCCCATACCAGAACCCATTTTTTGGCTTCCCTTTGTACCGAGAATGAACTCAGCTCTTTTCAAATGTCCTGCAAGGTCTTCAGGATTAGGCTTCTGCCCATCTTCCCAACTTCAGTTCAAATCACACTCTCTCCATTCACTCAGCTCTGGCCACACCGACCTTTTCAATTCAAGGAAACATTTTGCCACCCTGAGTCTTTGCACTTGTTATAGCTCTGCCTGGCCAGCTCTTTCCTCTGGCTCTCTGGTTTTGCAAGCTCCTGTCCTCTTTTGACCCCCAGATCCAATGTCACCTCTTTAAAGAGGTCTTTGTAGATCACCTAAGCAGAGACCTTGCTTTATCTCCTCCAGAACACTTGGATTCTCAAATCTCAATCATTTATTACTTTATGTTTTCACTAACGATTTTTCTTGATGAAAGAGAAAGTTCTTCAAGTCTAGGAAAAGAATTTGCCTGTTCTCCACAGCATTCTGTGAGCCTGGCACAGTGCTTGGCACAGAGGACAAGCCCAGGAAGATTGGTCAAATGAATATACAAACCGGGGTGGGAGGTGGGGAAAAATAGAGCTTGGCTGGCACATGATGGCTCCTGGGAGTTGTAATTATGGGATACATCATGTAGCATTTTCTGTTTTCCCTTCTACATCTTTTAGAATAGGGAAATAATTCATAATGTTGTAAAAAATTATAATGTAGAAAAATTATTTTAAAATATGACTGGTTATTATTTGCCTTGTCATAATTAGAAGGAAACAGAATTAGACTTTTATATGTGTTATTATATTTTATGGGAGGATGGGCTGGACATTTTTCTGATGATGTCTAGAAAGTTCCATTCACTGCAGATATCTCATACAACATCGGAGGGCCACTTTTTTAACCTGGAGAGGATGTTTGTAACTTTCCTTCAATTTGTATACACACAATAGATAGTTGTACATAAATAGATATTCGACAGCTCCAGCAAAATTCCTACTGCCAAAGAGAAGAAAAATGTCAGAGTAAGCTGTAAAAAAAGTGCTTGGTTTTTTAAATGTAGAAATGGCAATTCACAGCATTTATACAAATTGCCGTACACTGCGGGTTGCAACTCTGAAACTGAATAGTAAGAAAAGTTGCAGCTAAGAGCAAATCTGAGGACACTTGTTTAGAAAGTGGAGGCTTAGTCAGTATCACAGCATTCTGGCAATCTGCATATCATTAACTTTTTGTATTGTGCTTTGTATTGGGATTGAGACTTCATGTATTGATTTTCTCTATGTAAAGTGCTCTACGTAAAACTCTACTTAAAATCTTCAAAAAAAATCTTATCTTGGATGAAATGAGAATTAACTTTTTAAAAGCTCCCCTTATATTTTTGGCATATTAATCTGTTAACAATATCAACATGACTATTTAATCCAATGGCTGTATGGATCTAATATTTTATACTTTTTAGGTTATAATTTTATATACATTATTTGAAACATGCAGAAATATCATTTGGTATCAGCGGAAAGTAAATAGCTTCAGAAAGAGTTAGATAAATTAAAAAGTGCAAGATAATACAAAAAAGCTAGAAATTTTAAGGTAATTTATACCTAATAACTTTTCTCATAGTGTCATACCTTAGAAGTAGAACATAAGATTGAGTTAGAGAAATAGTTTACTGAAATTTCTTAAGCATTTGTATTTTGGGCTCTCTTTTCTTCTCTGCATCAGTATATTCAGTATGTATTTTCTTCAATAAAACATAATTTACATAATTATTTTAGAGTTACAATGAGTCTAGATATTATGAATGAGACAAAAAGTATTTTTTTTTTTTTTGGATGGAGTCTTGCTCTGTTGTTAGGCTGGATTGCAGTGGTGTAATCTCAGCTCACTGCAACCTCTGCCTCCCAGGTTCAAGGGATTCTCCTGCCTCCTGAGTAGCTGGGATTACAGGTATGCACCATGATGCCCAGCTAATTTTTGTATTTTTAGTAGCGATGGGGTCTCACCATGTTGGCCAGGATGGTCTCGATCTCTTGACCTTGTGATCTACCCACCTTGCCCTCCCATAGTGCTGGGATTACAGGTGTAAGCCACCTCACCCAGCCGAAAAAAAGCATTTTCTAAGGGTAAATGGGATGAAGTCCAGAGTCCCAGACCACAGTGAGCATAGTAACAGCCAGTTTGGGACTTGAGATAACGTTGTCTAATGCTTACAGACTCAGTCCATCTCTGTGAGGTTACCTTCTCGAGAATTCCATAAAGGAAATTGTACCTTTATTAACATGAGACCAAACAGGGTTAACTCTTGAGTATTTATAACAGGAAGAACTAGTCTTTAAGACATTCTAAATCACTAAATATTTTTAAGCCTTGTTTTTATTTTCAAATGATGTGACTTATAAACATTTTTGGGGTCTGCTTACCTCCTAATGCTGCTGTAATAAGTCTAGGATTTCAGACAGTTGGCATGTCCTCAGTAAAGGCCATTGGCATGGGGGCCAGGAGGCAATTTAAGAGGGGGATTCGGAGAAGTAGAAAGCTGGCTTGGGGTGAAGAATGCACTGTGACTAATCCAGAAAACCAATCATCCACAGGTGGACAATATTTTAGAAATGGCCCAGAGGATGCTGTTCTGGTCTTTTGGGGCTAAATAAATATTTCTATATCATGTAGCTTTGTTTATAATTTACGTTTTCTTTTTTTTCCAGCAAAGAAGATTGTGCAGAATTGTGAAAGTCATGTTTTATGCCTTTAAGTGACTGTTGGAGTCTGCCCCAAGATGGCCACAGTCCGTCACAATATCACACAGCTGCACATTACCTTGGATACAAGGCTGGCTCTGTATGCTGCGAGCTGCTTCAGGTACTCCTTCTTTGCAGCCTCGGTTTTCTTTTTATAGACCTGCAACAGCAGCAAAGAGTCTTAAATTAGAAAGTGCATCTGCTTTTGTTTTCAGAGAAGTACAATACAGAATGATAATTAAACACACATATCCACTTATAGTTATATAATATAATAATATAGATCTCCCGAAAGATTGTGTTTTCTTACTGAAACAGATTTTTAAGAAGCATGGCAATAGACTAGATAAGAAAAAAAAATAACAGTAAAACTTGACACTTTAACATAAAATGTATGAAAGGATTTATCTGGGTAACTATGAGTGTAGAGGTAGTTGGGTTACAAAGATACTGTTGACAAAGGTTCCCAGGGAAACCACATGTGAGTAAATAAGGCATTTATATTTATATAATGGGCAGATAACTCCACAGCTCAGTCACATCCTGATATATATGTTCCATGCTAAATACAAAAACAAAGACAGAATTTAAGGATGACAAATCATGTTCAATAAGCAAATCAAAGGAAACAGAATGGACTTTGCAGGTTCATCACTGTTTTAAGACTTGGAGCCTTGAAGTTCTATTTTCAAAGACTCAGGAAACAGTGATGGTGATTAAGGACACGTTTGGGAGAGGAATGGGAAGCCCAAGTGGCTGCAGATTGCATGTGTGCCCTGCCCTGCAGCCCACTCTGGTCATGTCCTTTCCAAGAAAAACACTAAATGTCATGGATCTGTGGACACCTCATTTTGAAAAGGTAAAAATGTTCTGAAATGAATTTCAGTTTACAGAAGCTTTCCATTTCTGAGAGGGAATCATCTTGAAAATAAAAGCAAAATCATCCCAAACTGAGCAAAAAGACTGAAAAATGACTTGCTTGTATGCTAAAGGTCACATCGTTAAGTTAAACAGTGAGCAGTCATTAGAGTCGAAAATGAAAGATTAGCAAAGTGAACACACATGGCCGTCTGCTACCATTAAGTTGATTTTTTCAAGGCTTCGGAGTATATTTTTGGCAATATTTTGAAATCAGCCTGAAAGAACAAAATATTTTTCATCCTTTACTGTGTAAATGGAAATGTATTTTCATTGATACAGCTATTTAGAATTTCCCACATCTTGGATTTCACAGCAGGGAATAAGGCTTGGCTAATATTTTATAATACTGAGCTCAAAAACAGACACACAGATCAGTATTGAAAAGTGGCTTCAGAATAAGTCAGAGTAGTTAAATATAAATTATGTCTAAAGACCAAATATCTGCCATTTGGCAGCAGGGTCAATTTACGGTTTCAAATGCTGACTGTGGTTTGCTGAGCCCAACACCAGCTATGAAATTCGAGATGTGAGAAATATTATTTACTCATGAATATTTTAATTAAAGCAGAACATTTTACTTAAGGTAAACAAATGACTAACCTTGTCAACAGAATTATAACAGGACTGTATGAAATGAATGTGCTAATTTTTCTCCTAAAGAGAGGGCTTCAGCCTTGATTTCTGTATTTGGGATTTTGTTCTAATAAAAGCCAAGTAAAATAAGGAATTAAGAATTAGTACAATATTATCATATAATCAATGTACATCTTACTAAGTATGAAACTAAAGAAACTTTTAAAATTATATTTCAGCTTTCTTTTTTTGCAGAAAGTCTTCGGTTTAAGTACAGGAGTACTCTAAATTTAGTGAACTAATTATTGGAAGTAAAATTCAAATTCTTTTTTGGAAATTCACATGTGAAAACAAATAAATGCTAAAGGCGAGTAAGTGTCTTTGAACAGTGTGATCTGCATATATCGTAAGCCCTGGTGCAGCCACAATCAGAAAGACGCTATCCTGCTTTTCATTGATTTATTTTTTCCTTGAGAGACAGATTTCTGTTTATAGTTTTTCTTTAAACCTCTTCTCAAATACATAATTTACTATTAATGACCTTAAACTGACAACGTTTATATTTGCTTTTAATACCTTAAAACTGTTTCAAGAGGGTTTTTCTCCCATACAGATAGAAATCCTATTCGGGACTTTGAAGCAAACATTTAGTCAATACGTCTTTTATGGTAACGCATCTTTGCATACCCTAAGCATTTCTATCACGTTTTTATTAATATGCTACTCCAAGTGACTCCCATTCAGCTATCTAGGATGTGTTTTGCTTTCAAAGGCAAATAGAAAGCACTTTGGTCCACAGCATTGCCCACAGCAACATTTTCTAAGTTGGGGCAGATAAGACAGTATTGCCAGATGGTCGGACTGTATTATCTATCATTTGTTTTTTCATTGGTTTCTACTGAAACAGCAACAGTGTGACTACAATGCTATCCCTTTGTTGAACTTCTGGCAGTTAACATCACACAAAGTGTTAACCTTCCTTAAATTTGTTGCCTAACAACCAGGGAAGAAAGGTGGCTAGCTCCACATGTTTCAGGCTGAATATGTGCCCCTGGTTTCCCTCCAGAATCGATGTTGTTACAGGATACCTGACTAGCATGCAGAGTCCCCTGTTTTCCACAAATGGCTCCCTATTGGCTATTGATGATTGGCTATGCGGGATCATCGCATAAGTGCCTAAATAGCACTTCAGAAAAGAGTAAACTCATCATGTCACATTACATGGATTGATGGATCCACTCTTTCCTGAATAGCTGCAGATGTTCAGAGGGAGAATTCATAGGGGGGTCATTTCAGAAGGTAGATTCCTGTAATTGTGTTGAAAGGGGAGTAGCCTGGATCAGAATTAAAATCTGAGGTGGTCTCCTCAACAGTAATTAGCACCTCCATCTTTGAGAACTACCTGATGGCTCCCATGTTTTACACTCTGTATACCTTTCTGATGTTATCTTCTGAAATTGGACAAGGATGTTGCTTGAATTCTACATGTAATGGAAATGTTTGAAGAAAGACCTCAAATATGAATGAATGATAATGATAAACATCCCACATGCAGGTGAAGTAAGGGCAATCCTTACTTTAAAAAAGATATTTAAAAATCAATGGTAAAAAAAACCTCTCGAAACATTTCAAAACCTTTAATTACAGATGAAGAAAGTCCTCTGCCTACAGAAAGCAAAGATGTCCCAGGACAGCAATTGGCAACGAACAACCACTGCCATGAGCAAGTGCACAGAACTTCCAACTGACAAGGATGGGTCTGATTTATGTCAAAGTCAAGTTTAGGAAAGAAATGGTCTCTCACTCTCAGGGAAAGACAAATATTTTAAAGGTATGTGATTCATACAGTAAATATTAGTATTTAGTTGAGTTACAAAATGGCTTCCAAATGGTCCACAGCTGTTTTAAATAAAGTACAAAGTTGGCCAGATGAGGATTTAAAAATCATAATACATCATTTATCATTTCCCCCAACTCATCCAAACACTTTTGAATTCATCCTGTCCTAACTAAGTTATATGCTGTGGTTTGTTATTCCAAGAAAGCTACCATGTCCCATCTAAGGATTGCATCTCAGTGGCTAAACTAAAACATATATAATGGCTAAACTAAAACATACGTAGATAGTCATCAAATAGCAGTTCTAGAGAACTCAAATCCTGTCACATGGTCTAGTGATTCACCGAGTCATTTTCGAAATGCTCTAAATACCAGCATGTACACATGTTTTTATAAGCCAATAATCCCTAATTGAAATCAGCAGTTCAATATCAACGAAGATGACAAACTCAAGCAGAAAAGATTTCTCATACAATCTGTCATTTTCCTTTTACTTTCTGCTTCTTCTCTAAACAAACAATCCATCCAACTCATACAGAAAAGCAAAATCTTATAAATACCGTTTAATTCCTTCTTCCTTCCTTTTTTTTCTGTTTTGGCCCTTAGTTAATCTCTAGTCATAGTTTATTTCAACAGTCTTTACAATAATAATAAGAAAAAATGTAAAATTCTTCCAATTCTGGGTTCCATCCAAAAACTAAAGACATTTTTCATTCTGGGTAACTTCAAATGTAGTTTTTCCCATTACTGCTTAATGTTTACAGAAAATGCTTAGAAATGTACAAGTAATAAGAATTTAACCTTAATTCCGTGCAATGTTTTTTAGTAATTAAAAATTTGCAGCTTCTTTGAAGACTGTTGTTATTTAGGTCAGTTAGAGCGAGTGCATCTGTATTTTATATAGAACTTAGTTCATTTAGTGGTTAAATGTCCATCTTGTGTAACTTGGTCAGCACTTTCTTAGGCTCTAAGGCCTTTAGAGAGTGGTATTCAGAGAACTGAAAACATACAATGTGACAAACATCTTGCTGTGGATTCCATTTGAGGGTTGCCTGACCCATGTAAATGGTCTTAGCAATATCAGTTTAACCTGTTTCTAGAATGGTAAGAATCCAAAGCGAGGTCCTTGCCTGAAAAAATGGCTAAAAAATACAACATATCTGCTTTATTAGATGAAGATGACTAAGGAAAGTATGTTCTTCAATTATGCTTACAAATCTATTGAGTGCCCAGTATGTGCCTACTGTAGTGTGAGGCACTGATGTTATTAACTTAAGATTAAAAAGTCATTAAAATGATGCCTCCATTGTGTGCCTTCCGTGGATCATGCTCTCTCTCTCTATATATATATATAACCTCTAATTCTTTCAATAAAAAGACTGCATTGCATTATTATCCCCATTTTGCAGATAAGAAAACAGACTAGAATGGGCAACTATTTTACCTAATATATTAGAACAGGTATATGGTAAAGCTATGGTATGAATAAAATCAATCTGGTGTCAAATGTTCCGTCTTTGTTTGCTCAATGGTTCCTCCTAGCCGTGAGAACTTTTGATTCTTTCAGGACACACAACTGCAAGGCCTGGTCTCTTTTGTTCACTGCTGAAGCCGCAGCATGCTTGGAACATAGTAGGTGCTCATGAAATATTTATTGAGCCTGCAATCCATGGTCTCAGGTTTCTCCTTCCACGAATCAGCATGAGTATGTGTGCTAAGGATGAAACTGAAGTGCATGCTCTAAATTACAGTGTATATCAATGGAAACAGTGGACTGATACACAGATATACAATCCACCCAAACATTTTTTCCAATTATAGATAAAGCACAACAGACTTGAATAAGTATTATGTTTGAATTATCTTCCTGCCAACATCATGAAAAATTTTAAATGAAATGTCTGCTCCCATGGTATCTGAGCAGATGAACATTTGAACATGTGTACAACAAATGCTTATGCCCACGAAGGCATGCAAGAACCACATTTATGTACCACTAATTGTATGTGTGGCTATAGATATAATACATGGAAAATATATATATGAATACCTGAATTTCACAAATGTGCTCACCATTTTATGTAATAATTTTCATGGCTCAGTTTCAAATTTGTATGAATATGGACTTTGCTTACATTGTACAGTTTTTAAGTGAACAATTGTTTAACATATGCTTCACTCCTAGTTTTTAAAAAATTGGGAAAATGCTTAATGTTTATAAGGAAACGGCCAAGATAAACACGTGTGAATGTTGTCGTGTGACAGGATTTTAGTTAACCTTAAGTATTGTTGACATAAAAATCCAAATTCTATCAGAAGATAGGGGGGAAAAAGAAACTCCTCCGGCAGCATTGATGTAGTGGGTGTCTGAGCACCAATGAGGAGGAAATGATTTGATTGTGTGGGCTCAGAGGATTTGTCAGCTGCCTCATAAGTATAATTCTGGCTCTTCATATCCCTGCTGCTTCTAATTTAGCAGGACAGGCTCATAATTGAAGCAAATTAACTATTTACACTTGCCACTTCTACCAGGGAAGAGGACACAGCAGCAGGAAAGAATGAGTAGGAAATTACATTCTTCCCACTTGTGTCAGATCTGCCCTTATATAAACACATTAACAGTAATTTCACGAGGCGTCAAACATAGGAATAAATACTGAGGAATAAAATAATGAGGTGTTGCTATTGAGCTGAACTGCTATGGCTAATATCCTTGGATATGAATTATGCATCCTGAAAGAAGGCATATGTTAACAGTATTCAAACAGTTTCCCTGCAAGTGAGATCTGCTCATTAGGCTCTGGATCTCGAGGTAAATCCACTCTCTTCTTCCACGACAAGGCTAGCATTTACAAAAATACACGCTCTGGGCACCGTGGGCTGTGGTTTCTCCTGAATACACTAAACTCTGAATAGGCTTTCCACTCCATTTTTAGCATAACAGCATGTTTATTTAGCTCTTTGGCTGCAGCTTTAAAGCCATTTAATGTAATGTAAACAAGAACATTTTGTTTGTAATTTGCTAAATGTCTTACAGCCCGACTGTGTCTCCAATTAGGAACTTAAGGTTCATTTAGTAATTTACATCTGGTTCTGATTTAAGGTGACTTTCCTTTTTCACTTAAGAGCCGGCTTGCCGTGGCTAAAAAGGACCCAAGTACACTCTACACAGCTCTTTGGACCAACCCTTTCTGCTTCAAAGAGGGATGGGCTCTTTTATTTGGTAGGGTTTTATTTGTTATATATTGTCTGTGCACCCAGATTCTCCACTACAATGACCAGAATCAGAGAGTTCAGAAATAATGGAGGTAGACAGGAAATTTAGCTGGAACCTCATAACAAAGATGCTGAGGGTTGCTGAAACTCCAAGGACCCTAATACAAAGGGTGTGATATTCTTAACTTAACTATTTTTCTTTCTCTGTAGGTTCCAGTCAGTGAAAGATAAGTAGCAGAGACCAACATCACAGCAATACTTATGTTTTATTTCCTTCTCCATCTGGTGCCTTTTAAACAACTTAGTATGCTTCTGAAATGGGCTCTCCATTGTCTTACGAGTCATTAGCATTTAAAACCCCCAGTTGGAATCTCAAACACAATTCTGCTCCCATTCCTGATTCAGTACCATCTTCCAAAGTATTAAAATGGGGAGATCTCTGATACGTGGAGTTTGTTCAGTGGCTTTGGTAGGAAGGATTCATAAGGGAGATTTTGTGTTCCTTGAGGATTTTTATCGCTTCCTTCGGCTTCCTTCTGATTTCTCTTCTTTGAAAGATTCTTCACAGAAACCAAAGTACATATTGTTTCTCACTCACCATGGATTCTGAAAATAAAGATCTGCCCTTCTGCAGTGGCTTCTTACTCCCGCCTATACTCCGCAATGAGGAAGCATGTGATATAAACACACAGCAGCTCTATTAGTCATGTTCCCTCTGGCTGTCAAGAAAACATTCCATTGTAATCTTACTAATAGCCATTTTTCCTTAAATATTGTAATCTTCTGAGGCCACCAATAAGTCATCAATAATTTTGTCCATTTTTCCCAGTTTGTGTTTATGTTTGTCGCTGTTCATAATTGTGGGCTGCGGTGACAACAGGATTTTGGAACAATTGTGGCTCATGAAATCTTAGCCTTCCACTGGAATCAGCTGCCTACACAATGCCAACAGCATCACATGGGTTTGTTCTGTAACACGCATATTTGTCCAAAATTTTGAATTTTAATAGTCTGCCTTGAATCTGCTCCAGGAATATTCTTTTAAAAATACATAGCAGTATGTGTGCCCCCCAATTTGAATATTAAATGAGAATAAAACAATTAATTTAAGTTTGAAATGGAGATATTATAGTATGTTGGCACAATGAGTTAACACAAAGGGAGAGAACAGGTGGTAATCCACCATTATAACACTTTGGGATATTTTGCTGCAGTTTTTTGGATGCCCAAATGTGCATTCCAGGCAGGCACGTTTGCTCTGCTGATGACTTGCAAACTGCTAGAGAAAGGTTGCTGCGGAGCAGAGGAGCAGTGGCCCCGCCAGTGCAATGTGCTTCCTTGTGTGAGCAGTGTCTGATTTCATTCAGCTGACCCTCTCTCTGCTTGGTTCTGGCACAAGCCTGCATCCAACATGTGTCCTACACCATACTGGCATGATCTGCAGTCTTACTCTCTTTATTAAGCACAATCATCTTTTACATGCAAATGATAGGCTCTGCTGAACTTCTGTGAAGTCAAAAAAGCACACAGCACGGGGACAAATCATTTTAAAGTGATCGAAACTGTTTTGGTCATCCCAATGCATTGTTTTAGTAACTCTTAAGTGCTAAAATGTTAAAATTTTTACTTTTGTAAGATAAAAAAGTTATTTCTATCAATCTTGGCACAATTTTTTTAGCAACTGAATTTTGATTGTGAAATCGCTTTATAATACCAAATGATTTATATGTCAACTATTATATAACTTTATCCTTTAAAAATGGATTTGCTCCCTAAAACGCTGTTTTCATTGAGAAGGAACCAAAGGTAGACTCATTACAAGTTACTTACTAAACTAGGCAATGTATGAAACCTACAAGAGAGAAACATACGAAAGTGAAAGAGAAAAATATTTGCCATTATATATATACAATTAGAAACCTTACACATAATTGTAATTATATCCACCTTAGGTAGACCAGCCTCAATTATCCGAATGCCAGAATGGGAAAATGGGAATGATTTACTTTTTTAACATGACATTTGAGAATACTGAATCTCATATTTTTGAGGTCTGTAAATAATTTGATGGTCAGACAAAAAGAATGCAAAATACTATCTTAATATTCCCTTCTTGCTATATTAAAAATAAAAAGCTGTAGAATTAATGGGAAGAAACCTGCTGCTTGGTATTTACTGCCTTGGGGAACTACCCGATTTTCATCATAAGACCATTATTCTTTTCTATCAGAAACGTGAGAACAGGAATTTACTGTTTAATATTGACAATGTAAAGAACCAATCATGGGCTAGGGAAGGCCTTTGCAGACCTCCCTTTTTAAAAACCACTGCTCTTGAATATGGAAAATAATTAGGAAAATGTAACTGGGGTCAGAGGATAGATAAGAGAAGTACGATGAGTGGCAGAGCAGGCTATTGACGTTTCCAGAAATGAAGAATTTGACAAAAGACACCAAGGAGGCACAAATGAGCCTTGAAACAATACTCCCAGTTCAGTCACTGAGTCTCAGGTAGGGAAGAGGGGCTGACCCTTCATAGGAGAACCATGTGTCTTCAGATGAACAAGAATTGCTTCACCCTATCTCTAGGGAAGGGAGTTGCTTTTGGGATGCTTTCTCCGGGAAATTTTGTCTCACAAAGCAAAAAAGTTTATGGTACTGAAGCCAGGTACATATTCGAGAATGCACAGAAAGCTTACTGGAGCAGAGAGCGAGCTATGTCTTCATATGTGGCATTATGGGTGGTGAAGGGAGGCCTTAAGGTGACATTAAGGGAACAGGGAGGGGCTTGGGATTGCTGGTTGGACTACATTTAGTTTCTCGTTCAGTGAGGCTCTGCTGAGTGGAGAAATGAAGTCACTATACAATTCACCATGATTGTCCAACATCAGTTGGAAGCCACATTTCATGTTTGAGAGTGTAAGAGCAAACTGACCTAAGTTAGAAGAGAAACTAGCTTTAAAATTTTGCAACAATATGTTAGGTTTCAATAAGAATCCCATAATACAATGTCAACTACCCTCTAACGGTGAGTCGGTATTTTAATTGAGTGTACAGAGAACATTTTGGTGGTGTGTTTCCTGTTCATGAAGAAAACTCTTGCAACACAGGGCTCTATATGGCAGGCTGGTGCTTTCTTCAAACAGCACTTCTTCAAGCTGTCAATCTTGAAAAGGATGTAAGGAAATGCATAGATATTTCAGATTGCAGAAGACAGATTTGACTTATAGAAAAGAGTGATTGAAGGGACCTGGAAGAGCAAGTTCTATGTTTCCTTAGCAACTGGTTTTATCATTATCCCTATCATTGATTTCATAGGGTTTGTTAAGAAAAGCATTGTAAGTTGAGTGACAAGTGGTGTAAGTTTTATTCACAGTAATTCTATGTACCAGGCATGTAATTGTAGACAAATCATTCAACACAATGCGGGTCTGTTTGTCTTGTTCTCTGTTCTATCCCCAGTGCCTAGAACAGTGCCTGGCACATACGTGCTCAACAAATATTTGTTAAATAAACAAATGAATGAATTTAATTTATATGGCCCCATTTCATAATCTGCAAAATTTGGGTAAAAATTTCCCTGTATATCTATGAGTATTCAGTAGAACAAATCAAATAAATGCAAAGTGCTTTTTAAAACTATAAGACACTATGTACTTTATAGATGTTAACATATAATATAAACACAATATATAGGTCCTTCTTGATGCATAAATTGGTGTGAGCTTTTCTATATTTTATATAATTCCTGGATGTGATGAGGAAAGATTGATGTCTCTAATTAAGAATAAAACATGAGACTAATTCACTATTTATGCAATTCAGTATTACGCTGTGGCTAAAATTGATTTACAGAGTTATGTCAATCACTTCTAGAATGCTTCTAAATTTTTCTTTGTGATCCTGAGATTTTAGATGGTGACCGTGGCCATCTAGTTCCTGGTTTAGAAATGTGGGATCAACATTGTTCCTTTGTTTAGGTGGGTTCCATCCTTTCACTGAACCCTCACTCTCTGTGACTCCAATCCTCTTTAAACCTTCTGAGCCACATATGCTGTATCCATGGTGTCTCACGTGGCCTTCCCTGAGCATGGTCCTCAGTCACACCACAGTGATACATGAGAGAAGAAAAAAAACCAGGCATCTGGTCCCATTTAGCGCAGCCTAAAAATATGGTATAAATACATATGGGGGATTAAATAACAGCCCCTGGCGGTCTTTAGGGAATGGCTAGGGGTGGAAACCCTTGAATTTGAGGTTCATTTAGCAAAGAGGGTTTTGATGACAAAAGGGTAAATAGTAAGTGCTGAAGAGAGGTGAGGACAGTTTTCAAAATACTTTTAGGACGTTTTCTCAGTCTTTATGTTCATGTTGGCAACAAGAAGGAATAATGCAATCCTGGCTGGGATACGTAAAAGTGCTTCCAAAAGTAACTACACTATATAAACTTTGAAACAAAGGAATCAACATGCTATTTATGGGGGAGTAATAAAGGACTATAACATTATGTGAACGTCTCAGAAAGTCTGGTTCGGATGGGGACACATTCTCACTGTCTGTTCTGGGATCTAAAGAATTCACCCAAAGCCCTGGGAAGCCATTTCTTCAGACTGCACGATCTCAGCTCGTGGATTCCTGCTCCACTGGGAATGCCTTACCTGTTTTTGCTCTTCTCCTAAACCGTCCCACATTGAAGCCACAATTTTAGAGACTTCGCCAAAGGTAGCATTTGGATTTTGGCCCTTGATGGCGGCCTGAGTATCACGAAAGAATAGCGCATAGGCAGACACAGGCTTCTGGGGCTCATTGGGGTCCTTCTTCTTCTTCTTTTTGGGAGTTTTTGGTTTTTTCCCCATATCAGAGGCAGGCCGCTTCTCTCCACCATTGATCTGAAATGGAAATCAAAATAGAATTATAGGGGAACTGAGACAATTTGGAGCCAAAATATATTGCTGTTTTCCTTTGAAACCTAGACACATACCTTCACCCATACATCACTCAAACAGACTTTTCTAAGGGACATGTTGTTTTGTTATGTTTTTTTTCCCCAGATGAAACTGCATATTGCAAGTAGTTTTCATATTTATCCTACTCACAACTTTGCTTACCTAGCTTTTAAAAAATGTTATCTCTTTTTATATTATTACACGATTTTTTTTTTTTTTTTGAGACAGAGTTTCGCTCTTGTTACCCAGGCTGGAGTGCAATGGCATGATCTCGGCTCACCGCAACCTCCGCCTCCTGGGTTCAGGCAATTCTCCTGCCTCAGCCTCCCGAGTAGCTGGGATTACAGGCACGCGCCACCATGCCCAGCTAATTTTTTGTATTTTTAGTAGAGACGGGGTTTCACCATGTTGACCAGGATGGTCTCGATCTCTTGATCTCGTGATCCACCCGCCTCGGCCTCCCAAAGTGCTGGCATTACAGGCTTGAGCCACACCGCACCCGGCTCTACACTATTAAATATAGAGAAAGCCTGACTAGCTGAGCTGCTGCTCTCTTTTGGTGGGGTGGGGGTCGGAGGTGGAGTGCGTGTGGGGAGGGGAGGGGAAATTTTGAGGCTTTTTTTTTTTTTTTTACAAAGTTTGTGATCAACTGCTCACTATAATTGAAGTGTTCCCTTGTCAATATTTATTCCTTTGTGTGACATGATAGACTCCCTAGATGTAGCTGATGGTTTTTATCTTATAAATATTACCTAACTTTACATAAACTATATCATAATAAAGTATTTTTGCATCAACCTTAAAAAATAACCCCTTAACATTCTTAACTTTTTCTCTTACACTGTAACTGTAACAGCAGATTTTTCTCTTGTAGTAACACTATTGGATGAACAATCTAACTTTTCTTCTAAGGAAGTTATCCTTGTCTTTCTAATTATGACTTTAAAACCATGGGGGCAGCACGTCCAATAAATAAAATCAAATGGGGTTTGACTTTGCCCCTAGGTCTATGGAATGCTGCCAGGAAACCCAGCGATGCTCATGGATTCAAGAACGGCATGATCTACACCCTAGGTCAGTGCTGTTCAGTGGAACTTTCTGCAATGATGAAAAAGTTCTATGATTTGCACTCTTCTATATGGCAGCCACTAAACCATATGAAGCTAGTGAGCACTTGAAATCTGGCTAGAGTTAATCAGGAGCTAAATTTTTAACTTTGTTCAAATTTAAATAGCTACATATGACTAAAGGCTACCATAATGGAGTGTGCACCTCCAGAAACTAGATTCTAGAGAGTTCTAGAACAGTTTTTTGCTCAATTTTAAAGTAGATTCTGTTTTCTCCCATGTTCCTCAAGTGTGGATATTTTGATAATTTTAATTGTTATTCTGATACAATTGGGAAAAAACACACAGAACATATTTAAGATGGCTGCATTTGAATATTATTTTCATTACTAACTAGATGTGATTGATGTCAATTCATCCACCTCAAAAATAAAGCATTTTTGATATGATTTCTTTCCAGCTCTAAAATTATATAAGTCGACATGAATACAAAATAGGTCTGCATCTGAAGGATTCAATTTCCACATGCCTTGTCTACTAACGAAGTCCCAAGGCAGCTTCTGCACCCTCGCCTTCTACTGTGGTGGATGTAGCGCCTTCTCTCTACAGATACAATGTAATGTATACGTCATTTAGATAAATTGTTAGATGGGGTATTTCTGTAAAATAACTGTCACTATTGGAGAGGAAGCATGAAGTACAGAGAGATTTGTGGATATGACTTCAGAGGACCTCACTTCATGCTCTCTTTTTGCTATTTTTAGCTGTTGTCTTTGTTGAATTAACTTCCCCAGGCTCTGCTTCCTCTAGTGGAAACCAGGTATGGTACCATTTTATCCATATGACTAACATGGTATAAGTTTATATATGTGTAGAACTTTAAAAGGGTATTCAAATATCAATTATGACATGATAGAAACTTTCAAAATAATTCATTGAATGAGTGGAGGGAAAGTACTTTAATATTAATATACGATACCTTATAATCAGTATGAAAGATATACCCAAACACCAAAAAGAGATAAGAAAAAGATAAGTGATTTCTTTGCCTTTGTCTTTATTGAGAAGCCTATTAAAAAAGTTATCACTCTGAAACTGTCGACTGAAGCAGATCAAAGAACCCCATGGGAACAGGATGCTGTGAGCCAAGTTGACAAGCTAATGTAGATGAACACTAGATGATAGCTTCCCTGAGATGATCAGAGAGGTGATCTTGTGAAGTCACTGGCCACCGGGTACATCTGTCAGAGGACTAGCATGTCTGGTGCTTGATACTGGACAAACTGGCAAAATAATGCTATATTAAAACACAGAGGCATTTACAGGACCTGGAATGGTGCTTCTCAAACATGGCTGCACATTAGAGTCACCTGGTCAGCTTTTAATACCCTAATGCTCAGGTCTTACTCTACACGGATTAAAGCCGACACCTAGGGGTGGGAGACTGGCCTCAGTCACACCCTCTGAACTCTTCTCTTCCAACTGGCATTTGGATATTTTAAGAGACAAAATGAACAAGCAAAATTTTTCTGTGCCCCAAGGCTACCCGTGGCCATATTTTTCTCCTTTTCTCCAAGAGATTGGCTGTGTTGGCCTGGTGGAGCCTCTGCAACCTACTTCAGTGTGCTTTCCTCTCACTTAGCTCTCAATAAGATCTCCACTGGCCACACCGCTGAATCCAGTGGATGCTTGAGTCTCCCCCTTACCTGATTCTCACTGTGAGGGCCCTCTCTCTCACTGCTTCCCTAACACCACCCTCTGAGTTTTACTCCTACCTCGCTGGCTCTGATGTTTCCAGAATCATTTTTAGGGTCATCCTTTTCCACCTGGCCATTAATTCGTAGCGTTCCTGATTTGTTTTGCAGTAAACTCTCTTCTCTTGTGAGTGTACTTGTAATCTCACATGTAAGCAGGGTTTCCATTACTATTTGGGGGTGGATGGTTGTCAAGTTCATGTTCCCTTGAATTTTGCACTCACAGAAACAACTGTTATTTGACATCTCTATTTGCAAGTCTCAAAGATATTTCAAACTCAAGTCAAGCTTATTTAGTTCTGCATATCTTCATTCATAGCATGTATCAAACTTGTAATTGCACAATAATGTATGTGGCTGTTAGATATACTCCTTCCCAAGCATAAGGACTATGAAGGCAGGGGTTGGGCCTGGTTTTGCTCACTAGCACATATCATGGTCCCTGATATGTAGTAAGTACTTAAGGTTTGTTATAGTAGCAATAAAAATAATAATGAAAAGTGAGAATATTTTGTAACCATGGCCATTCTTATATTTATAATCATACAATATTTATTCAAAAGGAGAATAAAGGAGTCAAAAAGGTCCACAATGAAGAGTATTAAAGATAGAATGGTCTAGGGTATAGATTTTTAGTTATAAGATGAATGAGTTCTGGGGATCTAACAAACAGCACAGTCACTGTAGTTAATACTGTGTTGTATACTTGAAAATTGCTAACAGAATAGATCTTAAGCATTCTCATTTAAAAAAAGTGACTATGTGAGGTGACAAGTTAATCAGCTTATTGTGGTAATCATTTCATAATGTACATGTATATCAAAACATCATGTTGTACACTTTAAATATATACAATTTTATTTGTCATTTGTACCTCAATAAAGCTAAAGAAAGAGAAATCCTGATATTTCATCAAAGATTGATAGAAATCAGGAACAAAGTACAGAAATAAATGAATACGTATCCATATGGCATACCACCTAGACTCATTTTAAATTTTAATTAAAAAATTAATGATCTGACACATTGAAATCTCCATGATTACAGATTATATCAGTCTTTCTGGAAAATAATCAAATGTCAGTCATAGAGATAAATTTCCTATCATGCAATTTAAATGCTCTCATTAAAAGATTTCCCCACATTATTTAAATCATTTTTGTGATGGTTAATTTTAGGTGTCAAGTTGATTGGATTAAGGAATTCCGAAAAACTGGTAAAATATTACTTCTGGGTGTGTCTGTGAGGGTGTTTCCCAAGGAGACTAGGGTGAGTCAGTGGACGGGGTGGGGAAGATAAACCCTCAATGTGGCCAGGTACCCTTCAGTAGGCTGAGGTCCTGGATAGAACAAAAAAGGCAGAACAAAGACAACACTTTCTCTCTCTCTCTCTCTTTGTCATACATGTGCTCTTTGTCCTTCTGCTTTCTACCAGGGCCTCTTGAGCCTCTAAAACTGTAAGAAATATATCTCTGTTGTTTGTAAATTACCCACTCCTAGGTATTCTGTTACAGTGGCACAAAAGGGACTAAGACAATTTCCCTCCTGTATTGTCCAAAATTGTGTTTGAACCACTGATCATCATGCTTACTCTCTTTTTAAGTTGGTATTTGGACAGTATGGTACAGGCTCTATATCTCCTGGATGTGTGATTCCCTGATGTAACAGAAAAAAGGACAGTCATCCTCTTGCATTTGACAATAGGGCCTCACTTTTAGGGAAGTACTAAAGAAGCAGGAGAACTTGTTACTGCCAATGAGAGGCTTAATCATATGAAAACCAGCAGTTATCACTTTGAGGCAATGGAGAGCAACCCTACAGAAAACCTAAGTAAGTTCATACAGCCAATCCATTTTGTTAGTTGCCTGGAGGCTTTACCTATTTCCTGGTCTTTCCTAGAGGGCTGGCAGAATGCAGTGTTGCTCAAAGTTTTGTTTAATAGAAGCAAGTATTTCATGACTTTTGCCTCCACATTTTCAAGGCTCAGGAGACATCATTTATGCATTATGGAGTGTAACTCTGGGGCTTCCATTGTATATTTGATTGAGTACCTGAGAGGCACTAGACTGTAAAGCTATGGTTTTGCCCCTATTAAAGCAGACTTACCAGCCAGTCTTATGAGATTACATCATCTTTGTCTTTGCTGTGCCTAAAAGCAAGAGGATATTGATCTGCTTTCGGTCAACATCACACTATGCCTTCCCTTTAAATACTCTTATTAACCTTGGTTTGAATTTTCTGCCATGCAAGAAAACTGGCATCTGAGAAGACCAATCTAAAGGATGCACATAAAATATTCATTACTCAAGATTCACTGCCTTTCCTTCAATAACTAAACTAGATCACCAAAGGCAGATTCTTGGATCATAATGTTCTGACCATGTATGGAACTGCCCTCATAGAACTGAACTGTGATCTAAGACAAAGCCCTGACTTCCACTGAAGATTTATATAAGGGGGAAAAACTATGTATAAAAGATCTGTATTTCTTATGAGATAAAACATATTCTGGAGGGAACTATTTATTATGTTGCTCAATGTTCTTGCATAAAGGACTGTTAGATATTCACAATGTCTTTGCTCTTTTGGATGCAATAACAGAACCGAAATCCTTGCTGTGGTTTGATCTCTCATTTACTCAAGTGCTTGGGCTGTGCCCTATGAGGTAAAAGGCTGTTTGTCTTATGAATACTGGGCATTGCCCCCTGATCTGTGGGGAGCTCGTTTTTTTGCTTTTCGCTTTTCTTGTGTGGAAAGGATGCAGAAATGAGCTGCCATTTTAGATTCTCTGTAATGAACTGGGAATTTGTAAGGCCTACTTTTGGAAGTAGCTTCATCACATATGTGAAAAACACATGATCACCGCTTGTGTCCAAAGCCTCCTTGAAGACAGAAAGGCTGCTGTAATTTGGATCCATTTTCATGCCAGAAATGGATGCAATTTGAAAGATATCTGGCTCTTATGACCACATACTGTTTGGAATAAACACAATCATGATTAAATATGACTGTGGTAGAAAAATTAGCTAAATGGATTTATAATCTGTCCCTGGACCTTAATTTTGGGTATTGTCTGGATCCTGACTTCTTGCATAGATGGATGGAAGCATATAATTTTAAATCCTAACTTTCTGAGAGGCCTTTACTTTTAAAGTCTAGAGTAGCACTGTCTCATAAAATTTTCTAGAATGACAGATATGCTCTTTGCCCAATCCAAAAGGGTAGCCGCTAACCACATATGGCTATAGGCCACTTGTAATATAGCTAGTACCACTGAGGAACTGAATTTCCAAATTTAATTTTAATTTGTTAAATTTAAATGGAAGCAGTCACACGTGACTAGCAATTACTGGATGAGACAGCACAGTATTTTGTGTTGGACATTGCTCTAGGGTACATATGGTATTTGTACAGTTACCAGGGTTCTAAGGCTGGAGAGTTAAATTTTATTCCATTGTAATTTTTAGAATATCAAAGAAACCATATAATGCAAAAATGTGAATTCCTTCCAATAACAAGCACATTGAAAGTAAGGAGCAGGTCCCATTAATCTTCACATCTTTCACAGCATCGGTACAGTATTTTACATGCAATGGATCATTATACATTTCTGCTCTGGCATTCTATAACACTGGGCAAAGGCTCAGAATTATGAGGCAAAGAAAATCTGAAACACACAAAAACTTGTATGCAAGTCATAGCAACTAAAACATGGCTGAGCTGAGGCCCTACAGGTCTCCCTGATTACCCACACACCAATTTCACCATCAGTTAAAACATGAATGAATACATAAGTGCACAAATACCTAAATAAATATTATTCATAAATATTACACATAAGCTTTACACAGATACATGTGCTTCATGTAACTTACTCGTAAGACATAGATTTATTTCTCAAATCCCTAAAGGTGCCCTAAGGCTTCTGGTAATTCACCTCCCGTCATGCCTTATTGGTTAATTATAGAGATGTATTTAACTTATTTATCACAAGAAAACAATAATCTTTACTTTAAAAAAGTATGTGCTAACCGTGTTGCTTAGATAATAGCACTTCTTAAGAAGCCAGAGCACAGGAGTTAAGACTATCAAGGAAAGAGAATCACTGATATTGAAATGTCCCTGGAGAAGTTAGAAACATCTATAAGCATATTTAAAATAAACTGCCGCGGTCCCAAAGCCTTTAATGGAGCTGGGAGAGCGTTTAATGCACACTATCTTGCAGTAATCGCTGTAGTTTAAAATAGATTTTAATCAAGCACCATCTGCATAATAGGCTGAACAAACAACATAGAACTCCACTTATAACTCTTATCATATAAAGTAAATATTATAAACTCCTCTCCATAGAAACAAGGCATGTAACAGCACTTTTTGTGATGTTTCAGTGAGTGAAAATTTTGCTACTTAAATTCATTCTCCTTTTTCTAAACTATGCCATCTAAAATCCCCTTATGAGACTAAATTCAAATAAGCATGGAAAGTAAGTCATCTAGTTACTGTGAAATCAGCAAGGCTGTAATACTTCTTTCATTTTACAATTGGGTTTATTATTATCATTAATAATGATACGTTCTATGACTCAAAGCATCAATTATAGAGAAATGCATATGAAGTGCTATACTTTTGAAATGATTCACACATGTGGGGCATTCTATCAGTGTCAAAGTTTATAAAGCAATTTTATTTTTAAGGATCCTTGATACTGGCAAACATAGCTGAGTGTTACTTTTGAATGCATGTAGCCAAGGCGCTCAGTGGCCTTATGTGAAATAGGAAGCTTGGGCTAATGTCCAGAAAAATCACTTTAAAGTGAGAAAAAAGGCTGGTTGTTATTTTATACACCTACTGGTTAAGCGTATCAATTTTATGGGATCCACTTGATCTTTTCTAAGTTTGCTGTTGTAGGGAAATACGTTCACTTCATATTCTTTTGGAATGAGGGCTTCTATAGCCTTACAAAGAACACAAGCTGTCGAGGTGGGGTCCTGCTGAATAAAACGCCAGGCGGCTATGTTAAGTTTCATTTTGTTTTTATTCCATGAATTAATTAAGTATGCTCACTCATCTAGGGGATGTCTATATCCTGGGATAATTAATTACTTGAACAAATCTTAGGAAAGATGATTTGGAAGCAGGTACTAACTGGCCGTTTGACCAAATTTTATCATTTTCTCCTTAATTAGTTTATTAGACTCAGCCTTAACAAATAGGATACTTTTCTAAAAAAATGAATAAGGGGCATACATTATTTTAATTGCTGTGGTCTAATGAATTTCTTAAAAGTATCATACATAGGCCGGGCGCAGTGGCTCAAGCCTGTAATCCCAGCACTTTGGGAGGCCGAGGCGGGTGGATCATGAGGTCAAGAGATCGAGACCATCCTGGTCAACGTGGTGAAACCCCGTCTCTACTAAAAATACAAAAAATTAGCTGGGTGTGGTGGCGTGTGCCTGTAATCCCAGCTACTCTGGAGGCTGAGGCAGGAGAATTGCTTGAACCCAGGAGGCGGAGGTTGCGGTGAGCCGAGGTTGCGCCATTGCACTCCAGCCTGGGTAACAAAAGCGAAAACTCCGTCTCAAAAAAAAAAAAAAAAGTATCATACATATTATATAAAGTGAATGGTTACAATATAAGTACAGTTCAATAATGAAAATACCAGAATTCCAAGTCCCAGTGTTAAGTATTCTGTCCCACTGCTACTTAGATAAAGTGACGTGACATTTGGTTCTAACACTGTTTGATTTCACTTAATATTTGTAGAAACCTGTCTGTTTCTCATTTCTACTTTATTCCAGGAGTCTACTTGTCTTCAGAACAGTGGTAAATAAAAACTCCTACTCTAAGGCTTATTTAATTGCTGCTCTAGTGATACATCCTATTTGCTTTGAGAATAAAACCTTCTGCTTCTGTCTAGTGTGGTAGAGTATATGCATTGATGAACTAGAAAATTAGTAACAAACTTAAAGGCAAAAACTAGTCAACTCAGAGAAGTATGCAGAGTATTAAAGGCAGCTTTCATATTGAAGATATTGTTGAACCTGGTGTGAATTTGAGTTAGAGTGCGATAGACAGAAGACAAACTCCATGCCTTACCAAAAGGCAAATGTTTCATAGGAGTGATCCTGTTAAAATCAAGATGTAAAAGAATTAGACTGTCAGTGAGTGCAAGGATGAATAACATTCCCTTGTATGTGACCTCCCAGAACATGCAAGAATAACTGCTCTGGAACCTTGATACAAATGACGAGTAGAACAAAATCTCATGTTCATTCACCAAAAAAAGCCAGCATTTGCAAGATGCGTAGCCTGAACCTACACCATGTGGGTGGTCTGGAAAATTCAGGCTAAGTGTGGTTCTTGATTATAATGGTGCAAAATATGTGGCAGAAACAAATATAAATCATCCCTGGAGAAATCCACTTTTTTTTTTGAGATGGAGTCTTGCTCTGTCACCCAGACTGGAATGCAGTGGTGCCATCTTGGCTTATTACAACCTCTGCCTCCCAGGTTCAAGCAATTCTCCTGCCTCAGCCTCCCAAGTAGCAGGGACTACAGGCACATGCCGCCATGCCTGGTTCGTTTTTTGTATTTAGGAGAGATGAGATTTCACCGTGTTGCCCAGCCTGGTTGCAATCTCCTGAGCTCAGGCAATCTGCCTGCCTAGGCCTCCCAAAAGTGCTGGGATTACAGGTGTGAACCACCGTGCCCGGCCAGAGAAACCTACTTTTAAACAAGCTCTAAAATAATTCTTACAAAGAGCCAATGAATACTAGGTCTCATTTCAAAAGTACAAAAAGCAAAACGAAACAAGCTATTAAAAGCAACATATTCAGACTCCAAAATACTTCATCTGTTGAAATTACTGTAAGAGGGTATAAAAAATATGTTTAACCTGCTTAAAGGAGTAAGAGAGACTAAATACATGGGTAAAGAGCAAGCAACTAAAAAAAGAAGTCCAAACTGATTTGAAAAGGAACCAAATAAAACTATAAATATAAAATATTTGAGATAAAAATTTCAATAGATCATTTCAGATTAGGTATAGCTGAAAGGAGAATTATGAATTGGAAAATAAGTTAGTCAGAATGTAATACAGAGGGGCAAGGAAGTAGAAAATGTGAAAAAGAGTCATGGAAGGTAGGAGGAGAAAGTCTAACATTCATCTCCTCAGAATAACAGCATGAGATGGGAGCAAGAATGAAGTAGAGGCAGTATGTGAAAAAAACAAGTAATTTCCTCAAAATACTGAGTGACAGAAATGATGACAATCAGAATGATTGCAAAGAAACTCACACATATCACCATGAAGCTGCAGGACAGCAAAGACAAGAGATCTCAAAAGCAGTCAGAGCGTAAAGGCAGGTTATTTTCAAAGGAAAGACAGTTGGGCAGTAAATTCTCAAAGGCAATAGTGGAAACATGGATTTGGTGGAATAACATAATAACTTCAAAATGCTGAAAGAAAATAACTGTCAATCTACAACTCTATACCCAGAAAACATGTTTTTTAAGGTAAGCATGTTCCCTGCAGATCCTCATGAAAGAACATTTTTAAAGCATAACGCAAAAGATGTCAGGTGAAAGAAATATATATATGAATAAATCCAAAGGAAAAATAACTTCATAAAATAATTAAAATAGTGTTTCATGAAGTTTATTCAGTTACAGAATTCAATTAAACTATAATTAGAACGAGCAATAACAGCTCCCAATATAAATTGAACAGAAGTTGTATGGAGTTAAAGTAATCCAAGAAAAAAGGTAAAGATGTTTGTAAATTTTAGACTTTTACACATTTGTATTTCAGGAAAAGCTACTGGAAGAAGAGAAAGAACATAAAATCTCCAATCTCAAAATAGGAGATAATGGAATGAGAAAAATAAGAGTAATCTCAAAGATGAAAAAAAGAAACAAAATATTTGTGGCATAAACAGAAATCAACATACTTAGAAAAATAAACCTACTTTCATATTAATGTAAATGTAGTAAAGGTTTCATTTTAAAGTAAAAGCTCATTTAACTACATGACATTTATAAGAGACAGTCGGATAAAACATAAGGATATTTTCTTTTTTTTTTTGAGACGGCGTTTCGCTGTTGTTACCCAGACTGGAGTGCAATGGCGCTATCTCGGCTCACCGCAACCTCCGCCTCCTGGGTTCAAGCAATTCTCCTGCCTCAGCCTCCTGAGTTGCTGGGACTACATGCACGCACCACCATGCCCAGCTAATTTTTGTATTTTTTTTTTTTTTTAGTAGAGATGGGGTTTCACCGTTTTGACCAGGATGGTCTCGATCTCTTGACCTCGTGATCCACCCGCCTCAGACTCCCAAAGTGCTGGGATTATAGGCATGAGCCACTGCACCCGGCTCATGAGGATATTTTCAACAGAAAGCAGAAAATAAAAGGATAGAAAAATATATAATGTGATTCTTAACCCATAATTTTCTTCAAGAGAAAACTGTGCCAAAAATATACTTGTAATGCCACATATTTTAAGTGTCTTAAAGTATCTCTTATATTACAAATGCAGGATTACAGGCTTAGAACCACAAGCTGCCTAAGTTTCTATTTCTTTGATGCTTTACTGTGTCTCATTTATGACTTAAAGCTGTCAACACAGTTTCCTAGCAATCAAAATTATGGGTAGTGTTTATAAGGTGATAATTTATTTTACTGATGTATTTACAATGTTCCTTTCCATCAAAACAGACTTATTTCATTTAATTATTCAATTAGATAAGCTGGAATCAATATGTAATTGCTTAAAGACAGCACAAAGTGTTAAGAGAAAAGCTTTAGAAGCTGCTTTTTTCTGGTGTGGGAACTAAATATTCTTTGTTAGTTCACTTGTTAGAAATGATTTAAACGATCTTTT
The DNA here is from genome assembly GCF_049354715.1 of Callithrix jacchus. Lineage (NCBI taxonomy): Eukaryota > Metazoa > Chordata > Mammalia > Primates > Cebidae > Callithrix > Callithrix jacchus. Next base: position 15,099,657 of record NC_133517.1, read on the forward strand.
TGACTTAATGCCATTTCACTTTTAACTGAAGCTGTTGTGCTACAACATTTCACATAAATCCTACTCACATATTAAGAAAAAATTTTCTTTTAATTCTTAACTGTAATAAAGAATGCTTTCACATTTTCATCAGAGGATTTTTCTAGCTTAAATAAATATAATATCACTTAAATGAGTAGGAGGATTTGAATTGGAGACCAGGTGAAGAGCAGTGTATAGAGTCAGAATGAAGGATGACTTCTCTTGAGATGGAACATACACTTAAACTTAACATGACTTTGTGGGAATGTTTGTGTAGACAAAAATGTCATTTTAATGTGTGCAGTCTTAGAAATCAGTCCCTAAACTTTCACACATCAATAATTCAAGAATCTATCACTATAGAATATAAACTTTACTATGCAATGCTTACACAGTCCACTAATGAAGAATTATAAATTATTCTGAGATGTGGGTATTGAGTGATTGGATAGGATACCCACTGGCAAAGTTTCATATCAGTATAGAAACATGTACATTCATGCTTCAGCAAAATTATAAAATATGGACCTACCAGGTTAATAGCAAATGGCAGAACCCATGAATGTTAACTCTATTAATTTCAGAATTCTGCATACTCTTCTACTCAGACAAGTGGAACACTATGAAAAATGTTATTGTAATTAGGAATAATCCTGTATACAATTGACTGTCAAAGGAGGCTACTAATTTTGCATTTAATTTCCTGAAATATCAGGAATGAATACCGATAAAAGACACAATTTAGATATACAAGTTGATATTTACTATGAGCAGAACATTAATTTTTTCCCCCTTCCAATATAGTACATGTCATCTGTATTTAGCAAATTGACTTGAATTATCCATGCATAATCAACATCTAAATCACTGACCACAAACGAATTATTGGTGTTCACTTTTGGGACCAGGTAGCCATTGGCTGTTAGGTATAATCTAACAGCAAATGAATACCTGGGGCCAGTGGAATAATCTACATTTTCTCAAGAAAATTATTGCCCTGGAAATGGTCAGCTAAAGGCAAGGCTTTCAGCATCCCAGTCAATTATTTATGAATATCAGTTAGTTTCCTCCTGCCTTTTTACCTAACTCATGAGAGACTGACTCGCTGACAGCAGGGAGAGATGGTGAGGAATGGAGGGATGGTCTTGGGCAGTGTTATGTCGTGTAGCTGCTCTAAAATGTACTTGGGATTTGTTTCAGTCAGGTATGGTAAGACAGAAGACATAGAAATGATGGTTATGAAGAAAAAGTTTCCACTCATAGATCCCTGGAAAGAGGAGGCACACAGGGCCACACAGGGATGTACCCAAGTTAGTCAAGAGTCAGAAAGAGGGAGAAGACAGAACATGTGTGGAGCCTTTACTCGGGATTTTGTGGGCAGGAATGGGCAAGGTAGGTAGGCATGCTGAGTAAGTCTAGGACTGGATAGTTTGAAGAACTTTGCTGGGCTCTGGGCTATAAGGTGTGATCCCTGGTTGTCTGACACTTGGCCCAGGAGTAGAGCAGAGAGAATACTGGTTTGGTATGTGAGAGTTTTTAAAGGAGATGTTTGGGTTGCAGCTGTGAATTGTTGGCTTGTATATAGAACAGGCGCTAGCAGGAGTGTCATTTGCAATCTCTAAAAATTAGCGAGCCCTGAAAGGAGCCGTCTTTCCAGGATTAAGGCTCCAAATGCCAGAACATCAAGAATATAAAAAACGGGAAAATATAGTCAATGCAGCAATCTTATCTTTGTCATCATGCTAAATAAATCGACGAATCACTATTTATCTGGACTTAAAAAAATGCGTGGAGTTACTAGAAACTTAACCATGTATTTCAGGATTGCACAGTGCTGCTTTTGGTAGCATGTTTATAGTTTAATTTTCCAAAAACAAAATTCTCACAATGGTGACAAGAAAACAAGGTGGCTGACACAAAACCCATCTTTCTATTCAGATAACTTAAAAGAGTGGCTCTGCTGGTGACAGACACACAAAGAACAACCACGTTGGCAAGGAGTTAAGAAAAGATACACAATGAATCACCCAGGAAAGGAGTGGTCTAATATCCTTGGCACTGACTTTTCTCATCCTTTACATGAAATGGTTGGGTCAGGAGGCCACAAAGGTTTCATCTAACATCATCATCATACATCTCATCTCCTCTCTCCTCTTCTCTCTCTCTCTCTCTCTCTCTCTCTGTCTCTTGCTCTCTCTCTCTCTCAAACACACACACACACACACACACACACACACACACACACACACACACACGACCTTCATTGTACCCCAGGATACTGCCTTCTTGAAATGGTACATTGACAATACAGGCCCGACATTTTGTAACCTCATGCTTCATTAACAAAGCATGTGTCTCCCATCAATGTTTCTCATTTGGATGCTATAAACTTGTACCCAGCACAGGTTAAAGAAGGTGCCTAAGAATATGCTTCCATAGGTCCTAAATTAACTTATTCATACCTTAGAGGTATCATCGCCTTCATCCTCATGCACTGAGCTGGATGGTGAAGGAGTTGCAGACTTGCTTCCAGGTGGAGATGGTGAGTTGTGGGGAACATTGCTTCCTCCCATATTCAAACCAAGTTGAGCACTTAGCTGTGACTGGTTAATGGTAGTCAGCTGGCTGTGTGGCATAATTCCTGGCTGCTGCCTGATGTCTGCAGGCTGGCCCCTTGGTCTCATGGCTGCCATCTGAGGATGGGAACTATACTGAGTTCCTTCTGCGTTTCGTATATCTTGCATCTACAATAAATAAATAAACAGGAAAGGAGTCATTTTCACAAATATGTTTCTGGCAAAAGAGTAATAATGATTTTGATTTTCAGATGTTCTGCTGAGTTACATACACATTTATTTCATCTGGGGTAAAATAATCCTAAAATTTTATATCACCCTAAAGGATACCATAAGACTACCAAAAGAATGGAATCTGAAAATCCAGTCAGCATCATACTTCACTACTCAAGGTGTGATTAATTATATTTACAGTCTTTCTACACTAGTGAAATATAGAAATATAGTATCTATATATGTATTTGTATGTTACATCATGATCATAATATATATAATGTAAATTTCAAGATGTTGATGCTCAGTGTCTGTCAAAATTATTCAATCATTCGTAATTACAACATTCACAGCAATTCATTAAATCCTGTTTATTTTATCTTGATCGTTTAAGAAGGCTTTAGGAGTTAGTAAGTGTACTCTTGTACTCAGTGTAAACCTTTACAGGGTATTACTAGCCAAAACGATCTAACTACAAGATTGAAAACACTGATAGGCTGGTATTAACCAATTGATTAACTGACCATTGAAATGACTTGACTGCACAGTCAGACTTGAAAGTAAAGCTCTGAAATTGCAAGGTCACCATATTAATCCATTATGCTATCTGAGTCACTGGTTTTTAGCCTTAATGAGACTCACTCTTGTAATTCAAGCAATGAATTTTGTCTCGGCAAGGATTAGCATTAAAAGCATTGGAGGATGAAGTTCTCAAGGTATCTAGAGGTCAAATGTGTTGTATAAGAGGAGTAGGGCGAATTTCACTTTACAATTCTCTGGCATTTTCAAACTTCAAATAATGGGGAATATTTCATGGTTCTTGTAGGAGTAGCTCAGGTTTTTCATCCTGAGGAGTGGTGGGGAATTCAGGCGGGTAGAGGGCACACAAAACAAGAGAGAAAAATAGCAAACCGTGGGAAAAAAAGATACATGGTTAAAGTTACATGTTGGAAGTGAAAAAATAATGTTATCATATTCTGTTTCATTAGAACAGAAAATCCCACATAGTATCAGATGTTTAGCAACGACCTGCTGGCAAATGTTACTGTGACATGAAAATATTGTGAAGGCAAAGTAAGTAATCTAGTCATATAGCCTTGTTTTTGTTTTTATGGTAATAAAATCATTTTCTACCATTTTCTCTCTAGTCATTTTACCAGTCTAGTTAGATTCGCTTAAGACTAAAATTGAGGCCGGGCGCAGTGGCTCAAGCCTGTAATCCCAGCACTTTGGGAGGCCGAGGCAGGTGGATCACGAGGTCGAGAGATTGAGACCAACCAGGTCAACATAGTGAAAGCCCGTCTCTACTAAAAATACAAAAAATTAGCTGGGCATGGTGGCGCGTGCCTGTAATCCCAGCTACTCAGGAGGCTGAGGCAGGAGAATTGCCTGAACCCAGGAGGTTCTTGCTGTGAGCCAAGATCGCACCATTGCACTCCAGCCTGGGTAACAAGAGCGAAACTCCGTCTCAAAGAAAAAAAAGACTAAAATTGAGGCTGTCCAGAGTCCCCACGTGTGCTCTATGTTCTTCTCTGGAACAGGTTTACTGCCTTCACCATGAGGTCTCATATTAATCAAGTTCACTTCTTTAGCTCTTTTGCAACTTTGGTTACTGCTGACTCTTCAGGCAGAGTTCAAGGTGTCCTAGATCTCTGGCTGACCTCGTAATTTGTACCTGCCTTTTCTAAGTCCAAACCAACATTTTTTCCATTATCCAAACTGTATTCCTCCAATCCTTCAAAAGTAGCTCAGTATTCTCCTTTTTGTGAAATCCGTTGTAAAGCAGCTGTTACTATTCAGTGGTACATGCAAGAGCTGCAGAGGCTCTTAGTGACACTGTCAGTCCATGGAAGAGGAAAATCGGGAGGGGGTGATGGTACAAGCTTGTTGAATGTTTGTGGAATAAGTATATAAATTATTATGAATGAATAAATGAAGGAGTAAAGCCAAAAGGGTTTAAATGACTTGACCAAAACCAAAGACTTGGAGCTAAAATCTACCTCTCCTAATTCTGGTCTTTGATACCACTGGATTAAGCAGCTGATTTAACATTTTACATATTCCATAAAGACGGTTACCATTAATTAAAGATAACTGAAAATGCATTTTCAAGTGTTGTCTACCCAAATCAACAATGTTTTTATCTAGCCCATTCATGTTGCCTTCAGTCACATTTACTAAAATGGTTGTTGCCTCTTCTTAGATGCACATGTCACTTCTACAGTCTGATCTTCTTTATGAAATAGTACTAGCTTTCACAGATATCCTTAAAGTTGTGCCAAGGACAGAGGGTACCATGACAATTAGGACTGGCTTTTGAAAATACAAAGAGACAGTGTATACTAAATTTCTTTTCAGGCCTACTCTCAAATGTCCTCAAGTCCTATATTCCTTTAGATCCTTAGCATGCGAAACAGCTCCCATTATGGGCACAGAGTAACGGATGCGCATAAGTGGACACTATCTTACAAGGGGCAGCCTTCTTTCCCAACCTTGCAGCAAATAAAGCACTGATGTGCATGTTCCAACTTACTATGTTTTATGGTCTTGTAAATGAAAAGAATTTACTAGCAAAGTCATACTTTAACTAAAAGGTCTTTCCAAAAGCATGTAACTAATTGATACCTTTATTTCTTCCTCACATAAATCCCAAGTTACAAAACACGTACAATCTGTAACATATCTGTTTTGAGCCCATTTCTTCTCATCCTTTCAGAAATCTTGTGGCTTTAATATATCAGAGAGGACAGTTTCTAAATTAATTTTAATATAGAGTTCCAGATTTATGACTACAACTAAAAGTGTTCCAAAAGCTTGAAGCAATCTTCACTTTATAGCACCTTCTCTCCTCCACTGTCTTGCCATCTTCTAAGTAGAATTCTCTTTTTTCATCCCAGTTCATAATAACTTAACATGTTATTCTGAGTCATATTTCTCCCACCCAGATAAAATTTGCCATGGATTTATTAATGGGAAATGTTCTAAACTAAAATGTCCAATTGTGACCCACATTCCAAGCCTAATTCTGAAACTGCATGAGAGACATTACCACTTGGACATCATTCTTGCTAGGAATCTGAACAAAGTTTTCTTTCTCAAAGCTATGTTTTTTTCTATCTGGTCAGTATCTGTTAATGACACCTTCATCCTCCTTGTCACCTCTATTCAACATGTTGCAGTCATTTTTTACTCTTTCCTTTTCTACCGAACTCTTGTGAGTTCTATTGGTTCTACTCTAAAACATCAATTATTTCCAACTGCCCTTCCACCCATTTCCACACCCATTCCTCTATCCAGGCCTTCATTACCTTTTCACTTGCAATAGCTGCTTAACTAGAGTTAGTCTCTTTACATCTCCCCCAAAGAATGGTGCAAAATTAATCTTCATGAGCCATAAGTTCAAAAATTCTCCAATGACATCTGTCCCCCAAATTAAATCCAAACTCTTCAGCATGACATGAAACCTTCCAGATGAAACTTATACTCTATAACCATCCTTCATGTACTCTATTGTTCAGTCAAACCCAATTAATTGCTCTTTTTTGCCTAAATCTCTCTCCCTTAATCATGTGTGTCTTTGTTTACACTGCTCTGTCATTATTCCATTACCATTTTCTGAGAATTTGCTGTCCAAAGTTTTTAAAAAGAGGGAAAAAGCCCCATACTTTGCTCAGTGATTTGTGGTTCACCCATACTTTTACTTATTGAGCCATACAACTTCAAGCCCACTGAGAAGTTAAATGATCTCAGTCTTTCTATCAACAAAGACTGAAATACAAATGAAATATGCTTTTTTTACATACTTATGCTTTTCCCACAATTCCATGATGCCTTTACCATCTTCATATATCCAAACCCTAAATATACTTTAAAGTCAAGTTCAAAAATCAGCTTATTATCTACAAAGCTCCAAGAACCTTCTTATTCTGAACTGCAAAAGCATTTTGTTTATACTTTTTTATGAGACACCACTTTAAAATTTACTTCTCTAATGTGTGTATACCTTCCAGATAGTAATCTGCTTGATTAGTTCATGACTAATGCATTTTTCAATCTCTCTTGAGATATCTTTTAGTTAAATGCTATTCTAAGTATTCAAAAAATATTTGCTGTGTCAGCATGTAACTGAAGCAATAAATTCATCAGTATAAACTGACTTTAACCAATTTGATGATTTTTCTTTTTTTCCTGGGAACTTCTTAGTCACAAGATGAAAGATTTGATTAATGTCTGTTTCCCTTTGTGGCAGAAACCTCAAGTTACCCTCTGACACTCATTTTCCTTTTGTGCTGAGGAATGGGCCCCTCTAGCTGGCTCAAGGAGGACATCTGTAGCTTCCTTTGCAGCTATGCATGGCCCTGTGATCATGAAAGGTACGTGGAAGCATTGCGTGGTGCTTCCAAGAAGTCTCCTTAAAGGGAGGGGCTCACCTTCCTTTGTATTTTTTTCTAGTTTCTGCTGGCAAAAATATGGAGATGATGGTGAGAGCTAGGGAAAATGTCATAGACCAAGACATAGCACCATAAGGAGGTTGAAGGCACAAGAAAGGAGTCTGAGGGTATGATTATTCTGGAGCCTGGACAACCTCCTTACAGTGGGAGTGAAAGGGAAGTAAATGTCTGTTTTGCAGAATCACTGCCATTGGGGTTTCCTGTTACAGGCTGCCCAACATAATCCTAACTGATACGCCCTAATAGATTATCAACTTAAAAAAACTGGGAAATAATTTATTTTGTTCACCATTATAGTGCTAGTATCTAGAACAGATCTTGGCACGTAGTAGAAACTCTGTACATTTCTTGAGTTACACTGAATAGACGTTTAGACCTGGTGCAATTAGGGTTGACAATGCTGGCTTCACAGAAATTGTTGTTATAAATCCTTGATGTTTTGGGAACTTCATTTGCTAAATTTTAGGGCTTAAATGTCTCAAAGGTAATTTCTCATGTGTGTGTTTCTCATTTTGTTTATTTTCAAGCCTAATGAACTTCATGTTTTCTTGGCAAAATGTCCTGCATGTCATTAGCATTTTACTGTTGAGTGGTTCTTAATATTTATCTCACCATTTGCAATATTTCCTCCATTTGTAAATGAGTCCTTGGTTTCACTTTTTTGGGAGCCTGATCTGTTTCCTAAAAATTTACATTGCTATTGATGACCAATGTCAACTAAAATAATAAAGGAGTATTATAATGACGAAGAGGAGATTTTAATTTTTCCAATTAATGCAAAGCAAAAGTTCCATTAAAATCAATTAGGAAGCCAAAGCAGAAATCAGGTATTGCCCCTCATGACAAGTTTTGATGCTAAGGCCATGTTCCTTTCTCCCCTTGCCTCATTACCTAGAGCTGAAGAGTGCCACGCTGAGGACAGAGCTCAAGGAGGAAACATGAGGCACAATATTCACTACATATTTTAGCAGATGTCTTCATTATTATTCCTTGGATTTCATAGTTCCTTCTTTTTCTTTGAGATGGAGTCCTGCTCTGTCACCCAGGCTGGAGTGCAATGGCGCAATCTTGGTTTACTGCAGCCTCTGCCTCCTGAGTTCAAGTGATTCTTCTGCCTCAGCTTTCCAAGTAGCTGGGATTACAGGCACCTGCCACCACACCCAGCTATTCTTTTTATTTTTAGTAGAGACGGGGTTTCACCATGTTGGTCAGGCTGATCTTGAACTCCTGACATTAAATGATCCACCTGCTTGGCCTCCCAAAGTGCTGGAATTACAGGTGTGAGCCACCATGCTCAGCCTCTTGAATTTTCCTTGAACAGGGAAAGAAAAAAAAAAAACCCTGTTGTTCGTCTCAGGTTATTATTTTAAAGAAATGAGTAAGATTTTTGTGTAACTGGAATATGAAAAAAAATCCTTGGAATAACATTAGTCATGTTAGTGATGAAATGGTGTTAAAATCGCATACTTGAATGGCACTAGAATGACGGAGGGAGGGTCTGCCTTTCAGTGTTTAAAACTGCGTGCTTCACAATCCTTCCAGAGTCTGTATTCCTTCTTCAAATATCTGCATCCTTCCCTGTCCAATACGCCATCCTTGAAAGCTATTATTATCTCTGCCTCTAGCAGACAATCTATATCAAAACAGTTGTACACATAAAACTGCACCACCGCCTCGGCTGGCTCTGCTCTGATCCAGCTGTTAGAGTGAATAGCAGTTGGTGCACAGAGCGCTGGAACATGGGTAGCCCTGAGGCCTTATTTGCTAATGTGGCTCACCAGCTGCTGCTTTCTGTGGTCTTTGCAGGCAAGGCCTGGAAGGCTGCCAGTTATAGGAGGAGTAGGAGAACGTGAGGAATCTCTGAAGCCCGTCCATTTACCCTTGTCTGTCAGCATTTGACACCCTGAGCTGTGGAGTGCTTTCCCTAGGGCAATGAGGCGACCCTGCAGGCTTTAGCTGTGATAAGTGCTTACTCTCCGTCCCTTTTATATACACTATCAAACACACACCGTTCTCAGCACCTAAAGAAAAACTTCTGAGTCTTGCTTTTGGTTGTCCATGCAGGCTTGCATGATTAATTAGGGCAGGAAGGCAAAGCGGTTTCATTTTTCTTAGGAATAATGCACTCTAAGAGTCTATGAGAAGAATGTAAATGTTGATATTATTTAAGTCCCCAATTTGATTACATATTTTTGCCAGAGATTCAATTAATACGTAAATGTATACACCAGAACAAATGTGTGGGGAAATTTAATAATCAAAATTTATTTATTATTTTCCTAAATGCATTTCCAAGAGAGAGCTTAATTATTTGTTGTTCAAACACATTAAATAAATCGTTTTTACGTGACCTTCTTGTGATGTATTTATTATTTAGAAACGTGGAAATAAACTTTATCTTAAGATTTTTGCTATTAGACTTCAATTAGTGGCACTGAACACCAATAATTAACATCAAAAGAAGAAAAATTTGGAAAAATACATATTCACAGAACTTGCTATATATATATATTTTTTATTGCATTTTAGGTTTTGGGGTACATGTGCAGAACATGCAAGATACACACATGGATACACACATGCATAGGTACACACATGGCAGTGTGTTTTGCTGCCTTCCTCCCCTTCACCCACATTTGGCATTTCTCCCCAGGCTATCCCTATATTTTTAAAGACTAAGGAAAATGAGATTCAAAACAAAGGTTGGACATTTTTATAAAAATGCATTTTTATCTTCAGTATTTTAAGTCAGAATAACTTGATTTCAACCTTGCATTTCCAAAAACAAAACTGTTTTTGTATTTAATATTTGAAATCTTTGCTTTTCTTTCAAAAGACAATAGCAACAAGTAGGGTTAGCTCTCTTTACAGTACACTACAATGGAATAATTCCAGTTTAGTTAGAGTAATTCATCATTAAGAAACAATTTATCACAGGAAAGTAAGAACCCTGGAATGCAATTTATTAGCTATTTGCCAAATGGACAGCCACAGCACTCTCTAGAGCCATCATCTTTGGGGAAGATTAAAACTGCCTTAAAAAGCAGTGCTCACACTGCCTGACTTCTACATGACCTGAACATCCTTCTCCTTCACACTGTGGGCTCTCCTTCATTGTAGCTTCTTCCACGGATGGGCCCCTTATTACTTGAGGAATTTGCTGTATTCAGAGCAAAACATCACTGAACAGTCTTAAAAGTGATGGCGAAAAATCACACTGGCTAAAAACCATTTCACCAGTTTTGGTGTTTGTAATCCTCTCCCAGGGAGATCAGATATTGAAGAAAGATCAGATATTGAAGAACTGTTAGCAACAGAGAGAAGGGGGACCCTGAACCTCTTCACACTCTTAGTGCCCTTGCCTGGCCTCCTCTGCAGAACCGCACTTCAATTGCTGCCACATCCAGCAGATCCAGAAAGAAATGTCTTAGTTGCCCTCGTGTATGCATCTGGATTTATATTTAAAAACAACTAAAAAAGCAATTTTACTCTGTTTTTATTTGATTTTTTTTCCTTTTCCTAAAGGAGAGGGAGGTTGTGTGCTATTGCAGAGGCAACCCTGCTCATGTCACCTAGCTGCCACTGTTTCTAATGAGTTATCTTACTTTTAACTTGTTTACCTCTCATTTTTTACTTCTGTAAAAAGAGGATAAGTTTTCATCAACAAATATTCATAAAGTGCCTGCTATAGGCCAGGCACTGTCTTAGGTACCTGGCCCACAGCGGTGACCGTGTAGTCGGAATTTGTACCCTGATGCAGCTCACGAAGAGACAGGCAAGACAATAAATATCTAGGACAGTGATATGTTTTAAGGAGACAAGGAGAGAACTGTACTGACCTTAAATGCTTCCTTAAAACATGACTGTGAAGATTAACTAAGATAAGGACTATGATGATGTTTTGTCACAAATGAATTCATTTTTGTGGTTGCTGCTCACGCGGACGGTTCTCTTTGGTTATCATCCTTGAGTTGCTTTCCCTGACCAATTCTGGTCTCTGGTGAGGCACTGACACAATTATGACCAAACATTCTGGCAGCCAAAGGCTTGTATCTATGGGGACCTTCCCTGGGATAAGTATGGCAGCTTATAGTCACAGAGCACAGGGTTTCACTGCGAGAAAGTCGACGGCACAGATAAAGGTTGAACTTATAACCTGGGTTTTAATAGCTCCCTGATCAAGGCTAATAGGCTAACTGGTAGATACAAAGTTCAAAAACATTTTAATATATAAAACGGCATCCGAGTTCATAGGACAGCATTCTTTTTCATCAACTATGTGCATATAATCTCTCCTTTGGATCACAATTTCGGCCAGGAGGTTATGGGGTATAGCGATGCCTTTTAACTGCACAGTTGGAAAGACATTTTTTACTCAGATTGAGCCACCTCGTTTCTGATTGCTTCACGCCAATGCCATTTGTCTCCTGCTGTGAATCTTAAACTATCAATGTCAATACTACCAAGTTTGACACATCGTGCTTTAGTGAGCCCTTGAAAGCGCTTCTCTGCCAGGAAAAAAATATGTGCAAATGGGCAACAGGCAAAGTTTACTTTTACTTGACAAGGAGCATCTCTCATAATTGCAGATACTGGCAGGGTATGAGAGGCTCATGGACTAAAGGGTCTATCCTGTCTAAAAGAGCTTTGGGACCATGTGGTCCACCCTCTGGTTCCCAAAACATCTGAATTAGCTGTTCCTACAAACTGCATCTCTGGTTAGGGGAGTTTATGAATGTGCTCTGGGTCTACCTATGATCAGAATCAATGAAGACTTTTATTTGTATAGATCATGAGTTTTGCATCTGTGCTACAAAGCATAGGCAGTGTTTTGTTCACAAGGGGCTATGATCTTATATTAAAAGTGTATCAAACATGCTAATGTTTGCTTACATTTCCTTTGTTCTGGTGTACCCAGAGAAGGGATGGATTAATGTGCTTTATTTCTAGAATACTTTCAAAGGATTGTATGCACTGAAATAAAAAGAATAGACTGGAAGTGTAGATTAAATAATAAGAAAATTGGGCTGTGCCAGGAGACACGCCATCTGGGAGTAGTGGATCACTTGCTAGAACTATCTGCATGTACTCATAGCAGCATGAGTTAGCAGGAATGCATCTTCACACCATATTTAAACCTGGGAACTTAACTTGCTTTCTCATATTTTTCCACTGGAATGTTAATGGGGTGCTTGCAAAAATGGAGATGTCAAGTGGGATATTGACTTCCTAACATCAGTTCAGAACACTGATATTTGAGTTCATTTAGAGGCACTTAAATCATTAGATACACATGACATTCAGCTTAAAAGTACATCTCAAGAAGCAAAATTAAAATCTTATATTCTGCTTGAGCCAGATAGCTTCCCCATGCAGAATATTTGTATGCCCCCAACTTATTGGAGACTCGAAGAAAAGTACAATTTTCACATTAGTATTTTATAATGGAAATCATCCAATAATCCTTTCAATAATACATTATAAAACATTAAAATAGCATGAAACCAAGATAGAAAAATGCTGGAAATCTCCTTTTGAGCATGGCATTAATAACTTGGAAAAATCAGTCCAGGAAAATTAGTCTTTCAGTTATTTTAAAGTGTCTGACTCTGTAAGTGACCTTAAGCTCCTTTAAAACAATTAAAAGATTCAAATATTTGTCTGCCAAAATTTTATAGCATGTTAGATAATGGGATGAATATAGTTATATACAGTCTCTGTATTTCTAGGGATACCTAATTTAGTTAATATTAACATCACTCACTCATTTATGATTTTATATACTTTGAGTCACATAAGGTCAAGGTCTCAAAACTAATCATAAAAACTACTGACTGCTATTCATGCTAATCTAATAACCCTTTCTTTAAAACAACAGCCAATAAATTTCATTATAAAAAGTTATTAAAAGGGTTAAAAACCTATTAAATGTCAAAGAATTTGCCTGACTCAAACTTCTAATAAAGAAAGAGAATAGGCTTTCTTTCTGAATTATTTAAATCTTTACTGACTGTGCACTGAACCATGAAATTGGAAAAGTGTTATTAGAAGTATTCTCTGGTTTTTATAAAAGTTGGAGCCCAGAATGTATCAAGCCGTAGTATTTAACTAGACTAGTTAAAGCAGTAGGTCTTTAATCCGAAATACATGGCTTCTACTGATACGAAGATCATAATTAAAACTCTATCCTGTAACTTGGTGATAATAAAGTTATTATTACAGAAGCACACATGTTCATTTAGAATATATGAACTACATGCTCTAATTTTAATTTGAACAAATTTCTTCCATTTTGGGGGATAGTTCCATGTCCACTAACATAGACCCTCTCAACCAACAATTACGTTTTAATAGTGACTGACTTTAAAGCACTAATGTTAATAATTTGAATTATCTATCATTTACTGGATTAATGCCTAGCAAATATACATTGAAATTAGATCATTATGGTCTAAAGTGTTAAAAAAATCATAATCCTGCATGATTATAGCCCTGTGTGACAAGTGTCATAAAATAAATTTGGGTATTAATTATTTAAAAATAGGAAATACATATTTCACATTTTAAACCTATTTCTCCGAGTGACTACACTTAGCACAACTGATTTGAACTGGTCTCTCTCTCACAAACAGGTAACTGTCCTCATGCCAGTTTCCTCAACTACCCAGTTTTAGCCTTTGGTAATTGTGGTTTTAAATTCTCTTATTAAAAAAAATCTAATATTTAGCTGGGTGCAATGACTCATGCCTGTAATCTCAGCACTTTGGGAGGCTGAGGTGGGTGGATCACAAGGTCAGGAGTTCGAGAGCAGCCTGACCAACATGTGAAACCTTGTCTCTACTAAAGATACAAAAAATCAGCTAGGCATGATGGGTGCATGCCTGTAATCGCAGCTACTTGGGAGGGAGGCTGAGGCAGGAGAATCACTTGAACCCAGGAGGGAGGTTGCAGTGAGTTGAGATCACACCATTGCACTCCAGCCTGGGCAACAGAGTGAGACTCTATCTCAAGATACATATATACATACATAAAAACATCTAACACTTACAAGTCTCTCTATTAGGAGACCAAGCACAGTGCTAAGAAGTTTCCATTCGTGAATTACCCTATTTAGGACTCACAGTAACCAGGTGATACGGTTACAGTCACAACTGCCATGGTACCCACAAGGGACCCAAAGGAACAGAGAGGACATTCCCCAGTTATTCAGTAAGTGGGCCAGCTGCAGTTTGTCATAGGCTGCCTGATCTCAAAGCCCATATCATAACCGTGAAACTGTACTGCTGACCTAGTGCACGAGCTGATGTTTTTAGCTGTTCTTTACACAAAAGATGGTTGGAAGGGCTTACAGGGAGGATGCAACTGGAACCTAGAATGACTGAATTTAATGCGCTGATTCCTTTTGTAGGAAATTCAACTATTAATATTAGTTTTTTACTGAATATTTACTCTGTGCCTGGCACTATGAGAGGTCCTAGGGGAAACAAAGGCAGATAAAACTATCCCTGTACTCAAATATTTCACAGGTTGGAAGACATACTATACTACAGGTCAAAGGGGATGAATCGCTATAACCAAAAATGCACTGCTATAGAATTGCAGAGAATAATGCTGCAACAAGGAGTCTGTCTACATTGCATTAAAACTGCAGTGAGCATCACTTAGAATTAGGAATTTTTTTTTAAACATCAGAAGATACATGAAACATGGAAATGAGTAGAATTTAACTCTGGAGGCAATATACTTGACACTAGACACAGTATCGAATTGTTTGACAGTATATCTGCTATATTTTCATAAAAGTAACAATATGGCTAAGATTCTGTGAAATAAAACTGAACAAAAATAAAACAATCATGTGGCTTTTCATCTAATGATAATGATGAGTTTAAACCTCAAAAATTCAATACACAATCAAATTATACTTTTAAAAATGTGACTAAAAGCTACCTGACAGTTTGATTTCTCTTGGAGAATTAGCAATGTGATTCTTTTCTTTTTTAATAAAATATTTTTTAAAAATATTATTTTTTCAAAAAAGATTAATCTCTAGAGACGGGGTTTCGCCATGTTGGTCAGGTTGGTCTTGAACTCCCGACTACAGGTGATCTGCCCGCCTTGGCCTCCAAAGTGCTTGGATTGCAGGTGTGAGCCATTATGCCCGGCTGAACAATATGATTCTTAAGTGTATTGTCCTGTAAGTCTTAGGATGACTAGACCTAGTCTGTATTTACAAGACTATATATACATCAGAATATATGCTGAAGTATACAGTTGTTTTAACTGAAAGAAACCAAAAAACCACAATTAAAAATGCACTGGTATTTGATACTATATTAGTAGAGAGACCATTTCACCAGTCCCCAAATATAAGCCTAATGTTTCAAAAATAATGGGGTTTTTCACTGGGCCCTGAAAAACTTTTATGGGCACAAGAACAGCAGTCATTTTTATCTGGATCTTTACAACGTTCATTCATTAGCTAAAAATGTTGCCACATAAATTATGCTTTCAGAGTGACTGACTCAAACATTTTGATGAAAACCTTTCTTTATATTGTCCCACTTGTCAATCAGTGTCATTCACCTATTAATAAAGTATATTTCCAGAAGGGAAGAATGAAAGCAAAAAACTCTGCAAGAGAAAGTGGGGACTGCACAAGTCTTACTGTGGGTCCAGATGGGGGTCATGGCTTAATTAAGTGAAAGAGAAAAGGAGCTTGGAACAATTTCGTTGTGAAGCATGAGCATTGAGAAGACATTGTCTGCTTAAAAAATACAGTTTCCTTTCACTTTAACAGTGAAACATTAAATGGATGCTTCGTGGGTTTATGAAAGCTGGTATCAGAAACTTATAACAGAAAAGAACTTTCTCTACATTCAGTTTTAGATGAAGACAATGTTCCCCACTTACTTAACCATTAAGTGGCATCTCTCCCATGCAACATCACTGAGGAAGGTGGTGCATGGGTGAGGCACTGGGGAGATGTCAACCTTAAAGACACAGCAAAGCCCGAGGAACCACTGTTAGCCCATTGTAAGCTTTTAAAATTGTGTACCAGGGGTTTAACCACAGGAGGGTAATGAATACATATGTTGATTATAATGACTCCGGTGTGGTCCCTGCCATTATAAGGAGGCTATCTCAGAATAAGAATTCAATTAAGTTTGCAGTTAACTCTGAATATTCAAGCCAACAATCTGGATAACATAATTTTGCTAAAACATCCAAATATTCTCAGAAAACAGAGTGTTTTTTAAAATTTAATTTGGTATCCTCGTACTTTTTTTAAAGTTTTAATTCTTGTTGAAAACTGTTCTAGAATGCCTTTGCCTGCTTTTCTGTCCCAGTTAAACACCTGATTCTAAATAAAATCTTGAAAGATTTCAAGAGCAGAAATTCTTCCCTCAGTAGTAATTTGTAAAGTTTTGTGGCTATGGAGTATGGAACACACTAAAGTAATTGTATGCTGATCCGTGGACATGCCCTTCTTAAATATATTTTTGATCTTTATGTGGTAAAATCCAAAAGAAAAGAAAAAGAAAATATTAGCCAGCTAATTGAGAATATTGCTTGGATGGAGTCTTGTTAGTAGAGATTTTAATAATATTCATTTTGTCATTTCACTATCTCTTTTCTTTTCTTTTTTTTTCTCTTTTCTTAATTATAGTAATGACAGTGACTCTTTTTTTTGAGATGGGCCACTCCGTCACCCAGGCTGGAGTGCAGTGGTGTGATCTTGGCTCACTGCAACCTCCACCTCTCGGATTCAAAGGATTCTCTTGCCTCAGCCTCTGGAGCAGCTGGGATTACAGGTGCCTGACACCATGCCTGGCTAATTTCTGTATTTTTTAGTAGAGACAGGGTTTCACCATGTTGGCCAGGCTTGCCTTGAACTCCTGACCTCAGGTGATCCATCTGCCTCGGCCTCCCAAAGTGCTGGGATTACGGGCATGAGCCTCCATGCCTGGCCAACAGTGACATGTTTTTAACAACAACAAAGTACGACAGTGCCTTAGATAAAGCCTAATGCCTATTTGGGGCTAAATGTATATACTCACAGAACTACTTGAACAATATATTTTTGTATTGTAGAAGAAGTTGACTTGCACTTATACAGAGATGCCTGCATGAGAAGGTATAGTGACTGATATACTCATCAAGCAGTGGTTCGGTAACCTCTAACAGGGGCAGAGTTCCAGACAATAAAAAAGGATAAATTATTTTAGGATTTATATCATAACCATTAAAATGTGTGATAAACCCCACACATTTTAATGCCACAGGAATAAAAATAGCAGCATTATTTATTACAAAATTGCAACAAAGTAACTGATAAGAACAGCTGCTTTATAAGAATTTACCTTTGGACACAAACTTGTGCTTTCTATCCTTTTCTGAACCAATGCCCCCGGTGATCTTAACCTAGGTAAATTTTTCCAATATGATGCCCAGCCTCCTGAAAAAAACTGTTAATTGGCAGAATGACCCTTTAGAATAGAATTACAATTTTACTAATTGGCCATTTATATATCTATATTTGCAACTCTGCCATCCCCTTATTTCCTGGTGATAGAATAATTCAAATACCAATGTCAAATTGAGTAGCTTTTAAAAGTATGTTAAGTATGTGTGCTATTGCAAGGCAAGATCTTTCTTACAAGTTATGAGAAACGCACTTTGCTCATGGGTAAAATGTGGCTTAATGATATGGAAATCAGCTCAACTTTCCTCTGTATTGTATTTACTTACAATTTTGTGTCTAAGACATATTTAATATCTCACATAATTATATGACCACAACATGACAACTCCAATAGGAAAAATCTCAATTACATTGATCAACTGAGGGAAAAGAGAGAAACTTATACCATTAAAGTTTAGAACCTATTATAAGAGAATAAAAAAGTATATCTATCCAGCAGTTTTTAAATTTAAAACCCTCTGATCATTTTTCTGCATCTACATTTACAAAAGCTAATAGAATTTTCCAGGGACAATTTATTTTCTGAAGAAAAAAAAAACACTTTTGGCAAAGACAGAAATCAGAACGTCTGAATAGTGCATTATATTTTATTTCTCCTTTCATAGGCCAGGGGAATTTTAGTTAAATACTAAAAACACTTATATTTTGATATTTTTCTTTTTTAATAAAACAGGGAGATAGCTTTTATTTGGATTATGTTCCTTGCCTTCACCCCCAAATGATCCTTGTCTGCTCATGATGTACAGCACACAGGCAGGTGTTGGCCCCATTCTGGGGGTGGGGTTGAAGGGACTAAAGGGCTAGGTCTTGATGAATAAGGCTCCACCTTTCAGTCTCCCTCAAGGGCAGCCTCCTGGGAGAGGCTTTCCCTCACAAGCCTATTAAACGTAGACCCATCCTTCCTCACTCAAACATCTTTTTTCACAGCATTACTATAATCTATCATTATCTAGGGTAAGACTCTGCAAACTCTAACATGGACACGAATCTTTTAGGAATCCTCTTAAAGTGTGATTCTGATTCAGAAGTTCTGAAGAGGAGCCTGAGACTCTGCATTTCTAACATGCTCCAAGGAGATGTCACTGTAGCTGGTGCGTGAACCCAAGTTTGAGCAGCAGGGCACTAATTTGCACAAACTTATCAACTCTCTGGACCAGAATCAAAATTCTGAAGGCAGGGTTTTTTGCCTGACTTGTTTACTGCTCTGTTCTCAGTGCCCAATTCAGACACACTGAAGAACTGGGCTCAGAGGAAATTAAGATGTAGTAACGGAATTGCAGAACGATCAGTTAAAGCTTCTTAATCTCCCAAGATAATTTTGTCTTGTTTTGTATTTGCTGTGTTTTAGCTGTGTCCCTACCCAAATCTCATCTTGAATTGTACCTCCCATAATCCCTCCATGTCATGGGAAGGACCTGGTGGGATGTAATTGAATCATGGGGATAGGTCTTTCCCATGTTCTCATGATAGTGAATAAGTCTCATGAGGTCTGATGATTTTATAAAGGCCAGTTCCCCTTCACATGCTCCCTTGCCTGCCACCATGTAAGACATGCCATTGCTCCTCCTTCACCTTTTGCCATGATTGTGAGGCCTCCCCTGTCATGTGAAACTGTGAGTTCATTAAACCTTTCTTTCCTTTATAAATTACCCAGTCTCAGGTATGTCTTTATTAGCAGCACAAGAACAGATTAATATAATATTGTTGTGAATTCTTTCGCTAGTCCACATGATAGAGAAACAATAACAAACAATGTGGTACTTTGACCTGGCTTTTCAGTGGCATGGGATAATAAGAAAGGAATCTCTTGCAAGTCCTGGGCTATTATTGACAGAGAACAAGAAATAGAGGGGCTTCTACCCACCAAATATGGCAGAGTTTATCAGCAAATGTGGGAATCAAACCAGGACTCTCGGTCTTTAAAAGTTTTCAAAATCTGGGACAAAACTTTCCTAAAGTACTTAAAAACTAATTATTTAAAATTTCTCAACATATGCATAACTTAAGAAAGAGCTACATGAAAATAAAAATACAACAGTAAAATTTGTGGGATGCAGCCAAAGCAGTGCTTACAGGAAAATTTATACCATTAAATTAAGAAGATCCAAAATCAAAAACCTAAGCTTCTACCATAGTAAACTAGAAAATGAGCAATTTAAGCCTAAACCAAACAGAAGAAAAGAAATAATAAAAATTAGAGGCGGATTCAATGAAATCAACAACAGGAAAATAATAGAAAAAAAATCAACAAAGGCAAAAGCTGGTTCTTTGAGATATCAATAAAATTGATAGACCACTAGATGGGCTAGCCAACAAAAAAGAAGACACAAATTACCAATGTTAGAAATGAAAGAGGAGCCATTAATACTGACTTTAAGGACATTAAAAAGATAATAAAAGTATAATATGAATAAGTCTATACTTACCAATTTGACAAGTCAGATGAAATGTAACAATTCCTTAAAATTCAACAACTACTGAAACTTACACAACGAGAAACTGACATCCCAAATAATTCTTAATCTGCTAAATAAATTGAATTAATAATTAACCATCTTAAAAAAATCACTAGGTACAGAAAGTTACCACTAAACTTTTAAGGAAAAAATTATACCAATTCTCCACAATATTTTTTCAGGAATTAGAAACAGATGAAAGACTTCATAACTCATGCTATGAGAACAGTTGTACTCTAACAATAAAACCAGACAGAAACACAAGAAAGGAAAACTAAAGTCTGTTAACTCTCATAAACATAAACGCAAAACTCCTCAACAAAATATTTATACATCAAATCTAAAACTATTACCACAACCAGGATTTATATTCTATATATAAGGTTAGTTCAATATTTGAAAATCTATCAATGTATTTCAACACGCATTGACAGCCCAATAATTAATGTATTCTAACACATCAACAGGCCAATAAACAAAAATGATATGATCTTATCCATAGATGCAGAAAGAAATGTGACAAAATATAACACCATGCATTAAAAAACAAAACAAAACAAAACCCTCAGCAAACCAGGGATGGAAAAGAACCTCCTCAACTTGATGTTTAAAAATCCTGACATCTTATGGTATAGCATACTTAATGGTGGGAAAGTGAAAGCTTTCTTGCTAAGATCAGAAACAAATCAAGGATGTCCCTTTCCCCTTTCACTACTGTTACTGAACATTGTACTGAAAGTTCTGCCAAATGCAGCAAGATAATACCATAAAATAAACAGTTGAACAGATTGGAAAGGAAGAAATAAGACTGACTCTATTCATAAATGACATAATTGTCTATGTAGAAAATCCCAAAGAATTAAAAAAAAAATCTCCTGGAAATACTAAGTAAACATAACAAGCATGGAGGATATAATCCTTTTCTGTATATCAGCAGTGAAAATTTGGAATTTGAAAAATTTAAAATACCATTTATGACAGTACTCCAAAAATGAAAGATGTAAGTCTAACAAACAAGTACAGGATATATACCTGAAAACTACAAAATATTGATGAAAAAAACCAAGATATGTTAAATATAAATAGATACCCTGTGTTCATGGACTAAAAGGGCCAATATTGTTAAGATGTCAGTTCTTAATCGATAGAGCAATCTCAATGGAATATCAGCAAGCTATTTCATAAATATTGACAAAATGGCTTTGAGATTTATATGGAAAGGCAAACAACCCAGTACTGACAACACAATACCAAAGAACAAAGTTGAAGGACATATATTGATAGACATCAAGACTTACTATAAGACTTACAATAATGAAGACACCATGGTATTAGCAAATGAATAGACACATAGATCAGTGGAATAGAATAGAAGGCCCAGAAATAGATCCACACAAATATAGTCACTTATCTTTGGAAAAGGAGCAAAGGCAATTCAATGAAAAAGACAGTCTTTAAAAAAAAATGATGCTAGAAAATTGAAATCCATATGCCCCCATCCCAGCCCCAAAAATAAAAGAAAGAAAAAGATAAAAGTAAAATAGAATCTTTCATTCAATATTAGTCTTAATATACAATTAGCCATCATGCTCCTTTCTTATATGTATTATTTACTCTAGAGATTTAAAAATGTGTGTCCATACCAAAACCTGCACACAAGTGTTTATAGCCGATTTATTAATAATCAGCTAAAAAAATCATTCAATAGGTAAATGGATGAACAATGTGTGGTACATCCATACAATAAAACATTATTCAGTGATAAAAAGAAATGAGCCACCAAGCCATGAAAGGACATGGATGAACATTAAAATGCATACTGCTAAGTGAAAGAAGCCAGTCCAAAAAAAAAGCTACATCGCATTTGTTTCCAGTTATATTTGGACAAGACAAATCTAGAGAAACAGTAAACATTGGTTGCCATGCATTCAGGGAGGGGAGATGGTTGAATATGGAAAGCAAAGGGGACTTTTTTAGGGTGGCATTATTCTGTATGAGACTGTAATAGTACATATAAGAAAGTAGGCATTTATCGAAACCTTTAGAACTTAACCTCCTACAAAGCAAATTTTAATGTATATAAATTTAGAAACTTATTTAGCATATTGGGGGAATCTCAGGATGAAAAGCATAATGTGACAAAAGAAGCTTAATGTATTCCAAATATATGAAACAACCTAATTGAAAGGTGCAGGATAATAAGATGCTGACTTAAGTAACTTTGAAAATGAGTGGAATCCTTAAGATTAAAGGCAAAAGAACTGTACATAAGCACTGTACCTTAGTAGATAAAGTTGTTTCCCAAGTGGGCATGGTTTAATTTACAAATTGGATATCACTATTCTATGGCAGATGGTGGAATGGAACCCTGAATTAAATAAACAGTGGATCTGGGGCCAAGTTTCTCGCTGTAGTGGTGGGTTACAGCAAGAGAAAGAGGCTATGTGGTAATGGATTAAAGTTGGAGACAATCAATATGAATTCATGTTTAGCTTAATGTAGATATATGTTTACATATAGAAATATTTATGGATGTGTGTTATATATACAGGTCAGTATTGATACATACATCTCCCTAATCTGTCAGTTAATAGATCCGTGAAGCAATAAAACCCTAGTAGCAATGAGTACACCTATCCATCTTAGTTTCTGACACCATTTTCCAATAAAAAGAATTAAGCCTCCTTAGAAACAAGGCTTGCTCTAGGACAAGAGCAAAAAATATACAAGATAAGTCTGGAGTATTTTTTAAATGGAAGATAGAACATGTAGAAAATACAAAACCAAACAATACACACACACACAAACAGAGTGGTGAGCGTTTGCAGGAAGAATACAAGAGCCAACTAAAATAGCCCCATTGGCCAACGCTAGAACAATTTTAGTAAAATAGTAAGTAAAATGGTACTGAATCATAACACAAAGTATAAAAATAAATACCTATGAGCACATTCTGATTAAAGGAAAGGAGTGAATAAGTAAATACAAATTAGGGAGAACATACAAGTCTCCAATACCGAAGAATTCCAAATAATTTGCGTAGTTATTCACCGTCAGAGAGGGGGAGCACAACTCCTCATTCCTTACGTGTGGGCTGAACATAATGATTTTCTTCCAAAGAGTACAGTATAGAAAAGGAGGGGAAAAAAGAGTAACTTTACATCAGTGAAACTTGACAAACACTACCTCACGCAGGTGATCAAGGTCAGCATCAACAGTGATAAGTCATACTGATAATGCGAACCCTTGAAATGATGTGTTGAGAATGGCATTTTACCTCTATCATTTTCCTCCCAAGAGTACATTACCTAAGTAGCATCATGAGAAAACCATTGGACACATCCAAATTGAGGGACAATCTATGAAAAACCTGATGCTCCCAAAACTGTGGAGGTCATCAAAAACAAGTAAAATTTGAGAAACTGCCTCAGCTGAGAAGAGTCTATCAAGACGTGAAGATTAAATGTAATATGGAAACCTGGGTAGAATCCTGGAACAGAAGAGGGATATCAGGGAAAGGCTGAGGAAATACAAATAAAACGTGACTTTAGATGGCAAGAAGGTACCAATATTGATTTATTAATGGTGACACATGCATCATACCAATGTAAGATGTTAAAAATAGGGGAATCTTGGTCTGGGCTATGTGATAGCTCTGTAGTATTTTCACATTTTTTTTTAAATCTAAAACTTTTCTAAAATAGATGGTTTATTTTTAAAAATTGCTCAAGTTTATCTCCCAAGAAGCAAGCTGTATGCTAACCAAGAGTCAGGTATATTAGTTCCCAAACGAATGTTCTTTCCCATTGTACTTGTTAATGCAATTATAATGTATTTTCAAATAGTATATAAACTGATTAAATCTGCATGCATACGAACAGAATGGTTTCTTTATAAATTAAGCCTAATGCTTTGACTAAAGCCTATTCTGCTTAAAAACTTGCTGCTTAATTATAACATGATGATACTGTAAAAGATTATAAAATATATTGTAAAAATCCATAAAGAATCTTCTTTCACAGTGCCTCATAAGAGTTGTTAACTTGTTGCACCCTTTTAAACACATCTAAAGGGAAAATTTTCATAGACAAAGTTTCATATCTATTGTCCATACCACAAAGACCACCAGAGCTGCAAACATGGACCCAAACAGTAAGTTGGTGCCTTGGTACTACTCCAAAAAGATTGGATATTTATATGCTTAATTGTCTTTTTAACCAAGGAACTACTGCATCCCGATGTTTCTACTACATTCTAAACATGTTAATTGCGGGTAGAAAGAAGTTCTCTGTATACTACAATCCCACCTGTGTCAATCGACGTGCAGCTAAGAATGTTAACAGAGGATGTTTCTCCCTCCCTAACGGCTTATTGTGCTGGCATCTGATGGGATCTTTCAAAAGGAAGGCATTAAACTTACACTAAACATCTGTGGACGATGATCAGTAGAACATCTGACTACTTTCAGTCTTTGCTCACAAGGGAGACTCCATTTAGCTGCCTAGTTGCCAGAGATTCCATGAATATTGGACATTTCTCATCCATAATCTATTTAAGGGCAGAGACCAGAGATTTCCTGAGTGATGTGTCACTTCTTGAAAGAAATACACACCCTGAATGCCAGGAAGCTTTTTTTTTTTTTTTTTTTAAACCATGATAGATGAGGGTCTATTGTTGGCCAAGCATGACAAGGAACTGGGTCCTATCATTAATCATACTGAAGGCAAACAAACTTCCAGAGTATTCCTTTTGCCTAGTTTGTCTACTCTAAGGGACTTTATCCATCTGTGCCTGGCATCCTTTCCACCAGGTTTCTAAGTGCTAGAAGTGTGCTAACAGGCCCATCCCTGTTTTTACTTTCTCTGCCCCCTAACCTTCGGTAGATTTAAAAAAAAGTTTTTTAGTACTAAATTTTCAGTGAGGAAAGCTTTTTAGTTTAGTAATACAGGAGTGTCTATTCAGAATGATGGAATTTTTATTTTGTTTTAGGGAAGGAAAGAGTGAGATGTTTTGAGTGTGTGTGGGTAGACAGTGGTAAGAATATATGTGTTCCCAGGGACACTTTGGCTTCCTAAGACTTTGTGAGCACTAAGGTAACACTGGCTTCTGGCTTCGCCTACTTGAACCATTTCTGAGCCAAGATTAGAAAATCAGAGCCAAGGATAAGAATCATGCACTATTTATTCTTGAGAAAGGAAAGTCTACTTGTATGGGACTCAATTCCAAAACATCTCAATAGAGGTTGCAAACTGCAAAATGAAGGCAAGATTAATTTTAATCCATCTTAATATAAAACACAGACATTAGGTCACAAAAAACTTTTAGGAGTAAAAAACAATGTTGCAAAGGATGCAAAAACATGTAGGGTGTCCAACATTAAAAGGCTGGGAATTCTTGTTATTGCTGAGAACTTGGTGGACTGTCTTTATCTTTTCCACCATGAAGACCATATCGAAACCAGAGGTGTTCAATCTTTTGGTTTCCCCAGGCCACATTGGAAGAAGAATTGTCTTGAGCCACACACAAAATACAATAACACTAATGATAGCTGATGAGCTAAAACATTTTCATGTTTTAAGAAAATTTACAAATTTGTGTCGGGCCACATTCAAAGACATCCTGGGTCACAGGTTGGACAAACTTGATCTAAGCACTCAGGAGGAAGATTCCTGCATTTTCCTTGTTCTAGGAGTCAGCAAGGACATCGAAGACCTCTGAATACAGCCCGAAGTTCAGAGTCTTTCAGAGGTATGTTTGGACATAAGTACAAGCCCTATCTGATGGTGACATCTGTCACTGCTCCTGCTTCACATGTGGGAGGCCAACTAAGGAGATTTTTATTAGGGCTTACTTTTATTTTATTTTTTGTAAAAACAAAATTAGTGGTTCCTAACATGATTGGCAAGGATGAGTCAAATAACTTATCGTCCTTAAAAACTCTATTTAAGTCACTCAAAGATCTCAAAGTAAAGTTATTATATGTATTATCTATTGAGAGGGAAATGTACTAGTATATAGTAACTCAATAATTAACTTTTTGCATTTTCTCTCTGTCATCAAGTTTCTCAAAGATGATTTCTGAGTTCAGGGATTTTTTTTCAGGGAAGGCTCCATGACAGCCTAGACTTAGAAAAGTGATTCCCTTTTAGAATAGTAAAACAATCTAAAGAGTAGAGCAGAAGTTTAAAAGGCTACAACTTACAATCTCATGTCTGTGCATTAGAATAATTTAAACCAAAGTTCTGGTTCAGTATCTTTGAAATTTTGGTGATACTCCTTGGCAATTGGTTTTGTATGTAATGGAAGAAAAAGAAGTGAGAAGAAGGTATGGCTAATGCTGGCAAAAGTTCTGGAAAGGTCAGAAGAGCTGGATTCAACTCTATGTTAGCCACAACTGGCAATCACAGTCTTTAAGCTTCAGTTTTTGTTCTTTAAAATATGAGTATGTGAACAGATGATTCCTGAGGTCTGACCATTCCAGGAATGGAGCTTCAGGGTATAACTTTCTCTCTCTCTCTCTCTCTCTCTCTCCATATATATATATATATATATATATAAAACTATATAGATATAACTACACATATATATATATCTATATGTATATCTCTCTCTCTATAGAACTATATCTATATAGAGAGAGTTCAGAAACATAAGCATTGCCACAAAATAGATGTTAGTATACAATCTTGTTTCTGTGTTTTTTTTTAAGAGAAGATTCTGATACATGACGTATCAAGGGGAAGCTATGTATTGTCAAACGGAAATACAGATATTTGCTCATCAATACATGATAGAAACTGCATACACATTTTTTTTTTAATCAGCTAGAGTTTCATCATGAGAATTGGGTTGATTCAGGCCAATATTGGGTACTGGTAGGCAGAATCAAACGTGTTATATTTGACGTGGGCTGGATGAGCTCCCCAACTCCACGTACCTTGGATGGAAGGCACCATTTTATGCATCCATTAATTTGGATCAACATATTCCTCTTTTTAAAATGGTGGGGTGGGGGGAAGGACAACTGTAAATATGTAAAGTCAGCCCAAATCATTCACATTCAAACAAAGTAATTCGGTTTGAATTACTTTAATCTGATTGGTTTTTCTCTGAAAGTTTATGTGATCAGTTTCACTGAGCAAATGTAGATTTGAAGGAGAGTCAAAGAGGACATAGGGAGTTTTCCTGGGAGGCAGAAAAGACACAGATGCCCAGCTACGTGTAATATAAAAGGACTGGGTGTTCAAGGAGCAGAAAAGGACATTTCAAAAGCTGGAATAAAAAAGTTCTGTTTGAGAACTTTCATTCCACAGCTATTCATAGAGTGCCTATTACATGCCAAGCACTCTGCTGGTGGAAGGAAATAGTTACAATTTTGCCTAGCCAGTTTCATTTTTCTCCTAGAAATGCAAACAAACATGAACAATATACTTTCAGACATTCTGCGAATGTTCTGAATTCCAATTAGTAAAGTCCCTTCAGTATATTATATTTTGAACTTTTAGGAAGAGGCACATTAATAATTTAGCTTTGAAGTGAACTAAAGTGAAATGATGTAGAATTAAAAGCATCACAAAGGTTGCTAAAATATTTATGGAGACTGTATTTTGACTAACGGATTGCATTTACAGAATTTATGTCCTAGTTCCAGAGATCTCTGTTTACAAAGGAAGCCAAAGCTAGAACCAAATTTTACAATTGTGTTTTTCATTGCAAAAAGATTTTCCACGTCTTCCTTTTAGTTAATTATTACAGTGATGTATCTAGATGGTCTATTGCAGCATTGCGTATGATTTTTAAATGATTTTCCTATAAACATGAAGGGCTTCATTTGGTTTTTATATATTTAAAATAGCAATGGAACAGTGACATGTACTTTACCACAATAAATACATCAGATAGGAAAATAAAAGTACTAATGTTGCTACTTACAGTAGCACCAGAGGGAATATGTGGTCCAGCACAAAATTGTGCTTCCTCAATTCTGAGTTGGAACACTTTACTTAGAATAAATGTATTCACCTTCTTGATCTTGTGAAATAGAGACTCAACAAGCCTTCTTAATAACCCTCCAACCTTGCCTGCTGTTTGCACACACAGTTAGTGAAATCACAGAACTGCACATAATCCAATAAAGCTCACAACACCAAAGATATATGTAATCAGGGATCTGAAAGAACATCCTCTAGGTTATACGCAGTCTCTTTTAACTTGTACTTCACAAAACAAACAGTCTCTTCAGGCAGAAAGAAAATACATGTCTGTCATCCAAAGCAAATATGCAGTTGTGCAGTGTACTAAAATGTGTAGGCCTTTCAAACACTTTCTAATCCCAGCAACAACCTCTGTTTCATTGCAGAAATAGATGAATATTTGGAGAAAGCCTATATATTAAAAAAAAAGCCTTAGGAAAACTTTCCAATTGATTTTGCCTACTCTCAATCATTTGTTCTGATTGCTCAGGATAATGAGGGTGACAGAAGGTTGCTCTAGGTTACCCTGACTGGGGAGCACAATGATAGAATCAAATACTGCTATGCCAGGTATCCAAAGGTTCCCAGCAACCACGGTGCATACGGTCTCCCTCTGAGATTTCAGAATTCCAATCTGAAACTCATCACTAGTAGTGCCATCACCTTTCAGTTTATCCCATCCTGACTCACCATCGTTTTCCCTTTTTTATACGAAGGTGGAAAGAGGCAATGACTCAAAGGTGGTATTTGGAAGAAAAAAAGAGAATCCAAAAACTCCTTTGCTCTCCCTAGGTTTAAACCAACATCAAAGAGCATGGAGTAGGACAGATGGCCAACTCCAAGCAATGTTCTTTAGATAATATGCTTTATAGCATACTTCCTTAAAATTCCAAACAAAATCTTTTGCAGGCCAAAGAAACTTTGGAATTTTAGGTCTATCATCTTTCCTCTCAACCATCTTTAAAACTAGTGAGGTTTACCCATTGTTCTTCTAAAATTTGCCTTGAAATAATTCATTAATCCTTAGATGAATGTTGAGATAAATGATGCCATTTGAAAACAGAGAAATCAATCCAGTTCTATTTTATAGCAGCAATTCTTGAGCAATGTATTGTTTGTGTAACACAGTCAGCGTAGTTTGTCTTTCATAAGAATTCTATTTTTCTGGACCTTTTTGGTTATGTTCCCCAGGCTTTTTTGTAGTTTCTAGCTCTCTAATGAATGAAAAGGAAAGAAACCTTTGTAAAGGCATTTTTTGAGAATATATTCTTTGCCAGCAGACAGATCATCACATAGGAACTGTGTTTGAGTAAAGGCAACATAAGGAAAATGAATAAAATCTCATTTCCATTAAGACCTACATTCATGTGCAAAGGCCTCCAATTAGAATTCTATAGAGCTGATGATGCTTTGATATTTGGTACAGAAACCATACTAGACTACTGGCATGATAGCTAAGATTTCTGTGTTTCTATGGCAATCTATTTTAGATAGTTTTACCATGATGGCTAAAACGAAATGTCAATTAGTGCATATAATTTAGAAATTACACTCAAACCTTGCAGAATTTTAAGTAAAAGTCAGATGTTCTCCCAACAGAATAAAAATTAATTTTATCCAAAGGAGCATTACCACATTTCAAGAAAACCTCCTTAATTCCTACTTAAGGCACAAAAGGAATCACCTAATTTGTGACTTGGAGATTGTGAAGTAACAGAATTTTAGTTATAGTTATTACATCAAACAAATATACTTCATTATAAATAAAAAAAATGCCAAGAGCACTGAGCCATGTAATCTAGCCATCTAATAAATTCTTTACTGTGGCTGACTAGTCCTTTGGGAAATGCCACGGTATGTTCTCTGCAAAAAATCAAGAGACTGGCTTATACCAAACAAAGCATTCCTTAAAAACAAATCTAAATGAAACAACAAAACCAAACCCTGGTTTTGTAGTTGACCAAATTCCAAAGCAAACAAGGCTCTCTATTGGATCATCTATGACAAATCTCAGAATATATATTTTAATTATTTGATCTCCAAGAATTAAAAAGTTTTTTTTTAATAGTGCCACCCACACATAATATGTCCTTGTACTGGTATAACCCGTTTCTAACACTTTTTTTTTTTACTCTCTTCCTTATAAAAAAATGGCACTGAATAAAGGATTAATATGTTTTATTATCTTTACTGTCTTTTTAAAACGATTGATATCTATTTTAAAACATTAAGAAAAAAAAGACTTCCTAGATCCCTTAGGAAA
This sequence comes from Callithrix jacchus, assembly GCF_049354715.1. NCBI lineage: Eukaryota > Metazoa > Chordata > Mammalia > Primates > Cebidae > Callithrix > Callithrix jacchus. Next base: position 15,130,096 of record NC_133517.1, read on the forward strand.
TTCACTTGCAAAGAAACCTAGAGCACTTTCTCTAGCTACTGGTCTAGAATGAGGAATTGTTCCTGGGACAAGGAACAACTGTAAGGGAGATACAGGAAGCCCTGAGGATGGAGAAAAGTCAGTAGTGTGCAAGTTGGTCCTATCTGCCTGGGTGTCAGCGTTCTGGGGTGGAGGGGCAGTAGGCAATGGCATTGCAGAATGAAGCAGTGACGAAGGGGAAAATGATGGCTGGTTACTTAACATCCCTGAGCTTGAGTTCCTGCAATGCAAGATGGGGCATCATAAAACCCAGTCTTTTAGAGCTGCAAAAGTTAGATAATATATGCAAAATATCTGGTGTCTACTAAGATCTTAACAAATGGTGACTATTATTATTATAGCCTTTAGCTGGAAAGAGTTTTAACAAATTTAAGACTTTCTTTTTACATCTGGAAGGAATAATCATGAGGAGAGACCAGAGTATCCTCCTAGGAGATACTGGATAGGTTATTAAAGAACAGGAAATGCAGGCATTCTCTACCTTTCTGCTAGAAGAAGATTCTGAAAGCTCAACATGCCAGACAAAATGTGAGAGAGATAGCTGTGCATGGGCCTGAGATGATGAACTGCTCACAGAAAAATGGTGAGCTGAGAAAGGACTTATGTATACCTAAGAATGTCTTTGAAGCTTATACATAATATTTTTCTTCTGTCCAGCTAAGTTATTTATGGCTTAACATCGAATTACTTGAGAAGAAACAAATGGATTTATTGGGCTTACTGAAAGGAGGGTCTTAACTTTTTATCAATTTGGTTGCATATATGGAAGGTATCCTTGAATAGCTACACTAAGATGTGAGTAATGTATTAACTAGCCTCTAAAGAAAACACATCACCAATTAATTTGCTTATTTAACAAATAATTATTGCAGGCCTCCTACACAGAAGGCATTGTCCTGGTGTCTGGGGTTGGACCTCCCCTGTGTGGGAGGAGGTGGGGGATGAGGGGGATTGAGCTATAAAAATTCACAACGTGGATCTCCAAGCTTTTGGATTTCACCAATCACAAAGTATTTCCAAAGTAATGAAAATGACAAAGATTTACCAACTTTTAACTTTGTTAAATGAGGACACTACAAATCTGATTACTATTTCATTATCATCATTTGATAAAAGCAAAGACATTTTCACACTCATGAAATTAGGAGACTACCTCCAAATAAAGTATTGTCCTCTGAATAAAGCAAAAGATAAAGTTTGCTTTTAAAAGAATTTCCTACATTTTTCTTATTTTTGTGAGGAGCAGTAAGAACTTTGGGATTAACTAGCCCCATTCTTACACCAGCACATGTGAGCCATTAAGACTTAGAGGCTAAGGCAGGCACCATGGCTTGTGCCCATAAACCCAGCACTTTGTGAGGCAAAGGTGGGTGGATGAACTGAGGTCAGCAGTTCAAGACCAGCCTGGCCAACATGGTGAAACCCTGTCTCTACTACAAATACAATAATTAGCGGGGTGTGGTGGCATGCACCTGTGGTCCCTGCTACTTGGGAGGCTGAGGCACAAAAATCTCTTGAACCTGGGAGGCAGAGGTCGCAAGGAGCCGAGATTGCACCATTGCACTCCAGTCTGGGAGACACAGTGAGACTCAATCTCAAAACAACAACAACAACAAAACCAAAAAAAAACAACCAACCAAACAAAAACACTTAAAGACTAAGAGCTTAAAGTCTAGCTTAGGAAAGGTAACTTGCACACCAAGCCGCAGTATCAGGAGTATACTAAGGGTGTTGCCATTATCATGAAATTTGATGATACATCTTCTCAAACTACCCTGTAAGACGGATAGGGAAGGCGTAATATTCACTTTTTCTTCGAGGAGGAAACTAGTACTCAGAGAGGTGCAGTCACTTGCCTCATGTAACTTACCACATGTAATTTGCCTTTGCAGTAACTTTACTACTGCAGTTGCCTTTGCCGTAACGCCTCACGTAAGTAACTTGTTTATGTAATTGTGCAATTGTGACTAAAACTAAGCTCTCCCACTTCAGTAGCCATTTCAGGAAACAACAGTGCATGAATCCTTTCATTTTCCAACTGTTATGCCCACCCTAATGGCATTGCCTGACACCATTAGGATGGCATAAGAATGGAAGAAGAAGATCATCCTAACATCCTAACGTGTACTCCTTGTTTGAACTCTTGTTTTTTCCTGAGTGTGCTGGTATATTCTATGCCTGACTTCACAATATCTTTTTCTTTCATTGGACAGTAGCTACTGTCATACCGGACAACAAGAGAAAAATAGATAATTTCATTTGATGTTTGAGAAGCATTTCTTGGTGGTTCAAATTTGGTCATATTTTCCTTAGCTGTTACTGCAATTTCAAAGTAGCTCTGGTTTACTTAAGGGAACTTGACAAAATGAGTTCCATGGAAGATAGCCCCTGCCTTGCTCTGCAATTGTCTAAGCTTTCAAGGGTATCTTGTCCTTGAAGTCAGATACATTTGATTAGAAATTGACCCATTTTCTTTGAGAACACTCAACCAATGTCACTATAATTTTGAAAAAATGTTAAAAGGTAAGTTCAAGTTCAACACAAAGAAGACCTTTTAACTATTTGACTGAGGGGAACTGCAATGGTTTGTTATGCAAAGAAGTCAACTCCCATCACTGAAAGTATCACAGCACAGCCTTGGCAAACACATGAAGGAGATGCCGTAGGACCTAACAGTGCACTGGGAAAGGAGTTAACTAGATGATGTCACTGTCAACACTAAGATTCTTCGAACTGTCGCATGCACGCTTCATTTACAGATGGGACCTAGAATTCATTACAGACATATCCACCCAAATTGGAAATTCCACTCTTTAAGGTACAGAAGAACAATGTCTCACTTGCAAATACTCATTTCTGAATAAAGGCAAACTATAGATTTATCTGACACACACACATACACAGCCCACTTGCTTTCCACTTTTCTTTTTTTAAATTCTATTCTTTCAATAATATATGTCCTAATTACTTTCTCAGCAATGTCATTAGGCATCTATGATGTGGATCCAGGCACAGACCTAGGCTCTGGGGTTGCAATGACAGTTTAAGTTCCCATCTGAAGTCCCCACATTCTGCTCAACACATGACTCTCAAGCACCAGGCTCACTGTCACCACCAGGCTGTGAACCTCAGACAGGAGGTCTTGACTTCAACTCTCTGGCCTCAGTAAAATAAAGGACTTTGATTGAAGAACTTTAAAGATCAAACATTTTTAAAAGATCTATTTTATTATTCCATTTTATGGCCCATTAAAACCTTAGAAAATTATACATTCAAATCAACTTATTTCACTATTTTTAGTGTGGCCAATAATCCAAATGTTTAGGGAGTTTTATACTGCAATAAAACTTAATGTTACTTTTGTTCTTAAAATCATTTTCTACACTGACAAATAATTACCCTTTCAAAAATGTATCCAAAGCTTGGATTAATCAGTGTGACAGCCTTATAGAATAAAACGGTAATTTCAAAATCTAATTTTAGTCGCTAAAAACATCATACTTGAAAACTTTATCTGGGTAAGTAGACAAAGTATGGAATGTAGGATTTCTATGAACATTATTCATTTGTGTTATTTTTTGATAAAAGCTACACTAAATATACAGAAATTGTAATAATGACAAACAGTCCATAAATTGAAACCTCAAAGAAGACATATGATTGACTTGAAAAATAATTGGTATCTTTCCACTTAATCTACATTAATGTAAACAATAAATCTTCTCTTAAACAAAGATTGTGTGAATCTTCATTTATCTTTTATGACAAGAGAGCAAAGGTTGTAGTTTAATGAATGGAAAGAAGCAACAAGGTCAGTTTTAAAAGCCTCACAGGTCAAATGTCTGACACTCAACATTAAAAAAGAAAAAAGCCCTAACATGGTAATTTCTATTTTAGTCAAACCACCAGGGTCCAGCTGAGGCTTCAAGCAGAAAGAAAGAAAACACCATAATTTTGTAACATAGAAACAAGTAATTGGAATGACAATATCCTTTTAGGATGTATTCACCAGCATTTTAATAGGTTTGAATAAGGTAGATTTTTAAACAATTTTGAAGCTTTAAGCTTTGAAAACTGACAACCATCCCTGGCATTGATAAAGGAATGAAGCAAGGCATATACTTTTATTCTACATATGCATTGATTTCCCCCCCAAATGGAAGACCCCTGTCATCTAAAAAGGTTATTCATAGATCCAAAGAGTTGATCAGGGTCATTAATAACAATAGTAAACTGATCATCATTCCAATGGGACCTGACAAGTTTCTTTTCAAAGTGGATACTAATGTATTGATGCCTGTGAAGTTCATTACAGCAGTAATAAATCATTAGTCTCTGCAAAATGATTTATAACTTAGGCGAAATGCATTACAATAGACTGTCAAAGAGCTTTGCAGGTGTAAGAAGACTCTCTTTGGTGCTTCTACCAAACTATGCTGGCTTAGAGTAATTAAGCAACAGCATCAAAACAACAAAACCCACTACAACTATGGTTGTCTCTTGCGTAAAATCCAAGTTTTGATTCAGGACAGCCGTAATCCTTCCTTGAATTACTACCGTCTGATAAAGGCTTTAAAAATTCTTTCAAACTTCATTTATTCTATAAAGGCTCATTGTGACCCCTGCTTAAATTTCTTTTAGCTTTATCAAACAATGCTGAGAGCTGTTCTAGTCACAATTACTCCCTTAAGATTATTTGCAGGCATCATAATGTGCACTGTGAATACATTTCCACGCATTGACCATTCTGAGCTAACACTGGAATGAAGTGATTCAAAGCTGAACATGGGTTGAAAAGTTTATCTTCACACATGTGTAGCAATGTCTTTAATATTCCACAGTGTTTTCAATAGAGTTACCTGTATTTGCAGGTACTATTTGTCTTCCAGAAAAGGAGGAGGAATAAGCTAAAAGGTTAAAACAGTATTAATCTTTTATAGAAAATAGCACTTTCTGAAAATAAGGATAGTTCAACATTACAACAGATTAATGGGTTATAGATGATGTATATTTGCTTAATTTGAGTGTGGGCAATGAAAAAAGCTTATATTCTCTATCATTCTTCTATTAGGAAACATGGCAAAAGCAGCAATCTCATACTTACTAGTACCTTCTTTTCTAAATAAATCACCTTAATGTATACTTTTCTTTGACTTCTTTGGTAGTTTTCTTTCATTACACTAGTCAGATTGGAACCTATTGCTACTTCCGGCTGAAAAACAGAGAGGTGAGCTTACTTCCAAACAGTCTCTTTTCTGGATAGCTTTAAACCATGTGTAAAATATTACCTCTTGCTATGTGTCACCTTTCTCTGGTCACATTGAATTCTTCTCACCAAAGAAGCTTGTTCTGATGGTAGTAATTATTTACCAGTTATCTAAAGAGTTCTGCTATGTTAGTAAAAAAAAAGAAAAAAGCCAATATGCTGGGCCAATGCCAAATATCACCAAAAAATCCAGTTTTCAATTGAGATTCACTTATTACCCGTTCTTGGCTAATGTTTCTTTGTCTTGTGGTTTCATGACAAAGACCACATAGGCCCATGGTTAACAAGAGCCATCCTGCTCTGAAGTGCTACGGGTTAGTCTGGTGGTGTGTTTGCTGTGTTCATTTTCAGAGGTTAATTGCTATACCTCAATCCCTGATGTTGTGCTTCAGTTAAGACTTATACCATTGGCTCTATAATAATCTGGCAATTATTTCACTAATGTACATATAATATATCCTGAAACTTCAATTAAAGGGACTTTCTAGAGTCAGGGAATTCACTACATGGTTTATATTGAGATATTAAACCATGACTTCCTCAACAATATACTCAACATTGGATCCCTGAAGATAATTGCATGTTGAATTTTCAGTGTTTTCACATACTTGTACATCTGCCCCAATTTATCCCTAACGATTGTCCCAAAGTACATTCTATCAGTTGACTGCTGTTACAGAGTCTAAAAGGGCACAATCTCCGAGAGGTTTCAGGAGAGAGCAACCTTTTTCCCTGGCCATGTTTCTGTCTAGATATGTTCAAATGGACTCAAATAGCCTTCACTGAGCAGAATGCTGGAATCCCTAGCCTGGCACCCTCATACATGCTAAATTCTTAACACTCTTACTCATAAAAGTACCATATATTAAGGAAAGCTACAATAGATATGAGCACCATAAAATTTAATGTCAAACTAACTCTCATTATTTTATCAAATCGTCTCCCAAATCTATTATTTTCTGCTATAAAAGATAGCACTGGAAACTGTTGACACCACAGCTACATCAGAAGGGAAATCAGATGCCTTCCTTGCTGAGACTCAACCATGACTACATGTAACCACGTTTATTTGTGTCTGAAGTGTACTGCTTCCTAAATGAAAAATAGGAAGTCAGGACCAATGGCAAAAAGATTATAGATCCTCCCTGCGGTCACATAAAAATGCATGTATTTGACAGTTAAAATAATTATTGTTGATGCTTAAATGACAAGACAATAAAAATATATTCTTCAAACAAATGTTAGGAGTGACAATTATATATAAAAAGTTTAATTTCTTTATACTAAGTTTCTATTTGAATTACCCTATTGTTTGCAGGCTTACAATGGATACTCTGAAGTTTTCCAAGTACACAATAAAATCATCTGTAAGTAAGGACAGCTTTACCTTGTTTTTTCCCAATAGCAATTTACCTTTTGTGTTTGATTTTATTGGCGAGTACTTTCAATGTGTTAAAAGGCAATTGTTACAGAAGCATCCTCATCTCATATTTTATATGAGAATTATTCTAATGTTTTCTCTGTAAACGTAAGACTAAATTTTATGCTCAGATAGATGCATCCCATTTCATTAAGACAGTATCCTTTGAATTCTATTTTATTAAATTTAAAAAATAAGTGAAATTTTGCCTGACACTGACATATATTTATCATGTAATTTATGCGAAACCAACACATTTTCTAATATTGAGCTACTCTTGTATCTTTGGAATAAATCTTTCTTATTCAGGATGTATTGTTACTTCTAATTTCTGTTTGTTCATATTTTATTTAGGTCTTTGCATTGGTATTTATTAGTCTGTTTTTAAATTTTATTTTTGTGTGTAATTCCTGTCAATTTTCAGTACCAATATTATACTCACTTCATACAAGAAAGGTTGCAGTTTTACTTTTTTCCTTGATGTTTTAGAACAGGTTTTGAGAGTTTTAAATATTTGCTGAAATTCTCCTCCAAAGCCATTATACATCCTGCTATTTTTATTGGGAAGAGGGGGAACTTTTTCATTTTCCTTTTTTGATATCAGTTTGTTTCTCTTTTCTCAGGTCAATTATTTTGTCAATTATTTTTTAATAGAACTTTCTAACTTATTTAAAAGGAATTGAGCAAAGTAGATTAATCCTCTATGTAATTCTTTTTATTTCATATATTTTGTGATTTGCTCTTCTTCATCCAATCTATTTCAATGTATTTTCAAAGAACTGGATTTTAATTTTATTTCTCGGTTCTACTGTTTTTCTGTTTCCTAACTTGTTATTTTCTGTTCTTTAAGATCTTTCTTTTGCCTTTCTTAAGTTTATTTTGTTACTCTTTTTTAATTTACCTAACTCTTAAACTTTTAAAATTTTTACACATTTTCTATACTTACTGTAAGTATTTAAGGCTATGAATATTCTTATAAACACAGCATTAGCTGCACAGTTTTGTGTTGTTTAACAACAGGAATACATTCTGAGAATTGTGTTCATAGGTGATTCTCTCACTGTGTGAACACCATATAATGTACTTACATAAACCTAGACGGTATAGCCTACTACATGCCCAGGCTATATAATATAGCCTATTGCTCCTAGTCTACAAACTAGTACAGCAGATGACTGAACTGAATATGGTAGGCAACTGTTACACAATGGACTTTGTGTATCTAAACATAGAAAAGGTAAAATAAAAATGTGGTATTATAATCTTATGGGTTGACCACATCATATATGCAGTCCATTGCTGACTGAAATGTTATTATGAGTTCATGACTGTATTTTATACATTCTGATATGTGATATTTCATTTTCCTATTTTTTAAAGTATCCAACCAGATAGAAAATATAATAGAATACCCCATTAATAATAGCAAAATGAAATACACCTAGTAATAAGTAGCTAATACTAAATTTAACAACAAACGTGTAAAATATAGAAGAAAACTGACTTAAAACACTATTGAAAGTCACAAAAGAAGACTTCAAGAAATGGAAATACATACCATGCACTTAAAGAAAAGAGCTCAGTATCATTACGATGTCAATTTCCTATAGACTAGTTTAGAAATACAGAGTCATACCGATAGAATACTACCAGGATATTTTTGTTTTTATGTTGTTTCATGGGGTTGGGCAAGTTGTTCTAAAGTACAAATATAAAAATCTACAGAAATATGCAGGAAGAGCAACGAAAAGCAATTAGCACTAGCAGATGCCAAAATGTAGCAAAACACTTGAAAAAAATCACAACAGTAGAATATTAGTACTGTTATAATATAGAATAAAAAGACTACAGAATAGAAAATCCGGAAACGGGCTCAACTGTACATTTGATTTTTCTAGATAATAGAAATAAATCATCCACTGGAGGGATTACTCAATGCATGTCATTGATTTAATAGGTGAGTCAACTGAAAAAAAAATCAAATTGTATCCATGGTGCCTCCCTAACAGCAGGATAATTTCTAAGATACAGTTCACTCAAGCAAAAGAATACATGAATGGCTCTTAATTATATGAAAAATAATAGCTAGATCTTTTTCACCTATCAGATTGGGCAAAATCCAAGTTTGATAAGGCTAAAAGAAATAGGCACTCCCATATCTAGAGAATAAAAATGTAAATTTGTACAACACATATGGAGTAAAATTTGGCACACCTATTAAAATTACAAACGCATACACATATTTTATCCAGAAGTTCCACCGCTGCACTTCCACTTATATAAAAATTTCTACAGGGCTCTTCATTGCAGCGTTATATACAAAAGCAAAAACAAACACACAAATGAAAAAACATGAAAACAAAATACCCTTCAACAGGAGACTAGTTAATCGAATTCTGAAAAATACACACAATGGCACACTAGGCAATGATGAACAAAAACAATAAAGTAGCTATCATGTGAAAGAGCTCCAGGTGAAAAAAGAAAGGAGTGGAAGAGTATGTCATCTTTTGTAAAACAAAAAGTCAGGCTTGTGGGAGGATAGAATAAATCTGTAAGCTCTGGAGAGAGAGAAGAAACCAAGTCTGTGGCTACCTCTTGTGGTGGTGGGGGTGAAAATGGGAAGATGGAAGATAAGAATGGGATACTTTGCAGTTTTGAACCATATGAATGTTTTACTAACTCAAATAATTAAAAAAAACCAGATATTTAAAAGTAACATTTATACTATGAAATATATCCGTCAGCAATAGATGGACCTCCCATAAGTGTCTTCAAATAAGATTTTACTTCCTAGGAGGGAGCTTATCTAATGGGAGCCACGATTTAAGAAGTGAATTTCTGTGTCTAAAAGATTTGTCACAGCAAAATTTCAATGCTGAGATGTCTTGTAATTTCCTTAATATTGCTAACTTTGATTTTGAAATCAACAAAAAGTGCATTATTACTTGCCAAGAGTTGAAAATTCAAACTATGACTAAAGTGATCTCTTAACATTATAAAAACAAAGTTTCCAATTTAAAAACCTCAGAGGCTATATATGTTATGACATATGACTTACACTTTCCCAGATGGTTATGTATTATTCATAAAGGTTGGGTGTAAAAATAGAAAAATATTTTAAAAAATTATTTTGGTGGGAAATCAGAAAAGTGAGGTGTAATCATTTGCACATTTCACAAAATATTTTATGTACATAATTATGATTTTTTTTGCTTTTATTAATCAGGTATATTTGACAATACATCAAGTGTTCAGTAAATGAGAATTATGTACAAAATATGATTGGTGGTCTATGCTGGGAGAAATTCAAAGAGGAATACAGTGTAGCTATCATATTCACAGGACTTAAGACACGTATCAACAATTAAAAGCAGAATGTGGTAGAGTCGTGGGAGAGATACACGTTACAAGGGCAGAGTGGCAGGAGATGAGCTACGGCCACTTTAGAGCATCTTGAACTGAATTTGAAGGGTCAGTAGAATGTTAGAAAGCAGAAGTTGGGAAAATAGAAAATTCCAAGTCAAATTAATTTTAGATGAGGAGAAAAGCATAGGAAGCGTTCATACAATGGCAAAGAATTCAATTTGTTGTATATGTAAGGGACAAGTTGAGAAATAACTAGAATTAAGGCTGAATAAGATGGGCAACAGATGACACTGGACAGTAGGGAGGAAAGGGCAACCATGTCATATAACTCCAGGGGGCTACGAGCGTAAGGTCTTAGGCATTGATAGGTAAACTGTGGAAGCATAAGTGATGTTAGCAGGGGATACCTGGTGTAGGGAAGAAATTATTAAATTTGAGGTGCTAGCAGAAACCCTGGAGGGATGAATGCTCACCAAGCATTTGCAATTGTGGAACTGGAGGTTGAAAATGAGAGTAGTGTGGGTGACAGATGTGTCAGTCCCCTAAGTGGGGTGATGGAAACTCTGCAGCTGGTTGAGATCCTGGAGATGCAGAACTTTGGGTGGTGTTCACACTTAAGACTGGCAGGTGAGGTGGGCCCAGTGAGAAGTCATAGAGACAGAACCACAACCAAGCCCAACAGGATTTCAGAGATCAGTATGTTCATTACTTAAGAACCCTGATCTCTGACATTCTCCCTTCCTCTCTGTTTCCTGCATTTTATATATGAGCAAATTGATGATGTCTAGGGATTCAAAGAAGGAAGACAGGCCATATCTGAAGCATGGAGTGATACAGAGAGGAGAGATGGAGCAAATACTTGAGACACTAGCAATCTTTATAACAGCACTGAATTGTCTTTTAAGAAAATAAGAGACCTAAACACATTTTTAGATAGAAGGAAGTCAGCCCAATGAGAGATAAAATATTTAAAATACAGAGACATATTAGAGAGTCAAGTACACATTTAGACATGCTAATCTAAAAAAAAAAAAAAAAGAAAAGAAAATAAAGAGTGGCGGGGGTCGGGGGTGGGTCAGGGTGGGCAGTTTTCTTCCACAGAAGCCAAAGAGAAGGACTAGTCAGAGGACCAAGATGTCACGCTGTGTGCTTTGTGTGTTCAGCCCTATGTGATGTGTAATTTTAAGACAACCAAGGCAAGGAGATTTGTGGAAACTCTAAACCCATCTGACTAGCACAAGGAGTGAACAGTGGTGGTGTGGGGTGGGGAGGGAGGTAGCCACCTTCCCCTGTAATCATGCCACCGGACTGCCTGTAGGGAAATGGAACAGGTGAAAACAGATCCTTCAGGATGGGAAAAAGGAAAGTCAAAAGAGTTTCTGTTAGATAACTCTGATTTCTTCATAAAATGGAAGTTAAGCACCCTTGTTGAACTGAGAAGCTGGGTGCTTAGAGAGACTGGAGTGCTTGAATTTGAATTTGAACATGATTTTAAATATAGGAAGCAACTCTTCTTTCTCATATGAGATTCATCCTAGAAGCAGTGTAGCTGTTTCTGCTTTAGCAGGCTTTGCTGTGGCAGAGCCCAGGCTCTGTGTTTCTGGCAGTTAGAGTCTCACGGAGAGGTATGTCATTCTAGTGTTTTTATTTACATATTTTGGTCAGCTACTTGCATCACCCACTTTCTACAACCTAGTACATTTTCTAAACCATTCATATTCATAACATTCCACAAATGAAATCAGACAATGAGACTGACATTGTGTGAGAGGGGGAAAAGAAACCTCTGCCATTCCTGGGTGGAAACCATTTCTGAAGAGCTTAATCATCAAGTTCTTCAGCAATTTCAACAATTGACTGTTGTTATAATTGCTCCACTTTCTACATGCTTACTGCCATTGTTCTCTAACATTTTGGTTCTCAGCATTGATTTTATGGCATGCCTTAATGCAAAAACAATGATGGATTCCCTTCTAGGATGTACAAAGTTTTAAAGGAGGCAGTGCGGGGGGGAGGACACGGGGGGCGGGGAGAGAGAGGCCAAATCATTCATGTAGGGACTGTTTTTCCCTTCACTTACAATAAAACTGCCTTTCCTGGTGTCTTTAGTCTGTTGCGTTTTACCAGTGGGTAGTTTAACAGTTAAACTGAACAAACATAAACCTGAACTGCCCTGATTTTAGATTAAAATCCATTTGGATTATAGTTGTAGGAAGGATGTTACCAATATTGTATCCAAAACAGGTAAAGGAGGAATGCATGTTGATTTGGGCTCCCTCAAAAGTGTCAGATGGCCACAAGAACTCTGCCTGTGCAGGATCTCAAGTACAGAGTTAACCAAGAGATATGTAAAATCACACATACTGGTTAAATTTGAGTCACAGGCAGCCTGTGCATGCCAGTTTCCAGGTTAAATGGATGGACTATATTGTTCGCACGAGGTGGCCTTTGAATGTACTCTATTGGGAAAGCACCTCACTGTTTCTAGCCTTGTTACTGCATTAATTCTGTATGACCTTAGGCAAGTCACTTCATCTATCTGCTCCCCCAATTTACTTCACTGGAGCTTTCTATTGCCCAAGAGAGTTGAAGAAGCAATTGAAAGGACTACACATTAAAATAACAAAGATGTAGGCAACAATATTATAAAATGGTACAGAACTGTGTAATTACCAGTCTTAGAAGTAACTAGAAGCAGACCCCTTTCTGACACCTTACACTAAAATTAACAACAGATGGTTTAAAGACTTAAACATAAGACCTAACACCATAAAAACCCTGGAAGAAAACCTAGGCAAAACCAGTCAGGACATAGGCATAGGCAAGGACTTCATGAATAAAACACCATAAGCATTGGCAACAAAAGCCAAAATAGACAAATGGAATCTAATTAAACTCCAGTGCTTCTGTACAGCAAAAGAAACCATGATTACAGTGAACTGGCAACCAACAGAATGGGAAAAAAATTTTGCAATTTACCCATTGGACAAAAGGCTAATATCCATGATATACAAAGAACTAAAACAGATTTGCAAGAAAAAAAAAAACCCATTCAAAAGTAGGCAAAGGATATGAATGGACACTTTTCAAAAGAAGACATACATGAGGCCAAGAAACATATAAAAAATGCTCATCATCATTGGTTATTAGAGAAATGCGAATCAAAATCACATTGAGATACCATCTCACACCAGTTAGAATGGTGATCGTTAAAAAATCTGGAGACAGCAGATGCTAGAGAGGATGTGGAGAAATAGGAACACTTTTGCACTGTTGATGGGAGTGTAAATTAATTCAAACATTGTGGAAGACAGTGTGGCGATTTCTCAAGGACCTAGAAATAGAAATTCTATTTGACCTAGCAATCCCATTACTGGGTATATACCCAAAGGATTATAAATCGTTCTTTTATAAAGACACACACATATGTATGTTCATTGTGGCACTGTTTACAATAGCAAAGGCCTGGAACCAACCCAAATGCCCATTGATGATAGACTGGACAAGGAAAACATGGCACATATACACCATGGAATACTATGCAGCTATAAAAAAGGATGAATTTGTGTCCTTTGTAGGGACATGGATGAATCTGGAAACCATCATTCTCAGCAAACTGACACAAGAACAGAAAATGAAACACTGCATGTTCTCACTCATAGGTGGGTGTTATTTACAATAAGGACACATGGACATAGGGAGGGGAGCATCACACACTGGGGTCTGTTGTGGGGGCGCCAAGGAGGCACAGCAAGGGAATGGGGAGGTTGGAGAGGGATAACATGGGGAGAAATGCCAGATAGAGGTGACGGGGGGGACGGAGGACACAAACCTCATTGCCATGCATGTAACTATGCAACAATTCTGCATGATCTGCACATATACCCCAGACTCTAAAGTACAATTAAAAAAAAAACTAGAAGCAGATGAATTTGTTGGTACAACACCATATGTTTCAGGTCAAATAAAAGTGTAAGAGCAAATAAATTGTCTTTACATTACTCTATTATACTGGTTTATTTATTTTGTTCCAATTTCCATTTAACTCAGCAATCTCTAATTGCTTTGTGTCTACAGTAATTTTATAAAGTTATAATTTGCATGGTAATCATGATTTGCCCTTCAAATTGCTCCAGATTACACTGATAACCTCCCCACAACTCAGCACACACACATACACACTCCTGTAATTCTGGGGAAAAAATGGAGTTCTCAACAATTTTATTCATATCTTTGGGTGGCAAGAAGACATATTTATTTCTTTTATCCAAAGGCATTGCTTATCTTTATATAATTATCTTCTGAAATTATTACCCATGTAAAATATTACCTATTTCCAGATGATACTTACTACTGTAGTGATCCCAAGTCACTTGCACCGTATTTCCTAGTGATAGTGCTTTCAAAGTCTTGTCAAAACTGAAAATATAATTTTGAAATCTATGGCACATAACTCTTCAGTCCATGTTTATATAAATCACATCATTAATTTGTCATAAGTTCAGAGCAAATATGATATTTTTTTGCCTGAGATAATTTAGTAGCTCTCTAATAAAACACATCAGCAACTCTTCCAGCTTGTGGAGCTCCTAATGGCTTTAGCTGCCTTTGGTGGGTTTTCTTTCTCTCACAAAGACCAAAGAAGTGTTTCCTAAGACTTAAGTTGACTTTACATAGAAGAAAGTAACAAAAGCTTTCAAAACTTTACCCTTAAGATACAACTGAGCATTGAACTGGACTTTAAAACTGTTTGAAGTGAAATGTGAAAGCTATGGGAACGAAAGAAGATTGAAGTGTAAAAGCATGATGAGGCAAATTCAAAGTATGTTTGCTTCATAGTGAGCAGGTACAAATTAGAGCTCTCCTCAGTAGCAGATAGGAAGGTATTAACTTCTATGCATGAACTAGACGTACTATTTTCATGTGAGTTAAAAATAAAGATCACTTTTTTTTTTTTTTTTTTGAGATGGAGTCTCACTCTGTTGCCCAGGCTGGAGTGCAGTGGCACGACTTTGGCTCACTGTAACCCCCGTGTTCCGTGTTCAAGCTATTCTCCTGCCTCAGTCTTCTAAGTAGCTGGGATTACAGGCATGAGCCACACGCCCGGCTAACTTTTTGTATTTTAAGTAGAGACGGATTTCACCTTGTTAGCCAGGATGGTCTCAATCTCCTGACCTCGTGATCCTCCCACCTCAGCCTCTTAAAATGCTGGTATTACAGGTGTGAGCCACAGCTCCCAGCCAAAAAATGAGGATCACTTTTTAACTGAATATAAAAACCGTTTCCAGGTAAAATGAATTGCCCTTTAGCTTATTGGAAACTTGATTCCCAAAACTACCTCTGTTATTTTTAACTGTCTTCAAAATTGTATCCAATTGCACTGTGGGCTTTGAAATAATAGTGCAAGGGCCTTAATTCAATGTTTCTTTGAAAGCTGAAAAGTTGCCTGCCATGTGACCAGGGGTCAGATTGGGATTCAGGAAATCTTTGCTGATTGCACACCCTGCTTTGGCAATCTGTGCAGGTACTGCACAAACATCGGGGTATTTAGTCCCCAAAACAGCTGAGCAGAGAAGGTTCTATTATCTCCACTTTGCAGATGAATTAATAAAGGATCTTTGAAATTAATTGTCATCTATGGTTAGTAAGAAGGTGAGCTGAACTTTAAACATAGATGTTCTGGCTTCAAGAAGTTGAGTTGAACTCTAAACACAGATGTTCTGGCTTCATGTCTAGGACATGTCCTCTATTTATTGATTTTAAAAGAATAGTCTCCTATTCTCTCTTGAGCTAAATTAATAATAGTTTTGATATAATAATGAATTATTAAAAGACTAATTGAGATGAGCTTGTTTGCTATTCAGTTATGTTTTCTAATACGTGCATTATTAACAATTCTGGTTATTTTAGAGTTCTGGGCCAGGTGCAATGGCTTATGCCTGTAATCACAGCACATTGGGAGGCCGAGGCAGGTGATCACTTGAGACCAGCCTGGCCAATACGGTAAAACCCTGTCTCTACTAAAAATATAAAAAAATTGGCTGGGCCTGGTAGCAGGCTCCTGTAATCCCAGCCACTCAGGAGGCTGAGGCAGGAGAATCACTTGAATCCAGGAGGCAGAGGTTGCAGTGAGATGAGATCATGCCAGTGCACTCTAGCCTGGGTGACAGAGCGAGACGCCATCTCAAAAAATAAAAATAAATAAATAAATAGAGGTCTGATTGCTTAGAGTCTTATTAAATTCTAGTTGAGTAAACTTTCTTCTACTTTTAAAGTACAGTTAGTCTTTGGAAAACTTTTAAAAAGACTCAGAGAGTCAGTCTGTGTAAATAAAAAGATTATATAGTAGTTCTTTATGCATACAATTATGTATAAGTAAACATATAAATATATGAGATAAAACATTTATTATCCTACTCTTTTTATGTAAATACTTTATTAAAAGGAGTACAAAAATCAAACATAAACAAAGCTGTACAAAAATGAGGAAAAACTTTGGAGGTCTAAGTTCTAAAATATGCTAGTGATTCAGTGAATTCACTGGATATGAAGCCTAGCAGAAGTATTTGGTTCTTTGTGTGTTTACTTTAAACCAAGATCTGATAGGACTGAATTTTGTCTGACCTTCAGAGTTATGTGGATCTGCTTCCCTCTGTGTCACCGTCATAGACTTCTGTTCTGCAATTATCCTATGCTGGAAGACACCACAACTCCATTTTTCTCTGCATTACATAGCAAATTGTTTTGTTTGGGACTGCTCTGGAAAGATCAGCAAAGAGGCAGACTAGGTTTTAATTTTTGTTTTATTTAATTCTGCTGAGCCTCAGTTTCTCTGTCTATGAAAAATGGAGGTTGTAGTTCCTACCTCGGGAGGGATGCTGTCAAGATTAAATACTATATGACATCTACAAAGCTTCCAGTGCAGAGCCCAGCCCATAGCAGATGACTTGTAAGTAATTAAAGAGGGATTTGTTTCACATCCAGATTCTTTCAAAAAGAGACTTGAAGGAGAAGTTAATAAATATTAAACTTTTAGTTCTCTCTTTTTTAGTCCTTCTTTTCAATATTAGTAAGATTCAAGTGTTCACATAACTTTGATTCACCAAACTGTACTGCTTCCTACCTTTGGCCATGTCAAAAAGTGGGATAAAATCTTCCAATTATGACAGAGATGGGTGAGTCAGGCCATGGCCTGCTCACATGGAGGCTCAAGTGACAGAGGCCTGACTGCATCAGGATGCAGAGAGTAGAGCAAGAGGGGATAACACACCCACACCCAACCCATGAGGGGGATGACTCTGCCTCTGAGCCCCTGGAAATAGGTAATGAATGTGACATTCATTGAGCTCGCCATCAGAATATACCACATTAGCCCAACATTAAAGGAAAAATCCTTTTTCACCTTAAGGGAGGAAATGCCATTTAGTCTATCCAAGGTGCTGGGTTTAGTCCTATTACCCTGTACGAACCACATCACCGCTGGCTAAGAATAGACAAGATACCCATTATTTACTCACTCACTCTTCTGCTTCATACACAAAGAAACGCTGAGATTTATTACTGTAACCTATTCCTATGTTAGGGATGGGACACATGCTTTCTGTTCCAAGCAGTATAAAGGCATGTAAGACATTTCTTGAGTCTTTTACCACTTTTTTCCTCCTAGACAATAGCTCTGAGTGTAATTCTTAAAATACGAACCCTGGAGATAATAATAAACATATTTCTCATTTTATTTGCCTTCTAGTATCACCATTGATGGTTTGAAATCACACCTATTTCTACCTTGGATTATAAAATATCTTCCTAGAAATGGAAAGTTCTATAAACAAATTCACCTACATAAAAATGCCCTGCTTTTCCCAGATCATGATCATTATTTTCTCCAATTACTACCCACGTCTCACCCTATACACATTTTTATTTCATTTTAAAGTGAAATTCACTGTACCCTTCCTATAACTCTTCTTTCTTTTTTTTTAGTTTTCTGTTGTTCAGACTAGAGTACAGCAGTGGTACAGTCTTGATTCACTGCAACCTTCACCTCCTGGGTTCAAGCGATTCTCCTACCTCAGCCTCCCAAGTAGCTGGAATTACAGGCATGCGCCATCATGCCCGGCTAATTTTTTGTATTTTTAGTACAGACGGGGTTTCACCATGTTGGCCAGGCTGGTGTCTAACTCCTGACCTTGTGATCTGCCCACCTCGGCCTCCCAAAGTGCTGGGATTACAGATGTGAGCCACCGAGCCTGGCCCCTACAACTTTTCTATCTGGGTGGCAGAATTTGATAATTTGGATGTGGAATTCCTGGATACTACAGAATAAATGAACATGTCAGAAAATCAAAACTCTGTGAAGATAGTGTTTTTAGGACACATTTGGGAGGACATAAGCCATGTATCATAAGCTCATGTCAACCACAGGCATGATAGGGACCCATTGTATGGAGAAATTTATAGCTCAAAATCAAACTGCAACATCAACTAAAACTCAGTAATGTGTTCTCTGCTTCGTTTTGACCTTCTGTTGTTGCTTATTTGAAGATCTTGGCAACTGTCAGTGATGGAATATTCATGAGGCTATAGTCATTCCAAGACTAAAATGTTAGATTCTGCCACTTTTTCATAGATGGCTGTAGAAGTGGGATTTCATTTAAATGGAAGTCTTTTTTTTTTAAACACATCCTACATACATGAGTCAGTAACAATTGTGGTTGAACTGTGAATGCAATTCTCATGAATGATAAATCCTGTTTGCCCTCTTACCTTGGATATTTCTATAATTTTTTTAAAATTCTACTAGTAACTTGGCAATCTATCGAAAGATTGGCTAGTTCCTGATTGTGTGTATGGGGAAAACATTTTTAAATTAAAGGTTTTCATGTTAAAAGAAAACATTTACCTTGAATTTAATACTGATTACCTATAATCACAAGATAAACTAATAACTGGGTTCTAAACTATAGCAGTACCATAACATTTTGAGAATAAATTTGATACAAACATAAAAATATTTTCAGGCACCTTTCTCCATTAAAAATCCTTTATCTGGTAAGCACATGGTAAACACATACAGGATGTATCTCATAATTCTATGCAAATATCAGAAAGAGTTTTCAATCTGGCTTCCTCAATAGCTACCTAGGGTTATTATGAGTTTAACAGTTTTATGTTCAAGTGGGTTTCTGCAGCATTAAACTAATTGTTAATCAAATCAGTCAAGCTCTCTCTGGAATTTCAATTTCCACCTTTGCAAAATATTAACAGTGATTAATGTTTGATTTATTTGTATGTTTGATTATTCATATACAGCTTTAAAAAGTTCTCTCACCCCCTCAAAGCTGTTTTCTTTTATCTCTCACTGTGCTCTAAAACCATACATTTTAGTTCCAATAGGTTATAATTAACTTTAGTAACATAACTGCTAATGCATTAAAGATCAAAGCAAAATTTGCTCTACAAAATACCCAGTTTGGGGAAGCAACTCATACTGTTTCTCAGTTTGAGGAAGTTGTGATCTGGTAGCAGAGCATCATGCCAAAAAGCTTCAGGAGCCATAAGCAGTGGGCGCAAGAGCAGGGTTTTGGCACAGAAGATACAGGAAGCATTTGGGCCCAAACCGGTGAATGACAGAGTATTTGTGCTCACACTTTTGCTTGAGTCCAAGTTGTCCGTTTACTTCCCAACCCAGTTGCTTCTCAGATAAAGAGAGTTGCATGCTTCCTTTGCAATGGAAACTGTAGGGGTGGAATCCCACACGCACACTGACTGGGATTCAGAGGAGATCAACCCCTTCTGTGTCTTGGGAAATCAGTTGTATCTCCAAGGCTTCATGTTGC
The DNA here is from genome assembly GCF_049354715.1 of Callithrix jacchus. Taxonomy (NCBI): domain Eukaryota; kingdom Metazoa; phylum Chordata; class Mammalia; order Primates; family Cebidae; genus Callithrix; species Callithrix jacchus. Next base: position 15,150,029 of record NC_133517.1, read on the forward strand.
AAATTGATTATTTCTATTTAGATTCTATTCTTATTATTAAGCATCTATTAAATGGAGGTGCTTTTACAAATTTAATCTTGTAGTTTACTCTCTGAGGTTGGCAATATCATTCCCTTTAAATGAAATCAAGGCTCTGAAAGTCCAGTACCTTGGCTGAGGAGGCATAAACAGGGTGCAGCCCTGCCCTGGTCTCGTTACTCCAGATCCAGGGCTCTTTCCAGTGAACTCTGCCTTCGTTAATGGTAGCTCCTAGTCCTACTTACAGAACAGAGTGGTTGTAAAAATCTAACATGATCATGTACACGAAAGTTCTTTGGAAGTGATAAAGAGCTGTAAGGTACAGGCTAACATAATCATTTCTCAGCTATACTTTCCTGCTTTCTACTAACTGGCTAGCAATTGTATGAACTTCGTATTCTTTAGCAGGGAAAATTAGCCCTTGCAGACAACCGTTTTAGGAAAAGTGCTAACAATCAATGTAGACAGTCACTCTCATTTTTCCATTCTTGGCCAAAATCTGTCACTTAGACACCAGTATTTTTAAAAAATATAAATTCTCTCTCTTTTGATAAGTGCTTTGAGACTTGCTCAAGCAAAACGGTATTGGAGTCTCTCACACAATTGTGATAGAGTGCTCACATGAGAACTTCTCCCCCTTGAAATGAGAAAGCTGGGTCAACTATGGAATTAACAAAAAGGGGAATACAAGTAGATTATCCCTGGTCCAAAATGTTGGTGACCAGAAGTGTTTCGAATTTCTGACTTTTATTTTTGAATTTTGGAATATTTGCATTATACTTACCAGCTTCAGCATCCCTAACCAGAAAAGCTGAAATACAAAATGCTCTGAAATCCTAAACTTTTTGAGTGCTGAAACAACACTCAAAAGAAATGCTCCTGGAATATTTTTGATTCTGGATTTTCAGATTAGGGATATTCAACAGGAACCACTATCCTAATTTTATTTAAAGAAATACTATGAGAAAAGCTAAATATCCATACTGAAGTGAGCATCTGAGGCTATCACTTGGAAAATTCACACTCCAGGGAAAAAACTGTAAGTGGGTGTTATTACCTGAAATCACAAAACAGTTGTCCATGTGGATCTGTTTTAACAAATATATTTTCAATGCTGTTTTTTTTTAGTTGGACTCTAAGATAGTGCCAAGATGATCATTTCAGGAGACAGTCCTTTTGTGTCTATCTATTTGGGTAATTCTGTATGAAGTCCTTCCATTTGCAGTGATCACTAACATCCCCATTTGACCCTTTCTCTTTGAACTAACTTGCTCTGGCAAGTTATTTCCTTACGAACAGAGAAGTATATACCAAAAATTTCTTTAAGAACAAAGAAGTATCTCCTATTCACCCAGTGGAATAAACACTAGCCCAAGATAACTATTTTTTCAACCAGAGCACATGTTATTATGAAAATGAATCATTCATAATCAACATATTATACAAAATGGCTATTTAAAATGTATGCCTGGCATTTATATAATGCAATCTCTATACACACTAGTAGATGAATACATATAAAAAATACATATTTTGCATAGCAAGATAAAAAATATATATGAAACATTGTAGAAATCTATATAATAATAGCAAAGTGTAGAAGATGAGTAGCCAAAAAAACCCATAAATGAATATATCAACTCCCATTTTAATCATTTCTACTTTCAGCTGTTTTTAACTGCTTTTTCAAGCTTTGGTTGTTTAGTATCTGTGAACCTACACAGAAGATCTGATTTACTTTAAATGAAAAAATGCTCATACAATATAACAATTTCAAAAATGTACTTTTAGTAGCTGCTGACACCATCTATTCATGTCATCTGAGTGTATTTCCTGGGGCAAGGGACCTGCAAGGCACGACTATATAGGCCATAATTTAATCACTGCAAATAAAGAAAGTCTAGGAATGACAGTGAAATATATGTATTTCTCCAAATGGGCAGCATACTAAGACGAAGATGTTTAGAAGAATAAAATGAAGGTAAAATAAAGATCATGTATAGTTGGTAGAGGTTTTTTCGGTAAATATTGAGACCTTCATTGAAATGAATTTTTAAATATTGCAGAGTAAGATTTTTAAAGTCCATTCTTCTCTTGCATTTCATTGTCAACAGAATGCTTCTATAGTTCACAAAACTAAAAAGAATACACTGTTTAACCCTATACCTTGGCCGGCGTCAGTCAAATTTTCAATTCTATCTAAGGCCATTCTTAATTAGAAACCAGTAAAAGAGTAGCTTATCAAATATTTTATTTCTTCCTTCACAAATCCACATAGGATTGTTTGGTGACTTTGCTTTGAATAAAGTGTCTTTTATTACTTATTTTAGTACAACACATTAAAATCAAATATCTCCTGTAGCAAAACGATTCAAGTCCCTGGAACTCAAATAATTTTCTAATAAAAAATGCATGAGACAAATAAATGCACTTTATGTTCCACAAGAAAAGGCAGTTTCAACAGGCTAATGCTCAGAGAAAATTCATTTTATCAACCAGCCATTTCATTCTTTGGTGCTGTTACAAGCTCCTTCCAGTTGCTAGGCAACCATAATTCATAGTACCTTTTAATGGATACTCTGCTACTGCTGAGAACATTAAGGTGAAGAGAATAAATGCCTTGGGTGAATCTTGAAATCTTTCATTATGCATGTCATTCTATTTCTGTAATGCTATATTGCTGAAATGTTTCTGTGGCAGGAAACTGAGTTGTAGTAATTGCATATTCCACTCATATATGTTTTGTAAGCAGAGCAGCACGTACTTGTCTAAAATGAGTTATTTCAAACATGATTGAAATTGGACTTCTCTACTTCTAAAGGTAGTAAATAAATCTAAAGAAAGAAAGAATAGGTTTAGAGTAAAATGTCTTGAAATTTCCAGTAAGAATGAAGAAATCTTACAGCACAAATCAAAAGTAATCAAGCCGGTTCAAGCTTGATCAGGATGGTTTATAAATATGTGGTACATACAAGTTGAAATGTAAAAATACAATAGAGAGAATACACCGCAAGCTTTAAAGTAGCCTGGACAGACTTTACAAAATGGTATAGGTATACTAGGGACATTCATGTGTCCAAGTTTTATAGAATAAGATTGGGAATACACCGTGGATATCTTCCACATTGTTGTCTGATGGGTAAGCTATTGTATATTAACATATGATTATTATTTATTGTATAGCACATTCTTTCTGGTTTAATTTAAGCATTATTTTCATTTTCTTGATACTGGTATTATATCTCCATATCTTATAAATATGTCTATATGTATCTCATTGCATTAAACATATATCTGTGATTTCCAACTGAGGAAACCGTCATTACAATGAGTATGGTTTTCTTCCCTCTTTTACCTTAACTTGGTGCATATATTCCTTTCAACGCAGAAGTTACAGCCTTTACCTGATAGAAATCGCATTTCACTCTTCCTTACTGCATCTACTTACTGGTCACCATCAATTTCTGAACTGAAGAAGAACAACAATGCCTCTATCTTTGTGCATGAGTGAAAAATGAACAATTTAATCCATCATCAGCACAGTGATCCAAGTCAGCAGTTCTAAATTGGTGCCAGTTGCTGGGGTGGGGCGGGGTTACATAGGAGGATTATTTGGCTCATGCAAACCTATCAAAATCTCTGGAAATTGAGTGCTGGCAAGGGAAGCATCTCATTTGAGACTCAAACCCCAGCTCAGAAAATAATGGCAAATCTGGAGGCATCTCAAAATCTAGAACTTGGGTTTTGCCTAGTTTGCATTTTGCATCATGGAACTTTTATGACAAAGATGCAACTTTTATAACAAAGATGCATCTTATAAATTTTCTGGAAAAATGAGATGGTTGGTCATGTTATTTTGTCAAAGATGGGATCTAAATCTTTCTCTTTTTGGTTACCTGGATTATTTAAATTCGTGTTTCTTTCAAAAGCTGATTGAACTACACCTGCCACTTCACAGTGATATGTGGTTCTTGGTTTCTTCCTCATTCCACCCTTATGCCTTAAAAAGTGCTGAATATCCTTCGTGTTTGAAAGTCTAGCAATGTTTTGAATGAACTCCTATGAATTCTACCCAGTATCTACTTGTTTAGAATAATGCTAGCTCTACCAGTTCTTGGTAAATGTTATTCCTATTACAAAGCCTTAGGATGACTTTGTACTACCCTCTGCTCTCTCTCTAAATGCTGGCTGGCAGCCCAGCCTGAATCATGAAAATGAGAATAGTTGCCCTAAATAAAAACAATACTGTTTATCATTAAAAAAATCTTCCAATGGAGCATCACCTTTTTCAAGAAGCGCTAACTGAGCAAATAGGATTCATTTGGTCCATTTCAGGCACTGATCACAGAAACTAAAAACTGCAGAATTAACACAGACCCTGGAGAGAAGACATGATTTTGTAAGAACTGGTGATGTTGAGTACAGTTAAACAAATGTTCTAAGATGGGTGTTAAGGGAGTTTATAATATTACAAATGTGTACTGGACTCTGTTGTTTTAGGTTGAATGTTAAAATTGAGGGCCTTGATCATATGCCATCATTAAAAATCCCAAGGTAAATGTAGTTCTTGCAGAAGGAGGCGGGTTAGTCAAAAGCTTCTGGACAAATTCCAACTGTGTAATTATATCCTATTTAATTTCCCTGTGTAGTTTCAACTGGATAAGGTATTTTTCACTTCTCATCCAAAATTCAGATATAGCTTTTCTCTGCACTGCTAAACAGCTGCTGCATTTTTGCCCCCAATGGCATTTAGAATTGGACTCAGTTGGGTGTTCCATCAATTCCAGGAATATTCATCTTTGCTTTCCAAGTTTAACATGGGATCTTTTTGAATATTGGCTAATATTTACACTACTAAAAGTCTCACTGAATTGAGGGTACATGGTAAATACAGAATTTTTGAACAGGAGGTGACCTCAGGGATCCCCCTAGTCTGGCATGCTTCCTTTGAGGTAGAAAACTGAATTGCTAATGAGTTAACATATATTCAGGGCTTATTATGTGGGCTTAGAGATATTAATGAATGGCTCACAGTTACAGAAATATATAATATCAGATCCAGAACTCTTAACCCTGTACCCCAGCCTGATCTCCCAGGGCTCTTTCTTCTGTGCTATTGTGTGCCATATATGCATTTCTAATAAAATGGATTATCTTATTCCTGGTAGAGGTTAGATGAGCAAACAATATTAAAATGAACCATACAAGTAATACCAAAACCTTACCTTAGCAATTAAGAAAGATTAGATATTTGGAAAATGAGGCTCAGATCATGTTTCTTAAAAAAGATTTATGGTATGTTTCAATGAGAAAAATGTTCAAATACATTGATTTGAATAGTTTTGCTAAGAAAGATACTAAAATTCTGGGTCCACAGAATTCTTCAGAGTGAAATAAAAATTTACAAAATGCTTCTACATTGTTAAATGTGTGACTTTTTTGAGCTATCTTTCTTGCTTGTCTGTAAACACTGTGATTGTAGAGACAGCCTATTTTTTTTTTTTAATGGCTTCTATGTGATGCTAAAGCACAGAACCTAGTTTCCAGTGGGGGTACAATAAATATTTGCTGTTAGATTATTTAAGGATTTTTCACGTTACAAGGGAAGCACTTTCACATTTATTATTTCACTACTTCCACAGCCTATGGGGATTCGAGAACTAATCCCACCTGTAGTTGAGCTCTGACAGTCTCTGAAATAAAACATTCACTGGTGTTTTACTGACCCAAGATGACAAGCTCTACCCTGTATTCCTGAATATCTCAGAAATAATAGCTATACTCCAGTAATCACTTTTATTTATTTATTTTTTTACTCTTAAGCAGTAGCAGCAGGGGCCTAACCATGGTAATGACCCCATTGTCTACCTCTTTTTTCCCCCCACATGGCATTAGCTGGTAATGAATTATAATCAAAACTTTAACAAGCTCACTATGACTTCCACATGCCTGCCACATAGTAGGAGCTCAAAATATATTTATTGAATGGATGAATGAAAATAAAATAGCCAAATCTGAATGTATGGGGAGAGCATGCTGCAGAGGTAACAGAACATGGCTCAGGGAATGCATCTGGTCCTCATTCTTGTTAGTACATAAGTTGACTGTATAACCATTTAACTTTCCAGTATTGGGGCTTCTTCCCCATCTGCAGAATGGGAACAGAATTGACTAAATGATCAACAAGGCATTTCACAGCTTAGGAAGAACAGAAAAGTCAGACTTTCAAATCCTTTATGCCCTGTCAAAGTGGTGCCTCATGATAAGTGATAAGACAATGAACTGGCTAAACGTCAGGCAACAGATGAATGAGAAATAAAATATCTATATTACACAAAAGTAGATAATTGGCCCTTGAATAATATGAAATTATTTTATTTCACTCCCACAGAGGGACAATTATATTTATTAACCAAATGACTACTTTCCTAAATATTTTCTCCTTGAAAGATCTCATTTCAACAGGCAATGTTTACCATCTGAACATTTTCTAACTTGAAAGGTGTCCTTTGGAAAAAAAGTCTTTAATTATAGTTTCCTAGAGAAGTTTGCTTTGTTTTGGAAATGGAAAATACTTCCAATACTTATGCTGTCAGAGAGTGACCATGGTCATTACCAGGAAACTGTCTCCTTGGCTGGATAAGATGTACAGGTAGGGAATTTTTGGTCAACACTAGGCTGAAAACTCCTCCCACTGGATTTGCTGAATTTACTTTTTGTGCTGTCAATCAATCCAACTTCTTCATGGGGACAGATTTTCAGTGATCGCACAATTAGAGTTCACAATATGTACCATGCTTATATTATTCCTTTATACTGATGGAAGTGTAGAGTTACAAGTTGGATTCCCTTTTCTATTATGTTTCATTATCCAATCATTCGATTTTGATCCTATGGCAATGTTTAGTCATATTTCTGAACGTTCCTTATGAAGATCGGCGATGCATTGTCACAATCGTGCCAAAGATTCTGAGCAAGAACAGTATATCATCTCATAATTTCACCCTGCCAGCACTGTGAGACCATTTTCCTTTTAATTACTGTCAAATTCAATTTCACACCTTTTCATTCTTTGTTTAAGGATGTACTTTTCTAGGAATATAAAATATTAACTGATATTTACACTTTGCAAAAGCTTCCTATTAATCTTTCCCTGAAACAAATTTAACTGTAAGTTCAATATTAATTTGAAGTTGATGGGGATGACTATTATATAAACAGAGAAAAATGAATTTCCTGTCAAGTAAACATACTTTTTTAAACATTCTCTTTGGTCCAGCACATCTACTATAAGGGCCACAATTCAAGAATGAACAAAACTAGTATATTAGTTGTGCGAGAAGAAAAAGACAGTGGCTGCTCAATATCATTTATCAAAGTAAGAAGAAAAAATAAAAAATAAAAGAGACCCATCCAGTGGAAGGTCACAGCCAATAACATTTCTGCAAATAGAAAAGGGATGCTGAAGCATCAGATGTAAATTGCTGTTTGCTGAAGAATTTTAATGGAGTTCTACGTCACATTATAAAATGTTTAATTGTAACCCCATTTTAATAACACCATCTGATTAAATGAAAAGATGCCTTGCTGATCGCAATTACAATCTGTCAAACTGCATATTTATTTACAGTTTGGTTTTTTAAAACCATAAGATAAAAAAAGAAAACTCTATTCAGCTTGTCAGGAAACTATAATTATTGTGTATCCTTCTGTCAGTTTCTGCATAAAACTTTTGGTCTTAAAATGGATCTAATTATATCTACATCAACATTTTTATAAACGCTACATTTTTTTCTCCATCTCAGTGAAATCTTTGTCGTTAACTAGGAAAAACATATTCTCTTTTAAAAAGGCATTAGCCAGGCTTGTTTGCTTTCTTTCCTTCAAGATGTTATAAAATAAAACATCCCTTTCAAAATATAAAAATATTTGCTTATGTCCCTCTCTCTCCTGGCATGAGATTATGAATAAAACCAACAGTTTCTGGCTGTTCTGGCAACACTGTTTCTGATTGTCTTGGATATCATGAAATTCCTTCAGTCTGTAGCAATGAAAATCTAAATCTCTTTTCATAACTATATTCTGACATTCAAGGCTTAGGAATCCTCTACAGATTCAAGTAGGACCAAGTTGCTGGAACCTAGGAGGGAAAAGATTAGTTAATTGATTTCCCTAAGGTTCCTCTGACTTCTCCTCCTGTATTTTTTTTTTTTCCACCTATATCCAAGACAGTTGGTGGCTCCATTCCTATTAGGGTCGTCCACATAGAAGTAAGTCCCCTGGAAATGTCCCAAACACAGAATGTACATCAAATGTGTCCTGTTCTTTGAGGGTTCATTGGACTTGATAATTTGGTCTATATATTTGAACTGAGATGTTTATGGATGACAATACTTGTTATTTTACCCATTCTGGGAGTTATAATTATAGAATTCAGGGGGATCTCCTGAGGTTGGGAGTTAGAGACCAGCCTGACATGGCGAAACCCTGTCTCTACTAAAAATACAAAAATTAACCGAGCTGTGGTGGCATGCACTTATAATCCCAGCTACTCAGGTGGCTGAGGTGGAAGAATCTCTTGAACCCAGGAGGCAGAGGTTGCAGTGAGCTGAGATTGCGCCATTGCACTCCAGCCTGGGATACAGAGGGAGATCCTGTCTCCAAAAAAAAAAAAAAAAAAGTCTGTGAATTCACTTAAAAAGAAGCACCAGGGATGTTGTTTTCAAACATGAAGGCACATACAATTTTTTTAGGACCAGAAGCTGAATTGGACCCCACATCCTTCCTCCTAGTCCAGTATCAGTGAGGCTGTCTCATAGGCCATTAGACTATTTCAAGTTGGTATAATTAATGCCAATAATTAATTGGCATTAATTACGTGTTCCATAGTGGTTGCTGCACAGACCAATCCTTCACCTTGGTATTAAGCCCAACATCCATTAGCTATTCTTCCTGATGCTCTCCCTCCCTCCCCAGAGCTTCCACCACAGGCCCCAGTGTGTTTTGTTCCCCACATGCAAACATCTACCTCTAAAGAGCAATCATGATTTGTTAAAGGTGAGACAATTTTATGGTCTAAAATCCTTCATAGTAGAACTGTACAGTACTGGCACAGATGGGGAATCTAAATGTCAGCATTTTCAACCTTTTACACATAACCCAGCCCACACAATCTAAACATGGCACACAGGCACTTTAGGATGGGACATGTGCCCACCTGGCTGAACTCTTTTCCTGTCATGCACCTGATGCCTTCTCACCTCTCATTTCCCAAGTCTGCCATTCTTACCTCTGTGCCCTTCTCCAACCATGCTGTTCCTCATGCCTTGAAAACTGACCCTGCATGTTTCTCTTGCAGGGTCTACAAACCTCAGATTTGAAAGTTTCTTGAAAGGCATTCTTGAATACTGCCGGCTGATTAATAAGCAACTTCCTCTATGTTTCTTAAGCAATTTGTTTATACCTCCTCCAAAGCAATGATCATAACATGTTTTAATATTCTTGTGTCTCCTTATCTGATATTAAAGGCAAGGATCACTGCATCATTTATTGATTATCACAAGGACCATTGTCTAGCTTAGCCCCTGGAACATACAACATTCATTTATTGAATGAATTAACCAGAACACCTTATCTATGTATTTCTGGTAAAGAGTTCTCTGGTCTCAATCTGTCTCTAGGGACAAAAATTTCGAGTCTAATAATGCAGCCTGCTTAAGGCATGGGCAGCTCTACTTTATACAAAGTATTTTCTTATATGAAGTTGAAAACTACTTATAGCTTTTTCTCTTGTTTTAATCATTTGGTTTTCTGGAGTTTCTTATTAATGGAATGACATTGGCTATCTTCCCTTTTAAGAGCTAGTAGGTTTGGGGATTAGTGAGCTTTCAGGGATCACAGAAACAGTGTAGTTTCATGGTTTTCAACTCTGGTCCCACATCAGAATTCCATAGGGAATTTTTTGAAAATACTAGTTTTTGAACAATTTGACCCAATGTCATTGAGGTAGAGCCCAGGGCATTTTGCCTTCTGATAAGCACTCAGGTTTGACAATACAAGTCTTCTTGTTATTCGAAATGTGGATCCTGTAAAAAGCTAATACATGTGAGGCTTCATACATAGGTGTTGGGTTGATAGATGCAGCAAACCACCATAACACACTTTTACTTATGTAACAAGCCTGCATGCCCTGCACATGTATCCCAGAAATCAAAATTAAATAAAATTAAATTAAAAATAAAAATAAATGAATAAATAAAAATACAGAATATCAGCCCCATTCCATACCTGCTGAGTCAGAATATGCATTTAAACAAGATCACTTGGTGATTTGTATGTACATTAAAATTTGAAAAGCAACCATTAAAAAAAGAAAAAAGTGGATTCTGTACCAGCAACCTAGGCCTAACCTCCTAGGCCCCACTTCAGACTTGCCGAATCAACATCTACATTTTCAGTACGATTCCAATGATTTACAAAAATTTAATGTTTGAGAAACACTGAATATGTCTCTTAATTCTTTCTCTCTCTTTCTTTTTTATTTCTTTCCTTTTTTTTTTTTGAGAGGAAGTCTTGCTCTGTCACCCAGGCTGGCGTGTAGAGGCGTGATCTCAGCTTACGGCAACCGCCGCCTCCCAGGTTTAAGCAATTCTCCTGCTTCAGCCTCCTGAGTAGCTGGGATTACAGGCACCTGTCAGTACACACAGCTAAGTTTCGTATTTTTGGTAGAGATAGGGTTTGACCATGTTGGCCGGGCTGGTCTCATACTCCTGACCTCAGGTGATGTGCCTGTGTTGGTCTCCCAAAACGCTGGGATTACAGGTGTGAGCCACTGCACCCAGCCTTAACTCTCTTTTGAATCTCAAGTTTCCAAAATGCCCATCAGGGAGCAGACCATGTTTCTACCATATAATATAGTAAAGGAGGTGGGGAAAATTGACCCTGGCTACAGAGTTAAATTCAGCATCACTTCAAATGGCACTAATCGTCTCATGCATTGGTACAGTAATATACAAATTTGAATCAGGAGCTTTTGGAGTTATTGCAATAGTCTAGGAATCCATATGCAAACCATAAAAATGTATAGTTGTATTTGACAAATGTTTTTCAAGCCTACACAAATACGATTGAGATCCATAAAATACAAATCAATTTAGTAGCATTACCAACTACTTTGGATTTTCTTCCTTTTCTTTAAATCAATGAATCTTGGGAGTTCAACCATTATCAGGTTGGAAAGATGTGACAAATTTTTGAAATTAGAACATAAAAACTTTGGGAACTATTGGAGTTCAAAAGTTTAAGGACAACCTATCAAAGAGTGGGTAGAAAGTTAACGGGCCCCGTGTGAACAGAAATAACATGAAGTTTCAATGTTCAACTGGCCATATATGCAGTGGATACATTCTCATGTCTAGCAGGTGGCTCATATTTTCTTGGAGAATATTGTGACAATATGAATTATATTACTTAGAAACTTTTTTCTTTCTCTGGAATACAATTTTGAAAGTTTAAAGTAAGTTAATTAAAGAGTATGATTTAATTTATCAAAATGTATTTATCAAGCACCCTTTCCTTAGTGGCATGGCCTTGCAAACTCTCTCCAAGGCACAAAGAAATAGGCCTCATAGTAGTCTAGTCTGAGTCCCCTATCCTGGCCATTAGCTCTAGCCTGGAGCTATCACTGGTGTTTATCAAGGAGATTCAGAGAATAGTTGCAAAGAAGCATGGTCAAATGAGGCTCGAGATCTGAGCATCTACAGAACATGCATCTTGGATAACCAAAGATGTGTCCTTTCCTAAAGTTATTCCTATATTTAAATTTGGTATTTAATTTAAATATAGGATTTACACTATTGCTTGGTAAAATATTTCTTAGTTCTCTCTTTTTTTTCCTTTGGAGAAGCTTTCCTTCTGATAGTGTACTTTGTACTTTTTTTCCCTTTTCACTGTCAAATTATACAACCCCTTGGATGTCTTCCAAATTCCCTTGGGAGTTTATTTCATGGTTTAATACAGGATGACCTATTTTAAGCAGTTCCCTTTGTAAGTGTTGAACAGGAGCTGTTCAAATGAGTCACTCTCAGTTTGGGATGAGGGTAGTTATTTAATACCTTAGACCTGTAGCTGGAGAGATTGCTAGAAAACTCTAGACGCTTCAGTGGCACTACTTGAATCAGAATGAAACTATCGACATATAATTGGAAACATCTAGTTTTATCCTAAACTTTATTCCAATTCCATACTATTTCTCTTATTGTTGGTATGTATGTGTATGTATATATACATATACTGTATATCTCATTTGTATATTTTTCTCACTAATACTATTTTCAATAATGTAAGGGTTAAATTCAGAAAATGCACAACTTCATAAAGTATTCTATCATACATAGGGTAAGTCTTCCTTGATAGTTATGTGTTGTTCAGTGTAAATACTGACATGACTGAGCTGAAGTCGATCATTTTGAACTGCGGTGGAAGATGATCAAGTCATCTCTGATCAGAAAAAATATGTATAATACTCAAGTTCAAATACTTTTCTTTTCTTTTTTTTTTTGAGATGGAGTTTCACTTTTATTACCCAGGCTGGAGTGCAATGGCTCGATCTCGGCTCACTGCAACCTCTGTCTCCCAGGTTCAGGTGATTCTCTTGCCTCAGCTTCCCAAGTAGCGGGATTACAGGAGCACGCCACCATGCCCAATCACTTTTGTATTTTTAGTAGAGATGGGGTTTTTCCATGTTGGTAAGGCTGGTCTCAAACTCTTTACCTCAGGTGATCCGCCCGCCTCGGTCTCCCAAAGTGCTGGGATTACAGGCGTGCGCCATGGTGCCGGCCCAAATACTTTTCAATGCAGCTCCCCCTGCTCCACCCCAGGCTTTAGCTAAAATGGAAATGGAGTTTTGGTGTTCAAGAGTACCACTGAAATGGACTTTAGTTTTATTGTAATTCCTTTGGTTATAGATCTTTATCCTATTTATCTCTACAGGTTCTATAACAATTTTCTTAAATTTAATGAATTCACATTTTGAAATCAAAGAAGTATAATCTACTTTACTCCTTTTATGGATTTAAATCAGGTTTTCAGATAGGATGTTTGCCCTCTCACAGCCATAAGAAAATACACTAAGGCAACTGAAGACTGAATTCAATTCATTTTACTAGTAATGACTAGGTTTTATCCTAAACTAAGCCTAATTCAAACTCTGTGCATGGTTCTTTGTCAAGGTTTCTTATGATAATGGTTTACGTTTTTCTCTTTCTGTTTTTCAAAGGGCAGGCTAAGTTTTCTTTTTCTCCCATCTGGGGAGAAAGAGCAGGTACTTCTTTGTTTCACATTAAGTTACTTTAGAACAGTAGCTCTCAAACCTGAGAATGTGACAGAATCAACTGGGGGTCCCAACAACCAGAATTTCTGATTGAAAAGGTCTGGAATAGGGCCTAAGAATTTATCTTTTTAACAAGTTTCCCCATGTCACTGATGCTGCCCCTCTGTGGGCTGTGCTTTGAGACAGCCCATGGCTGAGTAGTGAATTCACCTTTCTAGACCCAGTGGTGCATACTGCATGGGAATAGTCACTTCTCTCTGACTACATTGCTAAGACCTTATCTAAAACAAACAAACAAACACATGCTCTTCTATCTCTCTCTCTCTCCTTTTTTTTTTTGAGACAGAGTTTCGCTCTTGTTACCCAGGCTGGAGTGCAATGGTGCAATCTCGGCTCACCACAAACTCCGCCTCCTGGGTTCAGGCAATTCTCCTGCATCAGCCTCCTGAGTAGCTGGGATTACAGGCATGCGCCACCATGACCAGCTAATTTTTTTGTATTTTTAGTAGAGACGGGGTCTCACCATGTTGACCAGGATGGTCTCGATCTCTTGACCTCGTGATCCACCCGCCTTGGCCTCCCAAAGTGCTGGGATTACAGGCGTGAGCCACCGTACCCGGTCTTCTATCTCTTCATGAGCATGATGACAATGCTAACCTTCTGACGTTCCCAACATACTTGAGTTATCCTTTAATCTTACAACAGAGTGTTCTACCTGTATATCCGCAGAGTGACTTAGGAGAAGAATGACAAGTTTTACAACTCCGATCACGTCCCCTTTGATTGATGACAAATCCTCCACTACCCTTACTAACAAATGAAGTTCAAATGTCTTGCTTCACAAGTGAGGTTCTCTATGAACTGGCCCCAATCAAATGTTTATTCTTTTGTTCATATCTATTGAATCAATGTTTCATGAGATTTGGCTCTCTACTCCCACCTTATATATAACTTCTCCCCTTCACCCATTTTATGATGTAATGAAGTTGAAATTTTTGGTGGCTCATGCCTGTCATCCCAGCTCCTTGGGAGGCTGAAGCAGGAGGATCACTTGAGGCCAGGAGTTCGAGGCTGCAGTAAGCTATGATTGCACCACTGCACTCTAGCCTGGGTGACAAAGACAGTCTCTAAACAAATACATAAAAATAAAATAAAATTGATATTTTTATTTGTTTGTTTTGCTTTCCTTTTGGCATGCCTTCACTTGCACTGTTTTCGCTGCAATTTTCTGTAAATGTGGGAAGTGATGCACATTTCAAATCTCAGGACTACAAGGTAGTGTCCGTACAGTGCCGAGCCTGCTGCCTGGCATAGTGTGCTCTTGAGGATTGCTTTCTATTTTTTCTTTTCCTTCTCTTCACTCTCTTAGTGCTTCACCTGTGGGGTCATGGAAAAGTCACCTAACGATCGCTTTAGTTTGATTTATTTATGCATCACTTCCTTAGTATCTGTAGTATCTGTTTCCTAATTTTTTTTTACAGAAGTAGCATTATGCCTTGTAGCTAGTAGATGCTTAATAAAAATGGCATGTTCCTCTTTTATTACCAATATTTTGAAATATAAGAATGTTTTACAAAGCTCTACATAAAAGTCTAAAAATTTTTTATTGCAATATTTTTAGATGCTTGAAAAACAGGAACAATTTGGATTTATTTACATTAAAATTCAAAACTCACTAAGTTTTACTCAAAGTTAGATTCCACTTAGCCACTTTTCGAGAGAAAAATATAAATCATGTCCTGGTTATTGGAGTGACAAGAAATGGAGAGTGCAAGCTGAAAGTGTGCTCAATGGAGTGGAGAGAATTGCAGTGGCAGGAGGTCCACCTGGCATCATTTGGCAGTTGACTAAATCATGGAAACCGGCGTAAGTGGCGTTTGTCAAAATGGTTACCCAAGGAAAACGGTGGAGGTCATAGTTCTAAGCACTGTGCTGTCAATATCAATGCCTCCTTTATCCAGAAGCAATGAAGTATGATGGGAAGAACCCAAAGTGAGTCAGAAGAGGTTGGTTTAGTCCTGCTGCTGGTAGCTGTATAAACGTAGGCAATTCTGAACATCTCTGAGATTTGACTTTATCGAGCTGCATAATGAAGGGTTTTGCCTAGTGAGCCATGTAATTTTCAGCTCAAATCTCTGATGCTCTGATTGTTCCTGCAAGACGAACTCTGCACATAGGGAGACTCCCTATGTGCTTTTGCAGTGTGCTTTAAAGAGAAGACCCGCAAATCTCCAATCACTGCCCATGCTACATTGACCAAAATTGTCTGTCGAGAGCTGTGGTTTTCATTCAGGGGTATTTTTGCCTTCTGGAAGATATTTGTCAGTGTCTGGAGATTTTTATGGCTGTCACAGCTAGGTGGTGGGGGACAGAAACCCTGGAATCTAATGAGGAGAGGCCAGAACTGTTGCTAACATCCTACAAGGCAAAATACAGTATCCTTCTCTCCCACAAAGAATTGTTCAACCCAAAATGTCAATAGAGCCAAAATTAAGAATCTCTGATCTAGATAGTCAGCTAGGTAATAACTGCTTTGTGAGAAGTTACTTCTTTAGCACCTAGCATAGTTCTGGGATCAGAGGTAGAGCTCAACATATGCTTGTTAGAACTAAAAAAAAAGAAATTATATGCAGTATCTGCTATTCCCAGCTTACTAATTATTCCCTTGAGATGAGATTGTGCAGATTCCTCTAAATATGCATCTATGACTAATGGATAGGTGACAGACAGACTGAATGATCACATTAAGTGTCCAGTCATTTATTAGGACCTACCCTGCCTTGTGTGCAGACATGGAGTTAAGATAAGAAACCCAGAGAACCCAGAGGTACTGTTCAACAGAGGGTCACGTCAGGAAGAATGCTGAAAGAAAAATTCAGCCTGGAATCTGAAGCTCTTGCACCATCCCTTGAAGAAGTACCAAGCTATATTTCATTTGTTAAAATTTGTTTCTACTTCAAGCAAAGTAAAATGGCTGTTTTTGAAACTTGATTAGTGATCTATTGACATTAAGAATGTAGTAGGGGGCCGGGTGCGGTGGCTCAAGCCTGTAATCCCAGCACTTTGGGAGGCCGAGACGGGTGGATCATGAGGTCAAGAAATCGAGACCATCCTGGTCAACATGGTGAAACCCCGTCTCTACTAAAAATACAAAAAATTAGCTGGGCATGGAGGCGCGTGCCTGTAATCCCAGCTACTCAGGAGGCTGAGGTAGGAGAATTGCCTGAACTCAGGGGGCGGAGGTTGTGGTGAGCCGAGATCGCACCATTGCACTCCAGCCTGGGTAACAAGAGCAAAACTCTGTCCACCCCCCACCGCCACACACACACACAAATGTAGTAGGAATCAAGTTACATAAAAATCCGTAAACAAGTTCAAATAAAAATCCAGTTCATATTCCAACCTAGATAAGGACGGATAGGATCCAAATGTCAAAAACAGTTCTTTAAGACATAGATCTGTAGGACAATTTGCCAAAGTCCGTATGGTTCATTATGGATTATGGATAACTCCAGCAAAAATATTAGAATACATTTGGTGTTAAGTGACCAAATAAGATAAGTTAAGTGACTTACCAGGATCTTTCAGCTACACTTTCAATATTTCTAATAAGCATTCTTTCCCTAACTAGATTCCTAGAGGCAGAAATAGGAAAGAAAAAAAAAATCTCAAACTCTTTTCTGACCTTCCCTACAAATTCTGTAAATACTTATGCAAACTATTTGCCACTCAACCAGATTTTACTAAAATCTACTAACTTGAAATTTTTATAATTGTTTTTGGTCATTAAATTAAAGCACTTCCTAAATATCTCACTGACTCAAAATCTCTGAAAAAAGGTTGTTTTTAGGCCGGGCGCGGTGGCTCAAGCCTGTAATCCCAGCACTTTGGGAGGCCGAGACGGGTGGATCACGAAGTCGAGAGATCGAGACCATCCTGGTCAACATGGTGAAACCTCGTCTCTACTAAAAATACAAAAAATTAGCTGGGCATGGTGGTGCGTGCCTGTAATCCCAGCTACTCAGGAGGCTGAGGCAGGAGAATTGCCTGAACCCAGGAGGCGGAGGTTGCGGTGAGCCGAGATCGCGCCATTGCACTCCAGCCTGGGTAACAAGAGCGAAACTCCGTCTCAAAAAAAAAAAAAAAAAAAAAAAAAAAAAAAAAAGGTTGTTTTTAGTATTCAAAGTCATTTCCCTACATATATTCTTATCTAAATGTTTATTCTTCAAAAGCTAAGTACAATAAACCACATCGTTTTTATTATGATGATGTCCTCTCACCTACAGACTCCTAGATTTTATCATTTTAAGGACTATGATCAGGTACCTAGAGGTGGGAAGAACTGTGTATTACTATCTTGGTCCCTAATTTTCCCTCTGTTGGCTCATAGAATGCTGTGGCCTGACACCAGCTAAAGCATTTGAACTGAGAACCACAGGTGTTCTTAGTTTAGGATCTTCCTAAATGAAGGTGCTATATAAATGTAAATTAACAATGGGTTACTTCATAGGGCTGATAAGCTGATATCCCTTGTGCCTCAATCTTATCTATAAACTTTCTTGGAATTGTCCTAACTCTGTGCTTTATTAATTTACAGCTCCAGGGTTGAAGTTTAGGAAGAAGGGACAGGAGGAGAAGGCAAAGATAAGATACAATATATATTTTAATCATGAGTTAGAATATTTGCACAGTTAATGTGCATGTGTATACATACACGTATTCATACCTAACACCTCCGCCTGCTTCTATGGAATCCCTGCTACATTAAGATATGAAGTGTAACCTTTCCTACAGTCTTAAATTTTTTAATAACTTTTAAATTTGTTATACATAGATTATAGATTTTATACACACATATATAAAACACCAAATATATATATGTCATTCAACGATACTAAAAGCATGCCTGTTCTCTCTTCTAGATGTGGGGAACAGAGTAGGATTAGGTAGCCAAGACCCCCACCTCTCCCGGTGCTTCCAGTCTAGTAGTGGGAGGCGGCCAGAAGTGGCCAATCCGCTACTTAAACTAGACGATTTCAGGAAAGTAACAATGCCCCAAGTGGCTGATATCTATTCACTTCTTCC
Organism: Callithrix jacchus; assembly: GCF_049354715.1. Lineage (NCBI taxonomy): Eukaryota > Metazoa > Chordata > Mammalia > Primates > Cebidae > Callithrix > Callithrix jacchus. The sequence goes on from NC_133517.1 coordinate 15,168,462, forward strand.
TCATTACATGCACTTTCCAGTGACAACTCATTTCATAAAACAGGGTGATGTAATGAGGGCTGAGCGTTGAGGCAGAGGCAAGATGTGACTTAAAGCCAGGGTTTCACTGCAGTGACATTTGAGCTGAGACCTGAATGTGAAGATTTGGGGCAAGCGTGTTCCCAACAGAGGGATGGCTAATCACAAAGGTCATCCAGTGGGAGGTGGGAGACAGAAAACCAGTGTGAGTAGCTCGGTGAGGGGCAGAATAGTGTGAACTGAGGTCAGAGATCTTGGCAGAACCTGAATATCATATGAAGAAACACGGAATTTTTTTTCCTTTTATCCTGGGTACAATGGGGAGTCCCTGAAGGGGGCCAACCTAATTAATGTATGCTAAGAATCTCACACTGACTCTTGTGTGGAGAATGTCCCATGGAGGATCAAGAGTCAGGAGGAGAGGCCAGTTAGGATCACTGCTTTCATCCAAAAAAGAAGATGGTGCTTTGGACCATGGTGGTAGTGGTGGAGAAGGAAGTGATGAGGGCAGATTTCAAAATGTATTTTGGAAGCATTTCTGTGGAGACTTACTCAGTTTGGCCAAGACATTAACTGGGTGTCTAGCATGACAGAAATAAGATGAACCAAGGAGAATCTCAGATTTTTGGGCCAAGTATCTGGGATGGACAATGGTTTATTTCACATAAAACTGACTCAGTGAAACTTCCTCACCTCAAAAAACATTTTCTTCCCCACTTCTCCCTGTCATTCATTAATCAAACCTTTTTATTTTTTAAGATCTTGTTTGAACACTACCTCCACTAATTGGGTAGCTTTTCCTGATTTCTTATATCATTTTACAACTTACAGTGAGTGTGATGCTTTAAACTGTTGTGTGATTTTCTGAATACATACCTCATTTGTTTTACTAGACACTGGAGGACAAGAACTATTTCCATATTAATTTTTATATTTTTACCATCAGCAAGAATAGTGTCTCATACATAGCTTTCCAGGACCTGGGTTCTGGGTCCCTCAGGACAGTCTCAGTTGTAGGCCTAATTATTAATTAGTTACCTGCTTGACTCTCACAGTGGTGTTGTTTAGAATGCTACACTACAGTAGACACCCAATGGCCCAGCTATTCTCAGTCCTATGTGCATGAATGCATATAAACGCAACACAAAGAGAAGAACTGAGCTCCGTTTTAGAATCAATTTTCAAATCAATTTTAGAAACTCTTAGATTCCATGAAGCTCTAAGGTAAGAATCTTCTGATAAAGAACTGTCCGATAAAGAACCCCGTCAAAAAATTAAGGCTTCTAGTACCACAGCAATTCAAGCTTTGTCCACAAATAGCAAATGATATGCAGAATAATGCATTGCAGATCTTCAAAGACTTTCATGCATCAGACATTTGCTATTTTAGGTAAATATGCATTTTTAGTATTCAGGTGAACTCTGTAATTTTCCAGTGCCATGTGAATGTGCAGAAGATGTAAGCAGGGGAGATTTTCAAATTGTACCAGGTATACAGAGTCGTCCTCACCATTCCCTCTCTCCATACATACTAAGCAGAAGTAGGGAGGGAAATCCCTGGACACCATCTGCAGGGTTATTGTCACAAACACTCAAAGATTCACAAAGCCAAGAACCCATAACCAGGTCTATTCCTTGTCAAAACATTTGTTTGCTGTCTCGTGGACATAAACCTAATCACTTTCTCATCTCATACATTTCATGCCTGAATGGCATCTTCATAACTTAGACCAAGAGCCCTTCGGGTAAGATTCTTCCTTCCCCTGTGGAGGGCAGCCCTGTGTTCATGGAGGTGCTTATCCAATAAGCCATAATAGGGAGAATCTACTATTTTATGCATCATAAAGTTGTCATCAAGGTGCCTGAGGAAACTCTTGTGATCCACGATTCTGAGTTATGTACATTTGTCTCCGATAGGCGTTTGATATTTTCTCATTAGTAATGTATTTTTCTCAACATTTTGATAGATTGCCCAGAGAGATTTATTTCTATTTTCCTCTTTTTCTGGCCTCTTCAGGAATATGTGTGTTATAGTCATTTCTTTTTGGCTTACTTGGCCTGTGTTTTTTGGAATAGTTTCAGATTTTTCATTTTATTTTATTCACACGATCATTAGAGAATGATGGGAGAGAGTGTGAGGCCGAGTCTGACCCCCCTTCTTCCTCACCGCAGAGCTCCCTACTTTCCAGAAGCACCCCCAGATGGCACATGAAAATGCACCTTGTGCACAGCCACAGCCCCCGACCCTTAGCCAGCCTGCGCCTCTCACCATTCACACTGCAGCTTCAATGGCAAGTTGGAGGAGAACTTATGGGTTTAGCCCAAACCCTACACTTAGTAATCCTGTTTTTTAGACCTCAGAAAATTAGAATTTTTAATTTAAAAAGGTCAAAATGTTAACTGAATATGGATAAAAAATTACTTTGCAAATCATGTCAGTTACATTATAAAAATTGTATTGTTTTTATAAAACCTCACATGAGAATAAAGAAATTACAATAGTACATTCAAGAGAATTAAGCATTCCTCACATAGTTAACTCTTCTCCAGTGGCCCAAAAAGAAAGAAGGCCACAGGGAAGGACGTGGTCCTGTCCCCTGCTGTTGTGATAAAGCTGGAGGCCGAGGAAGTGGAGAATCTGTTTATAACCTGCTATTCACAAGCATCTATGACAACTGCCTTATTTGGACTATCTCATTTAATCCTCACCACAAGAGGAAGGAAGGACAAGATAACAATCCTTCTCCATTTCACATATGGGGTGGCAGCTAGAGTACTCTGTGCCCACTCCTGCACCTGGGACGAGCCCATCTTTCTAATCACTGCATGGTAATTGGAACAATGGACACCACGATGTTATGTTTGGGATTCTCTGCTCTCAGACACACCTGATTTCAATATTCTTTCCTTATGCCAATAAAATACCCCTAGTTTTTGACACATCTGCATTTTTATTCCATCTTTTAAAGTATATTCTGCTCTGAGAAACAGCCCTTTGTCATACCATTTTTAAGGGACTATGTTTCCATAGCTTTATGCTACTAGAAACTGTGCTGACACTTTGCCCTGCACTGACTACTCTGAATATGCAAAGATAATGTGCCCCTTCCCCTTTGCAGTGAAGACCAGCTGTGTATGCATAAGAGGGTCTTGGTCCACTGGGCTACTCTGGTAAACCCATCCAGGACTAAACTCTGTTCTGGAGACTTTATGCAGTCCATTGAGTACCTGGGCTGAGCTGGATTGTGAATTACCATGAAAATCTCTCAAAGTGCTCACACGCTTGGACCCTATAGCTCCTCTTCTGAGATAACAATGCATGACTTTTGTACAGCACAGAGAGTGGCTTCCCAGTAAGTTTTTGGCCTCATAAGGGAATCTCCTATCCCCAGAGGCTGGGACATTCCCTAGGCTGGTTGAGAGGAAGAAGGCTGGTGTCACTATGGCCTCATGATCCTCTGTGGACCAGCCTCTGATCCTCACTCTGGGGTTTTTCAGGAGCGCCCGGAGCCCACGCAGGGACATGAGCATGCTGCTCCTTTGGGACTTGGCCTATCAAGATGCTTTTGTGATCCCAGCCATGTCAATTTATCATTTGTGAACACGAATGCAGAAAACCTGGATGAGTTTATTTATAATTCAATGTTTATTTCTTTGGCTTTCATGAAGACACTGCATATAGAATATGCAGTTTTGAGGGGGGACAAACTGATATAAACACATTAGAAAAAGTAGCAGGAATTTAATAAAGAGAGGTAAACATTTCTAGCTAATTTTAGGTCTTGGCAAGCTGCCTAGAATTTTTCCTCCTTTTATTTATAAAATGACTTCAGTATCTTCACATTTATAAGCTAGAATTTTTATACTGTCGATGAAGGGAAAAGAATATTTTGAGGTTTGCTAATAACAGGAATATGATTAATGGCAGAGACCCCAACTTCTGGTCTTAAGTTAGAGCTACAGTACCCTTGTCTGTTGTATAGCCTGTTGCTACCTGAGAAGCTAACACTGTCTTCCTTGAAGAAAATTGGTATAACTTAATACTGGGTTTTTGACAAAGAGCTGACATTTTTCATTAGCTGGAAAGCTAATGTCTTCAACAAGTGATTTGAGAATGGACCTACACCTTTAGGTACTGAAAAGGCTAATCTAGTGTCCAGATTAATCCCCGCAACCATATGGTGATGTAAATACGATTGTCGTCACACTTTTTTTTCTTTTATAACTAAGAAAACTGAGGCTCAGAGAAATCAAGTGATTTGTCAGTCACCCAGTCAGAATTTCAAGCCCATCCTTCTTTCATTAAAATGTAGGATCTCTCTTTTTCTCTACTCATTCTCTCTTATTATTTCAGCAATGTAAAAATAATGCGTTTATTCTGATTTTTTTTAAAAGAGGGCTGAACTGTGAATGTTGTCTGCATTTACACTGTCACCTTGAGTTGTTACGGTGCTGAGTTCATCAGGAGAGAGACTGAGAGAGAGAGAGAGAGGACAGAAAGCTCAATTTAGGTTTCCAGTGCAAATTTACCAAGCCCCTACCAAGTGTAAAGCATGGCTCCCGGTCTCACCAGAAACGTAGAGGAGATCTGTGCCCAGCCTGCCTAGTTTGCCACCTACCAGCTGCCATCCCTGTGCTCCACCTTTTTGTCCTATGGTCCTTCTGGGTAGGATGAGAATCACACCACCCACCTCCTGGCGTGATCGTGGGGATGAAGAAGAAAACTGTGTGAAACACCTGGCCCAGGACTTAGTAGTCGGAGCACAATCAATGTCAGTGTAGGGGTTGTTAGAATGGTCCATGGAACACACACACCAGTAATGAGAAGAGGAATGACAGATAGTATAAGAAGAACCCAGACCACAGGCTATGGGGGTTCACAGGTGAATAATCCAGCAGCTGACATAAAGCTCATTGTCTGCCCAGTAGTGCTCAGAGGGCTTCAGATGCACAGACTGATCAAGCCTCACTACCAGCAGGTAAACTGAGGCACAGAGAGGTGGAATGACTTCCCAATGAGCACATACAGATAGTGAGGGACCAGCCAGGGTTCAAGTGCAGGTGGCCTCACCCAGACCCATAGATGTCCCCACCACTCATACAGCTTCTCCAGACCCCAGTGCTATCAGTAGGTTTCTGTGAATGACTACAGCACTCCCTGGATGAGTTAAGAAGTGTTCCATATTTGAGAATTTGATCTTTCATGGTCTCAAGGTTTCTCCAAGTTTTATATATGTAATCCAAGTAAACGATCAGTTTTTGGGTTCTATCAATCACTATACATACTACCTGCAGATCTGAGGCATCATGAAGATACCCTAGAAATGTCTGAACTGTGCGGGAGATGCTGCAGGGAAGTGCAGCTTCAGAAAAGGAAGGGCATCTGCTATTAGCTGGGAAATACAGGCCAGCCTTGGGTGCTATGGAAATCAGGAATAAGGCTGCTTTGGGGAAAGTGAAAACAACCACACACAAGAAAGTATCCATGTGACAGGAACTGTTAACCAGAGGTCCCACTCTGCATCTACCCACTGGGGAAATGGCTTCTGATACTTTCAACCATGCCTTCACCTTGGTGCAGGTACCTTTTAATACTAAAGACAATGGGCTCAGAGTCCCAGACACACAAACACAACCAACACATGAATGTGTAGAGAGACAGAAAGAAAGATAGCTAGATAGACAGATAGATAGATACATACAGATACAAGTAGCATACTTTTATTCTATGTGAATAATAGTTACGTGATCATAGCCTATTTTCCAATTAGTTTTTTGAGCACTATGTATATACATCACAATAGAAAAAAATACTTCAAGATACTAATAATTTTCTTTGTCTCTTGATAGTCTTAATAATACAGTGTTTTTAGCAATAAGCTTTATGAATCCACCATCTTAATAACTGCAGAGAGAGTTATTTTTCATCCATAGCATATGCAAGTTTCATACTGTATGAAGTATGATCCTATCTCCATTTGGCAAACCATTAGTTACATCTACTGGTTAATACAGAATGTGATTACATATACAATAGGTATAAAAATGTAAAACATTTAATAGTGTGATATGTTTCCAGGGTTGGATATTTTTATTAAAGATAATCAAGATGATTAAAGAAAACAAAACTCCCTAAATGTTGAAAATAATGCTTTTCAAATGTAACACATTTTGAGAGGGTTTCTTGCCTATCAGAAATAAAAATGTTACCCTGAATTACAAAAGGAAGTTTAATCCTCTCTCTGTCAGAGAGTGCTTATGTTTCTCTGGGGAATTTGTATGGTCCATTAAATTCAGAGAAGTTTATCAATTTTGTGGTTATATATTTATCAAAATGCTAAATATATTTATTAGGTGAAAGAAAAAAAGACATGTTCTGTGGATGATTTTGGTATTTGTGATATTTTAAATTATTCAAAAAAGGAAAGTAAAATCTAGCATTTTAATGACTAGAACAAATGGTCAAAAACCCTCCAGGACCTCAGACCTTTTCTCTTATGCAGTGTGTATTGCTGCTGGCAGAAAGAATTATAGAAATAGTTAACATAAAAAGACAGATTATATCATGTTTCTGCAGGTAATGCTTGTCCACGTAAAAGATCTTGAAATTTTCAAACTAGAAAAAAAACTAAAGTGGAAAAAAACATCTAAAACCAAAATCTGCTCTTAAAGCATTCCCATATGCATTGGATAATGATAGTTAATGAATAATGAAGGAAGTGGTGTCTTGAAATGAGACTGGTGCATCGTTCTCCTGAAAAGCATTTTAGATGCATTTTCCTATGATTTTATGATGAAATGAGTTTATAATGCAACATCTCAATGTTAATGACCTACTTGCATAAATAAAACAAAAATCAAGTCAAAGACATGGCAAGCTGAGATGGAATCATTTTGTAATTAAAAAAAACCCAAGAGTCATATGGGCAAATGTTTAGTAGACATTAATTTTTCACACTACTACTATTTCTGCCCCCAAGACTTTGGGAGAGAAAAATAGGCAAAAATACATTCCTTTAGAAGTCTTGTAATTTTATTGATTGTTTTTCTCTATAAAAATAACGTACTCGGCTGGGTGCAGTGGCTCACACCTGTAATCCTAGCACTTTGGAAGGCCAATGTGGGCAGATCATGAGTCAGGAGTTCGAGAACAGCCTGACCAACATGGTGAAACCCTGTCTCTACTAAAAATACAAAAATTATCCAGGCATGGTGGCACATGCCTGTAGTCCCAGCTACTCAGGAGGCTGAGGCAGGAGAATCATCTGAACCTGGGAGGCAGAAGTTGCAGTGAGCCGAGATTGCACCATTTGCACTCCAGCCTTGGCCACAGAGAGAGAGTCTGTCTCAAAAAAAAAAAAAAAAAAAAAAAAGCTTTACTCAGAATATAAATGGATTCATCTAAAAAGGAGGATAAACTACACATTGCAATTCATTGTCAAATATATCAATTTAATAGTGGAATAGGGAGAAATGATTAGTAGTAAGTTGATTAAGTATTAAGACTATGATTTATAGTATTGAGTATGTTTAGGGCTCAAATTCATTTAGCTACATTGAAAGGATTATAACATTTTAGACCCCATGACACATGACAGTATACTTTTTAAAAAACTGGAATATTTGTATCATTTTAGACTAAACAACTGCTTAAAAGTGTCAGCCCCAAAAGCAATAATAATCATGTACCTGTCTGGGGAAAATATTACGGTTGGAGATAACTTAAAGTGGGAACAAATAGATTCATTCAACCAGAAATAGTTACTGAGCTCCTGCTATGGGCTGTACACTTACATAGAGCATTGTTATCAGTAATTTCTGCATGAAGGTCTAGGCAACAAAACCAAGTAAGCTCTCAGGTCCTCTCTCCTGTAATGAGTTTATGAGGCAGAGAGAGAACAAGAAAAATGTTTCTCTTCATGGGGAGAGGAGTTAATGCTGAATGATGAAGGAAGGAAAGAAAAAGTAGTTCTTGACACATGAAGCATCAGCATGATTATTCAAGGTAGAAGAGCAAGGACAGAACATTCGCTGGACGCAAAATGAGGAGCACAGAGCTCAGTTATAGAAGAAGCACCGGAGGACGGACCGCCCACAAGAAACCCCATCTATACCCACCACACCCATGACAGATCCTCCAGGTATATAACTGCAATCTTGAACAGGCCTGTTTTCATTTGTTGTTTATTCCTTTTTTCCAGTCCTATGTCTTCTTTATCCAGGTTCTTTGCTGCTTTCCCCAAACTGCCCCCTCAACACCTTAGGAAACATTTTGCTAACAATTTTGAAGTCATAGCTAATGACTGAAAGCTCAGGGCTAGGATCTGGAAATTCTTACTTATGAATATCCTTAGAATCTTTTTGTTCAAAGACAATCGCTCACATATAAAACTATAATACAGTTTTTATTCATCTTTGTTTGCCAATGGCTATTTATATAATGGATACCTAGGCAGGAAAAAAAAGGTGCCTTAAAGAGCAATGCCACAATGGCCTTTCAGATGTTTGCCTTTAGGACGTGAAATGAGCTACATAAATACAAGATGAGAACTACTGGCTAGAAACCAACACAGCAAGAGTCACACACTGTAGGAAGGATCAATGAAGCAGCAATTAAACATGTCAGCAATCAGTGATGCTATTAAGGACCCTATCATAAAATGTCCCTGTAGCGGCAAAGAAGAATTTGAAAACTCCAGAAATTAATCTGCAATCTCAGGTTCTAGAGCTCTGCTATCCTTTGTGGTCAACATTCCTTAAGATCATAAATATCTTAAAAAAAAAAAAAAAGGAGCTAATTTGATTTAAAAGTTAAAAAATAATGACCTTTGAGGAAAAGTTAAAAAAATTGGGCTTACTTGGGCCAGGTAAAACACAACAGCAGGACTGACTTCATAAATGTCAAATATTTGAAATCAACTGTTCTCGAAGCATTCAGAAAGCTGAGGCAGACAAAATAGGCTAAAATTGCAGTCAGAGATTTTGGTTTAACTTTAATAAGGAAATTCCTGGAAGGAATCTAAATCTCTTACTGCAGTTTAGCTTAATGTTACAAGGTTAATTAGACATAAACAGGCTACCAAGGAAAGGTAGGGAATCTTGGCTCTTAGAAAACCATATATCTCAAATGATTTAGGTTTATTCCTGCCTGGACTTAAGAGACTGGATGAAGTAAGTCTCAGAGTTTGCTTACAGCATAATATATAACTGATTTTATAGCTTTTTTACTTCTTTCATGCATGGGTGAGGCACATATTTGTATGAACTCTAGGGCTGAAGAAAAAGTACAGGAAGTCCTATATACCAAGTGAATCGTGAGTCTGATTACTTGGCTTAGAAAAGAAAAAGAGTTATTTTTAAATTGGCTCCTTTCCTGAATACTATTAAGGAGAACTCTAGTTTGGAATAATATTTTATTATAGCAATAAAAGATAGCCCCAAATCATTAACATACTTAGTCCATTGAACTATGTCAATGCCACATTCAAACTAGTCTGTTTTGAGCAAACAAAGGTCTTAAGTAGATCTTAACAACTAACTACAGACAACACTTATTTTTGGGCTTATTAAGAATTTGTCCAAAAAGAAAAAAAACCCAACTAACCTGCATATTTATTGTATACAAACAAAACTAAGAACAAAAAAACCCAACCCATTTCTCCACAATATCAAAGTGGTTTAGCGCATTGTTCTTGTGTTCTGTGATATTAAAAAAAGGATAATTTGTGAAAAAACACAGGCTGTAATTGCTAAACATTTGATGAATTGTGGCATAATGCTAAATAATTGTTCTTTATTGTTTTTCCTTTGTCAAAGTGGCAAAATTATTTTTATGGCTTCTTTTTTTCTTTAAAGAAAAAAAAAAGCTGCAGTGACATCCATTCCACTTTAAGCGAACACTTCTATTCTTTCAACATTAAATGAGCTGACATCATAAGCTCCTCCATGTCCTGAAAGATGCTTAGCTCTAGTCCATGGTTACATACTTTATGCATTACATGAAATAAAATACCTCAAGATTTGGAAAATATTTATTTTAAAAACAGCAATCAAATTGTCCGTAATCACATTTTCTGCTTGGCTTTGAAAGCTGCATTATTCAATATGCCAGTGGTCTTTTCCATAATGGCAACATATTGGAAATTCATGCTGCTCTAATACATCTGAACTCCTTGATGTGCGGCACTCCCTATAGGCCTGAAGGAACACTCCCGCTTCAGTTTCATGAGTGCCGTATAGCACCTACGAAAGTGATGGTTGTCAAAACAGTTGTTTGCCCTTTGAATGTAAAGTGTGCCATGACTGAATGCTAAAAATGACAATAAATCTGAGTATATACATTATGCTTGCTTTTGTTGCCTGGAAAAAGAAGGCATTTGGGAAATAAACCCCCCAATTTCATTGCCTTTTAACATCTTTTTTCCATTTCAAACTCCAGAACTGGAAATTTGACACATTCAAAGAAATTGAAATCGCCTTTGTTGCTTTCCTCATTGTAAATTTTCTATAATGTGTCATTAGGAAGCACACTCTACAAAAGGCCCAGGTTCTAAATGAATCCTTTCTTCGAGGCCATTCTAAAACTTTGCACGGTTTTTCTTTGTATGAAAGAGCTTCTGTTGACTGCACAAAGAACAAGCAATCACCACATATAGGCCAGGCTGAGAGTCTGGGACGACTTTATACGAGGTTGCATTTTCCCGTTCACCAGTCCATGATTAAGCCCAGCGGTGAATGTACCCGAGTGGGGAGAAACAGAAGAGAGACTCCTGATTTCAGTTTGGAGAAATCAAAGGATTTTTCTTCAGCCATGAATATTTAATATGGGCATTTTCTTATTCTACCTTTCTGCTAAAATAGTTCCGTAGTTTCCTTTTAACAACATGAAAACACTAGCCATCCACACACAGCAACATCACTTTTTTTTTTTTTTTTAATGGCAGGGTAACAATTTCCAGTCAAAAGAAATTATCTATCCAGTAGGTTCTTATAACTGATTAAACTTTGAAGGGGGGGGGCAGTTAAAACACTGAGACAGCCAAAGCAATGGCAAGAAAAATTACTAGGTAACTAATATGACAAACCCAGTGAGTCTCAAAGTCTAGATCAAAGTCGTGTGGTTGACAGACAACAGATTATAGGAAAATGCCAGCCCTGAAAAAGATCGGGGAGATCGACTAGTCTTGGGGCTTTCCATCTTCTGGGGGGCAGAACATTTGTTCAAGGGAACTTTTATAAGAAATGCAAATAAAAATAAAAGCAACACTGTTCCGGCTAACTCCTGTGCACCACCCCCAACCCCACTCCCAACAAGCTCAGTGTGGACCCTGCCGGGAAGAGGGTGCAGTGACTTCCCCATGATTGACAAGCTTATCCATGGCTCTCATTTCAATGCTTTTCTAACCAGACTCCACTCTCTGAGAAGTGCACACAAATCAATTACCCACTAGGAAAATAACTCAGAGGAATGTTGAGAAAAGTGGAACTCTTGCATATTGGGTCATGAATGACTGTTTAACTTGGACCTAGAGAATCAGAACTAATTGGCACTTATTTGACAGTTATATACCTACAGAAATTCTACTCTGTTTTATAGTCTGTCTTTGAAAAAAAGGACTTTAGGAAAATGGAATCCTTTTGAAAGTGCCAGAAATTTAACTTGTTGCAGGAATCCCTACTAACAATAAAATGGCACAGACAAGAAAATGCAAAAAAGTGGTGAGAAATTTGGGAAAAACTTTCACCCTATGTATGCTGCACCTCATTTTGTCTATGATAAATTCCAGAAGGCAATATAGATATCCTACCTTGGTTACCTTTTTATCAAAAAGGGGTTCTCATTGAATATATCTAGCCAGTCATTGCAGATATAAGCTACTTTAATACCTACAACGTGATGGGATTAAACAGGTGAAACTGAGGCACATGAAGTTACTCAAGGTCACATAGCTGGTAAGTGGAAACGCCAGGATTTGAATTGAGGCACGCTGGCCCAGAGACATCAGTTTAAATCACAATGTTACGTAAAGACACCCAGTAAAAGGTAAATACTCCTTTGGTTAATAGCAGGCTTACTGTAGCATTTTTGACAGATGTGAAGATTCAGGATGAAAGTATAAATAACTCTTTTGGAAAGTCTTCCCTCCTATGCATTTTAACTTCTCCAAAATAGTCGTACAGGCTTGCTTTTCTAATTTTATTTAACCAACGCTTATATAATGTTTCCTATGTGCCAGCTACTGGTCTGAGTAATCTCAAATATTTCCTGAACCCCATGAGGTAAGGCTTATTATTATCATCCCCATTTCCCTGATAAGGAATCTGGGGTATTTACTGGCTAAGCCATCAAGTCACTTAACCACTTTGAACTTACATTTTCCATTTGTAAAACTGGGATACTAAAAGCTCAGTCAGACCCTGATTTTTAATTATGGACTAAACTGTTGATGTCTAATATATTAGGCATTTGCAGAAAATGCTTATAAATGGTGAAACAGTATCACTCCACTGTGTTGCCAGTGGAGATAAGAAACAGAGGTAGATACAAGAAAATGTATCTAAAATCAAAATTTCAGTAAATGATGTGTATTATGATAATTGATATATAAGTAACATATCTAAAATATCTATTAATGCATATATAAAGCATGATAATAACATCTAAATATATACAATAAGTAATATACAAGAACAAAAGTATTTTTCACTTCCTTGATCCATTTGAATACTAAAATTTCATCATGCGAAAATACTAATAGAAAGATACAATCACAATACTAACAGCAAAAGGCTCAGCTTTGATTACATTCAAAAGCTTTTAGAAAATATAATTGGAGAAAGTTGATCCTGTATATACATTTTCCCAGGATGGCTTCTACTCATAGGATTTTTAAATTCACAAAAAATTTATTATTTAGAAGCTACAACTGTTAGCTTTTATTAGTTGCTCTCATATTGTAGGTGACCTTGAAAGAAAATCTTGGAAGGAGCACTGTCACTTCTCGGTGGGCAACATTCACACTCTCTCGTAACTATAGACACTATTTTCCTGTCTAATGGGCACTGATGACCTAAACCGTCCCTACACATAAACATATTTCAACAATTGGCAAACTAGTCCATAGCTCAGTTGTTAAATGTTGTGACCATATTAGCCATGAGCAAAGTTGCTAGCAAAGAGTGTTAGGAAGTTTTTACAAGGAAGCGTGATGAGCAAATTGAATATTATTCAAAGTTTCTTTCAAAGAAAAGAATCCCTTCATGCTTTTAATATTTAAAATACGAGAAGACAAATGTTGTTCATCTTTAGATCTATACATATTTGGGGATACAAAAACAGCTTCATGGCACACTACACTGGTATAGTCCCTGGCACCTCTTACCTGCATTGGGATAACAGGCCCCAGGGGCTTTCCATAACTCCAGTCTCTTGCTGCTGCTATTCACACAGGATCCTACGCCAGAAGGAGATTCCTACAACACTGCCTTCATAATACTTTTGTCCTTGAGTAGAAACTACCAACAATTTCTTATCATCTGTCCTATCATGACCTAGTTCTTTAATTGGTTTTGAAAGTTTTGGTCAAATTTCCCATTTCAAAATACCCAATCCGATTTTTGAACACTCTCCAACATGCCTTTTCTTTCCTTTCTGTTTATCCAAATCAAACCCTCCTTCAAGCCGTGACTGCTGTCCTACCTTTTCTACGTAGACCCAAACCTGAGTATAGGTCATCCTTTCAAATAAGAGTTCCTGCTGAGTTCATGGTCAGTACATCTGAGTTGGGCACTTCTCCTGGTCTCCAATTGCTCCATGGTTCTTGCTAATTGCTTCATAACTATTTACGTTTTAACTGTCCAGAAGGAGAGTGGCTATGTCTTACCAATCATGAGCCTTTTCAAACATTTAGACCATGGTAAGCATTCAAAGTATATACACTGAGGAATGGCATTTGTCACATGAGAGCTCAAAACAAGAACTGAAGAGGCTCTTTGTTTCTCATAGGAATTAGTAGACAAAAGATAGATCCTGATTCCTCCAACTTTATTACATTTCTATTGCAACTTTATAGTGTATCAGACTTTGGCTTCTGGAATCTAGCCAGAGATTCCCAAGCCTTGAGAAACAGGAACAGCAAATTTAATCTCCAAATCTTCTCTCTCTGAGACCATGCTGGCTTTAAAAAAAATGGGCTTAATATAGACTTAATGCTAGAATCAACATCATTAACTAGACCTATTCTGTCCAATACAGTAGCTGCTAGGTGAAGGTGGCTACTTAAATGTAAGGTAATTAAAATAAAATAAAATTAAAAATTGGTCCCTCAGTCCCACTAGCTGCATTTAATAGCCAGTTGACTACTGCTGTTGGACAGCACAGATTATAGAAGAGCTCCATTATCACACCACATTCCACTGGGAAGTGCTGAACCTTACCCATAGCCTCACCAACAAAGACAGTTGCTGGAGTTGCTTTTTGCTTGCAGCATTAAAGGCCAGGACCCGTGCTGTGAGGAGACACAGTAGATGTGCAGCTCCAGAATGCAGCTTGAGGGGCATTGGGAAGCCTTGCCACCCTGTGAAAATCCTGAACAGGCTCACCTTCAAGAATTAGAATGGCAATCAGAGCTTCATTTCTTTAGCTTAGGCCAAATAGGGGATTTGTCTCCTCTCTACCCTGCAAAGTGTTGAATGTTCCAAGGGAACCATCATGTCAAGGCACAATTATCGATGTCCAGTTTTTGACAGTGGGTTGGTGGGTGGAGAGTACAAAGACATTTATAAACAGAAAGAAGCTCCTGATAGCGAAAGAGGAAGGCAGAGTGGGAGCAGACCTGAAAGTGGACTGCCTCGTGTCTGCGACTGAGTCGAGTCCCAAATGTGCCATTTGAAGATAGCATGACTGCCATGGGCAGCAAATCTGGAAAAATTCTCTGAGCCACAGTTATTGACATTGCATAAGCAATTCTTTGAGTGAGGTCTCTTAAAGGTGTATTGAGATGGATGTAGAAATGCTAAGGAGGCAGGCTGGGCGCGGTGGCTCACGCCTGTAATCCCAGCACTTTGGGAGGCCGAGGCGGGTGGATCACGAGGTCAAAAGATCGAGACCATCCTGGTCAACATGGTGAAACCCCGTCTCTACTAAAAATACCAAAAATTAGCTGGGCATGGTGGCATGTACCTGTAATCCCAGCTACTCAGGAGGCTGAGGCAGGAGAATTGCCTGAACCCAGGAGGCGGAGATTGCAGTGAGCCGAGATCACGCCATTGCACTCCAGCCTGGGTAACAAGAGCAAAACTCCGTCTCGGGGAAAAAAAAAAAAATGCTAAGGAGGGTAAAATGTTACTAGAAAGGAGGTAACTTTTATAAAGGAAAAAGGCTTGAACTACATAACCGAATATCTCTTTATCCTTCCTATGGCCCCACTCTCATTCCCACCATGGGGAATAAGCCTAGAGAACAAAGCTGGCGTTTTCCACGTATACTGACCGCCCCCTTCTTCTCCTTTCTAGGGAACAGGGGTCCCTGCAGCGGCATGACCTAAATGCCTTCTTCGGCTCATGAATTGGGTCTGAAGACGTAGTCCCAAAGAGGCGTAGGCAGGCAATATTTCAAGGTGACTACATTGAAATCTATTTCTCAGCTTTACACATTTAGCATGTTTGTTTGCAAAAATCCATTTTCTATTTATGGAGTCATACTTAATACTCATAAGCTGAATCTATACAAGCGGAATATACTCTAAAAACCTGAGTGACAGTGCTGCCCATGAGTTCTCCCCTCTTGGCTGCCCAGATGGCCGCCAGATTTTAGGAAAATTCTATACACCATTGTGTATTAGGCAGTAGGCTCTGGGTTTCATTCTCTAAAGAAACTACTTTGGAGTTTCTTTCGAGTCTGCTGTTATTCTACCCTTATGTTCATGATTAACAGAAAATTCCTCCTATAAAATCACTCAAGTTAGAGATGTTTTCCCCCCAATGATTTAGATAAGTGATAATATAAAATGTGTTTTTTATCAGAAACAACATAATATGGGCAAGTTCATCAGTTTGCTCATTATGAAAATGACAGTCCTGTTCAGTGACTTATGAAAATGACAAGAGAGTTAGTTGGACTGCTAAGTGCTTGAACAATGAAAACCAAAAAGTGCTAATTAAAAGTCACTGTTAACCTGCGGGGAGGGTTTTACGACATGGTCTAAAGCTCTTCCCTTGGCCATATACTACGGATTTACTTTTTCCTCTACTGTGGTGTAGACACAGAAATTATTAAGTTTTTAGATGACATAAAAATCAAAAGGAAAGATTTTATAATAACCCAGTGTTTCTCAAGTATGGGATGCTTATAAAAAACACAGACCCCTGTACTCCCTGGGTAGAGCCTGAGAATTTGATTTTTTGCTAGTTTGCTGGTTGATACACATTCCTATTAAATTTTAAAAATTAGTGGGAATTCATACTGCTGTCATTATAAATTGTTAGAAAACAGGTCCAGTAGACTGTAACACTTTAATGGAGATAAATTTTGATCACCAGAATTATACCTCCAAAATAAAAATAAAAATTGTTTTCTTACTTTCCTAAGGTATACATTTGTAGAACTTGAGAGCAGAAAACAGAAGGAAAATCGAGGTTAACAGCAGCTTCTGTTCAGAAGATATGGGGATTTGCCTTTCGGGGAGGAATCCTACACTGGATGAGAGGTGGCATCTTTCAAGATTGCTTTTTCTCTGAAAGCTGGTAAGCCAGTTTGACTCTATGACAGCACATTCGGTGTCAAACAGTATTTAGTAATTTGGATTATAAATATGAGTTACCACACAAGTAATTGATTTCTCTTCGACATAAATATAAAATGGAAAATTGCTTTAAAAATCTGTATGATTTATAAAGAACCATCTCTATAGAGAGAAACAGTTTCAAAATGCTATTCTCACAAAGCCATGCCCTCACATCAACTTAGTCCTTTTCCCCATGGTATCCCTCAGCCCCCATCACAAACAGGTCAGCAGATTCTTACCACGGAAATGGAGTTAGAAAGCAGTGCTCCATCCTGGCCCAGCATATTGGAGACAGTGATTTCAGGGAGGTCCATGTTTTGTGGATGAAATGGTAGCAGGCCATTATGGTTCATGGGGTGACACAGAGAATGGTAACCAGACTCAACTTCATTCAGGTGCACCAGCGAGTGGTCTGGGAGGGAAGGAGGAGTAATTGGTGGAATGTTGAAGTCTTCACTTTCCAGGCTTGGACCAGGGTAGGACTGTGAAAAGACAAGAGTGATATTGTTGCAAATTATCATCTTCCTGCTCTTCATCATCATACCAAACTCGTTTGACCCTTTAGATATTATTATAAGCAGCATATGGGTTTGGAAAAGACGTTTCAAACTTTCAGATTATCCTGCTACCATTTCATCATTATGTATGAAAGAAAACTGCCTCAAAGGCAGATCCACTTCTGGTATAAAAACTACTTCCATTAGGTGGTTTTATTTTTCCAAAAAGCTGAACTCAAACAGATTTCAAAGGTCCCATTAAAATTTTCCAGAGTTTTAATCTAGCTGAATACCTTTTTCATGGGAATTGTAGGAAAAGGAAGGCAATTTATAAAATTAATGTTTGATCAAACATGTTTCACAGAACTCCCTACTGCTCAGATCGTGGGATGTAATAAAAATGAATTCCAGAAGTTCTGGGCAATTGCTTTTGGGTTTTGAAAGCCTACCTGCTCACAATTGACAAAAGAAAATGTCTTCAAAAAGAAGCAACTTAAGAATGCTGCATAAAAGTGCAGTTCCAACGAAATTATGAAAAAAGTCATTAAAAGATACTTTTATTATAAAGATTTTATCAACAAAATCAAAGTAAAGATTACTTTTATGATTTCTAATGAGATTTACTGAGTTCCCCCTAAGAGCTGATAAATAATATTGCAATCACTGAAATTCAGTTTGGTCCATTTTGAAAGGCAAAACAGTACTAATAGTATTATAATACTAATTCTGGAATAAAAGTCAATCAGTAAAATGAAAAGCATTAACATATGTGGGTTTTTTTTTTCTTTTACAAACTAGCATTATATAAAATAGAAAGGGAGGGAGGGGAGCAGGAAGGAAGGATTATATGAGGATACGCTTGTTTAAAATGGAATGTGGTAAATGTTGAAAAATATATAGAAGAAATAAAAAATAAAACATTGTTACCAATTAATATTAAAAACACAGTGACATATAGCAGCCCTTCATAGAACAGGTGTCATAGTATGTATGAAAGGAAACATTTCGGTCCAGATAATTCTTGCAAGCTTATCTTTAAGAGAGCCTTCCTTCATAGTGTTTGGGTGTATGGGTAACAAGGATTCCCTTGTCTAACAGCCCAGTGCCTGCTCGAGTGTGCAAGATTGGAAATGAGCAGGCAAGGGTAGGAGCCAAAGAAAGTAGTGTAAGGTATTCATTGGGTGTCCAGCCAATAAGCGTCATGCTCCTGTGTCCAAGTGCCTGGGGTTATTTTTTCCAGATGGAGTCTATTTGTCTAACAGAAAGAAAAATTTCAAGTTCCACTTTCTAAATGTTGTACAAGGTTTGATATATTTGTTTAGGTGCCATCAGAAGACTAGATTCAATGAAGAGCTACTTGGAACATCTGGAATTTAGACCTGGTCATAGAGCAGCACATGTAGGTTAGAGACAGGGGACGTATGAAGGGAAAATTGGACTCTTCCACGCAGATAATTTTCTTAAATATCTAAAGTTCTGCTAAAAAAAAAATCACCAGCTCTAAAAGTTCAATCACTTGTTATCAAATTCTTCTGTTAACAATATGTATTTCATGTGAAAAAATATGTGCGTGTTATGTCAAGATTACAAGTTTGATGAAATTCTTACTTGCCTGATATATATTAGACCCTTACAGATCTAAGTCCACGGTTCCTTGTACAAGTATGCATACAGACACAAAAGATGCCTAATGGGGAGGTGGGAGAGATGTCTATTTCATATTAAAGCACTGTACCAAGGCCTTTGACTATGTTGCCTCCATTTAATCATTACAATAATCCATTGTGTAGCTATTACTGCCCCCAGTTTCCTGAAGAGAAAATTGAGGCTCAGAAATTAAATAACTTGTCCAAGTTCACTCAGCTTGGAAAATATCAACTCAATACACATGCGCGATAAATATATCATGAAAGAAGGCATAACAGTAGTTTTATTGCTACTATCTTATTAGGTTGAATGATACAAAATTGCCAATCTCCAACTGTTTTTGATAAAATTTTATAATTTAAGTATTAGTATTAGTATTAATATCAAGCCTTTCCGTTCCCAAATTCCACCCCATTGCTTACCCACTGAAATGAAATATTTACTCTTTATGAGCACAAGATTTCATAATTTGTCGCTTTGTCAACATTGCAAATGCTGAATTGTTGATATCTATCTTTTAAGAAGTTAATTAGTGCCTGTTTGAAACTTTCCTGGGACCAGCCTGGCAAACATGGGGAAAACCCATCTCTACTAAAAATACAAAAATTGGCCAGGTGTGGTCATGCAGGTGCATGCCTGTAGTCCCAGCTACTCAGGAGAGTGAGGCAGGAGAATCACTTGAACTCAGGCGGCAGAGGTTGCAGTGAGCTGAGAGCCCACCATTGCACTCCAACCTTGGCAACAGAGCAAGACTCTGTCTCAAAAAACAAAAAAAAACAAAAAAAAAAAAAAAAAGAAAGAAGAAAGAAAAAGAAAGAAAAGAAACTCTCCTGAACAAGGCACAACTAATGCCAGTGATAAAGAGAAAGATGTTTTTAATTTTAGAAATACCATTAAATCTCTGAAAATACTAAGGGATATTCCACCTGTAGTGTACCACCAGCTTACATTCTAGGGTTTCTTCAGTAGTTAAATCCTAATTTGCAGTACTTAAAAGAAGGTTTAATTGGTATCACTTTACATTCAGTGATAACAATTGTTTTGCAATGTAGTTAAGCTACAAGGTTTATTTTCATGTCATTCAACATTAATGTTATTTAATTCATGCAATTATACGCAAAACCACAGATTCCACAACTTAACTGGTAATAGGTAGTTATGTGGATCAAGAATTTCAACTACCAAGGTTACTTAGTAGTTTCTGTTCTTTATATTAGAAGTCATGATATGGTTATTTGCCATGAGCCTATTACAATGTAATGGATACCATATAAAAGTATAGTGGTAATTGTATAAATGCCAAAATGTCCCAGAACTTACAACAAGTTCAATGCCAGGCTAATTACTAATTATTTTTTAATGTGGAAATGAATTTGCTAATTCTTCAACCTTGGTTTCTATGACATGACAGCTTTATTTTGATTTTTAAAAACTTAATAAACATACATTTAACTTAACAACGGTTTTATAATTTAGAAAATAGGCAGTTTTGGGGGATGTGATACAATATGATTCAATATTTTCCCTATTCCCCATTAAGCTGCCTCGCTGGAATTAGTTCAATGTTTGCTGAATGAGTAAACAAATGAATCACTGATCGAATGCATGCATACATAAATAAGTGAATGCTAAAATGACTCTTTAAGGCATGAAGTTTGTGAATAGACACGGTTATTCCTGAGTTTGAGTAAATATCATTTATTGTCAAGACATTGCACTGGCCAGTTACCTACATGGTATGTAACAATCTCACAGAGTATCAGGAGGCCAAAAATACCCTGTTAGGGGAGTAGAGGCCCGAGCAGCACCAGGAAGGCTGGGCAGATATAGTTGGGATGTCTGTTCCCTCCAAATCTCATGTTGAAATTGACCCTCAATGTTGGAGGTGGGGCCCGATGGGAGTTGTTTGGCTATGCCATTCACAAATGGCTTGGTGTCCTCCTCACCAAATAACGAACGAGTTCTGGTTGTTCACACAAAATCCAATTGTTAAAAAGGAGCCTGGTACCTCCTCCCATCACTCTTGCTCCTTCTGTCACCATGTGACACACCTGTTTCCCCTTCACCTTCCACCATCAGTAAAAGCTTCCTGAAGCCTCACCAGAAGCTGAGCGGATGCTGGTGCAATGCTTGTACAGTCTGCAAACCTGTGAGCCACCTAAACATCTTTTCTTTGTAAATTCCCAGTCTCGGGTATTCCTTTATAACAATGCAAAACTGACGAGCATAGTTGCTCTCTGACTGCTGCTCTGATCTGAAATGACTGGCATCTTTTATCCCATAGTGACACAGAGATTTCAGAGGATACCTAAAGGAGAGTTTGTGGGCCCCTGGCCCTCAGAAGCTTTGAAGCCTAACCCTCATGGCAGGCAGGATGTCAGGGTACCTTGGGTGACTGCTGAGGCACGTGAAGGAAGTCACAGCAGCAGTTCTGATGCCCATGCCTGGCCAGCAGAGAAGCCCCGATTAGATTATGAGGAGATACATGAGTGATGAGATTAGGGGTTGAATTGTCAGAGAAGGCTTATGTGAAGGCCTCTCTGGGTGATACAGGGAACCTGGTGCTCATGTCCACTTATTCTGGCAGGGTCCTTTTCTGACTTGGGATTATCTTCCTCCCTCAAGACTTAGTGAGGACTGGCGTTTATAGATCATTCATTCTCCAACCCTCTTTGGAACAAAGATCACTTGGTGCTTTCCAAGATGATCTCCAGATGCCCAGGAAACAACAGGACTACATTTTTTTTCCAACAAATTAAGAGGCCATGAAGGAGTGAATCACACGTTCTTGAAAGTTCTATGAGGCTGGGGTCCAGTCTAGAATGCTGGGAAAGGCCAGGTATAGATTTTCAAAGGTGGTATCATCTTCTTCTTCACACTTTATAGTGACATGTACCCATCCCAGTTCAGGGACTGGAACCTTAACAGCAGCTTGAATCATGTGAGCTCCTTCTTCCCCAACCAATGCCAAAAGTCAACAATGACCATCTTACAAAAACGGAAAAAAAGTAATAAGGGACTATAGGGTGAAAATCAGGCCAACACTTTTATCTTGAATCTTCACCATATTAACTCAAGGTAAATTGGAAACATCTTAGCATACGAAGTGATTTGTTCTAAACCAGAGCCAGTCTAGATGATGCACATGATTCAAAGAACTCAAAATTATATTAGTTACTTAACCAGAGTTTCCCTGATCTTAAGCTACCCCTGGTTCATGACACAGGAGAGTCGCAAGGTGTTGCTGATGCTAAGCTATGCAACAGGACTTCTCTGTCCAGTGCAGGAGGCACTGTGCATCGCTCTGCATATAGGAAGCAGGATTCCAGTGCCACTGAATGTGGGTTAGAGTGGAGTGAACTATCATGAGGCGTGGCTAATTCTGGAAAATAGATGAACTTTTCAAGCCCACAAGGGGACTGTTGAGAGTATTAAAGTAGTAATTCCAAAATGTTATCAACCTCCAGAGTATATTTATGGTTCTAAAGAATAGAGTCAATGACTATTTCAAGTCATTTTCTTAAAACCTTAAAATTTGGTAATTGCACATTTAGCTTATAAAGTGCTACATCTTTCTTTAATGAGAAGGAGGCAGATATTGGACTAGGTGAGAAAACGCATGATTTCTTATCAGTGACTGATGAGAATGGCCACTGAATGTGCTATGAAGAACTGAGACTTTGAAGTTCAATAGGCAGGGTCTGCTTCCAGGTCCTGTAAACCATGTATTAGTTTGGGCTCTGCAGAAAGCTTTCCAGCCTGTTCCATGGGGTTCCTATGAGCATTAAAAGCAAAAACATATGCAAAAAGCCTAATAATATAGGTTTGCCAGATACAAAGTTCTGGATAAACAGCAGCTTTACATAGCTACAATTGCCGTCCAGTGGATTTATGCATGCCATGGGTTGGGCCATGTCCAAGAAAACAAACAACTATAGACAATACAGAAGATTTAGATGCATTCTCCACAACGTCATTATAAAGGAAGTTCAGTATATTTGCCATTGATTTGGCCTCATAGTGGAGAAAAGTGTAATCCCATCCATACCTAATGTATTTATTTAATTGCTCCCCATAAATAGCTAGGGTAAACCTTCACCTTTATTCTAATGGAATTAAATTATGCTTTTTCAATTAAAGAATAAAAAGATGGTGGGGAACAGGATGGCAAAGGAAGTGGAAGCTGCGGAGAATTACTGCATGTGCAGAGGGCCAACAACTCTGTTCCTTCAGAGAGCTCTGCTCGCAGGGCCGCAGCCCTGGCCGATCAGTTTCTTACAGTTCGACTCCTACCAACCCAAGTAAAAAGCGAACCAGAATGTCACTGTCTAAATTTGTAAAAAAGCTATACCTTCAAGCACACTGGTTATGTCCTTAGAAAAGCGATCTTCCCTGTGCGATGCTTGGCAAGGAGGTCAAATTGCTATTTAGAGGATCACTTTTGAGACTGCTAACATAATCAAGAGACTGAGGTTGGGAAAGTTATAGGGGATCTGCTTTGGTTTGATCTGCTTGGATGCCTTTTCAGTCATTTGACTAATGCCAAAGTCCTTCCCTGAAGTCCAAGCTTCCCAGCCTCCCATTTTAGTGGAAAAGGAAACTTCTCACCTGATTCTGGAAGATCTCATTTCCCCTGTCTGTTTAATGACATACTCACATTCCTTTTTAATCATACTGCTTTACATGCTCCAAGATCCGAGTTTCCTGTTTACATTATTTTCTCCTTCTGCAGTCCACATTTCCTTTTGCTACAGCCTGTTCCTATATTCTTATTCTATATGATTACATTTCATCTGGAAACAGAATGTTAATTATGGTGACTTTTCTTTTGACTACAGAGAATTCATGTTTTCATACGACCCAGACAGAGTGTTAATATATGCTAACCAGGAACAAATAATGGGAAATCTCTTTTAAACTTTCCCTTTCCTTCTTTTTTCAAAATCTTGTTTCTCTACCAGAGAGGCATTATATTTGTGGGTCTCTGTTCACATATTGCAATCATTATATGGAGCATTTTGTCTTTGGTGACAAGAAGTCCCATAACTCAGAAGAATTCAAAAGATATCATCTCATACGTACCTTTAAATTATGTGATGGATTCATGCAATCATGCATACACTAAAAATATGGCTATGGTTATAACTTTGTAAAATATGTTTCTCATATAGAACTTTATTTGAAAGATAAATAGTACTGCCATCAAACATACATATAATACCCTAATTTTTAATCTGTAACATAATTCCTGAAAGTTAAGGACAGAAGAATGCCAATGTTTAAACATGTTTCATCTTCTATTATTAAACATTCTTGTTGCATGATTCAGAGAATTGAAGGGAAAGCAAATTAAACTGAGAAGTTTATTAGAAAAATAATAAACTTCCCCTGAACATTTTCAGAAGTTAAGATATTGCATGTAAAGGTAATTTTTCCTGAAAGAGTTTAAACAGCATCAATATAATCTCCAATTTCTTTTGAGAAGACCTTCAGGAGTAGGTATTTTTCAGATTCTTTTGTCTCTGCATGAACAAGGGTTGATAGCTTAAGACTATAATGTATTACTGTGGAAAGCTTCGGTCTGTTACATAAATCATCTTAACACTCAGCAAGAATTGTCCAACAGTGCCATTGATGTGCTCAAGCCAATGATCCTGCAAACAATCTTTTTGTCTTTCTTCACGTGTTAGACAATAGCAATAAATCATCTTCACTTAAAAACACACAATGTACTAATTTTTCAAGCAACAGTTATCAACATGAAAGTTTTGGTTGGAAGTATGACATTTATTTTATTTGTGCTCATTAATTTTTTTAACCGGTGTTAAATAAAAAGAAATGAGTGCCTCATTTGTTACAGAAGCATTGTCATGTACCTACTATGTGTAATAAGCATCCTGCAAAGAGCGATCTGAGATACAAAGAACTGAAAGACGCGGCTTGTGAAAAACATCAAAAGATATATCTCTCATCTAGTAAAGACTTAAAGGATCAGGCTTATTTGTTGTTAAATTGCATAAGAAACACTGTTAAATTGTAAGTGATACTAGATCTTCCTTCAATTGCATTTTGGGGTATTTGTTGATGTACATGTTTTGAAAATTATATAAATTTATAGAAATTCAATGTGGTGTCAGTCATAATCTGATTATTTTAAAATGTTATATGTAATAAAAATAATTGAATATCTTTGTCAATTGCAAGCTTTCATCAGCTTTTTAACCATGCTATTCTAAGTTTTAGTCATCTAGCATCACTGTTTTTTATTCGTATCTAAAAACATTTACAATCAGCTTCATGAAAAAGACTCTGAGTACTCTTAAATACAAATTTCTGATAATTAAGATCTGCAGAATACATAAAATTTCTAGAATTCTAATAAGGAATTTGATGGAGTCATGAAATGACTAATAGAGATCTAGCAGAACAAAAGTTGATTATATGAGACTGAATCACCAATCAAGATCATGTTTTTAAACTTTTATTTAAAATATTGTTGGTATTTTACTCAAATGTTTTGTCTTCTAGATTTAAGAAAATTTCTTTTCTTAAGCTATATATAATTTATAGCCATTTGGCAAAGTATATTTTTATAAACAAAGATAAAATGTTTTATTCCATTACTTGATTCCTCCAGAATTCAAAACATGTGAGTTTTCTTATGGCGATATGGCTATTTGCATAAGCCCAATAAAAATCTGCGCGCTCTCTCTATACTAGGAAAAAAAAAGACATAGCTTGTTATAAAGACAGTGAATAGAAGAGACAAATGGAAACTTAGCCTCTCAATAAAGAGCAGTATATTTGAAGTGTCAAACTAAGTGATATCAGAGTGTAAACAAAAGAATTACTTGAAGCTGGATGATCAAGGGAATGCTATAAGCAGGTTTACACCGTTATAAGGGCATAAAGATCAGACACTTCTGCCAAGATGCAATAAGTGACCAGGGGAGGACCACAAAACTGACAAATGAGCAAGTCCAGGCTAATGTCCAGGCAGCAGTAGGCAGGTTCTACAGCAAGGTCAGGCCTTCAACCTCTAAGATAATGTTAAGGGCAAGACTGGTCCCACCAATCAAAGCAACCTTCAGGCTACTGGGCTTAATGCAGGCCTCTTCTGGGACTGGGGAGTAAGGTAAAATTTTACTTATGAAAAGCCAGTGTGCAAAGTCTGAAATGACACCAGAAAACAGGGTCAACTTGAACTTGCCCCAGAGAATGTCTGACATTGGCTCTTCCTGGGGACTGGGCTGGGAGACCCTGAGGCCAGGGTTTACTGGCTGAGATTTACTGAAGATTCAAGGGGTACTGGGGTCCTGGGGTAAGCACCTGAATAAGATGAGGTGAGGGTGAAGCAAGGTAGCCTAGCTCTCTGCCTCTCTCTCCACATACTTCCAGGAAAGTCCTTACTATTTATATGCAGGGCTTTCTCTTGCCGTAATTCATAAATGATGCCTAAATGGGGACGAGATTTGTCTCCTCTCAGTATTGCTTGGGGGTCTACATAAGTCTCCAAGCAGTATTTTTAGGGGATATTTTCATACCAGGCACTGTGTGTAGTTGTCATAAATAAGAGCCTCCCTTTTGGCTAAAAAATCCCCAGGCTTCCAGAAAACAAATAATGTACTCCCCCTCCAAACCATAAACAAATAATTAGAGGTACCAGATTCAAGTGAAAGGAGCCACTTCCGAAAGTTAGGGCATGTTTTTTAGTGCTAGGTCATCATTCCACATTCAGTGTTTAAAGGGTAATTAAAGCATTTTATTTTATCATTTAGAATATAATTTTATATATATTGCAATCTATTTTTTTTAAGTCATCTAGACTTTTTCAATTCTCATATTGAGTTCACACATTCTGAGATCCAGTCTTATATTTTTTGGCTTTATTTTATAAATAATGCATGTTAACCAGTTTAAAAAAAATTAAAAATATACATAGGAAAAAAAATCACCTTTATTCCAACCAATCAGGAACAAAACATTATTAAAATAGGTTTCTTCCAAAGGTCTGTTTAGTGCATATTTGCTGGTTTGTTTTGAGCTTTTGTTTTGTTTTCAATAACAAAAGTCAGATCATTGAGCTTGGATTTTGGAGCCAGAAATGCTAAATACAAATCTCAGCTCATCCCTTAGTAGATGTAGTTACTTAATTTCTCTAAGCCTCAGTTTCCAAAGCTACAAAATAGGGATGATGATACGCTTCAATTTGTTAAGGATATATCAGGATTAAATAAGAGAAATGAGATAATGTAAATACTTTGAGTAGGAGACTGGTTCAAAGAAGCAATCAATAAATGTTAGCTATATTTTTATTATCACACCATTATATAATTTAAGTTGATGACTTAAAATGGATTGTGAATAATTTTCCATGCCAACAAGTATCATCGACATTGTTGTTTAAATGGCTGCATATTGCATTCATGTTCTATCATTTTTGTATCAGTTCTCCGTTTTGAACATTTAGGATGTTTCAGATTTTCCCGTTGCAAACAGCACCATGACAAATAACTTAATCCACTTATTTCCTTAGGATAACATTCTAGAGTTCTCTATTTATGGAATCACAGAATGCTCGCTCAAGAAAAAAACCTAAGAAATCATTCCCGAAATTTGCAGATGAGAAAAATGAGGTCCACAGAGGTTAAATTATTTGCCTGCATTTATACAACAAGTTGGATAGATGGGCATCCCAAAGAAACATTACACAGACATTTTTTTACTTTTAACAATTGATTATAATTGTTAAGGTCTTAATATGCTATTGTAAATCATGTGCAGCCTTTAAGTTTTAATAAATTTTCATTTTTTTAAAGAAATGTGTTAGATTGATTTCTGCTTATGGCTGGGTTCTATTTGCTAAGTCATATGCAGACACCCAGCATGGAGTTGAGCATTCAGTCTTGACCTATTTCTATATGTATCTAAAATATAAAAATATGTATTTTTTAATATTTTATATGTAAAATATACATATAATATTTTTTGTATTTTATATGTAAAATATAAAAATATGTATGTATTGAATGTATTTTATATGCATATATTGTATATATACATTTAAAAATACATGCCATATGTATTTATTTACGGCCAATCATTTTTATTTTGTCTCTTGAGTAGAAATCAATAAATGCTGGGTGTGTAAACTCACATTCTGCATAAAGAAGCCAAATTAGTGGAGCACCAGAGCTAACCTAGAGCCTGTGCTCTTGGTTTGCCTCCTTAATCAAGGGACCCAGAAAAGAGAAAAAGGAGCTCCAGTTTCTACTCATCACATGCAGATACGCAATTCCTACTCTTTAGATCCTTTTACCAGGAAACAGTTGCAAGTGCATCTCTCTAAATACCGGAGGTCATCTCACTTGGTAGATCTTTCCTATAAAGAAAGCTTAGGCTAAAGATAGGGACGTGGAAAAAAAAGAGTTGAAAAAATGAAGACAATTTTCCCCAGTTTAATGATGATAAGATTCCTCGATGTTCAGTTCCCTAGAAGTAGGATTTCTAGGGAAGAGTGGAGGGAGGGTGAGATGTCTTCTGTGGAAAGACTTCCTGTACTTTATTTCCCAGAGGGGAAAAGGAAGAACTAGGGTGGGAAAAGAGTCCTGGACTTGGACAAGAAAAGCAATGGAGTGTAGACGGAAAGAACCGGGCACTGGTGGCACAGGCATGGCAAAAGCTGGCCAAGAAGGGGAGGGAGGAATCACTGCTCTGCATCAAGGAAACCAGGGACAGCAAATATCCACTGTGTGATTGTTCAGCTTCTATATGTGCGCAAGTATGAAATTATTACTTTGTAACTAAGAAATGGTAGAACATCCATGGTTTCATTTGGCATAACCTAATCTTTCTCAGTGTTCTCACATATGTAACACATTTCAGTTATTTCAATACTCTTTAGAATTGTAGTTAGTATGTCAACATTTTGTCCTTAAAGTTCTAAAATAATAAGCGTAGCTAACCAAGAATGGAGTTTGACAGAAGCCTTAGACCTTCCAAGGTCAGAGTCCTACATCTGATATTTACTATCTTTACAGGTTTGGTAATTCATTCTCTCTCTCTGATCCTCACTGAATTGTTGTAAAGATCAAATGAGATAATGTGTGTATAGATTTTGTTTAGTTCCTTGACCAAAACAGGTAGCTTCCAACTGACAGCTATTGCTGTTATGAATCTAATTCTTCCTGGATACTAGGGTAGGAGAGTACTGACCTAAACTTCCAGGCAAGCAGAAGTTTCCTACTGCTGATTGAAATTTACCATCATCTTTAAGAGCAAGACATTTAATTGAGGTCAGAGCATAAGAAATTAAAAAATCTTTGCACCAATGGTACAGAAGAGTCCAGGCTTCCCTGAAGGTTATTCTGTATAGAGCTGCTCACCTGGCATCCCTATTGTCCCCCATTCTCATTCCCTCCAAGGTCACTCTCTGATTTTGGAGAATAACAACAAACAGTAGGCTTAGTTCTTGAAGGAAGGCCTCTCCCGAAATGCTGGGAGGCCCAGATGCATACGGAAAAGACTTCGTTACTGGGTCTCAAATCATGACCATCAGAGCCCTTGGGAATTTCAGATCAGGCTATTACATTTGAATAATCTGACGCTGGGTCTTAGAAGTCACTTGTTTGTCTTTGCTACCAACAGCGTCAATTATGCTAATGAACAGCAAAGGATATGGAGAACATTTTCCAAGGTAGCCACCAATTAATTTCAAATCATTAGGGTTATAGTTACATTTTAAAATACTCAAACATAAAATAATATAGATTAGAAGGAACACAGGAGAAAAACAAATACAGATTCGGATAAAGATTAAACTAAAACCCTCTTTGTGTTTCTGGGAAGTCTAGATCAGTCTGCTCCCAAGCTGAGGAACTGAAACTGTAGAGGGAAACTTGGCACTTTTTCAAAGGTGTTTGAGATGGCAGGTGAGGGTACACAGGAGGAGGTCTGAGAAGACACTGAGGTGGATGGAAAACACCTCAGCTTTTCTAAGCCCCATTGTTTTTTTATAGTAAAAATAGGCAAAACTGCTGCTACTTAACATACCGACATACCGAAAATTCAGTGTTTCTTTAGAACAACCTTAAGCACCTTGGAAATGGAGCTAGCAGAGACAGATGCCATTATTCGACACATTACTATTCTTAAATTGAACTATTATATTTACTTTGGAGGACATTCTTTAGTGACAGTTTTATTATGCATCACCAGAAGAGAATATCAAATGTTATAATTACAAAATTTAACAGGAAGAATCACTTAGTTTTTCATAATTGTTCACATGCTAAAGAAAAAAACACTGTTGAGAATATAATTGTAAACAAGCCAAATGGCTGCTTTCAAAACGTATCAAACGCTACCACACAACTGGTCAGGCTGTGCGGTAGTGCCACAACTCCTCCCTCCAATACCTAAATGTGCTGGCATCACTTGACATCTGTCCACTGAGTAAACCATGCTCCATATGGAATGCAAGGTTTGTGAATCTCTTTTTACCACTAATGATATTCCATTCAGATATTTTCATAATTTTTGCCACTGATATACATTTCCCTAATACTTGACAAAACTTACTATTTGACAACTGTTCTAAAATTCTCATGCCTACCCAGCAACAAATAAAAAATGAGCCTTATATTCACAAATCCTACAGCTTGGAAATGTATATGATACACAACATTTAACCTGTCAGCTGCCTCATTAGTGTCAATGAGTGGAAACTGGCAATCAGTAGATGGTGTGCTCTACATGTGTTTATGTTTTAAAATGTTCCTAAAATAGCCCCTTTGCTGGCAAGGTTGACATAAAACAGTTTTACTAGACAAATAAATTTCATTTTAAATGTTATGGCCTATTTACTTTTTTTAAAGAATTCATATTTTCATGTAGATGATCATTTATAGCTAATGGAGTCAATACTCAACTAAAATAATAGTCATAAATAGTAATAATAAAGGCTTGGTGGGTCGAGAATCACCTAAAGTGTGGTTGGCCAACAAAATATGTAGAAAGACCAATGTGTGTTTGACTATCCTAAGCCCTAAGATATATATTTGTATGGTGCCAGCATTCAGTATCCATACAGCCATTAAGACATTTTTATAAACTGTAAGAAATATGTGAGCTGTTTCAAGATATAATGCTGAAAAACAGACTTCCATGTACGAAGCCAATTTAGGAAGAAAACAACATAAACAATAGTAACTTGTGTGCTCAAGTGAAGCATCTTTTTAATTTTGAGTAATGAAGATGTCAAGCCAAATGCTAGAGTAGTTTAACTTAATTAGGTGGCCTATTTTTCCAGGCATCCTTTCATTTCCCATTGAAAACTCAGCTTGTATGCAAGGCAACAAGAGCAATTTTGTCTGTAATGAATACCTCCGGGACTGCACAGAGTAATCATTTGAATGTTACACTGAAGACTGGTTTGAGTAACTAGTCTGGGCTTGTTAAGATGCCAGACTTTGTTAGACTAACTTGATTACTCAGAGGATGGCAGCTTTATCATTCTATTGGGTCAAAGGTCAAAAAGTCAAGTTAATGTTACTTCTGAAATTTCTGCCAAAAGGAACCAGTCTAAAAGGAATTGGTCTAATTTACAGTTCAAACTTATGTCACAATCATGGAGACTTTATGGCCCACAGTAAAGAGATTATTTTTCGAAAGTACTCTAAAAATACACTTTCTAGATCCTTTTGGTCATACCTCATTTACCCTCTAACCTGGAGAATTTTCTCATTAGGGAAATATGAAATTAAAAAAATACAGAGTCATTAATATATTTGTAAATCTTAAAACGTAATTCTAACAATAGATTTGAGAGACTATTGTACAAAAAGAAATTTGGAGCACACTACTGTTTCTAATACATTGCATTGCTGACGATAAACAACAGAATGCTATTGTAACAAACACTGACTGTCATTATCTAGTTTATTATCATGTTAATTCTTTGAGTCTTGCACTTGAAATAATTCTCCAAGGAGGAGGGAGTGCTGGAAGCTCCTGTTAAAACATAAGGGCACTGGCATGCAGATAAAGGGCATTGTCTACTGCAATGAACAGAATGGAGCTGGGTTTGCTAAATGTCTGCAATGCAGGGTCAAGAATCATTGCAATGGGGGCTGGGCGTGGTGGCTCACGCCTGTAATTCCAGCACTTTGGGAGGTCAAGGCAGGAGGATCACCTGAGGTCAGGAGTTCAAGACCAGCCTGGGTAACATGGTGAAACCCTATCTCTACAAAAATTAGCTGGGCATGATGGCAGGAGGCGGAAGTTGAAATGAGCCAAGATCATGCCATTGCATTCCAGCCTGGGTGACAGAGCAAGACTCCATCTCAGGAAAAAAAAAAAAAAAAGAATCATTACAATGTAAGACTCTTTAAGTATTCATATGATTAAAAAATGTACATAAAATATTTTAGTTGATTTGTTCATCATCTTTCAACAAACAATGCTGCATACCTCTGATATCAGACATTATTCCAGGCACAGGAGAGCCAGAGAGAAACAAGAATGAGCCCTACGTTCAACAGCTCACAATCAGGTGAGCAAGACAAGAACATCCCTGGTGATACCAGTGTGCCATCTGCCACCCAGGGACAAATACACACCACAATAAAGTAGCCTTGTAGACAATGGCGAGGTACTGAGGTGTGTATCATTCAGCAAAGGTAAGGAAAAGGAAATGAGAGAAGGTAAGATGAGTTCCTGAGAAACTGTGAGTTCTAGGACTGAGGCAGAAATTGTGTAGCTGGAAAAGAGGAGATGGATTCAAAAGCTGAGCCAAAAAGTAGAATCAAACTATCTGGAATTAACCAAAAGCTGAATGATAAGGGAGACTCCCCAAGTCTCTGCCATGAGTGTTTGGATGGGTGGTGGTAACACTTAGGCCATATAGGAAAAAGAGAAGTTTGGGGGTGAGGAAGCAGGTGGGAGGTGATGAGCTATGGTTTGATGAACTGATATGTTGAATTTGAGCTACTATCAGGGATGGGTGCCCAGTGGAGTTAGAAATCAAACCTGAAATTCACATGAAAGCTGTCCTGGATATATATTTGCTCTTCAATTTTATATTCAAAATGTACCTTATGAACTGTATGTCAAATGCTTAGTTGCAACTGATTCCAGGAAAACATAATATTGCTATATTTTATCATTCTTAGCTTTAATCTTGAGATTTGAGAGATCAAGTAAGAGACAGAATTCCAGAGGGAGTTGGGAGTGGGGAGAGAGAAAACTGCTCATAATTTCAGAATCCTTTAAAATATGATCTCAGGCCAGGATATTTTATATTTAGGGTTTACTATAATGCTCAGAATGAACAACAAAAAATAGTTCAAACTTAAAGGATAACTGTTTATGGAATGAAGAAGGAGGAAAGGAAGGAAAGCAGGAAGGCGGTGGGCAGGGAGAGAGGAGATGAAGGAAGCAGGGCGGGAGAACGAAACAGAAGGAAATGGTTTAGCAGAGCAAAGGCCAAGGTCCAAGAGGAAGTGATTTATTAAAAATCTGGTTCAATCAAGTAACCTGAACTTCTCTATAACCTGATGCCAGTAAAATCTTCTAATTCTTCCTTAATGTTAAAGGATTATTTCCTGTATAAAAAAGATCAGTCCTTTTGCCAACTGAGGCAGGAAAGGGAAGAGCTGAGTCCTTGAGTCCAGGGTACCGGTGGAAAACACAGAATGAATGAACAGGCAGCCATGGAAAAGGACATTCATTTTTTTTTTTCTTTTTGAAATGGAGTCTCATTTTGTCCCTGTGGCTGGAGGGTAGTGGCGTGATCTTGGCTCACTGTAACCCCCGCCTTCTGGGTTCAAGCAATTCTCCTGCCTTAGCCTCTGGAGTAGCTGGGATCACAGGTGCACTCCTCCATGCCCAGCTAATTTTTGTATTTTTAGTAGAGATGGGGTTTTGCTATGTTGGCCAGGCTGGTCTTGAACCCCTGACCTCAGGTGATCTGCCCACCTCGGCCTCCCAAAGTGCTGGGATTACAGGCATGAGCCTCCATGCCCGGCAGAAAAGGGTATCCTTGAAACTGCCACAGCAGAGGAAAGAATGAGGGAAAGTCATGGCACATATTCAAAATTGAAAAATCAAATAAAATAACAGTGCTGCAGAAAGTTCTGGTGAAGAGAACCAGACTTCTCTTTTGCTTCCTTTGATGTATTTAATTCAGATGAACATTTATATCTTGAGGACAGCCTCATCTAAAGGACTACAAAAGGCACTACAATTATTCCAGGAGCTAGAGAAAGGGGCTGAAGTTTTACCAGGAGATAAGAGAACCCCGTAGCATGCATATCTGAATGGGCTGAGAAAATGCTGGAGAAAAGTCAGGGCTGAGGTGGGACACCCAATGCCCCTCTGTTTTGTTCTGCCCGCTGGCAAACTGGTCCAGATATTTTATAAAATACATTTTATCGTATAGATTTAAGGTGTGCAACATGTTATGAGATACATATGGATAAAACAGTTAATATAATGAAGCAGATTAATGTATCTATCATCTCACATAGTTACCTATTTTATGTATGTTTGGCTAGAACAGCTAAAATGTACTCACTTAGCAAACATCCCAAATATTATATTATTGTTATTATTTTGAGACAGAATCTTGCTCTGTTGCCCAGGCTGGAGTGCAGTGGCGTGATCTCATCTTACTGCAACTTCTGCCTCGTGGGTTCAAAATTTTCCTGCCTCAGCCTCCCAAGTGGCTGGGATTACAGACACGCACCACTATGTCTGGCTAATTTTTGTATTTTTAGTAGAGAGGGTTTCACTATGTTGACCAGGTTGGTCTCAAACCTGACCTCAAGTGATTTGCCTGCCTCAGCCTCCCAAAGTACTGGGATAACAGGTGAAAGCCACTGCGCCTGGCCCCAAATATTATGTTATTAACTATAGTCCTCCTGCTGCTAGTTACATCTCTAGACTTGCTGACCCTACATATTGCTACTTTGTATCCTTTCAGTCTAGATATTGTGTCTCAATCAAACAGGACAAGTTCAGAATGAGAAAAAAGTGGGTTTCTGACCAGCTGCTCATCCTGCTTCCTTTCATCAGCCTACTCACATTCTCCCACAAGCTCTAACAGAACAAAGTTCCGGCGGTGTTAAGCAACATGGCCCTTTAGCCAGGGTTTAGCAACACACAAAGAAATCTTGAATTGCATGGTTCAAATTCTAACGAGAGTAAGAAAAAAGTTAAATAATGTTTAAATTAAAGCACTGAGTGACCAGCAAACTTATAGCTATTATAGGAGAAAACAGTATTCCAAGAATGGCACCAAAGTGGAAATCTTATGGGCTTTTATTACATACTTGTCAGGCTTATTATAGTGTGGTATAGTCAATTAAAAAGCTGCCTATGAATTATAAAACTATATGCAAAAAGTTTTAAGATTTGTATACTCTAGCTTCAGAGGTGGAGAAATGCATGCAGTAGATAGTGCCAAAGAGCCCTTTGGGACTGTCTAAAAGGGTATCATTAGTTTGTACAGTGTACTTCCATCTCTGGAGCAGTTCCAGTATTGGCTTTCTATAGAAATCATTTCAAGCCTAGAATGATGCTATCTGCTGGCAGCACCATCGCAGGAGCAGTAAGGCGCCATATGTTGCCACTTAGCAACTTAGTCTATAAGGCCCAAAGCATGTACTGATTTGAAAATTGAACAGGAATTATAATTGTTGAGTGATGCTATGAGGCAAGTTGTCTTGGATTACTAAACTATGCAGATGTTTGATGTTATGTAGGAAAAGGAACAAAACCATTTTTTTTTTTCCTGAAGGATGACTAAAATCTCATTTATGGTTGCCTAAAGGGGTAAATTGATTAAAATTCCCTAAAAGAATACCAGGTAATGAATTCTTGAACATACCGTATTACAATAAACAAAGGAATGTTAAGTGTAAAATTTAGCTAAGGCCATTCAACTTATGTAATTTGTGAAGTTTATTTTTCTCCAGAGTATGTATTATCTTACACTAGTCTAATTTTTAAAACAGCACATTCTCAAAACATTTTCATATATACTACATTATTTTTTTAAGTGTTTATTTCTGGCTCACATGCCTGCTCTATCTTCAAAAAGCACAAAAGTATTTGGGGCTCTTCACTTCTTTACAAATTATCGCTGGTATTCAAAACATTCTTAGTGGCCGGGCACGGTGGCTCACTCCTATAATCCCAGCACTTTGGGAGGCTGAGGAGGGTGGATCACAAGGTCAAGAGATCGAGACCATCCTGGTCAACATGGTGAAACCTTGTCTCTACTAAAAATACAAAAAATTAGCTGGGCATGGTGGCGCGTGCCTGTAATCCCAGCTACTCGGGAGGCTGAGGCAGGAGAATTGCTTGAACCCAGGAGGCGGATGTTGCGGTGAGCCGAGATTGCGCCATTGTACTCCAGCCTGGGTAACAAGAGCGAAACTCCTTCTCAAAAAAAAAAAAAAATTCTTAGTAACTCCCTACTGACATATGAGGAAAAAACAATGTTAGTTGTTTGATTTCAGTAAGGGCTTAATATTATGCATTGTACTTGAATTTAAAAATCTAAGAAGCTAAGTCGTTATGATGTATACGTTCTGAATTTCCAATCCTTTATCCAAAACTCTTTAAGACGGACATAATGATTCTCTGAGAGGGAGCAGCTGCTTTATAACAGCCATCATTTATTGAGTTTGTGTTTCTACTGTTTCAAACAAATTCAATTAGCCCTTACACTTCAAAACCCTAAAGGCACCAAAGAGATGATACCAGGTTGCTTTAATCTAATAGTAATACTAAACTTGTCAGTACAGTTTTGGGATTGATGGTTAGAAGAAAATTAATAGTAACATTTTTCATTTTTTAATCAAACAGTCCTATTCAGAACTACCTATGGATCTTGGAAGCTACTTAGCCAAATGAATTCAGTTAAGGAAGAATTCTAAAGGCAAAGCTCAGCCTTCCAAAGGTATTCTTAGAGTGATCAGCCCAGTTGAATGGAAGGAAATGTAGTCAGGATCTCTGAACTTCACTATGACCTTTTCAGCTGAACAATACACTGTAGTTTCCAGAATATCTGCCAGAGAAGGCAGTGGTCCTAATGACTTCTAAATGCAAAGTTCAGGGAGATGCAGGCCTGCCTCTGTTTTGAGTTAAGTACAAGACGTTTTGTTCACAGAGTGCACCCTTAACACACACATTAGATTTAATTAACTGACAACCTTAATGAAGAAAGTTTCATGCTCTCTCCCAGCCCCATTCCCCAGCTCCTCCCTGTTATTAAATCTATATGGGGCATATGTAGGCATTGAACATTACTAAGAGTTTATTTTAGAATTACAAATATAGGAAACTCCAATCTACCATGGTTTTTACCATTCTAGAAAAAATACGTTTATGTCAACAAAATGCTCCTGTGAACTCTCCCTTGCTTTCACTTATTCACTTATTTTTGCTTACAATATTCTTATATTTACATTATGCTGGTATCCAAGGGCAGTTATAATTTTGCTTTAAATGTTCCGCTGAATTAAAGGACCTGGTCTTAAGTATCTAAAAATAAATAGTCAAACATTTACTTTTATAAATGTAACCATTTACATTCTCATTGGATTTTTGTTGTCAC
Organism: Callithrix jacchus; assembly: GCF_049354715.1. Taxonomy (NCBI): domain Eukaryota; kingdom Metazoa; phylum Chordata; class Mammalia; order Primates; family Cebidae; genus Callithrix; species Callithrix jacchus. The sequence continues at coordinate 15,206,030 of NC_133517.1, forward strand.
TTCTCATGATTAAATACCTTGTCAACTATTCCCAGTGAAATGTATACAAAGATGCCCTTGAAAGGTTTCAATCATATCATGGTTTTTGGCCTGAAAGCTCCTCCCCAGTTCTCACTCCTTACCTCCCCAGGAGATCCTGAAAGCAGCCTTCTAGCCCAACCAACCGGCCATGGGATTTGGGTTACAAATATTACATTTTGTTGAAAATGGCCCCAGCTGTTGATAATTAAAGCTATTTGTGACACGTGTAGCTTATAATGATTAACTCGTCTACAGTCAGAGGCACAAATAACCTGCACCTGTAAAGACTTTATTTCCTAAAGGTAAAACAACTGTTTAGGAAAGATCATGCTGGCAAAACAGCTGCTTGCCGTTCTGGAGAGGAAACAAGGTAGTATCTTTCAACAAATGCTAACTCTGGCGTTTTATCAGCTCTATCTCATTAACTGAAAACAAGGCTTAAATGCTTTGTTTATAAATTATGATTATTCCTGATTGCGGCAGTTACTGATAGTGCTACTCATTTGCAATGCAACTCTTTGAATTTGTTTAATTACAATTTGAAACAAGGCAGAGAAGATTAATTAACCCACCTGGCTGGCTGGCACATAGTCCTGGCTGGGCTCTGTCATGCTCATATACATGTTCTCACCGTCAAACTGCGAATGAAATAATAGTAAACATTCAGCAATCTTGACTGTGGGTATGTTTGGTTTTAATTTGTTTTTTAACCATCAAACTGGAAAACAGTAGCCATAAAAAAATACTGCGGCTGGGACTCTGGAAAATCTGTCACAGCAAGCGAGCCACATCTTTCCTTTGATGCTTCTGTTGTCATCCTTACTGACCCTGGATGTCAGTGATTTGGAGTAATTAGTGCTCTAGTAATTACAGCAAGCAAGCAAGAAATGAATGGTTTCCTTTCATCTGCAATCTGTTTTAAAACAAAATGGCTCATTTTGCACGCCATGTATACATACTGCAGTTCAGTTGTAATGAAGTCTTAAATGAATGGCATGCTTTCTGAAAGAACAGAATCACGGAGAATGCACGAAGGCACAGCTCGGTGGATTCTGAGTTTAGCTCTCAAAAAAGAAAAAGTGCAGGGTTTCCATAATGGACTAAAACTGGCATCACCATAATAGCTTCCTGATTTAAAAAATTTAACTTTATAATAATATGTGAAAAGAGCATGTGCCACTATAACCATGGCTAAGAATGTTAATAACAATGAATAACAATAAAAATCACAGGCACAATGAAATACTCCTTTCTGAAATTTTTCAAAGACATAGAATTCATGTACTACAAATGCATAGAAATTCATACACAAATTTTCAAGTTAGGAAAAGGATGAAAGAAATTCGCAGGGGCAGCACAATTGGAGAACTATCAAATAGTTCAAGCAACAATAACAATAACAACAAAATACTTTTCATTATGTGACTTTTCGAGAGTAGTCATCACTCTATTCAGACTTAATCCTCAGCTATTTTTAGTCACTTGATAGATGAGCAAAGCACTTCTCTTTTAGGTAGAGGAAGAATTTTTCCAAGGTAATAATCAAATGGAAGAACACAACTTCACAGAGCTAGGTCTGAATACACTTTCATTGGTGAACTAATTTCAGAAATGGGAACTCGAAAGTCTGAATAATTACTTTTTGAAAGAGAATAGTGTTATCGATAGTGGTGCAAACCATGGTACTGTGGATATACTTTGTATATGGTGTTATATCATAACATAAAAAACATTGTGTTATAGATATCTCATTCCACCACCTATGAACTGCTAGCAGAAGAGGGTTATAGCAACATGAGGGCTGCGTGGGTGCCCGGAAGATTCACATCAACATACGCTGTAAATAAAGCCCTCCCTAAAGACATGGAGGCACTCACGAGACTAAGCTCAGAGAATCAAAGGATTTCGTCACACATCACCCTACAAATATATTTCACATTATGTGAACAACTTATCAAAACAGATATGAAATTACTTATTGAAAGATGTGGTTGTTAGAGCAAATAAAATATAACACAATTGGAAAAAGAAGAGCTGGGCATTTTAGTTGCTCTGTCAACTGGCTCAAGAGCCCAGAGTTCATGTGACTTACCCCAGGTTGCCTTTCCATGGAACAGGTGAATGTTTTCAACCTAAAGGTAGGCCAGCGCCAACCAATCTGCCTGTTACTCCTAACAGCTCAAGACCTAACAAAGGGCCTCACTGCGTATTTCTTCATCTCCGCCCACTGTTGGAGTACACTGGTTTGTTTGCAAATGTTTTTCATGTTAAGGTGCCAAGGAACCATTGAAAATATGGACAGTTTCTCTGACTGTAACAAATTAAACTGAAGAAGTGGAGTGAACCAAATACTCCAGTGCCTGTGCATATTCTATAAATGTGTTACTTTCTATTTCATCTTCTCTAACTCATTTTCTAAATCTGGTGTTGTTCTCAAGCCAACTCAAGGCTTTGACGTTTTGGGTTGAGTCTATCCAACATGTGCGCTAATTGAGTAGATTCAGTGTTACTGCTTTTGATGAAGACTCTTTCCTCAAGAAGTACCAATACTTAGGTAATACTGAGCCAAGACTAACACAGCATTTTACAATGAAAGACATGTGGCTATAGGCATTATAGATATATTTTTAAGTACATTTTATATTCCTGCCACCTGTATCTTTATAAGTATTAACTGATTTAAGCATCACAAAACCAAGAGTTGGGTAATATTATTACCTACATTTTACAAGAGAAGATACAAAGGCACAGATAAGTGAAGCTAGATGCTTCAAGTTACACAGCTTGTGAGAGGTAGAACTGGAATGCAAACCCACACCCCCATCTTTTTAGCTACCCATGCAGTTCAACACCAGAATGTATCAATATATTCCGAATCATAATGATGAGCTAGCTATCAATTCTGAAAATAATATCAAAAATTATCAAAGAGAGTGATGACATTATCTCAATGACACTGGCGTATTATACAGAATTTGTGGTATTGTGAGAATTTTTTAAAATGTCATGAGGAGCTGTCAACCTAGTATTTGGCAGATTACCCCTGGATGCCTAAAAAACCAAGAGAGGGTATGATGGTTAATTCTACATATCGACTTGACTAGGCCATGGGATGCCGAGATATTTGGTCAAACATTCTTCTGAGTGTGTCCATGTGGGTATTTCTGAGCGAGATTAACATGTGAATTGACAGACTGAGTAAAGCAGATTGCTCTCCCCCAGGTGGGTGGGCCTCAGCCAATCAGTTGAAGGCTTGACTAGAACAGTAAGGGCTGACCAGAGCAAATGAATTTCTCTTGCCTGACTGTTGAGCTGAGATAACGTCTTTCTCTGTTTTGGGGCATGACTTGAAATAACATTGGCTCTTGATGAACCTCAAACATGCCAGCTTTTGGTCTAGAACTACACCATCAGTTCTCCTGGCTCTCCAGCTTGCCAACTGCAGATCTTGGGACATCTCAGCATCCATAATCCTGTGAGCCAATTCCTTATACAGAATCTCTTTTGATAGATAGACAGAAGACAGAAAGATAGACATAGAGATATAGATAGATCATCTATCCATCCATCTAGTTGGTTTTGTTTCTCTGGAGAGCCCTAATAGAGGTGGCTTTTAAAAATTACTATCGGGATATTCAGAACTCCTCCAAAAGTGTATTTCTGGGGAGCCTACAATGTAGAAATGCATTTACTTCATGCTATCACTTGCTTTCTAGAGGAGAAGAGCCATGTTAATTTTGCTAGGAGACTCATTAGTCTCAGTTCCTATCACATCCATTTCCTGTGCTCCAGTGTATCCCACACACATAATCACACCTCTTTGTCCAGAATGCCTTCCTTCCCTTTTACTTGTGGCAGTGCTTTGTAGACTCCTCATCTCCCCTTAGTGGGGGCTGGGCTTTCTCCAGGCTCTGGGCTCCCCTAAGCAGCCCTCTGTTTCTGGGCAGGTTTTGTTGGGGGATCGATTACACTAGACTATGAGCCACCAGAGAAAATGGGCTTCCTTATCTTTAGTGCCTCTATAGCTTAGGGCTGGCACATAATAGGTCTTCAGAAATGTTTATTGCCTAAGTAACAGAAATGGAAGCATATTTGCTGGATTAATATATTATCTTTCTAGAGAAGGTGGTGACTTGAGAAGAGGAAGAAGTTCAGTTTTTAGAGAATGGTTTGAAGGCAGTTGACTCAGTCTTACAGCGGATTAAAACGGACATAGGTGCAGAAGCCCTTAGAGAGAACAACGACAAATAAAAAGAATAAAATGATAAGAAAGTACAGAAATGGCCAGGACACCATTACTCAAATGTTAGATTCAGTTCTTCCTCAATACTTGATTTAATAAAATTTTATTTAATATAAAATATATAGACTGGCCAGGAATCAAGAGACCTGGCTACAAATAAAATGTGTATGCCCTCTTTCTGAAGAATCTTGAGCTGCCAAATAAAAACACATGTGTGTATCAGAACAGGCATAGTCATTCCGTCTGTGGTTAAAAGATTATGATTGGACACGCTCCTGAGCCCAGTGGAGAAGAGTAAGCCAAGATGGCAGCATGCACGGGACCTTTCCCACCCCACTCTATCAAGTTAACGTTATCACTGCCTTGTCACAGCTCTGTCCAACCACACCTGGTCCAGGCTCTGGTTCCACGACTCTCAGCAGGCCTCCTGCTGACCCAACAATCTTAGAATGCACCCCATGCCATGGGCTTGTGGACAGTTGCCACTTAAAATAGAATTATAGTTCTTGGTCTTAGAAGTGCGGTTTTAGAATGATTCCTGAAACCAACACGTTGGATTCTCATGTCATGATTGAAGAAATAGACTTTTTATTGTTTATGAGGTCCATCTGGGGACAGAACTGAGGTCTGGATTCTTACTAGAAGAGTTTTCCACTATGACATGCTGTTTTTTCCGCCAACACTCATAAAGAGTGAGGAATCAGACTCTGACTACAGCTTTATACTCCATTTCCATAAGAAGTGGAAATAGACTCAATGGCTATTTATAGCTGGTGTGTATGTGTACACCCTAAAAACCTAAAGGCACAGTATTTGCATTACCACATTCTAATGACCCCACTTCACTCTACCTGGATTACAGATTAGATCAGCATTATTAGTAATTTTTGCAATAAAATTGTTTTTATTAAACATAACTGCATTTTCTTACTCCATATAATTATCACAGTTATTATTCTTAGAAGTCAACTGAATTTAGGCATCATAACATTTCAAAATATATCTAAGTATACTGGGGCTTTTAATTTCCATGTAGTCTGAAGTTAAAATCTGAAGCAAAGTTTGAAAGAATAAATAGGCTGATTTATTTAAATCTAAATGTAAATGGCATCAACCCAGGATTAGCCTTCCTGACCAAGCGCTTTTAGACTCTTTATTGTATTTTTATTTCAAAGCACCAGGGGATGCAATCATATAAAAGTCATTCATAATCTTCTACTTCGGTTTTTTGAGATTGTTTTTAGAGGATATTAACCAAAACCATAATCCCAAAGAGCTTTCAAACTAGGTAGTTATTATTTCTTCTATTTAAAAATTGAAAGGAGAAATCTAGCAATATCTGAACATAGTGAATGATGAGCAAAAATGGGCGATATTAGGCTACTAAAATCACAAAGACAAGGAAAGTCAAAAATAGAATGTGAAGTGTAAATCAGTCATTGGCACTGGTACAGAAAATGGGAACATTTTAGGGAAACCATTAAAAGGAAATCAGAAAACTGCTGCTAAGGGGGAAAAACAGCCTCATGGAATTCACAAAACAGTACCACATTGTGTTGCCTATAAAGGGAAAAAGCTTACATTTCTGGGTGTTTTTTGAAAGAATATTTGATACTTTGATGTTTGAAAGAAGGGCTAAAAATGGAAATGTTTATAATAGGGGGTCAATTTGCTATTTCTTAGAAAATGCATTATAATAAATCATTTTTAGAGAGGCTAATATTCCTAAAATAAAATTTTGTATTCCTTGGCCCAATATAAGATTACCAGTCATCTATTTTTTTTGGTAGCAGAAGAAATAAGTTTGGGCAATGAAGACTTTGCTGTTTCCTAGAAGCAAAGCATTTTGAAAGTTAAGCATCAAATGAAGGGTGATAATGTGCATAGTTCTAATGCTGTTCCCATGCACAGTCACACAGATCCAGTGGAAATTGAGCAAAGCTAACTCCCACACTATCTGCACATCCTCACCAGTCTCAAGGAAAGATGTCAGGAGGCACTGGAGAAGGAATAAGTGTCTGTTTATCTCCTAGTGTCAAGGCTGAGCCTGTTGCTGCAAGATAGTCTTAAGTCAATCCGCCTCCATGCCAAGCCCAGCTGAACGAAACTGGTTCTGAGTGCGGCACACCTGCAGAAGTGGATCACACTGGAAGGAAAGAGATCAGACTGAGCTGCAGCTATCAACACCCAAAGAAAAGAAAGCAGAGTTACTCTGCTAGCGCTTTGTATGGATGTGCATTCCAACCCGGGAGCACACAGAGCTGAACTAGGGAAGAGCAGTCCCTCTTGGTTGGGCTCGTTCACTTGAGCTTGAGTGGTAAACACTCGACTACACACCTGAATGGTATGGAGAGGAAGAATGGCCTGGGCTCAGAGCAGCTGCTTGGAAGACTTGGCCTTGGGTGGGCAAAAAGCAGTGCTAGACCCACAACTTAGAAGCTGGACTCCACTTTGAGGCTGAGTTTGTATTCTCATTTTTGTCCCAGTGATATATTTATCTGGGGAATATTAGATATTATTTTTGTTAACTTGAAAACTGAAATTTTCAGTAATAAAAATAATATGCATTTATCCCAAACCTGTCCTTGTAAACACTGTTGAACAATGTGGCTCAATGGCACGACTCTCAAGAGAGAAACACGACAGTTTCCCTCTGCTATGAACGATAAGGCTACAATGCAATGTTTTTCATTGTTGTGGTTTTTTTTTTTTTTTAAACAAATACACCAAACTTTTGATTCAGGTTATTCTTTTAATTAGTATTATTTTGGGCCGGGCGCGGTGGCTCAAGCCTGTAATCCCAGCACTTTGGGAGGCTGAGGCGGGTGGATCACGAGGTCAAGAGATCGGGACCATCCTGGTCACCGTGGTGAAAGCCCATCTCTACTAAAAATACAAAAATTAGCTGGCCATGGTGGCGCACGCCTGTAATCCCAGCTACTCAGGAGGCTGAGGCAAGAGAATTGCCTGAATCCAGGAGGCGGAGGTTTTGGTGAGCCGAGATCGCACCATTGCACTCCAGCCTGGGTAACAAGAGCAAAACTCCGTCTCAAAAAGAAAAAAAAAAAAATTAGTATTATTTTAAGTAGTCACCTAGTAAGCTCTGCAAGTAAGATAAGGATACCACAGTGGTTCAAACCAGTTTGAACTTCTTCATTTAGAGGCACTCTCTAATTCCACTAAATATATGAAGCCATTTAATTTTTGTGATAATCCTGTAACATTATTACTCTTATTTTATAAATGACAAAACACAAAGGAGGCCAGTAACTTGTCTGTGATGGATCCAGTTACAAGCTCCCCAGATCTGCTCAGCCTGCCTGACCCTCAGGCTTCTGACCTTTGCTTCCAGGAATAGCTCATGCCATTCCCATGTAGTCTCCAGAGGCACCGCTTCTATTGCCACCATAACCACAAACCAGGGTGTTCCCAAGCACAGCAGAAGCTCTGCACCTGGGCTGGAGCTGAGGCGGTTTGGGGTAACATACCTTGACAGTGCAGGGGAATTCCCTATTGTCCCCTGGAAGGCTTGGCCCATGGTGTCCTCTGTGGCACCTCTATGTCCCTCATACCCAGCAACCAGTGATGAATTGTTGCAAAGCTATGGCCACTTGGAAACACACACCTGATGTTTTCTTTTCCCTGCCTCCCTGCCTTGCTTACTTTCCCCTCACCCTGGTTTCTCTGGGCTTGCATTCCCAGCCTTAACATACAGGTTTTTACTGCAGGTTCTGCTTTCTGGGGAACTTGGACAAAAATAGTGCCCAATGATACTAGTTAGTAAGTGACAACACTCTTTAACTACAATCCTATACTAATCTCACCCCATCTTTGTTCTGCTTTCATTATCTTAAAGAGTCATTGATTCTATTTTAATTCCCTATGCAAAGACAGAAACAAACTTATGAAACAGTGATAAATAAAGATACGAGAATTGCCTATATCATGAAAGCATTACTCCACTTGAAAGAAAAAAATGCAAGTTTCTAGAAAACTTTATTAACCCCAAACTTTCAGCACCAAGCAATCCATTTTCATTTTGTATTGTTTAAGAAAAGAATGTGTGGATGAAAGCTTAACTATAAAACCATTCTGGTGACTTTAATGAAAATAAGTTTAATAAAACAAAAATATGGATTTTACAAAAAGGCCTCCACATGGTGTCTGATATCAGAAAATGAGGAGCAAAGACTTCTGCTTCTTTGTAGGGACCTTCTTTTTCAAATAAATTCCCAAGTAATTTCTGAAATTCTATAATTATTAAAGCTGTGAAACTATACCACATAGTTTAAATTCAGCACAGTTTCAAATGATTCGTTCAGAACATTCCTCTGACTTTTCATGTTTTAGACAAAGTTTTTTTCTGAATCCATCTATGAAGGAAACAATTTGAGAAGCACATTCAAACTTGCTGCTGAAACTCACTTATTTCCACATCATATCAGCTCTCACCTCATTTACCACAGTACCTAAATTCAACATATATGTGGAATGAAAAGTATGAAAGTAATTACTTTCGGGGGGTTGGACCTTTTATTGCTGGTATTTCTTATTAATCGCAGTGAATATTTTTCAGTATCCAACAGACACATAGAGAAAAAGGTGAGAATATTTTTCTACACATATCTGGTTTGGAAGAGTATGCTCAGTTCTGGGAACCTCAAAACAAGCAAAATATAAGACTAGTAAGTCAAGGCACTGGAAAGGTTATGGGAGTAGAACGACAGGGGTTTTAAAAGAGCAACAGAACGCCTGTAATCCCAGCACTTTGGGAGGCCGAGGCGGGTGGATCATGAGGTCAAGAGATCGAGACCATCCTGGTCAATAAGGTGAAACCCCGTCTCTACTAAAAATACAAAAAATTAGCTGGGCATGGTGGCACGTTCCTGTAATCCCAGCTACTCGGGAGGCTGAGGCAGGAGACTTGCCTGAACCCAGGAGGTGGAGGTTGCGGTGAGCCGAGATCGCACCATTGCACTCCAGCCTGGGTAACAAGAGCGAAACTCCATCTCAAAAAGAAAAAAAAAAAAAAAGAGCAACAGAGAAGTTGTATTTAGGTGACCATTGAGTGGGTTGAAAAGATAAAACTTTTTAAAAAGTCCAAGGACAAACAATTCTTGAATAACTTTGAGATTAAAAGTGGTAGTATCATCAAATAAAAATAAAAATAAGAAGGTGCAGGGTTATTAAGATGGAGAGTCTCACTTCCCTATTATTATTACTCAGACAAATTACATTTTGACTAAGTCTAACAATTATGTGATAGGAATGGACTTTTGTAATTAAACTCTCCCAGGGGTAAGACAGGTGTGGAATGGTATTTTGGTATGTTCAGGCACCCTGACCAATTCGAAACACATGAGGGTCAGTCTAGAGCTACTCCATTTTTTAAAAGAGATATGAAAATATGTCATTTTAAAGAACTAGATTAAATGGCAAATCCTTCAGGATATTGAATATGAGTATGGGTTTGTTCATTGTAAACTGAAGCAAAGCTCTGTTAACATACCTTTTACATGTTAAGGAATCTGAGAAGTCATTCAATCCATCATTATATCCAAAGTATACAATGTTTTATTTTTTACGTCTTCAAATACTACATAGTTATATCCATTATTATTGCCTGCCTGCCTTTGATAAAACCTCGGGATCTCATGTAACTTTCCCTGCTGATTTATCCAAATTGTTATGAAGATTATAGAATAATTCTCCTTGCCTTCGTTTAAGCCTTCGCACAAAGAATGTGTCCTTCGCAAGGCATATGCATTCAATATAATTTTGATTTTCAGTTCCAGGGTGTCTTGGCTTATACAGCTCTAACTACCCCCTCTATCCCTAGATCATTCCCCACTCCTGTTTGATTTTCTTATAGCGTTTTTCAAATACTTCATCCTCCTTTTTGACGATGTCCATTTTATCATATGTTGCCAAAAACATGTCAAAGCCAAAACTGGAAGACTTGCTGGAAACAGCGTGCCTGCTTCTACTGGAAGCCTTATCTATTCTGCATTGTGAAAGATGATTGGTGCCTTTTGTCTTACTTCCTGAAATGTCACCATGTGATGCCCTTTTGCTGAAAAAGTTGGAGAACAAAGTATCACCACATGATGCTAATAGGTGTAAACCCCCTAATATGGTCTTGCTGATCCCTTACAATTAAATGATCATCAATATACTCCTAGATAAAAATGTGATAATCATTCATTCATTCAACAAATGCTGATTCTGTGCCTACTTATATGCCAGGTACACACATGCATGAACTCATTTAATCCCCACAGCAGCCCCACAGATGGTCAGTTTACCAATAAGGAAACTGAGTCCTAGAGCATTAAGCATTAACTATTTTTGACATCACTCCTGTCTGCATCTACCTCTCTACTTTCGTCACTCTACATTTTATCCTTGCTCAGGGATTTTCATATGTCCAGATAATCCCTGCCTCTATGCTTACCCATAGCCTCATCTGTGTGAAATACTTCTCCAGCTCCCAATTCCTTCTATTTCTCCCCTTATTTACTAATAATATGATCATAAAATTTATCCTCCAGTTTGGAACACTTCTGACAGTGCCGGAAAGTAAGATTACTAATTATGATTAAATAACAGGCAGAAACTCGAAGTCTCCCAGCCAAGGAAAACCTTACCACCAGAAGGTAATCCTTCCCTGACCTCATGGGTGATTTAGGTGCCTTCTCTGTACCTGTGTACGTGCTCTATGGCATCTTGTGCTTATCCCAGCCCACATCTCTTTCTACTGTTATTACTTCACTAACTCTCCATATTGAACTCTGAGCATTTTGAGGGCAGAGACTTTTTGAACTGACCTTTCTGTCTCTCCAGCACGTAGCATAGACTTAGCACATTTTATTTACTCAATGATATTAAATGAATCACATAAATCCAGGGCACTACTGTGACTACTGAAAGTAGTTCCGAGATCTCACCATTCCGTTATTCTGCAGTAACATTTATTCCATGTTCTTTCATTTCTAAATCAGTGTCTGTCCATGAAAATAGCTAATTTTCCAGGGGCACTGGAAACAAAGTTTCTGTAAACCAGATCATACTTTAGTTTTCCACATCTTCCTGTTCTAAAGGGACAGTTCAGTCACTCTAGTGTGAATAGTTTGAAAGGTAGATCGTTTTATCAGGGTTTGGATAATGGCTAAAAGCTTCCTGGTACCAAATGGTCAAGTCCTCAATCTCCTCCTTGATTCTGGGGTCCATTCTGATAAGCAGATTATGCAAGAGCTGCTCCAGATCACACTGGTTTGTCCTTTTATGCCAACAGCAAGCTATGGGTGGGCACTGCTCTGAATCTGTAGCAGCACGATGAGGAAAAGCGACTAGACTGGCAGACACTGCCGTTCTTTCCATCTCATTGCCTACATGGCATGTGGGAAATTCAGGGCTCTGCTTCTCTTGTAGGTAAGGCAGAATAGGACAAAAGTGAGGACAGATTCTGTGGTGGAGTGGGTTTGAAATAAGGAGACCCAGAGAGGAGTCTGGGTTCTGACACTTCCTAGCCAACTAGTCTTGGGAATGAGAATAAAAATTGTTCTTGCTCTATGTAATTATGTCAGATTCAGATGAGATATGCAAGAGCATTTGTAAATTGTGAAGCACTATACATATGGAAACTATGGTACTTCCCCCTCTTGGCAAGTTTATTTGACTATTTCCATCATTAATTGGAAAAATCAATAGGTGGGAAGTAGTGGAAAGAATCAACTCGATGTGCTGTCAACTTGCCTGTGAAAAGGTCTTTAATATGGAAAGTTATATGTAGTGGTTTTTTTTTTTGGAGCCTGAGTCTCACTCTGTTGCCCAGGCTGGGGTTAAGTGGCACGATCTCAGCTCACTGCAACCTTCGCCTTCCGGGTTCAAACAAAGTTGTTGTCTCAGCCTCCAGAGCAGCTGAGACTATAGGCATGCACCACCATGACCAGGTAGTTTTTGTATTTTTTGTAGAGATGGGGTTTCGCCATATTGGCCAGGCTGGTCTTGAACTCCTGACCTTAGGTGATCCACCTGCCTTGGCCTCCCAAAGTGATGGGATTACAGGCAGGAGCCACTGTGCCCAGCCTAGCTATTATTTTTTATCTCTACATAAATGCAGTCATATCTGAAATATGAAATGATAGGAGGAAAGTAACAAAAGGGAAACAAGAAAATAATAGTAAAATCACCAATTAAATGAAAACTTTGTAGATCATTATAAGTATATGTGCACGTAAGCATATGCAGATGCATGTTCTTTAAATATGTACATGTTTGTTTACTGTGTGTGCACGAAATATTTTTCTCTTGCAATGTTTTTATTTGACCAATGTTAAAGACATTTCAGATTACCCAGGAAACAGCTATTATAGCACAGTATCAAAAACTACACACAAAACTGCAGGAGGCATTTTCTGAAAATGCAAAGTGCTGTTGAACTCTTCTCTTAATTCACACAGAAAATATTATCCAGTCATAACAAACTACACAATATTACTTTCACTAAAATTGCTTCAGGCTAATTTATTGTCATAAAATAAAGATATCAGACAGTCTGACATGAAAATATAAGGTTATACTTAAATGTAGTAGTACGATATAGGAGGATATGTCTCCTACAACATTTTATTATCCACAGCTTATTAGTTTTACACATTAAATTATCCATAACACTCTCTTTATTAATTGTACTGTATAACAATTTTTATTCTAGTTCAACAATTATATAACCTAGCTAGATACTTAAGCTGTTTCATTAATCAATTGGTGTTTGTTATAATGCTCACATCAACGAAATTACGTAATTTCCTCTCTTCTGTGTATTTTTCACATTCTGTAAAAATTACATTATTAATATCTTTTGCACATTTCATATTTGCTATAAAAAGTTCTTGCATAAAATATTCTTTTACCATTAAGTAAATTAATATTAATGTTAGATTAAGTAGTTTGAAGATATTATTGCTTAAAATACCTTCAGAAAAGTTCTGAGCAGAACGTACATATTTTAAATAAATGAATCTTATTTCCAAGAAATCTAATGTTATTTGAGACATTAAACTTGCAACAAATAACTTAAACATGTATTGAGAACAGGAGTCAAGTAAGACCGGGATGGAAACGAAACATTAGAAGAAGATTAAATCATCCAAAATTAATTTTTGATTTTTATTTTAAAAAGCAGAAGAATATGGCCTTTTCTTTAGAGCTAATAGGACTTGCCTCAGAAAATGATACAGCACCTATTCCCCATTCTACATAACGTAGGCAACAAAGCTCTTTAGACACATGACAGGAAATATCCCACGTCTAATATTTAAAATTCATATTTTACAGGATCCCATTATATTCCATTTTCAGGCAATGAACCTGCATTTGTAACACTCCATTTGTATTCGTGGTTCCAAAAGCTAATGTGGTTTCTCAAAACATGTACTTTCCAACTTTTATGTAGGTTATAAACAGTACTTTTAAAAACAGTGCATTTTCACACTGTCAGAGGACTGAAAGGAAAAGGGCTTGTGAATATGCATTCTGAGTAAAGGCTGGGCAGCTCCACGCATCTGCTATTTTCTCCATAAAACTTCTTTTCACATTTTATCCAGTAGCAGCCACCGAAAACTGATTTTTGGTCCAACATTCCCTAAGGTGTGAGGCTGACTTTATGAAGGGGTTCTGTATTGCCAATTGCAATAACCATACAGTATAAGTAATTCCATTGTTTAGAAGGTTATTAGCATTGCCCTGGTTCTTTGTGGATTCAAAGTTTTGTTTTGTTTTTGTTTTTTCAATTGCTTGGCCATAGCTTTGCTCACCTTTATTTAATAATACTAAATATTATAGTGCAACTCACATTTTCTATGGAAGTGGTTTTCTTTTCCTTTCTCTTTCTTTTCTCCCTTCCTTCCTTCCTTCCTTCCTTCCTTCCTTCCTTCCTTCCTTCCTTCCTTCCTTCCTTCCTTCCTCCCTCCCTCCCTCCCTCCCTCCCTTCCTTCCTTCCACGCTTCCTCCCTTCCTCTCTCCCTCCCTCCCTTACTTCCTTTCTTTTGAGACAGAGTCTCACTGGAGTGCAGTGGTGCAATCTTAGCTCACTGCAACCTCCTCAGCTTCAAGCAATTCTGCCTCAGCCTTCCAAGTAGTTCAGATTACAGCCTTGAACTGCCATGTCTGGCTAATTTTTGTATTTTTAGTAGAGATGGGGTTTCACCATGGTGGCCAGGCTGGTCTTGAACTCCTGACCTCAGATGAACAACCCCCCTCAGCCTCCCAAAGTGCTGTAATTACAGGTGTGAGCCACCGTGCCTGGCCTGGAAGTGGTTTTCAAATGGGAGTGATTTTACCCCAGCTTGAAGAGGGTATTTAACATATGACAATGTCTTGAGATATTTTTAATTTTTATGACTGAAGGATGCTTCTGGCATCTAGTGGATAGAGGCCAGGGATGCTCCTATACACCCTATACTGCCCAGGCTCTGCAGAAAAGAATGATCCAACCTCAGGTCAGCAGTGCTGCTGTTGAGAAACCTTTGTCTATGGCATGGGTTGAGTTTGTGGTTTTGGTCATTTTCATGAAAAACTGCCAATTGAGAGATGAGGTCAACAATGAAATGTTTCACTTAGGTAATAGAGACAGCTTAAATTCAAAATCAGGCAATAGGTATATATTTTTAAGGAATCACTTAGCTATGGACTAGGTAATTTGTACAATGTGCTGTAATTACCCCACTCTTCTAGGGCCTAACTGTTCCTGGTTTTTGCGTGTGGTGTTCAAAAGAAGAATCAAAGAGCCTTGATTGTCTCGGGCTCACAACTCTGTTAACTCAAAATAAACGTATACTGTATTACACAAACTTTGGAGTTAATATTACTCTGGGTGACTATAGAATAATAAAATAAATTATTCAAACTACACATAAAGACTGCCACTTGTCATGGTTAAAACCTAAAAGCTCTAAGAAAAATGACCAATTTGTTAATTAGGATTCTACTTATCCTTTCATGTGAAAACTAATTATTTGTTTGCAAGATGCTGCATCTTCATTAAAATCATTAGTATTCTGAGTAGATGGCACTATTAATTTTATAAATGGACTTGGAATTTCACTACTATGTTTCATGCCGTTCTTAGGACAAGTGAGTATCTACATAAGATGTTATCTGTGTAAAAAGGTTCACGAAGTAGTTACATATAATTCACAGTATGCATTATTTTTTAAATAGTTACTAGATAGCAGGCAGGAATTATGAATTGTTCACATGTAAATATACATATAAAGTTATATATACACACATAATTTATATGTATATCTATATATAGATTTTGCGGATATATATGTTTTAATATATATACTTATACAGAAGTCTGTATGGATATACATGTGTATATAGATAATGTGTGTAATCTATAAATATGTATATGTTTGTTATATACTTACTTATATATGTATATATATGAGAGAGAGAGAGAGAGAGAGAGAAAAGGGAATTGACACCACCGCAATATAAAGTCATCGCTTCAACTGTTCTAACAAAGGGGAGTCTATGACCAGGTTCTCTTCTAGAAAAGCAAGTAAGCTAAATTAATTAAGTCCTCAATTTGAAATATATTTCATACTTTTTAGGAAGCATACAGATATATCTAGGAAATACTGTGGGTTTTGTTCTAGACCGTCACAATAAAGCAAATATCAAAATAAAGCAAATTACACAAACTTTTTTAGTTTCTCATTTTACATAAAGTTATGTTTACAGTATACTGCAGTCTGTTAAGTGTGCAATAGAATTATGTGTAAAAAATGTGCACGCCTTAATTATAACATATTTTATTGCTAAGAAATACTAATAATCATATGAGTCTTCAGCAAGTCATAATCCTTTTGCTGGTAGAGGGTCTTGCTTTACTGTTAATGGCGGCTGACTGATCTGGGGTGGTGGCTGCCGAAGCTTGGGGCAGGTGTGGCAGTTTCTTAAAATAAGACAACAATGGGCCAGGCATAGTGGCTCACACCTGTAATCCCAGCACTTTGGGAGGCCGAGGCGGTCGGATCATGAAGTCAAGACATTGAGACTAACCTGGCCAACATGGTAAAATCCCGCCTCTACTAAAAATCCAAAAATTAGCTGGGCATGGTGGTGTGCTCCTGTTATCCCAGCTACTTGGGAGGCTGAGGCAGGAGAATTGGTTGAACCCAGGATGCGAAGGTTACAGTGAGCCGAGATTGTGGCACTGCACTCCAGCCTGGCAACAGAGCGAGACTCTGGTTCAAAAAAAAAAAAAGACAATAATGAAATTTGCCACATCAACTGATGAAAGATTCTCTGCAGCATGTGATACTGTTTGATAGCATCCTACCTATAGCAGAACATCAAAATTTGAGTCAATTTTCTCAAATCCTATTGCTGCTCTATCAACTAAGTTTATGTAAGATTCTAAATCTTTTGTTGTTATTTCAACAATGTTCACAGCATTTTCACCAATGGTGATTCTATCTGAAGAAACCACTCTCTTTGCCTATCCATATGAAGATTCCTCATCCATTAAAGTTTTATCATAAGATTGCTGCAATTCAGTCACATCTTTAGGCTCTACTTCTAAGTTTAGTTTGCTTTTTCCACCACATCTACAGTTGCTGCTTCTATGGAAGTCTTGAATCCCTCAAATGTATTCATGAGAGGTGGAATCAACATCCTTTAAACTCCTGTTAATGTGGATTATTTTGATTACCATCTAAGAATCGAATGCTCTTAATGGCATTTTGAATGGTAAAATCCTCTCCAGAAGGTTTTTACTTTACCTTTCCCAGATCTATCAAAATAATCATTATTTATGGCAGCTATAATCTTATAAAATATATTTCTGAAATAATAAGACTTGGAAGGCAAAAATTTACTCCTCAATCCATGGGCTGTAGAATGGATGTTATGCCAGCAGATATGAAAACAACATTCATCTCCTTGTACATTTCCACCAGAGGTTTTGGGTGAATAGGTGCCTTGTGAGTGAATAGTAATAGCTTGAATGGAATCTCACTTTCTAAGCAGTAGGTCTCAACAGTGGGCTAAAAATATTCAGCAAACCATGCTGTAAAATGATGTACTGTCATCGAGGCAGAGTAGATTGAACATAATTCTTAAGGGCTCTAGATTTTCAGAATGGTAAATGAATGCTGGCTTCAACTGTAAGTCACCAGCTGCATTAACCCTTAACAATAGAGTCAGCCTGTCCTTTGAAGCCAGGCATCTACTTCTTTCTAGCTCTGACAGTCTTAGATGGCATCTTCTTCCAATAGAAGGTAGCTTGTCTATACTGAAAATCTGTTGTTTAGTGTAGCTACCTTGATCAGTGATCTTAGCTAGATCTTCTGAATAACTTGCTGCAGTTTCTACGTCAGCACTTGCTGTTTCATCTTACACATTTATGTTATGGAAATGACTTACTATTTTCTTTAATTCTCATGAACCAACCTCAGCTAGCTTCCAACTTTACTTCTGCAGCTTCCTCACTTCTCTCAGCCTTCATAGAATTGAAGAGAGGTAAGGCCTTGTTCTGGATTAGGCCTTGGCTTAAGGGAATGCAGGGGCTGCTTTGATCTTCTATTCAGATCACCAAAACTTTCTCTTCATCAGCAATAAGTCTGTTTCACTTTCTTATTATTGCTTTGTTCACTGGAGTAGCATTTTTAATTTCCTTCAAGAACTTTTCCTTTGCATTCATGAGAGCTAGGCCTCTCGTGCCAATCCTGGCTGTTTGGCACAAGGAACCTAGCTTGGCTTTCTACATGCCTTCTTTATAAGCTTAATCATTTCTACTTTTTAATTTAAAGTGAGAGATGTGAGACTCTTCCTTTCACTTGAGCACTTGGAAGCCATTGTAGGACTATTAATTGGCCTAATTTTAATACTGTTATGACTCAGAAAATAAAGAGGTCTGAGGAGAAGGAGAGAAATGGGGAAATGTCCAGTCAGTGGAGTGGTCAGAACACACACATTTATCCATCAAGTTCATTGTCTTATATGGGTGCCTTTCATGACACCCCAAACAATTAACATTAAAACATCAAAGACCACTACTCACAGATCACCATGACAGGTGTAATAATAAAAAGTTTGAAATGTGAGAATTACCTAAATATGATACACAGACCAGAAGTGAGCACATGATGTTAGAAAATGGTGCTAAAAGATTCCTGCTTAATGCAGGGTAGTCATAAACCTTCAATGTATAAAAAACACAATACCTGTGAAGTGCAATCAAGCAAGGTGCAATAAAATGGGAGTATGTCTGTCTTTGCATCCCAACTGCAATTTAATAGATTAATAACATTATAAGTTTTATTTTCTCAACAGGGTAGGCATTGGGGAGGTATCTCAGGAAAGAGTGGAAAGGCCAAGGGGATCTGCCTGGGATCTTAGATGGTCCCAGGGAATTTGCCAAGTGCATGATCTCCCAGGTGGATAACCTTGAGAAACAGGAGCCTAGGGCCACTTCAGTTTGCATGGAATTAGAAGACAATGTCAGCAAAATAGAAATATGCACAGAGTCATATTAGACCGTCTTAGACAACATAGGGTATGTAATGTTCATAAGCATTTAAACGTATTCCTAGATGGAAAATGATGCATTAATAGGTTGCATTTTTAAAATAGCATATTGGTTAGTTTTTAAAAAATCTAAACTTTAAGGGCAGTTTTAAGTACACAGGAAAACTGAGCAGAATGTGGAGTTCCCATATATCTCCTATCTCCACACGCACCACCTCCCCCGCTATGAACATAGTGGTCTGTTTTTCAGAACTGACGAAAGCTTCATTGACACATCATTATCACCCGCAGTCTGTAGTTTAATTAGGGTTCCCTCTCGGTACTGTACACTCTATGGATTCCAACAAATGTACAATGCCATGAATTCACCACTGTAGTGTCACACAGAAAAGGAGCTATGCTTGTGGTTTTTAATTTGTGTGTGTGTGTGTGTACACAATTAATGTTAAGAAGATTCCTTTCAGCCAATACTGCCTATGTCTACCTCTGAAAAGTGCAATTGCTAAAAATAAAGCCTGTAGCCCCAAATCCTACTTGGAGTCCCTACCATACTGAGTATTAATTGGATTTTTTCTTAAATTAACATTAGGGAAGGGTTATAGAAAATGATATGCCTATTTAATGCTCTGCTCATTTGACATGATACCTTTCCAGAAATATCTGTAAGTAGACACAGGATTTCACATGGATTAAAATGTCAGTAGTTGATTTCATAAAGAGGCAATGCCACAATTATACTTCTTGTGCTGTTCCATAATCAAACTGAATTTCTGGGAACATTTCCAAATACCCCCAATAGTCTTTCTAGGTTGGTGACCAGGAATGTTTGCAAGTGACTAAATTTATATCATTTAGACGAAAATTTTATTTGTGTTTCAGGCTATGTTGATACAGAACAAAGGAGAGTAGAGACTTGGCAATTATCCTGTTAATCTGATGAATGTGGACGGCTGTCTGGCCATACCAGATATTTCAAACCAACAAATAGAATTTCTTTTTGTCTGAATGATCTAATTTGTTAACGAGATAACTGCCAAGATTGCAACTTCATTCTGTTCTGTATAAAATTATTTATAATTTTTCAATATTTCAGAATCCGCTGCTTAAGGAAAATTTATGTAAATGTATGGATATTTTTGCATTCAAGCTATATTTCTCATTCCATATTGATGATATAAAGGGAAACAGAGAAAGAATATAGATCCTCATGATGATTTTATCCTGTTTCTCAAATGTCCAGTAAATATTAAAAGCAATACAGCATGGTAGCTAAAAGCAGTAGCTTTAGGGCCCGCATGCTGAGTTCAAATCCTGACTTTGTCTCTTACTATAAATGTGACCAATGCCTCACTTTTTCTCTGTCTAAAATGGGTAAATAATAGTGCCTATCTCATGGGTCATTGTGAACGTTAAAGAAGCCACTACATACAAACTGCTTAAAATAGAGCTCAGATTATAATAAGCGCTCAACAAATGCAACTATTACTTTACGTTAAATTGATCATTTAAAAGATCCAAGAAGGATCCTTTGGGAATGATGAAAATGTCCTAAACATTGATTTGGGGGATGTTTGCATAGCTCTGTAAGTTTAATAAAACAATCGTTTAATTGTCTATTTAACACAGGGGAATTTCATGGTAATTAGATAGCTTAATATAGCTGTTATATTTTAAAAAGATGGGCCAGCCTTATTAAATCGATAGCATTAACTTCTTGAGTTGTAAAGCCTGAGAACAAGAGCAGAGAAATACGAGGAAGAAAGACAGTGTGATGGAAGGAGAGCCCAAGTTCTCTCCGTCCCGCACTGTGTGGACTGTTCTCTAACAGGCTTTAGAGACCTCATCAGCTGCCTCCTGGGAGCTGCTCCTTAGGTTGTTCTGTCATCGCCCACAAGTTGCTATTAGTGATCTGTCTGATACTGGAAGGTGTATTCTGAAAAAAACTAAGATTTACTCTTCTGTTTTCACAGTGTCTTGAACCTATTCCTAAATACTGTTCTTTAAAAATCAGATACAAACTAAGAGTATTCTAGGTACCCCTTTCCTCACTCTTATTACCTCACTGCCCGAACAGTTTTTAAATGTTTCATTGATTGACTCATTTCAGCATTTTTGTATTACCACTCCCATGTTCCAGGCATATTCCTACAAAGTACAGGGGGAAAGAAACACGGTAATGTGGTTCCTGACCTCAGAGGTCTTAGAACTGCCCAATCCATCTGGATCTGCCCTTCTTCAAATCTACCCATTCTTTCCTAACTTTAAACAGATCTTAAAACTTTTTTGAAGGTGTTTCCGCCTTTTTTGAAGGTGTAGATAATCCTTCCCACTCCCCAGCACGGGTCAAGAGGTAGAGGTGAGGACTCATTCCTGCCAGAACATCATTCCATTGCCATTCCCAACGATTCCCCTTTTGGAGTCTGCATCATCTGCTTATCCCACATTTTCTCTCTCCTGTTTGCCATCTCTCATTTTCCAGGGCACCTCCAACTTCATTCCTTCTGTTTATTGCCCTTCCTGATTTGTATATTTCTGTGGCAGATCTTTTTCCAAATTAGCTTCATTTTTTTGTTGTGGCTGCAGTTTTAACTAATGACTGCATTGCAACTTCCTGCAGGCACTGGTAGTAATGTGAACTAGTTACCACAGAGAACTGACCTCTGTGGATAGCAAGTTGCAAAATTCCTGGCTCTGACTAGAACTTCCTACCCTCCGTATCTTCTGTTCTTTGATTCTCTTGAGTCTTCTATCTTCTTTCCCAATTACCTTTAATCCCTCTACCTCTCTTTAGTCTTTGTTCCATTGTCTGCAAGAAGATGTGGACTAGATTTCAGAATCGATCACTTCAAGAAAGCTTTGTCTACAAGTCTCTTTATTTTGACATCTTTGATGTTTTTTTTTTCTTTCCCCCCATCTGTTTTACCCTTTCCCTGGGCTGGGGAAGTCCCACTCTCCCACTTTCTTTAGTCTCTGCTTCAAAATCACATAATATTGCCAAAAATAATCATGAAATTTATTTGATTAATTCCACTATACAATAATGTTTTCTGTCTTATCTAAACCCTAATTCTACTGCTCATCTTTTCCATTGAGTTTCCATCACATTTTCCACCTCACCTCTTCCAAACACTTTTTTTGATCTTTTAATACTTGATCCCTGATCACCTTCTCTAATAATCATCTTGTCTCTTACTGCACAGAAAAGTCCACCCGAACAAGCTACCTCAATGCTCGTCCTCTTCATCTGCAAATGTTTGTTTGAAACTGAACTCTTTCTTTCTTCTTTCTTTTTGCTTCAGAGATATATTTTTCTCACTTCTTAAGAAGAATACTTCCCGTGGACTCTCAACTGTATCCCTTCTGGTAACTTGCCCCATCTGATATTTCTCATCTTTCATCACCCGCTTAAACCTACAAAAAGGCTCAAATTCTCCTTTATTCTTACAAACAAAACAAAACTCAATCAACCAATAGCTCTTCTCTGTACGCAACCACCCGCTGAAGTTACTCATTTCTCTCTCTCCTTTCCATTACCACAGAACTTCTCGAAGTAACTTTGTATGCCTCTGCACGCACTTCTAACCACTCACTTGCCTCTTGATCTCCTGAAGTTGTGTGCTGGCTTCTCCACTCCTTACACTCATTCTGTTTCCCTCATTCAGAACTAACAGCCAGCCCTTTCCACTTGGATCTCTCAGTCTTTTATTTTCATGCTTGTCTTCAAGACAGGCTCTTCTATTTCCCCACACCCCTTTCCTTACTCCTGAGTGCTCCCCAGAGGAAAAGCATACACATCCTCTTCTAGGGAATGAGCCCCCTTTAACAGAGAAGATCTCGAATATCTTTTCAGGAAGCGTTACTCTGCCTATCTCCATCTTTTCATTCTTATGCCCTGCTGGCGTCATTAAAGACGCCTATTAGAATCTCAACTTGATTATGTTCAAGGCTCAATTCTTCTTTCCTCTAAAACTGGTCCTATCTTTATTGATGGCATGATTCACACTCCTTAGTCACTGAAGTTTCTAATTTAAATAACTTATGAATCCTTCTCTATCCTTTGCATCCCAAGTCCTGCAGATTACAGAGCTCAAAAAGCCATCCCACCAGTTCAATCACAATCTATGATCTTCTCACCTTTTGTCCAGGCTGTTGCCATTATCATTTAACTGATCTTTTCCATCCCATGTTTCCTCCCAATGTAACCGATTCAATATAATTCTGAGAATAACATTCTTAAATTATAACTTTGATTATAGTTCTCCCCTCTTCAAAAAAGTGCCCTGGCTTCTTACTGACAATTGAACAAAGTGGATTCTGCTTATTCTGATACCCAAAGCTTTCCGGCATCTGCCCTCTGCTCAGTGAAGCCAAACCAAGGTGGTCCGCAAGCCCTGTGACATCATCATTCCCTCCTCTCTGCATTTATTCATATGTTCCCTCTGGCTGGCGACATCACACTTTATCTCCAAATATCCAGACTTCAACCATCCTTCTGCTGTAGCCTTTACTGATTCTCAAACCAGAGGGATATTTATCCCTCCTTTGAATTAGAAAATACTCCATACTCTTACATTGGTTTCACTGTGTGCCTGAAACATTTGCACGTGTGTACTTTCTCTACTGACTTATAACCTCACTGAGATCAGACACAGTGAACTTGAGTCTAGTTCACTGCCTATACCCACATCATTGTATAGAATGGTGACTCCCATACATGACATGCAGCAGAATCCCCTAGGACACTTGTTAATACATGGACTACTGGACTGTCCCCATGTGTTTGAGTCAGTAGATCAGTGAAGGGGCCTGAGAATTTTCATGTCTCAGGTACTGTTGATGCTGCTGGTCCAAGAACCACACCCAAAGAACCCCTGGCATAGAGTTAAAGCTTCTAGACTCAAATCCATGTTCTGCCTCTTAAATGCCACAGAAGTATGAATAAAGAGACAAATTTTCTGAGCTTCAAGTTCTTTGTATGTAAAAGTGAAACCATGATACTGCCAAAACTATACAAGTCTAGGATGGTTGCTAAAAGCAATTGTTGAAAATCTGTAGAACTCCACACAAATAAATATTGAATGAACAAAAATAAGCCATCCACCTAAGAATGTCAAATCAGTTTTGGTGATATTTTTCTCAGTGCCCCTTTATTCTTGCTCCAGTGTATGTTTTTGAGTGTATTCTCTAGTGAAATAATCACCTCCCTTTTGCCCTGTAGAGGTTCATATGTAAAAAGTGTTGGATAAGCCCAACACTGTAGTGCATCCAGATCACCTGCAGTGAATATATTTCAGAAATTTCCAATTTGGGTTTGCAATGTACACATGGAAACAATTTTGCCAGTAGGTTGAAAATCTCCCTTCACTGCAAATGAATGACTTGGCTTATTCCATAATGTGTCCCTGAAATCCAGAGCCTGTACTAGGGTGAGGCATATTGCCTAAGGAGAAAAACTTAACGTAAAGAACTGACTAGTCAAGATAAATGATATTTCAGTGCAAGATTTTTTAAACCAACAGTAACGTAAAAAATTCATCTGATGGATAAAAGCTTTATGATACTGGATTTGACAATGATTTATTGGATATTACTCCAAGAACACAGGGAACAAAAGAGAAAATAGATAAATGGAGCTACATCAAAATTAAAATTTTCTATGCATTAAATGACACAATCAACAGAATGAAAGGGCAACCCACAGAATAGGAGAAAATATTTGTAAATCATATATAACTGATAAAGGGTTGATATTCAGGATATAAAAGCAAGCCAACAAATCAACAACAAAAACCAACAACCTGATTAGAAACTCGGTAAAGAACTCAAATAGACGCTTCTCCAAAAATCTGTAAGTGGCCAATAGCACCCGAAAAGATGTTCCATACCACAAACTGTTTGTGAAATACACATCACAACCACAAGGAGATACCACTTCACAACTGTGAGGATGGTATCATAAAAACTGGCTTTAAAAAATCCCAGAAAATAAGAAGTATTGCCAAGGATGTGGAGAAATTGGAACCTTGTACATTGTTGGTGAGTGTGTACAACGGTGCAGCTGTTGTAGAAAATATAACGGCAGTTTCTCAAAAAATTAAACAGAATTACCACATGACCTAGTAATTTAACTTCTGTGTTTATAACTGAAAGAACTGAAAACTGAGTCTATATAGACTATGGATGTGAGTATGATATATGTATATATGTATATTATATTGATCCATATATCTAATAATATATATCTCTATATAGTATAATATATATGTATGTTATATAGATCTCTCTCTCTCTCTCTCTCTCTCTCTCTCTCTCTCTATATATATATATATATATATATATATATATATATATATACATATTATACTCACATCCATAGTGGCATTATTCACAATAGCCAAAAGATGAAAGCAACTCAAATATCCATCAGTTGATGAGTGGATAAACAAAATGTAGCGCGCGCACGCACACACACACACACACACACACACACACACACACACGGGAATCTTATTCAGTCTTCAAAAGGAAATTCTAACACATGCTACAACTTGGATGGATCTTGAGAACACTATGCTAAGTGAAAGAAGCCAGATGCAGAAAATAAAACATAAAAGACAAATACTGTATGATTCCACTTGCATGAGGCACCTAGAGCAGCCAACATTTATACAGACAGAAAGTAGAATGGCAGTTGTCCGGGGCTAGGAGGGAGAGAAGGGAACCATTGTTTGATGGGTATAGACTTTCAGTTTTGCAAGATGAAGCAAATGCTGGAGATTGGTTACCCCACAGGGTGAATATATATAACACACCGAATTGTAACTTTAAAATGGTTAGGATGGTAAATTTTATGCTATGTGTATTTTGCCACCATTTTTAAAATTTAAAAATTTAACAAAATATCAAAATGTTAAATGAAGGCGTGACTGGTATACATTTTCTGACAAATTATCTGCTTCAGTGGTAAACGATCAGCTGAACACAGATCTCTGTCTTCTTGTTTTTCCATGAATTTGTTAATGGTGTCCTAGTGTCTTATGAAATGATTCCCCAGACTTTTGGCTTTACCAGGTATGGACAAATTGGAAGTTTGCAAGAAACCTCCCATTTTTAAAACCTCCGTTTCTTCATCTTGTGAGAGCACTGAGGGCCTTATAAGGGTTCATCAATAGTAATAAATCTCATAAAGAACAAAAAATTCTCACTTGATCTATAATTTATGTGCTCTGATTATTGTTCAAATATTAATCCTTACAATAATAAATGGCATGTTCTAGTCTGAGTGCACTTCCATAAACTCATTTAAAAATCCTCGCTACTCTTTTAAAACATAGTGCTTAAGGTTGCTACTTAAATTTACTGATGGAGAAACAGATAGGACAGGGAGGGCACTTAGGGAAGTACTCATGGTTCTGCTAATCAGAGGAGGCATTGCAAAAGAGGAGGAAAACCTTCACGGTGCTTAGAGCTGAGTGCTGGTGTCTCAGCCACGGTGACTACTGAAACCACCACAGGATTTAGAAATAGAATATAGACTCCCAGTCTGCAAAGTCAGTTGTGGGCATGCAATTCCACTGGTTGCTACTGAAGCCATGGAAAAGCAAGTAAGATTATAGCCTGGTACTTCATTCATGCAGTTCAAAAGAACTTTAAGCAATGTGGATCGAATAAGCTCCAGAGTCAGAAAGTGATTGGAGGGATGTGTTTTATATCCTTTTTTATTTAAGCTCAAAGAGCAATTTGAATTATGTATCCTATTTTATTTCTTACTGTTAAACCCAGACATCAAAATGTATATCCAAGGCCTTTTAGGGACACAAAGTAAAAGCAATGTCACGTATTATGCTCCAGCAGGTAATTCAGTGTTTTAGGATTAGCCAAGCGATTTATAAAGCAGCCTCCAAGGGAATCAGAGTTCAAGTCTGGGCTCATCAATAATACATAAATAAACCGAACAATTAGGTATGAAGTGGCTACCTTGTCAGACAACTTATTAGCCGATAAATGATACACTCACTGGCTGCCTTGAGTACAGAGAGAAAAGACACATTAATACAGAAAAAGGGCTGAATATAAAAAGAAGCAACCTTCCTGCAGCCTGTGGGCTCCGTCCTGTCTCATCCTGCTGTGGAGAAGTGAGGCCTAGATATTAACATGGAAAGGAGAGTGAAGCCTGAATCAGAAATGTTTACTCTGAATTTCTTTGCCTTCTTTAAGTGGCCTAGAGGTTAGCCTCAGTATATTTGCACACATTTCGAGAAGTTGTGGACAGGCTGTAGTCTAGAAGAGTTTCATTTTCTGTAGCGGGGAGACTCTCCAGTTAGTGCCTAAGGCAGAAATTGGGGGCAGCCATATGACTCTAGAAAATCCCTAAATTTGCATAACGAGGCGATTTTCCTTTAGTGTTCCAGATGCATCTGAAGACCAAACCAAGCAGGGACTTGCCTTTCAGGGACATGGAGTAACAGAATGACAATTTCATACACTGGCCTTCCCCCAGCACTGTGAGGAGAACAGAGGCAAAGGACAGGTAGTGAAATGCAGGGACAACAGATGTCACTCCCTCAGAAAAATGGTGAGCTAGAAAATAAACTTTGTTTTTGCATCTTTTTTATTTGTTTTAGTCAAGACACGGAGTTAAATTTGTGTTCATGAAGTTAGCCCTTTGTTTGTAATATAGATGGCACAAGTACCAGCTCTGAAGATACATTACAGATTGATGCAGAGCGAAAAAGCTGAGTATAAAATTAATGGAAGTACTAATTCTGATTGTAGCTAGAAGGGTCCTTGAAAATCCGGGGTGGAGTAGAGCACTGGAACTCAGTTCTCAATCAGTTTTAAGGTCAATGACATGAAGAGTCTGAATGATCCTTGAGAGGTGGGGGCCAGATGAAGTAGTGCCTGGTGTTTAGCACCTAGCTGTGGGGCACTTAGTAAGTTTCTTTAACCAGCAGCATCCTGGTCAGTTCAGCACCAGGCTTACATTGCTAGAGGCACCAGAAGTGAGGTTGGCAGAGTCACCTCTCATCTCATGCATACTCTGGGTGGTTCCCCACCCCCAAGTGTTAGCCGGGACTTCCGAAGCATTCCCTTTGACACATGGAAATTAAGGCTCTGAGAAAAGAAGTTGGCCTAAATGACGTACTAGTGGAAAGTAATGTAGAAATCCTAACCCAGGTCTTCTATCCCCAGGATCTAAGTGAGTCCATTACCGTTTTGCAGTTTGATTAATAAGAGCAGATAAATGCAAACTTTAGATAAAGAAACACTATCTATAAAGCAAACACTGGATGAACATTGACCTGAAACTTTAAATGATGAACTAAGGTCACAATTTCACCATTGCAAAGTCTGAAAGGAGACAACTGTTTAAACCTCAAAAGAATGAACCAAGGCTACCAAAAAAGCACAGGTTTCTGCAGATAAAAATAGGTTCTATTAATGGATCTATTCATCTAAGTTAGGGTCCATAAACTAATGGTCACAGCCCAAACCTGGTCTGCTGCCTGCTTTTTAAACATAGTTTTGGGGCAAAACAGCTATGTTCCTTCATCTGTATTGTCTATGGCCATTTCCTGATACTACGGCAGAGTTGAATATTTCCTGTATCAACTATCTGGCCTGCAAAGCTGAGAGCATTTACCAGCCTGTCCTTTACGGAAAATGATGCCAATCCCTGAACTAAGTCATGATGAAACCAGGACAGATTAAAACGTGTTATTAACAAGTCACATTTATTAATCACTATGGGCAACGCTCAAACTATGACTCACAAAAATAAGGGTTTTGGATATTAAGAGTTATTCTGGTTCTTCACACGTACCCCAAAACCTAAAATGCAATAAAATCTATCTATATATATATTTAAAAAAAAAAGTTGTTCTGATAAAATGGGCTCAATGAGACAACAAACTTTGGAAAGTCTGAGAAAATAACTGGAAATAATAATGTATTACTAATAAAGAATATGTAATATTATGTAATATGTAATAAATATAATATTATGCAATAATATGTAGTAAATAATAAAGCTTACTATTGGACTTCTCAGCCTCTGATATGCCAATGTGCACTGGAAATCTGAGCTGAAGTGAAGTGTGTTATTTCATGCAGTATTTCCCAGACTTATTTGACTCATGGTGTAAATGCCTACCTAGGTAGTTGGTCCTTTCCTGCAATTGTGAGACTTGGCGGAAGAGGCAGAGGGCAAAACTCCAAAACAGCAAGAAAGTCATTTATATCCTTGCTTACTAACTAGATATTTTACATGTATGATAGAAATAATAAAATTTTTCTCCTCCAAGAACCTGGCAAAGATCAACTCAATATTATAAAACTTTAGGCTGGGTGCGGTTGCTCATGCCTGTAATCCCATCAGTTTGGGAAGCTGAGGCAGGTTGAGCACCTGAGGTCAGGAGTTTGAAACCAGCCTGGCCAACAGTAGTGGAGATGCTGCTAAAAATACAAAAATCAGCCAGATGTGGTGGCCTCCCAGCTACTTGGGAGGCTAAGGAAGGAGAATCACTTGAATCTGGGAGGTGGAGGTTGCAGTAAGCCGAGATCACATCACTACACTGCAGCCTGGGCGACAGAGCAAGACTCTGTGTCAACAACAACAACAACAAAAAAACCTTTGGAAAACACAAACTCTTTTAGCTATGCTTTGCACATGGATTATAAAGTGTCCTTCTCACCATAAGCCTGTGTCTTCCAGGAGATCGACTGGATATTGAGATGTAGAGTATTCATGAGAGAAGGGGGCATCCCTATACACAGAGATGTGCCCAATATTTGGTGTATTTTTAAAAATAGCTTCACATATGTTGCCTTGCTCTGTTCCCATTAACTAATAGCTACATGTCTGCTTGAATAATTGTTTTCCCTTTAGTGTTAGCAAAAGACCATATGCTATTTCACTTGCATCTCATTAAGCTCTTCAAATATTAGAGTTTTAAGAGTCTTATATTTCTACAGAAAAAAATCAAGTGTCCTCCAATTAGCTGTATTTGACAATGTGTTAATTATTAACACACACTATTTTCAAATGAAATGTTCCATGACCACTCTTCCTTTTGAACTCAAAAGATTGAAAGCCCATTATGGCTGGGAGGCTCATAACCAAAGCCTTCGCTTGGATCACTGTCCCCTGTAACCTGGCTCTAGCCGACAGACTGGCCCAAAGGAGCCCTACTCACACTTCGTGACAACCAAAATCATCTTGATCCATAATTGAGGTCAGACACAGGCTGGGCCAATCAGAATAGCTCCAGAGACACAATGTCCTCAGAGCTGTATCCCAGCAATGGTTGTGTTCCTCTGAGAGGGTGCAAGAGCGCCCATACTTCTAATTTAACCCGGCTTCATGCAATTATTTACTATATTCAATTGTCCCAAGCCCTTTCAAATACTACGTCTTTTAATTCACATAACCACACTATGAGGTGGGTATTATTATCAATTACCATTCTTCAGATGGCAAAACTGAGGCACAGAGCAGTTGGCCTGGGATTACACAGCTACCAAGGTAAGGAGCTGGGTTACATATTCAGATTGGATTTGGATCTAGGGTCCATGTTTTCAACTACACTATGGTGGCCTCAAAGTTCGGTTGTCCTGCTCAGACATGGTTTTTCAATCTCTGGATGCATGAAATACTCTAGAATCCTTCTACCAAAGCTTCTTCTTCTTTCTTTTTTTTTTTGTGATAGAGCTAGCCAGAATTGGTTTCTGTTACTTGCAACCAAAAGAAACTTAACAGAGAAGAAAGCACTCATCTCTTTTCCCAACGAGATTTCCTCTACACGCCATATTTGAAGGATACTGAAGTTGCTATCGGTAACCACCATCAATGCCAAAATTCTACATGCAGAATGTGGAACAGCAGAGAAGGGGAGAGGGTTGGGATGAGGGAGCCTGCAGCTAGCATCCCAGAGGTCTGCAGGTCTGCAGGTCTGCATGCACATGCTGCTCATTGTTAGGTATCTCTGTGCTGGCCAGCCTGTGACAACAGAATCGAGGCAAGCACTCACCTACCTGGGTGCTGAGAGCATCCGTCCATCTTCTGCTCCCACAATGTGGGCCACAATTAAGCTGAATGTGTCCCTTATCCATTTCCTTCAGAGCAAATGCTATCTTTTATCCCCGTTAGCTTCTCAAGAACAGTTCCTCTGTCCAGAGGTTTCATTTTGTTCTAAATCTAACACGTGTTGAGTGCTTACAAAACTTAGCACTCTTCTAAGTGCATTGCCTCTGTTAATTAACCCTTGTAAGTCTCATAAGAATAATATAAGATTTTACAGATGAGGAAAGCTGAGGCAGAAAGGAAGTGTACAGCTAGGCTCAAACTCAGGCAGCGGACCCCAGAGTCAACATCGCCACCAACTCAGGCAGCGGACCCCAGAGTCAACATCGTCACCACTGCCCCATCGTCCCACACCCCATGGTGGGTAAACAACCAGGAAAATGTGCTGAAAAACACACATTGCGGTGATGATCCAAATTATCTTATTTAGTGAAGCTGAAGGGATCTGCTCATTTAGGACAGGGTTAAGAAGAAAATTGAGAATTGGTCTTCCAGCTAGAAAAGAGAGTGACTCACTTTCTCCCTCAAGCACTACAAGAAGTCTGACTTTCCAAAGTAAAAGTACTACCTAGGAAAACTCAACAGTGCCTGTACAGCCCCAAAATGTATAGCAGATTCGTTGAAAGCAGAACTACAGTAAGTTTCAGGAGGGAATTGTTATCTAGAACAATTGGCCTGATGGCTTCGGTCCTCAGAACTTTTTCTGGATTATAAAAGCTAGTTAAAAAGCCCATCTTCTCCTTTAAAAAGTGCATCTGTTCCAATAGGCTTTTTCAAAATGTTCAACACCACTCAGACTGAAATCAATGGATTTCAAAGCAGCTCTCTGTCCCTGGTAATATGAAACAAAAATGAGATTTGCGACTTTAAAAATGGTTTCAAAGAAATGTGCTAGACAATACTTAGGCTTGTTGGCATTTCTTTATTTTGCAAAGGGGTCTTCTCTCTAGCAATGAATTCATCTTCCAAAAGCTCCGGTAACATGTTGATGTTACAAACACTTGTGGAGACAGCGTATCTCGGGGCGAAGGAGGGTTGATGCTCTTCCCGACTGTAATCAATGGGAGCAGCATGATTTACAGAATCTCCCCCGGCTGTCAGGGAGCCTGTGTTATCAGCGTGTGCATCTTGGCCTTGGCAGGGCTGACGTGTGGTAGAGACGCCGGAGCCCTCGTTACACTAGTTTTACCTGGCAGGCCGTGCTGGGTCTGAGCAAAGAAAAAATGAAAAGTCCCTGGGCAATCTTAGGCTATCTGTCTCTGCTGCACATGCTGCTGGCTGTGACTTTGTAGTTTATGTAAAAATAGTTGTTTGCTGAAATGAAATGAAAGCAAGACGAAGGGGAAGCAGAGGCTGCAACTGAGAAAGAACTTAAAGCACACAGGTCTACGTCTACAGGAATTCCAATGGGCGAGCTGCTTAGCGGTTAACTGAAAGCCACAAGGCAGCCACATGCTCTTCCCCCATTATGTCCTGGTCAGTCGAGGCACACAAACACTTGCTACATGTAGAAATACATCAGTGATTTCAAAATGGAAATAATAATGTACAGGTTTATTTGTTTTCCTTATAGAGGCACAAGATATCTGTTTCCTTATATAGGCACAATATAACCTACTCCTAACCAGATATTTCTAAATGAATTTTTCTTCTAAAATCACATGCACATTTTAGGTGTCCAACATTATTTCTTGCTTTGGGCAGCCCAACTCCTTCTTTCTCCTTTATGGATTCATGGTCAACCACACGCTGTAAACTTCTGAATTTAGTTTTAAAAATCTTTGGCACTAATTAGCCTTCTATATAGAACAGCAGTATTCTCCTATCATAAAAAAATATACGCCATATATAAATCAATCATGCTTATGTAAGTTACAAAACACTTTCTGCTAAGCAAAAATTGCATTTGTAGAATTAAGCATTGCCTAACTTTTTTGTGAAGCCAACTATACAGAACTCTTATCATTTAAACGTTTTTCACATCAATTCTCTTCGTTTCCTCCAAATTAAAGTTTAAAGACGGACACAAAAAAGTGGAAGAAATGAGTTTTCTCTGTTGCTGTTCATTTGCTAACACTGTTGCCTATTGAAGGTATTTTAATTTTGTGAAATCCCAACAATAGAGGTTAGGGTGAGCTCTCCCTGGATACCCAAGTAAGGAAAAAAATCAGAGAACAGAGGGAGCGATAGAACATGGGACCTGCGTTCAGTAATGGGCTCGGGAACGCCCAACATCTCTGTCTATAGATGGCCTGAGAATTGGCTTGCCACCAAGACAGAGAGCAGGAACTAAGCTGGCAGACTGCAACCTGAACTGGGAAGAGTAACCATCCTCTTCTGGGATGGCAGAACAGTGAAGTTTTCCTAGCAATGAGGGATCCAGAATCTCCACATAAGAGAGGTCTGGAGTCATTATATTCGAGCTACACTTTCATAGCAAATATACTGTTTTAATTAAGATTAGATTTCATTTGGAAGGATGGGAGTGTATGACCAAGGGATATTTATGGCTGGCCCTTTTAGGCTCGCTGACATTGGTAGATATTAATAAAGCTGATGCTGTGAAGTTTCACCGGGAATGGCAGAAGGATGAATCTGTCAGTTAAGCACAGGCTGTTCCAAAGCCTAGGCTTGGAATCATTGCGGCAGTCTGGGAAAAGTCTTTCTCATCCACAAGGGGCAGGAACTGCAGAGATTTCTATGGAAAAATAATGAATGCATTTAAGACAAGATGAGACCACAGTTTTCTTCCAAGATAAAATAAAAATAGTAATAACACCCCGAGGTAAGACCTAGATGGGGCTCTGGGATGCAATAACATTTCACTTCTACCATGACTTTGAATTTTCCAGTCTCTGAATGGGATCAAGAGCAGGGAGGACGGGAAAACTGCATATTCCTTTAAATTTAAGATCACAGGCCTTTACTCCTGAGTCACTAGTTTTACCCTTTTATATGGGTTGCATTCTCAGTTTATTGTAGAGCTTCTGGCAATGTCATCATCTCCCATTATGACCTAAGGGGAAAAGGCATCTTGCCATACCTTGTTCAGAATATAGAGAAAAGTATTCCCCAAGTGGCTGGGTGGCCAGTTGCCGTGGCAGCATAAAGACTTTGTGACTTGGTCTACCTGTGGGAAAAATTTCCAAAAATAGAACACAGTCTATTGCCACCTAGGTCCATGAGACCTTGCCAGTATTCATCAAGGGTTTCTAGTGACCTGAGCCAGGTCGAAAACAGCCAAAAAGCGCAAGAGCAGGTAACTGGAAATAGCCTTCTTTCTTTGCCAGTCATTCTGTGAAGACTCACATGAAATGATTGTTTGTCAGTAATGTATTGACTTTAGTCTAGAAAATTCTGCATGGAGTGGTGTAACAATGTCAGAGAGGAGAGGGACTCAGAGAAATGATCACTATGTGTTGTGAAGAGGAAAACGTCGATGAATCCATTCAAATTTGCATAATGAGAGAATGACTAGAACACACACACATTTCCATTAAGAAAAAAAATCAGTAAAGTTATACATCTATATTTAGACTACAGCTTTCAAAACACCAGGTGTGTGTGTGTGTGTGTGTGTGTGTGTGTGTGTGTGTGTGTATTTTTTTTTTAAGCAAGGACTAAATCTCTTCAGACCTGTTGGAAACTCCAAGTCCCTGAGGTAGAAGGTTCCACTGTCCAGAATGCTATATTTCTGTTCTTTTTGACTGGTAATTTCCTAATGATACCCAAAGGCAGAAGTTCTATGATAGAATTGTGTTATAAAGATAACAGGATATGTATAAACTAGTGCCATAAAAATTTAAATATATATTAAATCATATAGAACATCTAAAATGTTTTCCTACTCTTCCAGAGATGGCCTGAAATTTGGTTGTTTCAGAGAAAGCTGTTGACCCTTCTCCCTGCTTCACCTGACTCCCGTTCCCACACAGGTGACCCAGCTCGTTAGAGGTCACGTCGGAACAGCTAACCTGACAGGGGTGGAAAGCAGCCTACTGCTCTGAAGACTCAAAGAGCTGACAGCACCCTATTAGCTTGGTCACATCAGTCAACGTCCTTCTCATGTTCTATCCTCTTCCATATCATGATCCCTTCCTCCCATGTATCATCCATCTTACATAATTGTGTGTATCACACTAAGTGTCAATAAAGTATTCACATAGCAGTCCGTCCTGTTAGACTCTGAACGCCTTTGTGAAAATGAACATGTCCTTAGTCCTGTACATGTAATAACCAAAGCTTATTTTAAAATCTTAAACTTTCATCATCAATATCATCATCACCAATATCTTCTGCCACTAACTTTACTTAAATCTCACTTGAGGAATAATTGCTATGATAATGGAGATACAGGTCTCAGAGTATAGCATTTATTACAAATCACAATTTAGACCCTAATGTGATTTTTTTTTTTTGTATTTCATAAGCTGAATCCCAACAAGTAGCTCCTTCCTAATACAGAGGCTAGGGATTCACTTCCCAAAGATGAAATTTCTATTTCAATTTCCCAAAGACAAAACTGTTTTCTGAATTTCTGCTTATGAATCCCAAATTTCTTTTGATTTTATTTTTAAGAGTGCAAACTGCACTCAATGAACTACAATGCCCTAAAAAGTAAAATAGAGATTGCAAAACGACAATCATCTTGTTTCATTTTCATGTCACCATGAATGTTACTAATATTTATATCAAATTCAGCTAATGCCTGAAGCACACAGGTGCTGTTTATCAAGATCTCACCATCCCTCTGGATAACACAGACAACTGAAAAAGCATGATTTGAACACTAAGGCGAGAAATACACACAAAAGTGATTACCTCCAAAATGTAAAAATAAATGTGTGCATTTTGTGTTATAAAAATAGGAACTGGGGGAGAGAAATCAGATCCATCCCTTCATATGCTGGTCATCTTTTCCATCATGAAAAATATACTTTAGCGTTTTGTACCTTGGTGACTGATGTACTTGCTTGAATGAATCCTTACCAACAGGTAAAATATCATTTCGATTACTTTGTGCCATTTCAAAACCGAGGTGACTCACTCAGTAATGAGATAGAGTAAAAAGCAGTTGTTTTTAGTGGGTTTTTCCTGGGGCTGGGAATCATTTTAATTTACTTGTCCCAGATGCCACATTTCATCTAGTTGGTATTCCCTCCGTTTCCAGGCCTGCTCTCCCCTTACTCAATAAATATGGAAATCTATTCCTCGTCCAGTTTGAACATTGTAATTTTTATAGCAGTTTTACTCTTTCTGACAAGCATATTTCCACTCTCCTTTTAGTCTTGGAGAATGTGAAGAAATGCACCCTTCCCTGAAAATGCTTTGCATGTATAAAACATATTTCAGAGTTCAAATTTTCTATACATGTATTGTTTAATTAGTCTTTACAACGAAGACTTCACAATGTATTCCCCACACTAGGAGACAAAGCAGAAACTGAGATCATGGACGGACTAAGGCAGATCTGATTGGGTCCAAAAACAATTTCTGAGTCCAATTTTAACAGTCTTCTCTTCCCAAAGTCTCATTTCAGAGAAACATCAAACCCCTATCTCAGAATCATCAAGGTTCCAATCCTGCACACAGATTTGATTACAATCATTTGCCTTTCTTCTAAGTCCCCTCTGGAAAAAGACTGGTTATAATGAGGCAAGCAAATAAGTTACCAAGTAATTTAATAATGAATGAAAAAATAAATGAAGCCAATGCCCCTTTCTTATAACTTTATCTTATTCTTTGTGTCCTTTAATGAGGCAATACCTTTCCCTATACCTTTATGTATTTGGAAAGTTTTGATGTATTTTAATAACTTTATCTTATTCTTTGTGTCCTTTAATGAGGCAATACCTTTCCCTGTACCTTTATGTATTTTGATACCTTTATGTATTTGATAGTATAAAAATACTTTTTATACTAAATTATATCAGTGAGCCCTACTTAGAGAAAAATATGTTATGAAAAATATTTATAGGCAAATTCTGGCCACATTTGTGCCCATTAGTAAACTAGTCTTCATTTAATTAAAACAACAACAACAAAGTAGTCACACAAATTTTCTTTGAAAAGGCCATCATCCTTAAGTTTCCACCAATGACGTCATTGGGTTTTCTGGAATTAGCTAGGCGTGTAGCCAGTTATGCAGTGATTATCAAGACAGTCCCCATTTCAACCCCCTCTATAGAGACCTTCCTCTAGAAGTTTGTTTCAGACTTGCATAGTTATTGTAGTTGATGTCCTACCTAAGTCTTTTTAGAAATGCACTACTGTATGAAACTCACATATTCTAACTAGTAACCAGAACCAGACTCACTAACCTCTCTGAGAGCACACCCTGAAAGAGACCTTACAAAAATACCAAGGTAAGGCTATCTCCAATGCAAAACACGCCTAAGGGAGACACTGTCTTTTCCTCCAAACGCTCTCAGGTAGACATCTGAAAGCTGAAGGAGTCTATGAGGAAAGGTGAGTATTCACAAATAGATTTGATGACAACTAAAACAGGTGGGGCTTACTGTGAAAGTTATCATCAAGAGGAAAGCTAGGCTGAAGACCAGTGGATGAAGATTTAGGCCAGCAGTTCGGCTGAACAAACTTTGAAGCTGTTTAAGAGCACTTGTGTCTAGGAACTGCACATTTTGCTTCTGTGACCCTATGACTTTGATAAGTCTTTTGCAGGGAAAGGCTTCTGAAACCTTTCCCTACACCTCAAGGCTTCAGAGTCATGGATTCTCACCCTGTCTGCATTGAACAACTATATTCATCAGCCTGCCAAGTGTGCATGGATATCAGTGTCAGTAGGTTACTTATTCCTCTGTCCCATTCATGTATTGTGTTTGCAGATCATTATTTGACAAAATCTTACTGAGTGTGGAGCATATCCTAAATAAAGATTCAGAGTCACTGTCATTAATCAAACCAAATTTTCTTAATAACTTAGTTTTGCCCCTCCATAAAGAATATATTTGAAATATATATATATATTATTTACAGTAGGATTATAAATTTAGAACCTGATTTTTTAGCTCTTTAATAATTATATAAATGCTCAGACTACAATATCAGATGTAATATTTTTCTCATATTTATGTCAAATAATCAGTAGCCAGTATGTGTAAAATATTTAATATGAGAAAGAAGAGTAGCCTTGATTCAAAAAAAGATATGGCAGCCAGGCATGGTGGCTCATACCTGTAATTCCCGCAGTTTGGGAGGCTGAGGTGAGAGGATCACACGAGGTCAGGAGTTCGAGACCAGCCTGGCCAACATGGTGAAACCCCATTTCTACTACAAATACAAAAATTAGTCAGGCATGGTGGCACATGCCTATAATCCCAGTAACTTGGGAGGCTGAGGCAGGAGAATTGCTTAAATCTGGGAGGCAGAGATTGCAGTAAACCAAGATCACACCACTGCCTGGATGACAGAGCCAGCCTGGGTGATAGAGCCAGATTCTGTCTCAAAAAAAAATATATATAAACATATTTATATATAATATATAAATGAATTTATATCTATATATACATTTACATAATTATAAATTATATGTATATATAAATATTTATAAGTATATATGTATATATACTTATATGCTTATAAGCATATATACTTAATACATATTTATATATAACATATATAAAAATTAATATAATAATATATGTAATATATATGATAAATTTATTGAGTTCCCTGAGCTCTGAATTTTTCCAGGAGAACACACTCCAAAATCAACAGTTACTAATTCATTTTATTAATTCAGTTCAATCTGTTGCTTCCTAGAAGTACCAAATGTTTTCTTTGGCATCACGTTTATAATCAAAATGTTTGCTTTAAAATTAAAACATTTGTTTTAGTAAAATGAGTTTCCAAAAGCAACTGAAAGTCCCAATAACTGGAAAGACACTAAATGCAAATTGCTTTTTGTGTACAGTTTTTTGGACTTCTCATTAGTAGCCAGAGTAGTGCGAGGGAAGAAACAAAATGTTTTTGCTTTTGAGATTACAGATATGATTGAGAAATAGTTGATTTAAAGATGATACAAATGGCCAGGTCATTAAAAAGAAACATGATGAAAGAAGTACAAAAATAAATGAAAGCTGAAATCTGCGATCTTTAGAATTTCAGCAAATAATTTCAGGAAAAGGTAAAAATTAAAGCACTATGACCTGAAAAAAGAAGATTAAATTTCCGAATAGGATAGTAAGTCAAAGGAGAAAAAAAAAGAAACTAAGAAGTGAAGTTGACAGTTTCTGAAAACTAAAAACAAGGGCTGAAAGGGTTGTCAAGACTATTGTAGAAATACCATAGACCCTAAAATGAGGCAGGAGGTGTAGAACTGCTGGGTCAGTGGCTACTGAGGGCATAGTTTGATATGAAATATGAATTTAACACATAGAGGTTTGATCACTTTGAGGTAGGATCCTGGTACAGAAGACAGATCTTTCATGAGCTGCTACAACAGAATTCTATGTGTAACAAAGACAGAGCAAACCACTGGAAGCAAAATATGCTTTGGACAGAATGGCACAGCGATCTCTACTTTTTAGGAAGAGGTATGGGGAGCTATCAAGTCAGATTCACAGGGAGACTCCGGGGAATTTCTAGAGAAAATTAGATTTATTAACTTGAATGAGTTTCTATCAAGTCATGAATGGAAGAAGAGATAGACAAATTATTTGGTATGAACCACATAGGAACTTCCACAGTAGACACAAGAGGGGATGGTTTTGGTTTTTAAATTCAAATATAAAACTTTAAATAATATACAATTATTTTTCACTGGAATTCTGCACACATAGAAATCAAGATGGGAAGAGCAAGGTAAATTAAGACTCTGGATATTTAGCCAAAATACTAGTAGTAAGATGGGTTATTCAAAAAATATAATTAGTTACCCTTTTAAATACATCATGTCTTTATAGGGGTAGAATTTGATCTAAAGAAATCTACTATGTACAGGGTAACAGAAGAGGAAATCCTTTGGAGGAAATGAAAAGAATAGATGTGTATATTCAGTTCTTACATATAATAGCTAAGGGGGTTATAAAATAAAGCTAAATCAAATTGATTGGCAGCAAGGGAGAAGTGATATTGAAGAGAAAGTGATAAGAAAGGAAAATTGTGACTATGGTTATACATTCTAGAAATAATAAAGTAATTATAGTGAAGACACTATGGGAATACCCAGCATATATAAAGGAGGTGCTAGAGGCTAGATGAATATTATTTAAAGTTCACTGGGAAAAAAATGAGCTAAATGCTAAAGAAAAATGCAATTAGTTATTGTCCTATCTGATGGATTTATAATTGACCCCAAAATTTTCATTATGCACATCTTTGAAATTAACTGAATAGTATAATTTTCTTGTTTACCCAGGCTCTGTTTGGGTTGAGAATCTTTTAATTTCACTACTAGTATGTATAATTAACTTGACTCAAATCATTTAGTATTATTGTTACTCAGTAGGTGACTTGCTCCAGGTCAATGCTATCATGGATCTTTTAGTATAGCCATATACAAAAATCAAGAGTTGAAAATTTCTGTAATCCTTGCTATTTATATAGCAATACTACATCAGTGATAAAAAATATACACACATACACGTTAAAGAGATCAAAGCCCACTGCGAATGCATCTTCTGTCACATATCATGACTCTCATAATAAAAATCCAGGACACTAAAGAAAATATAGAAACAGTTCAAGAAATTAAATTTAAACTAGGCAATTTAGTTATGAAGGTGCTTTCATATCTCAATTTTATCTCTGATTTACTATATTCCCACTGCTCTATCTAGTGTCTCTAACGAGAAATAATAAGGACTCATAAAAGAATTATGATGGCAAGCTTAGAACAATTGGTAATTACAGTCTTTGCATAGTAGAAATCTCTATAATAATCTCTCAAGCAGAAGTAAGTCTGCTAAATACCTGCAAGAACTAAGATTACTCTTTATCTGCCTCAATTTACTCATCACCAATGTGGCAGGAAGAACTTTTCTCAAGCTACCTGGGTTTGGACAGATAATCAAGGTTATGGTTTTTCAGATGTAGACTATGATGCTGATACATCAAAGAGCTATCAACAGCCACCTCACAATTGTTGTCATCTGTCCTCTTCTTATTTTATCCCAATAATTTTACTGACTTAAGTGGTGTCAAGTATTTGTGGTTCAATCTCCCTTACTTCTACCTAACACATACCTCCCACTCCCACCCTAGAAAACTGCATTTAGAAACAGGCAAACATCTCACGATGGGAAAAGTGATTCTAGCAACTCACAGCAATCAGTCATCAGTTTTGAGGGGACCTGAATTGACAAGATGGACGATAATTGAGTACATGGTATTTTGTGTCTTACTCCTTTATGTGAGCACATAGAAATGCTAGCAAGTTGCAACTGTGAGTTTTTAAAACTGTCCTGAGTTTGAAGATAAAGAAGATAAGGACCTCCAGAGTTAAGAATGCATTAGTGGAACAAAATACAAAAAGGTTTTAAAAATATTATTTTGGGTAACTTTGGTCTGCTTATATTCAAGAAGTAAGAAATAACTCTAAGGTCAATCAGATGACAAAATGACATACGTGCATTGTAAGTTTCAAAACAACAACAACAAAAATCAAAAGAGACCAGAAAATATAAGTAGTAAAATATTCAGAGGAGAAATATGTCTTATAAATAATTGGGCTGTGACCACTTTCCCTCTATCAATAAAATTATCTCTCTATTGTCAAGGAGACAGTGGCACAATTTAAAATACAGAAATACAGTTTCGCTTTTTGAAATGGAGTTTCATTCTTGTTGCCCAGGCTGGAGTGCAATGGTATGATCTTGGCTGACTGCAACCTCTGCCTCCCAAGTTAAAGGGGTTCTCCTGCTCTTGGTCTCCTGAGTAGCTGGGATTACAGGTGCCCGCCACCACACTGGCTAATTTTGTATTTTTAGTGGAGATGTCATTTCACCATGTTGGTCAAGCTGGTTTCGAACTCCTGACCTCAGGTGATGTGTCCACCTTGGCCTTCCAAAGTGCTAGGATTACAGGTGTGAGCCACCGTGCCCAGCCATAAATATGTTTTTTAAAAACAATGCAGGCATATAAAATGAACAGCATTGTAAAAGACCTTCTAACCATTTAGTATGTATATGTCACGAGGTAAAAAATAATTACGATGATTTTTCTTTTGTCTTATAAGTAAAGGGCAGTAAATGGTCAGTACGACAAATACCATGAAATAATCTTTCTGACAGGAAATAAATTGGTCATTAACATCAAAGGAGTTTAGTTGCAGAATGAATGCACTACATTTCAAGTCAACTAGAGCCATTTCTTGATGTTCTTAAATTGTTGGAAATTGTACCTCAAGTGAAAGACAAGGGACATATAGCTGTTGATAAATGCTGGTGAAGGAAATTCCATTTCTTTACATTGAAACCTGTGTTACACTGAAACCTGTGTTTCAATATGTTTTTATATTTTTAACTTGAG
Source organism: Callithrix jacchus (assembly GCF_049354715.1). NCBI lineage: Eukaryota > Metazoa > Chordata > Mammalia > Primates > Cebidae > Callithrix > Callithrix jacchus. The sequence goes on from NC_133517.1 coordinate 15,248,410, forward strand.
GCCTCTGAGCTAATTTCATTTTGATCAAACTGATCTTTTACATCTTCTTCCAAAAATAAAGTGCTTTGATTCTTTTTAAATAAGCAAAATCAGAGCAAACTTCATAATATTTTTACACATTGACCCTTTTTCATGAAACTAGTTATACTGTTAGTTACTGGGTGATAAAAAGCATTTCAATATTTTTTAAATAGAACAATCTGCATGTTATTATTTTCAATGCCTTTTTTCTATTTAGTTGCTTACTTACAAGTTATATTCATTGAAATGTTTTCTGCTTTAGATCTGAAGAAAATATTGTGTTACTATGACTTGTCAGCTATTACGGTTTATTACACCCTGCATCCTCCGTTCTCACGTGATCCTGGCCTATTCCCAGAGATCTATTAGCAATGGGATTTTAATGAGTAACATAAGAAGAGGGCGCTTCAGTTCTTATGGAAGTTCAGAATTCATGAGGATTACGGAAAAGTAAGTACAACACCAGATTTTTTTCAACAGTGAAAGACGGGGGGACGGGGAGCGGGGGAAGGAATGAATAAAATGTTCAGATTTTCAGATGTTAAATGATTGAAACAGTTTCTATTTAAATGCAAATTTGACTTTTTAAAAGATGGGACTACCAGTAACTGCACCCTAAATGGTAAAATGAAAATCAATTTGAAATATGAGATGAATAAAGTATATGTGGACTTTCTGGGAATAATTTTTTATTTTGAAAACCTTGATGTATTTTCCTTTGCTCAATCCATCTTAGACTTTGGACAGCTATGTCTGGGATGAAATGCAAACATTTTTTAATTTGTTTAAGCGCAAACACAGTCATGGTCAGCTCACTAGAAGCTTCCTTGTTTATTGAAGTCAGATTTCACAAAATAATGATCAACAGTATGATGTATGTAAAATACAAGACCAAAAAGTAAGAGTTTAACTGCAGCATTATAATGACCAATATTCACTATGTCTTTTTTATGATGTTGGGGAAATCACTTTTAAGAAATGGAAATCACTACATTCTATTGATTCAAGAACAGAATCTTCAGCCATAAGTCAGCAGAGTTGACACTTTCAAATACATAAAATGTGACATCTGCTCTTACAAATGCACTACACAGGCTGTAAATCATCAAAGAGAAAAACAGTTCAATGTCATTTCAGCCACTGTAAGCTATGGTTTATACAGCTGAGAGATAAAAATAGTCATACTGTCTCTGTGACATCTAAACCACTTTCCTATTGCAGTATTCCATGTTCTAATTTATCTCTGTGGTTGAACAACACACAATCAATTGTAAGCAACTAGGGTAGTTTGACTCCAGTCAGTAGCAATTTTCTATAGCTTTATCTTTTCCCCTACTGAGGTGACTTTTAGTAACATCCACAACACACTATCTCAATTTTTGTGGTTGGTTTTTAGCCACCATTCTAAGGACTAACATGCGGCACTATTCCATACACAAAATTTACATTTAGTAGAGTACACATTAATAATTACATGCATTATAATAATTAAAGATCTATATTCTACTGAAAAAAAAGTTTTATTAGATTGAAACTAAGACCAGAACGAGGCTTTGTGTAGGATTTCAGCTTCCACCCCTTACTAACTGTAAAAATTCCAGCAAATTATTTAACCTCTGAGAGTCAGGTAACATATCTGAAAAATGGATGAAAAATCTATCACACAGGGGCAGTTTTAAAGATTAAATGAGACAACATAACTACCTAATACAGTGCTTAGACATATACACTAACCAACGTAGTAAATAGTGACCGTTATTAATCTTGGGTCATTTTGTACTGTTACTATAATAAAATGTAATACTTTTTTGTGGCCCCAGTAAATAACAATGCTTGTTCGCATATCTCAGCCCTGGAGTAAATTCAGCTTAGGAGTAGCCTATGTCTGGAATATATGTGATTATATTTTTATTTCATTTTTGCAAATAATGGTAACATGTTCAGAAATTTATTTTATGTAATCTCAACTTGAAAATATCATTATTGTAAGTAGTTTTTGAAAATGATTACAGCAAGTATTACAACCTAGGTATCATTTGTTAAAACATACTAAATACTAAATAGATCTAAAAGGGAGACCTATTCACTTTCTCTAAATTAGTAATTGCTGACAAATGAAATTCTATATACATAGTGATTCTACTTAATCCATTGTTACATTTGTTAAAATAGTACCATGTTTACAATTTAAAGAGTAAGAGTTGTCACCGTAAAATTTAACAGCTTAGTTTCCAGTAGAATTCACCACATATACAACCATTAATCACCACATTTTTAACTTTTTTTTTAATGAGCATGAAACCATAAGGAAAGACCTGCTAATCAAGTTGGTTTCTAGAGTGATAGATTTGTTCGTTGACAGTCTTCTTGGAAATGAAACACAGTGTCTTTTCTTTTTCTCCACCCTACTGCAGTGAAGTTCAAAGCCTAGTCTCCTGGTATCCACCGGCCCCTTGGCTGAAGCTGAAAGAGAACTGCTGTCCTGGGTGGATTTAAAGCCATTCGTTTAGCAGTTCTGATGCATTTTCTTTCTCAAATCTTTTTATTAGTAAAGCGGCATGCTCCAGGGTCTGTACTTGTCAGACCATTATACGCACAGTCCTTGGCTGCTGTTCATGCCTCAGTTTGCCAAATGTACACAGAGAATCATGTACAACACCCCCTGCCACAAGCTCTTGCTTAAGGGTACGTTTTATATAGATTCCAGATCTTCTAATGTTCAAATAAGAGTTGCAATGTACTTCACTTTCATTTGTCGGAAAACAAATATTCTCTGAACATTTATGTTTTAGATTCATTTTGTCTGTGCTTTTATTTAGTAAAAGATGTTTTACATATAACTCCTAAGCCTGTGGTCTTTGCACATACACAGGAACATACACTGTGAGGTTCTTGACAAAGAACAAAAGGAAAATAGTTTCAGGAAAACTGGGATGCTGTTTCACTAATGCACTGGGTTCTGCCACTGGCTTTTACACTACTGCTATGCCCTGGTGAGTTTATTTTCTCACTTGGAAAAGTAGCTGCTCTGCTATTGTGATGGATGTTTTCATTGAAGGAGGACGAGGAGGAAGAGAGGTAGGAGAAGAGAAAATTGTAATTAGGTACATGTTTATATGTTTCTGGTCTGTTTAAATCCTGTAATTCTGACTGCAAGTTTATAAAGGACTGAAGTGCAGTCTTTTCTAGTCTTTATGTTTCTCACAGAGGACCTAATATAGATCTAATCCTCTAGGAACTTTTATTAAATATTAGTAATACTGACAGCAATACCAGCAACCTTCTTTAAACATAACATCTAACGTTGGCCTTAGGTACACCCCTGGTCTTTGCTTCTTGAGGTACTAACATTAAAGAGCTAATATTAACCATTTAACCAACATTTAAATAAATGGTATCATTTTGTGCACAGACATCCAGACCAAAAAATCACCCCTGGAGAAAATTAAGCCCATTTCAACGTAGGTCTCTTCTAACGTTCAAGTTCCAGTTCCTCCTAGAAGCATCCTACCTAACTCTAGAATGGAAAGATTTCCTTCTTTTCTGAACTTCCATAAAGAATAATGTTGGCCCGGACGCGGTGGCTCATGCCGGTAATCCCAGCACTTTGCGAGGCTAGGGTGGGCAGATCACAAGGTCGGGAGTTTGAGACCAGCCTGAGCAACATGGTGAAACCCCATCTCTACTAAAAAAAAAAAAAAAAAATACAAAAATTAGCTCAGCGTGGTGGCAGGCACCTGTAATCCCAGCTACTCAGGAGGCTGAGGCAGGAGAATTGCTTGAACCCAAGAGGCAGAGGTTGCAGTGAGCCAAGAGATCGCACCACGGCACTCCAGCCTGGTGACAGAGTGAGACTCTGACTCAAAAAAAAAGAATAATGCTGAACAGAGGCATAAACTTCATGTACACTTGTTGATGTATTAAATCATGCTGAAATTGGGAACAAAATCCTTGTCTGCAAAGACTAAGAGAAACTAGAAGTTCCTCAGCATATCATCTGTGCCTAACAATAGTGTATTTCCAGGCCCTTTCCTTTTCCCAGTGCCCACGAAACAAGCTCCATAGCTCTCCATAGCTCTCCATAGCTCTCAGAGCTGTCAGCATCACCACAGCTCTGCTGGAAAATATGGGGCTGGGGCTGTCACCTTTTTTTTTCAGTTATGCAAACTTTCTTTTTACTATACTCTATGTAATTTGACATAGTTTAACGAAATTCTTCTTTCTTGAAAAATCAATTTAACTTACTGGGACTATGTCTAAAGTTGGCAGGTAAGAAAAGAGAACTGGCACTGCTAAGCAGCAGTTTGCGGACTTCGAAGCGTCCAGGGGAAGGCAATGTGCGTAACTTTCACTAGTTACTGGAGTTTAAGAACAGTATATCCAACAGTGTAAATCAAAGGCCTATTTTCAAAAAACATATGAAGGGATCCCCAGTGTTCAGCTGGGGATAGAAATCAATGAAGACATTTTGAATAATGGTATCTGAGTAACTTGTTTACTACCAAATCACAATTTCAGGAAGAAGGAAATCTATTGTTGAATAAATAATGGAGCCTTTTTCAATCCTTTCTGGAGTCATGTTGTGGGGGGAATATAAAAAAATACATAAGTAAATAAATAAAAGTGGTTGGCACCTTTAGGTAAACATTATGAATAATTCTGTCCATGAAATTATATCATATGCAGGTGTTATTTAAATATTCTCTAGCGATATTAAACTACACAGGTAATATTAATTCAGACATCTTCCATGAACATGGGACAGTCAACTTTGGGGAAGTTTGCCTAAGAAGCCCCAAGGTAATGGGGCTCAGCCAGCAATGGCACTGATTGAGGAATAGGTTTCTTTCTTAAGAAGACCTTAGTTACTTTCAAATTTAGCATGAATATTTTTCCATGTACCTATCTTTGACCTGTTTCACTTCTGTTACATTTAAATTTGAAGTCATGATAGCTTTGACATTCAAAATGAAGTATGCTACAATTGTTTTCATTTTCGTAGATTAAAATTATTTTCTTCTACTCATCAGCTTCTTTCATCAGATGAAAACAGCTTTGCTTGGATTGATTTCCATTTCCCTCAGGTCAATTGGTAAAAGACTGGCCAAACGATCTGCATGTTTGCTTGGGTGACAGGACTAAGCTATACCCAGATTTACAAGTTACCTTATAATTATCCACATTTTGAAGCTAATTTACTAGTAGCATAAAATATCTTGAAGAAATTGTATAGCTCTAAATTGCTGCTTGCGTGACAAGATTATTAATGGATAAAGAATAAATAAGAAAGAGCAGGAGTTCCATTGTATGTACTTACCTTTAAATAAAGGGGAAGCAAATCTATGCTCACTCAAACCGAGCCCTGTGGGAGGCACTGTGGGGCAGCTCACTTTGTGGTATCTTCCAGGCCTTCTCCAAGCCTGGAAAGGACCAGTGGTCCACTTGGCAGACCACACAGAGACTGCTAAGCCATCACCTGAAAGCGGGTCCTTCCCCACAGAAGCTCACCTCCCCATAACTAAAAGAGTCATTGCTCTGGAAATCACATGAGAGATGTAATGACCAGGCATATGTCCTGCAGGGTTCAATGGGGATGACACCTTTCCTGGAGAAGTCTCAATGTTGCAGCCTCCTCAGTGGCTGCCGGTTTTCTCATGGTGGCTGTCTGTGACATTTTCCATCAGAAAACTCATTGGCAAATCTTCCTGTCGGGCTATAAAGACAACCTCAGAGATGGCCACCAGTAAGTTAATTTCGCAACAGAATTTGCACATTACAAATCAGCAGAAGCTATAAACCACGTTTTTCGATAGGGAACCTGAAGGCAGAGAGCTGTGGACCAGGAAGATTTCCGTAGATATGAAACTCCAGTTCTTTTTTTGGGTTTATATTTTAATATTTCTTCCCTCTATCCATCAAGTGCTTTCTCTGGCCCTTCATTCCTTCTTTCCCTCCCTCTTTCCCTTTTTCCTTCCTTTCTGCCTTTTCTGTTTCCTTCCCTCTCTTTCTTCCTCCGTTTCTTTTTCCTTCCTTTCTTCTCACCCTTTCTCCTTCTTTCTTTTCTATTTTTTCCTTTATTCCTTCCTCTTTCCTTTCTTTATTCATTTTTTTCCTTCCTTCTCTTCCCCCTTTTCTCCTTTCTATCTTGATGAGTATAAGCCTCCCAGGAGCACAGCTCTCATCTTCCATTGTATGCTCTTCTTGGCTCTTCAGTCTCCTCTCCTCTCCTTCTTTCTTTCTTCCTCTTTCTTTCTTTCTTTCTCTGTCTGTCTCTCTCTCTCCCCCTCTCTCTTTCCTCCTTCCTTCCTTCCTCCTTTTTTTAATTGGCTCTTCAATCTCTTCTCCCTTTCCTTCTTTTCTTTCTTTCTCTCTCCTCCTTCCTTCCATCCTCTTTTTTTTTTTTTTTGTGACAGGGTCTCACTCCATAACCCAGGTTGGAGTGCAGTGGTGCCATCTCGACTCACTGCAAACTCTGCCTCCCAGATTCAAGTGATTCTCTTGCCTCAGCCTCCCAAGTAGCTGGTTCTACATGAGTGTGCCACCACGGCCGGCTAAGTTTTGTATTTTTAGTAGAGACGGGGTTTTATCACATTGGGCAGGCTGGTCTCGAACTCCTGACCTCAAGTGATCCACTCACCTCGGCCTCCCAAAATGCTGAGATTACAGGAATGAGCCACCACGCCCAGCCAGCCTCTCCTTTCCACCCTGTTCCTCTCTTCCACATTCTATGTTTTATTTTTCCCTTTACTTCTCCATTTTTGTTTCTTCTCTTTTTGTTTCCTTCCTATTCACCACAAGCTCAGCCCACCACCTCAAAGCAATCCAATAAACTGTTACCACCTCTTAGTTTTGCACTTTGTGCTACCATTTGATCTCATGCAGCATTGTACCAGAAAAGGGTGAAGTAACCTGTAATCCAGTTTTGAAATAAACATGGAAGGAGAATAGAATATCTTATTCAAATTTTGGAGTTTTAGTTTACTTTGAAAGACGGGCACTATAGAGTTTCTGTCAAAATTATAACTCTTGATTTTAAGATGATCTCCAAAGTTTATATCTAAGATGCTGAATACTGTAGAATTCATGAGTATAGATTCCTAGCTCTTCCACAACCAGATGTTAAATACTGGGCCAGATACTTCAAATCTGGAAGCCTGATTTTTTTCACGAATAAATTGAGGATACAAAGCACACTTAATCACAGATAACTGCAAATATTAAATGACACAGTGTGAGTAAAATGCTTTGTAAGTTACCTGACAATAAGTAGTTCACAAATATTAGCAATTATTATGACTACTATTTTTACTATATTTTAGAAAAACCATCATGAAAGAATGTAAAAATTAGGAGAGATAGCTGAGGTATTTATGTGGACAGTGCTGACAAGATAATATTAGAATATTGCACGTGATTTTAGGAGTGAAGAGGCCAACCAAAACTGAAATGCAGAATGGCAAAGGTCTTATTCAGTTACCTCTGCCTGACGTAATCATCCCGGATTCCACTCCAGTGCAATGTGTTTTGATAGGATTGTGATCCTAGATGTATCACCTGATCATTGTGTGAGATTACAAAAGCCATTTAACCTTTCTAGGTCTCAGTCCTTACATCCCTTTTCAACAAAACTGGGATAATAATACCCACCACATAGTGTTATCATGAGGATCACTAGAATAATGAATTTGACAACGCTTCTAATGAGTTAAGGGCTATCATCCACTTTCTCGGCACCAAGAGAACACAAACATGTTTCTCCTAGATTCACAACTCCTATTAAAAACAAATTGGTGATAATTCAGAAGACCAGCAGGGTTTTTGACAAAGCATCATTGTACATGTCACCTCCATTAGCCTCTCTGATGTAGCTCTGGTTGCCCAGTATGTGTGCCCATTTGCATAGCCGAATCACAATCATAACAGTCCGGATAGCAAGAAAGGCTGTTTCCCATCCTTGCTTTGGGAAATAAAATAAAGCCAGCACCTCTGGGAAAAGAAGTTTGCCTGGATAAAGAAAGAACTCATGGAAAAACCAAGGAGTTAATTTCAGATAAATTGTATTTTTAGATCCCTTTTCATTTGGCTCATGGAACATGTCAGAATCGACAATTACACATAATTTATCTAAAGAACATGAAGATACAGGTAATAACTGGACACTGTTTAACAAAAGCCAAGGCAACAAAGAGACCAAGGATTAGTCTGCCACCAATGTGATTTCAATCCATCACAAATCTCTCTCTCTTGGAGGAAAATCCTATTTATTTCTACTCTATCTACTAAGCACAATGAGCAGCTTTTCTGTGTGGAAGAATCCCTGCCCTCCAAGATGCAGCCCCACCCAGGAAAGGCTGCAGAAACCAGCATGCCAGGCTCACTCACTCACTGAGAAGCTCTGGAAAGAAGAAAGGAAGCATTTCCATTTCTATGTTTGTTTTTTGAGAGAGGCCTGAGCCTCCTGCACATGGCAGTCTGGGTTGCAAAACTCAGCAAATGCTTTTTCAAGTGTCTGGTAATCTCTTTAGTAATACCGATATTTGTTCTTCCTATCTTTTCTGAAACTAGGTTAACTTTGGCTGTGGGATAAGTAACCTCTACCACTTACTGTCTGTAACTTTGGTCAAGGTATCAACCTCTCCCCTCTCTTCCCGTTAGTTTCCTAATTGGTAAAATGGGAGTAACAGTAATAGTGATGATGATAATAATAATAAGCACCTTTCTCTTGAGTTTAATGGAAGATGAGGTGAGATTAGATGCTGAAGTGCCTGTCCTGTTCCCTGGTACACTGTGGTTCCCAACATATCTTAGTGTTTCTCCTGCCTGCTTTTTCTTGCAAACAACTATTACTTGAAGTGAGAACCCAATGTCACATCATGGGGACGGAAATGCTACAGAGAGGAATTCATTAAAGGTCAAGATGAGGCTTGACACACAAGTTCAAGGGGACAGAAACCCAGTTATAAAATGGCCTGACCTGACCTTTTTATGTTCAAATCATTTCTGGGCCAGGCAAGGCCACCCTGGAGTCATTGCATCCTCCTTCTCCCTGGCACCTTTGTATCCTCTCAAAAAAAAGGTTCGCAACCTTTTTCTCTTTGATGTGGCTCCAATTAAAAATGTATCATTGACCTGGAATCCCACTCTAAGGATTAGGAATTTGATGGTGATTTATGCCAATCACCAATCTGATATTTGGAGCTAAAGGCAATTGGAACACCTTTGATTATTAGTTTAGAACCAAAGTCAGATGACATGTTTGTAGAAGGGATGGAGGAACTCAATAAATGGGCATTTCGGCAATAAGTTTGAGGTGCACTGGGAATACCGTGAAGGGGTTGTTAGGGAGCAACTGTACCAGAGAGGCCCAAGGGAGTGGAGAGTTTGGGAAGTGTGATTTGAGACACAGTCCCCCAGGAGAAGGACCATGGAGAACCTGACCTGACCCATGTTTTGTGCACAGCTGGCAGAGGCCTCAAGCCTAAACCCCAGACCTCACATGAGGTCATATTTTTTCTTGAAAAAAGAAAATAATTAATACTCAAGCTTAAAGCCAGAATCAGGATATTATTTTGTCTCTAGAAAAGACTTCTGGAATTATAACTAACGCTATAAAAACTAGGTCATAAGTTCACATTAATCCTCATAATTTTAACTTTCATTAATAAAATAGCACATTTTTTAGAAATCATCTTTTTACAGATGACCATGGCAGTGAGGTAAGAAGGGGACTGCCATGCTTCAACTTTACAAAGAAAGAAACTGAGACACAGAGTGAAATGACAGCCCTCGTTTCTCAGCTGGCTGGCAGACACCTCCTGTTCCCAGACAGTGTACCCTTTCCCCACCCACATTTGTTCCTATAGGCTATAAAAAAAAAAAAAGCCCTAAAATAAACTGAGCCTGGAAACACTGGTGACGAATAAATCAAACCTGTGCTTAATGCCATGATACACAGTCTTTTTAATTACCCAGCAATTCTATTACTGTCAGTGTTTGTGCTTACATCTATTCACTCATTTTTACCTATGCCTTCAAAGAACTATTGGCAGGGCAATGTTTTCTCAATTCTTGGATCTCCAGCAGCCTCAAGGTGAAACCACACTATCGCAGAATTGCTCGTGTTGATCTGTATATTATACTCCTGGTTCCTGGATATTGCTTTCATCCTGGATTTCAGAGTCTGATACAACTGTTCAGCAACATCTTATTCTGGGTTTTACTGCACCTAGGCTGTCATCAATAACTTAATGTACTCTAGTTATAAAGTCATAAAGTATGAGGTTTCAGATTATCTTAAAGACATCATTTGATAATTTAAAACTCTGTAGGTTTTAAGTTCTAACTATCAGATAGGCTTCTATGAGTTATCACTAATCATAGGCTAAGCATATTCAGCCCCAAATTTCCCCATCTGAATTTAATTGTGATAGAAACATTTTTATTTAATTCAATTCAGTTAAGTAGACTTAGCAAGAAAAATGAAGTCATGTTGTTTCCTTCTGTTTATTTTGGTTAGAAAATTAAGAAGCACTTTACAGAATAATCATGTCCCTCTTTTGAGGAGCAAGTATAACATTAAATAAAGCACCTTGCCAATTCCTGTATGCATTTATTTCTAAAACCCTTTATCCCAAGTGACTAGTTCTGTGGACTAGATGTTTTTATAAGGCGCAAGGGGGACAGGGAGAGGAAACAGTCGTTGTTTTATAAATGAATAAAGTTTAAAAGAAAGTATAATCAACCAGCATCTTTAGAGAGTGCTATTTATTAAGTATTAACATATAAAACTATTATCAGTATGTTGAAAACAAGACTTTTGTACAATGGTGACGTTGACAATATGCTATTACCCTGTGGGGTACGTACGAAATTAATAAATGAGTTCAGAAATAAAGCACAGATAACAGCAGCTAAAGCTGTGCTTCACAAAAGTTCTTTTAAATCCAGATGCTATCGATGGGTTCACATTGGACGTCTCCTTGGAAAATTACCAAATTCCCTTTATCTCTCATGACTGATCATTTAAATTTTCCTGTCATCTGTTTTCATACTGAGTGTTGAGCTTTTTTATTTTCCCCAAGTCCCTGGAAGGGAGGAGGAATCAAAGCCTATCTTGATATGCAGAATCTACAAAGTAGCTAGAACTGGAAAGCTTCCTATCAGCAGACAAAGCAATCCAAATCCAAGCTACTGGTAAGTCAAAACTTGTGAAGAGTGGAAAGAAAAATATACCGAGGAAAATGCTGACGACCAGCTCTAAAGCTTAAATATCTTTGTTGCAAGGACAGTGATAAATAGAGAGCAGTTAAGAGTCATCTGGAGCACCAAAATTTCATTCCACTACTGTATTTATTTTTAGCATTTATTATTATTCATTGGACACTCCTAGAATAATGGTGGTGTGAATTATGCATAGCAGAATTGAATGGGGGAATGGTATTTATAATGCTAAATTTACAAACATGAGAGAAATTAGTAATACTATAGTTATCAAAGGAAACAGGCCTAATTAAAGAAATAACTGCTACAAAACCATATGCAACTCAAAGCAGAAAAAGACAATTCAAATTTAATGAATGCCTTTAATATTAATTACAGAATTCTTAACAATACATTGGGACAGCTCTCTTGGAGAATTCAGCTTACTGTTTAACAGTTTCTGACTAATTTTATTAACCTGTACATCTGAGAGGATCAACCCCCTCTGGGTTTAATTAGAAGGAAATTCAATTTAAATCTAAATGTCAACAGTGGTTACTAATTATGGCAGGGCCCTGGATGGGACAGCCAGTCTGTAATCAGGCAGTTCTCTGGTAACAATTAACACTTTCTTTCTGAGTTATGAGTGCATTCGGATATTTTAAAATAAATACGATTCAGCACGGGACACTGCTAATATCATGAGCCCCTACTGCTAGGTGCAGACATGCAGAAGAGGATGCCAAATTAAATTACAGAGATTTCTCAAACATATAGCTGAATAATAAGCAGCTACAAAACTAGGTCAGGGTCGAAGAGCTAGAGCTGAATTCCCCTCCCCCAACATGCAAAATAAATATACCCACTATCTCTGAATAGAAATCATTCTTTTGTTATGCCCTTTGTCAAGAATACATTATTGCAAAATGATATTTATTTCCACAATCTTCACAGCTGTGAGCACGACTGAATTAATCTTTCTAGAACTCATTTCATTTGCAATTTCATAATTACGATTATAAAATGTAAATTTATTACTTAAAAAAAAGAAATGATTATAAAAGACATAGATACAAAAGACAGTGCTTTATCTATTGGTTTGCTTTGCTCAATACTAATAAAATAAATAGCTGACTAACCCTGAAATAAAAACAAACAGTAGAAAGATGATTGCAAAAATGTAAAATGAAAGCTAGGAAAACAATAAAAAATCAACTTTTTAAAATGTAACACATACAGTAATAACGTGGCTTAGAGAAGTACCAGAACATGCAAATTTTGTCATGGTGAGGCTAAGCTTTAATGGTTAGTCATTTGAGATGTTTCTATTGCTGCCACTCTTTAAATGTTGGCATTAAAGATAATACAGAAAATACTTGGGTACCACTAATCTTTTTTTCCTCCAGCTTTCAGTTTTATGCTCTTAAATGATAATCTCTAGCAGGCGATTTTCAGACTGTTTAATATTGATGACCTAAATAACAAATTAGTTTAAAGAAATTCATATTTATGACTTCAATTTTTAGTAAAATGTAGTCACTAAATTGGTCTTTTCTTCTTAAAAAAATTGTTTTCTATAAGCAATATTTAAATGCCTACTGTGTTCAAGAAATTGTATTGGATGCCAGGGTATACACAAGAATTCAAAAACAAGCATCGCTTATTCAATTATTACCAGTTAAAAATAATAAAAAAAGGTGTTTTTTAATAACCAGGGCAAAATAAACTATTTATTTTATGAAGTATTTTTATTTACATAACTCACTTTACCCCCAAAACTAGAGTGATCCACTTATTTAAAATATCAATTTTATTTTCTCTGTTTAAAACTGTGACTCATTAATCTGGGCAAATGCAATTAGTATACATTGGATTAAATATATTCAAGTGTTAAATGTCAATTACAGAAACACCACTAGTGCTAATGTCAGTAAATGATTCTATAGGCACTCACACTCATAATAAATGCAATAGCATCTTTATGAATAAATATTAACATGTAAAACTGCTATTTATCATGTCAACTCAACCAATAAAGATTATATTTCTATACTAGGAATGCCTTGGTTCTCTTTTTGAGTTTGCTCAAAATCACAAAGCAAAAATGCAAGCAATGTCACAAGACATGTATTATATTCAACAGGATCCAAACTAGCTGCAGAGAAAATGGCTACTTAGGCTTACGTAAGAAAATAAGCTTAATATGTATGAATACATTATTTTTTACCATATGATTCCTTTCTATTTGCTTTACTTGTCCTCAGATACTGAGTATTTGATAAAATATTTTTACTTATGACTCTTATAGCTTTGTAGAGTGTGAGTCTAGCAGAGCTTCTGGGTCATTCTCCCAATCCAAATATTACCCATCACCTCCTCTAGCATGAAGGGTAATAACTCCTGGCTGAAGACGTCTATATTGCTCCTTTACTCTTCATAGCCATGAACTCTTCCAGGGGGACGGACACAATCCTTCCTCCTTGAAGAGTCCACGTTTCACCTCTGGGAGGCATGCTGCCTCCACCAGGCTGTGAGGACAGCGTCTAGCTTTTCTAAACAATTCTAAGGCTGGTATTATTAACAGTGTGCAAGTAGACCTTTAGTTAGCTGTAATAAACATATGTTATTTATCATACTGTAACACTGTTTAGAAATTCATATTATCTTACTGTTTAAAAATTCTATATTTAAATGAAATTTGGAGAGACCCTGTCTATGTAAATTATGCTTTGATTTCTTTTTCTTTTTTCAATGGCATTGTGCATCAGAGAGATTTTGCACTAACTTCTTCAGCTCTCTACAATATCTTCCAAAATGATACCTGAGGCACCATATCATCCCCTGGAGGGAAACAGCTTAACAAGTGTGCCTTGCTGGTTAATTGTAATGCTTCAAGGTCTGTCTTAAACTAGTATTGGATGACTTGTTTGTCCTTTGCTGAGGATAACTTTGAGATAATTTTCATGGAGATATTCTGTTGTCAGACACCTGTTAGGTGCTAGATCTCTCAGAAGAAAGAAACATGTTCTTTAAAACTTAAAAGGAATAAACAAGAACAATGACACAGAATATGTGATAGACAGTATAATAAGCCATGTTTCTAACACCAGTTTTTAACTGTAATTTATCAGGTAATATTATTCTGAATATTATATTACAAACTCAGAACAGGTGTCTGGAGGTATTTTTCTACACTTCTAAATGTTAACTCTTTCTCCCTGCATAACTGAAGCTTTCGTTCAGATCTTTTGATAACAAAAACGGAAGTTCTGTAACCACAGCTCAATAATAAGGTGAATGGAAAAACAGTTGGTTTCCGTCTCCCTCAACTGCTTACATTGATATGTTCAAGTCAAAAAGAGAAAGAGAGTGTACATTCTCCATTATACCAACAACCCCAATTGCAACTGATGGACACAAGCACTGGTTTTTACTCCCTGTTGCATAAAGCCTTTATTTTTTTATACTTTTATAAGTAATCTAATGTATAGTTTTATTTGGGACCATTAACTTTCAAGCAAAGACTGAGTAGATTCCTAATGTCACAGACTGTTCAACAAAATATTTTCAACCATTAAAATGGTAAGGTTTTAAAGAAATCAACAGTCTTATTTCATATTTGTTGGATAGTATGGTAGTTTCACAGCGTCTTCTCAGGAGCAGACTTGACCTTTTTGTGGACAAGAACCCAGGTGAGAAAGAAAATATCTGAACTGGATGTGTCAGTGGGAACAGGGAACTGGGAAGGCTCTGGAGAATTCCTCTCCCTTTTGTCCCCTACCCTTTGTCCTGGTAGTTCGCTTAGCAACACAGAGGAGCTCTCAAGCTTTATTTCAAGATCAGGAAGATTCCAGAATAACACTTCCCAAAGCGGGTTCCTCAGCATGGATAGTAGGTCATGCTCCAATATAAATTATGTAAGTTGGGACATGCAGGGTTAAACAAGTCAATGAATGTCTCTATTGCAAGATTTCCCAGGGATTCCGAGTCACGTGGAAGGACTCTAAATCCATACACCCCACACACATTCCCACCATTTTACTCTCTGGGACGTTCCTAAATTTCTTCACTCCTGCTGCAGAACCCAGAACCAATACTGACTTGAGGTTAACTGTGGACTCCCCAGGGTGAGTTCAGCAACTGTGGACCTGAAAGTTTGGACTTTTCTTCCTGATTTTAATAATATATTCACAGTTAATGCCTTTCTTGCTGATCAAAAAAACTGCTAAATTTTAGAGTATAGCCAATAACAATCCCACTATGACTAAATAGGACTGAGAACAGAATAATTATAATTTTTTAAAGATATAGGTTATTACAGTTGGCCTAGCTCATGGTTGATTTCAATGATTTAACTTGCTAGGACAGTTCCTTAGATGTCTGAGAGTTCTGTTTCCATTGTTAAGTCTTGTAGCCTGGGTAATCACTGTTGTTATCCCATTTTAGTTTCTAAATATAAGAGTTTATACTGTTTGATAATTCTTACTTTGTAAAAATTTTTTCATAGGCAGGTCTTGATTAATTTTCTCAGGATAACGTTCATTTACTGTCGTAACGCTAAACATTGATTTGCTTTCTTTAATGTTCAAAAATTCAACATTATATAGTACTATAACACATATAGTATGTTTCCTAAAACTGAGGGATAATTACATAATTTAGATAATTGATAGACTATAGATTAGTAATCTAGTATTCTTCAGGGTATCATGTTTTAAACATGCATGTTAAATAAGAAATTCGTTAGCCTTCAGCACTAAAGCTGGATTATTAGCATATAACTAAGTGGAACCAAAAAAATCCACAATCCTGATCTTATCAAAATAATTACAGAACCTTTAATGTCCCACTAGGCACAGAGAGAAAGAGAATGCAGCACAGAAAGAATGTTGTAATGGAAACAGACAGAAATAGGACAGCCATTCTACTTTTTACACAGCAGACCCAAACAAGTGTCAAAAATTAAAGAGAACACAAAAATGATTGCCTAGCCAAAAATGAAATTTAATTTGTGTTTCAATCGACAAAATATTAAAACATATTTCTAAATAAAATAAAAATATAATTTAATGGGTTTACTCTTGTCATTACATATAGGTACATAATCACTTAGATCAACAGATGAATATTGTGTGTGTGTGTGTAGTCATATATATGATATTTATATTTGATAATATAAAATGAAATGAGAGTATGCATAATATGTGTGTGTTTCTTCTTTGGAATCATTACAGAGTATTATTTCACTCAGTGAGCAGTGTATTTCATATTCCCACAATTCAGCCATATAACACTTGGAAGTTGATTTGCTTTACAAAACATTTTTCTCCTGATGAAACTCGGCTGTATCTCTCAAATGATTCATAGTTCACTCTGCTACTGTAAATACTATATACTTACAACTGTATGGCACATACTAGGTACTCAGTTTGTAAAATGAATGAACAGATAAATGAACGAATGTGTACTTTCCTTATGAGTTGTTTTTACAATACTAGTTTTCAAACTTAGCTCGGAAGATAGTACAGATAGTACAGTACTACGAATTTTGTGGAAGTGTTTTCAGGAATAGGCTTCAAAAGCACTATAGTATGTATTGGTTTCATCAACCATACTGGGCTTCCACTCGAGTATTTATAGGAAAGGAAAGAGTTCTTGTTTTTAATGTGAAAACTGCAGGCAGGCCCACAGAGTCATTCAACGATCTTCATAATTTGGTACAACCCCACCTTCCAATCATTTCACTTAGGATAAGCTCAACTATTAATATTTGTCATTTCCATGTTGTTCCCCCTGCTGTGAGGACTTCTGCTGCTACTGTTTGCTTTTCTTTATCCTCTCTGCATGTCCAAAACTCACTCTACTTGCTAGGCCAGCTCAGAATCAACGCCTCTCCATGCCCACAACTATAATGCACAATCAAGTGCTAAAGGAATACAGCAGAGTATTTAAGATATAGCTCCTATCAAAGTGCGGAAACGCCATGTGTCTATATGAATGGGCATATCATCAGACATCTTACAATTTCTTTTTAAGTGTCATGTAAAATATAATCATATTTTTACATTGCCTTCACATACTATGCGCATACCACTACATTATTTACCATTTATACATGTACATACCATTACATTATTTATCATACTTTTACATTACCAAACCCTTTATAAGTATAGTAAACTTCCCATTATAAATAAAAATTCATTTTGATAATTATCAGGTTTACTTAAAGTTGTATCTGTAGAATATAGTTTAGGCAATAGTAATCACTGCTATGTACAATAGAAGCTTTTCCTTTTATTAAAAAAAAAATAGAGTTCCAGCCTGAGCAACATAGTGAGACCCTGTCTCTACAAAAAATAAAAAAAGAGTTAGCGAGGCATGGTGGCCCATGCCTGTAGTCCCAGCTACTCAAGAGGCTGAGGCCAGGGAATCACTTGAGAGTTTGAAGCTCCAGTCAGCAGTGATCACACCGCTGCACTCCAGTCTGTGTGACAGAGCCAGACTCTGTCTCAAAAAAAAAAAAATAATAGAGCTGTAAATTTTAATTTCTCTAAATCAATGTAACAGCAGAGACTGTATCTAAAACTTAAAACTTTTAAACAAAGGGACAATTTATTCCAGCCATTTCTTTTTCTATTAAAAAAAATCCTATGAAGTCAAAGTGCTAACCAAGTTCTCCTGTGTGCTCTAGCTCCTGATTAGGGAGGTGGGGAAGAGGGAGGGGGAGGCTGGAGGAGGAAATGTGGTAAAAGATTCTCCAGTAGCTAATAAATACATGGCTACTGTCCCTGAAAACACTGCCATCTGTTGTCAGAAAAAGAGGTCACTTGTTAAATTTTGCCAGGCAACAGGTTTTTCTACAAGCAAATATATATATATATATATACACACACATTTTTTTCTCTCTCTCCAAATATATACAGCATCATATATATATATACACACACACACACACATATATAAATATAGATATAGATAGATAGATGTAGATATGGATCTGACACTGTTTCTTACTGAGCAGGTCATCCTCCAGAAAAGAAAGGTCTCTATAAGACCTACAATTTGGAACATGTCCCAAATACAAAAATAGATGGTTTTCTCAAATAGTGAAACAGTTCTCTAAAACAAGGTGACTCCTGTTGTAGGCACCTCTTTGAAATCACCATAAACAGATATATATTCATTTTTCTTCAAATATATGCAGAGAGTCAAAATCACAATTGAAATTCCAACCATCACATCTGGATTAATACTATCTTTTTATTAACTTTTCCCAAAACTTTCTATTAAATTTTATTAGGTAATAAAAGCTACAATATAGCTTTGAGGATCTACAATAGAAGAGAAAGGAGAAAAATCACCCAAATCATCATCTAGTCAGTCTGTATGTGAGACATTTTTTAAGTCTATATGTATGTTACCTTTTGTTACAAAATAACTCACATTTCCTATGAAGGGATTATTACAGAAGCCATTTGTCACTTACCGCCCTCTAAAGTGTCACCATTTTTAATTAGGAAATTTAAGTTGCACCCCCGATTAAATGTAGAAGGTGTTTATGAGCCATCATTATATCAATTTAGATTTTCTAAATTAGACTGAATATTTTAACTATGACTTAGAAACTCTAATCATGCAGTGAAATAGAGTTAAACTTAAGTTTAGTGAGTTTTATGAATTTCATTGGCATGTTCCCAGTCTTTAAACTCATTCATTTTCACTTCAGTCACCCACGATTCTCTCACTAATGGAAAGGGAGGATCAGTGTAGAAAACCCACCAAAGACTCTGACATGTTCTATGTGAGGGCTTTGTATACACTGTCATTTAAATCACACAACTCTAACATTGGCTTTCTAGACCCCGATTACAAATGAAGAAATGAAAGAGATCATGTACCTTCCCTAATTCCACAAAGCTAACAGCCAACAGGTTTTAAACCCACGCACATTCAGCTCCGTAATTCTTGCTTTTCCCTTTACCTCACACTGACTCAATACATGCACAAATTGTAAATTGTACTATCTTACTTTTCGGTTTACAGGATGATTGATTTGCTTTTTTCTTAAATTATTTCTACTTCTTAAAACGTAGTAACTGGTAAGTTAATAGTGAAGAAAGGGTCATCTAAGATGAACCTTCTAGGTGGAAGCAGATCTTAAATATGGGATTTAAAGGTGATAATGGATGATTCACAACTAGAAATAGACAGGTCTGCAATCAAGGAGTGAAAGGCCAGTAGATTTGAATAGTGCCTGCAGTGGTCTTGACCGTCGGCTCACTTTGCCTAGACAAATGCTTTCTTGAAGGATGAGAGCAAAAGCCAGCTTGCATAGTTTGGAATTGAGACCCTCACTACTCCAATGGGAGATGACAGGTAAAAAGCATCTACGAAAGGCACACCCACCATTCTCAAATGGCTGGAAACCAGTTGCTATTGTGAGTTCTAACTCCTTTCATTGAAGTTATGTTTAAATTATGAAAATCTCCGTGGTGTATGACTTCCACTACGTAATTTTTGAAGTTCATATCAATGATGTGCCGCGAACCTGCTTTGAGAACCCATCCTGCTGAGAAACTGAAAGATTTTAGGAAGACTTTGGAGCCTACAACTTAGCTTATGTGTGTTCAGTGCACTTTATATCATTCTGAGAATAATTTGTGGATCCAATTTAGTACACAGTTATTGTCCAACCTGGGCCTCTTACTATGATAATCCCTAATCTTTACAACAGTTTGGCGTGGACCTTTCATACTCTCGTGAGTTGCGCAAATACCCGAAGAGAAAACATTATTAATGTTTAATAAATAGAAACATTATAAAGGTACTCTACAACTCCAATTTTCAATATTTGATAATCACATAACAGATTTTACAATACATATTTTGTCTGCTAGGTCTCTGAATTTTACAGTTGGAGAAGCCTACTCCAAGAAGTTAAGTGATCTGCTCTAAATCCCACCACCACTTGGAGACACAACTCATGATAGGAGCCTCAGTCTATGGCTCTCTCCACCACATTACAAATAAAGGACCCCATTATTTTTCCATAGTCAAAAAGTTTTGACTGTTAAAATGCCAGGGAAGGTCACTAGGATTTATCTTTTTGGAATAGAGACTATTGCCAAATGTCAACCCAACTTATTTGCTCTGTGAAAATCAAGTAAATGCGTCTTACTTCTCAGAATCTTGAATTTCTCACCTACAAAATGGGAACGGTAACACTGACTCCAACACAGGGCGTTGTGCTAAATAAATGGGTTCCTGTGCTTCTAACAAAATGTCATATCCTAAAATGATTATAGTCATCTGTTGGTCACAAAACTCGAGCTTGAAAAAAAGAAATAAATGAAACCGTGCATGAACTCCCCAAAGTTCTCACTTAAGTTAAAAAAAAAATCAGAGAAGAGAATTCCAAGTCAAGGATATGGGAGAAAAAAGTTTATAGTTCTCAGTATAATCAAGAGCATACTTAAGATCAATAAAGGTAATGCAAAGAAAAGGCAATACAATGAGAAAAAAATAAACAGCTATATATTAATAGAACATCTTGGGAAAGCTTTCTCTGGATCTGCCTTTCTCGCTCTTGCACTGGATTATAAACTTCTTGATGGTAAGCCTCAGACCTCTGAATCTGTGTAATCTCCCAGTAGTTAACATGATGCCTGACATATGAAAACTTTCAGTACGTGCTTGTTAATATTAAGAGACAGACTGTCTGATAGATCTTTTCACTCATACCTTAGAAATAACAAATGTTTCACAGCACTTGAACAATTTTAGATAAAAGTGTTTCTGAGGTGAGGCTGAGCGTGGTGACTCAAGCCTGTAATCCCAGCACTTTGGGAGGCCGAGGTGGGCGGATCACGAAGTCAGGTGTGATCTGACCAGCCTAACCAACATGGTGAAACCCCATGTAATCAATGCTTTATTAAAAAGCTTATAGCTTCCTTTTTCTCGATAAATCAGAATTTTGGGTTAGAACATTAATTACTATAATTTGCCATAAAAGAAGATATTCTCAGTAGCTACTAAGTACGTGCTAAGTGTTATAGAAAATTGCCCCAGACCTTTATGCTTCTTAAATCCTTAGGAGTAGGTATTCTAAAAAAAGTTTGCCAAGGTCCTACATACCTGTCAGGCTGTCACGTTTTTGTGGTCAGCTAGTGACCTGACATGGTAGCTAGCAGTCCTTTTTATAATTTGCTGCTGCTAAATGCAGTGGTCTAGGAAACCTTATCACTAACCCAGATACACTGTGTATAGGATGTGAGTTTCAGATAATCTGAATTGTATCTCTTCTGGCTGCTACTTTTAAAAGACTAACTTCTGTATGCCTGTCTTTACACCCCAAAAAGAAAAAGAAAAGTGTCCAAGCTCTAGAAAAGTGGCCGTGTGATTATCCCACACAATTTGGAGTGACAACACATCCAAGATCCATTTTCTTTTAAAAGTAAAATTATTAAAGTAAATGTCAATTCCAAAGCCAGTCAAATTTGGCAAAGTTTTTAATTAATTGGACTATTAAATATCACAGTAAAGGGTTTTTGAATATCAACTATTAGCAGAAAATGATATATAGTAGCCACAGAAATCTTTTATGGCTTAAGAAAGTTCTATCCTTATATTTCCACCACAAGGTGGTATTTCAGAAAATCTTAGTAGGTCCATGGTAGAGTGCAAAATACACTTGACTTGGACTCGGAAGACCCAGGCCTCAGACCTGACAGCCCCTACTACTGCAGCCTTGGGCGAGTCACTCAGTGAGTATCTGCAAGGTTGAAAATGTGGGTCTGAGAATCCTAATGGTCCCTCTTAGGATGAAATCCCCTGATTCTATGCCATTTCTCGAGTGAGACTTCATTATAATATGTCTGTGTGGGAATGTTTTATGCAAAAAGAAAAGAAGAAAAAAATGGTAAGTTTATTTAATCAGTAAATTCACCAGATGCTTATTTAATTCTCTGGACACTCATTAAGTACCTACTTACAACCAGTATGAGACTGAGGCCAGTCCATGCTCCCCCAGAGGCTCGCCATCATCCACTCGGGAAGGTAGCACTACACATAAGGAAGCAGCAAAGTTTACACTTAAGCCAGGCACATAGGACCTTCAAGCACAAAGGGATTCCAACCTACCCTTTTAGCCTTCTCTATAGCCATTCTAACCTGATAAATGTCACATTTTAAACATATCTACTGATCACCCTGCTGGCAAATATCCAGTGATCTTCCCACCTCTCTGCCTTCTCCACTTAGTCTCTCAATCCGCCTGGTGGCTTCCGCCTTTAAGGCCTAACTCAGAGGTCACTGTCTCAGTGGCTCTCCAGCTCCCATTTCTCCAGGTGGATGGTTTGCTTATCTGCATTCCCCTCCCACTTCATCCTCATCTTTGTCACTGCACTTCTCACACTGAAGCAGCCTCCAGTGTTCATAGGACTGCCTTCCCCATGAGGAGGACTCATCAAGAACTGGGACTTTGCCTCACTTTGATTCTACCTCCAGAACTAATGGAGTTCCAGACTTCGAGTCGGTACCCAAAAAGGTTGACTGAATAGAATTGAACTGGTTGTGAGCCATGCACCACATGAGTGTAGACACACAGAACTACAGCCTTATCAAGGTGCAAGTTTCAAGAGTGGCAAAATAAGACAAAAGATTATACACTCTATCTGCACTCATTCAAAGCCATTGATTGGTTCGAGATTTGTTTCACTTAATTTTATTTTTTCTTTCATTGAACACACTAAATGAGCCCCAGTGGAGTCAATACTGAAACTGCACAATATCCATGTACATTGTTGATCTGTCCTGTTTCTAGGATGGTCCATAGTTCCATGTCACTGTGATGACTTACTTCAGAGTGCTGCTGGCATCTTAGGGGACAGGTTTTACTGACTAGCAAAGTCATGGATCGATAGAAACACTTGAGACGAATGTGTAAGAAAAGCAATAGAAGAATGAAACTTGGTGGGCCATGAGGACAAACATCTCATATTTTAAAAGAACTAAAAAAGGAGGTGGGCGCAGGAGTAGACTGATATTTTTCTGGACTACAGATGCAGGAACTTCACAGTGTTGTGCTATAGACTCTGCAAGGACTTCTTTCAATCTGATAAATAAGGTATTTTCCTTTAACAATCTGGATTTGGATAAGAAAGCTTACAAGATCTAGAATCCACTATTATCGTCAGTCCCATAAGCCTGTAACCCTTGGACACTGAGAAATGTGATTAACAGCACTTGCCATTTGAGTGACATTAAGGTACCATGTACTGAATGGATAAAGTGATTTTATCATTTAACTTCTTAAAGTTTCAAGTAGTCAGAAAGAAATATGCTCCACCTACTTAAGTCTCAATATTTAGCTAATGATAATTTTCTGCCTCTTCTGCCCTAGGAGCACCAAATATTTAACATTCTAAGCCAGGCACATAGGACCTCAATTTTCCATAAGAACCTGAGACAATTTAATGCAGTAATAGAATTCTTTAAAAAGAAAGAAAGAAAGTAAAAAAACACCAAACCAGGGACCCTGTGATTAGTCCAGAAGGAGTGGGGGAAGCATTGAGGGAGAGGGAGTGGAGAAAAGGTGAGGTGACCGCTGAAGGCTTTGCACCTTTGCATCCCTTTATTTGTGGTTTCACCATGAAAGCTACCACCTGCTAAAGAAACAGAGTGGGTGTAATCTACAAAAGCAACATTTCTGGTTTCTCCTTTAATACTAAAGTTACATCCAGATTATTCAGTTCTAGGTCCTGAAATCAAGTGTTTACTACTGGTTAGTAAAACACTTGACTACAGAGAAGGTTCTGGATTTTATAAAAGCACATAACGTCTCCAACAGGTAGAAATATCTGTCTACGTAGAGATGCTAGAATTACAGACCATGAAATTATCCTTCAATTACACTTCAGATTTTTAAACATGTGATCTTCAAGATTTGCAGACATTTGTGCAATTTATTGTCTTTGTTTCTGTGTTAGCCACATGAAAGGCGTCCTTATGTCACATGAACAAGGTCTTTTAAGAATTTTTCAATGACTTAAAGATGATTTAAAACATGACAGTGTTTTCTTTTTAAAACCAGCCTTTCAGTTTGACAGCACTAACTGGTTTGAGTCTGAGCACCTTTCTAAAACATTCTTGATTTGTTGCACAGATTTATATCTTTTCATGTTTCCTCTCATCATTAAGCCAATTATGAAGGCATTATTACCTTTGCTCAATCTGATTTTTTATAGACTTCATTGAAATAGTCTCATCACTCACAATCCGCTCATGAGATTGGTCCATTGCCCAGAAGTGCACAAATGATATTTCCGGTGAACTCCCATTAGCCTTAGAGGAGTTGCTGGTATACATAGGATCCTCATCAAGAGATGAATATAGACTTCTATATATTTGAACATGGTAATAGGTCCTTTCTTGCAAAACTGTGACCTGCTGCTCTTCATTCACATGGGTGTTAGCTGATTAAATTTAGCTGGGCTTCGTATTTCAGTGGTATCCCATGTGAGTTATTAGGAATCAACTCCCTAACATCAAGTCTTACAACTCTGTGTTCAAAGCGGAAACATCTTTGAAATCTTTCGAAGCATGAATTCATTAATAGATGTTATGCTAAGCATTAGAACTAACTGTGTGGATTTGTATCTGTTACCACGAAATAGCAGTGAGCTCCCAGTAATAAGAAATTCTTTTTAATATTGCTAATCAAAACATTTTAATTCTGTTATTAAAATAGCGGCATGCGTTTGACCCAGTTGTGCCTAACTTATCATTCCTCAATAAGAACAAACTTTTTTTTCCTTTGAAAGGAAGTTTATAAATATGCTAGGCACATATTTCCAAGTCTTAACTTAAACGATGGCTACAATATGAGCTACAAAAATGCAACATTCTTTATTCAGAACCATAATTCAGAAAAGGGGTTATTTTACAAAGTCTTAGAAACCATATATTTTGTAATATCTTAGTTGCCAAAAATGAATCGTTGGCCAAAAAAAATTCATAATGTATGCTTCAGACTATTTTGGAAAATAGATAGTATTGGGAAGATCTAATGTATAGACAGATATAAATGTATATCTAGACGGAAGTTTAGATAGATAGATAGATAGATAGATAGATAGATAGATAGATAGACAGATACTGCTTAGAACACCTTTCTAAATAACACCAGGGGTACACACTCGGGAATATAGATTAGCTCAGCTCTTTAACTTGGCTGCGATGTTACTCAAAGGTGAAACACAGGCTTTTAAAAGAACTTTTCTTTTTCCCACTTAGGTTTTCAATAATAGCAGATTTCATAGTTTTAATATGAAATTAACCAGATCCGTCAAAGTTACATTAAAAAGACAGTTGCTGATCTACCAAAGTTTGTAAAAATGTAATTTTAGAAACATTACGGTAGTCGTAAAATATTTTTAAAATTGTTTTTATCATTGTTATCGTTTTTGGCTTGATTAGTCAATATCTTAGCAAACCTTGAGGTTCACAAAGTTGTAAAATTCTGAATTGAGGCTTTAGAAAATGTATTTGGTTTTCATCAGCATACAAATAGATAATTGCTGGTTTTGGGACAGAAATGCTTTACAACTAAAGTACCTTCCCTCGGAGGAAATCGTACTGTCATTTGTTTTTATTTTCAAAATGAAAACAAATGGCACTATAATTCCTAAGGGCAAAAATAGACTTCAGTCTATTTCTTTTCCTATATGCTCTCATTTATTCATTTTTAGTTAGATGGAATATAGATATAGTCCCCATCCCCCTATCCCCATGACTTCCACTGCTGCAAAATGTATTCAGTCGCTGTACAGTAATTAACAGCTCTTGACTGGAAAACTGCCAGCATGTACAACGTGACACTCTTCTTTTGAACACTAACAAAGTGCATAAGTAATTTATGTTGGATTAAATATCCCTAACAGGGACCCTTAAGTAACCCAATCACTTTAAACAGACTCCACATGCATGCTCCTGTGCAGTGAAAATGTCAGACAGTGATAACCCACTAATAGCACAATTCTAACTATATTCCAGCCATTAGCATTTTATGACATCAATCCTCATTAAACCTGGCAAGGAAAAAGATACTAATGTTTCCCAATTTTACAGACAAGGTGGAAGAGAAATGGAGAAAATGTAGACAGGTGCTGTCTCCCAAAAAGGATTAACATTTTTTAAAATGTGGTAGCAATTTTCTGTTAGTACCTTTGTTTGCATTGAAAGAGACAACAAAGAGGTAATGGCTACAAGGACCTTGATGGAATCCAGCCAAGAGTGAAAGAAAAGACTGGTATTTCAGCCATTGTGCTCACTGCTAAAGCACTGTGCCAACTCATCTTCCAACCCATTATATGAAATTTAATTTAACCTGCTATGCAATTAATTCAGATGTTCAGCCTATTTTTCTCATGGCAGAATCCCTCACACAATGCCTTATTTAAATATTAATCAGTCCTCTTTCAATTAGGACTAATTTGCTTCACAGGGTTTCTCTCATCTTCTGATTGCAGGAAAATGGAGGTAACTTGCAACGTTTGAGGATAATTAACATGGTATTTTTATAATACTGATACATCAAATGGGACCTTAATGAACCCCGCTGATTCCATTTAGTAAAGCATGCCTCAAAGTTATAATCAAGAGGAAAGCCATTGCCATCTGTTTAAAATACTAAGGAGCACAATTTAAACACAAAATGCTTATTTCTCTAAACTGTCTATTGTAGAGGTCTGCAAAAGTCATTTTTCTATGCAAACTAATTGTACAGTATTTTAATTTGAACCTTTTATTGCACATATACAAAACAGTGACATCTTAAGACGTAGGGGCCCTGTTTAATTAAATGTTGACAACCACAGAAATAAGTAATGTTTGTTAATGTTACTTCTCTTAAGCACATTGCACAGTTGCCGCTAAATCAATGGTAGTAAGTTGTACATTGCTAATGAATCTAATATTTCTCAGCCTTTTGTTTAATATTTGAAGAACTTTTCTTAACAAAAACCACTGAAGCTCTACGAAATGGAAAAACATAAGCATACGCTGCTCGTTTGCTGCTTCTAACGTCACTAAGTAAACAGGTTAACATTTACACATGGCCAGTTGTTCACAAAGTGTTCCATCTGCTTCCAGGCAGGTTGAAGGTCAATGTTGTAGGCTTTGAGCTGTTCTAGAGTTCCTTGGTAACATCTAGGTTACTGAGGCTACTGGCTCCCGAGGTCATTATCAAAGCACTCAACATGTTCCAATGGTAATAAAACATGACTGATAACAGACTGCTTATTTACAATGTTTACACTATGGCCACAACGATTTCCTCTGTTAACTTTTGGAAAAGTAGGTATTACCTGTGTCTGTTTTCAACGAGAATCGGAATCTCTCCTCATTTTTTCTATAAAGCTCTTCCATCTACATGCAAATTCATTGTGTCAGAAACATCATACATCAGAATTTCAGGGTAAAAATACATCTAACATTTGATATGAAGTATCACATTCATATTGTCAGTTGGTCGATAAAATTGTCAACAGACTAAGATGCATTTGCCATATGCAGAGAAAAAATTATTGGGAGTACAAAGAAATACAAGCAATTCTCCACTTTGGAGCCCAGTTAGGTATGACACATTCCAGTTAGGTATGACAGGTGAGCAAGAGAGGCCATAGGTGTGAAAAGAACAAGGAAGAGATGAACTAGATGGGAGAAAGGGGATTAGGTTAAGGCATTATAGAAAATAATAACTCACATAAAATTCTAATATTTCATTAGTCTCAACTAATGGCATGTTGAAATCGTTTATGTGTTTGTTACTTCAATGAGTTTGAAAACTTCTAGGACAAGATGTACAAGTTTCTCGTAGCAGTGCCCATTGCAAGTTTCTCATCCCAGTGCCCATTGCAGGTGCCTGTGTTTCGCATCGACTGTGCATTTGTCAACCATTTACTGATTTTAATAAGACTCATGTGCTTAAGTATTTGGCCAACACTTAACTGAGCACACGCCATGTTCCAGGCACTGTTGTAATCAATGGGGTACAAATTATGGAACAAAAAGATGAGATCTGTATCTCCCTGCTCTCCAGGAGCTAAAATTCTAGTGGGGAGAGGCGAACAAGGTCAACCAATAAATGGGAAAAGTTCCAAGCCACAGATCTATGAAGACTACAAAGCAAGCTGTAAGGATTGAAATTGAATGGTGAAGATGTTTTAGATTGGGCAATCAAGGAAGGCCTCTCTGAGGAGGTGACATTGAGGCTGAGAATTGAATGAAAACAAGCCAGCTTCAAGGAAGATTGTTCCAGACTGAGCAAGCAGGTTGGGCTGCAACCCTGAGGTGGGAATAATTTTGGCCAATGTGAAGGATATTAAAAATAAACCAGATAAAAATACAAAATGAGATTGGAGAGATGGAAAAGGTCTAGAAAAGATATGGTCTTGAATAAATAAAGAGAAATTGGATTTTCTTCCTCAGTGCAATGGGAAGAAACTGGAGATCTGTGCATGAATCAGTGACATCATCTGACTTAAAGCTTAATGTTTTCTTTCCTTATCATCTGGGTGAAAAAGGGATGGTAGGAGAGTAAGAGGAAAAATCAAGGAAACTAGATAGCCTCTACAGCAATCCACACGAGCTGCACTTGTGGTTTAGCGAGAGCAGGAACATCAGAAATGGAGAGGAAGAGATGGCCCCAACATGGGAGTGAAGGAGAAGGGTAAGATTCAAGATGAGCTCAAGGATGTAGCCCTAAGTAGTTGGAACAGAAATACTGGGGAAAGAACAGTTTAAAGGGAAAGTTGAGAGTTCTCTTACGGCCAGTTTAAGTTTATAAGTGGAGCTGTGACACAGTAAAATCAAATAATGGAAATAACATCCAATGTTACTTAAAATTTTAATATGTACTATTATATTAATGACACACTGAACAATTTCTTTCACTTTCAGTATTATTAGTGACTGTACCAACAGATATTCTTTTCAGCTTTTGTGATGGCTCCTTCCTTGCAGTCTCGGGAGCACAACCACAGTCTGTTGCTTTGGAACCTCTGCTCATGCCATCACCTGCAATGGCATTCCTCTTCCTTCAGCTATCCCTTTGGCTAATGTCCGCACTTTCTTAAATAATAAGGAAGCTCTGACATTTAGGATTGCTTTGCAAGTCCAGGCACTGTGTTAGGTGCTTCAATTACACCATGCCACTTAAAGCTCATGGATACCCTCTAAGGTCAATGTTATCTCAATTTTATATAAGAAACCACCAGGCACAGTGGCTCACGCCTGTAATCCCAGCACTTTCGGAGGCTGAGGCGGGTAGATCTCTTGAGGCTAGGAGTTCGAGACCATACTGGCAAACATGGTGAAATTGCGTCTCTACTAAAAACACAAAAAAATTTGCTGGGTGTGACAGCGGGAGCCCGTAATCCTAGCTACTCAGGAGGCTGAGTCAGGAGAATTGCTTGAACCTGGGAGGCAGAGGTTGCAGTGAGCCAAGATAGCACTATTACACTCCATTGTGGTCCACAGAGCAAAACTCCATCAAAAAAAAAAAAAAAAAAAAAAAGAAAAAAAGAAAGAAAAAATAAAGAGAAAGAAAAAGAAGGAAGGAAAGAAGGAAAGAAGGGAAGGAAGGAATGGAAAGAAGGAAAGAAAAGGAAAAAAGAAACCAAGACTATGAGAAGTTAAGATTCAGTGTGGATATCCCTCCTAGGAAGCCTCTCCTCATGGCCAAAGCTTGGCTATGCCCATACTCCTCTTAATTCCGGAGCATGACTCTCCCATTGTGAATTGAAGAGGATTTAAAACATGGACCCCAAATTCTTTGACACTCCTTCTATGAGATTCTAGAAAGCAGAGGTCACATTTCACTCATCTTTCTATTGCCAGGTTGGTGCCTGTAGCACATAGCAGGCACTCAGTGAAAAGCAAGTGCTAAAAATGAACGGTCTGCAGTGATTGCAAGGATCTGGCAGAGGGAAGAATGGGGAGTTACCAGAGGCTGCAGAGTTTCACTTGGGGATGATGAAAACTTTCAGGAGACAAGTGGTGGTGAATGGTTGCCCAACGGTGTGAAAGTACTTAACGCCATTAAACCTGTGCACTTAAAAATGGTAAATGTCACATTATGTGAATTTTTCCACAGTAATATAAAGGTCAATGCCCAGTCACCACTATTACAAGGAAGGAGGAATCAGCTAGAATTTATTCCAGACATAAATGTAAATATGCACTAAGCTATGAGTTAGTCTATCCTCAAGAAAAGTGGTCTTCTCAAATTGGGACAAATCATAATTATATATCCGATCTCTCCATCAGGTCGGGGAAGAAAGCTATGACAGAGCCCACACTGCAATGTATTTAAAGACCGCGTTCACAACAGACTGTCTAACCTCTTGAGTGATCTGTTCTAGAGAATGTGTTTTCTGGTAGCAAGAACATGTGGGGGTGCATCTGTGACCTCAGCAGATAGGGTAGCCTCAACATAGATACTGACAGTAATTTCTTAACTGCTCCTGCCCTTTCAGACTGAAAGTCCTTAGAATCTTCAGGGAAGCACGCTGAAAGAAAATGTACCCAAATAAAAATCTGCAAGTGGCCAAGATTTTGCTTTGCAAGTGCACTATCCATAAACAGACCTTCCAGGATCCTCCCCAACCAGTTTTCATAGAACTGACAGAGGCCAACTTCTTGAAAACTCTTCCTGCAGTATCAAAGAGCTCTTCCTGGTCTCCCACACAATTGCTTATCCTGTGCAGCTTGAGAGATCGTATCTATCTTCAGTTTAAAGACAGAACGGCTGCCAACAGGCCAAAACGATCATTAATAAGTTAACCGTTACCAGATAAGATAGAAATCTATGCCAGTCCTATTTTAAAGTAATCTCTATGATAATTACTACACAAACTGCTGCCCAAATGCCAGTGCTGACGCAGGAGTGAGGGGGTGAGGTTAGGCATCTACTCCTAGCTCAGCTGGAGAATACAGCCTTATCCAGGCATCCGTCCCTATCCCCACCCTGTCCCCCACCTCCACCCCCATGAAGAGCAATATCAAATACCTAAAATGGATTACCAGTAAAAGGTGAAACTTGACACAACTTCCTATCTCCTTTAAAATGAAAACAGAATGGCGTGGTCCTGTCTGTCTGATGCTATCATCCAAGCCCAGTGTTGAGCAGGAAAAGTCCTGGAAGACAGCGGAAGAGCTCCCTGCACCCCCACTCAAGAAAACCCAAGGTGACTTTCTAAGGAACATCTTACCTTCACCCCACCAGCTGACCATTCCCGTTTTGCATTTGGATGTTTGAAAGCAAGAGAAAAAAAAATGGCAAGTTAGAGAAAAAAAAGGCAATAATAATGAGAACAAATACGTACACAGCTCTCATTATGTGCCAGGTACCATTCAAAGGTCTTGCAAAGAAGCTCCTTTTGTCCGCACAGCAACCCAATAGGATAGGAATGAGTATCATCCCCATTTTATAAGTGAGCAAATTGAGACACACAGAAGTTAAGAACCACCTCAAAGTCTCAGGGTCAGGAAGTGGAAGGAAAGTGGGAAGAGGGGAAGAGCAGGATCCTGGGAGGAGATGCCCTGGAGGTGCTCCGATCCTCCCAGGTGTGGGCAGAAGGACAGCCACAGGGAATGGGCGGCACACCTGTCCTCCCAACGGCACTCCAACCACCCCAGTTTATCTTGAGTGCCACTTTCACAGATCGTTACTATACTCATCTGCCTACTCTGGTGCTAAATTTGTCTAACTAGATTTCAGCTGGAAAAAAACTAAATTAATATGTTAAACTTCCCAAATAGTACTAAAGGATGTATAGTCAAAACTATATTCCTCCCACCCCAGGCCCCCTAGAAAGGCAACCACTGTGGGCATTTCCTCTTGCATCCTGTAGCCCACAGTTTTGAACATTCATTAAACCTATGGCTCTGCAGAATAAACGAATGTTCTGTAATGTTCTCTATCTATTGCTCTCTCAGCCCATTTCCTCTTGTTCCATCCTCTATAGAAATAGGCTAGAACTATCCATAAAAACATAAATCCCTAAATTTAATCCAATAAAATAACAGATTTTTATTGCTAAACAACATAAATCTGTGAAGATGAAAATTACAGCCAATAATTTAATGCAAGTTATGATAACTACAGCAAAACACTAATTCCCAAATTATGCCTACCTTCCATTTTTTCTTTTTCAGAGACAAGGTCTTGTTATGTTGTCCAGGCTAGAGAACAGTAGCTAGTCACAGATGCCATCATAGTTCACTGCAGCCTCCACCTCTTGGGCTCAAACGATCCTCCTGCCTCAGCCTCCAGAGTAGCTGGGGACTACAAGTGCAACCACACCTGACCCCAACTTTTTATATTTGCTTAAGCAAACAAACAAAAGCCATGCATTTCCTTGTTAATATCTAACCTCTCAGAGCCTATATACAGCCACTCACTTTTTAAAAATCAATTATTGATTAACTCAACAAAACATTTAGTGAACAATATTGTGTAGTGAAGAGTGCTAGATCCTCAGGCTGCAGGTCCTGAAAAAAAATTTTCTTTTTAGATCAGCAATCTTAGAGAAATAGTCATAACAGCAATAATGATGAAATAACAATGGTGCAAAGGACAATGACAGCTCACATTTAGAGAAGTTCCCGTGTGCCAGCCAGAGGGCACTGTTCTAATTGTTTACATATGTGAACTCATGTAAGCTATTGTAACAGCACTATGAGGTGGTTACCATTACCCTCACTTTACAGAGGAGGAAATGGCCCAGAGAAGTCATGCAATTCCCCTTGGCCACACAGCTTCAAGAGGCCAAACTGCCCTGCTGGCCCAGGCACTCACTCTAGTATTTGCTGCTTACCATCACATAACATTGTTCCCCTAGCAGTCGTATTCAGAATATTCTGGAAGCTCAGGTAAAGAAAAGCAGTTCAGACTTAGGTAGGGAGTAGGGGATATTAGAAAAGCTTCCAGGAGTAGGTGCTCTTTGAGTTGAATATTTAAGTATAAATAAGAGCAATGAGGTAAAAGGAATGGGGCTGGGATATTCTTTACTCCTGAGAAGGAAATGCAGTATCTAAAGGCATGAAGAATAGCTGATCCCTTTTGGAAACTCCATTGTTTGCCAGAGATGGACTGCAGATGACATTTCAAGGAACAGTTAGAGAAGCCCAGAGCCTGCAGCCTCTCATCCCTGCACGGCCCCTTGTCCCCTCAATGAGGTGAGACTGTGTTATCTCAACTGCATCTTATCCTGCATTTTATTGAACATTGTCAATTGAGTTTTTAACAATTTCAGGACCTTGTTAGTCTCACCAGAGAGTTAAACTTTTAGACATCCTAAACATGCCTATGTCCAAACCCTCTACCCAACAGTTAATCTATGTGTAATAGTGAGGCTCCCTCTGAAACAATTAATGAAAATACCATCCATCAATCAAACTAAGTAACCTTCAGATGCATTAGGTAATTCACCTTCTTTTCCTATAGTATCAGTGTTTATACATGAGATTGTTTTATTCATTACTGGTCTTAACACTGATCTCACTGTTAATTTATGATTCTTCATAAATCTGGGGTATGTGTGTATGTGCGTGACTATGATGTTATTTACCTTAATAAAGTCCATGACAAACAGACTGCTTTATTTTTGCCTGGGTCATCTTTCTATCTTTTACAAAAACATGGACATTGTATGTGTATTCCTTCCTTAGCCTTCATGCATTTCTCCCCTTCAGGAAGAGGCCTTCAAAACAATGGTCATTCTGGAATATCAGGCAATTCCTTATATGACTGGGGATTCGTGTCAAGAGCTGCCCGCAGTTTGACTACAGGGGCTTTTTCGAGACATTATTCAGCCATTTTCTCACCTGTCAGAAATATCCTACCGTGTGAATAAAGATGACCTTTGTACTGAAAGGTTAAAACCCAAGTATCAGAGGCTCCAACGTTTTCAAGCTCTTTTTTCTCTTTCCTGTCTACATCTTGAGCCTCTCTGTTTAATTACATCCCTGCTTGTTTTTTCACACATTACCAAATGTTGATCTATTCCCTTTTTGGATTTTTCCTGAATCCAAACTTTTTAAATCTATTTGAAATTTTTTTATCAACTGCCCCCTTTCCTGCTTCTCCCTTTCTTAAGGTCTTGGTAACAAACATTCAAGGTAAAGTCAGATTGTCAGTCTACTTACCCTCATATTTCTCCTGTGAATTGTTAGGGCTTGTGTTATAGTACTCGCAATTCTGTACTTAACAACAACAAAATAAAACTGCTTTTTCTCCTCTTTGTCTCTACACATTTCTTCACGCTCTTTGTTAATTAAGACTTTTCTGAACTTTTCCTTCTTCAGCTATTATCCTAACAAGCCCCTCTTCCTTTCTTAAGATCCTGAAAAAACATCAAATATGTGTGTTCATCTATTTTGTGTTAATGTTGAAAAAGTATCATGAAATAGTAACATTATACAGGACAATCATAAAACCAGAGGGCTCCAAGACAGGTTTAGAGAGCAACTAGTGTCTCTATGACTTTTGAAATGTCAGACTTCCCTGTGGAAGAATTTCCTGACAGTGACAATAATTAAATCCTGAATTAGGTATCAATATGAATTTTATGTGTATCTGCTTTAATCATATGCCATAGTTAAAATGGTAAACTCAGGCAATTTACTTTAACAGAAGCCTTTAAAATATTACATTTCAATCTGCCATAACAGTTAACATATCGTTTTTTTTTATAAAGAAAGAAACTAAGTTCCTGACACGATGTATGGCTATCTGATCACAAAGCTGAGGTGGGAGTTTTCTAAACTTTTGTGAATCCAATAAATGCCTATATGAGACCGGTAAGGCAGAGACAATTAAATAGCAGCAACAAGGTTAGGTCTGGTTTGGTTTTGTTATAATCGGGAATTTGTTCTTTGATCGTGCAGAGCCGAGTCATCAACATCTTTTCACATGGCATCTGAGATTTTCAGCCAATAGTATCATTTTTAAACAACAACAGTAGCTGTTTCAGAAAGATTATACTACTTACTTTTCCTCATTTTGATAAAGCATAAACCATAAAGGTCCTTAAAAGTTAAGGTTCTCATTGGCACCCATGAAATTACATTAGAATTTTCAAGTTGGTAGAAACCTCGGATTTGATGAGATTGGGCCTCTGCCTGTGATCACCTGAAGAAACTCTTTTCCTAAAAGGGGAGCTATTTGTTATCTCCCTAGGTTCACTAATTAACAGGGACCCTGGAGACAGGATGCTTCTCTTGGGCTAGTGCACAACCCCCACATACTGGCCTCTGCTTTCTTGGGCACTTTTGACTTTTCAAAAAATAATGTGTACTTATTTTCCCTTGGGTTAGCTCTGTTTTGAAGCCAGCAAGTTAACTGATAATACAGCAGCAGAAAAGGACAGCGTCCAGCTCTCCTGCAGCCTGCCCTGCAATACTGGAGCTGTGTAATGTGATGAAATCTCACTGGACTCGGGGAATGCCAGTAATTCTTAGACAGCTCCGAACCAGCTTCGGCCTCAGGCAAAGGCACTTAGATTCTCCAGGATTTTGTTTCCTTCATCCATGAAATGACAGTTGGGCTAAATGACCTGTGACCTTCCTACCTCGCTTTAGAATTAAAACAATATTCCCAAATACGCTGAAGTCACTTACGAATCATACTGTGGTAATCCTACATTATGTCAATTCACATCAATCATTCATTAGTGGACTTACCTAAGAAAGTCTGAGCAAGCCTGATTAAGCAAAGAATGTCAAACTCAACCAATCTTAATCTAATGGATTTGATATGAATTGCAAGTGTATTGTTCACATAGCTTTATGACTGAAAGCAACAATTATCAAATATTTTCCAATCTTCTAATGAATCTAAAAAACTGTCTACGAACTGGAAATAACTATTGTTACACTTTCTTTCCTTCCTCTTCCTTACGATGGTTGCTTTGGACTGCTCACTGTTCAGCAGTGCTCCACACTTCCCTTGGTAGTGAACAAGCAGACAGCTGAAGAAGTAAGAACTCTAGGATTTTTGTTTACATCTTCATTATTTCCCTATGCCCAATGCATTTCCCAGCTGATTTTCATGATGTCCCCCTCCTCTGTTGATCTCTTATTTCCTCTCATTATCCTCCCAACAGGATCAAGTCCTTTCATTGTCTATTTTTCTCATTACTCTCTTATCATTACCCTCACTACTTCATTCTGGCATCTCACTAATTTCCCCTTTAGGCTAAACATTAAATAATCTAAACCATTTCTGTACATTGTTGAAAGAGGTTTGCTTTTACCTTCAGAAAAATATTCAGCAAAAACAGAAAGCCTTTATGTATTTACTTTCTGGTTTTGGAAAGAGGAGAGCTAATTTAAATAATTTTTTTAAAGTATGAGCTTGAAGAAGAAACAACACATTATTTATTGAATTAACACTTCATAATTAACACTTGAGTTTGATTTACTCACAAGATTTTATACTCATTAAAGGAAAAATGAAAAATAACTCATAGAAGTATAATAATTCCAATGTTCCTTGCTTAACAGAAATTCACAGAGAATTTCAAAAGTGAAAAATAATTTAATCAAAACTGGATTCTAAGAAGCATCAATTTCCTTCCATCTCAGAAAATTCAGAGATGGAATTTGCCATCCTATACCATTAGCAGCAACTATTGAGGCCTCCCAAATTAGGTACTGCAGTAACCTCCCACCCTGCCAAGGATGGGCATTTGTCAAGCTCAACAAACACTAATTTGAGTGCTAATATTCTGTGTTCAAGGCACTAATCATGAGTTAAATAAGCAAACCATTTGAGTGTATAACTGTCAACAAGACCAAAACCTGTTCACAGAGGGATCAACTTCATGCCCCAGCCAACAACTGAAGTGCAACAGACCCAATTCTACAGCACTGCCGAGTCGCCAGGGCCACATCTGCACAGCGCGACCAAAGCACACCTTCACTAGAAAGTCCAAGGGTGGTTCAGGAAGAATCACAAATCAGAACTGCCTTTGGAGCTCCATGCTACTCACTGCCTTAGGAAATGCTTGTGCTGCCTCTGGGCCTGGGATAGCCCCGCCTCTCTGACCCTCCCACTCCCTTCACTGGTCCTTTCTTCCAGGGCTCCTTGGCTGAAAATAAAACAAAACAAAAAACTGTGAGCAGGACACACCCTTGCTTCAAAGTCTCCATTGGCCCCCAGGAACCAGGTGAAGTCAAAACAAGCTTTAGCATCAGATGTGATCTGTCACAGTCCTGTGCTCCCATCACTCACTGGCAGGGAGGCCTTTGACCATCAGCAAGGGGCACTTCATAAAAGGAACTCTGTGTGTGTGTGTGTGTGTGTGTGTGTGTGTAAATGCGTAAAAACATTAAAGCAGCTTGCATTTGGTGCTTTATTTTCATAAGTATTTTCACTTTCATTTAATAGGTATTAAATAAATGTACATTGTTTTCCTCCCTTTCTCTACTTAATTGCTGAGTTGACTTCAAATTTCTTAATATGGCACACCCAACTCTTACCATCCGAACCAAACTGTGTTGCTCTGGCACCTTCTTTCAATCCCCCATCCTTAGCCCAACTCAGGGGCATCAGTGTCCCCAAACACAACAGGCAGAAGTCTGTGACTTGTTCCTACAATGCTGTTTACCATTTCTCCCCTTAAAAACATGTAGTCATTATTTAATCTCAATCTCTCTGTCTTTGCAAACTCCAGTAAGTCACAGCTCCTTTCTGTCCTCACAGCACATTCATTCATTCATTCACTCATAGTAATTCTACTTTGTGTTTAGAAGCATGGAGGCTAAAACCAACCAACCTGAATCAAATCCCAGCTCAACCACTCGCTAGCTGTGTAAACTCCAGCAGGTGCTTCATCTTTGCGCCCTAGTGCCTTTACCTATAAGTCAGTTAAAAATGCTAGTGTCAGAATACCTGACATATTGCAGTAAAACAGTAGGCGTAGAAGTTAAGGGTCTTGGATTCTTGTCTTGATGCTGCCCATTACTACAAGAGTTAATTTAGGCAAGTCGATGAAATCAACACTGTCTACCTTACTAAGTGATTCACCAACATGTTATATGTAAAATGAGGACTGAAATAGTGTCTCTGAGGTCTCGTCTACATTTAAAATTCTAAATTTTTCTCTTAATCTGTTGATTTATAATTCCCGA
This sequence comes from Callithrix jacchus, assembly GCF_049354715.1. Lineage (NCBI taxonomy): Eukaryota > Metazoa > Chordata > Mammalia > Primates > Cebidae > Callithrix > Callithrix jacchus. The sequence continues at coordinate 15,286,828 of NC_133517.1, forward strand.
GTTATGTAAGCTATGTAGGTTTTCCTTGCATTAATGTGCCTATGGAATTCCTTAAAATATTGCCAGATCAAATGCAACTGGAAAGAAAATTCTCCCTGGTTGTCTTTTTTCAACAAACGTACTCCCTTTAATTGGGAACACTTGTACTACAGCCAACGGGGTTTCCAGTGAAATACAAATAGTGTCCAGGTATTAAAGGATTCTGATCGCTAAACAGTAAAGGGTTAGGAGCCCAAAAAATGCAAGATCACAGGAATCTGATATTTATGGGTGTTTGTTCTGCATGTCAAGGAGCCCTGAGTATTGTCTGCCAGGAAATCAGAAGTTCTTCAACCAAACAGCATTTCCTCTCATTCACATCTACATTAACATCCTTCAAATATGACTACTTAATACTGAAGTCAGAACACCATTTCAGAGCTTACCAAATCACACTTTTAAAGCTAGAGGGAACTTTAGCATTTTAAAGATAAATATGCTCCATTTTTGTCAGATACCACCTTTGTATATTAATCCATAATCTTAACAAGGGAGGAACAACTGAGAGTAATTTACTTCTCCATAGGAACTACTCACATTTTTATTATTATGGAAAAGCATGGAGGAATCTAAAGTATCACAAAACAGGTTCTCAACAAATTCATCTTTGCTGACGATTGTCAAGTCCATACACCTAGTTCTTATAATATAGCTTGAAATTTAACTTCATGTTTCTAGATGTCTACATCTAATCTTATTTGTAAAGTCATCATATAGCTGAAGCCATAAAAGTGTAACTCTAAAGTAATAAGGCTAATTTTTAAGCAAATACGTATACCAGAACTTTACCATGGGTATCAACTAGTCCTTTTTAAAGCACTAAGGTTACCTTGAGAGTATTGGTATTGTTTTATATTGTGAATTAATAATTTATAAATGTATACATTTATGTGGTACAATGTGATGTTATCATATACAATGTAGAATGACTGATCAAGCTGATCAACATACAATCACCTTTCATAGTATTTCTTTTTATGAGAACATCTTAAATGTACTACAATTTAGAAATGCACAGTACATAATTAAATATAGTCCCCAAGTTGTAGAATAGATCTCAAAAACATATTCCCCTGTCTAGCTGAAACTTTGTACCCTTCAACCAAAACTCCCCATCCTTTACTCCTAGCCTCCAGCTTCCAGTAATCACCTTTCTACTCTATCTTGTTCAACTGGATCCACATTTATCTTAAAACTCGTTTTGAAACTACTTACCTTCTTTTCTCTGTGTGTGTGTGTGTGTGCGTCTATATGTGTCTGTGTGTAAACTTTATTTTTCCAGTAAATGAAATTGGAGAAACTATCAAAAAGTCAACCAGATTGTGTTAAAGTATAGCAAAATGTTACAGTAGAACCTAAATTTATTTTGAATATTTTCAAAATATAGGAAAAAAATCAGAACTTAATAAATTAGGTAATCTATTTAGCAACAGACTAACTCTATTAAACTAAGGAGCTAAACTAATGTTCACACATATTATATCTTATAAATCCTTTTTATAGACAGTCATAGAAAAGGTGTTCCATTGTGTTTCAAACAATGGCCATGCTCTTGGGTTAACTGTATAGTGTTAGAGGAAATATCACTTCTTTGGAGCTAGAAATTCCCGAAATTATATTCATTATAGAGCATGGAGAAAACTTCATAATTTTCATTACTAGCCAGAAATGAGAGATGGATGTGGATCCCCGAGTAGTGGTACTACCCATCTAGTACAGCGTGCTTTTCTAAGGGACTCTGTAGGCAAGAATAGAGATTTGGTCAAACATGTGGAACTGATTGATGCTGGCATTCAGCCCTGAATTCATTTAAATTATGATACCAAATACAGTAGAGAGGGACCAAGACTTATGAATGGATACTTCCTGCCTTTGAATGGCACTGAACCCCAAGGGGTCCCCTAAACCATAAGTCCTGCAACCACAAAATGTACTCTTCCTTTTTTCTGTTCCCTTTTCTCTTTTGGAACCCACCAAATTCTCTGTATATAGCTATTTCCCTGAGCCAGCTCCGGTGTAACACTTAAAAACCACAGAATTATGCTGGGAGGTTAGCACCCTTTCCATAATAAAACTGTGAAATTGTTTTTTGCTCAGAAAAACTATGGTGGTATCCTTAAAGCCTTCAAAAGGGAAAAAAAATCCATTTTCCCTTTCATGGCACTCATAAAAAAAAAGGTGGACGACAGCCACCAACACTGTGAGAAGCAACAGCTCTGCCAAAACTGTGAATAATTAACAGATTTGAAAATATAAGTAGCTTAAGCCAATCACACATTTGGCAGAGGTGAAAGTTGACTGTGGTAACTTGCAAGTACAAGTGCATTCTTCTTCAAAAACACGATTTCCCACCTGTCCCCTGCTGACTACGGAGAGTTGAATCCCCATCCATATTTCCACAGGCTATGACGATGCCTCGGAAATCCTGGAGAAGACAACAGAAGATTTATAACATTTTATATTCAAAGCATTTCAGAGAGTTTTCTGTAAAAGAAATTTTTATGATTGAAAGTAAATTAGCTTACTTCTCCAGAAATAGATGCTTCCTTTACCTAACATAGGCGATGTTTAAAAATCAACATCTCCTTTTTTATTGTGTTAAAATAGAGGGTTTTAAGATTCTCCACCAGGACTCTTTCAAAATGTAATCCATTTCCTCTTCAAACCTGCATCAAGACTGGACAAAAGTTGAACAAGAATGAATTGTGTCACTCACTTAAATGTCCCCTTCAAGGGAAAAATAAAAGCCAACTCCCTATCAAACATACGAAGCATAAAATGAAAAACCAACAGATTAATCATATGAATAATCGGCTAGCCACATGTTTTACTGCTTTCAAAAATTTATTTTAAATTGAAGTATTAGCTGTGGAATGGCTTAGGGCATTGAGGCCATCATTCCATTTAACCTACACATATCATTTCTCTAAGCAAAAATAGTGCACATTCACCTTTTTAAAAAACTGTTCTAACATAATAAAATAATGTAATTGTTATTATTTTCCAGCCTTTCTTGGGTGAAAATTAGACTCTTTTTTTCCTAGACAATTTCGTTCTTTCTTTCAACTATTTACCTGTTCTCTTCTACTTTCCCATGATTCTCCTTTCTTAATTTTTACGTCTTTCATTACCTGCAGACACATCATATTTTTCTTATTATTGAAATGAGCTATCTTTAGAAGCAACTGCACTGTGTTTCTTTTCCAATATGAAAGTGAGTTTCACCTTTGATAGCATACATCTGTTCTTTTCTATGTTTATGTGATGGTGGTAATAAAAGATTTTTCAAAAATGCCTCAGAGCTCAAGATTTTATTTTTTAAATAATTCATAGGCAAGCCTTGTAACTGGTGCAAAAATAATTCTGCTGCTGAGACACAAAGAAATCATGTTTGACGTTTAATAGCCAGGATTCGATTTCCTACTCATGGTTGTTATTTGAATAATGGCACAGCCTAGATGCATAGTAGTTGAGTCTGTAGAATATGGCAAGGTCACTATGAATTCTGGAGCGTTTTCGGCCCCTCTAACATCTCTCAAGTTAAAATGAGTCCCAACCCATCGGGAAGCAAACCCAGTGCATGCTCAAAAGCATCCAAACCAGATAAGTACAATTCTGGGGTCCTGTGCTTCATTGTACTCTCCTGCCTGAAAAAACTGGTGGTCTCTTCTAATTTAGGAAAGGATTAAGTAATAATTTAGCAGAAGCTGACTTTCATAGGACAGGAAAAAAAAATTGCTGGCAGGGTATCTGTGATTATCATGGAATGAGGCCAAAATATTTGAAGGGCTTCTGCCATTGACTTCGGAGTGACTTTACCAGAAAGTTAGAACTAAAACAGGGCTCCAGCTGTGGCACCAACAAAGTCACTCAATGCATTCTGGGCTAAGTTGGTGATCTTGCCCTTCTCTCGCAATCACAACTAGTGCCCGTGTTGGCACTCAGATGTGACTGCCACCCCCTGGGTTTCAGGGCTCTGTGTGTAAGGCCTTTAGGGAACTATAACAGTTACAGAAACCTGCTGCTAGCTGATGATTTTTACCCTCCATGATGCATGTTTTCATTCAGTCATTCACTGGACAGTGACACCCAAACTATAATAACAAATTCCATATTTATGGAGAGCCTACCATGCACCAGACCATTTTATATTCCTACAATTTATATACATACAATAAAAAAGTTTAAAACATTCAACTAAGAATTAATAATGGCACTACAGAAGCTTTTTATAAATTAAATATTTAATGGAGATTTTTAAAACCCTGTTATTCATTATTTATTTCAGCACAACCAAATTCTCCCAGTGCCCAAGCTGCATTAACACTTTCAGTCCTGAGGGTAGTATTAGCAAGCTGTAACTTCAGAGAACTATATAATAACCTAGGTGTTAATGAAAATCAGGATGGCTAAGGGTCCATAGTTTACAAATATGGAGAAACTGTGGCACTGAAAGAACAGACACCATCTTACCGTTAGAAAATAACACTCTGGGACCGGTGCAGTGGCTCATGCCTGTAATCCTAGCACTTTGGGAGGCTGAGACAGGTGGAGCTTTTGAGGTCAGGAGTTCGAGACCATCCTGGCCAACATGGTGAAACTCTGTCTCTACTAAAAATACAAAAATTAGCTGGACATGCTGGTGCACACCTGTAGTCTCAGCTACTTAGAAGGCTGAGGCATGAGAATTCCTTAACCTGGGAGATGGAGGTTGCAGTGAGCCAAGACTGTGCCATTGCACTCCAGCCTGGGAGAGAGAATGAGACTATGTCTCCCCCACCCAAAAAAAAGAGAGACAGAGAGAAAAGAAAAGAACACTCTTTACCTGATGTCTAAGTCAACTGAATCATCATCCACCACTTAGTGACATATTTTGAAAACTGCATATGCACAGCACATATTCCATAGTCCATGTCTATTCACTGGTAATAACACCCTGCGCTATGGCATAGGCCAAGCTAGTGGAGAATATGTCCATGGAGAAAGGGAAGAAGCAAGTGCTCCAGCTTTCCTGTGTTTCTGCTCATGGCTAGCAGCAGTACCTACCTGCACTCACTGTGCAAACTAATTACATGCAGTCTTTTAACAACAGGTTAATCGTGAGTTTTTATTGAACAATTCCACCAAGAATTATGTTGCAAATAGAACCCCTAGAGACAGACTAGAGATTGTTTTTTCTAGAGATAGGGTTCTACTTTGTTGCCCAGGCTGGAGTTTAGCAGCTATTCACAGGCTCCATCATAGCCCACTGCAGCTTCAAATTCCCAGCCTCAAGCCATCCTTTAGCCTCAGCTTCCCTAGGAGCTGGGACTACAGGAATATGACACCATGTGAGCTTGGAGAATTTTGACAGAAGGGGCTTAAAAACATCATATAAACTAATTTCAAAACGTCACAGAATGCAATTACAAATGACATTAATTATCAGAAAATTAAAATTTGTCTTTGCGTTATGAATAAAGAATATTTATGTCTCACAAAAAAATTGTTGCAACACAAATTCTTGCATTTCACATGGATTTAAAAAAATTCAGCCCCAAATTGGAATGATAATCCAGAATAGAAACATATTCAATACTGTATAACTGTTAACAGTCATTGATTATTATTATAGTAATGCATCTGCAGGACATATCTGAAGAGAATAATCACTTTCCAAATAAATTACTATTTTCCTGAAAGTAAATAACTTATATTCTGTCTTCTCCTCAAGATCAAGATGGCCATGATCCCAAAGGCTCCACGTAGAGCCACTCATCGCCTAAGAATAAGAAGTTCTCAAAATCAGCAAAGAAAATATCTTTATATCCTGGCAAGTTTCTAAAGGTAATTGGCAAATTCTGTTCTTGACCATTAGCTGTAGCAATAACCAAGAAGCTGCTAGGTTAACCAAACCATTATACTGTCTTCAGCAAGCACTCTCTGAATCTTCAGGTACCTCCCTGGGTCTGCACACCCATGAGCAGTTCTGTGGGAGCTCAGTTAGAGCATTATAGATATTTCCCTCTTTTTTATCTGTGAAGACATTGAAACATCAGACAGTTGGAAAACTCACCCCAAAAGCATAAAACATATAAATAATAGAGCAAAATTTCTGGTCTTCTGGCTTCAAGTTAAAAGACCTCCCCACAAAGAGAAGGCAACAGAGGAAGTTTTCTTGGAAGTGTTTTCATTTTATAAGTTATCAGGAATGAATAGAGCCAAAATAAATAAATAAATAAATAAATAAATAAATAAAGGGTGGGAGGAAGCTATGGCTGATTTTAATTTTTCCCAGATATACTTTTAATTAATTTTTAATTTTTGTGGGTAGACAGGTTTATATATTTGTGAGTTACATGAGATATTTTGATACAGGTATGCAATGCATAGTATTCACATCAGGTACATGGGGTATCCATCACGTCAAGCATGCCAGAAATACTATCTTTTAAATCACATCATCCATTAAAAGCAATTTGTATTTATACCATGTAAAACACTACCATTTATGTTTATATAAGTATATGCATGAGACATTAATATATGAAATATAGTTATTGAAAATAAACATTTATTTTCCAAAAATGTTTAAATTTACTTAAAAGACATAGAAAATTAGTCATGAGCTCCTTTCAGCTAGTTTGCAATCTATTCCATTGATTCATTTTCAACCTGAATATAAGCAAATCATTTTATCTATCCATTATTATTTGGTCCAGTAAGGAAAATGAAAACAAACAAACAAACAAACAAGCAAACAAACAAACAAACTGTTGGTGCTGTAAGAAAACATGCATGCTTAAAACATCCTAACTATATTTAAATCCACAATATAAGTCAGTTTGCTCTTTCAACTTAGGGACCTAACGAACAGTTAATTAATCACTCAACTGCTAACAAATGTTGCTCAGACTTCACTTGGCAACTAGGTGGTCACCCTGAAAATCAATGGCAATTATGTAGCTGATCAATAATCTCTCTTCTTCAATGGATCATAAAGATCCTAAAGTTTTATCTTCTGTTCTTTTTAATAAACAAGATAAAACACATTTTTATCAACATACTGGGCTGAAAATATCTAGAACTTCAATATCTTGATGTACTTTTTCATATAGATTAAAACCAATGTGTTAATGATGATATCTAGAACATATCAAAGTATTGAATATTAGAAACTAGATTTTTTTCAAACATCCTTCACTGAATAAGATAACCAAAGCAGACCAATGGCTAAGCAATTATTCAGCCAGCTGAAAACAGCAGTATGGTGAACCTACCCAGCTCTCCATTTTTTTTTTCTAATCTATAAATTATTTTAAATCCCTTGTAAAAAGATTTCAATAGGATTTTAAACAATGGTTTTCAAACACTCAGGTAGAAGAGCATTTCTGCTGGCTACTGATACCTTTATGAACTCCTGAGTTAAACCACTTCTATGGATCACAGAGTGCTTTCTAGTTTCCCAAAAGAAAGTGAATCTGTTTGAAATATGAGTATTTAGAAAGTTCGCCTCTCTTTTGGAATGTAGTCAAAGAAGAGAGAAGAGTGGAGTGGCGGGGGTTTCTATATGAAGCAGGCTTTGAAAATTAAAAGCGCAGAAGTATATGTTCTTGTATTATATAGTCACACTAATAAAAGCAATAAAACATATCCAGGGGATGCCTGACATGAACAATTTCATAAGCCTGGTATCGATCCCCAGATTCTTTTCAAGTGAGGTTGCTTTGCAGTAACCTATTCCCTTGTGCATTTTCTATCACTGCACTCCTAAGCCTTGTACTAAATATAGGAGAGCTTGGAATTTCATGTATTGTGACAATTTATTGCACCTTTTGTCCTATTGTAAAAGTTTATTATCCAGTCAGAATTAACACCAGTGCACAAGCAAAGCAGATATAATGAAGAAACAGCTCCGAGTTGACAAAGCAATTAGACTTGGAGCTGGAACTCCAAGTAAAGTTTTGTTCTCCCTTCCAGGATTGTTGTTAGAAGAGCATTTGTGAATGTGCTGCATGACTACTCAAATATTAGAAATGATAAGCCAGAAGGAAGCAGCTACATATGCCACTATCTCAATACTCAACATATTTTATTTCTTTGATCCAGTACTTTAAGAGTCATCAGATTAATGAATTAAGTAAAATCAAAATTATGTAATATTTGGCTGAATTTTTTTCTAATGTAATGCTAATACTAGTTTTATTGAACTCTATGGTAAATTGTAAAGCATCGCCATAAAGAGGAAAAGTCCTCACTTTCACTTCATCCTAATTCCTGTACCAGTACAAACACCTAAATATGTTCTCAGGGTCAAGAGAAGCTCGACGTGATCTTCTGGATCTCACATTTGTGTCATCTAACATTTGCTGTGTGTGCCAAGTATTTTTTCATCCTTTATAACCTCATTTCGACAGAGTTGAATTGTTTTTGTTTTTGATGTAAAATATCTGTAAGAAGAAAAGTGAAAAAACTCTCACTGCATTCTGCAATACTTCATCAAGACAGAAATCTTTACAGTAATTCTGATGAAGTCATTAAATCATTCTTTGCTTTGAAGAACAATTATTCATCATCTAACATTTATGAGAGTCTATTATATGAGAGGCATCATGCTAGAAACTGATCATTTGAAGACTGAGACAAATGTACATATTCTCACACGCTCTAAGCCATAAAATAAATTATCAGTTAAGCTGAACTAGGATGATTTTAGATGACTTCCAGAACACAAAAGGAAGGGCTGCTGATGCCATACCCTGAACATTTGACAGCAAAATATAGGTGGCAATTATAGTTTAGAAAATAACCCTTCATACTTCCTGGGACATTGAACTGAAAAGAATGAGGCAGATTTGCTTCCTAAGTGAAGAAACAGATTCCTCACTATCTGATAAGGATGTGGTTTCCTTTACTTACTGTGTAGGCAAAAGCAGTGTATGGGTTTAAGAAAATATTAAGGACAATGAGTAAGTCTAAAACAATCCCTAAGACCTTTGAGATTATGTCAGATATCTCAAATAGTCATGGATGTCGCAGTATCTCCAGGACACAACAGAACAGATAACTTTAAAGACAAACACAATTTGCATTTTAGTTTAACATTGCACCGGAAATCTTCACAGTAATTCTGACGAAGTCATTAAATCATTCTTTGCTTTGAAGATCAATTATTGATCATCGAACATTTATGGAAGTCTATTATATGAGAGGTACTATACTAGAAACTGGTGTATGAAGACTAAGGCAAATGTCCTTGTAACTATCCATGTCTCTGTGCAACCTAAGTCTTAGCAGACAAATAAAGAAAATCTATTCTAAATTTTAAAACTTTTGTAAACAATCTGGCCATCCAGTAGATGCTTTAAAAATACCTGTTGGATGGGGACTGAGTGTTTACATTTCTCACTGAAGTAATAAAATAATGCAGATGATGGAAGAAGTTGAATTGGTATTTAGACTCCCAACACTACCCTGTCAGGTTTCTCTATTAAAAAATTAAATGGAGAAGCTGATCAGCTCTATTTAGCAAGTCAATGCAATGAGCACATCTGAATGATTCAAAATCAATTTTCCTTACCAGCATATGTTTGCCAAAAGTTTTGACTCTCTACTTTGTCTTTTCCTTTAGAATCACATTCCTGTTAATTTTTGTTTGTTTGTTTGTTTTTGAGAAGGAGTTGTTGCCCAGGCTGGAGCGCAATGGTGCAATCTTGGCTTACCACAACCTCCACCTCCCAGGTTTAAGTGATTCTCCTGCCTCAGCCTCTCGAGTAGCTGGGATTACAGGCATGCTCCACCACGCCCAGCTAAGTTTTGTATTTTTAGTAGAGACTGGGTTTCTCCATGTTGGTCAGGCTGGTCTTAAACTTCTGACCTCAGGTGATCCTCTTGCCTCAGCTTCCCAAAGTGCTCAGTACAAGCATGAGCTACCACACCCAGCCTTAAAAATGATATACAATGAGAAATAAAGTTAAGGGATATGATCCCACATAAGGTAAAGCCTACAGAGAAAATTCTGTTTTGGATGTGATCTGAATATAAGGAATCATGCATAACACTTTTCTCTTACCTACTTTTATACTGACGCAAGTATACTGTATTTTACATATGTAATGGGAACACATTAAAGTATCATTATAACATGATTTTATATGTATAAATGTTTTTCTACAATCAAACTTAAGCAATCATGCCAAGAGTGTATTCTCACATATTGACTTGCAATTTATTAAAGCTGTTTTCCAATCAATACTCAGTGCATTTGCAAAGCAGGCAGTGAGATTCTAGACAATGGAATAGATCCTTTTAATGAAATCAAATGTCACATGTTATGTGGAAATAAATCACATTATTTATGCTTATTTATTTTATATAATAAATATAACATAATTTACATAATAAAAGCATTTACCTTCTCTGCTGACTTTGATAACTTCCTTAACTTTCACAATCAATTCAAGTGTGGATTTTGGTTGACTATTCTTAAATCAAAAGTCCCAATTTGTCACATACCAGAAGGCTGCACAATGCTCTCCCCCGGTAGTGGTCTTACTTGATTTGAATTTCCTTATATGCTGTTATGTTTTTACATGAGGCAGCATAGAGTTCACTGGGAAAGAACTCCAATTCTGTCATTTACCAGCTGGGTGACACAAGGCAAATTGCTTAACATCTCTGTTCCTTCGTTTCTTCTGATAATATTAGTAGGATTGGCAAGATATTCCCTAGCATATTAATAATATACTTCTCAAAGTGCTATGAGGATTAAAGGTGTTAGGATTTGCAAAGTTCTTAGAAAAAAAACCTGACATGTAGAAGCTATAAAACAAACAATTTTAATGTACTCTGCTTTTGTATCACATATACAGAAACAAATAATGAAAAATGAATAGTGCAGTAATGAAAAAGCTTGAGTAATGGAAAATGTGGTTCTAAATAGTTCAAGACTTAGATAAATCAATATTTATTTGAATTCCATATGGCAACACAACTAATGATGATTATTATTTTCTGAGGACATCCTTGACATTTCTTAGATGAAAAGAATCATATATACTCTTTAGGTCAGTGATACAACTTTTTTCAAAAATGTTTTGCTTAAGCACAAATATATACTCTCATTGACTAACCCAAATGCCATTTTACTCACTACTTGACTTCCCAAATTGCAGAAATCCTCTATCCATTTCCATATCGTAATATATTACAATGAGAAAATATTATGTCCCATAAAAAAACAAGGTCCTGCAATCCCTACTGAAAAAACACTGGAACACGTGGTTGTATCTGCTCATGTTCTACAGCAGCCTTGCACTCACACCACACTGCCTCTAGGATCTCAGCAGGTTTGTCTCGAAAATATATTGGTCTGCCTCAACTAGAAAAAGCATAAAACATAATCTTGACTGTTGTTTCATTCCTTTCTTAAGACCAATAATTCAGTTGTCTTTTATCCAGAAACACAGTCTTTATAACATGTTCTGTTCTGTACTGACATTTTTATACCATTTTTCTTTATGTGTCATGTATTTCAAACGGCTTTATAGTAAGAGTTATTGCACAAGAGTCACTGCTTCCTTTATGGCATCTAGGGAATTTGGATCCATGTGTAAGTGGAACTGTGAACACATGGATGCTGCTTAATGTCAATGATAGGATTGAGACCCTATCATTGGTCTTGAGATAAGCAAATGTTGAATCTATTTCCCTTAAAAAGGGAAAAAAGGGAGAATTATCTAATATTTTAATGTCACTTTTCTTGTAATTCAAGACCAAGCAATAATTTTGCCTACTTTATGTAAAACAAACATTTTTTTCAAGTCAAAAAAGTATATCTATCATATGTTTTCTTTTTCTTTTTATTTTTTGAGACCAATTTTCACTCTTGTTGCCCAGGCTGGGTGCAATGGCATGATCTTGGCTTATCTGCACCTCCACCTCCTGGGTTTAAGTGATTCTCCTGCCTCAGCCTCCTGAGTAGCTGAGATTACAGGCATGTGGCACCACGCCCAGCTAATTTTGTATTTTTACTAGAGGCAGGGTTTCTCCATGTTGATCAGGCTGATCTCAAACTCACAACCTCGGGAGTGATCCACCTGCCTCGGTCTTCCGAAGGGCTGGGATTATAGGCGTGAGTCACCTCACCCAGCCATGTTTTCAAAAAGAAAATCTTGCATACTTTTATTAAACTTTTAAAACTTTGCATCTGGAGCCTATAATTAATTTTAACTATATTAGAAAAAATGATCAGAATGGTGAAAGAGCAGTTAGTTCAATCACTTGAACTTGCAAGTTTATCTCCTATTCAGTGTGCATGGCTAAATGTGTGAAAATGAATGGCCAAAATGATCTAATAAAGCTCCACAGCATTTTAAAGCTACATGTGCATAATGGCAATTTATTTTAATTATTAAATGCTTACATTATAATACCAATAAATAATTTACACTATAATTAACTTTATTATAAACAGTTCATGAATAGGCATGAGTACAGAGGTCATTAGCATATAGAAATATCATTCTGATCTCTGTGTGCTCCCTCCTTCCTTTGGCAGAAAGAAAACAAGAAAATATTTTTAACTACATGACAGATTTCCGAGCTTCATCCAGTATTCCCAAATTTCAGAGATCAGGAATGTCTTTTATCTTGCCAATCTATCCTTATTGTTGTGAGTTTGCTGGAAATGGCTTCTATGATTTGTATCATGTAGTTTTAAATTGTCAGGATTCAGTAATTATAAGGGAAGCAAGCTTTGGGGTTTGGTTTTAACACTTTGACTGAGACAAATATATTGTTTTTGAAATATGTTTAGTTAAATTTCCAGGAACAACAATTAAAAAAAAAAAAGTTCTGAGAATTATATTAAAGGCTGACTCATTACAACTTTGAAAAAGGAAGTTTCTTTGCCACAAACCAAATACATTCCTCTAAATGTACACTCTCATAAATTACAGAAATGTTCTCTACCATGTACGCACAGTCACCACAAGCTCATAGTGAAAATGGAAGAAAGGGAAAGAGAAAAAGAGAGAGACAGAGAAAGAGGAATGAGAGAAAGAGAAAGAAAGAATGAAAGAAGGGAAGGAAAGAAGGAAAGAAGGAAGGTCAGCAGGAAGGAAGGTGGGGAGGAAGGTTAGAAGAAAGAAGGGAAGGAAAGAAGGAAAGAAGGAAGGTCAGCAGGAAGGAAGGAGGGGAGGAAGGTTAGAAGAAAGGAGGGAAGAAAGGAAGGGAGGGAGGAAAGGAGTGAGGGAGGGAAAAGGAAAGAAAAGGAAAAAGAAAAAGACAAAGAAAGAAAGAACAAAAGAAAAAAAAACTAACTTCATTATAGTAGTTTACAGTTTTCCAGGGACTTTTCTGGGACTGTGACAACCAGCTTGCTGTAGTACTTTGTACACTCCTAGAGTTGACTCAAAGCTAAGCTTGCTGTGATATCAAAGAGGGAGCTGTGCTCACATCAGCTGCAAACAGGCCCCAGGAGACAACCACTGCTGTAAAGCAACAGGAACCCTACCCTTGGATCAACATTAGCACACAGGGACTCAATGAAGCAGCCCCAAGGAGGGCTTTTCTCTACCTGCCCCCCTCAAAGGCAACATTTTCTCATGTGTGAGCTGGTGAATAAAGAACAAGGGCCCACATGAATGCTGCCCCTTCTGTTTAGCCTGCTAGCATTTTGCCTACTACAGAGTTCCAGGAAGCAAGAACGGCTGCAGCCAGGAGGCAGTGGCTAACGCGGATTCCAGTGCAGCCACCATGGCTGACCATACATTTGAGTTTAAATGGACTAAACCAAAGAAAAAGGCTAGAAGCTCATTCCACAACAAATGGAGAATTTAACACATGATAAAAGTGTCACTGGGGAGCCCCTGGAAAGTCACTGGGGAAAAATGTTCAATCCCTGATTCACACGTTAGTCAAAGCTAAATTATTATATGGGTCAAATGTTTTGAAGAAAAATATTTTCTTCAAAGTAGAAAACACTTTAATTTTAAAGTGGGAAAGGCCTTTCTAAGTATAATACGAAACCCTCTCTAAAGGTCTGAATCTTTCCCAAATCAGCAACTGGGTCTGCATTCCTAGTATTTGCTCACTTTATCAAGAAATATCTAATTGCTAAGTCCTGTTTGTCCCTTCCTACAACTTAAACAAGACTATAGGGAGCGACATCTCAGGACATAGAACATTGACAATAAATCATAAAAGTTTTTATCCCTTATAAGCCCTAAAATAACTTTACTTAAAGTAACTGCAAAGTAACACTATGAGACTGTTCATAAACATTTCTCTTGCCAAAGAGACCAAAACATTTTGCTAAACATCCTATAAAAGCTAGTAACAAATGAATAATTTTTAAAGTTTCCTTGAAAGTCTTTCCAAACCAAAGATCCCAAGAATCATACTGAAGCCAGGTGTGGTGGCTCACGCCTATAATCCCAACACTTTGCGAGGCCAAGGTGGGAAGATTGCTAGAGCCCAGGAGTTCAAGACCAGCCTTGGCAACATACCGAGACCTCATCTTTACTAAAAATAAAAATAAAAAAACTAGACAGTTATAGTGGTGTACCTCTGTAGTCCCAGCTACTAGGGAGGCTAAGGTGGTGGGTCTTTTGAGCCCAGGAGGTCGACGTTGCAGTGAGCTATGATTGTGCCACTGCACTCCAGCCTGAGTGACAGAATAAGGCCCTCTCTGGGGGCGGGGAGGGGGGAAGGAAAGAAAAAAAAAGAAAGAATTGTACTGATACTACTACAATGAAAGTGGCAAGATGGCCCCTTAGAAAATGTTCGAAACTAAAATTGCTAAGCGATTTTTGTACAGTGTCCCTATGACTGAAAGTATTAAAGGATTGAATATGATCTTATGGAAACCCAAGAAAAAATATTCAGTAACCCGTGTCATTTATTATATAAAAAATACGCACATCAATGCAGAAATTTCTTCTCTGGTACATTATCTGAAAAGTCACAAGCCACCTGTTTAGGAAGTATCTGATTTAAAAAACCAATTGTACAAGATACTCTAGAGCCACACATGAGGAGCAATGAGAAAAGACAAAAGCAATGACTTTTTGCTGGCAGCAAATCAAATCTTTCCATTTTAACTAACCACTAGGAAAGATAAGGTCACGACAGGTCTCGAAAAACTGCACACTTACTTGAACAGATAATATACAGAAAGCTGGCCCTAGCCTTTACTAATGTAAGAATCTAAAGGTTTGTCCCCAGAAAAAAAGAATGTGAAAAATATCCTTTGATGTATACTTGAAGACATTAACTAGTAAATTTATATCTAAATAAAATATGATTCAGGAAAAGTATTTAAAAATAAAATAAAAAATATGCTATAAAATTTTCTATTACAAAGTGGCCATACCTTGTGGAAAAAAAATTGCATACAAATAGACAGCGTTTACTACACCTCTGACTCTGCGCTGAGCGTTTACAAGTATTATTTGCATACAAGCAGAGGCAAAGTGTCATAATACACACCTCATAGGTTTGTTGTGAGAATTAAAAAGAGTTATCATGTACAAAATATGTAGAACAATGTTGAGGACACTGGAAACAGTATTAGTTCCCAGTATCTGTTTAAATCCTCACGCCAAACACCTGAGGATTAGAGATATTAAAGAACTTGCCTAAAATGATATTGTCACTCCAGATCCCATGCGTGTCACTGCACTGTGGGTGATGAAACCGTATATTCTCTCTCCCCTGCTCTCTCTTTCAGTGTACACAAACAGAACAGTGGGTATGAATACCCACTGTTTATAATTATATATATAAATCCTGGGAAAAATTGCATGCTGGGTGGTCAAATTATACATTTTTATTGCTTCGTTTTCCATATTTTCTACAAGCAATATGTATTCCTTTAATAATCAGCTGTTTTGTAGATATCTTCAGGAAACTTCAATTATCAAAAGTTTTAGAAGTTGGTTTTTTGGTTTTGGGGTATTTTTTTTTAATACAGAGTCTCATTCTGTCACCCAGGCTGGAGTGTAGTGGCACAATCGGCTCACTGCAAACTCCACCTCCCAGGTTTTTTATGCTTGACCCAAAGCTTGTTCTAGAATGTGGACCACAGGTCAATCCAGGCTTTAGAGGGAAAAAAATCATATTTTGTAAATGTAAAACAAACATCCCTATCCTATTTCAAAAGTTTTTTGTTTAGACAATACTTTTCTTATTATTTGGAAGCTTATGGAAAAAAATGATTAAGCTACTAAGCATATCATCTCATTTCAGCTGAGTTCTCCCCACATGAGCTTGCTACAAAGGAGCACAATTTTCAGAAGCTGCTCAAGGCAGCACTAGTTGTAAGGTGAAGCAGCTCATGTCCTTGGATTGATCAGTGGTGGCTTTCTGGGTAAGCTGAGTTTGGGAGACAGCATTGCTTTGGGAGGAGAGAACTACGTCTGTGTTTCAGGACTACGCTTCTAAGATGACACAGAGGTGGGAATGAAAAATAGCATGAGCCGGTTCCTTCAAGTGGCCCAGAAGGAGCAACAGAGGCCATGAGGGGAGTAGAAGCTAACAAGGTCAGACCTTGAAACTGAGAGGGAGCAGCTGTAACTGGTGGAAATGGTGAGCTAAGTCCACACACTTGTCCACGGGAAGGAGACACCTCGATAATTTCATGTCTGTCTTTTTCTCTTTGGAGACACTAAGTTCGGGAAGAAGGCAAGCCACATTCTCAGGGTCATGTGGGTCTACCCCAGCTAAAGACTCACAAGCTATAGGAACTTCTACGTGCGAGCCCTGTGGCTGTTTGTCCTTCAATACGTTAGCAGCCACCATGGTGACTGTGAGGAGTTATGCGCTCCAAGTCAGAGAGTCTGACTCCCCAGTTGCAGAAGGTCAGCAGGCTCCGTGGTGCCTTTCCCTACCTGTAACTCTTTCCCTACCAGCCAGTAACCAGCAAGAGCCCCCTAACCAACGAGCCTTTCTCTGTTTGCCATTAACAACAACAAAAAAAGGTCATTAAAAAATATCTATTAAAAGGGTCAGTTTCTCTCGATAAAGAAATTTAACACTGAGCTCAGGATATCCCGGAAGACACCAGCTCTGGCCTTTAATCTTGCACATCAAGCACACCCTGATGGCCAACTTCTCAGCCAAGTGAGACTGCTGGTTGGCCTTTCTAGAGTGTATGAGGCAAGTCAGTCAAACCCTCAAAGTAGTAAGAGTAATCTGGCCAGAGGGATTTGAATTCAGGTATCCCTACAGCTTTTCTATTTGTTTGTAAATGAGAGGCGATAGAGGTATTTTAAGTCCATAATGAGGGTGCCTAACTAGTGAAGTTAAGAGCCAATTTGCTCTAAGTAATTGTCTTCTAGAACATAAAAGGAACTTCAATAACAGGATACTTTCTCTGTCTCCTTCCTTGACATCACCCAAATTAAAATAAAATGTAATTCCTTTCTAAAAGCCTGGAGAAGGTGGGGCTATCTTTGATGTTCTTCTAAAGATCAGATGAACTCCCAAAGAATCCCCTTTCCAAGTAAGGGAAGAAAAGAATTTAACTGGAAGGTAAAAAGAAAACATCTTTTATTCTTTAATTTAATTTTTTTTTTTACTGAGAAATATCACCAAGTTAGTAAAGATAAGGAATGGAAAAAAAAGAAGAAAAAGAAAAAAGAACTAGTAATAAATATACCTACTCTGAACAACATTAACACTCATATTGTTTCTTAAATGGCCATACAGTGGTCTACTGTCCAATTAGATAACATGGACTTATATTATTATTCAAAAAAGAATCCCATATCGGGAGGCCCATATTTCAATGCAGAATGGATTACATTATTTGTCAAGGAAAACACATTACTCTTTGAAAAACAGAAAAGTTGACCTTGGCAAACAGTGAAATTATTCTCTACTTGATTTCCCTTATGTGCAGCGTGTGGGAGAGCACATATTTAGTGCTGCTTTGTGGCATTGTTTCAAAAGAACTCTTGTTATCGTGGCCAGAAAGGAGCAGCGAACATCTAGAAAATGGTTCACATTAGCATTGGGAAGTGACCAAAGTCTTGTTTCCACCTTTTATGTTATGTTGTAAAAAAAAATCTTTTAGAAAGAAAATCATCTAGGTGTTTATAGTAAGTAGACACCGGCTTAATGTATGCTTGTCTTTTTATAATTTTGCCCCTTGATCAACCATAGTTCTTTTTTTTTCATAATCAGAGATAAAAATAAGCATTTATTCTTTCACAAAATTCTAAAATTGTGTGATTTCCCTTTATTAGGATGCTATTACCTTATCATATTTTACCTTGTCTCTGGTGACATTCCCGATATTTTTGTAATAATTGATAAGAGCGTGTTTAATTCTATCAAGGCAACATTTGGTAGCCCTATGTCTTTATGGCTTTGCATATGGGTTACTCAAATCTGTCTCAGCAGACTTACTTATCCCAGCTCTTCCTTTCTTCCTTACACCCTTCTGGCTCCCAATCCTAACACTGCACTGGCTATCAACATTGTATATGTAACAATAACGTGCAAGTAATGATCATAGCCAGTGTTTGTTTTGTGCCAGTCACCTTTTTGAAGCCATTTTTTTGCCTGTTATGTCATTCAATTCTCTTAGCAACATCAAAAATTAAATAACACCATTATCCCATGTTACGAATAAGGAAACCAGGACTGATAGAGGTTGACTATACTTGCCAACTGTATCTTACTGTTTGGTGAACTTTGTATCTTATATTTAGGATGGAACATTAAGCCACTCATAACCAACAAAGGCTAGTTGAAGAACAACTCTACTATTGGGGAAAAACCTAATTAAAAAATACAGATCACTCCCTACTCAAAATCTTCCATCAACCTGCATATTTTAGAGTTACTGAGAAATGAGTAAGTCGGCAAAAATTACAGGAGATTACCAAGATACTGTACAGTAAAAATGATAGATTGTAAATAATGTAAAATAGGAAATGAAAACAGAACATGTTTACAAAATTGTAAACCAAATCTGTGTTTGAGTGTGTGCTTGTGTATAGTTGTGCATAAAATCATGGTATTAAATGACTGTATCAAGGTATTATGAATGGCAATGCTTCAGCTTCTCAGTAATCAATGTGGATCATCGAAAGCCAAAGAAACCAAAGCAATTAGCACTGAGAGTTTTGATGAAAGGCATTTGATGAAAAGATTTTATGGAAAGCAATGCCACAAACCAGTTCACTCCTGTGAATGGAGAAACCAAACATCGTGTATCTCTAAAAGATAACGTTCAGTAAAGATTTAGTGATTACCTATTAATTTTCTCTCTGTGATGGCCTCCTCTTCGGTAATTTCCTCTATCACAATTTTTTAAAAAGTTTTTTTTTTTTTTTTTTTTTTGAGACTGAGTTTTACTCTTGTTACCCAGGCTGGAGTGCAATGGCGCTATCTCGGCTCACCACAATCTCTGCCTCCTGGGTTCAGGCAATTCTCCTGCCTCAGCCTCCTGAGTAGCTGGGATTACAGGCACGCGCCACCATGCCCAGTTAATTTTTTGTGTTTTTAGTAGAGATGGGGTTTCACCATGTTGACCAGGATGGTCTCGATCTCTTGACCTCGTGATCCACCCGCCTTGGCTCCCAAAGTGCTGGGATTATAAGCGTGAGCCACCGCGCCCGGCCCAAATAAGTTTTAAAAAATGTTTATCTGGTAAAAATCCCCTCTTTCCCCCCATCCTATAGTCTCTTATTACTGGCAAAACTCCTACCTTGCTGTAAAGATCTTTAGCCAGTTTCATAGTTCGTGGCCAGGTGATGATAAGAGGTCGGCAACCCCTTGAATAAAGCCCACTCCTTTATGTTGGTCATTCCATCGTTTACCACTTTCCTACATATATCTAGTAGCAAGAAACTCAGAAGGTCTGAAATGACAGCCTCTTGGAGATCACCATGGAAGAGGAAGGCAGAGCTAGAAAAAAACAGAATCCACGTGCACCCATGCCCAGCATCTGCAGGGAGGAAGGAAGGCAAGGCAGAGCAAGGGGATGTCTCCCCTCCATCTTCTTTTTGGCAATTCTCTTCTTGAGATTCAGATTTTGTTTATTTTGTTTTGTGTATTTTCATTGAGATGTTACAAGCTCAAAATCTTGTTTTGAGGAATATTTACTTTTCCTAAACACTCCAAGAACAGGTTTCCTGTTCTTTTTTGTTCATTTTGGGATCTCCAGTGTGTCTCTAACCCCAGAAAATTCTACCCCCATACTCAGGAGATTCTTCTTAACAGAACCAAAGGTTTTTTTGACCAGAACCCAAACCTAAAAGTGATGTGGAAAGGTTGCAGAGCAGTGTGAGAAGTTCTCTAAGGGAAGTTGAGGGTGGGGAAGGGGTAAGGAGAGGTGGTAGGAGTGGAAAAGGAGGAGGTCCTAACTCCCCAGAGGGTAAGAAGGCCTTTTGGGGAGGCAATACCTTAAAAGAAGCTGGAAGAATGAAGACAATCCTGCCAGGTACATAGGGGAGAATAGGTCCAAATGAATCAGCTTTAGTGCAAATATCAGTCAGGGCTAGTGCAGGGTGGTGGTGGCTGAGAAGATGACTCATAAAAGCATATTAATTTTATAAATATGGAAAATTTAACTAATTAAAATGTGAATTGAGCTTGAAGCTTGAATGGGAGTAGGGAGGAGGTAGTTTCTACTTACAGCATTTATATAAGTGTGCTTTAATAGAATGGCTCTTTCGGATGACAATGACGAACGGTTCTAAGTGGACAGCAAAGAGTTGCTGATGGATCACTTTCCCACTTAAAGTAACTTTAAGAACAGGTGTTGTTTTATGGTTGTTCCCAGTGACAGAGGTTGAAACAACTAAAATTCCTCAATCCTTTACTCCTTACTAGTGAAGTCAAGGCCACCTATATACCTTTCGGGTTTCTCAACAATTATACAATCCATGACAACTACTTGCAAAAGAGAGAGGGGTGTGTGTGTGTGTGTGTGTGTGTGACAGAGAGAAATAGAGAAAGTTAAAATAACAAAACAAAAGGAAAAGAATAAGGTCTATCATCAAACTTTAAGCTAGCATTTTTCCTGATAATATGGATTAACCTCTGTAAATGATTTAATACCTTTAACAAGAAGATAAAACTACAAGAATCTTTCATAGTAAAGAAAAAAGCTCACGTGTTTATTCCACAATTTTTATTGCCCATGTTTTGAGTAAAAGTAAGCTTGCAAAAAATTCTTAAGAAAAAGCATCCTTCCAGCCATCAAATGCATGTTTTCAGTTGATATTAGTTACAGGGCTCTGGCTACTGAAATCCTCTGCATTTCTCAATGGAACTACCTAAAAACTAAGCACTGGGGGTTTGTAAACATCTCAATCAAACATTGCAACTAGCAATGCTGTGCATATAGGCTAAGACCAAGGGGATTTGCTTGTTAACTGAATCCATACAGGTAAATATTTCAAACATAGATGAAGAGCTAATGACTGCTTATTTTTGTGTTTCTCACCTCACAATAAAATTTGCGAATTTATTTTATTCCAAAAGACTGATTGAGCAATGGCCAGACAGTTCTAACGATGGGATTACTTGACTAAAAATACAGACTTTTACTGAGAGCCTTAAAGTTAATCTCAGCTATAAAAGCATTTTCCAGCTTTGTGTTGCTAAAAATCATCACTGTAAATCACAAGAATGAAAATGTCCATAGACATATTTAAGTAAAGAAAAGCATTCCTAATTCTTTTTGCTGTGATATATAAATGTATCTCTCTCTCTCTCTCTCTCTCTCTCTCTCTCTCTGTGTGTGTGTGTGTGTGTGTGTATACACATGTACATGAACTATGCTATACTTTTGTTAGGACCATTGTTATGCTAAATGTACTAAAGAGAATAAAAGACTTAGAAATGACATAGGTTTAAATTTTTTGACTATTTCTGCACTGGGATTATTGAAGTGTTTGGGGTGGGGGGAGGTAACAGCAAGGATAGAAAGGAACTAGATATTAGTGCCTGTTGTAGTTACTATGTTCTCTACGGTCTGAAATGCTAAAAATGAATGTTTCCTCTATTACAAGGATATAGACCTTTTCCACTGCAAAGCTATTAGCATATATAATGTACATGTCTGAAAATCATGGCTTCTCTGTCATTCTTTGGAGACCTTTAGGGACCTGGGTGATTGTATAGTCCTGAATTATAGCCTAAGTATAATCTGTCGTCCTCTAGACTTCCAACATATTTTAAAAAATCACTTTAAGCAATTTTGCCCATATTAAATGGCTCACTCCTTTTCAACAAATTAAAATGTTAACATTGTCTTAACTCTGGATAAAATTGCTATATAACTTGCAAATGAGAAAGCACATTAACCATACTTTGTCAAGTGCCAGCATTTCCATGAACAAAATGCGTTGGCCTATAATTCTAGAAATGTATTAACATAATATTTTTTCAAAAATAAACAAGCTTCTCAGAAGTCAAAACATATAAACTCGTGATCTCCTTGCACCATTCTAGGGCGCATGAAATCATAAGTAAATCAATGACGGTAATTTATACCTTTGGTACAAATACATTTCCTTCTGTATTTTGGGGGCAAAATTGTACCTTAACAGACTCTACACTTCCTCTCTGATTTCCAATTCTTTCATCACAAAAGGAGAATAAAACAGGAAATTTTACTTATTTATTCAGTTTTATTTCAATCGATGTCAATTTAGCATAGTTTAAATAGTCTGTACAATTTTTAAAAAATGAAAGAACCATTCTAATGTTAATTTGGATCAATCTTCCAAACATATGATTCCAGGTTTCTAAAAGGGGCCCACTTGAGGGGGCTTTTTAAAAGTGAACAAAAAAGCACCCCAAGGCTGCCCAATTCACATTTAACCTACTTACATGAAAAAGGAACTGCTTTGGTTAAGAATAAACTTCCACAGCTCAGGTTCAAGCTAAACACGCCAGCATATTAGTGAGAAAATGAGACAGCAAATAGTACCTCCTTTCATACTAGTAAAAGAATACTGTATTTATTTAAAGAAGTTGGCAGAAATTCTCATTTTAATTAAATTACATTTGCTGAAATAACATTTTCATAATTAAACAACAACAAAAAAACCATTTCTCCCCCTCAAAGAATTACTATATATAGTCACAGTCACTTAAAATGGGCAAAGGAGTAAGAGAATGGTTAGAATAAATGTGACTAATTTGGATTACAATTAATTGCACATTACTTCAGTGGTTTTCAGTGATTTCAAAGCCATTATTATTCTCCCTTGCCATGTAAAATTAATACAAAGTAGATAGCAAATTTTGATATTAATGCTTTTTAAGAGGAAGTAACTAGTACAAGTTTCATATTACCTGTGTTATTACTTCCATATTAGAATTTAAGATTATTGGTTTATGTGAGATTAAAGATAATCTAATCTGACCCCTTCCTTTTACAAATGAGACCCAGAAAAGTTAAGTGCCTAGTTCTGAACCATTTAGCTCAGAAGAACTCTTCTGGAAGTCAGAGACTTCCCACTGCACAGCTTTGTCACAGAGCAGAAACATCTGTACTTCACAGATGACAGAAGAAGGAAAGAGAAAATAGTGTACCCTCTATGTAGATCATGGTAGGAACAAAGTTCTGTTCCAAACTAAGGTTCAGTTCCTTTCACTCCTGGTTTCTTCCCTCTCAACGCTCACATGAGAACCAAATTCCATGTTCTGAAGAAAAAAAATTGTCAAATAATCAGGCTAAGTCTCACATATTGACAACACCTATGAGCGAGTAACATGCTTCCGTGGTTTGCCATGACAGCTTGAGCGAGAGCAAAACAGCAAACCCAATTCTGAAGGCTGAATTCCTCCAGACAGAAGATGTGCAAATCGGTAAAATGATCAACCTCAGTTATGGAAGGTACACAGGAAAAAACGAGGAACATTTAAATGAGGGGGGAAAGTATACCAAACCACAGGGAAAACAGAACCACCCTCTTCCTTCTTGGATATAGCTGAATGCTGGTCTTGTGAAGAGTCAAAAGCATTAAATGGCATAGTTGTGCCAAATAAAGTTTCCACCCATTCAGAAAAGACTTACAATAGTTTCATACATGTGCCGCTGGATTATTTAATGAAAAAATATGTTATGGTTAAAGGCTTGACAAGTAGGAAGCCTGCTATAGTTGTACAAAGGGAACAACACTGAACTTTCATTAGCTTCCTTCTCCATTACCAGGTCAAATTAAAGCACAAATGAGTGAAACCACACAGTTGCTTTTTCAGAACAGTTTAATAACGTATTAAATGTTCCTACAACCTTAACAAGTTGCAGCAAAAAAACAATTCAATAAGAAATAGAAGTTAAATCCCATAATATTGAATATCTGTGACAACGACTAACCAAAAGAGCCCTCGTTCTGCATTAATTGCGCACTGCCTGCCTACCTTCCATCACTCAAATCACGTCTTGCAGCACCATTAAATAGATCCCACAAATTCTTCGCATTGCAAAAGTCCCCCAAATTCTTTTAGTAATGATCTATTACTTTTTCTGCCCTGTGTAATGCTAAACTGAACTATAATATGAAGGCCGTTTAAACTCGGAGGCCCCAGCTACTGTTAAGAAAGAAGCCAACGAAAATTCTCCCCAAGAGTCTAATTTACAATTAATTTCCTTGTTCACTGTCAGTTACTCTCAACTTACAAGCTTGAGGGTCAAACTCATTATGACCAAAAGCTCATTATGACTAAAATGCAGCAAAACCTGTTAAAAATAATGCACCACATTTCATAGGATGGAACCCAAAGTGGTAAACACACCAATATTATGCAAACTGTGTTCCAGAGAACACTAATGTGCCTGCAGATGTTAATAGATATTGGGGTGGAGGAAGGGAGGGTTTTGTGAAATACTGAGTTACATATCAAGTTGCAAGCACCTTTTCTGCAGACCCTCCTGATGCCTCTTAACCCTACTGCAAATCCAGAAGGGGGGCGAGGTGGTTGATATGCTATCAATTTTTAACTTTTTAAGTAAGTTAAAAACAAATTTCCTACATTACTATTCTATTTGTAGAAACAAAGATAAAACAATCTTAAACCAATGCTCTCATTTAAAACTAAAGTAATAACAGGCCGGGCACGGTAGCTGACCCCTGTAATCCCAGCACTTTGGGAGGCCAAGGCGAGAGGATCACTTGAGGTCAGGAGCTTGATAACAGCCTGGCCAACATGATGAAACCCCATCTCTATTAAAAATACAAAAATTAGTCACCTATGGTGGTGTACACCTGTAGTCCCACCTACTTGGGGGGCTGAGCATGAGAATCACTTGAACCCAGGAGGCAGAGGCTACAGATCACACCACTGCAATCCAGCCCAGGTGACAGAGACTCTGTCTCAATTAAATAAATAAATAAAACTATAATAATGACAAACATAGCTGTTAATATTTCCAAATGTATTTCCTCTTTCTAAATACACTGTAGAAAACTGGGTAAACCTGACCGACCCAAAGTGCTCTTTGTAAATGGCAGAGATAGATCACTCCAAGGATCAGGCTTCCACTATTGCGAATAAGTGAAGATGCTTATTTCATGGTAAAAACTCCATCCCGAATTAGAATGGTGGCAGGAGCTTAAAAAATGAAGATTCCATTTTACCTATTAATTTGCATATCTGACACACTAAAGATTTTTCATACCCGTTTCTCTGATTAAATGGCAGTTCTCTCCTACCTTCCAAGATGTAAAACCATATCTGTCATTCCATTTCTGATATGAAAAGGTATAACTCTAGTAATTACTAATAGATAAAATTACTATACATAGAAATAAGTAATCTATGTGAATTAATAAAATAACTTGTGAATATTAGACCTTATCATTGGGGACAGTAACGGAGTGAGTTTGTATATAACCATGCCTGTCACATTGTGTTCTATAAATATGACATTATTATTATGCTTCTTGTGCATTTAGAAAATGCTAAAAATTCTTGCATATTTGGCATTCAATAGGCTTCCTGAAGATCCTTGTATTTTATCATTAATTTAAGAAAACATGCTCATTAACTGAATGGTGAAAATAATAATGGTTTAAAAGCAGAAAAAGGGGATATTTTCCCCAGTGTCTAATAAGAAATAACAGGATATAAGGCAGAGAGTTAAATATAATATAGTCCCAGCATCCATAGAGCTTTACAGATGTCTCGTTGGGGAGATAGCTATAAAGGAGGAGATGGAGGATAAATAAGAAAACAAGACGGGGAAGAGGAGGAAGGAAAAAGGAGGCAACAAAAGAGGAAAATGAAGAGAAGAAAGAGGAGATAAAGGAAAACAAGAGGAGATGGAGCAGAACAAGGCAGAGAAAAGAGTAAAAGAGAGGAAGAGAAAAGGGAAAGTAAAAAGAAAACTAACTTTTATTGAGACTTACTCTTCTTGTGTACCAGGTATTCTGGTGTTTCACAGCTTTTCTTAATTTAATCTTTGCAACAGCCTTATATGCTTGGTAATACTGTCCCCATTTTAATGATTAGGAAACGGAGGCACAGACAAATGAGGTAATTTGCTACCATCATGACAAGTGTTCGAGTCTAGCCACACTCCAGGCAGGTTGATTGTGGAGCCCAGGTTTGTAACCATTTCACTAAGAATTACAGCATTACCTATCATCCTAAGGTTAACATAAGGAAGAGGGTGGTAGCCACGGGCCCCGAGGAAGCACAAAGAGCTGACGTTGGGTCTGGTGATACAGGAAGGGCTTCCTAGAAAGACTGTTGTGGGAAGAGTTTGCAGGAGTCAGTCAGATGAAGCAGGGAGGGGCATCTGAGTCGGGCATAGTAGCCTGTGTGAATTTACAATGGCTTGAAACAGCAAGGTTCATGCAGGTTCAAGGGCATAGTTCAGGCAAGGGGGCTCCTGAGTCGTAGCCAGGAGTTGGGACAGTAGTGCCGTGAGCCTTGCAAGAGAACTGATAGCAAGAGGGATGCGTATTCAGGCGATCCAGTAAGAAATGAGGAGGGCTGACCTAAGTGAGAGGAAGTATTGAAGGATAGAGGGGTAGCAAATAAAAGAGAAAATAAGTTCAGGAACAGAGAGGTGGTTGGCAGTCCACTGGCTACAGAAGTCGATAACGAGAGAGCAATGAGGGTCCCTCCCTGGATGCTGGCTGGGGTTGCCAGATAATTTGGTACAATCCTCCACATTAGAGATTACAGTAAGGAAACAAACAGGCTTGGGAGGAAAGGTGTTATGTTTGATCCTCTTGATTTGAGATGCAGGATACTGAATTACAGATGCCTAAGAGGCAGTTGAGTATAGAGGTTTTGAAATGAGAGAAATCTCCTTTGAAGATATAATTTTAGAGACATCAGTTAGTAGCTGAAGCCATTTGTTTGGGATCAATCACCCTAGGAAACAATGTTTACAGACAGACCAGCCACAGGGAATGTCAGCACTTACGACAATGGCTCTTAACCACACCTTTGGCAAGCTCAGTACTTCCTCCAGAGATAGCACCAAGACTAGCCATGATTTTTAGTGAATTAAAATGCATTGGCTCATTGATCTAAAAGATCCAGAGAAGAAGAAGAACTTGGGAAAAACGGCCGGAAAGGTACAAGAAAAAAATGGGAATATGTTGGACAGTGAGTCAGATACTGATAGGAGAGGTTTCAAAAAGGAAAGTGTTCAGTGGATGTGGTCACACAGAGGTTATTCTTGGCCTTTAAGTGCCTAAGAAGCACACTGAGAAGTAGGAACAGGGGAAGACAATGTGTAACACGGCACACCGACCTGTACAGCGCCTGGTGGGAAAGGGAAGAAGAAGAGGAAACTCAAGGGCAACATGGTTTTAAGCATTTGTATTTTCAAGATGGAAGAGACATGCAACAATTGTTGAACTCAAATACTTGTATTTTTAATAAGGGCTAAAAGTAATAAAGCTAATTTATACCAAAAATAGGACAGGGCAGCTACTTAAAAATAATTTTACAAGTGAATTATTCTCTCACATTTTTGCTCTCTTCTGAATAATTAAAAAGTTTATGTTTAAATGGAAAGGTAAAGCAAATGTTTGCCCCCAACACAGACGTGCTTTCTAATGGGTCCCTTATACCAAAACAGTGACAAACTAGAGTTGAATTTCTCCACTAAGGCTTTAACTACTAACACACAATCCATATAACTGATACCTGGGGACATGTAAACCTCTATCTATGCTTCTATTTATCATCTTAGAAGGAGTTAGAACCATCTCAAGGATCAGCATTAATGAACTTTGTTCAGATTTCATAAGAAAGTATGTGCATATTCCATAAATTATGTCAAGGAAAGCAAAAAAAAAAAAAAAAAAAAAAAAAAAAACACAGGGAGACCTAAGACTGAAGATACAGTAGAAAAGATGGTGAAGAGAGGATAAGAACACAGGCTGAGGTCTCAGTCTTGGTTTAGGAGAGAGACAGAGAGAGATGCGTCCTCTACTAAGATTCAAGAGCAACAAGAAAAGAATAGTGGGCGCAGACAGATTTTTAGATGTTGTGGCAAGAAGGAAGTATTTGTTCATTTAGTGACCTCTATTTCATTTGAAATATGTTTCAAGGTCATCTTTGGAAATTGATGAGGTGAGTGGGATAGAAAGCTTGAAAAAGAGGTAAGAACGTGCAGTTACCTGAGGGGAAAGAGAGGTGGCTGAAGCTATCACATAATTGCATCCCAAACAAAAGCAATTACAAAAAATAAAAATAAAAATAAAGTCCCCATAGGAAAGAGAAATGAATCACAGAAAAACCTAGCAAATTCCTTCAAATTGAGAAAACATGGTGTTTCTGATTTTTCAGACAGAAAGTGCACCTACACAAGGGGATGACTGCCAGCTACATTACAAATTGTAACTTGGTGTAAATATTTTGTTGCTTCTGTTCCTCCTTCTACAATAATTGTGAAAAGCCCACAGACATGGGGCGGGTATCTATTAAGGTTAAGGCAAGTTATCATCTGATTCATTGAGATTCCACTTGCAAGGAGGGAGGGAGCAAGAAAGATGGGGCAGAGGGCTTTGGAGCAGAAGGTCTCAGGGTGCCAAAACTCCAAGACACATACTTAGGATGACACACTCCCCACCCTTAATACACACCACAGAGCACCAACCACCTGCTTAGTCTTAGAGAGTGAATGAGTTATAAAGATTCATATGGAATGCTCTCCACTCAGGGAACCTTTTCCTTACCAGATACTAGTCGTCTAAAACAAAGATGCTCCTTTCTTAATTAATTGCTCAATTATCAAGTTCCAGTGGCAGCTTATTTTAGTTATGTCTTAGTCAAATGGAGTAGCACATTTACAAGCAAAAAGAAAAAAGAATTTCTAGAGAAACAATTTCAGAAAGATTAAAACTCCTTAATTTTAGAATTAAGAGATGGCCAAACTTCCACACACCTTTTTTAGTCACCATAATGCCCTATAGTATTAGGATAGCATCCGGGAAACCAAAATTGAAAGGAAGCCTAAACAATTTACCTGTGAACCTTATCTGGGTAAATCGACTTTTGTCTAAATGTGACTATGAAAACTTACGGCATAGGTATCAGTTGAATATGGATCTAGATGTACTCATTGAGTAGCTCAAATAATTGGCTCTATCATGCTATGGTTCAAGTACAGAGCTTTGATCAAAGACAAATCTGGATAAATTAGATATCTAAAGGAAATGCCAATCGTTTTCATTCTTCGATCTCTTAAGTCTTCATGTTTTCCCTTTGGATAGAGTGCTATATAGTACTCTCATAATTTTATCAATTTGTCAAAAAAATTAACATTAAAAAACTAAAGTTAAAATTATGTCGAAGAGACCATCTTTTAAGTTTTTAAATGGCCTGCGCTTCTTCTGACTTTCTTGTATTCTCCTCCCTTTTCCACCAACCCCCTAGGGACCAGCAAGATTACACTTTACAGGTGTTCACGTAAATGTCTGCATTGACATTGTTGTAGTTCAAGTCTATGCTTTTGTTAAGCTTGTGACTATATGAACAACACAGATTAACATGCTAACCAAAAAGGAAATAAGACTTGCATTTCTGACCATTGCAAAAATACCAGTTTACATTGTATCTTTCCTTGATCATCAAGGCATTCTGACATGGTCACTAAAAAAATCTTCCTGCAATAAAGTCCCCAAATATATTGCCGGGTAGGTAGAAACAGCGCCGAATTTCCCGGCGTTCTGCCACTGCTGGACTCCAGTAGAACAATAATATTGTCATAACCAAAGACATGGGAAGGGTTCCTGATCAAGAACAAGAGCTGAGGCACCTGCCTCAGCACAGGATATTAAAAATTAATATTTTGAGGGAAATACACAAATTATGCTAGTAATTGGCAAATTACATAGAAATGAATTAAAAATCGGTTGATTGGTATCTTCCCCTGAACATTGCCACATAGTTGCATTTCACAGAAATTTAAGACTACTGAGATCTTCGTAGACTATGATCCTATCTTTTCCAGCTATAGTGTCTTACATTTGGAAATATGACAAAGAATGCCTGTCACTTATCGCTCATGCTATTTCTAATTCTTCCATTATCATGTCACTGCTACTTCAGCTGTCATAAGTTTAATAATAGTTTTAAGTAAAACAAAAACCTATTATTGACATCATATAAAATATGGCTGTAATTTCATTTTCCCTTCACATTTTCATTGAAATTTCCAAAACGTCTTACACTTTGCTTGGCATCATTTAAAATTGTTCTTGAATTTAAATACTTGTACTTTTAATATTGGTTAAAAGTAATGAAGCTAATTTACATCAAATATCTGACAGGGCAGCTACTTAAGAAATAATTTAAAAAAAGAATACTTCTCTCACAGTTTTGCTCTCTTCTGAATGAATAAAAAATTGAAGTTCTAAGGGAAAGGTAAAGCCAAATCTCCATGCCCAACACTGGCATACTTTTTAATAGGTCTCTTCTACCTAAACAGTGACAAACTTGAGATGAATTCTTCAACTAAGGCTTCAGCTCCCAACACACAGTACATAGAACTGGTTCCTGGAAACATGGAACCCTCCATCTATGCTTCCGTTTATCATCTCAGGAGTTAGAAGCATCTCAGGGATCAGCATGAATGAACTTTGTTCAGATTCCATAACCATGACAACCCTGCATTTTGTTAAATATCCTTTGCTATGCATAAAAACCACCAGGAAAACTTGAAAAATGAATAAAAACAACAGCAATAACAAATATCCAAAACTTCATCAAGCAAAACCACACGAAATGTGTTGTTTGGACCAAAGAGCTGTTGGAGTTAGTGAGCGTCTGGGGATCATGCTTTTTGTATTTAGAGTCCAGTTTACTTACAGGCCAGTACATATAGTAGGAGATGTTTTTTATCTTTTTTTTTTAATCGCAGAATTTGAGTGCTTAAGACATTATCATTGGATGGTATCTCAGAAAACTAAATACAAATCCTTGTGCTAGAGAAGGCTGTTCATGGTTTTCATGTCTATTTAACAGAAGTCAAGAGCCTTCCCTCCAACAGATTTGGAAGACCTGACTTAAATAACATTAAGTGTTCCATCTAGAAATTACATATCAGGACAGACTCAATTCACTCCCTACCCTCCAGAGGGTCCCAAACTATAGTCCTAAACTGTGGCTCTCTGTGAGGCCGTTCACTTAAACAGCATGGCTCCAGCGTGGCTTATAGATATTATGAAGCATAAAGCATTACTTTTCAAAGTTCACAAAGCATTATCCCATTTCCTCATTGTCCTTGCTATTTATATATTTTTCTTTTCTTAAGGCTTGCATTGCCCAGATAATAATTTCAATCCTCTACTTCAAACCATGGCAACCACCACAAAATAAGTAACCTTGGGCAAGTCACTTAACCTCTCAACTCTTAACTTCTCCAACAATAAATCTGTCTGCAAACATGCTATCTGTTCTCTGAACAAATATCTATTAAGCTTCAATTGAAGAGAGGCAAAGAACTCGTGTTCCCTGCTAATAGAGCTGCCCAAGTACTTACATAATGGGTGCTTAAGAAACATATTGATAGCTATCTAGTAAATGTAATTCCTACATAAGAGAAACACATTTGCATTTCTCAGCAAAATGTTGAATATTTGGAGAGCAGAGAAAAAGAAGCAGATGAAGAGTACTGCAGCTTTCTTACCATTCAATTACCATTCAATGCCGGTTCATTCAATACTGACTGAATGAACACCTATAAGCAGTAATGAACATCTATCTGCCAGGTACCTTGTGAGATATGCAGATGGATCAAGCTGAAAAATATCTGGCCCCTAAGGGATGAACCTTACTGTTGAGATGTTATTTATTCACAAAAATGATGAAGTAGCAATGCAATATTGTGTAAAAAATAGCAAAATATTACGTACTAAGATGTAGTGGACTGCCTCTGGATGTTGTAGATAGAAATGAAAGTTAGAGAAAAGAAGTCAAGGTGAATTGGAATCTCAGGGTAAGTTTAGACGGAAGATGAGGCCCTTGACTCTGTGCCTCAAAGGAAGCCAAAAATTTGAGACTAGCTTGAGGATTAGAGGAATGACAGCAGTGTGAAAAAGACAAAGACAAGAGAATGTCCAACACTCAGACAGCATGAGACTCCAGGCCTTTGGAAGGAGGGAGCTGGCATTATGTAGAGGCCGTGCAAGAGAAAATAAGCAGCCACTAGAGGAATGGGAAAATTAAGTTGTCACTAAGGAAGAGCAGACTACCTGCTAGTCTGTTCCTGTAAGCAGAACTGAAGGCAGAGACTGCAGATAACGTCTCTGGTGGGGACACAGCCATGAGATGGTACCAGTGAAAATGGGAATGCAGATATAATCCAGTAAGACAAATTGACAAAGTGTATTAATATGATGAAGAAAAGGGTGCCCTCAAAGGAGACTCCCAGATTTTTACCCTGAAGGACCAGAAGAACAAAGATCCCAATGACAAAAATGGTGAAAGGGAGACAGTGGATAAATTTGGCTTTGGAAATGTCGGCCTGAAAATATCCGTGATGCGGTTCAGAACATGTTACTCCAAAAATATGGTGCCTTGACATAGTGAATAATGAAAGCTGGGAATCTAAGAAACAGCAGATGCTGGAGGGACTCTCTGACCTTCCCTTGAAGCACGTCATGATGCCCTCACATGAGAGGTGCCTGCCCTATACCCAGAGGAAAAGAATGTCCTTATCTGAAGACAGAGGGACACCAAGAGATGGAGTGGGCAAGCCTTGAGAAGCTTCCTCTATGCAGCTCATGACCTTTTGCTCTATCATGAGGTGACTTGAGGTCTTTATTTCTTTATGGAGGCTCCCATGCCACATAAAACTCACCTTGAACATATTTGAAGCTTTTCTCTTGCTAATCTGTCTTTTTTTATAGGGGCCCCAGCTGAGAACCTAGAAGAGTAGACTAAAAGGATATTTTTCCTCCCCTATATCTGTAAATATAAAACTGAAGATGTTGGTTTGTAGTCAGCAGCACAGTCATAGCTAAAACCTTGACGAGACAGTGCCCGCTAGAGGGGTGAGGACAAAGGGAGAGAGAAAGCAGGGAAGGTGGAGTCCAAGGGCCTACTCATCATTCAAAGGTCAGGAAAGGCCCATGTGAGGGAGGGAGAGTTCAGGAGGTCAGAGAGAAGCAGGTGCTGTAAACCAAGCTAGGAGAATCTTTCTAGGAGAGGGACCTCCACTGCGCAGTAGACATCCAAGAGAATCCGGTGAGGGTACAAATGATTTCACTGGAAGAATTCAGTGGATGTCCCTGAGAAGGCAGGATAGGGTGGAAGTGAAAGTCACTGTGGGAGAGGCCCGGAAGGAAGGGAAACAGCAGCCCTTCAGATGCAAAGGAAGGCAACTGCGCAGTGATACACGGAGGTTCTCACCACTGGGAAAACCAAGGAGAGGCGGGGAGAGAGCCTTTGTCTGAATGGGGATGCTTCTCAAGTCTGGCTTGGAAAGGAATTTTCATACTGGTGAATCTGGAGTCAAATCAAATGTAACTACTTAGTTTTTAATAAAGAATTCATAATGATGCCAAAGAAATAACTGCCATTTTAGACTCAGCACCTACAGTTTTGGCATCTTCCTATTTGGAAACCTCTGTTCCTCAGAGACAGAAAAATACATAATGTGATTAATACAACAGTTATTTTGTATGTGGCTAATTTTTTATGTTGCTAAGTTTATGCTCCCAGTTATATGCTATTTTTTTACAGTAGTTAATTGTTGTTATAAATAAATAATCTCATGTATGTTTTCAGTGAAAGGAATATTTCTATTCAAAAACATACTCTCTCCGTCAGAGATTATAGGCCAAACCTTTTAGGTACCCAACATAACAGTCTCATATTTGATTATATTTTGCCTTAAACTGTTCTCTGGTTGTATCCCATATGATCTCTCTTAAACTCAGAAAGAAACAAGTCTAACAACTACTAAGACATAATCAGTACCAATACTCGAGTATCATTTGTATAGCACTTTACAAAGCAATTTTATATGTCTTATTGCATATTATGATTGAAACCTCATGACCACCAAAAAACGCCAGGAGTATTTTCTCATTTTACTGAAAATATTGAAGGCAGGGAAGTGAGAAAGCTGGGGTCAGCCAGCTCTTATATTCCTTGTGTTAGAGTTAGGGCAGAGCTCCAAGCTACGTCCCATAACTGCAAAAGGCAGCTCTGCTCTGGAATGAACATCTCTGAGGAAGTCTATCACAGGCACAGATAACCACCTTTCCTCAGTCACCAATGTTTCCCCGTAAGTTAAAGTCCATAACCATGGAAGTGCAGGCTCTTTGTTCTGCCAATGAACACACTTCCTGACCCTGCTTCAGACACCCAATGCCGATGCTGTGACTTCAGCTTCCTCTTTCTGCTCTAAGTATGCAGGAAAATTAATTACCTGTTCTTGAGGGCTCATGTAAGTTTAGAGTGTTTTCTTAGGTTAGTTTTCATCATAAAGTCTCTGTAGGAGTGAGGTCATTCACTTCTAAAATGGGACATGATGAACAGAAAGGCATGATGCTTGGTACCCAAGAATGTGTGCCTCGTTGCTCTGATCCCTGGGTCTCTGAGATCCCTCTCATAAAGCTCTCTGAATAATACAGGCATCTACAAATGAAGACCCCTGCTGTTCTTCTGGCATGGAGATCTGTTCCTGCACCAATTCCCTCCTAGTGGAAGTCTGCAGGCTCCAGAGAGCCTTGAGGGAAGACTAAAACTTTTCCAGACTAAGAGCCTGAACACTCTGACATTTTATTTACATGGTTGATACTGAACGAAGTTCAATACTTATTGATTCATGCTTGTTTGCTGAGGGCTATGATGTAGAAAATGTGCTATTAAAAAAAGAAAATTTATTTATTGGACTATAAAGAATAGAGGCAATTGAAAGCCTGGCAACTCTATATATGGAACAATCCTTTTTGCCCCTTAATCATGGTAAGACAAATAGGAAATGTAGTAAGTGGCAACTTGTTGCTTCTGGTGCAGGTTTCGGTTGCACTTGGGAATACATGCACTGCTTGCAGGGAGAAGATAAATTAATTTTGGAGGGGAAAAAAACATGAAGGAAAAAGGAAATGGCGCGAAAAATATTATCCATACAAACAGTATGGGCAATATATATTATTTTTAAAATTAAAAACTTTATTCCACTTTTTTCATAAAATACATTATGAAAAATATTAGTAATGTCACCAAAAGTCATAAAGCTTAATTCTACATCCCAAGCTTGGGGACAAGTAGAGTCTCACAGACCAGTTTATGAAACTTTATGACAGAGCAGAGATGGCAACCAAGTGGTCTGGCAGTGTCTCTGCAGTCCTGTGCAAACCTCTGCCAGTGCGACTCTTCCTCCAGGAGCCTGGGACAGCAGCATTGAGGCAGTTTGGATACTTGCCCCTGCCTAAATCTCATATTGAATTGCAATCTCCAGTGCTGGAGGTGGGGCCTGGTGGGAGGGTTTGGGTCATGGTGGCAGATCCCTTATGGCTTGGTGCTGTCTTTGTGACAGTGAGGTATCACAAGATCTGGTCATTTAAAAGGGTGTGGCGGCCGGGCGCGGTGGCTCACGCCTGTAATCCCAGCACTTTGGGAGGCTGAGGCGGGTGGATCACAAGGTCAAGAGATCGAGACCATCCTGGTCAACATGGTGAAACCCCGTCTCTACTAAAAATACAAAAAATTAGCTGGGCATGGTGGCGCGTGCCTGTAATCCCATCTACTCAGGAGGCTGAGGCAGGAGAATTGCCTGAACCCAGGAGGTGGAGGTTGCGGTGAGCCGAGATCGCGCCATTGCACTCCTGCCTGGGTAACAAGAGCGAAACTCCGTCTCAAAAAAAAAAAAAAAAAAAAGGGTGTGGCACTTGCCCCTGAACCCTACATTCTCTCTCTTGATCCTGCTTTCAGTATGTGAGGTGCCTGCTCCCTCTTTGGCTTCCACCATGATTGTAAGCTTCCTGAGGTCCTTACAAGAAGCTGAGCAGATGCCAGCACCAGGCTTCCTGTACAGCCTGCAGAATCATGAACCAATTAAACCTCTTTTCTTTATAAATTACCCAGTCTCAGATATTTCTTTATAGCAATGCAAGAACAGCCTAACACAAAAAACTGGTACCTAGGAGAGGATCTTTGCTATGAAGATACCTGAGAATGTGGAAGCGACTTTGGAACTCAGTAACGAGCAGAGATTGGAAGAGTCTGTAGGGCTCAAAAGAAGACAAGAAGATGAAGGAAAAGTTTGGCATTTCTTAAAGACTGATTAAATGATTGTGACCAAAATGCTGACAGAGATATAGACGGTGAAGTCCAGGCTACTGAGGTCTCAGGTGGAAACGACTAACGTAATTGGGAACTAGAGCAAAGGTCTCATGTGATATGCATCAGCTAGCAAAGAGATGGGCTGCATTTTGTTCATGCCCTAGGGATCTGTGGAAGTTTGCACTTAGGGTATCTGGTGGAAGAAATTTCTAAGCAGTAAAGTGTTGAAGAAGTAGACTGGCTGCTTCTAACAACCTAAATTCAGATGCGGGTACAAACGAATGACTTAAAGTTGGAACTTATATTTAGAAGGGAAGCAGAGCATAAAAGTTTAAAAAATTTGCAGCCAGGCCATGAAGCGGAGGAAGAAAATTTGGGAGAGGAATTCAAAAATTTTAGTTCTGCAAATTTTGCTATATTTGCATAACAAAAGGGATCCGAAAGCTAATATCCAAGAAAATGAGAAAGAGGCCTCAAAGGCATTTCAAGACATTCCCAGCAGCCTCTCCCATCACCGGCGCAGAAGCCTAGGATGGAAGAATAATTTCATGGGCATGGCCTAAGTTTCTGCTGGCCTTCAAAGCCTTGGGACACTGCTCCCCATATGTAGGCCACTCCAGCTCCAGCCTCTGTTCAGGGAACCTCAGGTACAACTCAGACCACTAATTCAGAGGGTGCAAAAAGTCTTGGCAGCTTTCGTGTGGTGTTAAGTCTGTGGGTACACAGAGTCCAAGAGTGAGTGAGGCTTGGCACTCTCCACTTAGATTTCTGAGGATGAATGGAAAAGCCAGGATGCTCAGGAAGAAGACTGCTGTAGGAGCAAAGCCCCAGTGGACAACCTCTACTAGTCACTGACAAGGGGAAATGTGAGGTTAGAGGCCCCATACAGAGTCCCAGCTCTGAGAAGAGGGCCAGCATCCTCCAGACTCAAGGACGGTAGATCTATTGGTAGCTCACACTCTGAGCCTGGAAAAGACACAGGTACTCAACAACTTGTGAGAGCAGCCTCTGGGGCTGAACTCTGCAAAGCCACAGGGATGGAGCTGCTCAAGGCCTTGGGAACCCACCAAGGGCTTAACATCACATGTATGGGGCCTGTAGCCCCCTTCGCCTTTTAAACATTTTTTTGAAGACAGAGTCTTGCTCTGTCACCCAGGGTGGAGTGCAGTGGTGTGATCTTGGCTCACTGCAACATGTGCTTCTTGGGTTCAAGCAATTATCTCGCCT
This sequence comes from Callithrix jacchus, assembly GCF_049354715.1. NCBI lineage: Eukaryota > Metazoa > Chordata > Mammalia > Primates > Cebidae > Callithrix > Callithrix jacchus. Next base: position 15,324,808 of record NC_133517.1, read on the forward strand.
CAGACTCCCAAGTAGCTGGAACTACAGGTGAGTACCACCACGCCCATTTAATTTTTGTATTTTTAGGAGAGACAGGGTTTCTCTATGTTGGCCAGGCTGGTCTCAAACTCCTGACCTCAAGTGATCTGCCTGCCTCGGCCTCCCAAAGCGCTGGGATTACAAGCAGGAGCCACTGCACCAGGACAGGGAAGGTTTTAAATGAGAGGAATTTGATTCTGTGTATAAAGGGAGTTCTCAAATTAATTTGGGATTGCAGCACAAATGAGTTAAGAAACAGCAAAAATGTGGGCATGGCTTCTACACAAGATTCTTGCAACTCCCTGAGCGCCACACCCTCATTTGCTTAAGGTTTTTTACGTTTCTGTTACAGTGCAACAGAAGAGGAAGTCAATGGCAGCTTCAAGTTTCACATCGTGATTGCATGCTCAGAGCATAATTCAGCATCTCTGAAAAGTAGCACTTGAAAAAGTGTCTTTACCTGATGTCCAAGAAAAGTAGAATAAAACACCTCTGAAGGTATTGATCATGTTACTTGGGAAAGCTCTAATAATTGGAACTTGTCAGGCAGGATGAAGCAGTAGCCTCCTTTGGCATCATGTTCAAAGCAACGGTGAGGCAATGGATAGAACTGAGGCAAAGGAATAACAGGTAACTCCGTCCTGTTTTAAAAGCCATAGATAACTGACAATGGACTTAGTTGAAAAAAATCGAATACTGCATGGCGGGCTTCCCTAGCTACAATAAGGCTATACTATTACCAAAAACTGTGAATATATATTTCTTCATTTTCCCACAACTTAAAATGGATCGTTAAATATTTAAAAGGGGAAAAGTAATAAAAAATGTAGTTGAATATTTGTCAACTAAAGCAGTGGTTTATTTTGTTCTATCTGTGAATAACTTTTTGAAACAGAGACGTCATTTTAGTTGTGTTGATCTTGCCCTGCTCTTGTTAACGCCATTTGGGTAGATCCATAAGTAGTGATTTTTGCACTGTAGTTCAATTTTATTTTCTAATACTTGTTATTTTTCTGGCTTAGTTTTAATTGGGAAAGGCTTATATTTCATTTCTTTTTCAAAATAGAGAACCACTAATGCCTTAAAATCTGCTTTAAAGAAAATCTTCCACAGAGAATTGGGGAGTAGAAAGCACCACTCTTCAGTGGGTCAGTCTGGCCACTGAAAGCCAAATTTTCCATGAGGCCTTGGCCTTAAGGCCATGAGATGGGTGGATTCCTTGCATCAAATTGCACTGTGAAATTCACTTAGGCCAAAACTAGTAGTTTGCTTGCAAATAGTATGACTAGGCAGCTAGAAACCATCTTAACATATATTTATGGACATAGATTTTAAGTAATCAATGCCCATATGTCCCTTACTTCTCCACATACCTATATCAAAATCAGACTTATTAAATGCCTTCTAGATGTGGGCATAATGCTAGTTGGTGAAAGGATAGGAAAATAAAGATGTGGACTTTGCTTTAAGGGAAAAAGAAGCTAGTGTTTATGAGGGATCCAGCATGTGCTATGCCCTAGACTGTATCTTTGTTACAACTATAATCTTTTTGAAGAATACTGCTGAGAAGTTGTATGATTTTATCAGCCAAGTGATAAAATAGCTTTTAAGTTTTCTTTTAATACATCATCATTTGGGTACCTTTCCCCTTGTGAATCTGTGTGATTTCTCTATAAATTAATGGGACAGGAAAGCTATGTCCCTCATCCTTTCCTTTAATTGGAAATTAGAGAAGAACTACATATTTATCCAATTTCATTTCTTCCTATCCCAATCCCTTCATCACTGTTTTTTTTTTTTTAAAGAATTCACCATCAATCAGGTATCCCCACTGAAGAGGCTGTGTCTGGATTTCTGTTGTGAGGGAGTGTGAGTAGGCACAGAAAACCTAACTCCAAATACAGGCTTTCCTTTGTACCACAAGGGACAATCAACAGACTAATCCAGGAAAGGAATCCCAACTAGAGTTGTCTTAATAGGCTAAAATTAGAAAGGGAGGAAAGGCAGAGGAAAAAAGAAAAAGAAGTGGAGGGAGAGAGTTCAGGAGAGGCTGCACAAATGCACTTTGTAAATTCTTCATCTTGTAACTTATTAATTATAATTATATTTAAGCAAAATTTCAAATCACAATTCAAATGCTAGCAGCGTCCATTTTAAATACCTTTAGTTCTGTATATTAAGATGGGAAAAGATCTTACCAATCAAAAGGTCCTCCTATCAACAATTCAAATAATATTTTATTTGAATATTATTCAAATACATTTGGTTATTAGACAGCTTTATTGGAAAAATAAAATAAAAATGAGTGCCTCGTCATTTCGATTTTAAAACCAACACTATGAGAAGCGTTTATGGAGATGAAATATATTTAAAATAAGAGTGGTTTGAAATAAATCCTATTGAAAAAGCTTGGAGAATGATTATATTTTATTTCAACAGAAAAAAAACAACTGAACTCTGCTCTTGTCTTCTGTTTCAACGTCATGTCTCTCTGTCCCTCCTCCTTCTGTAATAAATACTCTTTTGCCAGCCCTGCTACTGACAATAATGTAGGTGAACTCTGCACCATGTGCATCTGTCATTATTAATGACCATGGGAGAGAGAAACAATAACTCACTCTTTTAGAAACCAAGAGGCTTGAATGCTGTAGAAATTTTCTTTCACGTTTCTTGCTGGAAGAATATTTGCATTTATTCTTCCTAAATTCAGGAACAAGTCTCAGTGACAGAATAAAAAACCCTCACGTTTTTAAGCTAAAAATACTGTTAGGGCAAAAGACACTTGTTGCTCTGTGAGTGTTCACTTTTATTACAATGCTATATAGACTCAATGTTTTAGGTATCACATTGCATATAATCTTTTTAATGGTTAGGTTATAGAGAAATGTTATGAGAGGAAACATTAAATTTCTTTACCCACAGGCTTAAATAAGTTTTTGTATGACCACACCACAGAATGTTCTTACTAAAATACTTATTCTATTCATTGGGTTTATAAAAAATATATACTTACTTTAAAATAAGGCTTTCAGGTATTTTGCACCTGAATTATGAAAGGGGGCCTTAAAATATTACATCTTTATTATCAAACTGTAAATCAAACGCTACAGAGACAAAGAAAAAGATAACAACAAATGACTCTTTAAAAACAAAGATCTTTTATTTACTTTATAGAAAAATAAATAAGGGAATTAATATTGTGCTAGAAAATAGCCACAAAAGTCTATATTAAAGTGAGAGACAGATCACTCTCTCTGGTAAAATAAAAATACACCAATCCATGCAAATATCATGTTATTTTAAATGATTAATAATTCATAGGTAATAACTTTCTATCCATTGTCAACTTTAAGCTACCTACTATTAATATCTTTTACTTCTCATTAGCATTAAGGCTGATAAAATTTTGTGATGAGGGTTATTTTTACTTACTAGAAATAGAATTTTCCAGAACATAAAGACTTCAATAGATTGGGAAGGCTCCTTAAAGCCACCAAAATGCTCTGCTAATTCTCTCCTTTCTTCTCACTGCTCCTTACAGTGTTTTGCACTGTTTTCCTGACATGTGAAATTCTAGAAATGTCAGCTTTTGGCAATGGTGCAGTTTACACAGTTATTAGTAGCTCTTTTAGGAAGTATAAAGGAATAATTGGAAAAAATAATTTTGTCTTCAACAGATTTATAGAATACAGGAAAATACCCACAAACTTTAAACATTCTCTACCCAAATCCCAAACTAAAATACAATTTTCTAAGTGTAATGCCAAGTACAAATGAAATGGATATATCAACGGATATTCCATAGTGGTAACTCTAGATCCTATATCTGCTTAAATGTTAAATCATGCCAAATAATGAGAGAATAAACTAGACAAAGAAATATAAAAAATAGATATAAATGGGCCCCTGCATGTCTGCCTAAAAATTTTCAATGTCCTCTAGATATTACAGTATAGCACTGACCAGCCATTGATCTGAGAGAAACTTTACTACCAAACTTTAAGGAAAGCACTCCCTTTCACTTTCATGTGCGGGTCAATGAATGAAAAATAATCAGTCATATTCCAATGCCACAAATTTTAGCTACCAGGAACTAAAGGCTGAATTCAACTTCTAAATTAGTTCAGCTACATTTACTCTTAAGAAAAGTAATTCACACTTTGGTAGGCCGAAGCAGGTGGATCATGAGGTCAAGAGATCAAGACCATCCTGGTCAACAAAGTGAAACCCCATCTCTACTAAAAATATTAAAAAAATTAGCTGGGCATCGTGGTGCGAGCCTGTAGTCCCAGCTACTTGGGAGGCTGAGGCAGGAGAATTGCTTAAACCCAGGAGGCGGAGGTTGCGGTGAGCCGAGATCGTGCCATTGCACTCCAGTCTGGGTAACAACAGTGAAACTCCGTCTCAAAAAAAAAAAAAAGAAAAGTAATCCAATCAAACTTTTAAAAAATTACATCATGCCAAGCCACTAATCTAAAACATAATTTTTTAAAAAGATACAATGTTACTCTGTTACCCAGGATGGAATGCAGTGGCACAAGCACAGCTCATTGCAACCTCAACCTCCCAGGCTCAAGTGATCCTCCTGCCTCAGCCTCTCAAGTAGCCGGGACCACAGGCATGGCGCCACCGCACTTGGCTGATTTACTGATATTTTTGTAGAGACGGGGTCTCCATCTGTTGCCCAGGCTGGTCTCAAATTCCTGGGCTCAAATCATCCTCCTGCCTTGGCCTCCCAATGTTCTCAGATTACAGGCATGAGCCACTTCACCCAGCCTGAAATCGAAATTTTCAATTTTATTTTTGGTTCAAATGCAAATACACTGGAGGAAGACAGCAGGCTTTGTGTTGATAGAGTGACTCTTATTTAACCAGATGATCCTAACATTTTTCTTACTATTGTCCAAAGGAAAGGATGGGGAAGAGGCTTAGGGGAAAGATAATGAGATACATTTTTCTTTACAAACTTTTGTTCCTCCTGAACAAAAAGAAAGTTTATTTCTTTACAAACGTTTGGTTCTCCCATTACAAATTTGAGGGTGAATCAAACCATTCCACCAAAGCCCATGAAGTATTTTTTTTCTTTTTCTTCCTTTTTTTTTTTTTTTCTTGGAGAAGGAATTTTGTTTTCAAAGAGATGGAGTACAACGGCGCAATCTTGGCTCACTGCAACCTCCACCTCCCGGGTTCAAGCGATTCTTTTTGCCTCAGTCTCCCAAGTAGCTGGGATTACAGGTGTGTGCCACCATGTCCAGCTAATTTTTTATTTTTAGTAGAGATGGGGTTTCTCCATATTGGTCGGGCTGGTCTTGAACTCGCAACCTCAAGTGATCCATCCAACTCAGCCTCCCAAAATACTGGGATTACAGGCATGAGCCACCATGCCTAGCCTAAAGCCCATAGAGTATTAAACCTTATTTGACTCTTCGGGTGTGAAGAGATGTGAGGGGCACATTATTCCACTGCCAAACTCCAAACCAGTTTTTACCCTCTCCTCAGCAGTCCATGCCCAGAAGACAGAATCAGGCCAAGTAGGTTTGCTTCCATTTCTCTCTGTCATTGTTTTTGCTAAATAGAGTCCCATCATCAGTATATAAGGTAGCCTATTCCTTAATTCCACTTAAATTTTAAGTCACTAAGACTAAAAAAGAAGTTAATAAAGATTCCAGGGACATAAAATCATTCAGTTCAACAAACTGCTCTGAATCAAATTAGTCTGAAACACTTTATCCTTAAAACTGCAAAAACATTGTGATACTAAATATTCAATATTATCAGTCAGGCAAATTGGCCCAGGTCAAATGAGCAAATCTAAAAAATGAGATTGCTAAATTTCTTGGCTTGATAGCTTCATAATAAATAATGTGCTTCTATTCAATCTGTACATTAAGTCTTTTATGTGGCCTTAAGGCACTCTCTGATGGCTCTGCCCATTACAATGTAGCCATAGAAACTGACACATTTATTTCTTGGATTAGTGCGCCATTGAAAATATTAATATGATGCAGTAAATGGGGATTTAATCTAATCTACTGATGGTAGGATGAAGTTAGTAAAAGGTTCAGTGCCCTTATGGAGAAAGAAAGATTATATCTGCAGAGAGAAGCTTGTTATTGGTTACAAAGATCAACTAAACAGCCTATGACATATTATGCCCTTTCTACATTTAAACAGACTTTGTCAAACTCAGCAAGCCAGGCTTTCTGCAGTTGAAGAATGTTTTGAAAATGAAATATATATTTTTAAAGATTTCTATATCTAAGCTGAGACACCATTTTTCTAAAAGCATAAACAGTCGAGCACATATCTTACAACATGCTTTGTGAAACGTGGCACCCAGGGAGAAGCTGGCATGACCAAAACCATTTTCATGAATTTTGTCTTCTTATTTAAAGGCATTTGCTTAGCCTTTCAGCTTTGCCAAAGGTAAAAAAAAAAAAAAAAAAAAAAAAAAAAAAAATCAGACAAACTTTATTAAAGAAAGCCAATTTTGTTTCACATGTTTGGAAAAAAATACAGCTAATAAATTTCGCTGTTAATTTTGTTAATACCTCACTTGAAATCAGATACCGATAAATATTCTTTTTATTGTGGAATAGATCACATTTGACTCTGGTGTCTCCTAATAATTCATAGGACTCCAGGTCTGTCCCCCTTTACTCAGCAGCAAACTACATAAATTTCAAAGATATATTCTGACAGATGAAGCATTGTTGAAAAGCAAAGTACAACACTTTGTCCTTGAAATGTTAACATGTAATGCCATAAAGTATTCAAATAATAATTTACTCAATCTTTCAGGGTAATTAATTAAAATGCTCAAGATGTTGGAGAAAATCACCTTGAGCTTATACAACTGGAAAACCCCCCCGCCACCTCTTCTCTGCATGCAAGCTGCCCCAGCAGACCTACCACATGCCTTCCCAGTTATGGGGTTTGATTTCAGAAGATAATAAATAGCCAGGATCTAATTTTGCCATGTCACAACCGATTATGTTTCACAAGAAAAGGTGGAGTGCTCACCTACCAGATGAAGGTGAAACATAAAACCACTTTTATTTATGTCATGTGTCCAAATTCAACTCAACCTGGCCCTGGGTCCTGTGAGTGTGTGGACTTTTACTGTCACACGAATTTATGCACCTCAAGAAAGTGTCAAATATAAACATAAATTTAATCAATGGGATGGAAACCTTTATTATTAAAAAAACACATTTTTGGCAGCTAATATAAATTATTTTAATGCCATTTTTTTTTTACTACTTTTCAGAAGGTCACGAGGAGAGAATAAGACATTTAGCAGATACAACCTATGGCTATATCTTAATTCGGGTGATGATTAGCAGTGTAATTTAGACTCAGGCTTATTTTTAAAGGTTTTTCTTTTTTTCTTTCAAAACTTCATTTCGGCTCACTATCTCAATCAATTGCACTATTATACTTTGTATACTTAATGAAGGGATAGGTAACAATGTGAAGGAAAGTTTACCATAGGAATTTATATTTCCAATGGGAATATAATCAGACGTAAGTTTTTGAACCTCCAAGTGAAATGAAAAACACTTGACATTTTCTGGATAACTTAGGTCAAATATATGTTTCTAGATCATGAGTATAACGGCTCCAGTGTTACATTTTGGGTACAGATTCCAAGGCAAAGTTCAGACATCATAGTCCCTGTTTCTGTTCATGTCAGGAGGATAAAACAGAAGGCTGATAACAATAGATTAACAAGCCCGGGTATTAGTCAGCCGTTCCCCTTAGTTGGATAGGCTTTGGACAGAATTTTAATGACTAAAAAAATCGCATATGATGAATAAGGATGTCATTTTCAATTAACATGAACAAAGGATCATTCCCATATTTGGCCCATGAGGTAGCTGTGGTGTAAGAAAAGCTGGAGCTTTCACAGACAATGCATCACTGCTTGCAAATCAAAACAAACTGATGACATTTGGGTATCCTTGCACAATGACATGACTCACACATCTCTTAGCAGGTACTTATTAGCCACAAGTTATAGATCACACGAATGGCCTTCTATTCACTGAGAAGTACACTGATCTTCATATTATTAATGATTAGTGAAATGTAATATGTAAACAAACCTAAATAGACTGTAAACTATGTCAGCAGACAAGTTTAAGATATAATAAGTATGGGCCAGAAAGAATTTATAACAGTAGTCCATGACAAATTAGAAATCAAGATCTTAATATACCTTAGCCCTCTGAAATCACTTTGTGAAAGGCATGCTAACAGAGCTTCATGCTGCTGGTAGACTTGGCAGATGTTTTTGGGGCACAGCATATGTGCTTATGATGTACAAAACACTTTTAGTACACAGCTGTGTTTACAGGTATAAAACATACATATATGTTTTACAAAACATGTATTTCCCACAGTATGTGCTGAAAATATGTATGTTTTACAAAACATACATATTTTTTATAAATATGTTGGAAATCCAGATGTGGGTAACTGAATTTTCTGTAAGTCACTTCTTGTTATGTATTTTCTCACATTAAGGGTCATGTCTCTAGCTCAGTGGGTTGTGAGACCATCAAAGTGACCTCTTTCAGCTCTTCAGTAGTCTGGAAGGTATACTGAGTTAAAAGTTCCTACAAGTCCCTTATACAGCCACTACATTGCTTAACAGCAGCGTCTGTTGGAAGTGACTTCTCAGATTAAGTGAAAACCACGGGATTCCATTCGCTTCTTGGTAGCATGGAAGAGCCTCAGGGAAGCAACACCAGGCTGACTTAATCCAAACTATTAAGCCATAAATTTTGTTTTATTTTTTTTTTTTGAGACAAGGTCTTGCTCTGTCACCCAGGCTAGACGGCAGTAGTGCAGTCACCACTCACTGAAGCCTCAATCTCCTGGGCGCAAGTCATCTTCCTCCTCAGCCTCCCCAGTAGCTGGGACCACAGGCATGTACCACCATACCCGGCTAATTTTTTAATTTGTAGAGATGATACATTATTATGTTGCCCAGAGTGTTCTCAAATTCCCAAGCTCAAGCGACCTCTTGTCTGAGCCTCTCAAAGTGCTGGGATTACAGGTGTGAGCCACCATGCCCAGCCAAAGCCAGAAGTCTGGGATGCTAACATTGCCATCCCTACCTGGAATTTAAGGCTTGATGGCCAGTGCTCTCCAGTGATGGCCTATCAGACTGAAGGCCCCATTAGACTCAGAAAGCTGGCTACTGGTGTGGTCAGATGCTTTCAGTGCACTATGGCAAGATACAGAAACACTTGTTTCCCAACTATATTCTACTGGATTACACAAGATTAAAGAAGGAATAATACTGAAGGGCTTCCCAGAGGCTTTTATAAGCTAATATGTAATGAGTTTCTAAGAGGAGAGTACTGAATGCAGTGATGCTTTATTTGATCTAGGAAAAGTTTTCTCAAGGAACACCTATTAAAAATTTCACAAGACATACGTTTTTTCAGCACGTAGTGCGGAAAATCCTGAGTAACCGAATTAAATTATCTGCATACTAGTTGTCCTGGGATTCTTTAAATTTTGCTTAAATCTAAGAGCCCTTTCATAGAACTCATCACATTTCCAAGGCAGGATATGACCAAGCATCTAATGTCAAGAGGTGGACACTGTGTGTTTCATGTATCCTTCATGTATTTCTAATTAAATGTAGAAGGAAAAGGCAAACCAGAGAATACCACCTGTTTATTAGCACCTGATATTGTTACAGCATAATCATCTCCCACAGGAAAAGGAGTCCAGGATGCTGGGAAGAGTTTGATGTAACTTTCCTAAGGCCACAAGCTCCTCAGAGAAGGAATCCAGGTACTCAGAGTCTCTGCTCTCAGCTGGGTTTCAGTGCCGCTCACAAATCCTTATTCTTGCTTTTGGTTAGCTCCTTTCCCCTCACCTTACAGCACCTGTTCCAAATCTTCACTCACCTCCTCACTCATCATAGCCAGCCCCATCTCATCACTTTGGGCACAGGATTCTACCTTTCAGTTCACTAAGTAACCAGGGACATGGACTTGAGGAGCTTCCTCAAGGCCCATCATACAAATCAACCACCTTCTGCATGTGTCCTTACTTGCTACCCACCAGCTGCAAAGCATGGGTGTCCTTTATTCTACCGAAGGCAGTCCCTCCCCAGCTTCAGTGGGTCCCCATGCCTTCTCCACCAGCTCTGACTCCAGCAGGTTTTCTCACATGCTTCTTCTCCAGCAGCGATGTCCCCTCACATAAATATACCCAAGCCTCTCCTATCCAAAAATAACCCTTCAGGCTCTGTAAGAGTTTGATGTAACTCCTTCAACTATTGCTCTCTCTCTTCCCTTCCCTTCTTAGGTAAGTGCAGTGAAGTGAGCCCTCCAAACTGACAGCCTCAAAGCCTCAATTCCTTCTCATTCCTCTGTCTGCCACTGTCTAACCTCCCAGCCTCAGCACTCAATTCAAACCACCCTCACCAAGTTGCCAATGATATCCATAGTGACAAATTCTATTGCTATGTTTTAGTCTTTCTCTTATAACAGTCACTGTTGAGATGACACTCTCTAGCACTCTTTATGAGACACTCCTTGGAACCCTTGATTCTCATGGCTTCCATGACACATCACTCAATCCTGGTTCTGACTGTTCCTTCTTTTCAGGGGTCTCTTCCTCTATTCACCCCTTAAAACTTGAGTTATCTCATGATTCTTTTCCTTTTATTCCCAATATGCTCTTCTTGAACAATACAGACAGAGAGATCTAGATGTTAGTCTTAGCTCAGTTTTGTTCATAACTTCCTAAGCACAAAACTGTTTCCTCATCTGTAAAATGGATTTCATAACAGCACATCTCTCATAAGATTATTATAAGAATTAAGTAACACACAGAGTCCTCAGCTCAGGGCCTCCATCAATGCCTGGTATGGAGGCATCGCATCAATAAATATTTTTATCATATTATAAATGACTTTCTTTTTCAGTGACTAGAATCCAACCAAGCAACCACATCTAATTTTCCCTCCTACCTATATCCCAAATATTTCCATCAATTTCACCATGCTAGGTCAGTGCTGTCACTCCATTCTCCAGTCATCTTCACCTAGATCAGTGCTTTTCAAACTTCTAAGAAGCTTTAGGAGTCCTCTTTTTCTATCACCCATATTTATTAAATTTCAGTGTAAGATTTGTTTTTAATAAAAAGCCCTTGTGGCTGGGCGCAGTGGCGCACGCCTGCAACCCCAGCACTTTGGGAGGCAGAGGCGTGTGGATTACCTGAGGTTAGGAGTTCCGGACCAGCCTGATCAACATGGTGAAATCCTATCTCTACTAAAAATAATAAAAAAAAAATTGGCCAGGTGTGGCGGCAGGCACCTGTAATCCCAGCTACTCGGAAGGCTGAAGCAGAAGACTCCCTTGAACCCAGAGGCGGAGGTTGCAGTGAGCAGAGATCCCGCCACTATACTCCAGCCTGGGCAACAGAGCAAGACTCTGTCTCAAAAATATATACATAAAATAAAATAAATAAAAAGCTCTTGCTGCAATAAAAAAGTTGGAAAATTATCAGTCTGATAAGATTCCTACTTGGTATTCCTGGTTTCCATCCTGTCCTCATAAATCCATTCACTGTACTGAAGCCAGAGTAATCTCTCTAAAATCTGTATCTGATACCTCACTTCTGCAATAAAACCTTTAAATCGCTTCTTACAAGCATCAGCAAACAAGTGCCAAGGTCTTTAACATAACTCATGAGGTAAGAGTCTAGCCCCACCCTTCACTCCCATTCGGTGCTGGTCTCTTCAGCGGGGAAACATTTCCCACCTTTGTCCTGGCTAATTCTTACTGATTCTTCCATTTCCATCATCCTCTCTTCCAGGAAGTCTTCTTTGAGATCCAGGCCAGGTTAGAGCCTCCATTTGTGCTTTCTGTATGTTGTTCCATCCTAGCTTCTTCTATGACATATTACAAGGACGTATTTGTGTGTCTGTCTTTCTGGACAGCACCTATATCCTAATCACCTTTACCTCCCCATGCCTAGAATGGAGTAGGTGCCCAATAAACATTTGCCACTCTGACATAAACTATTGTTTTCTTTAGAGCAGTGAGGTGTAGTGGAAAGAGCATTGGACAGGATTGGCAAACAGGCGGCAAGTGGGATCCCAACGCCAAGAAGTAAGTGAGCACCATCCAGAAGTGGAATCTGAGGCTACATCTGAACTCAGCAAGAAAATGTCACAAGATGTATGCATTTTCTCCAGGGGCATTTACTGGTGGTGAGTTCTTCGTCATGCCCAAGTTTCATCTCTCCATAACAGCATCCACTTTCCTAAGGGCCACTAAGAAATAATAAAGGTGAATGCATCTACAGAACTGTGAAGTCCTCAAGCAAACTGTATCTTGTTCTTATTTTAATTCCCAGTAAAGCCAAGCACAGGTGGTGGAAGGTGCTCAGTGAACATCCACGTCATGATTATTAATGTACTTTGTTATATACTTTCTCTGAAAAGGCCTAGCTGCTGAGTACTGGAAAAGCTTTTGAATCAACTCCTATGAATGTTGTTACTTCAACAAATATTTCCCTTTAGCCTGGTAGAATTAATATTTACAGCTATTGTTACGAGTTCACAATGGGGGAATACCTGTGTAGAAAATGTACCTGAAGTCCCTTCTTTCTCCTGAAAAGTGTAAGTTTTTCTGTTTGGATTCACCTGCAACTAGAACCTGTTAGCTTGAAAATACATTCTTGCTTCTACATATATGGCCTCAATGAAATTCTAGAGTTATTTGATAACTTGGTTGTTGAGCTAGAAATCCTAATTTTTCTGCTAATAATTCAGCCTTTAAAAAATGACCCAGGAGGACTCAATTACAGACTTGATCAACTTTTACTGGCATGTTGGTAAGTGACAATAACAGTTTCCTGTAGAAAATGTCACATCATTTGCATTTACCTGCCAGCTTGTCACACTAAACAAGACAAATATTTTCTTACAACATCAAAATATCAAGAGTGATGGTTGTATTAATGTAAGCGAGCAAACTAAGGACTTTCAATTATTATTTACTGAAAAGTATAATAAAATAAAAAGAATATGACAGAACATGATTCAAATTTAGTTAAAAATTATGTTTCACAGATTTTGTAATATTCATTATATAAGTATCCGTATCTTTAATAACATAAATATTCATGCTTAAATAAAAGCAGTAAAAAAAAAGAAAGATACACACTAACCTATTAGTGGATATTGTTACTAGAAGTGGAACTAGAGGGGAAAGTAGAAATTTTTTGAATTTTTATTTTATTTCTGTACAAGTGAAAATATAATAAATGTAAAAATTGGTATGAGTATTACATAATTACAGTATTAATTTAGCATATAGTAGAGCCAGTTCAGTGACTCATACCTGTAGTCCCACAGTCTGGGAGGCTGAGCCAGGCATATCACCTGAGGTCAAGAGTTTGAGACCAGCTTAGCCAACACCGTGAAACCATGTCTCCACTAAAAATACAAAAATTAGCCAGGCGTGGTGGTGTGTGCCTATAGCTATTCCATAATTACTGGGTTTGAAAGATTTACAATAATACTAGGGATTTTCATTATTATATTTAATTATTATATTACAATTATAAGTAATGACAATAATAGGGTTTGAAAGACTTCGTAATTGAAATATTTTTAAAATGCAAAACATTAATTGTCCTGAGACACAGTGCAGAAGGACCTCTGAGGCGATCCAGAGTTTGGAAGTAAACCTGTGGAATGTACTGTTAACGGGTTTGACATTTCTGAAGAATGAGTAGTGTTCTTTAAAGTTATCTAGTTCCCCAAGGAGGTTTACATTTAAACTCTAAGATAAACACATATTTTAGTTAACTTTTATCTTAGTTTCTAAAGAGAGGACACTCAAATATCCTTTGGTCTTACTGATGTCACTACATTTGGTAGTGGCACAGAAAGCCATTGCTACACTGGATCCAAAACTAATGATACTAAAATGAAGAATAGTATTGGATGCTGTTATTCAAAGTTCGCTATCATTTGCATTTATTTCGCAGCACTTCACTATCTTATATCATCATTTACAAATATCTTATACACCCTATTATGTTCCAAGCATTGGAGACAAACACTATGATCATATTTGTATCTTTCATGATTTTGTTAATTTTTGTTGAAATAAGTGATTGAGGTCACTCGTTTTAGGATCTAACTTGACCTTGCAACTATATACATAGAGGTAATATTTGCTCTAAAAGAGTTTTGTTTTTTTTTCATAGAAATTTCAGAGATACATTCTCCCCATATTCCAACACATGAAAACAATTTATAAGACTTCTAACATTCATCTCAGGAAGCTTTCTTGTCAGGATTGACTTTATGTGCATTCATTTTCTCAGGAATACCCTGAAAGATAAATATTAAAAAAAATATATATATATATATAAATGTATGTAAAAATTATATATATAAATGTATGTAAAAATTATATATATAAATGTATGTAAAATTATATATATATGTGTATATATATATACATCACACACACACACACACACACACACACACACACACACGTCTCCCTATGTCACCCAGGCTGGAGTGTAGTGGCACAATCTCGGCTCACTGCAACTTCCACCTCCTGGGTTCAAGCAATTCTCCTGTCTCAACCTCCCAAGTAGATGGGATTACAGGCATGCACCACCATGCCTGACTAATTTTTTTGTATTATTGTTAACACAGGGTTTTACCATGTTGGCAAGGTTGGTCTCGAACTCCTGACCTCAAGTGACTCAATCTCCCAAAGGGCTGGGAGCATGAGCCACTGCACCCAGCTGATATCAAAAATAATTTTAAAAAGATGCAGATTCTTGTACATTCTTTAAAAATGAGGTGAAATGGGTTTGCATTTCTGTGACGTTCTCACTGAGCCAGTGACTTAAGTGTTTAGATAGGCATGGTAGCATTCTAAAGGTTTCCAGAATTCAGCAGAACTGATGGGGTGTAGAATAGATGTGTGGAGATGTATTTGAATCAGCTCTTTTATTTAGCACATCCCCATTCTGTCATTTACTGACCACAAAATTTAAATAATTCACTTAAGCCTTCTGAACTTTAGTTTCCTTAGCTGTAAAATGGAGATCCAAGTGTCCAACGCCCCACCTCTCCCCAAGACTGCTGTTATTCATTTCAACTATATGTAAAAATGCTCTGAAAACTACAAGGGGTAATGCCAATTAAAGGATAATTGCTCCTTATCAAATCACTAATAAAAATACAAATGGAATGATAATGTCTCTTTTACACTTTTATTATCACCTGATGAAATAGACTAACGTTGCTTCAAAAATGACTTTAATTAGTTTAATTTTCTAACACCCATTAACACTCCTAATAATATTAGTGGCCATTTAAAGAGCTTTTGCTGAATCCTTATTTTATTTATTTTATTGTTTTGAGACGGAGTTTCGCTCTTGTTACCCATGCTGGAGTGCAATGGCACGATCTCGGCTCACCACAACCTCCGCCGCCTGGGTTCAGGCAATTCTCCTGCCTCAGCCTCCTGATTAGCTGGGATTACAGGCACACGCCACCATGCCCAGTTAATTTTTTGTATTTTTAGTAGAGACGAGGTTTCACCATGTTGACCAGGATGGTCTCGATCTATTGACTTCGTGATCCACCCGCCTCGGCCTCTCAAAGTGCTGGGATTACAGGCTTGAGCCACCGCGCCCAGCCGCTGAATCCTTATTATGCAGAGAATCAGTAACCCCATCTTAACTTCTTTGCACTGTGGCAATTTACTTTTCACTAACCTCAAACCAGTGCTAAAAATGGTAACCAATACAGACGGTGCACACCTCCAAACTGGAAATGAATTCCTCTCCCCTTTTATCGGATACATGGTAATGAAACTATATTCACTCAAATCCAGATTGTTCTGTAGTATCTTAAAAACAATTCTTAAAACTTGGTGACACACACACAAATTATGAGTTTATAATTTAGTTAAAAGGCTAAAACTCGACCCAGAAATTTACAACAAAGATAATTTGGCTCCTGCCTAACAGATAATGATCATAATATTATTTCCGGTAGTTTTAGAGAAGATGAAAAAGATCACTAGAGGCACAGAGTTTCACAGGAGGAGAGACTTGCCTAAGCCTCTTCCAGATTTGTGAACACTTCCAGGAGCAAGTGTGGGGGAAGCACAGCTAAGAACCAGGTAAAGAATGTTGTTGGCATCCTTACATCATCTATTTCTGTGAAAAATCTCCTGTTCTTTCCGACTCTATGACCAAATGGTGTGACCTACATACACAAATCTAGACGTCAGATAAAGAAGTATCAATTCAAGATGGCTCTAGATTTGTGTATGTAGGTCACACATTTTGGTCATAGAGTTGGAAAGAACAGGGTGTCAGTTTATTAATGTGATAAATTAATCTAAGTGCATTGCTGGAAACAGGATGGAGGTCAATCCCAAGTGAGATGCATATTTTACTGGAGTCAACTATAAACAGTGCTTTTGTTTTGGAACTCATTGGTGACTGGACGCACCCACAGCCCCATGTGGGGGAGCACATGATCAGGATGTAGTCTACTAGCACCTTCAGGTCGGATATCCCTGAAGTGACACCATCCCTGGGAAGGTTCTGACCACCGGTCCAAGATGACAACCTTAACAAGTTTGTAACTGAGCTGTTGTGAGCTTACAAAAATGCCACCAGCTTCCATATCTGTCCGAGAAACTCCAAGAAACTCAAATTAATGAGTTTCAGAAGTGTTGGAGTTTATAGACAGCATGAGTTTCCCTGGTGGGGTGGTTTACATCACCAGAGTGAGGTTTCAGCAGCAGTGCCAGCAGCTGATGTTTACTCAACGCTTCTTATCCAGGAAGTCTAGGTGGTATTTTACACAATTTTTATTATTTAATTCTCCTTATAAATTCCACCAATAAAATACTGTCATTATTTTTATTTTGCAGATGGGAAAACTGAGGCACAGAAAAGAAACATAACTCACATAAAGTTTTCCATGATGCCTCTATTTCCTGCACACCTAGGATCCTTTCGTGCCTGTGACACATTCTCCACTAGAGTTGGTGGAAACATCCATCTGTATAACTCAAATAACTCGACAGTTAACACTCAAGTGATTTGTGCCATGACCTTGACTGATAGTTGTACAGGATGGTATAGAAAGTCTCCATGGTTTCTTGAGGAATTAAAGATAAGAGTTTTATGATATGTAAACACTATGTTTTATGAACATATGATTTTAATGTCTTGTTTTCATACATCTTATAAGCATAAAGGTTGTCTCTGGCACTACTTCAACAGACGATTGTCAACTAGTGTGTTAAAGCATATTTTTGTTTTTCAATTTTTCATGATGGGCCCCTAAATTTTGATCAAAGCACAACGTTTGTTTTTGCCTTAAATGAGATAAATTGCTTACGGCCTTATTGGTTGTGGGATCACTGAGGGAAATCCATCATTTAGAACAGCCAGCGCAAATATGATCTTGTTGCAACTCAGATAAAAAAAAATCCAAGAGTGGCAAGGGACTAAAGTCAAAGAGAAGCGGCAGCTACAGGAACATCCACAAAGGTGGCCCTACAGGTACCCACTGGAGCACCAGCAGCCAGGTTCAACAGGACAGAGAGTGAACGCCACAACAGTCAGAGAGCTGTGGAGGACTCCTTTTTCAGTTTTCTGAAACTTTGTTTTAAAATCATTGACCTGTTATTTCCTTTTAAGTACAGTATCAGAAATTTTAGAATATTCACTTCTATGTGTGAACCAAGAAGGTGAAGAACAACTGACAGTCTAGCACTATGAATATATTTTGTCTTTCATGCTATCCTCTCTGCATTTTTTATTTTTCAAGCATAAACTTTTTTTTTTCCCAAACCAAAAACTTCTGGAAGTCAGTAACTCTGCCTCCTTGAATCCTGCTGGTATTATATGTGTGAAAGATGGAGCTGGCTGACAGAAGGCAGGTCCATTTTTGAAAGCCTGCACACTCTCCACTTAAAATAGGACCTTTCAAGTTGCCTGAATCAGAAAGGCTAGGATTTGTTATAGCTGTGAAAGAATCCTAATAATGATGATATATCTGCGAATGGGGCAGGAAACTGTTTTAATCAAGATGCCTGGATACAGCTGTTTGGCTTGCTCCTTCAGGCCTTGCTAAATCCCTGCGTTCTTCCCAGCTCTCTGAGACCTGTTCTGCAGCAACCTCCTCGGCTTCTGATTCCCAAATTCTTTCTCTAACTTATGATCTATGACTTGCCCTGTGAGTACAGGGAAACACTGGAGAAATGCTTTATCTTTTGCTAGCTTTAATACGCTCCAGTTGCCCTTTAGCCAAAAATGGTTCCGATGTGAATTGAAAAGAGTGAAGTTTTCTGCTAACATGTTATGATGGAACTAGCTACAACCATGTTCAATGTCTAGTCTCAATTAAATTTCACTCTTTGGAAACCTACCTTGCTGTGTTCTTTAGTCGTTATGACAGATGCCATGGTACCTTTCCTCTTGTTATGTAATAAATGACAACAGCATTGGCTTTTTAATTTGGTGTCTCTGATAGAGATGACAATCTCAGAACCTCTTGATATTGTGGAGTTTACTATTTAACAAGCCAATGGATTTCTCTGACTTCTTGGGCTGGAAAAAATCTTAGAGGTGATCAAGCCCCTCTTTTTAGAGAAGAGAAAGATGAGAATTAAGTAACTTGCCCCACATCACTTGGTTAGTTCTATAATTAACATCCAGGGCCTGAGATTCCATCTCCATCTTCTTTCTACCACACCAAGCTATAAACAGGACCATTTCATGAATTGATTTTATCGCTATCACTAATCATCAGCAAAGTAAAAGAAATTATGTGAAAGACACTAAATGGCTTAATACCAAATAAATTAATAATTATGTTGTGTCAAAAAATACACTGATATATTTAAGCACTGTGAAAAAAGAAATAAGGTATGCAATCAATTACCTGGAAATTTCTGAACATTTGACATTGTAGACTTGTAGGAGCACAGTACCTGTAGGGTATTAGCACTTGCCTCAAATCTCTCTAATATTTCAAAGGAGAAGCAGTCACTTGATGTTGGCATTTGACAGCAGGAAAAACGTAAGATGATTATATTTTAACTAAGTCTTGTTACTTATATTTCAAACATCATTACTTTATAAGAGATGGGCAAATATGTAAGTTGTTGCAATGTAACTACAGTTTGGGAGTGAAATAAAATGATAAAGAAAAAATGCATTAAAGAGACTGCCTGACTGTACCATATGGCTCTCAAAGTCAACCAAATCTCCTTTTTGGAAGACTCTCAAAGACCCTAAGAACTGGCTATTTTAAAAGAATATTTCTCTTTGTAATGTAAAAGAAAGCTTCTTGATTTTTGTCATTAAATGTAAATGTATTCCATATTTGAATATAAGACATTCCAGATTCCATTTAAAGACATGGAGTAGAGTTGCATCTTTTTTTTTTTTCCATAAAACACAATTATGGAGAAAAGAAGAGCTTCTGAGTGAATTATCTGAAGTAGAAAATCTTAACCTCTTTCAGAGAAAAGGAGCTCTACACTGGTCAACATCATAATTCTCGGGTTGCTACAGACACAAACACACTATTAATATTGTGCTCTTTTCATTTTTTTTCTCTTTGACAAAGATCACAAATAAATATCCAACATTCTAAAACACATGGCCTAATTCCTCAAGCTGTTACAACAAAGTCCTTTGAATTATTATAAATGCTTGAACATTAAAAATTCATCAGCAAGGAGAGAGAGGTGCTTTCTATTTGTGGTGTTCTGAATTTAAACACAACTAGCTAAGAATGGCTGATTGTCCCAAGGAAGCACTGCTGACAGCCATCAGCAGGTCTGCGTAAATGGTGTATGGAAAAGGTAATAAGAGCTTCAGGAGAATATTTCAGCCCATATAATAAAGTAATTGTGAAAGTATAATTGCAGTCTGGTTCCATACCATATTAGGAGAAGAAATGAGATGGCAAGAAAATATGAGATTCACAGAATTATTTTGTAAGCCATTTCTGCAATGACTGTTTCCCAGAAAAGTAGAATTTGTCAGAAAAACAATTTTAAAATGCGCAATAATGTTTACCTTTTGAAACCCATTATGATGAACCTGAACAAAATGAACACTGATTATTTGCCTATTCTAAAAATATCCTGAACCTATGAACACTTCATACATAAAAAATGGTATTGAGTAATGTTAAACAAGTGATTTCATCCCATTAAGGCATTAAAAAAAGGTGCCCATGAACCCCATTGTTTATTTTTGAATCATACCTAGTTCAAATTTCCAAAGATATTTGCACGATTAGAATTTCAATTTTTAAAAATTCATTCCTTTGGCTACTTCATAAACAATCACTATTGGCTTAAGTTACCAAGCTACTGCCTACCACGGGCTATCAGTTGCTGTCACAGCAAGACTGGAGACAGGGCAAGGAATGCTGGTTCTACTCTCAACCATATCATCTAGACTAAAGGAAAGGAAAAGCCGTAGAGGAGATAAATGTACGAGTGAACAGCGGGGTATTCGGAGCTCAACAGTAATAGTATTTAGGTCAAATATTAAAGTTGTCCATTTAATTTTCAGTTGACTCATCTTCTGTTAATAGGGTATATGTACCACATCTAAGATTATTACCTCTCTAAGTACACAGATTTTTTTTCTTTTTCTATCCTTACCATTTTGGCACAGTTTCTGGCACAAAGTAACCATTCAGAAAATATTTAATGAATAAGTTAACCAATATTACAAATGTCATGGGCCTGGAAGCCTTCTCTATAACTACCCTATGGCACATGTTCCAAAACCCCTAGAAAATTGTGATATGGGATCAGATATAAGGAATCTACATCTCTTATCACTAATTTTTCATTTTAATGGGACCTTGGGAATAAGTGTACATAAACTGCAGACATATAGCATTCATTCTCCTAGACTGCCATTTCAGATGAAACTTCAAAATGTGTTAAATACAAGGAAATTACCTTGATTTGGATAAAGGCAAAATCTAAAATGCTTATTTTTATATGCCTAAACTGAGTTTTTAGAAGGAAAAACATATTCTTTTCACTAAGAGCAAATATTAATTATTTACACATGCCTGTTTAACAAGAACTTCCAAAAACAGATTAAAGCTAAAATGAGGAAAAGAGGGAAAAAATCCAAAAAAACCCCCAAAACCTCTGATTTTTATGGTGTTCTGTCGACGCCGTGTAGTTAGACATTTATTGAGAAGTCTTCTACGCACACACCTAAAATCTATACATGCCACCTGCCTAATCAGAGCTGCTGGGTCCCCTGCATTGTTCCCTAACAATAACGGAGAAGATGGGAGAGCCTGGATGCCCAGAAACCAGCAGCCCACTGTGGGCAGGTGAGGATGCCAGTGGGAGAGTGCTAGTGAAAGGGCATCTGTATCAGTTTGTTTTCACGCTGCTGATAAAGACATGCTCGAGACTGGGCAATGTGCAAAAGGAAGAGGTTTATAGGCCTTACAGTTTCACATGGCTGGGAAGGCCTCACAATCATGGCAGAAGGCAAGGAGGAGCAAGTGACATCTTAAGTGGATGGCGGCAGGCAAAGAAAGAGAGCTTGTGCAGAGAAACTTTCCTTTTTGCTTTTTTGTTTGTTTGGTTTTTTGTTTGTTTTGAGATGGAGTTTCGCTCTGTCCCCCAGGCTAGAGAACAATGGGGTGATCTTGGCTCACTGCAACTACCGCCTCCTAGGTTCAAGCAATTCTCCCACATCAGCCTCCTGAGTAGCTGGGATTTCAGGCACATGCCACCACACCTGGCTGATTTTTGTATTTTTAGTAGAGATGAGTTTCGCCATGTTGGCCAGGCTGGTCTTGAACTACTGATCTCAGGTCATCCACTCGCCTCGGCCTACCAAAGTGTTGTGATACAGGCATGAGCCGCCAAGCCAGGCCATTAACTCCCATTTTTAAAACCATTAGATCTTATGAGACCCGTTCACTATAGCAAGAACAGCACAGGAGAGACCCATCCCCATGTTTCAATCATCTCTCACCAGGTCTCTCCCACAACACATGGGAATTATGGGAGCTATAAAATGAGATTTGGGTGGAGACACAGAGCCAAACCATATCAGCATCTAAGAAAGTAATTCAGAAGAATCTTGAGAATAATATCAATCATCTTACAAATTATGTCTGCCTGTGGTGGAAGGAAGAGAAGGAAGGAGGAAAGAAAGAAGTCTGGGAGGAAGGAGTCCATGTCTCAGGCCGTTTATTATGTTACAGGCCTCTCTCAGTCCTACACCTGCCCCCACTTCACCCCTAAATTATCACCATAATTGTTGAATTTCTTGCTGAATTTTTCAAATTCGCTTCACGTTAGGTTTTCTGCTAATGCCTGAAAATATAATACCACACTTGACTGTCTCCTGCCATCACTACACATCATCAGTTTCTGCAAGTAATGAAGGAATTTTTCTCTTCCACCTCCACATAGGATATCTGACTTCCTCCCTCTTTGCCATTGTCTCCCTACAAAGCATAACATCGGTCTGCCTAGGGCACCAGCAACTATTGAGCCCTAACCAAAGTCTTCCAGTTCAGACTAAGATGAAATACTTTGTCAAGTTTTCTTAACAAAAGTAGAGAATTGGTGAAAGTCAGAAAAAGAATTAGGGAAAACAAATCATTCCATTCTCTGTGGTAAAGATGACTTAATAAAAAGGCACTTTTTCAAGGCCTCAACTCTGTATTTTTAAAGAGTATTATGTTGTTTCATGCATCTCCTAGGAGCAAAGAACTATATATATGCCAAGGCAATAGAACCACAGAACAGCAAAGACTATCTTCTTAGAATAGAGTTGATTCAATTGTAAGTGCTTCAAAGTATCATATTCACATTAAAATAGACATGGGTGTATTGTAGAATATAAGAGCCATATATTGGTTAAAGATGCCTTCTAAGACCTATCTAGTGGAATCTAGGCATCTTTCTCTAGCCCCTTGGAATACAAATTCCCTCCCATTCATTAGGACACTCCAGTGGAAAAATTGGAGAACTTTGCTATGTGGATACTGGAAGATTATGAGATACCTTCAAAAATGCTGATAGAGATTTCTGAATATGTTTGGACACTTTAATATATTCCCCAAGTTTACTAATAATATGTGTATTTGCCACTAAGCAAGCTATTTCAAGAAAGCATTTACTAATAACTTCAGTAAATATTACACCACAATTAGACCAGATTGGAAGTAACTCAGCAGGTGTGCTTCTAAGACTATACATAAAGCATTAATATTCATGCTAATGTCTGGGCTTATCAATTAAAAAATTAATCTGCATGTAGACTACAACCTCATGTGTGCTTTAAGAAGTTAGATTTTAATGTAACTCAAACTTTTGGCTAAAGTATAAAACCTCTAAAAGGTTATCTTTCATTGAAAAGGCATCAAAAGAGAGATCAAAACCTGATCATTTCAACATGTAAGTCCCCCCAGGGAAGTCCTCTCTGGCACATTCATACTAGAAATGAACATTAGCCCACTGACAGCAGCAATTTGACTTCCACCTCAACGACCCCAGCACATTCTCTCTACATTGGCAGCATTATCTTGCTCAAACACAGTTCTAATCTTTTCACATCCCCTTAATCCTAAACTGTCCCTGGCTCTTCGTATTGCTTATTCCAGTGGGCTCCTCCCGGTTTGCCATGCCCCATCTCCCACTATAGAAACTCCAGGCATCTCCCAGCTGACTTCTCTCAGAGAGCCCAGGATGTCACCCCTCCATGCATTTCTGCATTTTCTCTCTTTTGAAGCCTTTCACTAGACTTTTTGAAATTTTTCAATGGAGGAAAACTTACTACACATGACTAATTAGTGTTGATACTCTCTCCAATAATCAGAACTCTGTCACTTGTGTGTATCCATTTTTGCTCAGATTGAGGGAGCAAGAGCCCAATTTAAATGTTGAATTATAGCTTAATATGTAGTTCAAGAAGTATGCTTGCATCTCCACTTCCAGAGGATAATGTTCTGTGTTAATGCAAATAGCCCTATTGTATATGTGGCTTTTATTTTGAGTTGTCACAGGTTATTTTATAAAAGGTAGGAAGTCTAAAAAAATAATTCAAAAAATTAGGACTAACTTTCCCTTTTTTCCACTGCTGGAATTTTTTTTTTTTTTGAGACGGAGTTTCGCGCTTGTTACCCAGGCTGGAGTGCAATGGCGCAATCTCGGCTCACAGCAACCTCCGCCTCCTGGGTTCAGGCAATTCTCCTGCCTCAGCCTCCTGAGTAGCTGGGATAACAAGCATGTACCACCATGCCCAGCTAATTTTTTGTATATTTTTTAGTAGAGACGGGGTTTCACCATGTTGACCAGGATGGTCTCGATCTCCTGACCTCGTGATCCACCTGCCTCGGCCTCCCAAAGTGCTGGGATTACAGGCTTGAGCCACCGCACCCGGCCTCCACTGCTGGATATTTAGGCCAGTTGAAACTCCATCTCCTCCAGAGAGCAACAGGGATTCCTTGAACTTCAACTTTTCCTTTTGCACCATCAGCGCTTTGACCACAGACTTCATATCACGTGAGTTATACTGTGGCTCCATGATACTTATCCATATTCCTCTCTATTAGTTACATGGAGGCAGAGTTCATGACTCGCTCATCTCTAAGTCCTTCTCTGACCCTCTTAACTCTCAGAGTAAAGCTCTGCCCTCAGTTGGTGTTCAGAACATGCTTGTCAATTTCTAAAAATGAATTAAGTGTCCCTTATTAACAACCTCAAAGCTTTTCAAAAAGTGCATTCCAAATTTTTTTTTAAATCGACTTCTTAGGCTAAAATACTCTCATTTCATCCTTATGCAAATATTTGTATGGGGACCGCATTAGAGCTACCTGAAAATAAGAAGTTATAATGGAAACAGTGACACAGCCGTAAGTGAGGCAACCGAAATAGGAACTACTTTAATACTTTTACTGAAATGTTCTCTGCTTGATAAAGTTCATTACCAGAATATCATCTTTAAAAGTGAAATGCATTCAGCTGAGCACTTCTTTTCATTTTGTAAATAGATTTTTTTCCTTGCCTGAGCTCTCAGTATAAAGTACAAAATAGTCTTCCATAACATTAGAAAAATGTCACCCCGTACATAGAGCTGAATTTTTAAAATAAATAGATTTTTCTTCTTTAGCATTTTAAAGGTACAGTAGTACCTTCATATAGTGATCATCTGTACTGCATACCATATGCAGACTGACTCACCAGCTTGCAATTTGGTAAGTTCTGAAATGAGCTGAGCTAATATATGAGAGTATTGAACAAAGGTAAGTCCCTATGGGATAGACTAAGGCAATAAAGTCACAAACCTTTCAACATGACCCTACTTACTGCTCTAGTTATATTTAAAATGACGCTGGTGCTAATCTTTTTCTCACCTATTCAAAATGACATTAAAAAGTAATTATGTACTGAATTTACAGTCCAAACCCCAAAGTTTCACGTTACATAAAATGAAAACTTATGTGTGGCATATTTGTTTTTATTTTTTTCCTGTTTTTACGTTATTGAGTTCTTGACAGTCTAGGGTATTGTAGCCAAAGTTACCTTACAAAGAAATTTTCACTCCACTTTAAAATCTCACATGTGCTGTATTGGATTTTAGGCATTTCAATGAGATAAATGACGTATCACCACCACTGTATCTTGACCAAGCAGTGACAGCAGAAATGAATCTTCAACCAAGGAGCCATTTTCTAAGAAATGACACTCATAAGTTTAATAATGTCATTTTACAATAAACATTATATTCTTGCTATTTTCTCCAAAACTCAGAAACAACTGTATGAATCTTCCACTTTTCAGAAATATGTCCTTTCTTCCCTCCCCATCCCACGCCAGATCTTTTCTAAAGATTACAAGTTATAGAAAGGCAACTGACCTCAGGTGAATTTTTCCACTGGCTTACATTTTTTTCTTTCTTTTCAAAGTACTCTTGCGGGGAGGGGGGAAGAAAGATAAACACACTTCGTATTGCAAGTGCCATAAGAAAAATATGTTCTGGCAGACTTTTCCCAACTTGTAACCGAAAAGAATTTACATCATCCAAGTATAAGTACAGAGAGTAAAAGAAAAAAAATCTCAAAATAGATTTTTGTTCTACTTTCAAACTCCGAGGCTCAGGGAACACAAGTGTTTCGCTTCAGAAATGAGTAACAAATGACTTCAGTACACATACACCTTTCTCTTTTTGGAAAAATTGCACATAAAAGAGCATTTTTTGGCACGGCTGACCTGCAGAGATATGGAGCTAAGCAGAGTCATGAATTCACTCACTCTGATATGCACACATGATACGCAATTAAAATCTCCATTCACATTCCTGCCGGGTTGTCAATCATGAGGAAAGCCTTTTTGACAACATTCAGCGAAGCGTACCAACTAACCGCTCAACAGGAACTTAAACAGTAACAGCTTTTGTTACTAGCAAGAACGAATTTTTCACCAAGATTGGGTTCAGTTTCTAAGAAATCACTATGCTCTGAATTTTAGGGCCTTTCATTAAAAATGAAAATGTGTCAAAAAGATTTTGTATGGCAAGCTATGTGATGTCATAACTAGAAAATATGAGATATGCAAAAAATCCTAACCTTTTCAACTGCGGGAATCTTTTAAACATTTTTTCCCCATTTAGAACAATGAACAATGATCTTATAAAACACTTTGCTGAGGCAGGGGGGCAAATCTGACATTTCTAATTCATTCTGAAGTTTTTCATTAGAAACTTTTAAAATGGATCGAGGCCCTAAAGTCACTTGAAAAGTGACCAACCAATCTATAAACCAATGGGAAAGTGACTTTTTTTAATCACGAAAGAATATGTAGCATGTTAGAAATATTGCATGCATCAAACCTTTCAATTTTTGAAGCTCTATAGAAAATATTATGCACATAAA
Source organism: Callithrix jacchus (assembly GCF_049354715.1). Taxonomy (NCBI): domain Eukaryota; kingdom Metazoa; phylum Chordata; class Mammalia; order Primates; family Cebidae; genus Callithrix; species Callithrix jacchus. Next base: position 15,351,809 of record NC_133517.1, read on the forward strand.
TTCTTTCCAGATGAACCCAGAAGGTACTCTGCTCATAACTTAGATTCTGTTGAACATCTAATCAAAGACTGTGCCCTTCATAATAGCATATTAGTGTGCTTTAAATCCATAAATCCATAAAAACAGGACCCAGTAAAATTGAATACAGGATGCTTGTTAATCTACTGCTGTGTCTGTTTTAAGCAACTAACCTTGGATTACAAATTTGAAACAAGTTAATACTATCAGATATTGAAATATTTGTCTTCTTACTTATCATGCTCTGTAACTGAGAGAGCAGATGCATCCTGACCATTAACAGTCATGACAAATTGCCTTGCTAATGAACGTTACACACTGAAAGTGCCATAACTGATTAAACTACAATTTCCCACTACCAGATAGAGAGAGAGTTGGGGACTCCAGCAGTGGGTGACTCTGATATTCTGCCAACAGGCCTTCGGGGCACAGTGCGATATTCAGAAAAACACTCTAAATTCCATATGAACATATTCCAAAAGCCTATGTGTATACAACAGGTTTTTAAAGCACATTAGATAAAACAGCTTAAGTTGTAGCTGATGAGCCATGAAAAATAGATGTGTTTAACTATTTGGTATCCTTGCAAGTATGTGTTAAAGAATATTCTCTGATGCGGGTTTCTCTCTCTCTCTCTCTTTCCCTTTCCCCGCCCCCAAAACATTGCGTGTGCTTTGCATTTCACATAAAATCTTTCTTTTGTCAGTTCTTTTGTTGGTGCAAAATTGGCAGCAGTTCAAATTCAAAGTACTTCTATTCATTTACTGACCAATGTCATTCTAGTTCACATCAGCCAGAGAGCTAAGCTCTAAAAACATAAAAGACTTGCTTCACCACTGACGAATAATGTGTACACTTTTACAGAGCTTAAACCTTAATGCTTTCCCTGAAACCAACAATACAGTATATCTTATCATTCCTTTTTCACAAGCAGGCAGCTGCTGAAACGCTTGCCACTTCAAAATATCAATTGCTTGCCAGAGTTGTCCTCAACACACCCTGTCAAATTCATGTATATTGTGCAATGAAAATGGTGCAGGGCTGAAAGCTAGAAATTGTGTCAAATTCTGCTGTAAGGGTATGATGTGCAAAGAACAATGTATGACAACCGTAGAGACTACAAACAATGGCACTGGAGCCAGGGACTTCATAGATCACAACTGCGCCTGTACATATTTTATTGTAGGCATTATATATTTAAAGCATGACAAATGTACCATTGTACATTATGTGCTGCACAAATAGAAGCTCCTCCCACTCATTCGCTTTTTGCATTTCTCTTGATGATGGAAACATAGTTGAGTTTCATTTTTTTTCTCTTCTCTTAAAACACTGAAGTTTCCTAAATCATAAAGGAAACACACACACACACACACACACACACACACACACACACACACACACAAGGTTATCATAGAGTAACAGAAAACAGAAAGCAATAATACAAGATGAGAAAATGAGATCTTGTTCACTTAACATTTTGGATTCTCTCTGAGGACACAAAAGCAAGGATTATCTTCAACATGAACTCAGGGTATGAAGAGAACTACACTATCACTATGCCTGTAAACTGTTGTCTACCTAATTTTAATGCAGATAAGTGCTGGCTTATTGATTTGCACGATTTTTCAGCAAAATGGAAATCCCACGTGAATATGTTCTTTGTGTGCAGAAAATATGGCTTAAGAAGCTTTTACTATTATTGCTTTCCCATGCCAAAAGAACAATTAAGAAAATAGTATCTCACTACCGTATCAGGTCTACAAACCGACGCTGATTAATTTCTGTTTAGATTTTAAATATTCCTTCCCATTTCCCGATTCGCTCTGTTGACTTTAAATGAGTCTCTGGTTATTGAAAAGTTGTTTTCCTTCTAAGCATCTCTTTAAGTAACATGTAAAATCTGAAAAGATTCTCATTTTGGTACACACCTACTTAATTATAAAGGCTATAACAACCCGACACTAATTCAGTCAATGACTGTGGAAATGGAAACATGTTTATGTGAGACGATTACTCTGAATGTATATTAATCTCTACCATGACCTAGCTTAGGTTACAAAACCTTTATCAGATGAGTAGCTTGGAGTGGAATTAACTGACTGGAGGAAAAGGAAAATGAACAGATATGTTTTTAAGGTGTTAATAAATATTTTGGAAAAAGAATAGGTGGTTTAGGTGCTTAGGGGTGCTGACCTTTGCTATGTTGATCAGTGGGACAATGATGCATTATTAACACACAGCAGCTGTACCTGAACTGCTGCCATGAATATAATAGCCTTTTATAGCCATCAGGGGAGTGAGGTAGGAGGCCTTTATTAACCACTAGACATGATTAGCACATTATGTGAACTTTAGTAGGCAAATTATCTCTTATTGAAATATAATGTTGGTTATAACTAATTGTAAACATGATTTTTAAAACTTCCCAGTGAAAAATTCAAATGTTTTACTACCATTCAGCTCATTATTGGCTGGTAGTCGCCGACGAAAACATGGTCTATTTTGTGGGAAGTACTTACAGGAGCTGAATCTCAAAAGGCAGATTGTGTCACAGAAGGCTGCCTTTAAAATTATTTAGCATTACAAGTTCAGGGATATTAGCATACATGCAAACTTTCTCTCCCTAATTAAGTAAAAGTGTTCATGAACTAGAAAAGCTGCTTTGGGATTTCTCTTCCTTTTCATTTCTTTAAGTAGTTCTTAAAAGATTAGTTTTGCAGTAAATTTTTGAGAGTTACCTTGAAAAATAACAGCATAATTTATTTCAAAAAGCTTAATTTTGGGAGAGGAAAGATTATCCCATTAGCCTTAGTAACTGAACACAGCTCTGAGAGTCCATTATGAACAGTCTTTTATACCCTGGCAGGAAGTCATTAACATAAAATAAATCATTAGCTTTGATATTAAGCTTCTACTATCTGCAGGTTTCTGCGATTAATGTTCATGACTGCATCTGCCAAATGATAAAATATACTTTTTGTTGAAAGGTTATCCTGCCTCTTTATTATTAACATTTCTCTTTATACAATTGTTACTGGCATTTTAGGCTGAGGCATATTGGTATAGAAAGAAAGCACTGGTTTTTTTCAATGATATGAAAACGTCAATGCATATAACGCTTTACCCGTCATTTTAAAAATCAACCATTTAATTGAGTTAAAAGACTTAAGGAAATCAGGTAGTCAGATACTCTTTCAATGTAATCGCACTGCCTTTAGACCCAGTTGGCCCATTCAGTAACTAACCTGGTACATTATATTTCACATCTTTGACCCATATATCAGAGGAAGGTACAAGGAGGTAAACTTGCTTCTCTGAAGTCAAGCACTACAAGAGGACATTTTCCTCTTTCGCAGTTATTCTCCACTTTTATATCTTTTTACAGTGCGAAACAGGCAACAGTCCTCATCAACAGCATCTCTCCTTAGGTGCACTGACTCTTAACGTGGAGAGGGGAAAAGAGGCCGGGGCGGGGGGGCATATGAATATCTGATGGAAGGAGATTACACACTGTACCTACAGAGACCCCATTTTCCCAGTTCACCTATGACTCTTTATCTCCTTGACTCTCTTCCTGAAAGAACCACTAGTCTACAACTTTTCAAAGCATTTTTAGTCCACTAGGGTAGCAGAAATTGAAGAAATGGGCTGAGAATGCAGTATTTTGCTAAATTCTTTGAGTTTTTTTTAAAATTTTTCACTGTGGGATTTCAAATAATCTAACTCCTTTGCCTCCTTAATTCTCATAAGGCCTCTTTAACACAAATATAAATTATTTTCTCTACTGGATATATGGAAGACTGGAATACAGATAGATTAAAGGTTTTAGAGTCAAAACTTTTACCGGACACAGAACAAAGTCAGGCTTCCCAAGAGAATAGGAAACAGAAGGAGGGAATCACATCCTCTTATGGTTAGGTTTATTTTGCCTAGGGAGTAAGTCAACATAGACTTAACGGCACTTGGTTTTTATCTCAAATATTCAACATAAAGGGTGCTTTGCCTGAGAAAGCCTATGGTTTTCCTCAAAAAGACCCGGTTCTTTAGTCTTATTAGGTTACAATATGTCTGTTTAAAGCCCTAAGATTCTGAACAGCACCTTCTCCTGTGAAATATTGCTGACTATCTTAAAAGGGAGTGGTAACCAGGCATTCCTAGTAGTTATGATGATTTTCCTTTTCCTTTGTTGCTGCTGTTTGTTACACACATTGAGGGAGTCTGCCATTCAGGATAAATTTCCATGTCTTTATGACCAGAAATAGTCCAGAACCATGAGAAACACAAACATACACACATGCAAATACACACTTAGACACAAATCCACCCGCATACATCCATACACGTACACATACCCATACACACACCAATTTTTCTAGCTTGGTAACCCCATCCCAAAAGTGGCATCAAAGACTTTAATCAAAAGGCATTTTAGGCAAAAGGAGTATCATCACTACTGTGTATCAGAAAAATAACCTGTAGGGCCCCTTGGCACCCAAATACATTCTATTTTCTTGGCTACTGGCAAAGCTTCTTATCAACCAACCATGGCCTTCCTTTAATTAGGAGTCCTTTCCAGTTTCATAAAAGCACATAATTTAGGAAAGAAAAACAATAAATACTTGGCTAAAGCTGAACCATTTAAATCTCCCAAGTGAAAAATGAACAAACAGAAAAAAGCATTAATAGTGACCCTGGTTTCATGAGCTTTGATACTATAAATACATGTCAGTGATGACTTTTTCATGAGTAACATGGAAATCTGAAAATAGCTTTTAAAAGTTAACTTTAAAATTTTTATCAAGTAAGGCAAACTTGCCATAGATCAAACCAAAGAAGTATGGGAAATACTGATACCTCCCATCAGGAAAGAGCAAGAAGTTTCTGGAACTGCCCTCCCTTCTCATCTTTTCTGCTGCACCATCAACATCCAAACACAGAGCAATATAATGTTCCCATTTTCAAAATGAATGCTGTAGGGAGAAACATGTTATAACCAAGAAAAGCTCATTCAGGTTAATGTGAATTCCATGTCTCAAAGTATTATGGAAGAACTGCTATAATTAACAGTCTGTTGGCACTTCCATTATAAACCACATTTCTAAGCAGTTTATAACTCAACTGTTTTTAATGAGAAATTGCTCTTTGGGATGAAACTTGGCATGCATGGTTTAAAACAAAAAATTCTCAAATTCATTAGGGCAGATGGAAGCGGTATCATCTTGGCATTCTAGTTTCCTAGCGGACAGTCCATTTAACACAATTCTCTATCAGTCAGGAAGACCAGCCTATCTGGTTCTGAAAAGTGCATGTTCAAAGAAAAAGATTAATTGAAAACATCAATAACTCCGAGGTAAAAGTAAATAAAAAGGGAAAAAACACATGTCTAAAATTGGTAAAATTAACACCTTGGATAAACATGCAATTTAAACAAATAAGGGATCATTCCAGCTTCTAAGATGACTCAAACAGAAGCTTCTTGCAGGCAAGAGCTACAGTTAAGATCATGAGAACCACAGAGTTTGACAACTACTATGTGCTACAATCTTGTTTTCTGATAAAAGTAAGAATTTTAGATTCTTGGATTTGGAGGCACACAATATAAGTTTTATTCTAAACAAAACTGGTAATATTTTAAAAATGTAATTGTTAATAGCATTCAATCAACTCATGATAATTACATTTCAATTTTATTGACAAGTAAGATAAATATCCCATCTATGACTTCTCAGTAATCTTGAGATTCACACTCAGATTGCTAAAATGTAGGGTGATAAAGTGACCTAAATTTGATTAATAGATTCAGTTATACACGGGCAACCATTCCTGTTCTACTTATCTATGTATAATCTGATGAGAATACATCGCATGCTAACCCGTTACTTACCGCAAGTATAACCCAACCTAACTTACTGTATTCCAACTGAAGATCACAGTCCCATCTTCATACTATTTTGAAATCTAAACATAGCTTTCTCACTGAGGAAGGATGTTTAAAGGGGCTTATCTCTGAGCTCTAAATACACTGCATAAAATGGGAGAGGGTGTGGAAGGGAGATTATGATAGCTTAGAAATACCAGCCGTGGTTATTTTCCTCTCAGTATCATATGGAGGTTGTCTTACTCTATTATAATATTGTATGACTCTACATCATCCATTCAGGTGGGGGGGGTGGAGAAAGGAAAACAGCACAATTTGGGATTTCAAAAAGCAGATATGGACATGAGGGCTGGTAGATTCCAAATAGAAAATAAAATCACGTTACTGCAAGAATGGATATGTTCGCACGATGATGACGGTGATGAAGGAAGGTGAACTGAGGAGGGAGCCAGGCAACCTGAGCAACCACAATGGTGATTAGTATCCAGTGGAGAAGAGAGTTCAGATTAGAAGTACAGACCTCGTAGGTTCAAATGAAGATTGGGAAGGAGAGTAGCAAAAGCAACCCTGGTCCCAGGAGATGGAGTGGCTGGGAAATGGGTGACTGGGACGGAGGAGGAGAGGCAGCAGGTAAGAGGCACTGTGCACATTGATAGACGTGAGGCTGAAGGCTGGCTTTAAACAGAAAAGGAAGGATCATCAGTATTTGAGAAACATTCCCAGAGTCTTTCCAAGTTTCTAAGTTCTTAGCGAAAGTTTAGAAAGCATAAGAATAAGTCACCCTTCAGAGCTAAATAAAATCACTGTGGTCCCACTACATTCGTCATTTTCTAGGCTAACTCTCTTGAATGGAGCCCATCAAAAAAAACATATGACCACTAGAAATAGTCTCACACCAAAACCAGCATTTGAGAACCAGATTGGTACCCAGGAAGTGACCCCTACAATTGGAAATTTCCCTACTTCTTCCTGTTTCAAGTACCTTACTTCTTTCCATTGTTCTTAATTCCCTCTGAATCATGTCATTTAAACAAAATCTACAATAATCATTCAATTAGATATTTATGTATTAGTTTTTGTAACTAAGCAAAATATCAAATTCTCCTTAATATCATTTACTAACTTTTAAAATCTATGATAAACTGTGAGAATACTAAACTACATATGCAATGTTAAAAATAACGTCAGATCCCTCCAAAGCTCATAACCATAATTTTGTTTGCATAGAGATTTAAAAGTGAATTTGTAATACCGAAATAACCCACAAAGTCAAGATAGCTACATTTGAGGCTTTTGTATAATATCTGATTTAGTGGCCAAAAACCATGATTGCTTGGTTTATGCTCTTTCTTACCTATGCATTTATTAAAAACATATTTAACAACCTCAAAACTTCTGAAAAGTGCCAGCTGATAAAACTCCCCGGGGAACTTTAATTTTATATATATAATGTATGAAGAATCAACTATAATTTTCCCAAAGTCCTAGAAGTTACAGAGGTGGATAGAGAACTAATCAAGCATGGTGCTCTAAATTGCTTATAACCCTCCATCTTTCCCCCTCCTCCTCCATCCTCCTCCTTCATCTACTCCCCCTCCTATCCTCTTCCTTTTTCTTACATTTACTATTCAAAATAGGAATAATGACTCCTTCTTAATGTGCTTACAAATCCTGTATTTATGATGTGATCAGTATTGCCACATTAAAGCACAATACATAACACATTCCAAATAGGAAAATAAGCTCAAAGAAGATGTTGCAGAGAATGTAATGAATCTTGTTATTCTTAAAAGTTATCAAATGTCTAATGTTTGTCCTGACATTTTCAAGCAGAGTTCATCACAAATGGGTCCTTCCTTGTGCATTTTTATGGAAAGAACATTTACACTGTCCTTCCTCATTTCAATGATAAAGGCTGAATATTCCAAATGTCCATTATTCCTCACTCTGTGTATCGCTAGCATGAAGCATGGGCTTGTGTTTTGGACTTCCCTGTTTCTAAATCAACCAAAGAAAGATTCAGGACATGATTCCACAAAGGCAACCACTGAGAACAGTGAAGCCCATTATTTCTCCTCCCACTGCAGGCCGAGGTCACCATCCCTTGTCATTAGCTATGTCATAACATAATTGTATTACTACTCCTTATGTGGGCAGATACTGAGCAATAACCGAACACATCACATCATTGTAAAAATGAAAAAGTACCACTTCTTTGTCCTATATTAGCATAAAACCAGTGAAAACAATCTTTGGAAATGACACTGCACTAAGAAGCTGGAAAGAACTGTTATTACTCTGTAGGTATATATTTAAACTGATGATCTGACATCTTCAACTAGAACAGAAAATAACACTATATCACTACAGAACTCCAGTTGTAAGCTCATTTAATCCAATTTATTTTGGTAGCATTCAGTTCAATTAAGGGATTCAATGTTACTTAAAATAGTCTAATTAGATGAAACTCCACTATGGTACTCATCTTTCAATGTCTGAAATACAGTCATGCTTTAGGCTGCAAGAGGGGAATACTGTTAACTCCAGCCTCCACGTCTGTCCAGTCTATGAGCTACACTGCTGTTTCCAACATTGACCTATAAACAGCAACATGGCATCCGTTCTGGCTGTTTGTATAAGAGATGCCTCACACACTTGCCTTAACCAACATCATTCGCATTGTTCCCACAATGGGCTACATTAAAATGGAGGCCACTTTGCATAGGGATATGTTCATAATGCATCATAGTCTTACAATAGAGTAATACTAGATTAAGCAGTTTCCAAAAATGTCTCCTCAAGAGTTTATTAACTGAAAAATGTAAGTAGTGTCTTGGCAACCTATAGAGCAGCAGTGCCGGAAAGTGTCGGCAGAGTAAAACAATCACATTTTAGTTTAGAAAGCTTCAGGAAGAGAATATTTGTTTTCTCCATTAGAGCCTCTTCTGACATTGAAAAAAAAATGTCACTGGGAAACTGTAGCTACAATTGTAGGATTCTAATGCATAGACAGATACTGGTTCCGCTGGGATTTAGCACACCAACTTTACAAGCAAAGTGTTGACAGGTTTAAAATAAAGATAATTAGTAATTTATGATCTTATCACACTATTAAAAACAAATCATCTGACAAACTGACTGCTATTTGTAGTAAACTACATATTCATTACGCCTCCGAAGGAAAGCAAGATTTACTTTGCAGTGTTGTTCTTTTGGGGGTGTCTGATCCAACTTGTTTTACTAAATGTTGATACAGATTTCTTACTTCACCTTTTCCAAACTTCTGTCCTTCTTCCATTTCCCTGCAAAGCTACTCGTGTCATTGCAAAAACAAATGCTAGTTGACTGCATTCTGAACAACTACAGTTGTGGAGCTGGACAGAAATTTTGTACCAATGCTAATCATGGTGGAGTGAAAAAACTCAAGTGCCTGGGCTTTGTGGGGCCTAGAAAACCACCCAGTACATTTAATATAATCAGGGACCAGTGACAAATATATTTGATAGACTGCTGCACAGAGATGGGCCAGAGATGTCCCTGGAGAAACATTTCCAGCAAGTCTTCTCCTACTATTAGAAACATGTCTTATGACTTTGCATTTTAAAAAATCTATTATTCCCTGAATAAGTTAAATAGAAGACTAGCAACTAGTCTATAGAAAGGGTGCCTGATTTGCATTTAAAAAGAACAGTTTGCTTCTTATACACGGGGTGACTTAAAAGGAACTTCAATGAGCTAGTGAAGAAATTCTGAAGACTTTCTAAATTAATGTATTCAATTCACAGCACAACCCACTAAAATTTATTTAAAGCACTTAATTGGAAAATGATTTAATATATGAAGTAATTCCTGATTTTCCAAAGCATTTAACTTTTAAATTAAATCTGACCCTGCTTATCACAAGAACGAAGAGTGAAATGTGTATCCAAGTCATTACCTTCTTTTTGGGGCCTAAATTCACTGATAAACTTAATAAGATTTGTCCAGTTTCATTGCCAAAATGCTTCTGAGCTTCTGGTTCCGGTAACTACAGTGGAATATGTCTTTACTCTCCAAGACAGAACTGCAACTTTATTATTTTTTATTAGCAATAGTACTGGTGTCATAAGCAAAATAAAACGTAACGCAATACTGAGTGTACCGGCAAAACAGATTTTAGACTAAAAGAACCATGTCACCTGCAAATAATGAAACTCCATCACACAAACTCCTCTGCGCTTGCCAAAGTTCCCGATACCTTTCAACTTGCACCTAGCTGAAGGGCTGCCTGTACAATGGAAGCCGTTCTGCCTTGCTCAAGACTGAAGATCCTTCTTTTCTAACTTGCCTCAACACCATCGGCACACAGCACAGTCCTTTGAGTGGGTCTCACGCTGCACACAGTACCGAGGAGTCTCTCCGCGGGGAAGTGTGTGTGAGAGAGAGCCTGCCTGCGTGTCAACATTGTCCAAGACTCGGAGCTGCGAGTCGGTCGCGTGGTGGGAGCCCAGGGGCTGAGAAGGCAGCCCACTAAATCCCTGCGTACCACGTAAAAAAGCTGTCTGGTGATGACTCGCCACCATCGCCACCAGGCAAATGTTGGGAGTCCCAAAGATTTTTACCGTGGAATACACCGAGGGGTCGCCATGGACGTGCCTGCAGGGGCTGTGAGTATCTGGCGGATTTATCACGGTGAGAGAGCTGGGGGTCCAAAAGGCCCGCCCCGCGTTTTAGAGAACTCAATTCTCCCTGCTAGCGTTCATCCAACGGTACTGCTTAGACTCGTCCAAGGAGCCCGAGGCGGGGCAGTCGTGGCCCTGCGACCACTCTCGGGGACCGGTCCCTGCGTATCCTCCCACTCGGGGATGAGAGTTCGAAAAGTCGGGAGAGTAATCTGCTCCTTCGTACCCCCTGACTGTACCATAGGACCCGGCCGAACTCCGCAGCAGATCCCGGCCAGCGCTCCACCTCCGGGTCACCGGCAGGATCCGCCTTGCCCCGGTCCCCCCCGCGGCCCTGGCACCGGAGGTCAGCGAGCCGTGGGTACAGCTCAGCCGGGGACCCTGCTCTAGCCCCGTGCCGAACGCGAGAGCTTTGGACTTGAACGCGACGTGCTCGCCCGGCTCCCAACAAACTTGCAATTTCGGCGCGCACCCTTAAAACAGAAGCTGTTACCCAAACCTTGACCCAGCTACCCCGCTGTGCTCTGGGCCTCGGACCGGTGTCCGAACTCGGGCTCGGCTGCCGGAACCGGTTTGGGAAAACAAAAGAGTTGTGGAGCAGTTTTTCCTGTGGGGGTAGGGGCGCCCCCGGGTCCCTGCACCCCGACTCCCGGCTGCTCCCCTGGCAACTAATCCGGAGAAGGGAAGTGGTGCCACGAGCCCCCACTGCCCGGGAGAGGGAGGGAGAGAGAAGGGGGAACTGGGAAATAAACTGAATTCTCTTACTCTGCCTCCGTTCCTGGACCCCAGACACACCCCCAAAGTATTCCACGGTTTTCTCTTATTATTTTTTTAAACGCCCCCCGGCAAACCTAGGCAGGGATCCTTAGTCGCAAACAGCAGGAAGGAAAGAATCCGAGCAAATCGTGTCACTTTCCGCACAATCGCGGTGTTTGGCAAGCCCCCGGAGCTACTCCACAATATTTACTACCCAAGCGCACGCAGGCTGCAGCGGGCTACGAGCCGAGCGCGCCCGGGACCGGCCTCCGCCGAGCCGGCCCCGCCGCGGCCCGGCAGCCGCCGCCCCCCTCCCGGGATCAAGCAGCAAGAACACGGTGGAAACAAAAGCAGAGCGTTCACCTTGTTGCAATAGTAGGGGTCCAGGCAGGGAGAAGGTCCCAGACAGGGAGCGTCGGGCGCAGCGGCGGGCTGGGCTGGAGGTGGGTAAAATCTTACGTCCATTTCACTCTCACATCAAGCAACTCCTTTTCTTTTCCTTTTTTAAAAAAAGTGTTCAGCAAAACAAGCTTAGACGGAACAGAGTGAGGTGTCTAGGCTCAGGAGTAAAAGAAACACCTTCCTTCCCTCACATCCGTTTGTGGTTTGTTTAAGAAGAAGAGGAGAAAAAAAAAAAAAGAGGGGGGAAAAGCGCTCAACTCTCCCCCAAGCCGCGGCGCGCACCCGTCGGCGCCGAGCGCGCAGCCTGCTCCGCCGCCGCCTCTCGGTCCCGCCGCCGCCGCCGCCGCCGCCGGGCAGGTAACTTCATGCGCTCATTGTCCCCCCGCCCGCCCCCCCCATCCCCGCCTCCCGCGCCCCTCGCCGCCCGGCACACGCGCTCGGGCTCTAGGTACTGGGCGTTTTATTGGAGACTCTGAGTTGCTCTGCTTGTAGTTTATTTTCTCCACCTTGGAGGCCTGGGATTGGGGGGATCAAGAGGGGACAGGGCGGGAGGGGGGCGAGCGCCCCAGGCCGGGAGGGGTAGGGAGCGTGGCCGGACGCGGGCTCCTCGCGGCCCAATGGCTGCTGCTTGGAGCCGGGGGACGGGACGGAGAAGGGAGGAGCGGCGAAAGAGAAGGAGGAGAGAACTGCCCGGCCGATACAGAAGCGGCGGGACCCCTGGGGGCCTCCGCTGTGCCGGTGCCGCGCTCCTCGGGGCCAGCGCGTCGCACACAAAGGGGCTGGCGAGCCAGAGCCACCGGCGGCTTCGAGGCACCGTGGGGAGCGCGCAGCAAGGGGGCGCTGTGGCGCACCCCGCCCGCAGCCCCGCCCCCGGCCCGCCCCGGCCCCACCCCGCTCCCACTGCCCCCTCCGCGGCCGTCCCCACCCTTATCTCTGCGACCCTCCGCCCCGCCTCGGCTATTTCCCATCCCTGTCACTGTGCTCCCCTCCCTACTCCCGGCCCGTAGCGGAGGTGACTTTTCTGCGCAGCGCCGCTCCGGAGGGTCAAGAACCCACAGGGAGTGCGAGCCCTCTGCACGCTGTGAGTGGGCAACTGTCCGAGGGGCCCGAGCCGCTCGAAGGGTGGGGAGCCGCCCGCTTGGGGGTGGACGGACTGGAAGAGCCGCCCCTCTGGTTTCTTTCTCCGGCCTCCAGCCCGCCCCCCTCCGCGATCCGTGCCCCTTTGGACGGTTTGCGAAGGCTGACGCTGCCTTGGGGACTCACGAAAGACCACAGGAGTGATTTGAAGTGTAAATAGGGAAACAATTCTCAGCACACAATCCGGCTAGAGGGAAAACATATGAGTTTGCTTGTTGCACCTCATGGGATTCTTCTCTCTTTATAGCTGGACGCCCTAGAGTGCTCTTGGCGGTCCACGAAAAACCTGGAGTCAGCCTCCCCATTTCTCCGGTCGGTGAGTGGGATAAGGACGTCGCCAATCATGTTTTCCTGCTTTGCCTCCCCAACTCGGAAACTTGCAACTTGCCGTCTCTTGGAGGTTGGGACAGTTTGGGGGCTCCTGGCTGCTGTCCAACAGATTGATCTCTGAGGGCAGGGTCCTCCGTGGGAAGTCCAAGTAGGAGTGGGTGACATTTACCTCTCTCTCAGGAGGGAGCAGCCTGCACATTAGGGCCCAAAACTCTGCAAAGGACCGTGAAAGTTCTTCATCCGTTTCGCTTGTTTTGCTACTCCACACACCCTTCTAGGACGTGTTGATTGCCAACTGCTCGGCACAACTTGCCCATAGCTGTCTCTCCCCGTGCATTTCAGAGCACCAGTGAAATGTAACCAGAGAGATCTGGAAAAAAAAAAATACAAAAACAATATTAATGATAAAATTAACATGGCTGAGTGGATTGTCAATGCAAGTTCCTTTATGAACTCTGTTAAGTTTTGCTTCCTACTCCTTACATCCTCTTTCTCTTGAGCCATTGTTTTTCTTTCTTCTTGTTATCATTTTAAAAAGTAACAGAAATACAGCTTTCTTCCTGCCTTCAAGACTGACATGGTGGAGGTTGGGTTGCAAAGAAGAAGCAGGAAGAAAAAAAATCTTCTATACATTCACAAGTCCTTCAAGGAACAAAATAAAAGAAACAGAAAATGTGTCCTTTCTCCTAATAAAGGTCTTTTTGATAAAATTTAAATGAAGTTTTGTGTTTCATAACATCAGCTTTCCAAATACTATTGTAGATGCTAAAATGTACCTATATGTATTCCTTCCACAATAATAATAATAACAAACTTTTTAGGTCCAAATTAAGCATTTCTCAGCTTAAATTTCTATCCTCAATCCAATATTTATTATATCATTTTAAAACTTGATTAAAAAAAACATCATTGATGTTTACTTGATGACCTTGTGAACATCAGGAAGATGAAATGAAATGAAATGGTTCAAGGCTGGAACAATACCATTATCTGCATCTTGACACTGAGGAGATAATGATACCTCTTGCTTTGGTCTACAGACCTACCACCTTTCTCTCCCTTGAGGGAAAATCCAAATACATGGGACCTGTGCATTCCTCTACATAATTAGGAGCCTGGTTTCTCCCATAGGAGTGTATGGAGTCAGAGTGGTATTCTGTACATGGCATGGTGTGATCCGTGGGAATATGAGGTACTGGGGAAAAAGTTCTTACTTCCAGCCACTTACACAAAGAGACGCCATCTCAGTGTCATCTGAAAAATTTCTCGCTTTATAATGCTCTATAAGGCCCATCATAAACTGAATGGATGTATTTCTACCAAAAGTTGGGGAAAGTTGAATATCTAAACCTCTGAGTAAATCTTCTTAATTTGGAAAATAAAATGGTAGAGTGGCATTGTAATACTTTTCAGTTTCCTGGACTATCAACTCCACATCATAGCTAAATAAAATACTTATTTGTCCATTCATTCGTTCATTTGTACATGAATCAACAGACAGAGTGGTGAAAAACACTAATGCTAAAATACAAAAACAAATTATTTAAAATGGTTCCTGCTCTAGATGTAATCTTTCAGAGTAGTGTTTTCCAACCTAGTCTGGTCAGTGAAGTCGTCTTAGCAGTTTAGAAAAATACTCAAGCCAGAGACCCACCCACATAGATTCTGATTCAGTTCTTTTTGAATGGGGCCTGGGCATAGAAATTTTTAAAAGTTCTCCTGTGGCTTTAGGCTGGGAGTGGTGGTTCATGCTTGTAATCCCAGCACTTCGGGAGGCCAAGACTGGCAGATCACGAGGTCAGAAGATTAAGACCATTTTGGCTAACACAGTGAAACCCCATCTCTACTAAAAATATAAAAAATTAGCCAGGTGTAGTGGCACACTCCTGTTGTCCCAGCTACTTGGGAGGCTGAGACAGGAGAGTTGCTTGAACCTGGGAGGTGAAAGATTGTGCCACTGTACTCCAGAGTGGGCAGCAGAGCGAGACTTTGTCTCAAAAAAAAAAAAAAAAAAAAAAGAAAAAGAAAAAAATAGTCTCAATTGGCTTTAATTTTCAGAAAAGATTAAGAACCACTGGCCTAAAAGGAAAGAAAAGGTAGTCTAAAGGAAAGGTTCCTTAACAAAGGAAATGTTAAAAGCATGATATTTTAGTGGATAGGCTTGTCACTTTGTGTTGGACCCCATAAGAGGACATCGAGGATCACCACTCCCAAATGTGAACAGTCCAGGAAAGTGCGGGACATCACCTACTCTGTCTTTTAGAGATGGAGTTGGCAATTTGCCCATTCACTCTTAGTAAACATGCATGAATTGTAAAGGTCCAGGTTACAGTTTATTCATCTGACCTAGGAACTTTATATACTCTAGTTACCAGAAAATGAGTGCCCGTAAACAGAACATCATTTTACTAATGCCTATATAATGCTATCAATACTTCCTTGTGAAATTCCTCCTGTGTCCTAGACCTGGTCCTAATTTCTTTACATTATGTTGCTATCTCATTTAATTTTCTGAATTACTTTGGAAAGCCTCATCAGTACTTACAAACCACACGGAATATTTCATTTTGTTGCCTCAACATTGCCCATCTTCATTTTAATTATAGTTTCACAAATTGTTATGTTTTCAAATGTATACTTGTTTTCGGTGACCACATTTTATGTCTACTGATTCTTTGTATTATGTAGGTAAAGTCCTAAATCTTGTAGTAATGTCTTCAAATCATATACAGAATGTGTTACTTTGGGGGAAATAGCTTCTAGACAGTTAATCCTATATGTGATTTACAAGAGTCTTGTAAAAATTATTCAACAGACCATAGTATTTCCTGGCAGGCATTTTTTGTTAGATTTTTGGAGTTAGTTTTTCTTCAAGGGTTGAAGCCCTCTATAGATGTACATGAGAATGAAATGTCATATAGAGGGGTTGATTTTGAAATGTCAGATATTAAAACTAAAATCAAAGCATGCCATATTGTATAACTAAATTAATATTTAGCCCTTCACTGGCCTTTCTGACTTACGGGCTAGATTTCCAGTGACAGCTGATGTCGCAATATTTCTAGGGAAAAGAAAGCCTCATTCTTTTAAAATACCATTCATTTTACACCTCATATGGCCCAGCTAGGATTTTAAGGCCTCATTAGACATGTGTATACCCAACAAGGTTACGGGGTGAAGAAGCTGTTTGTTTCCTTAGAATCTAGCCAATCCGGAGTGCTACACATTTGAGATTCAAAAAGACAACATTAATGGTTTTGATGGGAAATGTTTACATGTTCTCAATTCACCAGTTGGAATTTACTGTTGTCCAGGGTTATTTAACGTTTTTCTAAAGTAATTTAAATTCAAAAGGGAATTATATGCAATAAATAATATCTTTCAATGGAAGAATGCAGAGTACTGAAGTTTTCTTTCCTGGGGAGACTAGTAAGAAATGACTAGACTGTAAGTCTTTCAACCAGAAAATAAAGGATTTCAGAATGATGAGGAAAGTTTGAAGGAAATAATACAGGTCCATAGAGAGCTCATATCGTACTAAATGACTCATAAAATGCAATATTTTTTACATAATTTGGAAAGTGTGCCATGCTTGTACATTTCACCATTGAGTGTGGTACAGTACTTTGATCTTCAACAACACACATTTGTGACATAATAGCCATAATAGCACTATTCAGCTATTTTACATGGCAATAATCCAGTCCTCTCTCATCAGGATAAACTGTGAGGACAAATCCTTTCAAAATCAGAATTAGTTCCTTGAAGAAGAGTGAGGCTACAATTATCCCTTAAATAGGAGCAGCTGCAACATGGTATCAGCCTGGAGCGTGGCGGTGAAGTGTTTTTCCAATGCAATTAAATGGATTTTTTAATGCAAACTAATATTCTATAAAAAGTCAATTGGTAGGGGAGTAGGTGTGGAATTGCTGAGATAAAAGGAACAATCATTTTGCTTACCTGAGTTAATACTCCTGCCTTAGTAAATGCTATTTTGGTGAAAATGGATAATCAAGGCTCATATTTTTCTGTGAAGTGGGGCCCAAAAGAGAACCAGAGTAATACAAAGGAAGAATAATTCTGGTTTATCTGTACACTCTACATCTTATCTGGAAATGGATTCACAGCCACATTTTGATATTGTTTTCGAAAAGGAATGATGAGTGAACAGCAACATTTCAATTTAAACAGCAAAGGTAATGCTGAGATGGAAAGATATAGATAGCTCACAGGACTTGTATTAGTCAGTGCCCACATCCAGAATGAGACAAAGAGGAATGGGAACTTAAATTTCTTACCACAGAGATGATTAAAGGATCAGAAAATAAGACCTTTAAGAAAGATTAAAGGACCTGTCTAGGGAGAACAATACTGAGAGGCAATGTAATGTCTTCAGATCGTATATATCCAGAGCTCTTTCACAAGCAACAGGGAAAGAACACCTTCACTAAAGATACGACATGAGGAATTGGATTGTAATACTAGAACATGGAGGACTTAGCTCAGAAGAAAAGAATTTTTCCTAGTGTAAGCTTAAATGTATTGCCACAGGAGACGTGTGGGCTCTCAGTAGAACTAATTTAAAAATCACAGCAACCAAAGTTTGTGAAGTCACCTGTGCAACCACTGACACCCTTCTTGAGGTGTACAGAGGGCTCTTTCCTTATATAAAATCAAGTGGGCCAAGAGTTTGAACTTAGCCCTGATTATCTAAAAGACATGTACTCATAAATTTTGGATAACGTATAGGGAAGTTCATTCAGATGTGTGTTAAATAATTTCTTATAGTTTTTTGAAGTCAACTAATGCTTCTCTTTATATTATCGCTTGTTTATTAGCATTTTCAAGGACTTTCATTACACACAAAAATAACACATCTGATTTTGCAGGCAAAATTTAAGATATGACATAAAACTAAAAATCAAAATAATGAATACGTTTTTAGAGTGTTACCTTTGTAAAAGAATAGTCTCACATGACAGGACTGGTCTTTTAGGATGACTTCAGAGCGAAAGATAAAACAAAGGGAGTCCTCCTGTCTTACTATGATATATTTCAATGCACAACATTCACTAAGTGAAAAGCCAGGAAGAGGGCCCACACAGAAACACGTGAAGCTGACACCTTGATCTTGGACTTCCGGGCTCCAGAAGTGTGAGATAGTAAATTTGTGACTTCCAGCTTCCCAGACTGTGAGGAAAATTCACCCATTCTATGGTATTTTGTTATAACAGCCCAAGCTAAGACAAAAACTTAAGTTAGCATATTTTTTCTTGGTCTCAGCCAGAGTTAATTTAGGATGCTACTGATGCAGATTCAATCACTTGCACTGCATTAAGACAGCTTAGGAAGAGTTACAATAGTCTTATATTTTCTATGTTACCCGATCTGTATTTTTATAGTCCAATATCACCTTTATAGTTAAACAAACCATTGTAAAGAGCCTTCTGTATGTCAGGTGCTGTGAGGAACAATATATGTTAGTTGCTGTTGATCCTCCATTACTTCCCCTTCCCTCTCCGGCTCTTGGCTGCTTTACCCACTTATGTTTTCTGTGTGGCCTTTATACACATTTGTAATCTCTAGAATAGATATTAGCTAGAGAATAAACAGAGAAAACAACACTTAAGCCAAGAGACGAGCATGAACCAAGTCGGAGAAGCTTCAAAGACACAGAAAAGTTTGGGAGCAATCAGATCAATTGGGTATTTGCTGAAATTTTTAAAGAGCTAGGGTGGAAATAGGAAGGGGACAGATGAAGAGACATGAGAGGACACAGAGGAAGTTCTGATTATTGCAACGTTGTCCTTCTAACTGAAGAGCTGGAACTCTCTGTTGGGGAGTCTTGAAGAGCTTTGATATAGGACATAATTTTGACATATTTGGATTATAATATTTTATGAACAATGGGGTTTTTACACACTAGTCTCATTACAGTAAGGACTCCATAAGCAATTGCAGGAACTACTTACCGCAGAAGGAGAGAGCAGATACTACTTTTTCTAAAATTTTGTAAATCTGTTTTAGTACCTAGTGAATGTAAATATACCTAGAAAAATATAAAATTGCATATTGTTACCCTCTGTGATCTCTCTCTTTAGCTTCATATTTTTCCAGCCTCATAATCCCTTTCCTCTCAGCCCCAACCTCAGTGTCTTAAATTAGAGCAAACTACTTAAACAGGGCCACAGCCCCTAAATTGTAACTCAAAATTCAAAAAGTTCTGAAAACTTAAAGTTGTTTCATGACACACTGGCAGCAAAACCTAGAGGCATCGCTTAATCTCAACTGACAAGAGGCTCTTTAGGGTTTATTGATCCTACTCGATGTATGTTCAGATATTTTATTGCAGAAATATTACTGTTCCATTATGAGGTACTACCTCAAATCTCACATTAAATGGGGTTTGTGTAATATTCTGTAAAACTTCAAAAGTTAAAAAAATGTTTATTTCAAAACACATTTATCCATAGGGTGTCAGATAAGAGATTATGGACCTGTACTTATAGTAAGCTAAACTCACCATGACTTATGACTTATTTTGAAACAGAGGAATAATTTGCCTATAAGAAACCTCTGATATTAAATGTACACATGTAAATTTTGAGAAATTTATGCATTTGTGAACCACTGCTACAATCGCAATGCAAGAAAATCTACAGCTTTTCACAAAGTTTTTCTTAACCCCTTTGGAGTCAGTCTTCCTCGATCCCCAGAAACTACTGACCTGATCTTTGTCACTCCAGTTTTGTCTTTTCCAAAATGTTCTGTAAATCTAATCATTCAATATATGATCTTTTATGTCTGATTTCTTTTCCTTAGCATGTGTTTGAAATTCATCCATGTTGTCATGTCCATCTGCAGTTTGCTGCTTCTTATTACTAAGCAATATTAGACTATCAATATAACACAATGTTATTTATTCATCCACTGGTTGAGTAGCATGTAGGGTCTTTCCTGTTTTAATTACTATGAATAAAGCAACTATAAAAATCCAAGTACAAACACTTGTATGGACATGTTTCCATTTATTCTGAGTAAATATCTAGGAATGTGACTGCTAGATTGTATGGTAAATTCATGTTAAATTTACAAGAAACTGCCAAGCTGATTTCAGGAGTGACTGTGCCATTTTTCATTTCCACTAAGAATGTATGAGAGTTTTGGTGGCTCCAAATCTTTGCCAACACTTGGCATTACCAGTTTATCAAGTTCAGGCATTCTAGTGGATGTATAATGACAAGTCATTTAATATTAGGAAGAGTCTTTTAAAAACATTTACCTTTTAAAAATTGGACTGTTTGTCCACTTATTACTGAGTTACATAAGTTCTTATTATACTTTGGAGGTAAATAATTTTTAGAATCTAGGAAGAAAAAGCTACTAAAGCTAATAAATTAGTTAAGAGAGACTGTAGAATCTAAGGTCAGTATACAAAAATAATTACATTTCTATGTACTCTGACAAACAATTAGATATTGAAAAATACATAATTTATAATAGCATCAACAATATCAAACAGGAATAAATTCCACAAAATATATACAAGACTTGTGCACTAAAAATTATAAAACAATTCTGAAAGAAACTAAAGAAGACCATGATAAACAGAGATATACTGTGTTCATTGTATGGAGGCTCAATATAATCAAGATGTCACTTTGCCCACAGTGATCTACTGAGTCAATGAAACCTCAATAGAAATCTTAGGTTTTCTGGTTGAAAATTAAAAAGTTCATTTAAAAAGTTTTTATGAAAATGCAAAGGACCAAAACACTTTTGAAAAAGAATAAGTTGGGAGAATTATACTATTTGATTTTACTCTAAAGCTACAATAAAGAAAACCACATGATACTGATGTAAGGATTTATAGATCAATCAAACAGAAGTCTGCAAATAAACCCACGTGTACATGGTCAATTGATTTTCAATAAAGATGCCAAGGTAACTCAATGGGAAAATGATAGTTTTTCAACATATTCTGCTGGAACTGTTAGCTATCTATTTGCAAATCAAATCCTTACTTTATACCCCATACAAAAATTAGCAGAGCACAGATCTGTATTTAAGTGAAAACCATAAAACTAATAGAAGAAAATGCAGGATCTGGGTTAGACAAAGCTTCCTTAGGAGACAAAATGCAATTCATTAAGTTGGATTGTAGAAAAATTAAGAACTTGCTTTTTAGAAGACACTGTTAATGAAATGAAAATTCATTTAACAGACTGGGAGAAAACATCTGACAAATGAGAAAACATCTTGTAATGCTCATGTTTGCAGTATTTCTCCGCCTTGTTTCTGTTATTTCCTCTACCTAGTGTGCCCTTTTCCCTGGTCTTGGCACGAAGAGCTCTTATTTCTCTTGGAGAATGGATAAACTTGGACATTAGATCATCATTTTGTTCAGGAAAGCTTCCCAGACCCTCCAACTCTTCATGTTCTGGGCTGTTCTCATCATCTATTAAGACTGTACCTTTCTGATCAATTTGCATGTGTGTTTTCTTCAATAAACAGTTAGTTTTCCCTCAATAAACATTGAGGGAAAAGACAATGTTTTTTGTGCTTTCCCAGGTTCTTGGCCTGAAGAGCACTCACCTTTTCCATATCCCTCCCTGCAACACTGTCCTCTCTCAACTGTAACAAATTTTATTACTGCTTCTCCTTCCAGATAAAGCTCTATATCCTTCCACCTTATTGCAGCTAACCTTCCTGAATTCATTCCCCACCTATTCTACTTCACAGCACTCATTTTTCCTTCAACGAAGAGCAGTTTGGTTTTCTGCTCCTGAACCGCTTTCTATTGAAACTCCTCTAAGATTTCCACTGAATTTCTAACTGTCAGTTTCGCTGAGCACTCTATTCCTCACCTTACTTGACTTTCTTGGAGCTTTATAAATTGGCTCCCTATTACATTGTGAAGACTTTGAGTGAAGGGGTCCTACTTTATTTGTCTTGGTGGATAAATAGTTGGAGCGCATCCATACAAAGAGAACAAACAGATAGAAAGCAGCATGACAAAAAACAAAAAAACAGAAAAAAAAAACCAAAAAACAAAACAAAACAAAAAACGAGAAATAAGAAAACTCCAGGGAGCATGGAGTCATAGGGTACCTTCCAGGAGGAATTTCCTATGAGGGCATTCATCTGTTCCCTCACTCAGGGAGCCATCCCTTTGACAAACAGTACTTGAGTGTTCACTTTATGCCAGACACGGTGTTAGACTCCAAGTCCACAGATGCTTTTCTACACCCTCTTCTGTATGACCATTTGCTGCCATAACTCCAACTCCAACTCATTTCCCGATACCTCCCAATTCTGTGTCTCTTCCCTATCTTCTGAGTCCCAGGTACCACTTCCTCCTGTCATCCTCTGACTTCTTGTCTCATCGTAACTGCCATTGCCTTTCCGGAATCTCTCCTGCTCCAACAAACCCGAGCTCTCACCTTTCTTATTCACTGGCATGAATAAGCTCTCACCTTTCTTATTCACTGGCTGGTGATCCCTGGATGGGACTTCTCATATTTCACCCTGCACTACAGTTATATCTATTTTATTCTATCTCTTCTCCCCTTTTCTTTCTTTTATTTTCAGAAGCAGAATCTTATGCTGTCACCCGGTCAGGAGTACAGTGGTTAGGTCACGGCTCACTGCACTTTGACCTCTTGGGCCTAAGCCATCTTCCCACATTGGCTTCCCCAGAAGCTGAGGCCACAGGTGTGCACCACCATGCCAAGCGATTCTTTTTTAAATTTTTATAGAGATTGGTGGTATGTGTTGGGGTGGTGTCTCCATATGTTGCCCAGGCTGGTCTCGAACTGCCAGGGTCAAGGGATTCCACCTTCACCTCCCAAAGTGCTGGAATTACAGGCATGAGCCACGGCACCCAGCCTCCTTTTTCAGCTAGACAAAAAGTTTTAGGGGAAGTACTACTATGTCCAGTTCATCTCTGAGCTCCCCACAATGCCCAGAACAACTTGAAAATAACGAGTACTCAATAATTATTTGTTTAATTGAGTTGAGTTAAAATAAATTCAAACAGCTTTCTCCTCACAACATGTTAACAAAATAATTGTAACAAGGACATACACAATCACAGTAAGCAGTAGAGCCAGGATTTGAATACAGACAGTTTACTATGCTTTAAACTCCTGGACTGGTTGCCTTGGCAGCAGATAGAATATGTATTGCAAACTTGTTGGTCCAGCTATGGAACTTTACTCTAATTGCAGAAACATAAAAATTGCCCTGAAGAGACCTAACATTTTCTCCCTGACAGTGTGTGAGAAAAAAAAGTTTTTATTGTGACATTAGTTTCAAGGAGTAGGAATATATATAAGAGCATTCCTTTCGTGAATTTATGATGACCTTATCATCTATTTGCTAGTTTAATTCTTTCAGGATGTACATGTACAAATGCATAAACATGTAGATGTAAACTTACTATCTGCTGTTAGAGTGTGTGTCCCCAACTTGAAGACCTAGACAATAGCTCTGAAATCTACCCAACCTGGGTGTAAATACAAGTTGTGCTTTTGGTCAGGCTTTGGGGAGTGAATCTGCCTTTCTGATCCTCAGTTTCCTCATCTATAATACCAGGATGCTAGTCTTATAGCTTCTTTGTCTTATAGATGTCTGCAATGCATACCTCATGATAGGAAGATCCACAAGTGGCTCAAAGGTGGCAAGGGTGTACTGTATTAAGAGCTAAAGATGTAGGATTTGTAATAAGCTTGGTTTGGAGATCAGATCTTTATTCTGGGCCTATGGGCTTCAACAAGCAGGAGGCAGTAAGGGCATAGCAAAACATTCTTCATTGTTGAGACCTGAAATCCAGTAAGGGAGTCTGAAATTAATGTTAACTTCATTGGTTCCCACATAAAATAAGCACTTGTTCTAATTGGAAGCATTATGTTTATTCATTTATAGAATATGAGAAAGAACTGAGTGAACCAATGAGGTGGCATGGAATTTTCCATTTGCATTTTGGGATATATTTGATTCTATTTTTAAGTAGTGTCTGGGCTTTTTCTGGAGGACAGAAAGTAGAAAGTCTCTTTTGCAATGTCCTTTGATAGCAAGATCAACCTTTTCCTGATATGTGATTTTTCCTTACGTGCAGATGAGTTTATCATTTTTACCATTTGGTGTTTTCAGTTAACATGATGATCTTCACCATCGTCTTGATCAAGAACTCCCTTCCGACTCCACATGTCTCTGTGAAGAATATCTTACGTAGATTTTTGACTTTAAAAACCAGTCTACAGTTTCTTTTCTAAAATATTTGAGAGTTTTAGGTTCTGACAAGATTTAGAGACTGCAGATTAAATTCAATAATACTCATTGCTAAGTGATCAGACAGAAAGAATTGTACAGAAATTGAAAAATACCAACCAGGTTGACCACTGCTTTGTGATGCTTCATGGGTGCTCCCAGGCCCATGCACTAACTCCCTGGCTGGCTGGAAGAATGTGGGCCTCCTGTTCAAGGCAGAGAATGATCTCAGACTCCATTTCACCAGACTTTCAGTGAGATAGTTTGCCCTTATTTTGATTTATGGGTATTTGCCAATAAAGGTAGGTCTAAGATTTCTTTTATGTGGATAACTAAATAAACTTTTAAGAATATATTCAGAAAAAAATTCTCCCCTTTTTTTAGATGACTCTGTCTAGCTTTGCTCTCCTTATCTTAAAATTACGTCAATGCAACCAACACTTTCTGCCAGGGAAGTAGAAAAACCGTGCATATACTGTTGGCTGGTGTGTGTGCTTTCGGGGTGGGAGAGGACAGTGTAGGATTAAGAGTCAGGCTCTGAGATCCAACCTGGGTCTAAATACTAGTTTTGCTACTGACCAGGCTTTCGGGAGTGAATTCATCTAGCTAATTCATAATTTCCTCATTATAACACAAGGATAGCAGGTTGGCATGGTGGCTCATGCCTGTAATCTCAGCACTTTGAGAGGTCAAGGCAGAAAGATCACTTGAGGCCAGGAAATCTAGACTAGCCGCAACAACATAGCAAGACCCTATCTCTACCAAAAAAATAAAAATAAAACTAGCTGGGCATGGTGGCACATGCTTGTAATCCCAGCTACTCAGGAGGTCAAGACAGGAGGATCACTTGAGCCCAGGAGTTCCAGGTTGCAGTGAGCTATGATTGGCTTGGGCAACACAGTGGCACCCTGTCTTAAAAAAAAAAAGATATGGATGCTATTAAGAGTTGATAGCAAGACTCACAAAGGCAAATAATTCTAATATTTATTGAGCACTAATAGTAGGCACTGGCTTAAGCTCCATAAATTTACTATCCCATTACTCCACGAGGTGGACTCTATTATTAATCCCAGTTTCTTGGAGAACCAGGGGCATAGAAGTGGTTCAGTCCCACAGCAGGTAAGTGCTGGCGGTAATTCTAACCCTGGTTGCTTCTGCAGGTGCCCGCTTCTCCACTAGGCTGCTTTTTCACTCTGGGTGACTTCAGAGCACACAGCCACATGTGCATGTAGTATTCTGAGTACTTTTGAGGAATGTGACAAGGCAGGGAAGTCTAGCAGGATTGGTGAGGGCCGAGGTTCATCACCTACCTATGCAGGTCCTGGGTTAAGGTGTTTGCATTTGGGAGGAATTGCGACCAAGAGGCCGGAGTTGGCTCCTGCCACTGTGCTGAGGCTGCTCTGCTCTGAGATTTTCTTGAAAGCCTGAGAGTAGATCAACTTTCCCTTTCCTCTTTGCCTAATATTTTTGCACCTCATCCCCCACCATACTATCCATAAACGTCAGCAATCAAATAAATAAAGGAATACTTCTGAGGCTGCCGTTTAAGATCCCGTGGGCTGGGCAGCCTAATAAACATATCTACAACACTAGACTTTTTTTGGCCCACTCCATGTTTCAAGATGCTCCATAACTTCTCCTTTTTTACGTGAAGGCTTTCTTCACCTCCTTGCTCCAGGTGTAGTATTTGTTCTTTTATGATGTCTTCCATATGCATCTTTCTCAACCAACCAAGAGTGTATAATCTTCTTGAGAACAGGGATTCTTTTATTTTTCTTTATTTTGAAACAGGGTCTCACTCTGTCACTCAGAATGTGCAGTGCCTTGCCTCAATCGTAGCTCACTACAGCCTTGAACTCCTGAGCTTAAGTGATCTTCTCACCTAAACCATCCACGTAACTGGAACTACAGATGTGCACTACCCCGCCTGGCTAATGTTTTTTATATTTTATAGAGATGGGGGTCTCACTATGTTGCCCAAGCTGGTCTCGAACTTCTAGGCTCGAGGATCCTCCTGCTTCGGCCTCCTACAGGCATGAGCCACCATCTCTGGCCTTAGAGAACAAGTATTTTGAGTTTTGGATCATGGTATGACCTGTGGCATACAGCACAGCATCTGATAAGTAGAAGTGCATTATGAAATAGAAAAATATGAAACATCTATAAATCAAACCATTCCATAGACCAAGTCAAATACAAATGACAGACTGGGAGAAAACTTTTGCAACATATATAACAGTGAATTGTGATTTGTAATATACAAATAATTTCTTTAAATTAAAAATATTAGTTAAAAATGGATAAATGACAGTTACTTTTACCAAAGGTGAAATGCAAATAAATGGTCAGTAATGTGGAAAAATTCTAATACTCACCAGAAATTGAGAAAGTGTAAGTGAAATCACTGCCCCCTCAATATTTTAAACATATAGCCGAAAACTTAAAAAATATTTACTTCTAGTAAGAAAGAAAGAAAGAAGGAAAGGAAGGAAGGAAGGAAAGAAGGAGGGAGGAGAAGCATTTATGTAGATGGGTAGTTATGAAAGAGTTTGAAATCACATACTTTATGTGTAATTATGTGTGGTGTGTTTGTCTGCTACGGATGCCATACCAATGTACCATTTACTCAGTGCCTTTAACAACAGAATGGATTTCCTCACAGCTCTGGAGACTGAAAGTCTGATATCAAGGTGTCTGCAGGGCTGGTTTCCTCTGAGGCCTCTCTCCTTGGCTGGTAGATGACTTTCTTTCTTTCTTTTTTTTTTTTTGAGACGGAGTTTCACTCTTGTTACCCAGGCTGGAGTGCAATGGCAGGATCTTGGCTCACCGCAACCTCCGCCTCCACCTCTTGGGTTCAAGCAATTCCTCTGTCTCAGCCTCCTGAGTAGCTGGGACTACAGGCGCGCACCACCATGCCCAGCTAATTTTTGTATTTTTAGTAGAGACAGGGTTTCACCATGTTGACCAGGATGGTGTCGATCTGTTGACCAGGATGGTGTTGATCTCTTGACCTTGTGATCCACCCACCTCGGCATCCACCCACCTTGGCCTCCCAAAGTGCTGGGATTATAGGCGTGAGCCACAGCACCTGGTGATAGCTTTCCTTTCTCTGTGTCTTCACACTGTCTTCCCTCTATGCCTGGGTCCTAACCTGTTTTTAGAAAGACACCAGTTATATTGGATTAGGGTCCACCCCAATAAACTCATTTTAATTTCTGTATCCCTTTAAAGTCCCTGTCACCAGATACAGTTATTTTCTGAGACAGTGAGGATTAGAACTTCAACATACAAAGTTTGGGAAGACAATTCAGCTCATAACATATACGGGTATGCACAGTAGGTTACAGAAACAGACCAAGTAGGATAAACCCCAAATCATTAACAATGTTTATCTCTAGGGTTGGGATGGAATGGATAGAGAATATTTTATTCCTTTTCCAATTTTAAGAGGTCTGGAATGATGGTCTTCCATGTTTCCCTATTCACTATCCAGACGAAGCATGGGGCCTGGTTGAAATGCCTGGGGGCGGGGGTGGGTAGGTTTATTCCTTTCTCTTTCTACACAGTCAGTGTAAGAACACAGCTGTGTTAAATACCAAGAGGTTGTTCTGGAATTGTTATTTGTTCTTTATTCCTTTTTTCAGTTTTTCAGGATTTTCAAATAATATTAAAGATAATAGAAATATCACCTACAGAAAACATATCATCATTAGAGGCACACACTGCCCGGATGCTAGCCAATACTGCTCCTACGCTTGGGCAAACAAGAAAGTTACATTTTCCAGCCTTGTAGTTAGTTAGATTGGATGATTTGACTGAATTTTGATCAAAGAAATATAGGTGGAAGAAAATAAGCCACTTCAAGTCTTGGCCTTAACAAAACACCTCTTATTATCTTCCTTAGGTTGTCTCCCTCCCTTCTTGATAGCTTATTGAATCAGAGGATCTAGTGAAGACACTCTGAGCCCATTCTCTGAGGTGGCAGAGGCACAGCACAGAAGAAGCTGGGGTTCCTGAGTCACCACATGGAGTAGAGCTATCCAAGATAGCCTGATTTATATACGACTTTGTGTTAAGACACTGTGTTTTAGGGTTATCTTTTCCAGCAAATCACATTAATTACTATGACAAATATATCACCAATACTAGCTCCTTTCTATGAAGTAAATATCATCCATTAGAATGGAATATGTACACACCCTTCCAACTAGAAATTACCCTTCTAGGAAACAAAGCTTTACAATTAAAATTATGAGTATTCAAACATGTGTTTGTAATGATATACTTGCCATGGGAAAAAAAAACTCAACTGTATTTTCATCCATAGGTAAATGGTTCAACAAATTATGGTGTAATGATTTATTAAATCCTATGCAGCCATCAAAAAGAATAATCCAGCTGTAAGTACTGACTAGATACATACTGATCACATCAAATTATTTATGTAACAAACCTGGAGGTAAATATCTATAACAGGATTTGTTTTTATAAAAGTTAGATGTATAAATATGAATAAACTTAAGAAAGATTAGGGAGTATAATGTACACAACTTTATTTTAAATAATTGTGTTAGGTAGATAGATTTCAAAAATAGCTCCAATTCTTCACCTTTTTAAAATTTATGTTCCTTGCAATACGACTTTGCAGTTTCTTCTAGCAAGAGGCGGAATCCATTCTGCTATTACTTAAGTCAAGATTCATATTGGAATTTGCTTTTGACAATAGAAAATGATGGAAACCATGCCAGTTTTAAGCCTAGAACTCAAGAGTTTATTTCTATTTCTACACAGTAAGTGTAAGAACACAGGCTGTGTTAAATACCAGTTCTAGGCTTAAAACTAAGCTACATAAACTAACTATTCTATTTTTTTGAGCTCTGCCACCACTCTAAGAGCAAGCATATACTAGCATAATGAAAGAAACCAGCCAAGTTCACAAAGTTGCCTATGGATGCACAAGCAACCCCAGCTGGGACCAGAAGGGCTGCCGTCCTGCAGACCATTCACCTTCCCCCTTTCTCACCCTTCTGCCCTCCTTCCTTCCCTTCATTCTTTTTGGCTTTCTTTTTCCTCTCTCTCTTTCAGCAAATCTAAGATTTAGTGGTGTAGGGTACTCTGAGCAACCATCACATCTACCGTATTAGGCCCGTAGTGACTGAGATTAGGAAAGACACTTAGCTCTGGCAACCTACAAAGTAAATGGAGCTTTCATATAACCAGTGCACTCGGAAAGCAGTGCAAAAGTTATCACCACAGAACAAAATTATTCTCTAAATAAAACTGTTTCTTAATATATAGTCTACTTTCTTCTGTATTAAATCTCACCTGCTTCTATTTTTTAAATGGAAATGTATGTGTGTATGTGTGTATACACACCCCCTCACAACACCCCCAAATTTTATATTGTATATTATATGTACATGTATAGTACATACATAATGTTCATACATAAAATATATATTTTATATAATATATAGTAAATATTATAGATGTATATGTACACTTATATTTTGATATATTATATACTTATATTTTACATTATATGATATACACTTATATTTTCATATTTTGTATTTCTATATTATATAAACATATATTTTTATATGTTTACATTATACATAAAATCATACGCAATGTAAATGTATATTTATTATTATGTTGGCACAAATGTGATTGCAGTTTCTGCCATTACTTTTTTTTTTTGAGATGAAGTCTCGCTCTGTCACCCAGGCTGGAGTGCAGTGGCACGATCTCAACACACTGCAACCTCTGCCTCCTGGGTTCAAGTTATTTTCCTGCTTCAGCCTCCCGAGTAGCTGGTATTACAGGCACACACCGCCACGCTTGGCTGATGTTTCTATTTGTAGTAGAGATGGGGTTTCACCATGTTGGCCGGGCTCATCATGAACTCCTGGCCTCAGGTGATCTGCCCACCTCTGCCTTCCAAAGTGCTGGGATTACAGGGCCACCACACCTGGCACTTTGCCCATTACTTTTAATGTCAAAAACTGCACTTACTGAATACATCTCTACATTTATATACACTACATAATATTAAAATATAAATAAATATTATATAACATAAATATATAGATTTTTTTCCTATCAGTCCTCTGATACTGGTTACTAAGACAAATGAGATGTGTGCATATGTTTTTATCCTTGCCTGCACACAGGCCCTCTGTGGAAATAAAGGGAATGAAGAGGAACAAAGCTGTTTATCTGGGGTTTGAAGGACCATCCTGGTGGAGGTATCACCCAATTTCATAGAGATGGCCACATTTTCTCATGAGCGGCCTTTGCTAGGATAATAAATTCTTATGAATAGTTACAACAGTGTAACAGAAAGACAAATAAATGGCTGTTTCAAGGGAGGCATCATAAGGAAAGAATTTTTTAAGAATGCATCATATGAATGTTATAAATAAAACATAAATGGAACTAAGAGAAAAACTGATGATTCTTATCAGTTGTATTAAGTTGTAACAGTTCATTAAATAATATCTCAGCATTCCTTTAGGTGACAATTAGTGGATCTTCTCCAAACAGCAATGGAAACAAGACTGGTGTTGAGCATGATGCAGGCACGGCACATAGTAAGTGCTGAATGGTTCCAAACAGCCCTGTGGTGGAAGAACAATATTAATTGTAACATAGCCAAATTAAAAATCATTTAAAGTTAAATTTCAATATGGTATTTTCCTTTCCAAGAGAAAGCATGAAATTACATTAAGGCTCATTCTGATTACTCCAGACGGTGAAATAAGGATCTCTTCTTTGGTACAGCAGTGTGTTTGCTGAGCAGAAGCCTTCATTTGCCGCTACATTTCTCTGCATCAGTACATAATTGTTGCTTTGTATGCCAGTTATTCCATACATATTGAAGTACGCCAAGCTGGTGAGCTAATCCTTCGGTTTAACACAGTGCTATGCTTAGAGTAAGATTCACAAATATTTTGAGTGAAGAAATGAACAAAGCTCCAAATTGGATGATTAAAATCACCTGATATACTTACAAGGGAATTGGTTAAACATAAAACACACTCAGTTAATGTTCAGCCTCATGAGTAATCAGGAAATGCAAGTTAAATCATCTATGATACATCACTTTTCACCTAACACACTGCAGTGAATTGTAAATTGCTACAACCTTTCTAGAAAGCAATTTGGCAAAAGATATCAAGAGCTCAAAAGAGTTCATACCCTTTGTCAGGATAATAACACATCCAAGAATCTATTCTAAGGAAATAATCAGTGGCACAAAGATTTTTGTACATCTTCTTGCAGTTGTAGCACTGTTTATAATTGTAAAGATATTATAATTTTGAAATAATGTCTGAAAATAGAATTGTTGCATTTCTGTGATTAAAGGTCTGTAATTAAATGCTGTGACACCAATAATAATCAGATGTTTGAAGAACATTTAATCACATGCAGAAACGTTCAAGTACAGTTTTGTATTCTGGTTTTGTATATGTGAAAGAGGGGGAGATAAAGAGAAATGCCTAGAAAACTCCTCCTGGTATAGAAAAAAAAGGCAGCTGTGTAAAATACACAAACAGAAATATTTGTAATGCATGATGGAGTTTCTGACATGGAAAGAGAATTCCTTAGAGGTTTAAAAGGGCAAGAAAAGCAGAAATTATGGGGCAAGTAAGCGCAGGAATTAGCATTTTACCTGGGGGATGCCTTGAGTGGGTTTAATAAGTCCTGTGTAGGGGATAGGAAATATGGTGCTGATGGGGTAACAGTCAAATCAGAGACAGTCATATAAAGGGTGGAAGTGCTATAGGGCTACACCCACCCTCGGTAGTAGAGAGGGAAAACACTCCATAGAGAGATGATGGAGTTTATGTTTATCTTATCTTTGAGTCTGAGTAAAGAAGAAAAATGGAAGAAAAAACTATTTCCCCAGGTGAAGGTATAAACTTTGCTTATGCTTATCTGAAGTTGAGGCCTGTGTTTATATTACATGTAAATAAGTCTCCAAACTTTGAAGATAAAAATTTGGTTGGCCGGGCACGGTGGCTCAAGCCTGTAATCCCAGCACTTTGGGAGGCCGAGGCTGGTGGATCACGAGGTCAACAGATTGAGAACATCCTGGTCAACATGGTGAAACCCTGTCTCTACTAAAAATACAAAAAAATTAGCTGGGCATGGTGGCGCGTGCCTGTAATCCCAGCTACTCGGGAGGCTGAGGTAGGAGAATTGCCTGAACCCAGGAGGCGGAGGTTGCGGTGAGCCGAGATCGAGCCATTGCACTCCAGCCTGGGTAACAAGAGTGAAACTCCCTCTCAAAAAAAAAAAAAAAAAAAATTTTGTTGAAGGGCTGTAGGTTTGTAAATGCCCTCAAAGCCCAGTGTTTTATTTGCTGGCTACTCACTCTGTCATGAGGGAGGGTTTCCCAACCTGGGGATATGGAGGTGGCTGAACACACTGCCCTCCACCGTGGACAGAAGAGGAAGACCTCGTGCCCTGCAGGATTACCCGGGGGTTGCCCTTGCAGAGTGAACACAGGGAGGCTGTGGGAGGCAGTCTTTGTAGTATTAAGAGGATGAGGTGACCCCCGGTTGCTGTGAGAGATTGTGGTTGGTTAGTTTGAATCATCCCGCAGACTGGCAGGAAACTGATGCCTGCCATTCTGGGATAGGAGGCCTTGTGCTTGGTCTCTAAGGTGGTAAGTACCGCTTTTTTGTTTTTGTTTGTTTGTTTTTGCTAGGGGACCTTATCCAAAGGAGTAGGATTGGGAAGGGGGTTTACAGTTTGGCCATTTGAGGCCCTCCAAGTTTCAGATGTCAAGTCCGCATGTAATACAGAGTCTTAATTTCAGGTTTTACCGCAGGGGTCTCCAACCCCCCGCGAGTCAGCGTTACCGTCTGGGCTCCGCCTCCTGCCAGATCAGCGGTGGCCTGCTGATAGGAGGGAGATAGCGCAGGAGCTTGATTCTGATAGGGGAGTAAACCCTACTGTGCATGGGAGGGATCTAGGTTGCACGCTTTTTATGAGAATCTAATGCCTGATGATCTGAGGTGGAATGGTTTCATCCTGAAACCACCCTCGTGCCTCCCCCCCGCTCCCACCACACACACCCGCCACCAACTTCATGGAGAAAGGCTGGAGACTGCAGCCTTACACCACATCCGGAAGAAGCAAAAGCAAATCCCCTCTGAAGAAATGCGTTTCAAAAGTACTCTCAAGGAATTCCCACAGCTGAAATTCTCAGCAACATCTCCAGACATATTAAAAACCAAGCTGCCTGAGTGAGTCACACCAACCATGAAACTATAGAATCAGATCTTTAATCACTAGTTATTAGCATCATCTGATAAAAATATCAAACAATAAGATACCTTTTTAGAAAAATAGTATTAAAAGCTTGACCAAGAAAATAAAACGACCAAAACTGACTAGAAAGATTTTATTTAAAAATAGAGATGAAATTTGAGACTATACATGAAAATAGAGACTAGACTGGTTAAACAGTGAATTTAAAACATTTGTAAAAAAAAGTAGCAAACTAGAAGAGCTATCTGAAAAAAAGGGGGGGTTAAGAGACTTGTGTAATAGAATGAGACACTCCAGTAAAACAAACTCTTAATCCTGAATTATCTTTCAAGAATGAGGGGTTTCTTTTTCTTCTTTTTATAAGACATTTCAGGCCAATAAAAATGAAGAGAATTTATTGCTAAGAAGAATAGACCAAAAAGAAAAATTACATATTTCAGGTAGAAGGAAAATGATCTCAGAAGGATGATATGAAAGAAGGTATTTTTCCTGAATTAACAGAACAAGCATATGGGATGAGGAAAGAAGCCACAAAATACTTAGTACATCTTGGCCAGACGCGGTGGCTCACGCCTATAATCCCAGCACTTTGGGAGGCCAAGGGGGGTGGATCACGAGGTCAAGAGATCAAGACCATCCTGGTCAACAAGGTGAAACCCCATCTCTACGAAAAATACAAAAATTAGCTGGGCATAGTGGTGCATACCTGTAATCCCAGCTATTCAGGAGGCTGAAGCAGGAGAATTGCTTGAACCCAGGAGGCAGAGGTTGCGGTGAGCCGAGATCGCACCATTTTATTCCAACTTGGGTAACAAGAGCAAAACTCCGCCTCAAAAAAAAAACAATACACATATTTATGCAGAAAGTGTCAGACTTTAAACAAAAATAAAATAATAGGCAATAAAGTAAATTGTGATAAATTAGAACAACTGAAACATAAGGACCAAAAACGATGAAAAACATATAGCAGGAATGTGCAACAATGCAAAGAGACTGTTGATCTGCTCTCAGCTCAGATCTGTTCCTCACGTTTTCCCTCTGCTCTGCTATTTATTACACAATTTATTACCGGAATTGGCTCATGTGACTATGGAGGCTGAAAAGTCCCGTCATCTGCCTTCTGCAGGCTGAAGGACCAGGAAACTGCCTGGTATAATTCAGCTGGAAGCTGAAGGCCTGTGAATGGTGGTGGGGCAGGGTGGTGGTGGTGATGGGCTGCAGGTGTAAGTCTCAGAGTTTGAAGATCGAAGAACTAGGAGCTTCCATGTTTCAGGACAGGAGATGATGAATGTTCCAGCTCAAGAAGGGAGAGAGAATTTACCCTTCTTTCACCTTTTTGCTCTATCCTGACCTTCAGTGGACTGGATGATGCCCCCCTATGTTAATCAGGGCACATCATATGTACTGACTCTACTGAGGCAAATACTAATCTCTTCTGGAAACACTCTCACAGATCCTTTCAGAAATTATGTTTTACTAGCTTCCTGAGTATCCCTTGAGCCAGTGAAATTGGCATGTAAAACAAATCATCACAACTGTCCATATAAATCATTGTGGAATGAATTGAAATTTGAAAACTTTGTTTGCTACCTAAATTTTTGCAAATAGTCTATGTACTTTTGAAAATAAAATATAATCATGTGCTGCATAATAGTGTTTAGGTCAGCTATATATGACATATACAATGGTGGTCCCATGAAATTACAATAATGTAACTTTACTGTACCTTTTCTGTGTTTAAATATGTTTATATACTATGATTATGTTACAATTTCCTACAGTATTCAGTACAGTAACATGCTATACAGGTTTATAGCTATATGTGTAGGCTATATGCTTCTAGCTGCAAACCTGTATGAGGTCTGCAGAGTATAAAATTCAACACAGACAAAAATTACAAGGCTAAATTCTGTCTGCACTGTTTACATTTTTGATCTGACAAAGTCCAAGAGAAGCATGTTAACATCTCTCACAGAATTTGGTTTTCTGTTTCTTTTTCTAAGACAAGTCTTAAATACTGTGACAGTATGTTATTTGGTATATAGTATATCTTATGCACAATTGTTACATAATTTTTTGATACTTCTATACCTCTTGTTGCTTTAATTTTAGCTGTAAATTATCACAATCTCTCACCAGCAAGGGAACAAAACTAGATGGAGAATGAGTATGATGGATTGACAGAAGCAGGCTTCAGAAGGTGGGAAATAACAAATTTCTCCGAGTTCAAGGAGCATGTTCTAACCCAATGCAAAGAAACTAAGAACTTGAAAAAAGGTGAGATGAAATGCTAATGAGAATAACCAGTGTGAAAAAGAACATAAATGACATTATGGAGATTATGGAGCTGAAAAACACAGCATGAGAACTTCATGAAGCATACACAAGTTTCAATAGTCATACTGATCAAGTGGAAGTTGTGAATTATACTTTGTCTGAAATTAATAATGTAATTACCTTTCTTTTATATTTATATATATCTTATTCTCTTTATTTCATTTGTCTAAGGCATATCTCTGATAAGAATCGTAAATGGATCTTTTGTCCATTTTTTTTTTTTTTTTGAGTCAGGGCCTCACCCAGGCTGGAGTGCAGTGGCATACATCATCGAGTGCGGATTCATTCATCCACCGATAGACATTGGGGTTGTTTTCCCCTTTAGGTAATGGGACTGGCGCTGTTGTGAAAATGTGTGTACCCGTACTAGTTTGAGACCCCGTTTTCAATTCTTTTGGGCCTATACTTAGGAGTATAATTGAGAGTCATATAGTAATTCTATTTAACTTTTTGAGAAACTGCCCATCTGTTTTCCACAGTGGCAGTGCCAATTACATTACCAGCAGCAATGCACAAGTGTTCTAATTTCTCTACCTCTTCACTAACACCTATTTTCCATTAAAAAAAAAAAGATACCCTAGTGGGTGTGACATATTACCTCACCGCAGCTTTGATTTGCAATCCTTAAAGACTAAAGATGTTGAATATCTTTCTATATGCTTATTGGACATTTGTATATCTTCTTTGAGGAAATGTCTATCTGAGTCTATGGCACAATTCTAAAATTGGATTTTTTCCTATTTGTTACTGAGTTGTAAGAGTTCTTTAAAAATTCTGAATACTAGACCTTTAGCAGATTTAAGACACATTTTTCCCCCATTTTTAGGATGTCTTTCAACTTTCAATAATTTTTGATACACAAAAGGTTTAAATTTTGATGATGTTCACTTTATATTTTTTGCTTGTGTTTGTCTCAACTCTAGCTAGCCTCATTTTTAAACCCTAGAAACGATGCTGTGACTCTGTCTTTTGAACTTCACATGCTAGTGGCAGTATTTTTTCTTTGAGCTAAGTGATCTGCGCATTGAGTTAAAGGTAATGGAATCTGTGATTCCCTTTGATGGAAATAGTCACTTCCTTTTGGTGACAAACCTGAAAACAGATGTTCCACTGTACAGTTTAATGGCTCTTGCTAGTTAACGTATTATGCATTCCCCTGGAAGCAATGAATTAGAAATTACTCTTTTCTCACTTCATTGTCACTATCACCTACATTTTACTTTGCAGATATATACACAATATTCTATGGGATGTCAAAAAGGAAATACATTATTCTGTCTAGGAAAATGAAGACTTTCATACAGTGTAATAAAATGAATTAAAAATTTAAGGTCGCTGGGTGCTGTGGCTCATGGCTGTCATTGCAGCACTTTGGGAGGCTAAGGCAGGTGGATCACAAGGTCAAGAGATCAAGACAATCCTGGTCAATATAGTGAAGCCCCCTCCCAACTAAAAATACAAAAATTAGCTGGGTGTGGTGGCATGCAATGATAGTCGCAGCTACTCAGGACTCTGAGGCAGGAGAATTGCCTGAACCCGGGAGGTAGAGTTATGGTGAGCCAAGGTTGCACAATTGCACTCCAGCCTGGGCTACAGAGTGAGAGTCCATCCCCCTTATCCTTCACCAAAAAAAAAGAAAAAATAAAAATTTAAGGTAAAAAATACTTGGCAATGTCAGCAAACTTTGGAAGGAGGGGTGGAGAAGGTCATCTTACTTGAATGCAGACTTGAGCAAAGCGATGAAAGCTTTTCCTCTTTGATGTGTATGATTCGATTCAACTTTGTTCTTCTGGAACCATAGATGCTTCACACTCAACTTGAATGAGAATGAGTGTGGTACCATTCATTTCACTCCTTCAACAAACAGATACTGAGGGCCTACATGTCCCAGACTCTGCTCCAAGTGCTGGGGATGCAACAGTGACCAGAACAGACAGAGTCGTGGTTACTGTTGCAGAGCTTGCATTATAGTCAGGAAGACGTACAGTAATCAAGTAGCAATGACATACAGTAATTTCAGATAATGACAAGTAAGGACAACGGAACTTGAAAATGTGATATGAAAAGGAAAGCACATTTTAATAATGTGGTCAAAGAAGCCCTCTGTGAAGAGGTGATATTTGAGCTGAGGTTTGGTTAATGAAAAAGAGCTAGCCACTTAAGAATCTGAAAGAAAGGGATCGTGATTTGGGAATGAGCTAAGGGAGTTTAAAGTAAAGCAAGGAAACTGTGCTGAAGTTGGCTGTGCAGATTGGCAATTGTAGGCAGATGAGGCTGGCTAGGTAGGCAGGGGCTAGAATTCCTAGAGCTCTGTGGCCCATGGTGAGGAGCTAGAGCATCATGGCTCCTGCCCCCAGCAGCAGCTGGGAGTGGAGCTGGCAATTGCAGTGACCCAGCAAACAGCCTGGGTCTGAGGGCAGTTCTGAAGGGGCTGCTGCAGCTGAGATAGGGGTGGCAGCAGCCGTCATCAGGCACTCATGGGGAAGGTAGATGCCAGCAACCCCCATCCTCCTGAGTGTGCCTGTTTGCCAGGAGGCAAGAATTTTAAGCAGATTCTCAGGGCAGTCCAGCCAGGGTCAGATTGGAGTCAAAGTCCTTTGTGAACTTTATCACTTAATATAGAATATAGTTTTTCTCTTATATATTGACATTTCCTGTTCTAGAATATACATTTTTGAAGGCAGTACTTTGCTTCATTCAGAGCTGTCGGCTCAATGCCTGAAATTGTACCTGGTTTAACATTTCAATAAATAAATATCTGTATCAAATTAATGAATAAAAGAATAACATAGCAAGGGTCCCTGATATTTCCTATTAGTAACATGGACTGGGACTACAAGAGTTAACATCATTTTTGAAATGGATATTCTTCTTTAATTTAGCTACACGGTTCCAGATTGTCAATGTGTACACAAAACACAGCCAAATGTTTCTTTCTAACCAGTCATATCTTATCAGTGTCAGTTGAACATGAAGCCTCATTGTGGAGATAATTTTCAAGAGAATTTTTCTTTTAGTGATAGTGAAAATCTGAAAAAAAAAATCAACCTCAAGACTTTTGTTTGTGTGTGTGTTAAAATGTATCAAAGTCTAAGTTTTTGCTTCAGTATAATTATTAATTAAAACTTCCAACTGAGAAAGTCATTTTTCTACTGTTGAGCATGACTGAATTAGGAAACGTAAGGAAAGCACTTAAAACATAATAAGAATGTCATTTGGTCTTGTATTAAGCTTTTGGCTCTGATATGCAGCCCAGAGAAGTCGTTCTCTGTCTTCATGGACAAGAGAACTGAAACTGACAGAACTGGTGATGCATGAAAAACTCTGTGTCATGCTTTGGGGAAAGCCAGTAACTACATCCAATTTTAGTACTTTTAGGAGGTAGGAGATGATCATTTCTAAGAGTAGCTATAAATACTCAGCTTTCTGTTGTCTTAGGCTATATGCATGCATGTGACATCCAAGGAAGTCAAGATAAGGATAAGTAAGATCTCTACTCTTGATCTAAATGACAGAAGAGTTACATGTCTGAACCACTAAGAAACACTTATATTATTCTTCAGTGAGATAACGCTCATACATGTTTAGCATTCCTGCCTTTAGCCAGATCACTTACAAAATCATATGCTGTCAAAAACAAAAACCTTCCGTTAATGACTGCCATTTGAAAGGTTTGTAGCATTATTTTCAGCACTAATATTAACTGCAGATCTGATCAGAAAACCATAGATTTTTGATACATTTCAGTCATTTTTATTTATTCTTTTAATATATACGCTATCATGTCATTCAAGTAAATATTAAATAAACCTTAGTTGAAAATGATAATGCTGTTCTTACTCATAGGTGGGTGTTGAACAGTGAGAACAAATGGACACAGGGAGGGGAGCACTACACACTGGGGTCTGTTGGGGGGAATAGGGGAGGGACAGCGGGGGGTGGGGAGTTGGGGAGAGATAGCATGGGGAGAAATGCCAGATATAGGTGAAGGGGAGGAAGGCAGCAAATCACACTGCCACATGTGTACCTATGCAACTATCTTGCATGTTCTTCACATGTACCCCAAACCTAAAATGCAATAAGAAGAAAAGAAAAAAAATGATAATGCTAAAATAAATGAACTTTTAGATATGTAAAATACTTTCATGACTGTGATATTGGTCATATTATATAAAGTACTTGCTAAATATAAAAGTGAAAATCAAATCAATTGTGGAAAAGCAGATGTTTTGGAAAAGTGTATAAATTTGGTAAAAACAAAAAGTTTTACTTAGATTGGGTGCTGAAATTAATACAGAAGTGAAATGTTCTTTCAAATATGTTAGAATGTTTTCTAATAATAAATGCCATACCTACCACACGTCCTCTCTTTTGGCACTCTGCCAGTGTGGATCATGATGAAGTCAAGAAAATACATAATAATTGCAGACAAAAAAGTGAAAACACTCACTTTATTGTTAGCAAGTCTATACTGAGAAAAAATCTGAGTGATGGAATTCCTTATTCTAAATTGTAATGTTGGCGAGGAAAGGTTATCACTGACTAAAATGTATTTGAATCTGTCGAATTCTATCTCCATGACCAAAAGCCGCATCCAAGCCATTCCCACCTCGATGGCAACAGCCTCTCACTCATCTCTTTCTCATTCTTGTCTCTCCACCCTCCATCCTTGAAGAGCAGCCATAGTGGATCTTTTCAAAACATAGTTAAGAACAAGTCGTTCTCCTATCCAAAACTCCCCAGAATGAGGTGACTCATGCCTGTACTCAGCACTTTGGGAGGCCTAGGTGGGCAGGTCACGAGGTCAGGATTTTGACACCAGCCTGGGCAATGCAGTGAAACCCCATCTCTACTAAAATACAAAAAAATCGGGCATGATAGCAGACGCCCCTGTAATCTCAGCCACTTGGGAGGCAAAGGCAGGAGAATCACTTGAATCCGGGAGGCAGAGGTTGCAGTAAGCCGAGATTGTGCCACTGCACTCCAGCCTGGGTGACAGAGCGAGACTCTGTCTCAAAAAAAAAAAAAAAAACCAAAAATCCCCAGGATGTCCCCTTTACAAGAGACACAAACTCAGATCCTTGCCCATGGCCTCACCTGATGAGGTCTTTTTTTGTTGAGCTTTCTTCCTACTGCTGTCTTTCTGCTCACTAGATTCCAGCCACACTTCTCTTCTTTAACTCTCATACACACCAAACTCTTCCATGCCTTAGGGCCTTTGCACCATCAATCACCTCTGCCTACACAATTCTCTATCCAGGTCTTCTCAGGTCCTCCCCTTTCTCATCATCTAGCTCATAGCTTAAATAACAACCTTGTAGAGGTTTTCCCTGATCACTCTATCTTACGTCACTTCGTGGTCATTCTACCACAAAGCTCAGATATTTTCGTCACAGCCATGTTGCGCACTGACTTGTTCCTCTCAGTCCTTCTCATTTACTGTGTGATACACACACAGATAGGAATAATAGTTCTGTCAGTATGAGAACATAGTCCCCTACGAATCTTTCCATGGCTGCCCAATCTGTAGTGATCGCTTCTACTTTATTCCTGATGTTAGGATTTGTGCCTTCTCTGTTTTTAGACTCGTCAGTCATGCTAGAGATTTTGATTAATTTTTTAAGACCAGATCTTTGTTTCATTGATTTTCTCTATTGTGTCTTCTATTCAATTCCGTTGACTTCTGCTCTTATAGGTATTATTTCCTCCCTTCTGCTTGTGTGCAGTTTATTTATTTTGGTCTTTTTCTGGTATGTCAGTAGGATCTGGGGTATTAATTTGAGACCTTTTCTTTTTTGGAATGTAAGCATTTACTGCTATAAATTTACCTCTCAGCATCACTTAGGTTTAATCCCACATATTTTGATAATTTTATGTTTATTTTCATTACTGTGTATTTTTAAATTTCTTTAGGGACTTCTTCTTTGGACATAGAGTATTTGGAAATGTGTCTTTAATCTCCATGTTGATACAGTTTATTTGCCCCCTCCAAATCTCATGTTGAAATACAGTCCTTGGCTGGGCATGGTGACTCATGCCTGTAAGTCCAGTACTCTGGGATGCTGAGTGGGGGTGGATCACTTGAGCCCAGGAGTTTGAGATGAGCCTAGGCAACATAGCAAGACCACGTTTCTACAAAAAACACAAAAATTAGCCAGGCATAGTGGCGTGTGCCTGTAGTTCCAGCTACTCAGGAGGTCAAGGATGCATTCAGCCGTGATGGTGACACTGCACTCCATCCTGGGCAACAGAGCAAGACCTTGTCTCAAACAAAACAAAACAAAACATTCGATTCCTAAAGTGGGGCCAAATGGGAGTTATTTGGGTCATGGTGGTGGAACCCACGTGAATGGCTTGATGCTGTCCTCATGGTAATGAGTGAGCCCTCACATCTATTAGTTTGCATGAACATTGATTATTAAAAAGAACCTGGCATCCCCCTCTTCTCTCTGTTCTTCCTGTCTCGTCTTTTGATGCCTACTCCCCTTTGCTTACCTTTGTCTTATGCCATAAGTGGAAGCTTCCTGACGTCTCACCAGATGCAGATGCTGGTGCCATGCTTCCTGTACAGCCTGCAGAACGATGAGCCAAATAAACTTCTTTTCTTTATAAATTACTCAACTTCAGGTATTCCTTATAGTAACACAATTGGACCAAGACATATGTGCTTAGTTTCTATTGTCTTTCTACTTAATGCTTTCTAATTATATCCTACCATGATCTGAATACATACTCTGTATGACCTCAATATTTACTTTTTATTTATTTATTTATTTTAGAGATGGAATCTAGTTGTTTTGTCCAGGCTGGTCTTGAACTCCTGGGCTCAAGCAATGCTACCCCCTCAGCCTCCTGAATAGCTGGGATTACAGGTGCATCCCACTGTGTCTGGCTGCATTTATATTTATTGAGGTTCATTTTATAGCCCAGGATATGTTATCTTGGTGAATGTTTCATGGGCTTTTGGAAAAAAAAGTGTATTTTGCTATTATTGTTTGCAGTGTTCTATACATTTCAACTAGTTGCTGTTGGTTGATTACATTGTTCCTGCTTTTTGTATCCTTGCTAGTTCCATCTAGTGGTTCTATCAGTAGTTCAGTGGAATAGAAAGTCCCCAACTATAATTGTTGATTTGTCTATTTCTCTTTTCAGTTCTATTTCTTTTTGCTTCATGTATTTTGAGGATCTGTGGTTTAATGTGTACATATTATGTTTTCCTGGTGGACTAATTCTTTTATTATTGGGCAATGTCCCTCTGTCTCTGGTAATTTTTTTTTTTTTTGGTCTGAATTCTACTTTATCAGATACTAAATAGTCACTTCTGATTATTTTTGGTAACAGCTGTATTGAGATAAAATTTGCATATAATACAATTAACTAAAATTAACTCAAAGTGTATAATTTAATAGTTTTAAGTATTGTATTCACAGTGTTGTGCAACCATATTACTATCAGTTTTAGAATATTCTCATTGCTTCAAAAGGAAATTCTATATCCTTTAGTCTCAACCCCCAATTCCTTCTTTCCCTTCCCTCGTCCACCCCAGCCACTAACCTACTTTCTGTCTCTATAGATTTGTCTTCTGGACATTTCATATAAATGAAATAATAGAATATATAGTCTTTTGTGAAGGTTTCCTTCACTTAGCACAATGTTTTCAAGGTTTATTCATGTTGCAGCATGGTATGATTTATTTTGTGACTGAATAGTATTCCATTATATGGATATGCCATATTTTCTTTATCCATTCATCAGTTTACGGACATTTGGGTTGTTTCTGTCATTTGGCTGTTATGAGTAACGTGCCTATGTACACTTATACACAAGTTTTTGTGTGAACATGTGTTTTCATTCTCTTGGATATATAGCTGGGAATATAATTGTTGTGTCAAAGGGAAATGTTATACTTAACATTTTGGAGAACTGCCAGAATACTTTCCAAATCAGATGCAACATTTTACATTCACACTAGCACTAGCTACTGTCCAGCTGATGAGAGGGCAATCTTTAAACTATTTACCGGAGATGGTGGAGATGCAACATGAAACAGAGTGGATTGGACCATCCACCCTCCAACCCTCATAGACCCATGTTGAAATACACCAAGGCTGTTATCTTCAGCCATTAGCACACTCAGACTAATAGATGGCTTATTGTTTATCCAAATGCTCCCATAATTATTATCTCGCTCGGCATATAATCTATCTATGGTTCTGAAGAATGCTGAATAATCTTCACTTCTCCTATACTTTTTATAACCCTTACATGAGTTAAAGCCCTATTTATTTATTCTTAATTTTATGTGAGATTAACCCTCAAATCCCATATAGAAGGGGTGCATTTCCTAAGTAGTTTTCACCTTGTAAATAGTACAGAAAATGCCATAAACATCATTTGTGTTCATTACTTTTACCCTAACTTCTCTGTAGATGCCAAGAGATGCCTGGCAACCAGTGTTCATATGATATTTTGCATCCTTTAGAGAAGTTTTGTGCACCAGACTCAATTTCTTTTTATTTTAATTAAGACTTTATTTTTGAGGGCACTTTTAGATTCACAGCAAAACTGAAGGAAAGGTACAGAGATTTCCCATACATTCCCTGCCATGACACATCCATAGTCTCCCCCATTAAGATTGTCCCCACCAGAGT
Source organism: Callithrix jacchus (assembly GCF_049354715.1). Lineage (NCBI taxonomy): Eukaryota > Metazoa > Chordata > Mammalia > Primates > Cebidae > Callithrix > Callithrix jacchus. Next base: position 15,396,538 of record NC_133517.1, read on the forward strand.
GGCATGTTTGTTATCATTGAAGAGCCCACATTGACACATCATTACTCAAAGTCCATAGTTGACATCAGGTTTCACTCTTGGTGTATTTTCTGTGGGTTTGTAAAAAATGTATAATGACATATATCCACCATTATAGTAACATACAGAATATTGTCACTGCTCTAAAAATCCTTTATACTCTGCCTATATTTCTTTCTCTCCCCTCCAACCTCTAGAAACTTGATCTTTTTAGTCTTGCTACTTTCAGAATGTCATATAGATGGAATCACATAGTATGTAGCCTTTCAGTTTGGCTTCTTTTACCCTAACAATATGAATTTTTAGTTCTTCCATGTCTTTTCATGGCGTGATAGCTCACCTTTTAGTGCTGAGTAACATTCCACTGTCTGATGTGTCAGAGATGATCTGTTTGAAGTACAACCTGGTTGCGTCTAGGTTTTGGCAATTATGAATAAAGCCTCTACAAACATCCATGTGCAGGTTTTTGCATGGATATATGTCTTTAACTTTTTTGGGTAAACAGCAAGAAGCACAACTGCTGAATTATATTGTAAGAGTGTATTTCGTTTTATACAAAACCTCCAAACTGTCTTCCAAAGTGGCTGTACCATTTTGCCTTCCATTTTAGAGTTTTGTTGCTCTGCGTCCTCACCGGCATTTGGTGTTGTCAGTGTTCTGGATGTTGGCTGCTGTAATAGGTACATAGTGATATGTCATTGTTATTTTAATTTGCATCTCTCCAATGACATATTATGTGCAGCATCTTTTCATATGCTTATTTACCATCTGTACCTCTTCTGTGGTGAGGTGTCTGTTAAGGACTGTGCCCATTTTTTGATTGAGTTTTTTTTTATTGTTCTTTGTATATTTTGGATAATAGTCTTTAATCAGATATGTCTTTTGGTAAGTATATTATCCCAGTCTGTAGCTTGTCTTTTCATTCTCTTGACAGTGTCTTTTGGAGAGCAGAAATTTTTCATTTTAAACAAGTGCAACTTATCAACATTTTAAATATAGGTTGCGCCTTTAGTGTTGTAACTAAAGCGCCATCATTGACCAAAGGTCATTTATATCCTCTCCTATGTTATCTTTTAGGAGTTGTGTAGTTTTGCGTTTTACATTTAGATCTGTGATCCATTTTGAGTTCATTTTTTGTGAAGGGTATAAGGTCTGGGTCTGGATTCTTCATTTTGCATGTGAATTTCCAGTTGTGCCACTAGCATTTGTTGGAAGACTGTATTTGCTCCATAGTATTGCCCTTGCTGTTGTTTTGTGAAGGATAAGTTGACTATTTCTGTGCATCTATTTCTGGGCTTTCTCTTCTGTTTCATTCATCTATTTATCTGTTCTTTGGCCAATACTACACAGTCTTGAGTACTGTAGCTTTATGATGTCTTAAACTGAGATATTGTCAGTCCTCTGGTTTTGTTATTCTCCTCAATATTGTGCTGGTTATTTTGGGCTTTTTAACACCTGAAAAAGATGCCTGGAAACCAATGTTCACATGTCATTTTGAGTCCTTTAGGAATGTCTTGTGCAATGGGCCACCCAACTGAGCCACTTTCGTCAAGAGTATCAAAGACCTTCATGTCGCTACATTCAGTAGTCAGTTCTCTTTCCTTTGATTTCACCTTCTGGTATCAGGGTACTTTCTTCATGTGGCTTTGAGGCCATCATCCTCTTTAGGTTTTCCTTTTGTGTCACTTAACTGGCCTCCCTAATTCTATTCTTGTGTTTCTACAGTCAAGTGCCAATATTTTAGGCAAATCATTTTTTTTTAATAAAGTGTGAGTTAATCACAATACCTCTTTCTTAAAATCCTGCAAGTGGCTCCTCATTTTATTAGAGACCAAAATCCTTAAAACGGCTCATTTTCCTGTTTCCTTCTCTCGTTCACTCTGTTCTAGCCAATTTACCTCCCTTGCTTCTCCTTTGTCATGCCAGATCCTCTCCTAGCCTGTGTGCTGCCTGCTTCCTCTGAAAAGAACACTGGTCTCAATTTGAAACTTTCTCATATTCAAGTTTTAACTTAAGTGTCAACTTTTCAATGAGTTGACTACTGTTGACTACTCTGCTTAAAATTAAGCCACCCCTTACCCTGTTCCGTCTTTCTTAATTGTTAACCTTGCTCTTTTTCATTTTGCTTCACACATATTTTATATTATATAACTTACCTATTTATTATGTTTGTTATTTACCAGCAGCCACCACTTCCAACCCCAGTAGAATACAAGTTACACAAGAGAAGAAATCTTAACCTTTGTGTTCACTGATGAATTCAAGGCCTATGCACAATGCCTGGCACGTAGTACATGCTCAATAGATGTTTACTGAATAGAGAATAAATAAATCTCCCACCAGAGACACTCAAAATCATCATCAAAGATACCAGAAATGACTTCTAACTATTACAAATTACTGACTTTGATTTGTTTATATTAAAAATTTATACAGCGGGCCAGAAAAGAGTCACAAAAACATAAAATACGTAGATTGGCAATAAAATTATAAACAGCCAGCTTGTTTTTCCAAGCGCCATCAAAAAATCTTTACCAATAACAGAAAATGTTTGATGCTGTGCATTAATGAAAGACAATACTTCAGCCTAATTAAAGTTTACAGTGCAGAATAGGAAAAAGTCAAGTCTTTGTAACTATTTTCAATGGTTATTAAAATACATTATTTATGTTAATATCATAAATTATACTTGGGAATATATTTTTGATTTGCTTTATTAACTGTGATTTCATAAATGTAACTATTGATTGCTTTTAAATTATTGTCTGAAAATTACTTATCCTTGTAGCTTCTAAACCAATGTTTCTTAAAAACTGTTCCAAGAAATGTTAACAGTTTATGAAAAAGTAGAGTCCAAGCTCAGGTAAGTTTGGAAAACACCAAGTTAAACAGATTTCTTCACTATGGGACTGCATGTACATTTAAATTTTCATAGAAGAAATTTGGTGGGCAGCATTTCCCACATTTGTTTGATCACAGAACCTTTTTAATCAAAGACCATCAAAATTCTGGAAACAATGCTATCTATGCCCATGTAAAACTATGATCTAGTATGACACTAGTTCTTACACACATGGTAAATACATGTGTGATTGTATTTACTTCCTCACAAATGATTACCAAGTGATAGTACTTTGCAGGATATTAGTTATATGAGTCCTACAAAAAAAAAAAATAACTCACAAAAAAAAAGAAAAACACTTTGTAGATTCCTGAATAGAAGACATACAAAAACTATGTGGAATATAGACATTTATCCAACACTAATGTAGTGGGGTCTGGGGTATAACAACAGCTAAAATTTGAAGAGCAAAGAGTAAGCTGAGAAGAAATAGAAGTGGCAGAAAGGATGGAGAGAGGGTTGAGAAAAAGCATACTTCACACTTTTAAGCCCTGATATGCCGTCACAGTCCAGATTTGGGGCAAAAGAGAAAAAACCTGGAAAAGCCTCAGTGCTGATGTCCCACTGGAAGTGAAAAAGAGTGGGGCCTCCTGTTCTTTCCTCACTTTCATTATTTCAAGCCGCATTTCTATAAAAGTTATCAAGAGTAAGCAAAATGCACATTTCATACAATACGGTTGCTTTTTTTTCCTAGCAAAAGAATGAACTGCCTCAGGAAATTAGATTCTTGTGACATTTGCTCCTCTTTACCATCGCAGTGCCCTGTTCATTCTCTGATTCTGAAGGACATCCGATTAGCAACACATGTGTGACATCACTGAAGATGCCTAACTTATGTGGTGTGAAATATATCTTTAAAGACAGTAATAAGGGAAAAAAGGGTATGTTATTTTGGGGAAGATGTCAACTAAATTTATTTTGTCTCAACATAAAACATCAACATAAAACAGTTTTATTTTGGGCCACAAAACTGCATCATATTGTGATATCTCCAAGGGTATGAAAATAATCTTCTATCTTGACTATGTTATTAAATGACTTACAAAGAATTATATATGTACATAATAATTACATTTGTTTGATACTTAATTACATTACACTGTCCCTTTAGGTAATCAATTTTAAACAGATTTGCTTGAAATTATTTATAGAATATTTAGAAGTAAGGCACATAATTTGAACAAGAGCTGTGCACTGACCAATTGCTCCTCTCATCATAACATCTAGCACATCTAGCAGTTGATTTATATAGTTTGTGAGGATATGTACTAGATTTGATACCTATTATTGGATTAATATCTTCATCACTTTTAGGTCGGTGTTGCTGAAGAGTGCAGCCCATTGAGTGCCTCCTCTTCATTGGGCATTAGTCTTTACAGTAGCTTCTGCAGCGTCAGAACTTGCAAAGGAAGAGAACATTTTTCCAGCCCAGTGGCTTCTGCTGGGTTGTAAACAGTCCGCTTGTATTAAGGGAGGGAGCATGGCCTATAACATGACAGTCCCAGCTCAGTTCATTGCTTCTGCCACCTGCCTTCTGGCTTAATGTTGGAAGCAAGAAGCATGCAATTAAGTGTGAGGAAATGAAAATAAATGATACCGTTCATTGCACATTACAAAGTGCCTGGCAGAAAGAATGCTGCTTGTAGAGACCCAGTGACCCTGTGGAAAATGGGCCTCTGCCTGAGAAAATGCTGGGACTGAAACGGTGACCTGGGTTTTCTCTCTCACCTAAGGTACCTACGGTTACTGTAACAGTCTTACAATTTCTTCCTGGTTTAAAAAACAAAACCAAAGAAAATTATGTTTTGAAAACAAAATAAATTACAAGTGCAACTATATAAATGCTCAGGACATTCATTGTGTAATGATTTATAGAGTCAATAATTAAATTTGAGTACAAGAGGATATACTCACAGTGACATTTTAGCTGATTTTGTAAGGTAAATTCTATAAAAACAATGATTTTAAAGTACATAATTGATTTTTGGGGGCAACCATTTGAAAATCGTTTTATAAAATAACACATTTTAGAGCCCAATTTCTTTTCAAAATTGCACCTTAAAAAGCATTTAGGTAAGTTGTACAGTCATCCCCAGTGGACATCAAAACATAGGCTGGGGTGGTTAGATACTCCATTGCATTCTTTGTATGGACAGTTCTACCCCCTTTCCAATGAAGAATTGAGAGCAGGAAGTGAATTGCTCTTGATCACAGAGCCCAGGAGAGCACAACTGAGCTGATGGAGAATCTCAGAAGCCTTCAATTTCACACCAAGATTTAATCTAGTTAATAAAGGCATCTTTTTGATGTGTATATCATTTCCAGATGAGAATAGCATTACAAATCATTCTACCATATAGATCTAGTACATATTGCAGATAAAATGCAGAACAATTCTATACAATATATTTAAAATATCAAGAGGGTTGGGGAACTTTAGACTCTAAGAAACTGAGGAGTGATTTTCATGATGAAAACTCATCTCAATATCTGGAGGAACTTCAAATTACAGAGAATGGTGCATGTACGTCTTTTCCTTTGGCAAACAAACAAGAAAGAGAAAGAGAAAGAAAGAAGAAAGAAAGAAAGAAAGAAAGAAGGAAAGAAAGAAAGAAAGAAAGAAAGAGAAAGAAAGAAAAGAAAAGAAAAAAAAATTCTGCAAAGCAGGCAGAGGCATGAGAATCTCCAGCCAGCATTCCAAATATGATCTGCATTGGGAAACTACCACTCTGAAACTGAGAGTAATAGAAGGTTTAGAACTCAGCAGTAAATTAATACTTGAAGTTTTAAATATTTTTGTATTTCATATCTCTAATGTTAACATTGCTAATGTCCATAGTAAACTAATACTTCAAGTTTCATTTGAACTCATTTACTTATTCTGATTCAAATTTTGATGTCAAACGACTCAGCGGAGTGGTGAAGGACCCATGTGGTAGATGCTGGGATGGCCTGTTACATGCTGCCAGGAACCTCCTTATCAATAAAGAAGTTATCCCCTGGGCCACTAGGAGGGCTACTGGAGAGGGTACTCAGCTGTAGCTCCTCTTTGGGGTTGTCTTCCATGAAGACGGTTGCCTCACCAGAAAGCTCGTCTCCTTTCAATGACTGATCAATGTGGGTGTATAAACGCCTGGCTGCCTTGCCCTAACTCAGAACAAGGGATGTGGGAGGAACATGATGGGAACATTGGTGATACAGAGATTTGGGGCAGAGTGGGTGGTCAGATTTCTCCAAATGGTCACAGAATGTGAAGGTATCTTCACCCATGTGAAAGCTCACTGATGGGTGGCCTTGGCAAAGGAGGAGTTTAATAATGAGGAGGATAGTATGATTTGTTCTATTCATACCAATCAGCCTCTTTTTACAGCCACCCCTGTTATTGTCTCATGGGCTCATGAACAAATCAGCCATGGTGGCAAGGAGAGAGGTTGTTGGTGGGCACAGGAACATGGACATCCATTTAGCAAGGCCAGCCTTGCTACAGCCACTACTGAGTGCCCAATCTGCCAGCAACAGAGACCAGCACTGAGCTGCTGATATGCTCTTTCCCTGTGGTGATCAGTCAGCTACCTGGTGGCAGGCTGATTACGTTGCACTACTTTCATCAAGGCAAGGACAGCATTTTGTTTTTACTGAGAGAGATTCTACTGCTTTCTCTGCCTGTAATATTCTGCAGAAACCCACATGGTGAACTTAACAAAATATGGTTTTCACTGTCATGGTATTCCACACATTACTGTTTCCCATCTAGGAACTTATTCATAGCAAATGAAGTGTGGCAATGGTTTCCTGTTCATGGACTTCACTGGTCTTACCATGTTCCTTGCCATCCTGAAGTGGCTGACTTGTAGAATGGTGGAGTGGCCTTTTGAAAACCCAGTTAAGGCATCAGTTATGTGACAACAGCTGAAGGCTGAGGCAGTGTCCTCCAGAAGCCTGTGTGTGCTCTAAGTCAGCACCCAACATTTCGGGTTATGTCTCCCATGGCCAAGATTCATGGGTCCAGAAATCAAAGGGGTTGAAATAAAGGTAACTTCACTGCCTGTAATCCTTAATACCCACTAGCAAAATGTTGCTCCCCATTCCTGCTACTTAAGGCTGGCTTGAGCTAGTGGTCTTAGCTCCAAAGAGGAACGCTTCCATAGGGGATGCAACAAAGATTCTATTGAATTGCAAGTCAGTACTGCCATCTGAATTAGAAAGATTTCTGAAATCCCAAATTTATTTTCTTTGCTAGAGGCCAAATTGTATTGCATTTTCTTGACTTTTAACCAACATGTGTGTCTTTTGTAACTATACTCATATTCGCATACAGAGAGACAGAAGGTGAGTTAGAGAGAACAAGTGAGTATACTCCCTCTTTGTCAATTTTTAAGAGAAAAGATTGCCATTATTTCTCTAATCCATAGTAGCAGCAACATGGCAAGAAAAGCCCGGGCTTTTAGCCAGATAGGCAGCTGTGTTCAAATCCCAGTTCCTTGCTTTGCTATGTTACTTATGTTTTCTGGTGCTTAGTTTTATCATCTGTCATATAGGGCTCTGTCTATGTTGTGAACTAATAAGGCAGAATATGTCATAAAGTCAGTAGTAATCCACCTTCAGAAGGGACAGTCCTGGTTTGTACCTGTTCTCTTGGAACTATTATTCATAATTAGATTAATTGATGCTTATAATGGTATTAGTGATTATACTAATTATTAATTGCACTCCCTTTTAATCTCAGAAGTTTAGATGACAAATTATATGTTCACTCTAATCATCATCAAATGTTAGTTTCTGTGCTACATTTTTCTGTTGCTTATTATTGAGAATATTGCTGTAACGTGGAATTGTAAAGTCTATTCAATGATTAAAGTGCCCATTGAGGATCCTATTCCAGGCTCTGGCTTTATTCAAGGGGATGTGTTATACAGACTGTCAATCTCTAATGTGATGACATTTGGAGATGGGGCCTTCAGAAGGTAATTAGGTGAAATGAGGCCATTAGGGTAGCACCTTCATGATGAGATTAGTGGCTTTACAAGAGAAAGAAGAGAGAAAGGTCCATGTGAGCACACAGAAAGAAGGCAGCTATCTAAAAGCCAGAAAGAAAGCCCTTACCTACACCAGCTGGAAAGCCCTCACCCTAAGCCAACTATGCTGGCATTTTAATCTTGGTCTTCTAGCTTCCAGAACAAGAGGCTGGGAGAAATAAGTGTCTGTTGTTTAAACTACTTTGCCTACGGTATTTTCTTATGGCAATCTGAGCTAAGGGTGACAAAATAGATACCTTGTTTCCTCATAAGGGGTGCTTGAGAAAAAGCCTTAAGATTAATAAAATGTAATCCACCATTTAAAAATTATAATGTGAAAAGTTTACAAATATTCAGTAGAATTATTGTGGCCTCATATTTTAACACTCTTTCTCCCTGGGGCTGCCTGTGCTTTGTGGCACATAGAATACTCTAGAAGGTAGGACCTTCAATACTCATTCATGATTACTCACCAGAGGCGGAAAGTCGACTCATGCATGGCCCTGGTCACAGCCTCTGAGGACACATTTCTTAAATCCTTTCTTTGCTAGACAACTTGGAGAAGAATGTTCTGCCAGGGTATTTATAGAAGCCATTAGCATGATGAGTGAATTCTAAGGATAACTGATGGCTCTTTAAAAATATGGCCTTAAGAAGAGAAAGAGAGAAACTCGTAGGGTGTCTTTTCGAAACAGCAGATTGCTATATTTGGGTGGTCTGAGGATTATGACAAATGTCAAGGACTACAGACCGCACGAAAGCAGCTCATTATAGCCGAGCACACAGAATGCCATGTTCAAGGTTGAGTAGCTGATTTTGTTGCAAACACTAATTTTCAGATTATACCATTTGAAAATTTTAATTAGCCATGAATCCTTCTAGGGATAACTTTCCCACAGCTCTTTATAACACTAAAAACAAATCAGATTTTGCTTCAGCAACCTAAATAACTCAAAATAAGGATTTCAGTGTGATAATGATTGTTTCGTCCTCAAATGTTAATTTTGAAAATTCATATTTCAGAAGAATTGATGGTCCAATCCTATGGTCATTCTGCATTTCTAAATCTCATTAAAGTTAATGAATTCTGAAAATTAAAATAATAAAGACAGCCTTTACAGTTTGACTGAATTTTTACTGTTTAATAAAATAAGGTCCAGTGAAACACTTAAACCTGTTGGTAATGTCCACTTTACAAATGGCTGCTGGATTCATACACAATGTCTTTATTGTTTGGTTCATGATGTGGACAGCATTAAGGACAACCTAGAAAAAGATTCCTGTCTTGGGCTTATCTACTTAGACTCAATGTATGTCAGATACAGAGAATGTGAAAATCCATTGAATTGACAAAAGCAAATCCTTTGCAATGGAGACATTCTACAAAAGTTTGCATTCTTCTAGATGATGCTGAAAGAGATTTTGGTGCATATATAATTACATTGTAGCAAGGGACAAAGATAATACAATTCTACATAATAACTGTAGTGTTTCACATGGGCTATTAACATTCTTGCCTAGCTTGTTTAACTTGTTTAACTTACATTGATTTCCTCTGTTAAGTAGGTGATGCCAGATCACTTTTACTCTACTATGAGTGTATGTTTTCTCACAGATACCGGATCTCCCCAAATCCATATTTTAAAAAGTCTCTGCGAGAAGGCATATTTTCCTCTGAATTTCTATAATTCATATATTTCTATAACACTCTGGCAGGCTCAAAGCTTCAAACAAACTCCACAAGCTTATTTGTTTCTTTAATCTTTTCCCCTGTAGTTGTTTTAAGCCTGTATTATCTGAAAGAGAGATATGTTTTTCTAACCTTATTATTCAACTGTTAGCATCTGCAGTTTGCAAATGTGGATATCGAGGTACAGCAAAATTAAGAACCTCATCCAAAGTCGCACTCAAAGTTGTGAATAGATATTCTCCAAATTTCATGCAGCAATCGAGTTCTATGACTTTGTGAGGCATTTAGTAACCTGAATTTTGGTCTAGCCATTCTCGTGTGAACTCAGAAATTGACACAATCTTTTAAATCATATTTTATACTAGTTTAAAATGGAAATGCTAGAATTATGAGGCAGAACAGTGTGAGAAAATACTAGTTATTTCCTTTTTAAAAAATTGTTATTGTTAAGAACAAACCAGTAATTAGTAACACTACATCAAACCAAACAACCTTTATTGCTGAAAGACCAAACAATCTTTATTGTTAAAAGACAGAGTAAACAAACTCAAACAACTAATTGAGCACAATTTCAGGAAAGCAGTAAAAGCTGATGAGACAACTCAGCTACCACAGTGTATGATCTTTAACTTTTTACCAGAAACCAAACCAAACCAAAAACAAAGAAAACCCCAAATTATACAAACAAGTAACGCAGTGGTTAGTGAAACTGTCGAGGGTGGATATAAACAGAACAAATCATTCAAGTTCTGTACTTTCAGAAATTCCTTCTTCACATGTAGCATCTTACAGATTACTTCAGCTATAGAAAAATGATTTGATAGTTATATTTTTCAGTTGATGTCCTGACTCTGGAATTCCTGTGGTCTGCTGTGGCTCACAAAGCTGTGGAACAAAGCTGTGGATAAATGGAACATCCTTTATCCAGCACCTTAGTTAAGCCTGAGGAAACTTTCCAGTCCTTGCTGAACTCCTTGACATGTAAAATTTTTCTTACCTAGAATTTCTAATTCGGAATATAGAGCTAGTATCAAACTGCACTGTGCTGCATGTTAAGATCAATGCACTTCGTTGTATATGGGCTCATGGTTTGTTGAGGCATCTAGTCTGTGTTTTCTTGATAAACAATGGATTTTATATTAAAACACTCTTGACTGCTCAAGGAAATAAGTGAAGTCCATGATATTATGCTTTTCATAAATAAAAAAGCACCTCACAGACATCTTCTCCACAGATACATTTAGAATGAAATAGTGTATTTTGATCAAAATGTATGTTATCAAGTCTCAGAAATCTCAATGAAAACACCATGGCACTGACAGGGCATTTTTAAGGTATGAAGTTAGATTCACAGTATATTTAAATAATTCATTCTATCAGTCACTCAATACATTCATTAAGTGCACAAGTGTTCCAAAGAATGGTGAGTGAGATACAGTCCTTATCCTCAAGAAGCTTTCATTCTAGCCAGAACTGCTTAAATAAACACAAATTATCCAATGTAGTCACAATAGTCAGAACAGATGCTTGATGGGCTAAAATTAACACAGGAATACTCCTACCCTTCCTCATCCCCACATACTAAAGCCAGGTTCTGGCTTCACCTACTTCATTCCCTTTCTTCCTCTCCTCTCCGAGAAGGGGTCTGATTGCCAAATGAGTTCTTGGGTGTTTGGCATGAAATATTTGGAGCAAAAGAAGAGGGGGAGGAACAAGAAAATGCATACAGGAAAGAAGACGGAATAAATTATTTTGGGAAATTAAAAAAAATTTGTGAGTATTATACGTAGTAGGTATATGTATTTATGAATACATGAAGTATTCTGGTACAGGCATGTAATATGTAGTAATTGTATCATGGAAAATTGGGTACCATCCCCTCAAGCACTTATTGTTTCTATTACAAACATCCAACTATATTCTTTTAGTTGTTTTAAAATGTACGATTTATTAAAATAAAATGGTCTCCCTCTTGTGCTATCACATACTAGGTCTTATTCATTCTTTCTATTTTTTTTTTTTTTTTTGAGACGGAGTTGCTCTTGTTACCTAGGCTGAAGTGCAATGGCGCGATCTCGGCTCACCGCAACCTCTGCCTCCTGGGTTCAGGCAATTCTCCTGCCTCAGCCTCCTGAGTAGCTGAGATTACAGGCATGCGCCACCGTGCCCAGCTAATTTTTTGTATTTTTAGTAGAGACGGGGGTTTCACCATGTTGACCAGGATGGTCTCGATCTCTTGACCTCATGATCCACCCGCCTCGGCCTCCCAAAGTGCTGGGATTACAGGCGTGAGCCACCGCGCCCAGCCTCTTTCTATATTTTTGTACCCATTAACCATTGCCATCTCCCTCCCACCGGCCACTACCCTTCTCAGCCTCTGGCAACCATCCTTCTATTCTCTTATCTCCATGAGTTCAACTGGTTTTAGTTTTAGATCCCACAAATAAGTGAGAACATGTGATGTTTGTCTTTTCTGTATGTGGCTTATTTTACTTAAGTAAATGCTGTTCCATCTACGTTGTTGCAAATGACTGGATCTCATTCCTTTTTATGATGGATAGCACTACATTGTGTATATGTACGACATTTTCTTTATCTACTCTTATCTGTTGATGGACTCGGGTTGCTTCAAAATCTTGGCTATTGTGAAAAGTGCTGCAACAATCATGGGCATGCAAGTGTCTCTTTGATATGCCGATTTCCTTTCTTTTGGGTGTATAACCAGCAGTAAGATTGGTGGGTCATATTGTAGCTCTATTTTTGTTTTTTTTGAGGAGCCTTAAAATGGTTCTCTATAGTGGTTGTACTAATTTACATTTGAGAGGAAAAATTTTGAGGAAAAAAGGCAATACATTAGAGGTAAGGAGAAAGAAGATTTTTATAAGTGTTACTGGGGGATTATAAGTTCCCTTAAGGTGCTGGAGAAAACATAAATCCTGATTTATCTTGAATTTTGGGGGAAATTCGTGTGTTCTTTGAACCTCTGTACTGCTTTAGAACTGAATTGTGCAGGTCATATTAATCCTTTATAGTATTTGTTAGAGGATACAGAGTGAACATCATAGGGTATAACTAAAGCAAAGGAGCAGCACATTCCACAGTGCTTGAGGGACTAGGAACATTTTTATTTTTTTGAGATGGATTTTCACTCTGTCACCCAGGCTGGAGTGCAATGGCACGATCTCGACTCACTGAAACTTCTGCCTCCCGGTTCAAGCAATTATCCTGCCTCAGCCTCCTGAGTAGCTGGGATTACAGGCACCTGTCATCATGCCTAGCTAATTTTTTGTATTTTTTTTTTTTTCAGTGGAGACAGGCTTTCATCATGTTGGCCAGACAGGCCTTGAACCTGACTTCAGGTGATCTGCCCGCCTTGTCGTCCCAAAGTGCTGGAATTACAGGTGTGAGCCACCGTACCTGGCCGGGACTAGGAACACTCTAGTTGGAGGAATGGGCCAGCTAGTCCTGGGAGACAAGTGGAGGCCAATCAGGAGAGGGTGGTTTGAGTGGGGTTGGTAAAGGAGAGTGATCAAAAGGAGAACAGGAAGGCAAATGCCGAGAAACAGGAGGAAAAATGTACAAGGAAAGATAGTTGCATTGATGGACTTTTGGGGGATTTTTCAGGTTTTGTACACTCTTATGGAAAGTTTTGTTACAATACAAAATGCTGCATATATATTTGTGCTGTTACTTCTGTAGAACAGATTTCTACAAGTGGGTGGAAGAGTCAAAGAGCATTGTGTAGCTTATTTTAACCAATATTTCCAGAGCACTTTCCTCAAGGTTTGCAACAACTCAAGCCCTCACCACTAAAATCCTAGGCAAGATCCTGATTGTTCTGACCTGGATCAGACTGGCACTGGGAATCATCACTGTGCCAGATGGTGCATGGGAGAGTAACACATCCACCAGGTAGGGGCTGCTATAGCTTCCTGTTCATCGTGAATTCTCAGTTCAAGCAGAGTGCCAGGTACATAGTATGCATGTTTTCACATATTTTACTAACTGAATAAATAAGAATAAGAGTGTGGAAGGCAGAAGGCAGCACTGGGGACATAGATATTGGAGAAAACGTGAAAATGTTTAGAATGTGGTATTCATGGAACTTTGTGACAGTTGGATGAAGTAGGTAAGAAAAATGAAGGGGCAGAGGATGATGCTGAACCTTATTGATATGAATTACATATGCATTTATTTATTTATTCCATTTATTAAAATAAATTATAATCCACCTACAGAAAAGTACATATATAAGTGTACATCAACATAGATTTTCGCATACTGAAGACAGCTATGCAATCGGCTCTCAGATCAGGAATACATGACATCTACCCAGCTGACTTCTAACGTGGTGATTAATCATATAGGTGGAGTGAATTATGTGAGTGGAACCTCTTATTATGAAGCAGTTGTATTTGTTGAGTCTCATTGTTGAATGCCATTGGTACTCACTGTTGTATTGTCTTACCTGTGCTGTGAATGTACCACAATGTATTTGTCATCTACTTCAGCTAGACATTTGGTTTAGCAGTACTGCTGGTAGTAACCTAGTACATCTGTTATGAATTTCTAGTAGTTGTCTACTAGTACTAGTAGTTGTCTCTTGGTGAACAAATGTGGACATTTATGTGGGAATATACGTTGGAGTAGAATTGCTTAATCATAGAATATTCATGTATTTAGCTTTAGAAGATACCAGCAGAGTTTTCCAAGGTAGTTATACCAATGTACTCTTCTGCTAGGAATGATAAGAATTCATAGTTTCCCCATACCCTCACCAACACTTGGTATTATCTATCTTTTTATCTAGACATTCTAGTAGGTGTATAATGGCATTTTATTTCAATTGTTGTTTTAAGTTTTAGTATTTCTCTAATACTAATGATGCTCATAAGTTTATCTGCTATTTGGATATCATCTGTTTCAAGTGTCTGCTGAAACTTTTGCTTATTTTCTACTAAGTGATATGTCTTTTTGTTTTTACTGATTCTTACAATTAAAAAATACATTCTACATATACATTCCTTTGCAAATACATGTTTTGTGAATATTTTTTCTCATTCTGTCAATTGTCTTTTCAGGTACCTTGATAAAAATCTGAATTTTAATATAGTCGAATTTAGTGCTTTCATATCTTTTTTATACATATGCCATCTTAACCATTTTTTAAATGTACAGTTCATTAGTGTTAATTAAATTCACATTGTTGTGAAACAGATCTCTAGAAATTTTGAATATTGCAAATCTAAAATTCAATACCCATTAAACAGCAACTCCTCTATTCCCCCACCCTTCAGCCCTTGGTAAGTAACAGTTTACTTTGTTTCTATGAATTTGACTACTTTAGACATCTCATATAAATGGAATCATGAACTATTTATCTTTTTGTGACTAGCTTACTTTACTTAACACAACGCCCTTAGGTTCATCCATGTGGTAGTGTATGACAGGATTTTCTTCCTTTTCAAGGCTGAATAACATTTTATTGTATATGTGTGTGTCTACCACAGTTTGTTCATGCATTCATCCATTTATGGACACTTAGGTTGCTTCTACCTTGAACATAGGTTCACAAATATCTCTTCAAGACTCTGTTTTTAATTCTTTTGGATATATATCCAAAAGTCAAATTGTTGGGTCATATGGTAGTTTCATTTTTAATATTTTGAGAAGCTTCTATACTATTTCCATAGGGGTTGCTCTATTTTGCAATCCCACCATGCCCAAGATTTAGTATTTCTTCACATCCTTACCAACAATTTATTTTATTTATTTATTTTTTTTAATTTTTAAATTTTTAGATAGTAGCCATCCAATGGTTGTAAGGTGATAGCTGTTGTGGTTTTAATTTGCATTTCTCTGATTGATGATGTTGAGACTTTTTTCATACATCTCTTGGCATTTTCATTTTTTAATAGATATTTTTGATTACTCCAAAATTACAAAAATGTTCAATTAGATTTTCTTCTAAAACTTTAATTTGTTTTCTCATATTAGTGTTTACCTTTAGTATGCAGATCCTCAATCTATTTGGAATGGACTTTTGGTTATGTTAGAGTGTCAAAGTATCTACATCTATATTTTCACCTTATAATCTATATATTTTTGTTTTTATTTAGCTAATTCTCACAGTAACTTTTCCCCCTGCAATTAGTCAGCTTTGCTATAAGATGACTGCGTATGTGTGGGTCTGCTTCTGAACTCTATTTTGTTCTACTGTCCTGTTTGTCTACCCTTGAGCCAATGTTACAGTGTTGTAATTACTAGATGGAGAATAGTTCTCAATATTTTCTAGTGCAATCTATCCATTTTACTCATCCGTTTCAAGATTGCCTTGGCTATTTTTGGCCCTCTGCATTTCCTTATTAATTTTAATAATTTTGTCACTCCTCCCTGCGACACATAAAACGAGCTGTTATTTTATTTAGGATTTTATTGAATCTATAGATTAATGTAAGGAGAAACACCATCTTTACAATTTTTTTTAATTTATTTTCATTTTTTTATTTTTTGAGACAGTTTTTGCTCTTGTTACCCAGGCTGGAGTGCAATGGTGCGAAATCAGCTTACCACAACCTCTGCCTCCTGGGTTCAGGCAATTCTCCTGCCTCAGCCTCCTGAGTAGCTGGGATTACAGGCACGTGCCACCGTGCCCAGCTAATTTTCTTGTATTTTTAGTAGAGACAGGTTTCACCATGTTGACCAGGATGGTCTCGATCTGTTGACCTCGTGATCCACCCGCCTCGGCCTCCCAAAGTGCTGGGATTACAGGCTTGAGCCACTGCGCCTGGCCCATCTTTACAATATTGACTTTCCTAATCTGTGAAAATGGTATAGCCCTGAAGTTTTTAAAGATGTCTAATTCTTTTCACTAATATTTTATCCATAGTACTGTAGGCATGTTGCACAGTTCTATTTACATTTACTGCTAAGTGATGATTTTAATGGACTTACAAATAATATTATTTTTAAATTTTCATTCTTTATTTTTCAGTGATATAAAACAGTGATATTATATTCCTGATACAGTGAGATCAGGAATATAATTGACTTTTACTCTATTGACTTTCTATTAAGAAATTTTGCTAAATTTACTTTTTAATACTAATACTGTGTCTGTAGATTCATGTAAGATTTTCAATTTACACAACTATGCTGTCTTAATGTCAGTTTTATTATTCCTTTTATTTATTTCATTTGCCTCATTTTGCTAAAGTTTGGGTTTGCAATGTCAGTTTGCTAAACTGATATTTGCTAAAATTTATGGTAAATAGAAGTGTTTATGGGGGTAGTCATTGTTTCCTTTTCAAGCTCAGAGAATGTTTTCAAGATTTCATCACTGAATATATTGGATGCTGTAGGTATAATTTTTAAAGATAATTCTTTGCCAGATTAAAATTAGTTTCTCTAGTCTGCTAAGGATTTTTAAAAATAATGAATAAGTGTTGAACTTAGTGGAATGCTGCCTATATAATGATAAAATTGTATAATTTTTGTTATATTTTCTGATTTTCAAAACTATTTTAGGTGGCTATTAATTTTTAAAGAATTGTGAACATTTTATGTGTAGAAAACTTTTATTATAAATAATTTGGTTATACATATAGCCCAAAGAAGGGAAGAGGATTGCTTTCCTAATAATAGGGTATGTTTTCTGTGATGGGTAGGTGTCTTATATAAGCTAAATAAATAACAAATAACACCTTTACCTTGCTGCAGTTGAATAAATAAAGTGACAGTGAAATAAATTATTTTTCCTGCTGGCTAAGCACAGAGTCAACCTTCCTTAATAAGGTAATGAAGCAACAGAGCAATACTTTATTTGCTTTTCACCTTTAGTCTGGAAAGATCATATCTCAAGGGAAGTCAGCTCTCCCCTCTGGAATTACAGAAAACATAACAATATCATTCTTGCATTTTAATTCACATATTTACTCTAAAATAATTCCATTAGTCCTCACTTAAATAAAATATTCTATATCTTAAAAGATGCTTTAATACCAGATTACAAGTTTTTATTACCAAATTATAAGAATCTAAAGATAAGCTATTTTTTAAGGCTACAAAACATTCACGTTATGCATATCTGTGCAAGGCCAGCAAAAAGTACAGTTTTAGAAAAATAAAGCATTTTATTATTTATTTATTTATTTTTATTAATTTATTTTTTGAGGCAGAGTCTCTCTGTCACCCAGGCTGGAGTGTAATGTTGCAATCTCGGCTCATTGCAACCTTCACCACCTGGGTTCAAGCGATTCTCATGCCTCAGCCTCTCAAGAAGCTCGGACCACAGGTGTGCACCACCATGCCAGGCTAATTTTTGTATCATCAGTAGAGATGTAGTTTCACCAGGTTGACCAGGCTGGTCTTGAACTCCTGACCTCAAATGTTCTTTCTGCCTTGGCCTCCCAAGGTGCTGGGATTATAGGCATGAGCCACCATGCCTGGCCCATTTTTTTTTTAATTGTAACCATTCTGTTACTTAATGTGTCTTTATATGTTTATTTTAATAAAATAGATATAACGTAAGATTTACCATCTAAGCATTTTTGAGGGTAAAATTCAGTGGCAATAAGTACATTCATATGGTTGTGTAGTCATCACCACTATTCTTCTCCAAAACGTTTTCATCTTCCCAGACTGTAACTCCATACCATTAAACAGTAACTTCCCATTCTCTCCTGCCTCCAGCCCCTACAAAACCCCAATCTACTGTCTGTCTTTCAGAATTTGAATACTTTAGGTACCTCATATGAGTAGATTCATCTAATATTTCTTCTTTTTTGTGACTGGCTTATTTCACTTAGCATAATGTCAAGATTCATTTATGTTGCAACGTGTTTCGGAATTTTTCTTTTCAAGGTTGAATAATATTCTATTGTGTACATATGCTACATTTTATTTGTTCATTCATCTACTGATGACACTTGGCTTGCCTCCACCCAAATGAATAGTGCTACTGTGAACATAAGTGTACAAATACCCATACAAGTCCTTGCTTTCAATACTTTTTGGTATATACCCAGAAGTGAGATTGTTAGATTGCATCTATGTTTATTTTTTCAAGGATTGCCGTTCTGTTTTCACACCAGCTGCACCATTTTATATTCTCTCCAGCAATGTATAAGTGTTCCAATTTTCACCACATCCTTGTTAACACTTTGCTGTTTGCTTGTTTGTTTATAATAGTCATCCTAACATGTGTGAGATGATACCTCATTGTGGTTTTGATGTGCATTTCCTTAATGATTAGTGATGTTGAGCATCTTTTCATGTACTTACTGGGCACCTGTATATCTTCTTTGGAGACATGCTTGTTCAAGTTATTTGACCATTTTAAGATTCCATTTTTTGGTTTTGTTGTTCTTGAGCTACAGGAGTTTCTAAAAAATATATTTTTGAAATTTATACCTTTCAGATATATGATTTGTAAACATTTCCTCTCTGTGTTGCCTTTTCACTCTGTTGATGGTGTCCTGTTGGACACACATTTTTTTAATGCTGATGAAGTCCAATGCATCTGTTTTTCTTTTGTTGCCTGTACTTTTGGTGCCATATCCAAGAAATAATTGCCAAATCCAATGTGGTGAGGCTTTTCTCCTGTGTTTTATTTTAAAATTTTATAATTTTCATACTTATGTTTAGATTTTTGATACAATTTGAGTTAATTTTTACATATATTGTAAAGTAAGAGTCCAACTTTATTTTTTTGCATGTGACTGTTTTTCCAGCACCATTTGTTGAAAACCTGTCCTTTCCACTTTAATGGTTTTGACATTCTCATCAAAAATCCTTTGACCACATACACGACCATTTATTTCTGGGCTTTCTATTCTATTTGTCTCTATATCTGTCTTTATGTTGGTGCCACACTGTTTGATTACTGTAACTTTGTAGTAAGTTTTGAAATCAGGAAGTGTGAGTCTTTCAATGTTGTTCTTCTTTTACAAGATTGCTTTGACTATTTGGGATCCCATGAGAGTCCATACATATTCTGTGGTGAATTTTTCTATTTCTGCAAAATATGTCATTGGGCTTTTGATAGAGATTACATTGAAGCTCTAGATTGTTTCAGGCAAAATCGACATCTCAACAATGTGAAGCCTTCCTATCCATGAACATGGATGTTTTTCCATTTATTTATGTACTCTTTACTTTCTTTCAGCAGTGTTTTATAGGTTACAGTGTATAAGTTTTTCACCTCTTTGTTAAGTGTATTCCTAAGTATTAATATTCTATGCTTTTTGATGCTGTTGTAAGTTAAATTGTTTTCATAATTTCTTTTTTGAAAGAAATTCTTTTAACGTTGTTAGTTTACATTAATACCATTAATTTTTAAATTTTGATTTTGTATCTCGAAACTTTCAATTGTACCAATTTTCGTTTTCATCAAGCAGCATGTGAATGATTCAGCTTCTTTGCATCCTCATGATCATTTGGTGTTGTCACTACTTTTTATTTTAGTCGGACTGACAAGTGTGTAGTGATACCTCGTTTTAATTTTAGTTTGCTTTTTCCTAAGGCTAATGATGTTGAATGTCTTTTCATGTGTTTATTTGCCAGCTGCGTATCCTCTTTGGTGAAATATCTGTTCAGGTTTTTGGCTTATTTTGACTTTTAGTTCTTATTTGCATTTGTTTTTAATTGTTGAGTTTTGAAAATTCTTCTTACATTCTACATCCTTTGTTATATATTTGGTTGCAAACATTTTCTATTGGTCTATAGCTTGTCTTTTCATCTTTGCAAGGTCTTTTATAGAGCTAAATTTACTAATTTTTTTTTAATGAGGTCCATGTATCCATGACGTCTTCTAAAACTAACATTGTATACGGCACATCATTGATGTTTCTTTACTGAAAGAATAAAATGAATTAAGTGATAAAGAAACTAGCAAATTTACTTCTAATTTTATGGTATCTACTCCTGATATCCTGTACATTGTTAGATTTGAAAATAATATCATCTCATAATTTTTTCATATCTCTCGCATTTTCAACACATTATGTAGAACTTTGTGGAGGAATATTTATTGTGTTTAGAGGGGATAGGAACTAGGGAATAAAAGGAATTTGAAAAAGGTAGAAATTGTGAAGGAACAAGAATGAGTAAGAGGGGAATAGCATAACATGCCCTAAGGTAGCAGTTTGCAAAGTAAAGCCTGTGGGCTCCTGAGAGGCTTACAGTGTTATTTGTCTTTTGCCCTTTGTTGACATTTGCACTGGTGGTGTAAAAGCAATGGTTGGTACAGGAATGATTGTGGTTAAGACTGCTGGAATTTTAGTACAAATCAAGGCGATGGTACCAAACTATACTAGAAATCATTATATTATTTACCACCAGGCACTTGAAGAAGTTAAAAAAAGCCAGCTTTGCTTAAGAATGACCTTGATTAAGCAGTAAAAATAATTATTTTCATGAACTATGAATCCTTGAGTACACACCATTTTTCCATTCTACATGATGAAGTATACACAAAGTGTTCCTGTTGCATACTGAGGTATTTATGGTTGCTTCCAGGAGAAAACACTTTTGTGATTATTTTAGGTGCAAGAGGAACTAACCACTCTTTCATGTAACACCAATTTTTACCTGAAATGACAAATTACAGATAAACTGCTTTTTAAAACTTGGTATTTGGCAGACATTTTCTTGAAAATAATGAATGTGGCCACAAACTTGCTATTACAAGTAGTCTCATGTTTATTTCATTCCCCACCCAAAACTTACTTTTCCCCATGTTTTCCTAAAATCTTTCCTCATGTTGAGACTTGTCATTGGTAAATCAATAACTTTAATAATGTCTGTGTGCTTTAGATTCAGCCAGCAATAGGAGAAGTAGTAAAATTGCTATCAGTTTGTTATCATGACTTCTAACATCAGCCTCAGATGGCCACAGGGGAAGTTAACACTTTGTTTGGAGATTGGAGGGGAATATATAGAAAATATCTGTTTAGTACAGGTATTGCTCTCTGGCCACTCTGTAAATGCCCATAGCTTAGCAATTAGTAAACATTATTTTAATTTCCTGATTACTTGCTGCCTTTCAGCACTTGATAGGACTGTTGAAAGGCAGGGATTATGTCCTTATTAACCATGACATCTCTTAAAATTAGCAGAGGGCTTGGCATAAAGATGGCATTGGATACATCTTTGCTAAATATTGGAATGAAGGAGTGAGAGAGGAGCTAGTTAATGTGCTTCTTATTTGTGCATGTGTAGCTATGGCTGATATCTTGATCATTGTCATATTTGAAAATAGCATCTCATAATTTTTTGATATCTCTTACAGAATTTGTCACATTTTGGCCAATGTTGATGCTAAATAAACATACTTTGAGCATGGCAATTTTGGGGGTAAAGTTTGGGCAATAATACATATTTTTATAGGACTGATGAGATTGTGTGTGTGTGTGTGTCTGTGTGTGTACACAGACACACACACACAGACATATGTATATATGAATCACTTAGCCTATACTCCAAGCACAATAATTGTTATTTTTACTCCAACTGCCATGGTGACTGCAAGAAGAAAAAATGAAACTATCTCTGCTTTTGCTGTCACTTAACTTCAAAATTTCTACTTGGGACTTACAAATAAATGATTGAAGAGAGACAAAATCACATTAGACTTTAGCCCTAATCTCTCTGGGACACTAATTCTAAGGTAAAGTTTTATATTTTATATATACATATCCCCAGATCTTGCTGGTTTCTCAAAAGGTAAGCATAAGAAACAAGACAAGAGCCAGATATATGTACCAGCTCACACAGCATCTAGACTCTTGGTGTTTTAGATATTATGGGTAAAATGTAAGTAATCCAAGAGCATGGACTCTGTTTTGTTCATTGCTAAATCCCTAAAGTGTGGCCCATAGTAGGTCTTCAATTCATATTTTTCCAGTGAATGATTACATCATTTGTGTTTAAATTCTAATTGTTAATGAACTTTTCTGCTGTAGTTGTCGGTTTTCATGTCAGACAATGGCATTGTACAATAGATAATGTTTAAAGCAAATTGGTAGGGGACATGGTGGTGGGAGAGGGGCAGCTATACGCCTCCTTGTAACCAATAGAGAAAGTATAAAAAGGCATTTGAAACATCTGAAGAACTGATGTTACTTTTATAAAAGTTAGGCTAAGTGACAGAGGCTGCCAGGGGCTAGCAGGGTGGGAGGGATGAATAGAGCATAGAGGATTTCAGGGCAGTGAAACTACTCTGTGGGATGCTACAATGGTGGATGTATGGGATTATGCATTTGTTAAAACCCATAGAATGTACAACATCAAGAGCGAACACTAATGTGAACTCTGGACTTCTGGTGATAATGCTGTGTCAATGTGGGTTCATGAATTGTAACAAATGGTTAACAAATGTACCACTGTGGTTGGATGTGGACAGTGGGGAAGCTGTGTCTGTGTGGGGACAGGGGTCATATAGGAAATCTTCGTACCTTTCACATAACTTTGCTATGAACCTAAAACTGCTCTAAAAATTAAATCTATGAATAAAAAGTTAGGCTAAATTGTAACCTCATGATAAGTCTTCCCCTAAACATTATAAAATAAAACCACTTCCCCTGGAAAATTAATAAACAAGATTTTTTTTCTGCTTTCCATCCTTGGTATTGGGGCTTAGTCATTTCAGCGACAATGGAAAAATCTATTGCTTTTGCTTTCCCAGAAATTATAAGTTTCATTTTATCGTAAGTGCATAAAATGATATATGAAAGTATAGGACATTTTTGGTTACATAAGTCCAGCTCTTAATTAAATAGTTTGTTTCATAAACAATAATTTAGTGTCTCAATTGCTCAAGATACAATGCTAAGTGTTCTAACAAATGTAGAGATTTTATAGGAATCTTTTTCACTTGAGAGGTGGCTTGACATTTTCAGAGCATGTTCACATATATTTTCTTATTGTTCCTCACAAGCCTGGGCAGTCGGCAGAGGAGGTCTTTAAACTTCCACCTGAGACATTATTATTATTTACTAAAAATTATATTTTTGTATAGTAATAACATGAAAACAAAATAGAATTTTAAAATAAAATACACATATTACTCAACTATCAAGTAAGCTTAAGTTTTAACATTTTGTCTTTTAGACTGTTAACATTTGAGTAGAAATCATTACTGGGTCAGAAGGGATATTCAGATAAACTGCTTATTTAGAAAAGTAGAAAAAGTTATGGCAGTTAGAAAGTCGAAGTAAAATATGTTACTAATAAATTCAGGGAAAGATGATTGATCGGCACCACCCTGTTGGTAAACAGACAGAGCAGAGGTGTGGACCTGGCAGTACTAAGAAATGTTTCATTTTTTTTGATGCAAGAATGAATGAGGGGACAACTCCCCTCAACAACTGTGTTGAGAATACGGTTGTTAAAATGACCAGATACAGTTAAAGTTATTTGAAAGGTTGAACTCTGGATGCCCCACTTTTATTACCCTGGAGAGAAGTCCCTTCTGCCTTGTTACTCCGCCTCCAACCCCCTCCTTTAAAAATGTCTACCTTACAAAACAAGTAAACAGGAAAAAGAGGAGGAAGAACTGGGATCTAGTTAGTTCTGTCTTGAACAAAGTTAGGAGAGGACTGTAGGCAGAGCTGATACTGCAGTTGAAGGCTGAGGTCTTAAGAATGGGCTTTGTGGTAAGGGTGTAACAAAGCTTCTGAGGACCAAAGTGGTTTCTTCCAGTTATATTTTTAATTTTTTTGAATCAAGGTCTTGTTTTGTCATCCAGGCTGGAGCACAGTGGTGCAATCATGGCTCACTGTACCCTCCATCTCCCGGGCTCAAGTGATCCTCTCGCCTCAGCCTCCTGAGTAGCTGAGACCACAGTTGCATGCCATCATACCCAGCTAATTTAAAAAAAATTGTATGTAGAGATGGGGGTCTCCCTAAGTTTCCCAGCCTGTCTTGAAATCCTGGCCTCAAGCGATCCTGCCTGAGCCTCCCAAAGTCCTAAATTACAGGCGTGAGCCACTGCCCCCAGCCCTCTTCCACTGATTTTGATGGGAGGCACTGCTGATTCTGTCATGGGGCTACATATCCCTGCTTTGTCTCCTATTCTGTCACTGTGGCTGTCTGGAAGGAAACTTGGAACAGGAAATGTTGGTAACTGGTATTGGAGAAACTATACAAGTCTGTTCTTTAGATGGGTCTTCTTGTTTCTTTACTAGTAGCAGGAAAGTTACATCCACCCAGGGTTCCCAAAGTAGAACTCAAAAGTAAAAAATATTCAGTTGTGTGCATATAATTTTTTAACCACAGAATAAAAGTCATTTCTTTTTTTGCTTTTACTTTGCTTCACTTTAAATAACAACTAGATTTAAAATTGGGAATAAATTAACAATTATTATTTCTAATGATTGCTTTGCATTATAGAAGATATTGCTGCATGTTTTACTACTTCTGGCCCTTAGGAGACATCTAAGTTATATGTCATAATTTATGTTATACATATAGGTGTGAACAGTTTTATTTGTACTATTGCATTAAAAGTGGAGTTTGAATTATGAATTGTAATGTAGGACATGAGTATACAAGCTTCAATAGCTTTGCTTTTGTTTTGAATTTCTGCTAGAAATAGGTATAGCACTGGTTTAACTTATATCTGTTTGTTAATAGATTTCATTTTCATTATTATTAATTATTTCCCTTTGGGTGTGAATTATTAGCTCACTTTCCCTTCCTTCCTCTTTCCATTCTGCTATCTTGCCCCATCTGTTTCCTGCTATGTAGGACTTAAAATCTAGTAGGAACAGTAAGCGAAGGTAGTCAAATAACAAACACAAGTTAAAACGTTAACCTTCTTTTATTAATGTACTTACTGCCTCACTGAAACTCTTCTTGACAGGATTTTGAGCAACGTGTTTTTTCCCAAATATTAAAGGGAATTAATATTTTGCCTCTCCCTCAATAAAGCCCCCTCCTCTTTCTCTGTCCTTTTTGGATACATGTACCCAGTTACCCAAGCTGAAGATTTCAAATCTTACTAGCTCTTGTTTTATTCTCATCTCCCACATCCATTCTGCCACATCCAGTGCTACTTACTAGGAATCTCTGGCACCAACCATTTTTCTTTTTACCACCATGGACTTAACCTCACCTGGAATCACCTTGTGTTTCACCTGGTTTATTGAACCAAGGCCTAACTTGGCTTCCAGATGTTAGTTTTTCTCTAGTCCATCCACAGAATTACCTCTACTCTAGTCCACCTGCCACATTTTTCTGGCCATTCTCCTTTTTACATGCTCATCTTCCTCCTCTGAACATGAAATAATAGAGTTTAAAAATTCTGTTCTTATTTTTTTCACTTCCGAGTGGATCACATTTGTATCCTCTCTTTAGCTCAGGATCTATACACTAATCACTTTAAAACCTTTACCTGTCATCTAGACTTTCCTTATATGACCGAGAACCTTCTATTCAACCACATTCTAAATATTTCTCCTTGGACATCTCAACCTCAAAGCTTCCCATGTCATTGCCACCATGCAAGTCCAGAATGTAGCCCTAATTCTCCCAGAAACTCGAATAATGTCTAACTCTGCTTTCCACGCCCACTCCTGTTCCCCCACCCTAATCTTATTATCTACACCACAGTTCATGACATTTTCAAAAATTCTGATTATATTGCCCCTTAAGGTTACAGAAAAGAATCGCCTGGAACTCAACCACTAGTTTTTAAAGAATAAGTAAAGGGTATTTCCAAAAATCAAATGAGATAATGCTTTTCTCATGTTCAAATCCTTTAGATAACTTTCCATCGTGCTTAGGACAACGTTCAAAACACTTAAGTGACTCGTAATTCACTGAATGCTCCGGTTCCTGTCTGGTTTTTGACTTCATCTTAATTCAGTGTCATTATGCCAGTATTTACTGAGCACCTAGTGTGCACAAGGCAGTGCTTTGTGCAGAGGATTTATTGATGACCCAGATAGACACTGTACTTATGCTTCTGGAGCTGACAGTGTAGGGCAGGCATTAAGCAATGGCAATTTTGATGAACCAAGTGTCTCGTAAATTATTAGAACACTATTACCTTCACAGTTTGTCTTCCGGCCAGCCAGAGTAAGTTACTTTGTTTGCTTCAGGCGTCAAGTCACTTGTCTTTTGGTCTTTGCTGATGCCGTCCCTTGTCTGTCTTCTACTGACACACTTGTCTTTTTTACTGACCTTGCTCCACTCCTGCCCAATTTTACCTTGCTCTTTCTTATGAAAAGAAAAATCTTTCCCATCAATATTGCCCCTTCCCGTGAGCTTTTACAGCACCTTATACATCTACTACCTTAACACTTACAGCTCTGTAAGAGTCTCTTACCTGACCACATGCTCCAGCAGGACAGATCTACATCTGGCTTGGTCACCCTGTCAACACATAGTAAGCGCTCACTAAATAGTTCTTGATTGAGTGAAAAGATGAATGGCAAGTGGATAGGTGAGTAAAGTGCTATGGAAATGCAAAGTAGAGAGCTGTTATTTTACAAATGAGAAATAATTTATGCAGCAGTTAAGACACCTTATTTAACCAGAAAAAAAGTAAACAGCACATGTAGAATCACCAGTGTTTGGTTTCTCTTATTCAGGCCATTATTTTGAGTTCACCACCCTGTGTTAACTTCTGCTATGCTGTGCTTTCTGCAATTGGCCAGATGACTATTGGCAATTTGACGTCAGCTGTCAGCAAAATCCCTTTCTAATGCACTCCTACCTCTACGCTTCCTGGCTGCCTATTAGAAAAAGTTGAAGATTTCCAAGTAAAAAGCACTTAAAGAGAGTTTTTGGTGATTCTACTTCTGACCACCTAGGGTTTCACCCCACTGGGACCAGGGAAGATAGCAAAGAGGGTTTTTTTTTTGGAGGCACTGATTGAGGCCATTGTTTCAAGCACCCAGTTCTGCCAAATGGCCTTGGGAGTATCTTGTCATTCTCACCAATAGAGTCTGAGAAGAATTTCAAAACCTGAATGTGATTCTTGACATGAAGAAGAGTGAGATACCCAAATTAACATGTTCTTGGAGAAGGAAATAACGCAGCACAGACCTTGCTAGCAAGAAGCCAAGAGGGAAGGAACCCTGAATAGTGCTTAGGGGATTTCTGTAGACTTGGGAACCTACCTTTTGGAAACTTGGCTTTATGTGGTTAATTTATTTATTTATTTTTGCTGTTTTCATTTTGTTCTCCAAGAGCATTTAATGAAGTTCCCCTTGAGAAATCAGCTGGTCCCAAGTATGCAATAAATAAGCAAAGAAGAGTTTTTTTGTGTTTGTTTTGTTTGTGTATTTGTCTTGCTGTGTTTCAAATGAGGCCATAACATTAAAAGGAGTGGGTGCCCCCTTGAAGATCAAGCACAGGCTAGCCACAAGAATTAAAGCAACAGACCCCACCACACAGTGTAATAATAATGGAAGAGTTGACTCCATATGTTCCTCCATAGTTGCTCAGTATGAGATAATTCTGCCTTCTATTTAGAAAGAAAGTGAATCTTTTTAAATCTGATATGGCAACATAGTCTATAAAGACCATGTACTTCAGAGTTCAATGCCTCATTTTCTTCACTAGAGTAAGTTTTATCCTAGAATTTTCATTACTGTTATTCTAAAAATTATGGATGTTTTAAGTGATAACTTTTGTGTCTGACTTAGGTATTTTCAACTGCTATTTATTAATTTGACCACTGATCTTATTATTAATACACAGGCTAACATGGAATTGCCACGATTTATTTGATGGCCTTGGTGTTTTGAAGAGAATTTATAAACAATTCGGGGAGAATTTTGTGTGCCATTAATTTAAAAGAAAAACAGAAAAAGTGAAAAAGAAGTACCTTTTTCCAGAGCGAAACTTATCCCTTGTTTTCTTGCTGAAATCTAAAATGGTCTTCACCTTCCAGTGATCACTTTGCATTCGAATGTTCATAAATGTTGTAGAAAGCTTGACGCCCACACTGCAGGATCTTGCTCCTCTTTAATTTTCTCTAATTTGTATAGTGAATAACCAAATACTCATAATGCAATTAGAAGATAATCAGGCTTGTAATTATGTTAATTGCTGGAGACTTACATCAATCCTCCAGCAAAGTGATAGGATTTCAGGGGAACTATTAATGTGGCAAGAGAGTGAATGAGAGACTGGGATGGGGAAGTGGGTAAATGGATGAACAGCTTTGGCTTATGTCATTGAAAAACACTGAGAAGACAATAGAGCCATCCATGAAGAAAGCCTTCAGTGGAGATGCTTAGAAAACACAGTTTTGGGTTCTAGCAACTCAACCTCTTATTTTTTTTCCCCCATAAATAATTATTTGCCTACTTAAATTTATTGGAAGAAACCTAATTCAAAGAAAGCTGATAAACAGATGATAGGGGAAGAGTAAGAGAAAGAGAGAGAGAGAATGTTGCTATTTTCGTAAGCTACCCTGTCTTCTACATTGTGAAAAGAACAAAACAGCAAGGTACTATTACGTAACTTCTGTGCTTCTACACCGGAAGGGTCCTGTGAAGAGATCTCAGACTAGCTTCTCCAATGATGACCAACAGTCAAGCTGGAGCTGCCACTTGTTGATTGTAATCTGCATAGCCTTGACATTAAGTTTATTTCTAAAAACAATAAATAAAAAACTTAATTAAGATTTCCCATTTCTTTCAAGCAGGCTGGAACTAGCTGGCCACCCCGAAGCCTGCTGTGAACTGGCGTTTTTCACCTTCTTCATTAGCAACGATCAGTCTGAGAAGCCCACGCTCTCTTCCTGCACCCACATCTGCTGTGTGGCTCAGCAGGTGAAACGGCTTGTGGTGTGGGTTAACTGCCACTTCACAAAGACTTATGCCACCACACTCCTATCACCTCATGAAGTTAAAAATAAAATCACTTCACTAAGGTTTGTCTATTACCTGGAAATAAAAAACTAGGAGATCTGGGTAGTGCTGCGCTTGATGCCTTGTATCAGATATGATTCAGATAAACTGAAAGACTCTTTCTTCAAATGCAGGCAGACAGAATGACCCCAGGCATGAAAGTGGGTCTTTCAAAGCCATACCTCTGCCAAGGCTACTCAGCGTGAATACACAGCACCCATTTCCATTGTAACTTATATTTTATATCCTTAATGTCAAAATAAAGTGACAAATTTGGGTTTGTAGTTCAACATATTTTTACTGCTTCCTGGCCATTTGGGAAGCATATTGGAACTGTACATTGTATAATTAAACTGTAAGAATGTTATAATCTGAGTTAAGGTGCATCACATAATACTCATTTTCTGCTACATTTTTGATTATTTGTGAACCATTAACGCAAATTCAGGTTCTTAGGGTTTATGAAAATTTCAGTCATTAAAATGACCCACATGATTAGATTTTACTGGCTGCTAGAAAAAAAGCGCCTCCACCCCATGTATATATATATATATGCTGAATCTAGAACCATTTAAAAGAGAAAGTTTCTCTGAAGGTATCAGTCAACCCGCAATTTATTTGGAAATAAAAGGATGCTTCCATGACCAATAAAAGAATAACGACCAGTTACAGACATTACAGAATAAATGAGGGGCGTGAGAAAAGGCCAAATTTAGTGAAATGGAGTGATTAGGAAAATATATTGCTCCTAGAAACTATGAACTTTTTCTGTAATTTATTTATGGTTGGCAAATTGTCCAAAAACCTAATTAGACAAGCTGATGTTCTTGGAAGAGATCTCAGAGTAGCTCATTTCATTAACTCCATAAATTTGTTCCTTCAGAAATCCCCAAGTAGGCAACTAATCATACATAGAGGTTTTTTTTGCTTTTTCTCATTTCTTAATTTCAACATGTGTCATTGGCCAGAATTTTATTTTTATTGCTCACAGAAGTAATTGAGCCAGAAAAATTTATTTAGCTTATAAATCATCACTACAAATCAGATGCAGATTTAGAGATAATTCTGTTAGCATTCTACTATGATTTCTCATCAATATAAAAATATGAATTTTGTATCCAAAGCCCTTTAGCTTATACGATGAGAATAGAATTTATAATAGTGTTTTTATGTACTGAGTACTGAGGGAAAGGGCAATCATTCTAAAGAGTGTAACTCAAAACTTCTTTAAGAGTGAAATTGGTTTTATAAATGTTTGCTTCTTTTTAGTCCCTTTCAAGGTCATGGAAGAATGTCAATGTCAACGGTAGAATAGTAGTCACAGTGATGGGTGTCAAGCTCACAAGGAACAGACGGATTCTATTCTAAATATATGTAGGTTCATTTATTATACATACCACTGATAAATCACATTTGTGTATGATGCACACGGGGATTAGTACTGTTGGTGTTAGAATATCACATTTTAGCTCAATTAGTATTTCATGAAATGTTACAAAACTAAGTAAAAAAGAAACAATAAAATCCATATTTTGCTTTTGTATTTTTTCCTCTCTCTTACTGGTGTGCTTTTTATTCATGTTTTAATTTCTCTTAGAGTTAACAAATTTGGGTCTGTGTAGATTTTCCACAAATTGTGTTCAAGTCTCTATTAACTCTGTAGCAAGGTTTTAGCTTATCGTACTTCATGCTGATTTATTTTCTTACTTGTTAAAATATTTCAAATGATTGATTAATGCAATGGACAGTAGCTAATACTCATATTTAAAGTTTAAAAGATTATTGGGCCTAACATCCTGAGAGTGTTAAAAAATTGAAGAAAGTGGCTAGACATGAACACTGAAATTATTTAAGAACTAGTATTTGTCAAAATCAAACTTACAGCTCTGTATAGGAACATTCAAAATTGTGTTTTAAAAGTAAATATTCCATCTCTGTAACCTGAAATGCTCTGTGAAAACTCTGAAAAGAATTGCCTTAAGGTATGGCTAAATTATTTAAGCCTATTCCTTTGGAAGTCGAATTTGTATCCCTAAATGATATTAATAGTCAAAAAGAGATTGTGTTAAAAATGAATATGTATCATTAATGTGATAAAAAAACAAAGCTGAGAGTATGTTTGTGTACTAACATGAAAATTAATTTTATTTGCTTTATGCCAAAAGACAAAAATAATTGAGAAAAATTAAAGAGTTTTTTTTTTATTTTATTGCATTTTAGGTTTTGGGGTACATGTGCAGAGCATGCAATACAGTTGCATAGGTACACACATGGCAGTGTATTCTGTTTGCTTTCTCCCCTTCACCCACATTTGGCATTTCTCCCCAGGCTATCCCTCCCCACCTCCCCCTCCCACTGGCCCTCCCCTTTTCCCCAGTGTTTAGTACTCCCCTCTCTGTGTCCATGTGTTCTCATTTTTCATCACCCACCTATGAGTGAGAATATGCGGTGTTTCATTTTCTGTTTTTGTGTCAGTTTGCTGAGAATGATGTTCTCCAGATTCATCCATGTCCCTACAAACGACATGAACTCATCATTTCTGACTGCTGCATAATATTCCATGGTGTATGTGTGCCACATTTTCCCAATCCAGTCTATCATCAATGGGCATTTGGGTTGATTCCAGGTCTTTGCTATTGTAAACAGTGCTTCAGTGAACATTCGTGTGCATGTGTCCTTATAGTAGAACGATTTATAGTCCTTTGGATATATACCCAGTAATGGGATTGCTGGGTCAAATGGAATCTCTATTTCTAAGGCCTTGAGGAATCGCCACACTGTCTTCCACAATGGTTGAACGAATTTACACTCCCACCAACAGTGTAAAAGTGTTCCTTTTTCTCCACATCCTCTCCAGCATCTGTTGTCTCCAGATTTTTTAATGATCACCATTCTAACTGGCGTGAGATGGTATCTCAATGTGGTTTTGATTTGCATCTCTCTGATGACCAGTGACGATGAGCATTTTTTCATATGATTGTTGGCCTCATATATGTCTTCTTTCGTAAAGTGTCTGTTCATATCTTTTGCCCAATTTTGAATGGGCTTGTTTGTTTTTTTCCTGTAAATCTGACTGGGTTCTTTGTAAATTCTGGATATCAGCCCTTTGTCAGATGGGTAAACTGCAAAAATTTTTTCCCATTCTGTTGGTTGCCGATTCACACTAGAGACTGTTTCTCTTACTGTGCAGAAGCTGTGGAGTTTGATTAGGTCCCATTTGTCTATTTTGGCTTTTGTTGCCAATGCTTTTGGTGTTTTATTCATGAAGTCCTTGCCTACTCCTATGTCCTGGATAGTTTTGCCTAGATTTCCTTCTAGGGTTTTTATGGCGCCAGGTCTTAGGTTTAAGTCTTTAATCCATCTGGAGTTAATTTTAGTGTAAGGTGTCAGGAAGGGGTCCAGTTTCTGCTTTCTGCACATGGCTAGCCATTTTTCCCAGCACCATTTGTTGAACAGGGAATCCTTTCCCCATTGCTTGTTTTTGTTGGGTTTATCAAAGATTGTATGGTTGTAGCTATGTTGTGTTGCCTCTGATGCCTCTGTTCTGCTCCATTGGTCTATATCTCTGTCTTGGTACCAGTACCATGCTGTTTTGATTACTGTAGCCTTGTAGTATAGTTTGAAATCCAGTAGTGTGATGCCCCCCGCTGTGTTCTTTTTGCTTAGAATTGACGTGGCTATGCGGGCTCTCTTTTGGTTCCATATGAAGTTCATGGTGGTTTTTTCCAGTTCTGTGAAGAAAGTCAATGGTAGCTTGATGGATATAGC
Organism: Callithrix jacchus; assembly: GCF_049354715.1. NCBI lineage: Eukaryota > Metazoa > Chordata > Mammalia > Primates > Cebidae > Callithrix > Callithrix jacchus. The sequence goes on from NC_133517.1 coordinate 15,429,796, forward strand.
ATTGATTCTGTAAATTACTTTGGGCAGTATAGCCATTTTTACGATATTAATTCTTCCTACCCATGAACATGGAATGTTTCTCCATCTGTTTGTGTCCTCTCTGATTTCGTTGAGCAGTGGTTTGTAGTTTTCCCTGAAGAGGTCCCTTACGTTCCTTGTGAGTTGTATTCCAAGGTATTTTATTCTTTTTGTCGCAATTGTGAATGGCAGTTCATTCTTGATTTGGCTCTCTTTAAGTCTGTTATTGGTGTAGAGGAAGGCTTGTGATTTTTGCACATTGATTTTGTATCCTGAGACTTTGCTGAAGTTGCTTATCAGTTTCAGGATTTTTTGGGCTGAGGCGATGGGGTCTTCTAGGTATACTATCATGTCGTCTGCAAATAGAGACAATTTGGCTTCCACCTTTCCTATTTGAATACCCTTTATTTCTTTTTCTTGCCTGATTGCTCTGGCTAGAACTTCCAGTACTATATTGAATAGGAGTGGTGACAGAGGGCATCCTTGTCTAGTGCCGGATTTCAAAGGGAATGCTTCCAGTTTTTGCCCATTAAGTATGATATTGGCTGTTGGTTTGTCATAAATAGCTTTTATTACTTTGAAATGCATTCCATCGATACCGAGTTTATTGAGGGTTTTTAGCATAAAGGGCTGTTGAATTTTGTCAAATGCCTTCTCTGCATCAATTGAGATAATCATGTGGTTTTTGTTTTTGGTTCTGTTTATGTGGTGAAATTAAAGAGTTTTTTACAAGTTCATTAGTATAACGATTTATACCTGTTAGGAGATTTCACAAAGATTACACCAAGGACTTGGATTGTGGGGCAGAGAGAATGGCTTCTCTATTGGGTCTAGAACAGGAGTTAGATATACAGTTTTCATTCACTGAGTAAAAGTTGTGTTCAAGAGAAGAATAGTAAAACAAACCTTTGAGGACATTTACATATACTTTTATGTGTGTGTGTGAAGAATTAGAGGAATTATGTAAGCATACACCTGTAGATGAAGGCTTGCCTAGAAATGAATTTTTAAAAACTTGATTAAAGGGGCATGTTAATTTAGAGACAAAGACCTCTTTATGACCATATGATCATTAAGGTAAAAATATTGAAGAATTAGAAGATTAGATTAATAATGTACATGGTAATGTAAGTTCATTAAACTCCCAGTCACTGATATTCAAAGGATATAAATAATGAAGGAATATTAATTATAAGAATTTAATCCAAAAATGTACCATAACATGGAAATAAATCTTATGTGCCAATACAACATATATAGGTTATATGAATACATCAATTATCCTATTTTATTTCCCACAAAAAAAATTTAGAGGGGCCACTGTGGTGGCTCATGCCTTTAATCACAGCGTTTTGGGAGGCCAAGGCTGGTGGATTGCTTAAGCCCAGGAGTTCAAGACCATCTGGGCAACATCAAGAAACCCCATCTCTCAAAAAAAAAAATGTAAAAATTATCTGGGTATGGTGATGGATGCCTGTAGTCCCAACTACTTGGGAGGTTGAGGCAGGAGGATTGCTTGAGCCTGGGAGATTTAGAATGCAGTGAGCCGAGATTGCACCACTGCACTCCAGCCCCAGTGACAGAGATAAAGTGAGGCCTTGTATCAAAACAAACAAACAAACAAACAAACAAACAAACAAACAAACAAACAAAAAGCAAAGAGAAAGTTTAGAGTGCACCATTGTGCAAATGGTATTGTAATTATGGAATGGTGCACCCTCTTTTTTCCAGCTCTTTATTTTATAACATGTCAATTAGAATTACAAGTTTGTCAGTTATGTGAAAACCAGATGAATGTTGGGTTAAAACAAGATATTTTTGGCTGGGCACAGTGGCTCACACCTCTAATCCCAGAACTTTGGGAGACTGAGGCAAGAGGATCACTTGAGGCCAGGAGTTTGAAATCAGTCTGGGCAACATTCTGAGATCTTGTCTCTCAAAAAAAAAAATCTTTCATGAGCTAGGCATGGTACACATGACTGCTGTCTTAGCTACTCAGGAGGCTGAGGCAGGAGGGTCTCTTGAGTCCAGGAGTTCAAGGTTTTACTGAGCTATGATTGTGTTACTGTACTTCAGCCTGGGTGACAGAGTAAGTCCCTGTCTCTGAAAATAAAAAAGATTCTTTTATAGGGGTGACAATAAAAAGTGTATTTATGAGTTAAAATACTGAGTTAAAGTCAAATCACCAAATGCTATCTATAGAGAAATACTTAGGTAAATAAAAAATTAAGAAAATAATCAAATCCATGGATTATAATGACTTCTGTGAAAAGTATGAATTGTTGAGCAAGCTGGGTCCATTTGACAGAGTCCCCTTAAAGGGACAGAAGAGAAAGCCTCCTTGTGGTTATGTAAATGAATATTTTAATTACTATTTTTGTTAAAGCATCATGCTATTACTGGTATGGAATGAAGAATCCATAAAGCATTTTGATTAAGCACACTAAAATTGTATTTCTCCAGTTAATGTATGAACTGAATTAGAATTTATTGAAGATAAAAATGTCACTTTAGATATGTGATAACTCCTGCAGTCTCAAATGAATAGTAATATCTCAAATGGATGATAAAAGATGAAGTCCATTTTAAATAATAACTCATGTAATTTAGAAGCAATTGACTGGGTGGAAAAGGGCTTTGTTTTTAATACTCATGATTTTCCTATAAATGGAATAGAATAGTGGTGCAGATATACTCCTAAATAGTAAATAACTCTCTTGCTCCTCAAATCTGTATTTTAGTTTTCAATAAGTTATGATTTGTAAAAGTAGCTTTCAATCAAATTTTATTGAGGACCAGTAGTAAACCAATATATCTGTCTCTGATACCTCTAGGTATCTCTTTTCTGACTGATTTTTAATATTTCTAAAAATGTTAATTTTAACTATGATGTAAGTTTTAGACTTATGCAAGGATCTTCATGCTCTTGATCATGCCTTAGTATAAATTCAGTACCAATAATATTTTTTAAAAATAGACTTTAATCTTTAGAAGTCTAGATTTATAGAAAAATTGAAAAGATAGTCTCAAGAGTTCCCATATACCCATCACCCAGTTTATTTTCTTATCCATATATTAATATGGCAATTTGTAACTATTAATGAACCAGTATAAATACACTACTATGATTAAAGTCCATTGTTTATTCAGATGTCCTTAGTTTTTACTGAATGTCCCTTTTCTGTTCTAACATCCCATCTAGGATCCCACATTTGACTTAATCATTTTGACCCCTTAGACTCTCCTTGGCACTGAATTTCCCAGACTTCTGTTTATTGATGACCTCGACAGTATGCATGTGTCCCAGGCAGGTTTTGTGGGAGGCCCTTCCTTTGGAATTTGCTGAAAAAACTTTTTGCTCTCACTTCTCATTTACCTCAGTTTACTTTTCACAGCAATTACAAATCTTTGATATATGTGCTTCGGCTCTGAGAAGGATCCCATCACTCTCAAGCTTGCACTGTATGTCTTCTATGAGTGGCAGGAGATGTTTTTCCTTCCCTAGAAGTGAATAGTGCTATGTATAACTGTCTCCTTCTGAGTGAGAGTGGCCAGTACCCACTCTACACTGGGTGCCAATCTGCACCAAATGCTGTTGCCTTTATTTTAGGTTTAATTGTTCCACCCAACAGGGTCTGCTGGAAATCTGTTTAATACATCAAAAGGAGGAATTTAAAGTTATACAAACCAAAGTTACTTAAAGTCATAAAATGTAGAAGAGTGAACAGTATTTTAACTTTTTTTTCATCACATGGTCAGAAGTACTTGCAGCAGAGGGCAAAATTTCCATTGGCTCTTTTTTATATTTACTGAAAGTTCATTCTTGACCAGTTATCATTTTTTCCTCAAGATATAATGTTTCCTAACAGTCACATTTTACATGAATAGTGTCCTTTAAAAGATTAAGAACCTGGCATGTAGTGGTTATTTAATAAATGTTTGCTAAGTAATAGCTGATTGGATAAATAATATATTTTTATCCTTGTGATGTCTGGCAAATTTTATTCATAGATTTTTGAATACTAACTGTATGAAATATATTGTGCTGGATCCTCTAGGAGAAATAAAAATGAAAAAAAAAAAAAATGGAAGCTGTGTAGACTCCTCTTCTCTCTGTCTTGACCTGTCTTTTATCACCTTTAGATACTCCCCTGGATACGAAGATTGTGGCTTGGTAATCATCATGGAAAGATATGTTAACCTTCATGTGACAGCACAGTTCATTTCATGATCAAATGTCTTTATTTCAAAGATATTCTTTAGAAATATTTTCACTGGGTCTAGAATTCTTTTATTTCATTGAAAATTTGGTTCTACTTATTTGTGGCTTAGCTGTCCCTATTTGAATGCAATCATTTCATTGTCAGGTTATTAAAAGTTGCATACTATTTGGTGTTTGGTAATTTCGCCGTTATGTGTGTAAGATTAGCTTGCTTTTTTCTCTTTCATCCTGCTAGGGTTTGTTTAGTAAAGAAATTTGTGGACCGCTATTTTCAACCTATTATGAAAAATTCTCACCCCATACCTTTAAAAAAAATATCACCTTAACATTTCTCCTCCCTCCCCACTCCACCTTTGCTATTGTTTCTTTGTGGAGCTGCAAGTAAAAGTATGTTGGGTGAGAGGTTTTCTGTGTTTATAGATTGAAAGATTCAATATTGTTAAAATGTCAATAATTTCCAAATGGATCTATAGATTCAATGTAATCCCAATCAATATTCCAGAAATCTGTTGTTTTATAATTGACAAACTGATTCTTAAGTTTACACAGAAATGCAAAAATACCGAGAATAGCCAACACAATACTGAAAAAAAGTTGTACTCAATTTTAATCCTCTCAAGCTGCAGCAATCAAGACAGGATTTTATTGGCAAAACAGTTGACTCTAGATTGATGGAACAGAATGTAAACCACAGACACAGACCTGCATAAATACAGCCACTGATCTTTGACAAAGGAGCAAAGGTGCTTAGATGGAGAAAGGACAGTTTATGGTAGCACTGGGACAATTGTAAGTTCATATGTAATGACAATGAATCTAGACTTTAACCTTTCACAAAAATTAACTCAAAATGGATGACAGACAAAAATGTAAAGTGACAGACTATAAAGTCTAAGAAAGAAAAGTAGGAGAGAATCTAATGATTCTTGGTTTGATTATGAGTTTTTAGATATAGCATGAAAAACGTAATCTATAAAGGTTACATAGTAAAAAGCTCTGCTTGGTTAAAGACATGATTAAGAAAATCTGAAACTAAATCACAGATTTGGAGAAATATTTGCAAAACAAATATGTGACAAATGTCTTGTACCAAATATATACAAAGACTTCAAAAAAACTCAACAATAATAAAGTAAGCAACCAAATTATGAATAATAAAATATTTTAATAGACATTTCACCAAAGAAGATGTAGATATGGTAAGAAAACATATGAAAGGATGCTGGACATCATTTGCCATTAAGAAATTGCAAATTCTTTTATTATTATTCTTTAAATTCTGGGGTACATGGGCAGATCATGCAGGATTGTTACATAGATATACACATGCCATGGTGGTTTGCTTCATCCATCCCCCCATCACCTACATTAGGTATTTCTCTAGTGTTATCCCTCCCCAATCCCCCCACCCCAACAGACCTCAGTGTATGACGGTCCCCTCCGTATGTATGTGTTCTCATTGTTTAACACCCACTTATGACTCAGAACACGCAGTGTTTGTTTTTCTGTTCTTCTATCAGTTTGCTGAGAATGGTGGTTTCCAGCTTCATCCATGTCCCTGCAAAGGACATGAACTCATCCTTTTTTTATAGCTGTCTAGTATTCCATGGTGCATATGTGCCACATTTTCTTTATCCATTCTATCATTGATGGGCATTTGGATTGGTTCCAAGTCTTTGCTATCATAAACAGTGCCACAATAAACATACCTGTGCATGTGTCTTTACAATAGAATGATTTATAAGCCTTCGAATATATACCCAGTAATGGGATTGCTGGGTCAAATAAAATTTCTATTTTTAGATCCTTGAGAAATCGCCACTCTGTCTCCCACAATGGCTGCACTAATTTACGCTCCTACCAACAGCGTAAAAGTGTTCCTATTTCTCCACATCCTCTCCAGCATCTGTTGTCTCCAGATTTTTTTTTTTTGGCCTATTATCCCAACACCATTAATTAAATAGGGAGTCTTTTCCTCATTGCTTTTTTATTTTTATTTTTGTTTTTTAGACAGAGTCTCACTTTGTCACCCAGGCTGCAGTGCAGTGGCATGATCACAACTCACTGCAGCCTGTAACTCCTGAGCTCAAGTGGTTCTTCACCTTAGCCTCATGGGTAGCTGGGATTACCGGTATATGACACTGGCTAATTTTTATATTTTTTGTAGAGATGGGTTTCACCATGTTGCCTAGGCTAGTCTTGAACTCCTGGCTCAATAAATTCTCCTGCCTCAGCCTCCTCAAGTGCTGGGATTATGGGCTTGAGCTACTGCGCTGGGTTCCATTGCTTATTTTTGTCAATGTTGTCCAAGATCAGATGTGTGGTTTTACTTTTGAGTTCTCTATTCTGTTCCCTCGTTTACGTGTCTGTATTTGTATCCATACCATGCTATTTTGGTTACTGTAGTCTTGTAGTTCGAAGTTGTGTAATGTGATGTCTCTGACTTTTTTCTTTTTGCTAAGAATTGTTTTGGTGATTCGGGCTCTTTTTTGTTCCATGTGCATTTTTTTAAATATATATTTGGGGGAAAAATAGACTCCTTACCTAATAGCACTCACTGAAGGAAACTCCAAATAAATTTTAAAAGTTATTCCTGAAATGTATGTGAGAAAAAAATATAGTAGGATATTTTTCTAACTTTGGGAAAAGGAAATCATTTTTAAACAAGGCAAAAAAAAAAAAAGGCCATAAAAATAATTGTAGATTGGATCAATTAAAATTTCAATGCAGTGAAAGACATACGTAAAATTAAGTTACATTACAGGGAGAAAACTTTGCAAGATACTTAACCAATAGTTAATAATGTAGCATACATCAAATTCTTTTTTTTTTTTTAAAGAAAGAGAAAAGGGGGAGAGAGAACAGGAATCTTGCTCTATTGCCCAGGCTGGAATACAATCTAGAAATAGGTAGTAAAAACCTCTTCTATGCTGATAATTGTACTTAACAGCAGAGACAGGAAGGAATAAGGAAAGAAAATAACAAACAAACAGCCAACCACTATTTCATTTAAATCTGTGAAATGCGGTGCAAGGGCTGAAGAGTGATTTACTTCCAATTATGTGGTCACTTTCAAAATAGGTATAATGTGATACTAAAAAAAATGTATGTTCTGTGGATCTGGGGTGAAGAATTCTATAATTATTCACTGAGTTAACTTGTTCCAGGTCTGAATTCAAATCATAAATGTCCCTGTTAATTTTCTATCTCGTTGATCCGTCAAATATTAACAGTGTGGTGTCAACGTCTCCCGCTATTATTGTGTGGGAGTCCAAGTCTCTTTATAAGTCATTGAAAACTTGTCTTATGTATCTGGGTGCCCCTATATTGGGTGCACATATATTTATGATCATTGACTCTTATTGTTGCATTGATCCTTTTATCATTATGTAATGTCCTTCTTTTGTCTCCAGATTTTTTAATGATCAGCATTCTAACTGGCACGAGATGGTATCTCAATGTGGTTTTGATTTGCAAGGAAATTGAGCATTTCTTAAAAAGGTGATACATAGCCATAAAAACCAACAAATTCATGTCTGTTGCATCAACATGGATGTAGCTGGAAGACAGGAGCCTAAGCAAATTCACACAGAAACAGAAAACCACATACTGCATGTTATCACTCATAGTTGGGAGCTAAACATTGGGTACACATGGTGCTACGGTTTGACTCTGTGTACCCACCCAATTCTCATCTCAAATTGTAATTTCCATGATCCCCTGTAACAAACCTGCAGGTGCACCCCAAATTCTAAAATTTAAAAAGACAGCCTTTTGATGACCCCAAAAGCCTCATTCTAGTGTCAGGAGAATAATTGGTAAACCTATCAGAAAGTGCATCAACGTTGATAATGACCAATGTGGTGCACTAGAGCATCTAATTGTTATCAGTCACTCCACTAAGCACCTTAGGCATACTTAATTCTCGCACAAACACTAGCTGGTAGAACTATAACCATTCATTTTACATAAACAGAAACTGAGGCTCCAGAAAGTTGACACAGTGCCCTAGGTTACACAGCTGAGATTGGATCCAGATGCTGCATATGGAGTCTGTGCTCTTAGCTGTCACTTTGCCCCAGTGAGTCAAATTTAGGGTCATGGCTGGTAGTGCCCTGCATTTTGCCATCTATTACACCATAGGCTATTCCTAAGTCCTGGAGAGAGTCTGGGCATAATGAGAGAAAGGAGAAGATGCAAATCTGATTATTGTCACTTCACTACTCAAAACTATTCACTGTTTTTTTCTTTGACCTCAAGGGAGAGTTCTAAATTATTAATGCAGCCTTAAAACCCTGTGTGGTTTTGTTCCTTGTATGATGCTCTGATTCCACTTTTTACTCCCTTTCCTTTCCACTCCAGGGCCTTTGCACATGCCATTTCCCTTGTCTATTTGGCTCTTTGCCAGTGTGGGCCTCAATGTCCCAGTGTCTGGCTCATAGTATGTGCTCAATCAGTATTTTCTGGGAGAGTAAATACAATGGGCTAAACACTTCTAGGGGTTGGGACACTTGGATTCTGATTCATGCTGTCACTAGGTAACTTTGAACATGAGCAGAACATCACCATGCCTCCGTTTTCTGACCTATAAAGACCACAAACATTTATTCCTCATTCACAAAACTGTTTTGGAGGATAACTTTTAAGAAGCAACACACATGAAGAATTGAAAGTTACCAAGTGCTAAGCAAAAATAAAGGGCAATTCTGTTTTTTTTTTAAACTGATAATACCAATTGCTGGTTAGATGCAAAGCAATGAGAATCCTCATTCATTGCTGCTGAAAGTGCAAAATCGTTCAGTCACTTTAGAAAACTTTGCAGATGTTACAAAGCTAAATGCTAAATCTTATCTTATGACATGAGCCAGCAATTAAGCTTCTAGTTATTTACTCAATTGATTTGAAAACTTGTTCCTACACACAGAAAACTGCATATAGATTTTTATAGCAGTTTTATTCCTAATTGCCCCAAACTGGAAGCAACCAAGATATCCTTAAATAGGTGAATTGTTAAACTCACTTTAGTGCATTTGAATAATGAAATATCATTTGGTAATAAAAAGAAATAAGCCATGAAGCCACAATAAAACACAAATAAATCTTAAGTTCATGTTGCTAAATAAATGAAACCAGTCTGAAAGGCTACATACAGTATGATTTTAATTACATGAAATTCTGGAAAAGGCAAAACTGTAGCAGCCATAAAAACAGTAGTGGTTGACAGGATTTTGGGGAAGATGGTGAAGGTTAAATAGGGATGATTTTAGAGAAAGCTATTCTATATGATACTATAATGTTTAATAAATGACATTATTCAATGTCAAAACCCATTGAACTTTATGGCACAAACGATAAAGCTTATTGCATGCAAATTAAAAAAATAATTTAGAAAATCAGAAACCCCAGCAGAATACAGAATATGACAAAATATATGAAGCAACCCAACAAAGGTTGATGGGGAAGCATGTTAACTGAAGTAACTGAAAATAAGCATAGTCTATAAGACTGAATGCAGAAGAAACTGTCTAAGCTGTGTACTCTAGTTGATAGAGTTGCTTCCTGTCATGGCACAGGTTAACATTTCTACAAGTGCAGTATATGTGCACTAGAATTGAAGCATTGAGTAAATAGATGGTAGATGGTAGGAGCCAGGTTTTTCAGTGTTGGATTGAGAATTAAAGATAAACAGAAGGGACTAGAAATGTCTATGTGGCAAAGGACTAAAGTTGGAGACATCATATGAATTCATATTTAGGTTAGTATAGGTGTAGATATTACACGTAGAAACATTTATGAATATGTGTATAATACACAGGTTACCGCACACACATACGTATTTCATTACTATCTGTCAAGAAAGCCTGGAAGCAATGACACCCCCTAGCAACAAACACATCAAGTGTCCAGATCTTGATTTCTTAAACCATTTTCCGATTAAAAAAAGAAAACTCCTGGAGAAATGAATGATTCCAGGCCTTGGGCAGAAAATATACGAGATGAGCTTGAAGCCTCTTGTAATGCCAGAAAGTAAGATAGTAGTCCAAAAAACTAAAAAAGAATACATTAATGGGGAAACATCAAAAGGACACAAGAACCACCTGAAGGTGCTCCCAGTGGTTAAATCTGGAACAAATGAATCAATAAAATAATTTCAGTAATGTTGTATTATAACCTAAAGCATAAAGCAAATATTTACGAATCTGCATTGGTAAGAAGAAATAATACAATTAATTAACTGAGAAGAAAGAGCCAATCTCTCATGTAGAAGAATTCAAAGTAATTTACATAGATACTTTACACTTAAGGAAGTACAGCTTAACTCCCCACTGCCTGAATGTGGGCTGTACACAGTGATTTCCTTCCAAAGACTACAGTATGGAGAATGGAAAACAAAGAATAGATTTACAGTGGAAAAACCTGACAAATATTTCCTTAAACCAGGTGATCAAGGACATTAACAATTAATCACAGGTTATGTTGAATGTGTACACTTGATGCAATGTGATGAATGGCATTGTATCTCTGGGTATTCCTTCCCCAAATCATAATGCTATTCTAATAAAAAACGTCAGACACATTTTAATGGAGGGACAGTTTACAAAATGCCTGACCTGTACTGCCTAAATCTGTCAAGGTGATCAATTTTTCAAGAATGCCAACTGACTGTAAGCAGTAAAAAAAAAGCCAAAAAAAACCCCCCAAAAATAAAAAAATAAAAAACCACACAAAGCAACAAGGCACTATAACACAAAACCAGTAGAAAAACAAACAATAGAAATAGATTCACACAAACATTAGCTATTAGCTAGTGTTAAAGTATCATGAAGAAAAAAGTCTAAAAAATGGTCATGGCCAGAGAAGCTTAACAAGATGTAACAACTGAAGGTAATATGTTATCTATAATGAGATCCTGGAAATGAAAAAAAAAGAAAAAAAAGACATTAGGTAAAAACTTGGTAAATCTGAATAAGGTATAGAGTTTAATTAATGATAATGCATCAATATTAATTGGTTCATTAATAGGAACAGATGTTCCATATTAATATCGGGTGTTAATAATAGAGAAAATTGAGTGTGGAGTACATAGGAACTCTATGCTATCCTTTTTTATTAAATTAAAAACTCTTCTAGAACAGAAAGTGAAAAATAAGTATGCTAGGTTTTCTCAATCTGTGTTCTTGATCTCTTCATCTGTTTTCCATGCCTCCCCCATTATATTCTGTTTGTTTATTCTACATTCCAATTCACTAATTCTCTCTTCAACTCTATGTAAAATACTATTAGCTTCTAATTTTGGCTTCAGCATTTTTTATTATTAGAAATTCCTATTCCTTTTGTAACTTTTAAAAACGTGCCATTTTAAATACTTTTCAGTTTATTGTGGATATAGTTATGCTTATCTATAATTTATTAAAAATCATATTTGTACTTATTTAATAACATGTTCTGAAAATTCGAATTGCTAATAAAATAGTGTGAATCTATTTCTATTGTCTGTTTTCTGTTTTTTTTTTTTTTTGTTATTGCTATAGTGCCTTGTTTCTTTGCATGTTTTTTTTGACTGCTATTTGTTGTTATTTTTAAATAAACTTATTTGTGGGGAAGAGATTCCTTAAAGACTAGAATTAAAATATCTTCATTTAGAGAAGATTATTGCTTTTTCTGAACTATTCTCAGGACACTTTTATATAGTTTGTCTTTTGAGTTTGTTTGGATCATCCAGGTAATGTGAACCTAGGCAGTAAATTCATCCATAACTTCTCAAATTGTTATTTCTCTTTCTTTTGCACCATGCTCTGTTTAGTGCCAATCCATTAAGTTATGTAATAGGGTGGATTTACTTCTAGTTTATCTTTAATCTTAAGCGTTTAGCACTTTGAAAATTCTTCTTAATGTAAAGAGGTTCTCCTATTAGATTCCTTATTTTGGGTGGCCACTGAGCCCTATCTTCCATCTGTCTGACCTAATGAGTTTGTCAAACTGAAGCCTATGTTTTCAGGATCAGTAAACACTTCAGAACAAAAGTGTTTTGGTCATCTGCTTCCCTTTCTGTGTTTCTGATTTCTCTTGTATTTTGGCCTGGCAGTGCTTTACTCTTTTGTTAGTTGGTTCTTGTTTTTACAAAAATATTTTTAATATTTTATTTTGTACTTTAGTTTTCAGAGCAAGAAATGGCTTGAATAACCTGGTTTCAAATTAATGAAAACCAAAGCCCCAAATTATTCTTTTAGTAGATGTTTAAGTGCTTATTTTATTCCTGCTTTAGAAGCTGGATAGATGGCAACGAATATGCTAAAAACGATCAGTTTTCAAGGAGCTCATATATAGTTAACAAAGATTAAAGATTTAAAAATTAAACAAAGTGTTAAGAAAATGCTAGACATCAATGTTAAGTGATATAAATCTTAGGAAACTAGAATTCAAGGTAATCTTATAAATGTCTATATCTGCATGTAGGTTTGGGGAGCTCTGTACTCTATGAATAATTTTGAAAAACTTCAATGAAGTATACTCAATATGAATGACAAGATTTCCCAGCAATAGTATGAATTAAGTTCAATTTAAGTATTATTAGTTAAAAGCAAATCCAATAGTAGAACCGACAATTTTCTTATTAGTACTTGGCTTCTCAGGCACAAAAAGTGGAGGAAAACAGAAACATATACAATTTTACATGTTGGTATGGCTCATGCATCTCTCCTTCCAAAATATATTATGAGTGCAAATCTAGCTTCTAAAATATTGTTTTGTACAATGTTACACATGAATATCATTTACATTGCATTATACCAAACAGTACTTTTCACTCATTAAACTATTTATTTATTTAGCTAAGATTGTCTTGAACCTTGATAATATGTGGGTTTAAGTGAAGATAAAATAACACTTATTATCTTAATTAATCTTTTCAAATAAATAACTTTAGCTTTGTTGGCTTTTATATTGCATTTTAGTTATTTGATTTCATCAATTTTTCCTACCATTACCGTTGTTAGAGACAGGGTCTTGCTTTATTACCCAGGCTGGAGTGCAGTGGCATGGTCATAGCTCACTGCAGCCTTAAGCTCCTGGGCTCAAGTGATCCTCCCACCTCAGCCTCCTGAGTGGCTGAGAATATACCTGGCTAATTTATACATATCTACATTGTTTTTTTTCTAGAGACAAGGTCTCATTGTGTTTCTTAGTCTCATCTGGAACTCTGGCCTCCAGCAATCCTCCCATGTTGGCCTTCCAAAGTGCTGAGATGACAGGTATGATAAGCCACCCCTGACTCTTATTACTGTTTTTTAAAATCATTTTTTTCTCTTGACTTCTTTTTGATTTTCTTTTATTAATGTGAAATTTGAGTCTTTTCTTTCTCAGTACATATATCAAAAGCTACAGATTTTAATCTAAGAATTGTAGCTGTACTCTGTAAGATATGTGATATCTTCATTTTCATTCAGTTAACAATATTTTCTAACTTTCTTGTGATTTCTCCTTTGACTAATGTGCTATTCAGAAATTAGCTTTCTAATTGCTAACAGTTGGTGATTTTCTAGTTATATTTTCTCATTAATTTCTAGTCTTTTAAAAATTATATATATATATTATTGCACTTTAGACTCTGGGGTACATGTGCAGAACATGTAGGATTGTTGCATAGGTTCATACATGGCAATATGGTTTGCTGCCTCCATCCCCCTGTCACCTCTATCTGGCATTTCTCTCCATGTTGTCCCTCCCCAACCTCCCTATCCTCTGCTGTCCCTCCCCTACTCCTCCTAAACAGACCCCAGTGTGTGATACTCCTCTCCTTGTGTCTATGTGTTCTCATTGTTCAACGCTTGCCTATGAGTGACAACATGCAGTGTTCGATTTTCTTTTCTTGTGTCAATTTGCTGAGAATGATGGTTTCCAGATTCATCCATGTCCCTACAAAAGACACAAACTCATCATTTTTTATGTCTGCATAGGATTCCATGGTGTATATGCGCCATATTCTCTTTGTCTAGTCTATCATCAATGTGCATTTTGATTGGTTCCAGGTCATTGCTATTGTAAACAGTGCTGCAATGAACATTCATGTGCATGTGTCCTTATAGTAGAATGATTTACATATCCTTTGGATATATACCCAGTAATGGGATTGCTGGGTCAAATGGAATTTCTATTTCTAGGTCCTTGAGGAATCGCCACACTGTCTTCCACAATGGTTGAACTAATTTACACTCCCACCGGCAGTGTAAAACTGTTCCTGTTTCTCCACATCCTCTCCAGCATCTGTTGTCACCAGATTTTTTAATGATTGCCATTCTAACTAGTGTGAGATGGTATCTCAATGTGGTTTTGATTTGCATTTCTCTAATGACAGTGATGATGAGCATTTTTTCATATGTTTGTTGGCCTCATATATGTCTTCTTTTGAAAAGTGTCTGTTCGTGTCTTCACAGAACTGGAAAAAAAACCACCTTAAACTTCATATTGGAACCAAAAGAGAGCTGGAAGAGCCAAGACAATTCTAAGTGAAAAGAACAAAGCTGGAGGCATCGTGCTACCTGACTTCAAACTATACTACAAGGGTACAGTAATCAAAACAGCATGGTACTGGTACCAAAACAGAGATATAGACCAATGGAACAGAACAGAGGCCTTGGAAGAAATGCCACACATCTACAACTATCTCATCTTTCACAAACCTGACAAAAACAAGCAATGGGGAATGGGCTCCCTGTTTAATAAATAGTGTTGGGAAAACTGGCTAGCCATGTGCAGAAAGCAGAAACCAGACCTCTTCCTTCCACCTTCCACTCAGATTAACTCCAGAAGGATTAAAGACTTAAACATAAGACCTAACACCATAAAAGCCCTAGAAGAAAATCTAGGCAAAACCATTCAGGAAATAGGCATAGGCAAGGGCTTCATGAATATAACACTAAAAGCACTGGCAAGAAAAGCCAAAATACATAAATGGGATCTAATTAAACCCAGAGATTCTGTATAGCAAAAGAAACAATCATTAGAGTGAACCAGCAACCAACAGAATGGGAAAAAGTATTTGCAATCTACCCATCTGACAAAGGTCTAATATCCAGAATCTACAAAGAACTAAAACAGATTTACAAAAAAAAAAAAAGCTAACAAACCCATTCAAAAGTGGGAAATTTCTAGTTTAATTCCAATATTGGCAGAGTGTATACTCTGAGTGAGAGCAATCCTTTGAAATTTTTAAGACTTTTTAATAATGTAGCATATGGTTAATTTTTGTAAATATTCCATATGTAGATGGAAAATATGTTTTGTCCTTAGTGAAAGTAATATTCCATCTATTTAAAGTAACTTAAGTTTGTTAATTATTTTCTGTCAATTTCTATCTTTTTATATTCTTGTTCTATCAGCTATTAAGAATGTGTGCCAAAGTCACTATGGTCATAAATATATCTACTCTTTCAAAAATTATCGACTTTTTCATTATGTTATTGAGTGCATATTGATTCTGAATTGTTATAATCTCCTAGTGGATTGATACTTATGTCATGAAATAATTCTTTTTGTGTCTACAAATGCTCTCTGCATTAAAATATGCTTTGATATTAGTATAAAAATACATTTATTTTGATTAATATTGTCATGGTAGATATTTTTCATTCTTTTATTATATTCTTAAATAGTCCACTTTTTTATATTAAACTTACAACTCTTGTAAGTGGCAAGTATTTATTTTTTAATTTAAACACTTTAGTTTTTAAATATTTTTATCTGAATCGTAATTTTTTCTTTCAGTTCAGTTTTTTTCTTAGAATGCAACAGCTGCTAAAAATTACTTGCAAACACATCACATTTTTTGCCATTTAAAAAAATTAATAAATTATGTTATACCTTGAATAGAATTGCAAAAATAAGCAAATAAGTAATTACTGTAACTTCTTTACTTTATGAAAATATTTTTAATTTTCACAAAAACAAAGAAAAAAGAAAACCAGGCTATTCTGATGTGCGTTTGTTTAAAACGATTAATAATCTGGCCTCAGAACTGATATTTACAGGGTGAAATCCAGAGCACTTTACTTTTTGCCTCAACTTCCAAAATATCTACCAATATCAATTATTTTTGTCAGTATGGAAAATAGAAGAAGTTTATGATTAAACAATTCTAGATGTTTTTAGGTCTAACAAGCTGCTTGGGTGTACCCACTCTGCGAACACCTACAGCGGCGTGAAATACGTGTTATAACACAGTGAGGTTATCTAAGCACTTGCTGCTATTGCACTCCTTTCTAACTCTTTGTTACTTCTCCACAAACACCACAACCATTCCCAGAAGATAAAGATATTGTCAGTGAATAATTTTCTAGCATTTTATTTGATTTTTTCATAATATGGTTTTAAACAAGAGAATTTCCAGTTAAAAATTCTATCTTTGAAAAATTGTTATTTTACTGAACATTAGAAGTACGCAGCCTTTATTTCTCACATGAGCTAGAAATAACGTCACCCTCTCTGAATGAGCCTTAGTTCTGTTCCTAGATTTCTTCAAGACCATCCTCAGTTTAGGGCATTTATACTTGCCCCTTTTCCTGAACTCTTCTCGTGGTTAACTTCTGAATCTCTTTCAGGTCTTTGTCATAAGATTCATATCCTGTCTATTCAATCTAAAGTGGCTCTCTGGTCACTCTCATTTTTATATCCCTTATAATTATTTTTATATCCCTTATAAATGATCTATTTTATTTATTTGTTCACTCATTTACTCATGCAAACTACATGAGAAGGAGGACCTTGTCTGTTTTGATCAATGCTCTGTTCCTAGCACCTTGAAGAGTGACTGCCACACAAGAGAGACTCAGTAAATATTTATTATATGAATAAATAAATGGAAACTCAGTATACTTATGTGAAAGAGGCTTAAATACATTGGAGGCACTGTATTAAAGACAGTCAATTGCAGCTATAGGTCCCAAGGAATACAGAAAAACACAGAAGGTAAAGGTGTTTTCAGAGTAGTCAGAGATTAGGCAGGCAGGATTTAAGAAGAAAATATTTTTAGATCTTAAGTTTTAAAGATTTGAGGTATAGGAAATGTTTACTATAAACAAAAATGAACTTTTAATAACTCCCACTTCCAAATTTATTGCTATTATTATTAGCAGTGAAATGGTACAAGGTGGAGAATCAGGTGGTCTTAATTCTATCTGTAATAAATCTCAACTATTAACCATTTGATGAAACAGGAAATCTGTGTGGCATTGACTGCTCTTACCGATAATAGATTTCATTTTTAATCTTCTCAGAAAACGTAGTCAGCTCTGTTCTTGCTCTTAAGGGTCATTCAAAAGGGCTAAATAATAAAGGTACTGCTCCTGACTTAAAAAACAATATTAGGTGAGTCCTGTTTCACCGTTGTCAGGGCAAGCAGTCAGGCCATTGCCATTATTTCTCCCATATGCAACCGATGAAAGGAGAAAAGAAACATATTTCTTTTACAGCACAAAGTTTTAAAATTTTTACTAAGATTTTCTCTTAAGGGTCTGAGTCATAAGGCTTGTTCAAGTACTTTTGATAGCAGATAAAAAACAAAGATTCCTACAAGATCAAAATTCAGGAGCTAACAACATTAATGAAAAGAACAAATAGGCTGATAAAATAAATTAATTACAGGCTGCGAGTGGGGACTCACGCCTGTAATTCCAGGACTCTGGGAGGCTGAGGTGAGTGGATCACCTGAGGTGAGGAGTTCCAGGCAAACCTGACCAATATGGTGAAAACCTGTCTCTACAAAAAAAATACAAAAATTAGCCAGGTGTAGTGAGGCACACCTGTAGTCCCAGCTACTCAGGAGGCTGAGGCAGGAGAATTGCTTGAATCCCAGAGGTGGATGTTGCAGTGAGCCAAGCTCACACCACGGCACTCTAGCCTGGCAACAGAAAGGGTCTCTGTTTCTAAACATAAATACATAAATAAATAGGAGTTGAAAATTAAAGTTCTACTACATGCCTAGCTCTGGGTATAAAACAGAATAGGTGATACCAATTTCCCAAGAAGAAGAGTGCTTTTATCCTGGGATGACAAACTCACTTCTTGAAAAATCAGCAGACAGCAACGTGCCAAATGGATAAAGTACCAACATCATATTTTTTCATCTTTTATTTTAGATCCAGGGGTATATGTGCAGGTTTGATTCAAAGGTATACTGTAGGGAAGTATACCTTTGAAGGGTATGCTGAAGTTTGGGGTATGATTCAACTTATCACTCAAGTAGTGAGCGTAGTACACAATGGGCAGTTTTTCAGTCTTTTTCCCCACCACTCCTTCCCCTCTCTAGCAGTCCTCAGTGTCTATTGTTTCCATTTTTTATGTCCCTGAGTACCCTATGTTTAGCTCCCAATTATAAGTGAGAACACACAGTATTTGGTTTTCAGTTTCTGCATTAGTTCTCTTGGAGTAATGGCCTTTAGCTGTATCCATGTTGCAGCAAAGGACATTATTTCATTCTTTTTTGTGGCTGCATAGTGTGTATGCACCACATTTTCTTTAATTGAACACTGATGGGCACCTAGATTGATTCCATGTCTTTGCTATTGTGAATAGTGCTGTGATGAACATACAGGTGCATGTGGCTTTTAAAATTTTCCTTGGGGTATATACCCAGAAAAGGATTGCTGGGTTGAAAAGTAGCTCTATTTTTAGTTTTTTGAGAAATCTCCAAACTGCTTTCCACTGGTTATTTACATTTCCACCAACACCATGTTAGTCTTCCCTTTCTTTGCAGTCTTGACAACATCTGTTGTTTTTGACTTTATTAGTAGCCATTCTGGGTTGGTGTGAGTTAGTATCTCGCTGTGGTGTTGATTTGCATTTCTCTGATGACTAGTGATGATGAGCATTTTTTCATAAGTTTGTTTGCCACTTGTATGTCTTCTTCTGAGAAGTTGATGTTTCATATCCTTTATCCATGTTTTAATCGGGTTACTTGTTTTTTGCTTGTTGTTTTGTTTAAAAGTTCAATAAGACCCTTGTCAGATGCATAATTTGCAAACATTTTCTTCCATTCTGTAGGCTGGCTGTTTATTTTGTTGATAATTTCTTTTGCTTTGCAGAAACTCTTTAATTTAATTATGTCCAATTTGCCAATTTTTATTTTTGTTGCAATTGCTTGTGAGGACTTAGCCACATTTTTTTTGGGGGGAGGGCTAACACTGGTATTGAGAATGATATTTTCTAGGATTTCTTATAGGACTTTAATAGTTGACGTTCTTACATTTAAATCATTAGTCCATCTTGAGCCAGCTTTTGTATATAGTGAAAGGTATAGGTCTAGTTTCATTCTTCTATATATGGCTAGCCAGTTATTCCAGCACCATTTACTGAATAGGTCCCTTCCCCATTGCTTATTTTTGTTGCCTTTCTCAAAGATCAGATAGTTTTAAGTGTGCAGATTTATTTCTGGGTTTTCTATCCTGTTCCATTTGTCTGTGAGTCTTTCTTGTACCAGTAGCATGCTGTTTTGGTTACCGTAGACTTGTAGTACACTTTGAAATCTGGTAATGTGCTGAATACCACTTTGTTCTATTTGCTTAGGATCATTTTGGCTATTTGGGCTCTTTTTTTCTTTCCACATGAATTTTATAATTTTCTTTTTCTAATTCTGTGAAAAATAAAGTAGGTAGTTTGATAGGAATAGAATTAAATCTGTAGTAGGTTGCTTTGGGCAGTATGACTATTTTGATGATACTGATTCTTCTAATCCATGAACATGGAGTGTTTTCCATTTGTTTATGTCATCTCTGATTTTTTGTCAGCAGTGTTTGTAATTCTCCTTCTAGAGATGTTTCACTGACTTGGTTAGCTATATTCCTAGGTATTTTATTTTTGTGGCTATAAAAATGGGACTGAATTCTTAATTTGGCTTTCAGCTTGAACATTACTGATGTATAGAAATGCTACTAATTTTTGTATATTGAATTTGTATCCTGAAACATTATTGGTTGTTTCAGTAACCTTTTGGTAGGTTCTTTATGACTTCCTAGGTATAGAATCATATTGTCAGTGAAGAGAGATAGTTTGGTTTCTTCTTTATTATTTGGATGTCTTTTATTTCTTTCTCCTGCCTGATTTTTTTGACTAGGACTTCCAGTCCTGTGTTGAATAGGAGTTGTGAGACTGGGCATCCTTATTTTCTTCCAGTTCTTAGGAGGAATGCTTGCAGCTTTTGCCAATTAGGTATGACATTGGCTATGGGATTGTCATAGATGGCTCTAATTATTTTGAAGTATGTTCTTTTGATGCCTAGTTTGCTGAGGATTTTAATCATAAAGGGATGTTGGATTTTGTCAAGCACTTTTTCAGTGTCTTTAAGATCATCATTTGGTTTTTGTTTTTAATTCTGTTTATGTGGTGAATCATATTTACTGTTTTGCATATGTTGAACTAACCTTGCTTCACAGCAATAGAGCCCACTTGATTGTGATGAATAAACTTTCTGATGTGCTGCTGAAGTCAGTTTGCCAGTATTTCGTTGAGGATTTTTGTGCCTATACTCATCAGGGCTAGTGGCTGGCAGTTTTCTTTTTTCATTGTGTCTTTACCAGATTTTGGCATCAGGATGATGCTGGCTTCATGGAATGAGTTAGGGAGGAGTCCATCTTCCTAGATGTTTTGGAGTAACTTCAGTAAGAGTCATACAGGCTCTTCTTTGTATGTCTGTATAATTTGGCTGTGTGTCCATCTGGTCAGAAGTTTTTTATGACTGATTCAATATGGAAACTCATCATTTGACTGTTGATGGTTGACTTGACTGTTGATAGCGGTCTTTGACATTCTTTTGTATTTCTGTGAGATTGTTTCTAACGTCATCTTCATCGTTTCTGATTGTGCGAATTTGGATCATTTTCCTTTTTCCTTTGTTAATCTAGCTAGCAGTGTATCAATCATGTTTATCTTTTCAAATAACCAACTTTTGGATTTTCTGATCCTTTGTATGGATTTTTGTGTCTCAATTTCATTCAGTTATGCTCTGATTTATTTATTTATTTGTATCTTTGGAGTTAATTTTTGTTTTTCTATTTCTTCTAGTAGTTATGTTAGATTATTAATTTGAAAGCTCTTTAACTTCTTAAAATAGGCATTTGGAGAACAAACTTTCCTCTTAACACTGTTTTTACTGCATCTCAGAGATTTTGGTATTTTTTCTTTCTGTTTTCATTTATTTCAATGATTTTTAAAAATTGCTGCTTTAATTTTATTGTATACACAAAAGTCATTCAGTAGCAAGTTGTTTAATTTCTATGTAATTGTGCGGTTTCTAGAGACATTTTGGTTTTGATGTCTATTTTTATTCCATGGTGGTTTGAGGGTATGGCTGGTATAATTTCAGTTTTTTAAAAAAATTCACTGAGACTTGCTTTATGGCTGAGCATGTGGTTGATCTTTGTGTATGTTCTGTGTGCACATGAGAATTATGTATATTATGTGGTTTTTGGGTAGAATATTTTGTAGATGTCTATTAGGTCCAATTGGTCAAGTGTTGAATTTCATTGTAGTTTTCTGCCTCAATGATCTGTCTAACGTTGCCAATCAGGTTCTGGTGTTCCCCACTACTATGGTGTGGCTAAGTCTTTTTTTAGATTTAGAAATACTTGTTTTATGAATCTGGATGCTCCGATGTTGGGTGCGTATATATTGAAGATAGTTAAATCTTCTTGTTGAATCGAACTGTTTATCATTATATAATGTCTTTCTTTGTACTTTTTAACTGTTGTTTGTTTAAAATCTCTCTTGATATATGAATAGTGGTCCTGCTCTTTTGTTTTTCATTCACATGATAGCTCTTACTCCATCTGTCTACTTTGAGCTTGTGAGTGCTGCTCTATTTGAGATGGGTCTCTTGAAGACAATAGGCAGTTGGGTCTTATTTTTCTATCAAACTTGCTACACAGTGACTTTTAAATGGTGGCATTTAGGCCATTTATATCCAAGGTTAATATTTATAGAAGAGATTTTAATCCCACTCTGGTGTTGTTAGCTGGTTGCTTTGTACTCTTGATTGTATAGATGCTTTATAAGGTCTTTGGACAATGTACTTAAGTGTGTTTTTGTGGTGGCAGGTATTGTTCTTTTGTTTCCATGTTTAGAGCTTCATTAAGGACCTCTTGTGGAAAAAGGAATGCTTTTACACTGTTGGTGGGAGTGTAAATTAATTCAACTATTGTGGAAGACAGTGTGGTTATTCCTCAAAGACCTAGAGGCAGGAATACCATTTGACCCAGCAATCCCATTACTGGGTATATACCCAAAGGAACATAAATTATTTTATTATAAAGAGGCATGCATGTGTGTGTTCACTGCAGCACTTTTCAGAATAGCAAAGACATGGAATTAACTTAATTGCCCATCAATGATAGACTGGATAAAGAAAATGCAGTACATATTCACCATGGAATACTATGTAGCCATGAAAAGAAAGAGATTATGTCCTTTGCAGGGACATGGATGGAGCTGGAAGCCAATGTCCTCAGAAAACTAATTCAGGAACAGAAAATCAAATACGGCATGTTCTTACTTATAAGTGAGAGCTGAACGATGAGAACACAAAGACACGCTGGGGGTGGGAAGGAACAACACACACAGGACCTGTCAGAAGATTGAGAGTAGGAGGAGGGAGAGCAACTGAAAGAATAGCTCGTAGATGCTGGGCTTAACACCTAGGTGGTAGGATGTTCTGTGCAGCAAACCAACATGGCACATGTTTACCTATGTAACAGACCTGCACATCCTGCACATGTATCCCTGAGCTTAAAAGTTGGAAAATAGGTTAACTGAAAAAAGAAGAAGACAATGGATTTGAGCTATTTAAGGCTCTATTGTGAGCAATTTATATGTTAATAAAAAAATTCTTGTTAAGCTAGTCTAGAGGTAATTAATTGCCTCAGTATTTGCTTGTATAGAAAAGATTTTAATTTTCATTTGATTATGAATCTTAATTTGGTGGAATATGAAATTCTTGGTTTGAACTTCTTTTCTCTAAAGATGCTGGAAATAGACCCCCAATATTTTCTGGCTCGTAAGGTCACTTCTGAGAAGTCTGCGGCTAGCCTGATGGGGTTCCTTTTGTAAGTGATATGACACTTTTCTGCAGGTGGCTTTGAGATTTTTTCTTTCATATTGACCTTGAAAAGTCTAATGACTACATGCCTTAAGGATGGTTGTCTTGTATAGTATTTTGCTGGAGTTCTCTGAATTTCTTTAATTTTCATGTTGAACTCTCTAGCAAAATGACAAAAATTTTTATGACCTATATTCTCAGTCATATTTCCAAGTTACTCTCCTTCTTTCTCAAGAGTGCCATTGGGTTGTGGGTTTGGTCTCTTTACATAATCCCACATTTCTTGTAGGTTTTGCTCATTTTTAAAAATGTCTTTCTTTCTTAAGTTTTCTCCGATTGAGTTGATTTCAGTTCTGAAATTCTTTCCTCAGCATATATTAGTCTGTTGTTAAAGCTTCCAATTGTACTTTGAAATTCCTGTAGCAAATTTTCAATTCCAGAAGTTCAATTTGATTCTTTCTTAAAATGGCCTTGTCACATTTCTGCTTTTGGATTATTTTACTGACTTCCTTGGATTGAGTTTCAACTCTTTCTTTCTTTCTTTCTTTCTTTTTTCTTCTTTCTTTCTTTCTCCTTCCTTCCCTCCCACCCTCCCTCCTTCCTTCCTCTCTTTCTTTCTTTCCTTCTTTCTTTCGGAGGTGGAGTCTCACCCTCCAAGGCTGGAGAGCAGTGGTACAATCTTGGCTCACTGTAACCTCTGCCTCCAGGGTTCAAGCAGTTCCCTGCCTCAGCCTCCCAAGTGGGTGGGACTACAAGCACTTACCACCACGTCAGGCTAATTTTTTTTGTATTTTTAATAGAGATGGAGTTTCGCCATGTTGGCTGGAGTGGTCTTGAACTTCTGACCTCAGTTGATCCACCTGCCTTAGCCTCCCAAAGTGCCAACTTTCTCTTGAATCTTGTTGAGCTTCCTTGACATCCGTATTCTGAATTCTATGTCTGCCATTTCCACCATTTCAGTCTGGTTAGGTTCCATTGCTGGGAAGCTAGAGAAATCCTTTGGAGGTTAAGCAACACTGTATTTGAATTGGCAGAGTGCTTGCACTGATTCTCATCTGAGAGGAGTGGTTTAAACAATCTTTTTAAAGTTGCTGTTGTTTAGATGGGCCTTTTTGTTTTTATGTTCTTTTTTTCCACTCGTAGGCTTGACTGTAGTTTATGATGTGCATGGACTACACACTACAAATGTGCATCATTTATGGGTGATTTTCGAGGGCCACGGCTCTGTACCAGCTCCTTCGTTGTGGCTAGATTCCTACATCTGGTTTCATAGGCAAGTTGTGCTGAAGGAATTTATTTTTGTTTGGTGGTGTAATTCAGGCTTCATTCCAGCAGATGGCACTTAAGAGTAGGGCGGGCAGATGGGTTCTTAGCCACATGCCTCTTTTGTATTTTCAGGTTTGCAGCAGCGCTCTGAGAGTGGGAAATAAGGGGTAAGATGTCACCTTTCACCAAGTCCATTTCAGAGACTTGGGAAGCCCCCTCCAATCACTGATAGTGTTTCCTTAGCCCCATCAGTGGCCCTTGTGGGTTGCATTCTCCACCTCTTTTAGGAGCAGCCAAAGAGGAACGTTATGTAGCCAGGAGACCCGTAACTACCCAGGTACCCGCTGGTCCTCTGTGCTTGGCAGAGTCAGGGAAAGTTGTAGTGTATGTCTGCAGGCAGTCTGGTGATGAAGTGGATCAAGGACAGAGGATCCTTGGGGAAGCCAATGATGCTGTGGGTGTGCAGCTCATGTGGTGCCCCTAGCCCAGGGATTTTTGCCCAGCAGATCTCTGTGGGGACCACCCAGCTCATGCTTCCCATGACCAGGTCTTCCTCCACTGTGTGTCCCAGAAGAAGGCCCGAGAAGCTAGATTTGACCTATCCTTCTGCACCCAGTTAGCTGGGCTGTTTAGGCGTTCCAGGCCATGGGTCTCTCATGTGTAGAGGCTGTGACTGGCAAACAGGGTACAACCCTTCCTGGACTGGTCTTATGGAGGAAAGAATGCCTAACTGCTGCACTGGCTCAGGAACCACATCTCACTCTTCTTGGCATTCTGAGAGTGGGGCTCCTCCCCTGCTTGAGCCAGGCCCCAGATCTCAGCTCAATACACCTGAGCAGCAGGCGCAAACCCTGTGTGGTTGAGACAGAGCCTGTGGCTTTTCCTTTAGCCCCTCTGGGTGGAATACTGGCTGTGCTGTGGTTGCTGAACTGCTCTCTGGCCGCCAGCAAAACACTCAGCTTGGGCAGTAAAGTCTGTGCTGTGTGTACCTCTTGTGGGAGTGGCCAGGCAGGGACCTTGGGAGGGACCAGCAGACAGAAGGCACACATCAGGTGTGCCCAGTCCTGTGGCAAAGACAGCCCTGCTGTCTATTGGCCCAGATGTCAGCAGGGACTAGAGCCACTCAGAGCAAGCTAAAGAGCCTGGGGGCATGAGCATCTACGGTGGCATTTTGTTGCAGCTACCCAAGGGGCAAAACCTTCTGTACTCTGTGCAAGCTTGAGCTCTGCCTCTGCCTACTCTCCGGACCATTTCCTCCTGCCAATATAAATATCTCTGGGAGTCGTGAGATCTCTTGCAATTAGTATCCCAGGGGTCCACAGCAGGAGTGTGGTGCCCTGCAGTTCCTTCACGCTAAGACCTGTTCAGAACCGGGAGCTGATCCCGACACGCAGTAACTCTGCAGGTTTCCCAGCCTCTTCCCTCTTCAACTTGGGTGTTTGTGTCACCTTTCTAATGCCTTTCGGTGTTTTCTCTCAAAAAAAAAAAAATCTGTTCTGGCTAGGCGCGGTGGCTCACACCTGTAATCCCAGCACTTTGGGAGGCTGAGGTGGGCAGATCACTTGAGGTCGGGAGTTTGAGACCAGCCTGGGCAACATGGTGAAACCATGTCTCTACTAAAAATACAAAAATTAGACAGGCATGGTGGCACATGCCTGTAATCCCAGCTACTTGGGAGCCTGAGGCAGGAGAATCTATTGAACCCGGGAGGCAGAATTTGCAGTGAGCTGAGATTGCACCACTGCATACTCCAGCCTGGGCGATAGAGACTTTGTCTTAAAAGAAAAATCTGTTCAAAGTATGATGATTTACTTGACATTTTGGTTTTTCTCAGTGGGAGGGGCATATCCTGGCTGCATCTAGTTGGTCTTTTTTTTTCCTTCCAGTATAATTATTAATAATTTTATACCACACCTGCTCAACCATTCTATAATCTATTGCAGACTCTCTTACTTTTCCTAAAATGCTGTCCTGAGAATAGGATTCTTCTCCTTTTATTCATTTTCAAGCTTTCTGCAGAGACCAAAGGTAACAAGAGGGATGCCCTTCCTTTCATAAGCTTTGCCTTAGGTGGAAAGAAGAAAAGACTGTGATTGTTTCTCTCTTTCCCACCTGTCATCTCTATTTCATCTTCAGCTTTTGCTTTTAGAAGAGCAACATACATTGCATGTGTAAAAATAAACTTTTTTCTTAGTTTTTCATTTTCTTTTTATTATACTTTAAGTTCTGGGGTACATGTGCAGAATGTGGTTTGTTACATAGGTATACACATGTCATGGTGGTTGGCTGCATCCCTCAGCCCATCATATACATTAGGTATTTCTCCTAATGATATCCTCCCCTAGCTCCCTACCCTCTGACAGGCCCTGGTGTGTGATGTTCCCCTCCCTCTGTCCATGTGTTCTCATTGTTCAACTTTCACATATGAGTGAGAACATGTGGTGTTTGGTTTTTTTGTTCTTGTGTTAGTTTGCTGAGAATGATGGTCTCCAGCTTCATCCATATCCCTGAAAAGGACACAAACTCATCCTTTTTATGGCTGCATACTATTTTATGGTGTATATATGCCATATTTTCTTTATCCAGTCCATAATTGATGGGCATTTGGGTTGGTTCCAAGTCTTTGCTATCATGAACAGTGCCACAATAAACATATGTATGCATGTGTCTTTATAATAGAATTATTTATAATTTTTTGGGTATATACCCACAAATGGGAATGCTGGGTCAAATGGCATTTCTGGTTCTAGAGCCTTGAGGAATTGCCACTGTCTTCCACAATGGTTGAACTAACTTACACTCCCACCAACAGTGTAAAAGTGTTCCTATTTTTCCACATCCTCTCCAGCATCTCTTTTCTCCTGACTTTTTAATGATCACCGTTCTAACGGGTGTAAGAAAAAAATTTAGTGGATCCAAAAATAATGATCAACTAAAAAAATGACCCAAAATAATAACCAACTGAAAAAAATTTAGTTGATCCGAAAATAATGACCAAAAATAGTGACAATGCATTATGCAGTTTATAGAATATGTGGAAGTGAAATACATGACAAAAATAACACAAAATTATTGTAGGAGAAAATGGAAATATACTATTTTAATTTTATTATATTTTATGTGAAATATAATGTTGTTTGAAGGTAGATGAAATTAAGTTTAAGGTGCATCCTGTACATCCTATAGTCATCACACAAAAAAATAAATAAAACAACACACAGATAATAAACCAACGGTGGAGATAAATTGCAATACAAACAAATAATACAAAAGAAGGAAAAAAAAAGAAAAGGAAGAAAGAAATAGTTGTGACACAGAGAAGACAAAGAGCAAGAAGGTAGTTTTAACCCCAAATCATTAATAATTACATTAAATTAAATTCTAATTAAGACAATGATAGGCTGAAAAGTCAAGACAAAATATATGCTTTTTAAAACTAATTTAAGTCTAAAGAAACTGAAACAGGTGAAAAATGAAATAAGCTTTATTATGACAAGCTTATACGAAAACTGAAGGCATAATATAGCTAAATCTACTTAACAAAGAATATTACTAGAGATAGAGGGAGATTTCATTGTGAAAAGGGGGTCAATTTATCCATAAAATATAATCTTAAATAAATAATATATGCATATATACCTAATAATAGAGCTTCTAAATACTTGAAGCAAAAATTGACAGTTGTTAATGAGACATGGTTAAGCCTACAATTATAATTTAAGATTTTAATAATTCTCTGTGTTATTAATAGGACATATGGAGTATCAAGAAAGATATAGAAGACATGAACAACACTATCAAGAAAGTTAACCTAATTGATATTTATAGAACACTCCCAGAAACAACAGAGAACGAACATTCACAGATAGACCATGTTCTGGGCCACATCATAAAACTGGCCCAAATACATTTTAAAATATTGAAATAAGATATGTGTTGTGACTGCAATAAAATTAAGATAGAAATCAATAATGCATCTATCAGCAAAATTTCCTAGTATTTACAAATAAAATAGCACATTTCTAAAAGACCCATAGGTCAAAGAAAAAATTCAACTGACTAAAATGAAAATTCAAAAGATTGTAATCCCAGCTACTTGGGAGAATTTCTGGAACCTGGGAGGGGGAGGTTGCAGTGAGCTGAGATTGCACTACTGTACTCCAGCCTGGGTGACAGAGTGAGATTCCATCTAAAAAAACAAACAAACAAAAAAGAGGTTTCAAAATATCACTTGCAGGACTGCAAATAATGCCATAAACCATTGCTGTAATTAAAATAGGGTATTTTATCTAGATAACAACAGAGGTTTAGTATCCTAATCTGTAATATTTGAAAGGCTGACTAGATCGATATTTCTAACTCTATAATTTGGTGACTTTTTGTATCTGTAAGTTGACAAATGGATTGGTAGATGAAGTAGGAATTTGAATATTTAGAGCATTTATATAAATTATATTTAATTAATGAGTAGTGAAGTGCAAACTGATTGTAACCTCAGCCATTCTATTTCAACCTGTTCACTTTCAACCGAGGAAGATTTGTTTTGGGAAGGCAGACATGGTGTTGTGTGTCTATAGTCCCAACTACTGTGGAGGTTGCGACAGGAGGAGTTTGGGGCTGTATTGTGTCTGATTGAGCCTGTGAATGGTCACTGTATTGGGTAACACAGTCAGACGCTGTCTGGGGGAAAAATATGAGATTTTTGTTGAGCTCCTAGAGAATTCAAGTGGTATGTTTTCCAGATAAAGTAGTATCTCCATTCATGCTCTCATTCTTTTAAAATTATCTAATTTCCCTCTTTCATGGGATATTCAACAGTTTACATGTTTTCTTCTCTCTTGTTTTTCATATCACTTTCATCTTGCCCCCTTTCTTTTGCTGGGACTATAATATTGAGATTTCTCTGGTTTACTTTCCATTTCTCCCTCCACCCCTCCTTCCCTTTCTTTCTCCCCTTCTCCCTTTTGCACAAGTGACCAAATATGAAAAAGTATAAATAGAACTTCCATTGATGAATCATATCTGAAAATTAAACTTTGGACCAGTCATCCATTTGGACAAAATTTCTAGTGATTTTAAAAAATGCTTAACAAATGCTTTCAAAATGTTTAACTTTTTTAAAGATGTTTTTCTTTGTCATATCATCTATAGTTACACAACTTAGAAAAATACCTTTTAGACATTTGGAAAACGGTTAGTGTTATCCTTGACAATTTGGAGACACTCTCAAGGTGTGTAATATGGTCTTCAACATTTTCTCAGTATTTTCAAGAAATACACAGTGTTGACTCTAGCAGAGTATTTATAAGAAGAATAAGTACTCATTGGCTGGACACAGTGATTCACGCTTGTAATCCTAGCACTTTGGGAGACTGAGGCAGGCAGATCACCTGAGGTTAGGAGTTTGAGACCAGTCAGGCCAACATGGAAAAATTCCATCTCTACTAAAAATACAGAAATTAGCCAGGTGTGGTAGTGTGCCTGTAGTCCCAGCTACTTGGAGGTTGAGGCAAGATAATTGCCTGGACCTAGAAGGTGGAGGTTGCAGCGAACCAAGATCACACCACTGCGCTCCAGCCTGGCCAGGCAACAAAGCATGACTCCATCTCAAAAATAAAAAAAAAAAAAAGATAGGATATCATTGAAAACCATACTCCTTGGGATAAAAATTGGTATAAGTCACAGAGTTAACAATCTTATGAAACTAGCTACAAATAAAAATTTGTGTATTTTAATTTTTTTAAAAAGTATTCCTTTAATGATTGCGGTCCTAATATCTATTTCATATATGGGCCAATTTCCTCTCGTTTTCTTAAAGAAATTCTTCAATATTATTTCCTGTGTACTCTTCCTTGTAAAATTTGGAAGTATTTCCTCTGTTTTTAATAAGAGTCCTTTTAGAATTTTGTTTAAAACTTAATTAACGTTATAATTTGCTTTAAGAATAGTTATTTCCCATTTGGCAAAATACACTATTTCCCATTTGGCAAAACTTACTTATCTTAAATACATTGTGGATTACTTTCCAAGTGCCCATGAATTTCTAAAATTTATTTCTAAATTTTTTTTGTTTTCTATTACGATGAGTTGGGTCTTTTTGTTTCTAATATATATTTCAGCCAAGTATATAGAAATTGAAGAATACATTGACTTTTGTGTACTTATATATAACATAGCTATATTATAACTATATATTCCCAACCCATAAAGACTAACTGGGAGTCCACATGCTGCTATAATGTTTTGTTTTGTTCTGAAAATAATTCCTATGGCAACTCTTGATACACATTTGTGCCATCTATTAATGAATCTATTTCTTATTTTGCAGAATTTGATATTCTATTTTTTCAGGGTTTGTGGCATTTTAAAGAGTGTGTCCTTTTTTGATGTTGTTTCTGAATTTGTTGGAAATGACTTTAGAGGGAAGTGGTCAAGACGGCCAACTAGATGCAGCCACTGTGCATGGTTCCCACAGAGGAGCAGAAGGGCAGGTAAATACACCTTCAACTGAAACACGCAGGTACTCACGTTGGGACTAACCAAGGAAACAACTTGACCCATGGAGAATGAAGAAAAGCCAGGCAGGGAATTGGCCCACCTAGGAGCAACATAGAGCCAAAATAACCTCTGCTGCCCAGGGAAGTGGTAAGTGAATGAGCGACCCAAGAAACCATGCTTCTCCCACAGATCTTTGCAACCCTTGCGTCAGAAGAGCTCCTTGTGAACCCACTACACCATGGGCCTTCAGTCTGACAGACAGAATTATGTGGAGTCTTGGTAGAACAGCTCTCCAGGCACGTGTAGAGACCTTGGGGTCTTAGATACTTGGGCTTTCTGGCACAAGTAGCTGCATCTTTGGCAAGGTGGGAGGTTAGACACCCATACATACCTCTAGAAAAGAGGCTGAATCCAGTAACACCGTGAAGACCCCACTTCCATGGCACCTCACAAGATTAGATCCACTGGCTTGGAATTCCAGTCACCCACAGTAGTGGCACTGCACCTCCCTAAGAAAAAGTTTTTAGGAGGAGGGGTGGGCTGCCATCTTTGCTGTTCAGGCACCTTAGCTGTTTCAATCATCGGGCTTTGGAGAGTCTGAACCAATCGGGGGTGGAAGAGATCACCCAGCACAGCACGGCTGCTCTACCAAAACCTGGCCTGACTGCTGATTTAAGCAGGTGTCTGGTCCTGTTCCTTCTCACTGGGAGGTCCTGCTCCTCCTCACCTGCCAACTGAGGCCTCTAGCCACCCCCACCTGTGTTCTGCAGTTGACAGGGATCTGAATTCCTCTTGCGATGGCACTCCAAGAGGGCCACCATCTTCGCTGCTGCTGTATTAAAATGTGGCCAGACTTCTTCTTTATGCAGGTACTTGGTCCCACTCCTCCTCACTGGGCAGGACCTCCCAAATGGGGGTTCCAGCAAACCCTGTTTGATTCGGCAGAGACTTTTAATGCTTCCAGTTTTTGCCCATTCAGCATGATATTGGCTGTGGGTTTGTCATACATAACTTTTATTATTTTGAGATACTTTCCATTGATACCTAGTTTATTGAGAGGTTTTTTTTTTTAATCATAAATTTTGTTGAAGGCCTTCTCTGTATCTACTGAGATAATCATGTGATATTAGTCTTTGGTTCTGTTTATGTGGTGGATTACATTTATAGCTTTGCGTATGTTGAACCAGCCTTGCATCCCCAGTATGAAACCTACTTGGTCACGATGGATAAGCTTTTTGATGTACTGTTGCATTTGGTTTGTCAGTATTTTATGCAAGATTTTTGTGTTGATGTTCGTCATGGATATTGGCCTGAAATTTTCTTTTTTAGTTGTGTCTTTGCCAGGTTTTAGCATCAGGATGATGTTGGTCTCATAAGGTGAGTGAGGGAGGACTCCCTCTTTTTGTATTGTTTGGAATAGTTACAGAAGGAATGGTACCAGCTCCTCTTTGCGCACCTGTAAGAATTTGGCTGTGAATCTGTCTGGACCTGGACTTTTTTTTGTTGTTGGTAGGCTATTAATTGTTGCCTCAACTTTAGACCTTGTTATTGGTCTATTCTCAGGAATTCAACTTCTTCCTGGTTTAGTCTTGGGAGGGTGTAAGTATCCAGGAATGTATCCATTTTTTCTAGATTTACTGGTTTATGTTCATAGGGTTGTTTGTAGTAATCTCTGATGGTAGTTTGTATTTCTGTGGAATCAGTGGCGATATCCCCTGTATCATTGTTTATTGCATCCATTCAATTCTTCTCTCTTTTCTTTTTCTGTCTATTTTGTTGATCTTTAAAAAAAAATCAGTTCATGGATTTATTGATTTTTTGAAGGTTTTTTATTGTGTGTCTCTATCTCCTTCATTTCTGCTCTGATCTTGGTTATTTCTTGTCTTCTGCTAGCTTTTGAATTTGTTCAATTTTGCTCCTCTAGTTCTTTTAGTTGTGACGATGAGGTATTGATTTTAGATCCTTCCTTGCTTCTTCTGTGGGCATTTATTGCTATAAATTTCCCTCTAGGTACTGCTTTAAATGTGTCCCAGAGATTCTTGTACATTGTGTCTTCATTCTCACTGGTTTCAAATAACATCTTTATTTTTGCCTTCATTTCATTATTATCCAGTAGTCATACAGGAGCAGGTTGTTCAGTTTCCATGTAGTTGTGTGGTTTCGAGTGAGTTTCTTAATCTGAGTTCTAATTTGATTGCCCTGTGGTCTGAGAATTATCATCACAGTTATGATTTCTGTTCTTTTGCATTTACTGAGGAGTGATTTACTTCCAATTATGTGGTCAATTATAGAGTAGGTGTGATGTGGTGCTGAGAAGAATGTATATGCTGTGGATTTGGGGTGGAGGGTTCTGTGAATGTCTATCAGGTTTGCTTGGTCCAGATATGAGTTCAAGTCCTGGATATCCTTGTTAATTTTATGCCTCATCTAATGTTGACAGTGGAGTGTTAAAGTCTCCCACTACTATTGTGTGGGAGTCTAAGTCTCTTTGTAGGTCATTAAGAACTTGCTTTATGTATCTGAGTGCTTCTGTATTGGGTACATGTATATTTAGGATAATTAGCTCTTCTTGTTGCTTCGATCCTTTTACCATTATGTAATGCCCTTCTTTGTCTCTTTTGATCTTTGTTGGTTTAAAGTTCATTTTATCAGACACTAGGATTGTAACCCCTGCTTTTTTTTTTTTTGCTCCCCATTTGCTTGGTAAATCTTCCTCCATCCCTTTATTTTAAGTCTATGTGTGTCTTTGCATGGCACACAAATGCTCATTGCAGCACTAATCACAGTAGCTAAGACATGGAATCAGCCTAAATGTCCATCAATGACAGATCAGATGAAGAAAATGTGGTGCATATGCACCATGAAATATTATACATCCATAAAAAAGAATGAGATTATGTCTTTTGCAGGAATAGGAATGGAGCTGGAGGCTATTATCCTTAGCAAACTAACTCTGGAACAGAAACCAAATATCACTTGTTCTCACTTATATGTGGGAGCTTAATGATATGAACTTATGAACACAAATAAAGGAACAACACACACTGAGGTCTACTTGAGGTTGGAGGGTGGGAGATGGGAGAAGAACAGAAAAGATAACTATTGAGCACTGGGATTAATACCTGCGTGATGAAATAATATGTACAACAAACTCCCATGACACATGTGTACCCTTGAACAAACCTTCACATGTATCTCCAAACCTAAAATAGTTTTTCTTAAAAAGGGAAATGACTTCAGAGTTCTTAATGCTAAATTTTTTATTTAAAATATATTTTCCTTATTTAAAAATACTTCTATTCTCATTAAAATTTTAACAATTTTCTATATGTATTAAATTATCAAAATATAGAATGTTAATTTTTAGTGTATTATGCATTTATGATAACTGTTTTAATGGCTTGCTAAATACTGCAGCATTCTTTCATTCCCAGATCAAACTTCCTTGCTCATGGCATGGTGTAGCATTCAGTTGAAAGCAACTTCATTAGAAAGAAATTGTTAATAATGAAATTTTTATTTAAAAAATTGGCCCCCAAATAAACACCATCTATCACTCCTGTTTTAATCAGGATTTTTCAGTAGTGTCAGTGGTCAACTCTGGAGCAATTTCAGTTAATTATTTTTTAAAAATAGCCCTGGTTTGACATGAAGTGATAAAATATTTAGTATGTTTTCAGTGAAATGTGATTAAAAGAAGAAACTGTTGATAAATTAATGGAAACACTTCTAAAAGAAAGAGGCATAATTCATTACAAATTAACTGAATTTTAAAATTCTTAAGAAATCTTAAAGCTTGGAATGACAGTTTTCTGTTCATAGATTTTAATCTCTTTTTCTCAATATAGAAAGAAAGAAGTAATTAAAATGCACACACAAAAGAATATCCATCAGATAACCCACTTAGAGCCTATCGCTATTAATATATTTTTGCACATTTTCCCAGATCTATTTCATTCCAACACATATACTAAATTTAAAAAAAATGCAAAGAGAGAATAAATGTCACACACACAATCTGGTTTATTTTCATGAATGTCTTTCCAGGGCAATGGGTAATTTCTCCAAGGTCATTATTATTCTCATTATTTTATTGTACTTTAAGTTCTGGGATACATGTGCAGACCTTGCAGGACTGTTGCATAGGTACACACAGGCCATGTTGGTTTGCCACCTCCATACACCTGTCACCTACATGAGGCATTTCTCCTCACTCCCCAAATGTTATCCCTCCCCAACCTCCCCACTCCCTGCTGTCCCTCACCTAGTCCCCCACCTGTCGGCAGACTCCAATGTATGATGTTCCCCTGTGCCCATGTGTTCTCATTGTTCAACATCCACCTATAAGTGAGAACATGCAGTGTTTGGTTTTCTGTTCTTGTGTCAGTTTGCTGAGAATGATGGTTTCCAGATTCATCCATATCCCTACAAAGGACATGAACTCATCCTTTTTTATAGCTGCATAGTATTCCATGTGTATATGTGCCACATTTTCTTTATCCAGTTTATCATTGATGGACATTTGGGTCCTGGTCTTTGCTATTGTGAACAGTACCACAATGAATGTACATGTGCATGTGTCTTTATAATAGAAAGATTTATAATCCTTTGGGTATATACCCAGTAATGGGATTGCTGGGTCAAATGGAATTTCTATTTCTAGATCCTTGAGGAATTCCCACACTTTATTCCACAATGGCATTTGCTGAGGAGTGATTAACTTCCAAGTATATGGTCAATTTTAGAGTAAGTGCAATGTGGTACTGAGAAGAATGTATATTCTGTGGATTTGGGGTGGGGAGTTCTGTAGATACCTATTAGATCTGCTTGGTCCAGATCTGCATTCAAGTCCTGGATATCCTTGTTTATTTTCTGTCCCATTGATCTCTCTAATACTGACAGTAAAATGTTAAAGTATCCCATTATTATTGTTTGGGAGTCTAAGTCTCTTTGTAGGTTGTTAAGAACTTGTTTTCTGTATCTGGGTGCTTCTGTATTGGGTGCACATATATTTAGGAAAGTTAACTCTTCATGTTGCATTGATCCTTTTAGCATTATGTAATGCCCTTCTTTGTCTCCTTTGATCTTTGTTGGTTTAAAGTCCATTTTATTGGAGACTAGGATTGCAACCCCTGCTTTTTCTTTTTTGCTCTCCATTTGTTTGATAAATTTTCTTCTATTCCTTTATTTTGAATCTATGGGTGTCTTTGCAGGTGAGATGGGTCTCCTGAATACAGCACACCAATGGATCTTGACTTTTTATCCAGTTTGCCAGTCTGTATCTTTTGACTGGTGCATTTAGGCTTTTTACATTTAACGTTACTATTGTCATGTGTAAATTTGATCCTGCCATTTTATTACTGACTGATTGTTTCACCCATTAATTGACACAGTTTCTTCATTGCATCATTGGTCTTTAACATTTGGTACATTTTTGTAATGGCTGGTACTAGTTGTTCTTTTCCATCTTTAGTGCTTCTTTCAGGAGCTCTTGTAAGGCAGAGATTTCATCTGGTGGTGATGAAATCCCTCAGCAATTACTTCTCCATAAAGGATTTTATTTCTCTTTCACTTATGAAGCTTAGTTTGGCTGGGTATGGCTTTTCTTGAGGAATATCTTTGTGGTGTTCTCTGTTTTCCTGGATTCAAATGTTGACCTGCCTTGCTAGGCTAGGGAAGTTCTCCTGGATAATATCCTGAAGAGTGTTTTCCAGCTTGGATTCATTCTCTCCATCACAGTCAGGTACACTGATCAAGTGTAGATTAGATATTTTCACATCATTCCATATTTCTTGGAGGCTTTGTTCATTTCTTTTCACTCTTTTTTCTCTAATCTTGCCTTCTCATTTTATTTCATTGAGTCAGTCTTCAATCTCTGATATCCTTTCTTCGGCTTCATACATTTGGCCATTGAAACTTGTGTATGCCTCCTGAAGTGCTCGTGCTGTTTTTCAACTCCATCAAGTTGTTTATCTTCTTCTCAAAGCTGGTTATTCTAGTTAGCATTTTGTTTAACCTTTTTTCAAGGTTCTTAGTTTCTTCACATTGGGTTAGGACATGTTCCTTTAGCTCAGAGAAGTTTGTTATTACCCACCATCTGAAATCTGCTTCTGTAAATTTGTCAAACTCATTCTCCATCCCATTTTATTCCCTTGCTGGTGAGGAGTTGTGATCCCTTGGAAGTGGAGAGGTGTTCTGGTCTTTGATGATTTCATCATTTTTTGCACTTGTTTCTTCCCATCTTCATGGATTTATCTACCTATGATCTTTGAAGTTGGCGATTTCAGATGAGGTCTCTGAGTGTATATCCTTTCTGCTGATGTTGAAGCTCTTCCTTCCCTTCCCTCCCTCCCTTCCCTCCCTCCCTTCTCTCTCTCTCTCTCTCTCTTTCTTTCTTTCTTTCTTTCTTTCTTTCTTTCTTTCTTTCTTTCTTTCTTTCTTTCTCTCTTTCTTTCTTTCTTTCTTTCTCTCTCTCTCTCTCTCTCTTTCTTTCTCTCTCTCTCTCTCTTTCTTTCTTTCGTTCTTTCTTTCTTTATCTTTCTTTTCCATTTCTCCTTCTAACAGTCTGGCCCCTCTGCTGTAGGACTGCTGGAAGTCCACTCCAGATCTTGCTTGCCTAGGAATCATTCCCGGGGGCTATAGAACAGCAAGTATTGCTGCCTGATCTTTCCTCTGGCATCTTTGTCCCAGAAGGGCACCCACTAGTTGTCAGCCAGAGCTCTCCTGTATGTGGTGTTTTTTTGGTTATGCAGGGATCAGGGAGTCACATGAGGAGGCAGTCTGTCCCTCGTCTGCCTGCCGAGGTGCTGCTGGACTGCCATAGGCTCAGTCCAGCTACCGTGTAAGCTTCCTCTGGCTTTAGTTTACACAGGTAAGATCAGCTATGGCAGACGCCCTTTCCCCTACCAAGCTCGATCATCCCAGGTTGAGCTCGAACTGATGTGCTGGCTGTGAAACTCTAAAGTGAGAAGGCATCAGTTTGCCGGTCTTTGTGGGGGTGGGACCCGCCAAGCCATATCACCTGTCTCCCTGCTTTCAGCTCTCCCTGTTCCTGGAGAATGAGAAGTGTCATCCCATAGGTGCTCTTGGTGCTGGTCAATGCATCCATCCAGATCTGTGTTGACAACCTACAGTGCTGGCTGGAGCTGCTGCTTAAATCTGTGCTAGTAAATTGCAGTGCTTCTTAGCCTGGTGAGGATCTCCTTGTCTGTGGGTTGCAAAGGCCATGGGAGAGGCACAGTATCTGAACTGGAATACCGGAGGGGAAGAGTCCCTGATGTTCCATCCAGTTACACTTCCTGAGTGGGGCAGCACCCCACCCTGCCTTGGTTTGCCTTCCTTGGGCTACACCCACTGTCCAACTAGTCCCATTGGAATGACCCTGGTACCTTGTTTGGAAACGCAGAGATCACTCACCTTCTGCATGGCTCTTGCTGGAACTGCACTCCAGAGCTGTTCCTATTCAGCTATCTTGGAGGAAATGCTCTCCAAGGTCATTATTAGTGATTATATACAATTTTACTCATATACTCTATTTTATTGTACTATCATTTACTTAGTTGCCTACTATTGGATATTGTTATTGTTTCTAACATTTCATTATTATTAACAGGACAAAGCAAAAATTAATTATCAAAATTGGTTGTGAATAAAAGTTAAATGAATTTTGAATTTTAAAAACAAACAAAACCTTCCAACATTAAACACAGTAAAAATAGACTCAGAACAATTTTGAAAGAATTCCCTCAGGTGAACTAGTTACTAACTCCACCTGCTATATTCATTTTCAAACAATTAATTGTCATAACCAAATAGATTTTGAACAATTGCCTCTGACTTTAAAAATTTAACATGCTTGTATTTAGATTTATTTATTATATTATCAATTTTAATTGACATTTCATACATATATACTACTTTGACATTTTTATCAAGTTTAAGATTTTTATCATATTTTATTCGTTTAATAAATCAAGTAGATTCCCACAATTTTTCTGTTTTCTGAAATAAAGTATCTAACATGGAAGCTATCTATTCTGTGGTGTTTGAAATTAATTAGTAATTAATTAGCAAATCGTTCAGTATTTGACATATTTTAGAAAGTGGTATTTAATACATGTTTCACAATTTCTCATATATATGAGAAATTATATATATACACACACACACACACACACACACACACACACACATAGGCCTGTATAGATTTTTCAACTTATGTCAACTTTTATATTTAAATTTTTATTGTTGACATTCTGCCATTTGTTTAATTAAAATTAATTATAAGTAGTAAATCATAATACTTAATAAATTTTATTTCCATCTCCATTCTCCTTTTAATTTCTATTTGTCTTTTGCTATATTTGAGTTGCTTGGAATTTTAAATCTTACATTATTGGCTTACCAGCAAAATTAGCTTTCAGATTTGCCATTGATCTATTATTTTTCCAGGGTCTAAAACATTTTCTCATCATGTAAACATCAGCATTTCTAGAAATAATGGCGTCCAGGTACTATAGATTGCTGAAACTTTTTATGCTGTTTCAATAGCCTATATTTCCACATTTTAGGGACCAACTTCACAAATGCATTGATACGTTAAAGAATAGGTATCATTATTTCACAGGTGGCATACTTAAGAAACCTTTTTTGTGAAAAAATGATTAGACTCATACTACAATATGTAGAAATATGTTTCAGTTTTTTATCTGCACCTAATAAGATCAAATTTAGAGTGTTTTAAATTTATTTGAATTTCTAAATGTTCTGCAATAGTGATCTTGCATTTTTCTCTGACACGATTACTATTGTCTGAAGTGTGTCTATAAGTTGTTATATTTTCAGACATGTAAAGTATCTGATTTTATTGTGTTGAACCTTGAGAAAAAAATCTATACAATTTTTGGTGTTTTAAATCTACCTCTTTTTTGTTCTTGGCATAGTATAGTATCAACGTTTGTGACTTTTCTGACACTTGAGAGTTAGAAAGAAGTGGGAGGAGAAGAGAGTTAATGATTTTTAAGTACCCGCTGTATAAAAATGCTTTCAACATTTATCTCATTTAATCTCCATAACAACACAGTGAGGTAAGAGTTATTATCTACATGTTTCTTCAGTTTAAAAATAGATCTACAGTTAAGTGACTTGCCCAATCACATCTTGAGTACCTGGTTGTGCTGGAACCCAGAGGAGGGTGTGTGTGACGCCAAAGGTTGCTGCACTTTTTACTAAATTACAGTGCCTTTCGAGGAGATGTAATTCCTATTAGGGATGTATAGAGTTTGATATATATCTAATTGTTGTACATTTACTGTATTATTCATTTCTTTGCTGTCCTTATTCTATCTTTAATGGGGATTTACCCAGGATAATTGGATCCTGTAATTTAATAGTGGATTTTTAGAAATGTGCATTCCCCAGGCAATCAGTCTCATCTAGCACAGTTAGTGGTTTCAACTACTAACTCATCTTGGCTGTCAGCATCCAAACATGTAGTTTAGTTCCAGCCTTGAGCTTGGTGAATATGTTTTTAAAGGCACAGATGAAATGCTTTGCCATATTGGATGATTAGTAAGGAAGATTAATAAGCATTTACTACACAGTATTTGGAAAACAATGAAAAACGTGAACGTATAATAAAAATCATCTCTAATTCCACAAGGTGAGAGAACCACTAATATTTTAATGAATTTTTTTACTGTCCAATTTGTCTTTAAATATGCACACACACACACACACACACACATATACATATTTTATTTATCAGTTTGAATCAAACCAAATATTTAAACCATTGTAACCTCCTCTTTTCTACTTAACAATATAAGGTGAACATTTTCATATTATTAAATATTATTCCAGAATGTGACTGTTTTTTGGCCTCACCGTATTGTGTTGTGTGTACGTATTATAAGGTAACAATTGCATATTGCTGTGCAATCAGAGCTACAATAATGTAATTTTTTAATGCAAGTTAAAGGGTGGGTGTTGGTGTAAATTCGAATTGTACCCAGTTACATAACAAATGAAATTGCTATTAACAAAATTTTATTAGGCAGTGTGGCCTTGGAATTGAGTAGCCAAGAACCTAGTGTTGAAATATGCATTATATCTTTAACAAGTCACCTTCGACAATTGATCTTAATGGTACACTTCATTGCAGCTAGATTTCATCATGAACTGTCTCTCCAGCAATATTCCAAACCTTCCTCTCTGCAAAACTTGCACTCTTTAATTAGTATTTTTATTAAGTGATCTAATGCTGCCAACCTTTTTCTGTGCCTATCACAACAGATATAAGAACTAAGGTGACCTTTCTAGATAATAATCTTCTACAGACAGGTGAACTGGGAAAGCACATTTTAAATGGAATTAAATACTCTTGTACAAATCTTGATGAGACTATTCATTACTAATGGTTCTTCTGTTCTTGGCATGCTTAGAATTTCATTCTACACTTTCTTGAATCTGTTATCTGTACATTTTTGCTTTCCTGTAAGTGGTTTGTGAAATAAAGAGAACATTTACTTTCCATTTGACTATGTTATAATAGCTTCTAAATAGGAAAGTTGTGAGAAAATGTTCACGTATAATGTGAAGCTATTGAATTTTTTCATAAAAGACGAGAAAAAGCAAAAAAAAAAAAATCTCATTTCACCTAATGCATTTCACAGATTGCCATAAACTACGACTCTTTATCATTGGGAAGAAATTGCTGCTTCTCTTCAATAGGAAAAAAACATTTGCATCATAACAGAATGCGAAAGTTGTAAATAGAAGGGTAAATTTTGGTTGTTGCTATGCAGACTGAGCAGTCATAGCCCTCAGAGATATTTGGAGAATATTTTTACACAAAAGGTGAGGATCTAATAATTCATTCATTAAAATCTATGATTTACCTACCATACGTAAATAACCACATTAAAAAATACCAACATCTCAATGACTTGAAATCTAGAACAACTAACTTCATCATTGATCTTGGTGACTGTTTTAAAACTCTAGTTTCATACATCCCAGAACTTCCATATTCATGTAGTTTTAGTCAATACTGGCTGTTCCATTGATCTCTTTGACTTCCTATGCCGCTAACATCAGAGACACAAAAATATATCTCCTATTATTTAATAGTTTCCATTCTCTTCGAGAGATGCCACTATTTGTGTTCATTGTGCCATCTATTCCTGGCCTAGCTTGGCATTTTTCATGTCCACTGTCACTTTACTGGGCATTAGGACCTCTCTTTCCAACAAGAACTTGTTGAATGCTTTATTTCTTTGACTTCCTGCCATTCCTGCGTTCTATTAGCTTAATTAATTTAATCTAAATTAATCCCCAGATTCTAACTTCTACTGCTACTCTTTTTGCCCCTGAACT
This sequence comes from Callithrix jacchus, assembly GCF_049354715.1. NCBI lineage: Eukaryota > Metazoa > Chordata > Mammalia > Primates > Cebidae > Callithrix > Callithrix jacchus. The sequence goes on from NC_133517.1 coordinate 15,472,257, forward strand.
GTCAAGAGTTAATAAAGTTAGGTTGCTGAGCAAATCTATTACACATCCATGCAACTCAGCCCCATTGGGGCTGTCATTGCTGCTCAGTATCCCTATTCCCAGTGTCTGCAATGAATGCAGCAATTCTTTTGAGCTCCTTTCAGGTGACTAACTTGACTCCAATTCCCCAGTTCTAAACTAATCAGGATAGAGGAGGCATCTAGTGTCAGTGCTGTCACTGTTTTTTTGCACTATGATTTCTCCCACCTGCTTATTTCCTATATTTGAGAAAAAGGTCCTTATTGCAATGGTCCTCAGACTCTAGTAAATCACAGACCCATCTGAAGACCTGAACAGTGAAGGTTTCCTGCATTTACCTATGGACAATGCTTAAACAGGTTTGTAGTGGAGCCCAGGGGTCTTAAGTTGCATGACTACTCCAAGGAGTTCTGTGGCAGCAGGGCCAGAGGCTCACTCTGAGAAAAACTGCTTCAGGGCCAAGGCTCACTTTTGCTTGTCCTCTGAATTTTGTCTCTTCTACTAGAATTGAGATAAGTCAGAACACTAAGTTAAATTTCAATTTCAGGTAAACAATAAATAATTTTTAACATACGTCCCAAATATTACAAGAGATATGATTATTGTGATTATACTAAAGATTATTTGTTACTTACCTGAAATTCAGACTCAGTGGGCATCTGTATTAGTTATGGTTCTCTTAGAGAAACAGCACTAATAGGATATATCTATATCTGTATCTGTCTATGTCTGTATCTATCTATAAAGAGGAGTTTATTAAGTATTAATTTACGTGGTCACAAGGCCCCACAGATAGGCTGTCTGCAAGCTGAAGAGCAAGGAGAACCAGTTTGAGTGCCAGAACTGAATAACTTGGAGTCTGTTGTTTGACGGCGGGAAGCATTCAGCATGGGAGAAAGTTGTAGGCTGGGAGGCTAGGCGTGCCTCTCCTTTTCACATTTTTTTGCCTGCTTTATATTCCCTGGAAGCTGATTAGATATTGCTCACCAGATTAAGGGTGGAGCTGCCTTCCCCAGCCCACTGACCCAAATGTTAATCTCTTTGGCAACACCCACACAGAGACACCCAGGATTAATACTTAGTATCCCTCAATCCAATCAACTTGGCACTCAGCATTAACCATCATAACACCCTACAGTTTCATTTGCTGAACATGAGTCCCTACTTCTTACTCTATCCAAGGCTCTGTTTCATTTTTTATTTTTTTGGTCTCTGATGGCTGTCAGGAAACAACTCCTTGCCATCAGCCTATGAATGTGCTCAGATCTCAGCTTTCCTCTATACTCAGGACTACACTGACCTTGGACTTTGCTTCCCACTGTTATTTATTTTCATATTTATCCAGGAGTTATCTGACCATGATGGCTCATCATTCCCTTTATTTCTGCTATGCCATTCATGTAGATGAATGTTATTTCTCACAGCCTAGATTTCTGCTTGTTAAAATTCGACTTCTTTAATGCTCAATTTAGTTGTGCTTCCCCATGACCCCTGTATACCTCCATCATGGCAACCATATTCTTCTCATATACAAATGTATTTATAGGTGTGGTTTTCCCATTGATCTGCATGTTAGTTTCTTGGGGACTGGAACTGTTTCCCCAGTGTCTCACACAGTGCTAGGTGTACAGTAGATGGCAATTGGCATTTCTGAACGACTCTGTAAATGTGATCCAACATTTTGCATGAAACTTTCTGCTCTTTCATCTGCTCATTGCTTCTTCCCTGGCCTTGGATTATAGGTACTTGTGTATTTATTTTACTCGCCATCTCCCAATCCCTGCTTTCCAGTGGCAAGGATCAATACTTATTGACTCTTGTATCTGTCACTGTATGTAAGTTACTGTCTTACAGCATATAGATCCTTTACAGCAGAACTACTCTGTTACCATGGTATGCTGGTATCCCATGAATAGGTCATGGGTATGCTGAGAAATGGATTTCATTAGCCTGGGGCAGTCGTCTTTATCCACCAATAGCCCATTTTACCCAGTGTTCCACCCAAACATATTTTCTGTGTGTGCTGTGATGTGGTAAAGATGAAGATTCACCGCTTTGTTGGTAGCAATTGAATAAATGAGTAGATAATTGTTATTTACCAATATTTAATTTTGAATGAGTTGCACAACTTCTCTGCCAGTTTCTTTGAAGGATTGTTCCAAGATTGGGTTGATATTCCTCATAAAAAACTCTTAGCTTTGTTTCATTACTATAATGACAATGATGAGGGTGCAATGTCTTGTGAATAAATTGTGATACGGATTACAGACTACTCAGAAGTCAGGTCCTCTCTCCTTAAAGAGATATCAGTATATCTGGGAACACAAACACTGACACACAGAAGAAGCACCAGAGCAGTTTATGGTGAATGTCAAATGCATGTGACAGAGACAGAGTGCTGGAGGGCTCAGGAGTCAAGTGGTTAAGGGAGGGCTGCCCGAGAAGGTGGGTAGGAGATAGGTCTTAGAGACTGTTAGGAGTCCATGAACTATTCTAGGAAACTATTTAATTGTAAGAAGGAAATCAAGATACAAACTGCTATGTACTTTCTACCTGAAATTATCAGCAAGTGGCAAACTTCAAATATGATTTACTTGACGTTTTTGACACATCATCTGAAAATACTTCTAGTGACAGTTATTCCCCTTTTTGGTAATTAAAAAATAAGACAGCCAACCATAAATGTAATTTCCTCTCTTTCTCTACTCTGGGTGGGGCTAATGCTGTTTTGATGCCTTTACATGATGTAGGCATTTTTTCTGTCTTTCTTTGTGCTCCTTTCTCTCCTTTGTTTATGATCAGAATGACTTTAGATAAGAAGGAAAATAAGTAGAAATCAAGATTCTCAGTGCAGGTGACCCTTCTGTGCTCTCAGCCAGTTTTGGTTTTTGACTGGTCATCACAAAGAAAATGCTGAAAAGGGAGGAATGAGAAGTAGGAGAGCAGTCTGGGAAAGTACTCTCCCGACTGACTCCATGACCTCCGGCCGGTGGGCTTCATTCCTCCGATTATTCAGGATTTAAAACTAAGAAGAGTGAACTGAATACCTGGAAAGTAGTACATGCCTTAAAAAGTTCCTAGATTGTTCTCATCGGTAATAGCTTGAATGTGATGCTGGGAATACATTTCCCATTAAAAACCATTTGCTATACTGGCTGGTTTGACTTGTGGTTTATCTTAAAATGAGTTGACCTCACTGCTGTCTTACAAAACGCTTCAGTGTTACAGAATTAGCTCTCAACTCTAACCTGAGTACACAACTTCAGTTTCCTGTAAATTACTATATAATCTCAAAACCATTCAGAACACAGAGCACTTGATTCTTTCCAGGCACAATCAATGGAATGTCATTTTTTCCTCCGTGTGATGGATACCATTGAGATTTTGTTCTCCATGCATGATGCATTAGTATATTACTGGAATAACACAAGTATTACAATAATGAAAGTAACACGTTAGTGGTAAGGACAGTCTTTACTACTTATTAGGAAGGCCAACATCATTATTAGATGGCAGATTTGGATGAAGAATTTTCGCTGGGATCCTTAACAGACCAGAGTGCTGAGGTTCTGGGAGAGTTGATCAGAGGTTTTCTTGACATCCTCTAAAAAGTAAGTAAGTTGCCTTCATTTCTCTCCAACCCCTCCCTTAGTAGTAACTGCCAATTATTTACAGTAGTCTGATGATGTCAGAATCTAGTCTATTTTTTTTTTTTAGAACACTATTCCCATTGTCCAAGGGTGTTTGGTCCGCAGAAAGTCAGGATGTATGTTGACTGACTGCCAGCTGCACTCAGGAACCCACTGTGCTTCTTTGGCCATTCTTCCTGTGACTCCACCAAAACTCATTCATCCTTTACTTGAATTCTACCTGTAATAGGCCGTGCTAATTAATATTGAATTAATTAAACAGATAAATCCATTGAAATATTGTGTTAACACTACTTTACTCTTTTAGACAATGTTAAGTCCAGTTAAAATAATTATGTATCAAATAATTTTCCTTATAAAATGATGTTATGGGAGGAATTTTAGGCTATATGCAAGTCTGTGGGGAAAATATTTTCATTAATAATAACTGTTTACATGAAGCGATTAGATAATTCTTTTGGCATTTTATAAATTACATAGTGTAGGCAGCACAATCATGGAGGCTGAGACTTGGAGGAGTTGTGAACATGACTCAGAGCAGTTCTAGAAGGATCAGCATGATCAGAAACAGAGCCAGCTGACATCAATGAATGGCAAGTCACAGATTATTAAACACTAATGGCTATACAAAACACAACAATCAAATGTTGTAAGTATAACTAGATATCTTAACCTAAATAGATGTGGTTATAAATTCTTGAGATCAAATAAAAAAAGAAAAATGTTGATTCTCTTAGTTTCACTGTAATTGGTCAAACACTAGGAAGGTTTATAACTTTCAGTAATCTTTGGGGGAAGAGAGCAAAAAATGAAAAATAGAGAAGAATAAGGTTGGGAGTCATTCAACAATTTACTGAAGAATGAGACATCTGTACTCTACCCACTCTAAGTTTAATTCCAAGTAGCATGCATTGCTTTTGTTTCTTTTCCTTTCTTTCTCTTGAGCCATTCAATGTTGGTGATATTTCATATGAAGACTGTATTTCTCAAAAGTCTCCATTTGGAGGGAGGTATAACTCTACCTAAAAATGGGATCATCTGTTGATAGAGTGTTGTGGTGAAGGCAGTCTCCTGATCTGTGCCTGTGAACCTTTTTCTGCAGCGGTCTACTCTCACCCTACTTACCTTTATCACTTTGTCTTTGCCCTTGGAGTGTGCCCTAAGGCTAGAATTTGCCACATCAAAGCAGAACATGAATGACCTGGGTTATAGGGGTGTAGGCTGAGAGCAACATGTATACCTTTTTGCCTCTGCTTATCACATTCTGAAACAAATATGTACATTGTACATTTGTTTATTTTATATGTATTCATTTATATGCATTTACCAACAAAGACACTCATTCATAAGGATGACCTGTCATAATAGAATATATGAATCTTTCGTTTCTGTCAACATTGAAAATTTCCTGTGCTATCTGCATAAATACATCACGTATTAAATGCAACAAAACAACAGAGATTAAAGTCTACATATACCTATTCCTCAATTAATAATAATTTATCAGAATTCAGAATCTAGAATATTTGAAAATCATAGTAAATTCACTTTAAGGAGTAGTAGATTGCTCATGGACACAAGGAAACTGAGCATTCCATATCACCATTTTGTATTTTTTAAGTTAATTCCAAAGCAGCCAGTAAATAAAATAAATGTCTCTCCCTCCTTTTTGTATACAAACAAAATCTTCCAACCTGTCAGGTTTCACATTTCCAGAATTTTTCAGCCACAGAAACTGATGTCCTCAACTCTCAGGGTTAACTCTCATTTTACTGAATGTTCTTGCCAAAGAAGGCTGTATGTATCTGAGGATCTTTTTCCTGGGCAATTAGAACTTTTCCTGCCACAAACCTGGTGACCCTCGTGTGGAGTGCGAGGGCCCTCCCTGCTGCACGGAATAACACCTCTTCCTCTAATCATTGTTGGTGCAGAGCACAGAGGACAGTCCTTCTGAGCTGGTGATCATATTGGTTTTCCAATTCCTAGAGGCCCCTAAGAACCGTGTGCAAATCCAATTCTATTTGTCTTGGTCTTAGTCAACACCCTTCCTGCAAGGAATCAAATCTTTCCTCATACTTACCATGCTACAGGTTAGGTCCTTGCTTTTTTTTTTTAGGGAGGGAAGGAGGAAGGGAGGAAGGCAGGAAGGGAGGGAAGGAGGAAGGGAGGGAGGAAGAAAGGAATGAAGGAAGGAAGGGAGGAAGGGGGGAGAGAGGGAGGGTGGGAGGGAAGGGAAGGAAGGAATTCAAGCAACGAGAGAGACATTGCCGACCTGGATCTAGAGGTTTACAAGTTGATTTCTTTTTGTGAGAGAAGGAAAGAAAAAAAAATGAGTAAAGGAGAGAAAGAAAGAGGAAGAGAGAAAGGGAGGGTGAATGGAAATATTGCTTTATTCTGAAAAAAAATGGATATTAATAATGGCCAATCAATGTTTCATTTAAACCTATGAGTAGGTGTGATGTGGTATTGGCAAGAATGTATATTTTATGTATTTGAAGTGGAGAGCTCTATAAATATTTATTAAGTTTACTTGTTCCGGATCTGAGTTCGAGTCCTTGATATCCTTATTAATTTTCTGTCTCATTGAATCTAAGTCTCTATGTATCTGGGTGTTAGGATCGTTAGCTCTTGTTTTTGTATTGATCCTTTTACCACTATATCTTTGTTGCTTTAAAATCTATTTTATCCAATACGAGAATTGCAACTCCTGCTTTTTATTTATTTATTTATTTATTTTTGCTCTCCACTTGGTTGGTAAATCTTTCTCCTTTCCTTTGTTTTGAGACTTTGTGTATCCTTGCATGTGAAACAGGTCTGGATTTAACATGCCGTTGGGTTTTGGCTGTGTCTTTTGATTGGGGAATTCAGTCGATTTAAATTTAGGGTTACTGCCATTTGATGTTAACTGGCTGTTTGATCCATTCGTTGATGAAAATCCTTCTTTATGTTGGTGCTCTTTACTTTTTGGTATATTTTTAGTAAGGCTAATACTGGTTGTTTCTTTCTGTGTGTAATGACTCTTTCAGAAGCTCTTGTAAAGCAGGCCTGGTGGTAATAAAATCTCTGAGTACTTGCTTGTTCATAAAAGATTTTATTTTTCCTTCAGTTGTGAAGCTTAGTTTGGCTGGATATGAAATTCTGGGCTGAAGGTTTTGTTCTTTGAGGATGTTGAATATTGGCCCCCACTCTCTTCTGGCTTGTAGGGTTTCTGCTGAGAGATCTGCTGTAAGTCTGATAGGCTTGCCTTTGTGGGTAACCTGACCTTTCTCTCTGGCTGCCCTTAGTATTTTCTCCTTCGTTTCAACCCTGGTGAATCTAACGATTATGTGCCTTGGGGTTGCTCTTCTTGAGCAATATCTTTGTGGTGTTCTCTGTATTACCTGGGGTTGAATGTTGACCTGCTTTGCTAGTTTAGGAAAATTTTCCTGAGTAATATCCTGAAGGGTATTTTTCAGCTTGGATTCATTCTCTCCATCACATTCAGGTACACCTATCAAACGTAAATTTGGTCTTTTCACGTAGTCCCACATTTCTTGGAGACTTTGCTCATTCCTTTTTATCCTTTTATCTCTAATCTTGTCTTCTTGTTTTCTTTCATTAAGTTGGACTTTGACCTCTTTTATCCTTTCTTCTGCTTGAACAATTCGAGTGTTTAAACCTGTGCATACTTCTTGGAGTTCCTGTATTGTATTCTTCAGTTCCATTAATTCACTTATATTCCTCTCTAAGTTGTCTATTCTCAATAGTATTTCGTCAAACCTTTTTTCAAAGTTCCTAGTTTCTTTAAGTTGGGCTACAACATGTTCTTTTAACTCACAGAAGTTTCTTATTATCCATTCCTTGAAGAGTGATTCTGTCATCAGGATGCCTTGTTCCATTGTTGATGTGGAACTGTGATCATATTTAGAGGGAGAGGCGTTCTGATTTTGAGTATTCTCAGCCTTTTTACGCTGGTTTCTTCCCATCATTTTAAATTTATCCTCCTGTTGTCTTTGAAATTACCAACTTTCAGATTAGGTCTTTTGATTGGACTTCCAAGTTGTTAGTTCCCAGGGCCAGAATGGTGGCATTAAGACTGATCGAGCTTTTCTGCCCAGGATTCTCCTGTCTGGTTTCCTTCTTGTGTCCGTAATGGGCGACTCTGCCTTCCCCGGGCTCCAAACCTCGGTCAGAAGGGGAACCAGTCTCGTTTACTCTGCACCAAGAGCTGCCACGCCGAGGTGCCATCACAGCCACTGCGCCGGCCTCAGGAGTCGTGCTGGGGACCCATGTGGGTCCTCCAAACCTCAGTCAGAAGGGGAGCCAGCCCTGTTTACTCTGCTCCGAGAGCTGCCACGCTGAGGTGCCGGCAAAGCCACTCCGCCGGCCACGAGAGTCGCGCTGGCGACCCGTGTGGTTCCTCCACTGGGGATCTTCTGCTCCGTGAGTGACCAGAATTTGTCTGAAAGTGTGGCGGCCTCTAGTTCGCTGCGCTTTGACTGAGGGCTGCAATCCCGAGCTGTTATTGATCGGCCACCTTGGATCCTTCCCAGGGCCTTGCTTTAAACTAGTTGAATCACCCAGACCAATAAGCATATCTGTTGGCTGACATTGACAAATTCTGCATGATCCATCAGATTGAACCCCAGGTTCAATGTTAACCTGGACAGTATCTGGGGTGGTCATGCATGATGGATATCATAGTTTAATTATATGCCATCCCTGTTTTGAAAGTTAGCCCTAGAAATCTGGTTCAATTTATCCTCCTCACTCCCATGCCTATATGGATGGTAGATACAAAATATTAATTTTTTATGGTGGTGTTTCAAATTTATTTTAAAAGAGGAATGTGTCTATAAAAATCCCGATGAGCAGTTTGAGATATGGAAAGATAAGGTTTAGAGCCTGAAAATGTGAGCTAGGAATGACAAAGAACTGTACCCTTTTTTATAAGAAATGGGTATTAAGGGTAGATAAATTTTAGAGAAAGTTAAAGAAGAGATAGTTTAGAAATATTGGAGACTGGAGTCTAAGGTAAAGAGATAATTCAACAAATGTCTTGATGACAAGAAATGGGAAAATGGATTTTGTTTTGTTTTGTTTTGAAATGGAGTCTTGCTCTGTCGCCCAGACTGGAGTGCAATGGTGCCACCTCGGCTCACTCCGCCTCCTGGGTCCAAGCAATTCTCTTGTCTCAGTCTCCCCAGCAGCTGGGACTACAGGGACATGCCACCATGCCCAGCTATTTTTTTTATTTTTAGTAAATGACAGGGTTTCACCATATTGGCCAGGCTGGTCTTGAACTCCCGACCTCATGATTTACCCTCCTCGGCTTCCCAAAGTGTTGGGATTACGTGAGCCATGGGAAATGAATGTTAAGAATAGGAATATATGACATTTTATTTTAAATTGCTTGCTATCATGTTCAAAATATAGAAAATAAAATTTGGAGTAAATAAATAACTTTCTTGGGGAGAAGTTTAGTTAGTTATAGTGTTATTAGAAGATCTATAAATAAACATTAGAATTAGTTGGTTTCTTTTTTTGTTTTCTCATTTCCATCCATTTTTTTGGTGATATTTTACAGAATGCAATACTTATAAAAAATACCTGCTAGGAGAAGGACATTGCACCATCCTCAAATGGACTTGTCATGGGGATGCTCCTCCAGTTGTAAATGTCACTGCTGTGGACATTTGAGAGCCTTTGGGGCTGGCCCTGTGGAGCTCTTTGTGAACACCACTGAATTGAGTTTACTGAGTTTTCTTCTAAATTTAAAATTCTCTGACTGTATGGCAGATTAATGCTGCTGTATTCTGACTCACCTTAATCCAAAAGAGTTATAATAAGCTCTTAATGTGTCAGTAGGCAAAAACATTTGATTCACCGATTTGCATACATTTGATATCAAAATGTTAGCATGTCCAACAACATTACCTTCACACATACCAGGATGCTACTGCTTTTCCTCATCTTCACTAGTCTATCCCTGTTACGCTGCAAACCAAAACTCATGCAGAGCAATTGTGATGTGCCAGCATCCTAAGAACCTCCTAGCAACTCTGTAAAGTGAACGTTATTATTATTGTCATCTTACAAATGGGGAAAGAGAGGTCCAGGGAGCTTAAACTACTTGCTGTAGGCCACAAAGCTGATATATGAAAAAAACCATGATTCAAAGGGGCTCTGTGCCTATTATCTCATCCCCCATAGCACACAGCCTTGCCATTGTCTCTTACCTGGTCTCTCTGTTTCTATTCTTGGCTGCCAACATACCATTCCCCACACCATGCCAGAGTGGTTTTCTAAAAACATAAACAAGATCGTGTTGTTTCTCTGCTTAAAATCAGCCAGTGACTTCTCATTGTACGTAGAATCAAATTGTATGCATTCTCTGCTGTGGCTTATGAAACCTCAAAGGGTGTGCTCCTGCCTCCATTATCAGTTTCTTCATACCGTAACATACACTGCATGGGGGCAGGGATTTTGTTGGTCTTATTCATTGCTGTATCTGCAGTATGTTAACAGTACTTGTCACATTAAAAACAAAGAATAAAGGAATTGATAAGTAGACCATTTAGATTGAAGGTAGGCAGATGGGAGAGGAAACTCAATTATTACATGGATCATCCTTTTGCACTGATTTTTCTCCTGAAAATCCTGAGCTCCAAAACACCAAGACAAGCGTCTTGTTGTCTTCAGGTTTGCCATGCCCTAGGTATTTACTCATATTTCAGAACTGCATTTATATTTGACCAGAAAATATGTTCTACCAAAGTCTATGTTCACAGTACATTTAATAAATGCTAAGGAATCTTGCTGAGGTGCGGAGGAATTGACCACTTGGCCTTTAATCTTTTAAACCAAACAATTTGCAAATTGAAGCACCAATATTTGTTTAGGGAAAAAAGCTTTTTAATTGTCCATATTTATTTTTCTTTTGTACCACCACAAAACTTCTGAATATTCTGAAGAGAAGAATTGGATCTTTCTACTCTACTGACTGATTCACATAGTAAGTACATTTTCCTTTTTAATGACCCTTTCCTACATCTCTTGGTCAATCTCTGTATATGCTACAAATATTTAAAGTAAATGTGTTTTGTTTTGCCAACATAAACAATAATCCCTACTGTTAAAATGTCCATACTACCAGAAACAGTGTACAGATTCAATACAATCCCTAATAAAATTCTAATGGCATTCTTCACAGAAATAGAAAAAAACAATTCTGAAATTTTTATGGGACCACAAAAGACTCTTACATTGTCAAAGCTATTTTGAGGAAAAAACCCCCACAAAGTTATTGCTGTAGCTTTGTAATATAATTCACAATTGGAAAGTGCAATCACACTTCATAGAATTCACTTTCTGATTTCAAATTATGTTACAAAGATACAGTAATCAAAACAATATGATACTGGCATAAAAACAGACACATAGACCAAAGGAACAGAATAGAGAGCCCAGAAATAAACCCAAATATACATAGTCAACAAATTTCTGATTAGGGCACCAAGAAGACACAATGGGGAAAGGATAATCTCTACAGTAAATGATGTTGAGAAAGCTGAATTTCCACATGTGAAAGAATGAAATTGTATCCTTAGGTTTACACTGTGCATAAAAATCAATTCAAAATAGGTAGAAATGTAAATGTGAGACCCCAGACCATAAAATTCCTAGAAGAAAATACAGGAGAAAGATCCTTGACATTAGCCTTATCAATGATTTTTTGGCTATTACACCAAAAGCTTAGGCTACAAAAGCAAAAATAAATACATGGGACTCTATCAAACTGATAAAAGAAACAATTAAAAAAATTAAGAGCCAGCCTATAGATTGAGAGAAAATATTTGCAAATCACATATCTGATAAGGGGTTAATACAAAAAATTTATAAATAACTCACATTACTTAAAGAAGAAAAATAAATAACCCAATTGAAAAATAGGCAAAAGACCTGATAGACATTTCTCCAAAGAAGACATAAATATTGCCAAGAGGCATAAGAAAAGGTGCCTCTTGCCATCACTAGTTATCAAGAAAATGCAAATCAAAACCACAATGAGATATCACCTCATACATACCTATCAGAATGACTATTACCGAAAAGACAAGATATAACAAGTATTGCCAAGAGAAAAGGGAATCCTTGTACATGGATTGTAGGAATAGAGTCTGGTGCAGATAAAGTGGAAAACAGTACAAAAATTCTTAAGGAAATTAAAAACGCAGCTACCATATGACCCAACAATCCCTCTTTTGGGTATATCCCCAAAGGAAATATGTGAACACTCATGTTCACTGCAGTACTATTCATAGTAGCCAAGATAAGGAAACAATGCGTCCATCAACAGATGGATAGATGAAAATGTGAGCTATGTATGTGATGTGTGCTTGTGTGTGTGTGTGCATGTGTGTGTGTGTGTATAGTTATATAATGGAATATTATTAAGTCTTAAAAAACAAGGAGGAGGAGATACTGTCATTTGCCACACCGTAGATGAACATAGAGGACATTATGATAAGGGAAATAAATGAGACATATGAAGAAAAATGAAAAATAAAATATTGCACTACCTCATTTATATGTGGAATTAAAACAAAGTCTAATGCATAAAAATAGAGAATAAAATAGTAAAGTGGCTGTGGAGGGGTTGAGAGAAAGAAATGGAGAGAAGTAGCTCAAAGGACACAAACTGGAGATATTTGGGTGAACAAGTCTAGGGACCTAATATATGAGATAAGGACAATAGTTAATGATATTGAATTGTATAATATCTGCGAGTTTTGCTAATGGAATATATTTTAGGTGTTCTTACCACAAAAAAGGGGTAACTATGTGAGATGATGAATGTGTTATTTGGCTTGTCTATAGTAACCATTTCACAATGTGTAAGTATATCAAAACACCATGTTGTACATATTAAATATATACAATAAAGCATAAAGAAAGAAAATCCCAGAAAGAGATGTGACTGTCACTTCAGTCAGATTTTCACATATTGTGCCTTATTTTTGAAAATGTATACACAGGTCCTTGAATAAATAATGCAAGATTCTGTGTCTGTTTCATGCTTTCTGCTCTCTCTCTCTCTCTCTTTTTTTTTTTTTTTTTTTAATGTGGTCTTTCCTGCTCTCAGCCCAATTTTATTTTTATATTTTTAAAATTATTCCCCTTGAGTTCTCAGCCTATGGAAGATTTAGGGATCATGACATATCTTGGAAAATTCTTTGAGTCTTTATTGATGTAACTTTTTTTAAACTTCAGTGGATCAGTAGGATTTTGCTGGTGATCAAATCATTCTCATAATTTAGTGGACTAAACAAGTGATGTATGAAGCTTTGGGTTGCCTGGACACATTATTCTCTGGCTTTCCTTGGCTCACTCTCGTGGCTGCATTTAGCTGAATGACTGGGTAAGCAGACAAAGCTGAAATGGCTTCATCCACACCTATGGCAGTGGGTGCTGACCCTCAGCTAGGGCCCCTGGTTCTCCTTCGCATGGCCTCTTCTCCAGTGGACTAGACATTTTTCATGAGTGGTGATCTTAAGGAGAAAGCAGAAGCTGTAAAGTCTCGTAAAGCCTACACTCAGAAGTTGTGTGGCATCATTTCCTTTGTGTTCTATCAGTCAAAACAAGTCACAATATTGGTCTGAATTTAAGAGTGGGAGGTAAGTGGTCTTCACCTCCTGGGGAGAGTAGCAGAGTCACATTGCAAAAGGTTGAGTATACTGAGATGGGAGGAATTTGTGGTCATATTTGACAATTTATTGCCTTCATTAATCTTGTGCAATTTTTGAGTCAGTTTCTTTTCATTGAATTCTCAGAAATCAACTCCAGAATCTACTGAATTTTGTAGATTGGGAGAAACTGTAGTATTTTGGCTAAACTGCCCTAAGTAATAAATTTCAGCTATGTCTTGATCAGATAGCCTATAATCACTTGATTTTATGCAGTATTTATAGTCATATAAATATTTGCTGTAATGCTCACTACTTGGACAAGAATCTGGTAATGAATAAATAACTCTTTAGAATTATCTCAGTTCAAGTAACAGAAGATCCTGTTCAAACTGGCTTATTCTATAAAAGATGATTATAAAATGTCTTGATCAAGTCATACCTGACTTGATCAAGACATTTAATAATTTCACCAAGAAACGTGCTTCCTTTTGTTTTTCTGCTCTTTCTCTTGTGTTGCTGACTCTTCATTCTCAGGTTGGCTGCATTTGTGGTTTCTAGATTAATGTCTGATTCTCCTAGGGACATCTATTTGTATATATTTATGTTCAGCAAGAGACATGTTTGCCTCCGATTTCTCTTTAAAATCATGTTTATTGGATGTGTTTGTTAACAGGTCTACCTCTGAACTAATATCTGAAGCCAGAGGAGTAGGATTTGCTGATTGGGTTAGCTTAGCTCACATGCTGAGCCTTCTGGGTAAATACTGCTTTTTGGACATGCATGTTCTCCAAGTAGAAATTAACAACTGTTGAAGAGGAGTAATAGAGACTGAGTAGGCCGCCAATACACCAGTGGGTTAGAGGAACAAGGAGTTTATTCTAGGATTATTTTGGCATGCAGTGAGGTTTCTGTGTAGTTCTGAGGCCAACCTGGGTACAACAGCCCATATTTTGGGAAGGCCAACTGTAAAATGGGAGATGAACTAGTGGACCCAGAGGCCAGCTGATCATTAGGTGACCACAGGGCAAGATAGGCTGAAGCAAAAGAAAGGCCTTGGCAGGCCTAAGGAAACTGCAGTGATCTTCCAAACAGAGCTTAGTACTGTGGACAATGTGGAGGAGTGGCATGAGAACAAGCCAGGCCTTGGTTGTGTTGGGGCAGATGCAAAATAAGTTGAAGTTGAAACATTAAACAGCAGCTCTGTATTGGCATTTCCCAAATGGCTCTACACAGCATCTCCTTCTGCTGGGAGAGAGCAGGTCATGCCACCCTCCATCCAGCTGCAGCGCCCATGGGGCCCTAACCATTGTCATTGTTTCCCAGAGTGGTGTCCTTTACACAGTGAGGGAGTTCTGAAAAGAAAGGGCTTGAATGTGTGTACCAGCAAACCTGTAGTATGGCTGGCATCATGCTTCATTTGACTCTATCTCTATTTTAAAAAAATGCTGAGCACACTCTTAAAAATGGTTTTACCAGTGAAAAATAATGCTACCTGTTAGTTTGACTAGAAAAGATAAGAACACAGTACCTGCATTCCCACAGGACAACTGCCTGGATCCAGTGGTTGCTACTTATTTTCAAAGAACGTGTGGTGTGGCCTCTCCAGAGTTCACCATCTAGACATGGCACGTGCAGTGGTGACATTCGCTTGCACTTTTGATTGACTTGAGTTGGGAGCCTTGGTAAAAACTGAGCAGAATTAATCAGAGTAGTTAAAAGACCTAAGCCCATGGTTTTTTGTTACCTAGAATAAGAAGCAAAATTACTTGTTATCAAAGGCACTTTCCATTCCACAATAATTGTAAGCAACTTGAATCATCATAACAGATGGATAATAGAATGAACAATTTCCAAGACTTTGAAAGTGCTTCTTGGGTGGTGGCTACACCTCTGGTGATAGCCTAAGGCATGGTGAGGCTGAGCCAAGGCACCTGAATTTCCACTCACTTTGTGGAGCCTGTGTAGCTTGTCTCTTGATACTGTGGCCTGGTTCATACAATAAATAAATAAAATTAAAAACTTGCTTTTCAACAATCCTTTATGTTACTAACATATTTAATCTTTCTGTAGCGGGAACACTGAGGGAGGAGAAATTGCTCACATATTTTTCTTTTTCTAATACTTCATTTGTTTTCTGGCTATACAAATTAAAGGAATTTGAAAGCTATAGACTAATTGCTTGTAGACTAAAAATAAAAGGAAAGAAAACCATCCTCCTACAGTTTCATCATCCAAAGGCAAACTCTGGTTTATTTACAATTTTCCTCTCATCTCACACATTTCTCAATTCCCCTTTTTCTCAAGCTCCTCTCCAGCTATTGACCTCTTTCTCTGCTGCTGTTTACGGAAAATGTCCTCAAACTTGTTGTCCTCTCTGTTTGTAAATCCTCCTCCCCTTCTCTCAGGAGTCCAGTCCAATCCTGTTAATGCCACACCCAGAAATTTTGGTGTTCAGGTCACAAATGAATTCTGGTCCTAAGTCCAGTGGCCAGTCCTCAGACAAGACAGACACATCTGTTAATTACTTCCTTCTTGAAACATTGTGAATACTGGCTTTCAGGATGCCACTTTCTCTGGTCTCAAATCCATCTAGCTGTTCTTCCCACTGCTTTGCTGTTTTCTTGGTCTTTCCCATCTCTAAATGTTGACAGCTCAGGGCTGACTCTCACTCCCCTGTCTAAACTCTTCCAGTAGCATGTCTCTAATGTCATGTAGATGGCTTCTACCAGAATGGCTTGTCTCAGACTCACATTTCCAATTGAATATCTTGATGGGCATATTAACTTGAACTATGCCAAGGTGGTTTTTTTCTTTTTGATTCGTAAGTTGTACATAGTTCTGGGGTACATGTGATATTTTGTTACATGCATAGAACGTTTGTTACATGCATTAACTAAGGGCATTTAGGGTATTCATTACCTTAAGTATTTACCATTTCTATCTGTTGGAAACTTTTCAAGTCCTCTCTTCTAGCTACTGTGAAATATACAATATATTGTTGTTGACTATAGTCACCCTACTCTGCTATCAAACATTAGAATGTATTCCTTTTCTCTAACTCTATGTTTGTACCCATTAATCTTCATCCCAACCCCATCTACACACAAAGCCTTCCCAGCCTCTATAATCTATTCTTCTATTCTCTAATTCCATGAGATGAACTTTCTTAGCTCCCATATATGAGTGAGAACATGTGATATTTGTCTTTCTGTGCCTGGCTTGTTTAACTTAAATTAATGATCTCCACCTCCATCCACTTTGCTACCAACGAATAACATTCCATTGTGCATATATTCTCCATTTTCTTTCTCTATTTGTCCATTGATGGGCCCTGATGTTGATTCTGTACCTTGGCTTTTGTGAATAGTGCTGCAGTAAACAGGGGATGCCAGTATTCCTTTGATATACTGAATTCCTTTTCTTTGGCTAAATACGCCATATGTGGATTACAGGATTGTATAATAGATTGATTTTTACTTTTTTTTGAGAAATCTCCATACTGTTTTTCATAATGGTGATGCTAATTTACATGTTCCCAAACACTGTGTAGAAATTTCCCTTTCTCCATATCATCACCAGCATCTGTTGTTTTTTTCTCTTTTCTTTTTAATAATAGACATTCCAGCTGGCAAGATGATACCTCATTGTGGTTTTGATTTGCATTTTCCTGATGATTAGTGATGTTGAGCCTTTTTCCATATACCTAGTGGACATTTACAGGTCTTTTGAGGCATGTCAATTCACATACTTCGTCCACTCTTTAATGGTATTACTATTGTTTTATTACTGTTGAGTTGTTTGAGTTTCTTATGTGTTCTAAATATTAGTTCCTTGCTGAATAAATAGTTTGCATGTATTTTCTCCTATTCAACAGCTTGTTCTTTCACTCTGCTGATTATTTCCTTTGCTGTGCAGAAGATTTTTAGTTTAGTATTTTCCTACATTTTGTTGCCTATACTTTTGAGAACTGAACCATAAAATCTTTGCTTATATCAATGTCCTGAAGTGTTTCTCCTATATTTTCTTCCAGCAGTTTTATAGTTTCAGGGCTTATGTTTATGTTTTTAATTATCTCAAGTTCATTTTTGTATATGGTGAGAGATAGAAGTCTATTTTCATGCTTCTGCATGTGAATATCCAATATTCCCAGTATCCTTTATTGCAAAGAATATCCTTTTCTCAATGTAAGTTAATGGTGCATATGTTGAAAATCAGTGGGCTTTAAATATCTAGATTTATTTCTGGGTTTTCTGTTCTGTTCCATTGGTCTATGTGTCTGATTTATAGAAATACTGTGCTGTTTTGTTTACTATAGCTGTGATATATATTTTGAAGTCAGGTATCGTGATGCTCCAGCTTTTTGGTTGTTGTTTTGCTCAGGATTTGGGTTTGTTTTTCTTTGACTATTTGGGTTCTTTTCCAGTTCCATATGAATTTTATTTTTTTTTCTAATTCTATAAAAAATGACATTATTATTTTGATAGAGATTGCACTGAATCTGTAAATTGCTTTGGACAGTATGATCATTTTAACAATATTAATTTTCTGGTCCAAGAACATGGATGTCTTTCCATTTGTTTATGTTCTTTTAAGTTTCTTTTATCAGTTGTTTCTTTCATCATGTTTTATAGTTTTCCTTGTAAAGGTATTTCATCTCCATGGTTAAATTGATCACTAGGTATTTTATTTTATTTTTTGTAGCTATTATAAATGGGATTGCCTTTTTAATTTCTTTGCTAGTGACTTCATTATTGGTGTATAGAAACACTAATGATTTTTGTACACTGATTTTATATCCTGCAACTTTACTGAATTTATTTATCAGACATAAAAGTTTTTTTGATGAAATATTTAGGTTTTTCTCTATGTAAAATCATGTCATCTGCAAAATCAGATAATTTGAATTACTTTTTTCTAACTTGGCTGCATTTTATTTCTTTCTCTTGCCTAGTTAATATAGCTAGGACATTCAGTACTATGTTGAATCGAGTGGTAAAAATGAGCATCATTGTCTTGTTCTAGTTATTAGAGGAAAGTCTTTCAGCTTTTCCCCATTCAGTATGCTGACAGCTGTAGGTTTGTTACATATGGACTTTATGTTTAGGTATGTTTCTCTTATGTCTAGTTTGTTGAGGGTTTTTGTTGTTAAAGGATGTTGAATTTTATCAAATGTTTTTCTGCATCTATGGATATGAACACAAGATTTTTCTTTTTTATTCTGTTGATGTGATGTATCACATTTATAGATTTGTGTATGTTGATTTATCCTTGCATCCCTGGTGTAAATCCCATTTGATTCTTTCTGAGGTGTTGTTGTATTCAATTTGTCAGTATTTTGTTAAGAAGTTTTGTGTCTATGTTCACTAGAGATATTGGCCTTTTTAGTTTTTAAATTGCATTTTTTTTCTCGTTTGGGTATCGGTGTATACTAATCTTGTAGAATGAGTTGGAGAGAATTCACTCCTCTTCAATTTTTTGGAAAAGTTTGAAGATACTGGTGTTAGGTCCTTTTTGCAAGTTTGGTATAATTTTGTGGTTTTATTCCAAATGCACCATTTTTTATAACTTCCACCTTTACTATTCTGGTCTCAACCACCACCCTACTACTGGGTTATTGAAATAACTTTCTCAATGGTGTTTATACTTCTGCCTTGCTTTCCTGTAAAACCTAAGTCAGATTACAATACTCTTTTGTTTATAACTTTTCAATGGGTTCCAAATTCCATGTCTTTAGCTTTACATGATCTGGCACTTGGTTAATTCACTAATCTCATCTCCATTCTCTCTTCACTTGTTTTTTTGCACTCCAAATGATCATCTTTTTGTTCTTAAACACATATTATGCTCCTGTGTCATGGAATTTGCTCTTGCTGTTCCTTTTGCCTGGAGCCTTCTTTTCCTGGAGAGCCCCTCAGCTCGTTTGTGGTGTGGCTTCATGTATATCTCTTGAAGATATACATGTACAGCTTGAAGGAATTTCAAGCTGTGAAATATTGAGTTTTCTGAACACATGGCCAAAGTATATCTTTGTTTATTTAGGTCTTCTTACATTTATCACCAATGTTTGGCAGTTTTTACTCTACAGGACTTGGACATCTTTTGTTCCATTTGATCATTTATCATTAAGTATTTATTATTTTTGATGTGATATTAAGTGGTAGTTTTTTTGTGTCTATTGATGTGGTCATATCAGTTAATGCAGAAAAAGCATTTGAGAAAATTAAGCATCCATTTCTCATTAGAATTCTCAACCTAGTAGGGATAGAAGGGGACTTCCTTAACCTAACAAATGGCATCTACAGAACCTTAAAACTAACACTTAATGGCAGAAGGCTGTCAGGAATAAGAATATTCAGCTTCAGAGGGGAGGTTCCACCAGTGCAGTAAGTTAAGACAAAGAAACAAAATGCATTCAGTTTGGGCAGAAAAAAAGTAAAAATATCTTTATTCACAGATAGCATGATTGTTTTATGTAGAAAATCCAATATTATCTACAAAGTACTGAAACTCGTAAGTGAGATTAGCAAGGTTGCAGAATATAAATTAGTATACAAATATTAATTATATTCCTAACAAAAGGTGTGTAAAATCTGTACCCTAAAAACTATAAATCATAATTAGAAACTTTTTTTAAAAATTGAGATGGAGTCTTGCTTTATCATCCAGGCTGGAGTGCAATGGTGCAATCTTGGCTCACCACAACTTCTTTTCAGGTTCAAGTGATTCTTCTGCCTCAGCCTCCCGAGTAGCTGGGACTATAGGTGTGTATCACCACGCCCAGCTATGTTTTTGTATTTTTAGTAGAGATGGGGTTTCACCATATTAGTTAGGATGTTCTCAATCTCCTGACCTCATGATCCACCTGCCTCTCCCTCCCAATGTGCTGGGATTACAGGCATGAACCACTGTACCTGGCTGAGAAACTATTTAAGTATGCTGCAAGCACAATCAACAAAAAATTGACAATTAAAATTAAAAATATCTTTTAATATCACATCAAAATACAAAATATCTGGCAATAAACCCTTACTTTGCTGGGATTAATTTCACTTGATTTTTATATGTATAAGTACATATAATAGACATGTAATATGTATGTATAATATACATGTATATTATATTACTTATATGTATGTATAATATATAATATACATTATGATTGAACACTGTATGTATGTATTTTTATGTATTTTTGAGTCATTGTGCTAAAATTTTGTTTAGAATATGTACCTCTATATTTATGAGGCTTATTTGCCTGTGGTCTCTTAAATAATTTTGTTTTGTTTTTGTGTAATGCTGGCATTATAGAATGAACAGGTGTTTATTCTCACCTCTTCAATTTTCTGGAAGAATTTGTTAAAAACCAGTATTCTGTTTCCCTTAAATCTGTGGTAGAATTCACCAACGAACCCATTTAGATCTAGTTATCTTTATGGGATGGTTTTTAAGTGAAAATTAAATTTCTCCAATTGAAATGGGCTTATTCATGTTATCTATTTCTTTCTGAGTGAGGTTTGGTAGTTTTTATCTTACAAGGAATTTTTTTCATTTTATCTAAGTTATCCAATTACTTGGCATAAAGTTGTCCATGATATGTCCTTGTTTTCTTACTATTAACTGTAGAATCTGTACTGATGAGGCATCTTTCATTGCTATAATCAGTAATTTTTTTCTTCTCCTTTTTTATGAGTCTGGATAAAATATATCATTTTTATAGATCTTCTTAATACAAGAGGTTTTGGTTTCACTGGCTTTCGCTAGTATTTTTTATATTTTTTTATTGCACTGATTTCTTTGCTTTTGTTCTTTAGGTGAGGTCTCACTGTGTTGTCTAGGCTGGCCTCAAACTCCAGGGCCTGAAAGACACTCTTACCTCAGCCTCTTGAGTAGCTTGGACTAAAGGCGTGCACTACAATACCCAACTGATTTTTGTTTTTATTTTTATTATTTTCTTTCTTTTACGTCCTTTAACTTGCTTCTCTTTTTCAAATTTATTAAGATGGAAATTGAATTAAACCTTTATTATTTTCTAACATATGTATTTAATATTACAAATTTTCTATAAGTGTTGCTTTAGCAGTATTCTACTGATTTTACAATATGTGTTTTCATTTTCATTTAGTTCACACTACTTTCTCTTTTCCCCTTTGCTTTTTTTCTTTGATGGAACTGTTATTTAACAGTTAGTTTCCAAATGTTGAGAATTTTTCAGAGATCTTTCTATTATTGATTTCTATTGCAATCAAAGAAAATACTTTGTATGTTTTCCTTCTTTTGAAATACATTAAAATTTTTTATGACCATATATTTCTTACCTTGGTATTTTGTGTGTACTTGAAATAAATGTATATTCTGCTATTTTTGCATACAGTGTTTTATAAATATCAACCAGATCAAATTAATTGATAGTACTGTTCAAGTCTTTTGTAAAAGCCTTACAGATTTTTCTGGCTACATGTATTATCAGATATTGAAATAGGGTTCTGAAATCTCTAACTATTACAGTGGACATTTCTTTTCCTCCTTGCAGTTCTTTTTTTTTTTATCATGTGCTTTGAAATTCTGTCTTAAGTGCATACACATTTAGAGTTGTTATGCAGTCATGCAATCTTGTACTCTATTATTGTTATGAAATGACCTTTATGACAATATTCTTCATTTTGAAGTCTTCTTTGATGTTAATATAGCTACTTCAGCTTTCTTTTGATTAGTGTTGTCAGTTTCCCTTTCCATATTTTATTTATTTAATTTTAAACCTATTGATATCTTTATGTTTGAATAGTGTTCCTTTGATGCCGCATATAGTCAAATCTTTTTTTAATCCAATCTGACAATTGCCTTTGAATTGGCATATTTAGTTTGAACTTAAAGTTAGATTAAAGTCTATTATTATGCTATTTGCTTTCTAGTTGTTCCATCTATTCTTTTCCCCCTTTCCCTTATTTTCTTCTTTCTTTTGAGTATCTTTATAATTTTTAATAATTTTTAAACAATTTCTGTTTTTTTTTCTTGTTGGCTTATTGGACACAACTTGTTGTTTTGTTATTTTAGTATGTTTTTCAGTTTAAAATATACAGGTGGAGTATCATTTATCTAAAATGCTTGGAAACAGGATTGTTTTAGATTTCAAATATTTTCAAATTTTGTAATATTTGCATTATGTATACTTATGGGTTGTGCACCCCAAATCTAAAAATCTGGAATCCAGAGTCCTTCAATGAGCATTTTCTTTGAGCATCATGTTGGCACTTAAAAAGTTCTGAATTTTGGAGCATTTCAAATTTTGGATTCTTGGATATGGAAAGCTCAGAGTGTGTATTTTTAACTTAGCACACTCTATCTCTAAATTATATTGAACATATTCTGTATAGTGCAGGAGCCACTCATTTATCCCTACACTTCCACTATTGTTGTCATATCTTCTACTTTCCCAAATATTTAAGCCCCATGCTATACTTGTATTATTTTTGCCAGTTATTTTAAAAATGTAGTTTTTGCAAATCTTACATATTTTTTCAAATAATTAGCATTTTGTTGTTTTCCTTTTTTTCTGTAGATCCATATCCTCTCCAGCTGATATAATTTTCCTTCTTCTTGAAAGACTTTGATATTTCTTGTAGTGTAGCTTTGTTCTAAAAATTTTTATATTTTGTTTTGGAAAGATCTTTTTGCTGGGTATAAAATTCTATGTTGGGATTTTTATTTGTTTCATTACCCTAAATAAGTTGCCTAACTTTTTCTTGTTTTCTTGTTCATATGATAAACTTACTGTCATCCTTATCCTCTTTCTTAGTATGTAACCTGTCTTTTATTCTGGACAATTTAAGAGAAAATCCCAAGAAAGTTTTGAGCAGTTGATTATGAGTTGCCTTGGTGTCATTTTCTTCATGTTTCTTGTGTGCTTGAATACACTGATTTTCTTGGATTGCAGGTTTATAGCTATTATCATATTTAGAAAATCCCTGACCATATTTTTTCAAATTTTGTATAATACTCTCTCTAATTTATTGAGACTGCAAATACTTGTATATTAGGTCACTTTGTTGTGGCCTAAAGCTCATATATTTATTCAGTTTTAAAAATTATTTCTCTCTGTATGTAATTTTGAATTGTTTATATTGCTAGATTATTAAAGTCAGTAATAATTTTTATAGTATCTACTCTCCCATTAATCTTATCTGATACAGTTTTTATCCCAGACACTGGAGTTTTCATCTCCTGAAATTTAATTTAGTTCTTTTTCAGATCTTTTATGTCTCTGCTTAACATTTTGAATGTTTGGAGCACAGTTATGGTAATTGTTTTAATGTACTTGATTGCTAATCCTAACATTTATGTCAATTATTTTTTAAATAGTTAACTTTCTCCTCATTAGGGGACGTATTTTCCTGCTTGTTTGCATGTCTGGTAACTTAATTGGATGACAGACATTGTGAATTTTATCCTACTAAGTATTGAAAATTTTGAGCTTCTTATAAATATGCTTGTGCTTGATTCTCAATGTTAAGTTACTTAAAAATTGCTTATCCTTCAGGCCTTGCTTTTAAGATTAGGAGAGTCCTAGACTAGTGGTAATTATTTTCCTCTACTGAAGTTTTTCTGCCATTTTCTGTGTACTTTACCCAGTGCCACAAGAATTATGAGTATTTGTACTCTGGTTGGTTGAACAGGTTTCATTTCCTGTGTCCACGTGAGTGTGGCTGGGTACTGGTTTCTCTAATTCTTTCAGGTGGTTCCTTCCCCAGCCTCAGGGCTTGGCTATTTTTTTTTTATAAATAAAATTTAGAAAACCATGTTTACATTAATAAAACAGAAAAGGTAATAATAAAATAAGAAGTAATATTTATCTTTCATTATTTTTATATATAGCAAACCCTTTCCTAAAGTTATTCATGACTTTTTGTACAACTCTTATTAGAAAGATTCCATATATCTTATGATCCAACTGTATTATACTTGCTTATCTAGTTTCTCTGATTAGAATAACACATACTTAGTTATCTTTTATGAATAAATGTAAGTGTACAGCACATTCTATGTTCAATGTTAATCATTCATTAAATTGATTTTAGGAATGTATTAATTATCAAATGAGATTTTTCTCATTCCCTTCATGACACCAAATAGATCCAGGTCCTACGTATGTGTTTTAAAATTATATATAATAAAAATATTTTAGAAATTTGCTCAAATAAACTAGGTCTTGAATTTTTTTTTTTTTTTAGATGGAGTTTCACTTTTATTGCCCAGGCTGGAGTGCAGTGGGGCGATCTTGGCTCCCTGCAACCTCTGCCTCCCAGATTTAAGTGATTCTTCTGCCTCAGCCTTCTGAGTAGTTGGGATCTCAGGCATGTGTCACCATGCCTGGCTAATTTTGTATTTTTAGTAGAGATGGGGTTTCTCCATGTTGGTTAGGCTGGTCTCAAACTCATGACCTCAGATGATCTGCCCTACTCAGACTCCCAAAATGCTGGGATTACAGGTGTGAGCCACAGTGCCTGGCTGGTCTTGGTCTTAATGAGACTTTTATAAGCTGTGTGCTATGTGCAAGTCATTTAGTCTTCCTGAGTCTCAGTTTTCTTATCTGTCATTAAATCATATTGGAATTAGGTTATATCTAATATTAATTCCAATGTAAATTTAGACATTCTTAAATGACATCCTTACATTTCATCTTTAAGGCATTATTAATAAACAGAAGAGTTTTTTGGCAATCTGGATTATCACTGGTGGGTGATGACGAGGACACATTTGCAGGACTGTCATACTCACAATGGTCTTACATTTGGAGACATGTTTTTTCTTTACAACTTTTATTTTAGAATCAGTGAGTACATGTGCAACTTTATTACCTGGCTATATTATGTGATGCTCAGGTTTGGGGTAGGA
Source organism: Callithrix jacchus (assembly GCF_049354715.1). Classification (NCBI taxonomy): domain Eukaryota; kingdom Metazoa; phylum Chordata; class Mammalia; order Primates; family Cebidae; genus Callithrix; species Callithrix jacchus. Next base: position 15,497,482 of record NC_133517.1, read on the forward strand.
ATGATGTGAGTACCCAACAGTTATTTTTTAAACCCTTGTTCCCATCCATCCCTACACACCCTCATAGTCCTTAGTGTTATTGTTCTCAATGTTATATATATGAGTATCTAACATGAAGTATTTGGTTTTCTGTTTCTGCATTAATTTGCTTAGGATAATAGCCACCAGCTGCATCCATGTTGCTGCAGAAGACATAATTTTGTTTTTTTCTTAAACTGGCTGCATAGTATTCCATGGTGTAGATGAACCACATTTCCTTTATGCAATCCCCTGTTGATGGGCACCTAGGTTGATTCCATGTCTTTGCCATTGTGAATAGTGTTACAATGAACATACTGGTGCATATAACTTTTTGGTAGAAATATTTGTTTTCTTTTGGATATATTCTCAGTAATGGAATTGCTGGGTAAAATCATAGTTCTATTTTAAGTTCTTTGAGAAATCTCCAAAATGCTTTCCACAGTGGCCAAACTTACATTCCCACCAACAGTGTTTCCTTTCTCCACAGCCTCCTTGACATTTTTTTTTTTGACTCTTTAATAATAGCTATCCTGACTGGTGTGAGATGGTATCTCATGATGATTTCAATTGCATTTCTCTGGTAATTAATGATGAGCATTTTTATGTTTGTTGGCTTCTTGAATGTCTTCTTTTGAGAAGTGTCTGTGCACATCTTTTGCCCATTTTTTAATAACATCATTTATTTATTTAATAATTTAATAACATTGTTCAACTGTATAAGTTACATTTGGATATTTGATGTTATTTCCAAGTGATGATGTACACATTACTATGGAGAAAATCTGACATAAATGAAAGAAAATGTTAGTCATAGAGCTTTATTGTTTTCCTATTACTAGACACCTCCCATTTGGACTAAGTTTTTTTTTAATAATTATCACATGAAAAGCATGTTTATATTGCATTGCAATTTTAAGTTAAAATGTTAATTTGTTAAGTGGAAACATTTAAATTATACTACAATTTTTGTAATATTGTTTTAAGATTTCTTTAATTTTTAATAAATTGTGAGTGTAAAAAATGTCAGTGGGCTTATCCTCTTTTGGCTTGAGGGTCTTTGGAGTATGTGTGTCAGAAAGATTAAAGCTAGTATGCAGCATTTCATTTAAAGTGCTTGGACTGGCTCTCATAATCCTACCAGCTGAGGCTATATTTTGAGTTTGTTTTCCTTCTACTTATATGCACATATACATATGGTTGGCCTGAGATAATGAGATTCTTTTCAATTTAAGCTGCTCATAGTTAGACATATGAACAAAACACCTCCGTATAATTTGCCTTCCTTCATGGCATTTACATGGGTAGATGTGTTTGGATTTGCTTTTGTGTAGCAAATACTGTGTTATCTGGGCCAAAAACATTTCACCGTCAGAATTAAACATGGTAAGCACAGCTGATTTTTAAGAGTATTTTGGGCAGCTGCAGAATTCTGATGACTATCCACCAGGCATTTTATTTCTTCTTTGCCCAAATTGAGTTGCTTTCTATCTTAAGTCTAACTTGATATAAAAAAAATCATCCTTTAATGATGAAATAAATATACAAGAGTAAAACAAAACTAAATAGAATGTACATCTAATGGGAAAGCCTTATGTTTAAGAAGTGCATACATAATTTTGAAATTAACATAAGCCCATAGTCACCCATGTATCATTGGGCTAGAAGTTCATTATTTCTAATTCCATCAGTAATTGTTATTTATTTCCCTAAAATAATGTTTCATTAGATATTTTCCTATTATAATGAAAATAAGATGTATGGGCTAAACATATATTTAGGCTAGGATATAATCGAAGGAAATTAATACTTGATTTAAATTTGCATGAGAGAAGATTTGAATCTGAGATGAAAAGTGATAATTGTGGCTAAATTTAAGTATAGTCTTTGAAGCCACTTTCTAAAGTTCTCTCAGATACTCCATTTATATAGTCTTTCCTATTTGTCATGGTATATTAGCTACTTCGAGAACATTCACTTTATATTATGCTTTCACCAGTCCTACATTAGTACTATTAACCTCATTTTACAGCTGAAGAATCCAGAGCTTACTGGACAACCCAAGCAGCTGGGAAAAAAGAGGCCTGGATTTTAATCCAACCCTGTCTGAGGCAAAAGGCCTGTTCTTCCATGCTGAGACACCCATTCTGCCATGAGTTGTGTCGTGCTCTGCAGCCCATTCACTCTCCAACAATGCCTTGCAGTGAGGGATTTGGCCTTATATGGGCATGGCCATGAGCTGACCCTCGAATGGCTGGCCATTCTTTTGTGAAATTTGGGACCAGAGATACCTGTCAACTCCCAGGACTACTCCTCACCATCCCAACCTGCCAGCCCTTCCCAGGAAATGGCCCAAGGCTGGGCACACTGTTCTCCTTTCCGCATGCCTAATCCTGAGTTACCTTCTTTGTGCAAGGACCTAATTTGACATGGGGTTGAGTGATAATGGGTCACGCCACTCAAGCAATGGCTGCTTTCTTCCCCCAACTCTCTACTCTATGCTAGGCCTGCTGGGGGAAACGCATAAAGTTAGCACTGCAAAAAGTGTTTTGAGGAACTAGTATGTGTTAGAAGAAAAATAGACTTTGTGGTCAAAGAACTGCAAACAGTTGAGTCAGAGTCAAGTTAACAGGGTCAGAGTCTTTAACATGTTAATCTGCTTTACTAGTTTCCATGAGAGAAAGTTAATATATAAGATACCCCAAATATATTTAACCATATCTAGCTGGTTTTATTATTATTTTTTTTTAACAGAGGCTTTTAGGGGAATAGTATTCTGTATAAGATACTTTAAGAATTGTTGGCTTGACCTAAAGAACTGTTGGGAATTTCTGAAGCCCTTGATAGGTGATTAGGGGAAAATTTGGGGGAATGTTTCCATTTTGTGAAATTTGAGTTATATCAGATTGGTGGTGTTTGTTTTCATGTGGCTGACCCTACCTCTGCTTCTCTCCTTAGTATCACCATGGGCATCCCTTTTGAGAGAAACTTTATAAATTAGACCTCATCCTGGAATGTGTGAGCCCCCTGGCTGAGAATGAGGATGGAAGAACAAAAACAAGTAACCAGGGCCGATAAGAAAGGCTGAATCCAGGAGGTCCCAAGCACAGATGCACAGATACATGATCACCAAATAAGGCAGGTCAGGGTTTCTTTTCTTCTGGGGAAGCATTGCAAAAAAGGCGAGTCCTCAGCTCAGTTTTATAGGAGGGGAGACTGGCAGCAGCATGCCAGGTCTCTGCGCGAGGCAGGGAATGTGTGAGAGTAGAAAGGGTGAATCACATCCTGGAGACAGTAAACAATTGATTTCTGTGCCCTCTATGTCCAGGTACTTCTAATCAAGTTTATTCCCCTTTCTAGAAGAGGGGAAAGCATGGGGAAAAGGAGGACAGCCATGATCTCATAAATCTTTCCTGCTGACCCTTTTATACTACAGCCTTTCTTCTTGGCTATAGGTACTTGTTTTTGGTCTTCCATCCCCATTCTCAGCCAGAAAACCCCTGAAGAGTTTTCTCTCAGTAGACACATTCAAACTTTAAAAAATATTGTTGATTGAACAACCACATTAGAGAAAGCGAATGTTTTTTAAGCTCAATATTGGGTTCTTGGAAATAAAAAAAATAAAAAATAATGTCCAGGAGTAATAGCCCCACCAGAAGAGCCTTAGAAACAGCCAGATGGAAGATACCTTTCACCTGCATGCAGGGATGAGGCACAGCAGAGTTCTACAAAGGAAGGACCAGGCGCTCACCTGACTCCTGTTCTCAGCCCACACCACTCCAATCTGCCTGCTTGCCCTCTCCTGATTCCTTCTCACCACTAGCACCTTCTGAGCCCCACTCTCTAAAAGTCATGCTAATTTTCTACACAGGAGGGAAACTGGCCCTTTAACAACGTAAATTGGATTATATTATTTTCCTTGCTCAAAACTATTGAATGGCTTTCTTCTGCCGTTAGAATAATGTTTATATCCCTCACTGCCACCAATGAAGCCCAGCCCATCTCCTCACCTCGGCTCTCTCTTCCTTTCTGAGGTGAACATGTCACCTGGACTGGCTTTGATTTTTCACCCTGGAGGCTTTGTGCATAATTGTTCTCTGGCTCTTGTCTGCCTCTTTTGCCATCAGGGTTTGGCAAACTGTGGCCCACAGACTGGGTTTGGCCTTTGCCTTGTTTTTGTAAGACCCTTGAACTAAGTAAAAATCATTTCTATGCTTTCAAAGAATTGTAGAAAAAATATGCAGTAGACATGAAATGTGGTTTACAAACTCCTAAATATTTACTGTCTTGACTATTACAGTAAGTTTGTCAACCCCATCTGAATTCACTTGTCTCTACTAATGCATTCTAGTTATATTCTTTATACAACATACCTCATCTTGCAATTATATTCTTCTTAGGGTCCTTACTTGTTGAAGTTCTGATTCCTTGCTGCTTCTACAAGGACAGAGGACATCCTTGCAGAATTCTTGAGTGTACGGCTCAGTATCTCCCCATATTTTGCTGCTATGAGTGCTAAATACGTATTTCTGGTTCACTTTCCAGTTCAATTTCTCAGATATCCTTTAATGATTGGTGCTCCTGCTAGTATCACACTACATTAGTTACCATTTCTGTGCTTACCTTTGTGATTAGTAACATGTAATTTCTACATCAGGAAACCCAATTCAGTTGTGGGAATAAAACTTGTACCCACACCTTTCCAGCACATGTGAATTCAGCAGTGTGACCCTGAATTTCTAGGGTTGTGCATAAGGGCTACCTATTGTGAGTTTCACAGACTTATCAGTATTCCTGTGGGAAGTTGGGAGGCTGGTCCCCGTGATGTTGCAGGTACAGTATTACATAGGCAGGCTGGAGACTGTTCTCGTGTTTGTCTGTGCACTGATGATCTGTCTGGTTGAATCCTCTGTCTCAGAAGCCTAATCAAGAGCAACAATTCTGATATTTTAGATATTGGATTACTGTTGATAATTGTCCTTCTATAACCATGGAAGGTCCATGTTAATAATCCTCTGCCATGCTATTCAAAGATGACATCTGTTTAAGCATGCATTATAAAAGTCAGATTTGTTCAACAGAGAGTTTATTAATTTGTTACTTTCTCTGAGCAAATGTGACTGCACACTTCTTTAAATATTTACAAATGTAGGTGAATGAGCAGCAGAGAAAGGTAAAATTAAAGCCAAATAGGACACATGTTTTTAAAGAAAGATAGGATTTCATGGACTTTGTTGTTGTATAAGTAATAATGCAGTACAGAAAATGCGATATGTTCACACTGTGCTTCTCATAGTCACTGATTGAAAAGGGACAGTTCCATTTTCTGCAGTGCAAAACCAAGTCATTCTTATTAAAAGGTCACAGGAAACTGAGGAGAAATGTCAGGCACACAGACTGACCTATTCAGAATAGAATCAAGCTTGCCTTAAAAAGACAACATCTACATTATGAAGGGGAGAGATCTGATTGTATTCCATGTGCCTTCGTAATGCAGTTAGTGCAGATAAGACCTGAGACAATCTTGCCCTTCAGAAAATGAGTGTTTGTGGCGGGTGTGGGTGGGTCAGAGGGAACCTCACACTGTAATGTGGCTAAGATCATTTCTTCAGCCACTGTTTCCTTTTGAATTATTGAACTTACCATTTCTTTACAAAATGAAATTTTTTTTTTTACTTCCAAGATAATTTTGCTCCACTTTCATTTTCCCTTAGATTAATTCATTTCATAAAGGATTGATGAAACTGGTCCCACGGATCCAGTGGCAGATTGATAACCACGCGCTCCAGTCCTCTGTTTGCCCAGAGACTAATGCAGTGCAGAGGTATCATTTCTACAGTGCATCCTGCCATATTCTCCCATTCCGTTTGAAGAGACCAGCTGTAAAGACAAGATGGTAATTCCACTTTCATGCCAGTTCATTCTTGGCCTCTATCCAGATTTCTAGTATTTAGGGCTTGATTTTGCTGGCTGCCTCATTCCTTGTGTGCACAGAGCTCCCATTTACTTCATTATGATAAACAGAATGATGATAAACTTCAATGGTAAACAGAAGGGTTCTTTACTTCAATGGGAAATTTGCTTGTATGAAGAGATTATGGTCCAGTAAAATCAGCTCATCTCATATCAAATAAATAAGCAGAACACCGTCTGCAATGCCAAGTTGGTGTCATGTGACATATGTCTAAGAGAATGTGAACACTGGAGACCCCACTCCTGTGGTTACCTAATTGCCAGCTGATGATTCATACTTGATTTCTTCAGTCTCCTCGTTGGAAATCTTCAGCTGGTTATATATTCTTCAGACTAGTATGGCTCTTTCAGCTGATATTTAGTAGCAGATATTATTATTTTTTTCCTCGGGAAGATGGATCACAAATAAGGCACCCCTGAAGCAAGTAGTTTATGGAATGTTAAATATTTGTTATTTCTTCATTGGTTCAAATGTGCACGGCCAACAATCTGGTACATATTTCTTCCTAAGGTGGTAATGTAGTAAAGTGACATCATGTGGATGGCATTGCTTGGTTAAGTATTCAGGGTTCTAACCAAGAGACTTATCTAGGCAAGCATAATTAGTTGAGTCAAAACTTTTAGCATGCATTTTTAATTGTTATTAACTCTCTATAAACTAGTATTTTATTCAAATTATAACATGACCTTTGTTAAAATTACTCATTCGTAGTATTTAAAATGAGAAAATCCAAACTGGAGTATGATGTAAAGAAATAAAAGAACCCAGGTACAATTCTTGCTCGGTTGCCCAGGCTAGAATGAAGTGGCAAGATCTTGGCTCATTGCAACCTCCACCTCCCAGGTTCCAGCGATTCTCATGCCTCAGCCTCTCAACCCGCTGGGACTATGAACGCATGCCACCACACCCAGCTAATTTTTTTGTAGTTTTTTAGTAGAGACGGGGATTCACCGTGTTGAACAGGCTGGTCTCAAACTCCTGACCTCCATGATCTGCCCACCTTGGCCACACAAAGTGCTGGGATCGCAGGCATGAGCTACTGCACCTGGCTACTAATGGTAGAATCTTGTTAGTTAAATTTGATTTGTTTAGATTTATTTTCCCACAAGGATTGGATACACTTGGCTTATGTATATTTTTCTCAGCTTAGATAAATCTTCAATAGTTTCTATTAGCGTCTATGGGTAATAAACTATTTCTTCAAAAAAATCTTTTTTCTGTTAATAATTTTTCTTTTAAAATTTGCTTCCTTTTCCCTCTAACAAGAGAAATCTGATAACTTTCTATGTACAACCATTAAGGAAACCCCCGCTTTTTGCCTTTAGGTTATTTTACTTTCTGCTTTCTCTCTTTTCTTAAACTTTTTGATACTTTTTCCCCTTTCGTTTCTTAGTAGCTAGTTTCTCTGTCTGCTTTTCGAAATACTTAATTTTTTTTCCCCCTAAGTATTGTTGCTATCTTCCTCTTTCTGGTAGATTGATTAATCTAAATGTCACTGGATTATTTATTAACAGACTAAAATTTTATGGATGTTTTGTAGCTTGGCCTCTGGCACAGATTACATTTTTAGAAAAAAACAAGCTTCTGTTTTTACTTTCTTAGTAGTTAGTTTTAGAACACACGACTGAATAGGTTTTAACAAAGCAATTTTTTTCCAAGAAATACAAAGGGATTTCTCTGCATAACTATTGTGTGGCCTAGATTCAAAGGCTCCGTTAAAGCAGCAAGACTATAAATAAATGAGTCATAAACAGATATTTCCATTTTTATTATATACTTTGTAGGTTACAACTAAGTGGGAGAAGTAAAATACTGCTGAGTAAACCTTAAGAGAAATAACTTGGAAATTGGAGTCTTAAGAAAACTGGTGTAATTTTCAAGACAAACTTTTTTGCCCATTTATTGGCCTATTTTTCAAGGAAAATTTCACTTAAGAAGGCAACGATAACAAAAATTGGGAGACATATGGTCCTTTCCTTATAACTAAAAATGAAACAAACTGAAAAGAATAATAGAAGAAGAGTGTAAATATTTTGTCACCTCAGATAATTAACATAATTCTTGGTATAATTCTTTATGCCATTTCAAAGCACTATCACAGTTGTTTTATTGCTTTCCACATTGCCACTGTAAAGCAAAACATGAAAAAAAAAAGGTATAAACACAACATTTTGCTGTGTCTGTGTGAGTGTTGTTTTGGCAAAATAAGTTCATCAATGGCCACCTGGAAAGGTGAGACACAAACAGGGATGATGACTCACTGCAAAACCAATAAAGAGTCACGCACATTCATGTTCTAAGGTCTCCAATTTCCAAAAGTTTAGACATTCATTGTATTGTTTATAATGGTGAAACAAAATGGAAAACTAAGTGTTCAGTACCAGAGAAGTGATCGAGGAAATTAGGGTATATCCTCTGGATGTAATAGTACGTAGCCATTAGCCCAGGACTTGTGGAGAGCTTGTCATCACAGGGCAGATGCTTGTTGTGATCAGAGAAAAAGAGGATGCAGAGAAAAATATCTGCAGGGGGATGCACAGTGAAGTGTTACTGTGTCTGTGTAAGCAAAGCATGTGGAAATGAAAAAGGAGCATTTGAATCCGAATGGGATTTTGGAGAAAGTTTCTCCATAAGCCAGTGTTTCAATCAGCCTTTAAGTAAATTGTGAAATTCTGCTAAGTACATTGGTGGTGGTAAGGAATAGGGTGGAAATAGAACCAGAGGAGCCCAGAGCCATGTGATATTAATTGATTATCTTTTTTTGTCATTTTTAATAAATCGTATGTTCCTGAATGCCTTGATTTTTCCTCATTTGAGCTTCACTTTTAAAAACTCATTTTAAAGAGAAATAGTACAACTTGATAGAAAGGTACCACCAGAAGGAAAGGTACTATAAAATACATGTTACGTTTATGTTGTTTCCTGTGTTTGAATTTCTATTACTTAATGAGAACAAAAAAGGTCTGTGAGCTCTGGCTTTAAGTGTCAACTCTGTGAGCTTTTCCAAGTCTCTTACCCTAAGGAAGCCTCAGTTTCCAAATCTATAACTAATCATCTTTATCATTTACGAATAATACAAACAGTAAATACAAATACTAAATACTAAACACTCACACTCAGACACAGCTAAATACTAAATACTAAAAATGCAAATAAGGTTCATTGTGTGCCAGCCTGTTTCAAGTTTTTTTTTTAAGACAGTTTAGATTAATCCTCATATAACTCTGTAGAAGTTCTAATACTATCTCTTTATGCATGATGGGGAAACTGAGGCAGAGGACAGTTAAGTAGTTTACTGGTACTGGCAGACATGGGATTATAACTCAGGCAATATGTCTCCAGAATCTCTTCTCTCGAACTCTTCATTCTTCTGCTACTCACTAATAACAATAATGATAGAATGATAATAATATGACAGAAATATGAAAATGATAGCATAATGATATAATAATGTTGCTTGAGAACACTAATTTGTGTGACCAAGTGGCCGCTCTGTAAATTTTCTCACATAATCCTAATTCTATTTCTTTTTACAGGAACTGTGAGCGGTGACTCTTGTGAATACCTGCTGTTTTCTGTGTCAGGGAGCTGAGGAATCCACGGTCACACAGAGACTGGACTCAAACCAGGGTGAGTTTCTCTGCAAGTGCATGTATCCCGCTTAACAAGTGCACCCTGGGAGGAAGAGGAGATTTGGCCAGGGGCTCTCTAGACTCATTGCCAGCTCTCTCTGCTGCGATTTTCTGCTAGGAAGGTCTTGCAAAGACTAACTGAGAGCACCTCTGGCTTTGGCTGAGCACAGAGAGCTTGTTTGTTGACTGAAGTTAGGGGTGCCTCTTCATAACAAGATGGAGGAAATCTGCTGCCGTAATAACAAATTAAATATTAAAAAGCACAGTTTTAATATCATTTCATTCTAATTAATGTGGGGGAAATTAACCTTATAAAAATTATGGTATGTTTCCAGTGCCTAAGCAAGGTGTGTGGCCGAGTAGGCACTCAAGGAATGTTTGAGGAATGAATAAATATTAAGATAGGAAAGTACTTCCTTCTACTCACTGGCCTCTTTCCATGTACTCTGCTCAGTTGGTAGACATTTGTTAAGTCATTAGTTCTGTGACTCACTTCTAGTAGGATTGTATGTCCTGTTGAAATCCAGCCACATCAAGGGACTAATATATTCTAAGGAAATGAAATCCAAGGAGGAAAGAGCTGTTTCTCAGCATTTAGCTTCTCCACTAAGGCCATGGGATCTATCTCTTTGCTTCTTGCCATGAATACACATTAGCAAAGCGAAAGCCTTCAAATGCTCAGTGTTTAAGAAATGTACCTTAAGGTAATCTGTCTTTGAGAACAGAATTTTGAAATAGCATTTCACAAGCCCCTTGAAAGAAAGACTCTCTTTCTTCAGTGATATTGTGAGGCTGACGTCATCAGCTCTGAAAGCAGGCATTTCTTTGCTTTCTGTAGAGAGTATAGGAATGAAATAATACTGAAAAATCAAATTTGTCCCCAAAGTATTCTATATGTACCATAAGGGTGAGGTAGTGATGTTAACTCTCTGGAGATGAAGCTATTTTTGTGCAACTCATTATGTATACTTATGCCTGCAAAGAGAGAGAGAGAGAGAGAGAGAGAGAGAGAGAGAGAGAGAGAGAGAGAGAGAGAGAGAGAGAAATGTCTGTATTTCTTACGCAGCGTTCCTTTTAATATTTTATAATATTTAGTTACAATAAAAATAAATATTCAACATTAATGGAAGTCAGTAGAAATTCTGTTTATAAGAATCTATTATTATACCACTCAGGAGGTTAGGGAATAGGGATGTGTTGATTGGAAACATAGTAATTAAGTGGCTTCAATGTGACCACGTAGTTAAATTAGGATGAAGAAGCATAGCAACAACAACAACAACAAAAATCATCGAGGCTTTTTTTGTGTACCTGAAAATAACTGGATATAAGCAGCATAATGTATCTGTTATTAATGAATGCATTTATGCTCTGTTATTTGAACCTCTAATGGCAACTCACAGTAGCAACAGTCTCTGGAATCTATGCTCTGAGAATATCTCAGAGATGAATGCTTAAAAAAATGAAACTATTTTGACTCAGTAACTAATGTATCCGGCCTAAAATCTCTGTTTTCTTTTTTACTTGAACATTTGAATTCCTATTTTTCACACATTTTCCAGTTCGATTTTACTATTCTTGAATTGTGGCCACTGGAACTATGTGAAATATCACAGGCAGAAATGCACCACGATTTGTTTTATTTCAATACCCTCTGAGATGACACTCACCATTTGTTTGCCTTTTGAGTTGCAAAAGTGCCAAAAACACTGGCATCCCTCCCAGGAAGGTATCTTTTATTGTCAGTATAACCTCTCTATCAAGGAACTGAAGTGCTGAGTGTTGGCTAATGGAACCATGTCTCAGAACAAGGGCAGCTCTACACTGGTGGGATATTGCAAGGACCTTTGATCAAGTACAATGGTTCATTGAATTGCCTGGGGAGCTTTAAGATCTGCTACCCAGGAAAAGGCATGGAGGAATTATATAATACTTATCAAAACCCAGTTTTCAGCACATCTACATGACTTGTGTTTTGTGATGGGACCTGGGAGAAATAAGAGCTGAAGTATGCCAGTGGACAGAACCTCCAGTTAATCTCATGAATAGTAATGGTGTTAGTAACCTTTTCCTTGAATATTTCCAATGCCCTAGTCACATTATATCTATCTACCTACCTAGCTGTTAATCTATATGTATGCATGCTTTGTATGTTTCTATATATGGTTTGATTTCTCTCTGGTAAAAGGTAGCATCATAACACATGAAGCAAATCAGATAAGCCTGTCTGCCATGTTATCATGCTACCCTCTACAGGTGGGAAAACATGGTTTGGAAAGTTTAAGTAATTTGCACTATTAAGGTGTCAGATGGAGATTTGAAGATTTGAATTCAGGTCTGCCAGTTGCACAGACTATGTGCTTCTTTTTTTAGTATATCTAAGTGAGCCACATAAATTAGACACTGCAGCACTGAACCTGAGTCTTAGTTATTAAAACCAACAATTACTAATCGGTAGACAGCAGGCAATCACTATAGTTCTTCGTACACATGATTGTATACATAACCCATCTACAAGTTAATCACAATCATAAATTGTTATTTGGGAGATAAAACCCAATTGCTCTTAGTGGAGCGGGAACAGAAGCTTCTAAAGTCACTGGTCTTCTCTTCACTGGTGTGTGCCCAGGGGCTGAGCGCACAGAGGCCCTTGAACCAAATTCTAGAAACTAGGATTTGTTCTCAGGGAAACATAGAGGGTTTTTGTGGTGATCTGAGAGTCCTAAATAAAAGTTTTAAATATGCTGTGCTTCTATTTCAGTGAATAGCTAAACACTGAGCTATTCTGGGCTATGTATAATGTGAGTATTACAGAGCACAGCCGTGATTTCAACACACGTGTGTTTATGATTAAATTGGCGTCAAGCACTCAACCTAAAGTAACCATATTATGTTTTTTGATAAACACTACTTTAGAACAGTTTTAGATCTCCATAATAATTGAAAAGAGAGTACAGAGTTGTCATATACTCTTCACCCAGTGTCCCCAATGGATAACAGCTTACGGTAGTATGGTATATTTGTTAACAATGAATGGACAACATTAATACATTATTAGGTTTATACTTTACTCAAATATCCTTAGTTTGTACCTAAGGTTCTTTTTCTCTTTCAAGATCCCCTCCAGGTTACCAATCACATAGGCTGTCATGTCTTCTTAGGTCCTTCGTGGCTATGACAAGTGCTCAAACTTTTCTTAATTTTTGATGAGTTGACAGTTTTGAGGAGCTGTTAGTCAGGTATTCTGTAGAATGTGCTTTCACTAGTATTTGTCTGGTGCAATTCCTATGATTAGTCTGGGTTTATGTGTTTTCAGAAGGAAGATCAGAGAGATAAAATGCCATTTAAAGTCATTTTTTATTGTATGTATGTATGTATTGAAGGTATTTGATATGAAGTTCACACATGTGAACACACACACATGCACACACACACACAGAATGATATGATTACCGTGGTCAGGCAAATTAATATATCTATTACCTTTTAATACTACACAGTATTATTAACTATAGTCCTCACACAGCACATGAGATCATTAGACTTATTCATCCTACATAATAGCAACTTTGTCACGATTGGCCTACTTCTCCCCATTTTCACCCTCTCCCCATCCCTGGTATCTATTATTCTACTTTCTATTTCTTTGAATTCAATTTTTTTCTTGGAGTCCACATATAGGTGAATCATGTTCTTCTTTCTGTGTCTGGCTTAGTTCAACGTATCACATCGTATCGGGAGTACATATTGTCAACAGGGCCAATCATTGTTGCTGTTGACTTTGATGTCTTTGCTCAGATAGTGTTTGTTTGTTAGGTTTCTCTGCTATAAAGTTATTCCACTTTTTCCCCCTTTCCAGGCTGTACTTTTTGGAAGGAAGTCCATGTATTTGGCCCATATTTAAGGAGTGGGGAGTTATGCTCCATCTCCTTGAGGCCAGAATATTCACATAAATTATTTGGAAATCTGTCATTTCACCCCCATTTACTTATGTATTTAATTACTGTGATTATATTAATATGAATGTACAAATATTTATTTCATAGCTTGCTTTATAATTCTATATTACTCTATTTTGTTGCTTAGATTCTTCCAGATTTGGACATTGGGAACTGTTTCAGTTGATTCCCAGGATGCTTTGACATACCTGTATGTTCTTTAATTTGAGAATGGTATTAGAAAGCAAAATCTGGACTCTAGGTGTGCTCTTTCCTTCTCGGGTATCATTGATTCTGAGCCCTCCCAGCTTACAGGACAAGGAAATAATGTGTGTATATATTAACCTGTGTATATGCAGTATCTATAAATATATCCATGTGCAACCATCTGTATCAATATTAAGCTAAGCATGAGTTCATGATGATATCTTCGACTTTAATCCAATGCCACTTGGATAATTGTAGCCTCCTACTTTGCTTATCTATAAACTCCCACATCAACAGTGAGAACCTGGCTCCCACGAGCTGCCGTCCATTTACTTGTTCAATTAAACATACTTACTAATCCAGCATGTTTCCAAGTTGTTCTCTGCAGTTGTATTCTCTGTTAAGTTCTCCCTTTAGCAAAAAATACTTACGGATAAGTTGTTTGGTATTGATACATTTGAATGTATTTGCAAGAAGATACATTTGCATTGTGATTACTTTTTGGCTTATGTAAAAATTCTAAAACCAAAACCCTTTATGTGTTCAGTTATTAGGTCAAGATCTCTAAATGCAAGTTTCCACTCCCTATAGCAGAACAAGCTGGCTTAAAAATGTTGTTGCCATCTATCCCGATGAAGTCATTCTCAGTGACAAGCACGACTGGCTTTGCTGTTCTCTTATCTAGTTTTCCGGGATTCTTACTCTCTTCCTGGCAATCCCCTCAGCCAGGTGCCCATGTGCATTTCATTTCTAAAGGCTGTCCTTCTGCCATCTGTCAGTTAATTTCCGTATGCTGTAGCTGAAACCATTAGGAACTGCCCTTTCCAATATATTTAAGATTTAATATGGGACGTTCAAGACACTAAAGCATTCTGTGCTTATAGAAACAGAATATAAATGATTTGAGTTCTAATGGTGAAACTCCAGGTACAGATATTTCCAAAGAGAGCACCCCCGTCCAGTGCTCCTCAAGTGGTGCCGACATACACACCTACTTATGTACCTGTCCAAATGAGGGCACCTTTCTGTGTGTACATGCCTTTTGTTTTCTTGCTTTTAAATAGAAACTTTGGAGCCATTTTTGGAACTGAAATCTCACTTTAAACAGATGTGGGATTTGAGTATTTTTATTCCTGTTAGAATTTAGTCTGAAAAAACAACCACTTGACATTGTTCAATAAACATTTCAACAACCAAAGGGACATGTTGTCGGAATCTTAATTAGAGTGATGTGACAGGGCATGCTCACAACACCACATGAGTAATTGCATAAAACAATCGCCCACACCCACAAGTACCAACTGTTTGAGATATAGCATGTGAGGAATATGATGGCAGTCTTTCCAGATTAATTCAGATCATCTTTTAAATAAAACCGATTTGTTAAAAGTAATTGATGTGATAAGACAGCCTATAGTCTTTTTGCTTTTCAGACCCTATCCATTGTGAAATGACACAGATAAAAGAATTCTTTTTGTTGTGCATTTTGCAGAATACTTACCATTCCAGGAAAAAAAAAAAAAGGAGAATGAAGGACAGGAAAATTAAGTTAATTAAAGTGGAGAATTTATAGTAGAACATTTAAGAAACTTGATACAGAAAAGCTGTGTGTTTAAAAATGTAAAATATCCCTATACCTAAAAATATTGAAATAAGTGACTTGAAAGAATTGGACAGACCCCAAGTAAACTGCTACCAAAGTCAGTGGCAAATAAGAAGGCTAAAGGCAAATTTTAAAAATTAAACTTTCTACTCACAGAACAGAGAAATAATCTTGGAAAAGTATTTTGTATTAGTATTTACGTAATAGCTGATACTTGTTTTAAAATTACGCCACTTGGTACCTTATCTCTGGGTTTTAAGTGAGGAACACCATGGCTTTCTTAGTCAAAGAGAGAAGCTTCTGAAGTTTCACATTCTACCCAGCCAAGTTTCCATCCTACCCAGGTGAGCGCTCATTAAACAGGTTTAGTTTTAATATGTTTAATGTTCTATTTTACTGTGAGGTTTACTTGCAATGTTTAACAATGGTTAATATTTATTTTGAGGTACTGTAGACAGCCCAGCTTTACACTGAGATGAAGAAGTGAGGATGAGGTGGATCATGGAGAGTAGCCTTAAAAGTGAAAGCAAATGGTAAGGTTATCAGAGAAGAGCAGCACTCTTCAAGTGTTGGGCAGAGCGCTTTTTCTTTTTTTTTGAGCAACTGCTTCTTGTTCTGACTCGTGGTGACCTAATTATGAAAGCCTCAGGCCCTCGATCTTTTGTATTTAAAAAAATCATCAGCTTTCAGATCTCCCCTGTTTTCTAGCTGCCTTACTCTAGTTATCCTGTCCCTACAGAAGAATAATACCTTGCATGCAGGGCCCATAGCAGAATTTTTTATTTGATGGGACCTAATCTTACATTTGCCTTGAATGAGGGGAGTGAGCAATGCAGAGACCCAACACTCGAAGCAAAACAGACCGTGGTGCGTCACACAGTCATGATGACAACAGACACTTCTCAACGCATGAACACTTGCTATATTCTGGGCTCTCTGCTTTCCACCTTCCAAGCGCCATCACATCTAACCTTCTGCTTAACCCTATGAGGTTTACTCATTCACTCATTCACTCACTCATTCATTCATCTCATACTTGAGTGTCTCTCACCAGAGGCTTGTGAAGCAAACGTGGCTAACAGGAGCCCCTGCTTCTGACCCCTCACAATGTCATGGTAGGTTAGCATATTAGTGGCAGGCTATATATATGTCAAGAAGAGAACAAAAGAGGAGATAGGTCTGGAAAGTTCTACAGCTTGAATGGAGAATAGGAGCTTGCCAGATAACAAGGAGAGAAAGAGTAATCCAGGCAAAAAGAACAATCTGAAAAACCTTTGAACAGGAAAGAACAGGC
Organism: Callithrix jacchus; assembly: GCF_049354715.1. Taxonomy (NCBI): domain Eukaryota; kingdom Metazoa; phylum Chordata; class Mammalia; order Primates; family Cebidae; genus Callithrix; species Callithrix jacchus. Next base: position 15,514,148 of record NC_133517.1, read on the forward strand.
ATGTTGGGGAAAAGAATGGCTCCCACATAAGGAGTTGATGGGAAAGGGAAGTCTGTGAGGTGGTCAGGTATGGGTCCTGGAGAATCTCTGCGAGAGCTAAGTTTGAGACTTTTTCTCTAGATAAAGGAGAGTCAATTCACAGTTGACTATTAGAAAAATTTTACACATGGCAAATGTTTATTGGGGTGAAAAATACAAAAGCAGAAATAAGACAATATAAATTGACAGTAACTCCACCACATGAATTAACCACCTAGTGTAAATATACAAATATAAAGATATATATATATATAAATATAATATATATATGTATTTATAGGAATATCTGCAGTCCCATATTTTTTCCACATATGTATGTATGTTTGTGTTAACATAATTTTTCTACAGATATAAATTATAGTGTACATGCTTTGGAATCTTCCTAATCATATATTATGAACATATTTTTAGGTCAATAAATATATTCAATTACAAATTTAATTTTAATTGCTGTGTGCAAGAGAGAGGGAAAACAGTGGGATCGCCATCAGTCCTAGCTGGTGTGAAAGGCAGAGTGGGCAACACTGAAGGTAGTAGAGAGATGTTCACTTTTGAAGTGCCTCCTTTAAGAAGTCTGGGCTTGGTTGTGTGTCTTTCTCTCTCTTGGAAAGAGAAGTATTCCCTTTTAGTGAACACCTGACTCTTAACTTTCCTCCTCACCTCCATTTTTATCAGATTGATTTTAGTTGCAAGGCTGCACCCATGTCTGGCTTGCTTTGAACAGTGTTGGCTTCCAAGCATATTCCATGTCCTATCCTGGTGGTGATAACCCTGGTGTGATGATGGCCCAGCAGGCCTTTCCTTTACAAATTCTGTGGTTCCACTAAAAGTGGTATTTAAACAATGAAAAAAAATAACCAATATGGTAGCAATTTTTAACTGTAAACTGAAGTGTCTGAGAATTAAGAATTAAAAGTGTAATCCTTAAATCAGGCTAATTGTATACCACTGAAAGGGATCAGTCTGATAGACTATGTTTGGTGTATGATGTCATAAAGAGACAAACTTTCCTCCTAAATCTACCTATAAGCTGTTGCAGGGCTCTTGTTGGCATCTTTAAAATGGAAAATGAAACTTCTAACACCTCTCTCTCTCTCTCTCCATATATATATATATATATATACATGGTTACTGAAGACAATTTAGAAAATACAGAGGAGGAAAAAAAAAGAGAAAAGAAATATTCCAGAATTATTAGATTTTAGTTCCAATTGAAAAGTAATTTTGTATTTATATACAAAACTTGACAATATTAGTGTCCTTAAAGGAGAATCAGCCTGAAACTGAGTGTCTTCTGTGAGGGAGATCCAATGTAGTAAGTTAAACGGCCATAAAATAACAGGCCTTCTACGTTGATTCTACTGGCCCTGGAAATTTTGTTTAGGAACCCACGGTTGGCTGTTATTTCAAAAGCACACTCATTTATGTGTCTAGGGATATCAATCCAATTAAAATATGAAGAGTTTATTAACTGTTGCCTGGTGTAAAGAGTGTGGAGATTTCTGTGGGAGGAAACTCAGCATAATTTTTACTGCTTTATTTTGACAACTCAATATATTCAGAATTATTTTCACCATGAAAAATACTGCTGCTTAAGTAGAGACAAAATGAATTTAGTAAGATATAGTATTAAAATTCTAGCATTCTGACTTTCTGTAATTCTGTCCCAATCTAAGTAGGAATAATGTCCAAAGCAGGTGCTGATTGTAAAGAGACATAAAATCAAGTTTATGGCTGTAGACCATGATTAATTAAAATTATTGAGAAAATGATAGTTTCAATGGATATGTTCCTACCTCTTAGGAAACTGAGAAAATAACTTATTGCAAATCTGCTACTCTTATTTCTAAACATGATAGAGATTTCAGAGCAAAAAAGCACAAGACTTCGAAAAGGAAAGCTATGGCAGAAATTGAAAGGTTGTTAAAAAGCTTTAAAAGAGCTGGTTATTTAAAAATGTATAACTTCCTAAAAATCCTGAGATACTAAATAATAACTGATACTTTTGCTCAATATAATTTCTTTTCTCATCAAGGGATATACAGACAGAATTCTTTTCCCAATACTTGTTGAAAATATAAACTGAAATGATTCTCCTAATATTGTGAGAACATCTATTTATTAGCCAATTGTGTGTATACGTCAAATTAGTTTGTTATGCATTGAACATATAGGTAGGAATAGTCACACTTTTAAACTTACTTTATTCCGCAGATCTTTAACATTGAACTAGACACCAGACTCTTAGCAATCATCTCTATGCCAGATGTAATACCCACTAAATTGTCATAAGAATATCATGAGGTGGAAATTTGTATCCCTTTTTGCATCTGAGGAAGTGGAGTTTAGAAAAACTACATAAATCCCCCAAAGGGACAGAGCTTTATCTGAACAGTGAGAGGTCCTGTTAAACATGATTTTTTTTGAGATGGAGTCTGGCTGGAGTGCAGTGGCATGATCTGGGCTCACTGCAACCTCTGTCCACCTCCCAGGATCAAGCGATTCTTCTGCTTTAGCCTCCTGAGTAGCTGGGATTACAAGCACGCACGACCATGCTCAGCTAATTTTCATATTTTTAGAAGAGATGGGGTTTCACCATGTTGGCCAGGCTGGTCTTGAACTCTTGACCTCAAATGATCCACTGGCCTCAGCCTCCCCAAATGCTGAGATTACAGGTGTAAGCCACCACGCCCAACCTCACCTATGGTTTTGCAAATTGGCACAACCTGCACAATTGTACATGAAAGCTCCACCAGGATACAACTCAGGTGCTTTCTTTCTACCCAGACCCCTTCCTAGTATGTTGCTCTGCAGAAGAAATATGGAGTTATTCCCCTTCATGGAAGAACCTAAACTGTGCCTTTGTATAGATGTGATCAGTTTGTGGCATGGGAAAGGTGAGGAAAGAGATGTTTGTCTACAGCACTTCAGTGCCATCCCCCTTCACCCTCTACCTGGGACTTTACTTCATCTTCCCACAGGCCTGTGACCTCTTGCTGACTCTGTGAACGAAACTTCCAACCACCCTCTCCAGGCATGGTCTCTCTCCGCTGGAAAACAAAATCTCTCTTAAGTCTCACTTTGCAGACTCTGGCTAAGGACTAGTATGGCACGTAAAAGTTCAGACTTTATCATTGCTATTTATTGGCTTCTCTGACATTAAGTAAATGACACGTCTGCTTTAGGCCTCAGTTTCTCATGACTAAAATGAGAATACAAATAATAATAACATGACTTTCTACAAAAATATTAAATGAGGCAATCCATAACGTTATCACAAAGCTTGGAACATAGTAAGCTCAACAAATGTCTCTTCTTTCTTCTTTGTCTTGATCATCTTCGTCTTCTCCCCTCATTTTAACATGTATGCATTTTAAATTTAGCTTTTTTCTCTTTGCAACCTACTTTTGTAGTCTGTTAAAGTAACTAAGCAGTGGGATGTCAGGCTGGTTTCCAGGGGCAAGGAGGAAACTTGAACAGACTAACAGGAGAGCCATGGGGCCTTTTTAGATTTTTGGCAACCATCAAACCACACAGGTCCTGACCACTCATATTATGGGGTTTGGACTTAAATGTTGAGATGCTCACCCAGGTTTTGTATTTTTCATAAAGAATGTAATTGAGAACACTTTGCTCCATCTCAGGAAGTTCACACTAAGAAGCCGATGGAGACTCAATTATAACACTGTCCTTACCTACTGCTTTTCTCAACTCCTTTCCTTAGAGTGCTCTACTGCCGCCAGAGCTTGCCTTTCTTCCCTCATCATCCCTTTCCTTCTCTAACCATTCCCCTCTCTCCTCCCTTTCTTCCCTTTACCTTCACTTTGCCTTTTCTTCCCTGCCCTCTCCTCCCCTCCCCTCCTCTCCTCTCCCCTCCCTTTCCCTTCCCTTCTCTTCCCTCCTCTTCCCTTCCCTTCTCTTCCCTCCCCTCCCCTTCTTTTCCCTTCCCTTTCCTGCTTTCTTTTCCTCTGTTTCTTCCATTCTCTCTTCCTCCTTTCTTCCTCCCCCTTTCCTCTCTCCCTTCCTCCCTTTTTTTCATCTCCTTGTCTTTCTTTGTAACAAATCTGATGCTAAAATGATATTCCCACTACCTACGCTTCCTAACTTAAGCTGTGCATATATTTCTGAATAATGGTAGTTGTATGTCTAGGCTTGAATTCTATGAATATTATATAGGCTAATAAATCTAGCAGAGAACACATTTAAAAAATAATTTTTTCTCATGGAGCCATTGCAAACACTAAGAGTGCCAGAGCATTTTTTCCCTTCATCAAACACCTGGTAATGAAATTTATTGACATATAAACTTAATAAGCTGCTAATTGAGTAATTATCGATTGAAGGAAATGCGTTCTTAAAAGCCACATTAACAACTGACAGAAAGGCAAAAATAGAGCAGACTCAGTTTTTGACTTACTTTATAGCATTACCTTAAAATTGTAAAGACTTAATCTTATCACACTATACATGGCTGAATTTATAAAAGATAAAATCACAAACGAGTAATGCACAGTTACTTGTTACATATTCTTCCCATTACAACTGACAGGTTCATTAATCATTCAGTGTATTTTACTATTAGAAGCTATAAAGGAGATCAAATCTCTTGTAATTTTTCTTCTTCTCTTTCATTTGATAAGTGTGTTGTTTCAGTGTGCAGATAAAATATAGTGTCAGTCACCAACAGTCTCAGGAGATTTTCGTTTTTCCAGTAAGAATATCCTTGCTTATTTGCAATGTAAAAAGTCCCTAGATCATGCATCATTTCTCTATAACTTGACCATCAGATTGAGTAAAATGTCTGTAACCACAAAAGTGGCCATCCAAAAAGAAGAGGAAGTGGGAAAGGAACACTGTTTTTGGCGATAGCGGTGTTGCTTACTGAGCGGTGAAGGCATTAATGACGAACACCTCTATTCATAACGTAACACTGATTCATAATTAAGGTTCATGTAAATTACACAGAGAGCTGACAGATTTCATAAGCTGTTCTGGGAGAGGTGGCAAATTTTACAGTTTGTCACAGATTGCCAATGAAACACTTGAAAGCATAAATGAAATATAGGACTATTTGCCAATAAATAAGGGAGGCTATGATATCCCCTTTCATGGAGTGTGATGAAAAAATATGTCTTAAAGGGCTACATGCCTGCTTGGAAAACAAAGGGTTTTTTTTTTTTTTTTTTTTTTTTTTTCAGTCCAGGAAGAAATCCTGAAAAGAGAAGCAATCAACCCATACAGCAAAAACAGATGGACACATTTTAATTTTTTTAATTAGTTAAAAAAAATGAGATGTCTCTTTATCTCTTGTCAATTTAAAGAGGGGAGAAGTCAACCATGAAAATTCTTCTGTGTTTCTCGGTGTTTTCATTTTCTTTATTTTTAAAAGTATAACTTATAAATAAAATTCTTAGGATTTCTTAGTTTTGGTGATTTGTGTGACACTGATATACTGTAATTTATACAAGAACTACTTCAGTGTATGTTTTTCAGTGCTTCTTGCCAACCTAAGTATTCTAAATATAAACTGAAGAAATTCAGTCTGGCACAAAACAGCTGATGAAATATTCTGGGCTTGCATTCCACTATTTTCCCATAAGACCTTCTACGAGAAGCAGGGAATGTAAAGAGATCTCGATTAAAGTGCAAAACTGTATGCAGTCCAGTTGGTTGTAAACTCAATTTAAAGTCAACCACGAGTGGCCTTTCAACTCCATCACACAGTGCTTCATTCCTGACCAGGACACAGCCTCATAATTATGCTTAAGCAACAGCTAGTCCCACCTTATAACTCTCCCCCAAATAGGTGCAAGTTTCTCATGTCTGCATATTAGGATTTCTGCAGAGGCTAGATTGGTAAAGCTATTTGCTCAGCCTGTAACTAATTTCAAACTACATTTTCACAACACATTGGAGAACTGAGTAATCATTGGGTGAAACTGAGGAGTATAAATAGTCAATCTCCACTTGTTCTCCCATAGCACTTTCTTCCCTTCTATTTACACGAATAATTGCCCAGTTTCACAAGTTTTTATTTGTGTATAAATACCATGCTTCACATCTGAGATATGAGTCTCACATTTACTTTGCATTACTAAGGGTTACATATAGTGGATTAGCTTAACAAGTCGACTAGGTGTTCCTATTTAATGAAACCTGAGGCTCTAAGCTTGCCTGGGAAGTTCAGCCTGCATAACTCCACCCCAGAATTTTACACAGATTCTTACACCTGGATGCTTTTCTCTTTTGCTTTTTTTCCCTTTACAAATGTAGAGATTACTTCTCGGCCTTTTGGCTAAGATCAAGCATATAAGTGTAGAACATTGTTTAGGGGTCTCTGTGTGTGTTTTATTAAAGCGCACAATTATTCAGTGGACGCATCACTGGAAGTCGCCATTAGAAAGACAAAGAGGGAATTTCTAAATGAAACAATTGAATGGATTTTCCCACAGTTATGCTTTTTGTGCTGAAACTTCAATTTGAAGATGTGATTTGATTTTGCTGGACCACCCAAACCAGTGTATCTGTTTCTCAAAGGTTCATTAGGGTACATGAGTGCATAGAAGTTTAGGAAAAACAGTCACTTTAAGTGCCCTCGTTTCCAGGTCTACAAGAGTTTATTGTGAGTTTACTTCTAGGTGTATTCTTACCTGCTTCAGACCAGCCCACAATTAGACCTGGGCAAGCAGAGTCCTGCCCCAGGTCTGGGTTTGGAATGTCTTCCTGGAACTTCTTGTCCCGAAGGAGAGGGCAGAAGCATATCCCACAGCACCATCTCTGCAGAATAACAGGGTGGCCCCAGACTGGACCAGACCGCTGGGGTCTTGACTGAGTTTCTCCTCTGCCAGGAGACCTTTAACCCTTTATACCACAGGCCCGTAGTGGCTGCCTCGGCTGGCCCTGTTTCTAGGTGGGTAGCCTGACAATCTGCTTGGCTCCCTGGATCGTAGGCAATTGGGCCAACAGATTGGGACTAATAGCCAGATTTTAAGTAACTCTCATTTAAATAGGACTGAGGGTTCATACTTGGGCTTGAGCCGTGTGTCTGGGGGAGAGGAGGATTCCTGGGTTGGCCACAGCACCCAAGATGGTACAGAATGCATGCAGGGCAGTTGCCCTGTTCTTTGAAGACTCTGCACCATGTGTTGGGCAGCCCTCTGTCTTCTCTGAGGGCCTTTCAGACCCAACTCCCACGGGCCCTTCAGTTCGCTGGCCACTCTTGTTTGCAGTGTCTATGGTGACATTGCCCTTCCAGGTGCATCTTACTTAGGCTGTGTGGAAGTGGATGTAGTGCCTTTCTTACTTCATGCATGTTCCTCCCGCTGGTGGCCTGGTGGGGTAAACACTGAAAGACATCTCATTTTAGGAAGGCAGCGAGTGCAGTCTAAAATGCATACTTTGGAGGGTAATGCCAGATACTTCTGAAAAGCAAAGTTAACAGGATCAGAAAATGAATCAGTGTTGCCATTTTCCTACATGTTCTGGATGAGACTTGCATTTCCGGTCGCCATCAAGGAAGCAGGATAACAACCACTGAGAGTGTCACTGGCAACCAGAGTGCCGGACACGACAGATGATGTGGCTCATTAGCAGTGATGTAACCAGCACTGAATAAATGGTGGAACTGCAAAGGTAAGATCAAGATTGTTTCAATACAAATGGATTCCACAGAGCCCTAGGATTGCTACCTTTTCCTGCCTGCAACAAAGAGATCTGAAATTCTCCACACAGGGGTGACGACTATGCCTCACACGGGCCCATGAACATTGCAGTGCATTTTAAAAATCAAATTATCTATATAGACAAGGTCCCCGCGAACAAATATTACATTAAAGTCCTGCACAGTCTATGAGTGGCTCTGCTTCGGGCAACATATATCAAGGCTCTAGAGATGCTGGAAGTAAAGGGATAACACGTGGTGTCATTTTGTTGTTGTTTTGATTTCATTTGCTATTGATATGCAAGATTACCACATTTGGCTTCCCTTGCTATAATCTCCAACTTCAGGTTTATTGAGTCTATTCTCAGATAATCTTTTTAAAAATGATAAATATTTATTACTCTATTACATCTGATTCTGCCAAGTTTAATAATAATTTAATATGGAGCAATGCCAAATACACAGTGGGCAGTCAATACATTTATTTGGAAGTGATCAAACAGTGTGCCATATGTATCCACACAAGAAGTCCAAGTCTGGCAATTTTCATCTCTTCTTTTTTCCAAGTCATGGATGGTGATGAGAAGGTGCTTCCTCTCCCTAAATGGTGTAAATGTATCTCAGTATATCTCTATAGTGGATAATATATATAGGTTCCTTTAGATACAAAAAGGAAAAAAGAGGTCTGGTTTAAATTTAGAGACACCCAGGCTTTGATATTCAAAATGCATTATTAGCAGGAGAAACATTTTCTGTACTTTGAGTGTCAAAGCTTGTTACTGTGGATTCCATACGTGGAAGGGGAGAAGTTTAGAAACTTCTAGCTGAGTTGACTATCTGACTCTTTGTTTCGGATCTTGAGGGATGGAAACATTTTCTTCTTGACTCTGCTAACTATACTGGGTCCTTGCCTTTGTTTTATTCCCTATTCATTGGCCCTGCTCCAGACAATGTATTGGCACATTGTGTATCACTCAGTATTCTCTGTCATCACTGTCTTCACACCATCTTCACACTTTGAATCATGTCTGAACTGAATATTGTCCATTTCCCCCTCCAGTTCTACTTCTTCTCCCTGCTTGGTGCCTTGCTAGGTTGAACCTTAAGAACTAGCATTAACAGGATCCCCACCTTTGGCTTCTGGTTGGATTTGCTAATGGGAGGCCCCAGCAGGAGACCAGTGAGCATAAGGAGATCTCTCGGTGTTCATTGTCTTGCCTCCCTCTCCAATAGGACCTAGTTGTTGCATTTCCTTCCTGAAGGTGAGAGCTTCTGTGCAAGTGCCTGATAGTTAGAGCCATCTCCACTTCCAGTAACTGCTCCCACTTTGCCAGTTCCAAGGTGCTTCACCAGTGCTGTTGGCTTTGCTCAACCCTTCATTGTTAGATAAACAATATCTTCATTGCATTCTCTTAATTGCCTTTTTTGAGTGTGCCTCTCACTTGGGCCAGGAGCCCTATCACTAGATATTCTTTCTGTCTCCTCCAGTTTTTCAGAATGTATATTGCTTCTAATTTATAAACAGAGAAGGGCCTGGATTAGGCTCAGATTGCTATGTGAATCTGTTTATTTTATCCATTTGTTTCATCTCCTCCCTGGAGCATCCTGAGTATCATTGATTAAATGTTAGGATTAGGTTTGGTTGATAATAGATATAGCTCAAATAATGCATGCTTAGACAAGATGAAAACTAATTTCTCTCTCACATTAAGGAAGTTGAAACCAGCCTAAAAAGGCTGAGAATACCCAAAATCAGAATGCCTCTCCCTCTACAGGGGATTACAGTTCCTTATCAGCAATGGAACAAGGCCTGATGGAGAAAGACTGTGTTCCATTAACAGAGGCAGGCTGCAGAAGGTGGATGATAAGAAACTTCTGGGAGTTTAAGGAACTTGTTCTAACCCAATGCAAAGAAACTAAGAACTTTGAAAAAAGGTTTGATGAAATGCTAACAAGAATAGATAATATAGAGAGGAATATAAGTGAATTAACAGAGTTGAAAAATACAACACGAGAACTTCATGAAGTATGCACAAGTTTTAACAGCCGAATCGATCAAGCAGAATAAAGGATATCAGAGGTTGAAGACCAACTTAATGAAATAAAATGAGAAGACAAGAATAGAGTAAAAAGGATAAAAAGGAATGAGCAAAGTCTCCAAGAAATATGGGACTATGTGAAAAGACCTAATTTATGTTTGATAGGTGTACCTGAATGTGACGAAGAGAATGAATCCAAGCTGGAAAACATTCTTCAGGATATTATTCAGGAAAACTTTCCCAACCTAGCAAGGCAGGACAATATTCAATCCCAGGTAATACAGAGAACACCACAAAGATATTCCTCAAGGAGAGCAACCCCAAGGCACATAATCATTAGATTCACCAGGGTTGAAATGAAGAAGAAAATTCTAAGGGCAGCCAGAGAGAAAGGTCAGGTTACCCACAAAGGGAAGCCTATCAGACTCAACAGCTAATCTTTCAGCAGAAACTCTACAGGCCAGAAGAGAGTGGGGGCCAATATTCAACATCCTTAAAGAAAAGAACTCTCAACCCAGAATTTCACATCCAGCCAAACTAAGCTTTAGAATTGAAGAAAAAATAAAATCTTTTGTGAATAAGCAGGTACTCAGAGATTTCATTACCACCAGGCCTGCTTTACAAGAGCTTCTGAAAGAAGCATTACACATAAAAACGAACAACCAGTATTAGCCTTTCTAAAAAATATACCAAAAAGTAAAGAGTATCAACATAATGAAGAATTTATATCAACTAATGGGCAAAATAGCCAACTAACATCAAATGGCAATAATCTTAAATTTAAATTGACTAAATCCCCCAATCAAAAGATACAGCCAAAACCCATTGGTATGCTGCATCCAGACCCATCTTACTTGCAAGGATACATAAAGAGTCAAAACAAAGGGATGGAGAAAGATTTGTTAACCAAATGGAGAGCAAAAATAAATAAATAAATAAATAAATAAAAAGTAGAGGTTACAATTCTTGCCTCTGATGGAATGGATTTGAAAGCAACAAAGATCAAAAGAGGACATAATGGTAAAAAGATCAATGCAACAAGAAGAGCTGATGATCCTGGATGTGTACACACCCAATACAGGTTACGTAAGACTTGTAAAGAGACTTGGACTCCCACACGGTAGTAGTGGGAGATTTCAACATCAATATTAGATAGATCAATGAGACAGAAAATTAACAAGGATATCCAGGACTTGAACTCAGATCCGGAACAAGTAAATTTAATAAACATTTATAGAACTCTCCACTTTAAACACACAAGTTATGCACTCTTATCAGTACCACATCACACTTACTCACAGGTTTAAATGAAATATTGGTTGGCCATTATTAAGCACAATTGATGGTATAAGGGAGATTTTCAATACCCATTTTTAGACTGCATTCTAGCCTGGGCAATTAAGGAGCACTCCCGTTCTCTCTCTCTCCTTCTCTTCCTCTTTTTTCCTTTTTTTCGTTCCTTTTTCTTTCAAAAAAAAAAAAAAAAGGAAGTTGAAATGTATATGGCAGGGATGTTATGACGTCAGGGAGCCAGGTTCCTTCCTTTCACTACTCCACCCACCTGAGGAGCTCCACAATGACTACGAAAGTCTAGGCAGTCCATATGACTCAGGATGGAAGAACAGGCAAATGGTGTGCTTGGGATTTGTAAGCTTTCTATTAAGAAGACATCTTGACGTACAACATCACACTGATTATGTATCAGTAACCAGAACTGAGTCCCATGGTTGCAGTCAGATGCATGGGAAGCTGGGAAATGTAGATGTGTGTCTGCTTGACGGTATCCTTACTGGAAATCAGAGTGTTAGCATTAAGGAAGGATTGGATTCATACTGGGACATGATGGGCAACCTCTTAAAAGAAACAGCACCATTGTCTAGTCCCCTGAGAGGCTGTCAGCACCTTTTCTATTGACTGTGCTTATGAAGTAGGTAGGGAAACTTCAATGGTAGCATCTTGTCTAATTACTATTTCTTATTTATTTAAAGCAGATTGAATTGTCCAACTTCATGAACTCCTCTTTCCTACACCATTCTCTGTTAACCTTCAGCAATATGATTTTTATCTTGGCCGATTGATTTAATCTGTTTCTTTAAAGATATCCAATTACTTTTTTCTTAAAAGATTCAGTGTTGTCTTTTTTGCTTTCATTCTTTTTATTGTTGTCACAATGGATACTGCTTCACGGATAAAACCTCCTTTAAATTCTCTTCTCACTGGCTTCACACATACAACAGCTTCTGTTTGTCCTCCACCTCTCTGGACACACCTCTTCTTGTTTGCTGTGATGGCTTCTTTTTCTGTTTCCATTTCCAAACTCTGGCCATTCTTGGAAGGTTTAGGCCTCCATTCCCTCCTAGCTTCCTTCCTTGACTTAATGATTGGATATCCTCTTACAGTTCAGCCATGTTTTTCAATGGCCCAAATTTCAGCACAAACTCCAATCTCATGTCTTTGAACTATCTTTAAACAATTTTTCAATGCTTCAAATAGGATACCTCAAACCACAGAACTCGTCCTTCACAAATCTCTTTCAGAACTGCTCCATTTGTTAACACCACCACATTTTTCCCAGTCTTCTAGGCACAAAACTTTGGATCCACCTTTTATTGCATCATTTTCTTCAATCTGTTGTTGAGTCTAATGGAAAATTCTTTGAAATTTCTTTTGGCTGCGTCCTTTCCCATCTTATTTTCATTCACATATTAACACTGCTTGCTAAATCACTATAAAAACTTTTTGTTGATCTCTCTGAGAGAAGCTCTGTGTGTGTGTGTGTGTGTGTTTGTGTGTGAGTGTGTGTGTGTGTGTAATCATTGTTATATAATAGCGATAGCCTAACTTTTATTGAGCACGTATTATATTTCATGGACTAGTCCCTGTATTTTGTAAGTATTAACACATTTATTTCTCCTAACAACCAAAGAAGGATATATTGTTGTTATTTATATTTTTGAGGAAAGAGAGGCACTGAGATGGGAAATAATTTGCTCACATCCAGCACATGAAAAATCTGTGACTTGACCCAGGCAGTATAGCTTCAGAGTCTGAACTCTTAATCTTTTTGCCACTTTGCCTCTCCTTCTGCTGCCTGATCACTGGATCATAGCATGCTATCACCTCCGTCTACTGGTTACATCATGTATAAACCTAGCAGTCTTCTTTTCTTGACCTGCCAGCATCCAGCCCCATCAACCCATCCAACTCTATTTGTCATCGTGGCCTAATGTATAGAGCATTTTATACTGCTTATTTTTCTCAGTTCCCCAAATTCTACTGCTTTCTTAAGTTACAATGTACTTGCTTTCTCTTGGAATAATACTCTCTTGTTCTTGTGTCTTAGCAAATATTTTCCACTTTGCTTGGCCTCAGAAACCACGTCTCCAAGGCTGCCATCGAGGAAGCTGTCCCTTTGCTGATCCATCCTCAGAGCATTTGAAAGGAGAAGAGTCACATAAACAGAGATGAGAAAGGGCACTTCACTTTGCCGGTTGTCCCTAGCATTCTTTAAACCAAAGCTCAGGTGTAATAATCTACTGCACGAATCAATTATTGATACTCATCATAAAAAATAGAAGTTTTGAGCAAAAATGGTCAAAGACCTTCCTTTGAGAAATTGAAGAAATGGTAGTGTGTTGTATTTAAATAATTGAGGAAGTCTTCACAGATATAAGAGAACCAGAACAAAAACCTGGTTTTCTGATCCCTAAACCACTGTATCAGTGTTGTTCCAGGGCTTCTCTGGAAGTGCAGTTACAGACAAACTGATGCTTCATTCTCCTGCCTCATGCTAATTTATTCATTGTCTCCATTGTGCTTCATTGCCAAGTTTCCTTTGAACTAAGAAATGTGTTGCTGGAACCATTTTGAAGCCCAATGAGTTGTACTGGGGTCAGCAAATCATGGCCTGTGGACCAAATCTGACCATACTCCTAGTTTATGTATGGCCTGTGAACTTAGAACAATTTTTACATTTTTAAATGGTTAAAATAAATCAAGAGGAGAAGAGTATTTCATGACATGTGACAGTTATATAAAATTTGAATTTCAATGTCCAAAAATAAAGCCTTATCAGAATACATGGCACTCATTTCCTTATGTATTGTCTGTGGCTGCTTTTAGTGGCAGAGTTGAAAAGTTACGAAAAAGATCACGTGGCCCAAAAAGTCTAAAATATTATTTTAAGTGGCCCTTTGCAGAACAAGTTGCCCTGGTTTCTGTTCAGCCACATTACAGAGGCTTGTCTTACTGAGCCCTTCTTTCTCGGAACGTACTAAATTTGTATATCAGAATTTTGCTGTTTTGTGAGTCTGTGTGAACATCAACAAAATTTTAGAGATTTTAATAATTGTTTCATGTATTTTACTTTTGCTTTTCAACCAGACTTCAAAACTCCATGGGCAAGGATGCCACCTTACCCAAACAATTTACCCTACTTCTCACTTACACTAAGAGTTCTTAATGTGTATTGATTGAAAGGACAGGTAAACTTTTGAGTGCACAGTGAATATTCATTGAAGTTGGTAAAGTCAAATATGTTATATTAGTTTCCAGCAAAATCATGAATATTGTACTGGTTTGCTAGGGCTCCCATAACAAAATACCAAGGACTGAATGTCTTAAGGAATAGAAATTTATTTTCCCATGGGTCTGGAAGCTAGAAGTTCAAGATCAAGGCGGTAGCAGGGCCGGTTTCTCCTAAGGCTTCTCTCCTTGGCTTGCAGATGGCTGCCTTCCTGTGTGTGATCACATAGCCCCTTTTTCTGCACATGTATGTCTCTGGTGTTACTTTCTCTTTTTATAAGGACACCAGTACTACTGGAACACATCTCCACCTCGTGATCTCATTTAACCCTAGTTACCTCTTTCAAGCTTCTATCTCCAAATACAGTCACATTGGGTGTTAGGGTGTCAACATATGAATTTTGGGGGATACAACCCAGTCATAAAAGACATCAGGGGATAATCTTTTAGAAAGCTCCCTACTCAGAGTCTGACATTCTGGAGTAGAAATAGGTCAGTAAGTATAATGCGATGGTCTCGTCGTCAGATTCAGAAATAGCAGCCTGGTGTTTACCACCTGACTCTCTCTCTCTTATTATTACTGACTCAACTATGTTGTTCTAGGTGGCTGACAGCATCTCTTTTTCTCATTTTTCATCTCTAGAGTTCAAAGGCTTTATATCTCTCAGGATAAATTGCATAAAGAAAAAGTATAACATTAGACACTTTGAAGGAAAAAAAAGGCTGTGTGTAAAGCATAAGAACATTGTCAATACTTTCTAAAACCATTAGAACATTCTTCTCTGACCTCAGGTGGAGACTGGAAGGAGATAATATGGAAAGAAAAATAATCAAGCAGGTTTACCGTCATTGCCAAGAGATCTATCTCTGTTGTCAAAGCCTCATTCTGATAGAATAATGATTAATGATTTGACACTCTTAATAATTACCATTGAACACATTTAGGATTGGTCTCCTGGTGTATCTGGTCCAAGATATGCTTCCTTTAAATAAAAATGTCCTAAGTACGGGGCAAACTTGGTGTCTGATTTTGTTATGGAAAATTTGAAAATTATATAATTTTATAAAGGATAATTACTTAAGCTTGTGAGGTAGGGAAAAAAATAGAATACTTTTTAAACTTAAAAGTGAAAAAATTGGCCTAACCTAAAGAACATATGGAAGAACACATTTCTGAACTGCATACTGCTAAAAAAAAACCCTTCTTCAGTCTCAGTTTTTCTCCCCACCACTGTTATGCCAATTTCAGTTCCAAATATGTAAATCTTGCCACGACCATATCTGAGAGTGTGGTTGTACAACCAAAATCACACCAAAGAGTTCTTATTGCCAACTTTGGCTTCCTCTGGTTCTAGATCTCTCCTTTTAAGTTGTTCATGGCCACGGGTTATGTGAAGTGGTGGGAATGAAAGTGGAGGTGGAAATAGGTGTGTGTGCCATCATGTGTGTGGGAGTGTATATATGTGTGTGTACACATGTGTATTAGGGAGTGTGCGTGTGTGTGTGTATGGTATTGGTAAAGGGATATGTTCCATTTGACAGAAAACATGAAAAAGGTGAAACAAAGTTCTTGAGAGCATCCAGTGAGTATTTCATTAAATACTTAGAGAACACTTGGCTGATTTAAGGAAGCTGTGTGCTGAAATGTGAAAAGCATGATCTTGGGAGACAGTGAGGAGGCCTGGACTTCAGCCCCACTTCTGCACTGTTCCAGCAGGGTGACCTTGAGGAAACTGGATAACTTCTCTAGTTACCTAATTTGTACACATAGGATAATTGTTGCTACCACAAAGGTGTATTTCTAAAAAGTTTTTATTTGGAAACAATTTTGGACACAGAAGAAGTTGGGAAAATAGCTCAAAAATAGGGAAAATAGTTCAAAACAATACAGATAGTTACACCAGTAGTGCATTTTGGGGGTGAATGATTTCATACAATGTTACCTCATGCACAGTTTTTCTAAGCACCATCTCATTGAAAAAGAAAGCTGTCCTATCAAGACTTAGAACTCCCTGAGGATGGTTTTGAATGAGAATAACTGAAGCAGCTAGTGTAGTCACACACCTCTCTTTAAACGGATGCTTTTATGGTTTTCCCACATCTAGGAATCTTATCTATGATAATTAGATGGGGTCTTTCTCATTATAAGACATTTTATCATAACACTGAGGATGTGTTTGAAATCACATTTTTTCTGGAAAGAACAAAAGAATTTGTTAAAACTTGCTGAGCCCATTCTTTATAATGAGGGTGGTATTCAATATGTTGTACTAGAACAAATGCTAAAGGTTGGAGATAGGCGCTGATATAACTTGAAAATTCGTACCAACCCTAAATCTTTGCTCAACCAGCCTTCATACTCTTTTGGGTGTTTGGTGTGATTTAATCTTTTAAGTTGGCCGTCTTCTCAACTTCAGGGCTAGTATTTTCTATTGCACAGTTCTTGGTCTTTGGTAACCCAAGGTATCCTGCCTGCATTAGAAGTCCTTTCTCTCCTGAGTTCATTTGTTCTTTCATACATAATTGCTGGGCACATACTCTGTAATGAGCACTGGGTCAGGTGCCCTCAATACAAAGGTGTGTTCCTGCCCTCATGGAAGTACAAACCTGGTAGGGGTGAAAGACAAGCAGAGAAGCAATTAATAACAATACAAAGTCCTATGGAACCCCTAGGAAGGGTATCCAGTATGAACCTGTGACGAATTAGGAAAGGGTTCCTCAATAAAGTGACAGGTAAGCCATGTTCTGAAAACCCCAAAGAAGTTATTCAGGCCAAGAAGAAGGGAGGAAGGGCATCACAGGCAAAGAAGGGAAACTGAGGCACAAACAAAAGAATAAACATAGTATGGCAACAACACCTTTGCAACAACATTCACACAAGCTCTCTTAGTCTAGTGGGACCTGGTCCATCATCATGTCATCACTAATCTTGTGAGAGTCACCCCATACATGATAGGGCCTTTGACTCTAGAATGCTCCTGCTCTTGCTCTTGCTCTTGCTCTGATTATGTAACTTTACCCTTGCTTTCCTTCTGCTTTTCTTTGATTCCTTTTTACTTGAAGGGAACCTCCAAAATGGAGCCTGTGTTTGCACAAACTGTATTCGTTTCTGTTTTAGTAAATGAAGTTGTATATTCTTGTTTCTTCTTTTTTAAAACAGAAATCCAAACTCAGAAAACCAAAGTACTCCAAGCCAGTTTACTGTTTAATTTAATGAAGCAAAGCTATAAGAAGTAAGACCACTTATAGTAAGAGTACTAAAATATTCACATGGGACTTTCAAAATATAACACAGGAAAGAGTAGAATGCTTCAAAAAAGAATATGTGTTTCAAGAAGAGCAAGAAAAATAATGGACTGAAACAGCTTTCAGGACACAGATCTTATAACATCTGAAGGATATTAACTCTGACACCAGTCAACTACAATAAGTGACTAATTTTTTTATAGCCTTTGAAAAGAGCCCTATACCCCAAGTGATTACACAACAGCTGTAAAGATTTGACTTGACCCCCCTCTGGTACAGAAGATTTTTCTTGTTTCTCATCTGTCAGGTTATAGCAAAAGCTTTGACCTTCTTTATGCCCCTATCCATAGAATGCTCTTAACTCTGTCCAGAGGTTCTTACCTCACAGTATTTTTAAAGCAACAACATAAATTAATTGTTAAAAGTCTTATGTTGCCCTTAAAACAAGAATTTCAAAAAGGCCTATTAATATACTTCTACCTTAACAATTGTTCAGTTCAACAACTCTCTTTGAGTGCACACCATGAGGAAACAGAAATTTGGCACTTTATGATCATTGAGGGGCCAAATATTGGCCATCCTCTGAATTTATCAAAGCAAATATCAGCTTGTTCTAGAGTGTTTTGTATGCTAGATTCAGCCAGCAATTGCTTGGATTAAATGCTGAGGCTGTGCATTTTATCTTTATCTCCTACTAACAAAGCCAACCCTATTGGGCTGGTAGGATTTCCCTCATTAGTAGTGTCTTTTCTGAGCTTTCTCATTATTCTAGAGAATTGCCATTAAGAAAACAATGTATATAAATAGAAACCACATATAAATTAGACATAACATACAGATATTCAACCCATGGGTAGCTACATAAGACAGAAATTTGAGCTGTCATTTACTATTGATTTATTCAACAGAAAATTATTGAACACGTAGTAGGTGCATGAAACTAACACAGCCATCTATATGATGCCAAATATATAATATAT
The DNA here is from genome assembly GCF_049354715.1 of Callithrix jacchus. Taxonomy (NCBI): domain Eukaryota; kingdom Metazoa; phylum Chordata; class Mammalia; order Primates; family Cebidae; genus Callithrix; species Callithrix jacchus. Next base: position 15,532,636 of record NC_133517.1, read on the forward strand.
TCAACGTTTGCTTAAAATTTCAGTGTAATTCTGATTATAAAATACATGTAGATAAAAGGATTATTTTTGGAATTATTTTGAGAGCTGGGTGTCTCACCTTAAAACATAATGTCTCTAGATTAATGTTTACTAGTGAGTTACATATATGTATTAAGAATCGAGGTAAGAGTTGACAATATATATGATTGACCAGAAAAGAATATGAGTCATCAAGACCTCAAAGTCTATCCCAGAGTCCGCTCTGGCCCTCTAGAATAATGACCAGCATTGGCAGTCCACACCGATTAAATTAATAAAAGAAGTGTCAGCTCGCTTCTACCCTTCACAGTCTATGTGTAATGCCGAAAAGATTAAACCAACTAGTCAATAATTTTTCTCAAATTGATTCAAACTCAGTGATATGCTTTATTGTCAAATGTTTTATTTTTGTTTTGAGATTAAAAAAATAACTGCCAAACAAATCTGAAGCATTTTATTGTCAAATGTATTCTGTACTTTACATAGGTAATTTTAGTACTTTGCTAAAATGTATTAGACAATATATTTTATTGTCAAATGTATTAGTACTACAGAAATTATTATAGAGACTAATGTGTGTAATCATAGGTGATGAATGGAAGTATAGAAGTGATTATGATCCATCTGTGGTTGATACTATCCCAAAGTTGAATTCATTTAGATTAATTCATTAATTGAAAAAGGAATTGTTGCAGTTGGCTGAAGAAAATTGTAACTACAGTCATGTAGAACAACAAGTTTCCAAGTTGAAGATTAGAAGAGGAGTAGCTTGTTTGTACTAGTTCATTCTTGTCACAATTGTTGTTACGAGAATGGATTCATGTTGTGCCATTTTCTGTTTCTTTGCCATTTTTTTGTCATAAGAACAAGATATGAGAATCTCAATGGCCAGTGTTATCTATGAAAGGCCGTAAACTATTCTGTTTTAACCTTTTATATGGTCTCGTTTTGATTGACTAGCTATTCTACCTCTTTCTCCTAAGTTACCAATGCTGTTAAAAGAAAAGAAGAGAAATGGTTGCCCAATCAAATGGGAGAACATTAAAAAGGTCAGAGCAGTGGACTTCACTGCTGGCTTTCACAGCATGGATGAAACATTTTTTTTAAAAAAAGAAAAAAAACTTATTCTTGTGACAAAGATTGCAATAAGAATAGAAAATGTCAGATCAAGAATCTATTCATGGGACAATGATTGCAATGGGAATGAAAATAGTGCACGCTTTACCCTTTCTTTTTATAATCATAGTAAAGTAACTTCATGTGGTGCTGCTTAGGAGCTCAACTTGAGAATTCTGAAACTGGAAGAAAAAATCAAAAGGAATAGTGTGGCATAATGTAAGGAGAATCAACATTTAAGTGACCACCCAAGGTATCGGCATGTCTCAATTACAGAATGTGGGTGGTTTTAACTAAAGGTCTGGTAAAATTGGTCTGCAGATTAACCACGTATAGTTAAACAGGAATTGTATTTCAATACTTACATTGCTTTTGAAATATCAAACTGTGGACCTTTCTTTATTATGTAAGCCATAAAACACGTTTCTAAATACTCATAAACTAGTAAGTCATTAACAACCACTATAGACACACTTAAACATTTTTTCCTGTGACTACAAATGACAAATTACCCAAATGCTTCTTTTTAAATTATTTCTAGAACAGAATCCTAAATTGAGACTTACAGTGTGGCCAAACAGTAATTGTAAGACATAGAATTGGACAGTAGTAGCCCTTCCTAAATTTAAAGTGAATTTGAATGAATTACTTCAATATATATGACAATTAAGATACTATTTCTAGAATAATAATATAATTAGGAAATCAAGTAATATCTCAAAACTGCTACATAAAACTCCCACAATGCATTTACTGAGAAACACTAGCAAGTAACAAAGAAAGCCTTTCTCTTAGCTTTCTAACTTGATAACTCATCTATTTAAATATTGGGTATATACCTAATATTTGCAACCAGAGCCATAGCCTGGGGACCACACATCCCATCCCGGATCAGTGGTTTTTTGCCAAGGCAAAAAATGTTTGTAATATTTTTAAAAACTGTAATGTTTCTTAAAAAACCCCAAGAAATCTTGTATACTTGTATTTATGAATTTTTTATTAGTCTTACACATATCTGGGCAAAAAAAATCAATAGCTGACTGACTTTTAGACTTCTAAAGACATGGAAAATTGTTGAAAATTAAGATTTTTTTTTTTCTGATTCTAAATGAATGTTTTGAACAGAGAGCAGCACACGTATCATCCATAACTTGAGACCACTAAATTTACTTCTAGAGAATTTTGGGGTTTCTCTTCGATTTGTGGGAAGATCCTTAAAACTCAGAGCTGAATGTTAGCTTTAAGCATAAACGTTAGTTCCAAAATGGTTGTCCATATGCTATATTGGTATTTACATTGCATGATATTATATAACAAAACTAGCAAACCCTGCAAGTTCTGGAACACACAGATTTGGGGGAAAAAAAAGCAGTAAAGTTTGGTTCAGACTCCTACATGTGTTATACTTTTGAGTTTGCCGTCACAGTATGACTAAAGGAAAAAGTTATTTGGCTGGAGTTTAGACAGCAGCTTTTTGAGGAAAGGGACCCTGTTTTATTCATTCCCAGCAGTAAAACCTGGTGGGTACTCAATAAATGTTTTCTGAATGGATGAATTATTGGCTATGTTAATGAGGCTCCAAAGGCTCTAGCATGTCCCTAACTCAGATGTGGTGGGGGAGCTCCAGATTCAGCTTTTCATGGGGAAACTCTCATGAAGCTAGAAGTCAATGAAGCATATGTCTCATGCCTGGTTCAGGGCAGGCACTGCAAAAGCCATATCAGGGAAACTGTTATTTCAAAATTAGGAATTCATGACAGATTTCTAAGTATAGTTTGAACTTTAGAGCTTCTTGTTTCAATTATATATTCTTTAAAATATGTCTCTATCTCTATCAATCAATCAATCAATCAATTGATGAATAACTCAAGGTCTATCTATCTGTCTATGACTGACCCAAGGTATTATTTGACCCAATGTAATTGTACATGTCTAAGGGGACCGGATTTTTAGGATCTTTGGAACAGTCTTTTCTACCTCCTTCAGGATGACTCCAGCATGCTACAGAAGAGCCTGAGAACTAAGGTCCTGAGCCTGTTGCAATGTGAGTATCCTGGGGATGGTTGATACCCAACACCCTAAGCACCCATAACATCTTGAAAACAATAAAACTGTTTTGCAATGACATGAAAGAGATATTGATACGATCTGGAATTATTACATATGGCTTTGGTGTAAACTCACTTACCAGGACCTGTGATATAAATAGGCTTTAAATAAGGAGAGAGAGAAGATCTCAAGGGTGAGAGTCTGAGAATAAGTGGGAATGTTGAGACAGTCTTCCAGTTCACTATGTTAGGGGAACACTGACACATTAAATATATCTTGTTAGAGTTATTAGGGTTAAAGAAAGTGACTTTCTTTCATAAACCTTTATCTGGGCTCCAGTGCCAATACATTTTTTAAGTAGAGTTTTATTCTCTCCTTCCTGATTTTGTGTTTTTGCCTTGACTAACATCTATCTGAAGCACCTAAGTGCTCATTAGTATTAATAGCTTCTTCAAGAAAAATCAGAGAATTTGGTTACAGAATGTTCCTTTCTTCTCTAACAGTTCTAGTCCCCACTGTCAACTACTGATCCAGAGGTGCTCAAAACCAAAACCTAATATGTGCTTTCGCCCATCACTTAAAATCCTTCTCCTCTGCAAGGGAGAAATGCTTTTCTCTCATGGCCTTATTAATTGCTGAAAAGAGTATTTCTATTCTTAATGTATGTTCTGAAGGCATGTCGGCTTTTGTCTCTGTCGTTTAGAAGCTATGATTCATAAACATGGGTGAGTTCATTAGCCGCCATGGTCCAGATGACTGTTGGGGTGGCCCTTGGTTTGATGTAAAAGCCCAAAGCCTGTAATATCCTGAGAGCCAGCAGAATGTCTTTAAGCTGCATAAAAGAGATTTTGATATGATTTGGAATTCTTTGGCTAACTGGAGGCCAAATTGCATTCAATGTCTTAAAGCCAGTATGAATGATTGCAGAGCATCCATTTCTTTAGCAGATGGTCATTTGTCTCCACTTTCTGCTTAATTCAATGTAAATATTCAAATTGACCTTTATTTTTCCACAGTCTTATGGATTGTCCTTGAAATATTATATCAGAGAATCTGGTTTAAAGGGTAGCTTTTTAGAACAGTAATTCTTGCTTTTAAAGGATCTCAATTTTATTATAAAAATGTAAAATCACTTTATATTGATTTAACTCTACATCAGTGAACACTGATGAAAAATGTAAAAATGGTAAGGGTAAAGACCATATTACATGTAATCATGGAAAAGAAGCAGTGATTGATGGCAGAAATACACAGTAATCTTCCTCTCATGGATATTGTTTGGAGACATTTTGAACTGGACATAAATTAATGGTTTGGCTTTACTGCTTCAGATTGGGGAAATATTCATTACAAACTCAACAGAATAAAGAGGAAAAAATGTTTTTCTACCTACTATCTACTCTCTTCAATCAGCCCAAGAATTGACCTAGTTATCCTTTTGGCTGAACTGTGGCTGGGGAAGTAGTGCACTTTTTATTTTGGAGAGTCTTGATTTGTTGGGAAATACAGATGTCCATTAATTTAGCTTGGTTCAGACAAAGAAACACACTTGATAAGACCCATGATAGTTGACATACAGCCTCTGCTTATATAAGGTCATAAAATGGAACTATTTACTTTTCAAGGAAACCTATTTTATTTTTGATAAATCGAAATGTAGAATATTCTTCTTTTTAAAATCAAACTCAAACTGCTTCTCTGTAATTTTCAACCCTTGCATTTTGTTCTGCTTTCTGAAATATCACTGAATAAATTGAATTTTACATGGAGACTATTCATATATGTGGCATGCTGATTTTTCAAATCAAATATTCCAAGGTTCTTCTGTTGTTCCTCATATGTAATCGTTGAGGGACTTGTCTTTTTTGCCCCTCTTTTGATGTCTTCTAGATTGCCAATATCTTTCCTATGGAATACTTGGCAGAACTAAAATATATATCTGAATGTGAGATGAATAGTAAAGAGTAGAACGTATCTCTCACCTCCTTTAGTATGCAAGGCATACTTCTTATGATGTAGCCTAGAATATCTTGTGCTTTTCAGCACTTACTAATTGAGCTCATGAGAATCTAAAATTCCAGGTATTTTCCATGAGGAGCTCTGACAAATGAACACCTCTCCCTTCTATCCTGGTGCAAACACTTGAAGGGGTAAAAATTAAAAACTGTTAATATTTTAATAAGGTGATAAAATCATCACAGTATTTTGGAAATAAATTGACTTTAAAAGTCATCTAGTATGATCCTCAAATTTTACAGATGATAAACTTGAAAGTCCAGAGAAAATAAGCACATTGGCCAAAGAACATATGCCAGTGTGTGTTGAGGCGGGGCCAAGCCCTCAATCCTTCAGTTTACTGAGGGCAGAAACACTGTTTAACAACTTCATAACGAAGACAGAAAAGGCACTGGCTAATTTTAACAACTGTCATCTTCAAATTAATTTCAGGAAGCTACATCCAGCTAGAAATTTGAATTGCGAAAGGCCGCTTGACATTTCTTTAAGGTAAAAGTGTAGAATTATTTTATTGTCTTCCAAGTACTCCTGGTTAGAGTAGGGTTTCAATGGGATTGTGGGGCTCTGTCATTTTCCTTCCAGTTTTACTTCTTTCGAGTTGCAAAAGGACAGAACAGCAGAAAAAGATGCAGTAGAATTAGGAACAGGAAACCACAGACAAGAAACTGTTTATTTATCTTGCTCCCTGGCAGTTATTCTTCTAACAGTGACAGAGGAGCGAGGCTCGTCTCTGCCAGATAAGCACAAGAGGGGCTTTGATGGTGAGTTCACATGAAGACTGAGTACACACTCCCTACAAATTTACAATTTATTTCAAGGAAAAGACAATTTCAGGATTAGTAAGAAAAGTACAGAATTTTGCTATAAGGTATTATTAGTGGGAGGCCAAAAAGTGCCACACAAGTTAAGGTTCATAATCACTGATATAATGGTCAGGAGCCTGGGCCATGTATGTAGCTGATCTGCTGATTTGAATCTGAGCTGATCTCTTATTAACTATATGTCTTTAGTTGTGCCCTCTAAGCTTAGTTTTCTCATATGTAAAATGGGAATGATATTGGGAAAACATTATTATTATGAACCAGCTTCATAAGGTGGTTATGATGATTAAATAAACTTATAGGCCAAGTACTTGGTAGAGGACAGATACGTAGTCAACATCCAATGCCTATTGGCATCCTGAGTATTTCTTTAGAAGTTTCTCTAAAATGCGAACTTCATAAATACGACACTGTTCAGATATTATGACAAATAAATACTGAACATGTATATACATAATACAATTTAACTATTGGAATGTGAACAGCAAAATGCGAGAATTGGCCGTGCAGGGCTGGATTTTATGGGCTGGCAAACAAGATGTAGTGTATCACGGGACCAGAAAGGCCTGACGTGTGTCCCTGCTGTTAAAGAATAGTCTGAAAAACTACGTAAGATAATGGATTAAGGGAAAAGACAAAGCATTCCAGCTGGTTAATACACACTGAATACCAGTGTATCCTTTTATTTTATTTAATCCTCAGGATCAATTTATGAAGTCAATACTGATATTATTAGATTTCAAATTGAGAAGTCAGGGCTTGGAGTGGTTAACAAATTTGTAAGATACATTGTTAGTAGCCGGGCGCGGTGGCTCAAGCCTGTAATCGCAGCACTTTGGGAGGCCGAGGCGGGTGGATCACGAGGTCAAGAGATCGAGACCATCCTGGTCAACATGGTGAAACACCGTCTCTACTAAAAATACAAAAAAATTAGTTGGGCATGGTGGCGCATGCCTGTAATCCCAGCTACTCAGGAGGCTGAGGCAGGAGAATTGCCTGAACCCAGGAGGCAGTGGTTGTGGTGAGCCGAGATTGCGCCATTGCACTCCAGCCTGGGTAACAAGAGCGAAACTCTGTCTCAAAAAAAGAAAAGAAAAAAAAGATACATTGTTATTGAGTGATGGAGCCTCTCAGACATATGGAATGTATAGAGCTTCCATTTACATTGCAAAGTAATGACTGAAGACCTTCTACCACCTGATGGCAGAATATCCAAATCGCAGGTTTTGTTTATTTGAGGGTTGAAATTTCATCTGTAAAGTTTTAGCAGAAATCTAAAATTCTGCAGGGTGTGAACAGAACTTGACAGAACTTGACAGAACTTGACTCAATATTTGTCACCGCACCAACAAAATTGACTAGGAGGTATCATACTATATTTTAGGATATATAGCATTATTTAGTATTCAGAAAAGCACAAATTGGAACTTCATCAGTCTTGTGCAAACTTTGCCCTCTGTGAGTGAGCTTTACGTCTTCTTACGTAAAATGGGCAGAAAGTTTTATACTTTTCAAGCTTCTTTATGCATTAGAAATAATACACGTAGAAATAATTTGGCACAGTTCCTGGCACATAGAAGATGCTTAGTAAATGATAATGCACTTGCTTCAGGTGCACACTTCACTTACCTAAAAGCAATTATAGAGAAAGAAAAAGAGGAAGAAGGGGAGAAGAAATGGGGAAGGGAAGAACGAGGAAAATGGAGAGGGAGAGATTTTCAACAGAGAAAGAAGCCTCTAGACCAAAAGCAGAGAGTTGGGAAAAAGTTAACAAATGGGCCAGGCGCTCTTGTGGCTCATGCCTATGATCCCAGCACTTTGGGAAGCCAAGGCAGGTGGATTACTTGAGGTCAGAAGATCGAGACCAGCCTGGCCAACTTGGTGAACCCCTGTTTCCGCTAAAAATACAAAAATTAGTCAGGCATGGTGGTGCATGACTGTAGTCCCAGCTACTCAGAAGGCTGAGGCAGGAGAATCAATTGAACCCAGGAAGTGCTGGTTGCAGTGAGCTGACATCACACTACTGCACTCCAGTCTGAGTGACAGAGCAAGACTCTATCTCATAAAAAAAAAAAAAAAAAGGTCAATAATTGCTTGATTGGAGCTACTAAGCGTCAATTTCTAGACATTAAAATGTCATGTAAGTGGTTTTATGGGGACAAATTTGTCTTAATTTCCTCTTTATACATTGACTAAAAAACTAGAACTTGAATATATTTTGCTCTGTGGTCAGTAGTACGATAATATCATCCTAAGTGTGTTGCTCTATTTTAAAGGTGTTGGTGAGGATTTAATAAGGTAAGTTTGAAAACGTAAAATGCCTTGTCGATAATTGGTGCTCTAAAATGCGAGTTCTATTCTCGTTAGTTGCAGGCACATCCCCCTCTAAATTTCACTGAAGTGTGACACTGTGACAGTCCTTACATAGGCCCCTGAGTTATAATTTAGAAAAATTAGTTTTTTTTCCTCCCATATAAAGTTGACAACTTCCTGTGAAATGATTTGATTATTTGCTTTCACAGAGCATTAAAACAGAGTGATTTTCTTAGTGATTACAGATTTAATATGGAGGTACATGGGTTTTGTAATATTTAGTGAAATACAGAAAAATTTAAATTACATTTCTTATTATTCTTCGAATCAAAAACTAGTAGTGATCTCTCATTGTTTTAGTTTTTTTTATTTTTTATTTTTTTTTGGCAACAGGGTCTTGCTCTGTTGCCCAGGCTGCAGTGCAATGGTATGATCTTGGCTCACTGCAACCTTCACCTCCCAGGTTCAAGTACTTCTTCTGCTTCAGCCTCCCGAGTAGCTGGAACTACAGGCATGTACCACCATGCTTGGCTAATTTTTCCATTTTTAGTAGAAATAGGGTCCCATCATGTTGGCCAGGCTGGTCTCCAACTCCTGACCTCAGGGGATCCATCCACCTTGGCCTCCCAAAGTGCTGGGATTATAGATGTGAACCACAGCACCCAGCCCATTTGAGTCTACCTTTAAGACCTAGATCTGTCTTCTACTCCTCAAGCTTTTTTTTCATCTAAATTTGTTATCATTTTGATTAATTTGACATTTCGCATAAAAATATATCCACGTATATGCAACAGATATTTAAAAGTTAAGTTCAATAATAGGATAATAATGTGCCCTTTTACCTGTTCTTCTAGGAGATTCTTGCATGTCTGAGGTGTCTAAGCCTTGTAGGCCAACCTCGAATGTCAACTGTTAAATTTTCCACCTTCAGCTTTTCTAGGAGGTATGAATGACAGGTGACCACAGAGATTTATTGAACCTGATCCGGAATGTCACATGAGTCATAGGGAGGATGTCTTTCCACCTTTACTCAGGCATTCCTTAATATAGACACACAATAATGCAAGAAATAAGCCAAACTCTTCTTTCTTCATGTAAAAAGTTGAGAGTGTTATTCAGTTCCCCATTGCTTTGCCCTGTCGTCAATGTTTAACAAACAGATCACACTTACATGAGTTGCATTGCAAAATGGTAACTTGGCAGACTCAGATCCTGCCTCCATCCACCTGAAGAAGATACATGCAGCTATATCTACTATGTCACAGAATAGAAATGTTAAAATGATTATGACCGCACAGAGGTGTTGATATTAGTGGAGATGTAGACAGCGGGAGGCATTATCTAGTTTCATGGACAACCTGCAATGCACAACAAAAAGGCCTTTCTCTGCAGACACCTCCTGAAATCCTTCTTTTCCCTTACCCTGCAGTTTAAATGACATTTCTTCCAAGAAATCTTTGTGAGATCCTCCAGGCACAATTAATTGCCCCTTCTCCAAATTCTCTGGTATTTATTAGAGTCTGTTTGCTATCAAACTTTGCTATGTGTCTTTCTTGTGTATTCACCACAGGAACTAGCAGGTTGAGCAGAGTAGTTACGAGGATAAAAGATCTTTCCAGTTAGAGTGTCTTTCTTGCTGTTGCCTCTCTCTCCAACTCTAAGTAGGCTACTCCAAACTGTACCTGGTGCATTCTTCTATCAAGGAACCAGAGCAAAAAGCTTCCATCTTTTCTTTCTTGCTGGCTACCAAGGAAAACACATTGGTTGAAAGGATCATCTGCTAATTGAAACACAGAAGACAATAGCAGGAAACTATCCAGAAGAATGAACACAGTACAGAGATTTAAGATGCTTTTCCAGGTTCTTATGGTCATGCTGCCTGGTTTATAGTTTCTGACCTGCTTTTCTTTTTTCTTTTAAATTTCCTTTCATTTCCCCTTCTCCCTCCTTCATTCCTTCTCTCCCTCTCTCTTCCTCTCTCTCTTTCACTGGCATGCAGATTCCTGCTGCTCTTTATTTAGAATGTGTGCAGCACCTCATTACAGTTCCCTTTCCTTGGCCACTGCTTGCTTTCTTTATATCTTCCTCAGTCTTTTCTACAGAGGAGACTAAAGTAGAGAAGAAATATCCACTTAGGTATTTCCCTGTCTCAAGAAGTTAATTTTTACACCTGAAACCTCTAGGTTGACCTCATACCTAATATTCTCTTCTTGGTCCAATCCTGTTATTTATTTATGTATTTATTAGCACCCAAGCTATTTCAAAGATAAATCAAACCTGGTCCTTATGTCTTCTATTTCTTCTATTTGGATAAAGTTCTAGGTCGAAAATATTGCAATATTTTGCTATAAGTTCCAAAAGCAAGGTAGGTGTGTTAGGTAGACTTTGTGCAAAGGCAATTCCATGGAGATAGGATAGTTTGAAACAAAACCAAAAACAAATAGTGCTGAAACAATTAGATACCAACAAATGAAAAATGATCCTGAGCCATAATTTGTACCACATGTAAAGGTTAATTCAAAAGGCATCATAGACCTATATGTAAGATGTAAAAGTAAAAAATTTACAACAGGTAAATACACTAACCTCAGTAGTTATTAGGAAAATGCAAATTAAAACCATAATGAGACATTACTTCACACCTACTAGAATGACTATAATCAAAAAGATAAAAGTTTTGACAAATGTGGAAACGTGGGGAATTCAGACCTTTCATGCATTACTGGTGAGAATGCACAATGGTACAGCTACTTGTAAAATGGTTTGGCTATTTCTTGAAAAGTTAAGCAAAACATATACTTACCATATGATCCAGCCATTCCACTCTTATTTACCCGAGAGAAATGAAAGCCTGTGTCTACACAAAGACTTGCATGTAAAAGTTCAGAGCAGTTTTATTTTAAGAGCGCTGAACTGGAAACAACCCAAAATCCATCAAGCCCTAGTCTGCTTGTGAGAAAAGATGCAGTCTCTCCAGGCTCACATTTTCCTTCTTGATACTGAAGACAGGCACACTGACCATTTGGGTTTTTAAATTTTTTGTTGTTAATCATTATGGAGAACTTACAAAGGATAACAAAAATAGAAATCACAAGACTGACAGCAAGGTTACCAACCCTGACAAAATGTATTTGTACTGGTTTTATTCCACTCCTGTACTAGCTGGTGTAAAGATCTGGATATAATCAATTTTGCTCACCTACCTTTATTCCTGAGGATGTGGTTACCAAGTCCCTTTCTGAGTGTTCTTGCCCACCCTTTTTAAACAAAGCATCCTTTCCTAAAGATTCAAAGCGATTAAATGAAGGCATGTTGCACCTTTCACCTTGCCTCATGTAGCCTAATTAGACCACTAAGCACCTTTCAACCTAGGACATTTTTTCAAAATCTCATACACAAATAAACACTCAGTTACTACTTTTCTGAACTGCTAATTTGTTTCTCATATTATTAAGACAATAGATACAATAGAAATTAGGAAAACAAGCACAAAGAAGAAAAAGAACTTGTCCATATATTACAATGCAACGATTAATAGTTTGGTACATTTATATACATAGATTACAGTTGCAATTGGAATAAAACTGTAAGTATAACTTTATAGGGCTTGTTCCACTTATATTTTAAGTATTCTACTATGTGACTAAATAAACTGGAACATATAACTATAGTGGCTACAGAGTATTCCACTGTGTGGATTTATCATAAATTTAACTACCTTGCTTACTATTGGAAGTTAGATTTGTTCTAATTATTCAGTCTTACAGATAATACATCAATGAAAATCTTTTTACACTTTTGTCCCCATTTCTGATTTTAAATTTTAGTTAAGAATTTAGAAATGAAATTTCCTAATCAAATAGTCAAATAGAATTTTTTCTTAAAAAGAACATGTAATAAAATCACTGACCAGAAAGGTTACATCAATTTAAAAGAGTTTCAAAATCCTGGCTGGTTTCTTTCTATGGCTTTATTAGGCTTCTATATCTGAATTTAACAAACACCCCAGACCAGGATGTAAGCAAGACAATCCACTGGGTAAAGGAAATAACACATTGCCAAGAACATCTATTCCCACATCTTAAAGGTCTCATTCTTTTTAGTGCTTTAAAAAAAATTCAGAAACAGTTTCGAATATTTTTGTATACTTTTTACCCAGCTTCTCCAAATGTTAACACATTACATAACTATTAGTAGAGGTCACCTGGCCAGGAAATTAACACTGATACAATACTATGGACTCATCTAAAGACCATATTCAAATGTTGCACATTGTCCCACGGGCGTCCTTTTTCTGTCCAAAATCCAATCCAGGATCTCACATTGCATTTAGTCATCATGACTCCCTCTTTGTCTGCATTCTGGGAAAGATTGGGGCTCTGTCTTTATCTTTCATGAACTTGACATTTTTCAATCATGCTGGTCAGGTGATCTGCAGACTGTTCCCCAATTTGAGTTTGCATGATGTTTTCTGTTGATTAAATTCAGGGGATACATTTTTAGCAGGAGCACTATAGAAGTGATATTGCCTCTTTCTCAATACTTCTTATCAGAAAGTGTGTGATACTGACCTCTATAGCCCACTCATGACCATGTTAATGCTGAGCATTTGTTTAAGGTGCTTTCTGCCTGGTTTCTCCATCTCCATCACAAACTTTGTATTCTATACTTTGTAATTGATGCATACATTGTGAGGAGATATGTTGCAATCTCAACCTTTAATATTTTCATTTTTTGGTATCTTTTATAAATATATATACTTCATCAGTGCAATACTGTGGGTATTACTGCTGGTATATAATTTATAAACAACTGATCAACATACATGTGGAGGGTAAATGCTCTAACAATTTGCAACTGTTCTCGACCAATTCACCTCCCTTCTTTACCCTTTAAATATGACTTCCCATTTCTTCTTAGAAGAAATCTTCTATGGTAGCTGACTCTACCTTGTTATAATTTTTCCCTTATCCGTATTTTATACTGTGTCAGATCTGTAGATATTTGCAACAGTCTGCTTTGTTTGCTAGCTTTTAAAGCACTCTTCATTTTTTTTTCTCATACTTCAGTGCCATGCATCCTATCTAGATTCTAAGCTTGTCAAAGACAGGGATCATACATACTATATTCGTTACTAGCTAAGTCCTCTGAGGGTAGTATCTGTGCTTGGTTTATTTCTGTACCTTCCATAATATGAACATAATGCCTTGCACATGAAAGCCTCTCAATTAGCCTGTTTATTGACTGCGTGAAAAGATAAACATCTGGTACAATGTTTGCATAGTGAGGAAACACAATTACTTTGGTTCAATGACTGTGGCAGACACTCTTGGGTGGCTAACCAAGCCACTATTTCCAACTTCTTTCTCGCCAACTTCCAGTTAGTGTCAGGCCCATGACATAGTTTTAGCTAATGAAAGAGAAGGGGAAGTCTGATGTGTAGTTCTGGGAACAGCTTTTATTTTCCTCTTAAAGGTGCTGTTGCTTCTTCCTGCTCCTTGCTTAAGGTGTAGAGGTAATGGCCAGGCTGCAGCCTCCTTAAGACCATGAAGGAGAGAACAACAGGAAAGCAGGGACATTGTTCTTTACATCCTTACACCAAAGAAGCAAAACCAAGAGCAAGCTACTTTTGAACATCTTCTGTATGAGAAAATAAATCCAAACTGGTGTAAAGCATTATATGTGGATTTCTGCCTTCCTGTTTAAAGTATTTCTGACTTAACCTCAATAGACCAGAAAAGCAAGAATTATTCTTTGATCGATTTGAAAAAGCTTCATTGAGAATGAGGATTTCATGATCATGTTTTATAACAGAAGAAATGGCCTGGGGTACTTGAATTAAAAGAAACAAAAATTCCCATAGATATGGCACTGCTGTGGATGTGATCTGGAGATAATGAACAAAATAAAAAGAGCTCATTTCTGGGCTATGCCAATGGGTGGAGGGTTGCGGAGTAGCCAGAGATAGGACAGATGCGGACCCCCCAGGAGGGCTTTGAGAGCCAGCAGCACAAGAGACTTATAATGCTACAAGGAAAGGTAGAAATTAGGTAAAGATAATGTAGCAGGCAGATCAGAAACAGGGCTACACTTATGAAAATGGAACACTGAAGAGGCCACCAGAGAGGCGATGAAATGCGGAGTGGCAGGATACAGCAGATAGCTCAAGAGGTATAAGCTCAGAGGCAGCAGTTCAAATCTCACTTCTGCTATATCCTAGCTGAGCACGCTGGCCAGTTCATGCACTTGTGAAAGGGCATGTCCTGTGTGCAGCCGTAATAGAAGAGGTTTTATTATTTTGTGGCTCATACCTCAAGAGAGGTATAAAACAACTGCTCCGAGGGGAAATGGTAGAAAGTAATAAACAAGCTTGAGTGTGAGTTTGTGCCACATGTTCTCTATCAAAATGGAAGAGAATTCTTTGAGAGGCATTTTGTCCCTTTGACTGAGGCTCAACTGGTGGAAGGGGTGGTTTCCAATCTGATGGTGGATCTCAAGCCTCAGGTTCTCTCACGTGCTTGGGTTTCAGTGGTCCCAAATACAAACTTCTGGCACTCCACTCAATTTCAGAGGCAATGGTAGGAACGTTTGATGCAAACCATCTTAGTTTAAATCCCTAATACTTTTCAAGCCAATAGTAGTTAATAAACGTTACATTTTTGTCTTTTCGCCTATTTTAATTGGGGGACCTTCTGTAAAATGCTATTTTGGGTTCTAGCACATTCACTAGCAGGGGTTACTTCTCAAAGCCAAACTCATTCAGCCAACAGCACTAAAAATACTCTTGGTTTCTGCCAGTCAATTTTCTTCTATTTTCACAATTAGTGGTTCTGCCTGGAAACTGCCTGCCAACATGCAAATCTCATCCAAGGGCTGATGGAAATTTGAGAATGTGCTAAGCTGTGCAAGGTTTAAGAGCAACATTATTCATTCACTATTTGAAATATTTAAACAAATGTAAATCAAAAAAGGAGATGAAATCTCATTATAAGAAATGAATGGCTGCTTTCCACTCTTTCTACAATAGTCCTGATATCATTTACATACCATTTGTAATATTAATATTATTGTAGTAAAATAAATCACATCCTTCACTTTTACATTTTTAATTACATTTTACTGCATTTGTTCTTTTGTTTATAGTTAACTAATAAAATATTTATTACATCTTACATATATGATGGTGTTTCTGTATTTTAATCAGATTTTACACATAATCTTTTCTCCCTCTTTTAGTATCTTTTTTATGACCCTACACACCACAGGATGTTGTTTTGTGGAAAACCTCATTACTTTTTAATGCATGGCTATTTATTAATGTATTGTGTCTATAACACACTATGCATTTCTTTGAATTGATGAATACATTTACATCCACTTGAGAATAAAAATTCCCTTAAGGGCCAATCTCACATTTCTCTCGCTGTGCTGCCAGAAGCCTATACTGATTGTTTTTCTTATTTTGTTGAGAAACAGAAAGTAAAAAGGAGGGAAAAAGATGGAAAAAAAAGAGAGATACAATAATTGGTACTTTAAAATTTCATTTTCTGGAAAACCTTTCTGCTGAGGTAAAAAATTAATGCCTTACTGCAAAATGGAATTTTTAGAGCATGCAAATTAATTTACCCTCTGCAAAATCTTATATTTGATATGCATTTTATGTTGAACACTTGACCTGCTGTTCCTCAAGTTATTTTCCATTGTATTTGTTGAACAACCCCCTCTACTGCTCCACTATGTTGCACTTAGAGGATTAGATATTAATTGAATGATGAATGAAGAACACAGCTAGAATAGCAGGTGCCACTGAAGATAATTTCCAGCTGTAAAAAACAAAAGACTTTTTCTTATTTAAAACTCTGCTACTAACCATAAGCCCAACTCCCCACAAGTCAGAGAGTCTATGTAAGCTGGCAGACCAAGTTTGAGAGAAACAATGCCGCCCTCCAAGTGTGAGGAGCTGGACACAGCTGCCCAGTTAATTCATCCACTATTTGCACTATTCGTGAGTTTCCCTGGGGCTTGCTGCGGGTGGGCCCTGGGCATGCATCATGCTACACACTCTTCCTCATGATCTTGGAAATCTTTCAGGGACACTTATCCAGGTTCATTTCTGGGAACAGTACAGAAAAGTGGCTAGCATAAATGACTAGGAATACCAGAGGATTTTACCTCAGCAGAATTCTCCTTTGCTCCAGTGACTGTGAGCCAGGTTTAAAGGGAGGACAGTGAAAGAACGGGAAACTCCACTGAAGCTCCATTTTCTACAGAAACTGTTGTTCTGAATGCTGCATAGAGAAAACATGATACAGACAGAAAAGTGTTCCTCTGTCACTTTCTCCCTCCTGCCCCCGTATACAGCTTTGCTTAATATCAATTACTTGCATACTCACAGTGCTCTTGGAGGCAATTCCATGATGACTCTATCTTTTAAATGCTTCTCTGTTTCCAAGAAATAAATTTAATTTTCACATGGTATGAAGAGGTTGCAGAGCAGGAAATTTATTGTGACCTTTAATTTCAAAAAGTAAATGTATCCATTCTGACTAGGTGTTCAGCAAATATGAATGTGAAATGCTTTCTAAGAGAATATGCTAGAAGGAAGTGTTACCACCTAGTCACGGAGAAACACCATGCTTTTCCATCTTCCGAATAAATCAGACACATGTGCTTCCATGTGGGCTGAATGCAGGACCTCTTTGGCAATTAAGGGCACTCTTGATACTCTTACAAGCTGTGGGAGATAGTCCAGGAGCAATTAGGTATCAGCAGCTTTTCAGGAATCACACTGACATATCACTGGCTTAGGGATGCTCTCAGAGGTCTAAATTAACACACTTGTCACCTCTGTGCTCTCCTAGAGCCTCAGCAATGGAAACATAGTTTTCTTAAATGAATGACTAAGCATATATTTAAAGATAAATAGTCCTAGTTTTCTCAAAGATGTAGCAGTTAGCTAGATCTGTGGGTCAAATGATATTCATTTCCTATTAAGTCATTCAAATTCTCAGAGACTCAATTTCCTCATGCTAAAATGGGACTACAATAATAAAGGCTTCACAAATGTTAACTGCCAGGAACAAACGCTTCTGAGACTACCTAAACACTAAATCCCTTCTTTGCCTCTCTTTCGTTTGCTTTGTTTTGTTTTGGTGGTGGTGGTGCTTTTGACAGAATCTTGCTCTTTTGCCCAAGCTGGGGTGCAGTGGTGTAATCATGGCTCACTGAGTTGTAAATTTTTAAATGTTTAAGAGACAGGGTCTAGCCATATTGCCCAGACTGGTCTCGAACTCCTGACCTCAAGCGATCCTCCTGCCTCAGTCTCCCCAAATGCTGGGAGAACAGGCTGAACCATTGTGCCTGGCCCTTATTCTGTTTCTTTTTTCCTTCCATTTGCCCTCCGCCTGACCTTATCCGTGTACTCTAGTTTCCTATAAAAATGGCGCCTTGATGTTGCTTCTGACATTTCTCCTCCTTTTGTGGAATCCCTAGAGTTCTTAGAAGATGAGCCTAAGCTCTCACTCTCACCTGCCTTTTCCCTCTGTTCACCTAACGGGCCTTACGTGCTTAATACTAATTATTGAAATTAAATGGGCCTTCCTGTAATGTTGATTTGTTCTTTGTGTCTTTGTTCTCTTCTGTACTCAGAAATTAGCTTTTCATTTTCTAATTTGGTGGTGAATTCTGTACAATTAATCACTGCAGCATTTCTAACAGTGAATGACCCATCTTCCTTCCACATGCTCCTTGGGTCCTGAACATGGAGCCTTCTCTCTCTTCTCCCTGTGTGCTGGTGAATCTACCTGCTCATGGAAGTCTTCCCCATTTTCCAGCCCGGAGTAGAGACTGGATTATCATCCCTCAGGGTGTGGGATGCTTTTAGTAATTTGTAATTATATACCTATTTGCCTTTTTGTTCAATGGCTTTTCACCAGGGCCATGTTGCTGCTACTGTTGTTGTTCACTATTAGAGAGGTAGCCTAACTCAACTTCTACCCACCTATGGTCCTCATTGGTCTTGAAGCAGATAACATCATTCTTGACACATAGATACTGGTGCATAAAAGGTGCCCAAGAAATGAATTAATAAATTGAGTGTGTATACAGATAGTTATTATATTGTATATGCATATAAAAGTATTCAGATGCTTTTGGGGATTAATATTTTGTTTCTCTTTATTTTTCACTGGGACTACTGGAAGATTTCCCACAACTCTTTAATGTCTCACAGCAGGCCACTATTTATACGGCTGTCTGAATCACGTGCTTAAATAAAAGTTAGATGATGCAATTTTCCTGAGTCCAAATATACTAAGCTTCATCCCACTGCTTTCAGATTTCAGTGTTCACTCTTAAACATACACTTCTAGACTCCTCAGAATCGCACTCCTCCTCCCTTTCCAGGTGCCTTGCCCTAAGTCAGCACCAGACAGTTGTCCTCTGGCTGTGAGCACGTGGATTCAACAGCTCCGGTTCTCTGCATGCTGTCCTCTCGTCCCCAGGCTTCTTCTCACCCCTCGTTTCCACTCACTCTTTGACATACCTTGAGATTTTTCTTCCTCTGTGGGTCTTTTCCCATAGCCTCTCTGTCTGTTGTAGACTTCTGTGATTTGGTGTTTACTGAGTATGTCTTTTTTTTCTGCACAGTGTTGTACAATTGGTATCCTATCAGACAGTAATCGCCATGAAGGCATGAAGCAGCCTCTTAGGCTGGCTCCATTGTCTTTATCACAAAGTACTATGATTATTCAAGTCTGTTGAATTATTAGTAAACCAAGTGACACCTGCTTCATACTTTCTAATGTAATGTATTCTGGTATGAGAGTGCTCTTAATAGAGCCATTTGGACTCCTAATTGCCTTTGAACAGGTGGAACAGAGGACAGTTCAGCCAAGTGTCTTGACATAATGTAGAATTTGTACTGTGTTAGTTAAATGGAGTTTTGCATTTAGAAATTACCTAGAACTTGCCCAGTGCAAATGAAGAGAAAAACATATTTTTTACTGGTGAAGAAAATAATGGCATAGGTACACTATAAGGATTTTCTTTCTAAAGTGAAATGTGACTGCAAGGCAATTTGTCTAAAGGCCGCTGTGCCATCAATACCCGTGACCAATTCTGTTCTTTGTCCCCAGGGGGATCATCAACCATGTTTTACAGGTGGATTTCACAACAATTTAATAAGCATATATGTTTACTATTATGGAGGTGACTTTTGCAAGATGTAAGTCTTATTTGGTGATGTTGTATTTCCCCTTAACTTTTAAAAATGTGTGACAGCAGGGTTTATGATAGTTTATGTAAAATTATTTCAAGCATACTAAAAGCAAATAACCAAATAGTTTCTTTGCTTTCATAACAAATAGAAGGTTTGATCAATCTGTTCTCTGAGGGCTATGCCAAAACTTGAAACCAAAATAGCTCATTCCCCTGCACTGTCAGGTATTCCCAATGGACTGTTATGCCCGCCTACATCAATTTTACTAAGTTTTTTAGATTTATCTAGACACTAAAGTTTGGCATTCACTAAGAGGCGTACTTTCTTCTTCTTTCCTGCTTAGGTGTGTTTTACAAGACTTTTGCTACTACCAGCGGATAAAAGTTCTGGTGTTTCTGGCTCTCTTCTAGTCTGTGTACAACTCACCCATTTGTCAAAAGGTGAGGATTAAGAACACTGGGCTTCAAAACTGTGTTATTGGTAGTCCAGAAATCTTGAAAGTATTAAAAGGCAAAAGTGAATTCACTCTATTCCCAGTGATTTTAATTCTCCAGAAACGATGAAGTAATGGAATTTACTATAAATAGATATCATCTTTAAAATATGCTTTGGATGGTATATGCAAATGGTTACTTAACGAAGACATGGTTTTGAGACAAAAATTGAAAATCCAAAGTGTGTACTAACCAAAATGATATAATTCACTAATTATTTTTACTCTTCCACTCCAAGTGCCTTTTGAATTAGTTTTTCTCCATAGGTATCCATCCAGCAAATAAATAAATGTACCAATTCTGCTTGGGAAGAGATAACACTGTCACTGTACTTACATCCTGGTTTGTCAGATTTCATGAACAGAGCCAAACATTGCTTCCCTCACTTGTATATTGTATGCTCTGCAGAACGAAAACTCATAGATAGCCAAGCAGAGAGAACTTTCCCCATCTGTTTTGAAGTTTTGAAACTTTTGGGTAAGCTATTTGTAAGTGTATGGGGAATATTGTGTGATGTCAAGTTGTTCTTTCTAGGACCATGGAAGTAAAATACATAGAGTGCAGTTGGAGTGCAAACTCTTAGTGCTTGTTTACTTTATGCTATTAACTTCATGCTGTTTATTTTGTTCTGCACTTGTTTAAATATTCTTAATGTAGTTTATATCTTTTAAAATATTGTAGATCAATTAAGCCCAGTATATCCTATCAATAATATATACTGTATGCATTTTAAGCTGTCTATATTAAAATTATACATTTTGAATTTTAAGTATGTATTCTATATAATTATATATTATAGTGTATATTTATATAGTATGCTATAACTATATAATTAAAATTTAAAATACATTTTATATAGATTTTAATATTAAAAATAAATATAAAGTTTATTAGGATATAAAGTTTAAGATATGTAATTTATATTATTTAAACAAGTACAGAACAAAATATTTTACACACACATATATCTAAACTATATTTCTGTGGCTGACTCTTAGTGATAAGTTAAAACAAAAATTGAGCCTTTTAAATAAATTACTAAAATATGTGTGTATATGACATAGCTATAGATCTATCAACATGAACACACAAGGACATGCACATGCACACGCGCACACACACACACACACACAAGCACGCATGTGTAACTTGAACACCCAATGGAATCACAAGTCATTTTTCATTCAGCACCTGGCTGCCTGCCCTAATCAACTCTCACTGCCTTCTCTCTCCTTCCCCAACTACACTGGCCTCTGTGGCTGGTGCCCAGTCATTTCAAGCCTCTCTTATCTCAGGCCTTTGCACTTGCTTGGGTCATCTTTCCCTAGGTATCCACATGTTCACTTCCTTGAAATCTCTGCTCACATGTAATCTTATTAGCTAGGTTTTTCTACCCACTCTATATAAATGAGTAATCCTTACCCTCTCCTCTGTAACACTTCCTCATCTTGTTTTGTTATTCTGTATAGCATTTTTCATCATCTGCCATGCTATATATGTGTGTATTTATTTTTCCATAATCTGTTTACCTCCACTAGAAAATGCCACATGAAGGAGTGGACTGTATCTCTCTTATTCCCTGCTGTACCCCTAGAGGACAAAATAACAGCACAAATAAGTGCTCAATCAGAATTTGCTGATTGATTGAACCAATTATTAGTGCATTGTAGATAAACCAATGATTAAGAAATGGAACTCAAAAAATGATCCTCTATATCTAATCGCATTCTACAACCAAGTGTTACGTTCCTCTAAGAAGCTCCAAGCTCTCGTGATGATCCTCCTTCAAGGTTCAATTCCCTCCCCCAGTTCCATTTTCTCTCCTGCCTTATCCATGCTTGAAATGATTACTTCTCTGATAGAACAGGAAAAAGAAGATCTGTATCATTGTAGCATGCTGGTGGATGATGATGACAATGAGGTGACATATCTGAGTTGTGTGAAGAGAGTCTCAGCCTCCTTACCCTATTTTCACCTGTACAGGCCAATTCCTGGAAGATATTAGGGGCTGAATGAGCTCTTATTAACCATAAAAAATGGGGAGACAACAGGTGACAGGGAGCTCATCCCAGCTGTGTGGTTTCTGTTTGTCCCCCACATATTTCATATACCTTAGAGATTTCTTCAAATTAAAAGAAAACCATATTAATTTGGCTCTCATGCCTTTACTTTTCAGAATCTAATCAGGTTAAATTACAAGGGAATAATTATTGTGCTCCATTACTTAAACTTGCAAAACCTTGCCCTCAGAAACTTCAGTAAAATATTCATGTTCAAATAGAAGACACTTGATATTTTGATAATTTTCTCAAAGCATCAAGCCTCAAAGGCATTTTTGGAAGTAATTTCTCATTAATTTTAACATGAATATCAAGAGAGAAATTTTACAAATTCTCATCCTCTTTGACAATAGGATATTGACTAAAACATTTATAAGATAATATTAAATATATTATCGATATTCAATAAAAAATTTGTTAGCATAATTTTCATTAAAACAAAACAAAATAAAAATTAACAAATATTAGCATTGAAAGATGTGCTCATAGGCACAAGTATGACTTCAAAATAAAATAAAGTCTTTCTGCTAAAGAAATGAATGTCCAGGAATGCCTTGATTTTCTATGCTCTTTAATAGATCTAGATAATCACACATACTACTAAATTTATATTTCCCTTTCTATAAAACTATAGTTGAGTGAAATATCCAATATATAACAAGATAACTACAAATTCTATGGCTTATGTAGTGTTGCCAAATATTTATGTCTCACATAATAAAAATGACATGTTGCAGTCCACATTTTATCTTTCTAAGAATTGCCAGAGAAAATATTGGAAAGGCATTATAGAAGCATTTTCTTTGGACCCAGCAACCTAGGAGGAGTCAAAGATGAATGGAGCCCAGTTGCCTGGCAGCAGGAAGGTCTGGTGTTAGAGATCATGATATCAAGAGACAGAATTACCTCTGTAAAATACGATGAGTTGAGTTTGTACGTGTACTTTGTGTGTTGGGGTTAAGTAAGATATCCAGGTGGAGGAATCTAGAATTTAGTTATAAATGAAATAAGACTGAGCTTAAATAGAGATTTGCAATTCGCTTAGGTAGAATGCTAGCTGAAGAAGAGTTTAAAGAAGGAAAAAGGGGCTTAGGCTAAAGCTTTGTGGTATCTGAAACAGCCTCTTCTCTTTTTCAATTTATTGTGTAAACTGGGTCTTGCTATATAACTCAGCTAGAAAGTAATTAGTTCAGATGGACATAGAAAATATAGGAATTTTAAAAATCAACAATTAACTACCTCAAGAATATTGTATGGCATAAGATAAGGCAGGCACATAATCCATCAGTTATCAATTGCATAAATACTTAGGGAAATAGGCAGTATTGTAAGTAATTCTTTGCTTTGGAAATGTTTCTTACATTCTGACTCTCAACTGTATGCATACCAGTCAATTTATTTCTTCCTTGCAGAGAGTACATTTAATCAGTATTTACAAGTAAACCACTAGAGACTTAGTTTGAAATGGGAAATTAAATTTTGAAATTTGTTTCAATAAACTGATGAAGGCTTAATCATTTTGTTGACTTTTAATGCTGATTTAATGGGAAGATGTTTGAGGATTATATGTTTGGAGAAATACAAAAAATCAGCCTGAGATATATATTTCTAGGCAAATAAATAAAATATTTACATCTGTTTGTGAGGCCCCTCATAATGACTTCCACTTCAGTTTCTAACCATATTGTATCTATAAGGGAAGTTCAAAAGTTCCAATATCATCAAATATAAGAAAAATTCTACCTTAGTGATAGTGAGCCCTAAAGTTTAGGAGTAGAGACAGTAAATGACTACTGTATTTCCAACTCACTTAAGTTTGTAAATCACTGTGTTTGTCTACACTAGATTAATTGGAGACTTCTTCCAGTGGTTTTAAGAACCCTGGGCCTGTAAGTCCTACTCTTCAATTGTCTAAGAACAATCAGTAATTGGCTCGTGGATGAGCAAGTGACCCAGATTCACAGCAGGAGATTTTGGCCAATTTTTCCGGGAAAGAGAATCTTGCTCTTTTTCGTTGGATTTGAAAGTGAAAAAATGTAAGGAGTGCAGATGTGGTGTGAACTTGTGCCCTCGAAGGGTGAGCTTGCTGAAAATGAACCATTATGGATGACAGATACACAAAGTGGATTGGGGCCTTGTAACAGTATGTGAGCCCTGGCTACGTTGCCCTGCAACCAGCCCTGTCTTCAATTGTTTATTTCCAGTTTTGGTGCTTAGTTCTTTTTTTAATCCTAGATTCAACTCGGGATATTTTTGTCACTGTAAGTGTCCTCAACGATAAGATAAGATAGTTTCTTATTGGTGATTTTGTTTTTCTCTAAGAAATTCTTAAATATAACCTCAGAGGAAAGTCACATCTTAAAATCTAGTACTCAATCTATGACTATGCCTTGCTCAATATTCAGGAGGTCTTCTGGGTCATTCTGATCCGCCCACAGCTCCAAGAAAAATTAGGTGCCTTCTATACACAAAAGTTTAATGTCCCTTGGGGCTTCAGTTTGGTGTTTGACTAGGAGACTGCATATGGTGGAAACAGAAACACCATTGCCAGGTGTGTTCTGAGCAGGAAGTGCATCAGATTACATGATGCTTCATGGTCCAGTCGCTGGGCATTTTTGCCATGTATGTTGTGATGTCTGCCAACCAGAAGCATGCATGGCCGAACCATTATGATTTCTCAGAATTCACATAGCCTGTGTTCTCTCTGTCTCTTTCTTGTTCTTTGTTAAGGATAAAGAGTTAAATATAGACTCCATGTAAAATTCTATTTCCTTCACATTTGTTTTAAGGCCAGAGCAGGTGCACCCCTGTGCAATCTAGTGCTGCATAAGCACTTTGTGAGTATGCCCTCCCCTAGTCCCAATACCCAAGACTCAGTTTCTACTTGTGTCTGAGAAGATACGGCAAGGACTCTGCATTGTTGGACAGCACTTTACCAAACATTTGCAAATCTGAATTTGTACATAGGAAGTAGCTGGTTATGTCCTTGATTTATAGATGAGGCTACTGAAACTCAGAGATATAGAGACCATAAGGCAGATCTTTTAATACCAAGTCTAGGCTCCTGCTATCATTCATCGGTATGGCTTTGAGTGATAAAGGACTCATGAAGCTATCCATCTCCAGATGCAAGGGCGTGCTCTGCCTTCTCCATGTGGGAGTGTTAGAGAAAACAACCACATCCTGTGCCTATGCTGTCCCCTACACCTTTTCCTTTCCTTTGACTTTGTCCCTCCTACATCACCCCAGTGCAAGGATGTGTGAGCAGGCATGTTTCCAAAGTGCATGCACGTGCGCGTGCACATACACACACACTCATACTCTCTCACACCCACACAAACACACACAGCCTCTCCTTACTTAACTCTTTGGACTAGCCCTGTTTGCATTTTATCTTTCTAACTAGGACCTACCAAGAACCGTCAAGCCAGTGAAAAGGTTATTATACATTTTTGAAGTGTTTGTCCATGAAAAAGAACAAATTCTCATGGAAAACTCCATTTCTTCTTTTTTTTATGAGAAGAAAATAGAAGACAGTAGTTGGCTGCTTAAACATATTAGAGTCTGTCATTAGTTAATAAAATATGTCCATGTTTACTGTTATTTGGGAAAATGTGTTTTGCCATACCAAATATTTTGTAGTAGTTCCAAGCTGCCAAGAAAGAGACATCCCAAGGAATATTTTTAGTGTGATTTTAAGCCCTGTGAAATTAGCTCCTTTTTGGACTCTGGTTAGTGCAATGCAGCACGAGATCTTTTCCAAAAGCTCACAACTGGTGCACCTACCAGAGATTGCATCCCATGTCCCTGGCTGGTCAGCATGGCACCTGTGGTCAGCTGGTAGAGAGGGGAGGTCTCCAGGAACTATTTCTACTTGCTGTGCTGCCAGAGGACTAGATTAGCAATGGATCTTGATCCCTTCACGGAGGGAAAGCTTCCCCCAGCCTTTCCTATTGTTTGTTTTTAGAACAACCCCCAAACGCGACAGCGTTTCCCAGGAAATGTTTCATGTTACGCTGCACAGATAAATAGCCAGCAACGTTCTCACTTCTCATAATCTCTAGAACTCTTATTTAATGAGATTTTAAAGATTTTTAAACTTGTATTTTATTTCATTTTAGATAATTTTTAAGGATATGTCTTGTGCAAAATAGTGATTGTATTGGAGTAGGGCAGGGGAGGGTATAGCGAGGATTGTGGGCTTTTCCTTGTAGCTGAAACTATCTTTGAATAGATCAAACTATACCTTTATGCGGTGGAACTATTCGTGCTGTATTATCAGTTTTTAGAGAATAGCAGAACCATACTTATAGAAACCACTTAATGGGAATTCAGTGTTTAAAGATACTCATAAATATCTTTATGCCTCTGAATAGTGTGCTATTGTTACATATTTCTGCTGGAGTAGGTACTTGAAAACTAAGTTTATTAGCTATTCTTACATATTTTCCTATAATGAGTATGCCTTGTCAAGCACGATTTTGATAAATATTTACTCTCTAAGAACATATCACCCAAAGATTGTGACGCACACTAGATTGGTTTGAAGTAATTCTTTCAAAACCCTCCTTGGTAAAAAGTTAGAAAGGAAAAAAAAGGTAGTTTTGTTCATCATTCAGTAGCATCTAAGTGGAATTGATGTGCTACTTTTGAAGATTAGAAGGAAAAATAATAATCCAGGTTTTTCTTCTCACCTTCTTTTTCAAAGCAAATATGTATGATGGATTTATTTTCTTTTCTGTAATCATTAGCTAATGACTCATCAATTTATATATTCTTCCCAGCTCTTTCTCAAGCTCCAGTTCTGAATCCAACTCACCATCCTCCTCTGGATGCTCTTCCAGTCCCTCGGCCCTGTGTTGCTCCCAAAGCTGCCCCTCCTGTAGCTGGCCTTACACAGTTGGTGGGCACCACCATCCATCCAGTTAACCAAACCAGGGTCCTGTGGACTTCCTGTGATTCCTAAATTTTCCCAACAGCTTTTTCTAACCACTTATTGCCATCTTTTTGAAAAAGACTGTTAGTCCAGGCTGTTCTGTCATTCATTTTAGCAAGAATCTTTAACTATTTTTGGACCCAATGATAATGACTTCTGAAAACTTTCACTCATATATATCACCCTAATTATGGTCAGCCAAGTAAAGACATGAGATGTGAGAGAACAAGGAGGGAAGCAAACCACCTGCCCTGAGTTGCTTTCACCTGCATGCACACAGGTGTCCCGCAGCGTTAACTCAGCCCATGTTTGAACTCCTGAAACATACACAAGGTGTTAGAGAGAAGGCACACTGCGTTGCTGTCCCCCGAGTCCTCTTCTTTGAGTGAGGGAAACAGGAAGGATAAAGGCTCATTGCTCCAAAGAATTTCAGAAGAAGCATTCCATTAAGTGGGAAAAGTGGGGCTTTCTAGTACATCTGAGAAAGAGTGAATACGCATCTTTCATTTACACGATTTCTTGTGCTGCTGTTAATTTATTATGGCAGTAGTCTGGGTGCAAAATGTTACCAAAAGCAAAGCGGATTGAGTCCTAGTTTGTTAACAAATAATATAATATTAAAACTGTGTTTAAATGTGATTTATAAGGAATCAACATTTGAAATCTAATACCTGGGACTTCTAGATAGCTAAAGTATGTTAAACGTTTATATATTTCTCTAATTTCAAGAAATTATCAAATATCCTCAAAGTTTTAATAAATTTATCTTCTTTACAAATAACTTATTTGTTTTTCTTGAAATTCAGTCAATCAGTCTTAGGAGTAAGCTGATTTTACCAAACTTTCCTTTTTATTGTCTCTTAAATTATAGATCAGTTAACAATACTGTATTTAAACATTTAATCAGTATACAAGCTCATAATGAGTTATTCTCCTCCTCCACCTCCAGTTCCGTCCCGAGCTCAACAGTGCAGGTTCCTACAGACCCTCCCAGGCACGGATACATTGCATTTTATAGAACATAACTGGAGCTGTTCTAAGTCTTACAAACATTTTGTCTTCAAAACATGCACCTCTGCCTCCAGGCTTGACTGTTACAGAGTATTCTACATATGGGAAGATCAAGTCACTTAATAATTCCTCCACAGGTTACTTTAGCAGGGGAAACATGGTGACAGTAGTAACCTATTCTGTATCAAAACTACCTCTTACACGTCTTTCCATTATTTTCTCCTCCTACATAACCCTCCTGCCAGTACAGTTTAGGGTGCTATCTACTCATTCCTGAATTATTCTGACAACCTGTACCCAGTCTCTCTCTTTTTCTATAGCTTTAATTTCTCTCTAATTCATTGTCACCTTGCCACCAGTGTGATTCTTTTCAATCGCAAATTCCATTATGTTGTTCCCAGCTTATACTCTTTCAGTGGTGTAGGATGAAGCCCCTCACCTTAGCATGATATGCGCGGCTGCTTATGAAGGTGTCTTTCTTGTCCCAAAGCCCCTCTTTCCTTTAGCCATGTGCATCCTGATGTCACATGGAACTCTTTGTTGTTTTCTGTGTGTACTCTGACCCTACGTCAATGTTGTCGGTTTTGCTGTATTTTATATCTGGAACAACTTGTCCCATTTACCTGTCTTGTGAACTCCTCTGCACTCAATTCAAATGTCATCCTCACTTGCCTGGCCTTCTTTCACAGAGACCTCCTCCTCCCTGCTTCTGTAAGCTCTTATATATATCACTACTGTATGTATTTAAATGATTATCTCCTATGGGAACCATGTTTTATTAATTTTGATATCTCCTATATCTGTCAAAATGCCCGAAAACTAGTAGAGATGAACAAAATAAGTATTTATTCAAGGAATGAGTGCATGAGTGAATCAGGAGGATCTTTGCTTTGGGCAACTTGATTACCAGAAAATGAAACTGAAATGGAGAGAGATACACAAGACAGATGAAATTAATCAATTTTTTGGTCAACTGATTCAAAATACACAGTATTTGTGAAAGAATAACAAAAATCAACATTTTAGACTCAAACCTGTCCACCCGACCCCACTCCTCCCGCATTCCCATCACCAGAGCCCCTCCCCTCACAGTCTCACATGGCCTGCTTGACCCACCTTCCCATCGCCATAGTCCCTCCCCTCACAGTCTCACGTGCCCGTGATTCTCTCACGCGGCCTGCTTGACTCCACCTTCTCATTGCTGTAGCCCCTCCCCTCACAGTCTCATGTGGCCAGCTTGACTCCACCTTCCCATCATAGTAGCCTTTCTCTTCACAGTCTCACATGGGCTGCTTGTCTCCACCTTCCCATCATAGCGGCCCTTCTCTTCACAGTTTCACATGGCCTGCTTCCAGGTTTTTCCAGGCCCACACTCCTCATTGATGTCCATCAGTGAGCATCCACTTCCTTCTCACCTTTGGCTGATGCTTAACATTCCCATGACTCTTGCCACTTTGCTCAGTCTGACAGTCTGATACCTCCATCACAATGCTAATATAGATTGAAAAGGAAAGATGCAACATTTGTGGATATTACACCTCAGTTGAGATCCAGGGGAACTGAGATTCAACAAGCAGATTTGTGCTCCTTCAAATGTACTATAATATTTATCACTGTTTTAAATTTGCAAGGTTAAATTTTCAGAGGCTATTTTATCCAGTGACTTACCTAAAATTCTTGTAATTGGTTCCAGATGAAGAGTGAGCATGGACATATCTCTGTGGCTTGTACTGTAAGGCTTCACATAACTGAGGATAAATAAAATGGAATCTAATACAAGAAACATTCAGTTATGCCTTTCAATTCAGAAATCGTATTCAAACAATGAAGCACAGAAAATGCTTTCTAATTGCCAACTTGAAACAAATGATGTACAATTTAGGGCAACATTTTAAAAATGTAAATGTCTAGGTGTTATATGAAGCTTCATCATGAACATCCAGAGTTATGTGATATTGTTTATTCTAATTGTTTTTAATCAATTTCTAGCTCTAAGATTAAGAAAAGAAATTTAGCTTGCAAATTTTATTAATGATAATAAAACCTGTGACTATTGTATGTGCCTATTTTATTTAGGTTATTTGATTTAAGCCTTACAACACGTTCTGAGGTAGGCATTATCTTCTGTACTTTGCTAATGAGAGCATGGGCCTTCAGAGGTGACAGTGACATGCCCAGGGTAAATAGCTCTCAAGTGAAAGGGCAGAGCCTTGACACCATATCTGTCTGACTCAGAAGCCTGAGCTATCATCACTGTCCTATACTGCTTGCCACCTGGCCATATGTGTTGCCTTTGTGCTTAGCGTTAGAAGCATGTCAGGGCATGAATTTAGCTCTCCTGCTTTGGGACTTGGATACATTTTAGCATCAAACTCCTTTGTAGGTTATCTTGTTACTGAATCACTAGATGGGTAGACTTAAAGAGAGAAAGTCTGTTTTGTTTTATTAATGTCCCATTTCTGCACTCACTCAACATTTGGGTTCCATTGTGAAAAAAAAACAAAGATGAAATGAAATAATATCTGAGGCTTGTTTTTGGAGACAGTTAAAATGCAGATTCTATGATCTCATCCCTCAGGATGTGTTTTAGTAAGACAGAGATGGGGCCCAGTTGTTTAAATTAGTGAAAAGCACCTGTGGTGTTTCTGATGTAGGTGCTACATTGAACAGACTCTGAGAAACAGTGTTTAGACTCTTGAACAATGTTGTCAAAGAGAAAAATAATGTGTGTCATAAATGGGTCATTTAAAATTTTATAGTACTCATGCTTAAAAAGTAAAAATAAACAGGCAAAATAAATTTGAATTATTTCATGCATTGAAAATATTATTTGAAGTGGCATCAATACAAAACTTATTGAGCTACTTTAAAGTTTCTTCATGACGAGTCTTTGAAGTATTTTGCAATTAGAGCCCTTCTCAATTTGGTCCAGCCACATTTTAAGAGCTCAGTAGCCCCTTGTGGTTGGTGGATGCAATGTTGGAGAGGGCAGATCTGGAAGTAGAGAGGGGCATTGCTGAGATTTGGTTTCCATGGCAAATCAGGACTGAAGGCCAGATGATTTAGCAAGCGTGTCTTCAAATCTATTGCTCTGTCAAGCATGTAACACAAAGTGGAACTAAGCATGAAAACAAGTTTATTAGACTTAGGAGTGCCCTCCTGGAGGGGATGGAGAGGTAATAAAGCAATGGCATGAAGGAAGCAGGGGCTTTAGGTAAGGTGAGTGGATTCTCCCATCCTGGAGGCCAGCGCCAGGGTCCTGGGCCACATCCTTAGGTATACCTTTGCTGCAGGGAGAGGCATGTGCCTAGGGCAGAAGAACTAGATGAAGTTAATCATTTTTATAATGAAAATATCGGAAAAGATGGTCTCTAAATTCTCATTGCTAAAATGAGATGATTCAGTGGCGGTGGAGCCTACTCTATGTGCACAACTAATGCTAATGTGTTTTTTTTCTACCTGGAGAACATTTCTTTTGTGTGATTGAGTTCTGTCAGCTCCTGTCCTTTTGGAATGGAAGTCTGAACTTTAAGATCAGTTTTCTTTGCTACACTACACAGAAATCAAGTTTTATATCCATACCGAATTCTAATTCTTAAAGGGCCAGACCCCTTTCCTGAAAAGGCAGTTTTAAATTGTACCAAAATAGAAGGCACCGTAGCTTTGATACAAAAATATATGATTGGTTATCCACAAATTACATAAAAGCATGACTTTTGAGTTTCATAAAAGGACTCTTTTGTGTTTTGCATTTGAAGTATATGGAAAGTCGCAAACTACCAAAACAGGAATAGTTGACAGAGGCATTCTGCAATTTATGATTAATTAAATCTTTGAGTTCATAATTAGATGATAGCTCAGGTTGTTTAAAGCTGTTGGCGTATGCAGTTTTATACATCAACGCATTCTAATGGTTCAAATATCTACCATCTTACCTTATACACAGATACAGATTCACAAATGCATAACCAGTCAATCATGACTGAGCTTGTATGCAATAAGAGTATGCCAGGTACATTGGCCAAAGTGGGGTAAATCTAGCTAGATGATATAGTGCTCACAAACTATTAGGAAAAATGAAACACAAATTAAAAAAAACGGCATATTTGCAAAGTCACAACGTAATCAGTACATAAAGTGTTCAGAAGAGGGAGAAGTTATTCTGGGCCAGGTTCGTAAGAGTAAGATTCCTAAAACCCGTGAACTTGAATTGGGCTTTGCTGTTGAGCTTAACATTTCTAATACTATACCCATGAGTCCACTATATGATATAATAGAGCTGATTTCAATAGTGCGCAGAGCTGCTGCAGGCACAGTAGCTGCCATATGCTTTTGGGAGCCCAGTATATTTCCTTCTTTACCATGTAGCAAATGTCAGCTGGCAGGAGTAGTCTTTGTTTTCTAGCTCTGGTGAGCTTGGATGCTAGACTCGAGGCTCAGAATAGCCCATGATTTCTCCACACCCAAAAGGGCATGGAGTGAGTGCTCTTCTCTACACAAAGGAAGGATGTGGGCTAGCATGTTCTGTACCAGTAAAGATAGTGGAAGGAAGAAGAGGGGAAATTATAGATTAGAAACTCAAGTTCCACTTTTTTGACATAACTGCAAATCTGTTTATGGTCATATTAATCTTCATGAGTTGTCGGTTATAGCCTTCTTGATTTTTAATTGTTCCCATGGTCAATAAAAAGACAAATTTTACTAATTTCTCAGCAATAATTATACTAATTAAGATGTTTTGCAGTTCTAAAGCCCTTTTTATTGGAGTTTTGTACAAACAATGGTTCTGAAAACAATAATTATGAAGTATATATGGAATTGCTTTGAAATAAAGTTCCTGACACCTATCAGTTACCAAATGGATTGCTGGGTGCCTTCAAATACCAGACATGTTGTTAAGAAGTTTGGGAAATTACTTTCTTCACTGCAAACAGATATTCCAGTTAGGTCCATGTGTTCATGAATGACTGGAAGGCTGTGTATTGGAATGTTTTGAGATGTTTAGGGATAGTCACAACAATTCTTTTTTTTTTTGGAGATGGAGTTTCGTTCTTGTTGCCCAGGCTGGAGTACAATGGCACGATCTTGGCTCACTGCAACCTCCGCCTCCTGGGTTCAGGCAATTCTCCTGCCTCAGCCTCCTGAGTAGCTGGGATTACAGGCACGTGCCACCATGCCCAGCTGATTTTTTTGTATTTTTAGTAGAGATGGGAGATCACGAGTTCAAGAGATCAAGACCATCCTGGTCAACATGGTGAAATTCTTTCTTTAAAATGTCTTCCTCACTGTCTGTACCAAGGTGTTTGGTGTTTCCTGATTTTTTCCCCTCCTCTCCCTTGTCCTTTCTCCCTCCTCCTCTTTCTTTTCCTTTACCTCCTCTTGAAAATACCTGTTAAATGTAGATGTTTTCTATGTGGGATAAGACACATCAACATTGACAACAAGCATATTAAAATGTAATTCAAATCCTTGAATCATTACGTTAATTATGAGACTTGGTCTAGAAGGCATGAAATTTAGGAAAGAAAGACGCATTTTACAGAAGTTATCAATAGGGGCTAGAACGTGGAATGTGTTGGGGGAGGAGGTGCAATTTGGGGACTGTGAATAACTGGGTGGAGTTGAAAGTATGTGGTGTTGAGTGTGAGAATTAGAAAGGGATGGTGGGTGGGCCATTGACCAAAAGAAGAAAAAATATGCAAACATACAGAAAGGCGCAAAGTGACAGAAAGAAAATGTTGCTTAAGGTCAAAATGTCATTTATCACTTACAGTGTTTCTCTCCTTACCAGGAAGCCGGCGAAGGGTCTTATGATTTATTTATTCACTGTGTTTTCTACAAAGGAATTTAAATTGAGGAGTCTCAGAAGAATATGTATATATTATTTTAAAAATGAATGAAGGTAAAGGAAAAATTCAGGAAGAAAGATAAGAGAGAGGCTAGTGGTAGAATGTACATAGAAAAGAGTGCTGAAAATTCTTACATGATTACTAAATTGCTTTACTCTGTTCTAAGCCTCTTGGTGGCAAACGCAAAAGGAGCAGTAGGGTCGTTTATAAGGTTTATGTTGCAAGAAGATATAATTTTCCAATGATGCCATATAAATTTTTCTCATAATAATTTAAAAGTGAACATTGGGTTAAGTAGCAGTTAAGTAAAATCCAAGGATCTAGCATCCAGAATATACAAAGAACTCTTACAGGTCAACAATATACAGTGAAACAACCCAACTAAAAATTGGCGAAAGGGTTGAATAGCTATTTCTCCAAATAAGATATACAAATGATCAATACGCACATTAAAGGATCCTCATCGTTAGTCATTGAAGACATGTAAATCAAAACTACAATAAAATACAACTTCACATCCATTAGGATGGCTGCAATCAAAAAATCAGAAAATAAATGAGTGTCGGCCAGGATTTAAAAAAATTGTAACCTTTGTATGCTGCTGTCAGGGATGTAAAATTGTGTAGCCACTGTGGAGAATGGTGTGGTGATATAGTTCAGAAAGTTAAACACAGAATTACCATATGAGTCAGTAATTCAACGCAGACACCAAAGAACTGAAAATTGATATGTTAATAACAGTTTGTACTTGAATTTTCACAGCAGCGCCATTCATAACAGCCAAAAGGTAGAAATAATCCAAATGTCCATCAACGAATGAATGGATAAGTAGAATGTGGTCTATCCATACAATGCAGACTTATTTGTAATAAAAAGAAATGATGTCCCATTACATGATAAAACATGGGTGAACCTTGGAAACATTAGGCTGAGTGAAAAAAAAAGGTCACATATTGTGTGATTCCATTATATGAAACATCTAATATAGGTAAATTCATAGAGACAGAAGAGTAGACTCATGTTTTCTAATCAGTGATTGCTGGTGATTGGGTGAGTGAGTAGGGGGAGGGGAATGATGGCTTAATGGACATGGGGTTTCTTTTTGGGGTGATGAAAATGTTTTGCAAATAGACGGTCTTGGACTTCTTTTTGTTGGTAATTTTTAAAATTAGCATTTCAGTCTCACTGCTTGTGATTAGTCTGCTCAGGGTATCTAATTCTTCCTCATTTAAGCGAGGAGGGTTGTATCTTTCCAGGAATTTTTCTGTCTCTTCTGTATCTTCTAGTTTATGTGTGCAAAGGTGTTCATAGTAACCTTGAATTACTTTTGTATTTCGGTGGTGTCAGTTGTAATATCTCCTGTTTCGTTTCTTTGTGAGGTTATTTGGATTTTCTTTCTTCCTTTCTTGGTTGATCTTGCCCGTGGTCATTTTATTTATCTTTTCAAAGAAACAACTTTTTATTTTTTTATCCTTTTCATTGTTTTTTGTTTGTTTGTTTGTTTCCATTGAACTTAGTTCTGCACTGTTCTTACTTCTTTCCTTTCTTCTGCTGGGTTTGATTTGCTCTTGTTTTTCTAATTCCTTGAGGTGTGACCTTAGATTGTCTGTTTGTGCTCTTTCAGACTTTTTGAGGTAGGTGTTTGGGACTATGAACTTTCCTCTTAGCACTGCCTTTGCTGTATCGCAGATGTTTTCATAAGTGGTGTCATTATTGCCGTTCAATTCAAAGAGTTTTAAAATCTTCATCTTTACTTTGTTTTTGGCCCAATGCTCATTCAGGAGCAGGTTATTTAATTTTCATGTATTTGCATGGCTTTGAAGGTTCCTTTTGGAGTTGCTTTCATTTCATTCCACTGTGTCTGAGAGAGTGCTTGATATAATTTCAATTTTCTTAAATTTTATCAAGGCTTGTTTTATGGCCTACCATATCTATCTATCTTGGAGAAATTTCCATGCACTGTTGAGTAGAATGTGTATTCTGTGGGTTGTTGGATGCATACATCTGTTAAGTCCATTTGTTCCAAGGTATAGTTTAAATCCACAGTTTCTTTATTGACTTTCTGTCTTGATAACCTGTCTAGTGCTGTCGGTGGAGTATTAAAATCCCCCACTAGTAATGTGTTGCGGTGTATCTCATTTTTAGGTCTAATAGTAATTGTTTTATAAATTTGGGAACTCTTGTGTTAGATGTATTTATGTTTAGGATTGTGAAATTTTCCTGTTGGTCAAGGTCTTTTACCATTATATAAAGTCCCTCCTTGTCTCTTTTAACTGCTGTGGCTTTAAAGTTTGTTTTGTCTGATATAAAGAATAGCTATCCTGCTTGCTTATGGTGTTCAGTTGCATGAAATGTCTTTTTCCACCCCTTTCCTTTAAGTTTATGTGCGTCCTTAGGTGTTAGGTGAGTCTCCTAAAGGCAGCAGATGGTTCCTGAGTTCTTACCCATTCTGCAGTTCTGTTTCTTTTAAGTGAAGCATTTAGGCCATTTGCATTCAATGTTAGTATTGAAATGTGAGGTACTATTGCATTCATCCTGCTGTTTGTTGCCTGTACACTTTGTTTTTCTTTTTTGTTTTCACTTTTTAACTTTTTGTTTTAGTTTTATAGATCCTGTGTGATTTATGCTTTAAAAAGGTTCTGTTTTAATGTATTTTCAGAATTTGTTTCAAGATTTATAGCTCCTTTAAGCAGGTCTTGTACTGGTGACTTGGGAATACTAAATTCTCTCAGCATATGTTTGTATGAAAAAGACTTTCCTTCATATATGATGCTTAGTTTAGCTGGATACAAAATTTTTGGCTAATAATTGTTTTGTGTCAGGAGGCCAAAGATAGGGTCCCAGTACCATCTAGCTTATAGGGTATCTACTGAGAAAAATCTGCATTAATCTGATGGGTTTTCCTTTATAGGTTAGCAGGTACTTCTGTCTCATGGTTCTTAAGATTCTTTCCTTTGTCTTAACTTTGAGTAACCTGATGACAATGTGCCTAGGCAAAGATCTTTTTGTGATGGATTTTCTGGGTGTTTTTTGTGCTTCTTGTATTTGGATATCTGAGTCTCTAGCAAGGCCAGGGAAGTTTTCCTCAAATTTTCCCCCAAATATGTTTTCCAAGCTTTTAGAATTCTC
Organism: Callithrix jacchus; assembly: GCF_049354715.1. Lineage (NCBI taxonomy): Eukaryota > Metazoa > Chordata > Mammalia > Primates > Cebidae > Callithrix > Callithrix jacchus. The sequence continues at coordinate 15,569,666 of NC_133517.1, forward strand.
TTCGTCCTCAGGAACACCAATTATTTTTAGGTTTGCTCATTTAACCTAATCTCAGACTTCTTGGAGGCTTTGTTCATATTTTCTTATTTTTTTCTTGGTCTTTGTTGGATTGAGCTAATACCTTGTTTTGAGCTCTGAATTTCTTTCTTCTACTTGTTCAATTCTGTTGCTGAGACTTTCCAGAGTATTTTACATTTCTAAAAGTGTGTCCAAAGTTTCCTGAATTTTTTATTGTTTTTTCTTTAAGCTATCTATTTCCTTGAATAGTTCTCCCTTCACTTCTTGTATCATTTTTTTGGATTTCCTTGCATTGGGCTTTGCCTTTCTTTGGTCCATCCTCAATTAGCTTAATAACTAAACTCCTGAATTCTTTTTTAGGTAAATCAGGGATTTCTTATTAGTTTGGATTCATTGCTGGTGAATGAGTGTGTTTTTGCAGGGGTGTTGAAGAGCCTTGTTTTTAGCAATCCCATATTACTGGGATTGGTTTTCTGGTTCCTTCTCATTTGGGTAGCCTCTGTCAGAGCAGAGGTCTAGGGCTGAAGGCTGTTGTTCAGATTCTTTTTTCCCATGGGGTGTTCCCTTGATGTAGTACTCTTCCCCCTTTCCTATGGATGTGGCTTTCTGTGAGCTGAACCGCAGTGATTGTTGTCTCTCTTCTGGGTCTAGCCACCCAGTGAGTCTACCTGGCTCCGTGTTGTCTGCACAGTGTCCTGTGATGTGAACCATCTATGGCTCTCTCAGCCATGGATACCAGTGCCTGTTCTGGTGGAGATGGTGAGGGGTACAATGAACTCCATGAGTGTTCTTAGCTCTGGTGCTTGAATGCTCTATTTTTGTGCTGATTGGTCTCTTGCCAGAAGGTGGCACTTTCCAGAAAGCATCAGTTGTGGTAGTATGGGGAGGCACTGGTGGTGTGTGGTGCCCTAAAACCCCCAGGATTATATGCCCTTTGTCTTCTGCTCCCAGCGTGGGTAGGGAAGGATCATTGGGTGGGAAGGGGGATAGGCATGTCTGAGCTCAGACTTTCCTTGGGAAAGGTCTTTGTGTGGCTGCTGTGGGGCATGGGGGTGAGATTCCCAGGTTACTGAAGTTGTCTATCTAGGAGGATCATGGCTGCCTCTGCTGAGTCATGCAGGTTGTCAGGGAAGTGGGGGAAAGCTGGCAGTCACAGGCCTCACCCAGATCCCATGCAAACTGAAGAGTCAGTCTCACTCCCACTGTGTCCCCCCTCAAAAACCCACAGTCCATTTCCAGAAAGAGAGCTACACTGCCTAGAAAACCTGCCCCAGGCTACTCCCCTCCCAGCTGCAAAAGAAAGGGGCTTGGTTCTCTCCTACCTGTGGAGTCTGCACACTGGATTTGAACCCTCCCCCAGGTTCTGGCCAGGAGGCTTCTTAACCTGTTCAAATTATTACAAAGTTCAGCTTTGGATTTCTTTCTCCCTGTGGAATTTCACCCCCTGCTCCTCTCCCCTTGGATCCCTGTGGTGCCAGGCAGGAATGGCCTGCTAGGGAACCCAGCAAGCTCCCAGGGCCTTTCTGCTGCTTCCTCTACCCTTGTATTCACTTGGCTCTCGAAATTGACTCAGCTCCAAGTAAAGTTGGAAACTTCTCCCACAAGCAGATCTTCAGCTTCTCCAGTGGGGGGTGTGTGTTCGGGGGAGGAGGATCTCCATTTCCCACTTCCTCAGTTGGGGAACTCACAGTATTTGGGGTGTCTTCCGGGTCCTAAAGGAGTAGCCTGCTTCCTTCAGTAGGTCTGTGAGTTTTCTCGGGATAGCTGGTTTGTTATTGCAGTAGATCCGGAGATAAAATTCATAATGCAATCCCCCACCACCACACTACTTTGTCTGGAGCTGCAATCTAGTCCTGTCTCCTGCCTGCCATGATGGGCCTCCACCCAAGAATCTTCTTTTGTATTGAAACTGCACATTTAAATTTAATTATGACTCTGGTAAAAGTGAGTATCATTAAAATCAGAGTAGGGACTGGTACCTTGCTATGTGATATCACCCTCACTTCCACAGTGTGTCCTAAAGAATCTTTGTGGATTCAGAAAACCTGGTGAACATGGCTTGAAAACCATTGTTCTAAGTCACTCAAAGCTAGTTTTAAATGATAAAGGTACAAGATGAGAGAGACAGTGAATATGTAGGTACATGAACACACTCACATTGGGTAGAACAGGCAGACAAAGTTTTGTTTTTCCTGTTTGACATTAACACTTAATCTGCCAGTATGCAATTGACTCATGCTGACCCTATATAAAATAATTACATATTAAAGAAAAAGTTCTAAAGAATTTTCAAAAGGTGGAGATATCCATTGAACTTACATCTCTACAGCTGTCGAATGTGGCTACCCATCCAAGCATCTTACATAATTTGTGAAAGCTAAAGATCCCAAGATCCTGTACTGAGAGTTATGCTTTAGAAAGTCTAAATTTTAATGTAGCTAGATCTTCATTAAAAGGGGTTTACCTCTGGGACCATCTTTTAGCCCATAACTTTTTCTTGTTCTTAGAATCATAGTGTAAAAAAATGATCATTTTGACCTGCAAATTAAGTTATATTGTTAACACATTTCTGTGGAAATTGATCATAATTATAATAATTACTTATGGAAATTTTTTTGTTAAAAAAATCCATTTGGATCTCATGTAGAATGTTGATCTAAAAAAACCTCAGAGTTGTAACTTCTTAAGCTCTCAACCACAATTGTGTATACGTGGTAAACATCTCAGGCTGGAGTGCAATGGCGCGATCTCGGCTCACCGCAACCTCCGCCTCCTGGGTTCAGGCAATTCTCCTGCCTCAGCCTCCCGAGTAGCTGGGATTACAGGCACGTGCCACCATGCCCAGCTAATTTTTTGTATTTTAGTAGAGACGGGGTTTCACCATGTTGACCAGGTTGGTCTCGATCTCTCGACCTCGTGATCCACCCGCCTCGGCCTCCCAAAGTGCTGGGATTACAGGCTTGAGCCACCGCGCCCAGCCAACATCTCAGTCTTTATGTTGATTTTTCTGTCCCCCTTTGACTATGACAAAGGAGAGCTTTGCCCCTCCGCATACATTTATTGTGGTGCTCAAAGTTCTGGGATGTCAACTCGATCATGGTACAGAAATATAAAAAGGTCATAATGATATGACCAGATAGTGACCTACTTAAGGTCCTTGCTTAAATGGAATCTTTTCAATGAGACTTTCCTCGATCCTCCCAAATTCCTCCTCCCCAAAACTGCGTATCTGCCCTTCCTGAATTACTTTCCCTTCCAGCGTTCGTTACCACAGATACATATAATGCTTATTTACTTTTTAAATGACTTCCTCGGCCATCACAATATAAGCTGTATGGGAGCAGAGCTTGTTGCTGGAGCTCCCTGAGAAGCATCCACATCATGATGGTTCTCCCATCCTATGATTCCGAGATGGAGCTAGGCCACAAATGGGGACACTCTGAGGGTTCACATTCTCAGGGAGGAGAGATTGGAAGGGCTGCTTCATAGCACTGGATGGGAGGTACAAAGTGGCTAAGATAAAGACAGAACTTTTATTTACCTGGGCCCATACAAGGAAAACAGACTGTGTCTTATGAACAAAATGACCTAAAATTTGAAGATCTATCAGTGAGGCCTTAACTCTTGACATAGATCTGATCTGTCTGTTGGACTCTTCTCCCTCCAACCTTAATTTCCCCTTGCCTCTTGTCTTGGCAGGTTAAGCCAAGACACATGTGGATGTGTCTTCAAAACTTCCCTAGGACCAACCATTAACTGGCCACTTCCTTCTCCTTAGGTGCCAGTATGCTAAGTCACAGAACACCTACCCATGAGAGTGTTCTCTGATCATGGATTCACACTACAGAAGCACAGCTTGTTTTACTGGAACAATCCTGCTGTAAAATCCCAGACTGAACCAGTTTCTTCTCACCAGACTTCCTGGATGAAGGTTTCTGAAGAAACTTTTGAAGGGAGATCTTTCTGTTAACCCACTGACATGGGAGAAACTTACCATGATGAGAGGCAGAACTGGCTACATAAATAACAGCCCAGTAAAAAAAAAAAATGTGAGCCTTCCACTCAAAAGTTAGTAAGGATTTCAAGATGGCAAGAGCAGAGCACTAGAGCTCAGGCCACTGCCCTGCTGGAGGTGAGGGAGGTGTCAAGCAGAGCTTTCTTGAAGAAGTCATGAAGTGTTGCAAAGAAGAGAGGTTTCCAAGGCAGAAGGGACAGAAAGTATGAAGACAGACATGGAAGAGCAGGTGGTGCAGAGGCTCCATTAGCCAGTGTTATGTGGAGGAAGTAAAACTCTAGCCGGGGGTAAAGGGTTTGCAGCAAGGGAGAAACATACTCATTTGCATCTCAGGATTGGGAGTGAGATGGAAAAGGAACTGGAAGAGGAGAACCTGGTGACAAGGAGATGTTGGACGTGCTGAGGCAGTGTAGGAGGTTGAATAATGGCCCCAAAGATGTGGGTCTGAATTCCTGGAACCTGTAAATGTGACCTTAGACATTAGCGTGTTAGAGTGGCTGGAGCAATGTGCCACACACTGCGGGGATTGAAAAACAGAAACGTAATGTCTCACAGCTTTGGAGGCTGAAGGTTAACATCAAGGTGTCAGCAGGGAGGATCTATTCCTGGCCTCTCTTCTTGGCTTGTAAGTGGTCGCCTTCTCCTTATGTCTCTTGACGGCATCTTCCTTCTATGAATGTCTGTATGTGCAAGTTTTTATAGAGATAGAAGTCCTTATAAAAAGAGGAAATTTGCACATAAAGTGGTCCTTGGATTAAGGTCACTCTAATGACCTCATTTGAATTTACTTACCTCTGTGAATACCCTGTCTCCAAATAAGGACAACCAGGCCTAGGGCTTCAACATACGAATTTTAGGGGATGCAATACAACTCACAACACTTTATATGGCAAAGACATTGCAGATGTGATTAAATTAAGGATCTTGAGATAGGGGTGTTATCCTGGATTATCTGGATGGGACCTAAGTATAATAAAAAATGTTCCTACAAGAAAGAGGCAGAGAGAGGTAGAAACACATGGAAGGGCAGAAGACAATGTGACTGCAGAAGCAGAAATCAGAGTGATGTGGCCACAAGCCAAAGGATGCCGGAAGCCCACAGAGGCTGGAAGGAGAGGAGTCCTGATGACACCTGGATTTTGGCCCAGTGAAGCTAATTTCAGACTTCTGTCCTCCAGAACCCTAACACAGGAAGTGCTCTTTTTTGCTTTCATAAAACAGTGTGCAGTTTTAAGCCACCAATTGTGTGGTAATTTATTACAGTGGCTATAGAAAAACAATAGAAGCAGGAAAAGCTGATGGATTAAACCAAGCCAATGGCAAATGGAAAGGAATCAAAATGTGTAAGGGAGGAAGTCACTTGGTGAGGCTGGCCATATAACATGGGAGAAGGAGCAGCTCTCTTGGATGGCTACTCAGTTTCCATCATGAGTACCTGTTGTTCCTAAATTCAGGGCAGGACAGGAGGAGAAACTGGTTTGGGGAATTCAGTCATGGGTCTAGTTTTAGGCTGATAGTGTTTGATTGATTTTCCTATGGTTATTCAAGGTTAGCTGTCTATTTGATCTCATGGTCAAATGTGAAAAGAGTAAATGTTGGACTAATTATGGAGCAGCTAATTATATTATAATATCCTCATTCCCACATTCTGATCTTTAAGAAATTTTGATTTTGGCCAAACTTCTCTGTTAATTTAACACAGTCTATGTGCGTAAAGCCAGAGTCAAGTGCTTGATCCTTTGCCTTCAGGATAGGCAAGGGGTAAGTTGGCTACATGTCCTGGTTTGCCCAGGGCAATACCAGCTTATGCCTGTTGTCTCAAGGACCAATCAGATAGGCACCCCCATTTCACTCTGAAAGGAATGGTAGAAGAAATGTACTACGTGGTTATCTCGACACCAGGTAAGGGGTGGGTTCTTTCTGTCTTGTACTTTTTAGTCTAGGGAACAAATCAAAGTCCTCACTAAGGGACTTGCCCGGGGTGCTTACCCATTAACTTGCTTACTTTAATGTAGCCTTCATGCTGGGGGAAAGGAGAGAAAGTTCATGCTTGACTATGGAGTATTAGCTCCAGTGCCTGGCAGAGCACACTAGCTTATGCCTGCAACCCTGGCACTTTGGGAGGCTGGGGTGCCGGGATCCCTTGAGCTTAGGAGTTCAGGATAAGCCTGAGCAACGTAGTGAGACCCCATTTCTACAAAAAGTAGAAAAATTAGCCAAGTGCGGTGGCACATACACATGGTCCCAGCTACTCTGGAGTCTGAGGAGGGAGGATTGTTTGGGCCTGGAAAGTCAAGGCTGTAGTGAGCTGAGATCGTGCCACCACACTCCAGCCTGGGTGACAGAGCAAGACCCTGTCTCAAGAAAAATAGCCCCAGTACCCTCTTTCCTTTAAAAGAGTAAGGAGTGACTGCTTCATGGTCAAGGTCAGGGCAATTAGGTCCTTAGTAAGGCTACGGAAAAAAAGAAAAATAGGTGTTTTTGGAGGCTAGCCAGAATGAGTGCAGAGACGAATGACTGGGCTTTCCTTCTTTTACGCTGGCTGGAAGGTTTTTTTCATTTTCTAAATATTTGCCATTGTCTTGTCAAAGTTTGCATCTCCATTCGTGGGCACTCAGTCTTCACTTGCAAATGAGCAGACACTGTCCTCCATGCACTGCATGCTGGAGTTTTCATTTCCTGTCGCCGCACTAGCAGCACACCTGAGTGAACTCAGACCTGCTGAGGCTAGAAGATGAAGCCTGTACCTGGAGGACGTCCCCACACCATCGCCCTGTCAGTCAAATGTGACACAGTAGGCTATTGAGTGTCTGGGATGTTGCCTTGATAGTCTAACCTTGTCCTGATAGTGAACTTGATGGTCGTTTTGCCTAGGGAGCACTGGTGTGTTTTGGCGCTGGGAGCTTTGTGTTGTGTGGAAGGAGCCTTCTCTTCTGAACATCAAGAGTGTGCATTTCGTGCTCCTAACAAATGGATATTAAATAGAATCTTCCTTGTATCACGTTAGCCACGTGTGCTAAGTGAACTAAAATGTATTGAATGTCAGACACTACTAGTTATTTCACAGATAATCTAATGAGTAGAACTTGTAAAATATTACCATTTTATTACACAGATGCAGAAACATAGAGTGAAGGGGCTAAGTTCCCAATTGGCAAAGGAAGCTTTCAGTTTTACAAAGGAGGAGAAAGACAGAAGAGGGATGTGAATTCAGGTCTTTTCGCCTCCAGAGCCCGTTCTTGTTTTATTTTATCATACTGCAAGGTGGAATATAATCACAAACACATCACCTAAATAACAGAACAAATACACTAACTAAATTACTGGACAATTTTTTATGGCTAACATTTGTACTACCACAGAAGTACAATTCTACCCAAATTTGCATTACACAAGGTTGGTAACATCAGGCTTCCACTTATTTAAATGCTTTTCTAATGGCTAAAATTTCTGTAGAGTTTAGCTGTTACATCTTCTCTCAGCAAATTCTTGTTCAAGCTTTCATGCTCTCACAGAAGATGAAGATGAAGAAGTTAAGCCTTATGTTTAAATGGTGCTTTGTATTTAAAGTTAAATTAGGGTTCGAGGTCCAGTACGGAATACCACGCCATCCTACAGCAATGAGACTTTATTGCTCTATTACAAGCATTATTTCATGTCCTGCTGTTGAAGGCTGTCCCCTTTCAGAGCTTAAAGCAAGCAATGCAGAGTGCTTTGTCATCCATGATATATGCTAAAATCACAGGTGGGGAGATGTGAAGAATTTTTATTCTTACGGTCTTTATGATGTTAATGATTCTCTCAACAAAACTACTTCATTTTATGTGAAATTAAAAATTTATAACCTGTGAAACTCATGAAGACTTTGCACCAGCAAACCACTGAGTATCACCGAAGGAAGTATAGTCAATTTTGTTTGTACTCTTATAGATAAACAGGAAAAAAATACTTTAAAAAAATTCTTTGACTCTGTTTTTTGCCATTTGAATGGTCATGGTTGAGTGGAAAATCAATGAAGTGCTGTGAGAATTGCACCTCAGTGTTGCCGACAAGCCACACAAAAATCCAACTTTTCACAGGAGATGAAGATTGCCTTTGCTTCATTTACTCTCTTAAGACACATTAAAATCAAAGCTATCACCCCATTTGGCCATCTGTCAATGCTCCCTACACAGTAAGCAGGGAGACTTTGTTCCTGGAACATCAGAATAGGAGGGTGTTTAGTTGTTGTAATAAATGGTTTTAGGCTTATGAGACAGAAATAAATCAATGCAATTTATAAAGTTGGGGTGAAAATGTTAGATGCAGTTTTCTAAACTACAGAGAATTATATATGGATAACTGCAATAAATAAAGCATAGCTTTAGCGGTTTGCAGAAATAAATGATAAGGATGAAATAAATTAATGTATAGCCTTTCACTTGGAATCATTTCTTGCTTTCACAACATGCATGCAACCATCCATTGCTTATTAAATTGCAAACTTCAAGTGTGAGTATAATATGGCAAATAATGGTTCCCAATTTCTTGCCTAAAGTTCAATTTCCAGTTTTGTTTAGAGTAGACCAAAAACACGAAAACTTAGTTTTTGAAGGATATCAGACCATTGTTCTCCTGTTTATTAACAATGCACTGCCTCATAACAATGGTGTGCATTTTTAGATTGAACATACTGAATCCAGTTTGCTGACCCTGAACTCAGTTAGATGAGAGTGCTCGCTCTGCAGATGCTGATTAATAGAACTTGTGTGGCCAGCATCTTCAGAGCCATTCCAGGCAACAGCAATGCACTGGGCGTTGCTGACAAGTTCAGAGACTTCTGTTCTTCTCACTACCAAACTCCAAGTCTGCTTCCTTGGTTTACCATTTGCCACAGATTAAACTCTTGCCTATATAGGTAAATTTCAATTAGGCATGATGAGTTTCCAGGGATAGGTCACGGTTTAGTACTCAACCAGTCATAGATTCTTCTAAATGTGGTTTTATGCAGAAATTTTTAATTTAGTCTATTGGAAAAAGACAAAAATCAAGAAATCATAAAATGTGTCATATTGAAAAAACCTAAATGATATAAAAATCTAATAAAAACAACTTCTTCTCAAAAAGAACCCTTTTAATTTTCAAGGCTCAATTTATTTTGATGGAAATCTCATTTGCTCTAATGCTATCACTATGTTCCTGGAACAAGTAAAGGAATGATGACAACAATAAGAATAGTGATCTATGGAACACTGGTTCCTCTGGTTAATAAGGATTTGGGTTTAGGCAATAGTGCATCTCATTACTCTTTATCTTTGAAAAGTCACACTTAGATATTAAATGCCCAGAGAAAGCCGATAAGATAAAGTTTTCACCTTTTTCAACTCTTGTTCCCAAATTTACCTGAATGCAGAAACTCTTATTTATCTTAATATTTACTTATATTTTACAGAACAAATTTTTGCAAAATTCATTTTGGAAAATGCAGCCACTGACAACTGGGATAATTTTCCAAAGGAGAGTATTACAGCCTTCTTATCACTTTCAGAAATGACCATATAATTCATAAAAGTTGGCTTTTTACTGCCCTCTCAAGAATTTTCTTTCTTAAAACAAAATAAAATTACAACAAAATAAAGTGTCTGCCAAAAGTGAATGGAAAGGTAAAATGTGGCATGTGCATGGATAGAATGAGCCTCAGAGTTCAGAAGTGTGAACTAACTTTGTACACTGCAGTGTGCAAGTTCTCAAAGATACAGTTAAGTCAAACAAAGTACAGGAAAAATGGTTATCATACAATATTATTTAAACAAATTATAAAATAAAAAATTTCAGTAATATACACATATATAATTGCTATAATGTATATTATGTATATATGATGTAACATATACCTAAATAAAGATATAGAAGACAGGTTAAAAATACATATGTAGAACTGAGTACCCATGATAAGAGGGGAATGAGCTAGTATGAAAAGAGAGTGATGGAGGCCAGGCACAGTGAGTGGCTTATGCCTGTAATCCCAGTACTTTAGGAGGTTGAGGCTGGCAGATCATGAAGTCATAAGATCGAGAACATACTGGCCAACATGAGGAAGCCCTGTCTCTACTAAAAATACAAAAATTATCTGGGCATTGTGGCACATGCCTGTAGTCCCAGCTGCTCAGGATGCTGAGGCAGGAGAGTTGCTTGAACCCGGAAGATGGAGGTTGCAGTGAGCCTAGATCACACCACTGCACTCTAGTCTGGTGACTGAGTGAGACATTTTATAAAAAAAAAAAAAAAAAAAAAAAAAAGAAAAAGAAAGAAAGAAAGAAAGAAAAAGAAAAGAAAGGAGAATGATGGAAAGGTATACAAAAAAGTAAAGCAAAATGCAACGCAATAAAATAGAGTAAAATAAAAGCTTTCCTTGGGCCAGTCACAACCATCGGCCATGATTCAATTCTGGGCACTTAAGTTTCAAAAGACAAAAAGAAAAAGGGTTGCAGATCATTGTGATGTATTTTATTTTTGTTCCATAGTACAAGAAACGCAGGTCTACTTATTTGGTTCAACTATAGGATTTCTTGTGTCCGTGTCTTCTCTGAAAGACAGTGGCACATTTTGGGGCAATTCAGCCTCTCCATGTGGGAATCACAGAGGCCAGATGCTCTTTGGGAATCTTGCTGATTTGGGGTCCAGTACCTGGAAGTTAACCACAGTTAGTCACAAATTCAAGCCCTTTCCCTAAACATGAGTGCACTATAAGAGTTCTATTTACAAATACTGGGAAATCAATTACATGGTTAAGATTCAGACCACTTTTCCATCAAGGTCAGTTGATTCTGCGAGCCTCTCCTCTTTAGGGTATGCAGTAGCAGCTACAGTTACTTGTTCCTTTTATTTGACTTTGTATATCTTTGTCTGAATCTCTCAACCCCCATTCCCATCCATATACATTTCAATATCTTACATCTATATCCATCTATATAACTCGTGGAATAGTGCCTGATACTTAGCAAATACTCTAAAGGTTAACAATTATTTGTTTGTTGACTTATTATTTAAACCTGCTGCTACACACTTTTTCTTTTGGGAGTTCTGCATTCCAGGATATTAAATGTAGAAAAAGATTTTCCTGCTTCTTCTAGAAACAACCATTTGTACAGGTATCCAACTGTGATTTTCTGAGAGAAAAGCCCAAGAAAATAAAAATGAAAAATATGAGGCAGTCACATACACTAAAATACCCTACATGGTTTCTACAGCATTGTCCCTATTTTTTTGCTCCATTGTTGAGATGCAACAGAGAACCTCATTGGTCTTTGTTTTCATTATTTCAAGAATGAATCTCATCAAGTATTTTCTTTATTCATTTCTTTGCCTAACATTTCCATGCTTGATGAAAAGCATACAGAATGCCTCAGCCGTAAAGACCTTGAGCTCCAGTACATGGTCACCTTCATTTGCCATTGGAAGAATGGTGTGTTTTCCCGATTTACTCTGTTGGAGGCTAAGTACAGTAGCTCTATACAACTTTTCTCAAGACGCTTAATTTTCTTCTCAGTTACACAGATCCCATTGAATCATTCGACACTCCCTTGTGTCTAAGTGTTTGCCTTTAATTCTTTCCTAGTTAATTATTTGCAACCATTGTGAAATGCTATAACAGAATGGGGGAATGTTTCTCTTTCTTATGTAATTTTTGTTCAGAGTTTAACAGGTTTTCATATTGCCATATGACAACAAGAAATAAGTTAATTTTCCTAGGATTCTTTTGCCCAGATATACTTTTTCTTTTTTAAGTTATTGAAGGCCCAGTAAAGGTCAATACAACTGAAAATAAAAGGTTGCGATGCTAATAGCTTGGTGACCTTTTACTTAATTGACTAAGAGCCTCTCCACTTGGACTCCTGTTATGTGAACTTCCGGACAAGCAGGATTTACTATGGGTATTTTTTGACATAAAGTCAGAAATATTCAAAATGCTCAGAGAAGAGCCTTGACCCTGTCTGATCACCATTATATATGATAAAAATCTAAAAATCAATAGGAAAACAATCTATCGTTTTCCTATTGATTTTTATCAGATACAATTTGAAGGGAAGCCTTTTTGTTTTGTTTTGTTTTGTTTTTGAGACAGGGTTTCTCTCTGTCACCCAAGGTGGAGTGCAATGGCATAATTACAGCTCAATGTAGCGTCAAACTCCTGGGCTCAAGTGATCCTCCCATCTCAGCTTTCCAAGTAATTGCATAGTTCCAACTACTTGGGACTACAGGTGTGCCCTATTTGAAGGGAAAAAAATGTGTCTGGGTGTGCTGCGTCGAAATATCCACCATAATTCCTGTCATCTTACTATTTTACTCTCATTTCTTCAGGTCCTGCATGTTTTTTTCTCCTCTAAGAGTTCCCACAGCTGCAAGTGACTAAAATCTGCTTCCCCAGATGCAATGTGGCTGAGGAATCATCAACATCTGGATCTGACAGTCCGTTCGGCTTCTTCTTCCAGAGCGGGTACTTTCTGGAAATCCTTCCTGCTCATTGGCAGTGTGATCAGGGACCTTCTGAATGATCAGTTTACCCGACTGTCCAGGTCCCTGGTGCTGAATTTGTCTTCTGACTAGGATGTTGAATACTGTTGAATCCCCTTTCTTTTGGGGAATCCTATTCCTCAGAGATTTGAACCCTACCTTCCATTTGATGTTTGATCACTTGGATAGGCATCAGTAGTTTATAATTTTAAACCCACTTGAGTCAAAAAGCTATTACTCACTTTGTCCTTGGCCACATCCTTTCCATTCACTGGTATACTCGTAACAATCCTATTGGGCTGAAATTTACCTACCCTCTTGATGTCTTTTGTCCTAATTAGTTCTCTGGCCCTTTAGTATTAATCTTAGCTTGTTTGCATTACCTATCTTATTCCCAAGGATGTGCTAGATTGGACACTAAGATTTTATATATGGTATATGTAGAATGTGCACTAATAAATAAATATTCTTTTTTTTTTTAGGTAAGGTCTTGCTGTATTACCCAGGCCGCAGTGCAGTGGAGAGATCAGAACTCATGGCAGCCTAGACCTCCTGCACGCAAATGATCCTGCATCAGCCTCCTGAGTAGCTGGGACTACAGGTGCACACCAAAATGCTTGGATGATTTTTTTTTTTCAGAGATGGAGTTGCATCGTGTTGCCCAGGCTGATATTGAACTCCTGGACTCAAGTGATCCACCCACCTTGGTTTTCTAAAATGCTGGGATTACGGGTGTGAGCTACTGTACCCAGCCTATATACATATTCTAATATATAATAATTATATATAATAACTATATATGTAATAATTTTACATATATATATATATACACACACACACAAGAAAGGCACACACATAATTTTGCTAATCTGATAAAAACTAATTCCCCCCACTAAAAATAAAACTATCATTATCTTGTACATGTGTTTTCTTGGCATCCCCTTCTTTTTATTTGCAATTGGAGGAATGGTATGTTAATTTCTATTCTTCTCTTCTCATGCAGCAATGAATATATAGCACAGGGAATATATAGGACCCTGCTGGGGCATATGAATAATCAAGGTGGTATAGGGGCTTACTTAAACATAGTGACCATATGCATAATCCCCAATCTAATTGACACAGAAGCTGATAATGGGGTAAGGTATTTTACACAAATATTGTTCTGGGAAGTCTAACAAAATATTGTAGCAGTCACTCTGTAATTGGTAGCAAAATCACCTTTCTCGTTACCGAGAGAGGTAGCAGGCAAGTGCATTTTACAATAAAATGACTTCCTCCCATTTTTCTGGATTGAAAGACTGTATTGTAAGTGTGAACAAGATTGTTAATGTAAAGTACAATACTGGATACACTTTTGGTGTTTGAGGTCCTTAGAACATTAAAAAGAAAAAATTCATGAAAAAGGGAATTAGGTTGAGACATACATTTTCAGGCTTTGAGTACATTTTGGAAGTGAATGTATGTATTCCTAGGCTTAGGATCAGAAAGCTAATGGAAGTTCTTCTCCAAGGTGAAAGAGACAATGCAAGGAAAAGATCCAGCTGTTCTTTGCATCTGCTGGAGACACACATCAGAACAAAGCCAAAAGCAGCAGAGGCTGGTAGGGTCATTAATGCCTTTCACACAGGCAGCGTAGAAAGAAAGATGGCCACCCTCAAACACTCATGAATTGGAGGCAGCTTTCATTTTATCCATTCTGCTCTTGAGAAGTTGACATTATAATAATGAAAAACATGTCAGGTTGGTGAGATTTGAATTGAGTGTGCACATTTGTTAGCATTGCTGGCTGCATGGGTACTTTTTTTGATAAAATGAAGTGCTCTATAATATTAAATCATTATTTCATGCCACTTATATTAATGTTCTGAAAGGCATTGCAAATTATATTATGCTGTTTCTTATAGTTGATTGACTTCATAGAGCTGGTCATGTTCTGTTAGTGGGATAAGATACTGGGATTTTTTTTTTAAGAGGAAAGGAAGGATTATTTACAGCATATTGATTTTTTCTCATAAATTTGATATCCAATGAATGTTTTCCAAACATGCTAGAATGGATGAAAAATAAAGATATAGAAGAAAGCAAAATAAGAGAGAGCTGGAGAGATCCCCTGGGTTTTCTATGTAGCATTTTATTTTCCCTTTTTTGTTCTATTTATTCAAGAGTCCTTTCAGAAAGACCTTGCATGGAACAAAGAAAGATAAAAGAAAGACATGGGAAAAAGAAAAATGAAGGATTGAAATAATTCTAATAAGCATCCAAGAAGAGACAGGGGTTTCTTATTGTCTCTCTGACATTACATGGTAGTCTGATGATGACCTGAGCTCTGCAGAACTCACTTTCTGTACTAGCTCCAGAGTAGGCCTACTTCTCAAGAGCTGCACAGCACAGAATCCACAAAACCCCTTTTCCTGTCAATAACCATGTCTCCTGCAATTTTCCTCAGTCTCTTTAACAAGTATGCAGATAGTTTAGGATATGATAGAAAAAACATTATGAGTAATAATTTAGCCAGAAGACCAAATAAACTTGTTTGCAGATATCCTGGAAATGTAATCATATGTTATTGGAGCCAGTTAATTTTTTTTTGTTTGTTTGTTTGTAAGACGGAATTCCACTCCTGTTGCCCAGGATAGAGTGCAATGGCATGTTCTTGGCTCACTGCACCCTCCTCCCATCAAGTTCAAGCGATTCTCTTGCCTCAGCCTCTCAAGTGGCTTGGATTACAGGCATTTGCCACCACACCCAGCTAATTTTTTTTTGTATTTGTATTAGAGATGGGGTTTCACCATGTTGGCCAGGCTGGTCTCAAACTCCTGACCTCAGGTGATCCAGCCGCTTCAGCCTTCCAAAGTGCTGGGATTACAGGCTTGAGCTGCTGTGCCTGGCTTGGGGCCAGTAAACATAGCTGATGTCTGGGAGAGAGCTCTCCAGATGTTTTCAGTATCCTTAGAGGTAGCTGGAGCTGAGTGTTGGGGATGTCCCCAAGCATACTGTACCTTCTTAATGTGAAACTTTCAGAGCAGAGTGAATACTAGCAGGAACCTCATTGCGAGCAGGAATTAAATGTTGAAAGCACTTTAAAGGTATATTTCTTTATTCACCATTTGCTTCCCTGGTTAGTCTGTTAAAATGTTATTGGACAAAGTAGAAATAGTAATTCTATTATACTATCCTATATATTATTGCCAGTAGTGTTTTATGAACAGTTATTAAGAATTAACTAAAAAGCTTCTGTACAATAAAATATCAATAAAGAGACAACCTACAGAATAGGAGAAAATATTTGCCAACTATGTATTCAAAAAAGGTCTAATATCCAAAATCTATAAAGAACACAAATCAGCAAGCAAAATACAAATAACCCCACTAAGAAATGAACACAGAACATGAACAGACACTTCTCAACAAATGAAAAGAATAAAACATCTAGGAATATAGCTAACCAGGAAGGTGAAAGATTTCTATGATGAGAATTACAAAATGCTGCTCAAGGAAATCAGAGATGACACAAATAAATAAAAAAACATTTCACGTTCATGGATAGGAAGAATCAATGTTGTTGAAATGACCATACTGCCTAAAGAAATTTACAGATTCAATGCTATTCCTATCACACTACCAATGACACTCTCCACAGAATTAGAAAAAATTATTTTAAAATTCACATGGATCCAAATAAGCAAGGCAATTCTTAGCAAAAAGAACAGAGCTAGAGGCATCACATTACCCAACTTCAAACTCTACTGCAATGCTACAGTAACCAAAACAGCATGGTACTGGTACATGAACAGACACATAGACAATGAAACAGAATAGAGTACTGAAATAATGCTGCACACCTATAATTATCTGGTCTTCAACAAAGTTAACAAAAACAAGCAATGAGGAAAGGACTCTGTATTCAATAAATGGTGTTGGGATAACTAGCTAGCCATATGCAGAAGATTGAAAATGGACCCCTTCCTTACAACATATGTTCAAAAGTCAACTCAAATGGATAAAAGACTTAACTGTAAAACTTAGCCCTCTATAAACTCTGGGAGCTAATCTAGGAAAAGCATTCTCGACATAGGATTGTGCGAAAATCTCATGATGAAAATGCCAAATCAATTGTAACTAAAACAAAAATTGACAAAAGGGACCTAATTAAACTAAAGAGCTTCTGCACAGCAAAAGAAACTATCAACAGAGTAAACAGATATTATACAGAATGGGAGAAAAATTTTGCAAACTATGCCTCCAACAAAGGTCTAATATCTAGAATCTATGAGGAACTTAAACAAATTTATGTGAGAAAAGCAACCCCATTAAAAATTGTGCAAAGTACATGAACAGACACTTTTCAAAAGAACACATACATGCGGCCAACAATCATATAAAAAAAGCTCAATATTACTGATCATTAGATAACTGCAAATCAAAACCACAATGTGATATTATCTCACACCAGTAAGAATGGATATTAATAAAAAGTCAAAAAATAATAGGTGCTGATGAAGTTTTGGAGGAACGGGAATGCTTATTCATTGGTGGTGGGAGTGTAAATTAGTTTAGTTTAGCCATTGTAGAAGCAGTGTGAAATGCCTCAAAAAGCTAAGCACAGAACTACCATCTTACCTACAATCCCATTGTTGGGTGTAAACCAACAAGAATATAAATTATTCTACCATAAAGACATATATGTGTGTATGTTCATCACAGCACTATTCAGAATAGCAAAGATATGGAATCAATCTAAATGTCAATCAGTGATAATCTGGATTAAAAAAATGTGGTATATATGCATCATGCAATACTATGCAGCCATAAAAAGGACAAGATCATGTCCTTTGCAGAACATGGATAGAATTGAAGGCCATCCTAAGTGAACTAACACAGGAACAGAAAACCAAATACTGCATGCTCTCACTTGTAAGTGTGAGCTAAACATTGTGTACATATGGAAACAAACAAGGTTAACAACAGATGTTGGGCCTAATTGAGGAGGGAGAGGATCAGAAAAAAGTAACCACTAGGTTCAATGCTTAGTATCTGGGTGATGAAATAATCTGTACACAAAACTCTTGTGACACACAGTTTACCTATATAACAAACCTGCACTTGTACCCCTGAACCTAAAATGAAAGTAAAAAAGAAAAAAAGAAGAAGACATGCAAGTAGCCAAAAGACATAAAAAATGCTCAACATCACTAAATATGATAGAGAGGCAAATCAAAATGTAATGACACCAGTCAGAATGGCTATTATTAAAAAGTAAAAAAAATAACAGATCTCAGTCAGACTATGGAAAAAAGGGAATGCTTATACACTTGTGGTGGGAAGGTAAATGGTTCAGCCACTTTGGAAAGCAATTTGGCAATCTCTCAAAGGACTTAAGAAGAGCTACCATTTGAGCCAGTAATCCATTACTGGGTATATACCCAGAGGAAAATAAATAATTCCACCAAAAAGACACATGTATTTTCATGTTCATTGCTGTGCTATTCACAATAGCAAAGACATGGAATCAACCTAGGTTCCAATCAGTGGATGGAACTGGAGGCCAGAATCCTAAGTGAATTAAAACAAAATCAGGAAACTAAATACCACCTGTTTTCACTTATAAGTGCAGCTAAACATTGAGTCCATACTGGGAACTTACAGAGAGGTGAAGGAGGGAGAGGTGTGGGTTGAAAAACTAATAATTGGGTATTATGCTCACAAACCTCAGCATCACACAATATTTCCATGTAACAAATCTGCATGTGCACCTCTGAATCCAAAATAAAAGTTGAAGCTATAAAAATGAATATTATTGGCCAGCAACGGTGGCTCACACCTGTAATCCCAGCACTATAGGAGGCTGAGGTGGGTGGATCACAAGGCCAGGAGTTTGAGAACAGCCAGGCCAATATGGTGAAACCCCATCTCTACTAAAAATACAAAAAAGCTAGGCATAGTGACAGGCATCTGTAGTCCCAGCTACTTGGGAGGCTGAGGCAGGAGAATCACCTGAACCTGGGAAGCAGAGGTTGCAGTGAGCCAAGATCACACCACTGCCCTCCAGCCTGGGCAACAGAGCGAGACTCCGTCTCAATCAAACAAGCAAACAAAAAAATCCCCAAAAGAATATTATTTAAAAATCAGTCACAAAATGATATATTTGATCAAGCTTGCCCAACCTGTCTTATCTTGTTGTTGTTGTTCCGGGTTTTTTTTTTTTTTTTTTTTTTTTTTTATTAAGCTTTGGCAGCCTGAAGCCATGGTTTTTAGTTTCTGCATTTAGAGATAAGTGGAAAAATGTTATGAGAAAGGGGCTTTACTGGCCCAACCAGAAACAGAAAGTAAGAATCTATGACTATATTCTCTCCTTTGGACCCCCCTGGTTCAACTTATTCCTCTTTTCTCCATATTTCTCTTAGTCTGGAAGTTAGTTCTAAATATTTGATCGAATTTAGGTTAAATGGTTTTGGTGGGAATATTCACTGGGGAAGCTGTGGAATTTGTGTTGCATTGTTTAAGCACATACAGAATGTTTAGTTGTGCTCCAAATAATTGTTGATCGGCAGGCAATGGTGCAGGGCAGTGTTACTTATAAAGCGGGGTTAGTGCTCTGGCAGCTTTTCTCTGGGCAAACCTTAAAAGCCTCATTTGCCAAAGATAAGTCTCCCATTGTCTGTGGCATAATTTCTGGAATGCTGACATCATTAACCTTTGTTTATGCTAAGCTATTGGAAGCCCTTGATAGGGTTAACCTATTAAAAACCACTCTCCGCCATTTACACTTTATCTTGAACCATATTATTGGATTATACCGCTATTGATCCAGCAGGGTACTTGAGGGAAAACAACAGAGATCACGTGAATCTTAATGGAAAGGAGAAGTACACAACAGTGGAAATTAGAGAGCCTGGTTGGCGATATTACCAGGGTCTCTTAACAGTTGTCTTTCAATGGGACTAGCAGATTCTGTAGACAAAGAAGTTAATTCGGAGATGTAGGTGGGTAATGAGGGGTTAAAAAAAAATATTTTCGGAAATTGGTTTGGAATCATTCTTATCTACCCAAGTATGTTGCAGCCTCAACCTGCTAGTGTGTAATTGTAATGCTGAGACCTCCGTAAAAGGGTTGCCTCACCCGCAACTGCACAATTGACTGTGCCATATCAAGTTCCCCTTTTATTTTTCCTTCTGAGTTTACTAATGAAAACACGAGTTGAGAATAGTTAATAGAAGGATCTAACAATCTTGATTTTTATTTTTACATTTTATAATCCAAAGTTATTGTCCTTTAAATGTCTTTGCTTATTTGTCATCATCTTCCGGATTAAGGCGGAGGCTTGATGGCCTTGTTCACTTTTCTGTCTCCAGGGCTTAGAATCAGCCGAGCCCGCAGGAGAGGTCCAGTAATGTTGTTGTTAAGTAATGGATTAACAACTTGGAACCAGGCTGGAACCGTTGTTTTCTATTGGATGTAACTACATTGCATTACTAATTCTATTAATTGTTTTTCGTGGAGTATATTGGATGATAATGTGCTGACTAAAAGATTACAAAACACGTTTTCCCAAAGTCACGACCTTGTAGTTCTAAAGAAAGCACATACCATTCCCATTTACCTTGAGAAGCAGTAGATATACTCTTTGATTATTTTGGGTGTATTTCCTGCCATCATATATTTTGAAAATAAGGAAGGAAATAGAGTTTATGCTTATTTTCTCTCTGTGATGTTTTGTTCTGGTAACAGTATGTATTAAATCGAAGGGATTGTTGGCGTACACAGAAACTCGGAGCAACAAATTTTTTCATTTGTTATATGAAATGCAAGTCCACTTGGAGAATAGTCTTCCTGCATTTCCCTCATGAGAAATAGTGAATGAGTAAAGAATAAAGAGTTATGGATATTGACCTTTGAAACTCTCCCCAAAGCTGCATGACTGCTGATGGGATGACATGAAAAGTCATTTCACTTATAATGAGATACAAAGTGGGCCTGTCTTCTTTTAAAACCTGGCATTTAAAAATACATTTGCTTCTATTATGTCCTGGCCTAACCTGCACAGGCTATTGCATATGACATATTGCCCGAGCAGATGCTTTAGACAACATGCTGGCAGCAGTGCAAGTAAAGAATAAAGTTTATAGTTTTGTTTCTTCAATCTCAGAGTCGCACAATTGAGAAAGCTTTTTTATCTGGCAATTTATTGCAAATGTTATGTAAACTGCCTATTAATTTTATGCCTACTGTGCAGCAGAACTCTTTAATATGAAGAAATGGGAGGAAATGGACATCTAGATGATTTTCTTCCATAAGACATCTTCTCACCATAGAAAAATCTTTTGTAGCCAATTTGCTTCTGACCTTATGGATGAGAAAACCGGTTAGAGGGACATGTGTTTGGGGACTTGTATTTCTTGATACTTACCGGGGTGGAGAGGGAAAAATGGGAAGAAAGGTATGATGATAGGAATTTCTGTAATCGCATTATTTTAAGCAGCCATCTAGACTATTCCTAAGTTATAGAAGAAGTGTGGGATTTTAAAAGAACTGTTCCAGGGAAATGATTGCATTCATTTTACTGTCATGACCTCTACTGCAATTTGTATTATGAACTCAAAATAAGCCTGTTCAATATTTCATTAAAATGCATAAAGTATAAACATACAGTATTATGTTACATAATGCATTTGCAAGTTTATGCTCAGATGTGGCAGATTTCTGTATTCATGAAAGAATGACCTTCATACCCCAGTGGAGGATCACCAGTTTATGCAATCCTATGACATTTTTATTTTATTTATGTGCCAAATGAAAATATGACATTCCTAGCATCTTCTTTAACAAATGTATTATCTATCAGAGAGGGCAAAAAACCATCTCTGTTTCAGTGGGTGGCTGGCACCAGTATTTGTCTCAATGACTTAGCAATGCCACCTTCACCTGTGTGTGTGCAGTAAAGCATTTGCATTTGTGTTTCTGAAATTTGCTTTTCCTCATCCAAATGTGTAGAATAATAATTTGAAAAATAGGAAAAAAAAGACCCATGAGTTTTATGCTATGTAATCAATAGGGAACATTCCTAAATAGCAGATAAGTGGAAATTGGTAAGATGACAGGAAAATTAATCAATCCAAGATCAATTAATAATAAAATATTAAAATCAGAATGTTTGAACAATTTCTGAGTCTCACATGGATAATTCATGAAGATAAACAGATGTTCATTTAGCAGTATGGCTTCCCTGTCTCTCAAGCAGCAATTGATTCTGTTCTGATCAATCTTTTTGTTTTGAATTTCTAACCAATAGAAGGCCTTGAAAAAACAAACCATCTATGTGAATTGGCTGTTTTTGTAGGTGGCAGGACAAAAGTTGCTGATTTGGATTCAGAAAATACTTAGTCATAGATTAAGGGGGAAAAAAATCAATGTTTGAAATTGCTTAGTAGCTTTGACTCTGAGCCTAGTGGGACCTAGAGTCTCATACAGTGAATGCATTGAAGGAAATACGGTAGAGAATAAAGTTTATATTTTGTTTCTTCTCTCTCAGAGTCATACATGTGAAGAAAATGCAAATGGACCTCATGAGAGTCTGTCAGGCTCTCTGTCTCTCTGGGATCTCTAGGTCTCTTCTGAGCATTTGTTTCAGATTTTCATTCTCTTTGAAGATTTTCTCATGATTTCTATGCATTTTCATTTTTCATGAATTCTATGCTGAAATTTGGTCGCATGGGCACTGGTTCTATAGTCTCTTTCAGTTTGACACCAAACAAAGACAATCGTAGTCTGTCTGTTCCAACCTCTCCCTTCCCTTCCTCATCTGGATCAGGGATACTTTAGCTCCCATCAGGGAGGGGCAGGAAGTCAGGCTCTCATGACCCTCTGGTAGGTTGTGGGAATTCACTTTTCCAGAATATGATGTGATCAGGTTTAGGCATGAAAATGTGTAAGAAGTTAAGACACCTCTAGAACATCAACATCATAGAACTTCACGTCTAGATTGCTATGCAGCCCCCTCCTTAGAGATCCTGGAATTATATCTTGTCTTAAAAATAGAAGGAGGTTATCAATTTTTAAAACTGGTGGCTGACTTTAGCTTCAGGTAAACAGCTCTTTCTCTTTTTTATTAAAATGAAAGCAAAACCAAATGCAACAAAATATATTCTTTTGATTTTTGTGAAATAACTTTCCTGCTAAATTATTCCTCAGAAAACTGGTTTAGTGTAGTGAAAGCTCCCCCAGTAAAGCTGAATATAATTGTTTGAGAGAAGTATTGTTTTACTGAATGGTTATAATGCACTCTGGGGGAATAAGCACGATTTAAGTACAATTAATCTGACTAACAGCATTTTCCACAAATACTGCAGATGCAGTCTAACCAAGTATTAGAGCTCTATTTAAAATATACATATATTATTTCCTTTTTACATGTTTTCCTTTAAAATTTTTAATTGAGATGGAATTTATATAACACAAGATTAACTACTTAACCCCTTTACATTTTCAATAGAGTCTGAATGTCAGGCTTGAAAAATAATAAAATTTAAAAAGAAAAACAACTTTAAGCAATAACAATCATGAAAAAGAGTTTTAAACAAATGGATTCACTACAGGAAGCTTAAGGCAAACAGACTGCCTCCAGCAGCAACAGCAGGAGAGAGAAGGGAGCAGTGAACCCTTTTCCTCAAACCCAGAGGAGTTCAAGCGATAGATGGCTTCATCCCTAACTGTGTTAGAAGTTGTCCTGTCTCTGGAAGCTGACTCCATATGGCGATCCGTTAACGTAAATGCTGGGGGGAAGAAATGGCTGAGACCATTTAAGAAATTGAAAGTTTCATTGCTCCCGGTATGTGTGGCTACAGAGGAAGCTTTTTAAAAAAATCCAGATTATTCAGTCATCAATTTGCAATCCCAGCTCACTGGCACTGATGTGTTGAAATTAAATTGCTTTATGTAAGGTTCTTACAAATCATATATATGGTTAAGCTCTAACTCAACTATTAATCACACCTTAGCTGAACTTAATCTTAAAAATATAAATAGGTTGCCATTGTTTTCACGTCACATTTTAAACAGTAAAAACCAACAGCAGACTACAATGCAAGGTCTTAAAATAGCTCCCAGCCCAATAGGGCCAACCTCCATTTCCACCACTTTTCTCCTCTTTTTTCTCCAGCCACATGAGCCTTTCTCCTAGTCCTAAAAAATACTAATGATGCTGCCATATCTGTACAATTGAAAGACTATTATCTTGCTCCAAATACTCATTTCTACAATCTTCATTTGGATTGTTTGCTCACTTCATTTAGTCTCATTCCAATGACACTTGATAAGATAATTCTTTTGACTAGTCTATTTAAAGTAGCACCCACCCATCATTCTTTATGTTTCGATAGTGCCTTGCTTTTTCTTTGTAATACTGATTGCCACCTGATGTTACATTATTTATAATTCTTTTTTTTCCTACTCTATTGGAACATAAACACCTTGAGAGCAGGAACCTTGTTTGTTTTGTTCTCTTAATCTGTTGTGTCTAGAACAGAATCTGGCACATAGTAGGTACTCCAAGTGTTAGGCTGCAAACTTTGTGTTATCATTTCATGGCAAGACAAGTACACTATGTGAGAAAAGCATTTGAAAATTTTTGCAGCTGTTTGACATTGATAGAACACTCAAGCATGGAATTTTGTAGATTACAAAAGTATCAGCCCATGGTGAATTGAGAAAAATTTAAAAATTGGTTCTTCAGCTAGAAAGTTTGAGAAGGACAACCCTCACCATCCCTACCTTCGTGAGACACCTCTTAACTTAGATGATGGAAGGTAAACCTCATAAAAATACAGATTCCAAGGGTCTGCGCTATGTAGGAATATGAACTCCAAAATGCAAAATATTCTGCTGGATTCTTGCCTCGTATGTTACTAAGAAAGAACCCCAAGACATGGTGATCCTCTTTGTATTTTGGAGGCCATATATTCCACATGTGGGTATGCAGCTCTGATCAATATAACAAGTGACCTGCCAGAGAAGGCTCTGCAGTAGATCCATACTGCAGAGAGGATCCAGCTGAAGTTTTGTGGCAAGTCAGAATTCATTTTCGAGCATCTAACAATGCCCCACTGGAGAGTAACAGCACAGAACTCTAGGGCTTTAAAATAAAATCATGTTGAATTTTCTAGAAACTCAATTTCTGTTTGATAAACAATTACTAACTTGCTAAAAGATCCAAATAGAAACAGAACACGTGATTTTGGGCCATCAGGTGACCAAGTGGGCCAAGCTATCCAGGATGAAGTGGGTGTTATTTAGTTTATCAAGCCATGACATTGGGAGCAAACAGCAGTCATATATTAATATTATGATTGAAAAACATACACATATATATTTTCTCAGCAATATGCATACAGTACAATATTTTAGCAATAATGTATAATAGATACACAGGACATATAACAATTAGCTCTAAGTATTAAAAATCATCAGAAAAGCAATTGAGTGAAAATAATAACCTTCAAACAATAACCTAGAGTATATATTCACTGGAAGTAACCTACAAAAATTAGGGGAAAATATACATTTTCAAACATATGAAAACTTAGAACATTTATCAGTAGCGAACCCAAACTAAAATAAATAAGGAATAATTTTCTTTAGGTAGAAGAGATGATTTCTTTTTTTTTGAGAAGGAGCCTTGCTCTGTCACCCGGACTGGAGGGCAGTGGCTCGATCTCGGTTCACTGCAACCTCCAACTCCTTGGTTCAAGCAATTCTTCTGCCTCAGCCTCCTCAGTAACTGGGATTACAGGCATGCACAGCCACCATGCCAAGTTAATTTTTGTATTTTTAGTAGAGATGGGATTTCACCATGTCGGTCAGGCTGGTCTCAAACTCCTAGACTTGTGACCTTCCAAAGTACTGGGATTACAGGCCTGAGCCACCATGCCCAGCCTGAAGGGATGATTTTTTATGGTAATTTAGAAACACAGGAAAAAACGATGGCAGAATAAGTTGTAAATATATAGATAAATGTGAATTAACATTGGCATATATATAATACCAATATTATATTTAATATTAAAACATATAATGCACAACATATGACAGAGATGGGGTAAATAATGCTAAGTGTTCTAATACATTTTAATTACCAGAGATGGGGTAAATAATGCTAAGTGTTCTAATACATTTTAATTACCAGAGATGGGGTAAATAATGCTAAGAGTTCTAATACATTTTAATTACCAGAAATGGGGTAAATAATGCTAAGTGTTCTAATACATTTTAATTACCTACAAAATGATGAGTCTATTAATTGTCTATTAAATGTCTAAATCTGTAATAGACATTTATAAGTTAAAACTGTCTATTAAATGTCTATTAATCTATTATAGACATTCATAAGTTAAAAAGTATGTGATTTTTAGAATAACTACTAGAAAACAGTAAATTGATGTATAACTAACAAATCGTAATGAGCAAATGAAATAATAAAATTACTCATTTGAGTTAAAATAATATAAAAAAGAAAAAGTAATGAATAACTGTGGGAACAAATAGAAAGTGAAAGCAAATAGTAACATGGTGAATTTAAACATCCAAATTTCAGCAATCACATTAAATGTAAGTTACTAAATGTATTAATTAAATGATGAAGATTTTCAGATCTAATAAAACCCCTACCATTTGCTTCTTATAATTATGAGACCCATCTGAATATAGGATGTCAGAAATATTGAAATTAAATTGATAGATATATTACATTATGTAAGTAGTATCTAAAGTATATAAAGTAAAGATAAATGAAAGGGTCTTTTTATAATAAAAGAGTCACTTTACTAAAAAGATTTAATCATAAATGTATACCTAATTTAGTAAATATATAAAGTAAAAATTGGCAGAGCTAAAATAAGAAGTAAATACATTCACAATTATAGTAGAAGATTATAACACATCTTTCAGTAACTGAGAGAACCGCCTGACGAAAACATCAGCAAGGATGTAGAAGATTTGAATAACAGAACTAACAACATTGATATAAATGATACATGTATTAATAGAACATTGCATGTAACAACCATGAGATTATATGCTTTTCAATTACATGTGGAACATTTACAAAAATTGATCATATACCAGGCAATAAAGTAGGTTTCCAAAGAGATAATAAAGATATCAAATGTGCTCAGCCTTAGCAGTCATCAGGAACACATGAATGCAAATTGGAGACACACTGCACTTCCATCAGTATGACTCCAATTAAAAAGACTGGCAATACCAAGTGTTAGTAAGGATGTAGAGCTGAGATGCTTTTCCACTGGTGGTGGAACAAAAATTGTATAATATATTTAAAAAATCGTTATGCAGTAGTTACTAAGTTTGAAGGCACACATGTTTTGCAACCTAGCAGTTTTACTCTTAGCTATGTAAACTTAAGAAATACATACATATGTGGACAAAAAGGCATAAATAAAAATAATGACAATAGTCCCAAACTACAAATATCTCATATGCCCATAAACAGAAAAATGGGAAAATAAATTGCAGTTTATTTATACAAAGGGATACCATACATCAGTGAAAATGAACAATCTTATATAAAGTAATATTGACCAATCTCATGAATATGATGTTGGATGACATCAATACATAAAGATAAAACTCAAACTGTAGAATTCCCCTTATAAAATATTTGAACACAGGTAAAATCAATTTCTGGAATTAGACATCAAGATAGGGGTTCCCTTTAGTGAAGAAAGAGCGGCTGCAAGAGAATTCCTGAAGTGCTGGAGATGTTCTATTTCTCAACCTTGGGGGTAGTTACATGAATGGGTTCATTTTGTGATTCAGTGAACTAGCCACATATGATTATATGATTTGTGCCCTTTCCTGTATGTACACTTTAATAGGTATTTTATGTGTCAAACTTAAGTAATATATTCTAATAAAAAGCAGAGAATACAGATTATTACTGGATATGCTTGTCTATTGACAACAAAATCAGCATATTAGAGAATAGTCAAAGTTCTTTCCAGGAAATAGGATATAACTATAGGTTTGCCTCTTACTTAGCTGAGGATAGAACATGGACACTTCTATATCACTATGTCCATTTGTAAATGTATTTCAATACTTGACAATATTTTTTCAATTATTTTTAAAAGTATTAACAAACGCTTATTACTTGTGCTCATCATAGATCCTGGGTATCTTTTAGTTTTGTCTCATGATCATAAGCTCCTATTGGTTATGTATAGTTTTCATGTGATGCACTTGGTGTGTAATACACAGATCTTCATCATTTTGTTGTTACACAGAAAACAATCATTAACAATGCCCTGTTCAGTTTAAGCTATGGTATCATGTTTGATTTACTCCAGAATCAGTCTATACTTAAATTTAGTAAAATGACATCATAATTTTTTAAAAATCTATGCTTTTAAATATGCAAAATTAGGTAAAGTATTAACAATAACACAAAGCAGTCTATGTTAAGTATTTGTATCAATTATAATGCTTTAATAAAAAGAAGTTTCAATTAGCTCTTCCAATTTTTACCACTTTACAAAATCTACTAGTTGGGTGGTTGAGTTGGTAGAATAAAGACTGAATTCATTTTGTTTATGTTTCCTAAAGCTGTTTTCTTTAGTACAAAGAAGGTGATCTAGCCAAACTTCTTGTTGGATTTATCACTCTCTGTTAAACTTTTCTTAATGTCACCTTTAAAGTATTTGGGATTTCCCTCCTAATTCCATGCTTCAGATTAGGAGCGTAAAAATGTTACATGAATTTTTCTATGTTCAGTTTAATAGATTATGTAGAGTATTCCATTAGCAGAGAAAAAATTTTATGGTATCTTTAAGACAAAATTTTCAAGATTTGGAGAGGCTCTAAGCTTGATTTGGGGCTCAGTAAGGACAAATGGGAAAAGGCTTTTATTGTACATAACAACTTTTAAAACACAGAAAAGATAAACAAATCTTCAACAAAACAGTTCCTTAGTGGTGTAAAAACTTCTATTGGCTAAACTCATGCTATGTTATGATGCTAGAGTAAGAGTGCTCCCATTCTTCCTGGCGCATTTGACATATTACGAATGTACCTATGTGTTCCCTCTCTTATATTCAGGCCACACAACCAAAGTTCTTTCTACTCTCTTTAGATTTTGATTGCTACCTTCATGATCTTGGTTACCATTATTTAAAAATACAGGTGGCCCTCATTTGGTGCTAAAGGTGACTCTTCTTATAGCTTAATTTGAAATTCTTATGCAATCTTTCACATAATAAATAAATCCCTTATATTATACATGTAAACTCTTATTTACAACTGTGACTGTTAACTGAGTCTACTGGCTCTGGGCCAATGTGTTCAAGAACATCAAGAACGTGTGATCTTTTGATTCATGAGATTGAAAGACTTTTCATTACACAGAATAATGAATCATGCGCCTCTGAAATGGGCAATGATTTTGGCAAAAGCATAATTTCTTGTCATAACAGTGAAACACAGTTCTGGAGGTGAGGCATGGAGGCCCCAAAAAGAGATTTTAAATATTGAAAAAGGATGTTGCGATCCTTTCAACAGGGACACTAATCGATGTAAATAATATCAGCAATTGAGAGAAGCTGCAATAATTGATAACTGATACATGTATTCCTGCCCCCAGCTCTCAATTTAGTATGGTCTGACCTGTGACAAGAGACAGAACAGGTAATGAACAAGAGATCCAGACTGACAATATTTACCTTAAAATATGACGTGTAGGCCAGGCACTGTGGCTCATGCCTATAATTCCAGCACTTTGGGAAGCTGGGATGGGCGGATCACAAGGTCAGGATATCAAGACCATCCTGGCTAACATGGTGAAACCCAGACTCTACTAAAATACAAAAAGTTAGCTGGGTGTGGTGGTGCACAGCAGTAGTCCCAGCTACTTGGGAGGCTGAGGCAGGTGAATCACTTGAACCTGAGAGGTGGAGGTTGCAGTGAGCTGAGATTGTGCCACTGCACTGAGCCTGGTCACAGAGTGAGACTCCCTCTCAAAATAATAATAATAATGCATGTGAAATAAAATATAGTACTAAATGTGATCTGAATAGTGTAGAATAATATTGGGATACTATCATTCTTCAAATGAACAATGTACTAGTATTTAATGAGACCTAAGTTTCCATTCAATACATTATTTGGTAGTGATTTGTATTCTCATATTCCATTTGTAATCAGTTAAAACTTATATCATTATCACTCAAACATTTGCTAAGCTAAATTTCTACATGTTTCTTGTACAATCAAGTGAGTCAAATTGGAATATAAGATGTTTTTATTCATTACTTAAAAATTCATCTCTTTAATTTCCCCTTATTTCCAACCTAGAGGTAATTTTGAAACTTAATTCCACCTTAAATCGTGGCTACTCCTTCTCATTTTGTATTTTTTGCAAATGTGATAAGCGACATTTCCTCAGCAATGTTTAACAGACTGGCACAGAAATAGTATTGGTGTTATGCAATGGGGAACCACTTTTCAGCACTAATTCCTAACGCAAAGTTATTTCTTCTGCCAAATGGATTTTAAAACCACCTCCTCCATTGAAACTACAAATAATGGCAAGCATAATACAGGGAATGGCAAGGACAGAAATCCTGCACTCAGGTTACACAGAGACAGCAACTTGCCACACCCTGACAGGGATTCCCGTTACCTGGTAAAGTCAGCAGTCAGAGTTTTGCAGGACATATTGCAGGTAAAAGAGTAGTCATGCACTTCAAGCTAAGAAGTGGCATCCTAGTGAGATCACCTTGGGACAGGTCTTGAGAAACACGCAGATGTGGCTGGTCAGCTGCTTAGCTGCTCAGGGGGAACTTGGGCAGGTTAGGAAGACATGGAGACTGCAGGTGGCTCTAGGATCTGCTCTGTAGACTTTTTGTTTAATGGTATAAGGTCTGGAAAAATATACATGGTTCTTATTAAGAGTATAAATTTTGAAAATTTTTTTTGATAGTAACATTAACTGGTTATTACAACCAAGACTCTGGGACTCAGATAAGAAACAGACAAGTAGCCCTTTCACAGAATATTATTTTTCCTAAGATGTATTTCTGGCTTAGAGTTTTCTATGTTTCCATCTCACTGAGGTCTTAATACTTCTTAAATGAATAGGCCTGTGTTGGCTTTTAGTAAGCACCTCTCTGTGCTAAGTGATCACAAACCATCTGACTAACAGTTTGTTTTAATGTTCTAATGTCATTTGAGTTTCTATAGTACAATGTGATATAATTTTTCTAGACACTTGAGTTTATTTAAAACAAATAATTTCTTATAGCCTCCTTATGTAATCTCCTTGGTGTTAGTCCATTCCTAAACATTCTTCACATGTTTTTTCATGTTCTTTCTTTCTTTTTTTCTTTTACGTTGTCCATTGTTCACCACCATGAATCATAAGGAAAAGATTCTCAATAAATACTTAATAGCTTGTCTTGTCACTCACAAAATTACAAAAGCCGCTGTCTTGGAGATGTTGGAGAAATGTCAGATATCTTTGGCTTGTCATTTCACCATCTGTTCTTCACTTTAGATTCTTTTTGGAAACTTTGCCTAAGCACATAGATGATTCATTTTCTTTTCCATAGTGTTGATGACATTTCCCCAAGTGTTAAACCTCATGCTTGTGGTTAATCAATTCTTGGATCCTATCATCATTCCAGCCTGATGATTTTTGCTATAGAATCCATGTGTCTTTGGTTGAGGCTATAGACTGTGTTCCTCAGAGCATTTCCAAAACTTCTGACATTGGCTCACTCACAACTGGGAATTAAAATTTGCCAGTTTTTCTGCTGAAGCGAGAGGGCCTTCTTAATCAGAGAATATGCCTTTTATCTTCCATTGAGCTAACCAACTGTTGTCAGGACCTCTTTAATAGTTAACTCCTTTTCAGGGATTTATGAGACTTTTGAGCAAAGTAGGCTAATGTTATGCTGAACACTCATAAGGCCAAAATTCCCAACAAGCTTTCATCAACAAGTCATTCATTCTGAAAATTCTGATGAATGGAAAACTCCAGAGAACATTCAGCACTGCCTGAATGAAATCATTTAATGCTGAAGTTGGAGAGAAATTTAGTAATAATTTAGCACATCCTCTTCATTTTACTTATGGGGAAAAAATGAGACCCAGAAGAAAAAGTGATATGCCCAAAGTGGTTCTATAAGCTGTCACATGGTAACTAGAAGCCAGCACTTCTGACAACAGTCCTCCGGCAGGGCCCCTTCGGTGGAGCTCTACCATCCATTCTGGCTTTTCTTAACAACATAGCTTGCAAGAGCTGTAGAAATGGCGGGATAAAGTAGCGTAGAACTAATGAGCAGGTTCTGGCTGCAATGTGAACTTTCACAAGTGAAAAACCCTATGGGTTCCGCAAAGGAATGTTTGCATATTTATTGAAAGTGGTCAGAGGTTTGGTGGAGTTTGTTGGAAATGATGATTGATGTGGTGACTATGATGGGAGTGAGAGGTGAGGAAAATGGTGATGCTAATACAGGCAGAATGTGACAGAGTTCTGAGTGATTAGGGTAGAGGTTAGCAAATTTACTCTCTCATCAGTAACAGAGTATACCTTCATCTTCCAAATGTGATGAATTTATAGCCAAAGGGTAGCAAAGAATTTGTTGTTTCTAAAAACATCTTCTGTGAAAATATCTTAAAGGAAGACTAATAGGAGATAACATCTCTTGGTCACAAATTTAATCAAATACGGTTTTCTGAATTGGTGCTGTCTATATTTCTGTTTCTACTTGGCAGGTGTACGTGAGGACAATGGTGCTTTTTGTGGCAATGTAATTACCCGTAGAATAAATTTTTTTGGACTTGCTGTTTTGGCTCTGTTCCTCACAGCTCATCTAGCGAAGGACAGAGGGGATTGATATTGAATTGTGTGATATTGAATCATTTCAGATTGGCTTTGTTTTCATACATATTTGCTAGATTGTACACCCGTTTCCATCTATGTCAGCTGTCACACCTGCTACTAGTTGATTGTTTCTCCAACAACTAAGAAATCTGCCCTCCTGTTTTGTACACCTTCCACTGCACGAGCGTACAGCCTCTGCTAGAGCAGCATGCAGCAACTCTCAGAAGTTTAATTCCTCCTTGAAAATGCATGACAAGTCCGCAGCTTTCAAAAGCAGTGCTTTGAAAAAAAAAGAGAGATTACTTTTAATGAAAAGAACTCCACATTTACCATCTATTACAAAATTCAGGCACACAGAGCTTGGAGCAAAAAGACACGACAGAATAAACCAGCATTGTGTGGAATCATAAAAATGTTAGGAGTACAAAAGACACAAAAGATGCTATACTGAAGAAGGATATAAGGTCACAGAGGAGAAAAAAAGTGAACTACAGTGATAAGAGGAAGCGAAACATAATTGTCTGTGTACCTGAGGGTAGGCACCACAGAGGCCTCAAACTCAGAATTGCTAACAATCTCCTCTCGAAGAGGACCACTAATACTTCAGAGTCTCCAACACTGGCAGTCCAAAATCAGAGAAATGTAAAGGAAGTAAATTTGTACTGCTGAATATCTTTTGAATAATTATATGTGCTGTGTTATAAAAAGAACACATGCTAACTTGGAAAATATGTGTTTTGGGAATAAAATGAACAATTCTGGTAGCTAATACATTTTTTTAAATTGTTGCAAAAGGATTGGGAAAAAAAAGATTATCTCTTTATTTGGGTGGTTACATCTGGCTTTCCCTTGTCCCGTTTGTATAGCAAGGACTACCTTCCTCCTTTCTGGAATTAATCAATCCATGGTAAGTACTTTATTTGTTGAATTTTGTGTGTATTCTGTGGGAACCATTTTACAACTGCGGTGCTACATACATAGTTAGAGGAGCTCAGCCTCCTAATACTGGGAGTAGGTTTTCTTCTCTCCCCCATTCCCCCCAGTGATTTGAACTAATCCTCCTATAGACTGTTGAGGGTTGATACAATGTAGAGCCATACATGTAAGTTGAGGTACAATTGTAACCAAACCCTGACTTCTCACGGAGGTTGCATTTTAGTGAGAAATATAGGGTGAGAAGGGCAGGCAAACAAAAAGTGTGATATTTGGGGTAGGTTATTTTATTTGTGTTTTGGGGTTTTTTTTTTGAGCCAGAGTCTTGCTCTGTCACCCAGGCTAGAGTACAGTGGTGCGATCTCGGTTCACTGAAACCTCTGCCTCCCAGGTTCAAGCAATTCTCCTGCCTCAGCCTCCCACGTAGCTGGGATCACAGGCACCTGTCACCACACCTGGCTCATTTTCGAACTTTTAGTAGAAATGGGGTTTCACCATATTGGCCAGGCTGATCTCGAATTCCTGGCCTCATGTAATCCACCCACCTCAGTCTCTCCCAAAGTGCTCAGATTACAGGCAGGAGCCACGGCACCTGGCCTAGGGTAGGCTTTCTGGTAGGTAATATTTGACAGAATTCCATGTTCTAATAGTGTTTGCATCTTTCTCCCTACTTGTACCTGTCTGTCAATATGTGACAGTATATTTTTAAAACTCCTCTCCCTTCCAATGTTAACTATGCATTTATTTCAGATCTTCACAGAAACTCTTGTTTCTTGCAGGGCTATGCATCCATGCTTTCTCTCTCTGTCTTCCTAGGTGGCTGAGAGGAGAAATTTGTAGCTCTTTTATAAAAAAAAAAAAAAAAAAAAAAAAACTGCAGTTGCGGAACTTACTTAGGGGCTGCTCAACACATGGTAAGTTCCTGCATGAATTTAATGTGAAGAAAAACTGTGGCTGCGTAGATTAACTTGCCTGCTCCCTGTTGTGGAAAAAGAAGTGTGTAACCAGACACATTTTATTTTCTACTTCTCTTGAAAAAAATCATAGTGATTAATGTCTTACCAGAATGTTACAATCTGCTCAATTCATTTGCCTGAAAAACACCTATTCTTCTGCTTTCTTCAGATGGTAGCTGTTCCGGTTTATCTTTAAATACATGTTCGTGAGGTAATGAAGGTAATTATGTAATTATGTTGTCAAGTTCAAGTTCGATTCCATTTTGCTACCATGAGTAGAGGATTCCTGGACAAACTCTTCTCCTGTGTGAGGATTACATGCACCTCCTGCATTGATCAGGGTTTGCTAACGATTACTCTGTTCTTCCAGCAACATTGTTTTTTCTTTCTGATGAACTTTTGCATCAGCAAACACTTATGCTCTAACATTTCTTGTATTTAAAAAGAGCAAAACACTTTTATTTCACCATTCTTTTCCACCTCATCTTTCTATCTCTTCATAAAAATACTCCCTTACCTCACATTCTTTTCTGGATCTGCTCCCACAGAGCACCTTTCCTCACCACCCTACTCAGAGTACTTTGGTCAAGGGCCTGCTTACTCCTCTGATGAAAAATTCCAGGGGCACTGTTGTCCTCTTCTCTGACTTGACACCTCAGCACCATATGACATAGTTGATGAAGCCATCTTTTCTGAAAAACTGTCTTTACCTATTAAAACATCATATTTTTTTCAATTTCCTTCTATTTCATAACCATTTTTGTTTTTAAGGTGAGCCTTCATGAGCTATGATTCACTTACATAAATTCACTTGTTTTAGGTGTAAAGTTTAGCACATATGAAGTTCTGTAATCTTTGCCAAAAGTCAAGTTATAAAATATTTCAATCAGCCCAAAAGGTTCCTTCATGGCTCTTTGTATTCAAACCCTCCACCCCCAGTTCCCCAGCCCCTGACAGCCCCTGATCTGACTTTTCTCTCTGTAGACTTACCTTTTCCAGAGTGTCTCATTAATGGATTATTCCATATGATCTTGCCTCTCGTCTCTGAGTTTTTTCACTTAGCATAGTACTTTTGAGAATCATCTGTGTTGTTGCATCTATCAGTAGTTCATTACTATTTATTTACAAAGTCTGTTGTATGGATGTTCCACAATTCGTTTTTCCATTCACCAGCAGATCATCATTTGAAGTGTAACCAGTTCTGGTGATTATGAATAAATCTGTTTACATTTGCATATAGTTATTTGTGTAAGGCATACATTTTTCTTTTTCTTGGATAAACACTGAAGATGATCTTTTGAAGAGCAGAAGCTTTAAATTTAATTACTTTCAGCTTACCAATTTTGTCATTTACAGTTTATGCTTTCTGGTATTAAGAAATCTTTGCTTGACACAAGATCATAAAGATTTTCTCATATACTTCCTTATGGAAATTTTATAACTGGTCTGTTATACAGTTCAAGCTGAATTTTGTATTCATTTTCCTCCTTCCTTTCCTTTTTCCATGCTTCCTTCCTTCCTTCTTTCCTTCCTTTCTTTCTTTCATCATGACAAACCTGCATATATTTTGTTAGATTTATTCCTACATATCCATTTATGTCTTAAGTATATTCTTTATATTCCCCTTAGAACAGATGTAGGTTAATGAAGTTACGTAATTAAAAGCAGAGATACTGAAATTGGCCGAGGTAAATGTACTAATTTTAACTCTTAAATTTGGGGCAGTTACTCTCCCCTACAAACCTTAATAATTTCAGATGTCAAATAGGAATAATAGTATATATCTCAGAGGGTCATTATAAGTATCAAATGAGACAACATATGTGAAGAATTCAGCACAGTAACTGTCACATAATATTCAACAAATATTTTTTATTAATATTATTGTTATTACTATAAATTTATCCTCTAGTTGTGCCTTTTAGATTCTAGTGGCTGGAGAGCTGTAACTACATCTACTTTAAAAGTAAGGAAATTGAAAGTTCATGAGATATTAAATAACCTGCCCATAATTACCCTGTAGCAAGTGCAAATTGAATCCTTATTCATTTCCAAATCCCAGACTTTGACTGTGGTATGTGAACTTTAAATTTTTCTTAAAAGAAAAATAAATAGCCTATATAGTGTGAGTAAAAGTAAGGTGCAGTCAATTATGGAATTTGTATTATCAGAGCTGAAAAACCGTGCACGCTCCTTCAGTGACACATAGCTCTTCACGATACTGAAAAACATAAAGAAAGACATTTCTCATGATGGACTTTAGTGAATACTAAGTTTTGCAGTAGACACTGTCAACAACAGCCTTTCAGAAAGTATAATAATGGATTTCATATGACCATTCCCATATTATGCATAATACATACATATTATACATAATACAATATTCAAATACACATCAGTTAACTAAAATCTGAAAAGGAATACACTGATATAGTTTAGCTCTAAACCCTAATGGCCAACAAAGTTATACAAGATGTGGAAAAGTTGTGTGATTTGGTAGTTTGACACAATCAAAAGAGTGCATTTTGCATTACAGACAACCCGTCTACTTTTGCTCCCATGGAAATATTTGTTTTCCTAATTCATCTTCCACTGTTTCTAACATCAAATTCCCTTTCTTTTTCAGCTCTCCTTAGTTACATGATTTCTTATAATAGATTTATTTCCTCATAATTATCTGGAATTACGGAATTCCTCTAAAGGGGCAAAATGGAGGTTCCTTTGGAGGATGAACTCAGTCTGAAGAGCCTAAAGGCTCTTCAATTTTTTGCCCTTCTGTTCCATTTAGTTTATTCCTTTCTCTTTTAGTTGCTACAGTGTAATCCCAGCTTCTGGGAAGGCTGAGGCAAGAGAATCCCCTGAACCTGGAAGGCCAAGGTTGGAGTGAGCTGAGATCACCCATTGCACTGCAGCCTGGGTGACAAGAGTGAAACTCCCCCTCAAAACAAACAAAAAACCAAACATTGGGCTATTTGATTTGTTTTCACTTAGCTCCAATGAACTGATTCAAATTTTGGTCTCTTGTAGGTCTGATTTTTCTTAAATAATAAGATTTAAGGTTTCTTGACAAGGAGTTTGGGTCCTTCAAATAATTTTTTCTATGTTGTAATTCTGTTAGGCTTTGAAGGAAGTTGGACTGAACTGACTAAAGCAGTTTGCTGCAGTGGTGGTACAGTCAGAATGAAGAAACCGTTTAAGAACAGGGTTCAGCATAAATGGAGCAATCAAAGCAAAAACAGGAATTTAGGAGGTATGTTTGAAGTTATGAGTTACAGAAAAGATATTAGGTTATACATTGCCAATATGTAACACTTCTAAATATCCCCCAGTCTGCTTTTGGACTTTGTTTCTGCATATTAAAATGACGCTACTTGATGTAAAAGTAAAGATATCTAGTTAATTTGGCTATTTTTTATAAAGTTGCCTTAGACAAGATTGAATTTTTTTCTCTGATAAGCATTTTCATGAGGGCTCACCGGTTTCTGATATGGTCTTGCTGTGAAATTGTTTCATGAGTCATGTTTTTGAGCCAGATTATAAACAGAATCTATTTCCTGTGAGCATCATGGCTAGGAGAACTCCTCGCAAGCCAATATTCCATTTAAATACTCCAAATTACCAGTTAATTGCTCTACCCTGATGCAACTGGCGTATGCATCATCCAGGTTTCAAGACAGAAGGAAATAGTGTGGACAACTGCAAATTATTCAGTGGGTTTTGAGTCATTTATATAGCTAATCAAGTATTGGACATGTTTAGCATTTACCCAAATATACCTTAATTGACAAAGTCTACATCCTCAGAATAGCATATTTTTTCTCATTAAGCAGCATATATAGTGATTAATAAATCTGAATTATGAAGTCAACACATTAATTGCTACTGTACTTGGATGCTTCTAATATAATTTTGCTTTGTTTCATTTATTTTACATATCAGAATGGATTTTATAAAGAAACACACCAGTGTAATCAATTTATTAAAGAATAATGTATACAGAACAAAGTGGAGACAATCGGTTGTGGATTACTGTTGGCCAAATGATTATTTGAATCTTGAAAGGACTATACCATGAAAATAATATCTTCAATAATTTAGGACACATTCAAAATTACTTTAGGTCCCTTATCCAGATTTGGAAATGAATGCAAAACTGCCTTATTAAATAACAATATAACTATATGGCTTGAAAGAAATTTTTTAAAAAGACTTTTGAATTACAATAGGCCACTCATGCAGAATAATTCATGTACAATGCAGAATTCCAATTGGGGCTGATTTAATAGTGATGTTAATGAAGTGCCAAGAAGAGAGTGAGTAATAGGGTGAAATTCCTTTGTAGCCATTTCCAGAAAAGGGATTTTTTTTTTTTTTTTTTTTTTTTTTTGGTAACGGAACTTTTTAAAAATTTCAATTGGAGCAATTTCATTTGGGTTGTGAGGGATAGACTGAGAAGATTAATAAAAAAAGATAAGGAGAAAAAAGGGCAAATAAAGGGAAAATTGATTATCTTTCTTCTATGTAAGATTAAAATTTGCTCATGTAGTATAAAATGAAATTGACTAAATGTAAATATGAAATGAACCCACCTTGTACATTTTCCAAGCTGAACAAATTCTAACAATAGAAACAATATTTTGTTAATCTGCCCAGTTTTAAAGATCTTGTGCTCCTTTGATATATTCTTTAAAATGATTACCATCCCCAATGCAACAACATTGACATGTTACACCATTTGAACCATAAGTAAAATAAAAATGCATTTTGTCACTGCAGTTGAAAATACCACTTTCCAGAAGAATTATAACAACAAAAAAACATCTTTTTAATGGATTGGACTCATTCAGTGGAAGGAGATGTTTTAATTTTGCTACCATCTTTAGTTTAGAAAGCAGTCTGTAAAATCAAACATATGTGATGTCTCACCTCTTCTGGAGACAACGCTGACTTATTTCTTAAAGTTCCCTGCTTGTTCCAACCGTACACTACTTCCCCAATTTGCTAACTACAGAACATTTGCAGAACAGAAAAATCCCAAACTAGAAGGCTGGATGGTTTAATACGGCATAATTTTTATACGTTTTAGAAAATGTGAAACTTACTACTAAAATTTTATGGCTTCTGAAGGATTTGAAACATTTGAAAATGGTATAGGGATTGCCTTCCACCCTCTTATTCCAACTCAGCTATCCAACAGGGAACATATTTCTTATCTTCTATGTTTAGGATTTTCCTTTTTGTGCCCATGTGAGGATATTAGGTTGTCAACTTTCCCCAAAACTATAAAGAACATTTTGAATTCATTTTCTGGAAATAAAAAATGCTGCTTCTGAGACGGGTGTGGTGCCTCATGCCTGTAATTTCAAAACTTAGGAAGGCTTAGGCGAGTGGATCACTTGAGCCTAGGAACTTGAGACCATCTTGAGCAACATGGCCAAGCCCTGCCCCTACAAAAAAAAAACAAAACAAAAATTCACCAGGCATAGTGACAGGAGTCTGTAGTTCCAGCTACTCTGGAGATTGAGGCAAGAGGATGGCTTGAGCCCAGGAGGTCGAGGCTGCAGTGAGCGGTGATCATGCCACTGTACTGCAGCCTGGGTGACAGAGCAAGACACTGTCTCAAAAAATAAAAATAAAAATGCTGCTTCTGTTTCTATGAAATGTTGTCATAGTTGCCCCATTCACATACCCTTTTATTTCTGCCATATTAATATGTATAAATTATCACTAATAAGGCTTCTCTGGTATGAAGTCTTCAACAGCTCTACTCTGCCTATTGATTGAAGTTTAGACACATTGATTGGGCCATGTCCTTTCAAATCTGTTTTTTTCCCCCTATTTGATACTAATATCCTACCTAGAAGTACTACTTTGGCCAGACTAATTTGTTCCTCATGTTTAAGAAACACAAAACAAAACTAGAACCAAAACCCAACCCCCTTTCACTTCTTGCATTATTCATGTTGCTGTACAAATTCTTCTGGTCTTCTATGGAACATCTACCTGGTTCTTCAGGTCTACAGAAAATTCTGTTGCTTCTTTTAATCTTTTCCTAACTTCCCAGTAAGAAACAATCACTTGGTTTTCTGAACTCTTACAGCAATATTTCATTCTCTCGAATTGGAAAAATCAGTAAGATATATTTATGTTTAAACTTGTAATAGTCACATGTGGGCCTGAATTCTTGTATGGATCTGAGCTTTTCATTGTGGTCAGGAAAAGAGTAGACTTAGGAGAGCTAAGCTGCCTGGGATCAATTATCGTCTAGAAATTTTTAGTTGCATGACTGATCAAGTTACTTAAACACTCTGAGGTCCAGTTTTCCTATTTCCCAAAATGAGATATTAATTGTTCCAGCCTGAAAGAGTTGATATGTCCAAAGCACATAGAACAGTACCTTGCATGTAGTTTAGTGCTGTATAACCGTGTATATTTAATCTTATGGCTTTTAAAACTATTATTGTTGAGCCACCAGTGGCAAGGTCAATACATTACTTTGTGTGTGTGTGTAAACAATATTCTCTCAAATAATATTTGCTGACTAAATGTATGAGTCCCAAATTCTGAAAAAACTTGTTTGGGGTTGAATTTTCTTTTTATTTTTTTGAGATGGGAGTCTCACTTTGTCACCCAGGCTGGAGTGCAGTGGCTCAATCTCGGCTTACTGCAACTTCTGCCTCCCTGGTTCAAGTGATTCTCCTGCCTCAGCCTCCCAAGGAGCTGAGATTACAGGCTCCTGCCACTGTGCCCAGATAATTTTTGTATTTTTAGTAGAGACAGGGTTTCACTGTGCTGGCCAGGCTGGTCTCAAACTCTTGACCACAAGTGAACTGTCTGCCTCGCCTCCCAAAGTGCTGGGATTACAGGTGTGAGCCACTGCGTATGGCTGGGGTTGAATTTTCTATGATGAGTCTTCGCTTGTATAAGCAGCCAATACTTAAGATTATTTGATTGGTTTAGGCTTCGTTAGTCATCATGAAATATTTATTGAGTACTTGTTTTATGCAAAATACAGTGGTAGAAGCAGTGAGGGACAAAATGCATATCCATTGGACTCAGAATATAAAACCTTGGTTGATACTGAGTCAAGCCATGAAGCAGAATGTGTAGCATTATGCCAAGAACATGTAATTTCAACTCAGAAGGACATAAACTTCAGTCTTAGTTCTGCAACTTCCAAGCAATGATCTAAAGCATTATTTAAACACTATGGTTTCCCCAAACAAAAAACATCAGCCCTAATAATACCATATCATGGTTTGTAATGCTGACAAAAATGAAGTCACACGCTTTAAGAAAAAGTGTAGCATATTGTTTGCGACAGCATAGCCACTCAAAAAACACTACTTTTCTTCCTCAAATTAAAAAAATGTTTTTTAAATAGCAATTTTATGTAAATATTAAAGGGTTAACTTGGATATTAAGACAAATGATCAAGGCATAAAGCATGTGGGAGAATTTACCTAGATGTTCATTTATTCATTCATTCAAAAAATAATGATTGATTTCTATTAAGTACAAGATACTACGGTGGACACTATGGAAAAATATAAAAATAAATAAGATTTGGCTCCTACCTCTAAATAATATACAGTGTAATAGGTGAGTTGAAGTATGTTGAGAAGCAATTATGGTGAACACTATAATTGTGTATTTAAGGAAATTCAAATAGCATGCCTTGAGGTTTCTAAGGAGTGAAGAGCACATTTCTGCCTTGGAGATTTTGAAGGATTTATGGAGTATGGTGCAAACTGAGCTTAAAAGCCAGATAGGATTTTGGCAGGTCAGGTTTTAAGTTGTATATTTCAGTTAAAAAATAGAGAATAACAAAACATCAAGTTTTATTGGCATAGAGGGTACATTTAAGAAACATATGACCCAAATCTAGAATGGAGGTAGGGTTAGTTTACTGGTTGCCAGGGAGGTAGTCAAAAGATTTACACTGAATTTAGTAGATAAAATGGGAAGATATTTGGGCAGAAAAGTAACACAGGTGACATAATGAGAGCTGTACTTACTTTCAGAAGTTCAAACTGATGGTTTGGAGTTTAAAACGAAGCGTCTAGTGATGTAAATATCAGGTTGCTTAGACAGAAATGAGTTCTGGATTAGGGTTATGATCTTGGGAATAACGAGAAAATTTACTAGAAAAATATTGACTATTATCAGTATTGTCTGCAGAATAAATAAAGGTGTAGAAAAATAAAATAAATTAGACAATGGAACTAACCTTTTTTTCAGCACACATGTATCAGGCATGGGTAGTGCTGGACATTTAACATATTAATCTCCTTTAATCTTTCTAAGATAGGTCAAGACAAATTCTATTTTCAGATGGATAAGCAACAAGCCCAAAGCTACAGGGCTCATCAGTAGAGGAACAAGAATTTGAGCCCAAATAAATTTGACTTGAGAGCCGATTCAGTTACCATGCCAATTCAGTTAAACTGTGAAAAGGTTATTAATAGCTAGTTCTAAATTAAAAAATGACAGTATGCTTTCTTAGATTTTCTTCTATAATTGAATAAATGTTGGGTCCTAGCAAAAAGACTCTACCTACTTCAAAAATTAATAAAATAGATACAATAAATAAAAGTCAATATTTGGATAACATTCTACATTAATCATAGTAAAGAAAAAATATGCATCAACGGCTGGGAACAGTGGCTCACACCTGTAATCCCAGCACTTTGGGAGGCGAGGCAGGCAGTTCACTTGCTGTCAAGAGTTCGAGACCAGCCTGGCCAACACGGTGAAACCCTGTCTCTACTAAAAATACAAAAATTAGTTGGGCATGGAGGCACATGCCTGTAATTCCAGCTACTGAGGAGGCTGAGGCAGGAGAATTGCTTGAACTTGGAGGCAGAGGTTGCAGTAAGCCGAGATTGTGCCACTGCACTCCAGCTTGTGTGACAGAGAAAAAACTCAGTCTCAAAACAACAACAATAAAAAATCCAAAAAACAAATATGAATAAACACACAACAGAAAAGAAAATGATAAAGAAGGCTCCAATAAAATGTTGGATGGTAAGCTGATGGAGGGATGAGACTGATGAAATAGGGAGAAGCCACAACCTGCCTGAAAGGCATGCAACTACAGAGTTAGCCATGGCACTTAGAAATGCTACTTGTAACATAAGGTAGAATGTGGTATGGGACTTAAAACTGGATTTATTGAGGATTTGTGAGCAGTTCTTCCACATGCTTCTTGAATTATGTACTGAGCTAAATTATTGACAATAGCATGAGAGCAGACCTTTTCATACTGGCAAGATTCAGAAAGTTTACCATTCACAAATCTTTTCTTAAAAGGATGGGAACAGAGAAAGCCATAAGATTCAGTAAACAGTGACCCAGAAGATATGGTAAAAAGTCTTGTGGCCAAAAAGACTGGAGAAAGTTACAACAGGAAGCTGGAGAGTCCTAAATTCTAAAAAAAAAAAATTGTTTGGGGTTGAATTTTCTCTTTTTTTTTTTTTTTTTTTTTTTGAGGCAGAGTCTCACTTTGTCACCCAGGCAGGAGTGCAGTGGCTCGATCTTGGCTCACTGCAACCTCTGTCACCCTGGTTCAAGCGATTCTCCTGCCTCAGCCTCCAAAGTAGCTGGGATTACTAAGACTT
This sequence comes from Callithrix jacchus, assembly GCF_049354715.1. Classification (NCBI taxonomy): domain Eukaryota; kingdom Metazoa; phylum Chordata; class Mammalia; order Primates; family Cebidae; genus Callithrix; species Callithrix jacchus. The sequence goes on from NC_133517.1 coordinate 15,613,592, forward strand.
ATGGAGATTTCAATAACACTGGTTGTCAGAGGTATCAGACTTACAGGGATTTCAATATTATAACAGATAGGAGGAGAGTTTTATTTTTAAAGGTCTTGATAATGACAGATATTGTTCAATAGAATTTTGTTCAGAAAAATCAGAAAGACGAGGAAGTAACCCACAGTACAATAATATGATTAATATAGATGAAGACAAATGATTATTGTGGAAAGCTGAGCTGTTGGGTGAAGTTGGCAGGCTGAGTCTAGACAGACATGAATGAGAAACAAAAAAAACTTCTGAATACAATTTGAAGTGTTTGATTCAGAAATTATCCAGTCATGACAGAGCAAAGTCAAGATGTTTACGCCAAGACATCTTTTTAGATAGTGACTATTTTGGAGAGAGGAAATTGGGTTTGTGTGTGCAACTAGTGGGTATATTTATCTAAACAGAAATATTTTATTAGGGTGTGTAATTGCCATGTTTTGTCAAACATAAGTTAAACATGAATAATGGTGACTTCTGCCATACATCTGTACCAATCTAAGTAGAATAGAGATTTTAATAGTTAAGAGGATTAAAATTTCATTAGAAGCAGTCGTGGTGGCTCACGCCTGTAATCCTAGTACTTTGGGAGCCTGAGGTGGGTGAATCACTTGAGATCAGGAGTTCAAAACCAGCCTGGCCAACATGGTGAAACCCTATCTCTACTAAAAATACACACACACAAAATTAACTGGGGTGGTGGCAGGTGCCACTCGGGAGGTTGAGGCAGGAGAATTGTTTGAACCTGGGAGGCAGAGGTTGCAGTGAGCTGAGACTGTGCCACTGCACTCCAGCCTGGCGGACAGAGCAAGACTACATCTCAAAATAAAAAAAAAAAAAAAAAGAAAAAATAGAAAAAAAATTCATTAGCAGAGGGCTACATGTCTTGCCCTATATGTTCTATAATTCTTAAGGAAACATCAGAAAACAGTATTTGAATGAAGGGGTTAACTTGAACAGAAATTCCTACACAAATTCTAGTACACCCCTGAGAAGCTGTAAAATTCAATAGCCAGACTGACTTGTTCTTCATAAGAGTTTAGTTAGTGCAAACCAACTCATATGTTAAAAAAATTGTAGGGGAGGTATAATTTTTTCTCTACTCTCTTAGGATCTCTGGCTGGGCTTAAGTATGAAACTGACATAAGGTATATAAACAGGAGAAATGCATACACATTTTATTTTGTAATTTTTATATGTACATGGGAGCTTTTATAAGAAAAATGACAAGAAGAAGCAGTTAGGTCCGAAAGGTTATATACCAGGCTGGACAAAGGGTAATGAATTTATGATTTATGAAAAGATGACAAGACAAAGAGGTTTGGGCTAAAGCAGTTAACTGTGGAAGAGTGACTAGGAAGATAAGGGCTGTGTGTTAGCCATTCATTCTTGTATTGCAATGAAAGAATACCTGAGACTGGGTAATTTAAGAGGAAAAGAGATTAAATTGGCTAATGGTTCAGCAGGTTGCACAAGCATGGTGCTGGCATCTGCTTAGCTTCTGGGGACGTCTCAGGGAAATTTTACTCATAGCAGAAGGTGAAGCAGGAGCAGCTATGTTACACGGCCAGAGCAGGAACAAGAGAGAGAAGTGGGAGGTCCTATATGCTTTTAAACAATCAGATCTCGTGTGAACTCAGAGCGAGAGTGCACTGATCGCCAATGGATGGTAGCAAGCCATTCATGAAATCAAAACACCCCATGATCAAAACACCTCCCAGCAGGCATCACCTCCAATGTGAGGGATCATATTTCAACATGAGATTTGAATGGGACAAACATCCAAACCATATCAGGTTAATTTAACCAAGTATATTTGTACAGATTTCTCTCAGCCCCAACTCCCCATCTCTGGTAATAAGTCTGCCTTCCTTCCTCTTGGTACACGGAGGATTTTTATCTCCGGCTTTCTAGAGAAAAAAACAAGGTCAGAGTATCTTTTTGCTTCCGCTATTCTGCCAGAACTAAAAATAATCAACATCCTCAAGCAGCACATGTTGGGGTGGCACGTTCTGGATGTCAGCACAATCACAATTTAATTGTCTATTAAGACAAGTGAAACAAACCCAATCCAGATAGGTAAGCATCCACCCCTCTTTTATGCCAGATGTGACTAGTAGTTCTTTCCATACAACTTACCAACGAGATCTCCTTCAAGTAGAAGTGAGGGATCGATGACGGCAGGTTCTCTCTGCTGGAAGCTCTGCCTTCTTCCTTCCTGGCTTTCTTACCTCACTGTTCATTTGCGGTTGCTGTAGCATAACTTGCTGCTTGACTTTCAGAATTTGGCTTTGTCATCTCTGCCATATTGCCTGAAATTGAGGATTGAAAGCACTTCTAGAATTATTATACTCTTATTTCTGGAAAATATATTTCCCACAGGAAGGGTTAAAGATGCTATTCTACTCCTTATATTCTTACCATTAACCAACCATTTACTCCGGGGTAAAAGTAGTTGTGGGAAGAACACCCAGGGAAGGTTTTGGAGAATACAAATGATTTGTATTCATGTGTGTGGAAGACTCAAAGGAAATATTCACTCTTTTATTTGGAGGTTTCAGAAATACCCTGATGATTGAAGTGCTATATGGATGTAGATTTTGTATTCGGGGGGTGGAAATCCAGAGAATGGAAAGTTAGGTGCGTGGAGAGGAGAGGAGAGAGATTTAAAAATATTTATTCTGAGTCAGCAATTATTTGTCACGGCTAAGGAGATGCCTTTTTCTCTGCCAGCAAAAGAAACCTAGACAATCCACTAATCTTTCTTTGGTCTGATGTGAACATAACAGGTGTAGTATCGACACACCAAGCAGCAGAGATTTTGCATATGGGTGAATACAAAGATTGCACCTATCCTTGCAATCTTCCTAAGGAGAAGTTTTATTCAAATAAAGAGGTTAGTACACGGTAGTACAAAGCTACGTGGTGCAGAACTTCCAAAGATGTTTCCCAGTGGTGCCCATCTCTGAGTATCCTTGCCTTTGTGTAACTTCCCTCCTGGAGTGTGGCCTGAAACTTGTGACTTATTTTAATTAATGCAATATGGAAAATATTTCAAGATATCACTTTTATGATTACATTACCAAAGATTATGACCTTCTGACCTCTTTCTATTGCTTTCTTGGGTTACATCTTTTAATGAAGCAAGCTGTCATGTTAAAAAGACCAATGTGGCAAGAAGCTGATTGTAGCCCCTGGCCAATTGCCAGTGAAGAACAGAGGTCTTTAGTCCAACAGCCCATGAGGGGACTGAATCCTGCCAGCAAATGTTTGAAAGAGCTTGGAAGCTGATTCATTTTCACTTGAGCCTTCAGATGAGACCATGGTCCCAACCAATACCTTGATTATAGTCAACAGAGAGACCCTGAGATAGACAACCCATATAAAGGATGCTCAGATTTCTGACTCCCAGAAACAATGAGACAGTAAACATACATTGTTTTAATCTTCTAACTTTGGAAGTGACATGTTATAAGACAAAAAATAACTAATAAAATATCTATTTAAATCGTATTATAAAATTGTAGAAAGATTGGTCTGTTCCTGTAATATTGTTTTCAAATACAGCATAAACTTACGGATTTAATCCTTTTTGGACCTGATACCCTTTAATATACTACATGTTTGCTGATTCTTCACAAAGAATCTCCATTCATTCTCTCCAAACCTTTAACTCTCTCTTTGTTTAGATATATTCTTGCAAAAGAAGTATTCACTCTTCTCAAATTCAGGAAGCAACTCCAAGTTATTTGGCACTAATTAGTGTACTATTTCCTGAAATAAACGGCTTTATGTTTAAATATAATTTTACATCAGAGTAAGGATGTGGTGCTAAGTAGGAACTATATGATAGATATCACAAAAACCACTGGTAAAATAAACATCCGAAAAGCAAATCAAAGCCATATCTTGTTGTTGTGTGTGTGTTTATGTGTGTGTGTTTTAGTTTTTATTTTTTCTCTGAGTGTTTATGCCTGATGGTTGGAAAGGAAAAGTTGGGATGAAAGAGGGTAAGCTGCATCATTGATAATAGGGCTGAGACACATAGATTGAATTTCACTTGCAAAGAGAAAATAATCAGAAAGTAAGGATCTCTAAAATTCTTCCTCTGCATCTTATTCCTCTAATTTTCTAAGACAGCATGTTGCACTCTGTATATGCCAACTATTTCTCGTGTAGAAAATAATAGTCTTTGTGTTCTAGAATTTTGCTATAGTGAAATGCAGCTTCATGATTTCCCCCTCTACTAAACAAAAGCATCTGTGGCACTATTGGGCCCTTTCCAGTTTCAACCTTACAGTCTTTATGATGTTGACGTTTCTTCTTGCAACTTGGAGACCATTCTGCACCAGAAATGTAGTTCGTTAGGAAGCACATTTCTGGCTGTGTTCCTCAAGCCGAGAAAATTTTAGTCTACACAATCTTCATTCCACAAGAACCGTGGTGTCTAAAACCAAGAAGAATTCACGTGGAGGAGCTAAATGTTTTCCCTCCTCACATTAAAAGCTCAAAATTTCTTTTAGAAAGTGCTCTGGGTAACAGTTCTTCAAAATCTTATATGCCTGATATATTTAAAATTTTTCTTTTATACATCCCAAGATTAAAGGGAAAGAGGAATTTTTAATGTGTATTGTGTAAACTGTATGTACTATAGTAAGCATACTTGTTTTTCTGAAAAGCATAACTTTCTAAATTTCCAGTATGAAATGTAAAATATACCAACGTGTTTGTGCATGCATGCCTCTAAATGCAGAATGAGAATTGGTCTCACCCTAGTACTTTGGGACCATGATAACCATAGCTTGGTTGCTGAAGAGAAAACACATGCTGCCGCTAAGAATGAAGGCCCCTCTCTGATAGAATGAATATGCAAATCTGATTTCTAGAGGAAGATATTCATGTTTGAGCAATGACACTTAATTATGAAGGGCATAGTTCCTGACAAACAAGTATATATGGTAATAGACATATCTTTGTTGTTCAACCTCAATAAATAGGTTTTAGAAGTCAATTGGCATCTAATTAACAAATAATTAGAGCCTCAAAGAATATAAATTTACATTTAGTTGCATTAGTTAACTCAGTGCCTTTAATGTTTTGCTCTTAGTAGCCTTTTACACAGGAATTTTACTACAGTTATTTCTTTTGCCAAATGAAACGTCAGGAAGCTTAAAATTATTAGAGCATTCTAATTGAAATTTGAAAACTAATTAGAATGTGTGTTTCTGTTTAGGAGCTGCTGAACTACAAAATCTGAACAAATATAAATCACTATATTTATACTGTAACTGTCATATATTCTTAAAATTAAATTCAAACGTGAGACTTTTGATTTACAACATAACCAAAAATATATACCGAAGCACTTTAAACTTCTTCAAAAAGTTGTGAAGATATTTTTGAAACTAAATAGAAATAAAATCTGCTTTTCCTAGGATAAACTAACAAGTAAAATAGCAAGTAGTAGAATTTTAACAACATTATATGGAAAATATGGCAACACTGGCCAATATCAGCAGTTTCATTCACAGGAATTGCATGGGATTAAACTTTTGCAAAGAAAAACTTGGCAGGCAAAGTTGTCAAACTCTTTCCAGAAATCGACTGACAGAAAACACACACACACACACACACACACACACACACGCACAACCACAGTGAAGAAAATTCTGGTATCAGTGATGTATTCCTAAACCTCAAATTACAAACATTTATGAGCCAAAACACATTATTTGAGAATCTGTAACTATTTAAGTTAAAAATGTTTATATTTTTAAAAAACAATGCTTACATTTGACAACATAGAAAATTACCCCCTGGAGGTTGCTTATTTTGAAGATGCTCAACATTTGACTAAAATAGAAAAAGAGAAAAACCAACAAAATATGAGACCATGCACCCTTTTATACATCATGTCAGAAGGCATGTGGGAAAGGACTGAGCCTCTGCCTCCAAGCCACAGCCACACTCCACAGAAAATCCACAATGTGGACCAGTCATTTCCTCTGCCCAAGTTGAATGAAGCATTTATTCAATCTAGTTAACAAATATGAGATAAGAACAACAAGTTAAAATGGATGTAATCAAATAAAGGAGATCCTGCCCTTACTCTGAAAATGGTACAATTCTAGAGACTGTCTATAGTTATACATGGGTCAGTACGTTTGTGGCCTTCCATGTAATATATGAGAAGTGACCTAAAGTTATGTTGGGCCACTCATGATGCTGTATTTGGTCTCTGAGGGGAGTTTTTAGCTGAAAGTTGAATGCTGTTTAAAATCAAGATTGCATAGCTGCAGTTCCATCAATTGCCTGAGATATCAGCTGGTGAGGGGGGACTCAGAGACATGGCACGTGGTGTAGCCTTTACTCCTAGGGTCTGCTGGGGCCAAGCATATGACTCATGTGGGCAAGAGAGTGAACAGACTTTAACCGAGAAGTTAACAGTGTCACAGGATCCCTAGGGAGTGAGGAAGGCTTAAGGAAGAGGAGGAGGTGAAGGGAGGAGGAGGAAGTGAAGGGAAGAGGGAGGAGATCTCCATCCACACAACAGCAAGTCAGAGGTCCCCAGGGATGAGAAGAACCCAGCAAACAGTCCAGCCCACCAACAGGCAGGGAAAGCCCTGCACCTCTGAATAAGGACTGAGCTGTGACACTGTCTCCTCTCTCTCCCTACACTCTGAACCCAGCAGGACTACCTGAGAAGAGAAAGGAAAAATCCTGTGCTGGGTAAGGAAGGAGAGAAGTTGTCTCTATTCCCTCCTCTGAGCACTGGGTTCACATCTTCAGGAAGCCCAAACACAGGTTAGAGGAGTGTCTGTGTGAGCTCTGAGGCTTCAAGTTTAAGCCAAGTTCAAAGTTCTGCTTATCACAAGGCACTGACTAAAGAACCGTGATTTTTTAAAAACTGTGTCTTATCTCTTCTGTTCTCCTGAATATACATCCAGGAGTATCTCTGAGAAACAAAGTAATGCAGCCATTGCATTTAGCAAAATGATACCCCACTGGCCTGAAATGATGACTGTGCCTTCTGAAATGCCCAGTTTCTACACTGGCAGCATCTGGTGGATGATGGCTGAGGATGCATGTGTGTAGGAACTAAATTGCTGATACATTAACTTAGTGTGTCTTCATGATCAATACTGATCACTTTAGCAAAATAAATCATGCAGTAAACTACATTGATCTTAAAGATGAGCGTGAACCATACTACAAGACTAGCTTCTGTTATTCTGTGTGTGTAGACATAGCCAGGACCTCACTCATAAAGCTCAGATTCAGCTCTGGTGCATTTTCAGATGACAGATTTTATCTGCAAACATTTAAATCAGTATCTTGACTTTAGATTAATATGGTATTTACATAAATTAAAGAGACAGTGTGAAACTAGAACAATAATACAATATTTTTAAAGCTGTGCCCTTGTCATGGGGACATCTGTGTGAACACCCCTTTTACTCTCATATAGAACCCCAGAAGAAGAATGTGGAAATATCATTTGGAAATAACTGCCAAGGAAGTTCACACAGATTCCTCCATCCTCTGGCACAGTGCTGCGTGACTTTGAGCTGACCTTGAAATTTATGGTCTGGCACAAATAGTCATTAAACCGGGAACAGCTTGTGCAATGCCTTGATAACAAATGGTACCCAGCAATGTGTTAGCTGTGGAAAGAAATAAAAATATCCAATTTAGTTTTACTTCTGGAGTGGAGAATGGACTGTGATTTTGAGAAGCAGTCGGAAAGTTGAATGCCAGTTCTAAGGGAACAAGATAATGTTTGTGATCTTCTAAGTGTGCGTAAATTGGAGACTGGTAACAGGCTGTTCTGACTGAGCTAGCAACAGCTGGCAGGCATGAGACTGGAGCACTAACCTTCATCAGGGTTCTTGTTGTAAATTTATGAATTGGTCCCTTTCTCCTCAGCTCTGTGGAGCAAAGGGAAGGAAATTTATGCTTATCTAATATATGAATGAGGCACCACACCCTCTTAATGGCAGCGTATCTCAGATTTTACATAGTTTACACCTTCATTACACAAAGAGTCATAAAATTTAAACTGGACCCAAGGTAGCACAAGTTAATCTTTATCTAATGAGTTCCCTGAAAATATCTAGGCTATTGTATGGTTTAGTATTTGGGTAATTGAATTTTTCCACAGGATGTCATAATGTATGTGGAAGTTTGGTAAGTGAATTACCAATATTACATACAAAAAGGAAGCATTAAGTTTGTCTACATGACCCTAATAATATTGACCTGTTAAAAAGAAAAAAAATACTGGATTATTAACTGTACCTGAGAAGAATTTGCCAGCGGAATCTTCCTTACACACAGACCCTGGCAGAGGGATAGCACTGGGTCATTATTTACACAAGTGTAGCAATTGATTACCTGCAGTATGTACCCAACTCAGGGTCAGGCCATCTACGGTTGATTTTGTGGAGTGGAATTCATAGTTGAGTGGAATCAATTAGATTTCCTCTTTCTGGCATTCCCACTAAAATGTGGGAACAAGTTGGACAGACAGTAGCTGAAAGAGATGGAGTCATGGATGGGCAGAGGGCAGTTGAGTCTCTTGGTGATCTAAATCAGGGTGAAGATCCATGAATTCCTGCTACTCAGGTCTCTGGAGCCACTTTATGTCTAGAAATGACTTCTACTTCCAACTTCCAGATTTTGACCTTGGACTTTAGAGAGGTTTCTAAAAAGTCTTGAAAAAATATGCTGGCAGAGACTATCCACCACAAAAGTGAGGACAGAAAAGTGAAGAAAAATGCTTTGATGTTTACCATTTTCACCTTTTACATAACTGCAGTTCTCTGTAAAGGAATCTTAGATTTTATGTAACTCAGTATATCTAAAGTGTAGATCCATTTATATGGCTTTTCAGGAACCACTGTATAAATTATAAGACAGATTCCCATAACCTACTTCCCTAGATTCAGCACCTCCTGAGTGGTTCCTAGGACTCTCTTTTTAGAGAGCCTCCAGGCAATTCTAATGTCTGGGAGCAGTCAGTTTTGGGTCCTGATATTACCAACTCGCTCATTTTGTAGATTAGAAGATTGAGGTACAGTGTCTTCAAATGTCAAGCCCTAAACTGTGCAATTACTATGTGGAAGAACGTGAACAAGACTAATATCTTCTTGTGTCATGTGTTTTCTAATCCACTAGTTTTACCTGTAGTTATTTTATTTATTTAAATAAATAAATAGTTTATTTAAATAAAACCATTTATTTATTTATTAAACTATCCACTAGTTTATTTATTTATTTAAAATTTTTAACAGAACTTTGGAATCCTTAACTGCAGAATCGACTTTACGAATTCACAAGGACAAGGCAGCTCTACTGTGCCATTGGTATACTTCTCTATTCGACCATTACCCTGCCCTTTATCAATACTGGAAATAAATAGAAAACACAAGAAGCTATATGGTCTCAAAGGAATGCCAGAAATAAATTACTACTCTCCTCAGTAAAGTTTGTTTAAGACACAAGGGAAGTATAGAGAAGCACCTAGAAAAGACTGAGTATGTGCTATGAATGTTGAATTATAGGTCAGACTTATAAAGAAATTATGATTTAAAAGTAGTTTTGTAAAGAGAATATTATCAAATGAATATAAAACTATTAAAAATCAATTGAACCTAAAACAGTTAAGCTATGAAGTTAGTTTAAAACCATAGTAAAATATTTATGTTGGTAATATTCTTTAAGTAAGCATCTTATTATTTTCTCTTTCATGCTATTTCTGTAATTGTTTTAACCCAAGGATATTTTTCAGTCTTTTAAAGGGCTTATCATCACAGTTATTTGGACTATACATTAAATCTTTTCTTTAAATCTTTTGATGTGTTATTTTCTTTACTGTGCTAACCTTTCCTTTGCCAGCTAGGTTTAAGTGATTCTGTCGATGCAGTCTGGTCTCTTCTTTGCAGATAACCTTGATACAGGCTTATTGAAGCGTAGAAAAAAATGCACATTTAAATGTAACTGTAAAAGTTTATCACTGTCATAAGGAAAAAAGAAGTGTATTGATGTATCCATTGAAAGTCTTTGTTACTGGGCTTATCAAAGAATTTTTGCATGTTCTTTGACAGAGTTGCAAGTAAAGTACGTGGAAACAAAACTAAGCACAATGAAGTTAAAATGTATCAAACGTATTCACAAATTTATGCTCAGAAATGAAAATTACTAGTCCCACTCCTTCATATCTTCCTGCAGTCTTTTACATTTTCCCATAAATGTGGTATATTAAAGAGAACACAAGGCTGGGCAGACTGTTTCACGCCTGTAATCTCAGCATTTTGGGAGGCCAAGTCCATCTGAGGTCAGGAGTTTGAGACCACCCTGGACAACACTGTAAAACCCCATCTCTACTAAAAATACAAAAAATTAGCTGGGAGTGGTGGCATTCACCTGTAGTCCCAGCTACACAGGAGGCTGAAGCAGGAGAATCGCTTGAGCCTGGGAGGCAGAGGTTGTTGCAGTGAGCCAAGACTGCACCACTGAACTCCAGCCTGGGTGACAGAGCAAGACTCCACCTCAAAAAAAAAAAAAAAGAGAACACTTAAGTACAGTCGTATGTCACTTAACCATAGGGATTGTTCTGTGGAATGTGTTATTAGTCAATTTCGTCATTGTGTGAACATGACAGAATATACTTGCGCAAACCTAGGTAGCACAGTCTACTGCAAAACTTGGCCAAATGGCACAGCCTATTGCTCCTAGGCTGTAAACCTGCACGGCATGTTACTGTACCGAATACAGTAGGTGATTGTAACACAGTGGTAAGTAAATATTTGTGTATCTAAACATATCTAAACATTAACAAGGTACAGTAACAGCAAAGTATAAAAGGAAAAACATGGTCCATCTGTATAGGGCACTTAGCATGAAGGAAGCTTGCAGCACTGGAATTTGCTCTGGGTGAGTCAGTGAGTGAGTGACAAGTGAATGTGAAGGCCTACGACGTTATTACCATACACTACTGTAAACTTTATAAACTCTGTTCACTTAGGTGACACCAAAGTTATAAAAATAAAAAGAATTGTGCATCCACTGTCTTATATGAGGGCCATCGCTGACCAAAACTTCAATATGTGGCATGTGACTGTATTCTCTCCATCTCACTTCCCCTTTCCTTCTCCAGGGCAACAGTAGGATTATTACTCTGGTTAGCACTTGACAGTTACTGGACCATATTTTTTAAGTAGGTTTTTACATCAAAGCAAAATGAGGGTGTGTGTCTCCCTAGTTTCAGAGAACCATTCCTACTGGAGTAACTTCTATCTTAGATGTTCAAGTGTCGAGTAAAAACCTTTAGAGTATGTGCATATCGATGCTAATAAGTATCTTCAACTTGCTCCTTAGACCAGGAAAATAGCCAGTTTCAGAGCAGCAAAAACTAGGTAATCTACTAGGCAATATTCTAAATGTGTTACAAAATGTATTTAAAAATGTATTGCAAAAATGAAATCCATGAATCCCCACAATAACTCAGTAAAGCAGATACTATTATTAGCTCCATTATACAGATGAAGAAACTGAGGCACACATAAAGAAACTGAGTCAATGTGACTTGTCCAAGGTTTGAGTGTTTAGAAGGCTGCAAGACTGATCCTAAAACTCTGAGAGAAGGGGCTTCTAGAAAGGTGTTATGAGGGGTTAGGTGAAGGATCTCCTTCAAAGAGACAAATCCTAAGCCATTAAAAACTACTAAAGACAATTATTCAGTCTCTGTAGATTGATTCAAGGGCTTACAACAAATTAGGAGTCATTTATTCATCAACATTAATTAGACTCCGTGAGAACAGTAAAAAGCCAGCATTTATCTAGGAGTGACATCCCCAAACTTCCTCCCAGCTCTGTGTCTTGAAGCAGCCATTCCAGTGGGGATCTGAAGATGCTAAGTAAGCAATATCTCAATGTTCCCCAACTTCTGGGTCCCGTTCTGTAGGGAGGTCTCAGGCAGGACAGATAGGAAAGAATGCAGCCCCTCATTTCGCCATAGCTGTGTGTCACTAAGTCTGGGAGACTTGCAGCCTGTGAACATCCCCAGATGCCATCTATCCCAGCTCTGGGCTGCTGCAGATCTATACTAGTCTGTGGCATTCATTCCCATTTCCCTCCCCCAGCTTCTGTGTCATAGCACAGAGGTTCTGCCCAGAGGACAATTGATCAAGTCTCCAAGAACAGCAACACCTGCCCTGCCAAGTTTGATTATTAAACTAAAGTAGATTATTAAACTAAACTAATAATTCTGGTATTTAGTTGAAGTCTACCTCAATGCCACTTGGATTGAATTGGCTTCTTTATAGTATGCCCGGTGCTATTTAATCCACTAAATATAGCCTGAAATTATTCCCTGTGAGCTATCTTACTTGTTAAAATCATGAGGGAAGATCACATTTATTGGCTCTTATTCTAACACTTAGTATATTCCTTATTTTAATGTTAAATCACAAGACAAATTAGATATCTATATATTAACTCACAAAAGCAGGCAAGACTTCATAAAATGATACAAGAAGGTGAGACACTGGTTAGGCTTAAGGTATCCAATTTTCTCTCAAAATTAATGCATTATTTTGAATTTAAAAGCCTGATTGTGCCACATAGTGGAGAATAAACTGATGTCTCTATGACTAATTCAGCTTTTATTTGGTCAATAACATAGTCACTGTGGTATTGGGAAGGAATTACATGTTCGTTTTTATTTGAAGTATATTTTATTAATGGGCTATAAGTTATCTCAGCCAGTTCAGCAATTTTCCCCAGCTCCTTGTAACTTTAGGTAAACTGTTAGTCATAAACTTTTCCATGGCATAATAATTAGTAGAGATATTTAAGCAGAATTGAAAATGTCATGTAATTAAAATAAGTGTACTTATTAAACGCTTTCTGAGATTCTGAATGCCCATGTTAAGTAACAAGCATTCATATGGAACCTATAGCCCAGTTTATTTCAGGCTAAAATATTTACATTTCTGGAGTCACTAATTTTTTGTTTAGTGGGCATTTGTAGTTAGATGTGGACATGTATTAAAAGCAGCAGAGTTGAGCAAAGGTTCATTTGAATATTGTAAGAAAAGGGATATGGCCTTCAGCTTGATTGGACTTCATATAAACTGTTCTGCAGAAAAATATTGGGTGGTGATATCTAATTAACAGCAATATAAACAGAAAACAAGGAGATGCAGAGAAGTCATTCATTCATGGAATGAATATTTATGACTTGTAGACACCCAAGTAATTGTCAATTAAAACATATATTTAGAAAAGTGATTGAGATACTGAAAAATCGTTTGGTAGTTCCTAAAGAAGTAAACATAGAGTTACCATATTAACCAGCAATTCCATTCCTAGGTATCAAAAGAAGACACACAAGTGGCCAATAAACATGAAAAAAATGCTCAACCTCACTAATCAATAGAGAAATGCAAATAAAAACCAGGAGACACCATTTCACACCAGTCAGAATGGCTATTACTAAAAAGTGAAAAACAACAGATGCTGGAGAGGCTGCAAAGCAAAGGAAATGCATATACACTGTTAGTGGGAAAGTAAAGTAATTCAGCCACTATGGAAAGTAGTCTGAGATGTCTCAAAGAACTTAAAACAGAGCTACTAGTTGACCCACAATTCCATTACTGGGTACATATTGAAAAGAAAACAGATTTATTCCACCAAAAAGACACACATATTTGTATGCTTACTGCAGCACTCTTCACAATAGCAAAGACATGGAATCAACACAGGTGTGCATCAATGATGGATTGGATAAAGGAAATGTCATACATACATACCATAAAACACTACAGAGTCATACAAAATAATGAAATCATGTAATTTATAGTAACATGCATGGAACTGAAAACCATAATCTTAAGCAAATTAATGTAAAAACAGAAAACCAAACATCACATATTCTCACCTGTAAGTGGGAGTTAAACACCAAGCATACATGGACATAAATCTAGGAATAGTACACACTGTGGAATACTAGAGGGTGGAGGGGGTGGGGGTTAAAAAACTACCTGAATCACTACCTGAATGACAGGGTTCTTTCTCTAAAACTCAGTATCACACTATGTTCCCATGTAACAAGTCTGCACATGTATTCCTGTATCTAAAGTAAAAGTTCAAATTTTTTTAAAAATGGAAAACAAGTGCTCTATAAGAACCTTGCATACATGGAGAAGGGTTTCTGGAAGATGGCAGAGTAGGAAGCTCCAAGAATCTGTCTCCCCACCCAGACAACAACTGCAATGCAGAGTCTGTCTGGTGTAACTATTTTGAAACTCTGGAGTCTTTTGAAGGCTAAAACTTCCAGGGGAAGGCTTAGACAGTATATTGCAGTTAATTTCAGCCAATTTCAGCAATTAGCACAGTAGCTGCAACCCATTCTCAGTCTCTAGCATCGTGAAAGACAGTTTTGCTCATGTTCCTGAAGCAAACTTCACACTACTGATGGGAGCCAGAGTAGGCAAAACAGACACTATCTTACAAACCTAAGGGACCTGTAGGACACCATCAATTAGACCAATCTATCCACTGCGGGAGAAGAGAGAGAATTCCTGACGACACATGGAGACCTCATCTCTACAAACTATTTTAAAAAGTTAGCTGGGTATGGTGGCATGTGTCTGTAGTCATAGGTACTTGGACAGTTGTGGTGGAAGGACTGCTTGACCTGGGGAGGTTGAGACTGCAGTGAGCCCATGGTTGAGCCACTGCACTCCAATCTGGGTAACAGAACAGGACTGTGTCAAAAAAAAAAAAAAAAAAAAAGAGAGAGAGAGAGGGGAAAGAGAGAAAGGGGCACAGAGAGCATTTAAAAAATAATAGCTGAAAATGTCTGAAATTTAATGAATGGTGTTAATATAAACACCCAAGAAGCTCCATGATCTCTAAGTAGGATGAGTTCAAAGAGACACAGACCAAGACACATTATTATCAGACTTTCAGAAAACAAAGATCAAGAAAAATCTTGACAGGAGAGAGAGAAGGAGTTTATCAAATAGAAGTCATCTTTAATAAGATTATCATGAATCATATGGAAGGTGGCTGAATATGAACAGTTCTGGAGGGCAGTTCCCAGCAAGAATGTCAAGGATGAGTGATCACCGCATTTCCAAACGAGTTTTTACTGCCCACAGACAAGGAGATTCTTGGGCAGAAAAGCACCCCGAGTTTCCAGCATGGCTGTTTCAGCCAGTGCACCAGGTCTTTGCACAAAAACTCCCACAAATCTGAGCAGCCATTTCAACTGGTGCCTGGAATGCCTGGGAGACAGAGTCACCCATTAAACTGAAAAAAAGGGGGCTGAAATAGGGAGCCAGATGATCTGGTTCAGTGAGTTCCACCCTGACAAAGACCAACAATCTGAAACGCTCTGAATGGAGAGTTTCACAGCAAGCACAGCAGGACCCGGAATGTGCAGCTCTGTGGGAAGAAGGGCATCCACCATTACCAAGGCAGTCCTCCACTACCAAGGCAGTTCACCATTACTGAGGCAGTCCACCATTACTGAGGCAATCCACCATTACCGAGGCAGTCTGCCATTACAGAGGCAGACTGCCATAACCAAGGCAGTTCTAACTATTACCTCTATAAACAAAATTGTAAGGAAGTTCACACAGCAGCTGGGCAGAGCCCACAACAGTTAAACAATGCCTCTGCTGACAGATTGTGACTAGGCTACCTCCTTGCTGGGGAGGGCATCTTTGAAAAAAGGCATCAGCACTTCAGGAACTTATAAATAAAACCCCACCTTCCCAGGACAGAGCACCTGGGGAAAAAACAAATAACACCACCACCACCAACAACAAAATGGTTATGAGTTCCACTGCAGCAGACTTAAACGTACCTGCCCAGCAGCTCTGAATGGAACAACAGCACTTACAGCTCAGCTCTTGAGCTCCTATAAGGGACAGACTGTCTCCTCAAGCAGCTCCTCAACCCCTGTATATCCAAAGAGACACCTCATAAAGGAGAGCTCAGGCTGATATCTGGCAGATATCCTCTGGAACAAAGAAAACAGAAGAAGAAACTGGCAGCAACCCTTACTGTTCTGCAACTGCTGCAGGTGATTTCCTGGCAAGCAGGGTCTAAAGTGAACCTCTAGCGGTCCTACAGCAGAGGGGCCTGACTACTAGAAAGAAAACTAAAAAACAGAAAGAAATAACTTCATCATCAACAAAAAATAAATCCACTCAGAGACCCCATCCAAAAGTCACCAACTACAAAGACCACAGGTAGATAAATCCACAAATACAGGAAGAAACCAGTGCAAAAAGGATGAAAAAACCAAAAACTAGAATGCCTCTTCTTCTCCAAGGGATCACAACTCCTCACCAGCAAGGGAACAAAGCTAGATAGAGAATGAATCTGATGAATCAACAGAAACAGGCTTCAGAAAGTGGGTAATAACAAACTCTGAGCTAAAAGAGAATGTTCTAACCCAATGTAAAGAAACTAAGAACCTTGAAAAAAGGTTTGACATTTGATAAGGAGAATGAACAGTTTAGAGAAGAATATAAATGGATTGATGGATCTGAAAAACACAACAAGACAACTTTGAGAAGCATACACAAGTTTCAATAGCTGAATAGATCAAGCAGAAGAAAGGATATCACAAATTGAAGATCATCTCAATGAAATAAAATGATAGGGCAAGATTAGAGAAAAAAGAGTAAAAAGAAATGAACAAAGCCTCCAAGAAATATGGGAATATGTGAAAAGACCTAATCTACATTTGATAGGTGTACTTGAATGTGACAGAGAGAATGAATCCAAGCTGGAAAACACTCGAGGATATTATCCATGAGAACTTCCCCAACATAGCAAGGCAGACCAATATTCAAGTACAGGAAATATAGAGAACACCACAAAGGTATTCCTAAAGAAGAGCAACCCCAAGGCACATAATTGTCAGATTTACCAGGGTTGAAATGAAGGAGAAAATGCTAAGGGCAGCCAGAGAGAAAGGTCAGGTTATCCACAAAGGGAAGCCCATCAGATTAAAGTGGATTTCTCCGCAGAAACCCTACAAGTCAGAAGAGAGTGGGGTCCAATATTCAATATCCTTAAAGAAAAGAACTTTCAACCTAGAATTTCACATCCAGCCAAACAAAACTTCATAAGTGAAAGAGAAATAAAATCCTTTACCAACAAGCAATTGCTCAGAGATTTCATCAACACCAGGCCTGCCTTACAAGAGCTTCTGAAAGAAGCACTAAATATAGAAAGGAACAACTAGCAACTATTCAAAAAATGTACCAAATGGTAAAGAGTATCGACACAATGAAGAAACTGCACTAATGGGTAAAACAACCAGCTAGCATCAAAATGGCAGGATCAAATTCACACATAACAATGTTAACCTTAAATATAAGTGGGCTAAATGCCCCAATAAAAAGATACAGACTGGCAAATCAGATAAAAAGTCAAAAACCATAGGTGGGCTCTATCCAGAAAACCCATCTCATGTGCAAGGACACAGATAGGCTCAAAATAAAGGGATGGAGGAAGATTTGCCAAGCAAATGGACAGAAAAAAAAAAAAGCTGGAGTTGTAATCTTAGTCTCTGACAAAATAGATATTAAACCAACAAAGATCAAAAGAGACAAAGAATGGCATTACATAATAGTAAAAGGATCAATGCAACAAGAAGAGCTAACCATCCTAAATATATACATGCCCAATACAGGAGCACCGAGATACATAAAGCAAGGTCGTAATGACCTACAAAGAAACTTAAACTCACGCACAATAATGGTGGGAGACTTTAACACTCCACTGTCAATATTAGACAGATCAATGAGACAGAAAAAACAAGGATATCCACGACTGGAACTCAGATCTGGACCAAGCAGACCTAATAGACATCTACAGAAATTTCCACCACAAATCCACAGAATATACATTCGACTCAGCACCTCATGGCACTTACTCTAAAATTGACCACAAAATTGGAAGTAAAGCACTCCTCAGCAAATGCAAAGCAACTGAAATCGTAACAAACAGTCTCTCAGACCACAGTGCAATCAAATTAGAACTCAGGATTAAGAAACTAACTCAGAACCACATAACTTCATGGAAACTGAACAACTGGCTCTTGAATGCTGACTGGATAAAGAATGAAATGAAGGCAGAAATAAAGATGTTCTTTGAAACCAATGTGAATGAAGACAAAGCATACCAGAATCTCTGGGACACATTTAAAGCAGTGTCTAGAGGAAAATTTATAGCAATAAATGCCCACATGAGAAGCAAGAAAGATCTAAAATCGACACCCTATCATGCAAATTGAAAGAGCTAGAGGAGCAAGATCAACTCAAAAGCTAGCAAAAGACAAGAAATAACTAAGATCAGAGCAGAACTGAAGGAGATAGAGACAAAAAACTCTTCAAAAATCAATAAATCCAGGAGCTGTTTTCTTGAAAAGATCAACAAAATAGACCTCTAGCTAGATTAATAAAAAAGAAAAGTGAGAAGAATTGAATAGATGCAATAAAAAATGATAAAGGGGATATCACCACAGATTCCACAGAAATATAAATCACCATCAAAGATTACTACAAACAACTCTATGCACATAAATCAGTAAACCTGAAAGAAATGGATAAATTCCTGGACACTCTCACCCTCCTGAGTCTAAACTAGGAAGAAGTCAAAACCCTGAATAGACCAATAACAGGGGCTGAAATTGAGGCAGCAATTAATAGCCTACCAACCAAAAGAAGCCCAGATCCAGATGGATTCACAGCTGAATTCTTCCAGACATACAAAGAGGAACTGGTACCATTCCTTCTGAAACTGTTTCAAACAATCCAAAAAGAGATGATCCTTCCCAAATCATTTTGAGACCAACATCATCCTGATACCAAAACCCAACAGAGACTCAACAAGAAAAGAAAACTTCAGGCCAATATCCATGATAAACATAGATGCAAAAATCTTCAATAAAATACCATCATGATCAAGTAGGCTTCATCCTGGGGATGCAAGGCTGGTTCAACATACACAAGTCTATGAATGTAATCCACCAGACAAACAGAACAGGTTACTTCATTAGTACCTGTTAGTGTTTCTTGCAGAGCAGGTTGAGTGGTAATAAACCCTTTCAACTTTTGTTTATCTGGGAATACCTTCATTGCCCCCTTCGTTTTGAAGGACTGTTTACCTGTGTATAGAATGCTTGGTTGATTTGTTTTTCTTTTAGTGCTTTCAACTTTTGTTTATCTGGGAATACCTTCATTGCCCCCTTCGTTTTGAAGGACTGTTTACCTGTGTATAGAATGCTTGGTTGATTTGTTTTTCTTTTAGTGCTTTGAACATACCAGACCACTCCCTTCTGGCCTCAAGAGGTTGGTATATTAGTATTAGATAAAATAGACTTTAAATAAAAAACATTACAAGAGACAAATAATATACTAATATATGGTTAAATACTGCAAGATGATAGAATTATAAACATTTACACACCTAATGACAGATCATCAAAATATGTGAAATAAAAACTGACAGAAATGAAGGGAGAAATAGTTCTATAATAATACTTACAGAACTCAATGCCTCACTCTAAATAATGGTTAGAACAACCAGACAGAAGGTAAGTAAGGAAATACAGGACTTAATAAGCCAACTAGATTTAATAGACAAATACAGGACACTGTGTACAGGACACACCCAGTGTACACATGCTTCTCAAATGTACATGGAATGTCTTCCAGGAAAGACCAGATGTTGAGATACAAGTTAAGTTTCCATAGATAGGTATCAAACAAAGTATATTCGCTGACTACAATGAGATGAAGTTGGAAATCAGTATCAGAAGTAAAACTGAAAATTATACAGAGTCATGGAAATTAAGCAATATATTCTTAAAGAACCAACAGATCAAAGAGAACTTACAAGAGAGACTATCAAATATTTAGAAACAAATGAAAATTAAAATATGACATACCAAAAACATGGGAAAGCAGTGCTAAGGGGAGAAGTTATAGCTACAAATGTTTATATTAAAAAAATAAGGAAGAGCAGACAGCAACAGTGCACACTTGTAGTCCAAGCTACTCAAAAGGCTGAGGTGGGAGAATCGTTTTAGCCTAAGAGTTCAAGGCTGTAGTGCACTATGAAAGCATCTGTGAATAGCCATTGCATTCCAGTCTGGGCAACATACCCAACACCCCATTTCAATAACAAGCAAACAAAACAAACAAGAAAGATCTCAATTCAGCAACCTAACTTTATAATTTAAAGAACCATACAAAAAGAAGAAAGTAAACCCAAAGCTAACAAAAATGAAAAAATAAAAATTAGAGCAGAGACAGATAAAACAGAGAAGAGAAAAACAATAGAGAAAATCAAACTTAAATGCTGGTTCTCGAAAAAGTTCAGCAAAATTGACAAACTTTAGTTAAATGGTCTAAGAAAGAAATGGTTTAAATTATTGAGGTTAGAAATGAAAGTGGGGACATCACTCCTGAGTATACAGAAATAAAAAAGGTTGTAAGAGATTACCACGAACAATTGCCAACAAACTGAATAACTTAGATGAAATGGACAAATTCCTAGAAACACGACACCTGATGAGACTAAATCACAAAGAAACAGAAAATGTTAATATACCTATAAACAGTAAAATTATTGAATTCATAATTTAAAATCTCCTTAAAAGAAAAGCAGTGGTAAAGTATTTAAGCAGAACTAACACCAATCTTTCTCAAATATCTCCAAAAAGTGAAGAGAAAGGAATATCTCCTAACTCATTCTATGAACTCCACATCACCCTGTTATCAAAACTAGGGAGACATTGCAAGAGAAGAAAACTACAGACCAATAGTCCTTATTAACATTGATGCAAAATCTCCAGCAAAATACTAGCAAATCAAATTCAACAGTGCTTTAAAAGAATCCTACACCACTACCAAGTCAGATCTATTTCTGGAATGTAAGGATGCTTCAACATAAAAAAATAAATCTGTGTAATATATAACAGAATTAATCAGTGTAATATATAACAGAATTAATCAGTGTAATATATATCAGAATGAAATAAGAAAAACACATGATTATTTTACTGACAAAGAAAAAGGATTTGACAAAATTCAGTACCTTTTCAGCACTCAAAAAACTTGAAATACAAGGAACCTACTGCAAGATAATAAAAGCCATATGTGAAAAACCCACAGCAAACATCATAAACAATGATAAAAAGACTGAAAACTTTCCCCTAAGATCAAGAATAAAACAAAGATATCTGCTCTCTTCACTTCAATGTAAGACTAGAATTTCTAACCTGAGCAATTAGGCAAGAAAAATAAATAAAACCATCTAAATTGTAAAGAAAGAAGTGAAATTATCTCTGTTTGCAGATGATATAATCATATATGTAGAAAATCCGGCCTGGCACGGTGGCTCAAGCCTGTAATCTCAGCACTTTGGGAGGCCGAGGTGGGTGGATCACGAGGTCAAGAGATTGAGACCATCCTGGTCAACATGGTGAAACCCCATCTCTACTAAAAATACAAAAAATTAGCTGGGCACAGTGGTGCATGCCCAGCTACTCAGGAGACTGAGGCAGGAGAATTGCCTGAACCCAGTAGGCGGAGGTTGTGGTGAGCTGAGATCGCATCATTGCAGTCCAGCCTGGGGAACAAGAACAAAACTCCATCTCAAAAAAAAAAAAAAAAAAAAAAAGAAAATCCTAAAGATCCCACAAAATATTTTTAACATTAATAATTGAATTCAGTACAGTAGCAAAACAGAAAGCCAATACACAAAAATTAGTTGCATTTCTATACTCTAACAATGAACAATCTGAAGAGGAAGTTATAAAGATAATTCTATTTATAATTGAAAAAAATAAGTACTTAGAAATTAATGAAGGAGGTAAGAGATTGTACAATGAAAACTACGAGACATTGCTAAAATAAATTAAACAAGATGTAAATGAATGGAAGTACATCTCATGTTCATGTCAAAATGAACAACAGATTCAATGTAATCTCTATCCCAATAACTATTTTTTTTGTAAATGTAGAAAACTCATCCTAAAATTTATATGGAATCTCAAAGTACCCTGAAGGGATGAAACATTTTGAAAAAGAAGAGCAAACCTGAAGGACTCAGATTTTCTGATTTTAAAACTTACTGCAACACTACAGTAGTTAAAACAGTGTGGTACTAGCATACGGACAGACATATAGACCAATGGAATAGAATAGAAAGCTCATAATTTCACCCTATAGTATATGCTCAAATACTTTTTGAGAAGAATGCTAAAACCATTCAATAGAGAAAGGACAGTTTTTTCAACAAATGGTGCTGGGAAAGCTAGACATCCACATGTAAAAGAATGAAATTGGTGCCTTATCTAACACCACATTAAAAAAAAATCACTCAAAATGGATCAGAGAACTAAATGTAAGGTCTAAATCTATAAAACTTTTAGAAGAATCAACATGAGGTAAAAGCTTCATGACACTGGATTTGGCAGTGATTTCTTCAATATGGCACCAAAGGCACAGGCAATAAAAGAAAAAATATTGACAAATTGTGAGCATCATGAAAATTTTAAAAAATTGCACATAAAAGGACTGTATCAACAGAAAAATAGGCAACCCACCAAATAGGAAAAATATTTGCAAGTCATAAAACTTATCAGGGATTAATATCTAGAATATATAGAGAACTCCTAAACATCAACAACAAAAATAAAAGGAATCCAATTCAGAATGTGCAAGTAACTTGAATGACATTTCTCCGAAGAAAGTAAATTGGAACCCCTTCCCACTGTTGGTAGGAATGTAAAATGATAACAGCTACCACACAATGCAGTATTGCAGTTCCTCAAAAAGTTAAGAAGAGAATTACTATATGATCCAGCAATTCCACTTTTGGAAGTAGATTAAAAAAAAACTGAAAGTAGGTACTCAATGAAAAAATGTATCCATGTTCATAACAACATGATTCACAACAGCTAACATGTAGAAACAACCCAAGTGTCTATAAATGAATAAATGGATAAGCCACATATGGTATACACATACAATAGATTATTGTTCAACCTTAAAAAGAAAGGAAATTCTGACACATGCTACAACATGGATGAACCTTGAGAACATTATGCTACGTGAAATTTCGGTCTGCAAAAGATAAATACTGTGTGACTTTACTAACATGAGGTACTTACAGTAGTCAACATTATAGCCAGAGAGCAGAATGGTGGTTTTCAGGGACTAGGAGAGGGGACTGGGGAAATGGGGACTTATTGTTTAACAGGTACAGAGTATCAGTATGACAAGATAAAAAGAGTCCTGGAAATGGGTGACAGTGATGGTTTCACAACCTTATACATGTATTTAATACCAATGAATTGTATACTTAAATATGGTTAAGATACTATCTTTTCAGTTTCTTGGTGTATTCCTTGAAGCACAAAAACTCTTAATTTTCATGAAGTCCAATTTATTAATCTTCTATTGCTTAGGCTTTTGGTGGGGTTTATACTTTTACACAAGATAATGAAACTTTATTCCTATGTCTTCTGGTGAGAGTTTTCTAGTTTTAGGTTTTATTTTAGGTCTGTGAATCACTTTTAGTTCATTTTTGGGTATAGTAAGAAGTAGGAACCCAGTACTTTGCATGTATTCACCCAGTTGTTCCAGTACAAGTGGTTGAAAATAATGCTCGTTTTCCATTGAATTGTTTTGGCCCCTTTGTTAAAAATTAATTGACCATAAACATTAGAGTAGAAGGTTAGATTATGGATTTGAAATAATTATTTTCTTTTTCTAAAAGGTGTATAAAGGTATAAATTTCCCTCTAAATCCTGCTTTAGTTGCATGCTACACATTCTGTGATGCTGAGTTTCATTTTTATCCATATAAAAATATTTTCTAATTTCTCCTGTGATACCCTCTTTGATTCATTGTTTATTTAGGACCTTGTTTAATTTCCACATATTTGCATATTTTCCAAATGCCTTTCTCTTGTTGCTTTCCAATTTAATTGCCTTATAACTGTAGAACATCATTTGTATGATTGTAATACTTTTAAATTTATTGAGGCTTATTTATGACCTAGTATATGATGTCTCCTGGAGAATTTTCCATGTGGGCATGGCTTCCTTATCTGGGAATGAATCTTAACATTTTACGATAACTGTGGTGGGGTCTATTAAAGCCCAGTATTTTCAGCCTTCCATGTCTATGATATAGGTGAAGGCTGAGTGGTGGAAAGGACCACCAGTCCTCTTTGTTATGGCTGCTTGGCATATAGCTTCTGCAACATGGAGCTATGAAAGACCAGAGATGCCAGCTCCCTGCCCCTTCTGGCCTGAAACTATAGCCCGAGACAGGGAGCTGGAGGTAGTTTGAGATGCCTGCCCCTCCAGGCTTGACACTGTAGTCCCAGACTGGGTGCTGGAGGCAACTGGAGATTCCTGCCCCTCCTGGCTTGAAACTGTAGTCCAAGACTAGGCACTGGAGCCAGTGGGTGACTTGTTTTATTGTGGCTCTTGCACAGTAAAAATCTTCATTTTACTGACCTTGGGAGTGGGAATTGGAGCAGGTTGTGATTCACCTGTAACACATAGTCTTTGTTTTCTATTTGCTATATGCACTTAAAGGCAATTTCCAGAGACTTTAAATGGTTGGACTTTTTTTATAATTTTCACCAGTTAAATGATTGTTTTTTCTCCAAGGTCTTCACACCTCCATTTTGGAAGTCACAATACCTCTATTCTTAAATAACAAAAATAAATAGCTAACTGATACAATCACTAATAGAGGTTTCACACAGGAAGTTTTTAGGCATTACATGTTTTCATTCTTGCAGGAATGTCAGATTTATCATTTGAAATGGGCAAATATATCTGTGTTTTTAGCTTGAATAAAATTTATAAGTGACAAATTGTTATTCCCATACTTTCCTGAAATAGACTAAAATATTCATTATTATGTGGGCGAGTATCTGAGAATTCCAGACATATAAAGAAAAATTTGACAAAAGTGTTCATGTTCTGGGATGGAACTGTCTAGTATTGCAAAACATATCAGTTTTCTCAAAATTAGACTGCAATCTCATTTAATATACAACATGAGTTTGAAGGATCTTGATAAGCTAATTCTAAAATTTATCTAGAAAATAAAATGTGTAAGAATAGCCAACAAACTGAAAAAGGAGAGCAAGTAAGAGAGATTTTTTTCCCATCACAAAGAAAAAATGTTGAAAAGCCACAGAAATTAAAAAAAATGAATAAATAAATAAAGGTAGTTACAGCAATGCCTCTGAGCACAATTGATGAAGACATTTCAAATTACTGAGAAAAGAGTGGACAATTTCGGAAAAACTGGTTATCCATATGAAAATTAAAAATGGGAAACATGATGGACTGTATGCAAATAAAGTTTAAACAGAAAAAAGAATAAATAGAAACACCTCATGTTATAGACATATTGGAAAAATTTGAGAGAGTAATTCAATAACCTCAGGGAAAACGAAGACCTCCGATAACAAAACACAAATGCAAGATCATAAATAAAATACTAATAGGATTGACTGCATATACATTAAAATTTTCTGTGACAAAATCTGCAATAAACCAATTTATAATAAAAATGACAGAAAACAACAAAAAGTATTTTTTATTTAGATAAAATACACACAGAATATATAAAGATTACTCACATATCAACCAGAAAACAACGTACAATAGGGAAAAATGCAAAAATATGAGAAGAAAATTAACAAAAGAGGAAATATAATAACCATAGGAAAAATTATCTAGTATATATAGGAGACTCTCTCCTCAACTACTAATCAGGTACAAGCAAGATAAAACAGTAAATTATTTCGTTTTGCCAAAAATGAAAATGATGCATAATTCCCAACAATGAAGGATTCAGGAGGTCAGAGCCTCTGCTTTGATCTCCTCTGATCAGCACCAAATACAGCGCCTGGCATAGAGAATATATGAACACTGGTTGAATGAGTAAGTAAATGAAGGAATGAATGCTGATAGAGAGAAATAGCTGCACTTGATGTTTGCATCTTTTCCAATTCATGTGGTTTATTCTTGAGTTCTCAATCAAAGACTTTCAAATCCAATGTCTCCTAGAAGATTTCCTTGACTAATATGAGTTTTCTTACAACATATTAAAAAATGACTAATAATATATTTTCTTTAGATTGTCTTCTTTATGCTTTAATCATAGTATACGAAAGTGTAATTATACTAATAGAGAATGCAATTTACTGATCAACAGGGACTGTTTTTGGTGCTGCTATATTGCATCCTCAAAAAATACCAGTTATCTCTGCACAATCCTTAGTTGTTAGATGTTTTCTCAATTTTACAGATAAAGTTACCTCTCTACAATCATATAATTAATAGAATAAGATTTTTATCCAGATTGCCCGATGTCTCTTCCATCTGTTACAAAGCTTTCCAATATACACATAAATTTGGATCCTATCACGAGGTAGGGTGAGCCCAACCCTGTATGCCAAAATTTATTTTCATTTGTAAAACATGTTTTGTTAGTATTTGTAGTTTGCCTACCATGTCTAACAGAGCAGGTGCTGGTGGTTGTTATGTTTTCTTAGAGGGTATGAAGAGGTCTATGTAATGTATCCAAATGTAGATTGATGTTGGTGATGTTTCCAATTTTCCAGTTGCCAGTGTGTAACCATAACAACAGGTTATGGTTAATTAATATGCTTAGCTCCATGTGCATCAGCCTCCTCTCATTCCTATCTCTTACTTAAGTCACTGCTGTTGGCAGCCAGTTTTTGCACAGATACTGATCTGCTTTGCACACATTTTTACACCCTCCTCATGCTCCACTGTGATTTCCTCTGACACCAAGGTATGGTGCACTTAGGGGATCAATCAGGACACTTGATATTTACATCTTCTTAGATGCATGTTTTACTCTCAAGTCCTCTATCAAATATCTTCAAATCCAATATCCTCCTAGGCAATAGCCAGGGAAACTCAGGAACACATGAACCTTTGACAGCTGAGAGGGCAGGTAAGTGCCACTGGTTTCAGTCCTCCAGAAGACATTTTGTTGACTTATTTAGCAAGCTTTCCAAAAACTTACTGTGGAATTGAACACCAGTGGCCCCAGCAACGAACATCAGAATAAGTATCTTTTTATTGCCATTCCCTTCCTCCATGTCTTACTCCCTTGATAGTTCACTCTTGCTCCCTGGGATTACTTCCCAAATATACTACCTTCATGGAAGCTTTTGTTTCAGATTTTGACACTAAAATACGGTAGTGGGGCAGGATGGGGAAAGGGTCTTTGCAGGGGAAGATGCTTGAATAGGTACATAAATGCTATTACCTTGACCTTGAAACTTAATTTTATGATATCTTTCCAGCTCCTAGTCCATCAAAACAAATATTGTGTTTTGTATTGATCTTTCAATTCCCCCTTTGGCTTTTATCTTTCATTTAGAAATAGGTATTGTTTTCTTACTTGCACAGTTCTTGATTTTTATTTTATATAAATTACTACCTAGTGTCATACACAAAATCCCTTAAGGGTCTGGAAAATAGATAAGGTATAAGACTGTAACCACTAAATGACTGAGTGGCCTAAACACCTTCATTCAGAATGTGAAATTTATTCCTAGGCAATAAGAAGCCACCAAATGTTTATTAAGAATAGAGTGGTTACATTTAATTAAATTAACCTGCTGGTGATGTTGAAGGTGAGTTGATGTCATGATATTGCCTAGTCTAGACATCACCGTATTTGAACTAAGGGTTGGAATTTCTAATTTCTGTTTCATTTTCTGATATAATTACACATAATATATAATCTAAGTCATTGCCTAAAACACTATATTTAGGTAAATGTCCCATTTCACTCATATTTGTATGTAATTTTTATCTTTTGTTTTATATAACATGCATTTGTCAGTTATGTTAGTGTTTTTTAATTAAACTAAACGTATGATGAAGAGGTTATCTGTATAACATTTAATTGGTTAACTTGTAGAGAGGGCTAACAGTGTTTGTAATAATTATAGTCTGGTGATAATAATAATGGTTCAATGTATATTGGTTGCTTTCCACATTTAGGTTTGGTGCCTAAAATTGGCAGACTAAATCATATTAGGAACTTCAATAAGCAAACATTATTATATCATCATTTTTAATAGATCCTTTCATTTTCTGAGACTTAAAAGCTAGGATGCTAAGCCCGGTATGCTAAATATTGTATTCTGTACTCCATTTAGACTTTGATTTGGATTTAAAATTCAAAATCACTTCCATCATTTCTATCCTTGTGAGTGTGTGCCTTTGGGGATATTAAAATAGAGAAAAAGCTACTTGGAGAGATGAAGTGATTGAATTTGATGCCTAAGGCCAGAAACCTCATTCTGCTTATGTTAATATGTAGAACTTTCTGCACCCCTATCCATGGCTAGTAAATGCTTTTTCTTGATTTTGTAAAATTCAGCATTGTACATTCTGGTTAAAAACCTTATTTCTTTTGTTGCAAATAGTGCTAGCAACCAATTTCAATCTAGGTACTATTAATGTGGCTCAATTATAAAATGATTACACATGATTATAGAAAAGCAAAACCGATGTGTTTCTATCTTTAATGTCACTTTATTTAAGAATCCAGATGAAAGCTTTTGTAATCTTAGGTAAATCAGTAATTAACTTAGCACAGAGATAGCATGTAGAGATGAAATCATAAGACCAAGGAGGCTTTTTTGAAGAATTTTAATAAATATGTAACAGGATATAATCTGTTCCAAAGAAGTGCAGACATTGTCGGTGTCCCACTATGGCAGGGTACATAAGGAAGACAACATTTGTCATTATTATCTATAAATTAATTAGTTAATTTATACATTTTCAACAAATATTTAGTGAACACCCACTTGTTTGCATTCCAAGATGAACAATAGTGTCTCAGGGCTAGGAAAGCTTAGAGGATAAGGTGGGAATGAGTGGGGAGAAGAGAAATGCACAAATATACAATTATAATTTAAAATAGTGAATGACGTGATGAATATGCTTATGAATCATTATGAAAATACAGAAGACAGGATGAATTTCTGGGTCAATCATAAAACAGTTTTCCAAAGGCAAAAGACCCATTTGAAGTGTTTCTTACTCCATGCAGAGAAGTCTATCAGCAGAGAAGGGAAATCAAAGCATCAGAGAGAGAAAGAGGATAGCATGTGTGTAGGCTAAAATTCTTCACAGAATGTCATGTTTTAGTTATGGGGGACAAGGGAGGATGGCATTCAAGGCAGAAGGCTGGAGTGTTCAGAGGCAGGTGGGTGACTACAGACAGATTGGGCCCATACGTACAATGCAGGACTTTATAAATTATGCAAAAGTATTTGGGCTTTTAAGTAAGAGACTGATTTGATCAGATTTGTGCTTTAGAAAAATAGCTGATGGCCAAAGTGGAGGAGTGATTGGTGATGAATATAGGGTTGAGGCAATTGTTTCGTTGAAGCTAAGTTTGTACTAAGCCTTTGGAAGTGGGAATGTAGTGGTGATAGCAGAATCTGGGCTTCCTTACTGTTGTGTTGTGGGAAATGAGGAAAGAGGTGGCAACAGAGATGATGCCTAGTATCCTGCTGATGTTGGTGGTGCCACTGGTTAAATCACAGAATGATAGAGAAAGAACACCTAACAATAAAGGAGTTTGGTTTGAAAGTATTACATTTGTTGTTTGCAAATTTCTTTAGTAGACATGAAATTATGTACAGTAATAATTATAACAATGTATTGTTGGGCTTGTAACATGAAAAGGTTTAATATAACAATAATATCACTAAAAGGTATAACATGTAGCAATAATATTAATATAGTGTTATGTGGTAGATATAACAATAATATCACTATGCTGTTATAAAACAGATATAACAATAGTATCACTGAAAGAGGGATAGAACTGTAGAGGAGTAACATTTAAAGATCTCACTGGAATTCAGTTAGTATAACTTTGAAGTAAATTCTGATGAGTTTAGATGTATATGATAAGCCTTAGAAAAAACTAAGGAAATAATTTTAAAACATAATGAAAAATTATTAAAAGTAATAAAATGTTACACTCGATAATATTTACTTGATGCAAAAGAATATAGTAAAGGAGGACTAGCAGCAAAACTAGATATGAAACATGTAGAATAAAAACTAAAATGAGACACGTCACTCCAGCAAAATTGATAATAACATTAACTGAATGGATTATGCCATCCAATCAAAACGCAGAGTGGATAAAAAGCAAGATGCAACTATATGTTGTCTACAGGAGGCACTTTAGATTCAAAGATACAAATAGGATAAGAGTTTTAAAAAATGACAAAAGAGATACCATGCAGAATACAAGGTTAATATACAAAAGTCAATTGCTTTCCTTTATGTGTTCAATGAAAAATTAAACTTTGAAAATAACAATACCATTTCCATTAACATCAAAATCATAATATACTTAGTTATAAATCTAACAAAATATATACAGGAGCTATATGAAGAAAACTATAAAACTTGGAGATCTCATCATAAGTTTAATTTTAATTTTTCTGATGAGTTTTGATATTGAGCATTTTTTCATGTGTTTTGGATACTTTTATGTCTTCAGCTTTTGCAAAATATCTGTTTATGTCTTTTGGACATAATGGAGTTGTTTTATTCCTTGCCAATTTGTTTTAGTTGCTTCTAAGTTCTTATAGTTCATTATCAGAGGCTTAGTCTGCAAATATCTTCTCTCATTCCATAGATTGTCTATTAACTCTCTTGAATAGTTCCTTTTGCTGTGTAGAAGTTCTTTAGTTTAAATAAATCCCAATTGTCAATACTTATTTTTGTTGCATTTCTTCTTGGTATCTCAGTTATAAATTAGTTGTCTAGGCAAATATCCAGAAGAGTTTTTCCTAGGTTTTCTTCTAGGGTTTTTATAGTCGTAGGTCTTTCACTTAAGTCTTAAATCTCAAATCAAACAGAATGGCTTTTATAAAAAGTCATAAAATAACATGTTGGCCAGGATGTGGAGGAAAGGGAACATTGGCAGGCTTGGTGGGAATGCAAATTAGTTCGGCCCCTGTGGAAAGCAGTATGGAGATTTCTCAAAGAACTTAAAATAGAACTACCATTTGGCCCAGCAATCCCAATACTGGGCATTTACCTAAAGGAAAATAAATTTTTCTACCAAAAAGATACCACATCACAATTCACAATAACAAAGGCATGGAATCAACCTGGGTGCCCATCAATTGAGGATTGGATAAAGAAAATGTGGTACATATATGCCATGGACTACTGTAAAGCCATAAAGAATGAAATGATGTCCTTTGCAGCAACATGGATGTAGCTGGAAACCATTATCCTAAGTCAATTGACACAAATAGAAAACCAAATACTGCCTTTTCTCACTTTTAAGTGGGACCTAAATAATAGGTACACATGGACATAGAGACAGAAAAAATAGACACTCAGAACTTCAAAACAGTGGAGAGAGGGAGGCAGAAAAGGGTTGAAAAACTATGTATTCGGTATCTCTCTGGCAGTTTTTTACTGTTTGGATGATCAGTTCAACTGAAGGCCAAACCCCAGCATTATGCAATAAATTGTGCAGTAAACCTGCACATGTACCACCTTAATCTAAAATCGAAAAAGAAAGGCTGGGCATGGTGGCTCGCACCTGTAATCTTAGCACTTTGGGAGCCTGAGGTGGGTTGATCACAAAGTCAAGAGATCAAGATTATTCTGGCCAGCATGGTGAAACCCCATCTCCACTAAAAATACAGAAATTAGTTCGGTGTGGTGGCACACGCCTGGGAAGAAAATAACTTCCCAGATACTTGGAAGGCTAAGGAAGGAGAATTGCTCGAACCCAGGAAGTGGAGGTTGCAGTGAGGAGAGATGGCACTACTGCACTCCAGCCTGGCGACAGAGTGAGACTCCTCAAAAAAAAAAAAAAAAATAGTAATCAGATAGTCTATGTTCATGCTTTGAAAAACTCAGTATTGATAAGATATCTGTTCTTCCCAACTTGATCTACAGGTTCATAGCAATACTATTTGAAATCACAGCAATATTTCCTTTATGATCCAGCAATCATGCTTCTAATTATTCCTCCACCTAATTTGTCTACACAAGACTGCATAGAGATATTTATAGCAGTTTTATTCGTAATTACCAAACACTGAAAATAACCAAAATGTCCTTCAGTAGGGAAAAGGATATACAAACTCTGATACATGCACATAATAGGGAATTATTCAGTCATAAAAGGAAATGAGCTATCAAGCTGGGATAAAACACAAAGACACAAATAAACCTTAAATACATATGGCACAGACTTCAATTATATGACACTCTGGAATAAGTATAACCATGGAGACAGTGCATAGGCGAGCAGCTGCCAGGGTTAAAGAAAAGGAGAGAGGAATGAATAGGCAAAGCACAGGCACTTCTGAGGGCAGTTAACCAGGACTTCTTGGAGAAATGGCTGATCCTAGGAATGGAGCAGAAAATATAAAAGATGAGTCTGGAACATCTTGTAGTACCAGAAAGTAGAAAAGACTAAAATATATATGTATATAGATGAGTGTTTGTTAAGAGTCCCTGGAACCAACTGAAGTTCCCCCAAATGGCCAAAGCTGAAACTATCAGATTTATAAAATTAATAAAGTATTATTAGGGCTTATCTCAAAGCATAAGTATGCATGATAGCATACTGAGATAAATACGTAATTAAGTAAGTTAATATATAAGGGAGGAGAAACAAATTTCCCAGTCATATGAATTATAAATTATTTAGATACTTCCTCCAAAATGAGGAGAGCATAATGACTTCCTTCCATAGTTACTCCTTCTCCCCTTTCCCCTTCCCAGGTTGTGGGAAGGGGGAAGGGGAGAAGGAGTAACTTTACAGCAAGGTAATCTGAAAAACGTGATTTTATTCTGGCAATTATGGTCACCTTCAACAATCATAATCATGTTGATAGTAAATACTGTTGCCATGACATGATGAAAGTGAGATGTGATATACCTCTGTGATCTTCCTCTCCCAAACTCATAGCCCCACACTAATTATGAGAAAGTAATTCTAGTTCCAATAGAGGGACATCCTACACAAATATACCTTACCAGTACTCTTCAGACTGTTAAGATCATTAAAAACAAAGATAGTCAGAGAAAATGTTACAGCCACTAAGATCCTAAGGAGACATGACAACTAAATGTAATGTATCCTTAATGGGATCCTGGAATGAAAAGGAAAACTAGGTTAAAAAGTAAAAATCTTATAAACTGTGGACTTCAGCTAACAATAATGTATATATGTGTATTAATATCGATAAGTGTATCACACTAAGGTAAAATGTTAATAGGGGAAAATGTGGATGGGGGATGATATAGAAACTCAGTACTATGTTTTTAACTTCTTTGTAAATCAATCTTCTAAAAATATAATATATTTATACAAATTATAGATGAGTATTCCATATTAACCAAAAAAAAGGATTCTTAACAAATTTTTCAAGTCAAATTCAGCAGTACCCAAAAAATATAACACATCATGTCCAAGCAGGGATTACATCAGAAATTCCAGGTTGGTTTTACATTTACAGTTGCTATAATTCACCACATTAAAAAAAAAAGAAGCATTATTACCTCACTAGAAAAAGAAAAAGCATCTTTTTAAATTTAATATACATGACTAATAAAAACTCTTATTAGTCTAGTAGTAGAAGAGAAATTCTTCAACCTGATAAAGGACAGTTATGAAAAATCTACAATCGACCTCATATTTAATGCTTTATCCCTAAGAAGAGGAACAAGGCAAGCATGCCCACTCTTACTAAAATTTCATAGATTTTTCTAGCATGTGCAATAATACAAGAAAAAGATACAAAAGGCATAAAAATTTCAAAGGACAACATCATCTACAGTCATTTTTCAAAAATCTAGCACTAATATATTAGAATTAGTAAGTTTGTAGTAAGATCTCAGGATACAAGACTCATATGCTAACATAACTGTATTTCTATATACTAACAACAAACATTTGAAATTTACACTTACCATTCACAATAGGATCAAAAATGTAAAATATTACCAGAGGACAAAACATAATATGTGAAAGACCTATATACTGAAAACTACAAACATTGATAAGTTTTTAAATGTCTAATAAATAAAGACATATGTTCTATCATAGAATGAAAGATTAAATATTGTTAAGATGTCAATATTCTCCTGCTTCATCTATATATTCCATGTAATCG
This sequence comes from Callithrix jacchus, assembly GCF_049354715.1. Taxonomy (NCBI): domain Eukaryota; kingdom Metazoa; phylum Chordata; class Mammalia; order Primates; family Cebidae; genus Callithrix; species Callithrix jacchus. Next base: position 15,647,918 of record NC_133517.1, read on the forward strand.
CTATCAAAATCCTGGAAGATATATTTTTGAGAAACCTGACAAACTGATTCTAAAATTCATGTAATGATGCAAAGTTCCAAGAATTTCCAAAACAACTTTGAAAAAGAACAATTCATAGAGCCATAAATATCTAACATCAATATTCATTATAAGGATACAGTAATCAATACAGTATGATATTGTTATCTTGTAGAAAAATAGATCAATATAACAGAATACAGGGTTCATAAACAAACCACACATATATGGACAGCTGATTTTTGACAATGGTGCAAAAGTAATTATATGTGAAAAGATAAACTGTTCAACAAATATGTGGAATAATTGAATATTTATATGCAAAAGCAAAAAGAAATTCAACCACTACCTCACTTCACATACATAATTGAACTATGTTGCATAGATGTAAATGTTAGAGCTGAAACTATAAAACATCTAAAAGTAAATGTACAAGAAGAATATCCTAATGACCTTGGGTTAGGCCATGATTTATAAAGTAGGACATAATAAGTGAAAATAATAAAATGATTTGTTATTGAAAAAACAATCATACTACCCAAAGCAAGATACATATTCAATGCAATTTCTATCAAGATACTCATCATTTTTCACAGAACTAGAGAAAAAAATCTTAAAGTTCATATGGAACCAAAAAAGAGTCTGCATATCCAAAGCAATACTAAGCCAATAGAACAAATTTGGGGACATCACATCACCTGACTTGTAGTATAATGACAAATTATACTACAAGGTTATAGTCACCAAAACAGCATGGTACTGGTATAAAAATAGACAGAGAGACCAGTGAAACAGAATAGAGAACCCAGAAATAAAGCCAAAAACATACAGTCAACTGATCTCCAACAAAGTATACAAAAACATAAAATGGGAAAAGACACTTTATTCAACAAGGTGCTAGGAAAACTGGCAATGTAGAAGAATGTATGTAGATGAATGAGATTCATCTCTTACTCTATATAAAATCAATTCATGATGGATTAAAGACTTAAATCTAAGACCTGAAACCATAGAAACTGTAGAAGACAACATCAGAAAAACTCATCTAGACATTGGCTTAGGCAAAGAATTCATGACTAAGACTCCAAGAGCATATGCAATAAAAATAAAAATAAATAAACGGGACCAAATTAAACTAAAATGCTTCTGTACAGCGAAAGAAATAATTATCAGAGTAAACAGATAACCCACAGAGTGGCAGGAAATATTTGCAACCTATGCATCCAACAAAGGACTAATATCCAGAATCTACACGGAACTCAAACAAATCAGCAAGAACCAAAAAATCCCACCAAAAAAAGTGGGCAAAGCACGTTAATAGAGAATACTCAAAAGAAGTTAGGCAAACAGGAAACAAACATATGAAAATATGCTCAGTATCACTAATTATCCGATAAATGCAAATTAAAACCACAATGGTATACCACGTTACTCCTGCAAAAAATGGCCTACATTAAAAAGTCAAACAACAGCAGATGTCGGCATGGATGTGGTGAAAAGGGAACACTTTGACACGCTGGTGAGAATGTAAACTAGTATAACCACTATGGAAAACAGTATGGATATTTCTTAAAGAAATAAAAGTAGAATTACCATTTAGTCCAGCAATCTCACTACTGGGTATCTACAGAAAGGAGAAGAAGACATTATATGAAAAAGACACATGCACCTGCATGTTTACAGCACACAGTTTGCTATGGCAAAGATATGGAAACAACATAAGTGCTCATCAACCAGTGAATGAATTTAAAAAATGAGGTATACATACACCATGGAGTATCACTCAGCCATAAAAAGGAATAAAAGAATTTATTTTGCAGCAACTTGGATGGAGCTAGAGGCCATTATTCTAAGTGAAGTATCTCAGGAATGGAAAACCAAATATTGTACATTCTCATTTATAAGTGGGAGCTAAACTACAAGTATACAAAGGCATAAGAATGATATAAGGGACTTTGGGGACTTGGAGGGGAAAGGTAGGAGGGGAGTGAGTGATAAAATAATACACAGTGTGTACAATGTACACTGCTCAGGTGATGGGTACACCAAGGTCTCAGAAATCACCACTAAAGATTTATCCATGTTACCAAAACTGGCTATACCCCAAAACTATTGAAATCAGAATGTCAGTACCATGCTGTAATGGTTACTGTAGCCTTTGCAGTAGAATTGGAAGTCAGGTGACATGACACTCCAGCTTTTTTCTTTTTGTTTAGGATTGCTTTGGCTATTCAGGCTCTTTTTTTGGTTCCATATGAATTTTAAAATAGTTTTTTTTTCTATTGTGTGAAGAATGTCATTGGTAGTTTAATAGGAATAGTATTGAATCTGTAAGTTGCTCTGGGTAGTGTGGCCATTTTAATGATACTGATTCTTCCTATTTATGAATGTGGTATATTTTTCCATTTGTTTATGTCTTTGATTTCCTTGAGCAGTGTTTTGTAATTCTTATTGCAGAAATTTTTCACCACCCTGGTTAGTTGTATTTCTAGCTATTTTATTATTTTTGTGGCAATTGTAAATGAGACTGCTTTCTGATTTGGCTCTCAGTTTGGCTGTTGTTAGTGTATAGGAATGCTAGTAATTTTGTTTTTTTAGAAGTGGAGTCTCACTCTGTGGCCCAGGTTGGAGCGTAGTGGTGTGATCTCAGCTTACTGCAATCTTCACCTCCTGGGCTCAAGCAATTCATGTCCCTCAGCATCCCAAACAGCTGGGTCTACAGGCATGCACCACCACACTCAGCTAATTTTGTTCTGGCTAGGACTTACTATACTACATTGAAAAGAGAACAGTTGTTTAGAAAAGAGAACATTTATGCACTGTGAGTGGAAATGTAAATTAGTTCAACCATTGTAGAGATGTAGTTTCACCATGTTGGCCAGGCTGGTCTCAGACTCCTGGCCTCAAGCAATCCGCCTGATCCCAAAGTGTTGCATTTTATGTACATTGAATTTTGTCTTCTGAAACCTTACAGAAGTGGTTTACTAGCTGAAGGAGCATTGAGGCCAAGACTATGGGATTTTCTAGATACAGAATCATGTTGTTTGCAAACAGGGATAGTCTGACTTCTTCTCTTTCTATCTGGATGCCCTTTATTTCTTTTTCTTGCCTGATTGCTCTGGCTAGGACTTCCTATACTATTTAAATAGAAGTGGTAAGAGGGGGCATCTTTGTCTTGTGCCGGTTTTCAAGGGGAATGTTTCCAGCCTTTGCCCATTCAGTATTGTTTACTGCGGGTTTGTCATAGATCGCTCTTATTATTTTCAGGTGTGTTCCTTCAACACCTAGTTTATTGAGAGTTTTTAACATAAAGGGGTGTTGAATTTTATTAGAAGTCTTTTTCTGCATCTATTGAGATAATCATGTTTTTTGTTCCTTACACCATATGCAGAAATCAACTCAAGATGGATTAAAGATTTAAATGTAAAATACAAAACTGTAAAAATCCTGGGAGACAACCTAGGCAATAACTTCCCAGCCATATAAATGGGCAAAGATTTCATGACAAAGAAACCAAAAGCAACTGCAACAAAAGCAAAAAATTGACAAATGGGGTCTCATTAAATGTAAAAGCTTCTCCACAGCAAAAGAAACTCTCAACAGAGTAAACAGATAAGCTACAGAATGGGAGAAAATATCTGCAAACTATGCATCCAACAAAGGTCTAATATCCAACATTTATAAGAAACTTAAACAAATTTACAAGAGAAAAACAAACAACTGCATTAAAAAGTGGGTAAAGAACATGAACAGACACCTTTTAAAAGAAGACATGTATGTAGCGAACAATCATATGAGAAAAAGTTTAATATCACTGATCATTAGATAAATGCAAATCAAAACCACAGTGAGATACCATCTTACACCAGTAAGGATGCCTATTAAAAAAAAGTCAAAAAATAACACATGCTGTCAAGGTTGTGGAAAAAAGAGAACACTTATACACTGTTGGTGGAAATGTAAATTAGTTCAACCATTGTGGGAATTAGTGCAGTGATTCCTCAAAGAGCTGAAAACAGAAGCAATCCCATTATTGGGTATAAACCCAGAGGAATATACATCATTCTACTGTAAAGATATTGGCATGCAGATGTGCATTGCAGCACTATTCCAAATAGCAAAGAATGGAATCAGCCTAAATGCCCATCAATGACTGATTGGATACACTGTGGTAGATATACACCATAGAATCCTATGCAGCCATAAAAAAGAATGAGATTATGTCTTTTGCAGGAACATGGATGGAGCAGGAGGCCATTATCCTTAGAAAACAAAAGTAGGAACACAAAATCAAATACCTCATGTTTTCACTCATAAATGCAAGCTAAATGATGAGAACTCATGAAACAAAGAAGGGAACAACAGATCCTGGGGCCTCCTTAAGGGTGGAGGGTAGGAAGAAGGAGAGGAGCAGAAAAGATAATTATTGGTTACTGGGGTTAATACCTGAGTGATAAAGTACTCTGTACTATAACCCCCCCATGACGTGAGTTTACTTATGTAACAAACCTTCACAAGTGCCCCTGAAACTAAAACAAAAGTTAAAAAAAAATCCCAAATTAACAAAAAATAAACATAAAATTAAAATTAAAACAATTGGTAAGTTTAATTTTATCAAAATTAAAGACTGTTGCACTTCAAAGAAACCACTGAGAAAATGAAAAGACAAGCCACACAAAGTGAGAAAATACTTTCAAAACATTTCTAATCAAAGGCTTTTTTCATTATGTATATGTGATATATATATATACACACACACACATATATATGTGGAGGGAGCATGAGGGTTGGTGCATGGTCATATGGGCTCCTCCATTGCAGCTCACCACCAGTCAGGCATGGTCAGCTAGCTTAGAAGTTATGAGGTGGCCCCCAGGGCACCTGAGACTGCCCTAGAAGCAGGCACAGCCAGGCTGGGACCCCAGGAGAGGCCAGACGATCAAGGGATGCTCAGGTCAAACTGGTCCCCTCTGATGGGCAAGACTGCTCTGCAGAGTTCAGGTCTGACAGTTCCCCTAAGGCTAACATCTCCTATGGGAGCCTATTGAGCCTGATGGTGCTCTGGTACAGATGTTCCCACACCAAATCCTCTGGTCTCCACATCAGCTGGCCCACTGCCCCTACCACTTCTCTAGGCAGATCTCCCTGCCAACTCGAGTGACTGTAGTGGTCAAGGAGTCTCTGTCTGCTGGGGTTCCAGAGGCCTGTGGTGAGAGTGGGTTGCTCCTTGCCACCCATTCCCCCAGAGCTGTTTGGGGCCAGGAACATGTCGCAGTGCACAGTAGCCCCGTATGTTGTTCCCAACTTTCTCCCACTTCCATCCAGCTTCTGTCTTCCCTTTGTCCACTCTGAGTGCCTTGCCCCTGAGGATCTCTTAGGAGCACTCCTGTCATCTTGGTCCCTCAGTAGAAGCTGTTTCACCTTCCTGCATCTAGATGGACATCTTGCACTCCCCAGACAAAAGTGGAACTTTTAGATATTTTTGGTAAAAATGCAAAATGGTATAGTCACTATGACAAGCACTTTGACAGTTTCTCACAAAGTATACAATTCCACTCAAAGAGGCCAAAAAGAAGTGAAAATACATATCCACATAAAGACTGAGATATATGTAACTTAGTACATACCCACATGTACGTACTCAAATGTTCATAGCAGCTTTATTCAGAATAGTCAGAAACAAAAAACAATTCAAATATCATTGGATGGTTAAAGAAAGTAGCACATCCATAGATCAGAATACTATTCAGAAATAAGAAAGAAAATCTACTGATATACTCAACAACATCCATAAATTTGTAAAGTGTTATGCTATCTTAAAGAACTCATACATGCAAGTGTACCTAAGGTTTAGTTCCATTTATGTGACATTCTGGAAAAGGAAGAGCTATAAAGATAACAGACAGCTAAGTAGTTGCCAAGGATGGCAAGGCAACTAGGTACAAAGGGGCCCAAAGGTAATTTTCTGAGTGATGGAGATTTTCTATTACATGGTTATGGTGGTGGGTATACAATGATATATGTTTGTCAAAACTCATCAAAGTCTACACTTTATGCTTAACTGTATGTAGCCGTTATCTCAACAAAGCTGATTTAAATATTAATCCAGGCTGAAGTTTTATAAAATTCAAAATCTGAACCAAAGCAGTACTTACGCATAACAATTTCCATGAGTATTCACCATTTATGTATCTGGTGTCGTTCTCGTAGTCATCAAGCAAAGATTATGTAAATGATTTCGGTTAAAAGCAATTGACATTAACCATTTGCTTTACGTGAAAACATAGGCAGTTTCTAGTCCTCCATTATTTTTCACTTCTATAGGTATCCAAATAATAGCAATTTTTTCATATTTTCAAACCAATTGGAAATCCGTTGCAGATATATGAGTAGAATCCATTAGAATCATAGATTCATTTGGTTTATAAACCAGAAGAAATCTTGGTCATCAATTAGTCCAAAGTTTTCCCTTTGTAGAAACTTAAAATCCAGAGAGGTTGAGACATGTCAAAGGTAATATTGCTAATAACTCAAATAGCTCAGTCTAATACCCACTTCTGCATGCTTCCTTTTTGACAATATTTCATTGTATGTATTCTTTCAGAAAATATGACAATTTTTTTTTGTCAGTAACTCTGTTCTAACACATATTTTTAATTCAGGTGAAATCACATAACATAAAATTAATCATTTTTAAATGAATGGACTCTTAAATATTTTTTATTTGGGAAAGCTCTACCAGTAGTGAATTTGTTTTGGTCTTTTCTTCTCGTGGTACCGTTGCACAGTGGGTGAAGATTGTCTTGTTCTTCCACAGATACCTAGCAAGTATTTGCTTTTGTAAGTGTGTCCTCCTAGTCTGGGACTTTTGAACAAAATTGTGTTGCCCAGAATGGTGCTCTGTGCCTATTGCTCCTTCTGAGTAGTCTTTTGAAGCTAATATTCCATGTAGTGACCTTCCCTCACATCCTAGAATTTGGAATTATCTCACCTCCTTCTTGCAAAATATCTGATTATTACCTCTGTTTCCCATCTGTAAAGTTACAGAATAACTAACCTATACCATTGCAAAGACATGGGAATAACTAGAGCACTTGGTTCCTAACTCCCTTCTCCTTAATCCCTCCCTTCATCTAAAACTGTAAGCATCTTTTAACAGTGGTAAGAGATTAAAGATTTGTAGGTCTTGCCTGACTCTGAAAGGTTGTTTAATGCACTCGGAAGGTTGTTTAATGCACTCGGAAGTTGTGACTATGTGCAGGGTGAACATGTTACCTGCCCTGTCTTTTTTAAGTTCCCTGGATTTAGAAATAAGAGAGAAATAGTTTACTGCAGGGATATTCCTTTACAATCTCCCGAATTGAATGTGCTTGTTCTCTTCCAGAGGAGTTGAAATGGTGAAGAGGTTTTGATTTTGAGGTATGGGTGAATGCTTGTCATTTGACTATGCCCTCAAGCTGAATTGGTTCTAAGGAGATGAACGTGTGACCTGCTGAACTGCTGGCAGTGGAAATCCAAAGTTATTCTTTCTCAGGAAAAAAGGTCAGGAAGGGTCCTTATTCATTAATCCAATGAAAATCTGGAATCCACTTTGGGAAATTTAGAAAATTAACCAAAAAAAAAAAAAAAGTGCGTATTTCTAATCTTTACATCCGTGTAACTCTCATTTGTTCTAACTCACATTGAGCTATCAAATTTTGTGGCAAGCTATAAACTTGTTGAGTCATTAGCCTGCCTGGTTAATGAAGGAAAACTCAATTCCTGTTCCTGCATAATGGCACTTATTCACTGTAGACATTTGCATCACTGGGAAACGATAAAACCTCATCCTTCATAATGAAGTTCTGGGCTGACAAAAAGGAAAATATAGTGTTGTGGGACAACTATGAATATAAAACAAGCTTAATAAAGAAATAGTGACAAATTATATTATGCAAAATGTAATGCAATAGAAAATGTTACTAATTCATTGGAAATGTCATAAATAATCTAAATAGTTTTTGACTGTCAAGGCCTTGAAAAATATATTCCCTTAAAATGAGATGCAGAAGAGATGTCAATTTAATTGCCATCATATTTTGACACGCTTGGAGATTCCTATATTCAGCTTATTTGCTAAATTTAGATACTTGCTCATGATGAAATGAAGAGAGGAGCACAATTAACCAGTTTGCTGTTTTATTGTTGATCTGGCAGGAAAGCTGTTAGCATACTCAGGCTACAGAATTGCTGTTTTGGTTTTAAATCAATATCTGCATTATGTTATAATCAGTTTAGACAACTTTGCCTTTATGAAGTAGGCAAAATTTTAGATTTTGTATTTGAACACTGAGAAAAGACATTTGTCAAATCTGTAATATTAATAACCCTAAGTTGTAGCTTCTGGAAAAACCATAGCCAGCTCTTCTTAATCAGTTTGACTGAGACCCTAGCTTAGAGTTGAAGGGCTCACAATGCTAGAAGGTAATTATTTTTCTTTTCTCATAATGTATTTGCCACAGAATTGTCTCCTGTTGTTACCAGTTGATACCTTACGAGCTTCTTTATTCTGATTTTACTCAGAAAGACTGTTCCCTCTCAGACATGCAGCCATCTTGCGTAGGTTCTTTTTTTTCCCTTTTGCATTTTTGTCTTTGTTCTGAAGACTCTTAAGTGGGGTCTGGAGGAGCATCTCAGAAGTAGAGAGATGACTTCAACATCTATAACATTTTGAAAGCATTTTTGTTTTACTCCTCGATCATCAGGAAAGAAAATATTCTTTAGCCGAGCCCTGAGCCTTGCACACTAAGTCTGTCTTTTTATGCTGGTCATCATGAAGAACTTAAAGAAGAAAGAACTCGCCATTCAGCTTATGGTGTAACACCTTTCTTCTCCTATGAAATCTCTATTTTAGTACGCTTTGTAATTAACCATGTGACTTACCCAAGATCTGTTCCTTTCCAAGCTACGGTTGAGGGTTGAGATTGAATGCTGTGAGCATTCTACATCAAAGATTCCACTGCTTATCAATCCATTTCCCATGGAGGCTTCTTAACATTGCCTTCAATGCAGCTCCACCAATCCATTGACATTGGCATGTAAAAGGTCACCAATTTGTCATTTGGCCCTAGAGTGTAGGTTGTAATCCTGTCATATATAATTTTCAGTTCCCCATGAAACTCTGGGTTGTCATTGATGTCTTTCAAATTTATCATACATAGATAGTGTATATGACACATATGATATAAATGTTCTAAATATGAGTTATTCATATATATACGAATCATATGTGATCTGATGTAATGATATATATGCTCTAACAAGGTACATATAATCCCATTTTGATTTTTCAAAAGTTGATATCTATTTCCGAAAAAACAATTTGGAGTATTTTTGTCGAATTTCCAACATTTATTTTTAGTGCTTCTAAACATGTTTCTAAATTTATTATTCACATTTCCATGTAATTTTCCTGTACCATTTGTCAGTCAGTGGTAGCTCAATCTTTACACAGTTTTCTTCATAAAATCTCAGAAATGATTCTGGGTCAATGCATTATTAAAAATAATCAATACATCAAGTTTTCCTGATTTTATAATTATAACAGCTATATATTTAATGGTTAATGGTTACAGCTGAATGGTTACTTATGTACTGTATTCTTTCACTGAATAGAAAAATTTAGCAGAAAAAGGAGTTCAAAAGCAGAAAAACAATAATGGTGGATACATGAAGTTATACATTTGTCAAAACCTATAGAACTGTACAAAACAGAGAGAACCCCATTATAAGTGATTAACTTTAGTTAATAATTACATATCAATATTGGCTCATTAATTATAACAAATGTATCATACTAATGCAAGATGTTAATAATAATCGAAACTGTGCATAGGTGAGTGGGGAGAGGTGGTATATGGGAACTCCGTGCACTTTCTGCTCAATTTTCCTGTAAACTTAAAATTGCTCTAAAAAAAACTCTAATAAAAATGATGAGAACCCAAAATAATTATTATGTTAATTTCTACTGATTCTGTGATTATTATTTCAGCTATTTCTCTTATGTGTTCTCTTTTATTTTTATTGACCTAATACATTTTAACTTATTTTTAAGCTGTAAATTTGTATTCGAAAAACCATATGTTTTTAGTGTTCCTAATATGATGTGGATATCCTGTATTCTAGGCTCCAAGAACTATTGTTCTAATTACTAGTAGTTTCACATATGCAGTACACAACTATGACAATATAACTTAGATACACAAAGTATTTATAAAGAATATGCAATCAGAACATATCAAGCAACTGTAATTGACTTCACCCTTTAGTTTCATATCAGATTGAGAATTTTCCTTACTGATTGATGCAAAGCGATGTGTAATCATGAGTGATTGATTGGAAGTCATTAAGAATGACGTGCTGAGGAGCTGCCATCCCAACAAAACTAGAATGTGAGTTGAGTTGATGGTAATGATTAGCTGTTTCTAGTATACAAAGTTTGACCCTCGAAGAGCTCATGAACATTGTGATTCCACATACTGTGAAGTAAGTGGCATAATCATTGTGTGTTGGATTAACGATAGCTAACATTTGAGGGGTTACTACAAGTCAGGCACTGACCGAGGGCATGGCATGGTATTTTTAACAGTCCTATAAAGCAGATGCTTTTATTATTCCTGGTTTACAGAAGACAAGTCTGAGTCACGCAGATTAAATTATTTGCCCAAAGTAAATGAAGGGCAGAACACCAATTTGAACTTAGACTGACTCTGATGTGTGTGTTCTTCTCCACTACTCCTCCAAATAATAGAAAGTATGGTCCCAGATGGTTAAGATTTAGACGCCCAACTTACGTAGCCTAGTTTGTCTATCTCAGGTTCAAAGCACTTCTTTTAATGTTTCTATGTGTCTCCATAAAAGACTCAATTTAAGAGGAGCTACTTACACGACTGTGCTGCTGGAAGAAAAGCAAGATCACAAGAGACTGCTGAGAAAAGTAAGGAAGATTGTGGGGTAGCTAAGCCAACAGGTGGGAATCATGACTATAAAAAACACACCCCAACACTACTTATTTATTGGTCAAAGCTACTGTTTTTGGTTAATACATGGAAAATAATGTCTGGTGAATTTTAGTTTTTCAAATGTATTATTTGCAAACTGCTATATATGCTGAAGATTTTCTAGATTGCTAGTTATATATCAGACCAATATATCTGACAGAGAACTTTTCATAAGTTGAAAGAACTGGAAAACAACTGGGAACAAATACTGAGACTTTTTTATTGTTTAAAGTTCACAGAATTCTAAATGTAACCTCACCACTCCTGCAGCATACAAAACACACACTCAAATGTGAGGAAGGTGGCCATTCTAAAAAAGAATAGAAGATCCTGTGAAATCAATGCACTGCACAGTCTTTGTGCAATTATTTTCACTTTCTTGTCTTAAAATGTGTAATGAGCTAAAGTTACATGTATCAATTCCCTGTGATTTACTTGATCTGAGATATAAGTATTTTAAATGTCAAGAGAGATGCAAAACTGTAAAGATACCAAGCTATTTTACAGAAGATGGCCATTATCATAAATTTTAAAACGTATGAACAGATATTCTTAGGACTGATTTTGGAACTAAAGAGGACAAGAATTGTTCTCCTCTTTTGTGGTTGTAGAGATGAGAACATTTCGAATATTAAAGAAGAGAAGTGTTTAGAATGCTAAATGAGAGGAAAGTGAGGTTATAGCAAGTTGGTGGTTAGAGAATTGACAGCCCAACTTAAGGCTTTTTCTCCACCTACCACAAAAGATCTATTCTGGACTTATCTTGGCTATAATTTTTTATTAAGTTAATCATCCTTGGTGTTCTTCTACAAGACACTATATTAATGTACCTCATACAATGTCCACTCATGGTGAGTGCTCTATAAAGTTACTGGCGAGAAACTGAAAAGTTGCTTTGGGGATGATAGCATATTAGAAAAAAGAAGAAGACGGCTTACTATTTGTCTTCCAATTATATGTTGTTGGGAACAATAAGACAATATTTTTAAAAATCGCATATTCAGAAAAAAACTAGGCTTTGATAAAACTATAGAGTTTGCCCCAATGACTCATCAGTTGTAAAGCTCAGTCCATATTGGGTAGTTAAGTTTAGATAGATTTTAAGTTGTTTAATCCTGAGGGTAAATTGGAAAAGAAAACTAGGAAGATAGAGGCTGCATAAAATGAGCAAAACTGGGCCAGACATGGTGGCTCACAAATCCCATCTATTCAGGAGGCTGAGGCAGGCGAATAGCTTAAACCTGGGAGGTGGAGGTTGTAGTGAGCCGAGATCACGCCATTGCACTCCAGCCTGGGCAACAGAGTGAGACTCAATTTCAAAACAAAAACAAAAACAAAAAAAGTAAAACTGTTCTAAATATATAATATTTTAAATTATTTGTTTGCTGTTAATAAAATTAAATGAGTATGCTGAAAAAATTCATTTCCTATTGTTATTACTCATAAAATTATATAGAATTATATATAACATTTATCTGTATATGTATGTTTAAGTTTTCATGGACTCAAGAATGAAATTAAAGAACGACGTGTACACAAGTTAAGGTATGACTTATACCTGGAAAAATGTTAAACACAATTATCAGCTCACATATGTTAAGCCTATACTGTATTTGCACAATATCTATATTTTGATTACTCCAAAATGCTTTTTAACTGAATAGTAGGATCCATTTTAATTATGCATAACTGGAAGCTGGAACACCTGTGACTTGGCCCTATTTACACGGAAAGTGATTGAAATGTTCCTGGTCGAATGAATTGTTTTAGTCAAAATTTACTCTAGCAGCTGTCTGTTCTCTCTCCCTGGGGGCATAGAAGTCACAGGAAAGATTTCTGAGCCATCACCAAGCCTCCCAGAACTTACTTACTCACTGCAGGGCTAAGTTCTCTATAGTAGCCAACATTTTGGCTCAACAGATGTCAACTCCTTTTGCCTTTCACAGCCTGAATTTTCTGGCCTTTCATACAACATGTCAAAATACCAGAATTTGCTGTCATTTGCCATTTGAAGGCTGACAATGCCTCCATTCAAAGCAGATGGGCAGCATAGCTTCTGCTAGTGGAATAACCATCTAAATGGAAGATGCCTGGAGAAAGTAGAGCTCGTGCTGGTGGAGGTGGCTGGCTTCTGGTTTCACCATTTCCAGCTTTAAACCACTTTTTTCTTCAAGGAGGAGTAGAGGCAGTTTTGTGCTCTACCAAGCAATCATGTGCGCTAAAAAGTGAAAAATATTAAATACATTAACTCAAATGCCTTGCAATGTCAATGTCATCTGAATGGGCCAAAGTGGAAGAAGAAAGCATGTTGTTTAGTGAGACAAGCACTCTTTTTTTGTTTGTTTTCACGAAATACAATTATTAACTCACATACAATACTCTGGACTATTTTACTATTACTTTTACCTATTTGAAAAACTGAAGGAATCAATTTGTACTTTTTTTGCCTGTTTTGACAGCAGTGTGAGGTTTCTGCACAGCTTTCTGGGAGATACTAAAGTATAAATATTATCCTGTCTGACAGGGTATCTTATAAAACAGTTACCAGAACACCTCTCTGACTGCCAACAATATTCATGGTCTATTGTATGTAAAAAGTGCTTATAAAATCAGGAAAATAAACCACCAGAGATTTTAGCTGTGGGTTTTCAGCCCCTGGCAATTTGGAGTCGACTGTAACCTTTACTTTTTTCCCTTCCAAAATGTATTCTCGTTGGGGTCTGTTGTGACATGTGCAATCTCACCTTAATCTCTGCATCACCACTTCTAGCATGAAGACTTTGCTCTTCAAACAGAAATAACTACATTGTTATTGAAAACAAAATTATGTTAGCTCAGAAGACAGAGCCCTGGGAGCCTGCTCTGGTGTATCAGTTTGAGGAAAAATCAGATATTGGTTATTCGATTTGGAAGAAGATTGTTTTGGCAGAAAAAGATCATTTTAGGACATGCCAGGAAAAATATGCTACCTGTTATTATTTTCTTTTATTATAAAACAAGTACTACTAAAAAATATAGAACCTTATAGCTTCATGTATTTTATTTTATTATTTTATTTATTATTTTTATTTTTTCAGATGGAGTCTTGCTCTGTCACCCAGGCTGGAGTGCAGTGGCATGATCTCAGCTCATTGCAATCTTCACCTCCCAGGTTCAAGTGATTCTCCTGCTTCAGCTGCCCAAGTAACTGGGATGACAGGCAGGCACCACCATGTCCAGCTAATTTTTGTAGTTTTAGTAGAGACAGGGTTTCCAAATGTAGGCCAGGCTGGTCTCAAACTCCTAACCTCAGGTGGATGACTAAGATCCACCCACCTTAGCCTCTCAAAGTGCAGCTTTATGTATTTTAAGGAAACATTCTAAATATTCTGATGTGCTGAAATGCAGCTATGATCATATCAGAGAATAGATCGGAAGGTACACATTAACCGAGTGAGCATCAACATTTCTGAGGGGTTAGTGTTGTATTTCTCTTTGTTTTCTCATGCCTCCACATAAAGATTCATATTGAATCTTTACTCAGTGATTGAAAATATTAAGCTTCTCCCAATATCTTTACACGTCTTGACTCATTTCTCTCCTGATTTTCCTAAGTTTCTGCATGGTAAAATTCCATTTAGCAATCCATTTATACTCTTTTAGTTATTTTAAAATGTAAAATTAGGCTGGGCATGGTGGCTCACACTTGCAATCCTAGCACTTTGGGAGGCGAGGTGGGCAGATCACGAGGTCAAGAAATTGAGACCATCCTGGCCAACATGGTGAAACCCCTTCTCTACTAAAAAATACAAACATTAGCTGGGCGTGGTGGCACACGCCTATAGTCCCAGCTACTCGGGAGGCTGAGGCAAGAGAATCACTTCAACTCAGGAGGAGATGGAGATTGCAGTGAGCCAATATTATGCCACTGCACTCCAGCCTGGCGACAGAGCAAGACTCTGTCTCAAAAAAAAAAGTACGATTAAATTATTATTGATCATAGTGACCCTCTTTTGCTATCAAATACCAGATCTTATTCATTCTTTCTATATTTTTGGACCCATTAATTACCTCCATGTCCCCACATCCCAGCGCTTGAATAATTCCGGAATCACTAGGATTTGTTAAGGCTCCATATTTGGCCACGAACCACGCAGTGTGCTGGGAAATAATTTCATTTGCAGCTATTTTTATATATATCATATATATGTATATGATATATATAATATAAGAAATAGAAATACTTGTTCAAGCATCAAAGAATAGAAACTTTCTATCTCCTATGGTCTGCTTCCCTCAGGTAGAAAGGAAAAACGACTCACGGCTTCACATGCAGTAATGAACGCTTTCTGCAAATAGGCTAAGTGCCACGGTTAGTCAACTGAAAAGGCAGGTGCATCTCCAGCAATCTAGAATGATTGTCTTTATCTTGGGTTCTCTGTGGTATTAATCAATTTCCTCTAAAATTCTAATCTCTCCAAATTTGTCAAAATCAACTGCTTTGAAGTTAAAAAAGAAACTGAAAATGTTCTCCTTGTTCCCATAGCAAATCTATGCTGCATGACATAACTTATTAATGTATCACATTAACACTTCATAATATATTCATGTTTGCAAGTAGGATGTTTAATCATATAAATTCCTGTCTATTCAGGTTCTGTTTATAGTAAAACAAAAATGAGAACAGCAATCACAATGAGCTTATGCAATACTGTTAATATAATGACTTTGTTACTCTATTATTTATTATTTATTGAGTTCTGGATGTTCTGATAATTAAAGTATGATATATAAAAATAGCAAAACTTCAGCTAAAACTCTAATCTCTTCATGCTCCAGTGTTGATGTTTCTCAGGGTTAAGGCCTATTTCGATAATGTATTGAGGAAAAATAGTGAGTCTGCCGCAGATTTGGTGGTGATATTAGGAAAAAAAACCAGGAAATTATTTTCCTCATTTCCCTAGCTCCCAAACGATTTTTTCCTATTTTTAATTTTTCTCTCAAGGCCAGATCCAGGTTTTGTAGGACCTTAAGTTCACACAATTTTGGAATCCTGCTTGAAGAAGAATACTGTATCTATCTGCTGAGGCTTCCATAACAAAGTATTACAGACAGGATGGCTTAAAGAAAATAAATTTTTCTTATAGTTTTGGAGGCTGGAAGTCCAAGATCAAGGTAGGGATGGTGTCTGGCAAGACCTGTTCCTGGCCTGTGCACAGTTACCTCTGCCTCTGTGTCCTTGCGTGGTATTTCCTATGTGCCTGTGCTCTTTGGCATCTGTCCCTTCTCTTAACAAGAAGCCAGTTGTGGCAGAACAGGGGACCACATGTATGATCTTATCTCACCTTCATCACCTTCCTATGTGATTGGGCTTAGGGCTTGAGCCTACCGATTTTAGGAGGGAAGAGGGGACACAATTCAGCCCACAATAAATACAAACTCATGGACACAAAAGTGGGTTCGCAAAAACAAAAGTGAATATTTATTCAAAATGAGAAAATACATTAGAACAAATTGCTGGAGGCTTGGAGTTTTAATGCCATTCTGCTGAGATCTCTTTAAGTAGCTGTGTTAGTCTGTCTTGTGTTGTTATAAAGAAGTACCTGAGGCTGGGTAATTTATAACGAAAATTGGTTTATTTTGGCTTACGGGTTTGTAGACTGTATAAAAAGTGCAGCATCAGCAGGTTTCTGGTGCAGGCTCGGGAAACTTTCAGTCATGAGAGAAGGGGAGCCCACGTGCCTCGTGGCAAGAGGGAGAGCAAGAGTGAGAATAGGGAGGTCCAAGACTCTTAAGAAAACAAGATCTTGGCTGAACTAATTGCCATGGGGAGGGCACCAAGTCATTCAAGAAGGATCTGCCTCTGTGATCTAAACGCTTCTCACTGGACCCCACCTCTAACACTGGGGATCACATTTCAACGGGCACTATAGAGGGACAAGCGTCCCTACCGTTTCAGTAGTTTTGTGGAAATACTTATTTAGAAATGCTGCCCGAATGTGAATCGTCCTTCTCCTCTCCTGGAAACTCCACAAGCGACAGTCAGAGGGACTGGTGCTGATGGGATCCCTGAGGCTGAAGCTGTTTGTTCTTTGGTAAATCCTCTTCCGCCTGTTAGAGATGCGCTAGTCTCTAATTTAGGGGAAGTAGAGAGGATGAAAAAAAAAAGAAAATATAAGGGGAAAGGAATTAGGGAAAGTGGGACTGGGGGCTTGTATCTGTTCCTTAGCTGGTACCATTTCTCTAGCTCCTCCTACCTCATCACTGAAGTTCTGACTTTGACCAGTGGTGAACCCTAAAAGGGCCCACGACTGCCGTTTCCATGTTACCACTAATAAGAAGAATGGGGGTTAACTTGGTTGGTACAGGAGGCACGTTTTATTTTTATTTGCTTTCATGTGTGACCAAAGATCCCTATTTGGTGCCAGAACTCTTCAAAGCAGCCCAAATTGTGTTTTTTTACATGATTCCTATTTGGTGCCAGAACTCTTCAAAGCAGCTCGAATTGTGCTTTTTTTACATAATGCCAGATACTGTTCTCATTAGAACCAGGTAAAACTGGGACACCCCTGAAGGAATTGGCTGACTGGCAGATTTTTACTAGAGCCACAATAATTAATGATACCACTGTGGAAAATAATTGACATTCTTTCACTTTTTCTTATAATTATCTTCTGACTTTTATGTATTTCTTACCTAAACTACATCTGAGGAGCTAGTAAACTACTTTGCCCCAATTTTTTGGTTAATTTACTTTATTTTCTTTCAGTAAATTGACCAGTTGCTGCATGAAAATTATCAAACTATTAAGTGGTTTTGCTGTCCAGACTTAATGTATTTGTTTTCACTCAATATAAGTTCTTTTTGATGTAAGAGGTCAGAACCCAATGCCAGAAAGTACATTGGCTTCTGGAATCTAAAGAGAGATTGGCTTATGCAGAAAGTACATTGGCTTCTGGAATCTAAAGAGAGATTGGAGGACACCAGGCATTTCCCTTATCCTCCAGGGAAAAGGTGGAGCTAAAGTGGGGCACACACGTTGCCAACCCAACAGACTCTTGGTGCTTGTTATTTCCACTGCTCTCTATAGCCATCCTGAGAAACAATTTTTTAAATGACTAGAATATTAGATCTTAAGAATTCAACTGAGAGTGAGAAGGAGAGAGAGAGAGATTCATCCTGGTGATTTTTATGTTTCAAAAAACAAACCTACTAGTAAAGTATGTAGCCCAATTTAAGTCTTGTGTCTGTCTTTAGAACAATTGATTGTGATACTAGGGGTTGAGACACTAAGATTATTCTATCCTTTATGGGATGTCAACTCTTGATGAAACAACTGTGTTTAGGGTGACAGTTTCGTGCAAGAATATGATAGAAAGGAGGCCGGGTGCGTGTGTCAGTATCATGGAGAGAGGAAGATAAATCATGAAAATAACAGTGAGGATGCTGGACAGATGATCACATAAATGTCTACCTCACTTTTTTCATTGATATTATAATAATATTTCACCTTTTATTTTCAGTTTGAACTTACTTTCCTAGTAATTTTTTTCAGATAAATGCATGTTAGATTCAGAATACTTTTTCAGACAGCTTAGGATTTTAGTAGAAAGATATTTTTAAAACATAAGAAGTTTCTTTGGCTGGTAAAGAGTAATTAATAGTACATTTATTAAAATGATGACCATGTAACTTCCAAGTTATTTTATCCCATTCTGCAAAACTGCTCTCTTAGCTGTATTGTGTTCAGGCTATTGGTTTCAGTTTTCAGATTGGCTTGATGAATAAAAGAGAATGTGAGATAAATGCCTTATTTCCCATTACTAAAAAGAAGAATTTCTGTATGACCTTCTTTTTATTGCATCCTTGAGTTCCAGAGAAAAGTAATGGCAACTTATTATAGAATCTTTTACAATTTGAAAGTTAATTTTTGTGTTTATGTAGAACATATTTACAAGGCATATTGATAATATCCAGGTAAACTAAGACATGTCAGCATCGCCTTTATTTGGTAAAATGCTCACATTTCCCATCAACTTCACTCAGACACTGATTTCTAACATATATTAAGACTAAACATGCATAAACAAACATGTCAATTTGGGAGTTACTTTTAAGTTGCATAATATATTCCAGAATCTCATAGAAAGAAGCAGTAGGTCAGTTGAGAACTGGAATAAACTAACTTTTCAAGGAAAATGCATGTTATCCTTTGCGGATGAATATTCATCAAGAATTGGTCACTTCTTTCTTTCTTTTCCTGTTTTGTTAAAAAAAGTAGTTAAGAAAATCGAATTAGAGGGTACAAGCACAGCTCTGTTACGTGAATATATTGCATATTACAATCTGGGCTTCTAGTGTAGCCAGCACCCAAACAGTGTACATTGTATCCAACAGGTAATTTTCAGCTCTCACCCCGTTTGCCACTCTCCCACCTTTTAGAGTCTCCGGTGTCTACTATTCCACTCTGTGTGTCCATGTGTACCCATTAGTTAGCTCCCACTTATAAGTGAGTAGATGCAGTACTTGGATTTGCTTCTGAGTTATTTCGCTTAGGATAATGCCTCCAGTTCCATCTATGTTGGTGCAAAAGACGTACTTTCATTCTTTATTATGACTTAGTGTGTTTGTGGGTATGATTCCTATCACCTATTGATGAACACTTTGGTTGATTATACGTTGTTGTGAATAGTGATACAAATACAGGTATCTTTTCATATAATGATTTGTTTTCCTTTGGATAAATAACCAGTAGTGACATCACTAGTTCGAATGGGGTAGTTCTATTTTTAGCTCTTTGAGACATGTCCATACTATTTTTCATAAATGTTGTACTAATTTACATTCCTACCAACAATGTATAAGTATTTCCTTTTCTATGCATCTTGCAAATGTATGTTTTTAGACTTCTTAGTAATAGTCATTTTGACTAATGTGATATGGTATCTCACGGTGATTGTAATTTTCATTTCTTCAACAATTAGTGATGTTGAGCACTTTTTCGTAGGTTGCCCACTTTATATGTGCTTCTGAGAAATGTTTGTTCATGTTTTTGCCCACATTTTGATGGGGTTATTTGTGTTGTTTTGTTTTGTTTTTCTTGTTGTTTGAGTTCCTTATAGATTCTGGATATTAGTACTTTGTCAAGTACATAGTTGCTAATATTTTCTCCCATTATGCAAGTTGTCTGTTTACTCTTCTTGATTATTTCTGCTTCTTTTTTTAAATAGCTCTGCAAAAGCTGGGCTTCAAAAAATTGGATTAAGATTCAGTATTGTTCCCCTCCATGGAAATCTTTAGTAAAAGGTGAAAGATTTATATGATTTGAAGAGAAACCAGAGTATTTCTTGTTGACTATTTCTTTTGCTATTCAGAAGCTTTTAATCCCATTTGTCTTTTTTAATTTTTGTTGCATTTGCGTTTGAGGTTTTAGTCATAAATTTCTTGCTTAGGCCAATGACCTAAAGAGTCTTTCCTAAGTTTTCTTCCAGGACTTTTATATTTTCAGGTCTACATTTAAGCTTTTGATCTATCTTGGCTAATTTTTTATACAGTGAGAGATATGGGTGCAGTTTTATTCTTCTGCATTTAATTATCTAATTTTCTCAGGATCATTTATTGAATAGAGTATACTTTCTCCAGTGTATACTTTTTTCAACTTCGTTGAATATCAGTTGGTTATAATCATATGGCTTTATTTCTGATTCTGTATTCTGTTCCATTGATTTATGTGTCTATTTTTATACCAGTACTATGCTGTTTGGTTACTATCTTCTCATAGTATAATTTGAAGTCAAGTAATATGATGTCTCCTGCTTTGTTCTTTATGCTTGGAATTGCTCTATTTGAGCTCTGTGGCTTGTCTCTTCATTTAGGTGATTGCCACCTTTGCTGTGCAGAAGCTTTTTAACTCGATGTCATCCCATTTGTCCATTTTTGCTTTGGTCGTCTGTGCTTGTGGGGTATTATTCACGAAATGTTTGCCCATATCAATGTCCTGAAGAGCTCCTTCAAAGTTTTTTTTGTAGTAGTTTTATAGTTTGAGGTCTTAGATTTAAGCCTTGAATCCATTTAGGGCAAAAGATAGGAGTTAAATCTCATTTTTCTGTAGATGAATATCTAGTTTTTCCAGCACCATTTATTGAAGAGAGTGTCTTTTCCCCAGTGTTGTCACTCAGTACATTTGTCAAAATGAGTTCACTGTAGGTGTGTGTATTTGTTTCTGCATTTCCTATTCTGTTCCATTGGTCTATGTGTCTGTTTTTATACCAGTACCATGGTATTTTGTTACTATAACACTGTAGTATAATTTGAAGTCAGATATTGTTATTACCCCAGGGTTTATTTTCCTCTTTTTAATCAGGATATCTTGAGATATATTGGGTAGTATGTGGTTATATATAAATTTGGGGATTTTTTTTTCTATTTCTGAGAATGCCATTGGTATTTTGATAGGGATGGAAGTGAGTCTGTAAATGCTTTGAGTAGTATAAGCGTTTTAGCAATAATGATTCTTTCTATCCATTAACATGGAAAATCTTTTTATTTTTTGGTGGTTTCTTCAATTATTTTCATCAGTGTTTTATAGTTTTCATTGTAAAGATCTTCTACTTCTTTAGTTAACTTAATTCCAGATATGTAATTTCAATTGTGGCTATTGCAAATGGGACGTTATTTTATTTCCTTTTCAGATTATTCACTGTTGGCATATAGAAATGTAATTGATTTTCACATGTTGATTTTGTATCCTACAACTTTCCTGAATTGATTAGTTTTAATTTTTTTTTTTTTCTGGAGTCTTCAGGTTTCCAAGTAAGATCATATCATCTGCAACCAGTATACTTTAACTTCTTCTGTTTGAATAGAATTGCCCTTTATTTCTTTCTCTGATCTAATTGCTCTAATTGGGACTCCCAGTACCATATTTAATAACCATGGTGAAAATGGGCATCCTTGTCATGTTCCAGATCTTAGAGGAAAGGATTTCAATTTTTCCCCATTTAGTATGATACTGAGGGTCTGTCATACATGTCTTTTATTATGCTAAGGAGTGTTCTTTCTATTCCTAGTTTTTTCAGTGCTTTTATTTTAAAAAAATGTTGGACTTTATCAATGGTTTTTCAGCATCAAATAAAATGATCATATAGATTTTGTCCTTCATTCTTCTGGTATGATATATCACATTGATTGATTGATTGATGTAGCACCATCCTTGCAAACCCTGGGGCATATCGCACTTGTTCATGATGAATAATGTTTTAAATGTATTGTTGAACTTTGTCAGTATTTTGCTGAGAAGTTTTGCATCAATATTTATTAGAGATATTGACTTGCACTTTCCTATTTTAGATGTGTCTTTGGTTTTGGTATTAGGATAATATTGCTCTTGCAGAAGGAGTTTGAAAGTATTCTGGTTTCCTCTGTTTTGGGGAACAGTTTGATTAGCATGGTATTAATTCTTTAAATGTTTGGAAGAATTCAGCAGTGAAGCCATCGTGTTCCAGGATTTTCTGTATTGAAAGATTTTTTTATTATGACTTTGATCTCATTGTTTGTGACTTTGACTTCATTGCTTGTTATTGGTGTGTTCAGGTTTTGGATTTCTTTATGTTTCAATCTTGTGTCTGGTAATGTATGCATTTCTTATAGTTTTTCCAATTTATTGGCACATAGATACTTATAGTAGCCACTAAGGATCTTTTGAGTTTCTGCAGTATCAGTTGTACTGTCTCCTTTTTCATCTCTGCTTTTATTTAGTTGGGTCTTCTCTTTTTTTTTCTTAGTCTGACTAGAGGTTTATCAATTATGTTTATTTTTACAAAAAAATAAATTTTTGTTTTATTGATCGTTTGTGTTGTTTTCTTCATTTCAAATTCATTTATTTTTGCCCTGATCTTTATTATTTTTCTTTTACTGATTTTGGTAGTAAATTAGTAATTTTTACTCTTGCTTTTCTAGTTCTTTAAGCTACATCCTTGGGTTATTTGTTTGAAGTTTTTCCTCTTTTTTTGGTGTAGGCCCTTATAGCTAAAAACCCTCATAGCACTGCTTATGCTGAATCCCATAAGTTTTGGCACATTGTTTTTCCATGATTATTTGTTTCAAGAAAATTTTCAGGTTTTTTTTTTGTTAATTTCTTTATTGACCTATTGGTCATTCAGAAGCATATTGTTTAATTTCCATGTGTTTGTATACCTTCCAAAATTCCTGCTTGTTTTATTTTTGTTTTTATTCCATTGTGGTGAGAGAAAGAGCTTGATATTATTTCAGTTTTTTTTGAGTGATTTAAGACCTGTTTTTTGCCTGACATATGGTCTGTCCTTGAGAATGATCCATGTATTGAGGAGAAGAATGTGTATTCTGCAGCCATTGGATGAAATATTCTGTAAATATCTATTAGGTCCATCTGTTCTACAGTGTTGATAAAGTCTAATGTTTCTTTGTTGATTTTCTGCCTGGACAGCTCTGTCTAATGCTGAAAGTAGGGTGCTGCTATCTCCAGCTATTATCATATTGAGGTCTATCATTCTCTTTACTTATAATATTTGCTTAATATATCTGAGTGCTCCGCTGTTGGGTGCCTATATATTTATAATCATTATATCCTGTTGCTGGATTGACCCCTTTAAGAAGATAGAATGACCTTTTTAGTTTCTGCTTACAGTTTTTGTCTTGTAATCTATTCTGTCTGATATATAGCTACTCCTGCTCTGTTTTTAGGTTCTGCTGGCATAGAATAACTTTTTCCATCCCTTTATTTTAAGTCTATGTTTATCTTCATAGGTGCACTGTGTTTCTTGTAGGCAACAGATCACTGCATTATTTTTTAATCCATTCAGCATTTCCTATTTTTTGATCGGAAAGTTCAGTCCATTTATAGTCAATATTATTATTAATAAGTGGAGACTTGCTCTTGCCATTTTGTTATTTGTTTTTTGGGTATTTTGTACCCTTCCTTTTTTCCTTTCTGTCTTCTGTTGGTATAATTGAATTTTATGCTTTTCATTTTTCATGTTACCTTGTGTGTTTTTCAATTTAAGGTCATCATGAGGCTTGCAAATACTATCTGATTACCAATGATTTTAAGTTGATGTCAACTTAACATTGATTGTATTAACAACCAAACATGGGATAAGACAACTAATAAAAACCCTATACTTTAATGTTGCTTCTCTTTATAGATTATTGTACTGTCTATGTCTTGAAAAATTGTTGGAGTTATCATTTTTGATTAGTTCGTTATTTAGTCTTTCTACTTAAAATAAGTGTAGTATACACACCATAATTACAGTGTAATGATATTCTGTGTTTTTCTGGGTGCTTACTATTACCAGTGAGTTTTGTGCCTTCAGATGGTTTCTTCTTGGTCATTGACATCTGTTTCTTTCAGATTCAGTAACTCCCTTAAGGATTTCTTTTAGGACAGTTCTGGTGCTGATAAAATTCCTCAGCTTTGGTGTGTCTGAGAAAATCTGTATTTCTCTTTCATGCTTAAAGTACATTTTCACTGGATACACTATTTTAGGGAAAGTTTTTTCTTACAGCACTTTACCTATATCATGCTACTCTCTCCAAGGCTTCTTCTGAAAAGTCTACTGCTGGACGCACTGGACTCATTATATGCTCTGTGCTTATTTTCTCTTGCTGCTTTTAGGATCCTTTCTTTATCCTTGACTTTTAGGAGTTTCATTATTAGATGCCTTAATGTCTTCTTTGGGTTAAATCTGCTTGATGTATGGCGTTCTTGCACTTGAATGTTAGTATCTATCTCTCTTTAGGCTTGAGGAATTCTCTAATATTATTTCTTTGAATAAATTTTCTACCACTGTCTCTTTCTATCTCTTCTTTAAGGCCAATAACTCTTAGATATGCCATTTTGAGGCCATTTTATATATCTTATAGTTATGCTTGATTTCTTAAATTTGTTTTTCTTTTTACTCCTCTTACTGTGTATTTTCAAATGCCTGTCTTCAAGCCCACTAATTTTTTCTTCTGCTATTAAGAGGCTCTGATGTATTTTTCAGTATACCAATTGCATTTTTCAACTCTAGAATTTCTATTTTATTCTTCCTCGTTATTTCAATATCTTTGTTAAGTTTATCTGATAGAATTCTGAATTCCTTCTTGTGTTATGTTGAATTTCTTTGAGTTTCCTTAAAACAGCTATGTTGAATTCTTTGTCTGAAAGGTCTCATATGGCTGTTTCTCCTGGATTGGTCCCTGATGTCTTATTTAGTTTATTTGGTGAAGTCACGTTTTCCTAAATAATCTTGATCCTGGCAAATATTTGTCAGTTTCCAGGCATTGAAGAGTTAGAGGTTCATTGTAGTCATTGCTGTCTGGGATTGTGCCCATCCTTCTTGAGGAGGCATTCCAGGAATTTGAAGGGACCTGGGCCCCAAGCCCAACACCACTGTGGTTTTTGCAGACTCAAAGGGATACTGCCTTGGTGGTCTTGGATATGATCTGAAAGAATCTCTGGATTACCAGCCAGAGAGTCTCTTGTCCTTTTCCCATACTTCCTTCCAAAGAAATGGAGTATCTCTCTCTTTGTGCTGAGACACCTGGAATTGTGGGTGTTGTGATGTAAGCACCCCTGTAACCACAACCACTGTGACTGTGCTGGATCAGACCTGAAGCCAGCACAGAACTAGGTCTCACCCAAAGCCCACTGTAACACTACTTGCTTCCCACCTATGTCCACTCAAGACCCTCAGGCATTATGATCAACAAATGGTGAAGCTAGGCAGGTTTCTGCCCTTCCCTTAAAGGCAGTGAGTTCCCTCAGGCCCCAAGAGGATCAAGAGATTCTTTCTGGGAGCCGGGGATTAGAGTCAAAAACATTAGAAATCTGTCTGATGTTCTATTCTACTGCAACTAAGCTGACACTCAAACTACAGTAAGAAACTGCTTCTGCTCTCCCCTCCCCTTTCCACATTCAGATGAGCGTCTCCCTGTGGCCACAAGTGGTTCATGAGGGGGTTGGCCAGGCCACCACAGATGTACGTGTAAAGCCCATGGGCTTTTTAGTCAGCTTGTGGTGAATGCTGCCAGGACTGGGACTCACCTTTCACAGTAGTGGGCTCCCCTCTGGCCCAGGGCAGGTTCAGAAATGCTGTTCAAGAGCCTAGTCCCGGTCTTGGGGACCCCAAGAGCTTCCTTCACACTCTACCTTACTGTGGCCAAGTGGGTTTGTAAGGTGCAAGACAAAGATGCTTTACTTTTCCCTGTGCTTTTCTCAAACAGAAAGAGTCTTTCATCATAGCAGCCACAGTTAGAAATGTGCTGGGTCAACCCTGAATTCAGCACATCTTAGAGCCCAAGGCCCAGGGCATATGACCTGGGTGTCACTGCTTGTTATTCAGGGCCCAAGTGCTCTTTAGGCAGCAGATGATGAATCCTGCCAGGACTGGGTCCTTCCCTTCAAGGCATGTGTTCCCTTTTGGCCCAAAGTGTGTGTAAAAATGTCAATGAGCTAGGGGCTGGAGTGGGGGCCTCATGACTCTCCCAGTGCTGTAATCTATGTGGGCTGAACTGGTATCCAAAACACAAAACCAAGTCCTCTTTACTCCATGTGCTCCTCTTTTTAAGCAGAAGGGTGGAATTTCTTTCATTGTCACAAGCTGTGCAGTCTGAGGTGGTGAGAGGAGTGGTGCAAGTACCCTCTAGGCTCCTGTCTCCGTAGATCATGTGCCATCCTAGTACCTTGGTTCTGAGCCCAGCACTAGCAGTTGCCTGGGAATTGCAAACTTTGTGTCCTAACTGCCTTTCAAGTTTATCTAGGACCCCAGGGCATTTTATGCCATGGTAGCAAGGCTTGACAAGAAACTCAAGTTCCCACCACTGGGATGGGCTATTTCCCTCTGTCTGGGGCTGGTCCAAATGCTTTCTCCATGTGTGGGCACTGGCTGAGCCCAGCATGGCTTTTCTCTCTGCTATGACAGGGCAACACTGAGCTCAATGTACTGTCCCCCAGTTGCTGTGCTCTCCCTCCCCAAAGCGCACAGATTCACTCTCTCTCCTGGCAGTAAAGCCTCTGCTGTGGAATGGGGGAAGTGTGACATTCATGATTCAAGACTGTCTCTTTGACAGTCCTTCAATGCCTCTTTCAGCAATATGAAAGCAAGTATTATCTGTGGTTGCTCACCTGAATATTGGTTCTTGTAACGTGCTTTTCTGTGTGTAGATAGTTGCTAAAATTCACTGTTCCTGAGTGGGGGGACTAATGGTGTAGTCTTTTATTCTGCCGTCTTGCTCCACCCCCGGATTCATCTTTAAGTCAAGGAAAGTCATGGAAAACACATTTTCTCAACTTATTTTGGTAAAATTATGCAAATTTTGAAAGAAAAAATAGGCAAGCCACTAATGGCACATACTGAGCTTGTGTTTAGTTAGAAAAGTCAGGATCATAAGGTGAAAAGTCTACATTAGCCGAGTTGAGGAGGTCCTGGGCCGAAAATAAAAATTTAAGGTGGACTGTATTTTGTTCGCCTGGGACAATGTTTTCAAAGTTTTTGTGGTAAGAAAGAATCTGACAGTATTTGTCCAGCCTACTGTGTACAGCTCATCACAAAGCCTTTTTTTTTAAATAACAACTGAAACGTCTGTATTCTTGACACCTAAATTTACCAGAGTGTCCTCATGTAATTTGCTTGCATCCCAGGATGACATATTATGATGCCTGAAGTTGTTCTATAGCTCACTGATGCTTTCTTCATTTACCTTAACTCTGTTTTCTTTTTGTGTTTTATTTCGGAATATCCAAAGCTGCATCCTCAAGTTCAATAATCTTTTATTCTGCCATGTCTAATTGGCCCTTAATCTTATCCAGTATATTTTCCATGTTACACATTCTAATTTTCATATCTGAAAGTATAATTAGCACTTTCTTAAAGTCTTCCATATCTCTTCTTAACTTTTTGAATATATGGAATAAAAATAATAGTAATTGTTTTAATACTCTTGCCTGCTAATTCTATCATCTGTGCCAATTCTAAATCAGTTTTAATCAAGTGAGATTTTCCTTTTGATTATGAATTGTATTTTTTGTTTCTTTGCATGCCTGGCAATCATTGATTAAATGACAGAAATTGCAAATTTTACCTTGTTGGGTGCTGAACATTGTATCCTTATAAATATTATTGAGAATTGTTCTGGGATGCAAACAAATTACATGAGGACACTTTGATAAATTTAGGTGTTGATTTTAGGATTTGTTAAGTAGGGCCATAGCAGCGTTTTTTATGAGACCAACGGTCCCTT
This sequence comes from Callithrix jacchus, assembly GCF_049354715.1. Classification (NCBI taxonomy): domain Eukaryota; kingdom Metazoa; phylum Chordata; class Mammalia; order Primates; family Cebidae; genus Callithrix; species Callithrix jacchus. The sequence continues at coordinate 15,676,216 of NC_133517.1, forward strand.
GCTAACAACTGAGAGAGAAAAAACCCATGAAGGTTTTTTGAGTACTCTACCCAATGCTCTATAAATGACGAGTTTTCTCTCCACTTGCTGGTTGGAAGAGATAGTATTTTCAGCCCTAAGTGAATTCTATGTACAGCTCTCTCCTCTCTAGAACTCCTCCATGTGAAGCCTGTTTACATTAGTTTCTTTGGACTTTGGTTCTGTGCACTCAACTCAGAGTTTGTTGGGCTTTATCTCAGTTCCTTCTAAATGCACAGTGGCATGGAAACTCCGTCAAGATAATAAACTGGTACAATCTTATGGCTTACATTGTTTCATTTCCTGTCTCTCAGCTCTGTCTTTTGTTACCTGATATCCCCAGCGTCTTAAAAACCATTGTTTTATTGATCTTGTCTGTTTTGTCTGGCTGTGTATTCATTTCAAGCTGAAGTATATTCTAATTGTTGATATTCCATTTTGTCTGGAAGCACAAATTGCCATTTATATAATTCCTGAATTTAAGTATTCAACTAGGAATGTAAACTCATCTTAATCTTATATACACAATTGCTGATTTTATATCTCTTTGATTGCGGCTAGTTATCTCAAACTTATTTTGAAAATGAAGTTTTTGATGTATTGATGCTTCCCCAACTCTTCTTTTGCCAGATTTCTCAACTCAGTAAAAACAAAACAAAAAGTCAGAATGCTCCAGTTTGTATATTAGCTCCAACATGTGCTCACCATGCAGGCTTCAGCAGATTATTTCACCTTTTCATGATTTAGGTTCCTTGTCCACTAAACAAAGGTGAAATAATGAAGCCAGTATCTAAATCATAGATGTGTTGTTTCTTGTTGTGGTTGTATTTTTAAATGGATTAGTACATATTAAGGGGGTGATTAGGTTAGTTTCTCCATAACTGTTAGCCGTCACTGACTTTCTTTATGTACCTTGAAACTCTAGGTCCTGTCTTAGAGTGCCTAATGTTCTGTATAACTACACAGCTCTTTTCCCAGCTCTTTGACTGGCTAATTTAACGTTGTAAAGGTCTAACTAAAAAAATAATCTCCTCAGAGAGACTTAAGAAAGAACACCAAAAGAAATTTTCAAAGAAATTCATACAAGCTATTTTCTAGTAAGATGCAATGCTTATGCTATTCCTAATAATCACAACATTTAATCTTATATATCTATTTTTTTATATGTCTTACTTATCAAAATGTGAGCTTCTCGAGTATACAAACCTTGTTAATTCTATATCTCAATTTTTTCAGGCATATAGTAGGTATTTTATCAATATTCATCCATTTAATCTGTACACTGAATTTTTTTTTTTCATACATTGCCCCAGTATTTATAGTGTACTCTCCTCTAATCCTGATGCTTATTTACAGCTCCACTTCTATTTCCTCAGATCCACTTTTGTTCTGTCTCTTGGTCTCTCTCTGCTTCTTTCTTTTCCTGATGATAAATCATTACCTTTTATATTTGTAGAGTTTTCACCTTTTAAGAAAATTATGAAGCTACTCTCCCAGCCCAATATAAATTGTCGGTTCCATGGACAAATATGAGATTTGTTGTATCCACTACCAATATCCCAAAATGTAAGTTGACATGAAACTCATCATCAGAGTGGACAAGATTGTTTTTCAGTTTTCATTTGAGTAGTCGTTGGTGCAAATTGGTAACGAATGACGTGCGATTAGTTAAAGGTCATTTCAGAAAGAAAACAGTTAGTGTAGCAAACTAATGTGGATTAGTCAAACTGATGATGGTGAAGGTTCAGAATTATATTTACCACACTTGCTACAATTGTACTTATGTCTATTGACTTTCTTAGTTCATATGGAAAACCAGCTAGATGTAGAGATTCCCTGTCTTTAGTATTTCATCTTTTATTTGCTTTTAGTTCATAAAATGAAACAGATGATAATTGACAAAGCAAGCTTTATAAGAATATTAAATACTGAGACTATTCAATTTATTTGTATAAAAATAGCTTATATGATCAATTATTATATTTCTGTTCAGCACAGAAGTTTGAGGAAAAGCTTTCATTATTGGTAACAGATGTTTACCTACTTTAAAAAATATTATACTTTAAGTTCTGGGATATATGGTCAGAACATGCAGGTTTGTTACATAGGTATACATGTGCCATGGCCGTTTGCTGTGCCCATCAACCCATCATCTAAGTTTTAAGCCCACATGCATTAGTATTAATGCTAATGCTATCCCTTCCCTCCCCTCCACCTCCTAACAGGACCCTGTGTGTGATGTTCCCCTCCCTATATCCATGTGTTCTTTTTGTTCAACTCCCACTTACGAGTGAGAACATGTGGTGTTCGGTTTTCTGTTCCTGTGTTACTTTGCTGGGAATGATGGTTTCTCTTTTCTCCGATATCCTTGCAAAGAATATAAACTCATTGATTTTTATAGCTTCATTATATATGTGCCACATTTTCTTTATCCAGTCTATCATTGATAAGCTATTGTAAATAGCCCATTTCCAAATCTTCCAAGGTTGAACCGAAGGCAAAATGTTAAGGGAAGCCAGAGAGAAAGGTCAGGCTACCTACCTACTTATTTATTAGCCTTTATGTTGATGAGTGTAACTTCACTTTTTCTTTTTAAATTTTATGTTAGACAGGCACTAGGTAAAGGATATTTGATTTTCAATTGATGCATTATGTGGTCAGAAAACATCAGAAAGATTTTTTTTTCTGATAAACAAATTAATAATAATAATGGATCAGGTGACTAAACACTGAAATAAGAGCCTTGATGTCCATGAAAACTCTTTGATTCATCAACTGCTTTGCAACTCATCTGCTACTCTTCATTCCTGTGTTCCACACTGAGCACAACGAGTAGGGCTGCTATTTTGTCCAGAATTGCAAATATACAACTTTACATTAAAAAGGTATCAAACAATTATTGGTTCAATTAAGCTAAAATATAGCTTTGATGGAGAAATACAGGAGATAGGTAGACTTAAAGTTCTGGATAAATAAAGGATCTGATCTGATTTTGTACTACAATCCCAGGAGGGCATGTTCTGCTTTGTTTTGCTGGCTGAAAGCAGCCCTGACATTCATGGTAGCGACCCGGATCTGGGGCCATCTTTGGATCTCTGGTGGTCTCAGTAAATGGCCACACATTTTTAGACATTCTTCTCACAAAGAGGTGGTATCTACATCCTTTCTTAGCATAATTGTGACTCACTGTAACAACAAAATCCAGTAGTGGTGACACTGAATGATTTTTTTTTTTTTTTTGAGAAAGAGTTTCACTTTCGTCACCCAGGCTGGAATGCAATGGCGTGATCTTGGCCCACTGCAACCTCTGCCTCCCAAGTTCAAGCAATTCTTCTGCTTCAGTCTCCTGAGTAGCTGGGATTACAGGCACTTGCCACCACACCCAGCCAATTTTTTGTATTTTTAGTAGAGATGGGGTTTCCACCATGTTGGCCAGGCTGTTCTTGAACTCCTGACCTCAGGTTTCCACCTTCCTCAGCCTCCTAGTAACAGTGAATGAATTTTGAAGCTGAGTCAGAAAGAGTGACACATTTTTTCCACTCTTCTCTGGTACACTCACTTTGGGAGTCTTGGGATGCTATCTAAGGATCTGAATACCTTGAGGCCACTGTGCTCTAGGTAAGTGCAAGTCAAATGGCCACATAGAAAGGTTCTAGCTGACAACCCTAGCAGAAATTCTGAAAGAAACTTGTATCCACTGGTATGATATGTGAATGAAGAACCCCTTAGACATTCCTAACCATTAAGTCATCCCAGCCCTTGCTGCTTCCGACTTGGGTCTTCCCACTTGGGTCCCCTCATGAAACAGAGATGAGTCCTCCCCACTGTGCCATGCTCCAGTTCCTGACCTACAATATCCATGAGCAAAATAAAATGGCATTTTAAAGCTACTGACTTCTGGAATAATTTGCTATTCCTTAAGACTAATTGGAACACACTCTTATTAATCCTTTTCTTGAGAGTGGAAACTAGCCTAATGCTCTGCCACCATAGAGAAGATCAGGCCATTCATAGGATTATTTTTACATAATCACCACCTGTCTAGCCGACTCCCAAATATTAACACTTGTCAGAATTTCCCAAGTTGGAAGTCTCTGAAGTAAACAAGTTTGTCCATAACAGGACATATGAACACAGGCAATTGTCTTAGTGTATAAAAGAAATAAATGATGCCTATTTTGACACTTCAAATTTTAACCTAGTAATTAATGATTTAATTTTTCATGATATCTTTTAACTTATTTTCTCAAGATTGCTTTGACCGTGATCTGTGATCTATGAGTATGAGTGAAAAGAGCAGCATGAGATGGGCCTTTTCACATGAATGAGGACTGATGATCCTTTGATGACCATCAATAACTATTATCCAGTGAGCCACTCCAACTATCAGGTTTGCAGTCCTAGCAAAATCTGCAGATCAAAGAGCATCATTCCATGATTGGTGCCTGCATGTCAGGTTGTTCTGCTGAGTGATTCCCTAGTTACCTATGGATGGGCGAGATTTCTGGTGTATAAAGCAAAATTTGAAAGCATTTATTTTAGTCTCACTGCTTCCGGTTAGCTGAATTTCATGATTAATGTGTAGCAGATATTGAGGACTACCCAAATGTAATGCATGTTCAAAAGAGCTGCATTTACAATAGACATACTTAAAATATTGGAAGTCTAGCTATTATTTCAAGTTCCATTTTTCAGACCCCAGAGAAACAGTATGTGAAGGCAGGCCTAATATCATGAGTGGACTCAGGCCTGAGCATTTCCTGGAGTGATCAGTTCCTCCAAATAGTAGAATACTATGGTTGAAAGCTATAGATTAATCTGGGAGTTAGTAAGAAATTCTACAAATATTGAAACAGTGCTTTAAACAAATCATCTCTCCTCCCAATCATTTGTCCAAGATTGCATTACAAGAAGGTGAAAGACCTAGGATTAGAACTCAGTAGTCTGATTAGTAAGATTAATATTATTTTTCTTGTATCAGGTGATATACTTACAATTGGGTTGTAAAATAAATTTATCCTGTAAACTATTAAAATTCCAAATGGGTTAACAGTCACAGAGGTGAAAGTCACCATGACAGATGTCACCATAATATAAAAAGTAGGTAGAAATTTAGAGACTTCTGAATTACTAAGAAGCTCTGAAGACAGGATTAGGTTTAGAACACACAAGATCCATATGGAAGGTGAGTTAAAAATCATTGCCTATTAAATTTTGAGCATAGTTGTCAGAGAATGATTCAAGGCCAAGATAATGTTGTGTTCCTTAAACTTGGGGCCCCGTAAATCACAGGAGGAGAAAATAGAGGTTTAACTCCATGGAAACATTTAGAGTAGCCATTCCAGACTTAGGTGCCAAAAGAAATGGTCTTAATTAAGCCGCATGCATAGTGAGTAAAGATATTGAATTCTCTATGATGAAAAATGAGTGCCTGAATCATAGCACCTTCTAAAAGCCAGTAAGTATCATTGTAACTTTCATGAAAGCTAGAACAAAACTCAGTGCATAGTGAATATTGTCTCCATTTGAAGATTCTGGCCAGGCCCAAACAACAAATGTCTATCAATAGTCTGAGAAAAATTATTTGGTAATGTCTTGTGCAGTAATCACAGCTTGAATTAATGAATTGAAAATGAGATTCCATTGGGGTCTCTCTAAACTGTATTTGATACCCAAAAGATATTGTCACTTCTTACAGTTAGAAAAATAATTTGCTATTTTTAACTGCTTTGCAGTGCCATCAATTTGGAATAATCTGACTTCCTCTGTTATATTTTGCTTTTATGTCATGTAAGTTATAAAGAGAATTTACTGTCTTTTGTTATTAAAACTCCAGCTCTGGTTCCGGCCATTGTATTTCCTAATTATGCTGGGAGGATGGCTTCTTATCAAGGTATTTTTCTTATGAATAATGTTCTTTGTGTGGCTTCTGCGGTGGACAAGTTAGATTGCTTCTGACATCAGCTAGCAGTAAATTCGCTTCCAATTTGGCTGTGTTCTAAAAGACTGAAAGATTTACTTTGTCAACATCCCTGCATTCAGATGAAAATAACTTTCTTTAGTTTGATTTTGCTTTTTATCTGAGGCACAGAGCTGTTTCTAGAGCTTCTAATTGTCTTACACCTCCCATTTAAGGAGACAAACTAAACTTTTCCATACCTCCAGGTTGCAAAATTTTTTGTTTTGTATGGTGTTCTGCTTTATTTCTATAAACTGATACTGATTGATATTCTTCTTTTAATGATAGTTTATATTTGGTTAGGAAGTCTGAAGATGGCCAGGTGAATGCTCAAGAACTCTGCAAAGGTAAATTTTAGAAAATCATGTGAAATGATATAAGTGAAAAACACTGGATTCCAAGTAGATACTAAAAGATGAGAGTTAGACAATACAGTGGTAGAAAGGAAAATAATCATTTCCTTCTGGTTACTATGACTTAGGAGAAATACTTTTGATGAAGTGTGATTCGTACTAAAATGCAACTTATCAGGAGGTTTCAATGACATGACTGGTATTTTTTAAAAGCATATATGTTAGGAATAAAATTCCCTGTTGTGGAGTAAGGAAATTTTAGGTCTTATTTTAAATTGAGCTTCTTAACTTCCTAAAAATTAACTGAAAAGAAAACCATAACAAGTAAAAAACTTGACAGTACAGTAATTATAAAAGATGGATTTAGAAAGATGGGACTGTCATTTAGAATAATAATTGCTGCTAATACCACTTTGATTTTTACTGAATTTGTTTTATGTAATCAGTTGGAAACACTAGTATGAAATAAATTGGTATGTTAAATTTATTTCTGTAGACTTTATTAAGAAGATCTTGGCAAGCATTGCTAGTAAGTCAATAAGATTTTCAACTTCTGTAAGGGAGAATAAAAAGAAACCATCTCAACTCATTTTAAATCACGTTGAAATCATGTTGACTTTGGTTCTAAGCACATCCCTTCCGTTTGGGCCTTAGTGTTTCTCAGCACTAAGTTTGTACTTGAATTTCTCAGAACTTCATTTTAGTTGCACACCTCGCACGTGTTGATTTAGGGGAATACAAATGGTTCTCGGCAAAACAAAGCTATCTAAGGATTTCTCAAATTCTCAAAGAGTTGTCTTAAAAGGCATAATATCTTGACAAAAAAATACTGAATTTAACTACTTTATAGTAAAATACATGTTTTCTCTATTTAAAAGACAGTGGGCCGGGCGTGGTGGCTCAAGCCTGTAATCTCAGCACTTTGGGAGGGTGAGGCAGGCGGATCATGAGGTCAAGAGATCGGGACCCTCCTGGCCAACACAGTGAAACCCAGTCTCTACTAAAAATACAAAAAAAAAAAAAAAAAAATAGCTGGGCGTGGTGGCATGCACTTGTGGTCCCAGCTACTCGGGAGGCTGAGGTGGAAGAATCACTTGAACCCAGGAGGCAGAGGTTTCAGTGAGCCGAGATTGCCCCACTGCACTCCAGCCTGGTGATAGAGCAAGACTCTGTCTCAAAACAAACAAACAAACAAACAAGTAAATAAAAGACAGTGTTCTCCCAAAATAAATGATTTGTTTTCATTAGTACAAAAGCTGAACAATCTGTCTCTGTGGATTCCCACCCTTGTTTTTGTGTGTTCTGTCACTATCAGGATTAGCCCCCAACACAGATCTAAGAGTTAATCACTGGGCAGTGGAAGCCAAGCATCAAGTAAGACTGAGGAAGAGACCCAGCTGAAAGAGAAGAAATGTAGCTCAGAATATAGTTCAGAACAGGGAGGCTGGGCCATATGGTGGTCAAAGCAAAAGAGGGTCTATAGTTGGAGATGAAGTCAAAATTATAGTGGGCAAATATAATCCAGAGAAATCTCAATCCAAAAGACCATGATGACATACAGCTTCTAAAACGTAGTGTAGGTTTAAAGGGAGTATGGGAAGTGAACCACATTGTCCAAGAAATCCACTGATGGCTAGAGGTTAGGGAGAATGGGAAGAATAGAAATCTCAGAAATAAGCCTGCAAGTCTAAAACCCTCTGATATTTGAGAAATCTGACAAAAAACGAGCAATGGGGGAAAGTATTCCGTATTTAATAAACGGTTCCGGGAAAATTGGTTAGCCATATGCAAAAAATTAAAACTGAACCCTTTCCTTACGCCTTATACAAAAATTAACTCAGGATGGATTAAAGATCTAAATACAAAACTCGAAAATATAAAATCCCTAGAAGAAAATCTAGGCAATACCACTTAGTTATGGGCCAGAGATTTCATGATGAAAATTTCAAAAGCAATTGCAGCAAAAGCCAAAATTGACAAGTGGGATTTAATTAAACTAGAGAGCTTCTACACAGCAAAAGAAACTATCATCAGAATGAACAGACAGTCTACAGAATGGGAGAAAAATTTTGCGATTTATCCATCTAACAAAGATTTAATATCCAGAATCTACAAGGGACTTAAATTTATAAGAAAAAAACCAACAACCACACTAAAAAGTGGGCAAAGGACATGAACAGACACTTCTCAAAAGAAGACATTTATGTGACCAACAAACATTTAAAAAAAGTCAGCATCATTGATCATTAGAGAAACGCAAATCAAAACCACAATATAATACCATCTCACACCAGTCAGAATGGTGATTGTTAAAAAGTCAAAAAACAACAAATGTTGATGAGGCTGTGGAAAAATTGAAGTGCTTTTAGACTGTTGTTGGGAATGTAAATTAGTTCAACCATTGTGGAAGACAGTGTGGTGATTCCTCAAAGACCTAGAATCAGAAATACCATTTGACCCAGCAATCCCATTACCAGACATATACCTGAAGGAATATAAATAAATTCTTTTATAAAGACACATGCATACATATGTTCACTGTAGCACTATTCTCAAGAGCAAAGACATGGAATCAACCAAAATGCCCATCAGTGATAGGCTGCATAAAGAAAATGTGGTACATACATACCATGGAATACTATGCAGCCATTAAAAAAGAACAAGATCATGCCCTTTGCAGGGACACAGATAGAGCTGAAAGCCATTATCCTCAGCAAATTAACACAGGAACAGAAAACCAGACACTGCCTGTTCTAACTTATAAGTGGGAGCTAAGCAATGAGAACACATAGACACAGGGAGGGGAAAGATACACACTGGGGCCTGCTGTGGGGGTGAGGGAGAGAGAGCATAAGGATAGCTAATGCATGTGGGGCTTAATATCTAGGTGATGGGTTGACAGGTGCAGCAAATGACTGTAGCACATGTTTACCTATGTAACAAACCTGCATGTCCTGAACATGTGTCCAGAACCTAAAATTAAATTAAATTAAATTCAAAAAAAGAACAAATACTCTTTATTGATCATTTACTATGTGTCAAACACTGAGCTAAACCATCTACACATATTCTCATTCAATCTTCAGAATTGTTACAGAAAGTAAGTTGTACTATTCCCAGTTTAGAAATAAACAAGACAAAGCTCAGGGAAGTTAGTAACTTACTCTTGACCACATAACCAATAAACAGCAGGGTCAAAGATGAAATCCAAACTTTGTAACTACTAACCTTCTGTCTAGGAGCTGTGCAACTGGGCAGAGGCCATCAGGGTATTTCCAAACATCATATATTGGAAATCTGGAAAAACTGATGAATGGCCCTTGATCTCTTGTTCTTAGATGAGATGACAGGAAGGAGCAGGTTGGAGAGGGCCATGACAGGAGCAGTGGGAATATGATAATCATAAGTAGACCCTGAGAGGAAGCAGCAGGGCAAGCCTTGAAACTCAACCATCTCTCAGGTCTGGGGACATGCTATTTCCTGCATTGTTTTATTTCTTCATGAAGGTTTTTTTCCAAACCAAATTCCATATTATCTACTTCTTTAAAGCAGCTATACTATCTTTAGTTGTAACTCAGCTTCCCAATAATGGTTTTGCTTTGCTTCTAAGGAATTATTGATGAAATGCCAAGACTTGAGAATTACTATTGTTTCTGATTACTATGAATAGAGGGTCTGCCCCACTTCCTTTCAGAGCAGCTCTGACCATTGCCTTAGGTCCATGACATTGTCTTGGGTATTTTCTATTATTGCTTTCTCAATTCTACAGTTTGGATATATAACTTTCCAGATTTTACAAAATATATTAAAAAATCTATACTAGCCAAATGAAAGATTTTGGTTAATTTTGAGTGGTTATTACACATCAGCTTTCCTGTACTATTTAACCTCAAATCGGAATTACAGAAACTAGAATTTTTACTAGTTTTAATGCAACTTTAACAATTACCACAGTCCATAAAGCAGTACAGGAAAAAATATATCAGGTGACTAGCCAACTATGGGACATAAAGTTTGCTATAAATATTAAAGGTACATTTGTCATAAATCACTAGAGTTAGATCATAAAGTATCCTTGTACATGAAATGTGCACAAACTATTGTATTATTATGTTACACACATACTATAGCAGAGTAGTTGCGAACTAAGTTTAGAAAAGCTTACAACCACCTTTTCATTCCGGTTATCAATAACCAAATGTTAGCCTTTAACTATTGCTTAAAACACCACCAAGAAAGAATAACATCCTAATTACAGATTTAGTTTTATGATGTGCATACACACACACACACACACACACACACACAAACACATCTTTTACAGAGTATCTTCTGGGACATGATAAATACAGAAGTCTGTATCTATTCTGAGTGCTGATTATATCATTTTTATCCAATAACTCAGGAAATCAACATTGTTATTTTTGAACAAAAGACAGAAAACCTGAAATTACTTAGGTGGCAATTAAGACTTCTATTTTTATTAGAGCTTTGCAATAGAGTCGAGAAGAAATTTGTGAATTTGCAGAGCATGATTCTCTTATATATCGAGGAACTCCAGTTAAAAATCAGAAACCATTGTATAAAACCATAAATTTAAAAAAATAAGATGTGATTTGCTCTCAGAGAGAAATTAAGCTGCATATCAAAAAAGACTGTGAGTTTGTAACTGTCTGTAACTGCACTAGCTACCAAATAGTAAATAAAATAAATGACTTGTTTAAGATTATTTAACTGTGAAGAATGCTTATAAAATGCCCAACAAAAATATCTGGTATAATTATTATATTTATTAGAACTCTAAAACTGAAAAATCTAATGACTTGATATTATCTAAAAACTAGTGTGAATCAAACACTTGTTGTTTTGCAATAATGTAGATTATCTGAGGCCTAAATTTGTGTCAAAGGAGAATTTGGAAACTTAAAGCATCAACATCCAAGCCATGTTCTTTTCTTAATGAGTACAAGGGCAAGAGGCAAGAGTTGAGGGTAGGGGGAATGTGAGGCTCTGAATTCTCATTCCATTACTTTTCATTTAGCCAGTCAGAAAAAGAACTTTCAGTATATTCCAACAGAGCAAAAACATGGGAAAATGAACAGATATGACCACATGCAGCTTTAGAAATAAACATATGATCTATACAATGAACACTTGAATTTTTACTTACTATCTAAAATGACTGAATTGAAAGGAAAGCACACATACCTCTTATCCTTTTCTCTCCCTTAAACTCAAAAACTTTTTTTAAAGTTTTTCATTTTTGTGGGGACATAGTTAAGTACATATATTTACGGGATTCATGAGATATTTTGGAACACGCATGCAATGTGTCATAATCACATCATGAAAACTTGGGTATTTATGTCCTCAAGAATTTATCCTTTGTGTTGCAAACAATTTCATTAGACTCTTTCAGTTATCTTAAACTGTATGACTAAATTATTATTGACTAGAGCTCCTCTGTACTCCTGCACTATAGCCCTCCCAGCCTCTGGTAACCGTCCTTTATTCTGTCTCCATGAAATCCATTGTTTTTACTTTTAGATCCCACATATAAGTGAGAACATGTGCTGTTTGTTTTTCTGTGCTTAGCTTGTTTCCCTTAGCATAATGACTTCCATTCCCATCCATGACGTTTAAATGATACAATCTAATTCTTTTTTATGGCTGAATAGTACTGCATTGTGGATAACATCATATTTTCTTTACCCATTCATCTGTTGATAGACATTTAAGTTGCCTCCAAATCTTGGCTATTGTGAACAGTGCTACAACAAACATGGGAGTGCAGGTATCTCTTAGATATACTGATTTTTTTTCTTTGGGGTATAACTAGCAGTGAGATCAATAGATTGTATAGTAGCTCTATTTTTAGTTCTTTGAGGAACCTCCAAACTGTTTGTTGTCCAGGTGGTTTTACTAACTTACATTCCCACCATCAGTGTTGTTGAAAAGGGAATGTTACATTTCCTTTTCTCCACATCCTCACCAGCATTTTCTGTTGCCTGTATTTTGGATAAAAGCCTTTTTAACTGGGGTAAGATGATATCTCATCATAGTTTTAACTTGCATTTCTCTGATGATAAATAATATGAAACACTTTTTCATATTTGTATGTCTTTTGAGAAATGTCTAATAAAGCACTTGCCTTTTCTTTTTGGGGGGATGGAGTCTTGCTGTGTCACCAGGGCTGGAGTGCACCGGCACAATCTCAGCTCACTGCAACCTCCACCTCCCTGGTTCAAGAAATTCTCCTGCCTCAGCCTCCCAAGTAGCTGGGACTACAGGGATGCGCCACCATGCCCAGCTAGTTTTTGTATTTTTAAATAGAGACATGGTTTCACCATATTGGCCAGGAAGGTCTCAATCTCTTGACCTCGTGATCCGCCCACCTTAGCCTCCTAAAGTGCTGGGATTACAGGCATGAGCCACCACGCCCAGCTGCACTTGCCTATTAGATTATTAAATTTTTTCCTATAGAGTTGTTTGGGCTCCTTATAGATTCTGGTTATTAATCCTTTGAGCGATGGGTAGTTGCAAATATTTTCTCCCATTCTGTGGGTTGCCTCTTCACTTTGTTGATGGCTTCCTCTGCTGTGCAGAAGCTTTTTAACTTGATGTGATCCAGTTTGTCCCTTTTGTGCTTTGGTTGTCTGTGCTTGTGAGATATTACTCAATAAATTTTTGCCCAGGCCAGCGTCCTGGAGAGTTTTTCCAAAGTTTTCTTGTAATAGTTTTGTAGTTTGAGGTCTTAGATTTTAGTCTTTAATCCATTTTGATTTGATTGTGTATATGACGAGACAGGGATCTAGTTTCATTCTTCTGAATAGAAATATCCAGTTTTCCCAGCATCATTTATTGAGGAGACTGTCTTTTTTCCAGTGTATGTTTTTGGCACATTTGTCAAAAATGAGTTCACTGTAGATGTATAATTTGTTTCTGAGTTCTCTACTCTCTTTCTGGCTGTTACTATAGCTCTGTAGTATAATCTGAAGTCAGGTAACATGATTTCTCCAGATTTTCTTCTTCCTACTCAGGATGGCTTTGGCTATTCTGGGTCTTTTGTGGTTTCACATAAATTTTAGAATTTTTTTGTTTCTATTTCTGTGAAGAATGACAGTATATTGACAAGGATTGTGTTGAATTTGTAGATTGCTGTGGGTGGTATGGACATTTTAACAATATTGATTTAGTCCATGAACATGAAATATCTTTCCATTTGGAATCCTCTTTAATTTCTTTCATTAATGTTTTATAGTTTTCATTGTAGAGATCTTTCACTTATTTGGTTAATTTCTGAGTATTTAATTTTATGTGTGGCTAACATAAATGGGATTACCTTTTTGATTTATTTTTCAGGTTGTTCACTATTGGCCTGTAGAAATGCAACTGATTTTTGTATGTTGATTTTGTATACTGCAACTTTACTAAATGTGTTTATTTGTTTATCTAAATGTTTTCTTTTTCATCTGTGGAGTCTTCAGGTTTTTTCAACTATAAGAACATATCATCTGCAAACAAGAATAATTTGACTTCTTCCTTTCCAATTTGATGGTTTTTATTTATTTCTCTTGTCTGATTGCTATAGCTCAGAGTTCCAGTACTATGCTGAATAACAGTGGTGAAAGTGGGCATCCTTGTCATGTTTCAGATATTAAAGAAAAGGCCTTCTGTTTTTCTCCATTCAATATGATACTGTGAGTCTGTCATATATGGCTTTTATTATGTTGAGATGTGATCCTTCTATACCAAATTTTTTAGAGTTTTTATCATAAATCCATGTTGAATTTTATCAAAAGTTTGTCAGCATCAATTGAAATGATGATACAGGATGGGTACAGTGACAAACACCTGTAATCCCAATACTTAGGGAGGCAGAGGCCGGTCAGTCACCTGAGGTCAGGAGTTCAAGACCCACCCAGCCAATATGGTGAAGCTCCATCTCTACTTAAAAAAAAAAAAATAAAAAAAAGAAAAAAAAAACCAGTTACCTGGGCATGGTGGTGCAGACTTGTAATCTCAGCTACTTGGGGGGCTTCGGCAGGAAAATCACTTGAACCTAGGAGGCGGAGGTTGCAGTGAGCCAAGATGGCACCACAGAACTCCAGCCTGGGCAACAGAATGAGGCTCTGTCTCAAAAAAAAAAATACAAAAAACAAACAGTATTTGTTCTTCATTCTGTTGATATGATGTATCACATTGACGTATCAATCTATGTTGAACTGTCCTTTCATCTTTGGAGTAAATCCCATTTATTTTTGATGAATGATCATTTTAATATATTGCTTAATTCAGTTTGCCAGTATTTTGTTAATTGTTTATCTATATTTATCAGAGATATTGACCTGTAGTATTTTGTTTAAATGTGTCTTTGTCTGGTTTTGGTATCAGGGTAATGCTGGTTTTGTAGAGCGAGTTTGGAAGTATTCCCACTTCCTCCACTTTTTGGAAAAGTTCAAGTAGAATTGGTGTGATTTCTTTAAATATTTAATAAAATTTAGCAGTGAAGTCATCAGGTCCCAGGCTTTTCTTTACTAGAATACTTTTTATTAAGGCTTTGATCTTATTACTTGTTACTGGTGTGTTCCTGTTCAATCTTGATAGGTAGTATGTGTCTAGGAATGCATTCATTTCTTCTAGTTTTTCCAGCTTATTGACATGTAGTTGCCCATGGTAGCCAGTACTGATCCTTTGAATTTCTGCAGTATCACTGATACTGTGTTTTTTTTCATCTCTGATTTTATCTGTTTGGGTCTTCTCCTTTTTTCTTAGTTTTGCTAAAAGTTTGTCAATTTTGTCCATCTTTTACAAAAACCAAATTTTTGTTTCATTGATCTTTTGTATTGTTTTCATTTCAAATTTGTTGATTTCCTCTCTAATCTTTATTGCTATTACTATTGCTTCTACTAATTTTAGATTTGGTTTGCTCTTGCTTTACTAATTCTTTAAGATGCATTCTTTTGTTATTTATTTGAAGCTTTTCTCTCTTTTTTTTTTTTTTTTTTACAACATTTTTTTTTTTTTTTAAATTTTTTATTGGATTTTAGGTTTTGGGGTACATGAGCATAGCATGCAAGACAGTTGCGTAGGTACACACATGGCAGTGTGCTTTGCTTTTCTTCTCCCCTTCACCCACATTTGGCATTTCTCCCCAGGCTATCCCTCCCCACCTCCCCCTCCCACTGGCCCTCCCCTTTTCCCCCCAATAGACCCCAGTGTTTAGTACTCCCCTTTCTGTGTCCATGTGTTCTCATTTTTCATCACCCACCTATGAGTGAGAATATGCGGTGTTTCATTTTCTGTTCTTGTGTCAGTTTGCTGAGGATGATGTTCTCCAGATTCATCCATGTCCCTACAAACGACACGAACTCATCATTTCTGATTGCTGCATTTAGAGCTGTAAATAGCCCTCTTAGTACTGCTTTTGCTATATCCCACAGGATTTGCTATGTTGTGTTTTTATTATCATATGTTTCAAAAAATTTTTCAATTTCCTTGTTAATTTCTTTAGTGACCACCAGCCCCCACATTCAGAGGTGTGGGCTCCCTTTTGGACCAGGGCAGGTTCAGAGCCTAGGGTTGAACTAGGGGAGCTCAAGCGTCTGCTTCTTGCTCTACCACACTGTGGCCAAGTTGGTACATAAGGTCCAAGACAAAGACAGTTGACTTTTCCCTGTGCTATTCTTAAACAGGGGTCTTTCACCATAGCCATCATAGCTAGGAATGCGCTGGGTCACCTCTGAATTCAGCACATCTCAGAGCCTGAGGCCCATGGCATATGATGTGGGTGTTACTGCTGGTTATTCAGGGTCCAAGTGCTCTTTAGTCAGTAGACAATGAATTCTGCCAAGACTAGGTTCTTTCCCTCAATGCAATGTGTTCCTTTTTGGCTCAGAATGTGTCTAGAAATGTTGTCCATGAGGTAGGGCCTGGAATGGGTCCTCATGACACTGCCTGGTTCCCTATCTTCCTGTGGCTGAGCTGGTGTCCAAGATGCAAAACCACGTCCTCTTTGTCCTTTCCTCTCCTCTCCTTTTGCTTTGAGCCCAGTCAGGCACTAGGAGTCATCTAGGAATTGCAGTCTTTGTGTCCTAGACTACCTTTCAAGTTTACCTAGGACCCCAGAGCAAATTGATCCACAGTGGTGACACTTGGCAAGAAACTCAAGTTCTGATTGCTGGGGTGGGCTATTTCCCTTTGGCTAGGGCTGGTCCAAAGCTTACTCTGTGCATAGGCACTGTCTGAGCCAAGTGAGGCTTTATTCTCCACTGTGACAGGGCAACCCTAAGTTCAATGTAAAGTTCCCCAGTCACTGAGCTCTCTCTCCTCAGAGTGCACAAATTCTCTCTGTGGTGCACAACCTCTGCTGGGAGCTGGAGGAGGAGTGGTGATGGTGATTCAAGACTGTCTCTCCAGCCAGGCAGGTGGCTCATGCCTGTAATCCCAGCACTTTGGGATGCTGAGGTGGGCAGATTCCCTGAAGTCAGGAGTTCACCACCAGCCTGGGCAACATGGTGAAACCCCATCTTTACTGAAATACAAAAAATTGACCTGGCATGGTGTGCCTGTAGTTCCGGCTACTTAGGAGGCTGAGGCAGGAGAATTGCTTGAACCTGGGAGGTGGAGGTTGCAGTGAGCCAAGAATGCACCATTGCACTCCAACCTGGTGATAGAGTGAGACTCTGTCTCAAGAAAAAAAAATAAGTTTCACACATGCTGGCTCACATCTGTAATCCCAGTACTTTGGGAGACTGAGGCAGGCAGATCATCAGGTCAGGAGATCAAGACCATCCTGGTCAACATGGTAAAATGCCATCTCTACTAAAATTACAAATAATTACCTGGGTGTGATGATGCACTGGTGTGCTGGCACATGCCTGTAGTTCCAGCTACTTGGAAGGCTGAGGCAGGAAAAACCCTTGAACCTGGGAGGTGGAGGTTGCAGTGAGTGAAGATCATGCCACTGCATTCCAGCCTGGTGAAAGAGTGAGACCCCATCTGAAAAAAAAAAAGAAAAAAATAAAAGACTACCTCTCCTATCCTTCTCAAAGCCTCTTTCTATGATATGAAGTTAAAACCAGGTACTGTGATGGCGCATCTGATTTTTGGTTCTTTTGATAATGCTATACTGTGTGCAGATGATTGTTAAAATTTGGTGTTCCACCAGAGGGAATGAGCAAGGTAAGCCCCCATCCCTTAAACTCAACTTTAATGATATGCACTCTCCTAATATGTAATTAACCAAAGTAAGGTTAAGAAAAATATGTATATGTAGGCTTTATAATACGGTTTTTTAAAATGTAAGGTAGAAATAAGATGGACAAAATTTAATATGGTGCTATGTTTGTTCTTTTAAGTGGTTTCATGGTTGACTGAGAAAGTTATTACTTTGTTTAGAAATTTAAAATTTTCTGGCTGGCGTGGTGCCTCACTCCTGTAATTCTAGCACTTTGGGAGACCGAGGCAGGTGGATCACTTGAGGTCAGGAGAGTGAGACCAGCCTGGCTAACATGGGGAAACCCTGTCTCTACTAAAAGTACAAAAATTAGCTGGCAGTGATAGCTCATGCCTGCAATCCCAGCTACTCAGGAGGCTGATGCAAGAGAATCACTAGAACCTCAGAGGCAGAGGCTGGAGTGAGCCTGGATCACATCACTGCACTCCAGCCTATGCAACTGAGCAAGACCCTGTCTTAGAAACAAAAAGAAAATTAAAATTTTCTTAAGTGGATCATTTGTGTTTTGGGATCTAGTGCCTAGGATAACCACTTCTAGGTAGAAGTTTCTAGAATCAATTTGACTTTTTACCTCATTAGTTGCTATTAGTGGCACAAAGTTGGAAATACTAGGAGCTATTTTCTGGATTTGAGGTAATCAGGTTTATATAAAACTTATAGTTGTTCTTTAGTGTCAAACAATGGCCTTTAAGTCAGAATGTGTATTACTATGGAGAAAATACAGAAAATGAATTGTTGCCTTCTAGCACTAAAGTAGCCCGGTGAGCAAATAAATAAGAAACAAATCTTCACGTCATTTCAGTCTATACCATTTAAATGTCAAAATATTCTTACTACATTTTCCTTAGCTTGAAGAACTAAACATTCACTTGGCTCATAGGTTTAATATAAGCTTAGAAAACTTTGGGAAAGTAGGCAATTATCTTCTTTTTAGCCATTATTATTTGTCACAAATATCTCAATTTCTAAAAAAAAAATCCAATATCACTACTTCATTGAAGAATATACTGTGGCTGCATTTAGTTCAGATTATTATTATTTTCAGGTAAGATATTTTGTCAAAGACACTCAGAAATCTGAAAATTTTTATCCTGTTCGACAGACAGCCGTATCTTGTCTCCCATCGCCAGCCACATCCCTGAGACACCATGGGGAAGGTGAAGGTTGGAGTCAATGGATTTGGTCGTATTGGGCACCTGGTCACCAGAGCTGCTTTTAACTCTGGTAAAGTGGATATCGTCGCCATCAATGATCCCTTCATTGACCTCAACTACATGGTCTACATGTTCCAGTATGATTCCACCCATGGCAAGTTCCATGGCACTGTCAAGGCTGAGAACGGGAAGCTTGTCATCAATGGAAATCCCATCACCATCTTCCAGGAGCGAGATCCCTCCAAAATCAAGTGGGGCGATGCTGGCGCTGAGTATGTGGTGGAGTCCACTGGCATCTTCACCACCATAGAGAAGGCTGGGGCTCACTTGCAGGGGGGAGCCAAAAGGGTCATCATATCTGCCCCCTCTGCTGATGCCCCCATGTTCGTGATGGGCGTGAACCATGAGAAGTATGACAACAGCCTCAAGATCGTCAGCAATGCCTCCTGCACCACCAACTGCTTAGTGCCCCTGGCCAAGGTCATCCATGACAACTTTGGTATCGTGGAAGGACTCATGACCACCGTCCATGCCATCACTGCCACCCAGAAGACCGTGGATGGCCCCTCCGGGAAACTGTGGCGTGATGGCCGTGGGGCTCTCCAGAACATCATCCCTGCCTCTTCTGGCACTGCCAAGGCAGTGGGCAAGGTCATCCCTGAGCTGAACGGGAAGCTCACTGGCATGGCCTTCCGTGTCCCCACTGCCAACTTGTCAGTGGTGGACCTGACCTGCCGCCTGGAAAAACCTGCCAAATATAATGACATCAAGAAGGTGGTGAAGCAGGCGTCAGAGGGCCCCCTCAAGGGCATCCTGGGCTACAAGGAGCACCAGGTGGTGTCCTCTGACTTCAACAGTGACACCCATTCTTCCACCTTCGATGCTGGGGCTGGCATTGCCCTCAAAGACCACTTAGTCAAGCTCATTTCCTGGTATGACAATGAATTTGGCTACAGCAACAGGGTGGTGGACCTCATGTCCCACATGGCCTCCAAGGGATAAGACCCCTGGACCACCAGCCCCAGCAAGAGCACGAGAGGAAAAGAGGCCCTCACTCCTGGGGAGTCCCTGCCACACTGAGTCCCTCACCACACCGAATTGCCCCTCCTCACAGTTTCCATGCAGACCCCTTGAAGAGGGGCCTAGGGAGCCCCACCTTGTCGTGTACCATCAATAAAGTCCCCTGTGCTCAGCCAAAAAAAAAAAAAAAAGTAAAGAATATCCTTTTCATACATGCTAACTGTTCCCCCTTTAAAGCAACTATCCCCGTATATTGTGTATAGGCCAGTAAATAAAGCCAATCCTATCCTGCCCATGTTATATCTAAATCTCTATCTTTAAAGTTAAAGGAAGAACAAATTTGATATATTTCACTTATTTGCCAGTGAACAGTTAAAACGCTTTTCAATTTTTGTCCATTAATTTTCACTTTTTTTATATATATTTTTTAGTTTTGGAAATTCTTTCCAACATAGGAAACCAAGATATCATGCCAAACAATTATATTTTTAAAAAAAATTCCAAAACTAAAAAATGTATATAATTAAAAAAATTCAAAAGAATAAGATTACTTGAAACCACTTATTGAAAGATCCTACAATATGTCCTCAAAAAATCAACATAATGGCTGTGGTAGGCAGCCTGCAAAATGGCTCTCAATAATCCTCACCTTCAGGTATGCATGTCCTTGTCTGTTTCCCTCCTCCTGTCCATGGATGGATGTAGTGAGTCACTTCCAGTGGAAGAATACAGCTTTCAAGATTAGGTTACTTTCATCTTGCTTGCTCTCTCACTCTCTCTCTCTCTCTTATTCTCTTTCCTCTGTCCTCCCTGTGGGAGAAATAAGCTGCCATGTCATACATAGTCCTGAAAAGTACAGGTTATTTCTGCAAGTAACTGATGTCATCTGCCAATAGCCAGTGAGAAACTGAGACCATGCTATGTGACTTAAAACTATCAGATTGTCATCATATTTTCAAAGCAATACCTTATGACGAATAAGAAATGGAATATGTAATCCAAAAATTTTATATCAAGGTATCAGGGAATACCTTTCTTATGAGCCTTTACTAAGGAATCTGCTGGTGAATTATCTTCAGATAAGCAGAATGATGAGTAAAACACTGACATAAGAGCTCATGCTGAATATTCACATTTTACTGCATAACAGTGTTCTACTCTAACCTAACATTTATGTAAGGGGTTCTTAGAGCCCATACTGTAGTTCAGAAACTCTGTCTAGGTAATGATCCCCTGGAGACATTCAACTAATTATGTTGATATTTTTTGCCTTATACAAGTAGGTTTGGAGTTATTACTGAATATTCAAAACTAATAATTAAAATATAAAGAAAATCAAGTGAACAAGTTTTTAAAAAAAGACATAATACTTCAGTCAAGCTGGAAAAGTTTCCTAAGTAATAGGACATTGAGTAGTTTCTCAGGAGGATCTTGCTTCAGTAGTAGAGAAAATTCTCTCAATACTGAGACTGTTGTGGTCGGTCTTACCTAACAAATCTTAACATTAAGACCCAACAGGTTTAAATGGCTTCCAAGTAACTTAACAGTATTCAAAACAAAGTTCGGGAATGCTTACAGAAATACAAAATTATCTGCATCCAAGAAGATAAAACATACAAGTTTTATCTTTCAATCAAAGATTATCAGGCAGGCAGAGAAGTAGAAAAATACAACCCATAATGAAGGAACCCTTGAGGAAAGGTGGTCTGCTTGGACTAGTGTTTGCACTAGATTGAGGAATAAAGTATTTTTATTGTCAAAATCATAAATTATTTAAATTATGTATGTTTCTATACAAGTTTTAGGCAATTTTAAAATAAATTTTGCAGATATTACAATAAATGTGCTCCAACCAAGCATCACATTTGGTAATGATTCACTCATGACTAGAATGAGGATTCTTATTAGAATCATTTGAGGAAGTGATATTATGACATAGGCAAAATGGTAGCCTCTAAATCATTATTTAGAACGATTTTTTTTTCATAGAAACAAAAAATTAAAGAGAATACAATAATAATCTTGAGAACCTACAATGTGGTAGGTACTTTGGACACATCAAATTCAATAACAAACTTTAAAGTGTGTTGTTATTTCAACTTTACCAATACACTGAAGTTCAGAGCAATAAATATGCTTTTGGAAGATCACACAGGTAGGAGGTTGGGACAGCATTTGAATTTGGATTGGTCCGACATTTAGTCTTTAGGTTTCTACTACACTATAGTGTTCTGCAAAAGAAGTTGTTGCTCCATCAGATGAGTTTTCCTTCAAGAGGAACATTCCATTCAAGCTAGTTTAAAAAGAAGTGATGAACTGCTTTAAAAGTAAAGAAAGAAACATGTTATGGCCACTTGATACTTTATAATTCTTAGTCAGTCATGAAGAAAAGTGTTAATGGGATAATATGAATGATACGACTTTGTCCCTGGAAACTTTGGTAGATTGGTTTAAACCAATGAAGCCAAAGATTTACAAATTAAATAAGAAGCACAAATTTAGTATCCTTAATGTTTTATACATTTGCTCAGAAAAATCCCAGAAGAAAGGCTCTTTCCTTCTTTCTGGTATTTCCCTCATTGCCCTAAGTTATCGCTATTGAAAATATGTGTGAAATGCCATTATAAAAACCTATTTGATTACAATTAAATAGATATATTCACACTATTTTAACCTAATAGGTGAATAATAAACATGACTAATATTACAATGAAGGTAAAACTAATTAGATTGATTGTTCTGTTTAGGTTAAAGTTTTCAAAAAAATTTCAAAAAAATTCTTTCTTCTGGTATATTGTCTGAGTTATGTATGCTTAAATAAATGAACTAGGTAACATGAAAAATGTAATAAACAACATTATATTAATTGCCAGGGAAATAACCCAAGTCTTGTGGATTTGACTATGGGATCAGAATTGCTCAGGATTTTTATCCTCAGTCTTTCCATTCTCAGACACACAACCAAGTGCTCACATTTGGGAAAAGCACCTGGACACCAAGTAGATGCAAATTGGAGAGAAGAAAAATTCTGGGAAAAATGTTTAAGTCCAACAGGGAGTTGCCAGTTTCAAACAGTGATGGAAACATTGCTGTGATCACATGGTAGAAATTCAAAAGCTGTGAAGCATGGATCAGAATTTTTTTGAAAGGAAAAGATGTCTTCAGGTTTCAGTGTTTTAGAGACAAAATTGCCTCCTCAAAATCTTTTAGTCAACATTTTAATTGCAAAGTTCTATGTGTTTTATAAACTTTACCCTAAGCAGAACAATCAATCTAATTAGTTTTACCTTTATTGTAATATTAGTCATGTTTATTATTCACCTATTAGGTTAAAATAGTGTGAATATATCTATTTAATTGTTATCAAATAGGTTTTTATAATGGCATTTTACACATATTTCAATAACGATAACTTAGGGCAATTAGGGAAATACTAGAAAGAAGGAAAGAACCTTTCTTCTGGGATTTTTTTAGTGTACAGGTCAAATTGTTTCATCCCTTCTATCAGTTAAAAATTAAAGATGGATTTAAAAAACTATAAAATGTTTATTAGCAAAAATATCTTGGAAGGTATTTAAAGTGAGTTACTACTGAAATTAAGGAAAAACAAATGTTAGCCTGGGAAGCACTGGGAGACCCTCATCTCTACAAATAGTTAAAAAATTAGCCAAACATGGTGGCATGTGCTTGTAGTCCCAGCTACTTGAGAGGCTGGGGTGGGAAAATTGCTTGAGCCCAGGCTCAATGAGCCTTGATCATAGCACTGTGCTCTAGCCTGGGCAACAGAGTGAGACCTTGCCTAAAAAAAAAAAAAAAAAAGGAAGAAAAGAAAAAAAAAGAGAAAGAAAAGAAAACCAAATGTTTATTAGAGTAAATATTTTATTTTTTGGCTATCTTTGGCATGCAAACTAAAAAAAATGTGTGGATAATTTAAGAAAATATCTAACTGTATTCCAAAATATTTTAATATATTTAAAAAATTTATACATTTGTATTCATGCTCAGTTTTTGAGATAACACTTTAAGATGATATTCTGGACTCAGCATACATAAGCACTAATGCTATCTGCAATGGCAACTTAAAATGTTTTTCCTGGAGAATTCTTCAAAGAAACTTCAATATATTTGTCTTTACTTTTTTCATATTTTCTTTCAGAGATTTTCTGTGAGTGCTATACTTTCTTGGTGGCGACTTCCAACACTATATTTTCTCAAGTAATTCTATAACTTTAGGAAGGACAAAATCCAATCTCTCATAAAATGGTCTTTGTTATAAAAAATGTCCTCATTTTCTTCTGCAGCAAAGACACACTAAATATAAACCTGGCTTTCTTGTTGCATTCCTATCCTCTTTACTGTCTCTCTTCCCTCCTCCTGGTGATTGGTAGCCATACAGGCAGGTTTCTTTCACTGTCTTTGAAAGTTGTTTCCATTATTTACAGTGTGAGCTCCAGAGCTAACATTTTTTCCATTTTAAATCCTAAATATTTGATTTTTGATTTTTTTTTTTGCAAGCCCAGTCATTGATCTAGTTTGGTCAGTCAAAAGATTTAAAAAATCAATTAATAAAATAATTTGAAAGCTTTACATTGTTAGCAATAAATTTATATTGGTTATATTAAATGTGGCCAATGCTGTATTTGATTTATCCAACTCCTATTATAACCTCCCTTCTTCCTTGCCTGCCTCTATGGTAGAAGCCGAAAAATGAAATTCTAAAATCCCAGTGTCTTTTGGAGGCACTAGGGATACAAAGTGGAAAAATAGTGTAAGCAAGAAGCAAACTGGTAAACTGGCCCCTAAAAGACAGAGATAAGAGCAATGGTAAGGAAGTGTATGCACACCAGGAATACAGAGGCATATTGGGCAATTCCTATTAATTTCATGTCCACATAGCTGGAGGTAACAGTATAGAACATTATATAGCTGGATATGAACATGATAATGAAGTATGGCCATGTGACAAATGTTGAGTGTGCACTGACAGCCTGGGGTTTTGCTCTGAGATAGAACTGGGTGCCTCATTCTAAGGAGGCACCAGAACTCACTACAGAATAAGAGACCAAACTCATCATCTTTCTTCCATATTTATCTCCCCTTATACATTTTTTGTTAACAGATCCCTGGTGTTATCTTGAGTTCCCTCTCTCCTTCCTCTCATCTGGGCTGTCACCAGTCTTACTGCTTCTTCTTTGGGATTGTATTGTATTTTTCTGTTCTAATTTCTATCTTTTTTACCACTGAACCTGCATTAACAAGGAATCTTATCACCTCACTGTCTATTTTTCCTATTTCTTGGCTGATCTCATGGATTCTGGTCTTTCCCTCCAGCCCCACCTCTATCTATTTCATGATTACTTTTTCTAATGATCCCCCAAACCTTAAGATATGATGCATTGCCTGTAATAGACTGCATTATTGTTCCAAATTTGTCACTCCTTCTCTCCTTGCCAAGGAACTCTGCAGTGCATCCCACCCTAGGCTTGTCCATGAGACTTGTTTTAGTGGCAGGACTGAGGGTATGCTGGCAAATTCTGAGCTGAGGCCTTAAGGAGCATCCCATTTCCCCTTGTGGTCCTGGGTCCTTGGGATGCATCATGAGAATGGCATGTCCCGGGTAACCACTGCACATTCAGGCTCTGCCCCAGAATAATGTCATGTGAAACATACCTGCATCTCACCCAGAAAACTGGAATCCAGCTTGGCCCAGACAAACTTAACCAAGGTCAGCAGGAGCACAGACTACCAGCAGCCTTGCGAGCATGAAAATCAAGATTTGCTTTTGTAAGCCATTGAGATTTAGAGGTTGTTACAGAAAAATTGGTTAATATATTACCTACTTAACAGTATGTAAACTCTTAGGTTTGGCCTCTTCAAGGTCAAGAAGATTTTGCCTCATCTCTTCCTTTGTTCAATCTTTTCCATATGAGCAGTAGGTATGAACAGTAGGTAAATGACCTACTCATACCTCATCTGTGAATTTGCAGTCCAACTTTTGGCCCGGTCTCTTTATTAAGCTATGTTGCTTTCCTCGGTGAAAAAAAAACAAGATAGTGAGTAGAGAAGAAGGGGTGCTGGGCATGTGAGGAAAGAGGAGATATTAAAACAGAGGCATTGACAAACAGTAGAATCAACTGATGAGAGAATAGTAGAAGACTGCAGTGAAGTACTAAGAACTCAACAATTCTGTGCTCACCAATTAAAATAAGTTCTTACCTCCAAGATGATATATAGAGGTTTCAGCATGTCTCAGCCACTTGGAAATAGCAAATCTATGTGTAAAGATCAACTCTGTGAATTTTAATTCAAATTTAAAAATGGGAATTCACCAGAATAATGAAGGACATCCCAGACCATGGGAAGGGCCAGTGGGAAAGCAGTCTCTTCAATGGCATTCAGCTGATAAAGTAAGTGAAGTCTCAATATGTGAGAGGGGAAGCCAGTCTTCTTTTGTGTATCACCTTTCTGCTACTCATCTGTGCAACCCAGGATCTGGGAGAACACCCCGGTTTCTCCAAAGCACAGGAGAGGCTGAGAGACAGAGAGAGAAAAACAAAGACTGGGAACAGCTGTAGGCATTTTCTCAGATCCAGGACTGAGGGGAAGACACCATTTAAACTCTGGGCTCAGACAAAATCAGTTATTGTTGGTGATCTGGCAACAGCAGCCATTGCAGACATTTTCTTCTCAAGCTAGGGATTGGAGCACTTGCTC
Source organism: Callithrix jacchus (assembly GCF_049354715.1). Taxonomy (NCBI): domain Eukaryota; kingdom Metazoa; phylum Chordata; class Mammalia; order Primates; family Cebidae; genus Callithrix; species Callithrix jacchus. The sequence goes on from NC_133517.1 coordinate 15,702,673, forward strand.
TGGAGCTAGTGAAGGGCCCCATAGCTAGAATTGAGTGGCAAATGTGGCGCGCATTCCAACAGTAGATGTTGGAATTAGGCTCTCTTCCCCAACAGAACCGGAGCTAAAAGAGAGTTGATGAAGCTGAGGTTTCTCTTGGGTGATGTGATTTTCAGCCAGGGACAGCTTAGCAACCTGGAACCAATCTACATGCGCAATCTCTGGGTGGCCCAGCCTGCTTTCTTGGTCAGCTGGGGAAGGAGTAAAACCTCTTTCCAATTATTATTATTAATTGCCATCTACCAGAATGCAGCCTGAATTATATATCCAAACAAAAGTATATCACTCCACCAAGAAAAACCTGAGAAAGTCACCATACAAATTCATCTGTGATTAAGTATTCTGTACAGAACCATGGCCATCAGCTCTGAGGAGAGGAAGAGAGGCAGACCCCACTATACTTCAGACCTAATCCTTGGCATAGACTATCCCTAAGAAATGGGTGAGTGCAGGCTACCGAAGCTCCCCTTGGGTTTAAGAAAATGCAAGCATGGTGCCAGATGCTGAAGAGGCAACATGAAAGCCCAGAATGGACTTGGAGAGGGTATCATTCCTCAATCCCCACCCCTTCCCCCAGTGTACTGCTATGGACACAGTTGTGGCTCTTCCCATTGGGGTTCAGGGAACATGGGCTTGGAGAGACACTTCTGGGAATTCTCCAGTGGCTGCACCCCTGCTGAAAGCCAGCAGCCCTGGGAAAGAGTGTTTTTTGCACTTCTCTGTCACCTCTGCCCTGCTGAGGGTGTGCACTCTCAGAGTAAAACCTCCTTCCAATTATTATTATTAATTGCCATCTACCAGAATGCAGCCTGAATTATATATCCAAACAAAAGTATATCACTTCATCAAGAAAAACCTGAGAAAGTCACCATACAAATTCATCTGTGATCAAGGATTCTGTACAGAACCATGGCCATCAGAAAGCACTCAGAAACAAAGCCAATCCATCATACACAACATACACCACAGTCATACCCTCAAGAGAAAAAGAATAAAAAATCCAAAGCCCCCATCCAAACACTAGCAAATTCAAGAAAATAAATTTTAAAGCATCAACTCTAAATGAGAAGGAAACAATGAAGGAAATTCAGAAATACAATAGGCCAGAGTGGTTTGTCACCTTCCAGAGGTCACATTAGCTCCCTGGAATGGGTGCTAACAAGAACAAAATGTTCTTGTTATAAATTCTATATATAAATTCTATAATATATATAGAATTTAGAACATGGTTGGCAAGAAAACTCAATGAGATTCAAGAAAAAGTTGAAATCCAATAAAAAGAAAACAGAAAAACAATCCAGAATTTGAAAGATGGCATAGCTACACTAAGAAAGAACCAAACAGAACTTCTCGTATGAAAAAATTCACTACTGGAATTTCAAAATACAATTGGAGCCTTAACAACAGATTAGAACAAGCAGAAGAAAAGTTTCAGAAGTTGAAGACCAGCCCCAGTTCTTTGAATTAAGCCAGTCAAACAAAAACAAAGAAAAAAAAGTAAAAACAAAGCTTTTGAGAAATATGGAATTAGGCAAAACAATCAAATTTATGACTTATTGGTGTTCCTGAGAGAGAGTAAGAGAAAAATATAAGCAAAATGGAAGACACATTTGAGGAAAATGCTTTAGAAAAAAATTCCCCAATTTTGCTAGAGAGGTAGACATGCAGACATAAGAAATCCAGTATTTAGTCCTGTAAAATACTATCTAAGATGACTCCAGATACTATACAAGGCACATAGTTATCAGACTATCCAAGATTAATGAGAAAGAAAAAAAATCTTAAAGGCTACTAGAGAAAAAGACCATATTACCTATACAAGGAAAGCAATCAGCCTAACAGCAGCCTTCTCAGGAAAAATCTTACAAGACAGAAGAGACTAAAGGCTCAGTTATAGCTTGTTTAAAGAACATACATGCCAGCCAAGAATATTGTATCCCATAGAACTAAGATTTATAAATGAAGAAGTAAAGTCTTTCTCAGAAAATCAATCATAAACCAAATTTGTCACCACCAGACTGGGTCTACAAAAGATGCTTAAAGGTGTTCTAAACATGAAAAGAAAGAAATAGTGCACACAATGAAAGCACATGTAAGCACATAGCTCACAGACCCTATAAAGCAACTACGCAGTTGAAACTACAAAGGAGCCAGCTTACAACACTGCAATAGGAGCACAATCTTACATATCAATATTAACCTAGAATGCAAATGGCTTAAATGCTCACTTAAAGCACATATAGTGGGAAAATGGATTTAAAAAAAACCCATAGCACCTGTTCTACTGTCTTCAACAGACCCATCTCACATGGAATGGCACCTATACGCTCAAAGCAAAGGGATAGAGAAAGCTCTATTTTGCAAATGGAAAACAAATAAAGAGCATGGGTCAGTATTCTTGTTTGAAATAAAGAGTTTAAACCAACAACAGTAATAGAGCAAAAAGAAGGGCATTACATTATAATAAAGGGTTAAATTTAATAAGAAGGTTTAACTTTCCTAATACTGAACATATACACACCCAACATTGGAGCACCCAGATTCCTAAAACAATTACTTCCAGACCTAACATAAGACAGTCAGATATATAATAATAGTGCGAGACTTCAGCCTTCCACTGACAGCATTAGAGAGATCACTGAGGCAGAAAACTAACAAACTCTGGACTTAAATTTGACACTTGCACAACTGTAACTAATATACAACCCCTAAATATACCACCAACAACTAAATAAACATTCTTCTCCTCTGCATACAGAACATATTCCGAGATTTATAACATGCTCATTCATAAAGTAAGTTGCAATAAATGCCCCCCAAAAAATCAAAGTCATATCAACCATAATCTTAGGCCACAGTAGAATAAAAATAGAAACAATACCAAAAGGAATTCTTAAAACCATACAATTATATAGAAACTAGACAGCTTGCTTCCAAATGACTTTCGGGTAAACAACAAAATTAAGGCAAAAATAAAAAAATTCTTTGAAATAAATTAAATAGAGACACAACATACCAAAACCTCTGGGTTGTGGCAAAAGCAATCTTAAGAAGAGACTTTATAGCATTAAACATCTACATCAAGATGACAGCGGGATTTCAAATTAACAATCTAATATTCCATCTAAAGGAACTAGGAAAACAAGAGAAAACTTACCCCAAAGTATAAGAAAAGAAATAACTGAAATGACAGCAGAACTAAATAAAATTAAAGCAAAAAAATTCACACAAAAGATTAACAAAATAAACAGTGTTTTTTTCTTTTTTTGTGACAGAGTCTCACTCCGTCACCAGGCGCCAGGCTGGAGCGCAGTGGCACAACCTCGTTTCACTGCAACCTCCGCCTTCCGGGTTCAAGCAATTCTCCTTCCTCAGTCTCCCGAGTAGCTGGGACTACAGGCACGCACCACCATGCCCAGCTAATTTTTTTGTATTTTTAGTGGAGACGGGGTTTCACCATGTTGACCAGGTTGGTCTCGATTTCTAGACCTCGTGATCCACCGGTGAGTGGATCCCCACCTCCCTAAGTGCTGGGATTACAGGTGTGAGCCACGGGGCTCGGCAAAACTGTTTTTTTTTTTTTTTTTTTTTTTTTTTTTTAAATAAACAAGATTGACAGACCTCTAGCTACATTAACCAAGAGAAAAAGAGAAGATCCAAATAAGCTGATCAAATGATAACGGTGACATTATGACCAATTCCATAGAAATACAAAAGGTCCCCGGAGACTATTATGAACATCTCAATGCATACAACCTAAAAATATCTAGAGGAAATGGATAGATTTCTGGAAACACACAACCTCTCAAGAGTGAATCAGGAAAAAATTGAAATACTAAACAGACAATAATGGGTTCTGAAATGAATCAGTAATAAAAAACTTATCAAACAAAAAAGCCCTGGACTAAATGTATCCATGGCTGAAGTCTCCTAAATGTACAAAGAAGAACTGGTACTAATCTTACTGAAACTATTATTAAAAAATCAAGGAGGAGGGATTACTCCCTTTTACAAAACCACTGTCATTCTAATATCAAAATAGCCATAAAAAATAAAATATCTAGAAATGCATCTAAACAAAGAAGTGAAGTATCTCTACAAAGAGGACTACCATACATTGGTGAAAGAAATCAGAGATGACATAACTATAAAAACATCCATGTTCATGGACTGACAGAAGCAATATTGTTAAAATGTCTATACTGCCCAAAGCAATCTATACATTAAATGCTATTCCTATCATATAACCAATGTCGTTTTTCACAGAATTAAAAAAATTCTAAAATTAATACAGAACAAAAGAGAGCCCAAATAGCCAAAGCAATCCTATGGAAAAATAGCAAAGCCAGAGGCATCCCATTACCCAGCTTCAAAGTTGCATTGCTACAAGGCTATAGCAACCAAAACAGCAAGGTACTGATATCAAAATAGACACACAGACCAAAGAAACAGGACAGAGATCCCGGAAATAAAGCCACCGAGCTACAAGCAACTAATCTTTGACAAAGTCGACACAAATAATGGAGAAAGGACCCCTTAGTCAATAACCAGTGCAGGGAAAACTAGCTAAACATATGCAGAAGAATGTTACTGGATCTCTACCTCTCACCATTTACAAAAATTGACTCACGATGGATTAAATACTTAAATGTAAGGCCTCAAAGTATAAAAATTCTAGAAGAAAACCTAGCAATTACACTTCTGGATATCAGCCTAGGCAAATAATTTATGACTAAGTCTTCAAAAGCAAATCGAACAAAAGAAAAATTGACAGTTGGCACCTCATTAAACTAAGAGCTTCTGGGCAGCAAAATAAACTATCGACAGAGTAAATCACCTCTAGAATGGGAAAAAATATTTGCAAACTATGCATCTAGCAAAAGACTAATATCCAGAATCTGTAAGGAACTGAAACAAATTGACAAGTAAAAAGCAAGCCCATTAAAAAGTGGGCAAAGGACATGGACAGATACTTCTCAAAAGAAGACACACAAGCAGCCAACAAACGTGAAGAAATGTTCAACATCACTGATCAGCAGACAAGTGCAAATCAAAACCACAGTGAGCTATTATGCCAGGAAGAATGGCTATCCTTTAAAAGTTTTTTTTTTTTTTTTTTTTTTTTTGAGACGGAGTTTTGCTCTCGTTACGCACGCTGGAGTGCAATGGCGCCATCTCGGCTCACGGCAACCTCCGCCTCCTGGGATCAGGCAATTCTCCTGCCTCAGCCTCCCGAGTAGCTGGGATTACAGGCAAGTGCCACCATGCCCAGCTAAGCTTTTGTATTTTAGTAGAGACGGGGTTTCACCATGTTGACCAGGATGGTCTCAATCTCTTGACCTCGTGATCCACTGGCCTTGGCCTCCCAAAGTGCTGGGATTACAGGCGTGAGCCACCGCACCTGGCCCTTTAAAAGTTTAAAAAAAATTTTTTTTTTTACGACAAACTTATAACTTGTAAGTTTGTAACTTGTAAAACTTATTTTTGTAAAAATCTTGTTTATATTTTAATTTTTTTTTTCAAGAAACAGTAACCTGTTGGGAGACTGCAGAGAAAATTGAATGATTATACACTGTGGGAATGCAAATTAGTTCAGACCCTGTAGAAAGTGGCTTGAGATTTGTCAGTGAACTGAAAATAGAGCTACCATTCGACCCAGCAATCCATTACTGGGTACATACCCAAAGGAAAATACATTGCTTACCAAAAAGACACCTGCACTCATAAGAGTAAGTCCAAAAAAACAAACGCAACAAAAACAAAAATTGACAAGTGGGACCTATTATAATTGTGTTAAAGAGTTTCTTCTTACCAAAACGAGCTATCAGCAGACTGAACGAACAACCACAGAATGGAAGAAAATATTTGCAGCACTATTCATGGGAGCAAAGATACTGACTCAACCTAGGCCCATCAATGTGTGGATTTGATAAAGAAGAAATAGCACACATACAACATGCAACATAATGCAGTGTCATCAAAAGAATGAAATCATGCCTTTCCAGCAACATCGATGCCCTGAGGCCGTTAGCCTAAGTGATGCAGAAACAGAAACCCAAAGATCACACGTTCTCTCTTATAAGTAGAACTAAATATTGGGTACACACAGACAGAAAGATAGAAACAATAAACTCTGGGAACTCCTAAAAGGAGGAAGGAGCAGGCAAGGACTAAAACACTTCTGCTTGGATACTGTGTTCACTATTTGGATAATGGGATCAATAGAAGCCCAAACCTCAGCATCACGAAACATACCCTTTAACAAGTATCCCCTGAATCTAAACTTATACACACACACACACACACACACACACACACACACATATATATTTAAAATGAAACCATCCAGAATAGTCATGTATTTTTCTCTAAGAACATTTTGGAAGAAGAGAGGGACACAGGAAGTAAAAGGAAGCTGAAGGTGATTATAGAGCTCGACTGTAGAATTTACATTGAGGGAGGGAAAAGGAAGGAATGGTTGGGAGATGGCTTGTAGAAAATAAATCTGGATGTAGCAAAGCATGTAGAGGTGGTAAGATTAGTTGGAAATTTGGAATCAGAGCGTGAATAAACTCGAGCTTTGTTTTAATTTCTTTATACTATTGCAGCCTTACATAATTTACTTAAGGTTTAAACTCTGCAGAAAAAGCGTGTGCTTGTCACCATTTAGGGCACAATTTGAAGCTAATTGTATGGGGCGATCAGAAGGAAGAATCTTCCAGAAAGAGGTTACAGGCACCCCTGCTGCTTCCCCTCTGGAATGGATTAACCATTTCACCCAAACTACACAATGTGGTGGAGAAGTAATTGCTCAAAAGGAAATTATGGTGTCGTGAGGGAGGAAGAATGGATACTGAGGCCAAATAAATGTCCAGTTCGTGGGACTAGTTGGGGAAATGGACATGGGTACCCAAAAGTAGGCCTAGAAACACCAATGTCTGAGGCTGAGAAAAAAGGAAGCTTCAGGACACGACAAGAATGGGTGGGAACCTCGAAGTTCAAATTGTTGCTTTCATTATCTTCAACCTTACCATTTGAATGTGTGTGCAGCACTATGCCTTAATTCCTGAACAGACCTTTTCTCAACTGTAAATCAGGAGATAATCTGAAGGTTTTCTTGTATATTGGTGCCATATACACCGTGAGTATTTCATGTCTGAGATCCTAGTTTGTAGGACTGCTTGAGGCTTTCAGGTTGCTCCTGTTTGCTGCAGATAATGGTAAACAATTCTGTGTGGATGTGTGTGTTTTCATTACAATCCTCTTGTAACTCGTGAATTAATATTGTTGTCTTGCACATGTGCACTTGACCATTTCATGTTCCCATAGTAACATAAAATTTTTCAAAAATAAAGTATGGTTGCTGAGTAAGTGTTAAAGTTTGTCCTTGCTACTCAATACATGGTCATTGTGCTGTCTCCCGTCCTCTGCCCTTCACGTTTGGTTGGCTCTAGTGATGAAATGGTTTTGGAATTCTCCACATTTACAGTCTCAGGTAAATGGTTAAAAACAAACGCACATTAAGAACACTTGAGATTGGGAAACTTGAGGAACACATTGAGAAGTGAGACATTTTATTGATTTCAATTTTTAAAGGCACTTTTAACATCAGGATCAATCAGATTAACTGTAAAACCATTTACTGAAAAGACACTAATTTAAGCTGCTATTATAAGTTACCTCTGTTTTGTTTTGAAGGCTAACAGCACCAAAAACAGTCTGTGCTCAAGAAGTTAAAACACAATTTCAGTATTATATTAATATTATTTTGCCATCTTATGATCCTTTTTTTTTTTCTTATTTTTTTTATTGCATTTTAGGTTTTGGGGTACATGTGTAGAGCATGCAATACAGTTGCATAGGTACACACATGGCAGTGTGTTCTGTTTGCTTTCACCCCTTCACCCACATCTGTCATTTCTCCCCAGGCTATCCCTCCTTAATATTACTCTTTGATATACATGTGTTCCAATTAGAACTTGCATTTCATAATAACACGACTGCGCACTATACGTCTTTACTCCCAATGATCTAGAAGAGACAGGGTCTTGCTCTGTCATCCAGGCTGGAGGCCAGTGGCACAATCATAACTCACTGCAGCCTGAAACTCTTGTGGTCAAGTGGTCTTCCTGCCTCAGCCTCCGGAGTAGCTGGGACTACATGTGTGTGTCATCACACACAACTAATCAAAAAAAATTTTTTTGCAGAGGTGGGGTCTTGCTATGTTGCCCAGGCTGGTCTCAAACTCCCAGTTTCAAGTGATCCTCCCACCTCAGCTTCCCAAAGTACTGGGATTACAGGTATGAGCCACCATGTCCAGCTTTGTAGGGCTTTTAAAAATGCTTTTTATTTAGAAATAATTTTATACATATAAAAATTTGTGAAAAGTAGTAGTATAAAAATGCAAAAGTATCAACAGTCCATGTATCTTTTTCTCAAATAAAAATATACCTTTTACTCCACTTCCCCAAAATATCTTTAACAATTTACTCCATTTACTTGAGAGAGAGAGAGAGTGTGTGTGTGTGTGTGTGTGTGTATTTTCTGGGCTTATTTTCTGAATCAGGTGAAATTAAGATGATTACAATAAGATTCTTTACCCTTAAAGATTTCAATGCATATTTCTTAAGAATAGGCATATTCTATTAAATAACTGCTATAGGATTATCAGTTTGATGGAATAGTTTTGTATAATCTACTCTCTGCATTCCAATTTTGCTCATTGACCTCACAATATATTTATGGTATGTTTTTCCTGCATTGCAGAGTTCAGTTTATGATTGCATTTAAAATCTTAAACATTTTCACTATCTTTTTGACATTAAAATGTTTTGAAGAATAACCTGTCTTTCCTTTTAAACAGAGCACTTCTCATTTTGATTTTGTTGGATGTTTTCTCATGGTGACGACTGGGATAGGAAATAAGTGACATGCCTTTTTCAGGATATCACATCTGGAGGTGCATGACATTCATCTTCCCTCATTGGTGGTATTCATGTTGATTACCTGGCCGATACTTTGTCTAATTTCTGCATGCTGTTGTTATCAATGAGTAATCTGTGGGAAGATTCTTTATGACCATTTAAATATCCTGTTTCTCATGTACATTTCCTTCTAGATTCATCATCCTTTGATGACTCTTACTCTCCAACATTCCAATCTTTATTTGGATGGTTACAAATTATGATTTTTCAACTCCACCATTTCTCCCATGGAGTGTCACCATTTGACACTCCTTCATATGTATACATGTATGTATGTATGTTCATATCTATCATGTAACATCAAACATTTAGTTTCTTATTGGTGTAAACTAATAGATTGTACTTTATTTCAATGGTTAAAAATGTCTTACTTTTCTTAATTATTTTGGTGCTCAACTTGTCTTGGTTTTGGCCAATGGGAGTCTTTTCAGCCTGGCTCCTATGTCTTTGTAATATGCACCTATCATTTTTAAAACACCTCTTTACATTCTGATATGAAAAGATGTTCTATGTCCCAGCCCTGGAATAAGCCATTGCTCTGTGGAGCCCTGATTCCTTTTAGTGGGGATGGTATTAGAGACCATGTTCTGTGTGCTAGATATAGCCAATGCTTTTGTATAGATAATACCTTAGTGATGTTTTTGGAAATTATGAGGTTAATTATAGTTACTAATATTTATATTTAACCACTTGGTTACATGTAAATGAGTTTTTGAAGAAGTTCTGTACACACATTTTGTTGAAATCAAATACCAATTTTCATATAATCAGGATTTTAAAAAAATGTGTTTAAAAGAACCATGAGCCAGCTGCAGTGGCTCATGCCGTAATCACAGCACTTTGGGAGGCTGAGGTGGGTGTATCACCTGAGGTTGAGAGTTCGAGATCGACCTGGCCAACATGGTGAAACCCTGTCTGTACTAAAAATACAAAAATTAGCTGGGTGTGTTGTTGCACATCTGTAATCCCAGCTACTCAGGAGGCTGAGGCAGGAACCTCTTGAACCTGGGAGGCAGAGGTTGCAGTAAGCCAAGATTGTACCATTGCACTCCAGTCTGGGCAAAAGAGCAAGCTCCATCTCAAAGCAAAACAAAACAAAACAAAAAACCTAACAACAATAAAGATTACTGCTATGAATATATTGTCCTAAAAAACCATGACTCCTATGGATCTATTTTGTTTCAAATCATAAGGTATCTTACCACAAGCTGCCTTGGTGATAATCTCTTCACAAATGGGTCTTTTTGTGGTCAGGTTTTGCTGCCTGCTGTAGAGTTTCTTTCAAAGTGAGCTCTTTGTTCACTTTTTCTGATGTGGACACTAAATCTTGAAGTAGAGAAAAATGGGATAATTTTTTAAGCTTATCCTTTCTCAAGAGGAGTGAATTATTTTGGAACTGAATTACAGGGCCATAGAAAACATACAGGCTTTCTTTCTCTTTGCTGCATTGAATAAGTCATCTTAAGCATCTTGTTCTCTCTATTCTTGGCAAAGTCATAAGGCTGGCTGGAATCAAGTCTTGTGAGTAGATGATCTGAGGCAGGTTTCAATATAGGCACAACCTTCCTTTCTCCAGCAGCTGGACAAGACCAAAAGTTTTTCTACACTATGTGTGAATAACATCACAGTAAGATAGAGATTTGTCTGTAAAAGTTTTGATTAAGAGTTTGCCTTTTTTCTTGTAAATCGGTTTTAGTTCTTTGTAAATTCTGGATATCAGCCCTTTGAAAGATGGGTAAACTGCAAAAATTTTTTCCCATTCTGTTGGTTGCCAATTCACCCTAATGACTGTTTCTTTTGCCATGCAGAAGCTGCAGAGTTTGATTAGGTCCCATTTGTCTATTTTGGCTTTTGCTGCCAATGCTTTTGGTGTTTTGGTCAAGGAGAAGTCCTTGCCTACTCCTATGTCTTGAATGGTTTTGCCTAGATTTTCTTCTAGGGTTTTTATGGTGCCAGGTCTTATGTTTAAGTCTTTAATCCATCTGGAGTTAATTTTAGTGTAAGGTGTCAGGAAGGGGTCCAGTTTCTGCTTTCTGCATGTGGCTAGCCAGTTTTCCCAACATCATTTATTAAACAGGGAATCCTTTCCCCATTGCTTGTTTTTGTCAGGTTTATCAAAGATGGTATGATAGTAGGTATGTTGTGTTGCCTCCAATGCCTCTGTTCTGTTCCATTGGTCTATATCTCTGTTTTGGTACCAGTACCATGCTGTTTTGATTACTGTAGCCTTGTAATATAGTTTGAAGTCTGGTACAGTGATACCTCCCACTTTGTTCTCAATCTAAGTTCTAGTTGGGGTAAATTTCTAAATATTTTAAGGGCCCATGATCCTGCCTGTAGAACTTGGCAAGTACTGTTCCTTCCACCTGCAACACTTGTTTTTACCAATTTCTCCCACTTACTCATCTTGATGGCTTAGGTATGACATCAATTCCACTAAATTAGATCATACGTCTGATGGATGTAGACCTGGGTTAGATACCTCTACTAGGTAACTGCAGTGCAATCTGTACTTTCTCTGTCATAAAACTCGCTTCAGATCAACCTGTGTTCCCATAATTTTCCAGAGCACCCTTCACTCTAAAGGCCCCCAAATAAACATACAGCTAAATAAAATTAGTCTCTTTGCTATACAAATACAGCTTAAATACAAGCCTTATAGGCAAACATTCAGTAAGATTACAAACACTAAACTCATCCTATGGGAAGATTATGGAGCAACCACTGACATTTCTTCTGCTTTAAAATATTTATCTGTTACTTCTGTCAGGCTTCACATGCTGCCATGGTGAAGACTGAGACCCTCCTTGTCCACTGTTTTACCCGTAACACGAGCCTGGCATGGTGCTCAGTCAATATGTGATTCATAAACTTTCTGAGTATATCTAGGAACTCTAAAATTTCAGATGAGATTGGGCTCATTCAGGATGGTAGGGCCATAGACAAGGACCTCTGCAATTTCAAAAAAGGCAGAGATGAAGATAAGATTTTACATTAGCTAAATAGAGATCTTCCTCTCATTTATGTCCATTAGCCTCTGCCCCTTAACTAATGCAACTTAACAGACTACAAGTCCTAATCGTAGAGCTTTTCTCCATTGTGCTCACATGTACATAATTAACAATTTTGTCACACGCCACACATGTACCCTAATTCTGACTGTAGTTGACATTCCATCCAAACCTGCCATCTTCTAGTGCTATAAAAATAAACAGAATGTTACAAGCTCAGACTAAAATAGAGTGTCCTCAACTCCTGAAGAGCTCACAGTCCGTTGAAAGAAAGACATATGTGATTAAACACCTCCCTCATAACTCAAGAGCCACACGTGGGAAACTGACCTGCAGGAACAAAGAAGAGCCAGAGACCAGCTCTGTAGTTGGTCCCCCATGACCTATTCCCTGTGAATCAAATATGGTTCCTAGTGATTGCTGATTTCCTTTCCCCAAGCTCATACCTCAACAAGTTAACCATTTGCTCTAGAGGATTATCTTAATTCTCTTACAACAACTCAAGCCCAAGAAATAAAAGAATAAAAAGACCCCATATCTACAGTTTGGGAAAGACACCTTCTGAAACTTTTTGAAACCAGGATAACATTTGTCCTTCACTTACAACCCCTTAACGATTACTGGTGGCAGCCAAGTGCTCTCAGCTAAAAGTTCTCTCAGTATCTTAGAACAATTCATCTGGGTCCAGAAAATTGGATTCATTTTGAGGGGCTGGGTGCTCTCTTACAATCTCTTCACTTATCTTCCAGTTTCAGTTTCCCATACGCAATATATCTCCCACTCTATGCAGACTGAAGATCATTATCTTTGACAGGGAGAACAGATATAAAATAGAAGATTCCTATTTTCTCTCGTTCTTGTTTGCTAACGTTATGTCATCTGCCCATAATCAATAGGATTACTTCTTCATCTTTTCCTTGCTCAGGACAGAACTACAAACATGCTCTTATCAGGTTCTTCTGAACTTTGGTCTTTATGACACAAGACTAATCCTTTGGTTAGATAATGAATGTTCACATATTTACAATTCCTTGGTTGTCACTCTTTCCCTGAGCATATAAAGACATTTCAAACAATATAATACTAATTGTATGTTTATTTGAAGATTCTGGGAAGTCATTCAGTGCTCATATTGTCCCTTTTAGCTGAGGCACTCTGTGGCTAGGCAGCTTTTCTCCAGGTAATATGGTAATAGAGGGATGGAGGAAACTATTCAAACCCTTCTTCTGGTTCACAGGGTATTCCTTTTTCCAGAAGTCTCTCTCCTACCTTTTCATCAAAACCACAGTTATTTTCCCCAGAGAAAGTATTGCAACCTGTTTATTTACTCTGCAAGAGATTTTCTATACACATACAAGCAAATACGTACATATATACATATATATAATTTTTACACAAATGGTGGTATATTAGTCTGCTAGAGCTACTGTTACAAAATACCACACTGGGTGGCTTACAAGACAGGAGTCTATTTCCTCATAGTTCTGGAGGTTAGGAGTAAAAGATCAAAGAGTCAGCATATTTGTCTTCTCTGAGGCTCCTCCCCTTGGCTTGCAGACTACTGCCTTTGCACTATGTCCTCTTGGTTTGTGTGAATTGTCTGCATCTGAATTTACTCTTCTCGTAAGGACAGCAGTAATAATGGATTAGGGTACCCTCATATGACTTCATTTTACCTTAATTATCTCTTTAAAGGCTCTGTTTTCAACTACAGTCACATTCTAATGTATTAGGGTTTAGGACTTCAACATACTAATTTGGGGGGATACATAGTTCAGCCCACTTAAGGTAGTTTGTTAAAAACGTAGTTCTCATCTTATTTCTTCCTTAATGAATGTGTCTTAAAGATCTTCAGTCTCTTAAAACACATCAAGTTCAAGTTCCACCTAATTCTTTTTAACAACTACATTTATTTATTATATAAATGTGACATAACATTTGTAACCATTCCCTTAATGATAAAAATAGATTTTTGTCAAAATTTTTGCAATATTAAAAGAAAATTCAATGGCTAATATTACACATAGGCCATTTTACGTATGTGTGGATACTTATGTAGTATGTATTCTTAGCAGGGGAATATGAATCAGGGCAAAAATAAGGACATTTTTAAAACATTGGTCTAACTAGTGCTAAATTTCCTTCCATAAAGATGTACAAATTCATACTTTTAGTAGGAAGCATGAAAATGACTGTGTAATCAAACTGCTTGATAGCTGCCAAATATATTATCTCGTAATTTTAATTTAGCATTTCCCTTATTTGATGAAATGTATGATGTCTTTTTATATGTTTAACATATTTAAGGGCCAAGTATTTATATTTCATTTTCTGTGAACTGTCTTATCATATACTTCACAAATTTTATAATGTTTATAGATATTTTCTTATTAATTTGGTATAACTACATATTAGGGAACTCGATACACTATGATATGAGCAAATATTTCCCCGTTTGTCACTTGTCTTGAATTTGCTTTCTTTTATTCTTTCAAGCAGAAATATTATATTCTTGTACAGTTGAATTTACCAATATACTATGATGAGGCTTCTGAAATTTTGTGTAATACTTTAATAGCCTTTCTCATTCTGAGATTATAAAAGAATGCTACATGTTTTGTTGCTTTGTTTTGTTTTCCCGTATCACCTTATGGTTGGTTTTTCACCTATAATTCTTCAACCCATAAGAATTTATTGTGCATTAAGTAGGAAATAAATACATTCAAATGTATTTATTTTTCCAGATGACTAGCTGCTGAGCCCAGTTTAATTTGCTTATTAATCCATACTTTCCTACTTCATTGAAATGCTTTCCCTATCAAATGAAAAAAAAATACCTCATGGATTTAGATGGATTTTTGATTTATCTAGTTATAAGTATATACCATTCTGTTTTTATATTGTTAGCTTTATAATGTGGTTTAACAATTTATAAAAGTAGTTCTATTCATTATTTTTCTAGAATTATAATTTATATTTTACCATCTAATTAATTAATATTCAGAGAACTGACCTCATTATATTGGTGTTTTTTTCCCCTTTGACCTCTTTTTGGTGATGTTGTGGTTTTCAATTGAAGGCTAAAGCAGAACTTCATATTGGTTTAAATTTTCTTTTGTGTCTTTCATAATTTTAAAGTTTTCTTCTTATGCATGATGTTCATGTCTTATTAAGCTTCTTTTGGGTGTTTCAGCTATTTTGCTACTGTTATGGTTTCTTTTTTGTTTCTCTGATTACATCTTATAAATGGATTGCTGCTTGCATCAACAAGATTTTAAAACAGTACTCAATATATTTTATTATGGTTCTTAAAGCATTGTGGTACTTTTTGTAATGTGTGTGTGTTCATATGCACATATATTCACATATAAAGAGATTTTATCTTACTTTCCTGCTATAGCATTTTGCATAATGCTGTGTCAATGCAGACACTATAAAATGATATTTAATAATGCTTTCTACCTAGTTATATTTCAGAAAAACTGAGATTTTTATATTTAAAACAATGGCTTTATGACTACTCTTTCAATTCCATGATCTTATTGTTATTTAAAAAGAAAGCATTTCATGATATACTATTGCTGACTTGCCTCAGAGTAAAATCATAAATAAATATGAAAATGAAAGCATACAATCTTAAAAGTGACTTAGGATAACTGAGTTCTGTAACACCTTTGGCAAAACAACAAAACTGGAACATCGCAGCAGGAAATTGTCCAGTTTTCTTGCAAAAATTATTTTAAAACTCATTTTGTTTTTATTTACATGAAAATATAAATGATTATAACATGAAATATCCCTAATCTGTTATTTGCTTGTGATTGGTAACCCAATAAAGAGACAATTTGTTCCTAGAGCTTATTCATTAACTGCAATATTCTTTGTGTGGATATTTAAGTACAATTTCTCATTCTGGGATTTGTAATGGTGATTAATGACATATTCTGAGAATAAGCACATTGAATAAATGAACACTTTTCCCCTGAGGAGATCATGAAAGATATAAGACTAACTCATCTTAGCATAAATTTTGGTTGCAAATAACCAATAACTTTATCACAATAGCAGCTATAATACCTCATTAGATAGTGTTGCTTACCCTGTGAATCTTTATTATATCATTATTTCTTCCACACTTACAATCAGTGTGATGTAATTCATATTTATTTGTTTTCTGATTTTGTATATTTCCTATTTTTTTCTGGTCAGGAAACTATTATCTTCCCCACCAACGCACACACACACCTAATATCACTTTCTCCATCCATCAACTCCTGGTGCTTAGAATGGTTCTGGGCACATGGTGACAAGAAATTAATATTTGCTTAAAAACTTTAGCTTTAATTGGATTAATTAATTAAAAGAGATAATCACCTGAGGTGCTTTGGGAAGTAAGAAAAGGAATGGATTATATAACAATAATCTCTTGAGGTCTTTAGAACTTTTCCTTCTGTATTATTTCTATCTTCATATAAAGCATGACATTTGCACTTATAGTATTAATGGTTATGGGGAAATAAAACCTCCAGAGACTCTCAAAGAAAAAGTGTCTTCACATTTACTGCTGGTATTATTCACTACTGCTGGTATTATTTGCATACAATAAATTAGGATTTCTACCCTAAATATATAATCTGGCTTCTGGTTGTCAGACATCAACTAAAACAGGTAACTAAACACAGAACACAACAAGCAAATAGCTGTGTTAGGAATAGAAGAAGAACAATTTTATGCATCAAGATTTTAAGGAGCCAAGATTCCAGAAAAAAGATGAATGAGTTTAAAGTCAGCCCTATATCCTCTGCTTCCTTCCCCATAAGGTGGTTTCCAATTACTGAACTGCATCAAGGAATAAGCTGAAAAAACCAGCAGAAAGGTAGTCCTAAAATTTAGCGTTTCAACAGTTAGATAAAGAGGAAAGAAATGGGGAATCAGAGCCCACTAAGAAAGTAAACACCATAGATTCTCGTTGATTCTCTAGAAGGTACAATTTAGGAGTTGGAGCACTGTTTCCACAGCAGCCCTCACCAGGACTAGAAACTTTGAATGGATTAAAGAGATCAGCATTTATTTCCACTGATTACAAGAAGAAAAGCAAATTCTCTCTGGAAGAAGATAGCCTAATCCGGGCTTCACACAGTGTCAAGACCAAATGACTGAAAATAAAGAGGAAAAATAAACAACAGAAACAGACTGACACAGAATCTAGATGTTGGAAATAGCAGAAGCAGACTTGAACATAACGGTTTCATAGACTACCATTCTCTGATAAAATGCTGCGTCTTTTCATCTGAATTTTACCAGAAAAAAACTGGAATTAATTCTTTAAAAAAAGATCAAATTCATATTTTGGTACTGAAAAATTTACTAATTGAAATTAAGAATGTAAAAAATAGCTTAAATAGCAGAATAGGCACAGGGTTTGTGAACTAGAAGACAGATGAGTGGGAAATATTTACAAGCATAAAAAAAGAACGGTTAAAAATACAAAAAAGAAAGTCAAAACCACGAGATACAAACTGTAATACATGAATAAATAGAATTCCAAATAGAGGGGAGAAGAATGGAGTGTAAGCAATAACTAAGGAAATACTAGCTGAGAACTCTTCAAAACTGAAGATAGCAAACTACAAATTCAAGAAGTATTGTAAAATTCAAGTAGCATAAAAAAATACCTAAACATTTATAAAATGCTGAAAACCAAACACAAGCAACCAGACTTAAAAGAATCCAGAAGAAAACTGTTAAAAGGAACAAAAATAATACTGCCAACTAACATTTCAAACAAAGGATGAAAGCCAGAGGAAAATAAAATGTCACCATAAAAGTGGTGAAAGAAAATAACTGCCAACCCCAAAATCTATACCCAGCCAAGATAGTCTTCAATTAAAAAAAAGATAAACACATTTTCACGCAAACAAAAACTGAAAGAACTCTTTGCCACCTGATAGACTAAAGTATATGATAGACTTTTTTTTACAAAGAAGAAAAATGATCCCAGATAGTATCACAGAAAAGAAGAAATGAAAATTAATAAAATAAATTAAATATTATAAATTGAAATGAATACCTATTACACAAAACAGTGATACTAATGTCTTATGACACATATAATATATGCAATAGATAATGTTGATATCCCATCTGAGAGCCCATGGACTACCTGACTTTCCATGAAGATGTTGACAGTTCCTTAAACAGCAACATTTCTGCCTCCAATGCCCTTGCCTTTTCTCTGCTTGGACCCTCTCTTTAGCATCAGTGAAGTTCAGCTTGATTGACTATACACAGATCTGCCCAGAACTTCAGAAATGTAATGCCCTGGGGCAACCATCAGTGGCAAAAATGTAAGTCAATGGATAAATTATCTGGTCTCTTCAGCATTTTGTGGAAAGATTCTGTGATACAGTTCACATCCTGCATTAGTTTTCTAGAATTGCTATAACAAATTACTAGGAACTTGTTGGCTTAAAACCATAAACATGTATTGTCTCATAGTTCTGTGGCTAGAAGTTTGAAATCACGGTGTCAGCATAGTCAAGCTCCCTCTGAACGCTCGTGAGAGAATTATGCCTTGCCTCCACTAGTATCTGGTATCTTCAGATGTTCCTACTCTTGTGGTTTCATAATTCCAGACCCTGCTTCCATTTTCACATGGCCTTTTCCTCTGCCATGTCTGTGTCTTTTCCCATCTCTAAAAGGACTTATCATTTGATGTAGGGTACATCCTAATCCAGGATAATCTCCTTATCTCAAGATCATTAAATTAATTACATCTGCAAAGACCTTATTTCCAACTAAGTTTACATTCTCGGGCCCCTGGGGTAAGAATATGAACATATCTTCTTTGGGGTCACCATTTAACATACTACAACCTCTAATACTTGAGCTCAAAACCTATAACCTGATCATTAAAATATTCTTTACTGGCTTTTTTCCCTTTTCTCTTTGATCACCTTCTTTCTGGGATTACTTCCAAATAAATTATCTGAACTCAAATTCTTGCCTCAGAAACTGTTTTGTGGGGAAACCAAACTAAGGCTGAAATAAGGTGCAATAAACTACATAAAAACAGCAACACAAAAGATTTGAGAAGGTAAATTGACTTAAAATGGTCAAAGCTTTTTCATTATCTGGGATGTTGTGAAAATACTACTTTATGGTAATCTTTAATAAGTGAAGAATGAATGTTCTGATATTCAGGATAACCACTAAAGTGAAAAGTAAAAGAATGTATAACCAAGAATAAATACAGGAGAAAATAAGAACAAAGGAGTCTTGATTTTTCTAAAAGAAGACAAGGAAGTAGAAAGATTAAGAACCAAGAAGATATGGAAAACTAGAAATCAAGTAGAAAAATGTAGATTTCAACAAAAGTATTTCATTAAACATATCAAATGTCAATATGCTTAATACTCTGATTAAAAGATAGATACTGCTAGAGTGGTTAAAAAACAAATCCAAATATATGCTGCCTTCTAGAGACACACCTTAAGAAGATACACTATGATTACATTTACTGTAAGGAAGCTAGTAGAGCTATACTAAGCATACAAAATAGATAGGGTAGCATCATTACTAAAGATGAAAGGGGGCTTTCAAAGTAATGAAATATCAATCCACCAGAAGTACAATTCTAAATTCTTATGAAACTAATAATATAATCCCAAGACACATAAACCCCAAACTGCTGAAACTAAGGGGAGAAATAGAGAAATCCAAAAAAGAGAAAGACTGTAACTCACTTCTCTTAGGGATACAGTAACAAAAACAGCATAATACTGGTACACAAACGGACACATAGAACAATGGGACAAAATAGAGAGGCCAGAAATACTGCCACACATCTGCAACCATCTGGTCTTTGACAAAACTGACAAAAACAAAGCAATAGGGAAAGAACTCATTCAATAAGTAGTACTGGGATAACTGGCTAGCCATATACAGAAGAATGAAAGTAGATGTCTGCCTTACATAGCATACAATAATCAGCTCAAGATGGATTAAAGACTTAAATATAAAATCTAAAACTATAAAAACTTTGGAAAATAACCCATGCCATTCTGGCCATGAGCCTTTGCAAAGATTACTTGCTAAAGATGCCAAAAGCCATTGCAACGAAAACAAAAATTGAAAAATAGGATCTAATTAAACTAAAGAGCCTCTGAACAACAATGAAACTACCAATAAAGAGACAATCTACAAAATGAGGAAAAATATATGCAAAGTATGCATCTAATAAAGGGTTAATATCCAGAGCCAATAAGAAACTTCAACAAATTTACAACTCAAAACAAACAACCCCATTAAAAAGTGAGCAAAGGACATAAACAGACACTTTACAAAAGAAGACAAAGATGTGGATGATAAGCTATGAAAAAATGTTCAACATCACTAATCACTAGAGAAATGCAAATCAAACCACAATTGGTCATCTCACACCAGTCAGAATGGCTATTATTAACATGTAAAAAAATAAACAGATATTGATGAGGAGAAAAGAGAAGGCTTTACACTCGATGGGAGTTCAAATTAGCTCAGCCATTGTGGGAAGCAGTTTGGTGATTTCTCAAAGAACTTAAAACAGAATTACCATTCAACCTAGCAATCCTATTTTGGGGTATACACTCAATGGAATATAAGACATTCTACCATAAAAACCCAGGTGTGCATATGTTCATTGCAGTTCTGTTTGCAATAGCAAAGTCATGGAATTGACTTAAATGTCCATCAATGGTAGCCAGGATAAAGAAAATGTAGTACATTTACACCATGGAATACTACACAGTCATATAAAATGATACCATGTCCTTTGCAGCAATGTAAATAAAGCTAATGGCTACTGTCCTAAGCCAACTAACACAGGAACACAGGAACAGAAAACCAGATGCTCTCACTTACAAGTGAAAGTAAAACAATGTAAACACATGGATATGAGGAGGGGAACAACAGATTCGGGGGCCTCCTTGAAGGTGGAGAGGGGTAGGGTGGGAGGAAGAAGAGGATCAGAAAAAATATCCAGCAGGTATTATGCTTATTACCTGAGTGATGAAATTATCTGTACACCAAACCCCTGTGACATAAAATTTACCTATATAAGAAACCTGCACATGTATCCCTGCTGTACCTAAAATAAAAGCTAAAAATAAAAAATAAGCAGATTGAAAACATCAGCAATGATGTAGAAGATCTAAACATGATTCTTAACTCTTACCCCATGGCTATATAGAGAGGAAATTCCTTCCTTTTCAAGAACAAACAGGGCATTTGCCATAATTAATCACATTCTGTTCCACTGGTTTCCAAATGTTTAGGAGTTAATTAATACTGTTCTGTTTTTGTTTTGTTTTGTTTTGTTTTTGTTTTGAGACGAAGTCTCACTCTGTTACCCAGGCTGGAATGTAGTGGCAAGATCTCTGCTCACTGCAACCTGTCTACCTCCTGGGTTCAAGGGATTCTTCTGTCTCAGACTCCCAAGTAGCTGGGATTACAGGTGCCCTCCACCACACCCAGCTAATTTTTTTGTTTTTAGTAGAGATGTGGTTTCACCATGTTGGCCAGGAGAGTCTTGATCTCTTGACCTTGTGATCTGCCCACCTTTGCCTCCTGAAGTGCTGGGATTGCAGGTGTGAGCCACGGTGCCCAGCCAATTAATACTCTTCTAATTTATAAGTGATAGAAATTATGAAAACAAAGTTTAGAATATATTTTGAAAAAAATATCAAGCTACAAAACATCATATCATGTGGGAGGCAGCTAAAGCTTTTCTAAAGGAAAGTGTATAGACCTAAATAAATCTATTATAATAAAGGCTGAAAATCATGAAGCTAAGCGTTCATTTTATGAAGTTAAAGAGAGAAAATTCAACAAAGTAGAAGATAAATAATCGTAATAACAGATAATGATAAAATAGAAAACAAAAGTACATAGAAAATCTCAACAAAAACAAAAAAAAATGTATCTTTAGAAACAATAATCTATTTCTTGTATACTCTTTAAGAGTGCTTTTAGATTCCTGGATTGAAACAACTGCTAACATTTCAAAAGATAAATATGTATGTAATAAAAATTTGTTCAGTTTCTATTTTACCAAGCAAGGACATTAGAAAAAAAACAAAAAACAAGATTACCATTTTCAATTTCCATCGATTTTTATCAAAGAAACAGCTTTTGTAATAGACCCAAAATAGAAAGAATGTATTCTGAAAATAAAGAATAGTCCTTTCGTCTCTACAAAAAAACAAAAAACCAAAAAACAAAGAAAAAAATTAGCTGGGCGTGGTGGCATGCACCTGTAGTCCCAGCTACTCGGGAGGCTGAGGCAGGAGAATCACTTGAACCTGGGAGATGGAGGTTGTAGTGAGCCGAGATCGTGCCACTGCACTCCAGCCAGGCGCTTGGTGGCAGAGTGAGACTGTGTCAAAAAAAAAAAAAAAGAAAGAAAGAGAGAGAGAGAGAGAAGGAAGGAAGGAAGGAAGGAAGGAAGGAAGGAAGGAAGGAAGGAAGGAAGGAAGGAAGGAAGAAAAGAAAAGAAAGAAAGAAAGTCAATAAATTGGGCTGGGCGCAGTGGCTCACACCTGTAATCCCACTGATTTGGGAGGCTGATGGAGGCGCATCACGAGGTCAGGAGTTTGACACCAGCCTAACCAACATGGAGAAATCCCGTCTCTACTAAAAATGCAAAAATTAGTTGGGCGTGGTGGCACATGCCTATAATCTCAACTACTCGGGAGGCTGAGGCAGGAGAAGCGCTTGAACCCGGAAGGCGGGGGTTGTGGCAGGCTGAGATCATGCTATTGCACTCCAGCCTGGCAACAAGAGTGAAACTCCATCTCAAAAAAAAAAAAAAAAAAAAAAAAAAAAAAAAAAAAAAAAAAAAAAAAAAGAAAAAGAAAAGAAAAGAAAAGGAAAAAGAAAAATAAATTTATGAAAAACTCACTACGTTGCTCAAATTGTTCTTATTTTATTGCAGATTAGAAAAATAAACTTTGTCAGAAACTCATCAGTAGTTTGTATATATTGATATGGGAGTGGGGCAGGGAAGTCTGGGGAGGGAAGGGCATGGTCCATGGGGAGGGCTCCACCCCTGAGTTTGTGCCCACGGACCTAGGTGTGGAAAGGCCTTTCTGTTTTCGTGCCCAAATGCTGATTTCACAAGATCACCCTGGACCACCAGACCCCCATCCTGTGCCTATAAAAACCCTGAGACCCTAGTGGGCATGCGCCCTAGCAGCTGGACCTAGAGGTGAACGCACCGGCTTAAGAGCACACCAACAGGTACCAGCAGAACGACCACGGAATTTGGCTGGGACAAAGGACAGTCCAGCCACGGAGCAGCCCGATTCCAGAGAAAAACCACCTGCCTACTCCAACTCCCTTTTGGCTTTTCCATCAATCTGCTGAGAGCTGCTTCCTTCCATCTTGCACTCATTCTCCAAGCCCAGATATGATCCAATTTTTCCAGTAGACCAGGGAAAGAACCCAGGATACGGAAAGCCCTCTGTCTTTGAGATAAGGCAGAGGGTCTAATTGAGCTGGTTAACACAAACCGCCTACAGACGGCAGAACTAAAAGAGCACTCCGGTAACACACACCCACTGGGGCTTCAGAAACATTCACCCCTAGATGCTGCAGTGGGTGGGAGCCCCACAACCTGCCTGCCTGCAAGCTCCGCCTAGAGGTTTCAGAAGCGGGGCACTGAAGAAGCCGGCCATACTCGCGTCGCATGCCCTGTGAGGGGGGTAAGGGAATGCTACTCTCCCGATATTATTCTCCATCAAGACTATTAGCTCATTAAACTGTTCATATTTTCTAATGTAAAATAATGTAAATAGTCTTATTATTCTAACTAAATTGTAGGCACACAGTGCAAAACTGATTGTTTTTTTCTACTTGAAATGAAGTCTTAACAACTCCCTTGCCTGGAATTTTTAGGTTTGGGGGCCTATTTGTCTGTTTTATACCTAGAACTCAAGAAAAGCAATTATTCTGATTCCTGTCTTTAAGTAATAAACCCTTATCTCCCTACAACTGAGTCCAGCCGTTCTTTCCCCTATAGTCCTTCTCTTTCTTTTCCTCACACCAAAATTGTGGTGCTTTTCAAAGTTACCAGGGTTTTATCTATTTCTTTCAAAATCTTTATTTCCTTTGCATTTATATTTGTGTGTATGTGCGTGCATGTGCATATAATGTACAAGTTTTGTATTATGTGTTTGTGACTTTTTATATAAATGATATCACACTGTGATCACTCATTCTGAATTCATTGAACCAAAACCTTTCTGAGATACATTTAAATGGGACAATATTAACCATTACGTTTGCTTTTCCTTTTCAGAAGTTGCCTTACAAAGCAGTTATCTTAGATCTTTCTTAGGATACGTCTAAACTTTGTTTTCAACTGGAAAAATATATAATAGGATAAAGTTAAATGCTCTATCAGAATCAGAAACTAGTCTTAATGAAGAGGGAGGAACATTTCAGAAATGATCTCTCTCTAGAAAGTGTAACGTTTTTCTCTAACTGCACTGTTTAAACAAGAGGACTGCCATCCATCTTAATCATGAAAAAATGTTTTCATGATTACTCTAGTTACTTGTCATTCACCTGCCCAGGTTTAATAAACTTGCTGAAAAATAAAGTGCTTCATTCTGAGATTTGTGATGTGGGTTAAAGTCCCTACAGTCTCATGAGTGGTGTTTAAACAGTCCAAATTAAAATGTAATCACTCGGAAACTGGATTAAATTATGTATCACCAGTTTCCCTTCTTCAAAGTTCCAAACTCGTGTTGTCTTTGAAATTGAGTATTAAATTGCCCCTGGTGGTACTGAGCCTTTCTTATCTTTTATCAATTTATATGGGTATCCAGTAAGTTTTTGAAAAAATTCACACTTACCAAATTCATATTCTGAGAAGTACCAGAGCCTTGCTCTGAATAGAAAACACGCTTTCTTTTCTTTTCTTTTCCTAAAGGTTTTATTTTAGGATGAGAAAGAAGATTACACCTAGTAGCCACTCCGCTCACATTCTGCCTGGCAACAGGATGTTTTCATACCTTAATCTTATATTATTTAATCATCAATACGAGACAAGTACAGGAATAACTCAGTTTATTGCACTTGGTTTTATTGTGCTTCACAGATATTACATTTTTTTTCTTTCAACTGGAAGGTTGGTAACAACCCTGCATCCAGCATCCATTGGCACCATTCTTTCAGCAATGTAGTCTCACTTCTTGTCTCTGTGCCACATTTTGAAAATTCTGATAATATTTCAGACTTTTTCATTACTATTATATCTGTTGTATCAGGAGTCCCTTAGTACAGACTGGTACTAAGTCTATGGCCTTTTCACAACTGGGCTGCACAGCAGGGGGTGAGTGGCAGGTGAGTGAGAATTACCACTTGCGTTCCACCTCCTGTGAGATCAGTGGCGGCATTAGATTCTCATAGGAGCATGAGCCCTATTGTGAACTGTGCACGAGAGGGACCTAGATTATGTGCTCCTTATGAGAATCCTGATGATCTGAAGTGGAATGGTTTCATCCTAAAAACCCCCCACCACCCCTGTCTGTGGACAGATTGTCTTCGGCAAAACTGGCCTCTGGTGCCAAAAAGGTTGGGAACCGCTATGTTATTGTAGTATCTGTCAGCAGTGATCTTAGCTTTTACTACTGTAATTGGTGGTGTCATGAACAGCATCTACCTAAGACAGTGAATTAATTGATAAATATGTATGCTCTGACAGCTCCACCCACCGGCCATTTCTTCACCTCTCTCCCTCTCCTCAGACCTCTCTATTCCCTGAGACACAATGATCTTGAAATTAAGACAATTAATAACCCTATTATGGCCTCTAAGTGTTCAAGTAAAAGAAAGAATTACATGTCTCTCACTTTAAATCAGAAGCTAGAAATGATTAAACTTAGTGAGAAAGGCATGTTGAAAGCCAAGATAGACTCAAAGCTAAGTGTCTTGCACTCATCAGTTAGCCAAGTTGTGAATGGAAAGAAAAACTTCTTGAAGGGAATTGAAAGTGCTATTCCAGTGAACACACAAATGACAAAATAGCAAAACAAGTTTATTGCCGATATGGAGAAAGTTTGAGTGGCCTGGATAGAAATCAAACCTGCCACATCATTCCCTTAAGTCAAAGCATAATCCAGATCAAGGTCCTAACTCTTTTCAGTTCTATTATATGAAAGCTGAGAGAGGTGAAGAAACTGAAGAAGCAAGTTGGAAGCTAGCAGAGGTTGGTGCATGAGGTTTAAGGAAATAAGCCATCTCCATAACAAAAATACAAGGTAAAGTGACAAGTGCTGATGTAGAAACTACAGCAAGTTATCCAGAGATCTAGCTAAGATAACTGTGGAAAGTCACTACCCTAAGCAACAGATTTTCAATGTAGATGAAACAGCCCTCTATTGGAAGAAGATGTCATCTTAAACTTTCATGGCTGGAGAAGAATGTCAGTGCCTGGCTTCAAAGCTTTAGGGACAGGCTGACTCTCTTGTGAGGCACTAATGCAACTGCTGACTTTAAGCTGAAGCCAATGCTCATTTGCCATTCCGGAAATCCTAAGGCCATTAAAAATGATGCTAAATATAGTCGTCCTGTGCTCAGTACATGAAACATCAAATCCTAGATGACAGCACATCTGTTTACACATGGTTTACTGAATATTTTAAGCCCACTGTTGAGAACTACTGCTTAGAAAAAAGATTTCTTTCAACTTTCAAACTATTACTATTCATTAACAATGCATCTGGTCATCCAAGAGCACTAATGAAGAGTAAAAGGAGATGAATATTTTCATGCCTATTAACACAACATCCATTCTGCAGCCCAGGGATCAAGGAGTAATTTTAACTTTCAAGTCTTATTATTTAAAAAACACATTTTGGAAGGTTATCACTGGCAAAAAGCGTTGTATCTCTGATGAATTTTGGCAAAGTAAATTGAAAATCTTCTGAAAAGGAGTCACTATTCTAGACACCATTAAGAAGAGTTGTGATTCATGGCACACAAAAGTATCTACATTAACATGTGTTTGGAAGACATTGATTCCAATTCTCATGGATGACTTTGAGGGGTTAAAGACTTTGGTGGAGCAAGAAACTGTACATGTTAGGAAAATAACAAGAGAACTGGAATTATAAGTGGAACCTAAAGATGTGACAGAATTGTTACAATTTCATAATAATACTTTAGTGGATGAAGACTTGTTTCTCAATAAGCAAAGAAAATGTTTCCTTGAGACGGAATCTACTCCTGGTGAATATGTTATGAACATTGTCGAAATGCCATCAAAGGATTTAGAGCACTACATAAACTTAGTTGATAAACAGTGGCAGAGTTTAAGCAGATTGAAACCAATTTTGAAATAAATTCTATCAAATAGCATCACATGTTACAAGTAAATCTTTCTTTCTTTCTTTTCTTTTTTTTTTTTTTTGAGACAGAGTCTTGCTCTGTTGCCAGGTGCCAGGCTGGAGTGCAGTGGTGCGATCTCTGCTCACTGCAACCTCAAGCTGCTGGGTTCAAGCAATTCTCCTGTCTCAGACTCCCAAGTAGCTGGGACTACAGGTGTGCACCACCATGCCCAGCTAATTTTTGTATCTTTTAATACAGACTGGGTTTCACCATGTTGGCCAGTATGGTCTTAATCACTTGACCTTGAGATCCACCCGCCTCAGCCTCCCAAAATGCTGGGATTACAGGTGTAAGCCATCACGCTCAGCCTACAGATAAATGCTTCATGGAACAAAGAGTCAATAGATATGGCAAATTTCATTGTTTACTTATTTTAAGAAATTACCACAGACCCTCTAAACTTCAGTACCCTGATCAGTCAGCAGCCATCAACATTGAAACAAGACCCTCCACCAGCAAAAAGATGACTGCCTGAAGGCTTACGTGATTGTTAGTATTATTTGCAATAAAGTATGCTTCACTTAAGGTATGTATTTTTTTTAGACATATGCCATTGCACACTTAATAGACTACAGTACAGTGCAAGCATAACTTTTTGTTTGTTTGTTTTTTTGAGATGGAGCTTTGCTCTTCTTGCCCAGGCTGGAGTGCAATGATGTAATCTCGGCTCACTGCAACCTCCGCTTTCCACGTTCAAGCAATTCACCTGCCCCAGCCTCCCAAGTAACTGGGACTATAGGCCTGCGCCACCACACCCAGCTAACTTTTGTATTTTTAGTAGAGACGTGGTTTCACCATGTCGATCAGGATGATCTCGATCTCTTGACCTTGTGATCTGCCTGCCTCAGCCTCCCAAAGTGCTGAGATTACAGGAGTGAGCCACCATGCCAGGCCAAGCATAACTTTTATCTGACCTGGAAAACAAAAAATTTTTGTGGTGGTCCAGCATCTAACCTGCAATAATATCTGTGAGGAATGCCTTTATTTTCCCAGGTTTTACAGAAGAGAGAACTGAACTCAGAGGGCAAAATAATATTCCTTGGGTCCCTTAAAGCTTAGTTTGATTCCAACACATTTTACCTATGTTGTGAGAGGTTGAAGGATGAGGTAGATATGTATCATAGGATTTTTCCATGTCTTATTAAAAAAAAAATCCAATGTAGTCCTTTGTTCTTATATTACCCAGCCTTCTGAAGCGGTGTCCACATCTCTGCATCGTCTACGTTGCTGTCCCAAGTGAATTCGTAAATGTTTTTTATTGTATTAAGAGATTTGAAGAGAATCAAGTATTTCAGGTCCCAAGAATAAAGGCATGACTGGCTCTTATACTCCCAGAATGCTTAGCATCTAACTAGAATAATGTTGACTTTGGAAGTGAGCTCAGGATTCAATGAAGACAAAGCCAGTGATTAGAGCAGGCCTCCTCACACCTCTCTTGTTCATACGTCCACTAGTATATTTACTCTTTAATATCTGGATAACTGTTTACTAGACACTCTGTGTACTGGATTAATTAAGATACAGTCTCTAGACACAGTCTCACCTAGGTACTCCTTCATATCAAATATCTCCCAAAAACTTTAGGGGCTATAACAATACTGTGTTAAATAAAAATTTGCTTAATAAATATTATAGCTTAAAAAGTCTCATATCACTATTAGTGCATTTCTTTAGTAGTAACTTATAAGTCCTTTTTATTGGATTTTTATTTTAAAAATGCTTTTTTCTATGTTCTTATTTTTTAGCTATCCAATTATTGAAAATATCTTGATGAATGATATTTTTGATCATCTGAAAATACTGTATATTCCCTCCCTTTGTAACCTCATATTCCATGACAGTCCACAGATCATCTGCAGGGGTATCTAATCTTTTGGCTTTTCTGGGCCACACTGGAAGAATTGTCTTTGTAGCTGATAAGCTAAAAAAAAAATCGATTGCAAAAAATCTCATAATGTTTTAAGAAAGTTTATGAAATTTGTGTTGGGCCTCATTCAAAACTATCCTGGCCACATGCAGCCTGCGGGCCACTGGTTGGACGAGCTTGATCTGTAGTTATTGTCCACATCCATTTGTGCAGGGCATTCAATCTGTACCTGATTGAGGCCATTTCCCATGCCCTTCTCTCAACATATGTCCAAAGGAAACTTTACATATGTTGAGGGAGGGGAGTGGGAAATAGCCTGCTTCTATCATATTTCTCATATCCAGTTTTTTTAACCCCTGTACCTTGTTCTTAAGGATGGTACTATATAGATGGCTGAGGCCATACTAGGGTCAGTGCCTTCTGCCAGTGATGTCATCCATCCTTTCTGCAGTGTCTGAGTAGCCCTGGCCCTCTCCTGACTGGTTTTATAGGTTATATTAAACATGATGCTTCTCAGCGCTTCGTTCCTTCAAATGACTGTGTTCTCTGCATGGGCAAGGACAGGGTTAAATTGGGAGTTTCATCCCAAGGAAAGTATGTAGTTGAAAAGCTGTGTGTTCTGTTTATTGTGACAGAACCATAATAAAGAATGAAGGAAATCTTGCCTTGAGCACAGAAAGTCTATCCAGGGAGGCTGAAGCTGTGGAGGAAAAGCCAGAAGAGCATTTGCAGACTGGCTAAGGCACTTTGCCATCTTGCACCCAAAGGTAAGTGTCCTCCTGGGAGCCCAGCTCTGCAATGGAAGCCAACAGCCTCCCAACCCTGGATTCATCATCAGAGGCCTCCTCACTTCTAATGCTGTGTGTAATTTCTAGCTATGCTCCTTGTGCTGTCAGTAAATAGAGTGTTTGATGATATTGGGGAAGACTGAATTTCAAGACTGGAATTTTCTCGTAATTCAGCCATTTGGTGACTCAGTTTTTGAATTAATCACAAATAAATTTGAAAAAGCTAAATAAAAGCTTTCTTTTTTCTTAACAAATAAAATTGAGAGACTTTGCCATTTGGAAAGATTGTTATGTTTTAGTGTCATTCTTTCTTTTTATTTTTTTTTCTTCAGAGGATTCACCTTTACCTCATTATCTTTCCTTGGACAGTATGGATATATAAAGTCACAGTGAGATGATGTTTCCCAAAAGATCCAAGTTTCAGGCTAATGTTGCTTCATATCACAGACTTTCCTTTTAAATAAATGGATGAACCAAGAATTGGATTTTTGCCAACATTTAAAAATTATATAGAATATTTACCTCTTACAAATTCTGCTGGGCTGGGCACGGTAGCTCACGCATGTAATCACAGCACTTTGGGAGGCCGTGGCAGGCGTATCACTTGGTCAAGAGATCGAGACCATCCTGGCCAACATGATGAAACCCCATCTCTACTAAAAATACAAAAATTAGCTGGGCTTAGTGGCACATGCCTGTAGTCCCAGCTACTTGGGAGGCTGAGGTGGGAGAATTGCTTGAACCCGGGAGGCAGAGGTTGCAGTGAGCCGAGATTGCACCACTGCACTCCAGCTTGGCGCCTGGCGACAGAGCGAGACTCTGTCTCAAAAAAAAAAAAAAAAAAAAAAAATCTGCTGATAACTTCCTTCCTTCCTTCCTTCCTTCCTTCCTTCCTTCCTTCCTTCCTTCCTTCCTTCCTTCTTTCCTTCCTTCCTTCTTTCCTCACCCTCCCCCTCTCCCTCCCTTCGTCCCTCTCCATCTCTTTTCCTCTCCCCATTCCCCTCACACACAGGTTTTTTCAGGAGCTGGAACATTAAGTTCTGAGCTATTGCTTTTTTCATTATTCATTCGGTTTCTGTATTTTTCCATGTAAAAGGTACTTTCACTTTTTTTTAATTGAGAAAAAAAATCTTGTCAGTATCAATAAATCTGCAACTAGAGAGAGTCATTTCCTATCAAAGTTTCAGAAGCGCTTCATGGTTTTCCAGTCTCCTGTCCCTGCTAATCAACACTGATATTTCACATACACAGGACTCAAGATGCCATCTTCTAAACCAGCTCTTTGCTACATTCTATTTAAGGAATGAGAACCTGGATTATTTATTTAAAACTGTATAAAGGCCTGTGTTAAGCTTCTCTCTGTGAAATGCAGAAAGTGGTTTGAGCCAGGTGGAGAGAGGCTGGGCAGGAAGATGGCTAGATTCTGTGAGAAAGGAGAGAGCAATTTTATTTCCTGCTATAAATTAAATGGCCCAATTCAACCCTCCACCAGTAATATGATAACCAAGTAATACATTAATGGACAGGGATTATGAAGTCTGGTTTTAGAAAATGGAAACTAGAAGTCAATTTCACTTAAATACTCTTCTGGGCATTTTTTTTTTCTTTCTTGCAGCCCAAACCAAGTGCTTGTGTAGAAATAGTAATTATTAAGAGAAATACTATGAATCAAAACTTGTTACCATTTGTAATGTTTCTTTAACTTTCAGTCAAGAAGTGCTATAAGTATTACTAGCCTGACTTAATAGTTAAGTGAAATGATATAAAGTAGCAATTATCCCATTTTCTGTGAATTTTATTTCTCCCAGTTCAAACCTTCTTACCAATTTATTTTTTATTCTTGAAAACTAATCTATGTGGTATGTTTTATTTTATACATATAACATGGCCATTCATTTTTGTAGTCATTTCTCAAGGCTGTTAAAGCACATTTTTAGCCTAACTCACATAAGTTATTGCTATCTAATGATAGGTAATTTACCAAATCCCAGCTTTGGGAACACTTTAAAATCAAAGTGTTTAATAACTGCACATGTTTAATAACTAATGTATGTATACAGATGTGATCATGATAATCTTACGACTTAATAGTGATTATTGAATTGGAATTCATCTTCAGTGTTCACACTGAAAGTGGTTTGGAATGACCAGAAGTGGAATAAGAATTGCACTTGGGTAAAATAGAAAATGAAATAAAATTGCTTCTTGAGGATAGAGTCACTATATCTATCTAGCACCCAAATACTTGGGAAGAAAAGTAAGCCTAACACTCTTGAGACAATGGACATGATTAAATATGATTAAGTGATTTTTTAATTCTTACAAATGTGGAGCCTGCTGAAGATCGGCTTCTATCAAGTCCCACTGATTTAATTTGGGCATACTGTAATTTACTGGGCTGGAGTAGAAACAGTAATTCAGTGAGGCCATCATAAGCTCATTAGAAACACACTGGGAATGCTTAATGCTGGACAACCCACAGGTTTTTGCATCCATTTTATAGCGATCCCCTCTTGCCTTGCCCACTGTTCACTACTGCGTGCCATTGATAGCGTGGTCATTTTCAAACACGCCCCAGAAAAGGAGAGGTATTTTTTTTAAAACAAGACTTAAGTCACCAAGAAACATATAAAACAACATTTCAGATGATTAAAAAAGAAAAGAAAAGAAAAGAAAGAAAACGACTTCCCATGTGTTGTTAATCATGGTAAGATTGGTTGGCTGTTAAGTACTGTACAGTGCAATTGCAACTAATCAAGAGCTCAAACATCCTGCACAATGAAACAGAAATAATTTTTCTCCCTAAGCTGCTATTGTTTCCTGCCTCAGCTTTCCGTGGACTAATAAAAGGTTTAATTTTAAATGGTGCAAAGGAAATGTCAGTGTTATAAAGAAATTCAATGAAAAGCTGCCTGGCTTACCATCAGGTAAAACACATAAGGAATTAGACCTAAATAGACTAAAGCTAAGTGAAGCTTAAACAAATCTGAGCCACCGCTCCCCCCAGCTCTGTGCACTTTTTTCTCCTTTCCCCTAATTGATGTGACCACATTTAAAAAAGACTGGTTTCCAACATCCTCATCTTTCAGATGAGAATGTTCTGATAAGGTGTGAGAGCTCTGGTTATGAGGTATATGCGTCTGTGCTTATGATATCAGTTACGCACAGTGGGTGATTTAGTTCAAACAAGGGACATTTATTCTGATGTTTCACAGGAAGAGAGGGGGAGGCAGGGCAAAGGAGAGAAGGATGGCTTAAAGGCTTCCTGCATTCAAATGCTGGGCCTTTTTTCATTTTTACTACCTTTACAAAAAAAAAAAAAAAAAAAAAAGAAAGAAAAGAAAAAAGAAAACCACTAAGATAAAATTTAAATCCAAAACTTGTTTTTGAAACTTCAGTTTAGTAAGAAAGTACTACAGACTATATGAATAAATGTAAAGGGGCAATTCTACTGAAATCTTCTGAATTGTGGATTTTGCAATGTAATTTGACTCATGTCAAACATAATCGGCAAAGAGAAAAAATATTTTAGGAAAGCATGCACATTAACTAGTTAGTGTTTATCACATGGTATTATTCTAAAAAACCAAAATGCCTTGGGAGTTTGGGGGATTTGATTATATTTGTTTATTCTTGTATCTATCCACAAATACGTGTTAATTACTCACTGCTTCCTTGTATTCCGTCTTGTGGTTGGTTCAAATGCAGTAAATAACATTTTTTCTCAAAAGAATTACAATCTATTTCTTTAAGTCAGACGCAGTGGTATGCACTAGCTGGGAAACAGTTCCATGCTGTGCTACGTGAAGTCTGGATGTTGGAACTGGCCAGTACCCGGACTCAGATTCCGGCTATACTTGGAACAAGTCACATCAGAACGCTGGGCCAGTAAAACGAAGGCAGTAATATCTGCTGGCTGCTTGTGAATATGAGAGAAGATGGATAATGTATGTAAAGTACCTGGTGCAATGTCAGGCACACAGTTAGTGCTCAGCAATTTGTAGCTCTGTAGGGAAGGAAAAAATAATTTTCTCTCTACTTTTCATAGTTCTTCATTCAAATGGACCCCACTAACAAAAGACAGATTAATAAGAGAAAAACAAACAGAAGTTTAATAACATGTATACTTCATGTGTACATAAGAAATATGGAGAGAAGTGAGAGAGCTTTGAATTCAGGCTTAAATACTACTGTCCGTGGAGACAAAGAATGAAGGGTATAGGGAAGCCCAGAAATGGAAGGTCACCAGGAAAAGCATTGAAGTCGGTGCCTTCACCATTGACAGGACACCAGTGATTTGGAGACATCTTTCTGCTCCTGGTCCTGAGAGGGAGACTCCCTTACAAATGAAGATTTCCTTTATAATTATACATTTCTCTTACAAAAGGGTAATTCCTTACCTTGTTTTCAGAGCTTCTCTGGTTTCTTCAGTTTCTGCAAGCACTATCAATTCAAAATAATCCTTATATCAAAAAGGCATATTTTGGGGTGGCGTATTCTCATCTCCTTTAGGACCAATAGTCAAAATAGTTAATAGGACATTATATGACTTGCATTATGTTTTATATTTTTCCCTCCTCTTTTAGTCATTTGCTTCACTGCCACCATAATTATTTTTTCTAAACTATGGTTCTGTTACTGTGATTTTCCTACTCAAAGTCATTTGTCTACAGCTACAGTTTTCAAGCATTTTTTAGTAGGCAATTCTTCATTAAAAAAAAATCCTGTATGTCAACTGAGCTAAAAAGCACTATTTTAGTAGTATAAACATATTTTAAACTTTGTAACATATACTTATATAAGGCAAGAACATCAGAACAATGAGGTTCTATTAATAACTAAAACAATGTTGATGTAGTCTGTAATATTTTTAAATTGACCGCTAGGAATGATTGGAAGTCAGTCTTCACATTAAAGTTATTTTGGACTTTCATTTTGTTTGCACAGAATAAAGATGATATTTATTCATAAAACTAGTCATTAATGATGAGAACTTCTTTATATCCCAGTTTAAAATTTCATTATTTAAATAATTTAACTGATTTTTTGAGAAGACAAAACTTTTATAGTTCACAAACGCTATTGAAATTTATTCTGGCTTCTGACTTAAGTGTCATAGAACTCTATCCACTCTTTTTTCATATATATTATATTGTTACCTTTTAAGATTTTTCATTTGTTAAAATATTTTGGTCTCTGCCTCCTCCCCCCAAAACCCAATGGTGACAGATGATTTTCTTATAGATCTTGAAATATTGAAATAAATGTTACAAATGTTTGGCAAAAAAAAAATAATAATTCCAAGGACACCATCCCTTTCCTCAAACTCTATCTGCCAATTTCCAGTGTTACAGATGAGAAATCTGGTGGCAGTCTAATTATTTTCCTTTGTTTGGCCTTTCTCTCTCAGGACACTTACAAGATTTTCTTCTATCTTTGGAGTTGAGTATATTAATGAATTATATCTAAGTCAGCATTTTAACTGGCACTTGATGAGCCTCATATATTTGGAAATTCAAGATTGGCCATTGAGTTTTTTTTTTTTTTTTTGCACTGCTTTATTTTCTTCCATGTCAAGATGCTTCAGCCTCATCGTGTGTGCTGCAACCCCAGTCCTAGAATCAGCTGTTTATTCAGAGTGTGTTGCTTCCTTTAAATGGAAAATGGTATTAGAAACCAAGATCTGGGCATTGGGCATGCTGGTTACTACACAAGTGTGATTGCTTTTAGACCCTTGTGGTGAACAGAGCCATAGTCTTCTGTGTCTATGCAAATATCCCTCATTATTTCTGTAACTATATAGGCACATCTGCATTAAGTTAAACATGAGTTCATACTGATTGCTCTGATTCTACTACAGCACTGCATGTTTACTCCAGTGTTTTCCCCTTGCTTTTCTGCAAACTTCCTCTCTAACAGTAAGAAATCTCCTGTTCCTACTACCCACCATCCATCTATTTATTTTGTCCATCCCAGAAAACATATGCAGCAGTTTCATAATTTTAACCCATATCCCAGAAAATTACTTTTTAATTATTGAAATTATGATTTTTTTAAAAAAAGACTATTAAAAATCCTTTTAGAATAATTTTATTGTTTGGATATTTCAGTATTTAGGCTTACAGATTTTGTTTGTAGAAAATAGTGACTAGCTTCTATTTCCCTTGAAATATTAACATCAGCACTTTAAAACCAGACAACCAATAATATTCAGAGTGATAGAAATCCTGTAAATCACTGCAATTTTCACAAGTAACTTGAAGGTCCACAATTTAAAGATAATGCCTTAACAAAATGGGCTGGTTATGTGGCATTAACCAATGCTGTTTTAAACAATAACGCCTGCTTAATTGTTATTACTATTAAAAGTAGAACAATTTGGAAGATTTAGAAATAATGTTTCTTTTTCTTCGACTGTTTCCCCAATTATATCACCTGTGATATGGACAGTAAGTTGCTTTGGGGATTACCATGGGATGCCAGGGTAGTTTCTGTGTAACTTGTGAATTCTAGCTAGTGTAGTTATTCATAAAATTTGGAGCAGAAGAGGATCATTAGTTGTAATTACATATTTTAGAAATTTTCTTTATACTAAAATATCATTATATGTCATTTTATTATTTGGAAATTTATGTTTTCTAACTATGAATATTTCATTCATCTTCAACAGGCTAGATCTGAGAAATACCAGGACAATTCTCATATTATGGTTTCTTCTCCATTTATATATGTGTTGAGCATCCCACAAAATAATAAGCCTGGGCGAAGCTATCACATAAAACAAGAACAATGGAGGTTCTTGACTGAATTAGCAGGTTGCATTTTTTAGTAGCTGATTCATATAAGATTTTGCAATCTATGTAGCAGAACATTTCATAAATTTTCTTATTAAACTTTCTGACAGTACAGGCTTTACAGCACATGTTATACAATACGTTATTTGAATATGATAAAATTTAAACCCAAGTCATGCTTTTAAAATAACTATTTATTTAGTTTTTGAGGCCAAGACGTTAAAAGTTTTATTTTCATGCCTACCACATATGTTACAAAATGTTATCACTTCACAAGAATCACTTAGCAGGAGCTCTTTTTCAAAATTCACTTCGTAAAACATAATGGAGTTGGATTTATTTCACTGCAGTTAAAGATAAACCCAAAGGACTGTTGTGTTTTTGCCTGTGAATGATTATATATAAGAAGTTGATTTAATTTTTTATTGTCACTTTGGCCAACACTAGTTGAATTATCAGTTGATAGCTAGGTTTACTTTGCCATTGCTTCTTGAAACTAGTCCAACATATAACTCTTTGATTATTTTACATTTTCTAGTTTTAGGCAGAAATGCCTCTCTAGTTTTAAGCATAATTATTTTACCTTATAAAACATAAAAATATAGCATTTATAAATATAAAATTTATACAAAATAAAGATATATATTACTATATGTTTTAAAAGCAGATTTAATGTAGCTTAGCATCTCCTGAAATTGAGTAGACATGATAAGGATAGAATGTTTTAAAAATGTTGATACAGCACTGCAAACTTTCTACATCATGTTTTTTTACATTCAGAGTTTCAGTAATTGGACAGAGACAGTCAAATTTCTATCCCACAATGAGATCACTTGTTGCAGTTTCTGTATTGATGATCCCCATAAGGTTAAAATTTGGTGTATTTATGTTTGTTTCTGAAATTTTTAGTCACAGATTAAAAAACTATTTAAGGTACAAATTAAATGGGTTATGAATAAAATATTTGAGGGACCCTCAAAATTTTCTGTAAAACTCTGGGAAATCAAGGTATACATTTTGAAAGCTCCTTGTAGCATTTAGCCTGGCCTCGCCACTTACTTTTCAATTTTATTTACACACTTACTTTTCAATTTTATTTACACACTTACTTTTCAATTCTATTTACAGTCGGACTCCTGCCATGCAGTTGGTCTCATCGCCTGGGATCTCCAATGCCTTTCCAGTCACTGCATTTTCATGGACCTTCCATATTCTTTTCCACTTGTGTAGTGCAGGGGAAAAGAAATTTCTTAGGTTCAAGACTGAGGTCCCTATAACAAAAGACAAAGTAACAAAAGAATACAACTGTAATTAATGTAAGTTTTATGTAATATGGGACATTTACTATGGAAAACAAGAGCCAAAGAAATGGGTAAGTGTGTGTATTTTTATGCTAGGTTTTATGAAGACGTGGATAGTTGTGGAAAAGTGTGACTGGATGAAGGGTATGATCTACTGGTAAAAGCCAGAGAAGGTTTAGCAGGACCTCTTTGTTTAGGTGCTTCTCAGTGTCCCTGAGTCTTTAGAGATAAGGATGATCCGTCCCTCTGATTAGAGAGAAGGCATCTCTCCAATGAGGGTCTTATGACCTGCTTCAGGGGAATCTCAGAAAACCCTTCCTAGGCTGTATGACTTGTTTCAGGGAGAAGTGGGGGAAGGTGAGAGCGGCCTTTCTGCTTCTGCTATTTTCTCAAATACAAAGATGCCATATTTGGGGGTAGCATATCCTTACCCCCATACATGACTTTGTCTTGCTCTTCCTTATGCTTTTCTTCTTTGGTCTTCTTGGTAAATATCTGTGCTCATTAAATTTATGTCAAGTCTTAGCTTAAATGTCTTCTCTTTGGGGAAGTCCCTAATTTTCCCTGTAAGAGTTTGATAGCTCAGTGCTCGGTGCTCTCTCAGGATTGTGCACCTCCATTGCTAAAGAAAACCCATATGCTCTCTCCTTCCATGCTGTATTAATCAGGGTTCTCCAGAGGGACAGAACTAATAGGATAGATATATCTCTATATCTTTCGCTATCTCTATATCTTTTTCTCTATATATCTAGAGGAGTTTATTAAGGAGTATTAAACTCACATGATCCCAAGGTCCCACAATAGGCCATCTGCAAGCTGAGGAACAAGGAAGCCAGTCCAAGTCCCAAAGCTGAAGAACTTGATGTCCTATATTGGAGGGCAGAAAGCATCCAGCATGGGAGAAAGGGGTAGGCTGAGAAGCTAGGCCAGTCTAGCCTTTTCATATTTTTCTGCCTACTTTATATTCCCTGTCAGCTGATTAGATGGTGTCCACCAAGATTAAGGGTGGCTCTGCCTTCCTCAGCCCACTGACCCAAATGTTAATCTCCTTTGGCAGTACTCTCACAGATACACCAGGATCAATACTTTGCATCCTTCAATCCAATCAAGTTGAAACTCAGTATTAACCATGATACATGCCCAGAAAAGAGGAGAACTTCGCTGCTTTCCACCCACAGAGTGTGCATAGGATGTGCCCGGTATCCCCAGGTCTGCACCAGCTGCTCCCAGGAAGACCTGGCCGAGCTGCAATGTCAGAGTCTGACATTGATAGAGCTACAGTTCAGAAGTGAACAACTTAGAAGAGGATGTGCATCCACTCTTCTTCCTCCTGGTCCTGTTCCAGGGCTGTGAAGCAAGACAACAGCCTTTGGATCTGTAACCCCAGGGGCCAGTCATATATCTGTAGGACATGCTTTATATTGCAGTGGACAAAATCTATATTGAGGGTGACTTAGGCCTTTGTTGTTTACTGCAACACAGTTTACAAAAATCCTTGTATCTTTGGGGAAAGGAGCTGCTTGCCCAGATTAATAAAATTGCATCTCATTTTTTATTTTGCTTGTCATCCTTTAATGTATGTGTCATGAACCGAAAAAAAAAAAATCTTAAGGACTATGGAGCAACAGGATTCAGGTATATCAAATGCCTGATGTACATGCCATTTATGAAGGTGTTTGTCTACTTCACCAAGCTGTTTAGTTTTTGGAAGAAAGGGGAGGGTATTTGAGCCCTGATGACATGAATATGGACAAACAGAAAAGAGGACATGTTACAAAAGTGTATTAAATAAATACACTGTCGGAGCAGTCCTTATAGGGTTTGACCTGGGGAGTATACAAAGTGAATCAGAAGGGGAAGGTAAGAGATGAGGTGGAAAGACTGAAGGCAGCATAATTAGTGGTTCAGAGAAAGGACCCTGGAGCCAGACTCACCAGCTTGAATCCTGATTCCCATCCTTTGCTAGCTGTGATACCTTGAGAATTTACTTTTGTTGCCTTGGTTTCCTCATTAATAAAATGAAAATAATAATTGTATATACCATACCTTAATAGGATTAAATGAGTTGGTATTTATAAAATGATTAATGTGTGCCCCCCCATTAACTACAGGTTTATTCAATCAGTCAATTAATCAATGTAATAATTAGTGGGATATTATAGTAGTATTGATGACATGAACTTAAATGATGATAATGGAATGTGAGGTTGGGGAAACTTTTTGGTCTTTTTTGAATTTATGAACTCTGGCTTTCCATCCATGAAATTGATATGGTCATAAGAGCCTCTAAAAATTTGCCCTTCTACATGTCAGATTATAGGCTTATTTTGTCTTTATGACATTCAGAGAGTGGAGATACAATTTGATGGGGAGTCTATCCATCTTGGTTCCCTCGAGTCCCCTTTTCTTACAACATGGGTATTGTGGGAAAATATGGTCTTTGTGCCAAATTGTTTTCAAAAAGACTTTTGAGCCAAGAACATTGTAAAATTTCAGAAAATATTACAAATCTTCATGACTGAAAGCAAGGAATTTCAGTTAATATAAATGTAAATCTATGTATTTCCAGTACAGCCAATAAGAACATCTAGTGATTGTGATTTAAGATTAGTATGGTTAAAAAAACTAACAAGAGGCTTTTGTTGCCCTAAACCAGGGCACATATGATGCTTTTTGCCTTTAATGAATTGCAAAAAGGCAGCTCATCCTGACCCCCACGAGGATGAATTACAGGAAGGTAGCTCTTCCTCCTGACTGGCCCTGCTGTAAAGACAAGCTGGGCTGAATGGCTACTTCACCCTGACACAAGGGATATGTGTAGGGCACAAAATACCAACTACACGTAAAAGGACTGCTAAACCTTTATCAGAAGAGAAGTAAAACTGCTTGTCACTAGTGTCACCTCGCTTGGTGTTAGGTTTCAACATAATTTGAATCTGTTAATTAGGTGATATTAATAGATGACATTATTTTGATTTAATATGAAAAAAGATCCAGGAATTATACAGCGAATATAGGTTCAAAAACCATTTTATCAGGCAATCTCAATGTACCTGGCATTGATCTAAGCTCCTAAATCAAAAAATAAAAAGATAGTAAATCACTGTGCAAATATTGATTCCCCAGTTAAAATATACTTTTTAAAGCAAACTATTCCTCTTAAATAATAACTGGGAAGATCAAGTAAGACAATAAAAGAAAAACACGTGGCTGGGCTCAGTGGCTCATGCCTATAATCCCAGCACTTTGGGAGGCAGAGGCCTGTGGATCACCTGAGGTCAGGAGTTTGAGACCAGCCTGACCAACACGGAGGAATCCCATCTCTACTAAAAATACAAAATTAGCCTGGCATGGTGGTGCATGACTGTAATCCCAGGTACTTGGGAGACTAGGCAGGAGAACTGCTTGAACCCAGCAGGCAGAGGTTGCAGTGAACCAAGATGGTACCATTGCACCCCAGCCTGGCAATAAGAGCAAAACTATGTCTAAAAAAAAAAAAAGAAAGTAAAATCATGTAAACCCTAAAGTAGTTTTAAAAGATTAATTTTTGCAGTTTATGTAGTTTGCTAATTTATAAATTATTATTTTGAATTAATATAATAGTGATACTAAGAATAAATATAATAAATCATGTTTACCAAGAAAAAAGAAATGGTTTAATGGTCACTTTGTATTTAAAAGGTGATATGATTACAGCCTCATTATTTCACTCATTTTCAAAAATCGTGATTCTGTAGATATGATACAGAACTCTTATTTTTTTAATGTGATTTTTAAAAACCCCAAGTTACCAGCTTGCTCAATAGACTTAAGTTCTCTGTATCTTCATTTACCTGAGAGTGAAAAGAAAATACTAACTCATTTATGTCTTTTTTATTCAAACAATAATTGCCAATACTTTGTATTTTTATATATTTTAAGATTGAAGGTGATATAGAAGTGCTTTAAGAATAAATTTTAACAGAGATGATAATCAATTCGTACACATATAATAATATTCAAATAATTTTTGTATATTTTTACAGTTTGTAGATTCCCATAGTTTAGGCTTATGTCATAGTTTTCTAAGTAGATTAACAGAAAATAGCATTAAATTAACATTTAGTTTTCTAATTTTTGGCTACTATATAAATTCAGCCTGGGCTAGAGTACACCAGATTCTGAATTGTGAATAAATAATATAAAATACTTATCCAATTTGTGTTTGAGAGTATTTATTGATGTAAATTATTTACCAATTTCAATTGCTTCAGTGAGTATTTTCTCAATTTCTCATTTTAATTTTATATTAACCAGTATCTATTCAGACCTAATATAATCTGTACAGGCTGTGCCCACAAAGGCTCTTATTGTGAACTCCATATGAAACATATTTCAACAAATATTTCACACCAGAAGTGAACTGTAAGCATGGAAAATTTTTGTGAACTGGACTGTGAAATATCAGAAGCAATACACTCTAACCAAGTTGACAGCTGATATCTGATCTGAAAATAGTGTATTTTCCTTCAAATGTGGGTATCTTGTCACTTTGCATTGGATTGATATAAACAGCTATGCAAGAGGAAAATTACTGTAAAAAACAAAATCATTCTTTTATAAATACAGTAACCAAAAACAAAACAAAACAAAAATCAAAACTGCTTCTATGTTTTTAATATCTGAAATTCTGTCTCACTCTGTGAGTGTGATAATCCATTGTTGATGTTTATGAAATGGTGTATTAGTCTCTTCTTGCTGCTCTAACAAATTATCAGAAATTTAATGACTTAAAGCAACACATATATTTGACATTATAGCTCTGGAGGTCAGAATTTCAAAATGGGTCTCACGGGGGCTAATATCAAGGTATTAGCA
Source organism: Callithrix jacchus (assembly GCF_049354715.1). NCBI lineage: Eukaryota > Metazoa > Chordata > Mammalia > Primates > Cebidae > Callithrix > Callithrix jacchus. Next base: position 15,745,746 of record NC_133517.1, read on the forward strand.
GGGCTGTGATCCTTTCTGGAGGTTCCAGGGGAGTGTGGTATAATAAAATTTTTTTGGTCTTTGTTCCTAAGATTTCTGGCACAGGGCTCCTAAACTCTTTAGAATCTCCACAGTGAAGTGTTTCTTTGGTATACAAATGCATGTCTCCTGGATAATGTCCCCTAGATAGCTTCATGATGGGAGCTGGTCAGCAGAAAGGCTAAGCCTTGATTAGGAGGAATGGGACTTTCAGCCCTACCCCAGCCCCATCTCTGGGGAGGGGAGAGGGTCTAGAGATTGAGTTCAGTCGCCAATGGCTAATTATTTAATCAGTCATGCCTCTTTAACGAAACCTTCATAAAAGCCCTTAAACGAGAAGGTTCAGAGAGCTTCCAAGCCGGTGAACATATGAAGGTTCCCAGAGGATGCATTGGGAAACATGGAAGTTCCTCCCACCAGCCTCTCCCCTCCCTTATGCATCACTTTCATTTGGCTTTTCCTGAGCAGTCTCCTTTAAAATAAACCATCAACAGTGAGTTAAGTGTTTTCCTGAGTTTTGTGAGTCCTTCTAGTGAATTATTAAACCTGAGAAGGAATCATAGGAACCCCTGAATTTGTTGTTAGTGGGGCAGAAATGTGGGTAGTTGGGGAACCCCACTTGTGGCTGGCCTCTGAAGTGCAGACAGTCTTGTGGGACTGACTCCTTACCTTGTGGAGTCTATACGAACTCCAGGAGTTAGTGTCATAATTGAATTAAATTTTGGATACTCACTTGGTGTCAGAGAGTTGGAGAATTGATGCTGGAAAAGGCACAATATATATGATGTTGGGGAAAAAATCTTTTGGAGAGAATTCATTTTCTCACTTTTCCAGTCTCTGGAGGACTCTTGCTTTCTTTGGCTCCTGCCCCTTCCAACTTTCAAGCCAGCCATAGCTGATTAAGTCTGTCCCGCATTGTGTCACTCTCATACTGACTCTTGTGCCTCCAAAACCCCCTGCACTAACCTTGGAGTCACCGGGTGAGCCACAGTAATCTTAAGGTCTACTCAGCTGAGTAACCACAATTCCCTCTGCAACCTTATTTCGCCCATGTCTTGTAATGTAACATGTACACAGGTTTGTGGAATTAGGATGTGGTTCTCTTTAGGGGTTCACCATTTTGGTATCACAAATGGTGATAGCAGAAAATGGATTCTTTCACAAGATAAATTACCTGGTAACCCCCAAATTTAATGAATTATATAAATGCCCAAATTAAATGAATTATATAAATGAGTTTGTTCAAATTATCCTGTGATGCTAGAATTTTGATATATCAAATGAATACTAGAATAAGTGAAAAAGAAAATTCCAGCAAAACCTTCAGAACACATGATTTCTAGTCTTCTTTCTGCTCTGCCCTAGTGACCTTGGGCAAATCATGTCATCATTATACCTGTAATAATTCAAAAAGTTGTTGGGAGAAAGAAGCAAAATAATGTTTCCAAAAATACACTGGAAATCATATAATATTTTAAAATATTGTTATATAAATATGCTATTGACTGGATTTGTGAAACAAAGTTATATCCCATTATAATACTCTTTGCTCCAATACTGTGCAAACTTCAGGACCAGTAAAAGTCAGCCCACTCCTCAAAACAGAATTTTACCCTATAATTGCCACATATACCCTGCCCTCTACCCACTCTCTACCCTTTTACAATCCTTCTGCCCCAATCAAGTTAGAGAGAAACATAACCAAAAGAAAAACTATTTTGAAAAGCATCAGAGGATTGAAAATGAAGAACAGTTCATGGAAGTACAATTTTGTTTTCTCCACTGGGGAAAAAAGCTGAGGAAAACTTAATAATTATCTTCAAGAACATGAAGGCTTACAAAACCAAGAATAGTGACAAAATAAGAAACAAGCTTAAGGATAAAAATTCAGTTAAGGCTTCAGAAATAACTACCCCACATGAAAGTCAATAATGGTTGAAATAGGATGCTAAAGGTTTTATATTTTCCTGATTTAGAGGTTTATGGAAGAAAGAAAAGTATTCTTACATTCTGTAAAGGAGATAAAGTATCTCTGACTTCATTTTAAAGGTAACAAAAGTGGATCCTCACTGAAGTAATGTGTTCTATACCAAAATGGATTTGTTCTTTATCAGAATGATTTTGGCTATTCTTGGAATATTATTTTTCCAGATAAATTTAGAAACCTCTTTGTTAACTTCCCTGGTAAACCCTGTTGTGATTTGGGTTAGGTTTATTTTAAGTTTATAGATTGATTATTTGTGGGACAAGGAAATATTTTCAGATTGAGGATTGCAACCCATTCAAATGGTATATTTCTCTACTGATTTGGATTTTCTTTAATCTCCTTCAGTAACATTTATGTTTTGCTGCATAAAGTTCTTGCACTTCTTTAGGATTATTCCTCAGTGATGCATAGTTTTAATGGGTATTGTGATTAATTTGCTTTTCTTCACTTTTCATAAAATACAATGTACACAATAAAATGCAGATAAAACCTTAATAAATGCATAGAGTGACCAAAGTCAAGGGAAAAAACAAACAAGCACACATTTTCCACTCCAGAAACCACTCCACTCATGGCCCTCCCCCTAAATAATTACTTGTATGCTTAAAATAACCCCCTCTGTACTCACAGGCTACCATTATACGAAGTTTTGCCATAATCACTTCCTTGCTTTGTAGTTTTATTATGTAATTGCATATCTGTATACAATAGAATTTAGATTTTATATTAATAGAAAAGTATAGTCTTCTTTGGTATCTTGTTTATCTGCTCAAATTGTTTATTCATCCATGATTTGTGAATATATTATAAATTATTACTCATTTCAGTGACCCATGTGATGCTTCGTTTTATGTGTCAACTTGGCTAGGATATAGTACTCAATTATTTAATCAAATAATAATTTAGAAGCTACTCTTTTGGCTATTCTTGGAATATTATTTTTCCAGATAAATTTAGAAACCTCTTTGTTAACTTCCCTGGTAAACCCTGTTGTGATTTGGGTTAGATTTATTTTAAGTTTATTTAGATTTGTACATGTGGTTAATATCTACACTTAGTTGACTTTACATAAAGGAGATGACCCTTGATAATGTGGATAGGCCAGTTCCAATCAGATCTCTATGTGTATGTATGTGTGTATGTATGTATGTATGTATGTTTGTATCTATCTATCTATCTATCTATCTATCTATCTATCTATCTATCCATCCATCCATCCATCTATCTGTCTATATTTCTGGTTCTGTTTCCCTGGAAAACCTTGACCGATACCAGCCAGTTATATGGAAGATGACAGTATGGACCTTCACACATTTGTGTTTTGGAACACATGTACAAGGCTTCCCAGTGCATATATATCTATGAGCAGATTTTCTGGGTATCATAATTTTCAATTATTAGGGGACACCCAGTATTTTATTGAAATGTGGTACCAATATGCATTGCCATCAGCAATGTATGAGAGTTCTGATTTCTCCCTATCTTTAACAACAGTATTGTCAGACAGTTCCACTGTAGTTTGATAAGTGTGCAGTATCTGTGCTTTTTTGTACCTTTTTTTAAAAAAAATTATTGTACGTTGAATTTGAATTTGAATCATATTCTGATGAGCATCACTATTGATCCACTTTCATACCCTTACTGCTCATATGGATATCCACTTTTGTGAAGGGCTCTTTCCATTTTTTATTAGACCGCCTGTTTTCTTAATTTTTAAAAGGGTTTTAAGCATAGATTCTAAGCCCTTATTTGAAATGATTTCTTTCCTTCTGCAGCTTGTTTTTGCACTGCTTCTTTGCTGTCTTTGATTAAGAGACCTAAAATGGTCTCTTAAAACCACACAAAAATGTACCCATGTTTTCCTTTATGGCTATTGCCATTATTATTTAGAAAATAATATTCAATCTTGGGATGTTTAATATATGATTCTATAATTTCTTTTGAAATCTTTATAATTTTTATTTTCACAACCTTTTAATCTACCTGAAATTGACTTTTTCATGTATATTAAAGTATGAGACTAATTTTCTTTTATTCTAAATGGTACTTAATTGCCCAGCATCACTTGTTGGAATGACCATATTCTCCCTTAATCTACTAGTGATATATATTAAATTTCCATAAGTGTGTGGATTTACTTATTGCTTCTCTATTATGTTCTGCTGTTCTGCTTTTAAATATTTGCTTCAATTCCATAATAACTAAATGACTACAGCCTTATAATATGTCAGAATATCCTGAGACTAAGTTCTCTCTACTTGAATTTCTTTGAGTGTTCTGGTTATTATTTTTTCACTTTTATTTAAAATTACTGTGTTAAGTCTACAGTAAAAGCAAAAAAAAAGATAGTATTGAATATGTAAATATATTTGGGGAGAATTAGTGTCTTCATAATATTTTATTTTTCTATCAATGAATGTGGCATATCTCCCCACTTGTTTTTAAAAGTGTTTTTAGTGAAATTTTATATTTTCTCAATAGAGTTCACATATATTATAGATTTCTATGTAATTTGCACTTTTAATACAATTTGAGTTGTTTTTTTTTTGTTTTTCTTTGTTGTTTTTCATTTTTTTTTAGACAATGTCTGGCTCTATCACCCAGGCTATAGGCTGAAGTGCAGTGGCGAAATCTTGGCTGACTGCAACCTCTACCTCCCAGTCTCAGGAAATATTCCTACCTCAGCCTCCCAAGTAGCTGGGACTACAGGTGTGCTCCACCACACATGAATAATGTTTGTATTTTCTGTAGAGATGGGGTTTTGCCATGTTACCCAGGCTGGTTGTGAGCTCAAGCTATCTGCATCCCTTGGCCTGCCAAAGTGCTAGGATTATAGGCATGAGCCACCATGCCTGGCCATAATACTATTTTCTTGGCATAAGTTATGGTATAGGGAAATAAAATTGAATTTTGCTTTACTATCATTCGTAGTAATACTATATTCTCAATGACTCTTTGTTTCACAAATTTTTGAGAAAGTAGTGCATAAACCTATGAATATAACTGTAAAAGTCCACAATTTATCCTTTTAATTCTGTCAAAAGTGGTCAAGTTCAAATAAATTCATGTTTATTTAAATACTTTAGTAATTTCATAATCTATCCATTTTTATCCATATTAAAAACATTTTTATCCTTTCAAAAAAAAACATTTTTAATTCAACTTGTACTCTTTTGGCATTTACAAATAAACATGCATGCCCAACTTTGTAATTGTCTAGTAGTTTTTTAAAGTATGCCGTATCGTTTTCCCCCTCCAGAATAAGATTCATTAATTCTCTATAAATGTCTTATTTCTCTATATTAGAATGACAGACTTGATTTTACTGAAAAGCAATATTTACAGAAATTTTCTTAAAACATCATGGGAAAATTACCTAAATGCCTAGAGGCCCATAGCTTTTTACTGATCATTCACAACAATCAAGGTGATGCTTTTTGCCTTTCTTCACATGTGAGAACAGTGAACAAAGAAAAAAGTAGATGTGCTCATATGCATTTAATAACCAAAGGACTAAAAAATTCTGCCCTCGAATTCTTCCATATTTCTAACATTTCTAAGGAGTTCTGCTAGAATAAGGAAGATTGTGCACTCTTGAAGTTTGGATGACAATGACATATAATTTGTGCCATCTAGCCAGTCCAGTCCTCCATGGTCTTAGTTGTGGTCTCGTTTGGCCCTGAGATGCTTTATTGCATCATTTGTTAGTGGACAACCTGGATGGGAAGCACTTTGCAAATTAGTAGCAATAGTAGTTCTATAGTACTGGAGCCACTTAATCTTCAATGAATCTAAATGTGTCTACATTATAATGATAAATTTTGGTTCTCATGAACTCTAGAAGTGGCAATTTCAGAAAAGAATAATTCAAATAAAAAAACAGTTATTGAAGTGAAATTTTATAAGCCAGTATGACCACTTGAAAATTACCTGCATGGTTTTCTCATTAGGTTCAGCTCTAATGTTTGGAACTGGTGTATAAAGCTACAATATTTTAATAATCTTCCAAGGATCGCCAAGCCACTATATGTCCTCTGGAATTCCATCTCTGGTTACTTCTCCCATTCCAATTACTTCTTAGGGGCAGGTGTCACTTCCACTGGGAATTGTAGTTCTTGTTTTAGTGTGGACAAGAGTTGATGTTTCCTCTCACCTGCTACACTTGCCCCTGGATCCACTGGGATGATATATCTGGCCTGCCAAGATGGGCCTCAAAATGGGATATGTTGATGCCAAAACTCCAGAACACCTTGGCTAAATCTTCTTGAGAGACCATGGTCTGACCTCAACTCTTTTTCTTTTTAAATTTTACTTTGATATGTTTTTTTTTTAAGACTTCATTTAAAACTTGCCAAAACTAGGTAGCTAGAATATATTATTCTCTGTCTTTATGATTCTGTGGGCCTACCACTTCCTTGGGACTATTTATATGCTTCAAATACATATTTAAAGTAGTATTTAATATGTTATATAATTAATATTAAATATTAAGTGAGACTGTATATTACCCTTCATTCTGTTTTTGTTGATATTGCGTATGTGTATGTAATGATTCTTTTTAATTGTATGAATCATTTACAAACAATACATATCAATATAAATACATTTTACTTTTTTTGTAAAATAAAAAATCATTAGCAAGAACAGCAGTGCTTTACATTTTTACACGTTTCTTTAATATCTAACATAATAGAAGAAAGCTGGGCTCTCATATCTGCTTTTACATTAGGACTTTTACAATATCACACCTTAGGTAGCCTCTAAAAAACTCCTTGGTACACTCATGAAAGAATGAGAGTGAAAAAGATAAATGACATCTTAGTATTATAAAAATAGCTTTGACTTTGAATTCCCTTAAAAGGCTCTTGAGGACCCCCAAGACCACACTTTGAGACCCACTGCTCTAGTCTGATCTCCTTATCTTACATATAAGGACATTGGATCTCAGAGAGAGTGAGAAACCCAAAATCTCACAGCCCGTTAATGACAGAATATGGATCTCAGATTGCTCGTCTCACGTCTCTTGGTTTAGATTCTCAATTAGAAACCCAGGAAATATACCCTTAATGGCTTGTCCTCCTCTCTCTGTTTGCAAAGATGGTAACGATATATTACCAATTATTTTTAAATAAAAGGGGTAAGTCAACAAACATGATATATTTTTGCTACAAACATTCTGTTTGAATCTGAATTACACTATTTGAATTAGGATCTCTATTTGAGCTGAAACACTCAGGCAAATTTGATTGCATCCTACTCCATGCAAGCTGGTAATGACAAACTGCACAGTAAATATCACAGATAAACGTGGAAATCAGATTAACCATAATATCACTATTTATCATATTCTCTGTCTAAAATACAATTCAATGATGTCTTTCAGAAAAATGTTCCCAAGGACTGGGTGAAAGGGTGGTGAATATATGAAGTCACTGCAAATAAATTGGCAATTACTAGAACTTTTTCAATAAAATAGAGTTGTTATGAAACGCAGATATTTTTCATTCCCTAACCACCCCTTATTTTTGCCCTTTTTGAAAAAAATCAATAAACTTTGGTCACCAGAGATAATTTCCTTTTATCCTACCATGTTGACTCAAATCTTCTTTAAATGGACCATAGCCTTGAGACCAGAGAAGTTGATCTAGTAGAGGAAATTCTTCCCAAGAAACAGTCCATTTTTCAGGCTCTACATTCTGTGGTTCTGAATCATGTGTCGCGTCCAGCCCTCCTTTGGTAAACATGGTAACATGGTAATTCTCTTTCTCAACGAAATAATTCTCAACTGAGGCAAAGCAAACATTTTCAGGTGAAGAGCTGCTTCTTTCCAAGTTTCCTTTTGAGTGCATTCTTCCCAGCTCTCACCGAACTCTAAATGATCCGCAGAAAGTTGGAAACTGCCAGCTTCAGATGACCCGTTCCTCTTCCCCAGGAGGACACAACGCGATGCCTGCAGCTGGTCTTCCCTGCTCCGACTTTGCCTGCCGCTCCTGCCTGGATGCTGGCTGTCGTAGCTTGTAGGATTCTTTCATTATTTAAACTAAACAGGACAGTTTGCCCTTTTTATTAATCTTACATTTGTGCTTTTAATACTTCTATGACAACTGTAAAATCTTTGGAACAGTATAATTTCATTTATTCTTACTTCCCCTTTGTTCTATTGTTGTCATATATTTTATTCTATGTATAAGTCTCATAAGGTATTGCACTTGTTTTAAACCATCAATACTGTTTCGAATTTTACTACATATTTACGGTTTTTGAGATCTTCATTTCATCATGTTTAGATTGTTTGGCCTCCTATTCTATGTAGGGTCAAACTATGGCAATTATCTTATGGAGGTGACTGACCTACATAAATTCTTGTTATATTGAGTTTTGGTAAATACATAAATGGGTATAAGAATTTGTTCTGATAATAAGTGTGTGTGTGTGTGTGTTGTGTGTGTGTATTCCTAACAGTGCAGATATTTCCTATCTGTTTTTTAACTTTTGACCTTGGAGCCTAGATATAATTCCTTACTTGCACAAGATAAGGGATGCATCCCCCTTAAGCCCTGTACCTATGGGAAAATAACAACCCTTACACAAGGTTTGAAGATCACCACATATTTTTTTATGTTCCTTAACTCAACTTTTAAATCATCCACAAGCAATTAGGAGACCCGAATACAAATATCAAAACTCCATTATCAGACAAAACATAATCTAGCTGAAATCCCCAACTATGAAAGGGGCAAAAGGTGGCCCACAGTGTGAGAGACACGGTATGTAAATAAGGGAGAAGATAATTTCTCTGCCCTGAAGCTCAGGAAGATAGAAAATATAGACTTTCCAGGGTGAGTAAAGCACCCTATTGAGCTGCACTAAAATGTTTTATTTACCATGAAGAAAAGAGGTGAAACTACTGGTACTAGGAAGAGCTTCTCTGAACCCACCTTATTCTGATAAGAAAGGGTGGCTGCAATGTACTGGGACTCCAACACAGTTAGCCATATTTTCTGGAAGATGCTGATATTCGTGATATGGGGAAAAGGAAACTTTTTCCTGTGGACGGTTCTACACTTTGTATTTCTATTGGACAGAGTGGTGGAAAAGTTTAAGGAACTCATACGCCACATCCTGAATCTTATGGATAATTGCTACCAGCCTGGAACACAGCCACAGACCTCTCCCCAGAGACTCCTATAAACAGGTGGTGCAGAAATAACTTTTCTCCTTCAAAGATGGAGAATCAAAAACATAACAACACAGAACATATTCAAATGCATAGTGAAACTAGATAGCAGAAGGAAAATACCAGAAAAATGTTGTCACAAAGAAGAAAATTGTGAACTAACATTTTTTGATAAACTTAAATAAAGAAAAAACAAAAACCTTGAAAGAATCAACTGCCTTTATGAATCAAAAGCATAAATAAAATTTACAAAAGGTCAAAGAACAAATAGTGAGACAATAGATGGAAATGAAATGCCATCTGAAGGAGGTCAGAAAATATGTGGTGGGAAAAATTTAAAAATACATTTTCTGTAGGTATGAAAAGGGGTTATGCTTTTCCTCACTTATCACAAAGATCATGGCCAACAACTAAAGAGAAAATTGAAGAACAGAGTCCTTAAAAAAAAACAGACTTAGGGAAAAATTCTCAGTATCAACATTTTAAAATTAATTATTTGAGCACTTAGGTAAAAAGAATAAATCACTCATAATAAATGTATATATACGTATACAGACTCTCACATAAATTTATTAAAGCAACATCTACACAATCCATAGGAAAGGAGTGAACAAACTATTTAATAACAAAATGAAATTGTGATGCAAATATAAAAGCTGCATGTAGTTGTAAATATCCAGAAACTTTGAAAATGTAAGTTTTATGATCCCTTTTTGGGGAGTCTATTGGAGGACAACCATCAACCAGACAGAAGTTGTTTTAAAAACTACATGTAAAGGCTTGGCAGGGAGTACTGAATCTACTTAATTGTAGAAGGAAAATTAAAACAATAGGGAAGGCTGTATGCTGTGGCTCAAGCCTGTAATCCCAGCTGAGGTCAGACGTTCGAGAGCAGCTAGTCCAACATGGTGAAACCCCATCTCTACAAAAAATACAAAAATTAGCCAGGTGTGGTGGCATGGCCCAGCTACTCGGGAGCCTGGGACAGGAGAATCTCTTGAACTAGAGAGGTGGATGTTGCGATGAGTTGAGATTTCATCACTGCACTCCAGCCTGGGAGACAGGGCAAGACTCTGTCTCAAAAAAATATATATATATAGGGTGGGATATGTATAATTTCATCATCTTTAATATTTTCAGTTAAAATGATAGGAGGTAAAATGGACAAATCAAGTATCAGGCATAATTATGTTTAATAACATAACTGTGATACTGAAAAGCATTTTTAAAAAGTCAACTGAAACCAAATGTTTCCAGATTTGTTATGTGTAAGTTTCCAGGAGGATGCCATAGCGGAATTAGCAGTGAAACCTTGGGACCAAAGGCAGCTGGTACAGAATGAGAGATAAACTGAGGCACTGTGGGGGTGTGTCAATTGAAATTTGTTTTGGAATCCATTTATGGCAGCAGCTAGAGCAAGAGACAGGAGAATTTTAAAAGAAACATAGCTATGTAAGTGGTGTTTGATACTCTTAAAAATAAAAAACAAAAATATAATTTATGATCAAATGAACCTGTCACATAAATAAATGTATATGGCCTAAAAATATATTAAATACATTTTATGTTGGCCAAAGTATAAAACTACATGCCATATCTTAAAAGAGACACCTAAAACAAAGTAATTCAAAACAATTTTAATGTAAAGTTTGGGAAACGATAAACCAAACAAATTGAACTAGAATCAAACAGGGGTCACACTATTAGGCATTTGAATTCAACATAAAAATCACAAGAAGAAGAAGAGTATTTTATAGCAATAAAAAGTAGAATTTACGAGAACGATCCAAGATGGCCAATTGCTAACATCCCGGGGTTGCAGCTCTCAGGGAAGGCGCGGAGAACTAGAGGACACCACACTTTCAGACAAATTCTGGTCGCTCACGGAGCAGAAGATCCCCCAGTGGAGGAAACACATGGGTCGCCAGAGCGACTCTCATGGCCAGTGCAGCGGTTCTGCTGGTACCTTGGCGAGGCAGCTCTCGGAGCAGAGTAAACAGGTTTGGAGGACCCAAACGGGCCCCCAGCGCGACACCAGAGCCTGGCACAGTGGCTGTGATGGCACCTCGGCGTGGCAGCGCTCAGCGCAGAGTAAACGGGACCAGTTCCCCTTCTGACCAAGGTTTGGAGCCCCGGGAAGGCAGAGTCGCCTACTGCGGACACAAGAAGGAAGCCAGACAGGAGAATCCTGGGAAGAAAAGCACCATCAGTTATAAGGCTGCTGCTCTGGCCCTGGGAACTAACAACCTGGACGCCCACTCAAGAGACCTAATCTGAAAGTTGGTAAATTCAAAGACGACAGGAGGATAAATTTACAATAACGGGAAGAAACCAGTGTAAAAAAGCTGAGAATACTCAAAGTCAGAATGCCTCTCCCTCTAAAGATGATCACAGTTCCACATCAACAATGGAACAAGGCTTGATGGAGAACGAGCGCATCCGGATGACAGAATCACTCTTCAAGGAATGGATAATAACAAACTTTGGTGAGTTAAAAGAACATGTTGTAGCCCAACGTAAAGAAACTAGGAACTTTGAAAAAAGGTTTGATGAAATCCTATTGAGAATAGACAACTTAGAGAGGAGTATGAGTGAATTAATGGAACTGAAGAATACAATACAGGAACTCCGAGAAGTATGCACAGGTTTAAACACTCGAATTGTTCAAGCAGAAGAAAGGATAAAAGAGGTCAAAGTCCAACTTAATGAAATAAAACGTGAAGAAAAGATTACAGAAAAAAGGATAAAAAGGAATGAGCAAAGTCTCCAAGAAATGTGGGACTATGTGAAAAGACCAAATTTACGTTTGATAGGTATACCTGAATATGACAGAGAGAATGAATCCAAGCTGGAAAATACCCTTCAGGATATTATTCAGGAAAATTTTCCTAAACTAGCAAAGCAGGTCAACATTCAACCCCAGGTAATACAGAGAACACCCCAGAGATATTCCTCAAGAAGAGCAACCCCAAGGCACATAATCGTTAGATTCACCAGGGTTGAAACGAAGGAGAAAATACTAAGGGCAGCCAGAGAGAAAGATCAGGTTACCCACAAAGGCAAGCCTATCATACTTACAGCAGATCTCTCAGCAGAAACTCTACAAGCCAGAAGAGAGTGGGGGCCAATATTCAACATCCTCAAAGAACAGAACCTTCAGCCCAGAATTTCATATCCAGCCAAACTAAGCTTCACAACTGAAGGAAAAATAAAATCTTTTATGAACAAGCAAGAACTCAGAGATTTTGTTACCACCAGTCCTGCTTTACAAGAGCTTCTGAAAGAAGCATTACACACAGAAAGAAACAACCAGTATTAGCCTTTCTAAAAATACACTAAAAAGTAAAGAGCACCAACATAAAGAAGAATTTACACCAACGAATGGATAAAACAGCCAGTCAACATCAAATGGCAGTAACCCTAAATTTAAATTGACTAAATCCCCCAATCAAAAGACACAGCCAAAACCCAACGGCATGTTACATCCAGACCTGTTTCACATGCAAGGATACACAAAGACTCAAAACAAAGGGATGGAGAAAGATTTACCAACCAAATGGAGAGCAAAAATAAATAGTAAATAAATAAAAAGCAGGAGTTGCAATTCTCGTATCGGATAAAATAGATTTTAAAGCAACAAAGATATAGTGGTAAAAGGATCAATGCAACAACAAGAGCTAACGATCCTAACACCCAGATACATAGAGACTTAGATTCAATGAGACAAAAATTAATAAGGATATCAAGTACTCGAACTCAGATCCAGAACAAGTAAACTTAATACATATTTATAGAGCTCTCCACTTCAAATATACAAAATATACATTCTTGTCAATACCACATCACACCTACCCATAAGTTTAAATGAAACATTGATTGGCCATTATTAATACCCAATTTTTTTCAGAATAAAGCAATATTTCCGTTTACTCTCCCTCTTTCTCTTCCTCTTTCTTCCTCTCCTTTACTTATTTATTTATTTATTTCCTTCTCTCAAAAAAAAGAAATCAACTTGTAAACCTCTAGATCCAGGTCGGCAATGTCTCTCTCATTGCTTGATTTCCTTTCTTCCCTTCCCTCCCTCCCTCCCTCCCTCCCTCCCTCCCTCCCTCCCTCCCTCCCTCCCTCCCTCCCTCCTTTTCTCCCTCCTTCCTCTCTTCTTCCCTTCCTTCCTTCCTTCCTTCATCCCTTCCTTCCTCCTTACCATCCTCCTTCCCTCCCTTCCTGCCTTCCTCCCCCCCCAAAAAAGTAGAATTTACATGAAGATGTAACTATCATACATTTTATGCAGCAAATAATTTAGCAACAATATTAATAAAGCAGAACTTATAGCAGACTCAAGGATAAATAGGACATTTTAATGCATGTATCTTATGCCATGACACATCAAGTGGACAAAAGTACTGATAGGAATAACAGAACAACATAATGGATAAGACTCACTTACCGAGATATACAGGAGATTCCAAAAATTATGGAAAATGCACATTATAAAGAAAACTATGAGTGGATTTCAAAAATGTTTCACACCCAAATTAAGTTGTACTAACTAATTTTAACATTTCTGAATAGGATCTAATTTGAGAGACTAGAAGTAAAAGACACAGATTTAAAAAGAGCCCCTATCAAAGCAATATGAACTCTGCTAAAATTGAAGCGAGAACAAACAGAAAATCAATGATGAAAGAAACTTCAGTGGAAGAATGCTGAAATCATTGATCTTTTAGGTAAAGTTTGTGGGAACAAGGCACCAAAGAGCTCAGCAGTTTACAAATGGACAGCTCATGTTAAAAAGGGACAGGATGATGTTGAAGTAATGCCCACACTGGCAGACCATCCACATCAATTTGAGAGAAAAAAAATTAATTTTCTTTGTGCCCAAATTGAAGATGATTAACAATTAACAGCTGAAACAGTAGCCCAACTAAATATCTTAATTGATTCAACTTATATAATTTTCACTCAAAAATTAAAGATGAACCAACTTTTTGCTCAACAGGTACCAAAACCATTGTGCTCAAATCAGTTGCAGACAAGAGCAAAGCTTTCAGTGGAAATTTTAAACAAGTTCAGGTCAAGATCCTGAAACATTTTTTTGGAAAATTAATAAGAGATTGAACATAGCTTTACCAGTATGATTCCACAATGACTACCAAGGGTTTAAAGAGGGCCAGTCAAAGCAAAAGCAGACTGTCCTACAGCACAGGTTATGGCAAGTGTTTTGGGATACTGAAGCATTGTTGATTCTTTAGAGGGCCAAAGAACAACACCACCTCCTTGTTATGAGAGCATTTTGAGAAAGTCAGCCGAAGCTTTAGTAGAAAAATGCCTTGCAAGCCTTTGCTAGAAAGTCCATCTCCACCACAACGGCTCCGCTCATTCCTCTCCTCAAACAAAGGCAAGCAAATTTATGTGAGTTTTGTTGAGAAATCATTGGACATCCACCTAACAGTCATCTTGATTTGAAGCCTTTTGATTTCTTTTTCTTTCTTAATCTTAGAAAAAACTGTAAAGGGCACCTATTTTTCTTCAGTTAATAATGTAAAAAGGACTTCATTGATATGGCAAATTTGCCAGATGCTCAGGTTTCTAAAAAGGAGCTAAATTACTAGTACCATTTCTTATGAAAGTATCTTGACTTTGATGGAGTTATGCTGAGAAATAAAGTTTATATTTTTTAAAGTTTTGTCTTTTAATTCATTTTTAATGGACTTTTGAAGTCTTCTTATATATAACATATGTGATAGGGTAAAACATGGCTCCAAAAACATGGTTCCAGATTTCATATCAAATCTCTGGAACTGGTGAACATTACCTTGTTTGAAAAAGGTCTTTGCATATAAATAAGTTAAGAATCTTGAGATGAGGAAGTAATCTTGGTCATCTTGAGATGAGGAGGTCATCCATATGGCCCCTAAATTTAATGACCAGTGTCTTTATAAGAGAAAGACAAAGAAATATTTGAGATGGACAGAAAAGAAGACACTCATGCACAGAGGCAGAAGTAATGTGAAGAGGAAGGCAGAGATTGGAGTGGTGGAGCTATAAGCTAAGGAATACACAGGATAGTGAGTAGCCATAAAAGAATAAATTTCTGTTTCATTAAACCATCATGTTTATTATACAATCCTAGGAAATGGTGTGTGTGTGTGTGTAAAATCTTATATCTATAAAAAATTTCTTGTGGGATATTATGATTATATATATATATAAATTAAAACAGAACATTATTTATAGTTACAAAGAAAATCTGTAAATGTTTTATGCAAGTAAGTAAGTGTGTATGGAAAATCTTATATTTATAGAAAATTTTAATGGATATTTTATACATATATAAATTAAAACTGAACTTTTTTTAGATACAAAGAAAATCTGAAAATGTCTCAGGTAAGTAAATATGGCTCATAAACATGATAACCTCCTGCATAAGATTAATACAAATTAGACTATACTGATATATCATTTTACATTTTAAGATTGACAAGAATGGCAAGCCTATTCTCTCCTGCATTCATTTCCTACCTCTCTCCACATAACACTCTATCCCTGGAGGATAAGTCCTAACAGACATCACCTGGGCTTCCTTGCCAGCTGACTTCAGTTGGATTCAGCCATTAAAAGTTCCTATCAAAATATTGGAAGTTGAGTAGAGACATAGAGAGAGGCATTTATTTACATCTTTACTGTTTTGGTGCATTGATTTTGTAGCTGTGGTATCTCTTTAAGATTAAAGCTCAATGAGTGATCCTTTCTCCTTGGCTTCTACTTTAAAGGGTTCCTAGAAATTTATTTCCCCTGAAAAAATGTAGTTTAATAAAAATTATTTCTGCTGAAATACAGAAAGATAAATATTGAGAAATTAAAGCAGTCCAAGAGGTGTGGAAAGATACATAATTGTTTAACCTACATAACTGAAATTTCAGAAATAAAAGAGAATCAAAGATATATTTGAAAGAAAAATGGTAAAAAATTTTCAAAATAGCGAGACAAGAGAAACAACAGATTAAAAAATTACAGAGAACCTCAAGCTTGGATAACAAACAAAACAACAGCAAACAAAATGAAACAAATCAAGGAGCATCATAATCAAACTGCCTAAGCTAGAATGTTAAAAAATAATATTGATGTAACTATAAGATGTTTTATGTAAGACCTACAGTAACATAAAGCAAAAGCCTATAGATACACAAAGGATAAAAGGTATTCTTTGTGTATCAAAGCATACCAGAAGGTATCTACTCACAAAAGAAGACATCTGTAGAGGAAAGAAGAAACAAAATATCTACAAAATAACCAGAAAACAAGTAATAAAATGGCAGTTACAAGTCCTTATATATTAATAAATAGGTTAAAATCTCCAATTAAAGGACATACAATTTTTTTCAGTTTTGTGAAGAATAATGATGGTCTTTTGATGGGAATTGCATTGAATTTGTAGATTGCTTTTGGCAGTATGATCATTTTCACATTTATTCTACCCAACCATGAGCATGGGATGTGTTTCCATAGTGTCATCTAGGATTTCTTTCAGCAGTGGTTTTCCTTGTAGAGGTTTTTTGCCTCATTGGTTAGGTACATTCCTAAGGCTTTTTTTTTTTTTTTTTGTGGCAGCTATTGTAAAAGAGGTTGAGTTCTTGATTTGATTCTCTGCTTGGTTGCTGTTGGTGTATAGAAGAGCTGTTGATTTGTGTACATTAATATTGTATCCAGAAACTTTGCATAGCCAAAATGAGACTAAGCAAAAAGAACAAATCTGAAGACATCACATTACCTGATTTCAAACTGTATTGTATGACCATAGTCACCAAAACAGCATGGTATTTTTATAACAGTAGGCACAAAGACCAATGGATCAGAATAGAGAATCCAGAAATAAACCCAAAACCTTAGAGCCAACTGATCTTTGACCAAGCAAACAAAAACATAAAGTGGGGAAAGCACACTCTTTTCATCAAATGATGCGGGGATAATTGACTAACCACAGGTAGGACAATGAAACTGGATCCCTATCTCTCACCTCATACAAAAATCAACTCAAGATGGATTAAGGACTTAAATCCAAGACCTGAAACTATACCTATACAAATTCTAGAAGATAACTTTGGAAAAACCCTTCTAGACAAAAGCAAATGCAATAAAAACAAAGATAAATAGCTTGGATGTAATTAAAGAGCTTTTGAACAGCAAAAGGAACAGTCAGCAGAGTAAACAGACAATCCACAGAGTGGAGAAAATATCTTCACAAGCTATATATCTGACAAAGGACTCCAGAATCTACAATGAACTCAAACAAATCAACAAGAAAACAACAAACAATCCCATCAAAACTGGCAAAAGGACATAAGTAGACAATTCTCAAAAGAAGATATGAAAAAGAAGATACGATGGAATACTACTCATTTATAATAAGTATAAAAATACTTATTTTTTTAGTTGTATATAAAATTTAATCTCATTGAATGTACAGTTTTCAAATTTCACATGTATATTAAGGAACCAATGTATCCTTTTATATGAGCATTATCAAACAAACGGCAAGAAGAAGTTAAAGGGCAGCCTGGCATTGATGGCTGGCGGAGCTCTGAAGCCTGCCTCTGCAGGTGCAGACACGTCCACAAAAGTAACCGCAGTGGAAATAAGAATCGTCCTTTCATTTCCTGAGCTGGCCTCAGGAAAGGAGGATGAAATTAGATTTGCAGTTACATGGACTATTTTGGCCTGTGGATTCAGCAGGGATCCATATTTAGTCCACTTCACTTCTATAACCAAAGCCCCTGGGAGCTGGCAGGAATCCTGCAAAACGAAATGCTTCCTGTTGAATGACTGGGTGATGAAGTGGATGGGCACCGAGTCCAGCACATCCTGGGCCTGAACTAATGGCATTCACAGTGACCTGGATGAGATTGGAGACTCTTATTCTAAGTGAAGTAACTCAGAAATGAAAAAACAAACATTGTATGTTCTCACTCATAAGTGGAAGCTAAGCTATGAAGATACAAAGGCATAAGAATGACAATAGACTTTGGGGACGCAGGGAGAAAGAGTGGGAAGGAGGTGAGTGATAGACTACAAATAGGGTGCTGGGTGAAATAAAATCTCACAAATCACCCCTAAAGAACTTACTTATGTAAATACCACCTGTTCTCCAATAACCTATGGAAATAAAAAATTTAATTTAATAAAAAAAATAAAAAAGATAAAATGTTCCTCTAAAAAACAAACAAACAAACTAAAACTAAAACTTAACAAAACAAAACAAACAAACAAAAACAATAATATAGAGTGGCTGATGGGGGGGCAGGGAAGAAGGAAGATCCAATTATGTGCTGCTTATAAAAGGCTCACTCCTCATTAACGGCAACTAAACATTCAAAGTGAAAGGATGGAAAAAGATATTCCACGCAAGTGGAAACCAAAAGAGAGTAGGAGTAGCTATACTTACATGAGATATAATAGACATTAAGTCTAAAACTAAAAACAAGACAGAGGTCATTATGCAATGGCAAAGGAGTTAATTCACCAAAGTGATGTAACTACTACATGTGTATGCATCCCAAACCAGAACACCTAAATGTATAAAGCAAATAGTAATAGAACTGAAGAGAGAGAGAAATTGCAAAAAAACAAATAGGAAAGATCAATATTCCACCTTCAATAGTGGACAGATCATCTAGACTAAAAATCAATAAGAAAACATTGAATTTGAATTATACTTTAGACTAAGTGGACCAAATAGGCATATACAGAACATTCCATCTAGCAGCACAATATGTATTTTTCTCATGCTCATGCAGAAAGTTCTCCAAGATAGATCATATGTTAGGCCACAAAAAAGTCTGAAGAAAATTAAGAAGATTGAAATCATAACAAGTATCTTGTCCAACCACAATGATATGAAACTAGAAATAAATAATAGAAGGAATTTTAGAAAATTCACAAATATACAAAAACTAAACAACATGCTCTTAAACAATCAGTGGGTCCAAGAAGAAATTAAAAGGGAAATTTAAAAATACCTAGAGATGAATGAAAAGGAGCATGCAACATACCAGAATTAATGGGATGCAGCAAAGACAGTTTTAAGAGGAAAGTTTTTTAGCAATAAACAGTAATATCAGAGAGACAGACTGATCTCAGAAAAGCAACCGATTGTTACACCACAGGTAACTAGAAGAAGAATAACCCAAACATGAAGTTACTTGAAGGATGGGAGGATAAAAGCAGAAATAAATGAGATAAAGACTAGGAATAAATAGAGAAAAATCAATACAACTAAATGTTTTTTTTTTAAAATAAAATTAAAAACTTCTAGCTAGATTAAGAAAAAAGGAGAAGACTTAAATCAGAAATGAAAGAAGAGACATTACAACTGGTACCACAGAAATGCAGTGTCATGAAAGACTGCTGTGAACTATTACATGCCTACAAATTAAATAACCTAAAAGAAATGGATAAATTTCTAGACACGTACAGCCTACTAAGACTCAATCATAAAGAAATAGAAAATCCGAACAGACCAATAATGAGTAATGAGATTGAATGAGTAATAGTAAGTCTACTGTCAAAGAAAAGACCAGGACTTGATGACTCCACTGCTCAAGTCTATCAAACATTTAAAGAAGAAAGAATACTATTCTTCTCAAACTCTTCCAAAAAATTAAAGGAAACAATTCCAAATCATTTTACAAGGTAGAATTATCCTTATATCAAAATGAGATAAAAACATTAGCAGAAAGGGGTGTTATAGATCAATATTCTTTATGATTATAGATGCAAAAATTCTCAAGAAAATACTAGGAAAATGAATTCAATAGCACTTTAAAAAGATCATCCACCATAACCAAGTGAAATTTATTCTGGGGATGCAAGTATGATTCAAAATATACAAATCAATAAATTTGCAATAGATGCAGAAGGGTTACTTGACAATATTCAACATTATTTTACGATAAAACTGCCAATACATTAGGTATAGAAAGAATATACTTCAGCACAATAAAGGCCCACAAACCCACAGCTAACATTATATTCAACAATGAAAAGTTGAGAGCTTTTCCTTTCTGATCAGGAACCAGACAAGGATGTTCATTCTGACCACTTCTATTCAACATCGAACTGAACATCTCAGCCAGGGAAATTACACGAGAAAAAAATAAAAGGCATCCAAATCAGAAATGAAGAAGTTAAATTGTCTCTGCAAACAGCATGATCTTCTAAAACTTCCCCCCAAAAGCTTAACGCTAATTCAATAAAGTTGCAGGGTACAAAATCAACATACAAAATCATATGCAGGCCGGGCATAGTGGCCCATGCCTGTAATCCTAGCACTTTGGGAGGCTAGGCAGGGGGATCACTAGAGCTCAGGAGTTCATGACCAACTTGGGCAACATGGTGAAACTCTGTCTCTAGCAACAATTACAAAAAATTAGCCAGGTGGGGTGGTGCATGCCTGTAGTCTCAGCTACTTGGAGGACTGAGGTGGGAG
Source organism: Callithrix jacchus (assembly GCF_049354715.1). Lineage (NCBI taxonomy): Eukaryota > Metazoa > Chordata > Mammalia > Primates > Cebidae > Callithrix > Callithrix jacchus. The sequence goes on from NC_133517.1 coordinate 15,766,413, forward strand.
GAGAGCTTGAGCCTAGGAGGTCGAGGCTAAAGTGAGCCAAGATTGTGCCACTGCACTCCAGCCTAAAAGACAAAGTGAGACCCTGTCTCATAAAAAAAAATCACATACAAAACATACAAATATTAGTAACATTTCTGTACACTAACAACAAACTATCTAAAAAAAATCAAGTAAATAATTTCATTTACAATTGGTACAAAAATGAAATGATTAGGAATAAATTTAAGCAATGAGGTAAAAAAATTGTATATTGAAAACTATAAAATATTAATTGAAGAAAACTAAAGTTACAAATAAATTTTAAAAAGCCATGCTCATGGATTGGAAAATATTATAAATGTCCATAGCAATCTATAGATTCAATGAAATTTCTATCAAAATTCTAACAACATTTTTCCCAGAAATAGAAAAAAATTCTAAAGTTTCTGTGTAACTACACAAAAACTCTGAATAACCAAAGCAATTTTTAGTAAAAAGAACAAAGCTGGAGGCATCATACTACCAAACTTCAAAATCTGCTACAAAGATCTAGCTAGAAATACCATAATTCTGGCACAAAAACAGACACAGACTAACAGAAGAAAATAGAGAGCTCAGGAATAATGTCTGGCCAATTGAATTTCAACAAAGATGCCAAAAATTGTCTCTTCAATAAATGGTCCTGGGAAAATGGGATATCCAGACACAGAAGAATAAAATGAGACTAAGAGCTCCACCATATACAAAAATTAACTCAAAATGGATTGAGGCCTTAAATATAAGACCTGAAACTACAACACTACTAAAAGACAAATAAGGGAAAAGCTCCATTAAATGGTTTGGGCAATAATTTTTTGAATATGATCCCAAATCATAGGCAACAAAAGCAAATATTGACAAATGAGATAACTTCAAACTAGAAAGCTTCTCTACAGCAAGTAAGTGAATAGACAGCCTATGGAATGGAAGAAAATATTTGCGAGCCATACATTGGATAAGTGGTAAATATCCACAAAATGTGTAAGGGGCTCAAACAACTCAATAGTAAGGAACACAAGTAACTCAATGAAAAAAAATGGACTAAGGACCTAAAGGTCATTTCTCAAAAAATACATTTAAGTGAACCATTGTATGAAAAAATAGTAAATATTGTTAATCATCATACAATAAAATATCACCGCACACCCGTTGGAATGGACATTATCAAAAAGACAAATAATAAGTATTGGGAAGAATGTAGAAAAAAATAAAACTCTTGTAAAATGTTTGTGGGAATGTAAATTAGTCCAGCCATCATGGAAAGCAGTATGAAGAGTCCTAAAAAGATCAATACAGAGCTTGCATATGATCCAGCAATCTCACTCAAGTTGTCACTTGATACCTGCAGGGCTTGGTTTTAGGACCTTCCACAATTACTGAAATCTATGATGCTCAAGTGTCTTATATAAAATAATATCGTTTTTGTACATAACTTACGTACATCCTCCTGTATACTTTAAATAATCTCTGGATTACTTATGATATCTAATACAATGTAACTGCTATGTAAATAGTTGTTATGCTACATTATTTTAGAGATTTGTATTTTTTATTGGTTTTATTTATTTTCAAAAAGTATTTTTAATCCACAGTTGGAATCTGTAGATCTGGAACCCATGGATATGGGAGGTTCAACCACATGTGGTTTATATCCAAAGAAATCAAAATCAATATGACGAAATAAGGTAATCTCCTGTTCATTAGAGCATTATTCACCGTAGCCAAGATAAAATATCAAGCTATGTTCATCAATGGACGAGTGAATAAACAAAATGTGGTATATGTACACACAGTGCAATACTCTTCAGTTTTATAAAATGTTGCAGCAACATAGATGAATCTGGAGGACATTATATCAGGTGAAATAAGCCGAGGACAAAACAACAAATGCCATATAGTCTCACTTATATATGGAATATAAAAAGTCAAAATCTTAAAAGCAGAGAGTAAAATGGTGGTTAGAGAAAATTGGGAGCAGGGATATTGAAGCTATATTGGTCAGAAGACACAAAAGTTTAGTTAGACAGGAAGAATACATTCCAGAGAACTATCGTATTTCACAGTAACTATAGTTAATAACGTATACTAAGAGAGTAGATACTGAGTGTTCTCACCACAAAAGAAATGTAAGTGTGTGAGGTAATGCATACTTTAAATATTTTGATTTAGCCATTCCACTATGTATATACATATATATCAAAATATCATGTTGTACACCATAAATATATACAATTTTACTTGTCAATTAAAAAAAGATATTTTTGAATGGAGCCAGTGATTATTTTTAATCACTTTAAAAGATAACAGATTGATCTATTCAAGTTTTGGATAAGATTGAGAAATCACACTCCCCAGACTTCTGTAGCTGAATGCAGATATAACACCTAAAATGAATCCTGGACCAGCTTTTTAAAGACTCTGAAATGTAAACAGCAGCATGAGTATTGGGGAGTAAAAACAGAATTTGAAGCACTACTGATCTGGCAGAGAGTTTAACACTTTTCTCCTCCCAAATCGTTCAGCCAGGACCCAAAGGAACCAAACACCCAGGAGCAGGTGTTAGTATGGAAAGTGAAAGTTTCAGGAGAGCCCTCTAGTTCTAATCTAGAAGCGGGAAAGTGGATTTCTAATTCTCCAAGAGATCAGCAAGTCTACTGGGCTGCTATTTCTTTTTCTCCCTTCACTCATATCCCAGCCATTAATGCAATCCTGTGAAATGGCAATGGTGACAGCAACAGGTGCTGCATCAGGGACACACAGGCACCCGCAAATCAGAAAGAGAGAATAATGCTCTCCAGGGAAACTGTGGACCTAAAAGCCTGGGACAAAATTTCCCCACTACCCAGTAGTTTTTCTTGTGATTCTCCCACCTATTGGCTCAGGACCCAGATACAGGCACAAAACTATGCAGCAGAGAAGACTGAATAATACTCTGACTTTCTGGGTGATTTCTGATTTCCAGAAATACCATATATTCAAATTTCTAGTTTTCATCCAAAAAAATAAGGCAAACAGAGAAATAGGAATATATGGCCTATTTAAAGAAAACTACAAGTATCAAAACAGTGGAGTTTTGAATGCAACATTTAATAGAACAATGTAATATTCTGTTACATTGTTCAATCAAAAAATCAATTAATAAACATCATTATCAATTGATTTTTACAAGATAATCTCTTTAACTCTGGTTAAAGACTCTCTTTAAATGGGATGGAGACAACTCTACAAGAGCAAAAACACTAAAATGAATCTTAAATCTTAACCTTACATATTACACAAAAATTAACTAAAAATAGATCATAAAATTGAATGTAAAATTTAAAAAATAAGCTTTTATTTAAAAAAATCAAAAGAAAGCTTTTTTCACTTCGGTTTAGGCTGAGTTCTTAGCAATGGTACATTAAAAAAATTGAATTTTATTAAAAGTAAAAACTTTTGCTCTAAGAAATACACTGAGAAATTGATAAAAAAGGCAAACGAAGTCTCTGGCAATTACTTATTAAAAAAAGGAACAATATCCAGAATACACAAAAGCTCTTACTACATACTAAGAAAACAAACAACCCAGTTAAAAACTGACTAAAAGTCTTAAATAGTCATGTGACCTAAGAGTATACATGGAAGACAAGTAGGCCCATTAAAAGGCATTTCAAGATCCTTAGCCACTAGGGCATTCAAATTAAAACTACAAGAAGATACCCCTTTCAAATGATTGAAATAAAAATATAAATTTGAAAATACAGAATTTGTAAATTCTGATGAGAATGTGTAATGACTAGAACTTTCTTACACTTTTGGTAGAAATGCAAAAGAGTACAGGCACATTGAAAGGTGTTTCTTTTTTTTTTTTTTTTAATTTCTTTTTTTTTATTGCATTTTAGGTTTTGGGGTACATGTGCAGAGCATGCAATACAGTTGCATAGGTACACACGGGGCAGTGTGTTTTGTTTGCTTTCTCCCCTTCACCCACATTTGGCATCTCTCCCCTGGCAATCCCTCCCCACCTCCCCCTCCCACTGGCCCTCCCCTTTTCCCCCTATAGACCCCAGGGTTTAGTACTCCCCTCTCTGTGTTCATGTGTTCTCATTTTTCATCACCCGCCTATGAGTGAGAATATGTGGTGTTTCATTTTCTGTTCTTGTGCCAGTTTGCTGAGAATGATGTTCTCCAGATTCATCCATGTCCCTATAAATGACACGAACTCATCATTTCTGATTGCTGCATAATATTCCATGGTGTATATGTGCCACATTTTCCCAATCCAGTCTATCATCAATGGGCATTTGGGTTGATTCCAGGTCTTTGCTATTGTAAACAGTGCTGCAATGAACATTCGTGTGCATGTGTCCTTGTAGTAGAACGATTTATAGTCCTTTGGATATATACCCAGTAATGGGATTTCTATTTCTAAGGCCTTGAGGAATCGCCACACCGTCTTCCACAATGGTTGGACTAATTTACACTCCCACCAACAGTGTAAAAGTGTTCCTTTTTCTCCACATCCTCTCCAGCATCTGTTGTCTCCAGATTTTTTAATGATCGCCATTCTAACTGGTGTGAGATGGTATCTCAATGTGGTTTTGATTTGCATCTCTCTGATGACCAGTGACGATGAGCATTTTTTCATATGATTGTTGGCCTCATATATTTCTTCTTTTGTAAAGTGTCTGTTCATATCCTTTGCCCACTTTTGAATGGGCTTGTTTGTTTTTTTCCTGTAAATCTGTTTGAGTTCTTTGTAAATTCTGGATATCAGCCCTGAAAGGTGTTTCTTATAAAAATAAATACACACCTACCATATGTCACAGCAATTCCACTCTTAAATACTTAACTTACAGATATGAAAGCTTACACAAAACTATGATGTGATATTTCCATTTGTAATCACCAATAACTGGAAATGGCTCAAATGTTATCAGTTAGCAAATAAATAAATTGTGGCATATTAAAAATTGTGAATACATTTAGAAAGCAAACAATTAACTTATAAAAAAAAAGCCTAGGGAGAATTTCAAAGTTCTTTTACTGAGATAGAAGCCAATCCTGTAAGGTTACATACTGTATAGTCCTATTTACTTCACACTCTTGAAAAGATAAACTGTAGGAATGAGAACACATGTCAGTGGTTCCCAGTGGTATGGGAAAAGGGTATAAATACAAAAGAAAAGTATGAGGGGCTTATTTTTTATTATTGGTGTTAACAGAACTGTTCTGTATTCTCATGTGGCTGGCATACAAATCTCTACATGTTCTAAAGTTCATAAAAATTTATATTCAAACATTAATTTTAGTTTAGTTAAAAGTAAAATTTTAAATGCCAATTGACAACTCAAAGCAAAAATGGCTAACAATATATTGTGGGCACTATAACATATGTAGAAGTAAAACATGAAAACAAACAAACAAAAAGAATGGGCTCTTGTACAGAATTTTGATAGCTGGGGAGACTGGTGTATGTGGGGACAGTGGGTATATGGAAGCTTTCTGTTCTTTTTACTCAATTTTGCTGTAAACCTAAACTGCCCTGTTTTTTAGTTTATTGAAACCCTAAATTCTAATTTTAAAAAACTGAATAGGTAAGAGAAATTGAAAGTTTTCTCTTACAGGTTTCTTACACAATATGTGAAGACAATCATGCATTTGTATGCAATGTCATGCAATTTCCTTCAATGTCAAATACATGAAGGAAAATGTGATAGAACTGAAAGAAGAAAATAGATTCACAATTATAGGGAGCAGTGAATGCTTTCCTTCAGTAATCTAAAGAAGACATAGACAAAAATAAGTCAGCACCATAGAAGACTTCTAAAAACCGTATCTGACCAACTGGCCTATTGATGTTTACAGACCTGACCATAGTATCATACACATTATTTCAAAGGCACATGCAACATGTACCTTGGTGAATACCAAAGTAAACAATATTCTGGAACACAAAACAAATCTCAACACAATTAAAATTGTAAGAAACATATTCTCTCATTACATTAACAAAATATCAGGAAAATCCCCAAATATTTGCAAACTCAGTAACAAAATGGTATATGGAAAATCCCCAAATATGTGGAAATTAAAATATACATTTCTAAATAACCAATGGGTAAAAGAAAAAAATCACAATACAAATTAAAATGTATTGTTAACTCAACATAAATGAAAATAGGATTATAAAAAAAATTAAAACTTAGCTAAAATGGTGATTAGAAGCAATGTATACTAGTAACAGCTTATATTAGAAAAATAGAATGGTCTCAAATATAATATTTGTGCTTCCATGTTTAAAAAGATAAAAAAAACACAAAGTAAGAGGAAGCAAATGAAAAAAATAACAGAAGTTACCAATAAAGTAAGAAACAAAATCAGTAGATAAAAATCAAAGAGATGGAAAGCTGGTTCTTTGAAAAGATAAAAAAATAGATTCCTCTAACCATAAAGTGGGCACCATAGCAGAGCCTCAAACAAAAGAAGCAATAAAAAGCAAAATAAGGTAGTTACATTTAGAAAAATATATTGGAAAATTAAAGGAAATAAGTTCCATGAAATATACTATCAGCTCATTGAAGACAAAACAGATAAACAGAATAGGCAATATCTATTAAAGAAGGGGAATTCATAGTTAAAAAAAGCTAAAAACTTTAAACACAATGGTTTCATTTGTAAATTCTACTAGTTATCTAAAGAAGAGATATTAGCATTTCCATGCAATCAGAGAAATCAGAAGGAGGGAGCATGTCTAAACTCACAACATCAGGCCAACATTACCCTGAAACTCAAATGGGTAAAGACCACAGAAACGAAGGAAACTAAAGTGATATCCTTCAATAACAAAGTGTCAACCTTCTTATCAAATATGAGCATATTTAATTTATTTTTATACAGACCCTTTAAAAGTTGAAGAAATTTCCATCTCTTCCTTGTTTGCAGTGTTTTATTATTATTATTAGAGGTCGAATTTTAATCAAAAACAATTTTCTGCTGGTATTGAGATTATCACTTTTTTTTTTTAGTCTGTTAACCTAATGAATTAGAATAAGTGATTTTTTTTTTAGTTGAAACAATGTTTTTCTGAGATAGGCCCTACTTGGTATATTTCTTAAAATAAATGCAGAAAAAAAATTCTAAAATTCAACTTCTATTTACAATCACCAATTCTGAGCAACATAAGGATAGAAAACACCTTCCTCGGTCTGATCAATAAACCAGATAAGTGCAAGAGGCTTTCCTTTTGGTAGAAATCTGTCATTCAAATGTATATTGAAATACAAAGAGCATAAAATAGTCACCTATCTTCTAAAACAAGAACAATTTAGAAGATTTATACTTTGTGACTTGAAGACTTACTATAAAATCATACTGAAGAAAATACAGTGTTGGTATAAAGATAGACATGTAGACATAGAGATTAATGGAACATAAAGGAAAGCCAGAGTAAGAATCCAAACTATATGGTCCATTGGATTAATGAAAGTGGTGTTGCCAGCAGAATCTGGCCCCATAATATTGACCATTGGTGTGGTTCACATAACTTTGTTACTTTTTGTGACAAAAGAAACTATGCTGATGTCATTAAAATAGGGAGATTATCATGGAATCACATGCACCCATAAAACAAGAAGAAAGAAGTGAAAGTCACAGAGATGCAACAAAAGTTTGAGTCAGAGATTTGAATGCAAGTAAGTAGAATTCTATCCACCATTGCTGGCCTGAAGATGGAAGGGGTCATGCTGAAAGCATTAGAAGCAAACAAATTGTTCCACAATCAGTGAGCTGGAAAGGGGACTCTGAGCACAGATAAGAACTACACCCACAACCTCTATTTCAATTTTAGCACAGTGAGACTCTGAGCAGGAATCCAGCCACATACTGTCAAACTCCTGACCTACAAAATTGTGAGAAAATAAGTAGATATTACTTTAAGTTTGTGGTACTTTGTTACAACAATGACAGAAATCTAATTTAGCAAATAATATATTTGCTTAAATTAAAATTAACTACTACAAAATAAAAATTTTAAACCAAGTTTAAAACAGAAAAAGATCTAGCTATATGGCACTATGTGAAATAGACTATTAAAATGATGTGAAGGAGGGTAAGATTTTTTTTATTTTTTATATTTTTTTATTTTGTATTATACTTTTAAGTTCTGGGGTACATGTCCAGACTGTGCAGGTTTGTTACGTAGATATACATGTGCCATGGTGGTTTGCTGCATCCATCCCCCCATCAACTATATTAGGTGTTTCCCCTAACAAGGAGGATAAGTTTTTATGTGTTTGACATTTGCAAACTGCTACTGGTACAAGTAAAACTATAATAAAATATATAGAGAGGATTTAAATGAAGCATTTAGCAAGATATATATTATTTGGTTTCGCTTGAATAAAGAAGGCATGCTATTTTCACATAACCATAGACTTCAAAATCAGGCAGCAACCCAAAATAAAATTTTAACGTAAGAAAAAAATAGATATTTTAGAGACCCCCGAATGTCCACAACATAGTACAAACAACAAAAACAGCAATGAAACCATTTAAAACCAACTTTAAAATATCCATTTAAAAAAATCTAATAACTAGGAAGTTTTAAGACTTTCTTAGGTCAAAGGATAAGCCATGATTGAAATGTCAAGTATTTTGAAACTACCTGCAATGTGAAAAACATAACGAATACAAGCTCTCTAGGCCTAAACACTTTTATTAATAAAAATTATTTAACATGAATGTTATATGAATCATTTATAAAATGATGCTCTTTTGCATGTTCAATGCTATGTTTTCCTGTTACTCTCGCACACAGAATACTTCTATAGTCCTCTGCTATTATCTCTTTCTGTTTGATTAATTTTCTTTGAATAATAACCGAGCCCAGCCTGGAGTTTTCTGAAAGACAGGACTTCCAGACTGTTAAAATTGTTCTTTTAAAATCTATACAAGAATAGAAGTTGACAAACATAACCTCAGTTCAATTTCTTGTTTGTAGCAGACAGTCATCCAGAATCTCCTGAACCTCAGTGGATTATTTGATTCTAATGTTAAGATACTTCAGCTATTTTTGAGAGAGAGAGTAAAATCCTCCACTATAGGAACATTACAAATAATTAAAACAAATCTACTGGCCTGCCTTCTTTGGAAGTCCTATCTCCAGTCATACACATTATGCTTTTTCTTTTGAAAATATGCATTCAATCATGTTTTCTTCTGCATTTATTGTTTCTGAATAGATTTCAAAAAGAGATGGAAGGGCCTCAATTCTTAATAGTTCCCTATATAGATGGCATTCAAAAGAGGAAAGGCATCGAGTTTTTTGGCATAGACTGTAAGTCCGCCTGAATCAATGGCATAGAGTAGTCTGTTAGAAAGCAGTTTTTTGACCTTCCAAATGTCCGTACTTGTTTGGTTACACTTAGGGAGTATACATTACTTAAAATGCTTTATGTTTTGTTTTATTTTGTTTTGTTTTTACATCAAGCTTTTGGCAATGTAACAAAGGCCATTCTCTGGGAATTTGGGAATGTTTGGAATTTGTAACAATGTTTTATGTCATGTATTTATAATGTATTTTTACAATCAAAGCAAGCTAGAAAAAATAACATTAAGAAAATAATGTGGAAGAGAAAATATATTTACTATTCACTCAGTGGAAGTAGACCATTATAAAGGTCTTCATTCTTTTCACCTCCACGTTGACTAGGCTGAGGAAGAGGAAAAGGAGGAGGGGTCTCGTCTCAGGGGTGGTAGAAACACAATAACATCTGATTATAAGTGGATTTGCACAGTTTAAAGCCATGTTGTTCAACCATCAGCTATATCTATGACTGTTTATATTTGCTTCAAAATCTTTAAAATTGCCTATTTCAATAGCACATATTTGTTTTTTAAGCAGACACTGTATAGACCAAATAATATCTCACTATTATAAATTCTATTTATTTTGGATTTAAAAATATTAAATGATATTTCATCTATCTACTTCTCTAGATCACTGACTGCAAACTTGATAGCCTACAGCTGTAAGATACTTTGAATGAGTAAAATTGCTCAGGGACTATTGGGTACTATAGCAAAACAAAACCCAGATACTCATTGTGAAATAGGAATAGTTGGTACTTAACTCATGATGTTACACAACAATGAGGTCTAGTGTTGCAAGACCTTTGAAGCTGGAAGTCCAGAAATAAAATTCAAATCTGAAGTTTAAATGCCAGATATTATTTCAACTTTTAAAAAATATTTTATATACCAAACAAAAAACATTTGGACAAGATTTGGCTGTTGGCTTAACAGATTACAACCACCATAGATAGTCATACCAAATATCTACCAAATTCATCATGAGAAGATCTGAACATATAAACGTTATTATTTTAACTACATAGAAATATTCTCGCTGAATTGCATTGTATTTTTACCATCAGATTTTACAAACAGTTGATATTTGCAAAGTGTAAGCATATTTAATAGATTGCCTACATCTTCCACAAAATTGTTAAGCTAGGTTCAATATCTGATGATTAGTCAGTGCAGTTCACTGTATTAATAGAATAAATAAGACTGTATCAGAAAAAGTCCATGAACATACCAACATAGAAAATACATTAGGCAAAATGGATTCATAATACAAATTCTCAGCAAGCTAAATATAGAAGAGGACATTCTCAGTCTGAAAAAAGATGCCTACAGAAAATCTGCAACTAACATTACATTTCCTGATGAAAGACCAAATTATTTCTCCCAAGAACCAGAAAAATGTAATGAATGTGTTTTACCTAATGCACTCCATTTAACATCTTACTTGAAGTTTTGGCCAGTGTAATAACGCAAGAAAAAGATTCTTATTTAATCATAATTGACTATTAACTTAAATGTAAAATGTATGTAAAACTGATAAAACACAGGAGAAAATATTTGAAAACTTGAGATATGTGAAAGTTCATACAAATAATACCAAGTTCACACAAGAAAGAAAAAAGAGAGAGAGAAATTACACTTCATTAAATACTTTTGCTGAAGACATTGTTAAGGGAATTAAAGGCCAACCCATTCACAGACTAGAAGAAATGATTTACAAAGAGCATACTTGGCAAAGGGCTTATATTCAGAATATATTTTTAAATGTTTTTAAATCTCAACAATAAGAAAACAAGGAACTTTTTAAAAAAGTAGACAAAGTCTGAACTAACACTTCATTGAAAAAGCTATTCAGATGGGAAATTAAGCGCATGAATAAAAAATCAACCTTATTAGCTATTAGGGAAATATAAATCAAAACCACAAACAGATAGCACTACAGACTTACTACAATGTGTAAGAAAAATAAAACTGGACAATGCCAAATGATGCCAAGAATACAGAACAACAGAAATTCTCATTTCTTTCTTGTGGGAATGCAAAATGGTACAGCCACTCTCCAGAAAATAGTTTGGTAGTTTCTCATAAGGTTAAACATACACTTCCTATAGCACATAGCTATCCTACTCCTAGTTATTTACCCTAGATAATTTGAAATGTATGTTTACACTAAATCTTTAACTGAATATTTGTAGCATCATCATTCATAACCGTCAAAACATAAAAACAACCTTAATGCACTTCACTGTGCATATGGATAAACAAAATGAGGCATCAATACAATGAAATTTGACCAAGCAATGAAAAGGAATGAACTACTGATAGATGTAATGATGCCAATGAATATTAAATGCACTATGCTAATAGAAAGAATCCTGTCTGGAAAATCGGTTTATAGCACAATTCCATTAATGGAAGATTCTAGAAATGGTGAAGATATAGGCACAAAAAACAAGTGTGATTGACAGGATTAAGTGTTCAGGAGAGTTTGACTCCAAAGGGAAAGCATGATGGACTTTAATGTGATGATGGGACCATTCTGATCATGGTTGGTTGTGGTGGTGTTTATGAAAATCTACTTATGTGCTAAAAATCATAGAACAACACACTAAAATCATGAGATTTTTTATTTCCATTGAATTATACTATTGCTATTGTAATATATGTATACTGTAGTACATATATTAATGTGGTAATATAACATATCATTTTAATATGCTATAAATTTATACACAATCATATGTAAATTAAATCTAATTATCAAATAGCTCTCCACAATAAAGTAGTATTCTTAGCAGTTTTTAAAAAACTTAGACACTTTCTATGTATTACTAAAATTTTTTATATTAGACCTAAATCCCAAATCAAATAATTCTAAACTTAGATGGAAAGTTATAAGTGTGCAATAAATAGAAAAAAATTTAGTTTTAAAATCCTGGAAGTAAAATATCTCAGGTAAAAATCAGAGAGATTAAAACAGACATATAAAGAGATTCTTGGAGTCAGTTTGTATGGTAGGACTATTCTAAAGGTATAGCCACTGCTTCTCTGATATGACAAGAGACTTTTATAGATGTACTCTTGACACTATTAGAAAGAATGACATTTTGTTTGTTTGTTTCCTACTTTTAGTACCTATGAATTCTAATGGTAGTTCTGTAAAACAGATGATTTGATAGATTTTTACCCATCACACCTTTACAAAGTATGTCATTTTTCCTCATATGTGATCTCAGACCAGGCATCTCTTTGATTTACAGTAGTGAGTTTCATGGCAGGCTGAATTAAAGCAACTCTACTCACAATTTGTTCAGATTGGAAATGTGTCAAAAGTGTCTTTGGTAGTTTACTGACAATTTGCCAAATTTGCTTTAAGCTGACAAGTAATGGCTTAGCTTTCTTGAATGGCTCTCTTACAGTTGTGCATAATGTAACAGGGTTACACTCACAGACACACACACACTTTGATTTGGGTAATAAAACTCATTTATGCAGTTAAACATTCAAAGTTTGCTTTGTGTAAATCAGTGGTTACCAATGCATGCTTTATGGACTGTTGGTCATGGTTGCTCTTGTAGCACAAAATTGCTAAGAGTTGTAACAGTATGGATATACATCAACCAGAATAAGGAGTGGTGCAGGCTGTGGGGATACCACATGCAAGAATGAAAACCACTAAAGCCCCAGTTTGCTTTTGCTAGTTTAGAATTTGGGCTTTATGTTTTATGTAAAACATCCACTTTTTTTTTTTAATAGAGTCTCACTCTGTCACCAAGACTGGAGTGCAGTGTCAAGATCTCGGCTCCCTGCAACCTCTGCCTCCCGGGTTGAAGAGATTCTCCTGCCTCAGCCTCCCGAGTAGCTGGGACTGCAGGTGCTCACCATCATGCCAGGCTAATTTTTGTATTTTTTAGTAGAGACAGTGTTTCACCATGTTGGCCAGGCTGGTCTCAAACTCCTGACCTTGAAAATATCCACATTTTAATTGACGGAAATGTATACTAAGTATGGGTCAATACTTTACTGACTCAACAAAGCACTGCAGTTAGCTAGACCTGCCTCATTGACCATGATGTTTAACAATGGGCAAGGCCCATGGGAGGATTAATCTACATATACTGAGAGAGGGAAATGATAGAGATGCCATGAATTTTGAAAGATGAAAGAAAGAGAAGTGGGTACTTCAAGTTTCACAGGTAGAAGAAGACTAGCTCCCTCTCAAATACAAAGACCTAGAAATAAAATGCCTTGCATGGGAATTGCTGCATTGGCACACAGAAGCATGTTCCATCTACAAGCTTTGGCTCTGAGTGTTTCGTGGCACTGAACGTCACTGCTGGCTGTGAGCACTAGAATAGTGCCTGATTGGGGGCTAAGGGTGGCAATGTTAAAAGTTGGACAAAGGAGTCCCTTGTGGGCAGTAAAACATATTCCTTTTTTCATTTCTCTGGGTCTTGTATAATGCAATGTAAGAGGAGTAGTTCCAATAATGATGATATTGAAGTTCTCATATAGTTCAGCAAGTGTAAGGGCTCAGTCAGATCAAATTAAATCAGAATATTTTAAAAGAAATACAGCATATCTTTCACATGAAGTGCTGTTATAGTAAAGAGAAAATTTAGAGAATATATAATGTCAAAAATATGAGCTCAAGTTAAGAGAAGAAGGAGTCTGAATCAAAATTCTAAGAAGAATTAAAGCCCAAGAGGCTTATTTCCAACTTCCCTCAGACTAGATAACTCTTGATCACATGTCACTGGTCTTTGACCACTGGAACCAAGTAAGTCATTCTCTCTTTACAATATTTTACCTAGTGTAGTGTTTGCAAGCATAAGGGTTAGAGTTAGACAGCCTAGACTTGAATCTTGCCTTGCCACTCTGCTACTTGTGAATTTAAACAGATTATTTAACTTCTGCCAAATGAAGACCCACTCCCATGACCCCCAGTGCCAGGCAACAGCTGATGTACTTCACATTATACTATATTTGCTTTATAAAAATTTTGTTTTCTAAATGGAATCATACAGAATGTAGTCTTTTGTTTTTGATTCCCACTTAATGTTTTCTGGTATACTTTACGTTATCCCACAGGCCTCTAAATTTACGTGAAATTTTTTTGAATTATGTGAATACCCTTTGGCAATTATTATGTCCTTTTGGGAATTTATGTTTGCTGATTCATTGTTATCATGCTTGCCTTTAACTCTTCAAATATGATTTTGCTTTACTTCCTTGAGCATATTTATAATAGTTGCTTTCAATTACTTTTCTGATACATTGTGACTCCAGCAACAATGAGAATTTAATTGCTTTTATTATACCTCCAGAACGGGTTACACTTTTTTGCTTTTTGTGAATGCCTTGTAATTTTTGGTTAAAAACTTTAAAAACTGGGCATTTAAGGTAATATATTTTAACTTCTCTGAATTCTTATGCCCCCCACTCCAAAATTTGTTGTTGCTGTTTTTTGTTTGTTCAACTATTTAGTAATTCTTCTGATCTAAATTATGAAATTGTTTAACAACAGACAATGTTATAAAATTGGCTTTAAACATTTGTATAACATATAAAGAAATTATAATTCTAAAAGAATTTTAAGGGAGAAGACCCTTTTGCTTTTATACTTGATATTTATCACTTTGATGTTCTCTGTCCTTTTCTGCAGAACTGGAGTAATTTCTCAACATAATAAAGAACATATTTTGTATTTCCTGTAGAACAGTCACCTAGTGGCAAATTCTTCATTTTCTTTTGTTAGGCTCCCAAGAAGCCTGACTGAGAGGAGGAGCAGGTTAAAGAATCATAACACTTAATGAAATTGAACTTCAGGAAGAGCTAGAGCAAGAACAAAGTTACAAATAAACAAGGGAAGAACACTTAAGGAAATCTAAAACAGCACTTAAAAGGCTTCTCACAGCTGAACACTAGTGATGTTTAATTAAAAATTCTAGTAAATAAATTCAAATAAAGGTTGGCCTCTGATATATTAATGGCCTTGAAAATCAAGTACAGGAAATATCTCAAAGTACAGAGCAAAATGACACAGAGAAATCATTTAGAAAATGATTAAAAACTTAGAGATGGATCTAGGAGATCTAACAGAAAAAAAAATGTGCTCTAGAAGGAAAAAAATAAATAGATATAAGACGGACAATAAAAAAACTATACCTACGTACGAAAAAATTTATTCAGCAAATAAGGAATTTGTTTCTAAAGATTAAGGGATACTATATTTTATAACAAAACAGTAACAAAAGCCATCCTCCAAGAAGTATTTTGGTAAACACACACACATACACACACACACACACAGACACACACACGCACATGCACATACACACACAAATAAGGTTAAGGTTCTGGCAGAACAAGTTATCCCCTCTTCCCCAATAGCAAACTGCCTTTGAGATGTTTGTTGGTAACTATGAAAGTTGGAAGTCAGTGGAATACCATCAACAAACTAGTGAAATAAAAGGAGTGTAATTGCAGAATCCTGTGCTGAACCAAGATATTATTCACTTGACAGACTGATTTTTATTTGAGATCAAGAATATACAAGAACTTAGCATATTACCCAAGTGGCCACCAAAGAAAAAATATTTGAAAAAGGTTCTAACAGCATATGAGGCTATAAATCAGGGACCTTGGGAGGAAAGCAGATCCTGGGAAGAGAACATGGTGTGAGCAATCACTATGCAAGCATTTGATGGTAAGTACAGACCATCTGGAAATATACGAGCCTAAGAAAAACTATTGAAACAGAAGATGTATCAAAGTAAATTTTATTAAGTTCAGATTTATTCCAGCAAATCATAGAAATGGAGATGCAGAAGAAAACAGAAAAAGCTTTCTGACTTTCTCACTGAAGGGAAGGAGAAAGTAGGAAAGAAGAATGCAAATTACAAGATACATAATATTCTATGTTATGGAAAAGATAGGAAAGAATATAAAACTCATTAGAAAAATATACTGGGTGATAATTATTTAAAAATAATTTTAAAAGGGACTAATGTCTATTAAGTTTTCATGGGTAAAAACGAAGTAAAAAACAAGTTATCAGAGGAGTAAAAATAAGGGAAAAGGTAAAACAATCTAAAATTTAAAATCAACACAGAGTAGATGGAAAGAGTAGAAATAATACTTTTTATTTTTACATTTTGATATTGTAGTTAAGCTATCACCACAATCAATAAAGATAAACATTTAATAGTAAAAAAAATGGCTAAAGGATACAAAGTTTCAGTTATTCAAGATAAATAAGTTCTAGAGATCTCCTATGCAGCAGAGTGCCTATAGCTAATGATATTATATTGTTTACTTAAAATTTGCTATGTGGGTAAATCTTATGTTAAGTGCTCTTACCACATATACATAAAAACAACACATCATAAGGAATGTAAATTAATTCAACCATTGTAGAAGACAATGTGGCAATTTCTCAGTCATCTAGAACTAGAAATACCGTTTGACCCAGCAATCCCATTACTGGGTATATACCCAAAGGATTATAAATCATCTACTATAAAGACACATGTACCTCTATGATTATTGTGACACTGTTCACAATAACAAAGACTTGGAATCAACCCAAATGCTCATCAATGATAGACTGGATAAAGAAAATGTGGCACATATACACCATGGAATACTATGCAGACATAAAAAACAATGAGTTAATGTCCTTTGCAGGGACATGGATGAAGCTGGAAACCATCATTCTCAGCAAACTAACATAAGAACAGAAATCCAAACACCACATATTCTCACTTATTAGTGGCAGTTTAACAGTGAGAACACATGAACACAGGGAGGGGAACATCACACACTGGGGCCTGTTGTAGGGTGGGGATCTAGGAGAGGGATAGCAGGGGGTGGGGGAATAGGTGAGGGATAGCAGGGGGTGGGGGATTGGGGACAGATAACATTAGGAGAAATACCTAATGTAGATCACGGGTTGATGGATGCAGCAAACTATCATACAACGTGTATACCTATGTAACAAACCTGCACGTTCTGCACTTATACCCCAAAACATAAAGTGAATATTAAGAAAAGCAAATCTAGTCCATGATAAATTATAAAAATGGTAAGTATGTGGATGAAAATAAATGGCTTTAAATTCTTAAAAAGAAACCCACCGCAATATCATCATAATAAAGGGGGTGGGAGAGAATTTTTAGAAAGTGATGCATATGATTGTGGCCTTGATGGTGATGATGTTTTAACAGATTTATACTACCTTCAAAATCCTTAAAAACACATCCCATTAATATGTAAAGCTTTTCAAATATCTATCATGCCTCAATAAAGTGATTTAAGAACAAAATATGAACTTGACTGCAATGAAACCTAATATATTTATTGTTTAAATGCACTTTCTATGTCATAATACAAATTTTAAAAATAATGAAAGTTATTGAAATATATTAAATATTTTGAAATTAAAAATGTTTACCTAGATTAAGCAAGAAGTAAATAAAAAGTACTCATTATTTAGAAATCAATGGATAGAATACTTTGTTAAAAAAAACTTATAGAATACAATTACAGTAGTGTATCAGGGAATAGTATAATTTTAAGCATATGTATCATACAGAAAAGAGAAGAAAATACTATAAAATAGATATCTTTGTAATCTTGATAAAAGAACAATAGAGAGCAAACATAGACTATAAACGAGAAAGGAGATAGGGAGCCACTAGAGATGATTATAGACATTATATTGGCAGAACTTTGAAACCTGAAGAAATTGCATACTTGCCTGACAACACACTGTCAACATATCATAACCGATTTTAGAACAAGTGGAGAATTTGTGAACATTAGACAGATATAAAGTTAACATTGAAAAGGCCACTAGACAAATGGTTCCGGAGATGAGTTTTATCTAATCTTTTAAGAACAAATGACTCTAAGATTATTCATGTCAATAAAGCACAAAGTTCCATATTTGATTTATACAGCCATCATTACAAACAAACCTGAAATGGAAAAACAAATATGACATTATAGATCAATCTTTTATTACTAAGGTTGTAAAAATTCAAAGTAAAACTTGGCAAATGGAGTCTTGCAATGTATTATAAGAATAACACACTATGAGCAAGCAGTTTCTCTTAAAGAATGTAAGGGTAGTTCAATATCAGGAAATCCATCAATATAATCAACTGAATTAATAAAAGAGAAAAAGCACATCCTATATCAAAATGCAGTTATTAAATACTATAGCCATGGCTAATAAAAATTATTAAAAAGAAAAGAACAACTTAAATATAATAAAAACTATCAAAAACTGAAGACAAATATCTAAAATGGTGATGCTACAATCATTTTAATGAAAATGAGAAACTATTAAGAATTTCTACTATGATATTGCTATCCTTGTCATTGAGGCTTTAGAGAATGCAATATATCAAAAAATATGATATAAATATTTAAAAAGAAGAAATAATTTTATTTCTTATTCCTGACATTATTACATACCCAGAAAGCCCAACAATCTTGAGAAAAAAGCGGAATTCTTACGAGAAGTTCACAGTGTGAAAAAATACAAGATAAATATCCTCAATAGTTTTTATATGCCCTAGCATAAAGTTCTAAAAGTGAAAATGGAAAGGGTATTCTATTTATAATAGAGACCAAAAACCTTCTAAAATATTTTAAAAATGTTAAGAATGCTGTTTATATCAGATAATTAAAATTTAATTTATTAATCAACAAAATTGATAATTAAAATAATATTGAATAATTAAATTATCCTTATAAAGATTAACATACTAAATGTTATATTTCCACAATTATATATAAGTTCGATGAAGTTCCAACGAGCATTTACAGAGACACATTTGAAAAATGCATAAAATGCTGACAGTTCACAGTGGATAACAAATATGATAGAAGAGATAATAAAGTCATGAAGATAAAAGTATTGAGATCAGACTTGCTTACCAGATACTGGAAAGTACTATAATCAGTGTGGTGCAGTAGTCACCCTTTACCCACAGTTTCCGTTTCCATGGTTTGTTGCCTGCCACCAACCCTGTGCAGAAAATAATAAATGGACATTCCAGAAACAAACGATGTATAAGTTTTAACATGTCTGCAGTTCTGAATAGTGCGACGAAATCTTGGGCTGTCAGGTTCCGTCCCTCTCACGACATGAATCTTCTCTTTTTCCAGCAGATCCACGCTGTAACAGCCTTCCACCTGTGAGTCACTTAGCCACCCTCTCTGTGATCGCATTGACTTTCCAATATGGCAGTGCTTTTGTTCAAGGAACACTTATTTTACTTAATAAAAGCCCCTAAGTACAAGAGTAATGTTGCTGGCGATTGAGCTATGCCAAAGAGAAACAGTAAAGTGCTTCGTTCAAGTAAAAAGGCCGAAGTTCTCTGCTTAATAAGAAAAGAAAAAAAAAATTGTATACGAAGGTTGCTAAGATCTAAGGTAAGAATAAATCTATCTGTGAAATCATGAAGAAGGAAAAAGAAATTTGTGCTAGTTTTGCTGCTGCACCTCAAAATGCAAAAGTTACAGCCACAATGCAGGTCAAGTCGTTAAGTTGGAAAAAGCACTAAACTTATGGGTGGAAGACCTGAACAGAAATGTGTATGAATTGATGGAAATCAGGTCTGATACCATCCATGGTTTCAGGCATCCACTGGGGTGGGAGGTGGGGTTGTTGGAAACTAATCCCCTGTGAATAAAGGGGGAACTACTATATTAGTACAGCCGTAGATAAATATATCAGGCAAATAAATAATTCAGAATTAGATCCTCGACATAAATAACATATATATGAAAAGAATGTGGAATTAGGAAAAGGACAAATTGCCATTACTTGTTTATTAAACAGTGAGTGAAATTCCATCCTATATCAAACATGAATTAATTACAGAAAATTGAAATTACAAATACACTAAACCCTTAAATGCACAAACTAATAGAGTAAAAAGGAATTTCCATGCAGAAAATCTGAAGCCCTATATAAACAATCAAGGACTCTCAGAGACTTCCTTAGGTAAGACTTCATACTCTAGAAGTCCTAAAAGGAAACAATTATCTGCATCTATATACTAAATATATTTAAAAATTTCACATCACAAAAATATAAGATAAAAGTAGATATGGGCAAAATATTAATTTGCCATAGATGGAGTTAATATTAATAATATAATGACATCTTTACTAATTGTCAAGAAAAAGACACAAAGTAGACCAATGGGCAAAGAACTTGAAAGAGTAAATACAAAAGGTAAACCAGCGTCAGAACTGATGCTCAAAATTTGTCAGTGATCAATTGGATTAAAAAATGAAAAAAAATGACAAAGGACTATGAGACCCACAACCAGTGTTGATGCTTTTCTTTTTCTTTGTCTGGTGTTTAAATTTATGGCAGCTTTCCTTACTCCTAAGTGATCATTTTCCCGAAAACTAGCTTTGTCTTCATGAATAATGTTAGCACTGTTTGCAGTTCTGCATTCAGGGTTCTAAACTAGGAAGACAAATTCCCTGCCCCAACTCCTTCTGTTGAAACCTATGGATCATCCACGTATAATATCAGAAGATAGGCTGGGCGCCATGGCTCATGCCTGTAATCCCAGCACTTTGGGAGGCTGAGGCATGCAGATTTCTTGAGGTCAGGAGTTCAAGATCAGGTTGGCCAACATTGTAAAACACCATCTCTACTAAAAAATGCAAAATTTCGCCGGTTGTGGTAGCACGCACCTGTAATCTCAGCTACCCAGGCAGCTGAGGCTGGATAATAACTTGAGCCAGAGAGGCAGATTTAATTTTGCTAAGACAGTGTTTCCTTTACAAAATTTAAAAATAGATCTAATGACTGGATAACTTAAATCAATAAGCTGAGATTGCACCACTGCACTCAAGCCTGGTGACAGAGCAAGACTCTGTCCCCCACCCCACAAAAAACCTAAATAAATAAATAAGAGAGGGTAACTTAATAACATTGACCTTGAATTTAGTTTTGCAATTTTGAAGCTATATATTTAAATTCTGAGGAGAAAATACAGATAATCATATCTGCTTGGAGAAAATATGTATTTTTAGATTAAGCTTCATTGTTTAGAGCCATACTATCATCAGGATATATGACTCACATCTTTATGGCTAAACAAATAACCCTTCATTAAATCTAAACTGAGTAGTACCATGCAATCAAGGGCTGTGAAGAGTTTATTTTCTTGGCTCTTTTTGTTGTTCTTTTATAGTACATTTGAGTCCAGTTTTATTGTTCAAAACATCTTCAGGAGACATTATTTTAAACAAAATTGATTGTAATGTGGTGATTTAAGTTATCCAGTCATTAGATCTATTTTTAAATTTTGTAAAGGAAACACTGTCTTAGCAAAATTAAATAGATAAAATTGTGGCAAAACACGCAGCAATAATTTAGTTTTGCTAAACAAAAAGCGTAGAACTGCTCTCTAATTACTAGCCTTTGAGGCATTTACAGCTAAATTAAAATCATCATTAGCTGTTAAGTGTGTTTGCTTTGATTAGTTCCTGTTTTATGAGGTTTCAGGCAGAAGTAATTTTGTGGTATTATTAATGAATTTCATGTTAAGTGGAAAAAACTTTTGTTATCTTACAAGTAGCAGTCCTGGAATTAACAGTTTAAATGTTGTCAAAAGTCACAGAGATCCTTTCTAACATATTTGCCAGGTATTGAAAGTGATTATATATTTTAAAAAGTTGTGTTAAAAGCTAGTGTAATGGAAACAAAGAAAATACCAGTCTATTCCCTTAGCCATTCCATCTCAATGTTACAAAGTAGAAAAGCATGGACTTTTAATACAATCCTGTTCAAAACCACATTTCACCACTCTGATAATTTGGACCAGTAACTTAGCCATCCTACACTCAATATTCTTCCTCTATAAAACTGGGAATATTAACATCTTTTTAGAAAAGTAGTTTTAAAGATTAAATAGTGAATGTTAAGTAGCATAGTGTCTGTGTTACATGCACTCTGCAAGAGTTAATCTCTTTTTCCTTTCCTTTCCACTTGATCTTGTGTGTCTAAAGATATTAGAAAACTAATTCCAAGCATCTATCCAAAGATAAACTGAGGGATTTAGCATATTCATGTTATTATTCCACATGAATTTTGGAAAGAGAAGTAATCTGAGTGTATGTGAGCCTCCTGTTTTAAACAGATAGTGACAAGAAAAATAAAAGTGTATTTTCAACAATTTGTATCAATGGGAAAATGGTTCTTTTTAAATATAATTTGATGATTTCGGAAAGCAGTTGAAAATATTTAAACTCTGTTTTATTTTCGACTAAAACCAGTAATTAAACTTAATTGCTCCATGGGTCCAGATGTTAAGAGCTACATGGAGTTAGTTAAAATAGAAAGAAACAGAACTGCTTTTAATGGAGAGAGGAATTAAGAGTTGGCCAAGGCTGCATTATTGCATTTTTGTGGCTCCAACACCATCAAAGTGTTTCACCATACTCTACAAATGTAGTGTCTACGACTCCCTTAAATCATCCCTATATTAATCAAGGTTAATTCTCAGAATGTTGATATCATATTGGGCATTTATAACTTATTCTAAACATATTTCCTGCAACTAAATTGCAACATCACTGTGATATGAGGGAAATATGGATTTTTGTGTACAGCAATGAGATGATATTTTGATGCTAGAAAATTCTTTCTCTTGGAGTCTTCTAACTTCTCTGCATACTGTGGCATGCTTAATTGTAAGACAGAAAAAAATCATACATATTTTCCAAAGTATGCATCAGTAAAAAGATAAGGGAAAAATGCACATTTGCATTAACATTATTTTGATCTACTTATTTGTGAAAGATCAGTATGATCAGAAAATGACCAGGTAAAGATTATGGGTAGGAACAAGTCCCAATATTTCATCGTAACAGATGACTTGCTGCTCATATTTAAATTATGCATCAGGATATGAAAGGTTTCTGCAAGTTCCATGGGACCAGCACTGGTTTGAAAACTGGCCAGGATAAAATTAATGACAGGTGGAAACCATTTTATAGCCCTATTGGCATTCACTCTGATATGATACCACTGCCTTTTGGATGAGAAATTTTAAGAAGCAGCTCTCCATCATAAGCTCTGTACAGATTTTACATTAAGTTGTTTTTCATGAAGTTCTTTTTAAAGTTTTTCCTTTATTTAGGAGAGAACAAGCATTTAAACTATTTGGGGGCATACAGATAGGTGTTAGGGTGAAAACATGGTGATTGTGTAAAAATGTTTCATTAAAAGGATGTAGTCAGTGGGGTTAATTCACATGCGGACTACAAACTGCTGGACAGACTCTTGGTGTAACTCAAGAGTCAGAGTTGAGAAATCTCAAGTTATTAGATATTTGAGCCACAAAAGCAATTTTAATGAAAAAACATGAGTTGGACTAGAGACCAGTAAATCTGCAATAACAAAGTTATTTATCCTCCAAGAATGTTTAATAATAATGGTTTTAAAAAGTTGTAAGTCTATAGCTATAAAACCTAAATATCACTGAGATAATCCACCTCTTGATTTGCAAATCCAGCATTTGCTAAATTGCAATCAATCACCAAAACACAAGGATTAGCCCGGTAATTCTTATACAGATTCATTATCTGTTTATCATCCATTTTCATGATGGAGCATAACACTGAAATAAGATAGAAAGGCACCAAATCAAAATAAACTGCATAGTGCTTCACAACAGACTGTCATAAGCAAAAGATAGCAACATCAACTGAGATCTAGCACCTCAGAAAAAGCGCTGTTTTGGTTCTCTGCTATATAACACAGAGGAGGTACCAGGCAGCCTTAATTATCCACCAAGATCACGTCGTGCCCCTCAGCAGTCTATATGATGCAAACTGTTTTCACTAACAAATGCTCAGTTCACACTTACACACAAATACCCCATTCGCAGTTTTAAAATTTCTTAGAAGAAATTACTTTATTGACTAGTCTCCGTTGATATTCATGTGTAGTATGAGTTGCTAGCGTCAGGAAAATAAAATCTAGTTATGTTAGAGCATTTCCTATAATTTCCTTGTGAAATTTCTTTCGCTTTGAAAAGATTTAATTTTGTTAGTCTACAGACAAACAGACTTGGCCCTCATTCATGTACTCTAAACTATTCTGTATAAAATAGTGATGCAGAATTTTTGCTCCTTAGTTTAGCTAAAACCGGGTTCTTGTCACACAACCAGGAAAGATTAGGCACACAGATACATTGGAAGGGGAGGAGTGAGGAATTTATTAAAACAAAGCTCTGGGTGAAAAAAGAAGAGGTCCTGGTAACAGGCTCTGACTTCACAGATTAACTACCAGGCCACTGCACACGGGAGCTGAAGAAGCCAGGCTCCAACCCCCTGCACAAGGTGCGGCTCTTCCATGGCTCTACCCTGATCCCCCAGTGTGCATGTGGGCATTAGTCAGAAAGAATCAGTCAGGAAAGGGCGGGCAAACGGGCAGTTCTCCCTCTGGGTTGCCAGTTTCCAGGTACCAGCAGTCCTATCTTTCAGCCTTCAGGCTGTTTTAGGCTTGATTGTGAGGTTTCCAAGGGGAGTCTTGGCGGTCTCCTGTCTCTATCAGTAAAAAACTCTATCACAAATAGTGCGTTTTTTTCATTCGAACTTCGGGAAGTAGGTATGGTTATCTCTATGTTATAATTAGGCGTGCCAGAGTTTTTGGAGAGTTGGAAGACTCCAAGAGAAAGAATTCTGCAGCACCAAAATTTCACCTCATTGTTATACACATAAATATGTTTTTCCCGTATGGTAACTATGGTAGAGAAATATTTTTTGAGTAAATTATAAACGTTCAGTGTAATACCAACATTCTGAGGGTTAATCTTGATGAACATAGGGATGATGTATGAGAGTCACGAACACCACATTTGTAGAGTATGACAAGCCACTTCGATGGTGTTGGAGCCACAACATAGCAATGACATAACTTTGGTTGCCTCCTGGTTCCTTTTTTGTTTCTTCTTTCCATTTCAACTATCTCCATATACTTCTTAACATCTAGACCTATGAGCAATTCTAAATTTTTAATAGAAAACTATGGAAAACTCAACAGTGATTTTATACTTGATAATTGTAATTATGATTGTGAGTCTCTGACAAATCTCGAGGATCATTTTGTTAACCAAAGGGAAGGAATCCCTGAATTTTTTCAACTATAATGCTTAATTGTTAGCTCATGTAAAGTTTTCGTTTGGTAACTCTTCATGATAGTACTATACTCTCAGTATAAAGAAAATTTACTTATTTCCTAGCTAATTTATTTCTTCCCTTCAAGTTACCACGGAAAACAACAATCAAAAACTTTCCTTAACCATGAAACAGGCTAAATAAGGTCTATATTGTTAACTGTTCTAAATTGTCATTCATATGAGTAAAGAATGAACAGGAGTGAGACATTATATTCTGGTGATATTGTATTTCCTAGACATAAAACAGAAACTGAAATAATATTATAAAAATTAATCACAACGAGTAGTTCTGTATTTTTATGGTTATCATCTTGTACCTCTGAATAAGTTCAGTACTCTCGTTTTTGCCTCAGAGCCTTTCAACTCCAGAAGGAAATTGTGTCCTCAAAACTAATGTGTAATATAAGGAAGTCTCATAGCAGTCTGCTATAGACAGAATTAGCCATGTAGACAACATATGCTAGTGACTATATATGTGGGAAAATTTAGAAACAACAATTTTAGATCACTTGAAAGTACATAAAATGTAAAACCGTAATGTATCCTATAATTAAATTGTATTTGTTAATTAGGAAACTTAGTCATGGTCAAATGACTATGTTTTTGTTTAATATGCATAAGAATCAAGATTCAGTGAGTAGTTTTTAAAATCAGAATTGTTTTAGCTCTTATAGTTTCCTTAGTTCTATTTTCTACTAATACAAATTACCGTGACAAATCACTGTTGATCTTTAAAAAAGTTTGCATAGATTGAGTTATGTCTTATTTATTTGTAAGATTTCATATTTCTTAAAAAATTGCAAGGCTTATATAAGGGTAATAGGCAAACTTCATTTTCCATGCATTATCTTATTTTCCCAAGAATTCTACGGGGTTGGCACTCTTATTACTGACCTCATTTTAAAGATGAGGTATCTGTGACTCAAAGAGGTTAAGTCAGTGGTCAGTTTTGTCAACAAGTTGTAGAGCTGGGATTTATATCATACTGTATTTTGTAGATACAATACTTATCAATTAAAATTCATATGCCTCCCCTTTATTTCCCTTGATTTTATTGTACCAGATTTTTTAATAGAGAAAAATAGAATAATAATATAACAGCTGCCTATTTCATCCCCAACTCTGGTTTCACATATACTGACATTTTGTCAAGTTTTTGTTGCTGCTATTGTTTTGTTGTTTGCCTTTTGGAAGTAAAATATAATGGAGCAAAGTAAAGCAGCAACGGGAAACGGTGTGAAGCTGCTCGTCTCTTGCCTTTCTGTTCCCACAGCTACAATCCTCTGCTAGTTTCTTAGGCCCTTTCTTCTGGACTACATCAACAAACTCGTGTGCACTCTCCCTTGCGCCAGGCTGTCTTTGATCAAGTCTATTGCTTATACAACTGGTATGATAATATTCTCCAAACATCGCATTCCTCCTGTCAGCCTCCTTTTCAAATAATATACAGAGCCTCATTGTTATCTGTGTTATCAAGCATTTAGCAATAAAAAACCCATGTCACAGGGGTATTTGTTTTTTTTTAACACTTCTCCTCTATAGATGCTTCCTTTTCACATGGTATAGTGTGTCCCCTTATACCTTACAACATCTTATGGCTTCATCTGGTTTGTGGTTGTGGTTTTGACCAAATCATGTTCTTGGTTTTCTTGCCAACTTTATTAAAGATAAGCCTCTTTCAGAAGGCATTCTCTCCTTCACTCCATTGTTTCTTTTCTAAGTATTGTGAAAATACATACCATTTAACACTTTTCTTGGTTCTGATACTTTTTGGTTCAAGATGGTGGCCTCAGAACACTCATATGCCTCCTGGCTCTTAAAAATATCTCTAGAATGAAAATAAATGTATACAAAAGTGAATGAACCCATAATAGAAAGATAATAGGAGTGAGGGCCAACAGTGAACTAAAGTTATTAATACAAATCTGGCAGACAAAAAGCAGATGTGTGTGGTGACAAAGGAAACAAAGCAGAAATAACCACAAGTCCGAATAACAGACTCTGTTTAAAAAGCCATATCTCAGGCAATTTCTGAAGGCTCCAGGAAGAGGTGCTGCATAGCATCAACAGGTACTCAGAAGGGGCATCAGAGTAGGCAAAAAAGTGGCGTAATAATTTGATAACACTCATGATTTGTCCCACCAAGGCCCCATAAATGTAGCATGAGTGTGAGCCTGAAATTTGTAACATGAAATGAAAACTGGAGAAGCATCCCTGAAATATATGAACCAATCTGTGAAGAAATAGCTGGAAATCTGGTGAGTTGAACCTACCAGAGTACAGGCCTTCTTTTTTTTTTTTTTGAGACGGAGTTTTGCTCTTGTTACCCAGGCTGGAGTGCAATGGCGTGATCTCGGCTCACAGCAACCTCCGCCTCTTGGGTTCAGGCAATTCTCCTCCCTCAGCCTCCTGAGTAGCTGGGATTACAGGCACGCGCCACCATGCCCAGATAATTATTTGTATTTTTTGTAGTGATGGGGTTTCACCATGTTGACCAGGATGGTCTCGATCTCTTGACCTCATGATCCACCAGCATTGGCCTCCCAAAGTGCTGGGATTACAGGCGTGAGCCACCGCACCTGGCCCTGTACAGGCCTTCTTATTCTGATTTGATGTGCACCTGCAAGCTTCTACTTGTCATATTTTAATGTAAAATAAGCCAACTGATATCGTCACCATGTACCCAAAGAGTCAAGGAGTTTATAGCCACAAAATAGAAACAGACTTCTATGAAAAAAAGGAAAGATCATAGAATTAAAAAAAAATTTTTTTAATAAAAATATTTAATGGTCAGGAATTAAAATATTACAGTAGTGTCCAGAGCTATGAGTGATGCTATCTTCAAATTTTAAGCACAAACATCCAGATCGAAAATATAAAAAGAAATTGAGTGCTGTGAGGCAAAGTTGAGTAAAAAGGGAATTGAGAGATGCATAAAAGAAATGAGATAAAGGCCTTTTGATTAAAAGGCTGCTAGAGAGTTAAACATAATAAAAACCGAAATCCATTCTCAGAAATATTTTTGTGAAATTTCAGCTTCCCAGGACAAAGAGCAGATTCTACAAGCTTCGGTAAGAAAAAACACACACACACAAAATAAAAGATTTTATCCAAAGAATACTCAAACAGGCAACGGACTTCTCATCAGCCGTACTTGTTGCCAGAAGGAAATGGTGTCATACTGTGTGACCCTCACCTGAACTCCCATCTTAGTTTATATAGTTTATGGGACCTCATATGTGGTTAATATTTGTTAACTTGACCAAGGAAATGAAGATGAAGGAGAAATTCCTTCCATCAGACATAACTTCGGCTCCTCTAACGATAACACCACTGCATTTGTTGGTAGGGTTTGGAATCAGCACTACAGATTTTCTTCATTTGGACAACTATATTTAAACTTAGCCATGCACCTTGGGGAACTTTTCCTCTCAGCACATAGAGCTGGTCCCCAGTCTTTGATTCTCAACTTTGTTGTGTTTATATATTCTGACCTAATATCTTTGGGTAGTCATTATCCAGACTCCTACACAGTTCGAGAACTGAGGCTTTTTTGCAATGCTGTAACCTACATTCTTTATTTTCAGTTGTGTGTGTATGACTGCAGGTTTCTGATATTATATCAGTTTATTTTATATGAAATTCTGTAGATCTTTGATGTTCATGAAAGGATATATCTTGAGACCTTCTTGAACTCATGATCGTCTGAAGGTGGAAATGTTTAAAATCTTGACACTTTGTCAAATCATATTTCAGTATGATGTCCTGCATTCATTGGGTATGTCATCAGCCCAGCAGTTAACTGCCTATTAATGAATTGTTATTCATCACTAGCAGAGAAAATTCACACTGTTAGGAAAATCACTGACATTTTTATTAATTGCCTTTTAAAAATTAATATAGAGCATATATAGTGGACTCATTCATGTCATATCAGGTTAATTTAAATAATGAATTATCAAAAATCTTTGTGGTTACTTTCATGACCTTATTAGATTTTTTAGTGTTACTTTATTTCTCTCACAATCCTGGTAGTTATTTATTTTTGTGATCACTTTTCACTGACACACACACACACACACACACACACACACAATAAAAAAAGTTACCTTATATATGCATGTTGAGGATTATAGACTAAAAAAGCTACACAGTGATGTGGATGTTGACTATTTAGGTTTCCTCATGCACTCTTCTTACCCCTTAACTGATTTGCATCTGTACAGCAGCCTTACAACCTGTGCAATTCAAAATTTTCAATTGGCAAAATTACCTATCATTGCATGTCATGCACTTTTGAATTTGCTCTAAAATAGTCAATACTGTAGATGTAAAATCTATTCACCTTAAAGATCTTTTGAATAAAAGTCTAGGAAGAGTGAGAAATAATACTACCTTCCTTTCCCTCATTCAGAGTTGTTTAGTAAGCAAAGCTTTTCCACAGAAAGAGATTAAGACGGTGAAGTTCTCAAAATCAAGTGAAATAGTTGAAGGATCTGGGATAAGATTATCCAAAGAGATTTGAAAACTCTTCAAATAGAAAAAGTACTTCCATATGGAAAAATGATTATAGCTTGCTAGTTTAACCACAGAGGGTAGAACTAGGACAGACAAATATAACTTTTGGAGAATTCAGTTCAAAGAAGTACTTTCTAAGAATTAGAACTGAACATTCTTGGAACAGATGTCATAATAGGGATTGAATTTCATCAACTTGGACATAGTTAAGTCAAAGTTGGTCAATCCCTTTATCAGATAATGGTTGTGGTGCTGAGGCAGTGTTAGAATAGATATCCTTCCAGGTTTTTCTAATATCACAGATTCTATTCTAAGTTCATACATGCTATAAAACATTTAGGACTTAATTTAATAATTACCAGAGGGCTGAATGTTATTCTTTGTAATGATATTAAAATATTACTGTAGCAAGAAATTTTATAATTTATATTTTAATCTCCTGGTCCCTTCTGACTTTAGAATGTTATTGGCAAGAAGGGAGGGGGTAGTTTTGCTCTTTGTCATTCTAGAGAGGCAAAATTAAGCTATAATTGTCTTAAAGTGTTTCTGCAAAATATAATTTTCTCATGATGTTTTTCATATAATAAAATTGATTTCTACAAAATATATAGTCTGTGTTACCAGTATCCATAAATTAAATGGTGTTCTAATCTAAATATGATTAAATACACATTTCAAACATTCAACTATTTTAAAATATGATAACTACAATTCACCAAAAACAAATTTATAAAAACATGCATTGATGAAAAAGTTAAAACTTTTGTACATAAGCCAATCACTCTCTTATTTTATTTGCCTTATAGCTGATATACATGTTACTATATTATTCCCAAAATAAAAGTGGTCAATATCTTTCATCTTAGAGTTTTACAATATAGAGAATGGATAATTTTAAAATAATAATTATCTTTCCCTTGCAATGCTGTGATTATGCCCCTAGAAATAGACCATAAATATTATATCAGCACTTTTAAGAACAGAGATACCCAGATACCCTATAACCAGATAACAAGTCCCTCCTATTGGTTGACCTGTAAGCCATGTGTGATAGATGGTGTAAGAAGAGAGGGAAGAAGGTGAATGTTTATATTAAAAATCCATGGAATACCACTTAGGTAATTGCAGGAACTCAAACAAGTAAAAAACATCTCTACACTTTAGTTTCCTACTCTCTAGGAAGGATGTAGTACTCACTATATATATAGTCTATGATAATTACAACCACCTTATATGGCAAGTACTATTATATCCACATTACATATAATAAAATTTTAGCAGTGTGCTAGACAAAATTGCAGGCACTTTTATTCAGTGGTTGCTTTTATTATCGTAGTACAGTTGATCCTTGAACAACATGGATTTGAACCACACAGGTCCACTTATACACGACTTTTTCAGTAAATATATTGGAAAATTTTTGGAGATTTTGATAACTTGAAAAATCTTGCAGATGAATCATATATCATAAAAATGCAACAAAAAGTTAAGAAAAAGTTTGGCATGTCGTGAATGTATAAAATATATGTAGATATGAGTCTACATATATTTTTACTGACATAAAGTGTATACAAAACTATTATAAAAAGTAAAAACTTATAACTTATGCACACACATACTTACATATCATACATGGTACTGTTCACAGTGGAAAGAAATGTAAACACATGTAAAGATGAGGTATTAAATTATAACCACATAAAATTAACTGTAGTACATACTGTACTAATGTAATTATGTAGAAATCTCTTGTAGCTCTTGCAGCGAACTCAAGTGTTGCAAGTATCCACTTAAAATGCCTGTGTGACATAATCATCTCCCCATGAGAAGTTTGTCTCTGCAGTAAATTGCCAATTGAAGTAAAAAGCAATCTCTTTTGGTTCTTGTAT
Organism: Callithrix jacchus; assembly: GCF_049354715.1. Lineage (NCBI taxonomy): Eukaryota > Metazoa > Chordata > Mammalia > Primates > Cebidae > Callithrix > Callithrix jacchus. The sequence continues at coordinate 15,798,409 of NC_133517.1, forward strand.
ATTTTTCATAGTGTTTAGTGTAAGGCTGTAAACCTTGAATCATACCATGTGAGCCACATTAAGTGTAACCAGTGATTTTGGAAGTGCTCCCAAAAATCAGAGAAAAGTCATGACCCTACAAGAAAAAGTTGACTTGTTTGATTTATGTTGTAGGTTTAGATCTGCAACTGCGGTTGCTTGCCATGTCAAGATAAATGAATCTGGCTTAAGGACCATTGTAAAAACTTAAAGGAAACTTGTAAAGCTGTCACTGCAGCTAAGCCAGCAGGTGTAAAACACTTGTACTGTTTGTGAAACATCTTTTTATTCTGTATTGAACATGCAGCTTTTATTTGAGTGCAGAATTGCTGTAAGAAAGGCATCTCTAGACTAATATGATTTGAGAAAAAGTGTAGTCACAACTTAAAGCAAAAGGAAGGTGAAGAATCTAAAGCTGGAGAATAATGCCAGCAAAGGATGGTTTGATCATTTGGCTTAAAAAATGTCAAGATCACAGGAGAAGTAACTTCTGCCAACCACAAGGCAGCAGATAGGTCCTCAGGTGTCATTAAGAGAATCATTGAAGAGAAAGGACCTTGGCCTGAACAAGCTTTTAATACGGACAGCCTTTAATACATTCTGGAAAGAAAAATAGCCACAAAGCACATTTAATAGCAAGGAAGAGAAAGGCGCACCACAATACAAGTCAGGAAAGAGCCTAACTCTAAAAATATATCCTAACTCTCTCTCTGTGTGTGTGTGTGTGTGTGTGTGTGTGTGTGTGTGAAAATGCTGTCATGTTTATGATCAGGATGTCCCTTATCTATAAAGCCATCGACTCCTAAGCTGTGAAGGGAAAAATAGGCATCAGCTGCTAGTATTTTGGTTGTATAAGCAGAAGGGCTAAAAAAACGAAAACACTTTTTCTGGATTGGTTCTGTCTATGCTTTGGACCTAAAGTCAGGGAGTAACTTTCCAATAACTTATTGCTTTTTAAATTTTTTTGTTATTGGATAATGCCCCTGGTCACCCAGAAACCCGTAAGTTCAAAACTGAAGGCATTAGGTGGTCTACTTGTCTCCAAGCACATCTCCAATTCAGACCTACACACAGTATTACATGGAAAGGATTGCCAATGCTACAGAAGAGCAGTCTAATGAAATAACATCATGAACGTCTGGAAATATCACACCATTGAAGACACCAGAATTGTCATGGAAAAAGACATAAAAGCCATCAAACCCCAAACAATAAATTTCTTCTGGAGAAAACTGTTCACACATTGTACATGACTTCTGTGGCTTTTACAGGATTTATAAGAGTCAATCAATGAAATAATGAGAGAGATTTATGGAAATGTTAAAAAACAAAAGATAGTGGCAGTGGTGGTGAAGAGTTTCATGATGTTACTCTTCAAGAAATTCAAGGGCTAATAGGCACCACACCAGAGTAACAGAAAACAACTTGACAGAGATGAGGGCTTCTAAAGTAGTGTCAGATTATGAGGAAGAATACATAGAAGCAAACTGACATTAGACAATCTGGCAGAAAAGTTCCAATTATTAAAGACTGCTTTTGACTTACTTATGACAAGAACTCTTCAGTGACATAGGCATTGAAACTAAAATGATGGAATAAGAATTGATACTATGTAGAAACATTTTTGGAGAAATGAAAAAACAAAAATATCAGAGAGAAATTATACTACATTTCTGCAAAGTTACACCAAGTGTGCTTGCCTCTCCTGCTGCCACTTCTATCTACTCTGTGTCTTCCTCTGCTACCCCTGAGAGAGAAAAACTAACCCCTCCTTTTTCTCCTCCTCCTTAGCCTACTTAATGTAGGCTAAGATGACGAGGATGAAGACCTTTAAGATCCATTTCCACATGATGACTTACAAATATATTTAATCTTTCTTATGATTTTCTTAATATTTTCTTTTCTCTAGCTCACTTTCTTATGAAAATACAGTATAACATACATATTTAGGTAAGCTGGATAAATATAAATATTCTATAACATATTTATATAATTTAAAAAATATAAATATAATTTATATAAACACATATTTATATAGCTTACTTTATTATGAGAATACAGAGAATATATGTATCTTGCATATAACATATAAGTTATATGTTAATCAACTATGTGTATTGGTAAATCCTCAGGTTAGCAGTAGACTAGTAAGATTTATGGGGAGTCAAGGTTTATATGTGGATTTTTAATTGCATAGGGTGGGTCAGCATCCCAACTCTCATGTTGCTCAAGAGTTAACTACATTGATATTATTACTTTTATTTTTATTTTTAAAGACTCTGCAATGGGAGTTGATTGCCTTTAACAACTGCTGGATCTCAAGCCTACTACACTTCAGTAGGTATTTAAGACATCAGAGATAACCCATACTGGTAATACTAATTTTTATTTTGAAAATAGGATTGTTTGAAAAAGAATTTTGATAAAACCTAAAACAATATTTTAACCAATTAGTATCAGCTTTTGAATGTTAATGCCCATAAAGTAGTAAAATGGCTCCAAGTCTATATTTTTTTTAGAAAATACATGAGGCAGGCCAGACACAGTGGTTTACACCTGTAGCCCAACATTTTGGGAGGCCAAAATGGGCAGATCACTTGTGGTCAGGACTTCCAGACTAGCCTGGCCAACATGGAGAAAGCCCATCTCTATTAAACACAAAAGAAGTACCCAGGTGCGGTGGCTAACACCTGCAATCCTAGCACTTTGGGAGGCCCAGGCAGGTGGATCACTTGAATTCAGGAGTTCAAGATCAGCCTGGACAACATGGCAAAATCCCATCTCTACTAAAAACACCAAAAATTAGCCAGGCGTGGTGCTGCACACCTGTAATCCCAGCTACTTAGAAGGCTGAGGCATAAGAAGTGCTTGAACTCAGGAGTCAGAGGTTGCAGTGAGCTGAGACTGCACCACTGTACTCTAGTCTGGGTAGTAGAGCCAGAAAGATTCTGTCTCAAAAGGGAAAGTAAGCAAACCTCCCATCCTGAATTCTGCTGTTAATTATTGACTCAACTATGTAAGAAATAATACAACATTATTTTGTGATGCTTTAATTTTGCTAAGAAACAAACTGGAATAAAAAATTGCTATGTTTTATGCATATAATATGTGAATATGGTCCTTATTCTCAAGAATCTTACAAAATATTATAAAAAGAGTATAAACTTCTAGTTCCATTTAATATTCTACTAGTTGTAGTTAAGAATTGCCATTTTTTTGTACTCAGGACTTAGCTACTCTAGATAATTTAAAATTTTTTTAACTTAATCTTTCTGTTATATTTCTTATTTTCTTTATAGTTTCCAGCCAACTCACTCCTCATGGCATTTTTTTTTTTGCTTTTCTTTTTGTTAAGTTTTGTCTTATAGTCATATACTGTAATTCGTGTGTTGTTTTATCATGCATATTCCTACTACATCATGCACATCTCACAGAGAAAGTGAATTAATTGTGTTGCAACAAACTAAGACAATACTTTTGGGACCATACGCTTTTGTGCTAGGTACATTTCATAGTTCTATACACAGTTGGTTGCCTTTGAGTGCCCATTCCTGACTACCCAGTGGGTGTCTGGTCCATCATGAAGCATGGCAATCCACAGCTGCATTTTCCCTGAAGAGCTCCATAGATATGTCAGGTGCCTAGTATACCTCTCTAGCTTGGATCCCAGGTAGACAAGACTTTGGGCTCTCTTTTGTACTGATCCAGTTCCTTTCCCCCTTCTCTGGCATATGGTTCCTGCAAATACTTGCTGGTGTATCCAAAATATAAAATACTTTTAGAAAAAAAAACCACAACTGTGTAAATTGGTTGGCTTAAGAATTGACTATTGTTGATCTGACATGGACACACAAATTGATTTGACATTCTTTAATGCCAGCACCTTCAGTGAAATCAATACAACCTTTCTATAATTTTCTTTAAATCCTCTGACACGCTCTTACACAGACATTTCTAACATTCTGCCTCTCCTCTCCAACAAGCTGTTGAGTCCAAATGTGTACTTCTCCCTTCTGTCCAGCCTCAGAAGAGTCCTCTATCCAGAAGTGTCCTCTATCCCATTCTTTCTCATATCCTTTGAACTTCTCTTCATTAATTATTCTCATTTTACTTGTATTTCCATCATCTTTGTTTCAATGAACCCCTGACCTTCAATGAGAATTAACACCCAATCTATCCCATGTTTGTCTCTCTTCTGTGTAGAAAATTTATTGAAGAGATAGCCTAAACTTATAGCTGATTTCTTTCTACCTTTCTTATTATAATATTGCATCAATGCCTATTCTTCCACATTTTCCATATTATTTTGCAAATCCAGTGGTTGCCAAGTTGTCATGCTATTTGGCTTCTGCTCTACTTGTCAGAATGGTTCTCTTTCGGTCTTTTCTGCTAAGTTCCTCCCTCTCTTTACTCTTTTCACAGTTAGGTGGATATTCTTCATCTTTTAACTCATCATTGAAACAGGGTTATTCTCCAGTGTTCCACTGTCAGCCCTGTCTCATGTCCCTTTATAGCTTCTCTCTGGGTGAGTTCCCTTGCACCCATTGTCAAGTGTACAGCAGTATCTGAAATACTCATCTATAGACAGAATTTATTTGAAATCCAGGCATGAATATCCAATGCTCTGTTAGGCAACTCTATTTGGATTTCCCACATATAACCAAAACTCATTAAATTAAAAATTTCCATCTTTACCATGTGCCTAACTCTGCTCTTCTAGATTTCATCACTTTGTTAAGCATCTAAGTGGCAAATCTATAATTCATACTTCTATAAATCCAAGTATGGTCTATCTCTTTAGTCCCTCCAGTGCAAGATATTTGCTATGAGGAACATAAATTTTAGATTTCTGCTGTTTTTAAATCCTAAATAAATTCAAGAAAATGTCAGTTTTATCAAAAAAAAGAAAAGTGAGATAATAGATGGAATATTTACAAGACCTGTCAGATCGATTGAAAGAACTATAGAAATTAATAACCCTATAAGATAATTTATATGGCACTAGAAATGATAAAAAATAGAATTGGCACTGCCTTCAAATTGACGATTTAATGTACATACTTTTGAAGCTTTCAAGAATATAGAGTTTGGAAAATTAATTCTCAGAACAGAAAAATTATTAAGAAAGAAAACAGAATAAAAACTTTAACTAAAGGGTAGAATCAATGAGGCCATTATGAGCCAGAAAAATTAATAAAGCAAACAAAAACACATTTAAGCATGCACTTTAAAAAAATTATAGAGGAAGGTATACTTTGCATCCAAATAGAAAAAAATTAAAGAAAAAATGAGGAATATATTGGATATATTATTATTTTTACAACATGTACAGGTAGACAGTGGCATGACAACGATAATAATATTTATTATAAAAATAGAAAACATTTATCACTTAATTCTTTTCAGAACTGGGCTATGTATTTACAGGCATTATTTTATTTAACCTTCAAAGCAAGTGTAAGTTATAGACATTATCATTAGTCACATTCTACAGATGAGTAAACTCAAGCTCAGAGAAGTTAAATAAGATGTTTTAGTGTCTCAAAACTAGTGATTATGAGAGTAAAAACTTGAGCTGTCTTTTGATGCCAACCAGTAATATCAACATCATACAGTGGTTTTCAAGATGTGGTCACAAACCATCTACATGAGAATTATACAGACTCCTACCAGAATTCTGCATTGTAAGGAAATGACCCGGGTGATCGTTTTTCTAAATTTTTGTACACAATGCAATATTTCCTATACTCTGTAGTTTCCTATGCAGTAAAATTATATGCTATAGTTTTATACATTATGTTATATGCTGGTTTATGAGAGAAAATATGACCCAAGTATTGTCAATCATAAATATAGTCAGAGTAAAGACATTATATAATATTTCTATTTAAAGAGTCAGAAAGTAAATGACCTAAAATACTTTTCATGAACAATGTATGTGATGACATATTGCAGCCATCACAAAGATGAATAAAATAAAGCACTCAAGATTGAGGAAGTAGCAATATGGAAGGTTGGAGTCTAAGGTAGTAGCTAACTCTTTCAATGTGGGCAAGTTACTTAACCTCACTATATTCACTTTTCTTATTTGTGAAATGAGAATAAGAGCTCCTATGTCATACAGTTGTCATGACATTTAAATAAGATAACTCAAAATTTGCCTAATACAGTAAAGGGCACTCTTAAAAACAAAAACTTCGTTTTACAGTCTTACCTTTCGAAATGTAAGAGAAAGTATTCCAAATGAATACAAATTTTAAGGAGGTGGGTCCTTGAGAGAATTGTCATCTGTGGAAAGAGATTAGCAGGATGATCAGAATTAACATCAGGCCTGGAGTTGAAGAGGAGTGTTTGTATCAAATTAAGCAATTGTTACTCAAATTTCTCTCAACAGATATGTGTCTTGGGAAAAAGAAGGGCTGAATGTTAATACAACTAAAGGTCTCTCTGATTCCCGAATGAAGCAACTTCATGAGGGAACCCCTCTAAGAGATTTCCTCTCTGCTTTCACAGAAGACACGCTCACTGTTGTGCACCAGGAGGACTGAACGTCTCTGTGGCCTGGAGGCAGTTATACGTAGCAGCAGCAAAAGTTAACAGGAGCTGGATTCTATCTTCAAAGAGCAGTCAGCAGAGATGAAGAGTAGATTACTGATTCCAGAGTACATGTCAGAAACTGCCGAGGGACTTCCTAAGTAGAGGTCAAGGTCCTACTGTTATACAGGTAGGGGTTAATGAGCTAGCAAATTAGGATATTAATATTAATGGAGCATCTTTAGTACCCACAGGCTAATGAAGTCTGGGGTCATTTGGGTTATATTAACATCAAACAAAGTGGAATTTTAGGCCAGAAGCATTTACCAGAATAAAGAGAGCAATTTTCCTGATTAAAAAGGATAAAATCTGTAGTTATTGCCTGAAATAAATAAGATAATATCAAGATATATATAGCCAAACACTAGTGAATATATAAGGCACAACTGACAAAAATGCAATAGGTGTTTCTCAGTGTTTGACAGAAAAAGAAAAATTAGAAATCATTTTAGATAATCCAAATATAATTTTGAGATTATATATAAGGGGTATATATGCGTACATATGTTGATATATATATACACACACACATGTATATGTATGTATATGTGTGTGTATACTAAAATGTTCTTGGTTTTAGTAAACGTTGGCAATTTAAAAATAAAATGAAAATAAAATGGACTCTGAGAAAGGAGAAATTCCCCAAAGGAAAAAGTACAGGCCATATTCAATGAGAAAATAAGTTATATATAAAGTTAATAACAAAAATTAAAAATTTCCTAACCACTTGGATATAGAGTATCAGAAATTAACAGCAGTGAAAAGAGTCCATATTAAAATCCTAAAAGAAACATATGTGCTAGTAGGAAAATACCCTTAAAAACCTTAATATTAAGCTTTTTAGTATTTATATAACTAAGAAAGAAAATATTGAGTCAATGTATATATTAGAAAGAGATTAATAAAATAAATTAAGATATTGAAAAAGAAAGCAATTAGCAGTGCTAAAAAATTAATGATGTAGAATACAGGAGACTAACCGATTAGGAAATCCTGGAGCATATTCTTTGAAACCTAAACAGATAAGGTAAATGTACTGTATATGTAACAGAAAACACAGATGTAGAAAAAATATGAATTAGTAGATAATTATAAGATAAACATATAAATCTCTATCCTAATTAATAAAAAGGTATTCATGAAATGGATAATTTCATATTTTGCATTATTTTAATTCTCCTAAAAAATCAACTTAGATTGAGAAAAACTTTAATGGAACATCACTATGTTGTTACGTTAAAAGATAAGTCTTGTCATAAAATTATCTTTAAAGGTCGCAGAGCTGAAATTGCTTTATCAACTTTCTAATGGTTTCTAGTGTGTGTATGTACAGATATAAATATAGATATGTAAAACTAAATGAATATAAATATTTATAACTCCTATTTCTTATTTATTAGAACTTTCAGTACAATGTTAAATCATTGCAGGCCAACTACATTTATGTAAATATTCACGAAAATGAAATAGAAAATTGAACCCATCGCCATTTTAAAAAATACATATAGTAATAAGTTATGACTAAGTAGGGTTTATGATGAGTACAAGGAGACATTATATTAAGAAATCTACCAAAAAAGGGAGCGAAAAGACATCTACAAATATAATTAATTATTTTAATAGTTTAGTAACCTGTCTTATTAGATTATACTTTCTTAATATATTAAATATTTCAAATCAATAACCCCTCTAGAATTAAATCTAGATATATTTCCATTAAAGTCAGAGGATCACAAATTGTTTAATGCTTGTCTTTAAAATAATTGGAAAATATAATACAAAAATAAAATATGAAATATATAAATAAAACCACGAGAAACCATAAAATTAGAAGAAAAGATATAAAATGAATGCTTTTCCAACCAAATAAGAATAGTGTTTGGAAAAGAAGCAAAAAGAGTTGATTATTATAAAAGTAACAAATGCTGTGAACAGACAATTTACAAAGAAATACAAATATTTGTTAGACTTATATAAAGATGTTTACCTGACTGATGATTCAAAACAAAGTTAATAGTTACATTTTTATTTATCAGATAAAAAATGTTTGAAAATACGAGAAACCTGGTGTGGTCAAGGTGATAAGAAAATAGGTATTCATGTACGCTGTTGACGGGAGCAAGAACCGGCAACTTTTTTGGTGGAAAGAAATTTAATATGAACCTAAGTCTTAAAATATGAGTTTGAATTCAATAGCCCATTCATCCAAATTTAATCTAAGAGAAAAAGGCATGGATATAAACAAAGGCTTTCAAGAATGATTTTCTTAATTACTGAATTAGTTAACAAGATGCAGTGAGATCTCCCACCTAATTTTGAAGGTAGGAGTCAATCCTACAGGCCACAGTTTTTCAACCCTCAGCTTCTTTAAATGCCACTGTACACTTCTACTGAGTATGTCCCCAGATTGGCCCTCCAGTCCATCTTGCAATGTGAACAGCACCAATTACTGTGGTTCTCCTTCTGCTCCTGTCAGGAGGAAGGGCTTGTTCCAGGATGTGGAAGCCCTTGCCAACTGACTGGGGTAGGAGAACATGGTACACCTACTCTAATCTTGGTTGCAGTTGTTCCTGTAGAATAGAGCTCCATAAATGTAGCACTGTACAAACAACAGCTATGTTTACGGAGAAATTACTGTGTTCTAGACATTGTCCTAAGTACATTTTATGTATTCAATACATGAAACAACCTGATGAGGTAATTCTATATCCTTATTTTAAAGATGAGGAAATTAAGTCATAGATAAGTCAGTAACTAATCCATGGCCACCCCAAAGCCACAGCACACCCAGCCCCACTGCATGGCAGCTCCAAACAATGTGTATGAATGTTTCCACTGCTTGTATACACAGAACTTATTGAAAGATTGCATTTTTTTCTAGGCCAGTGCTGTCAGTGGAATATCAATGTATCCTATAGCCTGGAAAAAAAAAAGTCAGAAGTACACATGTTCCTCACTTCTTTATCAAATTCAGATACATGTTTTAAAAGTGGAAGAGGAAGGAAAGAAAATAGCAATGTATGAAGACTAAATTAAGAAAACAAAATTGAGCCACAAAGGGAGAAATCAGAGGACAGAAGTGTGAAAAACAATAGAAGGTCTTCCTCTGGGTTGACCCTAGGTCTGAAAAACTCTAGAGGAAGTGCTGAAAATAACTTCACTATTCCCAGCGTAGAGGGAAGGAACTGTGAAGCTTTCTGCTCTCACATTTCAGGTTTCCATAAATGGTTTCAATACTTGTAGGCTACAAGGGAGAAGAATGAGTCTTCTCATCATTGTTGGACAAAAGGGATATAGATCGACCTCTGAGAATTAAACTTTCAATCACCATAAAATAGATGAGAACAGAGATATACAATTTCACTGTAAAGAAACTGACTTTTCCAGGCCAGCAAGATTTTGCAGATACATACCTGAAATGTATTTCTTGGAACATGAGTCCTATAAAATGTCCTCCAGAGGAAAATCAGTTTCTTTTGCCCACATTTTGGAGATTCATGGGGCACGTTTCTATACTAAGGGTTCTAAACAGTCCTGTAGGAATAACACATTGGGTTCAGTATTGTATGCATGTATTTGATAATGTTTCTGCTTTTAGGGCCCGAGAAGACTTGGTAACCTATGTTTACAAAAGCAGGAGATTGCAGAGGCTAACATTTACTATTCTAAAGTCTATGAACTCTTCTCTAGATGTCTCATTATGGTAGAATTAACGTGGGATCTGGAATGAGCTAAAACAGGAACTCCTGATCTTGCTTCTGCCATGTCATGGCTCTGTGACTCAGCAAGTTGTTTGATCCTTACGAGTTTCACTTTACTAATCTGTAAATTGGGATGATAATACCACTTGTGGCTTTGTAAAATTCTATACTTTTACTAAGTCATGAGTGTCCTATGAGTCAGACATAAGCTATTTTGCTAGAGGTTACTTTGTGGCATCTGGCAAGTTATTTTTAGAATCTACCTATTATTTTGCCTGGGTCTGAGTGCATGTGTGTAAGGATGGGGAGGGTGTTGCCTACGCCAGGTTTCTATGACATCTTTTCTTTCATGCCAGTACTTCCCGGAATCTGTATATTTGGAATGTGCATGCCACTGACTACACACGGCTAGATTCCAATCTTCCCTTTGTACAGAATGCCAAAAATAGGGCAGGAGGTTGAGGGATATACTAGGGCCTTTCGTTGATTTTTCTCCTGTGATTTTAATTTTGATCTGTGCGTGAATGCCAGATTTAATTGCCAGATTTAATTTTTAGGTCTAGATATCTCTCAGATCCTCCTTTGCTACTAGTTCCAAGGACTGTTTTCTGGGGGAAATTTTTAGGCATATAAAGCCATATGAGCTTGATTCTATACTTTATTTGGTTGAAAAACAGTACAAGATGGTAGAGGAGGCTAATTAACAAATACAAACACTGAAAAAACACTGAAGCAAGATCACATAACTTTTAATGCGGCGTTTCATCTCTTCTTCCATTACTGTAATGGAAATTCCTTTAGAGATGTTAGTTGAGTTTATTTAGATTATGTCATTTAAGAGTTTGAAGATAGTTCTAGTTTCACTTAAACTTAGAGCAATGTTTATAAAACTTCTTTGGGCCTTAAAGAAACAGCTGATACATTTCCAAGACAGCTAATTTGGAATTAAAGGCAGACCAAGCTCCTTATACCATTAAATAGACAATTCTCCCCATGGGCAGACTTACTAGTGGGTAGAGAAAAGTCAGATTAGTGCACTTTTTTTTTTACCTCTGATAATAAAAAATACAGTAGTTGTTTTTAGATCACAGAGTGTGTCTAAAGCAAATAATTGATTTAACCCCCTTAAATCCCTCTTGGAACAATAAACAAAGGGTCTTAGCCATATCCTGGTAGGAAGTAATTTTTTTTTTTGAGGTTCAGTTAGTCCTTTTGTAAGCAACAAGAACTTTTTAAAGTCTCAAGGATACCATTTAGCAAATTATTGTAGCAGTTTCTTTAGTGATACCCCAGGGACCAGAAAGATTTAATGAGCCTTTGAAAGTGCCCAAGTCACTGTTAGAGAGTAACTTATAACTGGGAGAATTTTAACTAAACACACTGGAAAGTTTCTTTGGATGGCTGTGTAGTTCAAGGCCACATAAAAAGGAGAGGTTCTAAACAGGGAACCTACCTCTCCACAAAATAAGCTTTATTTTATCTTATCCAATGGCATTATTAATAATATAATTGCATACAATGCCTTTGTACTATGTATTGCTTGCCTGTATTCTGCTGCCTTAAGATCAATAAGCACATGAATACCTTCTTTCGGGGCTTGAGAAATGATTTAGAATCTAATTATATTAGTTTCTGGTGAGAGTGTTTAAATCAGAAGAAAGTAGTTTGGGTCATGTTCATATGATGACATGGTTTGGTTTTGACACCTGCCTCTATTACTGAGGATAAATTACTAATATTGTCTTTTAGCATTATAAGTATATGGGAAATGGAAAGGACTCTCCCTTCCCTTATTTTCACATTTAAAAATAGAACTTAAGTAACTTGGAATAATACTCACCACTGTAAACAAAAAAAAAATGTCTTCTGTCTTTAAACAGAGGGTCAGTGCTGTAATCTCATGCCTTATCAAATTGCACTGAAATCACTGGCTTTATGTATAAATGCAGAAGAACATATATATGTATCCTTGAAAGGAAGCCGGCTTAAAGTCATTCTAATTAAACATCAGAGTAGATGTCTAAGACCTTTTGAACTCCTTGGAGAAAGGTGACATCAAAGATCTTGAAAGAGAGTCTGATTGGGTATATTGTACTACCTTCGTTTGCTTCTTTATGATGTTTATCTCATCTCAGGGACTTCTAAAATAGACTTTGCAGAAAGGTGCTAGTTATTAAAAGATGTCCTTTTCATTGCAGCACTGTTTACAATAGCAAAGACCTGGAATCAACCCAAATGCCCATTGAAAATAGACTGGATTGGAAAAATGTGGCACGTATACACCATGGAATATTATGCAGCAATCAGAAATGATGAGTTTGTGTCGTTTGTAGGGACATGGATGAATCTGGAGAAAGTCATCCTCAGCAAACTGACACAAGAACAGAAAATGAAACACCGCATATTCTCACTCATAGGTGGGTGATGAAAAATGAGAACACATGGACACAGAAAGGGGAGTACTAAACACTGGGGTCTATTGGGGGGAAAAGGGGAGGGCCAGTGGGAGGGGGAGGTGGGGAGGGATAGCCTGGGGAGAAATGCCAAATGTGGGTGAAGGGGAGAAGGAAAGAAAAGCACACTGCCATGTGTGTTCCTACGCAACTGTCTTGCATGCTCTGCTCATGTACCCCAAAACCTAAAATCCAATAAAAAATTAAAAAAAAAAAAGATGTCCTTTTCATACAAGGTAATTTTGTATCACTTATGATAGGTAGCTACATTTATTCAGTGATTATTTTGCATTGCTATAGGCTGGTTTTCCCAAAAATTTCAACTTCTTCAACAAACAAAAACAGTATGTTAAGAAAATAACAATGTTTATCATCCCCATTTATTTTCTTTTGATTCCAAATCTTATTTTTCTTTTGAAATATATAAATTCACAGAAGTAAGAAGCTGAATGCAGTCACAATGGGAGAAAGCACATTGCAAAGCAAACTCAATATGCTTTTTGGGGCTCGGAAAACAACACCCCAAAATAAAATCCTCAGAAGCAGCCCCCAAAGCAAAGTCTCTCTCTGGCCTTCCCCTGCCCTCCTGTCCTCTCTCCCTTCCTTCTCCACCCAGGCAGTGTGGACACTAAAATTATTCTTCCCTAAAGTAGGTCATAGAAACCAGAACCCCGTTTCCCCAAAGTCTGCCATAAAGCCTCAAAATATCACTTTAACCTCTCCACCTCCAGGAACCCCCACCTTTTTGTGTAACACCTGGCCACAAAGAAATTAAGACCTTCATTCCAGAGAGTCGTATCACATGCCTGGGAGGGAGGAATGCTGCATAGAGAGGCCAAGAAGCTGGGAAGTCCTTGCTCGGTTTCCCAGTCAGTCTTTCAGCATTCAATCATACCCTTTCTGCCCAACTGTATTTTACACGGCTCTTCATGCATCATTGAACCCAAGTGTAAAAAAGGATGGTTTTCCCTGTATCTTTGGATATTTATTTTGATGGCTCTTTTAAAACTATGATAAAATAAATTTGTATGCCTTTTTTCCTATTAATCTGTCCTTGGACATTTGATTTTTTTTTTTTAGCAAACCTTCAGAGGGCAAAGGAGAAGGTTTCCCCTCACCCCGTACTTCTCTGTACTCTCATGTTGAGTTAGCCCAAGCTCCTGGCTGACCCTGACCAAACAGAGCCAGTGATAAGATCTTCTACAATGCCATTCAAAATCTGTGACAGAGTAGAATTACTAGAACAAATCCTTTTTTATCTCTTAAGACAGTTCTAAAAACTAGTTCCCAGAAAGAAAAGCTAACAAAATGCTGGGCTTCTGCATCGTTTCCTCAAAACTGAATATAAAACTATTACTCTGCAGTTATAACTCTTAATTTTTAAAATCCATTTGCTCTTCTGTTGAAATTCCTCTGATCTAGTGGTTCTTACATTTTATTACATAATAGAATCACCTCAGGAACTTTGTATTAGTCCGTTTTCACAGTGCTGATAAGGACATACCCGAGATGGGTAATTTACAAAGAGAAAGAGATTTGATGAACTCACAGTGCCACATGTATGGGAGGCCTCACAATCATGGTAGAAGGTGAAAGGCACATGTTACATGGCAGCAGACAAAAGAGAATGAGAACCAAGCAAAAGGGGCAACGCTTTATGAAACATCAGATCTCTTGAGACTTATTTACTACCATGAGAACAGTATAGGAGAAACTCCCCACCATGCTCAATTATCTCCCACCATGTGCCTCCCACAATGCATGGGAATTATGGGAGCTACCATTCAAGATGAGATTTGGGTGATGCTCAGGTTGCATTCCAAACCAGTTAAGCTGGACTATCTGCAAGAAAAATTTAGGCATTAGTATTTTTTAAAGAACTTTTTCATCATCTAAAACAGAAACCTGTACCTATTCAACAATTGCTCCCCATTATTCTCCTACCCCTCAAACTATCCTTGCATGCCCCCTACCAGCCCATGGTAACCAACAATAGATTTCTTGTCACTCTGCATTTGACTATTCCAGGTACTGCATATGAGTAAAATCATGCCATGTTAGGCCTATTTCACTTAGGATAATGTCTTCAAGATTATTCCACATAGCATGTGTCAGCATTTCCTTCTGTTTAAAAGAAAAATAATTTTCTTTCGGATGTATACCATTTTCTGTTTATCCATTCATCTGTTGATGGATGTTTGAGTTGTTTTCTTTTTTTGCTGTAGTGAGCAATGCTGATGGAACATGTAGAAATATCTGTTTGAGTCTCTGATTTCAATTCTTTGGGGAATATACCTAGAAATAGAATTTCTGGATCATTTGTTAATACTATGTTTAATTTTTTGGAGGAATTGCCATACTGTTTTCTCCCACAGCTGCCCCATTTTACATTTCCACCAGCAGTGTACAAGAATTCCAATACCTCCACAACCTTACCAACATTTGCTATTTTCTGTGGGTTTTAAAAAATATTTCTTATAATTATAGTCATTCTAATGAAGTGGTATAACTGCTTTTTGACATTCAGTATATTTATTCCATCTCTTTTTTTCCAGGCCATCACCACTTTTGGTTTTAATTCTGCCTTTTTACAGCTTAGAACCTTGTTAACTCAAAGTGTGGTCTCTGGAATGCCAGAACAAACATCCTCTGGGATTTTTTCAGAAATAGGGATTTGAATCAGAACCTGCATTTTAACAAGGCCTCCAGGTGATACACATACAAATTAGTTGTAAAAAGTACATAGTATATCACATTGATTACTCTTGATATCATCCTAAGGATCTTTCTACCTCTGTCTTTGTGCTGCATGTGCAGCACACTCCTGTAACCTTCAATTAATCCAAACGCCAGTATCTAAATGTCTATGTCTACACTGCTGGACATTGTTATACAAAATTCCACGGCCTGAAAGACTGTTGCTACTACAAAGTCATGATTTTTGACCGCATGTGGATCCTCACCAGCTCCTTTTAAAGCCTCTCTTGTAAATTCCATTTTTCATTATGTAAAACAGCAATTTTGATCGGCAAAGCCCATGTCTGTTGCCTTTTCCAGCCCATCTCACTCTTTTCTGAAAAGAAGATTTTGCATTCTTTCTCAGAGAGAAAAGAAATAGGAGCCTTCAAGTGCAAAGCCCCTCAACTGAATATCCTCCTCACTTACAAGGTAATCACTTACCTTGCCTTTAGTCATAGGAAAGAAGTATTTTGATCTTTTCAAGGTTTTATTTCTCCATCTGTGGCCTGTATCACAATGCCCTTCTCTCTTTCAAGGCTTCCTGTTAAATACTACTCAATTAATCCTGACTATTGATTTCACCTGCAAGTCTCTTTGTTCCACAATTATTTTAGATAACTCATAAATGAATGATTATGTCCTTCTGGAATTCAACTACGCTGACCTCCAAGTACTTGAATTGACATGTATCACCCTTTTAAGAAGTTATGCCTGACTATGCTGGCTCTTCTCAAGTCAATTTAGGGCTTCCTCTTTTAACCTCCGATAATACTGCTGCCTGACTAACTTATAGCACTTATCAAGCTGCATTGTAATTGTTGCCATGTCTGTCTTTAAAATCTAGACAGTGATCAAACTGAAGACAAGAATTCCTTGTACTTAATCCCATTTCTGTCATATGGTAGATGTTCCATATGTTTGTTAAATGGCTAAATCAAATGCTGAAGTGCTCCCACATTCTGCTACTGGCTCAGCACTGGTAGCAGCAGATCCTTGTCTTGATGTGCTTTGACCCCATGGCTGGCTCATTGCATCCTGAAACGCGCTATAGTTGCATGTAACTGGAGGGTATATTTTGTGTGAGGAGAATGATTATATATAGGCTTTAACTTCCTGAGACTATAGTTTCCTCCATCTATATTAATTTTGAGCTCATTGTCCATTAAATAAAGGAAAATGTCTAATTTATTTGTAATTTTAATTAGCATGTCAAATATTGGGGAGATGCATTATTACTAAGTAAAATTGTTTCTCTAATCTGAATTTGGAGCCATTTCCACAGCATTTCCAAGATGAGTGTTTCTCAAATTTTAATATTCAACAAGATTACATGGCATTTTGTACAGATTCTCAATACATTTTGTATCTGTAAGTCTGAGTTGGGCAAGTGATTTTGCTTTTCTTCTATCCTCCCAAGTGGCGCCAATCTGCTGCGCTGGGGAACCATACTTTGATTATCAATATCCAAGACCATCACCTTATGTTGTAAAATATCCCATTTTTATTGTGTAAATCGTATCATTGTATGTCTGACAATAGGAAGTGATATGGTGTATCAATGATGGTTATGTAAAATTAAAGATCAATTAATTATCAAGTTGATAGTTACCTTTATCATGAGTCAAAAGAGGTGAGTAAAATAACATCAAAGATAATCATTTTGTGGTTGTTTTAATACTGAAAGCAATGTCAAACTATGAAAGATTACTTTGGAATGATTTATGACCTAAGACTTGAAGCAGTATAATAGAACTTGAGAAAGAGGAGTCATGTCATAAGACACATAACAAAATCTTACTTTATATTTTCCAGCCTGAGTTAAAATGTAAGGCATGACTGTAGAGATGCTTATCTCATAGGGCATGATGCATGAGCACCTATTTGAAGCAGCCTGGAGCAGGGGACAGGAGGAGGTATAGGAGCAGGCACAAGCATGTCACCAGCACTTCTGGCTGGGACAGCCGCATTGACCATGTGGAAGGTGCCTTTGCTACTGAGCAGTAGAATGGCCCTTGAATTTAAGTTTCTGGGTTCTAGAAGTGTGGGTGGGTAAACTGGTCCAGGCTTTGTGCTGCAGTATAGCTATAATCCTAAAAATGGGAGTACAGAAGTGGTTGTTCAGCTAGGCAGTGGAGGATCCTAAGTGGGGTCAGATCATCCTAAATCACTGTTTTCAGCCCTAAGTGTACATAAGAATCACCTGGGTTATTTTTAAACCCTTCACTGCAAGGTCCCTGCCGTCACAGGTTCTTATGTAATTGGCCTGTGGTAAGACTTAGGCATCAGTAGTTTTAAGTTTCCCGGGAGATTGTAACGTGCAGTGTAGATGGAATCCACTGCTTTAAGTGCTCCCAGCATAAAATTCCTCCTTTGTAGACTTGGCAGAATGTCTCTCTTTATAGCTGGGCCCCTTATTTCCAATATGGAAGCTTAGATTCATCTTTTTCTCTAGGATCATGGCTGTCAAACTTCAGGCATTAGCATCACCTGGAGGGCTTGTCAAAACCTAGATTAATAGTGCCTCAGCTGATAATTTCCCATTCCTGGTCTGGGGTGGGGCTGAAATGTGCATTTCTAACAAGTTACCAAATGGTGTTGATACTGCTTGTCTGGAGACCCCACTTGAAGACCTAGGACAAGGCCTGATCTTGAAACAGTGGGATCCTGATCTTAAACTCAGGATAACACTGCCTTTGTGCTATTCCGAAATCCTAATGATGTTAGATTCTAATCTAGACTTAGGGATTATTGCCATAACTCAGTCCTTATCCTGTCTTCTAGTTTAAATGCCTGGCTTTCTACTACTTTTTTCACTCTTTCCTAGCTTGGAAATCCAAATATGAAATTTTCTAATTTAGAATCAGAAGCCTTGGGTATCTCAAAGATGTTAAGCAATGGGTTGAGATGAGATGTCATTCAGAAAATTATCTCTGGTTGTGGGGTTGACCATGGGTTGCAGAACAGCTAGTGAGGATGGTTACAGGAAGATTTGCAGTGACACAGTCCAGGAAAGGGCAATGGCATTGGGATGGAGGGAAGACAGCAATTTACGAAATAGTAAAGAAGTTTTTTGACACAAATAATTGATGATTATATGTTATGTTGAGAAACAATCAAGGATATTTCATCATGATCCATAATTTATCAGTAACATAATAACAAAAAATTATCACTAGTTATGACTTGATACAATGTATTTTATGGAGTATAATTATCACTAAATGGTATGATGTAAAAGTGGTAGGTGTTTGTTACATCCTTTATAGGAGTCATGGTGAGCTTATGACGTGTCTAAGTTTGACCCTGTCCCATTTTTATCTTCTTATAAAGTAACAGCTAGAAGCACAGATGGTTATCTGAGATCCTTCAGTGTTTTTCACCAGTAACTGTTATCATGTTTGAGTAAGTTAGATTTCTTGAGGGAAGTGCATTAATTCTTCCATGACATGAAAGAACTTCTATGTAGCTGGAGATTAGAAATGTATCAGACTTTGAAGGGGGAAGTCTCAGAATTTCAACAGTGCACATCAGAAGTCTATGAGAATTTTTCAAGACAATGTGATTTCTCATTTTTAGCATTCCCTCCCAGCAAAATTTCAGATTGTCTCATTCTACTTCTTGGAAATGAACCCAATAAAATGACAAATATGCTTAGTGAGCCAAAGAAAACATCTGAATTTTGATTTTTCCCTTTAATTGCTAAAGGACTTCTTTGTCTTTAAACATGAGATTGGCATTAAATTAATAGAATGATTTAATCATTCCCCTTGGTTTACAGTTCAGAGAATGCTAAGAAATGAATAGTCAGTATTATAGCTAAGTTTTCATATGGCATGAATCATTGCAATTTCCTTTGCATTTTCTGGCTAGAAAAATAATACAGAACCAATAACAACCAAAGATGAGGTGTCAAGGAAAACGGGAGCTATGAAGTGAAGTATGTAAAGTTTTATGGAGCTGCCTAAATATCAAAGTTGTTTGTATAACTCAGAAGAAGTAATCTAATCTGGTGTTCCCAAAATTCTTTAAGATATTCATCTAGAAAACAGAAGATATACTCTGGCATCTTGAAACACTTTCTGTCTTATAAGACTACATCTTCTCTAAACTGTGATCCAGGATAAAGCTAAATGAGAGCAAAAGGAATAACAGTTGGTGGAAATATAACAAGATGAAATGTACAAGACAGAAATATCCACTGTAAAATCCCAGATGTACAGAAATGATTTGTAACTTCAGCAGTCATTGTTAAATCTTGTTTTAATTTTTTATAATTTTTTTAGAATTACAAATTACTAAATGTTGTAGAAATGTTTTAATATTAGTGAAATTTATGTTTCTGATTTTAAGCACATGCCAAAGTGAGAGGATACTGAAAGGATCTTCTGAATTAGTTTTTTTTTTCCATATTTTTCTCTGAATTAGTTGCAAGTATTTTTAAGATAGTTCCATAAAACTTGGAAATTCAGATGTCAATGTAAAAGATATATATAGCTTTAGAGCCAAGCCTTCACTAATTAAAAAAGTTATATTTGGGGCATATCACAGATATCCATGATACACAGCACATCCCATTTACAGAAAACCCTCACTGTAAGAATGTAAAATTTACCCAAAAAAATCTAGTGTGTGAAAAATAAGCTTCAAATTATTTTAGATGGGAGAGGTTAAAAAATCGTTCAGCTTCTTTCATCGTGGAGAGCATGAAAAAGAAAATGGAGAATAAGCTAAAGTCAGAACAAGCAAAGCAGCGATCATCTTAGTTTTACTTGGGATATGGGTATAATGACCATAAATACCATACAGGTTACAGACCTTGCAAGAAAGATGTAGAGCAGGGCTTGACATCTTATTCTGCAGCACAAAAGGGCTGTATTTTGCTTTGGAGCTGAACATTGCAAGCTCTGACACTGCTTGAAAGTCTTGGAAGAACTTCTGTGGTTTGGTTGAGAATTACTATAAAATGAGCTCATGCAACTTTGATGGTTCCATTTCATCTTTTTCATTAATTAATTAATAATTCTCTTTAGCAAACAAAGAAAACTTGATATATCAGAACATTAATTATTGACTTGGAAAAGTACTGAATTAGACCTAGATCTGTCCAGGTAGGGGTATGATATATTAAGTATAAATGCTCTGAAAGGGTAAGAATGGACACAGCTGGAGACAGGAGGAAAACCAGGAATTGGATACAAATTTAAAATGAGAATGAAGGTTGGACATTCAAGTGTCTTCTGAAGCAGGGCTATTCCTGTGAAATAACAATGATGATTCATCAGAAGATACTTAAATGTTTGGTTAGGAAAGTAGAAAATGGTCCAGCATCTGATTTCTGTTTCCTTTAATGTGAGCCACCCCTTATGCAATGGGAGGAACAATCCCATGGAATAATACTGAGTCTCACTCTTAGTTGGGTGCATCTCAAATTACCCCATTAACTATTCCTGGCATTTTTACTTCTGACTACCAGGAAAATGCTGCTTGTCCTCACATTCTTCAGCAAAATTCTTTTTTTACAATAATAACACTGTAATAATTCTTTCAAGGCTGAAGGTCACTCAGTTGGATTTCTGCTGAATGTTTTTATTACCAAGTTTTATAGAATTTCATAGGTCCGCTAGGACCAAGCATTGTGAACTTCACGGCATGTACTATTACGTGTAAAATTAAACAAGAAGATGTCAGCTAGCAAACAATAATTATGGCTGCTTCACTTCAAACCTATGCAAATTATATTTTTATATTTGCTAATACTTTCTCACCTATCACCACTTTCAAACCTTATGAAAAATCCTATAAGATAAACCAAATACATATTATTATCTCCATCTTAGAGGATATTGAAGTTCTTTGAGTTTCAGTGGTTCACACCAACTTAGTGGTACAACTAAGACTAGGACAAATGCAATAAGAAAAAAATCTGGGAAAATGTCCATAAAATATAGATAGTCACACACACACACACACACACACACACACACACAGACACACATGTTTGAATTTTCTAGATTATTTTTGGGGGATTGTATACATGTTTTGGGGTGGGGGTTTAGACTTGAATTATTGAGCTTCCTTGGGTTCATGTAATGCACTGTTTATAATCCTGCCATATGCATAAATGTCTTCGGCCTCCATAGAACAAAATTTCCAGTGTAATGGAAATGGAAGTCTCACAGTTGGGAACTATTTAAAAAATGAAATAGAGTCAGTTAAAATAATTAGGTCCATTTCATAGACATCTTTGTATAATCAGTCAAAAATGAATTCAAGTGTAAAACTAAAACTATTAGTTGAGAATAATTGTAGAAATAAAACAATAAAATACTCTGCCCTTTTGTACACAGCATTCTGAGGTATTAAAACTAGATATTCACTGCTCTGTTAAGATCGATTTTTTTTTTACAACTAACTCAAATACTGTAGGATTAGAGTTATTGCTCTTTAGATACTAAATAATGAACATCCCAGCAGGGCAGTTTTGTGAGTTACATATGATGGCATAACCATACATCAAAGCGATTCAAGTTAAGAAACACATATTACTTCCTGGGACAGAACATTCACTTAAGATTATAGATAAAGAACATTCTCTTAAGGAAGGAATAAAGGCTAACTTGACTTTGAGCGATGGTGAGAATTTTCTTTTGAGGATTTAAACATGCCCTTAATCTTGGGCCATCTTACAACTCTCTTTCTTTTTTCAGGCCTTTGATCTTTCCTACATTGTTGTTTTAATGACTCTGAGCATCTCTGTATAAGTTTTGAGTTCCTTGACCCTTTTTGGAAGGAGTTTCCTATGAGTCCTTGCTATTAATAGATGAAATAAATAGCTAGAAGTCTGATATTATTTGACCACATAGTGAGAAACATGACATTTGTCACAACCAAAGGGTAGGATTAGAAGAACTATTGAAAAGGTAGAAATAGATGGCCACTTGAATACTTAGAATTACATTTCTCAGGCTAAATTAGAGGGATATTATCTCTCTCTAAGCAGATAAGATACTTACTAAAACGTGGGCATTCCAGGTTATAAACTCACTAGGAATTATTTGCTAGTGAGAGAAACCTGTTCCAATGAGACCTTCATTTAATGACTGCAGAGTGTTCAGGATAGGAATACAACACTCTGATCATAAAATACACCTGTTGATTTGTTTTCAGAGGAAGTGTTTAAGGTGTATTTAATGAACAAAGTAATGTGCACTTTTAAAGTCTTGTTAACTATTTTAACTTTCTATTTAAGTTGCTAAAAGTCATAACTGTGTAAATGGTTTCCTAAGAAACGTTCGTATATAATGTGTGGTGCGTGGCAGGATGTCTAATCCACAGTTTCCTCCTTCATGTTCTGGGGCTGCTCCTGATGGAAAGCATGAAGAAAATCCTACCTTCTTAATCTCTTCACACCCCTACTCTAGCATTCAGTCCAAAAGGGTGAATTTCCAGGCATCTCTGTGAGGCCTGAGCAGCTACAGGGGTGTTGAAAAGCCTTACAGGATTCCGTCAATATTTACCATGTTACAGATACAAATTTACTTTGATTATATGTGACAAAAGCTTTTCTGTTCTACCTATTCACACCAGGAAACTGAAGCTGACAGAGCTGTAGTAAACCAGATTTCCTGTTTCTAAATCCATAGGCCTCACCTGATCATACCCATTTAAAACAAATACTGAAAGCATAAAACTGTTAAATAAGAGATCATCAATAAATGGGAGTAACAGGAAACACTTTGGGAATTCTAAAGCCTTTTACTTTGTCTTCCAACACTAAAATAACAGGTATTCTTGTGTGTAGGCCATGGCCCTAAGTTTCATTAGTGTAATTTTCCTAAACCCTAATCTGAGTAGATCTAATGCACTCCACAAAAGTGAAGAACGTTGGTGAGGAATAAATGAATGAATAAAGGGGAAGGACTCATCAGTGAAAATTCTTTCTATAACCTTTATACTTTTTTGGCAAAACTGCCTGTGAACTCACAATCACACACATCTTTGAAACTATTCAGTGCTTTCCATCGGCTGCATATAAGCAGATCCCAAAGCTTTAATGTCTGACTCAATTTTTCTGCAATCTATTCATGAATCCTCTACATGACTGTAATAAATTATAAAGCCTCCAGATCCATGTGAATGCATGCATCTTTGGGTACCTTTTCTTACAGACAAAACTCATGGTAGGTCTGTATTGAAGTATGTTCTCTGTAATGTGTTTCCATTAGAAGTGAAAAGACAGCCGATTTAAAGACTGGTTATAATGAGAGGCACAGTTAACGAATGATGTTCTCTACACATTTTGTATGAACTTTATGTAGTTACGTGCTGTTGTGTATTAGTATACTCTTTCTTGTCAACTATTTACCTTCATAGTGTTCATTACTGAGCCCATTCCATTAACATCTCTTACCTTTGGTTAAACTTTCAAAAATCATTCTTAAAAAGTTAATTTAGAATACTCCTGGTCAAACACTTGAAATATTTCCCCCAAAAGTACTTGAGAAGCAAACATGGTCTTAATTTTCTATAACTATTTATCTTTTAGTTGTACGAAGTGTTTCCTCTGGGTAGTTTACACTCATCTCCAGGTGAAGGGGGTTGCCAGTGTAACATCAAAAAATAAACTTTAGAAAGGCTCTCCAAAAGTAGTGTTTAGAAACTATTCATTTGACCTTCAGTGACAAAGCTTATGCCTTGCAAATTGATTAATACAGATACAATATCAAATCATTTTTCATACAATTTTTTAATGTTTGTTAAGTGCTGGAGCAGTATGTAAACAGAGTATTTGGCATTTTTATTAGGCTGCGGAACTCAGTCATTTCCTTTGCAACAACATCTCATAAACTATTTTGACAGTCTAATAAACTATAAAAAGCTGTGGTAAAAACTGGCTCTGAATGTTATAACCGTACAAAATGGAAAGAGCAAGAGAAAACATCTATCACCGGGATTATTATCACTGTTGCTATGGCAACCTGGTTGCAATGGCAATATCTCCACGGTTCTGCTGTTTGTTATCATCTTTCTTGATTTTACATCATTGAAATTGTAGTAATTACACTGTGCCTGATGAAAAATGCATGCTGTCATGGCAACTAAGTCAAATATTCTTAATCATTTCACCTCTTCAGTCTAAAATGTAATTGTTTGTCAGTAAAATAGGTTATACAGAAGGCTTCTATGGACTTATGATTGCCTTAAGTGTTTTGCAAAAAAATAGTGCTTTTAGGCTCAAGACCCTAAGCTAAACTAATAGCCTGAGATGGTAAACAATGACTCATTATAATAAGTAAGTAGCATTAATTGTAGAGTGACTTCTCCAATGTGGTAAAATTATAAACCATTATGACTTTAATATAGTACTTAAAATCAAAACATAAGAGAATATTTTCAATCGTTCTAATACCTTCAATAAGTTATTTGAATCAGATGTTATGTCAATTTTGTTATGTCCTTCTATGTTACGAGTCAGTGTCTTCTGATTAATATACTTTGGAATGTTTTCTTCTTCTGTGTATAATTAAGGCATAAAGAAATAATCCTCTTTGCAAATATAAAAATAAAATAAAATAAATTAAACATCAAAGGAACGCTTTTTCAAATAGAGCAATTGGTTATAAGTCCATCAGCCATACTACAAAGTAATATGTTTTGTGTAGTATTTTCACAAGTATATGATTTTTTTTGCCATGTCTACCTAGGTATCTGAGTAATACGTGTGTCATATTAAAGCAGAATGTAAGAATCAATACAGTTGTGCTATAAAATGCCAAATTTATCTTCCTGAGTGGGTATCCATGTATAAATTGTAAAATTTAAACAGTAACATGAAAAAAATAGTATACATTTTTATAATTACCTAAGTTCTATTTGCTCTGAAGGATGGAAATTGTGCTTGAGTAGGAAAAGAAAATTGAGTGAAAAATCTTCTGTTTTGATAACAAAATCATTATAGCTTCATATTTCTCTTTTGTTTAATATTTGATGTAATGATACTATAAATGAGAGGAGCAAAATAACTTATTTTATGTTTTTTCAAGAATTCATGAATAGTGTATTTATCCTTCTATCTTTAGCTGTACTTTACATTTGGAAGCACAGAATAAGCTAAATGTTATATTCTCTGGGTTTTAAATTCATGAGAAAATTTTACTGCACATAGAAAATTATACACTTTATTTCACACATAGCCAGCCGTAATTTCCCCCTCTCTGTACCTACATTTCTTCTTTTTTGTTAGCGTGTCATTACTTTTCCATTAGAAACAGGTACTAGCTAGCTGTAATATGATTAATCCATTTCTGCCAAAAGCAGAAGATGTCTTTGCTATTGTAAAGCCCAGATTTTATCAACATTGGGGGAGGGATGGAGAAATGAAATGCAAGTATGTATTTTCAGAGCTTGAGCACCAATGTGTTTATAACGATGATAGTAATTTGATTGTGATGGTGGCTGTTTGCTTCATCTTTAATGGATTTAAACATAAAATTGCTTTAAAACTTATTCATTGCTTCTACATGAAAACAAAGTATCCCACAAATAAAATGAACATAAAATACTGAAATGGAAAAAGATCTGTCAATAATAATTTATAGCTACGAGTGAAATCTTTTAATGAAAATATAAAAAAAAAACTACAGTTTAAGAACTGAACATGTTACTCATACCTGTTAGGTTAAAAAAATTATGCTGCCAGTGACTATTAACATGTTGTATCATAGATAGAAAGCAAACACTGTGTAATTACATATTTCAAGAATGTTAAATAATGTATTATTAAAACTTGAGGTTATTTAGAATTATAAATTCATAGAAATATAATATTAATAAAAATGGCCTAGAGACACCAAAACTACAAGGTAACTAGGAAGAAAACATTTGTTTGAGAATGCTAGTATTGATAATATTTTTAAATAGCAATAATCAGTTTTCAAAAACAATTACTTTAACTCTGACTTTCTCAAGAATGTGTCTGTGACTGTGTGGATGGCTTCATAAAATAGTAGCCACTGTTACAGCCATATCCCTTGTTATCGGCTCCTCCTGCCCCACCAGGATTATGATTAATACTAGACTTAAACATTGTAAAAATACATATGTGTATATAGAGTACAAAAGTAGAAAATGTTCATGGCTCTGTATCAACTTTGCGCCTTTGTCTGGCTTTCCTTTCAGCTTGTTCCTGCTCTAATAACTGCTTAATTTTCTATTCTCTAATTAAAATTGCTGTGAGAAATCGGCTTGTCTCATCCTTGTTTGGGCTAAAGGTTTCCCTGGGCCCTCCTCAAGCCGTGGCCTGCCGGGATGTGACTGTGTTGGGATGCTGTCCACTTTGGATCCCTCGGCAGCTGCGTCCCTGGGTCCGCACTTCTTGGTCTACTCCGCCATGGCCAGGTGGTGATGGAGTCACATGGGACACAGCGGGGTGGCACAGGGTTGACTCCCCAGCAGGAAATGGAACATTCGTATCTTCGTCAAATCCCGACTGTGCATGAATGACGGCCATGCACTGTTGACGCACTTGGGGTTGTGTCACATTGCTAAGCAAAGCGTCCGAATCCCTGCCCTTGTGGGTTTCCATAGGCAGCTGCCATTTTCTTTTGAGGGAGCTGAATGTAGCAGATGCCATTTCACTAACTCGCCCTTCTCCATCCTCCTCATAATGTGGGGGACCATTTGGTGAAAATATACAGAATCACATCGTGAACTCTGAAGTGGTATAGGAACACGAGTGATCATTAGTATTTAATCTAATTTCTTCTCCCCTTCAGGAAATTTTCTCCTTCATTCTTCTCACTGTCAGTTGCGAGCTCAGGGATTTCAAATTAATTTAAAGATTAGACAGAGTAAAATATAATTAGGAAGGTAAATGTTCTGGGGGTGGGGGAAGAAGGGCAGCAGAAAATGCGTTCCTGACATAAATATAAATGACACTGGCATTATCTGCCATTTTTACATTATTTGTTCACTGTTGCTGTGCCTTGGCATGGATAATCTGAAGCTGACTAAAGTTACACAAGAAATCAAACTGTATACAGTTTGGTAACAATAAGAGTTTAGGCACTTCAGGAGCAAAGTCTGAAGACTTCCCTGCATAGAGGTAATTTAAAAATACAAGTTAAATACAGTTTTCAGTATTGGGTTAAACAGACATATTTGACTGAATAAATTCTATCCTGAAAATGGAAATATACTCTGAATTTGAGTAGCATGTCGAGACTGAAACATTCTTTCAATTGTTTCCTTAAAATATACAAATGCAGCAATGTCATGTAGGACAGAATTTGTAGGATCTAAATAATTTAGATCTGTTGCTCAATTTGTGTGTGTATATTTTAACAATTTTTGTATGATGATAAATTTCAAGTATCTTTTATTAATCAGAAGCCTCTCATACCTAGCGAAAAGAAGCTCTAATGATAAAGTTCTTCATAGACTCTAAGGTAATTCTGTTAGAATTCTGATTGGTCAATATTTTTATTGCTTATTTTTTTCCCCTTTGAAACAGGCTATTAAAATAGTCATAATTAAAGAACACCACATTGGAAAGGGTTTTATAAATGGAAATCAGATCATTCACATTTCTTAGGGAATCTTCTCAAAAGTTAAAGATATAAAAACTTGAAAAAAGAAGCATATTGCCTTTGTGAATCACAAGTTAAATATTAAATATTTCTTACAGCCTCCAAGGCAAAAATACTATTAAGGTATTGAAAAATCTGAGCAACCTTTCTGTGCCACGTTTAAACATCATTGATGGAGCTTTTAGGTCAAAATGAAACTTCCAGATTCAGTAATGTGAATTTCATTTCATTGTGTAACCTTCTTAGAACTGCCTGAAGGCTCAGACTAATAATACTTCTAATAAATGACAAGCTTTTTAAATATGTGAACTCAGTCCAGCATTTAAGCTAAGAATGTTTGAAAAGGCAAAATCTAATTTTTTCTTTCATTTTTATGCCCCACCTGAATGTAAAACCAAAAAACCAATCTGTAAATTGAAAAATGTAAATTTCAGAATTGTTCCATACTCTTTTTTTATGTAAACATTTCAAAATTATAAGTCATAAATAAGCAAACCAGGTCAGTATTAATATGTTCAGTATTATATCTAATCGATTTCCATGTTTTTGCTGTTAAATGGAGCTAAAATGATCAGGTTATTCAAGTTACGTCAGTAAGACAAAAATCATCACTTCCTTTTATAAAGGTATTGCCTAAGTGAGAGGATCAATCTTTGTAACATCATGGTTTACCTTCTAACAACGCATGTTAAGGTGTTATATGAATATTCATAATGGATCAGAGAAGCACTTTAAAATAAAAGCTAAAAACTGAGAGAAGCAAATTCATGTTAGCCATCTAGTATGCATTTTTACTTAGAGTACTATTAAAATCTTAGTGGATTTCCTATTCTCAGTAGCTACCTGCTGTCTAGAAGATTAAAGTCAAAGTCTCAAAACTAGGGCACAAAAGGGAGGACAGAGAAGTGCAACCCAAAGCATTTTCTTGAAAAACAAAACAAAATGTCATTTCTTTGCTACCTGAAATGTCCTTTTTTTAAAAAAACATGCTGTTTCCATTAGGTTAATGATTTAAATCCTACCCAAGTCTTGAGCAAATGAAAATCTACTATGAATGGGTATCTAATGCATAGGAAATGCGTTCTGGGGTTAAAGCTCTCAGTCTAACTGCCAAGAAACAAACTTACAGAGGTTTGCAGTCATCTTGTTAGTGTCAACTTGAGATCTTCAGAATAAAACCAAGGAATGGGTATGGCTACAATAGTTTCTTGGAAGATTATACTTTGCTAAACTCTAAGGGAACTATTAATATAGTACACTACAATATATATGAAAGAAATTATTAATAGTATATTTGTATATTACATTCTCTTCTGCATCTATTTCTTAAATATCTTTAAAATATTTTTGTTTCAGTAGGACTTGTTGATTTTAAGTGACTAGAAACACAACCCAAACTAGCTTCAGAAGAAAAAAAATTGTAGGCAGTTTCCAGGTGTGGCTGGCTTTGAGGATCAAGGATGTCTGGAGCTCTGTCTCTCTCCAGCTCACCTTTCAGTCACAGCTCTGTCTGCTGGCAAAATGGCCTCCTGCTTCAGCCTCATTTCCTTTCATTTCAATCCCACTAGGAAACAGCGAGCCCTTTAAAGGAAACTCTAGAAAAAAAAAATCCCTGAGATTCATTCTGCTTGTTGTCCTTAAGGGTACTCCATCATTGGGATGAGAGGACAGAGTCATGTACTAGTTTAGGCTTGCATCTTATGTACTACCTCTGGGTTCTTGGAGATATAACTACACTCTGAACATGAGCCTCATAACAAGTATGGATCCTCAAACGAAAATCAGGGTATGTGGCTGGAAGAAGGAAGTATACAAGTCAAACATTGTTCCATCTTCCATTATACTTAAAAGGTATTACATTTGCTTTTCTGCTTTTACAGTTCTTGTTTTCTTGTGCTGAAGAAAACAAGAACTCTCTCAGTAAAACATTAACTTCTGCTTTGTCACTATGTTTCATGAGTGATGCAATTATGTGTTTGGGTATCATAATCTGTAGTTTAATGCAATGAGTTAACTCTAACAGAATGAAGCATGAAAGTGATACCAGAGGAAGGAAAGGTAGCATGCTTGGCAGCCCTTGGGTGTGCAGCATTCTCAAAGGTAATAATAATAGAAGGGCTTTGGGTAGCTTCAAATTACTTTTTCTTTCTAATTGGCAATTAGTTCTAATTAACTTTTAATTAATATTCAATGTTTTCTTTAACAAATGGAACCCTGATGAGATCACATCTGTTAATACCACTCAAGTTTCTATTTCAGTATTCTGTATTCTACAATTTTCCATTATGACTGTAGCAAGTGCAACTTCAGACAAAAAAGTGATCACCTTTTAAGTAGGATGAAAAGGTGGCCTGACTTAAAAGTCATTCTGTTTTAAACATAATTTTAGCAAAAGGTAAAACTCTATGAAATTGAATTTTGCCCTATAATCTTACAAGATACTATCAGGGATTAGAAGTTACAGCCTCATTTTTGTTGCTTCAGTGAAAAGTCTTTTCAAGAACAAAAAACTGTATAAAAGTCCCTCTTTTTACTATGATGGATGCATAGAACATAATATAGAACATAATGCATAGAATGATGCTTAAAAGTCTCTTCCATCCAGTTGTTTAAGAGATAAAGCTGAAACCCAGGGAGTATTTTGGCTTGTCTGTGCAATTCTATACAACCAATATTAAAAGGAACAAAAACCAGAGAAATCTGCAGGTATTTTACTTTATAGAAAGATGAACCTTACAAGAAGAAAGCTCTGCTTTATTATTCTACCATTAGTTATCTCTGATTTACCAAGTTGCTTTCAGATTATTTGTAAACAATATTTTCTTTTTGTTTAATACTTTAGCTTTTTTAGTTCAGTTGATGTTTTGGCTTCTGTCTTGGATAATCTTTCTTTATTATCTCTTTTTTTATTTGTGAGAAAGCTTCTAGTAAATATTGTGGATGCATGTCCTTTCAGATTATCTCAATTTTACCTTTGATGCTTAGGCAAATTTTCAAATATGCTTCTGCAGTTGCTCAATATTAAATAAAATTGGAGTCACTTTTCATTATTATATAGGGATTAAGAAGAAAAACTGAGGTTCATCAAGTAATTTCTCAATTTCAGGCAGCAGTCAGAGTAGGCAAACCACAGATGCTTCTGGCTAATTTTTGGTTTGAACATTCAATTTCATTTTCCTTGATAAGAGGCCAAAATTCAAAACTTCAGTTTTGAGAAGCAAAATTCAACTGGGCTGACTATTCTTAACGATGGTTGCAGAATTGTGGTTTAAGGACTAGCTTACTTGGAAGAGATTTGGGCCCTTGTAGAGTAATAATGAAGATGGTTATATTGGATAAATTGGTTGTAGTTACTTCTTTTCAACTTGAAAATGAAAAATCATTTGCCAAAACCCAAATTTCTTTTTCTTCATTGATATTCTACTGCTCAAGATACTTGGGAAATATGAATCAAGGTTTTTCTTTTTAAAACAAACCAACCACTATAATTATAATAAGCAGATGAAACCTAGTGGCAACAAATGTAATATTTGATGGGAATGAAATCTTCCATCTTGAGTATGTATTTTTAGAACAGTAGATTATGTGGGTTTGCATTACGTACTATAGGAGGCTCTTCATTTTGATATTTGATAAAACACATGTAATTGTTAATAAACTTTCTTGGACCCTACTATACATTGGAAATGATATACATTTTTGACATGGAACTTAGGAAGAAATAGAGGGATATCTCACTAAGAACTAGTCACTTTCAGATTCTAATAACACCATTAACTTTATTTTTCCAAGCATTTAGCTTCAGTTTTAATACTGAATCTTGATTTTTTATCATTGGGATTCTGGATGATGATACTTCTGACATCTTAGGTTAAAAATTTTAAACAACATATTTTTAAAAGCGTTTTTCTTGGGTACAAGGAGGTAACTACAGTTTTCAGCATCATTCTCTTATGACAAGTGAGTATCATTCTATTGTCAGTAACTATACATACTGATTTCTGATTCTTTTTGAGTGATCCATAAAGGGAATGTTGGCATAATTATACTATATTTTTAGAGGACAATAAACCAGACATAGGCATTATTGTAAGTAAACTAAAAATATCAGATGGGCGCAGTGGCTCATGCCTATAATTCCAGCACTTTGGGAGGCCGAGGCGGGTGGATCACAAGGTCAAGAGATCGAGATCATCCTGGTCAACAAGGTGAAACCCCGTCTCTACTAAAAATACAAAAATTAGCTGGGCATGGTGGTGCGTGCCTGTAGTTCCAGCTACTTGGGTGGCTGAGGCAGGAGAATTGCTTGAACCCAGAAGGTGGAGGTTGCGGTGATCCGAGATCATGCCATTGCACTCCAGTCTGGGTAACAACAGCGAAACTCCATCTAAAAAATATGTATATATATATGTATATATGAATTAGCTTTTTTGAAATATATAGAATAGAACATATTTACACATTGTACATATTCCTTGCAAATGTTTAAATTCCCTATATTATTCAGTACTGGCTACAACTAATCAGCTAGGGAAGATAATTTTTTAATTAACTACTTAAACAAAAGATAATCTAATTCTCATTAAAATTGAAGTGAAATCAAAATTCAAAAGAAAATGCAATACCAAAGTAAAATTTGGAAATTCAAAAATGATGAACAAATGTCAAAAAATTTAAAAATTCCAAATAAAATGAAAAGTTGAAGGAAAACTTAGTCGCTTTCTCTTTACAATCTCACTTTCAGAATTTCTCAGATAAAAATTATCAACTAGAAATAAAAATTCATATGAAAAAGTACATCCACTGCAAAAGCATAGAGCACAAACAAGAAAATGATTAAATTGTCAGACAATATTGAGTGATTATGTAAATTATGGCATCTAATTTCGGCAGATTATTATGTACACAGTAAAATATTTTAATTATTCAAAACTGTATGTACCTTGTGTTATTATATATTTGCATTTGGAAAAAACTAGGAGCAATTCAATAAATCAAAACCACAAATTTTTTAGAAAAAATTACAGATACACTTTTCTTAAAACTCCTGTTATGTGGTCTTTAGTATCTTAAAATACTAATCTTTAAAAATTACTTTTATTGAAAAATCTTGCCATAAAGTAGCAGAAGTTTTATATTATCTAGAAATTATAGAACTTCTTGCATTCAGAATTATCTAATTTAAAATTCGATTATATTTCTAAAATTTATTGTAAAGCAGTTTTTTAAAACATACAAAAATTCATTTTCTTGTAAAATCTTAAGTAGAAATATTGTGTAATTACCGTGACAAGAGAAAAAACACTTATTAAAAATGATTAAAACAGGCTTAACACTAGAGAATTTTTTTCTCATTACCATTGGAAAACTTACATGTACCACACTTCACCAAAGAAGTTATACAGATGGCAAGTTAACATATAAAAAGATGTTCCACATCATGTGTCATCAGGGAGATAGAATTTAAAACAACAATGAGATACCACTACACATCTACCAGAATGGCCAAAATTCTCTGACTGACAAACCAAATGCTGGTGAGAATGTGGAGCAACGGGAACTCTCATTCATTGCTGATGGAAATGAAAATTGTACGGCCATTTTGGAAGACAGTATGTCCTCACAAAAACATCCACATGAATGTTTGTAGAAGGTTTATTCATAACTGCCAAAGCTTGAAAGCAACCAAGGTGTCCTTCAGTAGGTGAATGGATTAATAGAACTATAATACATTCCAGACAATGGAATGTTATTTAGCACTAAAAAGAAATAAGCTATCAAGCTATTAAAAGACACAGAGGTACTTTAAATGCATATTACGAAGTGATCACTTAATAATAGACATTTCATCTGAAAAAACTACATACTGTATGATTCCAGTGTATGACATTCTGAAAAAGGCAAACTATGAAGACACTAAAAAAATCAGTGGTTGCCAGGGGCTTGAGGGAGGGGAAGGAGGAACAGACAGAGCAGAAGGGGATTCCTAGGGCAGTGAAATTACTCTATATGGTATCATAGTCATGAATACATATTATTATGCATTTTCCAAACCCATAGAATGTACAACACTAAGAGTGAATATTTGGGTGATAATGAGGTTTCAGTGTAGGTTCATCAGTTGTAACAAACATGTCATCCTGGTGGGGGTTGTTACTAAAGGGAGAGTCTATGCATGTGTGGGGTATAAGGTATATAAGAAATCTCTGGACTTTCTAGTCAATTTTCATGTGAACCTAAATCTTCTCTAAAAAAATTTCTATTAAAAAAATTGAGCACCATAACTTAATTGGGTTGGATGGAAACTTTTGACAACATGACAGTTCTGAAGTAAACTTTGGGAATCTTTCAACAGTTAAATTTTCTCTTTAAATGTTGTTTTTCTATCTACAAGATATTGTTTGTCCTCCTTGTTAATACAAATATATATATATATATATGAGCTTGTTTTATAATTCAGAATAGTGATAACTAGGGACTATTTTAGGGGAGAGTTTATGAATGCTTTAAAAGTCAGTGTCTGCCATGATTGTTTCTATTTTCCAGGTCGAGTGTATCTCAGATCAGCCAGGCTTGTGTTGGGAGTTGGCAGACAGGCAGTGTGAGATCTGTCTTTATTTGAAAGAAATATTATAGTGAGCATTTTTTGATTCCGTGAATTTCTCTCCCACCCTGAAAAACATGCCAAGAGCAGATGTCCTTGGGGCAAAGCCCAGCTAGGGATTATATACCATCTTGCTATGTCTTTGCTTATAGCTTTTTCCATTGAAAATGTCCTTTCTTTCGCAAACAATTTCCAATTTATTGTATGTGACCAGCAAAATTGAGATTTATGTTTAACTTTTCAGGAACAATTCTATTTTGTAGTTGAGGGAGAACTGTATTGCAGGTTGTATATCCTGGATTTGTTCCCATTTTGTTAGGTAAACATAGGTGATCTGTCACTAACATAACCTTCATAAACTGATTTCATCCCTTTTGTACTTTATAAACCTAAGGTCTGATATCCTTTGAATTAAAATGAAATCATATACTATTCTGTGTAACAGGCTACCTGGTATAACATAAACTTTGAAGCCAAGATGCCTATTCTCGATTGGCTACTGAGTAAATAATAATACATCTCTTTTAAGTTAGACTAAGAAAAACATTCCTTCAAACCTTACAAGAAAAATTAATGCATGAGTTTTAAGGTTCCCTTGGCAACACAAATAAGGACTTGTATTTATGTTCATTAAAAACATGGTGCCACTCTGCAGTGTTAGTTATAATGGTTTAGAAACGGATATTTAAAAGTGCAGACTTGGTAAACTTCTTGCAATCCTATATTTTAGAGAAAAGTATAATGACTGAAATTTCAAAAATAAGGAAAAAGCATTGGTTTGTAAAGCACATGGTTGTCAGTAGATGGCTTTAGCTACAGTAGATTGATATTACTGACTGCTAATTTGCTGATTCTCTTTGTTACACTAACAACCAGTGGTTTTCATGATTTTCTTCCAATTTCATGTACACACATCTGTGGATATCACAGGTAGACATGTTTAAACTTAGAAAACTACATGTTCTGGAAGAAAGAAATCCTATCCAGATTACTTCTGGGCAAGGCTTGTACTCCTTAATCACATTACTACCCTCATTGACAAGATAAAATATAAAATAAAAATGAAACAATATAAAAGAAATAAAGCCATCCTCTTTTAAAACTGAAAAGGAAGATAATATATATCAAAACTGCACTTTACCTTATATATTTTTATTCATTTGTAGTGAAAATCTTGCATAAACAATATAAAAGTAATAGAAATATATTGGCATCTTATCCTTCCCCTATACAAGGTGTATGCAAATTCTTCCAAAATAGGCATTTTTTTTAAAGAGACAGGATCTTGCTATGTTGCCCAGGCTGCAGTCAGTGACTACTCACAGATGCAAACAGTGCACTGAAACTTCCTTGAACTCCTGGACTCAGGGGATGCTTTCACCTCAGCCTCCCAAGTAGCTGAGATTTTTATGAGCAGTGCTATCTCTGTGCCAGCAGGGCTGGTAATACTAGGGGAAATTCTTTCCCTTTATCTTGCATGAAAGAGGGTTGGTTTTTTTCCCCCCCTCTAAATAAATATCTACCCTGTTTCTTATTGCTTGGGTTGCATTATAAGCCAAGGCAACGTCAATGTCAAACTGTAAAAGACAGAAAAAGAAAAGACATTTATGACTTTTTCTTAGAAGATTTTCCTAAATTAGGCTCTAATTTTATGTGTAAGAAAATAACCTCAATTGTATCTATTAGATGCATAGTCACAATCCAGTAGATCATGCTGTTAGGAGCTTTGCTTGATGGCTTAAAATTCATGTTTTTCTAACCTTAACTCTCTTCCCTCCACCCTCTCTGTGTAGACTGACCCTTGGTGCTTCTGCTGGTGTCTGGGTGGGAACCTGGGGGGATAGATGTTTCTCTGTGGTGCTGTCAGCACATGTTATCTTGGCCATCCTTTGGGAACATAATAGGGCTCATAAACATGGACAAGGTGCTTTAGTTGATTCCAATTATCCACTTTGGGATTAGAAAACCCTTGCTGCAGAGCAAGACGAATTTATAGGCTGCTGTGGGCACAAAGTTTTGCTAGGGATTTTATCAGAATATTTTGACCCACTACCCTAGCGTTTGTCTCCTGGCATGGCCTTGAGCTCCACTAAGGTAAATGGTCAATGCAAAAGCCTGATACTCTCCCATGCAAGCTCTGACTGGCTGCATGATGGTTTGCTGAAGCCCTCAATATGAAACAGTGTTATCCTGGTGGAGTTACTGTGACAACAAAAAGGAAACAAGCTATCATTACTCTACTATGGAATATTCCTTTTGTGTATGTGTAAATTATAAATATTACTTTTTCTCCCCACCTTCAGTTTTTAAAATGTGGTTTCACATTTCATTTAATGCTAAATGGTTCATTACATAGAGTAGCAACTCAGTTCTCTTATTATGGTGTTATCTTTCACTTTGTCAAAATATGTCTACTTGATAAGAAATCTGACAGAAGTTGCTTATGATGGGATCACTAACAGCCATCAGTTTCTCTCTAGCAAATGAAACTGTAACCATGGTGACGGCCTTTTTTTTGCCAGAATGAAAATGAGACAGCACTCTGCTGCAGCCATTAGCAGAATACACAAATGTCCCTCAAGGCAAACATCTAAAGCAAATGGACTGCAAAGGAAGGAGCACTAATTTCTATTTATTTAGAATTTGTAAACCTAGCAGAGCAAGATATTAACAAAGGAACAAACAAAGAAGCTTAAAAAATCCCTGCTGTTTGTGTTTTTCT
Organism: Callithrix jacchus; assembly: GCF_049354715.1. Lineage (NCBI taxonomy): Eukaryota > Metazoa > Chordata > Mammalia > Primates > Cebidae > Callithrix > Callithrix jacchus. The sequence goes on from NC_133517.1 coordinate 15,835,827, forward strand.
TTTGGTTTATGAAACTCCTTGTTTCAAATCTAAAATACTCTGGTTTGATTTTGCTACTCTAGTGTTGAATAATACCAACAATGTGCCTTTGACTCTCCCCCCGCCGGGTGTTTCATGAGTTTTCCTTCCCCCTGGCAGAGAGGGGAAAGAGAACTTAATCAATCAAGTAGGAAAAAGTACTTTAAATGATAAGGAGTTTCTCCTCTCCTCTTTTAAATGTTCATTTTAGGGAAAACTATCAAAAACGAAATACAAGATGTCCTTTTTCATATACTTTAATTTTCAAAGAGGCATGTTCATTCTGATAAGGTGCATAGAAGCTGATAATAAGTCTATTCTAACACTATCAGCAATCAGCCACAGACTGTCAAAGACCTTTCAAGTGTCAGACCCTTCTCACTGTCTTCTTATTTACCATTAGACCATCTCACTAGAAACTGCTTAGTGCAAGCAGATATTATTTTGACAGATGTGGCTTAGGTGAAGTTTCTTTCGCCATCTTTGATATGAGAAATGATTTTCTTTAACTGTCTTACAACTAAACCAAAATATTATTTTAAAATAACTTCTTGATCTGTCTCTCTTTTTTTCTCATTCTCTCTTAAGCCTCTTTCTCTCCCTCTCTTTCCCTCCCTCTCCCTTTCCTTATTTCTTGAATTATGCTAACAATTCAGCAAAAATAATACCTTTCGACCTTCAGTTTATTAGACTGACCACTTCTGTTTATTTGCTGCAAATACCAACTTAATTTTTAATTTACAACTTGATGAGAAGAGCAAATGACGGCAATAGTGTTTCACAAAGGCTTTAGGAAGCTTCCTGAAGGCTAATTTATGTGCACATTATTCCAGAATCCCCACTGCCACCTCTAGAAAGGCATAAACTTATCAGCTTCAGGTAATGACATTTTTGCCCAGTATTTTATTCAGAAAGTCCAAGTTTAAGGGGGTCAATCTAAAACTGTGTAGCCATATGTATATAGTTATTCTATATAAATTTATCAGTGACCACTACAGTGCAGATACTCTGCATACACATCTCTAGAGTGTGTTTTTCTTTAATTTCCGGTCGTTTCTTTGGGGACAGGTCTTAGTTTGCTGTACATTTAGTTTTTCTTACCAATGTTCAACATCTTCCTCAAGGCACTGTGGATTGAAGCTGAGCTGTTTTGGGAAAGGGCAGTCAGAAACTGGCCCCTATCCAGATATTCACCAACTCATTCTTATGCTCTTAAACTACAAGACCTCTAAGGGACATCACAATGTCTCCAAAAGTGATGAAAGCAAAAGGTAAAGGGGTTTAGGCATTGATTTCGAATCTGCGGGAAAAGTTTAGCTTCGAAGGTTTCCTCTCCATAGTCATTCTTAATTTTTACTGAGCCAATCATAAACAATCTAATTTACATCTCTAGCTTGAACCTTATTTTGAGAAATGTTTTATAAAATATTTGTATATTAATTCACCAAAGGTACACCGAGTGCCTCATCTATGTAAGAAATGATTTAGACTCTAGCATATGGTATGTGATTTGTATATGAATAGCTGCATAGTTCTATATTAATAATAAAAATAATAATAACAGTCAATATTTGTTAGGTGTTTGACAAGTACCTGGTGCTGTGAGGTGGTAAGCAGACAACTTAGGAACTCATAGCAATAATCCAGATGAGGAGTAATAAGATCTGCCCTTGGATGACAGTGGAAACAGGAAAGATGTATTGGAAGCTAGAAATATGAAGAGTTAGAAAAACTATATCCTGTATATCCTTCTCCTTCTTCTTTATACAGATGGAATAAGAGTCAGATATATGTTTGAGATTTTGATATTTCCAAATCAAATATAAAATATTACTTATCATATTGTCTCTTCTCACACTGCTATGAAGAACTGCCTAAAACTGGATAAATTAAAAAGGAAAGATATTTAATGGACTCACAGTTCCACAGGGAAGGCTATGTCTCAGGAAACTTACAATTGTGGTGGGAGGGGAAGCAAACACATCCTTCTTCACATGGCAGCAGGAAGGAGAAGAATGAGTGCCCAACAAAAGGGGAAGCCCCATATAAACCATTAGATCTGTGAGAACTCACTGACTATCACAAGAACAGCATGGAGGAAACCCACATCCATGATTCAGTTATCTCCACCTGGTCCCTCCCATGACACGTTGGGTTTATGGGAACTACAATTCAAGATGAGTTTTGGGTGGAGACACAGCAAAACCATGTCATATATATTATTTGCTCCAGGAGTGTCCCATATGGCATAATGTTGAAGTGCTCAGGGCAGTGTTTAGGCCATTACTAGCTGTACATGTGGACAAATTGATACCATTTAAACTCCTCAGTTTCCTCACTTGTTAACTTGTGTAGAGTTGTTACTTCTTCGCAGGGGAATTGGTTCCAGCACTCTCCAAAGATACCAAAACCCACGGATGCTCACATTTCTTATAAACAATGGTGTAGTATTTGCATGTATTGCCTGCACATCATCCTGTAAACTTTAAATCATCTCTAGATAACTTATAATACCTAATTCAATGTAAATGCTGTATTGTTCCTTATTTGTATTATTAGTTATCGTATTTTTTTTACTGTCTGTGTGTGTGTGTGTGTGTGTGTGTGTGTGTGTGTGTGTGTTTCTCTCAAATACTTCTGATCCTTGAATGGTTGAATCTGTGGATGTGGAACCAGCAGTTAAGAAGGCTTGACTGCATAACAGTCACTGGTATTTAGTGAGCATCCAATGAATGTTAGCTCTTATTATTTGTTGGGAGAGCGGGATGGGAGAAAGTTTAAAAGGTACTGTTTGGATTGTGAGCTAATCACTTTTCACAGTGATTCTTTGATTAATTAAGTAATCTAATCAGCTCAACTGAATGATGTGATAAGGAGCTTTTACCTGAGGATGTGCCAACATCTTTCCTCCATCCTCATCTCTGCAGAGATTGTTCCCTCATCTCAGCAGAACCAAGCAGTGTGCTCAGTGGCTGAGTTGTTTTGTCTTTTAGCTTGTGGACTAGGAACAAACAGGCCCTCCACCCATAGCCAACCCTTCTATGGTGTGTATTTTATATATCACTGATATCCACACTAAATCAAAAGCAGAAAATTAAACAATGTCTAAAATATGCCCAGTAGGACATGCTTACTCCCTTGTAAACATTTGACCTCTCCCTTGTAGGACAAGCACAGGGAGGTCCAAAATGAGGAACAAAGAAAATGGCACTGCGACTTTATCTGTCATTGACCAATCTAGTCCCCTAAGCCTAAGGGTCTTATTTTTTCTGTTTTTTGGATGGGTGCTTGGCCACCCAACCTTGCTAACACCTTGGCTAGATGATAGTAGGTCAAGCTATTCTGAGAGCCTGTCAAGAATGTTAAGTCAGCTCTGTGAGCATTTCTAATGGTCTAGTCTGAATCACCTCATGAAGAAGATTAAATTTCTAGTGATTGCTTGCATTTCTTATTATCCCAAGGATGATACTCTGATGCTCATCTGAACCCACAACCATATAGACCTCAGCCTCAAACTCAACTCAGAATAAAAGCTGTCTCTTCAAGATGGCAGGCAACAGGCCTTGCACGCTGGCACTCGTTCTGTACTGTAACTTAACGGCCACTTTAGAAGTGTTGCTGTTGTAATGATTTTGCAAGAAGGTGAATAAACATCAACATTGTGCTTCTGATTCCAGAGTTCTTAAGGAATGAGCATGCACTCCCTGAGCACATGACCTAGTGCTTTTTTCATTTGTTACTGCTCCAGTGCAAGAAACTTCTAGATCTTTTAGATCTTCTAGAAGATCTTCCCAGAGGCATACTACTATTAAGTTTCGAAATCAACAGCCCTGTCTCTCGTGCTTTCCAGTTCTCCTTCACATAAGTCGCCCCACATTTTAGCAACTTCACATTCAGGAACTACTTTCTCATGATGCCATTTGAAAATCCAACTCACACATAAATATAAATGACCATTTATAGAATTTATGGAAAGTGCTTGCTTTCTCAAATGCAACTACAATTAGTGGATACACATGTCTCTAATGATGGTATTACATGTACTGTCATTAAAATACTTTAGAGAAAATCAACCTCCGAAGTGTCCCTAAAATCACCCTCCATTATTCTGAAGCATAAGTCTGCTCTGACAATGTACGTGCTGGGATCTCTCAGCTCAACATGATGGGAACAGAGAAAACTAAAGGCAACTCATTTACTCGGCGAGCACTTGCTCTGATTCCTACTGTACTAAATTGACTAGCCATGCAAAAAATAGGATTAACTGCCCAATTAGGAACTCGTAATTTTTTTAAAAAATTGAGCCTACCTATATAAGGAAGTTATTAATAAAAGAAGCCATTACATTCAAAATGGACAGTAGTTAAGTTGGGAACTTTCTTCTTCATCAAATCACATTTTAACTCACCTAAAAGCAATACCAAGCTTCCAGCTTTCAAAATAAATGAAAGCTACTCAATAAGTGCCCAACACCCATAAAAATCTGAGCCAAGCTAGTGTTATTTCAGGTTGGTATTTATCACAAGAATAAAGTTTTATGGGAAGCATATGAGACACATGAATATGTTTCAATGCCTATCATATTTATTAAAATTTTTTTTAGCATTTTTATGTTTTTCTTGGCAACTTAGTGATCCTTCAAGTAAATTAAGTTACAAATGTAGAAAAATAATGTATATTTAGTTTGTATTTCTTAGTAATGAATATTCTCTTTTAACATTTGTTTCTTCTTTATAATTATTGAATTTTATGTAATCTTAAACGGTCCACAGCCTTTACCTCTTGGTTCCTTGGTGGTGAATATTCACAACAAGAGTTTAGTGATCTCAAAACCCAAGTGAGCCAAGGTTTTCGGAAGTTGAGCATGAGACACACCTTATAGCCTAGTGCTCTCCATTTTTGCAACATCTTAGATTTTTCTGAGTCACAGGGAAGATTGGAAACTTATGGCCTCTTTTTTATCTCTAGTTTCCTAACAGCATGCTTGCACAATCACAACAAAGACTCCTCCCCCTGTTTTAATTCAGATCATCTCAATCTGTACTTAGGTACATTTCTGCTGGTGCCTTAAAATAAATGCCCCCAGCTCCTGGATTATGGCCTTCTCCTCTCAATATCACTAGTTTTAAAGACTGAGGGAAAAAAAAGAAACCCTATTATTAGACTTTTCATATTCAAGGAGAAACAAAGGGCAATTTCCATCTAGTCTTTCTGCTCACAGATGTCAAGGTGGTATTCAAAATGGGTCCAGTTAAGCTGCACAAAAAACATTTTATTTGGACTTAGAGCCACTACAGTATTTTCTTTAATTTTATAGGTCATATTGACAATAATGTTGGATAGAATTTATGAAATGCTTTAAATAATGACATGTTACTATTTTTCAAAAGTTTACATTTTGTTAATAATTTCATATATTTAGCCTCTTAACCAAGAAAGAGTTGTAAAAACTAGAATTCATTGAAAATATTATTGTTCATGTTTTTGAGAACCATAATAAGATTCATTTTTAACTTCCAGTTACTATGTATGTAGCTATCTGAGCATGTTACCCATTAATGTACTTCAAATCAAGCATTTCTCTTCCACTCATTGCTTTATAAAAGCTTGGAATAGCCTTTGTTAAAAAAAAAAAAAGTAAAAGAAACTATAAGCGGGGTCAACTTTTGTCACAAACTTTACTAATTGTTTAGATATTAATAATTAGTAAATATTGCATTAATTCACAAAGCAGCTTTCAAATGTTCCTATTTCCAGTTTGTGAGTCTAGATTGTTCCTTGTGCTTTACTTCTTTGGCTTAAAATGTATTATTATTTTCCTTAGACCAGCTACCTCTGACTCTCACATCATCAGGAAAATCTTTCCCGATCCCCTGGAATGTTTTTTCAGAGGAGTATTCTATATCTAGGTTGATGAATTTCAGGAAGAAAATACAGCTCATCTATGATTCAAAAATACTGCTAATTCTTGAGTATTGAGGCTTTTCCGTGACTGGATGCTGGAGACGATTGACTCTTGTAATGGCCTTCAGAAACAAAAGATCTTGAGAAGGATTGTACAGTGTATGGGACTCCCTGCTTTCCCACACAGGCACTGAAAATGTGTAAAATTGGATTCAGGAATTCGAACAATAAAATGATTAAAGAGGAAAGACCCTTGTAAGGTCATAGCATAGCGTTGGTTATGTAAAATGCCTTCGATCCTTGGAAATTTTTATGCTTTTTTCTATTTTTTCTTTTTCTATTCTTATGTTTCTTAGAGCTATGAGATGATCACATTGTAACTGAGCACATACACCTTATTTTGATAAGGGTGACATCATGAACTCATCATCACTTAGGGAGAGGTAGAGAGGTAGTGGAGAACACCAGAATTTATAAGACTCACTATGAAAAATGCCACCTACTTGTCATGATACTCCTTTTAAAAACATGGTTCTTGAAATCAAACATTTGGTAACCACTGAGTTAAGCAACTTAAGAAAAAATTTTCTAGACTAATTAGGGACTATGCTAGATAACACAGGTTTCCTAGCTGTTGGTTCACTACTCTCTCCAATGATCCAAATGATACAAATATAGCACTCTGAGTGTTCAGAAAAGAAGAGACCAATTCCTTCTGGAAGTGGATTTGGCATTTGAAATGGAATAGATAAAGCTTTGGAAGGATAAAGCAGAAGATAAACCATTCTAGAGAGAAAACAGCATGAACAATTGTATGACCGAGGGTGCTCAGTAATACACATTTTGGAAACAGCAATACACAGTAGATTCTACCATGAACTTGGAGACTTTGGACTTGTTTTTAACATCTTAAGTCTTCATTTCTAAATTAGATGCAATGCCATCTTCCTTCTAGAGCTTTTACGAGCATTAATTAAACAGTGTTTGTATCATACCTGGTTCATAGAAGATGCTCAATAAACCATAGTAATTTATTAAAGAATTTTTATGCAAGGCAATGATATAATTTAAGCTACCTTTTATTTCCTAAGCACCACTTCTTCTTGAAATGAAAAGAGAGCAAAAGATACTTTTTCCTAATGTTGAACACCATAGAAAAGTATTTAAGTTAGGGCTTAGTATAAGTAGAATTTATCCATATAATAAATGTCTAGTTGCATTTTATGTCCAAAGATTTAAGACCTGAAACTTCAATGATACGATTAATGTGGTGAACTTTGGTTGTGTAGTAACCACCGGTTGAAGTCAGAAAGGACATGGGAAGAACTGTGTCTTTTTTCAGTCAAGGAAGAAAGAAAGAAATGACTTGGTTCTCTTACGAAGTTATAAAATCAAATTTAAACATCAGAATTCATCTTTTAGGTTGTTTAGTTTAACTCCACTATTTTCCAATGAGGAGATGGAGGAGCAAGAAGAATGAAGAGACTACTGTCTGTATGTCATTCTGAAGAACATGATGACCCTTGAAATTTTTCATTAGTTCATGGAAAAATAAGAAATTTTAAAATGATAGGAGCTTTTGTGAAGCCAAATTTATATATTTAAATATTTAATATTATTTTATGTCAAATGTTTATATCATAATATTAATATTGAAGGACATGATAATTTTTACTAGCCTTATTGAACGGTATGTTAAATAATCATCTACTTGTCATGATATCCCTTTTAAAAACATGTCATGGTTCTTGGAATCTAACATCTGGTAACCACTGAGTTAAGTAACTTGAGAAAGAATTTTCTAAACTAATTAGGGACTATGCTAAAAACCACAGGTTTCCTAGTTCTTGGTTCACTACTCTCTCCAGTGCCTCCAAGTACAATTTCTTTTAAGAAACTCATTATAGGATCCAGGAAAACAAATTCAATAGTCCTATATTCTCTTCTACTCACTTTTTAGAAATTCTGCCTCTGAACAAAATTTTCCCAAGTTAAGGAAGGAAGAAGGCAACTAATAAAAAACTTTAAATACCTACCTGATAGTCATTCTTTGAATCTTTTGTAGGGGAAGTAGAGAATGTAATAAAAAAATATGGTTATCTCCATATTTTATTCATCCTTTTTTGGACAATGATATATTTCAGGGACATAGATGGTGAATGTGTGATGTGTGTGTGTGTGTACACACACACACATCACACACGCACACATATATAATCACTGTTTTTATATCCTGACCATTGTGTTTGTGTCTCTGTGTGTTTGCAGGTATGTATTTGTAACAACCTCAGTGGTATATATGACCTTCATTGTTCCCTTCAAAGGATCATGTTGAATGTGGAAATGATGAAATAAAGTTTGTAGAAGCTGTGGTTTTGCCCAAGATTAGTTTGCTGAATTTTGATTTCTTTCCTCATATGACATTTTTGTTGACTTTGAAAGAAGCTTAATGAGTAGAAGGGCTCTGAAGGCATTAAAGAATAAAAAGAATTTATCCCAGACGTTTTAAATTATATTTTAGTTGCTGGGAAAAATATAGGCCTGGACTTGAATAGTATTATAATACAAAAATATTTAAACACAAGTGTGGAGTTCATCAAAATCACAAAACACATATTACTTCCCTTAAAAGATGTCTTCTAACTGCTGGCTAGATTTTACACTAGATAGTTAATTGTAAATCAGGAATTTTTGTTGTTGTATGCTTTCAGTGGCATTCCTAGCTGATGAGAGAGTCACCAGTTATACTGTATTACTTAGAGAAAAATTCTCTACAGAAATATTTTCCTGGCTGGATACAGTGGCTCATGCTTGTAATCCCAACACTTTAGGAGGCCAAGCCAGGTAAATCGCTTGAGCCCAGGAGTTCAGTATCAGCATCGGCAACATAGCAAAACATGATCTCCACTAAAAATACAAAACATTAGCCAGATGCACACCTGTAGTCACAGCTATGTGGGAGGCTGAGGTGGGAGGATCACCGGAGCCCAGGAAGTTAAGGCTGCAGTGAGCCATGATCATGCCACTCCAGCCTGGGTGACAAGTGAGACTGTCCGCCAACAGCACACAAACGAAAGAAGTATTTTCCATTAATTTACTCATTTCTACTGATGGAACACCAAATTAATCCTAATATGGCATTTTCATATCTATTTTATTTGTGTAATTTTCCTAAGAATGTTTTTTCTAACAAAATTTCTCCATCTGGGAATAATCAATGAAGAGACAACTACAGCCTTAAAGAGCACCCCAACCATGTTGAGATATGTCTTTGGCATACATTTTTCATATAATCTCTTCATATGTGAAAGAAAAAATGGCTAATTCTATGTCTCCTGGAGAATAACATATATATATTAAATCTTTGAAATATAAAATATAGAAACGATTATTTTAATAATGCCAGTGCAATCATAGAGCTTCTTAGTACACATGGAACGTGGTGATCAGGCTGAAGTATGGATTGGAAAGCCTTTTGTGCAGGGGGTGATTCAGTGGCCCCCTTTTATGAAAGAAAGAAAATGCAGTCTTTACATTCAAGAGTTATATTCCAATATCACAGGTCACATGATGCTGAAGTCCTGTAGTCATTTTCTTAGCTCCTTCAACTTTTCCCCATTCACTGTCACTGACCCAGTTGCCATCACTCTGAAAGGATAAAAGCTCCCCAACTTTTAACACATTTTCCCTCATGCCTTCTGATTCTCCCTTTCTTAATGGTGCATGCATCCCTTATAATCTGTTTAGAGTAAGTTTTCAGTCCTTCTCAATCAGACCCAGTTCTGGGCTGGAGGATTAGATCTAAAATATGAGGGAGCAAGGACATTACACCTGATGCCAGAGAAATTAGAAGGATCCTAAGAATCTACTCTGAACAAATATATACCAAAAATTTCATAAGCTAGAAGAAGTGGATACATTCCCAGATGCTTGCTGTCTACCAAGATTGAATCATGAAGAAATAGAAAATCTGGCTGCTTACAAATCTACAGCAACTTTAGAATATCAATAGAGTGCCTTCAGCCTTTGTAGCTTTCAGTAGCATTATAAATGTGTCATTCAATTGCCTTAACCTCAGTGGGTTCTTGATATTAGGAAAATATGGGTTTCAATCAGTGTGAAGATTGATTATGAAGTAACCTTTGAACACTTTTTGAAAATTGAAGAAATGGTTAACTTATGATATAAGTATATATGAAACAGTATATAACTTTTGACAGAAAATGGAATTGCATCAAATGTTAGGTACCCTTTCAAAATTTACGTAAAGCAGCAGGCTTAATATGACGACTGAGCCAAATATTATTTTGAGGTTTTCAATATGCATGTTTACTTTCATATTGTGGAGTTTAAACAGCTAAAACCGTTTGTAGACAAGAAATGTTTCAGGTAAGAAAAGGCATTTAACACAGCTGAAATCTGACTACATGAGAAGAAAATGCTTTCACAGTTATACGTATTGAGGAAGAATTAAGAGAGCCCAACTATTCTGATTTGTAATAAAGTAGCAAGCTTCATGATTCAGTCAGGCTTATGCTCCTGTTCTACAAATCCCAGGTCACCAAGGAGCAACTCAGGTGAAAAGTTTTAGTTATGGTACAATTCTTTGTTTTGTGAGTTCTTTATGTTAGAGAGCTATCTGGGGATTTACAGATACCTCTGATTACATTCCTCCCAAATGTCAGAAGTCTGCTCTCTATGGAAACAATGAGGTAGAGCCTGAAAATGAGAAAAATGGGTTGCCTTCTGACAATTAGATGGAAACTTAACCTTACAGATGGCAGCAAAAGTATACAAAATCAACGTGTGCATGTAAGATTTGATAACAAAAAGGAGAAAAGAAAATCTTCAATGAAAACACAGAAATCTAGAATCAGATAAACAAATATTGACAATCCAGATAAATCTTTTCTAGGGAGATTATCCTACCAGTCTGATCTTTATTTTCACGACTGTGAAAACACATGTATTAGACCTAGACCAGTGTTTGTCAAAACATAGCCTGCATCCAAATCACATAGAGGGATGGCTAAAACACAGACTCTGGGTTCCACCACCAGAATCCTTAATTCTGTGGATCGGGAGTGAGGCTTGAGAATTGACATTTTCAACAATTTTCAGGTGATGTTGATTGATCCTCCCGTTCCTACAACCACACTCCAAGAACCACTGCATTAGACTAGAAGAACCTGCTGCTATGATGCATTTAAATCAAATAAGTATCTCTCAATTACTTTGTTCCTTGTTTCCAAGAACCTCAGGAATATACTATGCCTAGAAGAAAGAAAATATACTAGACAGATCAATGTAAGTCTTCACTTGGCATTTATATTTAACATTGTAAGTTGATAATGTGTTTTTCCGGGTTTATACATCAGTCTATTGTGAGCAAGGGCATATCTAGGATTTATTAGACCTGAATTTACACAGTTGTAATCTTTAAGGAAAAGAATATATTGTTTTGAATAAATGTCTTAGGTGTGAAGGTGAATCTACATCTAGAAAATAAGCCACACCAATTATAAATGGAAAAAAAGCTTATGAGTACCACGAACATCACAAAATTCAGAAGAGGAATGATCTAGCTTCTGCTTCTGTCAACTTGCTCTCCTAGCCACACACTGCCGGTGCTGGGCGTCATAGTGCACATTCGTGTGGAGATGCCTCAGGTCCTGCATTTCGATTATGAAGTCCGCTGAGTCAGTGCAGGTTGTGGTTAGAATATCACTGGAAGCTTTTCCTACTAGGACAACTAGCAATAATAACATAGAGTTGATACCAAACCACCTAAATACGATGACACTCTATCCAAACTAAATACATTCCCAACTAAGGTTTGCTTTAACACAATTCCTAAAGTGGTCCAGGGACCAATCCAATGCCACTCAATGACACTAGGGAAGTGTTATATAAATGGAAGAGACAGTGGTCTCAACCAATTGTTAGTAAGAGGCATGATCCCATGAACCCATTATTAGATTCCTTCCCATGGGCTTAGAAGGGCCCATGTTATTTAAGGACCCTGAAGCTTGAGCTTCTTTAGTCTCCCACCAAGTCTGTGGGAAGAAAGAGAAGGAATATCAGAATCTGATCAGATCTAGAATCCCAACGATTGCCAGTGGTTGAGTTTACAAGGCTGGCAATTAGAGACTGGCCAACGTGGATGCAACAAGACAAAAGCCATGCTTGAAGCCCATCGGCAGCATCACCAAGCACAACATGCCTAAATTTGTAGAAATTCTACCAGCATTTGACATTCTGTAACCGAGACATGTTCCAGATTCCCCCCCTTTTGTTCTACACCTGGCTTCTCCTCTGGATGTGGGCAAAGAAGTAATAGGAAAAGACGAGATTACACCAAGAAAGTGAAAGGCAGCTTCTCGAAGTGATCTCCGTGGCAGTGGGTAGGTCAGGAGAAGGCAAGTCATGGAGTTGGATGACCTGGGTCTGGATTTTTGCTCTTTTTTATTTTATTTTATTTATTATTATTATTATTATTATTATTATTATTATTATTATTTTGAGATGGAGTTTCACTCTTGTTACCCAGGCTGGAGTGCAATGGCGCGATCTCGGCTCACCGCAACCTCCGCCTCCTGGGTTCAGGCAATTCTCTTGCCTCAGCCTCCTGAGTAGCTGGGATTACAGGCATGCGCCACCGTGCCCAGATAATTTTTTGTATTTTTAGTAGAGACAAGGGTTTCACCATGTTGACCAGGATGGCCTCGATAATTTGACCTCGTGATCCACCCGCCTCAGCCTCCCAAAGTGTTGGGATTACAGGCGTGAGCCACCGCGCCTGGCCTGCGATTTTTGCTCTTTACTAGCTGTGAGCCTGGGCCAAGTTAACCCAGGTACAAGTAAACTCTGTACCTGAGTTTACTTAACTGTAAAACAAAAGCAGTAAGATGTCCTACTTCATAAGGTTGCCACAGGACTAAGCGAGCTAATGTGAGCAAAGCATGTACAACAGTGCCTGACATACAGTATCACTCAATAAGAGTTAGCTATTATTATTTGGAAAGTAAAAGGCATTTAAAATGTGATTTCCAAAGCAGTAGCAGAGAAGAATTTTGGACTTATTTCCACCCTCCTCTTTTAATACTAAAATTAGCATGCTTCCAAGTCCAGTTCCTGGGTAACTGCTGTTGCTATTCTAGGCCATCTGTGATCCTCAGTAGCACGTTTGGCGTTTCCAAACCACAGCTACATCCCGTCACAACTCCTAGTGATCTGTTGTCTGTTTATTTGCAGAATTGGTCATAATTTGGTCCTTTTTGTATAAATTGTCTACATTAGCTCTTAAAATTCAGCAGTTGTCTACCGGGGTGCCAGCATTTGGATGGGTGTTATAACACTACATTTTCTCTTCATTACAAGTCCTAAAAATAGGGTGCCACTGACTAACGTTTTCAGCCTTCACAGCAAGATTTGGTTTGTCAGGAAATGGTGTGGGAGTAGTTCTCATATGCACTGAAGGTGCAAAGTGCAAAACAAAAATAACTCAACAAGAGTTTAACAGCCCTTCTTTATGTACGTTATTTACAAAGGCCACAATCTGGAGTTCCAGGCAGAGCCTTGGAAAGCTTGGGAGACTCTTCTGGAAGATGAAAAACTGCCAATATAGATTACACAAAAGGGAAGATGGGATGGAAAAAGACAAGGTTTAATTTGTGATCTCTGCCCTTTTCATTAGTATTCAAGCATCAATAGAACTTTGAGTTTAGTTGAACTTGGAAGAAGTCTTCAATAATATAATGCATAAAACCATATGGAGAAACGTCTAAACTATTCTTGCTTTCATTTCTATATGTACAATTTCCCCCATCTCTCTAGTGGGTGACTACTTTTGTTTTTAGCTGTCTTATTTTCTTATATGAAACAAGACATGTTGTATTAGAGAATCTTAATTGCCTTTTCACTTTCTGTGGCTTTATAACGTTTAGTAGCAAATATTTTGCAAACATTGAGACACTTCAGAATGGTTATTTCTACCCTTCAATCGAAATTCTAAATATATTCAGGAGGCAAGAGAAAAACAGTTGTCTTTATTAATAGGATTTTAACAAAGAAAACAGCAAGCCATGATGTTTGATGCATTCTTTATTCAAGCTCTAAGAAACATCATATTCTTGATCAAACCAAAAGTCACAAATGAAAATAATTAAATGATTTTGCTGCTTTTTTTGACTACATTGCCATTAGTCATTCTATTATCAACTTAGAAGAGAACTCTAGCACATTGCATGGCATTGGGGATGAATTCTTTATTTTCATGCCAGTGAAATATTGTCACAAACACCTTGTTCAGGCAAAAGAAGATTTAGAATAGCTTTGCTTTATCACAGCTTGCAAGGTACTTTTGGAGCTAATAGAATCACACAAATGAAATAACCAAAGAGATTTTCTTCTTTGCACTTTTTGAGGTACTTTCTCATCAAAAGTTTTTCAGTTTTACAGGATGGAAAACTTTCTCTTTGTACTTAAAAATCAGAGAGAGAAAAACACACATTATTTTATTTGAAAAGCAAAGACGATGATGGATTAAAGCAGATGTAGAGTGTTTGCAGTTATATAAGACTATTAGGGACCCTGCTTGTTCTGGTTTTTGTAATTTGTCCATGTCCTACTTTATATAACTCAATCCATTGTAAGCCAAACATGAAATAAGTGAATACAGTATTCCATATTTCACTTTGTCAGCAAATTTTTAAAAAAGGGTAGAACAAACACAATAGTCATTATGGTTCTTGAATACAGAATGAAGCATTTTTCAAATCCCAGGGACCTATAAGAAAAAGAAGGTTAAAGAGATTTTTCTTTAAACAATGAGCAGATGTGTTTGTAACTGTTGATGGACAATCTTATCCATTTACTTCAATTAATAACAAGAGTGAACACATCAATACATAAGCTTGTCCTGATGCCTTGATTTTTTTCCTATTTGACAGGTAATAGTGGGGCTGGGAAAATGTCACAGCAGTTTAGTCCTGCCCCACTGGCTTTAACTAGTTCAGTGACAATGGGAATGCATCTTGCTAAGATTCCTTATGATTCATAATAATGCTGCATCTTTCGACCCTCACAGAGGGTTTAAAATCTGTAACAATTAATGGTTTAGAATCAAATCTTCTCATGGGTTATTCATGTGGGCACTAAGTAAAATCAAGTTAAAATATTTATGAACAGGATGAAAATGTGGAAACTTTCTTTAGGAACCTGTCTTTTCACATTGAGTCATAAATGAAACCAACTATGTTTGACAAAGAAAGGCCATTTCATGGCCGAGCTACTAACCCCTTCCAGTGTTCTAAAAGATCTTTTCTAAAATCTAACAGATCCTGTCAGAAAAACTCTAGTACAAGCCAATGATCTCACAAATCTTAGCATACAAGAGCAAATTATTACCCTAGGAATACTGACACTGGTACCAAAATATAATACTATCAGTATATTACTTCAGTGCCAGCTGACCCAATAAATAAATGTTTTCCTTTTAAGAGTAAAGCTTGAGTGATTATTTTCATTTTAGAAAACAGCTGCCCCTGTAGTTAACTTTCAGTCATTGCGTTGATAAGCCATGGCAAATCATGGTTAATATAACAAATACATGGAATGGGGAGGGGGAATTGGCATTTTTTAGAAGAAAATGAAGGCCATTTATACTATTCCGGTGGCAAAGGACTTAGTGCAGGAGCCAGCCTCACATGCCCCATAGAGCTGTGGCAGAACTCGGAGGACGCTCAGAGTGCATGGTCAAATAACATGTTTCTGTAGGGCAGGAGCATCATATTCAAATCTGTGTCTCCACGGCCTCTAGCACAACTCCTCTTACACATGCATTTTCTAGGAAGCAACATTCTTCTAGACCACTCCCAGCAATCCAGTTAATCAAATGTCTCTAAGACTAAATGCATGAGATGTAAGGCTGGTAGGAGGATTGGAGGACAGTCTTACTTAGCTCTCCCCAAAACTTATCTTCTCACAACTGTGCAGTGCCTGCCAAATTCTGTGTTTTCACCTCCATGAAGCCCTCCTTGAGGCCTTCCTTGATACCCCTGAGTACCCCAAAAATGAATCATCTATTCATATACAAGAGGCTCCCCTTTTTTATAACAGAGCACTGATTAGGTTAATTATTTTTTGTCTCTGCAGCCCCACTTGATGTCTACAAATACTTTTTCCTATTTATCTTTGAATCATTGGATTTTAGAAACTAGGATGTCTTTACTCCTGAGTAAATGTTTGAATTGTATTGAATTGGTGATGCCAAGCCTAAATTCTTGAAACAAACTTGTCACAGGGGAGCTAAAGTTTCTAATTTTGCTGTTAATTGGCACATAATTATTGTACATATTTATGGGGTACAGTGTGATGTCTCAATACATGTACACACCGCAGAAATCAAGTCAGAGTAGTTAGCAGATCTATCACCTCAGGCATTTATCGTCTCTTTGTGTAAAAACACTCAAACAGTCTTCTTCTAGAATATTTCTTATTTTGAAATGTACAATAAAATACGTTACAGGGAGACCGGACAAAATAGAGTTAAAACAACTGTTATAGATCAAATTGTGTCCCACCCACTACCTCTGCAATAAAAAACAAAAACAAAACTCTTAGGTTGAAGCCTTAATCCGTAGTACCTCAAAAATGTGTCTTCATTTCGTAATATAATCTTTGTAGACCAAGATCAAGTTAAAATGAGGTCCTTAGGACAGGCCCCCATCCCATATGACTTGTGTCCTTATGGGAAGGGAAAATTTGGACACAGGCACATACAGAGAGAAGATCACATAAAAACTCAGGGAGAAATGGCCATTTCCAAGCCGAAGAGAGAAGCTTAGAATTGACTATTCAACCTCAGCCTTCAGAAGGAACTCACTCTGCCAGCACCTTAATCTTAGACTTCAATCCTTCAGAATTATGAGGCAACATATTTCTGTTGTTGAAACCACGCAGTTTGTGATACTTCGTTATAGCCGCCCTTGCCAACTAATACAAGTATCCAATTTCTCTTGCCCATTAAAAAGAAAATCTAGAGAGAAAGTAGTTTGTCCTGGCATGGTGGCATTGTCAGGGAAAGTAGATAATATAAGGACTATATATGACCTCTACAGAATATTATAAAATAGAAAAGCGTGCATTCTTCACTCTATAGAAAAACATTATCTTTGTGCTGTTTCATGCTATTGCTATCTGGCACGAGCTCAGTGTTCAAATGCTTTGTGCAATATGAAAACGGATCTTCAAGTACGATGGAAAATTACATTTGCCATAATCAATCAACCTGCTCTGAAAAATAGATTATTAAAAATGCCTTCATTTGATTACCTGGGTGAAAATATAAATGGAAAATAAAAATTCTAAATGCAGTATAAGTATTGACAATGTGATGACCAGGGGTACTGTATTCATTTCTAACAATAAATTTTAAAGTTTTATTAATGCATACAATAATACAGATTTGTTATATTAACCATGATTTGCCATGGCTTATCAACGCAATGACTGAAAGTTAACTACAGGGGCAGCTATTTTCTAAAATGAAAATCGAGACAAAGAAACAGAGAGGTGTGTTTACTGAGATAACATATGAGTTGGGATGGCAGAAACAGAGTGCACAAAAATGCTTATTTTAAAATTATTCATTTAAAATACTTGATGTCATGTACCTGAGAAGGCAAGATAGGTTACGTATTAATCTTTGATGGGTTATACAGTTTTGTTTTTAAAGGTTTTAACTTGATTCCAGCCTCAACAATGTTTAAATTTGTTTTCTTTCTGACACAGCCAAGCTCCTATTCTATAAATATAAGAGTAAGAAAATATAGAGAGCTGTATCAGGGGCACAGTAGAATTCTTGGCTTTAAAATAACTCATACAAACCTGCAATAATAAACCAAAGAATCACGAGTATCTAGATTGTATTTCCCTGAAAGAAAAATGCCTTCAATGTAAGCCCCAGTCTACATTACCAACTAAAGACCCGATGTGCCAAGATGTGCTTTTCAATCATTCATTACAGTTGTTTTTTTACTGCCAGATAAGCCATCACTCAGCAAACATAAAATAGAAAAATTAAAGATTATTAAGAAAGACCTCTATGAAAGGTTGTAATAGATTCAAATGTAAAAATATTTAAATCTTTCATTCAATAAAAATTAAAATAATAAAACATGTGTAATCCAGCTTTCTGCCTTCAAAACCACATTCTCATTAATTCAGTAAATGCTTACTGGCCACTAAATGATTTTAGAATATGGTTGGTCATATGCTCTGCATGCACATGTATGCAAATATACTACATAAACTCTTATTTTATCCTGAAATGGATGCGCATTTCTATTTTCAGTTTTTCAAAGTAAATATATTTTTTCTTAAACATAAGAACTGCTCAACTACTTTTGTATATTTCATAAGTCAATCTAAATCTATTTTAATGAATAGTGAATGATTCTTATTTCTCATGACTTTATTCTAAGCAAGGGGTAAGAGAATGCAGGAAAACAGTTTGAAGAGAGTATACAGATTGCTGTTGTTAAAATTTTTCTTTAAGACCTTTCTAAATCTGCTTCAAGTAATTTTTGCTGCCTAAGTTTTCATGCCTGTAAAAGCATAATCAACCTACACTATCAGTGACAATAGATTAACGAGAGTTTTGAGGATTGAGCAGACAGTGACTTAGAGAAACAAAGACCATTAAAGTCCCTTTTCTTCTCTCCTTTTGTCATACCTACCTCTCCAGAGCACCTGAGCACTGGATCAATACAAACATGTCAGTTTTTCATTCTTAAAACTGGATGGATGGAGATATGCCACACAGCCATGTGAATTGGAGTCTCTTGCTTCAGCTATGTCCTCCATACTGCCAGGAAATCATTCTATAAGTCCTCTGTTGCTACCTCTCCTCTGCTTTTACAGGTTCTCTAAGGCTTTATCTTCTCAAAACTATCCTTTCCTCCACTGCCTTTAGTCTCGGATATTTCCTCTCCTTTCATGAGAAAAATAAAGACATGTAGGAAATAATTAAATATCTTTACCCAATGCCTATAAGTAAGTATACATCTGTATGCGTTTTTTTCCTCTCTGCTGAGGGCCCCGAAGACCAACGCACCAATATAAGGAATGAAATAGAGGATATAACTAACAATCGTTCAGTCATTGAGAAAATACTAAGAGAATATGATGAACAACTTTGCACTCATAAATTTGGGAAGTTAGAAGAAGCAGACCAAGTTCTTGAAAAGCACAACCTATAAAAACTCAGTCATGATGAAATAGACAACCTGAATAGACTTATAAGCTTTTAAAAATGAATTTATGGCTGGGCACAGTGGCTCACACCTATAATCCCAGCACTTAGGGAGGTCAAGGTGGGTGGATCACATGAAGTCAGGAGTTCAAACGAGCCTGACCAATATGGTAAAACCCTGTCTGTACTAAAAATACAAAAATGAGCTGGGTGTGGTGATGGCTGCCTGTAATCCCAGCTACTCGGGAGGCAGGAGAATCACTTGAACCTGGGAGGTTAGACGTTGCACCAAGCCAAGATCGATCCATTGCACTCCAGCCTCGGCAACAGAGTGAGACTCCATTTCAATTAAAAAAAAAAAAGAATAGGGGAGGGACAGCTGGGGGTGGGGAGCTGGGGAGAGATTGTATGGGGAGAAATGCCAGATATAGGCGATGGGGAGGAAGGCAGCAAATCACACTGCCATGTGCGTACCTATGCAACAATCTAGCATGTTCTTCACATGTACCCCCAAACCTAAAATGCAGTAAAAAATAAAATAAAATAAAATAGAAAATAATTTATAATGAAGAACTCTTGAAAAGAAATCTTGAGGTCTGGAAGGTTTTTCTGAATAATCCAACCAGGCATTTAAAGAATTAACATTAATTTTACAAAACCTCTTTCATAAAATAAATAAAAAGAAACATTTCTGAACTAATCTTATAAAACTAAGATATTACCTGGAAATCAAAACCAGACAAGAAAACAGCACAGAAGAGGAAAACTGCAGACCAGTATCTCTCATGAACTTAGACCTAAATATTCTTAACATGACATTAAGAAATTCTATCAATGTGTAAAAATAGTTATATAATATGACAAAATGTGGTTTATTCCCAGTATGAAGGCTGATTAGATATTTAAACATAAATCAATGTAATTTGCCATATCAACAAACTGAGAAGGAAAAAAGTCATATGATCACATTAATTGACAGAAAAATAATTTGACAAAATTAGACCTTCATTTCTGATTTAAAAAATGAAATTCTCAGCAAACTAGGAATAGAGAAAAACTTCCCTAACCTAATGAAAGAATATATACAAAATACCTGTGGCTAACATCATATTTGGTGATAGATTAAATGTTTTCTAAGATTGTGTTATGGTAATATTAAGAGTCAACTTGATTGGACTAAAGGATGCAAAGTATTGTTCCTGGGTGTGTCTGTGAGGGTGCTGCCAAAGGAGATGAACATTTGAGTCAGTGGACTGGGAGAGGCAGACACAGCCTCAATCTGGGTGGGCACCATCCAATCAACTCCCAAAACAGCTATAATAAAGCAGGGAGGAGAAGATGGAAGAGCTGACTTGCTGAGTCTTCCGGCCTTCGTCTTTCTCCTGTGCTGAATGCTTTCTGCCTTCAAATATCAGACCCCAAGTTTTTTAGCTTTTGGACTCTTGGACTTACAGTAGTGGTTTGCCAGGGTCTCTCAGGCATTTAGTCACAGACCGAAGTCTGCACTGTCGGTTTCCCTACTTTTGAAGTTTTGCGACTCAGACTATCTTCTTGCTCCTCAGCTTGCAGATGGCCTTTTGCTGGACTTCACCTTGTGATCGTGTGAGTCAATTCTCCTTAATAAACTCCCCTCATATATACATCTATCCTATTAGCTCTGTCCCTCTAGAGAACCCTGACTAATTCAAATTGTGAATAAGGTAAGAATGCATACTCTCACCACACACTACTGTCAGAGCAATAGGAAAGAAAAATGAAAGACATACAGATAAAAAAAATTATCTCTACAGTTGACATGATTATCCGCAGTAGAAAAATCTCAAGAACTCTACAAAAAATCTCTCATAAAACTAATAAATGAATTTAGCAAGTTTTCAGTGTACAAGATCATGCACAAATATCAATCACATTTTCTATACGAATGAATATGAATATATGCCAATCCAAATTTTAAAATCTGTATCATTTCAACCAATCCAACGAAAGTGAAGTACTTAACAAAACATATACAGTGTCTGCACATTGAAAATTACCAGCTGCTGATACTAGAAATCAAAGTGGACTTAAATTAATAGTCACGCGGTGGTTATAATTAGAAGACAGTACAGTCAATGTGTTAACTAGTTCTCTCCCCAAATTTACCTCTAGGTTTAATTCCATTTCTATCAAAATCCCAGCAAGATTTTTGGTAGGCATATGCAAGTTTATTTTTAAATTTATATGAAATGGCATACTTTCTAAAATAGATATAGTAATCTTGAAAAAAAATGGGAGAAATCATTCTATTCAATGCTAAGCTTTGCTGTTTTAGCAATCAAGACAGCTTGATTACTGACAGACAGCATAGTAGCCAAGACAGTTTGCCATTTACCTTGGAATCGACAGACAGGTCAACAGAAGTGGATAGAGGACTGAGAAGCCTATACTAACATTTCCAACTGATTTTTGACAAAGGTGCAAAGGCATTTCAGCGGAGAAAAATAACTTTTCAACAAATAGTAATTGGATAATCAATTGGATATCCATAGTCCAAAGTAATTGGATATTCATAGTCCAAAAATATAAACCTTGATCTACACTTTGTACAAAAATCAACTCATAATGCATCAAGGACATAAATATAAAATGTGAAACTATAAATTTTTTAGAAAACTTAAAATCTTCGTAATCTAGGGCTAAGCAAAGTATTCTTAGACTTAGCACCAAAAGTGTGATTCATAAAATAAATATTTGATAAATTTTATTTCATCAAAGTTCCAAACCTTTGGAAAAGCTCTGATAGGAGCCTGAAAACAAGGTACAGACTGAGACAAAATACTCACAAACCATATGTATCAGAAAGGACTAGTCTCTACAGGATGTAAAGAACTTTCAAGACTCAATAGTTTAAAACTATATACAATTATAAAGTGGGGAAGTGTCATGAACACCTATTTACTAAAACAGATATTCAGATATCAAATGAACACATGAAAAGATGTTCAACACCATTTGCAATAAGAGGAGTACAAATTTAGACCAGGATATACACTATGCACCTATCTGAATTGTTAAAATTAAAAATAGCAACAACATTAAATGCTGGCAAGGTGCCAAGAAACTGGATCACTCATATATTCCTTGTCTATGGTAGTAATAAAATGGTGCCACCATTCTGAGAAGAGTCAGTGGTTTCTCATAAAACAAGACATGCAACTACCATATGATTCAACAATTTCATTCTTGGATATTTATCCCAGAGAAACAAAAATTTAATTGTCCCTTAGTCACTTATCCCTCTGGGTTATGAGATCAACTTTCCTGGTATTGGTATTAGTTAGTATTGGTATCATGGTGCTTGTGTTCAAGCAATCCTTACTTTACTTAATAATGGGCTCAAGGCGCAATAATAGTGACACATGAAATTCATATATGCCAAAGGGAAGCCATGAAATACTTTCTTCAGGTGAAAAAGTGAAAGTTCCCAACCAGATAAGGAAAGAAAAAAAATCATATGCTGAGGTTGGCCAGATCTACAGTAAGAATTCATCTTCTGTTAGTGAAACTGTGAAAAAAGAAAAAATGGGAGCTAGTTTCGCTGTTGCACTTCAAACTGCAAAAGTTATGGCCATGGTTAGTGGAATGGGGCAGGTAGTGTAGACAGCATGGCTATGCTGGAAGAATGACTGATTCACTTTTCAGGCAGGACACAGTGGGATGACTCAAGATCTCATCACACTACTCAGAATGGTCAGCAATTTAAAACTATAAACTCTTTATTTCTAGAATTCTTTTGCTTACTATTTTTGGATAACAGTTGACTGTAGGTAACTGAAATCACAAAAAGTGAAACTGCACTATAGTTTTGCACGATGCTACATTGAGGCAAATGAGTTAAAAAGTATAGGGGATCTTTTCATTTGTTTGTTTTTACAACTACATGAAGATTTTTTTTTAAATAAAATAGCTTAGTTAAAAAAATAATACTTGTAAAACAAATGGTCATTGATCTCATGTTTTCTTCCAGTTGCTGTACTGACTATATACTTATTGTTATTACTTCTTCAGTGGCCATTTACCCTATGATTCATGGCTTCTAAGCTTTTAACCCCCTAACTCACTTAGACCACTCTGAAATTTCCAGTGACCTTCATATTGCCAAAATCAGACACATGTCAGTCCTCATTCTGCTGGGCCCTCAACTACATGGTTGTCATCTCCAGAAGAAAACGTTCTTATTTTCTGATTTCGATAGCATTAAATTTTCCTTTTCCTCTGAGTACCCCCTTTAACGTTTCTTTTCTTTTACCTGCTGTTTAAAATTGTAGCATTCCATGCAATTCCATCCTCTTTCCCCTGGTTTTCACAGCCTCTATATATTCGTGAATGACTTTGCTTATAGCCATGAATTTAAGTACTATTTACAAATTGATGACTCTCAGATTTGTGTCTTTTTGATAAGTCTGGTGAGACATTCAACAGACATTTCCACTTGGCTGTCCCTCTGCATCTCAGGACAACATGTTTCACCTAATCTTACCCTCTTTTGACATTCCTGACAGTCATTCAGGGCTCCCTTAAACCTAGCCCTCCCTAGCTTACACACTCAGAGTCTATAAAGTTCTTCTTCTTATTCATCCATGTCTACCTAAAATCAATTCACACTTTTGAAAGATTCTAACTTCCTAGTATCTCTGGAATCCGTATCTTCCTTCCATTCACCACGGCTGCTGCTTTCGTTTCAGCTCTCAAGGTTGATTGCCTGGATCATTCAATAGTCTCTTAAATAAAGTGCCTGGAACAAATCTGGTTTTCTCAAATATTTCTTCTCATCTGTAACCAATGTTTTCACAAAAAAACAAATTTTATAACATCAAACCATTGTCTTTTTTTCTTCCTTTTTTGAGATGGGGTCTTTCTCTGTTGCCCAGGCTGGAGTGCAGTGGCGCAATCTCAGCTCACTGCAATCTCCGCTTCCCAGGTTCAACCAATTCTCCTGCTTCAGCCTCCTAAATAGTCGGGACTACAGGCACCTGCCACCACATTCAGCTAATTTTTGTATTTTTTACTATAGACGAGGTTTTACCATGTTGGCCAGGCTGGTCTCAAATTCCTGACCCTGGGATCGGCCTGCCTCAGCCTCCCAAGATAACAGCAGATTCTTAACGTTTAAGATGTCTTAAACGTTTCAATGATTTCCAATTGTTTCCAGATAAATTTCATATTTCTTAAGTCGATATCCAAGCCCCATTTTAATCTGTCTCCTGTTGTCTTTCCCGGTGTTGACTCCCAACTTTCCTTCCCACCCTGTGCTCAAGTTATACAGAGTTTCCATACATCACTTCTATCTCCAAACTTTCATATGTATTTTTTTCTTCTTCTTATCATATACACTTATCTCTTGGTATCCATGGGGGCTTGGTTTCAGGACCCTGCCAGACACCAAAATTAGTGGATGCTCAAGTCCCTGATATAAAATGTTATAGTATTTGCATATAATCTAGGCAAATCCTTCTGTAGACTTGAAATCATCTCTAGATTACTTACAATATATGATACAATGTAAATGCTATATAAATAATTGTTATACTATATCACTTAGAAAGTAATGACAAGAACAAATCTGTGTTCAGCACAGGTGATTTTTTAAAAAAATATTTTTGACTCACAGTTGGTAGAATCCACAGATGCTGGACCCATGGACGTGGAGGGTCAACTATATATACTTCCTTCTTCATCTGAATAGTCCCATTTGCCCTGCAATAGAGTTCAGATATCATCTTTCTTACAAACCTTCCCCAGTCTGAGTTAGATGTCCTTCCTCTAGATTCCTGGAACCCTGCTGTATTCATTTCCCAGGCTGCTATAAAAAAGTACACAAACTGGGTGACATAAAACAACAGTTGTCTCACAGTTCTGGAGGTGGCAGGCCCATGCTCTCTGAATTTTGGAGAAGGCAATATTCAACCTAGTACACCTGTTAGTATCTTTTTATGCCATTTACCACAGTTTACTATTAGTTTTCTGCCTGTCCTAAAGTATAAATGAAATGCTGAGGCCCTGAATGAATAAAACTACAGTGGCTATTCACCATTTCTGCCCTTCCAAGATTATGTCTCATATAAGGTGTTTGGCTAGTAAATATGGTGTTCCATTGCATCAATGCACAAGTCCTACAGAGGCACAACTAACCCATACGATCTGAACCCTAGAAGGAGTGTGGTATTCAGAAAGTAAATTCATATTACAAGTCATAGGGAGCTTTAAAGACATGGAATAAAGGGGACAACAATGATAGGTTTTGAGTTCTTATCTCATGCCTGGGGTTTGCTATCACTCAAACCATAGCACCAACTCTGAGCTTCCCTGTCATAGCACCTTCCTTTGTCCCCTCCTTCATGGAAAATGCTAAATCAATTTGAAAGCTATGCTTTATTTCCTTTTTCCCTTCAATTCCTTGTATCCTGTAAAAGCCTTTTCTTATAAGATTCTTGATCTTCCAGCCCCTAGAATCTACCCTGGCTCTCACTTTCCATGTTCTCTCTCCACCTCCCATCACGCATTGTCCCAGATTATCTTGTGAAATGCCTGGCTGCTATTCTCTGCCTCCTGCATTAGGCCGGCAGTGATGGCCCTCCTAATAATAATAAATTCTTACACCACACTGTGGCTCCAGTGTGATACTGATGCATACAGAAACTTATAATTACTGTTCCATTGAGAGTGATATACCATTGTCTTTAGACTTCAGGACTTTAATCCAACACCCTTAGAAACAGGTCTCCTCTGCTTTTCCCCTGCCTTAGTAGCTCAGGGTTCACACTGGGCATTCTCACATCATGACTTTAACACCATAGGCCCTTGAATTTCCCTTCTGTAAATGGAGGAGTTTGGTCCATATGATCTCTAAGAATTTTTTCATCTCAGTATAGTATAGCTATGTACTATATAATGGCGGCAGGAAGGAAATGTGTAATTGAACCAGGTAACATGCTGTCTTTCAATACTGAGTTATTATCACATGCATGGGATCATGTATATGTATAGGCACACACATACACACACACACACACATACACTTATACACACATACATATGTATATATAATTATTTTGAAAGACTATAAATCATGCATAATTCTTTACGAATGATAGGTAAATATAGCATATTACCCGACTTCATTTACATTAACTGCTTTTGAGAGAAATAAGGAACATTTTTACCTTAAAAATTGGTCTGTGTGACTTTTTAAAAAATGCTTTCTTCCTTTTTTTTAATCTCATTTGTGTAAATTGAAAAACAAAATATTAGTTTTGCAAAATTTGTTTTCATTTGCAATATTTCCCACATGTAATTATATCTGAATTGATGTTTTATCATACCTATTAAAACACATGTAAAAAATACCAATTATCTAAAAAGTACTGATGCTGTATTTCTCTAATTAATTTTGATGGAGGAAGAAAAAAATATGCATTTAAATAAATGTTAACCATTATTGAAAATAGGATTATAAAAATTAATTTGTAATAAATGTGAGTCTATAAAAATGGAAAATATTATCATTTTTATTAAAAGGAAATTCATCTTATACTCCTATCTTGATTAAAATATAAAATAAACCGAGATTTTAAATAAGGTTATTTTTAGGAAAACTATCAACTTTGAATAAAAGTAGCTGTACTTCTTTCTCTGTGGTACATTGGGCAATTTATTGGATGTAGAAAAATTGATCAGGATATTAGAGTTAAACATTTTAACTCGGATAGTTATATATTTGTAGTAATAATGTCGTGAGTTAAATATAAGTGAAAAACAGAAGAACATGAAATAAAAGTTTTAAAAAATATTTTGGCATCATTTCACTCAGGTAATGCCAAGGTACAAATGTATGTAAGTGCTATAGCAGAATGGAAGTAAGCTAAGGATATAAGTTGATAAAAAAAACCACTTAATTTCACAAGGCTTAAACTTTACCAAATCAAAGATGTGTTCACTTTAGGAGACTTCTTAATACTAATTAATAGTTGTAAGAATGTAAAAGGTAAATAAATTTAACATTTTGTTATGCATTTAATTTTCTCTTTATGAGTACAGTTTCTATTACTTGCCAGGTAGGTAAGAAGCGAAAAATAAAGGTAAGAAAATAAACAGAAACAAAACATTGAAAGACAAATTTTTATAGCAAAAGACTGACTTTACTGGAAATAGTCCTAAGAATTAGTCAGAAAAAAAATGAAAATATGTTTAATTACCAAGTGCTGCTGAGGTTGCTGTGGTTCTGGATAGTCAAATGCTTGTAATGGGTAATCATTGCTGCTGATATTTGGTTTCATTTTGCTTTTTCCTGGCTTTCTCTAGAACTTTGTCTTGTACTTTATTAAGACCA
The DNA here is from genome assembly GCF_049354715.1 of Callithrix jacchus. Taxonomy (NCBI): domain Eukaryota; kingdom Metazoa; phylum Chordata; class Mammalia; order Primates; family Cebidae; genus Callithrix; species Callithrix jacchus. The sequence goes on from NC_133517.1 coordinate 15,863,372, forward strand.
CCACTGAGATTCATTAAATACTTGATATATTACTGGATACTGATTGTACAAATGTCAACTTACTGCTTGTTCTCTGTAGTTTGCCTTAGCTGCCAGCTCTAAGGTATATTTAACTTCATTTTTATTATTACGAAAGTGACCTTTTGGAAATATATTTTGCTCTACTGAAATCTGAACTTCAGTTAGGCTCTTTTTGAGGAAGGTGTTTGGATTTGTTGAACAATGGCAAAATGACTAGTGTACGTGCAAATAACAGCACAGTTACTGCACAGAGAAGGTGAGCCCCATGTCTCCTCTTCCCCACATCTTCCAGGCTGTAGCTGTGGATGATTTAACAGGATGCAGGCTAATAAAATATGTACTTATAGCCAAACAGGGAATGGGTACAAGTCAAGTTATTAGTAGATAATCAATGCTTTTTAAAATTATAATATGATAAAATACTTTCCTTCAGAGGTATTTAAAAGCAGAAAAGATTCTCATTGATTTGAAATGCAGTAGGTTTGAATGCAAAGGTATAGATAAACCCATTATGGTTCTTTTACTACCAATATTTTGGGACAAGAATTCCACTACACACACACACACACACACAAGGGATTAGAATCTGTCGTTGCATCCCCCAAAATAACTGGCATAGACAGGCAGAATTTTTGTAACTCATTAAGTACATTCTTCAAATGTGTTGGCTTTTAAAATATTTGTTGGCATATGTTAAGTTTCTAGCTTTCAGGTCTAATGAATAGATTTTGCAGCAGTACTTTTCAAAGTGCAGTTTGCAACTCATTGGGTAAATAAATTCAATTCATAAGGCACTAACTAGGCCTTCAGTCCTAGAGAGCTGTAAGACCCACAGGCGCTCAGGCTGTTGATCCCCAGATAGATCCACTCTTGGCCATCTGGGTCTCTCTGCCTCTCAATACCTTTAGCCCGCCTGGGTGGGGTCCCCCAACTGAACAGTTTACTTGGTAAGTTTTCATTTGAAAGCTAATCTTAAAAAAGTAAATAAATAAATAAAGCACTAATTAGCACTTTCATTAATTCATATATTACAATGTTGTTTCTTTGGAGGGACAAATAGACAAACTAACCAAACCAATAGCTAAAATAACACAAAAAGAAAATACAAGTATACATAAGTGAGAAGCAATCATTGAAACAGAGGTACTAAAATTTCATAGAGGTCTGCTATGGACATTATTATGCAAATAAATTTTAAATATAGAAAAAATTAGTTAATTTTCTAGAAAACTAAAGTTAACTAAAATTGACCTCAGTATACATAGAACAACTAAACAGACATAAAGTCAGTCTTTCACTATAGAAATTTATCTTTCAACTTTTCATTTCTACTTATTTTCTTACTTTTATTTTTTACTTCTTACTACCATGCAAGTAATAGAAACTATACTAATAGAATATTTGTCTATTCGCAGACAAAATAATGAAAATTATCAAAGAACTAGTTAACACTGTTCCTCCCTTCGAAAGAAAGTGAAATACTGGGCCCAGACACTTTTACAAGAGAATTCTAATGATCTTTCATGGAACAGATACCCCAGTGGTATTTAAACCGTTCCAGAACTTAGCAAAAAGAAGGGAAGCTTCAAATTGTTTATATGGATCAAGTATAACATTTATTCAAAGACCCAATATATGACATAAAAGGGATAACCATTCATCAATGTTACTTGTGAACACTGAAGTATTAATATAATTTTTTTCTAAGGCATTAACAAGGAACAGATTGAAATATAACTGTGTGGGATTTATTTTAAAAGTGCAAAGATGAGTATATTTGGAAGTCAATAATGAAATTTACCATATTTAATGGTTTAAGTTTTCATAGAGAAATGGTTGACACAAGGGCTGGAGCAGAGAGAATACAGACACATGTCAGAAAGATATAGGAAATGGTTTGTTGGAACTTCCACCGATCAAATGTTGAACAATATGAGCAGCAAAATAACCAAGATAGTGATATATTAGAACATACTGAATAAAATAGAATCCATGAGTTCAAAGTGATATTCATGGGATGTGCATTTGGGTGGTGGAAGACAGGATAAATATTTTCTGTATTGAAGAATGACAGAAAATAAATGCAGAAGGAATGATAGGATTAAAAGAGAACCAGTTTGTAGTACGTGGTATAAATGGTTTAAGAAAGTTTTAAGGATGAATGCTAAAATCACTAGATAGAAAGTTGCTGGGCAAAGGATATTCATACTATTTCAATGCAACCCTCTATATATCACCTATTGATTACAAAAGGAAAAGTATATTCTACAATGAAAGGATCCAGCATTCATTATTTTGAACAAGTGATCAAACTTAACTCCATGAATAATGACACAAACTAACATCTTTGCAGTGGGAAACATACATCAATGCCTACATTGTATTTTTCACACAGCTTTTGGCTCCAAGGTAAACAAAGAAGGGTAGGAAGGCGAATGAAATAACCAGCTTCAAAACAGCCCTCCTGCAAGGATTGTACTTGGTATCTCTCCAAAGAAAAAAACATTTAAAATGAGAATATATGATTGATATAAGAGTTAGAAATGCGCATGGAACAGGTCTAACTTGGAAGAACTCTGCCAGGATACGGAACTTGAGCATTAACAGATTAATGCTTCAGTTCCAGAAGAGTTGACATTGTCACCTTGCCTGGCATCTAGACCCATGGGACACTTGTTTTCACCCCTCTCAGTCATATGGCCAGCCTTTTCAAAAATGATGGAGAGGTTTTCTGAGTCTTCCTGCTGCCAGAGAACAGAAGGAGTCCTCTGTCAACCTGGACTGGATTTAAGGAACATCTCTGTTATAATATTTAAATGAGATAATGTATATAAAGTACCTAGGATAACACCTGACATATATAAGAGGCTGAAAAACCGAACAATGTTCTGCCTCTGATGAATGTCCATATTTCCTCTTACCAATATTTTATCTCATTTCTAAGGAGTTATTCTGCTTTCTTCTAGGATTATGCCAGGAAATCCTGGCCTAATTTACTCCTATCCTGAGTAAAGAAAAATATATCTTCTGGGGAGAAGTCAATCATTTCAGAAAGAGACATTTTTTATTAATGTGTTTCTCTTTCAATGCACCATGAGGATAAACCCATCTCTCTTGTTCCATTTCTTTCTGTGCTATAGGAATAGTTAAAAAGGAAAGAAATACAGATTACCAAAAATAGAAGGAACCTTATGTGCCTCTGCTAGAATCCTCTCTGTGACTTTATGTTGGGCTGGATGGCAATGATCAGTTGCTCTCTTCCCTGTGTTCCCATAGTATTCTGTGTATAAAATTATTACAGCATTTATTTTCATTGCATTGTAATTACCTGTTGACCTGTAGGCCTTTGCTACTGACCTATGAGCTTCCTGAAGGGAAGAAGCATCCCTTATTTGTGGTTTATATTGGCATCCAGCATGATGACTCACCTGGGACAGGTACGCAATAATTGTCCACAGAAAGAATATCAACTTCCTTTTCTCATCTCTCTGCTTCTTCCTGGGTTCTGCCCCTCTTCTTTCTCTGCCTCAGATCTATTTAAACCTTCACTGTCTTATGAGGTCACTGTTATTCAAGTTAGCTCTGTCTTTTATATGTTCCATTTTTCCTTTTCAATCTCCTATGACCTTATAGAAGAAATTGTTCATAATATGTCTGCTTTATATTTACCAAGTAATGCCCATCTAAATAAAGTAGTGGATTTTTAGTCTGCTATTTTTTATGAATTTTCAAATAATAGGTTTCTTAAATTATACTTTAAGTTCTGGGGTACATGTGCAGAACGTGCAGGTTTGTTACATACGTATACACAAGCCATGGTGGTTTGCTGCATCTATCACCCCTAATCTACCATTTAAAAAAATCTCCTACTTTACACAAGGAATCTCCATCACTAACGACTGATGTTCTCTGTCAAGAAAGACAATAAATCCCATTTCTAGGTCCATGGCATTTAGTAATTTATACACTAATGTAAGCCCTGATGAATGCTGAGTCATTGAAATTCAGTTTTTAATTTTGAAGCAATGATATTGTTCCATGATTTCATCTGAATATTTGAATTTTTTTGGTTGCATTGGAAAGCTGTTTATGTAACCCCACAGTGTCGGGTGTGCATGACCCTTTAGATGAATCTCTGCATCTCTTATAAAGGGATGAGTGTGGGAATCAGAGTTATTTGCCAAGACATAGATGCAACATAAACTTATTTTTGAGTGAAGATTAAATCAAAATGCATTAGTTGAATTGATGTTTCTGTCCCATTTATTCTCATACAAAATTATGCAGACTTGATTTTCTTTCTTTAGAAGTTAGAAAATGCTAAATTTAAGTCAATTTTCTCTTGAATCTTTTTCAAGTTATTTTTACATATCATTGATTTTTCTTTTTCTTTTAGAACTAAGACATGGAGAACATATAGATACCCAGCACCCCTCCCAAAAGTTTTCTAAAACATTTGCTTTCTAAAACACTTACAGTTGCTTTAACAAAAAGAGACATTTGGAAGATTACAATTCTTCTAAAATGCCCTACTTTTCCTCTGCTGTACCTTATAATCTCTATCATTTTTATAGATCAAAGATTGGTGTTCGGAAAATTTTAAGGTGTTCAGAATGTCATAAAACACACAAACCAAAGTCCATTCTATGGAGCAAATAATTTTAATTGCTGACCTAGAGGTTTTAACGACCATATCTATACAACGTTTCTATATTGGAGATGTATTCCTGAAAGCATCATTTCAATTGCTTCTAAGGCTCAACATATAATTCTTTCCTTTTTCTGGAATGGATCAATTTCTATGTATAATGTAATCAGTGATCTTGACTCATACTAATTTAGAATTAGATTAACCTTTTTGTACTTTTCCAGTTAAGTGTTTTATAAAACTTAGAGCAGGGGTAAACCTAAAATTATGATTGTAATATATCAAAAATAGTACACACTGCAGTCTTAGAAGTGTCACATATTAAATTTAGAAAGAAGTTAAAAATTAAAAAAAGCATCTTAGAAAAAAATTAATAAGATGATGTACTACTTTACCTTTTCTGCACATTGAAAATTCTTTATGCATTTAATCATCCCGGGGGAAATGTCTATATTTATACATATTGGTATGAAATTACATACCCCATATAACATGTATAATAACCATATTAACTTGGCCATATGTTGGTAGATGAGGTAATTACTGTTACTTAGCCAATTCACTCTAAAAACAAAGTGTCTGAACTTTGAAATAAGAGATTTCCAATTGGCAGCAATAACACATTATTAAAATCTTCCTTTAATATCTTCTATAGGAGCTCTGCTACATGCTGTATAAAGGAGGTTAAAAAAAACTTGACATGTCTCTCTAGGACCTAACAGTCTGCATAAGGCAAAATTGCGAGATGCAAATCAAAACCACATTGAGATATCATCTCACGCCAGTTAGAATGGCGATCATTAAAAAATCTGGAGACAACAGATGCTGGAGAGGATGTGGAGAAAAAGGAACACTTTTACACTGTTGGTGGGAGTGTAAATTAGTCCAACCATTGTGGAAGACAGTGTGGTGATTCCTCAAGGCCTTAGAAATAGAAATTCCATTTGACCCAGCAATCCCATTACTGGGTATATACCCAAAGGACTATAAATCATTCTACTATAAGGACACATGCACACGAATGTTCATTGCAGCACTGTTTATAATAGCCAAGACCTAGAATCAACCCAAATGCCCATTGATGATAGACTGGATTGGGAAAATGTGGCACATATACACCATGGAATATTATGCAGCAATCAGAAATGATGAGTTCGTGTCGCTTGTAGGGACATGGATGAATCTGGAGAACATCATTCTCAGCAAACTGACACAAAAACAGAAAATGAAACACCGCATATTCTCACTCATAGGCGGGTGATGAAAAATGAGAACACATGGACACAGAAAGGGGAGTATTGGGGGTAAAAGGGGAGGGCCAGTAGGAGGGGGTCTATTGGGGGGGAAAAGGGGAGGGCCAGTGGGAGGGGGAGGTGAGGAGGGATAGCCTGGGGAGAAAAGCCAAATGTGGGTGAAGGGGTGAAAGCAAACAGAACACACTGCCATGTGTACCTATGCAACTGTATTGCATGCTCTGCAAGTGTACCTCAAAACCTAAAATGCAATTAAAAAATAAGGAAAAAAAGAAAAAAAAAAGAGTTATATGTGTATATATCCCCTCTATTGCCAAGATTTGAGCTATACCATAGGATCTACACCACCTAAAAATAATTATTCTAGTCCCTAGAAATTTAATTTTGGGTCAAGTAATTATGCCCAAGATTCAATATTAAAATGTACAGTTTTCTGGCGTCCATATAGAAGGGTAAAGAGCTGAGTCCAACACAGTGGCTTACATTTACTTGATAGAGGGGCTACCTTCAGATGTTTCAGTTGTGTAAGAAGGGGAAACCAGTTGGATCCATGAATCCGGGGCAATTTTCCCCTGCGAACCTCAGAGCCATTCTGCATTGAAATTATCATAAAGCTTCTGCACACCTGAACATAAACCACGCATTGTCTGTAACTGAATAAATGATGTGCATCCACAAACATTTGTATGAAGAATCTGTGTGGTTAACAAAATTAACTTTATGTATAATGCTCCTGAATTCATAGAATCCTTTGAGTCTTACGAATTTTTGAGTTAATACTAAACAAATGTACTCCCCTGTGAAGGTACACAAAAGTTTTGATGTGTAAGAAAAGTCCTCATACAAAAGTTAGGAAGTCATGATCTAGTGTAAGCTACTTAAGGTAAAATTTCCACAGGTCCAGTCTGATAGAAAAAAACCTTGAGGTTGGGTGTGGTGGCTCATGCCTATAATCCCAGCACTTTGGGAGGCCGAGGTTGACGGATCACGAGGTCAGGAGAGCAAGACCATCCTGGCCAACAAGGTGAAACCCTGTCTTTACTAAAAATACAAAAAAAATTAGCGGGGTGTGGTGGCACCTGCCTGTAATCCCAGCTATGCCGGAGCCAAGGCAGGAGACTCTCTTGAACCAGGGAGCTGGAGGTTGCAGTGAGCCAAGATCATACAACAGCACTCCACCCTGGTGACAGAGCGAGACCAAAAAAAGAAAAGAAAAGAAAAAAACCTTGAAATCTCACAATAAACAACCAAAATGGCTGATTTCAGCTACACAGCTACAGACAGGTAGAAATAATACTTTTCTTTTTTAACGTTTCTCCATTCACTTAGACTACTGATATGAATGGGAACGCATATAGTTCGACCTTCACTTTGGTCTAAGATTTTCTTGGGGTATTATGAAGCGAAAATGTAATCTCAGCTGACTTCCAGTCCTTTGTGTTAATAGGGCCACATAGAACCGGGCTAGACATCTCTCTTTTACAGAAGCACTCCATGGGCCTTTTAGTTAAAATTGTTCAGTAAAACCTCTGGTATGGCTACATGAGAAATTACTTTGATGAATAAATTATTTTCAAACCTATAGTAAGTGTGTGTTAATCAGTGGTGCTTTGGGAAATGAAGAAAGAGGAAGTGTTTCTGCGCTTGCAACAATCTAGGATAAAGATGACCACGGCAGGAGCTGCCTGTAATAGCAAGTGGGAATGATAAGCAATGGGGAGGAAAAATTGAGAGTAAAAGGAGATGGCAAGACACTATACTGATCTTGGAGTTAGGATGAAATTATTTAGGCAGATAATGAGGGTAAGGAAGTCCTTGGTAAGGTTTTCCTTTTAGTGAAAAGCAGCCTCCAAATCATTTTCTTTTCTAACAAAGAGTAGCCTATAAAATTGAGCTGTAGTACATAGAAAGCCGAGCTAGAAGCTCCCACAGGTGAATGCTGGCAGTTGTGCAATAGCACCTGGGGAGTAGGCATGTTCAAAATGGCGGCTCCATCTTCCCTTTCCTTAGCCAACCACCTGTATAGTCAGGAGCAGGCAACATGGCACCAGCCAGGTAGAGAAGCCATTTGCATAACAGAAGATTAGGGTGGGGCAGCTGGCTTCTTTGCATGTTATGCAAATGTCACACCTACTCCAAACAATTCGAGGGCCCTATATAAATCAGACACCACCTCCAAGCTAGTCCATAAAACTCATGCACTTCACCACAAAACCCAAAGTCCCTCCTGGAAGTCCCTCTCCCTCGCAAGAGAGAGAACTATTCTCCTTTCTCTTTCTTTTGCCTATTAAACTTCTGCACCTAAACCCACTTCTTGTGTGTTCATGTCCTCGATTTCCTTAGTGTGAGATGACGAACTTCAGATATTTACCCCAGACAAGGATGCCATTTCAATACCATCTTGGAAGAATTTCAAAATAAACTAGTTGTCCTCCAATGCATGTAGTGGAAGCCTGAACATTTTGTTTGAATATTAAAATAAAGGATGGACTCAGGATGCTAAAAGATTGAAGACCTGTGAGTTAAAAATGCAGTATGCAATTTGCCTCCATACTTCTGATACATATGGAGAAAGTGTATGTTGCAGGAACTGGGGGCAAAGTGGCAGAATGACCTATGTGGGTGGAGGAACACGGAAAGCCCAGGAGAAGTAAAGTGTTTGAGGTTCAGGTGCAGAGAGTTGAAGAAAAGATAAAATGCTATTTGTGTACCGCTTCCTCCCTAATTTATCAAGAGTAACTTCAGGAAGTATTGTCAGAACCTTTTGTCAGAGTTGATGTTTTCCCATCTAAGGTGAAGAAAGCCCTTGGACACAAAGAATAATTCCTTGAGCAACTTATTCCAGTTATTCCCTGGTCAAACGACCTTGAGCAACTAACTACCCCAGTTTCTCCCTACTCCAATATGCAAGGGGCATATAAAAAGCGAGAGTAATTAGGAAAGAATTTTCATTCATTCTTATTGTAATTGAATCTTTGTTCTAGAAAAACTAAATTAAAATGTGTTCTGTGCTTTTCAAAGAAAATTTAAGTAAGTCTTGACTATAAATAAACAAAATTCAAAGAATAGAAATGTGTTTTTTGACAGTTATGTTTGTGGGAAATCGTGCTCTTTCTTTAAAACACCAGAAGAACTAGTGTGTGCATGTGTCAAACTATATCAGCATTGTAACTAGAATGAATCGTTTAAAACTAATATAAACTGCAACCGGTGAATAGTGCAAATTAGGAGGTGACTGTGCAGAACAAAGATCTAGGGGGTGTGTGTGTGTGTGTGGGTGTGTAAAGATTAAGGGCATTTCTTAACACAACTTTTAACATGGGGCCTATTCTTACCATTATTACAGTGGATCAACATAGATATGGAGTTATAACCATTCAAATGTGCTAGACTTACCTAGAAACTCTTTATTGTATCAGGTACTTAGGTGTTAGTAAGAATAGTTCTGAAAATTTTGAAAACAAAGATGCATTTGACCCCATCAGCCAATAATTCTCAAATAATGCTCAGATGCTCTCAATATTCTAATAAAAAATAGAAACCGTCCATTTTTTATCACTCCACAAGCCCCTCCTCCGTGCCAGTCTGTCTCAGCCAAAAGAGGTGTATTCCTTCAGGTTCCTGTGTCACTGGCATGCCTATATGCTTGCCTGCTCTAAATCTCTTAAATACAGATGAACACAAAATACAGGCATATTTCTCATTATGCAAGCAGACTCCTACATACAAATTCTAAAGGAAAGCACAGAACAGCTGCATTCCACTTTTTTTTGGCATGAATAGGGCCTTTAGTATCAATTCTGAAATGGAAGTGATTAGTACTATTTACTGAATTTTAAAGCACCTTAGGATGTTCAGCCAGACAGTTTATTTGATTGGCTGAACATGCGGACACCTCGTTTTGAGAAAAATGTGTTGGCAAAGGCAAAGAAACAGCTATCTGGCTGCTTCACGAACATTTTTAGAGGATTTGAGCTGATATCTCTTCTTTAAAAATGATACTCTTATAAACAATAACATGCTCTTTCTAGAATTATGTGGTCTTCTTTACCTAATCACACTTCTGAAACTCTAAAATTAGGAGTATGGAGTATAATCATTTAGATCTGGTTCAGCTTATAGGTTTTTATTTATGATACTTTGATGTATAGCATCTAATGTAAAAATATCCACTTACTATAGGTAGTTGGACATTGCTAGAGTGTATAATGTATGCTAATACCTCTATATATCTATCTGATTCATTTATAATATTAGACAATATTTGGTAAATTATTTGTTTTTAAAAGATGTATTAATTCTTTTGTTATTTCTTTCATATACTGTAAATGTATTTAGCATTTGTTTCTACAGTGCACTTACTGGGTCTCCAGTAGTCTAAAGAGTTTAGATCTGAATAAAGTTCCCACAGGCCAGGGCTAGGAGGGCACTATCACGGTATAAATAATGGTGAGGGAATTAATTTTAGAGAACAAAGCTCAAGCTATGATGTAAACCCCCTTAAACTTTTTCTAGAACAGTGACAAGAATAAAATAGAAAGCAAAGAAAAATCATTGATATATATGCTGATGGAACTTAATTCGGCCAAATATTACTAAGCCCAACAAATCAGTTCATTGAGGCACCAAAAAGTAATGGATCTAGTAAGAAAATAAATCTTCACTTGCTTCTGGACATATCTAGATCGATTTACCCAGAATATTTTTAAAACTAGTTAGACTTTAAATATTGACGTTTAGAAATCTGTGGACTGCTAAATATTCTAAAATTGTGAATTAAAAATGTGAAACAAATAATTTTTTATCAGCTTCTAGTCAAGGTGTCATAGAGTGTTCATATGTGGACAATTCAATGTATTCCAAGTACATAACTATGACCAATATGACATAAAAATACAAAACTAAAAACGATGGCCACTCCTACATCCACTTACAGAAAGGTAAGATATTTTTGTTCCATTTAAGCACTCAATTTATTGGATGAAGTCCACCCACACTAGGGGTGAAGGGGGAGGCATCTGATTCAGTTAGTCTAGAAATTTAAATGTTAATCTTAACCAAAACACCCTCATAGGCACATCTAGAATATTTTGCCATCTATATAGGCACCCCATGGTCCAGATAAGTTGACATACAAGATGAACCATCACACTTGAGAAAAATTATGGATTGACCATCATTTTTTCTCCAGCATTTGAATATATTACACCATATTATTTATTGTTACTGATATAAATCTATGGTCAGTCCAATTGTCATAGCTTGTAGGTAACCTCACTTTTCATTTTGAGAGCCTAAAATCATAAAATGTATGTTCTCTGATCACAATGAATCAAATTAAAAATTATTAATAAAAGGAAATTTAGAAAATTGTCAAATCAAGCACCACACTTCAAATAACTAACATTCAAAGATGGAATCAAAAGGGAAGTTAGCACAAACCTTTGGATTAAAGGGCAACATATAAAAATTAAGATGCTGTTAAAACAGTATGTGGGGAAAAATTATACTGTAAATGCCTATATTAAAAAAGAAAAAAGTTGTATTAAATAACTAACTTTTCTCTTGAAAAATTAGGACCTTGTGTGGTCCCAGCATTTTGGGAGGCTGAGGCGAGCTGATCACTTGAGGTCAGGAGTTCGAGAACAGCCTGGCTCACAGGGCAAAACCCTGTCTCTACTAAAAATACAAAAATTAGCTGGGTATGGTGTCAGGTGTCTGTAATCCCACCTACTCAGGAGGCTGAGGCAGGAGAATCTCTTGAACCTGGGAGGCAGACATTGTAGTTAACCAAGATCATCCCGCAGCACTCCAGACTGGGTGATAGAGTGAGACTCAGTCTCAATAAAAAAGAAAAAAAGGAAATTGATTATAAACTAAACTCAAAATAAGCAGAAGGAAATAGTAAAATTTAGATCAGAAATTAAAATATAGAATGGAAAACAATAAACTCAACACACCAAAAACTGATTCTCTGAAAAGACCAATAGTATTGACAAACTTTGAAAAACCAATCAAAAAGAAAAGATAGAAGGTTAAATCACTAAAATGAGAAATGAAGCAGTAAATACTACCAACCTTATGGAAATAAAATGGATTTAAAAATGTACTATGGATAATTGTATGCCATCTAATTATATAATATAAATGGAATGGAAATTTTTCTAGAAATTCAGAAATGACCAAAATGGACTCAGAATAAATATAAAAGCTGGATATACCTATAACAAATACAGAGATTTACTCAGTAGTCAGGAAAGGGCTAACGATGAAAGGCCAAAGACTAGGTTGTTTCACTGGTGAATTCTACCAAATTCTACCAAAACTAGATCAAAGACATTGGAAAAAAAAGGAAACTGTAGATAAACAATCTCATAAATACAGACACAAAATGTGTCAACAAAGACAAAAGGAAACTGAATGCAGCAAAATATAAAAAGGATTATACATATTGACCAATTGGATTATTTCAGAATTGAAAGCTGGATGCAGCATATAAAAATCAGTTAGTGTGATGATAGATCATATGAACAGAATAAAAAACGAAAATCACATGATCATCTCTATTGGTACAGAAAAAGTATTTGATACAATCTAACACATTTTCATGATAAAAAGCACACAAGAAACTTAGAAAATAATTTCTTTAATCTGATGAAAGGCATCTATAAAACCACAGCTAATATACTTACTGATAACAAAACAATATAATCCCTGAGTTCAGGAAGAAGAAGATAATGTCTACTTTCATCTCTTTTATTCAATATTGTATTAGAAATTCTAGCCAGGGCAACTGGACAAGAAAGATAAATAAAAGCCATTCAAATAGGAAAGGAAGAAGTAAACTATCTTTATGGACAGATGTCATGATCTAGCTGCTACAGTTTGAATATGTTCCCCAAAAAGTATGAGTTAGAAATTAAAAAGCCATGTACTGTATGATTCTATTGGTATAAAATATCCATAATAGAGGCTAAGTGTAGTGGCTCATGCCTGTAATCCCAGCACTTTTGGAGGCTGAGGTGGGCAAATCCCTTGAGGTTAGGAGTTGGAGACCAGCCTGACCAACAATGCGTAATCCTGTCTCTTCAAGTATATATATATTTGAAGGAGGTATATATATAAAAATAAAAATATGTAGTATATACATATAATAGCTGGATGTGGTGGCAGGTACCTGTAATGCCAACTATGAGGCAGGCTGAGGCAGAAGAATCACTTAACCCTGGGAGGTAGAGGTTGCAGTGAGCCACGATTGTGCTACTGCACTTTAGCCTGGGCAGCAAAGAGAGATGTAAGACTCTGTCTCAAAAAAAATGAAAAAAAAAATCCAGAATAGGCAAATCTATAGAGAAAAAAGGAGATTATTTGAAGGGTGAAGCTGCAGGGATGGAAGATGGAGAATGACTACTGTTGAATAGGGCAAACTTTTGGGATGATGAAATACTACAGAATTAGATAGTGACAATGTTTACACAACTTTGTTAATAGAATTAAAGCCACTAATTTATAGACTTTAAAAGAGCATATTTCATGTTATGTAAATTACATCTCAATTAAATAAATGAATACATAAAATATAAATCTGAAACTTCTAAGTAACTTTTTAAAAAGGAAACATTTGGTATAATGCTTGTGAATCTATTTAATCATTGAATGTAATACTTTTTCCTATTATAAGAAAATGATAACATTAAAATTATGTATTAAAAACATGTGACCTCAAGAATGCGTTGCCATACACTGGAAAATTATGTTAATATCTTCATTGTGCATCTTTGTATGAATACAGATTTTGTTATATAAAGTTCTGTATTCCAACATTATATGCTAAACTCTAGCTTCAAAATTAGCACAGAGAAAAAGACAATTCATCAAACATATGAAAGGAAACTAGAAGAAAAATGATGAACACATAACCTAGAAAGATGTAATGGAAATTTTCAAAATATTATTGCAGTCCCCCAAAATCTAAAAAGTTTAAATTTGTCAATAAAAAGACAAAGACTGTCAAGCATATTTAAGTCTAAACTCATGTGAAACTTATAACAAAAAAATCAGAAAAAGGAATAGATATGATAAGCCCAAATAATACTGATCAAAATGAAGCTGGATTCATAACATAACTTTCAGATAATATAGAAAGTAAGAAAAAAATTATAGAAGTAAAGAGAGAAATAAAGCAATCTATCAATCAAAAAGAGAATAATCTATCAAAAGTATAAGAATTTTATACATTTCACAATGTAGCCTTGAAGAATATAAAACAAAATGAATTATTAGGATAAATTCACAAACTGCTATCATTTTAGATGTTTTAGCATACATTTGTCAAACACTAACTGATTGAGAAGAAAAAAGTAGTAAAGCATAATTTATATGTTCATCTAATTGAAAGAATGCTGGGGTAGGGAAAGACTTAATACACAAGCCAAAAATATACAACCTACAAAAGAATAGAAAAATTTAACTCCATTACAGAAGTTTAAAATAAAACATACATATAAAATAAAGCATGTTCAACAATATTAAATTTATGATATACTGGATAAAGTACTTGCAACTTTCATATAGCACACAAATCAAAATTATTAGTATCCAGATAGGTTTCATATATATATGTTTTAGAAATGATGGGACAAGATGGCTGATGGGACATAATTAAGAAGTGCTGACCCATTGAGACAGACCAAAATATCAAGCAAATTAGTATGCTTTGAACAGCTCTTCAGAAAGAAAACACCCACAGTCATTGGAGAGGCAATACAGACACCAAGGCTGAATAGAGAGGAAACTGGGAACCCTGCATGGGGTACCCAAATGCTAGGGCCAGTTCCCAGACCTGAAGGACTCCTGGGGAAGAAGTGAGTGAAGGGATGGGGGAACAGCCCACTCTTACTGTAGACCTCTGGGATCCTAATCACTGGGGTCCTATGACCCCCATGGATGTTTGAACTGGCAGTGGAATCTGCTCACTGAGTAGGCTGAGACAGGGCATTAGCCAGTGTGGAGCCCAGGCACTTTGATGTACAGGGCAGCCAAGGCACAGAGAGACCATAGGCATCCATTTCCCAGGTATCACCCTCTCCCTCTGAGTAGCTCTAGCCCCAGCTGACCGCTGGGGCAGGAGATAGCAGAACCAACTTCCTCAAAAGACTGGGGCACATCTGTTCTGCAGGTCCTTCTGCCTGCCAGACCATCACAGGGCCACTGCCTGGCCACCTCACAGGAGCATGTACACAGCATAGCATCTGTTACCCAGCCTGGGTGTTTTGCTTTATCTGAGTACTTTTGGCCACCTGGGAGCACTTTGGCTACCTTAAAGCAATGAGTCCAAACCCATGGGTATGAAGGATGGAGCTGTAGGCTTGTCCAGGCAACCCAGGGCTATGTCACACAGCTCTGGAATGCCAAACTGAAATCTACAGCTGGCACTTGAGTGAGGAAGGAGTCCTTACTCTTAGAGCCCCGAGGAAGTGAGACATGCGAGTTCACGGGCCAGTGCAACAGCAGGGCATGCCTCCCTCCTCCACAGGAATGGTCCAAAAAATGTTTGGCCTATTTCCCTTTAGTGACCTCTACCCAATGGAGCCCTGCAGCCCAGAATACCTAACAAAGTGAATGTGGATGTGGCACTAGTGATCAAAAAGAGTTCTCCCAAGGACTAGGATCAAAGCTGGTGAGGAAGCTCATGGCTCCCCCAACACACTGCAGAGGATGTCCTGGAATGCAAGGAATTACAAACAAGCTCTGAAGTTGTATAAGACCTTATCTGCCAGCCATTGCTATTAAGCACCATCCACTGGATAGCAGCCCAAAGTACAACACCAAAACTATTCTGCCAGTATATGCCCCTGTGAAACCAAGGGCAAGAATCTGGATGCAAATAAAGATCCTGTATGGAGTCTTGGCCCTCTGACAACACCCATAAAACAAAGTTAACTGATTATATTCACATCATTCTTAAACAAATACCAGCTGTCTCAGATGAGAAAGAATCAGCACAAAAACTCTGACAAATTAAAAATCCAGAGTGTTCCCTTATTTCAAAACAAGCTTACTGGCTCCCCAGCAATGATTCTTAACCAGACTGAAATGCCTGAAATGACAGATATAGAATTTGGAATCTGGCTGGCAAGGAAGCTCGTTGAGATTCAGGATAGAGTTGAAACCCAATCCAAGGAATCCAATAAAATGATCCAAGAGCTGAAAGATGAAATAGAAATTTTAAGAAACAACCAAGCTGAACTTCTAGAAGTAAAAAATTTGCAAGAATGTCTTAATACAATTAGAACTATTAACAGCAGAATAGGCCAAGTTGAGGGAAAAAAATCTCAGACCTCAAAGGTTGTCTCTTTGAATCAACTCAGACAGATAAAAAAAGAAAAAATCATGTTTTTAACGAACAAAACTTCCAGGAAATATGGGAATATGTAAAGTGGTGTAGTTTGGATGTTTGGATCTCTCTAAATCTCATGTTAAAATGTGATCTCCAATGTTGAAGGTGAGACTGGTGAGAGGTGTTTGGGTCACAGCGGTGGATACCTCATGAATGGCTTGTTGTTATACTCAGGGTAATGAGTGAGTTTTCACTCTATAAATTCATGCAAGATATGGTTGCTTAAAGAGCCTGCAACTTCTTCCCCTCTCTCTTGCTCACTCACTTGCAATGTAACATGCTGGCTTCCTCTTCACTTTCCACCATAGGTGGAAGGTTTCTTAGGCCTTTACCAGGAGAAATTCATGGTGTCATGTTTCCTGTACAGCTGCAGAACAGTAAGCCAAAATTAACCTCTTTCCTTTATAAATTACCCAGTCTTAAGTATTTATTTTTAACTATGCAAATGAACAACACATAAAGAGACCAAGCTTATGACTCACTGGCATTCCTGAGAGAGAAGAAGAGAGAACAAAGCCGAAAGCAACACATTACCCAAATTCAAACTATACCATAAGGCTACAGTAATCAAAACAGCATGGTGCCAATACAAAAATAGACACATAAGCAAATGCAACAGAATAGACAACTCAGAAGCAGAGCCTTACACTAGCAACCCTCTGATAATGACAAAGTTGACAAAAACAAGCAATGGAGAAAAGATCCTTTATTTAATAAATTATGCAGTGGTAACTGGCTAGCCATATACACAAGAAAGAAACTGGACTCCTATCTTTCACCATATATAAAAATTAATTTAAGATGGATTAAAAATTAAAATGTAAGACCTCATCTTATAAAAATTTTAGAAGAAAACCTAGGAAATGCCCTTTTGACATCTGACTTGGCAAATAATTTTTGGCTGAGTCCCCAGAGCAATTATAACAAAAACAAAAATTGACAAGTGGGACGTAATTAAACTAAGAGGCTTCTGCATACCAAAAGAAAATATCAATAGAGTAAACAGACAATATGTAGAATGGGAGAAACCATTCACAAACTATGCTTCTGACAAAGTTCTACTATCCAGAATCTATGATGATCTTAAACCAATCCACAAACAAAAAACAAATAACTCCATTTAAAAGGAGGCAAAAGACATGAACAGACATGTCTCAAAAGAATACAAGCAGCCAACAATTATATGAAAAAATGCTAATTATCAGAGAAATGCAAATGAAAGTCATAATGAGATATCATTTCACATCAGTCAGAATGGCTATTAAAAAGTAAGTAAATAAATAAATAAATAACAGATGCTGTTCAGGCTGTGGCGTAAAGTGAACACTTAACCACTGTTAATGGGAATGTAAATAAGTTTTGCCTCTGTGGAAATGAGTTTGGAGAGTTCTCAAAGAACTTAAAACACAGCATTTGGCTTAGCAATTATTGGCTATACACCTAAAGGAAAATAAATCATTCTACCAAAAAGACACATGCATTGATATGTTCATTGTAGCACTATTCACAGTGGTAAACACATGGAATCAACCTGGGTGCCCATCAATGGTATATTGGATTAAGAAAATATGGTACATATACACCGTGGAATATTTCATGGCCATAAAAAAGAACAAAATTATGTCTTTGCAGCAACATGGATGTAGCTGGAGACCATAATCTGAAGCGAATTAATTCAGGAGCAGAAAACCAAACACCACACGCTCTCACTTATAAGTGAGATGTGAATATTGAGTACACATGGACATAAACATGAGATTAGTAGTCTGGGGACTACCAGAGAGGGAAAGAGGGGATCATGGGTTGAAAAACTACCTATTGCATACAATAATAACTTCTTAGGGGATCATTGTACTATTGTTCTTAGCATCACATAATATACCCATGTAATTAAACAGGTGCCCTCTGAATCTGAAGTAAAAGTTGAAATCACAAAAAATTAAAATTAAATACAAAACACACACACACATATATATGTATGTTATATATATTATATATATATAAACTTAAAATAAATATATATATATATTTTTTATTTTTTATTGGATTATAGGTTTTGGGGTACATGAGCAGAGCATGCAAGACAGTTGCGTAGGTACACACATGGCAGTGTGCTTTGCTTTTCTTCTCCCCTTCACCCACATTTGGCATTTCTCCCCAGGCTATCCCTCCCCGCCTCCCCCTCCCACTGGCCCTCCCCTTTTCCCCCCAATAGACCCCACTGTTTAGTACTCCCCTTTCTGTGTCCATGTGTTCTCATTTTTCATCACCCACCTATGAGTGAGAATATGCGGTGTTTCATTTTCTGTTCTTGTGTCAGTTTGCTGAGGATGATGTTCTCCAGATTCATCCATGTCCCTACAAACGACACGAACTCATCATTTCTGATTGCTGCATAATATTCCATGGTGTATATTTGCCACATTTTTCCAATCCAGTCTATTATCAATGGGCATTTGGGTTGATTCCAGGTCTTTGCTATTGTAAACAGTGCTGCAATGAACATTCGTGTACATGTGTCCTTATAGTAGAACGATTTATAGTCTTTTGGATATATACCCAGTAATGGGATTGCTGGGTCAAATGGAATTTCTATTTCTAAGGCCTTGAGGAATCGCCACACTGTCTTCCACAATGGTTGAACTAATTTACACTTGCAGTATTGTAGCCAATGAGGTTTATCCGAGGCGCGATTATTGCTAATTGAAAATAAATATATTTTAAAATATATTTAATACAGTTTAAAAAACATATAAAATATATAAAAATTAAATATAAAACACACATATATACATTATATATTATATGTACATAAACTTAAAATAAACATATTTACTTATTTTTAAATATTTTAAAATATATTTTTGTTTAAATACATTTATATTTAAGTTTATATAAGTTTGAATATATTTATTTTTTAATATATTTAAGTATATATAATATATAACATATATAATAAATTTATTTTAAAAATATATTTATTTTGTTTATATATAATATATATAACGTGTGTGTGTGTGTGTTTGTGTGTGTGTGAGACAGAACATGAACACAAAGACATTCCAAATTTAAAATTCTTTAAAATGTGAAAAGAATCCCAACTGCACTAAAAATTAGAAATATGCAATTAGAAAACACAATATGGTTTTACCATCACATTCAAAACCATTTTAAAATAAGATGCAACCATTTTATAAAGAGGTGTCAAGTGTGTGGAAAAATGGAAATTCTCTTACTTGTTTCTCCTATCTATTCCCGTCCATTCTTCGCCCTGTTCAGTTAGAATCCTGTGAATTGCATAAAACAAACTCACTTGATTATTAGCTTTAGGTTTGATTTAGCCAGTAGGCAGCTCAGATAAGAGACTAGGGGGCAGAATGATACAGGTCTCTCAGTATTTCTTACTTCCTGCATGGAACATCAGGGGTAAAAATCTGTCTCTTTCTATAATTCTAATACAATTTATTGGGAAAGAAATTAGGAAGGGTTGAAATTTGGCAAAGATTTTGGCAGTATCAGACCAGGAAGTTACAATAACTGTAATCAATATGCTAAGAGTTTTAATGGGAAAAGTGAACAAAAACAAGAATAAATGAGTAACGTAATCAGCGAGATACATACTCTGAGAAAGAATCAAAAGAAATTCTAGCAATAAAAAATACTATAACAGGAATGAAGATTGACTCTGATGGTCTCAATAAATTGGAAAGGCCAAGGAAATAATCAGAGAGCTTGAATAATGTTAATAGAAGCTTACAAAATGGAAATACAAATAAAAAAAGCATGAAAAAAATTGATCAAAGTATCCACAAATGGTGGAACAATTGCAAGAGGTATAATATATGTGTAATCAGATATCCAAAGAAGAGCAAACGAACAAAAAGCAACACTAGACCACAGATTTAGAAATTCAGCGAGCGACAAGCAGAATCCACATAGACATAGGATATTCATACTACAGAAAGAAAAGACAAAGTCATGAACAAGTTTAGAGCTGAAACTCTCCTCATTACAAAGGAATGAAGGTGGGAATTAACCAAACTTCTCTTTGGAAACTATGCAAGCAAGAACAGAGAGAAGTATATAAAGTGTCAAAAGAGGAAAAAAGGCATTGACAAAAATTTCTCTAGCCAGTGAAATTATCTTTCAATATTGGAGGATAAATAGACTTTACCAGACAAACAAAAATAGAATTTGTCATCAGTAGTCTTGCAAATAATGTTAAAATAAGTTTTTCAGAGAGAAAAGATAATATAGGTCAGAAACTTGAATCTGTATAAAGACAAGAACATTACAGAAGAAATGTGAAGATAATTTTTATTTTTTTATATATTTAATCTAATTGATAACTACATGCTTAAAATAATAGCAACACTGTATTTAGTTATTATAGTCTTTTGATAAATAAAATAAATGACAGCAATGTTATAATGAATGAGAAGGAGGATTTGAAAATATTACTCTATCATAAATGACCTGTGAAACAGTATAGTGCAATTCAAAACTGAAATTGGAATAGTTGCAATGTCTATTGCAATCTCTAGGGCAACCACTAAAAAGGCTTTTTTTTTTTTTTTGAGAAAGAATGTAGTAAGAAAGGAGATAAAATGAAATAATATAAAATGCTCAATTAAACCAGAGAAGTCAGAAGAAGAGTGGAGGACTTTTTTAAGAGAGAGAAAAAAAGTGTGTGTGTGTGTGTGTGTGTGTGTGTGTGTGTGTGTGTGTGAAGGAGAGCTGTGAATAGAAAAGAGAAACAGCAGATACTGATGCAACTATATCAATAATCACTTTAAATGTTAATAGTCTAAATAATAGTCTAAATAGTCTAAAAGACAGAGGCTGTCAGAGTAGATTAAAAAAATAACAGAACTACGTACTATCTATAAGAAACCCATTTTAAATATCTCGAAGAGATTAAAAGTATGGAGACGGAAAAAGATATCCCACGAAAATCATAATCAAACAACAATTTAAGACAAAGCTAATTTTAAAAGCAAAAAATAAAAAAGAGGTTAATTCTCCAAGAAAATTTAATAATATTAAATGTGTTGATGCCTAATAACAGAGGATCAAAATATGAGGCAAAAATGATTTAAAAAGTTAGGAGAAATGGACAAATCTACAATTATAGTTGTAGACTTTAATAAACCTATATTAGTCATTTACAGGTACATTAGGCTAAAAAGCAGTAAGACCATAGTTAAATTGAATGACACAAATCAGCTGGATCTAACTGACATTTATAGAATGCTTTATCCCACAACGGCAGAATATATATTTTTCTCAAGCTCACAAGGAATATTTGCTAAGATAGAGCACACGCTGAATCATAAAACCCATCTTATCAAATTTAAAATAAAAGAAATAATAGAATGTATGCTCTCAGATCTCAATAAAATTGAAGTGGAAATCAATAACAGAAAGATAGCTGAAAAAAATCTCAAAATGCTTGGAGATTGATAACACATTTCTAAATAACAAATAAGTGAAAAAAAAAGAAGTCTCAAGATAAATGTTAAAACATAGTGAACTAAATTAAAATAAAAATACAATTTATCAAAATTTGTGAAAGCAGTGCTTAGAGGGAAATTTATAACACTGAATGAATTTATTACCAATAAGGTAAGGTAATATCCATTTATTAAAATACTTTATTTTAAAAATTATAATTAACTTTATAATATTTCAGATACAGTAAAATAAATTTACATTAACAGTTACCTAAAATGAATATTTATTTACTAAATGTACCAAAAAAATAGCTAAAACCTTTATCTTTGAGTCCACAGAAGGGACTGAAAATGGTTCACTGTGTAGATGAAATCTCCAGTGCTAAATTTTCCTTGAATTCAATTCCTTAAGATTTCAATTCACTGAATACCTACTATGTTGATTCACAGGTTTTCTAAGGAAAAACTTGCCTTTTCTTTGAAGAACTAAATTCGCATTTTTTCCTAATTTTAAGCAACAGAAATTTCTGAGAAGTTTAATCTGATTTTGTGTTTATTAAAAAAAAACTTTTTTTTTTTCTATTTCTCTGAAGACACAGCCCATTTACTCTGTAACATTTTGGTTAGTCTATCAGCATAGATCTGAGTACATTGGAAAAGTTACAGTATTGTGATAAAAAAGAAAAAGATTAAACAAACAGGATTAAGTCTTATATTCATATGTGCTTATTTATGCATTTAACCTGAATCAGTTTACTAGTAATGCAATGATGAAATAGAAAATTAACATTTTAACACCTGTTGGATGTACTGAATTAAGTAAAAACCACAAATGTCGAACACAAAATAAAACCAGTTATTTTTACTGACTATTCTTAGGTTGTACACATAATAATTTTTGCTTAGGAAAATACACAGATTAAAAACTGATTCTGATCCTGGAGAACAACATTGTCATTTAATCTATAAATAAGTGCTTGTGTGGTCTGACTTGTTAAAGTGATTGGCCTTGAAAGAACTGGCATAAAATATGAAATTATATTTTTATTGCAGATGATAGTGAACGAACCTATCATCAATGCATTCTATTCAGAACTTCTTATAAATGTTTATTAGAAATAAAAGTTAGAGTTGTATAACATAAAATTTCATAAGCAGAATATAATAGTCAAAATACATGAGAACTATAGATCAGAACACATCTTTCTTTTATAGATAGCACGTTCTATTTTCACGTATGAAATCGTATTTACTACAGTGCAATGACTAATGTTTTTTAAATGTATGCATTTTTGCTTTTTAAATGAGAATAAAACATAACTAGTAGAAAGAAAATATTGTTGAATACTACTCATATAAATCTCTTATCTATTACCAAACCCACTGAATATGGCAGAAAAATATAAATGTTGGCTGTCAAAATAATCCCAGTTCACAAAATGGGATTTAACTCCCCCCCTACATCAAATTCTCTATATATTCCAGGTATACATCTTACTGCAGATATATTCAATAAAAATTAGGGTTTCTCATACCTGTTATTGAAATAATCCATACTGAAGGCTATATACCCGAATTTCAAACCAATAGTTAGGTCTCTGATCACCTTGGGACATAGAATTCTTGATCTATGTCATTGCTCACAATAGGAGGTAAGTACCTGCTAAACCCATGTTATTGCTTTTCTTTAAAAAACAATACTTGTTGTAGATAATTTCTCACTGGCCATCTCTTTTTTAGTTTCTGGAATATTACCATGTTACCAGGCAGGTATCCACTATTTCTTTTTAAAGGAGGAAAAAGAAAGGAAGGCTGCCAATGAAAAGGAACCACTTTTTTTCTGTCACAGAAGTGGACAGAGTAATCTTATCTCTCTGGGCTCAGTCACAGATTGGAGATGGGCATGTAAGCAAGATCAGACGTAGTTACCTTCTGGGAATTTGTGTGGAAACTGGAAAAGAAATTCTAAGTTGTAATCCATAAGCTATCAAAGGCCAATGATCTTGTGCTTATTTATAGATGTTTACCTAATACTTCACAATACTCCTAAATTTAAAAATATCAATTTCTAATTTCAAAACTATATGTTAAAATATTTTTTTACCCACATCCAATTTAAAGGAACAAGAACTGCTAATTCTATCCCATACCGTTTCATCTTTCTTTGCCATAGACGATGGCAATTTACTTGACTAGCTAAACAGAAGGGAATAGGATGACTCAGGAAATTGGTAATGAATTGTGGAGCCACTATCATCTAACACATTTATTTGAATTTAACATTACTACCTGAAAGACATTCTGAATCACATGAAGTGAATTAATAGTCTCTGTCCTTATCCTGTAGCCAGATATTCACAACACAATCTTTATCCCATACCCCTAAATTCTTAAATGATGCAGTGCTAGGTGCACTAATATTATTTCCATAAAATTATCATTTCAATTGAGAGGTCGAGGATTAAATAAGCTTAGAAAATGAACAAACTTCTAGAAATTCTGGAAAGAAAACGTGGCTTTGAGAACTGACCAATGTCCCAGATTCTCCTTATAGACAGAAGTTTCTAACCTTGGATAAATCATTCGCTTACTGTTTGCTTAATACAGACATGCAGAAAGAGGTGGCTGATTAAGACTGAACTAATGACCAATAGCCAGATTTTTAAGTGAAAATGTAAGGTAGGTTTTCTTTGTGTGTATGTTGCGTTAATATTATTTACACTTACCAAATCACTTGTTACAATACTCTTCATTTGAAATAATTGCATTCTTCTGAGTCTAATTATTCATTTAACAATTCATTGATCTGTTCAACTTGTGCACTGAACTAGCAATAATACCTGTACGGCACAATACAAAGATGAATATTGTATCAAAGTAGGAAAGAGGTGTCATCATGGTGTTGACAGCTATTCAGCATAATGAAATGCAGTATTTTTCTCTAGACATGGACACATTCTTATCTTGTTTCACTGATTCCAATTAATCCCATCTCACCACTATGACATTTTTGAACTTTGTTCTGGTGTTTTTATTCATTTTGGCCGGATAAACACTGTTTACATAAACAAATCTCAAATGTAATTGAGCCATATTAAACTCCTAGAAAATACTATGGAATTGTGCTTACTGTTTCCTATTAATTTAACCATGAACCATTAAGTCTTTTCGAATGATTTAATTTTATATATAGTGGCTGTTAGAATTTGGGTGTTTTTTATCCTCTGCAAATTTCATGTTGAATGATGATCCCCAATGCTGAAGGGAGAGCCAAGTGGGAGATATTTGAGTAATAGGGGTGGATCCTTCATGAATGGCTTGGTACCCTCCTCCTGGTAGTGAGTGAGTTCTTGCTTTGTGTTTGTGTGAGATCTTGTTAGTTAAAACAGCCAGGAGGTTTCTCCTCTTTCTTGCTCCCTCTCCTGCCATGTGATACAGTGGCTCCCGCTTCATCTTCCACAGTAAGCTTCCAGGGGCCCTTACCAGAAGCTGACGGGATGTTGATACCATGCTTACACAGCTCACAACCATGAGCCAAAATAAAACTATTTTCTTTATAAATTATCTAGCATTAGATATTTCTTTATAACAATCCAAAAATGAACTAACACACTGGCTTTTCCATCTTTGAAAACTTTTCTATCCTCTTCTGAAGAGATGGCATATAATCTCTTTTGGGACTTTTTTTTTCTCTTTCCATAATATTATAATCGGTTAAAACCTTGGTATAAACATTTGTAATGGGAAATATCTCTTCTGGAATAGAAAGAAAACACCGATTGAATCTGAACACATGTATAAGAAGTGTTCTTTCTTTGCAGATAATAGTTCCAAAGTAATGAGCATTTTCTTTTGTTTTGGTGATGGATAACATGGAGTAACAACATGTCTTTATGAGCCTTATCTACATAATACCTATTATATATTTTAGAAATAAGAATAAATATGACAAGAAATAAACACAGTGTAATTCTGGTTTTTTCAATGTCAAATTGCTTATCAGCCTATAAACCAGAATAATATTGAGATGGCTAATATTCTCTCTCGTCTCTTAATTAGCAAAACTTTTTTCATTAGGGCTTACTATAACAACTTTTTTTCCAAGAACTCCACAGGAGAGTATTTGTGTTTTGTTTGTTTTCATTTATATTATATATTTGAGAGCAACTTTGACAAAAAGGGAGGTAACATCCCAGCAAACCATGTATTATTATTTTTTAAAATATATTTCATTGCACTTCAGGTTCTGGAGTACATGTGAAAAACATGCAGGATTCTTGCATAGGTACATACATGGCAATGTGGTTTGCTGCCTCCATTCCCCATCACCTATATCTGGCATTTCTCCCCACGTTATCCCTCCCCAACCTCCCTACCTCCCACTGTCCTTCCCCTTGTTCCCCACAACAGACCCCAGTGTGTGATGCTCCCCTCCCTGTTTCCATGTGTTCTCATTGCTCAACACCTGCCTATGAGTAAGAACATGTGTGTTGGTTTTTCCGTTCTTGTGTCAGTTTGCTGAAATTGATGGTTTCCAGATTCATCCACGTCTCTACAAAGGAAACAAACTCATCGTTTTTTATGGCTGCATAGTATTCCATGGTGTATATGTGCCACATTTTCCTTGTCTGGTCTATCATTGATGGACATTTGGGTTGGGTTCAGGTCTTTGCTATTGTAAACAGTGTCACAATGAACATACATGTGCATGTGTCTTTATAATAGAATGATTTATAATCCTTTGGCTATATACCCAGTAATGGGATTACTGGGTCAAATGCAATTGCTATTTTTAGGTCCTTGAGGAATTGCCACACTGTTTTCCACAATGATTGAACTAATTTACACTCCTACCAACAGTATAAAAGTCTTCCTATTTCCACACATCCTCTCCAGCATCTGTTGTCTCCAGATTTTCCAATCATCGCCATTCTAACTGGTGTGAGATGGTATCTCAATGTGGTTTCAATTTGCATTTCTCTAATGACCAGTGATGATGAGCATTTTTAAATATGTTTGCTCGCCTCATATATGTTTTCTTTTGAAAAGTGTCTGTTAATGTCCTTCACCCACTTTTGGATTGCTTTGTTTGTTTTTTTCATGTAAATCTGTTTTAGTTCTTTTTAGATTTTGAATATTAGCCCTTTGTCAGATGGGTAGATTGCAAAAATGTTTTCCATTCTCTTGATTGCCAGTTCACTCTAATGATTGTTCCTTTTGCTGTGCAGAAGCTCTGGAGTTTAATTAGATCCCATTTGTCTATTTTGGCTTTTGTTGCCAATGCTTTTGGTGTTTTAGTCATGAAGTCCTTGCCTATGCCTATGTCCTGACTGGTGTTGCCTAGGTTTTCTTCTAGGGTTTTTTATGGTGTTAGGACTTATGTTTAAGTCTTTAACCCATCTGTAGTTCATTTTAGCACAAGGTGTCAGGAAGGGGTCCAGTTTCTGCTTTCTGCACATGGTTAGCCAGTTTTCCCAACACCATTTATTAAACAGGAATCCTTTCCCCATTGCTTGTTTTTGTCAGGTTTGTCAAAGATCAGATGGTTGTAGTTGTGTGGCATTCTTTCTGAGGCCTCTGTTCTGTTCCATTTGTCTATATCTCTGTTTTGGTACCCGTACCATGCTATTTTGTAGCCTTATAGTATAGTTTGAAGTCAGGTAGCATGACACCTCCAGCTTTGGTCTTTTTGCTTAGAATTGTCTTGGCTATGTGGGCTCTCTTTTTGTTCCATATGAAGTTTAAGGTGATTTTTTCCAGTTCTGTGAAGAAGGTAGCTTGATGGGGATAGTGTTGAATCTATAAATTACTTTGGGTAGTATGGCCATTTTCACAATCTTGATTCTTCCTAACCATAAACATGGAATGTTTCTCCATCTGTTTGTGTCCTCTCTTAATTCCTTGAGCAGTGATTTGTAGTTCTCTTTGAAGAGATCTTTTACATCCTTTGTTAGTTGTATTTCTAGGTATTTTATTCTCTTTATAGCAATTGTGAATGTCAGTTCATTCTTTATTTGGCTCTCTTTAAGTCTGTTATTGTTATATAGGAATGCTTGTGATTTCTGCACATTGACTTTGTATCCTGACACTTTGCTGAAGTTGCCTATCAGTTTCCGGAGATTTTGGGCTGAGATGATGGAGTCTTCTAAATATACAGTCATGTTGTCTGCAAATAGAGACAATTTGACTTCCTCTGTTCCTAATTGAATATGTTTATTTCTTTTTCTTGCCTGATTGCTCTGGCTAGAACTTCTAGTACTGTATTGAATAGGAGTGGTGAAAGAGGGCATCCTTGTCTAGTGC
Source organism: Callithrix jacchus (assembly GCF_049354715.1). Taxonomy (NCBI): domain Eukaryota; kingdom Metazoa; phylum Chordata; class Mammalia; order Primates; family Cebidae; genus Callithrix; species Callithrix jacchus. The sequence continues at coordinate 15,891,449 of NC_133517.1, forward strand.
CAGATTTCAAAGGGAATGCTTCCAGTTTTTGCCCATTCAGTATAATATTGGCTGTGGGTTTGTCATAAATCACTTTTAGTATTTTGAGATACGTTCTGTTGATACCTAGTTTATTGAGAGTTTTTCTTTTTCTTTCCTTTTTTTTTGAGACGGAGTTCACTCCCAGGCTGGAGTGAAATGGCACGATCTCAGCTCACCGCAACCTCTGCCTCCTGGTTCAGGCAATTCTCCTGCCTCAGCCTCCTGAGTAGCTGGGATTACAGGCATGTGCCACCATGCCCAGCTAATTTTTTGTATTTTTAGTAGAGACGGGGTTTCACCATGTTGACCAGGATGGTCTCAATCTCTTGACCTCATGATCCACCTGCCTTGGCCTCCCAAAGTGCTGGGATTACAGGCATGAGCCACCACACTCGGCAGAGAGTTTTTAGCATGAAAGCCTGTTCAATTTTGTTGAAGGCCTTCTCTGCATCTATTTAGATAATCTTGTAGTTTTTGTCTTTGGTTCTGTTTATTTGGTGAATTACATTTATAGACGTGTGTGTTGAACCAGCCTTGCATCCTCGGGATGAAACCTACTTGATCATGATGAATAAGCTTTTTGATGTGCTGTTGCGATCGGCTTGCCAGTATTTTATTGAAGATTTTTGCATCTGTGTTCATCATGGATATTGGCCTGAAGTTTTCTTTTCTTGTTGAGTCTCTGCTGGGTTTTGGTATCAGGATGATGTTGGTCTCATAAAATGATTTGGGAAGGATTCCCTCTTTTTGAATTGTTTGGAATAGTTTCAGAAGGAGTGGTACCAGCTCCTCTTTGTCTGTCTGGTAGAATTTGGCTGTGAACCAATCTGGACTTGGGCTTTTTTTTTTTTGGTTGGCAGGCTATTAATTGCTGCCTCAACTTCAGTCCTTGTTGTTGGTCTATTCAGACTTTTGACTCGTTCTTGGTTTAGGCTTGGGAGGGTGCAAGTGTCCAGGAGTTTATCCATTTCTTCCAGGTTTATTGGTTTGTGTGCATACAGTTATTTGTAGTAATCTCTGATGGTAATTTTTATCTGTGGGATCTGTGGTGATATCCCCTTTATCATTTTTTTTATTGTATCTATTTGATTGTTCTTTCTTTTCTTTTTATTAATTTGGCTAGTGTTCCATCTATTGTGTTGATCTTTTCAAAAAACCAGCTCCTGGATTTATCAATTTTTTGAAGGATTTTCATGCCTCTATTTCCTTCAGTTCTGCTCTTATCTTAGTTATTTCTTGTCTTCTGCTAGCTTTTGTACTTTTTTGATCTTGCTCATCTAGCTCTTTCAATTTTGATGATAGGGTGTCGATTTTAGATCTTTCCTTGCTTCTCATGTGGGCATTTATTGCTACAAATTTTCTCCTAGACACTGCTTTAAATGTGTCCCAGAGATTCTGGCACGTTTTGTCTTCGTTCTCATTGGCTTTCATTAACATCTTTATTTCTGCCTTCATTTTATTGTGTTTCCAGTAAACATTATAAGAACCCTAAAGTGAGTCCACTGCATGTGGAGAGTGTAAGTAAATTTAATAGTCATTTTGGAAGTAAAAGTAACAATGCTCGATGCTTTATCTAACATGGACACTAAGATACTGAGAGTTTGGTACAACTTCTAAGGGTTCTGTTTTGGGTTAATGGATTGGTCAATGAATACAGAAGAAATTATGTGATGTACAGTGGCAGATGAAATAGAAGAAGTTGGAAGAAATGTGAACAAGAGGTTTTCAGGGAATATTTGTAAGATATCCAATTAAATATCTAGGCCCAGAGCTAGCAGTAGAGTATCAAGCTAGAGATATAATTTGAGGAACCATCAAAATATATTAATTTGTGTAATTCCCACCAATAATAATATGATATTTATTTGATTATTTCAATTTTTATATGACAAAATAGTAAGTTTACTAAAGGCTATAGACTCAATTATGTATCCCCAATTTTATACGTTGAAACCCTAACCTCCAATATGACTGTAGTTGGAAAAAGGACTTTTGAGAAGACAATTAAGATTAAATGGTTCCTAATCCAATAGAAATAGAGTGTTTATAAGAACAGGAAGAACCACTAGAGTTCTCTCTCACCACACACACACACACACACACACACACACACACACACACACGACCCTGTGAGCACATGGTGAGAAGGTGGTCATATGCAAGCCAGGAAAAGAGGCCTCACCAAAAATCAACAACGCTGACATCTTGATCTTGGACTTCAAGCCTCTAAAACTGTAAGGAAATACATTTCTAGTTCATTATTTTTTTTGTGTGTAAGTCCCTCAGTCCATGGTATTTTGTTATGGAAACCTGAGCTAACTAATTCTCTAGCATAGGTATTACAAATGACCTTTCTGCATCAAGTCTTCTATGCATACTGTAGGTATTTTCAAGACCTAATTTTAAGTCTTCACTTATTTCCCAGAAGCAGAAACTGAGAATGCTTAAATAACATGGCCAAGCAGTAAGTAGTGGCAGGGATCCTACTCCAAAAAGTATGACTCCATCCCGGACCAGAATTATTTCCTTGGCCTCATCAAATAAGGGTGGTGAACAGTTACAGAGAAGAGGGACTGGAAATGCTGTTAGAATCCACTGTCGTCTTGGCATTGTTAAACTTACATAAGTACAAATAATAAACTATACATTGTTCCAATATTTAAATCCACATATAAATGAAATGCACATAAAGTAAGATTATGTGTGCTCTTTGGCAATATGAAGGTCGAAAAAAGAAAAGTTCAATTAGAAATAATATCTGCACCTAATTCGATAGGTAGGCAAAGGAATGGGAACCAGACAGCAAGAGAAAACCAAGAAGACAGAGCGCAGAATTGGAGACAGATTCGTGAGAAGAGGGAAGAATATTTCCAGGGGGAAGAAGGGATCCTTTTTTCTTCCTTGCCTACCAGTGGGATGGGGAAAACATACAAGAAGATGTTAGTAAATTTCTTGCTGTTTTTGACTTTGAGCAGATTTACTTGACTTTGGTTCATTTTGATCCAATTTTGCTGTTGCTAGAAGATGAATAAGAAAAGAGCAAATTATGTTGGATGAATCTAAGTTATCAGTATGACATGGAAAATCTCTGTAACAGCTCTGGTTTTATGATACTGGACAGGAGGGAGAGGAATGGCATTGCACTATTCATGTGGATATTGTGTTTCTCTGACTGCCCTTTATTATACTGCAAGTACAGTAGTTTTCACTTCTCCAAACTGGGAATAGTTCCAGAGGAATGCATCTGGATAACATTTGCTCATTACCCTCCCCAGAAAAGAATTACTCAGCAAGGGCCCTATTCATAAAAACGAATTCCATCCATTACTACTTGAATGTCACATCTTTATGTAGAAAAAGTGTGGAGTGAGCCCTTTTTTCTACATAAAGAATGCTTTTCTGTGATTAATGGATCACCCTCCCCGTCCAATATGTAAGTAGACCCTTCTAATTATATACCTGAGGGAGCTCAAAGAATACAGATCTAGTGAGAGGGGTGTGATGGGATATTTCTGGGCTGAATTGAATCCTTTCTGAAAATGGCTAAGGTGGAAGGTACTGATTTCAAGATGAATGCATGCTTTTTAAACCATAGAAGAAATAGAACAGGATACCTTGAACATAAAAACTTACATTCCTTAATCAGGTGAAAGTTTTAAGAATCACAATTTCTATGAACAATCTGTAGTAACTAGATCCCAGGCTCTCAATCTGGTGTTCAACTTCATGAAATCCTAATTCCCAGAAGGAGTTAATCTTAATGGAGTAATATAGTTTTAATCAGCCCATAAGGTTGATAAATTGGGTTGATTGGAATCACATCATTAGACAGTGAATCCAGGCAGATTTTTAATAGTCACCAAGGGTGCCCGAGATTTATGACCTAGCCAGTTTATTATTTTCTTTTGGTTGAGTGATCATTTTAATGTCCTGTGACATACAGTATACCTTGCCTACTGTGGAATTTGCTCAATGACAAAAGCTTTTAACATACTACAAGTCCAGATCGTTACATTTCAACTACAGTACAGACCTAAATGTTATGCTTTACTTCAGGCACTTCAGGGAGATGAAGTGTTTTATTGGAGATATTTAATGTAGTTCCAACTGTTGTGTTAAGGCCCTGCTTAAAGCAGACTCATGCTAAGGGGAATATTGCCAAACAAAAGATTAAAACGCCTTTAGAAAAACTGAAATTTTAAAGAATGTATAGCCAGAATGACAACTTAGGCTATTCATGTTGTCATTGCTGCCATGTTTATTATAGATACACAGCTGACTCTTCAGTCATGTAGTACTGCAATAGACACACATATGCATGCACAAGGAATGTAGGCATGCAAACTTTACATGTCTACATGAACATTTACGATTTAATTTATGCAATTACTAGGTGTTTGTACATACTCTAAGAACACTCTTGGACTAAAGTCCCTCCATATCTTCCTTCCTATTTTTATAGTGTGGAAGAGTGGTATTCTAATATCAGAAAAGGGGAGCACAACAAGACCTCCTTCCCACAAAAGTGAGTAAACTCTGCAAGTACCTGTGAACACTTTTCAATGGACTGATTTGATGGAAATACGGAGACTTAAAGGGAATGGAAGCTACATCGCTATAAAAATTCATTTACCAACTCTAGTTATAATACTACTATGAAAATATTACATAAAGGGTGGTTCCAGGATTAAATAAAACCCCAGATGTGCAAGTGTCAGAATAAAAATATAAATAAGAATCATGTGACCCTCTAGGTGTCAGACATCTTAGTAATAATGACTTTCCATCATTTAGTTTATACCCATGACAACTGGATGAGGCAAACCTTATTTCCCCATTTTTAGATAAGAAAATGGAGAGCTAATGAGGTTAAGTTACTTGTGTAAGATCACATAGTTAGTACACCATACTAGAGCTCGGTTCTAGGTATATTGGATGCCAAGCCAGCAATTTGAAAAGCACATTATGTTGCCTCAGAGTAATCACGACACCATCAAATTTTATAGTTGGCAGTCATATTAGGCTACAGACAGTTATGCTTTTTTTTTTCATTTTAGCCATTTAAAGCCTAATTTGAATGAGACACTAATTAATATGTCATATAATTAGTTTTACTCTTGGCTAAAAACAGAGTCCTGGAACCCAGGTCAATGGAAAGTGGACCTACTTTCAACAGCAGTCCATGGCACTGCAGGTGCAATCTGCCTACCTTTCTAATGGACTCAAGAGAATTCACTATTTGCGGGCCCCATATAAAACCCTCTTAGTGGCAAATATTATCTCTTCATGTATTCTCTCATAACCTACCTTGTTTTAGTGACTCATCTCCCCAGCATTACATTCTCTCTCATTCTTCTCAAATTATAAACTCCCAAACCCCACCATAGGCTAATTGTAAAGATCTTTTCTCCTCATCTCACCACCACCCTAAAGCCTCAAGAGAAGTGCCCATGGGTTCACTTCTAATGATAACAGAAAAATGAGTCTACTTAGGAATGAATGATTACTACTATCATAAAATATAAGGTCTTTGCACAAAGGAATATGGTTTAAATAGATAATGAAAAATAAACAAATAAATTTCTAACTTTCTGCCAATCTTCATCAAACAAGGCAACTGGCATTTTGATTTCAAAATGTCTTGTGAAGATGACTTATTGGCTACATAAATAAAAATGCACGTATCTGAATTTCAAATATCTGCTTTCAAATAACCAGTCACCAGCCAAAAATGCTGGTGAGATCACTCCCAGATATTTCACGGAAATGGAGAGAAGAGAGGTCAACATACTGTAAATACGTATATTGTCCAATGCTTTTCTGGTCAATTTCCTCCTCAGCAGAATACATTTAGTGTAATAAATGTTTCATCTGGGAAGCTTTCCAGATTCATCATTAAATATAAAAGTGAGCACAGTTTTTCTTTGTGGCTCTTTTTTCCAACGCAGTATCATTCGTATCTCAAAGGCATGCTGAAATATGTTGGTGACTACAAAAGGGTCAGAAGAGAAATGAGAATATAAAAGATAGATAAATAAAAAATAAGAGAGGGGTATAGATTTTACAAACAAAAGTCCTCACTTGTGGAATAAATTTAAGCTCTATGCCTCGTTGTCATAAACTCAGCCATAGCACAATACATTAACATGTATTTTTTTTGGACAATGCCTTTTTTTCTTTGACATAAGCAAAAATTATATCTTTACTAAATTTCTATAATATTCTGCCTTGCATTGTTACACATCTTTTATCAGACTCAAAATTCACTGGAGGTAGGAAACATGTTTTAGATTCCATGAGTTCCTCTTTGACATAGGATATCATAAAAAAATACCATCAACTGGATAACTTAAACCAAATCTGGAGGCTAGAAATTCACGATCAGGTGCAAGCGTGCCATGGTTCTGTTGAGAGCTCCTTTTTTTTTTTTTTGAACAGCCAAGACAAAAAATTGCAATTTATTAAGATTCAATAAAGCGTTGTACTTTTGAAAGCAACTTTCAATGCATGTTCTTCAACAATCACATTCTATGAGAAAAACGTTAAGAGCCACAAATGTTTTTTAATCTCAGTTACAGACAATTAAATTCAAAATAAAAGGTCCAAAAAAAAAAAAACCTCAAACAAACACAATAAAACCCAAAAACAACCTAACATATTGTTGACTTTCACCCACAATTTTAAAAATCAGTTCTTCTACAGCTCAGCGCTCGCTGGCAGCACGGGAAGTGGTATGTCGGGTGCACATATGACACACACGCTCACATGCACATATATTGGATATACATACGCAGGTGTATGTCCATCAAATATATAGAATGCATGTAATGGCAATGAGATGCAGTCACTTTGAGGGAGGTTTTACCCTGGCTTGTGGCCAGCCACTCTCTCACTGTGTGCTCATGTGGCTTCCTCTTTCTACACTCCCTTTGAGAGAGGAAGCTCCCTGCCATCTCTTCTTATAAGTGCACTAATCCCATCACAAGGGCCTCATTCTCATGGCGTCATCTAAGTCTAACTATCTCTCAAAAGTTCTACCTCCAAACATTATCACATAGGGAGCTAAGGCTTCAATGTAGGAATTTGGGGGGACCAAAACATTCCGTCCATAGCACTCGTTCAATTGCAGTGTCTTGCAATTGAAAATTGTCTATAAGTAAGCGTTCCTGGACTGAGTTAAGGAGAGTTAGTTGACATGATTTTCATAACCAGAACAAAACACTTTTTCAGAAGTTTTTAATATCAGGATTCAAGAGTCTGAGTGATACCTTAAATAAGGGAGGGGAAATTTTGCCAAGAATTGGATTCAAAGAAAGACACCTTTGGAAGAAACAAAAAAAAGGAGACTCAAAGAGGAGTGTAGAAAGAAGCCTGATGATTATCATCCTATTATTTTAACTAAAGAATTACAACAGTCAACAAGTCTAGAAAATTTAAATTATTTTTCTAATTGTCTAAAGCACTGTTTTTTAAAGGGAGATGCATTCATTCTATAGAACACAGGATGATCTGTGAGTATGCAAAGAAAATAATAGCACTTTTATTTATACTTTTATCTGAAAAGTTTAGAAGGCAAGTAAACTTCTATGTTACAGGAGGTATCCCAAGGAAAGTAGTCTGTGTTTTTTTCTATGGTGACTTTTTTATGTTTATGTTTACTCTGTTTTATTTTGTGGTGTCTTTTTTATGTTTATGTGTGCCTGGTTTTGTCTAGCATTGTGAAATAAAACATCTCAAAATGGACAAGTGCCTTTAAATAATCTGAGGTTAAGTCAGGAAAATAAAAACCACTCTAAGTATTTCCAGCAGAAATGAATTTAATTCAGGGAATTGAGTGATTATAAAACCACTAGAAGGGTGGAAAGAGCAGAATCAAAGGGAACATAACCAGTTCGCAGATGCTGACGCAGAAAATTAGGAAGTTGCTATTGCCATGCAAATATCAGGAAGTGCAGAAAACTGGGACCAAGTTTACAGTCACCACTGTTCTGTGGCCCTGAGAAGATGACAATGGAAAGAGGTTGGTATTTGGGCAGCCCTTTTCATGCGCTCAGCTGCTAAAGCCCAAGGACACATCGCTAAGCTAGAGAAGATAGAATGGCTTGAAACACCTTTTCACCTTCCAGGGTTCCTGAAGCTCATTTTTTGCAGAACCCAAACTGTATCCAAAACCCTCTGGCAAGAGAGTCTGGCAAAGTCTTCTGGACCCTGCAGAACAAGGGAAAACTCAGTAGGGAATGGAATGGTTGCTGAGTGCCAACATAACATTTCAAGCCCAGAGGAAAATACAAATAATATTAACATCAGAAACAATGAGAAAAAGGCAGAGTTGACAGTTGGTGTAAGTTTGCAGACATATTACAAGATTATTTTAATGAAACAACATATATATTCTAATTTGATATATATGTATAGATATTTTAATTGAATGTGTTTGTATATACATGCAGATATGTGTGTTTATATATTTATATTGCAACTGCATGAAAAAATTGTCCACCAAATTGTAAAAATTTTCTAAAGTAATATTTTAAATATGTATTTATATCACTATTACTTATTTATATATATTTTTTTCGAGATGGGATCTCACTCTGTTGCCCCAACTGGAGTGCAGTGGAACAATCATAGCTCACTGCAGCACAGAACTCCAGGGCTCAAGGGATCTTTCTGTTTGAGGCTCTCAAGTAGCTGGGACTACAGGCTTATACCACACCCAGCTAATTTTTCATTTTTCTATTTTTATAGAGACAAACCTTGCTAAGTTTCCCAGGCTGGTCTTGAAATCTGGGCCTCGATCAATTCTACCTCAACCTCACAAGTTGCTGAGATCGTAAGCATGAGCCAACATGTCAAGCTCCAATAACCCCTATTATTAATATGACTTTTACCCTAAGCTTCATATTGAGATTTTTAGCTAACAATAACAGGAATCCAGTATGATATGGAAGACATTGAAAACTTTGCATTCAGAACATGAGAGTAATGACTATGTTACTTCATGTGATATTTAAGTAGTGCAAGTGTTGATCTAGTACTTTATAGAATTTCATTAAACTTGATAAATATTTAAAAGCCTCTGTTGAAGTTTTTAAATAAATAATAAAAGGGGCCAAAAAGAGATTCATACCATTGGGGAAACAATATTCTTTCTGCCATAGTAAGTTTTGGTAAGAATAAATAGGAAGTGTGGCAGTAAACTAAACATATTCTTCAGTCAGTAAATACTGTTGGAAGATACATTTGTGAAAAATAAATATTATCAAAAATTATGCAGCCTGAGAGGCTACACAGCTCAATAACAGTATAGATGTTTCTAGCATGTATCATGTTATTTTCTAAAATCTGTGTCAATAATGAAGTGGATACAGAAGTAATTACTGTAAGTTACTAAGGAGTTTCTAAAGAAGATGTAGTCCGAACATTAAGAATTTCATTAATGAAATAATGTTTAAAGAAGAAAAATGTGTAAGTTTAGCTGCCAGTAGAGGAACTTCTCTGATGAGAATAAAAATGACATGATTTAAAAGTTCTTCGAATAAGTATATAGATATAGCACCATAAGTGACACTACCAACAGTGCTACTCACAAAGGAGTTACTGTAGCAAAGTGACTTAACAGAATGTGACAGAAGAATTAACGTATCTAATTAATAACATCCAGAGCTTCAAAATACAAGACAATCTTTAAAATAGTTTATTATGAAATTGGGAGTGGCCGCTATCATCTTTTGAAACAAGTATAGATTTTTCTGCAGTTTTATCTTGGCAGAGTGTTTTTAAAACATTAATTTAAAATTATGTTTTCGTCCTTTTTTTTTTTTTTTTTTACATCAACCAGCATTCCAATTTTTTTGACATTCGTGGTGGTATACGGATGTGAAGTAGTAAGTAAAAATATAAATTTCATGTAAACACATCTCATTGGGCCCCTCGAAATAAGGAAAATGTTTTAACAATGAATGAGAAAATAAGTGCTTTTCAAAAGAAATAAATGTTATGGAAGAATACTTCGGAATCAGTGTTTGAAAAAATTTCATCAATTATGTTACTTTTTGACAAAAAAAGTGAGAACTATAAATATCCTTATCAGTATACTTTTAAGAAATTTAGAAAAATTTCATAGATTATTTTTAAAAAATAAAGTACTTCTTTATAGGATTTTGATATTAAGAATTGTTATCCAGAAAAATGAAAAATATGTAAGGAACTCTTAAGAAAAATTTTATGATATTGAAAAAGAAATACTTTGATTTGATAAGAACAATTATATTCTTTCACGTTTATCTATTTTAGAAGTATTTTTAAATTCTTAATGGTCATTAAATTATCAAAGTAATCTAAACTTACACCTTCAAATCCCAGCCTTACAAAAGCTTGAGAGCTTCAAATTTATTAATTGCATTTATTCACACTACTTTACAATGTTTTAGTTAGAAGAAAAAAATTGGTGAAATAAAATATAAAATGTTTATTTTTATCCCATTTTAAAATTTATATTGCTGTGTTTCTTGCAACATAAAATTACATAATAAATTAGGACAGTGTATTAATTATCTCCTGCTACGTGACAAATTACTCTAAAACTTAGTGGCTTAAATCAACAAATACTTATTTTTCACAGTTTCTGTGGATGAGGAAGGCAAGCACAGCTTCTCTGGGTGGCTCTGGCTCAGGGTCTTTCAGGAGGTGAAATTCAACTGTTAGCAAAGGCTGCAGTCTTCCTGAGAATCAACATGAGCTAAAAGATCTGCTTCTAAACTCTCTTACATGGGTTTTTTTAGGTTTCAGTTTCTCACCTGCTAGTCTGAAGTCTCCATTCCTTGCCATGCTACATGGGCTTTATATGGGCTGCTCCCATTGCGGCAGCTGGCTTCCCTCAGAGTGAGAAAATGAGAAAGGAGGCCTGTGATGGAAGCCACTGTATTTTCATACTCTACTCTAATATCAAAGTGATATCCCACACCTTTGCCACATTTACTAGAATTGCATCATTAGTTCCAACCCATGTTCTGGGAAGAGGAACAGACAACGGTATGAACACCAGCAGGTGGACAGACAGAATTGAGGGCCACCTTAGAGGTTGCCTACCTCTTACAGAAATGCACGTATATAGTTTGTAGGGAGATAAAGATATGAATATTGAGTTGCCAAATTTTCTCTTTGGGATAATGAAAAAAGTTCTGGCAATAGAAAGTGATGATTTTACAAAACCTTGCGAATATACCAAATGTCACTGAATTGTACACCTAAAATGACAAAATGGTAAATTTTATGTGATGCATATTTACCATAATAAAAAAATTTAAGCAATTAGTTACAAAATTGGCCTTCAATTAAAAAAAAATCTATAAACAGTGGGCCACAAGAAAAGATTAGATTCTTTAAAAAAAAATCATTAAAATGTTAAATGATTGAGGTAATAAACATTTTGGGTTTAGATGAAATCTACAATTGTTTTTAACTCATAAATAGCAGAGTAAAGAGGGCTGATGATCAGATAAAAGCTGGGATTAATCTTTCAATTATTTAACTTTTTCTAATATGCCTTAGAGGTAAGTGAATTTCAGTATGCTACTCGGAGCAGGCATTTAAACTGGATTAAACGGCAATCATCAACCACGCTCTCCCACTCCAATACAAACATTTTCTATTTTATTTTATTTTATTTTTTTGAAACGGAGTTTCACTCTTGTTACCCAAGCTGGAGTGCAATGGCGCAATCTCGGCTCACCGCAACCTCCACCTCCTGGGTTCAAGCAATTCTCCTGCCTCAGCCTCCTGAGTAGCTGGGACTACAAGCACGTGCCACCATGCCCACCTAATTTTTTGTACTTTTAGTAGAGACGGGGTTTCATCATGTTGACCAGGATGGTCTCGATCTCTTGACCTTGTGATCCACCCGCCTCAGCCTCCCAAAGTGCTGGGATTACAGGCGTGAGCCACCGCACCTGGCAATATTTTCTATTCTTATATTTTTCTCTCAAACAGCAGAACCATCATGAAAGTCTTTACCCAAAATGGAAGTCTCAGAATCATCAGTGACTTCTTGGTCTCAGCAACCTATTGACCACTAGGAGTTTGCCAGTCTTGCCTTCTAAATATCTTTCAAATCTGTGTCTTTATTTTTCACCCCAAACATGAATGCTCTAGTATAGGCTCTTATCTTTCTATCTTTGTATTCCTGGCCACAATAGTAAAAACTATTGTGACTGAATTTTCTAATCTTCATTTTTCACTCCCTCCAGTAGTCATTCTTTACACTGTTAAAAGAGTAATTTTTTTCTATTCTCATATGTGATCTGGTTGCTTTATATAAAAAACAATGATATCTGTCTTTGTAGATAAATACTAAAATACTTTGTATAACATGTAAAACTCTTCATAGTTTAAGCCTGCCCTCTTTTTCAACCTCATTATATATTCCAATTCAACCATGCCTTACCTTCTAGCTAATTGTACTACATCCCATTTTTTCCTCACTCGTTGCTCCTCTCTTTCTCTGTTTTCTTTTCCTTTTGTGGAGTGGGGTTGGGGGAATAGAATGCATCTCATTACATGATGAGAACATGCATATGTCTGTCTTTTCTACTTGTCCAGGACTTCTTAGAAGCCTTATTTATCTTTGATCCTCAGGGATTAGACCCAGTTCTAATTTTCTGACATATAGCTACAGTTAATTATTGTTGTCTAATTTGAAAATGAGTGAATGAAAAAATTACATAATAAAAGAGACAAGAACTTCAGTCTTATATTAAATGACTTCTGAGGTCACCTCCATGCTTTTTATCCTATTACTGTTTTGATTATCTTTTAGTGGTAAAGTGTGGAAAATAAGGAGCTTTACTGTTGTTTAGGTAAGCACTGAATTAGTCTTTTCTCATTCTGCTAATAAAGGCATACCCAAGACTGGGTCATTTATAAAGGAAAGAGGTTTAATTAACTCACAGTTCTGCATGGCAGGGAACATCTTGGGAAACTTACAATCATGGCAGTAGGGGAGGGAAATATATTCTTCTTACATGGCAGCAGCAAGGAGAAGTATAAGCAAAGATGGGAACGCCCCTTATAAAACCATCAGCTCTCATGAGAACTCACTATCATGAGAAAAACATGAAGGTAACTGCCCCCATGATTAAATTACCTTTCACAGGTCCCTCCCATGACACATGGAGATTATGGGAACTACAGTACAAGATGAGATTTGGGTGGGGACACAACCAGAATATATCTGTATAATAGGATTTAAGAAAAGTTACTCTGCTGTTAGAATTGCTACTATTAGTACCCTTTAAATGAGTTTCTCTCTCTCCCTCTTCTGCTTGTAAAACATTTTAATAATTATTTCCTATTGAGTTTCCTGACGATTTTATCAGATACTGTATCAGAGAGTCTGTGCTTCTCATGGAGCAGCTTTTGCTTCCTCTGACCTTGGATGAGTCACTTTGAAGAATAAAGATGATTATGCAAATTAAAAGTATTATTGTTATGTATTTCTGAAGCTTCTCCAAATCTGCCCCCATATTTTGTTGAGCCTTACCTATTAACTAGCATTTATAGAGACACTTCTATGATATTGCCCTTGTTGTTGAGGTGTTTGGAATACAATTCAGGACAAAATACTTTATAAACTCTATTATTAAAACATTACTATAATAATGTTTTGCTGTTCTAAATGATATACATTTCTTCATTATTGCTCCTGACATCTATTTTGTTTATAGGGATTTATAATTTTAGAAATTTTTAAAAAGGCGTTATTAGCCTTGCTACTTTTTGTTTCTCATGCCAGGTATTTATTGAAGTGAGCCTCTGGGTTTAATGAGTAATATACTATTAAACCTGTGGATTTAATGAGTAATGTACTATTTCATTTCAGAGTATTTGTGCAGGTGTTGCTTTTCTGAATGCATATATTCAAGCAAATGCTCGGGGTCATTGTGGACCCTACTATGTAGACATGAGACCTTTCTAGTCCTAATCCTGGTATATTTGAAAGCATTTAAATGGTGTTTAGTCCATGAACTGCTTGTAAAGCAAGCTGCCAATAAACGGCTCTTTAAAAGTTTTAAAATTATAATACCTGGCAAAATCTATGATCAATAAAGAGTTATGATACGTAATTTAGTCCTAACAAAACAATGAGGATATCATATCCATTTTCTTTAATGTTTAATTGCATAATAAATATTATTAAGTATTTTGTCAAACACAAAATACTGCAGAAACAGGTGATCACAAGTCTTTGTTTATACTTAGGTGGTGAATTTCTTCCAACCACCATAAAGCAAACGAACAAGTCCAGATTTATGAAATTGGAAATTGAATTTTCTAGTTTATTCAGAGTCCAACCAACAGCTCTGCATGACCCCTAATGCTATCTAGTTAAAGTGTCATGGCCTGGAAATGAAAGAGCATGATCTTGAAAAAACAGTTTCCCAGTGTAGATTTTCTTTCAGTTTCTAGGGTTTCTTCCTAAGATCCAGAACGGGTTGATAGTGATGAGAAGGAAGCAATGACAAAGCATTGATGAACAGTCAAAAAGCAACCATTACTCTACTAAGAGATAACCTGTGATTTGCTTTCAGTTCTGTGATGAAATAAAAGTGGATCCAGTAGCCTTAGAAAGGTCTAGGAGCCATAGGTAATGGCCATTGGAAGTATTCCAAAGGGAAGGTCTTCCCATTGCATTTACCCACAACCTTCCCTAGAGAGGAGGTTATGCAGGCCATCGAGGGCCAAGCCATCTAGATAGAGCGCCCACAGTGTCTGCTGAAGTTTCAGAAGCTAAAACCCTCATCTTCCACACAACTATCTTCCCATTTTCCTTAGGAATCATGTAGAAAAACTCTCAAATGATCAGGAAAGTTCCATGAAATCTGAAAATCAGAGCTCACAATTTTAAGTATTACAATAAACTAATATACTTTCTAGGGAGAAAAAGCATTCTTAGATGGAGATTTTTAAAAATTTAAGCAAAACTGATAATTATGATAAAATATTGCTATTTTCCCAAACTATCATCTGCTGAACATTTTTTTTTAAAGCAGGAGCTCTTCTCACTGGCGAGTATGTTTACAGATCAGTTTGTAATATCATAAAGGCATCGGAAACTCAGAAATACATAGAGTATCTCTGAACTGATTAGATTAGCCTGAGCTCTTTCCACATGTGATGGGAGATGATCTAATTGGCTTGTGCAGTAAGTAAGTTAGCCTGAGTGTTTGAATATAATACATGTATGTTTACAGTACCAAAACACATGAGAAATGGTTTCACTTTCTCTCTCTCTCTCTCTCTCTCTCTGGTTTTAGTCCTACTAGAGAAAGCTTTTCACAGTATTTCCCATGACAAGAGGGAACATTTGGGGGAGATTTGTTACAGCCTTCTAAGGATTTTCCTCTGTCAGCTATCTTCAAATGCCATTTTAAGAGAAGAGGAGCGCTTTCTGAGTCTATCTTTACCTAAAATGTTTTCTATGGTTGGTTTCTCATATAAGCAGAATGGAGTCCACTCTTAACAGTGTATTCAATTGTGTTGAAAACTGTATCATATTCCTTCTATCCAGTCTTGCTTTCTGTCTGAAATATAAACAGTTGAGACAGTAATAAGAAAAGAATTCAGAGGGTCTGAAAAAAGAACATTTTATTTTCATTACTCATTTCAACATACTGTTTCTAGCTATTAAATTCTGTAATTCTCTCAACACATTGAATATATATTGCTAGAAGCAGAAAGAATGTAATTACTTGAATGTTACATTTATTAATGGGAGGCTTTACTGAGATTTTATATTCTCAGGATTGTTTATAGACATCAGTAGCAAGATTGCTAAATAAATAATTTGGACCACAAAAGAACTATTCCTAATTGCTTAATAATTTCATTTGTTGTATTCATGGAGTTAACAAATCTAGGCAAACGTGAGAAATTAAAGTGATAATAAAGACAACATATCACTGCAACAAAGACTGAAGAGCAATCAGCTTATATATATTAAACATATGGCAGTTACTCCTATATCTGAGACCTGCCTGAGTCACTTTTGTTTTTCATCTAAAATTGAATAGCTCTCACTGTGTATCACTTACCATTCAGTTTCTATTCTTTCAGTAACCACTTGCAGAGTACCTACTTCATGCTGAACACATATTTAGCTACCCATGGTCTCAACAAGGGCATAGCATTCATTGGTAGCTGTAAATTGGACACTTTCATTAATACTTAAAATCTCTTTGCCTTTGAGCATCCATTAACATGGCTTTGAAACCTGATGGCTAACCATTTTTATTAAACACACATAGTTAGCTTTTAATAGTCAATTACACAATAATTATACAAACAATACACTGGAGGAAATACAAGAAACAGATGCTATATTTACAATAGAATTCATACCATTTCATTGTGATTTATAAAAAGGGAGTGTGCTTGTAAAGATGCAAAACCCTTATTCTTTGGACATTAGCTCATGTTCTTCATTCCTAGCTTTGCTTAAAAGGAGAAAAATGTGTCAGTAACCACATTACTGTTCTCTTCTAGGAATCTGAATTCTGGAAGAGTATTCCTTCTTAGTGCTCATAGATTTATTGTTTAATTCAATTCTGTTATTTTCTTAGGCCCAAGAAGTAAAATGATCTATATAAGGTCATGTGGTTTATTTCAACTCAATTAATATGGGAACACCTACTATGTTGTTACCCAGTGTGATGCCCATGTGACCTAGGTGAATTTTTACCCAGCCTTAACTTAACTCTGGTTATCTTCAGGAAACAGAATGCCTGAGGTCAAAATTTCCCCTCATGACCAAACTAGCTAAAACAGGTGAGATTCAAGATGGCAGCTCAGTTGACCTCTGAAGAACCTCTAACTTCATTATAATATAGTTTCCATGCTAAATGACACTCCCACCAGTGACAATCACTATGACAGTGACTGAAAGAAACCATAAAATGACAAAAAGAGGGTAGCATCTGGTTTCAAGAGGTTCTTTGCCCATTCCCAGAAATGACATAAATATTTATCCCTTTGCTTTTTATGCACAACCCCTTCATTAAAGATTCCCCACATCTGTGACTTTCCAACTCTCATGACCTGAGAAGTTGATGTGTGGGCCAAACTCCCACTTCTCAAGACTATGGAAGTCAGCTAAAATCTGTACCGCTTGATGCTGGCTTTCAGTTTTATGTGTTGGCTTCACAGCACAAAACAAGAAAAGCCCCACATTTTGTGGGTTCTGGCTTTGATACCTACCTGTTATAACCTGAATTGTGTCCATCCCTCAATTTCATCTGTTGAATCCCTAACCCCCAATGTGATTGTATGTGAACATGAGGACTTTAAGGAGGTAATTAAGGTCCTAAGATTAAAGCTCTAATGCAACAGAACTGGTGTCCTCATAATAAGAGGAAGAGCCACCAGAGCGTGAGCCCTCTCTCCACATGCACACACAGAGGAAGGGCCATGTGAAGAAGCAGAGAGAAGGTGGCTGTTAACAAGCCAGAAAGAGAAGCCTCAAACAAACCATGTTGGCACTTTGATCTTGATTTTCCAGGCTTCAGAGCTATGAGAAAATAAAGGGCTATTGTTTAAGCCACCCAATTTGTGGTACTTTACGGCAGCTCAAGCAGACTAATACATTACCCAGGACCCTCAGCTCTCAAGAAACCCTAAGGGAGAAAATCATGACAACCAAGAGTGATTGGAACATCAGTAGAAGCAGGGCCAACAAGAATCCAGCCAGTGTTACCTGGTTGAGTGCATCAGTTAAGGTTCTCTGAGAAGCTGACTGCAAGACAGAATTAGATGTGCATGAGATATACTGAGGAGAAAATTGATGAGGAATAATGGAAAGAGGGAGCAGTAGTAGGTGGGTAGAGTTCTTGAAGTCTGATAATGTGTGAAAAAAGAAAAAAGGATTAAATAATTTGGTGAAAAGGGTTCCAAATTGTAAGGGTCACTCCAAGACTTTCTTGGAGCTGATGGTCCAGAGCAAAGATTACCAAAGATGTCCCTAAGGACGTCTGCATCAGGACAGAGTGGCCCAGCACTAGAGCCCTTACTGTGCTCATTCACTGGTGAAGAGCAGCCCACAACAAATATGGTCTTTGCATGAACACTGGCATGGACCTGAAAAGGCAGCAGCTGGAGGTTTCCACCGCCTGGGCTCCTCCCAGCAGGTTCCCTTGTGGAGTGGCCAAATAGCCCACCACTAAGGTCAGCATATCAGTGGATCAAGGCAAAAACAAATCTTTAACTTGAATAACCTGATTCCTTTCCAGTATCATCCATTACTAAGCTTTGACACCAAGAGATGGGATAAAACTTAGGCATGCCACAGAGACAGTTGCAGGCTTTGGTCTAGGTGGACAAGCTACCCTAGTACATGTGTTTGGTACAGGATGTTTCTAGAGATTTGAAAGTAAACAGTAATTATTGCTTTTCCTCTGCTTCTTGTGAGTAGCTGAAAACCTGAGTAATGTTATTCATTCTGCCACAGTTGACAATTCTAAGTAAACTTATTTGCAAATAAAACGATAACACATGTATTGGGGTGTGAAGCCATCTGTTCCTGTCACAAAACTTGTCTTTGCCAAGTTCTTAGACTTTCATATGAGGTTTGAAGGGCTTTAAGGTGAGTGCCCATGCTCCCCTGATTCCAACAATCTGATCGGACTCCTCTCAGTCTATGAAATGAAATATGCCAGAAAGTGTAGTTAGCAAAGTTTTCTGGGATAGGCATGAAGTCAGTCCTAAATTTTTCAGAAAGTGGGTTGGAAACATCAGCTTAGCACCAGTCTTCTGAGTGGAATTACATGTGTCACTGGCAAGGGGCAAGTGTCGACCCTGGACATTGGCCCTGTCGCAAAGAAGCCTCTCTGTGGGACAAAGCTCACCACTCCCTTAGCTCAGTCAAAACAACTTCCACAGAGCATTTTCTTTTCTAATTTTGGACTCTTCCCATGGGAGAAGATAATGGGAAATAGAAAAGGTAATTGCCCTGAGCATTATGCTATTTCTCTATTTGTGAACTAAAGTATCCTTTATCCAAAATGCTTGGAATCAAAAGTGTTTTGAAGTTCAGATTTTTTCAATTTTTAAACATTTGCAAATACATAAAGAGATATCTTAGGGATGGAACCCAAGTCTAAACATGAAATTCATTTATGCTTCATATATACCTTATACATAAAGGGAATTTTGTACAATATTTTTAATAATTTTGTGCCTGAAACAAAGTTAGTGTACATTGAGCTATGAGAAATAAAGATGTCACTGTGTCAGCCACTCATGTGAACAACCTATGGTTTGTTTTACCTCCTTTTTTATATGCTGCCAATTAGCATTTTGGCTGTGACCCACCACATGAGATCAGGTGTGAAATTTCCCACTGGTGGTGTCATGTCAGCACTCAAAATGTTTCAAATTTTTGAGCATTTTCAATTTCAGATTTTCAAACTAGAGATGCTTAACCTGCATTATGAGTGCTTTCATCCATGCATTACCTTGAACACCTTTAACTACTACCACCAAAGAATAGTTGTGATGAGTTGAAAGCTATTTTGGCCAGGAGGCTACCAGGGCTTGTGGAGAATGAGGAATTTTCATGAGATTGTGAGCCTTCTGACATCTTTCATAACCTTGGTGGTGGTGCTGATCAGACAAAGAGAATAAGCAAAAGTCTCTGGAGGTGACTCAGGTCAGGATGTGTAGAATGAATCTTTGCTGTTTAAATATGCCATGGGCCTAAGATACGTTGCTTATGCCTAACTGCAAAAGTTCGGTGGAATGTAATGAATATGCTCACTCAGGAATAATGAGCATACCAAAAGTTTTCCTAAGTTGTGCTAGAGTAGCTTTTTATAGCTCTATGCCAGGAAAGAATATAAAGCAGATTTTTCTTTTGTAT
Source organism: Callithrix jacchus (assembly GCF_049354715.1). Classification (NCBI taxonomy): domain Eukaryota; kingdom Metazoa; phylum Chordata; class Mammalia; order Primates; family Cebidae; genus Callithrix; species Callithrix jacchus. The sequence goes on from NC_133517.1 coordinate 15,911,379, forward strand.
CAGACTAATGTATTATTACTAAGAGGAAAGAAAAATATACAACAAAATCATTATACAACTCAGTTATTTCCTTATTAAAATGAAACAATAATTCATAGGCAGAAAAAGAAGATTAAATGTATGGTGATAAGGAAATGACTGCCTTGATGAAATATTTTACAAATTTTATGCGTTTCAAAAACTCAGCTAATACTTTATTTTCATGAAATATTTTGCTCTTTTAACAAAGATCTGTTTCTCTGTGCTTTTTGTTGTTTAAATAATTGACGACAGCCCAGCCTTTGTAAGTCCGTCTTAACCTACAATTTAATTATGTCATTGGGGAAAAAATATCACCACGGAGTGATGTTGCTTTGTTTTCTAATTGTGCTGAAAGTAAGGGCATAACCATTCTCGGGTACTCCTGAGTGCCTAGCTGAGCAGTGCCCCTAATTCTGATCAGATGCTGCAGTGCTAGTCTCAGGTAAGCAGCTTCTAGACAAACACATGCACACATCTCTCAGTATCAATTCCTTTTATTAACATTAGCACTTTTAAGTCAACACTGCCGTATGCTGGGTTTTATACAATAAAAGAGTTTTATGACTGATATTACATATCTGTTGTTTCTTTTGTGAATCAAGGTAAATAATCCTAGCTCATGGTATGGGATCCTGAGAGAGGATGGTTCTTACCTGACTCTGCATTCATTGGGAAAATTACTTTCTTCTCATCTGAAAAAGAGGCATGAGGGACGACATCTCATTTCATAGATATGCTTTGTGTAGATGTGAAGGAAGCAACAAGTATAAAACTATTAAATGATGGCCAGAAAAATGGCAGGGAGAGGTAGCTTCCTGCTGCTGAAGTCTCCTTGCATATGGAACACCCAGGGAGGCCCCAGAAGAGTTGACACTGACAATGCCCACCCACCTTGATGGTGGAGATGAGATTGTCCACCTCTGTTTGGGGTTCCTGAGCTTTCTGTCTTAGAACCCATCCCACCATCTTATTCTATTTTGTGAAATATCACTAATTTTGTCTAAAGGAAGAAGCTATTTGGAAGAAAATCCATCACCAAATGGACATATGCCAGCACCACTGAAGGAAAAATCTCCCATGAAATTCACACGGCAGGGCAGAGGCTCTGAGGAACCAATTAGTTCTTCCAGAATGATCCACACTCGCACAGGCCTAGGCCTCACCAGACAGGGAGGTAAGATGTGAGCCAACCTCTCCAAACACTACGGGCCTTCACATTTCCTATTCAGTGCAAACTCCTGAGAATTGTACCGATTTTTTTTTTTTTTTCTGAGATTTGTTGCTTCTAGGAATGAGATGAGACATTCAAACTCATTTCCCTAGAGGCACAAACCAAATTTGAAACTAGCAGAGAAAGAGTGAAATACCAATAATTTCACCAGCTGGCTCTCCCACAATAATCTAACATTGTATGGGAAGTTGTAATATGTTGTGTGATTACTTCTTCTATTTTATTTGTTTGCTTTTTTCATTCTATTTCCAAGTTATCTTTCTTCATTTTGTGAAGAACAATATAAATATATAATGTTTTTGAGTTGGAAACAAGTGTATTCAAAGCCCCTGAGTTATTTTTATTTCTGAATACTTTGAGCAGAAAGCTATAATTTTCATTTTCCCCAATGTGAAAGGTAAAGAAAGAGTAACCACAGAGTCAGGTACATAATGATTATAACAAGAAATCATTTCATTGTAATCCTGCTTGCGCTTGGTTATTAGGTTACTAGTTTTCTATGGCATTTGACTCTTTTCAAATTGTGAAATTTGCTTAATTTTTTTTTGGGAACATGATGGTATTTCATCCAGAGTTTAATTTTCTGCTAAAATTATATATCTCCTGCCTAAATGCAGTGAGGAATGCATATATATAGCCTAATTGTCTGATTTTCAGTATTACATGTATATTTATAAAATGCAAATACATCTAGTCTGCACAAAAGCTTTTCTTGAGTGTGCATCCCCCATTATAATACATGTCTTCTGTTTCTGAAGAAATTTTGCATATTATTTGACACATGAAGTGTGAATTACATAGAAATATACAAACACAATTTATGTTTGAGTGACTTTTTACTTGTAGGATATTTTACATATGAAATTAGTTATAGTGGTAGGAATCTGAATATTGTTTCTAAACTAAATAGGGATTTAATTCATGGTTTAATTTGTTCTCATCCAATCCCCTCTGGTTCTTAATGTATTACCCCAATCTCATGCTATGCTATTACTGATTCATCCACCCAATGTATTTTACGCATCTGACTATGTGGACTGTGTCAGCCTCTGGGATTACAATGGTAAAAATACAAAGCACATGCCTGTCCCCAAAGACTCCCTGGCTTGGACAGAAATTCAGATATTGTGGGAAGTAATTTTACTATGCAAGGAGTATAAATTGTTTTCCACAATAATAATTTAGTTTTAAGTCTTCATTATATTAGTTGGTGGAAACATTCTCAACTTAGCAACAACTCCTTACCATACTCCTTGTTTTTCCGGGGTGTGTCTGCATTCTCAGGAGGTCCTGGGTGTTCCAGGGGTGCTGGACCGCTCTGGCATGGGTTATGCCCTATGATCAGGAGCATTCCCTGAGATGCCCTTTCCTTGTAAAGCATTCCTTCATCCATTCTCCCCAGGCACTCTGAGGATGCTTCTGACAGACTCTCTGTCCATCTAAAACACAGCATTCATGTTGTCGGGCCTTTGTCATTTAGAGACACCTGACTTTGTGATGGTTAATTGTATCTGTCAAATGACTGGGCTGAGGGATGCTCAGATAGCAGGTGAAACACTATTTCTGGGTATATCTGTGAGGATGTTTCCAGGAGAAACTAGTATTTGAATCAGTGGGCTGAGGAAAGAAGATATCCCCCTCACCAGTGTGGGTTGGCACCATTCAATTCTACGAGAGCCAGAATTGAACAAAATGGCAGAGGAAGGGTGAATTCGCTTTCTCTTTTGTAGCTGGATAATCCATCTCACCCTTGGCCATTGGAGCTCCTCTGGATTCTCTGGTCCTTGAGACTTTAGACATTGAGATTTATACCATCATCTCTCCCCATCCTTCTTCTTCCCAGGCTTTCAGTTTGGAACTGACGGGTACATCATCATCTCCTCTGGTTCTCAGGTCTTCAAATTCAGACTGAATTATACTTTCCTGGTTCTCCAGTTCTCCAGTTTGCAAATGGCAAATTGTAAGACCTCTCGGCCTTCATAATCATATGAGCAAAGTCTCATAATAAATCCCCTCTTATATATGTAGACATATTCTATTGGTTTGGTCTCTCGGGAGAACTTTGATTAATACAGAGCCTTTTTATCCATCCATGCCAATCTCTGATACTCAGAAATTACTCAAATCCTGTCACTGCACCAGGGTTCAGAACATATTCCATCAGTGTGCCCAGGTACCTCTGTCTAGGCACATCATTCAGGCATTTCTACCCGCCACTGCAGCCTCTGCATGCAGGAAACCAAGGTTTTGCCACCTCTTTGAGGTCCGCCTGACAGGGTCTTTATTCTCTCAGACCCATATGAAATATCTATTGTTCCCTGCCCTGCTGGGTCTTGTAGCTCCTTTTGCAGGCACAGACCCTCTCTGAACTTCCCCTGTAACTCTCCACCTCAGTACAGGAACTCATTTCTGGACTTGGAACAGGAGCTACCAGAAGCTTTGCCTCAACTCATGTCTTCTGAGTTATATTCTGCCTCAGCTTTTAACGTTGAAAAGATGTTTCTCTGCTGTAACATCCCTTACCTGAGACAAACTTCTTGCTGACAGAATATGAAAGGGATCACAAGTTCAAAGTGTTATAGGGGTTAAAAAGAAATATTTTAGGCAGATAGTGAGGATAAAAAAGTCCTCAGTAACATTTCTCTCTTAATGAAAAGCAGCCCCCAAATCATTTCTTCTTTAACAAAGAACAGCCAGTAAAATCAAGCTGCTGACATAGATAAGCAAGCTGGAAGCTTGCACGGGTGAATGCCAGCAGCTGTGCCAACAGGAAAAAACTACCTGGTGGCCAAGTACATTTAACATGGTGGCTACATCTTCCCTTTTCCTTGCCAATCACATGTATAGTAAGGAGTGAACAACATGGCCCTGGCCAAGTAGAAAACTCATTTGCATAATAAAAGATTAAAGTGGGGCAGCCAGCTTCTTTGCACATTATGCAAATGTCATACCTGGTCCAACCAATCTTTGGGCTCTATGTAAATCAGATACCACCTCCTCAGGCTCATCTATAAAAAACCTGTGCATTTCACCAGGAAGCCAGAAGACCCACTGAAGAGCCCCTCTCTCTCTGCAGGACAGAGAGCTTTTCTCTTTCTCTCTATTAAACCACTCTCTCCATTAAACTCACTTCTTGTGGGTCCCAGACAACCACGCTGCTTCAAAAGGAATTATGAGGGAGGAAGCAGAGGCATATAAGTTACATCAAATATTTACGTAGACAATGTGACCTAGCAGGGTCTATGGCTGGGAGATTTGCTAGGTGTAAGGAGAGTCACTTCCCTTGATTTGTGGCTGCAGAATGTCATGACAGAGCAAACAATGTCAAAGCTGAGACCTAAAACCCTGTGAATGACCCATGAAGGATGCAGAAGCAGGGGTGTCAACCCCTTGTGCAGTTGAAAAGCCAATCATAACTTTTGACTCTCCAAAAGCTTGACTACTGATGGCCGACTGTCCACCAGAAGCCTCACCAATAACATACACAGTCAATTAATACATATTGTATATATTATATGTATTACATACTGCATTCTTATAATTAAGTTAGAAAAAAGAAAATGCAATTTAAAAAATTATAAGGTAGAGAAAATATATTTATTATTTATTAAGTGGAAGTGAATTATCACAAAGCTCTTTATCTTCATCATCTTCACACTGAGTAGGCAGAGAAAGAGGAAGAGAAGAGATTGGTGTCAGGATGGCAGAGGCAGAAAAATGTCTGAGTAAGACTTCTTGCAAGACTTACAGCTATTCATTCTAGGCATGGGAAACAGCAAGGCTTGGCTGCCAAGAGCACATAGGACATTCTGGAGACTAAAATTTACTATAACTGTAATCTAGAGTCTGAGTATGCAGAGGCTGGGGGGACAGGGAGCATAAGAAAGCTTGTGACATCAGAAGACAGCTGCCGAAATAGCCCAGGGCTCACACACAGCACCAGTTGCTTACACACTGTCATTTCTTCTTCTTCCTTGTTCAAGAATCCCATTTCTACTCATAGAGAAAAGTTGTATTAGTCATAGAGAGTCAATCATGACTGATGGAAGCTAATCACAGCCATCTCATGCAAGTAATATATATATATTGTTTTCTTTTTTTTTTTTTTCTGAGATGGAGTCTTGCTCTGTTGCCCAGAATGGAGTGCAGTGGCACGATCGTGGCTCACTGAAACCTCTGCCTCCCGAGTTCAAACAATTCTCTGCCTCAACCTCCCGAGTAGCTGGGATTACAGGTGTGCCACCACCACACCTGGCTAATTTTTGTATTTTTAGTAGAGACGGGGTTTCACCATCTTGGCCGGGCTGGTCTTGAACTCTTGATCTCATGATCTACCTGCCTCAGCCTGCCAAAGTGCTGGGATTACAGGCATGAGCCATGGCATCCAGCCAGCAAGTGATATTTTCAAGGATGGACAAAACATCCATTGATGGCCAATAAGCCACAAGAGAAAGTCAGCTAAAAATGTAGGAAAAAGGCATCTTCCCTGATAGAGAAGTGCATGAGAGAGTATTCGCTTTCTCCTGCTGGTCCTTCCCACTCTGGAATGGAATAGTTCATTGTTTGGATGTTAGAGATGAGAGCATGTAACATGTAACCATGGAGCAAAAAAATCTCAGGATGCAAGATAGTATGCTGATGATGTGAAAAGATAGACAGAGACAGCCAGGTTCTTGGGTGAACCAGCAACCCAAACTAGAGCTGTTTACCTCAGGACATTCTAGTAAACATTAAGTACCCTATGCTGTAAGCCATTATTACTTAGGTTTTCCGTGACTTGTAACTAATTTTTTTCCAAAAGCAAAACAGTTCAGGATTTTGCGAGGGGAACGTACAGTGTTGGAATCAAGTGTGGTAAGATTTTTGCAAACAAATGTGAAGCCCCAAATTGAAGAGAAAGCATAGAGTGTAGTAGGGAGCGAACTGAAAGAAATTCACTATGGTTGGTGCTTAAAATGAGGTCGAGACATAGGTATAAACTAATTTACTGAGATTCTTATAATCCAAGCAATGATATTTGAAATTCATTCTAAAGGCAAAAAAGTTGATGATTTTAGCGGGAGTTAGGTGATCAGATTGGTGATTTTAGAACTTATTCTGGAAGGATGTAGCCTACACTAGTTAGCTAGCAGAGGAGTTGGAGAGTTGGTTCCAGAACAAGAAATGGAATCAACAGGATTTTATAGTTCATTTGATTTCTGTGTTAAGAAAAAGGGAAGAGCCCAGAATTATGTCAAATTTCTATTATCAACTTAGGAAGAGAAACGGGAAGTTTTTGCTGAGGAAAATCATTCATGGTGAAGATTTTGTTTTTCCAAAAAGGCACTACCTTGATCATTACTGGTTATCTAAATTTGATTTCTGTCGTAATAGAGTCACAAATCAAATAGATGCAGAAAATATCCTCATGTGATTGCCACTGACCAGGGAAGCATGATCAGTGTCAAAGAAACCAAATTCTCAGCTTCATTTCTTTTCCAGTGACACGCTTATTTTCTTCTGGTATCAAATCAACCTTCATCACTTGGCTAAATATCAAGTGTACACTGAGAGATTAAGAACCCACAGAGACTGATGTCTGCATTAGAGACATAATTACCTTAATTGGTAAATGTGTCTTTTTATTTAATAACATATTAAATTACTTTTTAAATAACTTTAATATGTTATTAAAGTTAAGATATTACACCTTAGCTCAGTGTATTAGTTAGAATCTCAACAATAGAAAACTGTACCCCCAACTAAAGATAATTTAAGAAGAGTTTATTTATAGAAGGGCTGTCTACAAAAGGTGGCTGAGTTAAAGAACTACACGGAATAGTACAGTCACTCAGATCGGAAAACAGAGGAGTTCCAGTGACTGAGATCCACAAGAAGAGAATCAAGTAGACAAGGCTGCATTGACAGAAGCAGTCCCTTTAGTCTAGGGGCATAGCCAGCAGGATGAAAATACATAAGGAGCAAACAAGAATAATTAAAATCCTGACCTGACTCTCTTTCTTCCCTCTAATTTCCTTCCAGAGCTCCTACTGAGCTGAACCTACTTGGAGGACCTTGGCTAAGACATGTCTCTGATGTCATCATGTAGTAGTTCAGGGTGCACCCACAGGGGGTTGGCAGAGGACAGAGTGACTCTGAAGCGGCAAACAGTAACCTCTGCCATGCCATAGTAAACCTCTGCCATGATCACAGGTGGAATTATCTTAATGCATGACCTATGTCAAAATGTAATTGTGTGTGAACTTAACACTTAGGTTTTTATACACCATGAAGGTGAATAGCTAAAATAAAGACAGAAGAGCTTTAGCTCAAAAGATTTGCAGTGATAAAGTAAGTGCTCACTAAAACTTAATTGATTATTTTAATTAGTCTTTCCTGATAAAGATATTAGTTCATATTTGTTTTTGACCAGAACAGCTTTGTAGGTGGGAAAAAAGGAACTATAATGGGATTCATTATAAAAGAAAATGAGCAAAATAGCGATATTAAACTATTTCCCTGCTCAGCCATTATTTAAAATGATAATTGTGTTTTTAGTGAATTGTACTTTTACAGTTAGAACAGTATGGTAATTTCTAATAATGAAAGAGAATAATGGCAATAAAAGAGTTCTTAATTGGATTTGGGTTTGGAGAGCACTTTATCCATAGTAGATACTCTATAGGACTCAAGATCTGCCGAGATGTCTACCGAACTCATCTCATGGGTTCACTAGGGCTCTGCTTACAGAGACTGAGGCACTACCTGAATAAGAATGTGCTCTAGAGAAAGACAGAGCCAAGGAACTCCTGAAACATGGCTTAGTGTCTGTTCCATATTACTTTCTGGCTGACCCTGTAGGGATTAATATCTAAATGATAAAGCAAGGAAATTTAGTGAACAGGCAAGAAAAAAATGGGAAATGAATTATATTTTACCCAAACCCACAGCGAGCAATAAGAGATGACATCCTACCACAGTGACCAGAAGTGTTACTTTTGACACAGTGGCAGGATTCTTACCATCATATGTAACAGACACGAGGGAACATTGCTGTGAATCTGTAGCAACAGGAACGCCCTCATCAGTTAAGGATATTTGACATCCCTTTATTTGGCATAGACATAAGAACCCTCATCATCAAGCATCTATGGTCTAGAGAAAAATGTTGGTATTCCTCAGGGGGCTGCTATAGTAGTGTCCTCAGCAGGTTCTGGCAATATCAGCTACTTTGAACCTCAGCAATGGCAGAGACGTTATTAGAAATAGCTGTTGGAATGGGAGACAACTTAAACATAGAAAGTCCTGTAAGAATTCTAATAGCACAGGTGAAAGCAAGGTTGGAGAAATAGAATTTTGTCCACAAATACATCTCTAAAGATGGAAAGGAAACAAGAACTAGAGGCTCATAAAAAGAGATTTAGAGACTGAGAATTCACAGTGCAATACAACTTAACAAATTATCCTCTTCATTACCCCTTTGAAATCTGGTCCATGGTCTGATTTAGTCTTTTTATAAAGAGAATTAACGTTTGGCTAGGTTTGTAATATGCCATCCATTATTACAGTTACTTTTCCTCTCAAATTTTAATATTTGTGTTTTACACTCTTCCCTGAGTTGGGGAAATCATCATATATTATACTATAACTTTATACAGATTTGATCCTATAGTAATGTATTATTTATACTAAAATATGAGCAATACCAATAATAAATTCATATTGAGAATTATCATTGATTTTAATCATTCATTCACTTAAAATATTTACATAGAGCCTGCTACAGGAAAAGCTGTATGTTAGAATTTTTCATTGTATAAATATTTAAATTTATTTATATTTTAATAACTAGTGGGTAGAGAAGGATGGGAGGAAAGGGAAGGAGAAAGCCCAACACTTTCTGCATGGAGAGCTGAACATTCTCTGTGGGTAAACAAGTGAATAATATGAATTAATATATTCATTATAATCAATTTGGCTATTAAAGTATCTGAAGTAATGATCAAATCTCCATTGATTTTGGTTTTGCTGCTGCTGCTTCTTCTTCTTCTTCTTTCTTCTTTCTTCTTTCTTCTTCTTCTTCTCTGATGGAGTCTCACTCTGTCACCCAGGCTGGAGTACAGTGGCGCAATCTTGGCTCACTGCAACCTCCACCTCCCAGGTTCAAGTGATTCTCCTGCCTCAGCCTCCCAAGTAGCAGGGACTGTAGGCATGCACAACCACGCCTGGCTAATATTCTTTCTTTTTTCTTTTTTTTTTTTTTTTGTATTTTTAGTAGAGATGGGGTTTTGCCATGTTGGTCAGGCTGGTCTCGAACTTCTGACCTCAGCTGATTCTCCCGCCTTGGCCTCCCAAAGTGCTGGGATTACACTGTGAGCCACCGTGCCCAGAGGTTTTGCTGTTTTTTTGTTTTGTTTTTGAGACTGCATCTCGCTTTGTCCCCAGGCTGGAGTGCAGTGGCATAATGTTGGCTCACTGCAACTTCCACCTCCTGGGTTCAAGCGATTCTCCTGCCTCAACCTCCTGAGTAGCTGGGACTACAGGCAAACGCCACCACATCCAACTAATTTTTTATATTTTTAGCAGAGATGGGGTTTCACTGTGCTAGCCAAGATCATCTCCATCTCCTAAACTTGTGATCCTTCTGCCTTGGACTCCCAAAATGCTGGGACTACAGACATGAGCCATTGTGCCGGGCCAGCTGTTTTGTTTTGTTTTCTTTTCTTTTTTATTAACTCCTGTCTAGATTGGGCATGGTGCTCACACCTATAATCCCAGCACTTTGGAAGGCTGAGGGGGGTGGATTGTCTGAGCTCAGGAGTTCGAGACCAGCCTGGGCAACATGGTGAAAATAATCTCTACTAAAGTACAAAAGATTAGCTAAGCATGGTGGTGGGTGCCTGTAGTCTCAGCTACTCAGAAGGCCAAGGCAGGAGAATTGCTTGAACCCAGGACACGGAGGATACAGTGAGCTGAGATTGTACCACTGCACTCGAGCCTGGGTGACAGAGTGAGTCTCAAAAACAAAAACAAAAACAAAACAAAAAAACTGCCGTCTAAAATAGCTGACGATTGAAAATATATGGTCAAAATAACTTATATGTGAAAAATAAAATAACTGTATTCAGTAATATGAAGATATTACTTTTACCTACCTCTGACAACATTACAGCTTTTCTGATGCATTTTCATTAAGAAATAAGTGGTACCTCTAGGGAAAAACAGCATGAACTGAAACTATCAACATTTTTCTTGTGGTCCTAATTTCTAGCAACTCATTTTTTTCTCATATAAGCCCTATGATTTCCATTTAGAAATTTATAACATACAGTGATGAGAAAAAAATAATCGCAGCCATAAGATTTTATTTCTACATGCCCAGTTTACACTCATATTCTAACACTTAGAACCAATTTGTCAGGACAATTCCAGAAGAGACAATTTCTAGTTTAAGCCACACATGCAAAAAGCAAGTGTTTAGAGTAATATTTTATTCACTTTTGATTTTTTCTTCAAAAAATTTTTTTAAGTATTAAATAAATTGGAAGTATTTATGTAATGAGATAATAAAATATTATAAACAAGGGCAGATTCACGCTCTTGATTGTGGTATCAAATTTAATCTCTATATCTTCAGTGACATTTTCTAACAAAAGTACTGTATCTTTATACTAGGGGAAAAGCATAACATGACATTATTGTTTATGAGTAATAACAAAAATAATATTAGAGTCTCAGATTAATTGACCATAGCTTTTGAATATATATAAATGGAAAAGCACCTTTTTTGTGAATAAATCAACATAGTTTTCATATCATATTCCTGCAAGTGCTATTGTCATAGTTGACATCTAGTAAGGGAGTTGCACCCAACAGGATACAATGAAGAAAATTTGGGCATAATTTAATAGCTGAAGATGTGAAGATAAATCAGTTGTTTGGAGCACTTTCTTCATTTTAATAGAAAATAAAACAAAGCCAAACAACAACAACAACAACAAAAAACCTCCTAGAGAACAATATCACGTGTATTCCCTGTAATTCCAGCTTAACTGATAAACACTAGTTAATATTCAGTGCAAAATATGTAGTCTGCTAGTTCTAGGTGAGAAGTGTCATCTTCACATATGACAGATCACTTGTGTCACTTTTCTTTTTTAGTCATTATACACTGGTCCTAAAACATTTTTCATTCAAATGGACTACACTTTTCTGTGTTTTCTAATCATTATTACAATATTATTTCATAAACTAGTAAAATTAAATAAATATTTATTTATTTTTAAACTAGTAAAACTTTATTCTTTTTATTGCATCTGAATGTTTTGCTTTGGAACATACACTGAGATTTAAGGCAATTAGGTATGAAGCCAAACAGTTCCCAATACATGCCTTGCTTTCTACCTTTGGGAGACCCCTTTAATTTAGGAGGTGAAAGCAATACCCTCAATACTGGAATCCATTTCAACTTCTAAGAAAGGAAATTTTTAAAAAGCTCTGGATCAGTAGCTTCTTCAATTTAGCACCAAATTGCTTATAATTCTGCTCTGAACTTAGACTTGAGGCTCCATAATTAAATCCCTACCTAATATCCCAAACCCAATTTTTTCCACAAAACTCCAATCCTATTACGTTACCTGCAAGAGAAGATGATCAAATAAGCTTGCTAAATGCTGTGTGCTCTAACCTTCTCTTGGAGACTTACAGAAACATTAATGTTAAATATCACAAAATTAACCTGTTGAAACAATATTTTCCCATCGTTGGCCAAGTGTATGTGACCAGAAAATCATGACACATTGCCTAACTAATTCAAGCAAACTAATTCAAGTTCCAGATCATTGTTGGGCTAGTCGCTTAAGAATTACAAACTGAAAATGCTACCGGAGATTATGATTAATTGTGCGTGGCTTAGACTGTGGAAATGTGAACTTTCCAGCAATTTACATGTAATTTCAATAGCAGCCAAACTTGGAAACTTTTGACCTATGCCTTATTCACTGTGTGAATACAGCAACAGCAAGCTTTTACCTGATTGAGAACCACTTCAAAGTCTGAATACTTAGCTGACACTGACTAATTTCCCAGAATGCCTCACATTGTCTATCACCATTCTCTGCTAATATAATGGTGTTTCCATTGAAAAAAAAAATATTTTAAAATTACAAATCGATTATCCCTAATCTGAAAATTTGAAATCTGAAGTGCTCCAAAATCTGAAATGCTTTGAACCCTGACATGATGCTTAAAGGAAATTCTCACTGGAGCATTTAGAGCTTCTAAAGTTGGGCTGTTGAACAGGTAAGTATTGAACAGGTAATGCAAATAGTCCAAAACCAGAAATCCAAAACACTTCTGTTCTCAAGCATTTTGGATAAGGGATACTCAATTTGTATATTGCATATCAACTCAGTCACATATTTATGGAGGATTTCTTGTGCCAGATCTTGTGCCAGGTTCTAGCAAATATAAAAACTAAATAAGTAAAAACTCATGTTCTTAAATAACTAACTTTCTAGAGAGGACAGAATCCCAGAGTATAGTAAAAGCCAAAACATTTTATTTAATGGCTTTAGGGAAAACCACTGACTTTGGGGCTGGTTATAAATGCCCAATAACTAAATGAAAGGAAAATGAAGTCTTTCTTTGTATGTTTTTCTGGCCTCCAAACTGCTTTTTTAGGTATTTACTGAACACAGTCATTCTTCCTTTGATAATTAATATATCCTAAATGTAACTGGTTTTCCACCTCATCCAACCCCTTGAACCTTACTTCTCCTCCAGTTCAATTCGGATCAATGGCCCTATCATTCACTTAGACATTTTAGAAATTTTAAATTTTCATTTATGTCTCCTCTGTCTTCTCCAGTGCAATAAATCCATTGTTAAGTCATACCGATTCTACAACAGAACCTCGGATCTAGCTTCTCGCTCCCTCCCCTGTTGTTTCATCATGACACAGAAATTTTGCTTTAACTCACACCCTCACAGTTTTGCTCCAGTATTATGAATAGCTCTTAACTGGTATTATTGTCCCTCTCTGTGCCTCCCTTCCTCCATTCAGTTACAAAATTGCCTCTATATCTAATATTTTAAAACAACATAAAACAATAACAAAACTGACAATATTTGACTCTCTGTGGTCTACCCGATATGAAAATATTCACTCTCCTTAGCACACCAAAGAATAATTTATGATCTGATTTTACAATATCAACATTATTTACCAACGAAACCAACAAATCACCTTTCTTCAAATGCATTGTGTTCTTTTACACTTCCGTTCCCAGATTTCTCTTCCCTTTTCTTGAAAGATATTGACTTGCTTGACTATTTGGTGAATTTATCTTCATTATTGAATACCTAGTTCAATGGTTTCATCTTTGAATGGTTCTATCTCTGCAAATTCTGGCAGAACATTTCTCTATTGTATCCTTAACATTCTACTTAATAGTCCTATCACAGAATGAACTCCTTATGTTTGTATAGGATGTGTCTTCCTTTTAAGATTCGAAGTACCACAGATTAGGAACTAAAGCTTATTAATATTTGTGACTCCAGACCACAGCAGACATATGTTGGTTAAAAACAAAAAACAAAAAAAAATTGTTTTAATAAAAGCATTCATAATTGAGTAAATTAAGTATATAATTTAAATGTTTATTGGAATTAACATTTATGTCCAAGGAATATTCAGCAAAAAACAACATATCAACACAAATTGCTAGAATTATTTGTTGTATATTGCATTTGAATAGACCAGGAAACTCCTAAGTTTCCTAATATTTATGAAAACTATGGTTGGACTGTTAACTTTTTAAATGTAGCATTATTGTCTAGTCAGAGACAATCTGTTGACAACAGAAACCCTGAAGAGAGAGAAAGAAGGAAGAAAGAAATGAAGGAAAGAAGGACAGAGAAAGGAGGAAATCAGAATGGGATTGAATGAAGTATAAAGAGATGAATGCAGACTGTCAGGTAACATAGTGAACTGAATGCAACACTTACTTTTCTGCTTCCAAAATGCCAGTAAAGAGTAAAGAGAGGGTATGTAAAAAGTCATAGTTAACTTCCAGGTTCTGGTCTGACATGTAAAGAGTTTGGAAACTGTCACTCCTATTTGGAACAAACTGAAAATTATAGCAAGAAATACAGTTTACCCTCAAACAGCACAGGTTTGAACACATGGGTCCATTTATACATTATTTTTTTCAGTAAATATATTGGAAAATTTTCTGAAGATTTCTGACTATTTGAAGAGACTCCCATATGAACCACATAGCCTAGAAATAATGAAAACATTAAGAAAAAGTTGAGTATGTCTTAGTGCATAAAATATATGGATATGTAGATACTAGTCTATTTTATCATTTTCTACCATAAAACACACAAGTTATATTTTTTAAAAGTTAGAATTTATCAAAACTTACACACACGCTTACAGATCATAGTAGGCACCATTTATAGTAAAGAGAAATGCAAACAAATATAGATGATCATAATTGCATACAATTCAATTACTTTAATAATTTTGTAGCCACCTCTTGCAGCTATTGCATTAAGTTCAAGTGGCCATGTAACACTAATGATCCCCACGAGTCGTTTGTCTTTCCAGCAAATTGTATACCACAGTAAAAAGTAATCTGCTGAGGTTCTCATATATTTTTTATAGTATGTAGTATAATATCATAAATCTTGAATAAAACCACTGGACTCATGAAATACCACTAGTGATGCTGTAAGTGCTCCCAAAAGCAGGGAGGATTCATAACATTACAAGAAAAAGTTGAGTTGCATGATATATGTTATAAATTGAGGTCTGCAGCTATGGTTTTCCATTATTTCAAAATAAATGAATCTAGCTTAAACATAACTGTGGGAAAAAAAAAAAAGAAAATTCGTGAAGACCTCACTGCAGCTACTCCAGAAGAAGTGAAATTCTTGTACTTTTTGCAAATTATTTTATCTAATATTGCAAATATAGCTTCTATAATGGTACAGGATTGTTATAAGAAGGACATACCTATAGACTCTAATATGATTTGAGAAAAAGCAAAGTCATTATGTGATAATGTAACGAAAAGAAGTTGAAGGATTTAAAGTTGGAGAATTTAATGCCAGCAAAGGATGGTTTGATAATTTTAGAAAGAGGTTTAGCTTTAAAAATGACAAGCTAACAGCAGAAGCAGATTTTGCTAACCAAAAGGCAGTAGAAAATTTACAAGACACTGTAAAAAACATCACTGAGAAGGAAGGATGCATGCCTGAATAGGATTTGTTTGTTTGTATGTTTGCTTAGACATAGGTTCTTACACTGTTGCCCAGGCTGAGGTGGAATGGCATGGTAACACCTCACTGCAACCTCAAACACTTAAGCTCAAGGCATCCTCCTGCCTCAATCTTTCAAGAAGCTGGGACTATAGGCACACACCAACATTGAACAGAGTTTTTCATGCAGAGAAAAGTGGCCTATTCTAAAGAATTATTTCAAAGAAGATATTTATTAGTAAAGTAGAAAAGCAAGCACTAGGATTTAATGCAGGAAGTAATAACCTAACTCTACTTTTTGTGAAAATGTAGTTGAGTGCATGATTAGAGCTGCCCTTAATCCATAAATCCACCAACCCCTGAGTTTTGAAGGAAACAAATAACATCAGTTGTCAGTCTTTTGGTTGTACAACAAGAAAGTCTGAACTCTTTTACTAGTTTGTTTCCATTGATGCTTTGTTTCTGAAGTCAGATATTGCCTTGCCAGTAAGAACATGCATTTTGAAGTTCTTTTGATATTGGACAATGCCCCTGGCCACCCAGACCCCCATGACTTCAACACTGAAGACATCAAAGTGCTTTCTTGCCCGAAAACATAACATGTAGATTTGGCTTCTAGATCAGGGGGTCATTTTAAGACTCATTACACAGGACTCTATGGAAAAACAATTGTCCACACTGTGAAAGAGAACCCTGATAGAGAGAACCTGAAAGTCTGAAAGGATTTTACCACTGAAAATGCCATTGTTGTGATTAAAAAGCCATATGAACCAACAACCAAAAAACAAGAAATTCCTACTGGAGAAAACAAGAAAATCCTAACTTCACAGAATTTATGAGAGGGCCAATCAAGAAAATCATGAGAAAGATTGTAGATATGGGTAAAAAGGGTGAAGGGTGGTTGCCGGGCTCAGTGTCTCATGCCTGTAATCCCAGCACTTTGGGAGGCTGAGATGGGTGGATCACCTGAGGTCAAGAGTTTGAGACCAGCCTGGCCAACATGGTGAAACCTCGTCTCTATGAAATATACAAAATTTAGCTGTTTATTTGCTTCCCAATTGTTGCCATATAGAAACATTTTAATGGAAATGAAAAAGCAAAACAATTGAACACTAGTTATATTGTAATTTCATAAATTTATACCAAGTATGCCTACTTCTCTTGCCTCACTTTCACCTCCTCCATCTCTTGCACCACTGCCATGCTTGAGACAGCAAGACCAACCCCTCTTCTTCCTCTGGGTGGGCAGGGTTGTGGACGCCTATAATCCCAGCTACTCAGGAGGCTGAGGAACGAGAATCACTTGAACCAGGAGGCGGAGGTTGCAGTGAGCCAAGACTCATGCCATTGCACTCCAGCCTGGGCAACAAGAGCAAAACTCCGTCTTGAAAAAAAAAAAAAGGTGAAGGATGAAATATTTTAACATATAAATTTTGGAGAAATTCATGAGGCAATGCACACCACATCTGAGGAATGAGTCCTTCTGAATCAGTGCCAGATAATAAGAAAGAAGACACTTCTTCTATGTCTTTTTTCAGTGCCAGAAAACAAATTGACATTAGATGTTCTTGCAGAATTGTTCTCATTATTCAAGACTGCTTTTGACTTATTTTATAACATGGAGCCTTCTATGAAGGCTAAACCAAAACTAAACAAAATGGTGGGAGAAAGATAACTGCCAATTATTGTCATATAGAAACATTTTAATGGAAATGAAAAAGCAAAACAATTGAACACTAGTTATATTGTAATTCTATAAATTTATACCAAGTATGCCTACTTCTCTTGCCTCACTTTCACCCCCTCCATCTCTTGCACCTCTGCCACGCTTGAGACAGCAAGACTAACCCCTCTTCTTCCTCCTCAGCCTACTCAATGTGAAGATAACAAGAATGATGACCTTCATGATTATCCACTTCTTCTTAGTGAATAGTAAATACATTTTGTTTTCATTATGATATTTTATTAACATTAACTTTTCTCTAGCTTACTTTATTGTAAGAATGCAATATATAATACATAAGCTATATAAAATATGTCAATCAACTGTTCGTGTTACTGGTAAAGCTTATAGACAGTAGGAGGCTAATTAGTACTTATGTTTGGGGAAAGACAAAAGTTATACTCGATTTTCAACTGTGTGTGGGGAGGTGGGACGTGTCAATGTTCCTAATCCTTGTGTCTGTCAAGGCTCAATGGTACTATGAAAAAATAGAAAATCACCAGTTCTTCTGAGATCCATCAAAGAACTGAGGTCATGTCAAACCAACATGACTAAAATTGGAGAGACAGGAAAATACAGAGAATCACAGCTTACCACAAACAGAAGCCCAAGAGCAGATGCCTAACATTCAAGAATAGAACACTTGCCCTATTGGAATGCCTACCATTCCAATAGGACACTTAAACTGTCACTGAGAAATTGCTCAAGGTTCAGTGTCATTGAGCTAGAGGGTTAAAAATGTTGAGGAGCCTAGTCCCAGGGGAAAGAAAGAGGAGAAGAGGAGGGAGAGTGGGCCAGGAAACTTAACAGATTCTCGAGGTGAAAGGAAGGAGTTAAATACCTCATGCTTTCCTTGTGGTAGGAAAAGAGAAGTAACCCACTTCTGTATGTGCTCTGTATGTTTTTCATAAAGCCTTACTTGGAGAAAAGCCATTGGAAAAGAATGACTTGGTTTCACCAAAGTCTAATCAACCTATGTGAAGAAAAATACACAACTCCAGCCCCTTCTCTCCTTCCAGACTCACCTGAAAGGAAATAAATCTGAGGTCACAAGCTGTGTAGTTTGCATCTTAAGGTGACAGGTTCAATGAAAGACTAAGACCATAGCATAGGGCTCTAAAATGCTTCTTGTAACTCTGCAACTTATCACTGCATCAGTTGGGTTCCTGTAAAATAACAGGCGATTACAGGTGAAAGAATGGCAAATCTCAGACTGTATTTATAAAAGAGTCTTCAGATAAACCCAAAGACAACAAGAGAGACAAAAACAAGGATGTTGGAGGAAATTTTATGCTTTGACACCAATAGATACAGCAAACAGAAAATAACAGCCAAACTGCTAGCCAAATAAAAATAAAACTTCACACTGAAGTCCTATTCACCTCATTTGTTATTCAGTTCTATGTCCACTTTTCAACAAAAAAAAATTACACTTTGGGAGGCTGAGGCAGGTGGATCACGAGGTCAAGAGATCGAGACCATCCTGGTCAACATGGTGAAACCCCGTCTCTACTAAAAATACAAAAAATTAGCTGGGCATGGTGGCATGGGCCTGTAATCCCAGCTACTCAGAGGCTGAGGCAGGAGAATTGCCAGAGCCCAGGAGGCAGAGATTGCGGTGAGACGAGATCGTGCCATTGCACTCCAGCCTGGGTAACAAGAGCGAAACTCCGTCTCAAAAAAAAAAAAAAAAAAGAAATAAAGAATACCTTTGACAAGCTCATCACTACATCAGGTACAACAGAAGAAAAAACAGTGAACTTGAAAATATGCCATAGAAACTTCCCAAACAGAAAAGTAAAGAGAAAAAGAGAGAACAAGTAGAATAAAATATCTTAAAACTTTCAAAATGAGAAAAGACATAATATAACTGCAATGGGAATACCAGAAGAAGAAGAAAGAGAGAAAGGAATAAAAAATATTTTAAATAATAATAATGAATAAATTTCCAAAATTAGTGATAGACACCAAATACAGATTCAGTAAGCATAGGCAGATAAATACCAAAGCAAATAAAATACCAAACTGAACCAAAAGCAAAAAAAAAAAAAAAAAAACTATACATAAGCATAACATAATCTAACTGCAAAAAGTCAAAGCAAATAGAAAATCTAAAAAAACAAGAGAATAATAACAACAAAAATGCATTATCTAAAGAGAAACAAGGACAAGAATTATATCAACCTTCTCTTGAGAAAACATACAAGCAGGAGAATAGAATAGAATGTTGAAAGAAAGAAAATAACCTAGAATTCTGTACCCAACAAAATGATCCTTCAAAATATAGGTAACTGATACTGTGGGCCTCCTTACGTAAGATAAAGCAAACAGTACCAACTATGAGGTATTTGTGCCAAAACAGTGGAACTGAAATCCAATCAGACTCTAAAGCCAAACTACATTCATAGGAAATACCAGGAGAAAAGAAGCAAGGTACATGATATCACAAGAAAGAAAACAGAATAGGTCCAGAATGTGGGATAGCTTGTACGCCAATTGGGCTGGTGTGAGGATCAGTTCTGTGCCTCAACTTCGCTGGGCTTTAGTCGCTAGTTGTTCAATGAAACACTGATCTAAATGTTGCTGTGAAGGCATTTTGTAGATGTGGTTAACATCCATAATCAGTTGGCTTTTAGTAAGCAATATTAGTAAGAAATTATCAAGATTTAGTTATTCCATATTGTATACATACATCCAAATAAAACATTGTACCCCTGAAGTATATACAATTTGATTTTTAAATTAAAAGTAATATTAAATATAAAGAAATGAGCTGTCAAAAAGACATGAAAAAATCTTACATGTACATTACTAAGTGAAATAAACCAATCTGAAAATACTATAAATAATAGATTATAAACAATCAAAAGTATATTATTTTGATTATTTTATCTATGGAAAAGGTAAAAGTGTAGAGAGAGTAAAAAGATCAGTAATTGCCAGGGGTTTGGAGGGATGTGTAGGTGCAGCACAGAGAATTTCTAGAACAGTGCAACTTTTCTCTTTGATACCATATCAGTAGATAAATGTCATTGTACATCTGTCAAAATCCATAGAATATATAACATAAAAATGAACCTTAGTGTAAACTATAGACTTTAGTTAATAATTTATAATATTAACTCATTAATTTTAACAAGTATTCCACACTAATTCAAGACGTTAATAATAGGGGAAGCTCTTTGTGGGGCAACAGTGAGTGACAGGGTGCATACAGGGACTTTCTGTTAAATTTTTCTCTAAATCTAAAACTGCTCTAAAAATAAAGTGTATATAATTATTTTAAAATACTCTGGAGAATAAACTGAATGGGAGAGATGGAAACAATAATATTTTGGAATATGAAAAACAAATGAATAAGTGGTAATTAATTTAAAAGCTCAAGAAATCTGAATTCTTAGTGAGCACTGGGAAAGTTCAGAAGGAATATAATTAAACAACAGAACTGCAATTAACAAAAGAGTTGGCAACACAAGATACTTCTGGAAGAGTCAGTAAAAGTGTAGCTCAAAACAAGTGGATCCCATATTCGGTTCCCAGTGACTCATCTGTGAGAGACACCACGTTACCACAGTAAGGGTAACATATTGAAAACAAGGGAAATAAGTGATGATTTACTGAACACTGAGACCTCTCAGTCTTTTCCTAACAATGTTCAAGTTGGCTCTTTGCTTTCAGAATTGCTACCTTCCAGGCAAGACTGGGATATCCTATGAGGAATCTCTCCTGTGGAAGAGTAAAGAGCTAAGAATTCTAAAATCAGGCTTCCTCTGTGGTGGCTCATGCCTGTAACCCCAACACTTTGGGAGGCCGAGGCGGGTGGATCACGAGGTCAAGAGATCAAGACTATCCTGGTCAACATGGTGAAACCCCGTCTCTACTAAAAATACAAAAAGTTAGCTGGGCATGGTGGTGCATGCCTGTAATCCCAGCTACTCGGAGGCTGAGGCAGGAGAATTGCCTGAACCCAGGAGGCAGAGGTTGCCATGAGCCGAGATCGCGCCATTGCACTCCAGCCTGGGTAACAAGAACAAAACTCCGTCTCAAAAAAAAAAAAAAAAAAACAGACTTCCTCATACAAATAGCTCAGTCAGATTACCATAAAGTGAAGTTTACAGTGTAATTACCACCCATACAGTCAGAAATTCTAATTAAAGTGCCTCACTTACACATATGACATGATAACCAAGGATTTCAGACATCTGGGCAAAGTTTCTATCATTAATAAAAGAAAGAAACCAATATTTAATCATCTTGAAGGAAGAGAGACTTTTCAGGGAAATAAAATCATGGCAACTATTATTATTATTACTAAATAAATAGAGTCAAATCTGAAATAAGAAAAAGATATATTAAAATAGTATTTGAAGAATTAGAGCTCTTGGAAATTAAAAACAAAAAGTAAATGATGCAGGAAGTGGAGATTTCAATAGGTAATGTGGTTGGCAGACCTCTAAGATGCTTCCCAATGTTTTGGACGCCTGGTATACACACCCTTGTTTAATTCTTTACACTTGAGAGTGGGCTGGAACTTGTGGAATGTGCAACCAACATAACAAAGGAAAACTTATGCCATGCCACTCCTGAAATTAGGTTACAAAAGATTATTACTTTCCATTTGCTAGGATTCTTTCTCTCTTCTGCCTCCTGACTTTCTCACTCAAATTAAGCCAGTTGCCATGGTCTGAGCTTCCCGATGGAGAGGTCCATGTGGCTAGATGCCAGTGGTGGTGTCTATCCTATAGCTTATGAGAATCAGAGTTCATCAATTCAATACCCTATAGGAACTGAATTTTGTCAAGAACTACCTGAGTGATCTAAAAAGCACACCCTCCCTGGTTGAGCCTTGACATACTGCAGGCTTGTGAGAGGCCCAGAGCCAGAGGACTTAGTTAAGCCCTATCCAGACTTCCGACCTATAGAAATTGTGAGATAGTAAATGTCATTTTAAGATGCTGTGTTTTAGGTAATGTGTTATGTAGCAACAATAATTAATACCAATGAGTTGGAAAATATTAAGGGAATATCTCTGAGAATGTGATCTAAAAACATATAAAATAAGAGTAAAAGTTCGAATGACAGAGGAAGGGGTATTAAATAGGCAAATCCCAAGAAATTTTTTAGGGCAGTGAAACTACTCTCTGTGATATTATAATAGCGCTGAATGAATGACACTATGCAAGTTGTCAAAATCAATAGAAATTCGTAGCACAAAGAGTGAACCTTAATGTATATAAACCTAAAAAATTATTTGGAAGGTCAGGAGTCCCAGAATAGAATGCAGAATGTGACAAAAAATAACCTAATTGTATTACAAATAATAATGAAACAACCTTACTTAAAAAAGCTGGGAGAAAGGTCCCGAGTCTGTAAGACTAAGGCAAAAATATTTTTTTAGATAGCTGCTAATGAATATCATACTCTAATTGATAAAGTGGTTTTCTATAGTTTCTTGAGTTAACATTTGGTGCCACTATTCCTTTATACTGGAATTCAATAGTGAAATGAACAGATTCTCACTGTTGGAGTGGTAGGTTACAACTAAGCAAAAGAAGAATTTTGAATGATCCATGTGGAAACAAATGGAGTGTAGTTGGAGACTATGAACTTATGTTTGGGTTAATAAAGATATGAAAGTTTACATATGGAATAGTTTATAGATATGATTATATGTACAGTTTAGTATACACACACATGTATTTCCTTGTTTGGTCATTTGAGAGGGCCTAGAAAAATTGGTACTTTTAGTACCAGTCAGCCTACTTAGTGCCGGATCAAGGTTTCTAATACCAACCCCTAATAAAAGGAATGGGGGCTCCTTGAAGAAATGGCTGATTCTTGGACTGAGACGGAAAATAAACAAGATGATCCTGGAACATCTTGTAGGGCCAGAAAGCAAGTCATTTGTAGTGTGTACCATGAACATGATATGCTACAAAAGTGTTTTTTCTCCCCAAAATCCATAACGTATTCTTATAAGTAAAATATCAAAAACATTTTAGATGACAGACATACAGCAAAACACTTTACCTAGTCCTCAAAACAGTCAAGTTCATCCAAAACAAGGAAATTCTGAGTAACCGTCACAGTGAAAAGGAGGCAAAGGAGATGTGACAACTAAACGTAATGTAGGATAGTGGAACAAAAAAGGAGGTTAGGTAAAAACTAAGGGAATCTGAATCAACTATGATTTTCATTAATAGTACATCCATTATTCATTATGTATGATAAATTTATTATTATACTAATACAAAATATTAATAATAGGTAAATCTTGGTGTGTAGTATTTCAATGTTATTTTAAAAGACTGTGATATATGGTTTGGCTGTGTACCCACCCAAATCTCATCTTGAACATCTTGAATTGTGGTTCCCATAATCCCCACATGTCCTGGAAGAGATCAGGTGGGAGGTAATTGAATCATAGGTGGGGGTGCTCATTGCTTACTCTCATGTTGTTCTCATGATTGTGAGTTCTCATGGGATCTGATGGTTTTAAAGGGGTCTTTTCCCCCTTTTGCTAGACACTTTCTCTTGCTGCCACCATGTTAAGAAAGATGTGTTTGCTTCCCTTTCTGCAATGATTGTGTTTCTGAGATCTCCTCAGCCATGCTGAATTGTGTCACTTAAACCTGTTTCTTTCATAAATTACCAAGTCTTGGGTATGTCTTTATTAGCAGCCTGCAAACAGATTAATATAGATTGCTTTGAAATATAAAATAATGAAAATAAAATCATATAAAATAAAATTGAGGCCTGAAGTGGTGGCTCATGCCTGTAATCCCAGCACTTTGGGAGGCCAAGGTAGGCAGACCATGATGTCAAGAGATCAAGACCAGCCTGACCAACATAGTGAAACCTCATCTCTACTAAAAATACAGAGGTTAGCTGGGCATGGTGGCACGCGCCTGAAGTCCCAGCTACTTGGAAGGCAGAGGCAGGAGAACTGCTTGGACTCTGGAGGCAGAGGTTGGAGTGAGCCAAGATAGCACCACTGCATTCCAGCCTGGCAACAGAGTGAGACTATGTAATAATTAAAAAAAAAAAAAAAAGGATTCCTAGTCCATTTCTGAAGTTAAACCTCCAAATAATGATTTTCAGTTAGTGAAAGTAAAATAAAATGTAAAGGGGAAGTAATTTGACAAATATTTTCCAAATCAAAGAGATTAAAAATTTACACTCTGTGCAACTGTGGTACAGCCTAACAGATGAAAATAGGAAAATAGGCTCATACCGACACATACAATTAGAAATTTCAGAATACAAGAGACAAGAGAAGTTCCTATAATGTTCCACTTAAACACACACACACACACACACACACACACACACACACACACGTCAAATTGAAAAAGATAAGGAATTGTTATGGCTTCCAATTTCTGCCTAACAACATTGGAAACTACGTAAACACCTTAAAAATTCTTAGTGAAATAAATTTTAGCCTAGAGTTGATATACCAAGCAAACCCTTACTCCCATAAAAATCAAATAATGCTATTTTTGATGTGTAAAATCACAAAAGGATTACCTTTCGGGCCGGGCGCGGTGGCTCAAGCCTGTAATCCCAGCACTTTGGGAGGCTGAGGCGGGTGGATCACGAGGTCAAGAGATCCAGACCATCCTGGTCAACATGGTGAAACCCCGTCTCTACTAAAAATACAAAAAAAAAAAAAAAAAAAATTAGCTAGGCGTGGTGGTGCGCGCCTGTAATCCCAGCTACTCAGGAGGCTGAGGCAGGAGAATTGCCTGAACCCAGGAGGCGGAGGTAGCGCTGAGCCGAGATCGCGCTGTTGCACTCCAGCCTGGGTAACGAGAGCGAAACTCCGTCTCAAAAAAAAAAAAAAAAAAAGGATTACCTTTCACGCACTCTTTCTCTGGAAGCCATTGGAAGATGTACTCCTTAAAAAGAAAGGGTATCCAAAATGAAGAGAGACATCAACTATAGGAACCAAGGGTTTCAACACAAGATCAAAATGAAGGAGATATCCAGGATAATGGTAAAGAAATAAAACAACACAATAGTGTGCAACAAAGAAAGAATCCGGTCTCTATGAGGTGAGCCTATGTGAGCTCAGAGGTGAGTTAGAAGGTCCCAGGAGAGATTGACAGAATACCTGATGCATCTGAACATGTGGAGAAGAAGGTGAGATAACTGGTAGATTTTGGTACTGGATGAAGGATACACAAAAATTTAACATGAAAGAAATTCTACTAATTCTCCCAGGCGAACAAATTACACAGGAAAGAGAATCATTACATATACACTGCATCATTCAACTGAGACTATCCTATATATAGGCCCAATAGTATAAGAACTAATCTTGAATTAACCAATGTATATAGCATGTATTATATATTATATTATTATATGCTATGTGGTTGTATGTATAAACATATATAGACATACATTTACATACATAAACACATGCATGCATATATATGTGTACACATACATATATATACATACATAAATATGTATGTGTACACACATATATGGGGGGGAGAGAAAGAGAGAGAATGGGGAGTTGAGTTTCTGTGTATAGCAGAATCAGGAAAGAAAGAAGGCAAATTTCACATTTCCACAACAGGAAGTCCCTAAATAATGTCAAATATTTAAAAATCAAGAATTATATAAACAATATAAGAATGTTATTCAGAGACATGGAAATAAATATAAAACCTATACAGTTTAACAGGAGTTTAATATACCCGTATTGAGTTTCTCCTTGGTGACACATTTTGTGTTAGTACATTGATTGCATACCTGATTGAACTTATGCATTTAGGTCATATTTTTTAACACATAATATATAAGCAATGTAACAAGATTTATTTAACTAGAATACCTCAGATTACTTCTGCTCTTTTGGAAAGAAGAAAAACTTGTGTCAGTAACTCATAAGGATATTGCAAATAATGGAGTGAGTCCTATTTTCAGGTCTTTTGATGAAATTTGAGTTTGCATTTCTACTACAACAAGTGTGTTTTTCTTTGGCCTCTTCTGAGAACAGTTGGGAGCAAGAACCCAGGTGGATATGTTACTATGATACTTGTGAGGAAATTGATGTTTTTCTTTTCTATAGGAATGAGAATTAAATCAGTACTTCAGCCTGTATTGCTCTTGAGCTTCCCAAATAAAATAATCCTTTTTACTGAAAGGTTTTGGTGAACCCTATGTCTCTAAATACATTGAATTGAGTAAAATGTCATTTACGATCAATAGCCAAAGTAATGAAAACTAAATGCACATCTGTGATATGTCGGAAACGCTGCACCCTTCCCCTTTTATCAAATAGTAGTTGTAAAGAGTCATGCTTATAGCTCCCAACTCTTTTGTGACTGGCAATGTGAGCTTCATCCTTACTGGCTGGACTCTTCTAAAGACACACATTTCATTTTAATCAAAAGAACTTTGATCAATTATTTATCCAAAGCTAACCACAAATGTTTAGTTCTAGCCCTGAGCCAGATGAGTCACAGTGAAACTAAAGACCACGAACACACTCAGAAGTTCTTTTTTTCCCCTTGCTTCTTTCCTTTTCCAATCAGTAATTCAGTCTTACTTCCTTCCAGTCCTAATCGGAAAAGCCTGCGCTTTATCTATCACCAGTAACTGTTGAATTGAGGCACTGCTGACAGTCACTACCTTTAAAATGATACTAACCTGAAGGCTTTTACATTATGTTTACATAATTATTGAATGTGTTATTTGAGTTATTTTTGATATCACTATATTCCATGTCTCTTCAAAAGAAATTTCTTACATCATAATAATATGAGTTAAAAGTTCATTTCTTTAAAAAATAATGTTTCCCAAATAATTTTCCTACTATTTGGCAATAAAGAACGATTCTAGAAAAAGCTTATAACAACTCTCCCTGAAACTCTAGCAGCATCCATGCAAATTTTTTTTTTTTTTCCAAAATAGTAAATAGGGAAGATCTGAGCTTGAGTGATGTTTGGTTCAAGTGAAATTAGCTTGCATCTAATGAACAAAGAACTAGCAGATTTTTTTTAAACAACTTACACTTATTTTGAATTATAACTGAAATTCAATTTCAGAAAGGAAATTTCAGTAGATTAAATTACTTCCCAATGACTAAAAAAGGATTATAAACTCTCTTTACTGAATTGGTATGGCTTCCTGTAATTTTGACATACTTATGAGCCATTAAAAATCTAAGCTATAACAAAAATAGGATACATTTTTATTATTCATTTATTTTGGAAACGCTTATCTAGACTACAGTTTTGTATAATTGGAGAAACACTCTCCAGGCGTTTTTCAAAAATGGGTCCCTTATTCATTGAAAACTGAAAGCCAAATTGATTTCCATTTTTTTGGGCGGGGGGAGTCTCATTATATGCTTCCATTTACCCACTCAAATGTAAAGGTTTCATGAGAAATGTTTCCACTTGTGTTATTAAGTTAACATTTTCCCAAACTGAAGCATTATTTATTATTATTTAAAGTTATCTTAGTATCATTTAGCCACCTGGGTCTTCACATATGCCTAAAATGGTGAAAGGAATATTTTAGATGTTAAAGAATAGATGGTGTCCTTGACCTCAAGGGTTTATTATGGAAGACGATAAAATTAAATCTGACTCTGTCCTCACAGAGATGCTGAGATGAATTTTTATTCTGTGTGTAGTTTACTAATTCTCTTTTGTAAAAATCATGTAAGATTCCGTGCAACATCAACTTATATCTACTGATGCTGAAAAATTTCATGATATTAGATACAAATTTGAGAATGCTCCTTTCCCCCACTTAGCTTTCATTTTTCCTAATTCATGTTTGATTTACCAAATATATGCACCATTATCCTTCTCAAGACAAGTCTTACTCTTTACCCAAATAAAACCAAACAAAACAGTTATGTAGCTTGTAGAATATGAGGCTTCTTTTTATGTAAAATTAATTCTTACAGGTCTAAAGTATTGACTTAAAATATTTGTTTTCAGATATAACTTTAATATATACAAAAATTTATAAAAATTTGCTTATGCTTATGTTTCTTATACTTTAACTTAAATATTAAATATACATAAAACTACAAAATTAGTGAACTCCAAAGTAAAAACTAAAATAGTGAATTGTGTTATACTGCTGAACATCTATCGCCTACTAGGTTTAATAAGAGAGGGCTTAATTTTATGAATCTTATTTTTTAAATTATACTTTAAGTTCTGGGATACACGTGCTGAATGTACAAGTTTGTTACGTAGGTATACATGTGCCATGGTGGTTTGCTGCACCCATCAGCCCATCATTTACATTAGGTATTTCTCCTAATGCTATCCCTTCCCTAGCTCCCCAGCCTCTGACAGGCCCTGGTATGTGATGTTCTCCTCCCTGTGCCCATGTGTTCTCATTGCTCAAATCCCACTTATGAAAGAGAATATGCAGTGTTTGGTATTCTCTTCCTGTTTGCTGAGAATGATGGTTTCCAGCTTCATCCACTTCCCTGCTAAGGACATGATATATGGGAATGCTTGTAATTTTTGCACACTGATTTTGTATCCTAAGACTTTGCTGAAGTTGCTTATCAGCTTAAGGAGATTTTGGGCTGAGATGATGGGGTTTTCCAAATATACAATCATGTCATCTGCAAACAGAGACAATTTGACTTTCTCTCTTTCTATTCGAATATGCTTTATTTTTCTCTCTTGCCTGATTGCCCTGGCAAGAACTTCCAATAGTATGTTGAATAGGGGTGGTGAGAGAGGGCATCTTCATCTTGCACACGTTTTCAAAAGGAAAGCTTCCAGCTTTTGCCTATTCAGTATGGTATTGGCTGTGGTCTAAGTCTCTTTGTAGGTCTCTAAGAACTTGCTTTATGTGTCTGGGTGCTCCTGTATTGGGTGCATAGATATTGAGGATAGTTAGCTCTTCTTGTTACATTGATCCCTTTACCATTACGTAATGGCCTTCTTTGTCTTCTTTGATCTTTGATGGTTTAAAGTCTATTTTATCAGAGACTAAGATTGCAACTCCTGCTTTTGTTTTGCTTTCTATTTGCTTGGTAAATATTCCTCCATCCCTTTATTTTGAGCCTATGTGTATCTTTGCATGTGAGATTGGTCTCCTGAATATAGCACACTGATGGTCTTGATTCTTTATCCAATTTTTCAGTTTGTCTTTTAATTGTGGCCTTTCTCACATTTACATTTAAAGTTAGTATTGTTATAGATGAATTTAATCTTGCTATTATGATGTTAGCTGGTTACTTTGCCTGTCAGTTGATGCAGTTTCTTCATAGTGTCAATGTCTTTACAATTTCATAAGTTTTTGCAGTGAGTTCTACCTGTTTTTCCTTTCCATATTTAGTGCTTCCTTCAGGAGCTCTTGTAAGGCAGGCCTGGTGGTGACAAAATGTCTCAGCATTTGCTCATCTGTAAAGAATTTCATTTCTCCTTTGCTTATGAAGATTAGGTTGGCTGGATATGAAATTCTGGTTTAAAACTCTTTTCTTTAAAAAGTTGAATTATCATCCTCCATTCTTTTCTGGTTTGTGGGGTTTCTGCAGAGAGATCCACTTTAATCTGATGGGCTTCCCTTTGTGAGTAACCTGACCTTTCTCTCTGGCTGCCCTTAACATTTTTCTTTCATTTCAACCTTGGTGAATCTGCTGATTATGTGCCTTTTGGTTGCTCTTCTCGAGGAATATCTTTGTGGTATTCTCTGTATTTCCTTAATTTGAATGTTGGCCTGTCTTGCTAAGGTGAAGAAGTTTTCCTGGACAATATCCTGAACAGTTTCCAGGACAGTATCCTGAAGAGTGCTTTCCAACTGGGTTCCATTCTCCTTGTCACATGCATATATACTAATTAAGTATAGGTTTGTTCTTTTCACATAGTTCCATATTTCTTGGAGGATTTGTTCATTCTTTTTCATTCTTTTTATCTAATCTTGTCTTCATGCTTTATTTCATAAACTTGACCTTCAATCTCTGATACCTTTTCTTTGCTTGATTGATTCACTGTTGATACTTGTGTATACTTCATGAAGTTCTTGTGCTGTTTTTCAGCTCCATCAGCTCATTTATGCTCTTCTCTAAATTTGTTATTCTGGTTACAATTCATCTAGCCTTTTTTCAAGGTTCTTAGCTTCCTTGCATTGAGTTACAACATGCTCCTTTAGCTTGGAGGAGTTTGTTATTACCCACCTTTTGAAGCCTACTTCTGTTAAATTCATCAGACATTCTTTATTCAGTTTTTTTCCCTTGATGGCAAGGAGTTGTGATCCATGGAGGAGAAGAGGCATTTTGGTTTTTGGAATTTTCTGCCTTTTTGCGTTGGTTTTTCCTCATCTTTGTGGATTTATCTACCTTTTATCTTTGATGTTGGTGACCTTCGGATAGGGTTTCTGGGATTTCTGTGTGGACATAGTTTTTGTTGATGCTCGTGCTATTCCTTTCTGTCTGTTAGTTTTCCTTCTAACAGTCAGGCAAATGCAGATCTGCTGGAGTTTGCTAGAGGTTCACTCCAGACCCTGTTGCCTGATTATCACCAGCAGTGGCAGCAGAACAGTAAAGATTGCTGCCTGTTCCTTCTCTGGAAACTTCCTCCCAGAGGGGCACCCTCCAGATGCCAGCCAGAGCTCTCCTATATGAGGTATGTTTTGACCCCCATTGGGAAGTGCCTCCCAGTCAAGAGGCACAGGGGTCAGGGACCCACTTGAGAAGGCAGTCTGTCTCTTAGCAGAACTCAAGTACTGTGCTGGGAGATCTGCAGCTCTCTTCAGAGTCAGCAGGCAGGAATGTTTAAGTCTGCTGAACCTGCTCCCATAGCTGCCCCTTCCCCCAGGTGCTTTGTCCCAGGGAGATGAGAGTTTTATCTATAAGCTCCAGACTAGGGCTTCTGCCTTTCTTTCAGAGTTGCCCTGCCCAGGGAGGAGGAAACTAGAGAAGCAGTCTGGCTGAGGTGGATTTCTGGTGCTCAGGTGGGCTCTGCCCAGTTCAAACTTCCAAGAGGCTTTGTTTACAGGGTGAGGGAAAAACCACCTTCTCAAGCCTCAGTAATGGCAGACACCCCTCTTCCCAACAAGCTCAGGCATCTGAGGTTGACTTCAGACTGCTGTGCTGGCAGCAAGAATTTCAAGCCAGGGGATCTTAGCTTGCTGGGCTCAGAGGGAGTGGGATCTGCTGACCTAGAGCACTTGGCTACCTGGCTTCAGCCCCCTTTCCAGAATAGTGAATGGTTCTGTCTTCCTGGTGTTCCAGGTGCCACTGGGTCATAGGAAAACTAAAAACAAAAACTGCCACTCACTCAGTGTCTGCCCAAACCCTCCCAGTTTTATGCTTGAAACCCAGGGCCCTGGTGGTATAGACACTGAGAGAATCTACTGGTCTGCAGTTTGCAAAGACTATGGGAAAAGTGTAGTATCTGGGCCAGAATGCACTGTCCTTCCTGGTACAGTCCCCATGACTTTCCTTGGTTAGGGGAGGGAGTTCCCTCGACCCATTGCACTTCCCAAGTGAGGTGATACCTCACCCTGCTTTGGCTCGCCCTCCATGGGCTGCACCCACTATTTAACCAGTCCCAGTGAGATAAGCCAGGTACCTCAGCTGGAAATGTAGAAATCAACTGCCTTCTGCATTGATCTTGCTGAGAGCTACAGACTGGGACTGTTTCTATTTGGCCATCTTGCCAGCCTTTGAGTCTGAATTTTATTACCATCTTGATTCTTTTGAGTTTTAGTCCAATGGATAGAAGTCATTACAATCATTGTTAATGTTTTAACAATGAATCATTTTAACTGTTAATTAGCTACTTTATTATGTAATAAATTTAATACTGTATCAACATATGATTGTAAAATTGTTTTCTAAGTTTTATTGACCAAATAATGCTTTATTGTATGTTTGTTACTGTACTCATTATTAAGGAATACCAGGATAGCATCTGTTTAAGTCCACTCAAAATGTGGACACAGTGTTTACTATAGAGCATGTTGTTTTGGGTTTGGCATTTATGTGTGTGTCGTATGATGGCTGAACCCTCCCATTGCTTTCTCTGCTCAATCCTCAGTTTATGAAGCACCAGAACTTCCTATGGCTTCTTTTGGCACAACCAGGATTGGGCATTCATGGAAACAGAGACACTGAAATCCTATATCACTATTCAGTTAACAAGTCATCTTTTAAATATTTTGGAATATATGTATAATTCTTTTAGAATATCGTAAAAATAAAAGCAAAATATATTAAAACCCCATAGAAATCAGGATCTTTCAAAAGATGACTTGGAGTCACCTTAGGGGATAGCTTAGGGGTCTATATTCCTGGAAACCCTGATTGTTTCCTCAGCCAGTCCTTTTGAAGGAAAGTGAGCAGATGGAGGAAACAGAAAGGATGTTGATGTTAAACATGGGCAGAAAACTGTTTCAGAAAAGGTAGAAGTGTTGTAAATGGGCCAGAAAGTGTTAAAATGAATTTGAAGTCAGAACACTGGAGGCAGCTAAGCACTTTCCCAGTTGGGCTAATGCTGGATTGTCCCAAATATGTCTGCATCTAACCCTTATTTTATGTTTTTAATGCTTAAAAGTAAGAGCATTTAATCGTAATGTTTTAATGAAGTATAAATATAAATAAATTTATAATTAGGGACTAAGTTAATGCTAGAAATATGCCTTTTATGTGTCCAGAAAAGGGTGATAAATATCCATGTTTCCTTTTAAAATTTTGTTTATATAACTGAGAAATGAGAAAAAAGTGAAAAATTAAAATTAAGGTAAATGCAACTTAGTAGCTCTATATGGAAGTCTAGGGCATGACAAATGTGTGTCACATTTACTTTTTTATCATCTTTGTATTGTTCCTTCATCTTCTTTAAATACTCATCTGAAATCAGATGATGCTCAAAAAAATTTAACCTTAGTTAATCTTTTCTAAAGAAGAACCAATGTGTGACATTTGCACAAGGCCAAAAAGGAAGAGAATTAGTCTGGATTGTTATAAACACACATGCACATATGTTTTTATGTATGTCTATGTGTGTGTGCGCGCACACACACACACACACACACGAACACAAGGTATGTTGTTATCCACGAATCAACCAGAAAGGTGTAGCATTGCAATAATATAGAGACACAAGAGTCCTAGGAAGGCTGTCAAGTGGGAACAAGATTGACAGGTCAATGATGGAGCAAACTTAATAGGAAAGGAGAGAAGAAATGGCTATACTTCTAACCTCCACCAGTACTGTTTTTCTTTTGTTAACACCAAACACTTCCTTGGTTATATAAAAATAAATGTTCTATCTTTCTTTATACAAAAACATTAGGATGTAGTGTGATTAAGTATGTTGAATAGATTTATATATGTATAGCTAGATTCAGATACAACCTATATCTCTCAATATAAGCCCTTAAGATCATTTTAATTTGTAATCTAAGAGTATTGCTGTTCTGAAGCTGTCAGATTCAGCAAGAGAAATATTGTTCTTCTTTTTTTTTTTGAGTATTCTTGTTTCTATACTTTTTGTTCTCTCGAGTTTTCACCTTCACTTGTTTTCCTCCCATGTTAGGCTGTCAATCCTAATAGAGCTTCTTATAAACCTTCACTTTCAAACCGTGATTCTATTTGAAAATTTTTGTC
Source organism: Callithrix jacchus (assembly GCF_049354715.1). Lineage (NCBI taxonomy): Eukaryota > Metazoa > Chordata > Mammalia > Primates > Cebidae > Callithrix > Callithrix jacchus. The sequence continues at coordinate 15,945,210 of NC_133517.1, forward strand.
TCTTTGCAGCTAAATTTAAATAAAATACAGCTGGGTCTTCTACAACTCAAAGCATATCTATTTCTGATGAAATTTAATGTATCACATACTCTCAACACTTCAGTCAATGTTAGACATGGGATGCATGTGTTTGTAGTCTATATATATAATCTTTCATTGCTAGCCTTTCAAAAGATTTTAGAGACTAAGAATTGAAAAGAAGGATAACGGTAAAAAAATTTTCTGTACGACTATTTTTAGAAAACAAAACAAAAAAGAATAGATTTATTTTTCTAGAAAGTAGACAAGTTTGGAAACTGAAAGAGTCAATTTCATTAATGAATAATGGGCTATAACAAAGAATGTGTTTATTAGAAGTAGATTATAAGATTATCCCCCAAAGTCACTGGAGATAGAAGACAATCACCCAAACAAGTCTCAAAATGTATTTTCATCAGGAATAAGCAAGTATTTTAAGATTCTATAGGTTTTTTTTAAAAAGAAGAGTAGACAATCACAAATATACATTAAATTTCAGCCACCAGAGTTTATGATATAAACTAAAAATTAAAGATTGGCTGTGTTTTCTTAAAAGGAAAGTCAGCCATGTTATCCTAGAGAACCCAAATTATTGATAGTGTCATATAATATACATACTGTCTGAGAGGATCTTAATTGAATCCTTACTAGCTTTTGAAATAGGGAGCTCAAACTGTACTGGTCAATAATAAAAGGCAGGATCTAGCAAAGGAGCCTAATTTTCATTAATTAAAGACTGATCCATCAAGTATCTAAATGTGGTAATGCTTAGGGGATCTGGTTTTAAGAGGGAAGACATCATATGCAACATCAGCAGTCTCACTCTGTACCAAATCCTGTAAATAACATATATGTAGCATTGCTCAAAACTGAGATAAATACTCTTAATGTTTCAGATCCTGGGAGAAATCTGTGAGAGATTAGAAACAAAATAAATAGGCATGCCTCACTGTGGCCTACACACTTGGATACAATCTAGGTTAGTGTACCATATTACCACAGAAGGTTATTGTTGTTTCAGCATGGTCAGCAATGATAAAATTTATGAGCAAAAGAAAATCCTCAGAAATAAGCAGAGTGATCAACTAGAATAACAGAATAGGAGAAACCAAAGAGAGAGAGCCCATATACCGTTCCCTAAGCCTACCCTAAGCATTGGGGAATCGGGTATCTCACACTAAGCAGGATTATTTATTGTGGGAGTTTGGGGAAGACAGACACACAATGGTCTAGTTGTAGATCCCATTCACAACTCTCCCCATAAGACAGTGTAAACCACAACCTACAAGTGGTTCCCAGTCCTCCTGTAGCCTGACTGTGCAAGTAGAGGAGAAAATGCTCAAATAAAAACTTAAATACAAAATCACTCAACATTTGAAAAGTACCAACAATATGAAATCTAACTTAAAATTAATGTGAATAATAAATGATGTGAATAGTTTGAAGTCACCTAAAATATAGACACATTTAATCTGGACTTATATTCAGCTAACTGATGAGTACAAGAGACATATATAAAAACAAATAAGATAGAAAGTATTTGCACAACAAACCCCTATACACAAGTTTACCTATTTAACAAACCTGTGCTTGTACCCCTGAATTTAAAGTTATAAGAAAGAAACATTGAAAATAATGGGATGGAGAATTCAGATAATGTATGGCAGAAAAATACATGATTTATGCATAATATCTCCCTAATCCCTCAAAAAAAAAAAGACAAAAACAAAGAGAGCAGAACAGTGGATAAAGAGATTAACAAATTCCTACCAAATAGAAAGCAGAAAGATTTTAGAAGAAGAGTAGTGAACACCAAGTATCTCAAGTGTATAATCTTAATAATAAGCCAGTCAACTGATACTGCATAACCTCCAGGAGGATCGGGAATTGAAGGCAACATAAATGGTGTAAACACAACTGAAATAAGTAGACTGATATAATTTGAATAAGGAGAATATGAGAAGTTTGTGAACCGGAAAAATGTTTAGTACTGATTAAAAACATCAACCCACATTTTGAAAAAGGGCAACGAAGTCCAAATGAGGTAAATGCAGCTATTGCGTTGGGAGAGATTATACAGCTTCCTTCACTACTTAAGTAACACCACTGGCTCAGTGGGGCCTCTGATTCACACAGGTTCCCCGAAATGCGTAGGCTTGGTGTACTGGTGATTTGGCTAAACTAAAATCCAATGGTGTCCAGTAAATTTTAATACCCCGTGAAAAATTAGGGTTCAGGGGAACAAAGCAATAAAATAATAAATCTCTGGTTACTGCTACTACTGTGAGTAAAAGTTCTTTATCTCTGCTTCAGAAATCTGTCTTCCACCAACATTCATAAAACTATGGCAAGCTAACATGTTAGCTTGCAAGAGCAGTGAATTATCACATCCTTCACAGCTTTGGAAAATTATTTAACATGAAGAGACACTTTATAAACAAATAATCCTAACAGGAAGGAATCACAATTCTAAACCAGTATACCAACAAAAATATAGCTTCAAAATGCATATGGAAAACATCAAAATTGAGAGGAATAATTAACAAATGCAGCAATTATAGTCATAGACTTTAACATACCTATCTCAAAAGATGATAGAGAAAAAAACTACCAATACAGCTATACAAGATTTCAGCAACACAGTTAATAAACCAGACTTAATTTACCTAGCCAGAACACCATGTCTAATAGTACTAAAATTTATATTTTCCTAAGCATAGAAGAAATGTTTATCAAAAGATGCCATAAACTGGAGCAAAAAATAAAGCATAAACAAAAGTTTTTAACTCAAAATATTTAAATTATGTCTATCATCTTGAAAGTAAGCTAGTAGTCAATAACAAAAGATGAGAAAAACTCCACATATGGAAACTAAAAATATGTTTTTAAATAAACCATGGGACACAAAAGAAGTCAAAATGGAAATTAAAAATATTTAAAACATATCAAAATGCATGGAATACAGCTAAAGTAATATTTTCAAGACACTGTGGTCTTCAATACATAGACATATCTATACATATAGATATATATACACACACTTTTTTTAAGCTATAAAGCAATACTTCTAACTTCAATGTTAAAATGCTAGGGAAAAGGGCCGGGCGCAATGGCTGACAGCTGTAATCCCAGCACTTTGGGAGGCCAAGGCGGGTGGATCACAAGGTCAAAAGATCGAGACCATCCTGGTCAACATGGTGAAACCTCATCTCTTCTAAAAATACAAAAAATTAGCTGAGCATGGTGGCGCACGCCTGTAATCCCAGCTACTCAGGAGGCTGAGGAAGGAGAATTGCCTGAATCCAGGAGGCAGAGGCTGCCGTGAGCTGAGATCGTGCCATTGCACTCCAGCTTGGGTAACAAGAGCAAAACTCCACATCAAAAAAAAAAAAAATGCTAGGAAAAAAATCAAATCTAAGAAAATTAAAAGAAACAATAACAAAGGCAATAACATAAATTAACTATATAGACAAACAGCAAAGATAAAATATTTTTTGTAAAAAGATTAATAAAATTAGTAAAATTTTAGCAAGACTAATCCATTAAAAAGAGAAAAAGACACAAGTTATCAATGCTACAAATGAAAAACCAACATTACATATAGATTCTTCAGATGATATTGTGAACACAAATACAATTGATAATTTCTATAAAATAGATAAAATTATCTATGAAAATAGAAATTTACCATGATGGTAGATGAAATAAAATATCTGAAATAATATAAAAAATAAAAAAATCTGAATAATACATTCTATCCATATTTAAGAAATGGAATTTCTTAGAATCTTTATCAATAATCAAAAAGAAATTTAGTCCTGACTTTGCCAGTTAATTTTTATAAAATAGATAAAATTATCACCAAATAATCATTACCATGATGGTAGATTAAGTAAAATATCTGAATAATACGTCCTATACGTATTGAAGAAATTGAATTTCTTACTAAAATCCTTGTCAACAATTAAAAAAAATTCAGGCCTGGTTTTGCCAGTTGATTTATTTCAAGAACTTAGGGAAAAAAATGGACAAATCTTAAACTCTGCTAGTGAATAATAAAATAGGAACGCTTTATGACTGTCTTTATGAGAATAACAAAACTTGTTTCCAAGACCTACCCAGAACAGTACAAAAAAGGCAAAGTACAGACATTTCTTAACTAACATAGATGTGAAAACTTTTAATGAGAAAAGAACTTATAAGAAAAAATCTGGTGATATAGAGAAAATCCAATATATTGCAGCTAGTTAATGTTTATTCTGGGAATGCAAGTATGATTCAATATTCAAAAATAATGCGACCTACTATATTAAAGCAAGAGAGAAATTGCATGTGATCATTTCAAGTGCATAAAAAGCACCATGTAAAATTTAACATCCACTCATGATAAAATGTCTTCACAAGGCAGGAATGAAAGACAGCATTCTTAACATAATAAGTATCTTTAAAAACCTACAGGAAGTGTCACACTCAATAGTAAAATATTGAAATCCTTCCCTCGAACTAGGAATAAGAAAAGCATGCTTACTCCCTCAATTTCTCTTTAACATTATGTTGAAGACCCTAACCAGTGAAATAAGCAGCAAGTAAAAGGCATAAAGTGTTTAAAGGAAGAAATAAAATGTCATCATTCTCAGAAGTCATGTTTTGTTTACCTAGAAAATCCAAAAGAATTTACAGTCAAACTATTAAAATTAATAAGTTTAATTAGTAAGGACACTGGATACAAAATCAATTTTCAAATATTGATTGTATTTCTTGATTAGCAAGAAACAACAAAAAATTAAAACTTACCATTTGCAATACTACTCAGAGACATAAAATACTTTGGAAAAATCTCACAAAAAGTGTGTGATCTTTAATGTTGAAAACTATAGAACATTATTCATAGAAAAGTAAAGGATCTAAATAAGTGAATGGATATGTCATCTTTATGGACTGTAATACTAATATTATTAAAATGTCAATTATCCCTACAGAGTCAAGGAAGCTCCAGTCAATATTTTTGCAGTACTTTTGATGAAGAGTTGGCTTTAAAATTTATAAGGAAATGCAAAAACCAACAATGGCTAAAGCATTTTGAAGAGTAGAGTAAAGGTGGTGGACCGACATTACCCAATACTAATATCTATTCTGCAGTTATACTAATTAAGACAAAGTGGCATTAGCCCAAAAGTAGAAAAGGGACTTTGGGAACAGAAGATAATCTAGAAACAGACTGCCACATAATCAGTCACTTTTTTAAAAATGGCAAACATGATACAACAGTGTAATTGAAGAAAGTGTGGTCTTTTTAATAAACATTGCAGAGGAATTGGCTATTCATATGAGAAAAAAGTTACTTTTGATTTCTACCTCCCCACATACAAAATATTATTTCCAATAATTTGTTAGATTATTCTGAACATAATCAATAACACCTTAAAAATCTATAGCAAGTATCACAATCAGTGTTGAAATATTCCAAATGGACTGAGACATAAACATAAAAGGTAAAACAATAATGTTTTACAAGAAAATGTAGTAGAAAATATGATCTTGAAATAGGTAAAAAAAAATTTAACAGAACTCAAAAAGTAATACTGATGAAAGAAAAAAATGTTTAATATATTAAAATTAAGCAATTTTCATCAAAAGATATTATCAAGAGAGTAAAGAAAAAAAAAGCAACCACAGAACATAGACACAACACATATTCCCAAAGAAGAACTCAGGAAAAGTAAATATAAAGAACTTCTTAATTACTAAGGAAAGATTGACTATTTATATTTATGTATTTTTTTTTAATAATCTCCCTCTGCCACACAGGCTGTAGTGCAACTGTGTAATCTCGGCCCATGGCAACCTCTGCTTCCCGGGTTCAAACAACTCTCTCAGGCCTCTGCCTCCCGAGTAGCCTAGATTGCAGGTGGAGGCCATCATGCCTGACTAATATTTTTTGTATTTTAGTAGAGACAGGGTTTTGCCATGTTGTCCAGGCTGGTCTCAAACTACTGGCTTCAAGTGATCCACCCACCTCGGCCTCCCAAAGTGCTGGGATAACAGGGATAAATTAATTTCTTATGAACATGTCAATAAAATATAAAAAGAGGCTTAACTTTATTAGACATCAAATAAATGCAAATTAAAACTTCAATGAAATACTTGCTGCACGAACACCGCACAGAAAATGCCAATTGTCATCCAGGCTGTGAAGTAAATAGGATTCTCCTCCATTGCTGGAAAGAGTGCAAATTGATATAAGCAATCCGGAAAAGTGGACAATCTTTACTAAATCTGAACATGTGCATTTTCTATGACTCAGCAATTTCAGTCCTGGCTACATAGACCAGATCAATGTACATAGATGTTCACCAAAACTCATTGAGTAGAATAATCAACATAGCACAATTCACAATATACTAAAAATATGCTACCCAAATAATCATCAGTGGTACAAGTTGATAAATAAAAAGGTTGTATGTTAATAACGTGACATATAATACAGTGAGGTTATGGATTGAAATGTCCACAAGTATATGAAACACTATGGATGAGACTCACACATCCTGAGTAAAAAAGCCAGATGTATAAAAGCATATTCAATATGCTTTCATCTATATAAATTACAATAAGAGACAAAACTAATCCGTGATCCAAAGATTCAGGACAGTGATTTTTCAGCAGGGATGGGATATCGTTTAGAAGGAAGCACAGAGTAGATTCTGAAGTGCTTGTAATAGTATCTTAATCTGGGTGCCGGTTAAACAGGCAATTTTTGTTTGTGAAAATTCATCAAGTGATATGCTTATGGCATGAGCATTTTTCTTTATGTCAATTTTACTTCAATAAATGTTTTCATTCATGGTCTTTCAGTTTACCAGTAATATAAACAAAAATAACAAGACTATTAAGTTCTTGGAAAAAAATGTCTATCAAGAAATACACTAGCTCTTTTTGGGAAAAAAAAAAATCTCCAAAAATTTACTTAGTAACTTAAAAGAAAATCAGAATAAATGGAGAGCTGAAACATGTTAATGTTTGAGAATATTGAATGCTGTAAAAATATCTATTTCCTTTGTAACTTCAATCTATTCCAACCTAATCTATAAAAAATGGTTCTCATGGCCATCAACAAGTTGGATTTTAATTTTTATGAAATTAAACTAGCCAAGACAATTTTAACAAAGAAGAACAAAAAGCATTCTACTCTCTAAAGTAGCAGAATAATAATTTACTGAATTTTTCAGGACACTAAATTATCATGCATACATAAAAACTTAGTGTGTATTTTGAATCAGGCAAGAAAGGATCCACATTCCATTAAGTGTTGTTGTAAAAAATTTTTTAATGAAGGTACATCATTTCTCATATTATCCACAATATAAATTCTAAGTGAATTAGTGTCTCAAATATAAGAATGTAACAAAACTATAAAATTTTAAAGAAAAATATGGAAAGATGTTTACAATCATATACTAAAATTTAAAAAAAACACAAGGGAATAAAAAATAAATTAAAAACATTATGTAAACTAAATAATAGTATGTACTGCTTACATAATACACAAATAATTGTTATTCAGAATGCATAGGAAACATCTACAAATCAGTAAGAGAAAAGCATTTATTGACCGAGCAAAGCATATGCACAGGTAATTCATAGAAAGTAAAAAGCACAAGACCAATAAAACCATGAAAAGTTACAAACTTCAATAATGAACAGTGAACTTTAAAATAAAAATCTGATACAATTCTCTCATCTTTTAGATTAGCAAAAATGACAAGTTGATTATATCAAGCATGGTGAGGTTGTCAGCAAACAGTTTCTGCTGTTACAGCTATAAAAGCACACTGTAAATTGCTATGAGTGGTAGAAGGGGGAATGAGGGTTGAAAAATTACCTATCAAGTACACTGTTTAGTATTCATGGAACGGGTACACTAAAAACTCAGACTTCACCAGTGCTCCGTATATGCATGTAAGAAACCTGTACTTGTACCTCCTAAATATATTTAAATGAATAAATTATAAAATAAATTAAAGTTGCTTTAAGTATGAATTGGCAGCCATTAAAAAATATATGGTGTTATTCAATAATGGCATTTCTCAGTATAAGGTTTGCCCTAAAGAATTACTTTCATATGTACTCATACAAGAATGTTTATTATGGCATTGCTTATGCTAAAAGCAGAGAGAGAGAGAAAGAGAGAGAGCAAAGAGAGAGAAATATCCTTAGTGCCCATTAATTGAGTAGTAGATAAATGAATTTTTTAAATATAACTAAATATACCACAGACCGCACATTATATAAAATTACCAGTAGTTGTTAAGGTAGATGTATGGATACTAACTTTCTTTGAATAGCTCTCCACTGTAGGGGTAGATCTGTATGTACTAACATGATTAGGTCTCCAAGATAAAGTGTAAAAAGCATTGAAGAAAATGTTCCATCGTTTAAGGTCAAAATGCATATAAAAATAAGAATTAAAATGCACAGTAAAATATTTCTCTTTGTATGCAAATATTTTATGTAAATTAACAGAAAAAATGGATGGGTAAATGATTACAAAAAAATTGAGACAGTAACTATCTTCAGAGAGTTAGGAGGGAATCAGCATTTGGAAGGAGTCATCAAAGGAGTGAATAGTGTACAACTATTATTGTTTCTCCCTTGTATCTATTGCCCCTTTTAAAGGTACATGAATTTGCTTTTGGAGAAACTTCTCCGTCTGTCAACCAATATGTTTGTGTGAAACTGCACACCCCTGATCCAAGACTGAAACATGTAAACAAGACCAAAAGCAATCAGTGTTTTCTAGTTTCATGGAAACAGTGATTGGCTCAAGACCGTAAATCAAAACAAATGAAACTCAATTCCGGAAACTTAAAAAGCTATTGTAAAATATCAAAGTGAAAGAAGGAAAGCTAAAGCCATTGCAGTGACCTTGCAACCTTAAGAAAAGAGCCTGAGGTGCCGTGGGGGCGGCGGGGGAAGAAACAAAAAACTTTGTGGAAGTTCCAAGGTGTACACAAAGAGTGTATTAGGGTGCCAGCACCACTGCCACCGCAGGGTATAGATCCATGAATCCCCACAACTGCCTAAGATTTTTTTCAGTTGAAGTCCCTTAGGCTTACTGATTTTGTTATAATTTTCACTTGAAAAATATATTCATGTACTTAATGACAAACAAAGGGAAACTCACGGTTAGATTAAAGAATTTATTTCTTAAATAATTTTTAAATTGACAAGCATTAGTGAGGTTATATATATTCTTTATTATATAAAGAATGATATACATTTATGGTGTACAACATGATGTTTTGAAATACATATACATTGTGGAATGGCTCAATAGAGCGAATTAACTTATGCATTACCTCATATTCTTATTACTATTATTATTTTGGGTGAGAACACTGAAAATCTACTCTTAGCGACTTTCAAGCACAGAATCCATTGCTATAACTATACTTGCCATGCTGTATATTAGGCCTACTGTAGGATTTCTTTTTTTTTTTCTTTTGAGATGGAGTCTTCCTCTGTAGCACAGGCTGGAGAGCAATGACAGGATCTTGGCTCACTGCAATCTCCACCTCCCAGGTTCAAGCAATTCTCCTGCCTCAGCCTCCCAAGTAACTGGGATTACAGGCACTTGCCACCACGCCCAGCTAATTTTTTTGTATTTTAGCAGAGATGGGTTTCACCAGGTTGCCCAGGCTGGTCTCGAACTCCTGAACTCAAGCAATCCACCTGCCTCGGCCTCCCAAAGTGCTAGATTTACAGGTGTGAGCCACTGTGCCCAGCCATGCTGTAGGCTTTCTAAGGTCCATTCTTCTTCTGAATGCAAGGTTCTTATTACAGTTGAGGTTTTATTAAATTAATAGAAAGTGAATGCTAAGAAAATACTTTTAAAAATACAGCACATTATCCTGGAAGATACACTACAAGGATGTAATCACTTCTAATCCTTGTTATCTGTATAAAATAATAAACACATATAATTAGGAAGTAAAAATTGTAGGTGGAAACAAACAAAATCTTTAGCCTGATTAAACAACAGAAATGTTGCCATCAATTTCCAAACTCCTTGTCCCCTAATTATTGCTAACAGAAAATGTCAGTCCTTCATTTAAAATGTCACTCTCTAAAATGACGTGAGCAGTGTGAAATTTATAGGTAAAAGATAAACTCACTTCTTATAACTGTTGTACTTGTCTGAAAAGAGAACTATGTCTTTGAATAGAGCCTTTGAAATAAACCCTCTTCTGTCATCTTCCTTTTTCCCTTTGTACTTCACTTTCTGGTCTCTTTTCTACAACTCTTGGAGGAGTTCAAACACAGCAATCCGTTCACTTCCTCTCTATGTGCCTCTGCTCTCATTCCAGTCAGCTATGTTCCTTCCCTAGAATATCTCCAGGATGGTGCCTTGCCACAGTAGCCGGCATTCATCACTCCAGCTCAGCCAGGAGGGGCTGGCTCCACAGTTAACTCACATGTGGTAATGGCCAGTTGGCAATTGCTGGTGGTGATGATTTTCAGTTTCCAGATACCAATTTGACTTAACGAGTCACTTAAAAATATGTAGCCTATATCCTCTTTGTGTATTATTATTTCCATGGCTACTCAATCCCTTAATTATTTTCTAAAATGATGCTACTGCTTACAATGCCAGATTTGTATAATCTAAACAAACAGGTGGTCTGTCTGGCACATGCTGGCAAGCCAGATTGTTAATTGTAAATTAAGCTCAAAAAATTCCTGGTTTGGGGCATAGCATCAATTCACTTAGCAAAGGAGTAAATTTGTAATCTAAAGCCTTCTTGAAAAACTGTGTCACTATTAACTTGAATTGTATGTTTAAAAAGACAAAACAGGCCAGGCATAGTGGCTCACGTCTATAATCCCACCACTTTGGGAGTCCGAGGTGAGAGGACTGCTTGAGGGCAAGAATTATCAGCCTGGGTAACATATCAAGTTACCGTCCCTACCAAAAAAAAAAAAAAATTGTTTTTTTTTTTTAATTAGCCAGGTGTGGTGATGTGCACCTTTAATTCCAGCTTTTCAGATTGCCAAGGCAAGAGGATTGCTTGAGCCCAGAACTTTGAGGCTGGCCGGGAGTTATAATCATGCTACTGCACTGTAGCGTGGGGGACAGAGCAAGACTGTCTTTAAAACAAAAAAAAAGGCAAAACAAGTTGAAATGATATATGGTATATATTTTTCCTTTGGCTTCAGAGACATAATGCAGACCTGACACATATAGCACCCTTCCATCAGTCAAGGTAAGGCTCCCCTGTGCTTTCATTCCATTTTATTATTTTTCTAAACTTGTTTTCTATTATATCTATTTTTATTATCCAACTCTAATTGCTTTAATGTATTACTTTAAAATGCATGCCTCCTTCAAATAGTAAGTTCTATTTTATATGTATTTTCTCATTTTAAATTGATATACTGCCTTGATCTTGTACTGACATTTACTCTTCATTCCACATAAATCTTGCCATATTGTTATATGCTTACTATCTTTGTTGCATCAGAGAAGTCCACTGATACTATTGCGACATTTTGCTTATTCATTCCCTTAGTAATAAATCTAATGAACCATCTTTGCTATTGTGAATCAAGTGCAACATTGTCATATATATATATATATATATGCTGTAATCCCAGCTACTCGGGAGGCTGAGGCAGGAGAATCACTTGAAGCTGGGAGGCACAGGTTGTGGTGAGCCGAGATTGCACCACTGAACCCCAGCCTGGGCAACAAGAGCAAAATTCCATCTAAAAAACATTTAAATTTAAGTTAAAAAAAATATATATATATATACACACACACACACACACACACACACATACATATATGTAACACTGTATGGGTTATTTAATTCTACAAATATGTACTAAGCACCAAATAAGCATTGTGAACTATTCTAGGTATATAAGATACATGGATGAACAAAGGACACAAAAAGCCCTGGCCTCAAATAAGTTTATATTCCAGAGGATTTTCTCTAAAGAATGTATCTGTAAATGGGACTCCTGGATTTCATGACAGAAACATTCCTAATTTCACTAGACACTGTCAGAATCTTCTCTTCTGAAATAGCTGCATCAAGTTAAACAGCCATCAGTAATATGTGAGGACTTTTGTTCTCCTGCCCCATACTTTGCTGACTCAGGAAACTATGCAACTCTCTAACTTCTGGCAACTCAATAGAAATAAAGTGACATAATTTTTCAAATCACTAGAAAGTTTAGTGTTTTGACACATCTTAAGTCATGTGGTTCTACATTGTATAAATGGCCTATTCATTGTTTCCAATTTTTCTGCTTTTCTTTTTATTTAAAAAAAATTTTAGCAGAAAAGTATTGGAAAAATAAAAAGCTAGAAAAGTACAAAAGAATAAACACAAAATAAGAAGGTAGGTCATAAATAATGGTAAATAATTGCCATTTATTTCTTAATAAAATAAAAATAAGCATAGTAAAGCTCTAAAGATACAATATTTTTAAAATTGATTTATTGGATAAAAAGCACATAAAATACGCAAAAAATTGGCAACAAAACGATGGAAGATGCATATACAACACAAAAGCAGATAAACAATTAATATAAATGTTCCTATTAAGGAAAAAATTTCAATGCTGATTTCAAACAAAAACAAACAAATCAGTCCCACATGGCTTAAGAGGTACTTTCTACAAAATTTTTAGTGGTGAGATATATAAGTTACATGAAATGTTTAAAAACAGGAAAGTTGGACATATTATGTAATGAGGCTTAAAATTATTTCAAGAGAAAACAAGGACATACAGGCTAAAGAAAAACTAGTTAATTACACTGTTTTTCATAGAGGATTAACTGTTATGGAAACTGCATTTCCTATAAATTTATACAACCAGCTGTTTCTGAATACAAGGCTGATCCTCAAGGAAAGGGAAAAGTAATAAAGCAAGCTTATTCCCAGACTAACTTCTCAAACCAGTTTCCAGTCTGCAGCATAGAGAACAGGAACCCAATCAAAGCCTACCAATTTCAATCTTTGCCTGAATAGACACTAGATTTCAGGCAAGACAAGGAGCCATGGGACAGGGTAGTTGAAATGAGGAGTATGAACAGAGAAATTGTTCTGCAGATCTGCAGTGAGTCTTTATAAGACTTTGGCTAAGTAATGCTCTGTGTATACAAAAAGTCCATGATAGCACCACCAGAGAGCAATTTCCTAGGCCTTATACAAGAATACTATATATTCTAATACTGTATATTAATACTATTAATAGTTTGTGCTGCCTCCAGCCAGAGTTAAGAAACTCTGTATGTATGGGGCATTAGAGAGAGTTCTTAAAGGGGTCTCATCTCAATAGTAGGGCTAATTAGTCTAGAAAAAAAGGCTGAACAGGCATTACCAGTACATAAAAGAAAACCTTGAATGAATCAACTAACTGATCTTAGGTGACATAACTGCTTACCAGAATGAAGCCCCACTGGATTCCTTAAAGGAATACAAAAATGTCCATCATGAACAACATAATCTAGAACACAATAAAGCATTACCATGTTCACAGGAAGCAGGATAATATAATCCATAACTGGAATAAAAATAAATCAATAAAAACAAACTTTGAAATAAAAGAAATGATAAAAGTAACAGAAAACAATGTTGACACCATTATTAGGCAAAAAATAATTTAAATAGAAATATTGTAGGATCAGATATAACAAATAAAAGACAAATAAAAGGGTATTAATTATATTGATAATTATGATTAATATGAATGGCTAAATACTCCAAATATGCTTGTCATCAGAAACTAGCATTAAATGTAAAGGCACATATAGGTAAAAACTAAAAATGATAGAAAAAGTTAGACCATATCCATATTAATTTTAGAAAATTGGCATGATTATATTAGCATTAAGCCAAGTAGACTTCAGAATAAGACATATTACTAAAGAGAAACATGTAATTACAAAAAGTTAATACAAAAACAATGAACTCATATGTGCTTGGTAACAAACCTTTAAAACACATAAAGCAAAAATATTATCAAAATGAAAGAAGAAATAAACTCCCATATAAAGTACAAAATTTCAATACTTGTAACTAAGTAATAGAACAATAGCAAAAAATAATTATAGAATATTTGAACAACACTCTGAACTAAGTTAATCTATTTAATATTTAGAGAATATTACACTTAATGACACCAGAATAGCCATTCTTTTCCCTGCTTAATAAATGGTGTTGTGAAAACTGGCTAGCCATATGCAGAAAGTTGAAACTGGACCCATTCCTTACACCTTATACAAAAATTAACCCCAGATGGATTAAAGATTTAAATGTAAGACATAACACCATAAAAGCCCTAGAAGAAAACCTAGACAATATCATTCAAGATATAGACATAGGCAAGGACTTCATGACTTAAACACCAAAAGCAGATGAATGGATCTGACTTGGCAACAAAAGCCAAAATAGACAAACGGGATCTAATTAAACTTAGGAGCCTCTGCACAGCCAAAGAAACAATCATTACAGTGAACTGGCAACCAACAGAATGGAAAAAGAGTTTTGCAAGATACCCATCTGACAAAAGATTATCTGGAATCTATAAAGAACTAAACAAATATACAAGAAAAAAAACCCATCAAAAAGTGGGAGAAGGATATGAACAGACACTTTACAAAAGAAGACATTTATGCAGCCAACAATTATATGAAAAAATGCTGATCATCACTGGTCATTAGAGAAATGCAAATCAAAACTACAATGAGATACCATCTCATGACAGTTAGAATGGCAATCATTAAAAATCTGGAGACAACAGATAATGGAGAGGATGTGGAGAAATAGAAACACTTACACTGTTGGTGGGAGTGTAAATTAGTTCAACTATTGTGGGAGACAGTGTGGCAATTCCTCAAGGATCTAGAAATAGAAATACCATTTGACCCAGCAATCCCATTACTGGGTATACACCCAAAGAATTATAAATTGTTATATTATAAAGACCCACATGCACATGTATGTTCATTGCGACACTGTTTACAGTAGCAAAGACTTGGAACCCACCCAAGTATCCATCAACAATAGAGTGGATAAAGAAAATGTGGCACATATACACCATGGAATACTATGCAGCCATAAAAAAACGATGAGTTAATGTCCTTTGCAGGGACATGGATGAATCTGGAAACCATCATTCTCAGTAAACTGACACAAGAACAGAAAACCAAACACCACATGTTCTCATTCATAAGTGTGTTAAACAATAAGAACATATGGACACAGGGAGGGGAACAGCACACACTGGGGTCTGTTGGGGGGTAGGGGGCTAGGGGAGGGATAGCACTGGGTGGGGAGATTGGGGAAGGATAACATTAGGAGAAATACCTAATGTAGGTAATGGGGTCATGCAGGCAGCAAACCACCATGGCATGTGTATACTTATGTAACCATCCTGCAAGATCTGCACATGTACCCCAGAACTTAAAATTAAAAAAAAGAAAGAAAGAAAATGCTCAAAAATAACAGGCAAATTTCAGTAAATGAATTAATCATTAATTTCATTTGTTAACTTCTGTATATGATAAAAGCAAGATAAGAATGACAAAACTGAGAAAGCAATTTCTTATCTTAGCAAAGGCTTGTTTCACAAAAATATTACCAAATATTATGTTTAACCAAAACAACAATAAAACATTGATATTTTATGTCCTTTAAGACAAGAGCCAGAAAGGAGGTTTCTTACTACTGTTCTTTTAAGATAGGAAATGAGATCAGGTTTCTTACCATTATTCTTTTAAGATAGGAAGCTAGGTAAGAATGCTCAGTATCTTTGCTTTGGTTCAGCATTGTAATATATACCAATTGGTCAGTGCACTTGGAAAAGAAATTCGCTGAGAGGCATGAGACAATTTTGAAGGATATTCGAGCATCTTTATAGAACCCCAATAGAATGATCAAAGAAGTGACTACAATTTGTTAAAGCTAATTAACCTGCAGGCTAATAAAATTGCTTTTTTTTTTTTTCTGCTTGCATGCAAGGAAGAAATTCCAGAGGAAGATGAAACTCATCTTTTACTAGGCTTGGGTTCCCTCTGAAGAATTCTGAGTAGGGTCTAAGGAAAGCAAAAAAAGATTGGTTGCTGTTTTTAAGGAGGGACTTGAAGACACAGAGATTAACCAGGGATTGGCTGCTGTCTTGTGGAGAGAGTGACTAAACAATTGGATATCTCCTATAATTAATGAAGTGAGCAAGCAGATATGGGAATTCATTGGAGAGAAAGCAGTGATCATTCAAAGCACTGTCTTTATGGCATTTTACAACTGCAGCATGACCTTAGAAGATACAGTGTTGTTAAATTTGCCTCTGACTTTATCTGTGTCTGTCTTCCCATCCTGATTAATGGCAGGGTTGCATTTTGCTTTTTCAGTCAAAGCTGATTTTCACTCTTCAGTCCTACATAGTTTCTGACTCTTTCTCAATGGAAGGAGACATCAGTAAGATGGCCAAATACAAGATCACCTCACAAATTCAATTGTTTGTCTCAATTTCACCAAGAATAAGTGGAAATAAAATTTAGAAGGGAATATATAAATTAAATTTCAACAAAAAAGAAAAAACAAACATGTTGAAACTCTATTTAATAACATGAAAGAAATTCCATTTGACCCTGCAATCCCATTACTGGGTATATAGCCAAAGGATTATAAATCGTTCTACTATAAGGACACATGCACACGAATGTTCATTGCAGCACTGTTTACAATAGCAAAGACCTGGAACCAACCCAAATGCCCATCAGTGATAGACTGGACAGGGAAAATATGGCACATATACACCACGGAACACTATGCAGCCATAAAAAATGATGAGTTCCTGTCCTTTGTAGGGACATGAATGAACCTGGAGACCATCATTTTCAGCAAACTGACACAAGAACAGAAAATCAAATACCGAATGTTCTCACTCATAGGTGGGTGTTGAACAATGAGAACACATGGGCACAGGGAGGGGAGCATCACACACTGGGGTCTGTAGGGGAAATAGGGGAGGGACAGTTGGGGAGAGGGAAGTTGGGGAGAGATAGTATGGGGAGAAATGCCAGTTATAGGTGATGGGGAGGAAGGTAGCACATCACACTGCCACATGTGTACCTATGCAACAATCTTGCATGTTCTTCACATGTACCCAAAACCTAAAATGCAATAAAAATAAATAAATAAGTAAAATGGTAAACACAAAGGAGCAATAAAAATTCTGGCTGTTGACTAAGCATTTCTAGCATTATACTGTCATTATGACAATATCTCTTCAATAAATTAGAAAGTGCTATAGGTGTGTTTTCTATTTTCTTCCATTCTTAGAAGCTAGTGACGCCATTATTATTGAGAAATAAATACTGGGAAGCAATTAAGTATAGAAATCATAAGTAGGGTCTATATATGAGACTTAACCTTAGCTTTGTAACGTTTCATTAACTTATGTTTCATAGAAGACAATGATTATAATTATTTCAAGGAAGAAAAAACAAATCAAATGTCTAAACATTATAACTTTCCGATTTATTGACAAGGATGCTTTTGTCTTTTGTCATGCTGTTGTTAGCTTAAAGCATCCTATGTCTTTCAATAGAAATCTTGACAGATAATATTTTTTTCTTTTACTTCTACTTCAATTGTTAATTACATATTTACAATTCTTCAATCAAGAGGCAAAGAGAAACCGATTAGAAAAATTTTCCATCTGTCTACAGAACTTTGTAGTATAATGAAACATCTACTCATTAAATATAGAGAACTTCATGGCATCAATAATAAGTGTTATAAAGGACACAAAGGTATTATTAATTCTAACGGAATGCAGGACTGGAAAAACAATAAGTCATTTTGACAGTTGCTTTGAAGACCATTACCAAATGTTATGTTTACTTGACTAGGTTCAATTTATAAAACAAGACCTACAAAAAGAATCTGCAGTTTAATCAATTGAGATGTGCTGTTATAAAGAACTGCTAATGAACTGAAGCTTTGCATCCCTTTTTAATGATGGAATGTTGATTGCATTGTTAAAAATTAGGGTAATTACTAGTGTGGGCAGTTTATGTGCATTTGAAAAAGAACCTTAAATCAATGAAATAAAACTGTAGAACAGATTTTATGTGACCATAAAAGTTTCTTTTTTTAAGTTAAATTAAGCTAAAGATGCAAGTCTATTTAAATGAAGTATGTGACTACCTTTTCAGGGAGAATTCACAAAGGTTTTTGTTTTTCATGCAAATTAAGGAACAATAGTGAATTTAAATCCCCAGCCATAATCATTGATTAAATTTCTCTGTACACTTCATATGAAAATTCAATTTAAAATCATAAGAAGTAATATTTTGTCTTTTGTTGCATTTTGTTTGGTTTAAAACAAAAATAGTGGAAATATTTGATGATCCAAAGAATCTAGGAGGTTAGATGATGGATTTGGCTGTATCCATCATCTAACAGTATAGGAAGTGATGTCTACACTTTGAAATTTTCTATTTGAATTTGACCAGCTTGCATGGTAAGTAGGTTTTAGTGGCATGGTTAGCTTTTTAAAAATGTGAACTATTTATTCTTGGATTTATGCTACTAATATATGCTTAATATAAGTCATTCCTTTGTATGTACTTTTGTAGACAATAAAAGACAAAGATTTCACAAAAAAATATATGTTTGATTCATGGTTTTATAAATTCACTTAGGAAGCATTTTATAACATGTATATAATTCTCCTTTTGTATATGTGTATGTGTGTGTATATGCATGAGTCTGTATGTGTGTGTGTTTACATATGTAAATATAGTTATACGTGTATGTGTATATGAGCATGGTGCCTGAATGGTTGTATGTGTGACTTTACATTATTAAAGTAATTAACTGACTGGTAGGTCATTAGGCAGAGGTGGCTCCAATGCTGTGGGTTCCTATGTGAGCATACAGAAACTCAACTCGTTGTAAATGGTAAAACAAAACCTAAGCTTAGTCAATCAGAAACTGCCAACTAACCTCTAATCAGGGATTTTCTACTGAAATGATCCAAGTAAGGCTACTGCTCCATTTTAACCAAGCACATGTTTTCTTTACCGTATGTGTTTATACTATAAAACTCTTCTGTTGTATTCCACAGTGGAGGCCTCAAACACTTACAGTCTCAAGCTGTTCAATTAACGAATCACTATCTGCTCAAATAGTTTCTAATATGTTAATGTGTTTTGGTTTATCTTTTAACAATGTGCATGTGTCTGAGAGTACCGGTGTTGTACATACATGTCTGTGTATATGGGTAAGTGTGCAATGCACAGAGTCACACCCAAATTTAGAGTAAAAGCAACATCACCAAAGTAGGGAGATCAGTATGAAAGGATAGATGCACCTTTTGATGATTTTATAGTGTGGATTTACCAAGTATTTGTTTTTTCCTACTTTATGGTGATATCAATAACCAATCAGAAAAATGGGGGACAGAGGGAGATCAGATAGGATTCCGGAAAGACAGTAAATGCTGTGGGAGCTTAGTTGTTGGATCTTTGTGAATTTAAACACACACCCACCTGACAGCTAATGGATAGCAAATTAAAAGTCCTTGGATGACATTTTAAACCAAACTAAAGAAATAATCAGGAATTCCCAATAACCCAAATTATGAAAGATAAAGACAAACTACCAACAGTCACAGGAGCTGCTTGGTATAGGTTCTGTAAAGAAGAAAACAGAAAAAGATTAAGAAACCCAGATAATTTCATCACAAAATATGACACCCTGGTATGCTGATTATTTTAAATTAAAGCCCTTGAAGGTCAGCAGATGCTCTAAGGGGCTTTTCTTTGATATTCCCTTATCTGCCTTAAGACTAGATTCACCAAAGAAAACACCATCACCTTTCATTTCCTCCTTAAATTTTGTTATCTTTCATGGAAAAGAAGACTGAGGAATGCCACCATATCTGGACGGACTTATTCACAAGACCATGTTTGTTTCTTGGGCTTATTCAGATTCCAAAGAGCATCATTTATAAGTTAATTTCTATCTCTTGAGTGCATTCATTTTCCCTAATAATTATTTTACTACCCCTTATATTTTCCCTCTCCTCTTTCTCCTATAAAGAAAAGTATAAGCATCTGTACCCCTTGAATTATGGAGTAATCACTCTCCTGTGATTTTCCATCATGCACACTAAAATTAATTTGGATGCATTTCTTTCCTATTAATCTATCTATTGTCAGTTTATTTTCAGGGAAATTTCCGAGGGTCAAAGGGACGCCTTCTTCCTTTGTCCCTACAGTCTGGCACTGCAAGCCACTGTAAGGATAAACTAGAATCACCCTTCTCTTCTGGAAGCCACAGTCAAGGGAACCCAGGAACTGAAAAGCATCAAAAAGAATAAGGATTAACCAGTCAGACCCCTGGATGTCTGTCTATGGAATCCAGCCTAGGGAACAGTAAAAATTATTACCTATCTCTTTATCCTTTCTAAATTTAAGATGAATGGGAGAAAAGCAGTTGCATGGCTAGTCTTGAATGTAGCAACTTTGGTGTACTTTTTTGTATGAATATTCATATTATCTGATTCATTTTTCTCCAAGAGCTAGTCTTTCTTTTTCCTTTGTCCCCTGTTTTCTTGTATCATTTGTCATTGGTCATACCACAGGACAGAACATGGGTCTGAAGCCCCTATAAACTCATTGTTTGAGCTGTGCTCACAAACTGGGAGTTTGAGATTTTGTCAGAATGGTGCTAGTTTAGACAAACTGCTGTGGGCCCCTGAAATTAAAAATGAGTAAGGTTTCTCTCTTGTCTTGTTTTATGTACTTGTTTTAAGTACACCACAGAAAATTTAAATCATCAACGGTCAGATGATGGAATTTTTTTTTTTTTTTTTACTTAGAAAGACTTCAATATTTGAAAAAATTTTTAGAGAGCTCTTCTTCTAAGTAGTTGACTTATTTGTATTTACAGTAAAACCAAATTGAAAGACACATAATAGCATCCTGCCTTAGCAAATATTGACAGAATTAAAGAGCATAAATCTGACCTGGAGGAAGTTAAAATCCACCCCAACCCTGGTTTAAGTCCTCCTCCCACTGATACCTTTCTTTTCTCCAACTCTGATCCTCCAGAGATCGTTTGTATCTCTGAGCTCCTAGTCTAATCCCCTTTCAAAATCCAGCCCCAGATCCTCAGTAAACTTGCTTAATTACCCCTAAAACTCCTTCAAATCACATTTGTCCAGAAAATCATTTAGAGAACTAGCTGCCAACTTTAACATCCACATCTTTGTAAGGTTTACAGAAAGCACTCAGTCTTGATCTAAAGATCCAGGTCACAAGGGTCAGTGTGTAAAAGTTGACTGGGGCTGTGGGAATAAACTCCATCAGCTCCAGACCTCCCTACACAGAGCCCCTGATCATGTATCCAGGATCCTCACCACAAAAAACTGACATCACCTGCACAGCAGCAGATCTTATGAATTATAAAACCCTTTTGCTCCCACCTTCAGAAGATCCTATTAAGTTTAGAGAACAGTTGGAGAGGCTAGTAGCCATTCACAATTCTACTCATAGGGACCTTGACTGGCTACTAAGAGGTGTACTTTCTCTATATTATTATATTGCTGTTATTAGACAAGCCAGGTGGCCTTCATGGGAAAACTCTCCCCACAGAGGGGACAGGTAGCCAGAACCTCTTCCTGGTCCCCCTACAGATGGCCAAGAAGTGGCTCAGCTTGGTGCTAATATTCAGGACCGAATAGACGCAGTGTGTAAAATAGGTGCAGTATCAGAGGTCTAAGGTTGAACTATATACCCAGAAGGACGGAGAACACCGTAAATCTTTTGTTGAGTGATTTAATTTACACGTTTTTCAGAGGCACACTGCATTAAATCCTGAGATACCAGAGCATAGAAATCTTCTAATTTCAATCTTGGCCAGAAATCTACTTCCTGATTAAAAAAAAAAGGCAACTTCAGAACACTATAGTTGGCTGGGCTGGTCAGCTTCTAAGTGTTATAATGAAAGCAACTACACAGTTCTTTGAAAATGACTTGCAGGAAAACATGAGAACAAAAAGAGTTAAAATCTGTGGTCTTTGCTTTGCAGGTTAAGTCTCCACAAAGACAAAAGAGACAAAAGCAGTCCTCAGAAAAAAAGAAGTGTTTCCATTTTTCTCATCAATCATAGAACATTCCACCTTATGTTTGCAAATGTTATAAAAAATCAGGGCATTGGAAAAAATCATTGTCCTGCACTTGAAGGAAAGGACTCCCCCCAAACCCCCGAAAAAGGAAACCCTCCTTAAAACTCAGCATGCTCAGAAGGTTCCTTTTTCCCCTCTAATGGGACAATACCACATTGATTGAGGGGATCAGCTAATCATCAGTCACACCCCAGAGCTCACCATTAAACTTAGAGGATTCAGAACTGGGCTTTTAAGTTGATACTGATGCAACTTACTCTACTATTTGTTCAAGAGGAAAGACCTCTACCTGTCACTTCTGATTCTATTAATGCTGTTGGAGTCTCTGGG
The DNA here is from genome assembly GCF_049354715.1 of Callithrix jacchus. Classification (NCBI taxonomy): domain Eukaryota; kingdom Metazoa; phylum Chordata; class Mammalia; order Primates; family Cebidae; genus Callithrix; species Callithrix jacchus. The sequence goes on from NC_133517.1 coordinate 15,967,773, forward strand.
TAACCTAATTTATCGCCTGTATCTCAGACTACCTCAATATCCGTAGGTCCTCTTAACACCACCATGCCTTTCTGGTATCTTACTCTTCACCAGCAAACCTTTTAGGTAGATATTTGTTATGTAAATTTAATGGCACCATGTAATAAGAAAGGTGTTTTTATTTCTCTGTTCTTAGACCAAACTTCAAACTTTCTGCGTTTCCTAATGGAAACCCATCTTAATATAAATTCCTCTGAGAATATGATATTAAAAGATGTCCCAGCTAGTCTGTGGGCTTCACGTACAAATAAAGTTAGACTGCTATGGGGTGCAGGCCTAAACTCATTTGCTGGAAAGGAAAAATCTTTTCCTTCAGGAACTTTGTACCTCCTCTCAGGAGATGCAGAGTGAGGAACTGAATCTATAATAGACTCCCTTTTCCAGTAGTGAGTGCTTATGTTTACTACCTCTCCACATTAACACCCCACCCAATTTTATCACACAAGAAAGAACGAAAAAAGTGATTCAGATAGCAATCAAATCTATCAATTTGTACAGAATCTTAAAGCCATAAGCTACTTTTGTGCCTAATTCTGTTCCCATCCTCACCTCAATTCCTGCTGATGCAGCCTGGATTACTGCAAGCCAAGGGAATAAATAAAATGGGTTCCCACACCTCAGGGGTATTGTGAGTACCGTCTCAAATCCTTAAAGCCAATTTAGACTCTATATCTTTATCCAAAACCTATCCTTTTTCCATAGGTTGATCATCCTTTGCTCTGCAACAAGACGAATAGGGTACCCTTATGGACCTCTTCATTCTCCTAAAAACTCCAGCTGAACAATGCCATCAAACGTCTAGATCTAATCTTTAATGGGTGCAGTCAATTGTTACCTACTTAGGACAGGACTCAAAAGCTCACCCCAAAATAGTTTTGTGCATCCCTCCTCCCAAAGTGATGAAACATAAGCTTAGAAGTACCTGGCTATTGCAGTCAATGTGTTCTAATTTTGCTTAATCATTATGCGTCCTTCTCCCAGGTATCATTCCAGAGCCCATTCCCTGACCCTCAGAAGAATTAAACTTCTTTAAAGCCTTAAAATTAGCATTGTTTACATACCCTGCTCTCAGTTTTTCTAATTTTGATAAAGGTTTTGCCATGAAAATAATGAGATTGCTCTTCCAGGGCAGGTTTTTGCCTCTCAGATCCATATTTTTCATGCCAATTGGACCCTGTAGCAGAAGACATGTCCCATGCCTGTATGCAATACCAGCAGCTATTGCCCTAGTTGACAAAGCCAGCACTGTTACCTAAGTTCTCCTTTTCATCTCATGTTTGCCATGCTGTGTCTGTTATCTTGCAAGTTTGTAAGATGTAATACCACTTTATGTGATAGTAGACCACCTATGAGCAAGCCGTGTTAATCAGTCTCTCCATAATCTTACATTATTGGGATATATTTTATTTTATTTTTAGAGATGAGTTCTCACTGTGTCTCATAGGCTGGAGTGCAGTGTTGTGATCATAGCTCACTGCAGCTTCAAACTCTGGGTCTCAAGTGATCCTCCATCCTTTTACTCTCATGAGTAGCTGGCACTACACCACTGTGATGCTTAAAATCCAGCTACCCTCCTATTTCTCTCTGCTGATGAAGACGTTCACTTCATTCCATAAGGTTGCCTTGCAGTTATAGATATGGCTTTGAAGCCATGAGAGAATCTCATAGACATCTCTTTAGACAACCCAGACTTACTTCTTGGTGACAGCTCTTGTAAATGAAATATCAAGGTGAGAGAGAGATCCAAGATGGCCGTTCCTGGATCAGCAGCAGCTCAGGATTGCAGCTCCCAGTGAAAGCACAGAGAGTGAGTGGATGCCACACTCCCAGATAAATTTTTGTTGCCCACAGACCAGGAGATTTCCAGCAGAGGAGCCCCATAGGTCGCCAGAGTGACTCTTTTGTCTGGGGTGGCTGTTTGGTTGGCGCCCCAGTGTGACGGTTCTCAGCACAGAGTATATGGGACTGGTTGCCCTTTTGGTTGGCATTTGGAGCTCCAGGAGGGCAGAGTCGCCCATTCAGCTGATTGAAAAGGGGACTGAAACAGGGAGTCAGACCAGGAGATTCCCAGGCAAAAAAGGGCCACAAATCTCAATGCAGCTGTTTCAGCCAGTGCAGTGGGTTGCCACAAGAGAAATTACAAAGATTCCGGTGCCCTTTCAACAGGTGACTGGAACACCTGGGAGAGAATCGACCATTCAACAACAACAACAAGAAGAGGCTCTGAGACAGGGAGCCAGGTGATCAGGCTCAGCTGTTCCCACCCCCACAAAAAAACAGTAATTGGAAACGCTAAGGATTGAGAGTTTTACAGCAAGCACAGCTGAACCCAGGAAGGTCCAGCTCTATGGAGGAGGGGCATCCACTGAAGGAAAACTAAGAAAAGAAAAAAACTCCATCACCAACAAGCTGGATGTCCACTCAGAGACCCAATCTGAAAGTCAGCAATTAAACAACAACAGGTGGATAAATCCACAAAAATGGAAAGAAACCAGCACAAAAAAGGCTAAAAACACCCGAAATCAGAATGCCTCTCTGCCTACAGGGGATAGCAGTTCCTCATCAGTAAGGGAACAAGGCCTGATGGAGAATGAGTGTGACGAACTGACAGAATCAGGCTTCAGAAGGTGGATAATAAGAAACTTCTGTGAGCTAAAAGGACATGTTCTAACCCAATGCAAAGAAACTAAGAATCCTGAAAAAGGGTTTGACAAAATGCTAACGAGAATAGACAATTTAGAGAGGAATATAAGTGAATTAATGGAGCTGAAAAACACAATACAAGAACTTCACGAAGTATGCACAAGTTTTAACAGTCAAATACATCAAGCAGAAGAAATGATATCAAAGGTCGAAGACAAACTCAATGAAATAAAACGAGAAGACAAGATTAGAGAAAAAAGGGTAAAAAGGAATGAGCAAAGTCTCCAAGAAATATGGGACTATGTGAAAAGACCTAATCTACATTTGATAGGTGTACCTGAATGTGATGGAGAGAATGAATCCAAGCTGGAAAATATTCTTCAGAATATTATCCAGGAAAACTTTCCCAACCTTGCAAGACAGGAGGACAACACTCAACTCCAGGTAATACAGAGAACACCACAAAGATATTCCTCAAGAAGAGCAACCCCAAGGCACATAATCATTAGATTCACCAGGGTTGAAATGAAGGAGAAAATGCTAAGGGCAGCCAGAGAAAAAGGTCAGGTTATCCACCAAGGGAAGCCTATTGGACTCACAGCAGATCTCTCAACAGAAACCCTATAAGCCAAAAGAGAGTAGGGGCCAATATTCAACATCCTTAAAGAAAAGAATTTTCAACCCATAATTTCATATTCAGCCAAACTAAGCTTCATAAGTGAAGGAAAAATAAAATTCTTTGTAAACAAACAAGTACTCAGAGACTTCATCACCACCAGGCCTGCTTTACAAGAGCTTCTGAAAGAAGCACTACACATAGAAAGGAACAACCAGTATCAGCCATTCCAAAAACATACCAAAAGGTAAAGAGCATCACCATAATGAAGAATATACATCAATTAATGGGCAAAACAGCCAATTAGCATTAAGTGGCAGTATTAAACTCACATATATCAATATTAGTCCTAAATTTAAATGGATGAAGTGCCCCAATCAAAAGACACAGATAGGCAAATTGGATAAAAAGCCAAAACCCATCGGTATGCTGCATCCAGACCCATCTCACATGAAAGGATACACAAAGACTCAAATCAAAGGGATAGAGGAAGATTTACCAACCAAATGGAGACAAAAAAAAAGCAGGATTTGCAATTCTCATCTCTGATAAAATAGACTTTAAAGAAACAAAGACCAAAAGAGACGAAGAAGGATATTACATAATGATCCTAAATATGTATGCACCCAATACAGAAGCACCCAGATACATAAGGCAAGTTCTTAATTACTTACAAAGAGACTTAGACTCCCACACAATAATAGTGGGAGACTTTAACTCCACATTGTCAATATTAGACAGATCGATGAGATAGAAAATTAACAAGAATATCTAGGACTTGAACTCAGACCTGGAACAAGTAAACTTAATAAACATTTGCAGAACTCTCCACCCCAAATCCACAAAACATACATTCTTCTCAGAATCACATTACACCTATTCTAAAAGTGACTGCATAATTGGAAGTAAATCACTCCTCAGCAGTTGCATAGCATTTCATGGGTTTTAATGAAATATTCGTTGGTTGGTTGGCTGCTTGTTTGTTATTTTCCTCCCTTATTCCTTCCTGTCTCCATTTTTAAGTGCAATTATTGGCATACACGAGGTTTTTAATACCTATTTTTAGACTGCATTCTAGCCTGGGCAATAGGGCAAGTTTTCTGTTCTCTCTTCCTCTTTCTCTTCCTTTCTTTCTTTCATTTTTTTCTTTCTTTCTCTCTTTCTTTTCTTTTTTTTCCTTTCTTTCTTTCTTTAAAAAAAAGAAATTTCAAGGTGAACGTACTAACTGGCCTTGATATAGTTTCTCCATATGAAACTCTTCAGGCATGTTCTCTACCCTTGATAATGTCAGCACAAGCTGCTAAGCTTATAGTTCTCACTGGAGCTGGCACTTTGGCAAAAGGAAAACTGTCACTATTTATACTGACTCCAAATATGCCTTTGAAGTCTGCCAATTAGTTGGCACAATTTGGAAATCCCATGGAATTTTAATGTCTGCTGATATCCCTATTGCCAATGGGCACATAATTAATGCACCATTATAAACTATTCGCCTTCCTACTAAGATTGCTATTGTTCATTGCCTAGCCCATGCTAAGGAAACTGATGCTATATGCCTAGAAAATGATAGGCAGACAGTGTTGCTAACTATATGGCCAAAATTATCACCTCCCATCTTGTCTCACCCAATTTATTTATTTGTTTGTTTATTTATTTATTTGAGACAGAGTCCTGCTCTGTCACCAGGCTAGAGTGCAGTGGCTCAATCTTAGCTCACTGCAATGTCCACCTCCTGGGTTCAAGTGATTCTTCCACCTTAGCCTCCTGAGTAGCTGGGACCACAGGCACATGCCACCACTCTGGGCTAATTTTTTTGTATTTTTAGTAGAGACGGGGTTTTACCTTGTTGGCCAGGATGGTCTCAATCTCTTGACCTTGTGATCCACCTGCCTTTGCCTCCCAAAATGCTGGGATTATAGGCATGAGCCACTGTGCCCAGCCTTCTCACCCAATTTATTAATCTGCCTTTATTCCTCGTTGATATTATTGGTCATCAGATTAAAGCCCCACGATCTGAAAGAAAAAATAAATAAACACAAAGGAGTGCAAAAAATTATTATATACTTGGCAAAATTGACTTTCTTTTGACATTTGCCTTGCACTTGTTTTCCATCAAATGCTCCTGGATTCATGTGAGCCATGGAAAACTGTACTGAGACAACTGGAAAACCATCCCTACTGGTGACCCTAAAGTGAAAGGTAACACGAGGTAGACTGCTATTTTCCCAAAATAACGGATCAAGAAAACTCACTTTTATCTAACCCACCACCTTTTCTTTGTAAACTTCTCTCCTGAAGAGAAAATTTAAAAGGACTTCTTTATATTCTTTTTTTAGCCTTTCTTATTCATGGATAACCCACTAGAAACTTGTTGAAAATGTTATCAGTCTGTCCTATTCTCCCTCTAATCTTCCATCATGGACCTTCTTTCAAATGGTGTCTTACTCTTATCATTTGATGCTTTTGCAAAAGGTCAGACACAAACCTGGCATTCTTTTGCCTGCTATCTTCCAAACTCTGGCCATATTAACTAACCAATAGAATTGCTGGTCTGTCAATATCTAGAGCATGCATAAGAACCTGAATGCATTTTCATTCCTGTCAGCATTAGTATCTGGTGGATCCAGTCCAGAAGACAGATGTGAAATAAGATATGGCATCCACAACTAGGGAAGCAATGTTTTCTGCTTGTTTTGGTGAGTCAACTGAGCACAGAAAATCCTCTGTGGAAGTTCAAGAACTGTCTTTTGATTAGGTTAAATCACTAGAAAGAAATTTCTCCTTTTGAATTTGATGTAGTTGGGATATTTGTTTTGTCTAAATCTAATGTTGAAATGTAACCCCCAATGTTAGAGGTGCAGCCTAGTGCAAGATATTTGGGTCATGGGGGCAGACCCCTTATGACAGCTTGGTGCCATCCCACTGGGTCTAAGTTCTCATTCTTATTAGTTCACATGAGTGCTAGTTCTTTACCTACCCCCCACTCTCGTGCTCCCTCTCTCACCGGGTGACATCCTGGATCCCCCTTTGCCTTCTGCCATAACTGTAAGCTTCTTGAGGCCCACAGCAGAAGCAGAGGCTGGCATCATACTTCTTGTACAGTCATTCACATAAACCTTTTTTGTTTTAAAATTACCCAGTCTAAAGTATTCCTTTACAGCAATACAAAGTGGACTAATACAGAATTAAAACAGAGATGTTTCTGGACCTTTTCTAGTGACATGCCAGGCAATATTGCAATCAGATCTTAGTTTGATTCCACGGATAGTATCATTATACCTCCCACGAAGATCATAGATGGTTCTGACACTGACTTTTATGATGTCAACACTTGCCAAATCACCAGATGTTATGAAAGACTCACAGCCAGCCCTGTGCAAGTTGGCAGAGCTCACCGCCTCTTCTCATTAAGCTAGCACACACTGAAGATTACAAACAGGTAGACCAGAAGTCTGGGCTGACTTGGCCAAGTGAAAAAAAAACAATTTCTGTAACTGCCAGGACTGAACTAAAGGCATCTTATATCAAACACTTTGCAACCATTTCACTCTCACAGGCTGATGGGGGCACATGGAAGCTGGAGATGCACAAATGGCGATATGATAGAAGACAGAGCACAACAAACATGCATCTGCAGGTCACAAGTTGTACTCTGACTTTGTCCATAAAGAACACTGGTCTTTCCATCTTGTCTGGTGGCAAGAAATATGAGTGGTTTCCACCTACATGATCAGAACACTGTGGACTTGGTTATCTGACACTTTCTGTCACCAAGCACTCCTCTTTGATTGTCAGCCGAATTACAAACTTGAGCTCCTTTGCTCACAAAGTGGTGCAACACAAACATGTTAAAAGCAATGCTATAGAAAACCCACTTGTATACCACAGTTCATTTTCCCAGCATTTGAAACCTATGAGACAGAAAAACTATATCTAAATCTTTCCATGTTAATAGAGCGCGAGTTCTATATAACTATGCAAGCATGGGGTGCACTCCAATCAGAAGTTAACAGTCTAAACTTTGTTGTATTTCAAAATAGCCATGTACTGAATATGCTGATAGATAAGAGGAAGAGCTACACAACCGTGGGTGAAAAATGCTTTTTCTACATAAAGCAGTCAAAATGAATAGACTCTGATCTGTACCTTTTGAAAGACAAGATAAATATTCTTCATCAGACAAATGAGGCTAAACCACTCTATTTGTCTGACCTACTCCCAGGAATGGGAGACTGGTTTAATGGTGTGTGGGGAAATGTGCTTAGATTTGTTCTTTCTGCTTATTCATTCTCATTTTAATCTATATTCTTTGGCAGATCTCTTGCCCCTTGATTACTAACCCAATTTCTGTCTTCATAACCATCACTTTAAGCTTTCAGTGAGTGAAATGTCTAGAGAAGTTAGAGACAGGGAAAAGAAAGAAGTCTAGAACATTTTACCCCTAAATATATGATATCCTAGTATGCTGGTTTATTTTAAATTAAAGGTCCCTGAAGGTCAGCAGATGCTGAAAGACAATTTATATATATATATTTCTTTTTTGGTTTTTTGAGACCAGGTCTCCCTCTGTCACCCAGGCTAGAGTGCAGTGGTATCATCTCAGCTCACTACAACCTCCACCTCCCAAGTCCAGGCAATTCTCCTGCCTCAGCCTCCCAATTCTCCTGCTCCAGGCTCCTGAGAAGCTGGGATTACAGGTGCCCATCACCACACCCAACTAATTTTGGTATCTTTTGTAGAGATGGGGTTTCACCATGTTGGCTAGACTGGTCTCAAACTCCTGACCTCAAGTAATCTGCCCATTTCAGCAACCCAAAGTGCTGTGATTACATGCATAAGCCATGGCAGATATTTATTTATTTACCTTAAGACAGGACCCACCAAAGAGAACACAATTGCCTTCTATCCCCTCCCTAAAGTCTCATTACCTATCACAGAAAAGAAGATGGAAGAATGCAACCACATCTGAATAGGCTTTTTCAAAAGATAATATTTGACTCTCAGGATCATTCAAATTCCAAAGAACATCACTTATAACTTAATTTCTGCTTCCTGGGTCCCTTCATTCTCCTTAATTATTGTTTACTATCCATCAAAAAAATTGTCACATTGTCTATATCATTCCCTATGAAGAAGGATATATAAACATCTGTACCCCATTGGGTTACTGGATAATAATGCTATGATTTTCTTCCACATGCATGATAAGAAATTTGTATGCCATTTTCTGCTATTAATCTGTTGGCTGTCCATTAAATTTTAGCAAATCTTCAGAAGGTGAAAGATAAGGTTTCCTCCTTTGCTCCTATAGGTAAAATGTGGCACCTGATGGAGCAGAGAACAGGAGAAATTCAAAAAGACAAAAGGTATTTAATGGGTACTTTTTGTCCTTTGGGATATTTCCAAATGCCATAATGGCAAGACCATTGATGAAATGCTGAAATTAGAAAGATATTTGCCCGTTCAGTTATTTAATAAATATAAAGAGTTTGCATGAGGTCTGAAGAGAACAGAATGGTCAAGCCTGCATAAACTCTGGGAACAGACAAGTAATACACTCTTGTATGTGAAGGACACAAACAGAGAAAAAATATTGGAATGAAGTCACAATTGCAAAAGATAAGGAAAAATAGAAAGGAAAAAGCTGAAATAAAAGTGAGGCAAGGAAACAGAGCTAGAAAGAAAGCAGATATATTTTCCAACATCACATCAAAAGATAAGGAAAATTTACAAAGTTAAAAAACTATCAGAAGCATAAATAAATCTCTTATACAGAAGAATTTCCTAATTTTGTGCACATACTTCATCCTCAAGGAAGTAGAGTATAACTTCCAAATGTAAGCTGAGCATAGGGACTTCCTTGTAAAAAGTATAGCATAAAAAGGACAGAAAAAGGTTTATTTATGAAGTGGAGAAACTTAACCCTCTCTTAGGAGGAGATCAAGTTCAACATCATCAATGATAAGTCATGATGATAGCCTGTATCCTTGGTATGATTAGATAAGAACAGCAATTTACCTCTGTGGCCCTTCTTTCAAAAATCCATCGCCCAGTCTAAACATGAGAAAAACATAAGACAAATCCCAATTAATAGACCTGCTACCTAAAATTAGACCAGTACATCCTCAAACTGTCATCAAAAATAAAGTCTGATAAGCTGTTATAGTGTAAAAGAACCTAAGGAAATATGAAAATTAAAAGTAATGCTGTGTTCTGGATGGGATCCTGGAACAATAAAGGACATTAGGTAAAAATTAAAGTAATCTGAACAAAGTGTGGACTGTAATTTAAAATTATGTAGCAAAATTAGTTGACCAATGATGAAAAAGATACCATACTAATGTAAAATTTTAATAATAGAAGAAACTGAGTGGAGAGTATATGGGAATTCTGTGTACTAGCTTCACAAATTTTCTGTAAAACTATATTCAAAACAAATCATTTCTTTTTAAAAAGTTATTAAAACAAAATTTCCTTTTGAAAAGTTCACAAAAACTAAAATGTCAATGAGCAACAGAACTATTTGAGGTCAAAAAAGAGCTAAGAAAATAAGAACCAGGATATCTATCTGCACTTTTAGACAATCAAAGCACACCAAAAACATATATTAAGAAAGGTAAAATAACATGAAAAGAGCAAATATTCGGGTCATTAGAGTTAGAGAAGAAATTAAGAAAAACAAACAAAGGAATAGAAAGCTTAGTCACAGAAATACAACAGAAAACTTTACAAGGCTGGGTAAATCCAAGTAAAAGGTGACCAAATCAGATTCAACTCAAATGAGAATACCCCAAGACATATCATAATTAAACTCCCAAAGGTCAAAGACCAAGAGAAGATCCAGGAAATAATGAGAGAAAGGAAGAAAATAATGCATAGAAGTCTGGCAGCACACTTATAGCAGGCCAGGAGGGAGTGAGATGACATATTTGGAATGCCGAAGGACATAAATTGTAAACAAAGAATACTTTGTCCCACAAAGCCATCCTTAAGAAATGATGGTGGAATAAACTTTCCCAGACAAACTCATGCTGAAACAATTTATCACTACCACATCTGTCCTACATGAAACACTAAATGGAATTCTGTGAAATGATTTATTTCTGGATTAAAGTTAAATTAGTATGAATTTAAAATAATATGTTGTAACTATAGAATATTTTCTATTAGCCTTATGGTAACCACAGAGCAAAAACCTACAAAAGATACACTGAAAGTAAAATGTTTAAAAAATTAAAAGATAACTTAGGAGAAAATTACTTAACAGCAAAGGAAGTCAGAAAGAGAAGAGATACAAAATGACTAGAAAACAAGTAGCAAAATAAAAGTTGTAAGGTATTACCTGTCAATAACATAGAATGTAAATGGACTAAATTATCCAATTAAAAGATGTAGAGTGACTGAATGGAAGAAAAAAAGTGAAAAGGGCCGGGCATGGTGGCTCAAGCCTGTAATCCCAGCACTTTGGGAGGCCGAGGCAGGTGGATCACGAGGTCAACAGATCGAGACCATTCTGGTCAACATGGTGAAACCCCGTCTCTACTAAAAATACACACACACAAAAAAAAATTAGCTTGGCATGGTGGCACGTGCCTGTAGTCCCAGTTACTCAGGAGGCTGAGGCAGGAGAATTGCTTGAACCCAGGAGGCGGAGGTTGCAGTGAGCCGAGATTGGGCCATTGCACTCCAGCCTGGGTAACAAGAGCGAAACTCCATCTCAAAAAAAAAGAAAAGAAAAGTGAAATGAAATAACAGGACCCAATTCCATGCTGCCAATAAGAAGCTCATTTTACCACAAAAGACAGACTGAAAGTGTGACTACAGCTAACATTAATCAATTATACATTTCAAAATAGCTGGAAGAGAAAAATTCAAATCATTTTATCATAAAGAAAAGATAAACATTTTAGCTGATAGATATCCTAGTCACCATGGTTTTATTGTATAAATCTATCAAAGTATTACATGTGCCCCCAAAATATATATATCTAATATGTATCAATATAAATAAATAAGTGATGGGATGAAAAGAATATTTCATGCAAATGGATCAAAAAAGTGTAAGAGACAAGAAATTCAAACTAACTCTTGAGAAAGCTCAGCAAAATTAAGGAGAGCTCAGAGAAGAAATTCAGAACACTATCAGATGAATTTAACAACAACATTAAAATAACTAAAAAGAATCAGTCACAAAGGTTAGTTTTTGTGAAAAGATAAACAAAATCGACAAACTTTTTCTTAGCCAGACTAAGAAAGAGTCAGAGCTGTGGCTCACACCTGTAATCCCAGCACTTTGGGAGGCTGAGGCGGGTGGATCATGAGGGCAAGAGCTTGAGACCATCTTGGTCAACATGGTGAGACCCCGTCTCTACTAAAGACACAAAAAATTAGCTGGGCATGGTGGCATGTGCCTGTAATCCTAGCTACTCGGGAGGCTGAGGCAGGAGAATTGCCTGAACCCAGGAGGCGGAGGTTGCGGTGAGCCGAGATCGCGCCATTGCACTCCAGCCTGGGTCACAAGTGTGAAACTCCCTCTCAAAAAAAAAGAGTCAGAGCCATGATCAAGCAGATTCCCATTTGTGGTGGCTATTGGGGGAGACCTCTTCTTCTTGAGGAAAGGAGACAGACAAATGAAAGAAGGGAGAAAATTCTAATAAATAAAATCAGATTTGAAAAAGGAGACATTATAATCAATACCACAAAAATTCAAAGGATCTTTAAAGGCTACTATTAGCAACTATATCCCAAAAAAGTCAAAATTCTAGAAGAAATGAATACATTCCTAGACACATACAACCTACCAGGATTGAACCATGAAGAAATCCACAACCTGAAGAGATCAGTAACAAGCAAGCTGATCAAAGCCGTAATAAAAAGCCTCCCAGTGAAGAAAAGCCTGGTACCTGATCATTTCTCTGCTGAATTTTACCCAATGTTTAAAGGAAAACTAATACCAGTCCTACTCAAACTATTTAGAAAAATAAAGGAGAAGAGAATGCTTCCAAACTCATTTTGAAAGGCAAATATTACCCTAGTACCAAAATCAGACACATTAAAAAAAAAAAAAAAAAAAACTACAGGCCAATATCCCTGATGGATGTAAATGCAAAAGTCCTTAATACTAGCAAGTCAAATTTAACAACACATCAAAAATAATTCATCATGACCAAGTGGGATTTATCTCAGGGATGCAAGAATGCTTCCATATATGCAAATCAATCAATGAGACATCTTATATCAGCAAAACGAAGGGCAAAAACCATATGATCGTTTCAATTGATGTTGAAAGAACATTTGATAAAATTTAATATCCCTTCATGACACAATCCTCAAAAAACTGGTTATAGAAGGAACATACTTTAGCATAATAAAAGCTATATATGACAGATTCACAGCTAGAAGAATGGGGGAAAACTTCAAACCTTTTCTCTAAGATCTAGAACCAGACAAGCATGTCTACTTTCATTGGTCTTATTCAACACTGTATTGGAAATCCTAGCGAGAGCAATCAGAAAAGAGAAAGAAATAAATGGTGTCCAAATTATCCTGTTTACAGATGATACAATCTAATATTTGGAAAAACTCAGACTCTCCCAAAAAACTGTTCGAATTCGTAAATAAATTTAGTAAAGGATATAAAATATACATAACAAAAATAAGTCATAGTTCTATATGGCAACAGTAAACATTTTGAAAAAGAAGTCAAGAAAGTAATCGAATTTTGTGATAACTATAAATAAAGTAAAGTACCTAGCAGTTAACCAAAGAAAGGAAACAACTCTATAATGCAAATGATAAAACACTGATGAAAGAAATTGAAGAGGACATACTAAAAGGAAAAAAAAAATTCATGTCATTTTTGAAAAAATTAGAAAAAAAAATCTTAAAATTTATATGAAACCTAAAAAAAGCCTGCATAGCTAAAGCAAACCAGAGCAAAACAATAAAGCTGGAGTATTACCTTACTTGACTTCAAAATATATTACAAGGCTATTGTGGCCAAACAGCAAGGTACTGGCATAAACAGACATATAGACCAATAGAAAAGAATAGAAAACCCCAAAATAAATTCACACACCTACAGCAAGCTCACTTTTGAAAGAGTTGCCAAGAACATATGTTGAGTAGTCTCTCAATAAATGGTGCAGCAAAAGCTGGATATCTGTATGCAAAAGAATAAAACTTGACCCATATCTCTCACCATATATAAAAATTAAGTCAAAATAGACAAAAACTTTAATGTAAGACCTCAAACTATGAAACTACTAAAAGAAAACATTGGGGAAACTTTCCAGGATATTGGACTGGGCAAGATTTCTTGACTAATACCCCACAAACGCAGTCAACTAAAGTAAATATGGACAAATGGGGTCACATCAAGTTAAAAGCCTCTGCATGGGATTAATGATCAGAATATATAAGGAAGTCAAACAACTCAAAGGCAAAAAGAAAAAAATACATTTTAAAATGGGCAAAAGACCTAAATAGACATTTAATAAGATACATCAATGGATAAAAGTAAATAAAAATATGCTTAACTTCAGCACTCATCAAGGAAATGCAAATTAAACCACAATGAAATTTATCTCACCTCAGTCAAAATGGTTATAATAGAAAATACAAAAAATAACTAATGCTGGTAAGGATACAAAAAAAGAGAGAATATTCATATATTGTTCATGGGAATCTAAACTAGTACAGCCTGTATGAAAAACAGTATGGGGGTCCTTAAAATACTAAAAATAGAACTACCCTACATTCCAGGTATCCTACTGCTGGGCACACAGCCAAAATTAGAAAATCAGTATATTGAAGATATATCTGCACTCCTGTGTTTATGGCAGCATTGTTCACAATAGCCAAAATATGCAATCAAATTAAGTGTCTATCAACAAATGAATATATAAAGAAAATGTGGTAATATATACACAATGATACAGTATTCAGTCATAGAAAAAATACTGTCATTTGCAGCAACATGGGTGGAAAAGGAGGTCATTACATTAAGTAAAATAAGCCAGGCACAAAAAGACAAGAATGTTTTGGCTGAGCACAGTGGCTCACACCTATTGTCCCAGCACTTTAGGAGGCCGAGGCAGGCAGATTACTGGAGGTCAGGAGTTTGAGACCAGCCTGGCCAATATGGTGAGACCCAATCTCTACTAAAAATACAAATATTAGCCAGGTGTGGTGGTGGGCACTTGTAATCCCAGCTAGTCAGGAGGCTGAGACAAGAGAATCACTTGAAGCCTAGAGGAGGAGGAAGTTGCAGTGAGCCGAGATTGAGCCATTGCACTCCAGCCTGGGCAATAAGAGCAAAACTCCATCCCCCCCCCAAAACAAAGGTTCTTACTCATATGTGAAATCTAAAACAGTTGCTCTTATGAAGAAAGAATGCTGACCGTGAAAAGTTGGGAAGGAGGGGGAGGAAGAGATAAAGAAAAGTTAGCAGGCAAAAAAATAAAGTAGAAGAAAACTACGGTATGTCGTAGTGTTCAACAGTACAAGCGACAATGGTTTATAACTGATTGTACACTTCAAAATAGCTACTAGACAAGCATTGGAATGTTCCCAACACAAACAAAACATAAATGACTGAGGTGATGGATATCCCAATCATCCTGATTTGATTATTGTGCATTGTATTCAGGTATCAAAACATCATATTTACCCCAAAATATTTATAATTACTATGTATCAATAAAAAAAGAAAATAAACACCTACAAATGACTAAAATATAAAAATAGCAGACTATTTCAAAAGGAATTAAGAAACAATAAGAAAATTATATGTGGTTTGAAAGAAAACATAAATCAGGATTAGCAAAACTCAGAATTTAGGTGACAAGATCTTAAAAATCATTGAAAATGAATGAAAAAATTATTTCTGAAATTAAGACTAAACTAGAAGAAACACAAAGAAAATATTACAATGTATAATGTTACAAGTGAAATGGGCAACAAGGAGGAAAGTTTTAAAAATCAGGTAAAAAAGGAGACACTAAAGAGTTTGAGAGAAAGTGGTAAATATTGAAGATAAGCCACAAAAGGAAATCTAATCTGTGTCTAATAATAGTAATCTATTGTCTAATAGCAGACAATAAAGAAAAAAGTCAAGAAAATGGAAAAATATTAAAAGTTATAATTGAAGTAAACTTCTCTGAAATTAAAAAATATATAAGTACACAGTAAAAGCATTTGGCCCTTATTTGACAATATTGAGTGAGTAAAATATTTAGGATACGCAATGACAGAAAATACGAATCAAGGATTTAAAGAAAATCTTCACATTTTGTATTTTTAGTCCAGAAAATTTGAAGTATTACCTACACACAGAAACACAGATGATATTGCCACTATGATCTCTTTCTAAAGAAGTAACTAGAGATAAAGCTTCAGAAACCAAAATTACTAAAGAGACATTGGCATAAGAGTTAATGATGAGCATTAAAATATATAGTTGAATCTGGAGAACATCATCCTCAGCAAACTGACACAAGAACAGAAAATGAAACACCGCATATTCTCACTCATAGGCGGGTGATGAAAAATGAGAACACATGGACACAGGGAGGGGAGTACTAAATACTGGGGTCTATTGGGGAGAAAAGGGGAGGGCCAGTGGGAGGGGAGGTGGGGAGGGATAGCCTGGGGAGAAATGCCAAATGTGGGTGAAGGGGAGAAAGGAAGCAAAACACACTGCCATGTGTGTACCTACGCAACTGTCTTGCATGTTCTGCTCATGTACCCCAAAACCTAAAATGCAATAAAAAATTTAAAAAAAAAAAAAAAAAATATATATATATATATATATATATATAGTTGTGATGAGGTTCAAGATCCCACCCCCAAATATAACTCTATTATGCCAGAATATGCCACTGTAAAATATGCTTCTTTGGCATAAAGATTATTTTGAGCTGGCTTAGAGAAACTGCAAATGCAAGAGATGCTTGAAAAATTACCTTTTGTAAGAAAAATGTACATCTATAGAGAAAATGTTTGTAAGGATGTCTTCCCTTCTGCACTAGAAAGAGGAGATGACTTGAAATTATTAGAGGTGCTTAATCAATGGAGAAGGCATAACTAAATTATGCATTAACAACCCTCCTTTCAAAAAGACCTTTTTTTCTGGCCATCTCATCTTAACTGGGTCTCTCCTCATACTCTTCTTTCTTTGTTTCAGAGAATAATAGTACTTTAAGCTGAAGCCAAAGCCACTTCTTTGAGATCTACTCTAAAGATTTACTCATTTCTCTGAGTTATCACCTAAGAATACAAGAGGTTTACACATTAATAAACTTCTGTTTGTTTTCCTCTTGTGAACCTGTCTTTTGTTACAGAGAATATCAGCTAAGAACTAATAAAAAGTAAAAATTATATTTTCTCCCTTAAAATAGCTCCTTGTAGACATAAGGATAAATGAGTGTTTTAGAAACGAGAGTATATAGAGTATAATGGCTCTATGATTTCAAAAAGAATACATAATATCAACATAAAAATGGGGAAGATGTTGGGAAATGTTCTCAGAATCACTTTCATGCAGCATATTACTATTGTTATTCTATAAGTATTGGGTTTTAATGTGGAATAAAATATGAACAATTAGTATTGTTAAAAGAAAATCCTTAGCCAATTAAATTTAACAGAGCTTAACTAAGCAAAGAATGATTCATGAATCAGGCAGCCTCTTAAGCCAGAGTAAGCTAAGGGAAACTCCAGTGCAACCATATAGTGGAAGAAGATTTATAGGCAGAAAAAGAAAGTGACTTACAGAAAACAGAAGTGAGGTACGCAAATGGACAATTAGTTACAGCTCAGTGTTTGCCTTATTTGAACACAGTTGGAATGATTGCCCCATTTTGGCCAAAACCTGGAGACAGACACAGAGTAGTTTACTATCTCTTTTTACCTCCCTTTAAGTATCATTTGCTACATATAGAGACATTTTAGATCTTAAAATATGTAAGGAGGTAGCTTTAGGCTAAACTTGATTTAGCAATTTTTGTCTTTTGGTTTTCCTCTCCATTTTCAGACATTGACCAAAACTTTTGTCATTTCTGTCACTGTCACTATCTTAAATGGACTTATTTGGTCTCAAAACCCACTGGGAAGCAGTAGCAGGACAGTGGATTTTGTAAGGTGGGAACAAAGACTTATTTTTTTGTAAAGGGTAGCTTGAGAACAAATCGTATTGGTATAGAAGAAAAAGGGGGAAACTACGTAATAGAGAATTTTAAGTAAAAACTCTCAACTCTTAGATGAAACTTTGCAGATCAAATGTCCTGGTGAGGCAGGAAAATAGGGTCTGGAGGCAGGGAACATAAGGTTGATTCACACTTCTGCTATATCAGGAAATATCCTCTCCAAAGGGCATACGCCATAAATGACTTTGTAACTTTACTTCATCCTCTCCAGTTACACAGGGAATACCCAAAGTAACCAGTGGAATCCCCTTGGGGGTATTTAAACTCCCAAATATTCTGGAATGGGGTCTTTGAGCACCTATGCTCAGGCCTACTCCCACACTGTGGCATGTATTTTAATTTTCAATAAATCCCTTCATTCCTTTCTTGTTTTGTTTGCACATTTTGTCTAATTCTTTGTTCAAGACACTAAGAACCTGGACACCCTCCACCATTAGCATAGTTTGATGAGCCAGCCAAGAGGAAGAGGTAAGTTCAAAGTCTGGAAATCATTTTTCTCCCTTTCCTTTTTGCTCCATAGAGGAGAATCTCTTTTCCTTTCCAATCTGAGACCCTTGGTGGGCAGCACCTAAACATGGAAGCAACTGCAGGTTTCTGACTGTGGCGACCAAAACTAAGGGGTTTCCATGTGGAGAAGCCTGACTGACACCACCAGTTTGCTTAAGAGACCAGTGCCTTTTTTTTTTTCTCTTTCTTTTTCAGTCTTTCAATGGCTGCTCCCAGTAGCTGCTTAGAAATTGAAGGCAATTGGCTGGAGTACTGTCTGAATGTCTAGGAACAAATGGAAATAATTGTCCTGCCTTGAAGGGGGAATGACTCTTTAAAAAATCTTTTCTGCATGTCGTCCCTGATCCTTAAGTGCAGGGCAGCTCAGAGCAAACTGGCACACATTTCAGGTGACTTAAATCTTTTCTAATGCTAAATTTTTCCCTTCCTCTCTTCAAACTGGCTAAGGACAAAGGAAACCCACCCAGCCTCCATTTCCTGTCATTAAAGTGAATGGAACAGGAAGCATGGGAAAATATGGCCTTATCAAATTATAAGAATGCTGAAAGTCAAAGATTACACCCAGGTACCAAAAGAAAGCTCATAGCAGGCTCTGGAAGGAACACATGCAAAGTGGGCACTGGTGCCCACCTAAGGCCTACAGTGTCTGGAACTCTAAGCTTGGACCCCACAGGAGGATGCTCTAGTGTATCCTCTGGACCACAAACTCTCCAAAGAGGATGCTCTTGGCAGAGGTTCTAGGTCTCATATTAAGCCCTCCTTAGAATTTTCTCTCACAGTCACAATGCTGTTTGGTCCCAAAATTGTTTAGAATCTGAATTTTATTGTCTAATGGGAAAGTGGGATGATGTTGCATGTTTCCAGGCTTTTGTGCTTCTGTTCTAAGCAAGGATCCTAGTTAATGTGTGATGCCCTCTGTTAGAAATAAGTTATCAGTGCTGCAAAGGAAGACCAGCATTCAAAAGAAAAGTTTCTCAGCAAGGTACAGTTTACTTCTGCAGAATAGTGTTGCCTGTACCTGCAGCAGTCTCAAGAGCACACCTAACAAAAATGAACAGGGATCTTTAACCCTAACACAATTCTTTCTTCTGTGTCTTTTCCCCATTGGCTGGGGTTGGAATGGGGTCAATCTAGGCTGACCCCAATTGGCTATGCACTTGAGTCTTTCCCAAAGAAGACAGAGGAGAAGGGTTACAGGTTAAGGTTTGGGGCAAGGTAGTTTATAGTTTATGATGAGAGAGTTGAATCTTCGAAGGGGAACTTTTCTTTAATTCTGACAATTTCGCCCTTTTTGTTTTATAATTCTTTCTCTTCAAATTCTTTTCTTAAGATTTGGCTTTGTTGTTCTTCTTGATTGTCTAGGAATAAAAGTTTGTCTGAATATGGAGGGGGACAGACAGAGGGAGGGTTTAGTGAGAACCGTTTCTACGAGTCTGTACTAACTCAGAAACACAAGGTATGATGCAACAGCCTATGAGTATGGGTACGCTTGTTACAGTTGCAAGGGAAGTGAGGATAGAGGCCATAAGTTTTCCATTTACCAAACCATCTTTTCATTAAACCTGTGAAGAGGTCATCTATTCCAGAATTTCAGCCAGCTCATTTGAGAGGGTGGTGAAGCCTTGTAGAGCCTTGTTAATGGTTCCATTGGGAGCTGTCTTATTTGGGATAAAAGTACAACATTGGGCTGTGATCATGACACAAGCTCTGCCTTTTTCTGCTAATATCATGTCAAGAGCTATCCTGTTTTCCCAGTCCATTTGGATGGTGGGACCTAATTGCTCAGTGCTCCCCTTAATGGAATCACTGGTGTAATTAATAAATCATTGTTGATTTTAATATATGTAATTTATTCAATCAAAAATTTTTTATAGTAGACCACCAAAATTAGACTGACTCAAACCTGGCAGCTATTTAATTTCAATTTTTAAATAGATTGGGTACTCCTTGTGGTACTCCAATTGTGTCTATACAGATGTTGGGGTAGAAAGATCATTAAGGAGCTTCTCTTTTTTCCAAAAACAGTGACTTTTTATCAGACTGGTGAAATTCCAGGGTGAAAGGGATGGCCAGCTGGATTAGAGAACAAGTGCTGCTCTAATTACTTGGCAGCGTAACCAGTAGAGGTCCTCTGCAATACCACCAAACATCTGCTCATGGACAGATCAGGGCAGTTTTATTGGTGAGCTCTCAAAAAGGCTTGGATTCACTGCATCCTATTTGATTCCCAAAAAAATGCCAAGTTGTCCCCCTGTTGAGAGAGACACAAGGTAAAATTGGCAGCAGAGGCCAGGAGCTGGATGGCCCTTGGGGGATGACCCACAGGGCAGTCTTTGACTTCTGGGAAAAGCAGTGAGAAAGTGCTGCATGACTTATTACCCCAGGCTACGGGGTGCTGGAAGAGAGCTACCATACAGTCCATGCCTGGTTGGTTAGACTGTGCAAGTGACAAAGGAAATATTTGGATTTCTGCCCTGCCCATTGCACAGGTATAACTGTCACTTTTATTTAAAGTGTGAATGGAATATTTGATCCATTCCAGTAAGGCATTTGTATCTTGATATCTAGTTTCAATGGCCAGGGTTTGTTTTCCATCTTTGATTTCCACTGTGGTCACTTTAGTTTTGTCATTTGGTTATAACACGATAGTTGTCTGCTTTGGAGGAGATTTTGAGGAAGGAAGGGGTGCCAGAGGGGTGACAAAACGAATCTCAAAGGACCCTCTGGGGTCTCTCCCAGTAATATATTCCTCTATACCGTGAAAGCAACTTAAGGTGGGAATAGGGTTAGTGGTCCCAAGAATATAGTACCAGGAATGGCAAGATAGCCAATTATAGGGAATCTTACAAGGATCAGGTTGAGGGTGGGGTGAGTACCAAGGGCAAAGATACTTTTCTAAAGAGGCTAGTTGCTTTTGACTTTGTAGGTCTCTGCAAGGTATGGCTAAAAAAGCATTAAACACAATAGCTTGGGGAGAGAAAGACTTGGTTACCTTAGCAATGAAATGCCCCTGGGCAACTGGGGGGGAGAAGAGACAAATTATACCTTTTCAAATGTTAATCTTGAGGGATTTGATCATAGAGTGACAGTCCATAATTCTGTAAGAGGTAGGGTTCTTTTTATTTGGTGTGATGAGTCCACCCCTTTTCAGCTGTTTGGACAGCTGTTTCAGTTGTTAGGAGTACTAGATAGAGTCCTTCCCATGACGGTTTGAGTTTTTCTCTTTCCAGCTGTTTTGATAAGCATACAATCTCCAGGCTGATGTGGGTGTATTGGAAACTCTAGAGGTGGCATTTGTGCTAAGAGGCCTTGGGTCCTGATGGAAGAGAGGGTGGAAGATAGACTACCTATATAGTTTTTGAGAAATTGATCTTTTGTTTCCAATGTAGGGATGTCAGTGATGGAATTGCTCTATGGCAATCCACAGAGCATTTCATAAGGGGATTGGCCAATATGTTTTCAAGGGGTGTTAAGAATTCTTAGTAAGGCGATAGGGAGGCAGTTAGTCCATGGCAGTCAGGTTTCTAAGATTAGTTTAGTCAGGTGATGTTTTAGAGTTTGATTTATTCTTTCTTCTTTTCCTGATTAGGGTGGGTGCCAGGAAGTATAATATTCTCATTTTATTTCTAGTGTCTGGGTTATCCTTTAATGATACATGTACCCAGTAAAATGGGTTCTATTATCTGAGTCAGTGTTCTCTGTTAATCCTAATCTGGGTACGATATCTTCTATTAGTATTTTAACTATATTATTGGCAGTTGCACTTGGCAGGGGGTGGCTTCCACCCAGTGAGTGAGATGGTCCACTATAACTAGCAAATATTCGAGGTGGCCTATTTGGGGCATTTCAGTATAGTCCATTTGGACACTTTGGAATGGCCTTAGCTTGGGATTTGCCCCTTGAAGGATTTTTTTTAAAGTTTGTTTATTGGTTTTCCTGCATACCATGCAACTGTCTGTGAGTTGCCTGGCTAGGGTCTAAATCCCTATACATCATAGGTTCTACGGACCACATCACACGTGGCTTGGGGACCCCAATGGGTCCCTTGGTGAAGTTGTGTTAAGATTTCTCTTATTAGGGGTTTGGACAACATTTCTGTTATCTGGCAGTATCCATTTCCCTTCTGAGTTGTTTTTTTAGCCCCTATTTCCTTTAATTTTCCTTTATCTGCTTGGGAGAAGATTGGGGATGTGGATGGGGAAGGGAGACAAGGGGTTAAGTGGAAAATGGGTGCTTTTTGGGAAGAAGCAGCCTATTTGGCTATCTGGTCTGCAAGGTTATTTCCTCGACTCTCAAAATACAGACCTTTCTGGTGTCCTGGGACATGAACAATAGCTATATCCACTGGTAGCTGAAAGTTTTCTAATGCTTGCAATAATTAACTCTTTGTGGAAAAGGTTTTGGCCCTTGCTCGCAATAAGGCCTCGTTCAGTCCAAATTTTCACAAAGATAAAGGCCACTTTAAAAGCATACTTGAAATTGGTGTAAATAGTTCCTTCTTGATTCTGCAGCTATTTTAAGGCTTGACTTAGTGTGAATAACTCACATGTTTGGGCAAATCAGTCATTGGGCAATCTCCCTGATTCTACTTCTGCAAGAGTTTCTCCATCAACCACTGAGTAGCCATTATGTTTTTTTCCCTTCAATTACAGTCTGCCCCTTATAGGAGCTCAAGTGCTCCACTGTTCCATGCAGAGCTGCTGGGCAGGTACATTTAAGTCTGCTGCAGCTGAACTCATAACTTCCTCTTTTCCCAGGTGTTCTGTCCTAGGAATGTCAGCTTTATTTATAAGTTCCTGTCATGCTGCTGCCTTTTTTCAAAGATACCCTACCCCACATGGAGTAGGCTAGTCACAGTCTGCTGGTGCTGAGCTGCTGCAGGCTCTGCCTAGCTACTGCATGAACTGCCTTGGTCAAGGGGGACGCCCTTCCCCACACTGAGCTAGACTGTCCCGGGTCCACTTGGGCTTGCTGGGAAGCTCTTAATCCAGAGAATTTCAGATGGCTTGTTTTGTGGTGGTGGTACCTGCTGAGCCAGATCTCCTGGCTCCCTGTCTCAACCCCCCTTCCTTTCAGCTGAATGGGGTGGTTCTGTCTCCAAGGCATTCCAGGCACCAGTTGAAATGGCTGCCCAGACTTGTCTGAGTTTCTGTGGGCTGAACCAGCACCAGCTGAAACTGGTGCCCTGAAAACTCATGGCACTTTTTGGCCAGGAAATCTCCTGGTCTGTGGGCAGTGGAAACTCACCCTGTGTGCTGTTCTCACTGGGAACTGCACTCCAGAGCTGTTCCTATTTGACTATCTTGGATCCTCACCTTGCCTACTCAAACTTTTATCAAAATTGTATATGTGTGTGTATGTGCCCATAACCATAAATACATTTTGATGGGTGGGGAAGAAAAGCCACTCCTCTTATTAGATTCCCACAAGCCATCAATAGTTTAGGTTGCTTTTTCCAAGCTTTCTTTTAATTTTAACATTCTAAGTTTAATATTATGAAATATCATGGCCAATATTCTACTACTTTCCCCATTCAACTTTCTAAAATCAGTCACAGATACTAGATAATATTTAAATGTTAATGTAACCCTAAAGGACAGAATGCATTCATTATGAAAATATAGTTGACTGACATGGTAAATTAACCAGTCATAGTTTTAAAAGGACTGAAAGAGATGTTTTCTTGTATTTTCATGTACATGAAATATTAAAATCAGACAAGCCTTCAAGGTAATGCTGAGCAGTGGGTTATCACCCATCTTCTATATTTGAATAAACATATATGTTTAAATGCATAAGGGCATCTAAGTGTTTGTGCATAAGTATATAAAAATGCATCTTGCAATATAAAAATTTTAGCCTAAAAATAAAAGAGAAAATCTGCAATTCAAACAAGACCATACTATGTTTAGAAAATCAAAATTTGTAGGGTTATCTCCCTGGAAAGCAAGGGTAAAAAAGGAAAGATAATTGCATTGCAATTCAGGTTCCAAAGCACAAAACTCTACCTAGAAAATCACAGCCATCATGTGCATGAATAAAAATTTGCTATTGCTGAGAGACTACGATTAAAAAAAAATAAAGTAATATCAGGGAGAATATTGAAGCTGACAGTCCAAATACAGAAAAAAGTTAACTGATTCTTCTAACCTCTTAGGAGATAGCATCAAGGTTGAAAATGTGTTCCTTTGGTTACATTTCCTAGAAAAAATATGGGAAAGGAAAGATTCTAGGGGAATATAACTTTGAGGAAACCATGGAAATAAGCACTGGCCTATGTCTCTTGGGTCTAAAACCAATCAAGTCTGGCTTAATAAGAAACAGGCTTTAGAAAAATGCAATATTCTCTCAACTTTTTTTTTGCCATCAGAGATCTGTATTTTTGCTATGAACAAATGTTTTTGTTATTTTAATCTAATAAGAGGAGTTGTAGAAGAATGAAAATGCCTAGAAAGGAAAGGGCATGATCCTGATAAATATGTCCACATTAGACTATCAACACCCAATTTGCTAAAATTTAAGCTACTGGAGAGAGCAAGGGACTAGAACTCTGAAGATAGCAATATTTATGCAATATTGCAAAGCATATTTATGAAAAAACAAAGGGTTTAAAGCAGTCTCCAGTGCTGCTTCCCTGGGCGTATATTGACTCCATATCAAACCAGACCACGGGCAAGATCGAATGTAAGCATTTGTCAATACATAGGTCAAAGACTTTACAGGTCAACAAAGATTGTATAAAAAAGGAAATGTTTACATACTGTAATGCCACTTCCATGTTTTGTACAGACTCAGATAAATGGCATAGGATATGTTGGTGGTTAAATCAATCTATATTATGCTAACTTGCTGTGTGACCCAGGACAAGGTCTTTAACTTTGAGTCGCTGTTCCTTCTTCTGCAACATAATGATATGTGGACTATATACTCAATCTGTAGTTCATGAAATGTTTTCCCTGATGATCTTTACAGTTTATAAGAATCAACCAGGTGTGTGAGGAGAGCAGAGCAGAAAACATGGTTCACATACTTATAACAATTTCTGATAAAAAGTGAGTGGTCAATAAATGTTTATGATTTAAAAAATGCAAAATGTATATGTCCTATTCCAGATTTAACATCAAGATCTTTGAGTGAGGATTGGAATGAAGAATGAGGATCTACATGTTAACAAATCCTGTGGATTATTCTTAAGACCCCAAAGCATGAGGACCACTAATATAGTAATAAAGCCTTCCACCTCCCTCACACACACTTTCACAAAGATAATTCTCATTTTGAATCCTTTCAGAGTGGTCCATCCTTTTCAAAATAAAAGCAGAGGCCATTTGAAGAAACAATGATGATTTGAATGAATTTCCCCTACCTCCTTCCATTTTCACAGTTCCATAGGCTCAGTTCTTTTGATTGCATTATGTCCTCTTTAATATTATGTGTTATTATATAATGTCCATCAGAGACAGAATATATTTGATTTAGGGCTCTTGAACATTTTAGCAATGAGTGATTATCCATCAGAAATCAGTTTGATCTTGAAGATATAAACTGTTGTATTGAAAATTTTAATGACACGGGGGAAATTTAATCTTAGTAGGGACCTTTATAAGCCTGCTAACTCTTCAGTCAGTTCAAATTCTAGTGAAGTATGGAAACACATTTGTATATACTCCTTCAACATCTTCTTTTCATGGATAGAGATTTCTTCTTTTTTTCATGGAGATTCCTATTCAATCACTATTGCACCAACAATCATTTGCTGCTGTGTTTTATTAATAAACCTTGTTTTTATTTTGTAGTTTACAAAAGTCATTATATTTTTGTTCATATGTTCAAAATTGTTTTAAATATCTTTATGTTGTACAATATCTATAGTAAGTTCCTAATAAATGTGTCTCTTTCTTTCTGTTCTTAAAAATCACATGCTAATTTGACTCTTTCTAATTCTCCACTGGATTATTGCAATAGTTTCATACTTAATTCTTTCTGTGTCATTTCTTGATGTTTCAGAATAGACAAATTTTGCTAAACTGTGTTTTTGTTCAAATGCCTTCAATGATACTGCCAGTCAAATTATATCTAAACTGCTTTTCTGGAGTATAAAACCCTGATTAAATCTACCAAACCTACCCGCCTAGTTATTTTTAAGAAGTTGGCCACTAGAAAGCAAGGTGTGGACTCCGTGGCTAACCAAGGAAATGGCATATAGGAAAGATAGTTAAGCTTTGGTTTAATGAGTGGTTGACACTTGAGCAAGTTAGTTTGAACTACAGGAAGGGGCTGCAATCTAGACATCTACCTCTCTTGCCTATCATCTTGTTATCCAGCTTTGTGTCAACGGAGAAGTTTCTTAACCATGTGATACCTAAATATAGGTAAATATGCCAGATCCTAATCTTCTCAAATCCACTGTTAATAAGGTTTTTTAAAAACACTGTCATTTAAAATACACTCTGCAGCAATAAGGTGTTGAATTTAGCAGTTTTAGAGCCCTCAAATAGAACACGTTAAAATTACAAAAGCCAAAACCAACTGCTGATACTTCTCTCATTATTTATCAGGCTACAGGAGGTTTAAGAACTTGCTACATTTTCCTTGTCTCTGTGTGTGATTTTTGGTATCTGTTTTCTAACCTTGTTTTCTGATAAGTGTAGTTTTACACATAGTTGTAAGGAATAATACAGAGACAACCTGTATACTCTTTATTCAGAATCTCCCAACAGTAACATATTGTATGCCATGAAAAGAGGAAATTGACCATGGATGTTACTTAGATTTGACCTTTGCACATTATTTAGATTTCACCAGTTTTACATGTACTCCTGTGTATGTGTCTGTGTGTGTATTTGGTTGTGTGACCACAGTCAAGATACAAGACAATTCTATCACCTCTAGTATCCATTTCATGGTCCTTTTGTAGCTATATCCACTTACTTTCCAACTTTCTCCACTTACATTCCTAATCCCTGAAAACCACTGATCTATTTTTCCATTATTATCATTTTTTTTCATTTCAAGAAGGTTATACAAAAGCAAACATAATATGCAACCTTTGAGCCCTGGACTTTTTTATTCAGCATAGTTGCCTGGAGATTCACCCAAATTGCATATATCAATAATTCGTTCCTTTTTATTGCTGAGTAGTATTTTATGATGTGTATGTTCCATAGTTAGTTTAACCATGTATGCAGTGTAGAACATCTGGGTTGTTTTCAGTTTGGGGTTATTAGGAATGAAGATCTTGACTACTCTCATGAACAGATTTTTGTGTAAACATAATTTTTCATTTATCTGGCCTAAATGTCCAAGAGTAAAATTGATGGGCCATATGGCATTGATATGTTTAGCATTTTACAAACCTGTCAAACTGTTTTTCAGAGTGGGTTTGCCATTTTATATTTCTGACAGCAATGTATGAGTGATACAGTCTCTTTGCATCCTTGTCAGTGTGTAGTGTTGTTGCTGTTTTCTACATTATCCATTATGATAGGTGTGAAGTGATATTTGATTTGATTGTGATCCTAATTTCCAATTCCCCAGTGGCTAATACAGCTGAAAACTTTTCTTTGTGCTCATCATCCGTATATTGCATTTCATATAATGTTTGTTTATGTCTATTTTTTGTAACTAGGTTAAGTTTTTTAAACTACTAAATATTGAGTGTTTTTACAGAGCCTACATTTTAGTCCTTTACTGAACATGTTATTTGTGAGTATTTTCTTTCATGCTGTAGCTTACCTCTTCCAAGCTGTAGGGTGATTCTTAATAGGATCTTTCACAGAGCAAAAATTTTCACCTTGTGACAAGTTTCAATTTATCAATTTTTTTCTTTGATAGATCATGCTTTTGATGTCATATGTAAGAATTCCTTTTTTAGTCCTCTGTCATCAAATACAGTTAAATAGGTATAAAGCAAACGTAGAAAAAGAAAAGAAAAAATAAAATGACATATCATGCTAACTAATCAAAACAAGCAAAATATCTATAGTGATATTAAAGTAGACTTCAGGCAAAAAAAAAAAATACCATAACCATAAAGGAGCATTTGATAACCATAATTCGGCCAGCCCAATAAGAAGATACAGCAATTCTAAATGTGTATGAACCAAATATCAAGGCTTCAAAATACATAAAACAAAAACTAATCGACCGGAAAGGAGCAATAGGCAAACTCTCATTTATAGTTAGAGACTTTAACACTCAACTAGTAGCAAAGAACTGTGAGACAGAAAATTAGCAGTGATATAGAAGAACAGAACAAAAACATCAACTAGCAGAATCTAATGACTATCTTTAAAACATACTACTCAACTATGAAAATATAAATATTTTTGCAAGAGCCAGTACCAGTAAAACAGCCAACAAAACATCATATCCTGTGTCTTAAAAGAAATCTCAACAAACTTAAAATATTGTAAATAACGTACAGTACATTGTCTTACTGTAATGGAATAAAACTTGAAATCAATCGCAGAAAGACAACAGAAAAATCTCCAAATGAATGGAAATTAAATAACATATTTTTGAAAAACCTGTGAAATTTCAATGAAAAATTTAAAATACAGAGAATTGAATGAAAATGAAAACATACACACAACGTTAGATGTTGCTAAATTGATAACAAAAACAATGCAGAAATAGCAATAAAGGCAAAAATTGGTTTAAAAAAGCTATAAATATGATAACCCTCTAGTAAGCCTGAACAAGATAAAAAGAGAAAAGATATCCATCAACAATATCGGGGGGAAACAGAGGATATTACTACAGACCTTACAATCATTAAAAGGTTAATAAGGAAATACTATGAATAATTTTACTCGTAAAAATTTGACAACTTAAAAGATATTGTACAGTACCTTGAAACCACAACACACCAAAATTCAATCAAAATGAATAGATAACCTCAATTGCCCTAAAACCAAAAAATAAATTTGTAATTAAAAATTTCCTCCAAAATCTTTAGATCCAGAAGTTTCGCTGAAGACTTTCACCAAATATTTCTAAAAATTGATAGCCTAAATAATCTTTTCCAGAATAGAAGAGACAATGCTTTTTAACACCTTTTACAAAGTATCAAAGTCATTCATTCTACCAAAAGAACATTATAGACACATATCTCTCACGAACTTAGATGCAAAAATCTCCAACAAAACATTAGCAAATCAAATTCAACAATGTGTAAAAAATTATAGATATGATTAAGTGTGATTTTTTTTCTAGATATGCAGACTGCTCAAACATTTGAAAATAAATCAATGTAATCACTATCTCAACAGGCTAAAAAAGGAAATTATATGATTATATCAATTGATATAGGACAATAATTTATTGAAATCTAATATCCAATTATGATCAAAACCCTCAGTTATAAATAGGGAGGAACTACCCTAATTTGAGAAGGTGTGTCTACAAATAACTTACAGAAGCATCATTTTTATTTATAAAAAGTGAAATTCTTTCCTCTAAGACAGGGAACAAGGCAAGTATATCCATCCTTATCATCGTTATTCAGCATAATACTGAAAATTCTAGCCATTGCAAGCAATAAGGCAAGAAAAAGAAATAAATGGCATTTAAATTAAAAAAAATTAAACTGCCATTACTTTTGATGACATACTTTTCTGCATTAAAAAAATCCCAAAGAATCAACAACAAAACAGTTGAAGTAATAAGCAAGTTCAGTAAGACCACAGGATACAGGATCAACATACAAAAATCATTTGTATTTCTATATGCTACAAATGATCACATGAACAATTAAATGAGATAAAAATTATACTATTTAAAATTGCACAAGAAGTAAAATGCTTGGGGTAAACATAACATAACATGCACAGAATTTTTATGCTGAATGCTGTAAGACCACGAAAGAACTCAAAGAATATTGGTGATATGTACCATACTCAGTTTTATAAACATCACAACTTTTACTAAATTGATACAGAGGCTTAGCACAATTTCTATCAAAATACCAGAAAGAATTTTTTAGATATAGGCAAGATTATTTTATAATTTAAGCAGAAATTCAAATAACTGTAATAGCTAAAACAATTTTGAAAAAAAAAATGAAAGGAATTACTCCAATTGTTATTGAAGCTTAACATATAGCCACAGTAATGAGAGGGTAGTATTGGTGAGTGTTTGACACATGGATCAATCAAATATATTAGATAACTCAGAAATAGATACCTACAAAACTGATTTTTTAAAAAGATAAGAGGAAATGTTATAAAGTGGCTTTTTTTTTTTTTTTTAACAAATGGTACTGTACTGGAGGCACTGGAAATATATAGCTAAAAGTATTAGCCTCAACATAAATCTCACATTTTATATAAAAATTAACTCAAAATGTATCCCTTAGGTAGGAAATTATAAATTACATTTAGATATAAAATCATACATGTTGTAGAAAAAAGTAGGAGTTTCTTATAAAATAAACGACAGTTTTGGATGATACGGTTCAACTTCACTCTGACTTTTAATCAGTGAATTCAGACCATCTACATTTAAATTAATTATTTCTATGTTAGGACTTAAGTATGTCATACAATTATTTGTTTATTTTTTACTATTTATTGTTTATGTTTTACTATTTATCCCCTATTTCTCATTCCTCTCTCTTTTCTTACCTTCCTGTAGGTTATTTGAATATTTTTAGGATTATATCTTATTTTATCTATGCTGTATTACAGGATATCATTTTGTATCATTTACTTCCTAGTAGCTCTAGATATTCTAATACACACATGAAACTGATTTCAGCCCACTGATATCTGTGTTTCTCCATGCAAATGAAGTATTGAAATCTTATTACCATTTGAGTGCCTTTATCCTCTCCACATTTTAAATTATCTCCAGTATTTTCTCTATATACATTGAGCACCAAACAGAAATAATTTATCTTGTCATTAGACATGGTATTCTTCTTAGGAAGAAGAATAATGCATACTTACCCCGTTTTTATCTATTTATATACTTTCCTTTTCTTTCCAAAGTTAGATTCCTCCTTATGCCAGCATTTACTTTCTGTTTGAAGAACTCCCTTTTTATCCATTTAAGTAATTCTCATAATTTCTTTATCAGAGAACATCTTTATTTCACCTTCTTTCCTGAATAGTTTTGAATATAGAATTCATGCTCAGAGACTTTTTCTTTCAACACTTGAAAACTTTCCATCTTTACACCATGATTACTTGTAAGAAATCCAGTACCATCAAATTTAAGTTCCACTGTACGCTATGTGTCATTTATTTCTGGTTGCTTGTAAGATTGTTTTTTCTTTGCCTGGTTTACAGAAGTTTAGTGTGATGTGTCTGTAGTTCATGCCTTTTCCCAATTTTGAAAAGCTTTCAGACATTATTCCTTTACTCTTTCAGATCCAGATGTTTTCTCCTCTCCTTACGGAACTCTGATGTTAAGAACAGTAGGTCTTTCATTGTTGTTCCACAGGTCCAAGTCCCTACTCAAGCTTTTCTCCCCTCAGTTGTTCAGATTAAGTAAATTCTAATGCTCTGGCTGCAGGTTCCTTAACTCTTCCTTCTGTCGTCTTAACTCTTCTACTAAGGCCTTCTAGCAAGTCATTATTTAAGTTATTGTATTTTTTAGTTCTAAAACTTCTATTCCATTTTTTAAGCAATTTCTATTTCATTGCTGAATTTTTTTTTTTCATTTTAGTTTCTAATTATTTCTGAAAGAAATTTTGTTATGGCTGCTCTAAATTATTTGTCATGCACATACAATATCATCTCAATTTTGGCTTCTTGTTCAGCATTTTCACTTGAGTTGTGATATTAATATCCAAATATCTAAGATACACTCATATCACTTGTCATACGCAGAACCGGGATCCACTAAGTCCACTGGATCGTATTTAACTCTTCTGTTTCAGCAGACAGCTGCACTGTTTAAGCTTAGTGTATAGGCACTGGACCAGCATTCTACAGCTCTGTGGTGTCACCTTACATACAGATCAGTCCTTATGATGTTAGCAATGTGAGTGGTGTTTGGATTGGCCTCTTGGGTTCTGATGTTGCCACTGCTGTGAGCACATTGGGCCCCACTGATACTGAGTATGGGTCTCCTCACCAAGTCTCCATTATGTTTCCTCTTTCCTGATCCCTTGACCAGAAAGATGAAGCCATTTTTTTATTTTAAAATTTTTTTCTGTCAATTCCTGTCAGCTGTAGGATGCAAGATTTTCCAAAATCCAGCATGTATGAAAAATAAAAAATAAAAACTGTGGAAAACACTGTAGTTATTGAAGTTTCAAGGATCCTAAGTAGCCTACTTTCCTCTTTCCACATTTCAAGATTATTTTATGATTGTCCAGTGAATTATACCAGAGTATGTAGTTCTACTGAGGAAGGGAGAAGGGAAAAGACATTCCATCATTTATTTTATCATATCTACTATTTTCAAGAATAGCAGTATAAATGTCATAATTTCTCTTTCTCTGTTTTAATATTTGTGCTTCTGATATTGATTCTAGATATGATTGACAGGTTCATTGCTCTAAATATGTAGGAAAGCAAAGGGATTATATAGAGAGGAAATTCTCTTGTAAAAATACTTTAAATCAGATGAATACATATCCTAATATAAATCTGAACCATATAAAACATAACTAAGCCAAATCTAAATACAATGCACACATACATACATTTTTAAATTTTAAGTTATAACCTGTGAAAAGATACCTTAGTTAATAATGTGATGTACTACATTTCCAGAAGCAGAATTCTTAATATTACTAATTATTGATTTTAGGGCTTTTCACAAGACATGCTGTTCTATAATGAATGACTCCCTTCTCCAATATAAGCTTGAAAATATTTACCATATGAATTTTCAGAATATTTCCTTCATCAGCCAGCAAAAAATCTTTGTGGACCTCTAGAATTTGAGTTTTGAGGTTTTAAATAGAAAGTGAGAATTCCTACATTCTTTACATTACACCATTCCTTCCTCACCCACAAGCCACCTGTCTTTCAACATGACATATAATCATCCAATCATTTATTTATTAGACAAATATTTATTGAGTACTTATTTTTATCAGGCACTGTGCAGCACTGAGAAAATATATAAGTGAAAACATGGACATGGCTATGGCTCCTATGTTATTTCACAATCAAACATTTAGAAAGAGTGGTCTGTGCTCTCTATAAACGACTTATTCAATCCTACACTTGAATATTGGTCTTTCTTCTCATCATTTTACAAATATCGAAGATCACCAGACTTCTTAACCTCCAAATCACACTCTCTGCATCAATCATTATCTTTCTTTATTATCGCCTTTCTGAATCAGTCCAACATGAATTCTATCAAAATTATTTGACCACTTTTAGTTTTGTTTCAGTGGCCCATCCTCCTTTTTTTCTAAATCCTAATTCAAGAATTTCCTGTTTTGTCCTTAGATTTTTACCTCATATAACTACCCAATGTATGTCTCAAACTCTAATTTGGTTTCTGACTTTAAATACATATTTTTGACCATCTAAGAGACATTAACATATGGGATTTCCCAAAACATATTCAAGCCTAAAATGCCCCCAAACAGATATTCCTCCTATAAAATATGTTCTATTTGGAAAATCTGATGATTCCAGTCAGTCCTCAAAATACAGATAGGAAATGAAGCCACGTGACGTTTAATATCACCCAAGAATAATAGGTATTGTGGACTGAGACTAGGAACAGAACAATATCAGAACCTAGAGGATGGCTGATGCTTCTGAGACAGGGAAAAGGAGGAGGAGCTGCAAAGGCCAAGCTGCAGAGGCAGAGCTCCTCAGGAAGGGAGATGCAGGAAGAATTCAGGGAAAATGCAATGTCTTAAAAGCAAAGGAAGATTTGCTGGCAAGATGGCTGAATAGAAACAATTCTAGTGTGCAGCTCCCAGCAAGAGTGATACAGAAGGTGGGTGATCTTCGGATTTCCAAGGGAGAACTTGGTTCATCTCATTGGGACTGGTTAGACAGTGGGTGCAGCCCGAGGAAGTTGAGCTGGAGCAGGGTGGGGTGAATTTTTAACCCAGAAATTTATATTTAGCCAAGCTATCTATGACAAACCCACAGCCAATATCATATTCAATGGGCAAAAACTGGAAGCATTCCCTTTGAAAATTGGCACAAGACAAGGGTGCCCTCTCTCACCACTCCTATTCAACACTGTAATGAAAGTTCTGGCCAGGACAATCAAGCAAGAAAAATAAATAAAGGGTGTTCAATTAGGAAAAAAGGAAGTCAAAATGTCTCTATTTGCAGAAGACATTATTGTGTATTTAGAAGACCCCATCGTCTCAGCCCAAAATCTCCTTAAGTTGATAGGCAACTTCAGCAAAGTCTTTGGATACAAAATCAATGTGCAAAAATCACAAGCATTCTTATACACCAATAACAGACAAACAGAGAGCCAAATCATGAGTGAACTCCCACTCACAATTGCTACAAAGAGAATAAAATACCTAGAAACTAACAAGGAATGTGAAGGACCTCTTCAAAGAGAACTACTCAGGAAACAAGTACAAAACTTGAATATGTTTTGGGAAATCCCACTGCTCAGGAAATAAGAGAGGACACAAACAGATGGAAAAACATTCCATGCTCATGGTTAGGAAGAATCAATATCAGGAAAATGGCCCTACTGCTCAAAGTAATTTATAGATTCAATGCTGCCCCATTAAGCTTCCATTGACTTTCTTCACAGAATTAGAAAAAGCCACCTTAAATTTCATTTGAAAAAAGAACCTGCATAGCCAAGACAATCCTAAGCAAAAAAAAAAAAAAAAAAAAAAAAAAAGCTGGAGGAATCACACTACCTGACTTCAATCTATACTACAAGGCTACAGTAATTAAAACAGCATGGTACTGGTATCAAAGGAGAGATATAGACCAATGGAACAGAACAGAGGCCTCGGAAGTAATGCCACACACCTACAACCATCTGATCTTTGACAAACCTGACAAAAACAAGCAATGGGGAAAGGATTCCCTGTTAAATAAATGATGTTGGGAAACTGGCTAACCATATGCAGAAAACTGAAACTGGACCCATTCCTTATACAAAAATTAACTCTAGATGGATTAAAGATTTAAACATAAGGCCCAACACCATAGAAGTCCTAGAAGAAAACCTAGGCAACACCATTCAGGACGTAGGCATGGGCAAAGACTTCATGACTAAAACACCAAAAGCAATGGCAACAAAAGCCAAAATAGACAAATGGGATCTAATTAAACTAAAGAGCTTCTGCACAGCAAAAGAAGAAATCATTAGAGTGAACCAGCACCCAACAGAATGGGAAAAAGCTTTTGCAATCTACCCATCTGACAAAGGTCTAATATCCAGAATCTACAAAGACTTAAACAAACTTACAAGAAAAAGTCAAACAACCCCATCAAAAAGTGGGCAAAGGATATGAATAAAGACTTCTCAAAAGAAGACATTTCTGCAGGCAACAAGCATATGAAAAAAAGCTCATCATCACTGGTCATTAAAGAAATGTAAATCAAAACCACATTAAGATACCATCTCATGCCAGTTAGAATGGTCAGGAGATCATTAAAAAGTCAGGAGACAACAGTTGCTTGAGAGGATGTAGAGAAATAAGAATGCTTTTACGCTGTTGGTGGGAGTGTAAATTAGTTCAACCGTTGTGGAAGACAATGTGGTAATTCCTCAAGGATCTAGATCTAGAAATACCATTTGAACCAGCAATCCCATTACTGGGTATATACCCAAAGGATTATAAATTATTTTATTATAAAGACACATGCACATGTATATTCATTGTAGCACTGTTTACTATAGCAAAGACTTGGAACCAACCCAAATGCCCATCAATGATGGACTGAATAAAGAAAATGTGGCACATATACACCATGGAATACTGCACAGCCATATAAAGGATGTGTACATGTCCTTTGCAGGGACATGGATGAACTTGGAAACCATTATTCTCAGCAAACTGACACAAGAACAGAAAACCAAACACTGCATGTTCTTCTTCATAGGTGAGTGTTGAACAGTAAGAACACATGGACACAGGGAGGGAAGCATCACACACCGGGGCCTGTTGGGGGTGTGGGGTTAGAGGAGGAATAGCAGGGAGTGGGGGGCTAAGAGAGGGATAGCATAAGGAGAAATACCTAATGTAAATGACAGTGGAATGGATGCAGCAAATCTATATTCAGGTTGGCCTGAATGGCACGTGTATACCTATGTAAAAAACCTGCATGTTCTGCACATGTACCCCAGAACTTAAAGTATAATAATAATACAAATAAAGAGCAAAGGAAAAGAGTTTTTCAAAAAAAAATTAATAAATCAGTGTCACCTGCTTCCAATAAGATTTGAAAAGTGAGAAATGAACCATAGAGATGCTATTTCTTAATAATTTGCCCTACAGAGTCCTCAGCAAGACCATATGTAGAGAACTGATTGGGTCAAAAGACAATCAGCGGGAGGTTGAGAAGTCAGTCAATGAGCTCAGATGAAGTGAAGACAACAAAGGCAAACGTGTTTTCAAAGAAATCTGTAAAGGGGAGAAAAATGGGATATAGTTACAGAGAGATGAGAGATGGAGTAGGAACTTTTTATCATAAATACAGATGCTTGATGTTGACAGGAAAGAAGCTAGAAACAATTCGGGAGAGCCAGCCTGGATATAGGGAGGAAAGAGAAGATTACCGACTGAGAATGAGAGAGAGAGAGAGAGAGAGAGAGAGAGAGAGAGAGAGAGAGAGAGAGAGAGCGTGTGTGTGTGTGTGTGTGTGTCTTTTGGGGGGGTGGAGTGTGATCCAAGAAAAAGTATCATAAAAGATCATTAAACAGAAAAAGGAAAACCTTTTCTTTCCTTCAGAGGAATTAGTATTTTATCCTGTATATCCACTTGTGCTCCTTTGGAGGTCTCATCTTAGAGCAAGCATGTAACCATTTCTAGAAAATTGAACTTTCTGTTTATCAAAATATATCCGTGTGTAGCCACCAGAAAATGTTCTCTATTGAACCGGCTTTCAACACTTTACAAATTGGCAAATAAGCTTGTCTCTACCATTTATTATATGTGTCAAGTTGAGTTTCTCTGTGCTTCAGATTCCTCATTTGAAAAATGGTAATAATACCTACTTCATAGAATTATTGTTGAAATTAAAATGCTTAGAACCATGTAAGGAGCATGATACAGGCTAAATAATATTAGCTAGTATTATTTATTATCCAGGCTAAATTTCTCTGCTTCAGAAACTCTAGCTAGCAGTTGTGTTATATTTATCTCAAAGCTGGTCAAAAGTGTGTTTCTCATTATTCTCTGGAGAAACACTGCATTCATTGTCTCTTGGAATACTATTTCCTGGAATTCTTTCTTCTTGGACAAGCTTATCCTGATCATATTTATTTTTCAACTTAATATTTCAAATTTCTATAAAGTATTTTTTAAATGCTCCTTTACTGACAACTTTCTTTTCACTCAGTCAATATCTCTACATCAGCAGATTATACATACTATAAATGATTATAGCGTTTCTCTAAAATGCTTTAACTTTAAAAATATAATTGATAGTCTTGTCTCCAAAATACATTGTAACCTCCTTGTAATACCATCATGTGGTATATTTATTTATGGGCATCTGAGTGTGATTGTGTGTCTTTCACCTTAACTAAGAGAGTAATGGATTGATGAACACATAGAGTACTCAATAAAGGAAATATGACTTTCTGGACCTGAAGTATGAATTGGAAATAATCTCCCTTAAAAATTCATGATCTCAGACATTTTCTTTCATGAGGTTAGGGTTTAATTTTACTTTAGCTGGTTGATTTAGTTACCTAAAACTGAGAAATTATTCTAAAGTTATCAAGTCTACCTGAGACATGTGAAGGAGTAAATACAAATCCTTCTGGACCTAACCCCCACATAATACTAACAAATGAAACTCTAATGAGTATAATTTCAAAACTGCAATTATAAGACTTTTGCAGAAAGAGCCACTATAAAAAAAACGCGAGTCATCTCAAAAGAATAGCAAAAATGAATAGCCAAAACATCAGAATATAGAAATATAGATAACGTGAAATGAGCACGTTTATATGTTTAAAGAAATGAGATATCTGTGTAGAAGCTCTTTCGTTTAATTAGATCCCATTTGTCAATTTTGGCTTTTATTGCCATTGTTTTTGGTGTTTTAGTCATGAATCTTTGCCCATGCCAATGTCCAGAATGGTATCGCCAAGGTTTTCTTCTGGGGTTTTTATGGTTTTAGTTCTTACATTTACGTATTTAATCCATATTCAGTTAATTTTTGCATAAAGTGTAAGGAAGGGGTCCCGTTTCAGTTTTCTGCATACGGATAGCCAGTTTTCAGAATTCCATTTATTAAACAGGGAAACTTTTCTCCATTTCTTGTTTTCATCAGGTTTGTCAAAGATCAGATGGTTGTAGATGTGTAGCATTATTTCTGAGGCCTCTGTCTGTTCCATTGGTCTATATCTCTGTTTTGGTTACTCCAGCCTTGTATTATAGATTGAAGTCAGGAAGTGTGATGCCTCCAGCCTCGGTTTTTTTTTTTCCTTAGGATTGTCTTGGCTGTACAGGCTCTTTTTTGGTTCCGTATGAAATTTAAAGTAGTTTTTTCTAATTTTGTGAAGAAAGTCAGTGGTCGCTTGATACGGATTGCACTGAATCTATAAATTTCTTTGGGCAGTAGGGCAATTTTGATGATATTGATTTTTCCTATCCATGAGCATGGAATGTTGAGTTGCTGGGTGCAGCAAACCACTATGGCACGTATATACCTATGTAACAAACCTGCACAATCTGCACATGTATTCCAGAACTTAAAGTATCATTTTAAAAAAGAGAGAGATAGTATATAAAACAAGGGATAGAAATAAAATATTATATTTAAAAGGCAAATTACAATACCTAAAGTAATTAAAATTTTATAATTAAAATCTCAGTGGTGGGCCAGGTGCTGTGGCTCACGTCTTTAATCCCAGTACTTCTGGAGGCCAAAGTGGGTGGATCATGAGGTCAGGATTTCAAGACCAGCCTGGTCAACATGGTGAAACTCCACCTCTACTAAAAATACAAAAAATTAGCCAGGCATGATGGTGTGCACCTGTAATCCCAGCTACTCGGTAGGCTGAGGCAGGAGAATCGCTTAAATCCAGGAGGCAGAGGTTGCAGTAAGCCGAGATCTCACTACTGCACTCCAGCCTGGGTGACAGAGCAAGACTCTGTCTCAGGAAAAAAAAAAAAAAATCTCACTGGTTTCTTTATATGCTATATTACAATTAGAATTATCTGAAAAAATTACAGTTATCCTTTGTTTTATGCGAATGATTGGTTCCAGGCCCTTGCATATACCAAAATCTGCACACGTTCAATTCCCACAGTTCGCCCAGAAGGATCCAGGTACAGGGAAAGTCAGCCCTCTGTATACACAAGTTTCACATTCTGCAAATACTGTATTTGGTTGAAAAAAATCTGCATGTATGTGAACTCATGCAGTTCAAACCCATGTTCTTCAAGGGTTGACAGTAGCAAACTGAAAACCTCTCCAGAATACAGCACAAACGGACAAAGTAATAAGTACTATTAAAAAAAGTTTCTATTCTGGAATAAATAGAATAGAATGTGAATATATAATATACAAATAAATGAAGTTACAGAAAATCCAAATAGTGATAATGGAGAAAAATAATATTTGAAATAACAAAAGGTGTGAATCACTAGATTCAGGAATTCTACAGAGATCCCAAGCATAGAAAGTAACTACAAACAAAAGCAAGCAAACAAATAAAAAATTGCTCTGGATAGATTATAATCGATACATCATTCTTTTGTAAATGGCTACTCAGTTGTCCCACCACTG
This sequence comes from Callithrix jacchus, assembly GCF_049354715.1. Lineage (NCBI taxonomy): Eukaryota > Metazoa > Chordata > Mammalia > Primates > Cebidae > Callithrix > Callithrix jacchus. The sequence continues at coordinate 16,007,660 of NC_133517.1, forward strand.
TTGGTAAAAACCAAACTATTCTTTTCCCATTGAGTGGTCTTTGTATCCTTGTTGAAAATCAGCTGAGCATAGACACCTGGTTTTATTTCTAGAATTCTAACTCTATTCCATTGTCTGCGCCAGTAACACATCATCTTGATTATCATTACTTTGTAATGAGTTTTGAGTTTTGAAATTACAAAGTGTGAATCTTGATATACTATTCTTTTTGAGGTTCTTTCAGCTATGTGGGGTCATTTGCAATTGCATATAAATTTTAGAGTCATCTTGTCACTTTCTGTGGGAAAGTAAACTGAGATTCTAATAGGGAATGTATTGAATCTTTAATTTTGGTTCAGTATTGCTATATTAACAATATTAATTATTCTAATCCATACACATGAGCTATTTTTTCATTCATTTAAATTTTCCTTGTTTTTGTCAAACAACATTTAATAGCTTTCAGAATACAAGTTTTGCAATTTTTTTGTTCAACTTTTTCCTATTTTATTTTGTGGTGTTATTTTTAATGGAACAATTTCCTGAATTTTATTTTCAGCCTGTTTATTGTGAATGTAGAGAAATACAGTTGATTGTTGTATAGTGTTCTTATGTCCTGGAAACTCTCTGAACTTTATTATTAGTTCTCACAGTTTTTCAGAGGATTCTTTAGGATTAGAATTTTTTACAGAAATATTGTCTGTGAATATCAATAATTTTACTTCTTTCTTTCCACTGAGGGTTTTATTTATTTTTTTAGCCTCATTGCCTTGGCAAGTATCTCACATACATTGTTGAAATAAAGCCATATTTATTTCATATTTATTGTTGAAATAAAGGCATATTTCCCTGCCTTGTTCCTAATATTAGGGGAAAGTATCTAATCTTTTAGAAAGTATATTATCTGTGGGCTTTTCATAAATTCTTTTATCATGTTGAGGAAGTTCTCTTTTATTCTGACCTTGTTGAGAATTTTTATCATGAAAGGGGATTGTATTTTATCAAATGCTTTATCTGTGTCTATTGAGATATTCATTTTTTCTGGTTTTATTCTATTGATATGTTTTAGAATATAAACCAACCTTGTATTTCTTGAATGAATTTCACTTTGTCATGGGGTATAATTCTTTTTACAGGTTGCTGTATTTGGTTTAGCAGCATTTTGTTGAGGCTTTTGCTGTTTGTTTTCATAAAAGATTTTGCTTGTGGTTGTCATGGGTTGTATCTGAGTTTCATATCAGGTAGCATTGGTTCTATAAAACAAGCTGGGAAGGGGTATCTCCTCTTCCATTTCTTGGAAAAGTTTATGAAAAATTGGCATTAATTCTCTTCTAAACGTTTGGCAAAATTCAGTGGTGAAGTCACCTGGGTCTGAGATTTCCTTTGTGGGTAGTTTTTAAAAATTGCTACACAGTCTCTTCACTGTAGAAATGTATCTATTTGCACAATGTTCAAATGTATCAAAACATCATACTATACCCAAGAAATATGTGAAATATTTATGTGTCAATTAAAAAGAAAAGAAAACTTTAAAAATAGACCTGGAAAAAGTAAACTAAAGTTGAAAACTTAAGTTCACCCAGAAACGTGCAAATTGATGTTTATAGTAGCTTAATTTTTAGTTGCCAAAACTTGGAATCAATGAAGATATTCAATAGTAGTTGCATGGATAAACTGTGGTACATCCAGAAATGGGGTATTATTTGGTGCTAACAAGACATAAGCTATCAAGCCATTAAAAGACATGGAGGAATCTTTACTAAGTTAAAGAAGCCAATCTGCAATGGCTACAAACTATATGAGTCCAATTATATGACATTATGAAGAAAACAAAACTATAGAAACAGTAAAAAGATCAGTTGTTGCCAAGGGTTGAGAGGTGGGTGGAGCACAGGGTATTTTTAGGGCAGTGAAATTATTCTGTATCATATTATAATGGTAGATAAATACCATTATGCATTTGTCCAAACCCATAGAATGTACAACACTAAGAGTAAACCCTAAGGATACTAGATTATGGATTAGGGTGATAATGATGTGTCAGTGTAGGTTCCTTGATGATAACAATTATAACACTCTAACGGGGTGTTAGATAATGGGGGTTGATAATGGGGGCAGCTATGCATGTGTTGAGGTAGAGAGTATAAGGGAAATCGTAACTTCTACTCTATTTTACTGTGAACATAAAACTCTCTAAAAAATAAAATGTACTGAAAAAAGAAAAAAGTAAAAGCAACGTCTGTGTCAAAAAAGCCATATTTTTTCCAAATGACATTTTCCCCATAAAATAAAAATTTAAAAGAAGAAATAGATCTATTTGCTAATTTATTTCTCTTTTAGTCAGTTTTGGTAGTTTATGTCTTTCTAGAAATGTATTTATTTCAACTAAATTGTTTAATTTATTCGCATACAATGTTTCATGGCATATTAAATATATTTTTTATTTCTATGTTTAGTTATTTTTGCCCCCCTTTCATTTCTGATTATATTTGAGTTCTCTCCCTCTCTTTCCCATTGATCAATCTAACTAGTTGTGTGTCAATTTTTTTATCTTTTCAAATAATCAGCCTTTCATTTCATTTAAGTTCTCCATTTTTAAATTCTCGATTTTATTAATTTCCACTCAAATCTTTACTATTTCTTTTCTTTTACTCACTTTCTATTTAGTTTTTTTCTTCTGTTTCCAGTGTTTTAAGAGGAAATGCTAGGCTATTACTCTTCTATCTTTCGTATTTCATAACATAGGTATTTGCAGCTATACATTTTCTTCTAAGCACTATTTTGGTTGCATCTCGGAAGTTTTGGTATGCTGTGTCTTCATTGTGTTTTTATTTTCTTCTTAATTTTGTTGAACTTCTGCATAGCTGGTCTATTATTGAGGGTGAGACATTAACATATGCAACTCCTACTATTCACTTGTCTATTTCATCCTTTATTTTTGCCAGTTTTTGCTTTATCTTTATTGCTTCTCTACCATTGAAGCTATATATGTTTTTAGGATATACATTTAAAATGTTGCCCTTATATTATTTTTTCCTCTTTTTGTGGCATTATTATTACACGTTACACACGTACCTCTATTAATGTTACAAAACTTAATACATAGTTGTAACTATTAATTTACCAATAGTAGTCATTTTCTGAGCCCAAAACAGCTTTGCTCCCATCCACTTCCTTTGTGTTTTTTGTACCATATTACAAATGTATTACATTTCTATACATTGTTGGCTCAACAATACATTATGGTTCATAATATTTTATATAATTGCTTTTCATAGTAGCTAAGATGATAAATGAGAAAAATATGCATTTGTACTATCTTTTATAAATACATAATTACTTTACCAATGCTCTTTATTTCTTCTAGTGGATTCATATTACCATCTGTCATTATCTACTTTCAGTCTGAAGAACTTCCCTTAGTATTTCTTGTAGCAAATTATTTCAGTTATCTGGGAATATCTTTATTTCATTTTCTCTTTCAAAGGATACCTTTGCTGGATATAGGAATCTTGATTTTCATTTCTTTTCTATCTTTAAATATGTTATCTTACTACCTTACTACCGTTCTATGGAGAAGTCAGCTGTTCATCTTATTCAGGTTCCCTTTGAGGGTTAAGCTGATTTTTTTTATCTTGCCCAGATTCCTACCTAAGGGGTCTGGGGAGTCATGCCTTACAAACCATAAATTCTCATCAGATGGATTTTGCTTTGTTTGTTTTTGTTTTGTTTTGCTTGAGATGGAGTCTCCCTCTGTTGCCCAGGCTGCAGTACAGTGGTGCAATCTTGGCTCACTGCAACCTCCACCTCCTGGGTTCAAGCAAATCTCCTGCCTCAGCCTCCCAAGTAGCTGGGACTACAGGCACGTGCCACCACACCCAGCTAATTTTTTCTATTTTTAGTAGAGACAGGTTTTCACCATATTGGCCAGGCTGGTCTCAAAACTTCTGACCTCATGATCTACCCACGTTGGCCTCCTAAAATGTTGGGATTACAGGCGTGAGCCACCGCACCTGGCTGATGGGTTTTATTTGACCCTATATATCATGACTTACTTTCCAGTCTCACTCTGATATAACAAGGAAGAAAATTACAATGTTTTACCCCAAAATATATTTCCTTGCCATACCTTAAAATTGTCCTGCAAAGTCTCTTGTGGGAAATATTCACATTCTATAGAAAATCTCTGTTCCCCTTTGTTTTCGTTCCTTCCTTCCCAGGTCTAGGAGATAATCAACTAAGAGCCAAGCACCCTTTTGGGTCTCATTAGAAACATTTTACAACCTGCTCTCTCTCTGAAGTCTGCTATCTGAGAGATTCCTCTGAACAGTAAAACTTGGTCACAATCCTTTACCTTATCCAGAACCTCCCTTTCTACTAATCCCAGGTCTTCAGGTAAAGATAATCAATTGTCAACCAGAAAATGTCTAAATTGACCTATGGCCTGGAAGGCCACCCCTCCCAGCCTGCTTTGAGTCATCCTGTCTTTCTGAGCCAAACCAATGTATTACGTAAATGTATTTGATTGATGTCTCATGCCTTCCTAAAATATGTAAAAACAAGCAGTACTCCAACCACCTTGGGCACATGTTTTCAGGACCTCCTGAGGGCTGTGTCATTGGGCCATGGTCAGTCATATTTGGCTCAGAATAAATCTCTTCAAATATTTTACAGAGTTTGGCATTTTTTGTCAACACCTTTTAAGTGAAGAGTCATTTTTCTCTTCCTGCCTTCAATATTTTATCCTTGTCTTTGACTTTCAGCATATTTGTTATGATGTGTTTGTCTGTGGATGTCTTTATGTTTATTCTACTTGAAATTTGTTCAACTTTCTGAATATGTCGCTAAGTGTTCTTCAATAAATTTGGGGAGTTTTCAGTTATTATTTCCTCTAATGTTTCTCCGCTCCATTTCTTTCTTTTTTTTTTTTTTTTTTGGTATTCCCATTACACACTATTGGTGTGATTAACAGTGTCCCATTATTCCATGGGGCTCTCTTGATTCTTCTAGATCTCTGTTTTCCAGATTGTATCATTAACCTACCTTCAAGATTGCTAAATCTTCCATTTGTCATTTGAAATATACTGGTGAGCCTTTCTCTGGAATTTTTCTTTTTAGTTATTGTACTTTTCAACTACAAAATTTCTACTTGGTTCTTTTTTATAATTTCCATTTCTTTATTGATGTTTTCTGTTTGAGGTAACATTATTATGTCTTCCTTTACTTCTCTAATCAAGGTTTTCTTTAGTACTGTCTATATATTTATAATGGCCACTTTCAAGTAATTTTTCAGTTAAATCCCGCTAGTCTCTCTCATGGACAATTTCTACCAACTTGTTTTATTTCTGGTATATGGCCCTACTTTCCTGTTTCTTTTCATGTGTCAATTTTTGTTGTTTTTATTGATAGAAACCAAAAATTTAAGTAATATATCAAAATAACTCTGGGAACTGTTTTCCCCTCACCGTGTAGTTCGTAATTTGTATTTGCTAGTTTGTTCATTCACCCACTGGCTGAATTAGTTTAGTGTGGACTACTTACCATTCCACATTATTAACCCTACAATGTGGCTTCTAAAGGAGGCACGGTTTTGGATATATACAAAGTTGTGCTGGAATTAAAGTGGTTTTAGCAGGCCTCCTTTTTCTCTTTCTTGACCATATCCAGCTGTTAGGCTCCACTAAATTACAGGCTGATTGTTTTATTGTTTGAATAATATTCTGTGGCATAAATTGCTCTACAAATGAATCCAATAAAATTTGGGTTTCTTTCCAGAAACAGCTGCCAAGCTCAATGTTTGATATTTGTTCTGACTTCAAGAGAGTACCACCCAATCATCTCCTTCCCCAACTCTCTCCTACAAACTAAGCCTGTAATTTAGCCTGTATCTTGAATCTCTCCCAATTTTCCCCACTATAACCTCCACTGTTTTTGAGAAAACCCTTAAGCTTAAACTCTGTAGTAAATGAAGTCAATTTTTTTGGAATAAAATTTAGGTGCTCTCTGTTTTACAACCTGTTTCTGACTCGAGACAAAATCTTTAATCCAGAGCTATGGATCTTGGGGTGGAAAATAAAGGCAAACTTTTCTTTGAGTGACACCTAAGCTCTAGGAGCTAGGTGCTTGATGGAAAGGAACAAACATCAGCCTAAGGGTCTCTTGGCTTGCCTTTTCCAGCAAGTAACCACTGTCTTATGAGCCAGGGCAAGGGCGGTCAGGATCAGAGTATTCTCTATAATTTCCTGCCTCAATAGAGCCTCCATTTAACAGGGGGAGTCTGGGAAGATGATAAGAGCCCCAGTTCTCAACTGTACTTGCCCAGAATTTAGCTTCAGGACCAGGTATTTGGTGGCAGGATGACAAACACTGACATCCTGCTCCTGTCAGAAAGAAAGTGCTCCCACTGGGAGTTGTGGGAAGAAGGAGCCCTGTGTTCTTAACCTTGGCGGTCTGCAGTGCTGTTTCCATTTTCTGAGCTGGAAGAGAAGAGCAAAAGAGTGGTCTTGGTTGAAATAACATCGTCTTGCTCTTTCTACAAATTGTATAGATTTTTTAAATAGAGGCTTCTTCGTTTTTTTAAATTATACTTTAAGTTCTGGAACACATGTGCAGATCATGCAGTATTGCTACATAGGTATACACATGCCATGGTGGTTTGCTGCATCCATTCCCCCATAATCTACATTAGGTATTTCTCCTAATGTTATCTCTCCTTTAGCACCCCACCCATTACTATCCCTCCTCTACCCCTCCACAACCCCAACAGGCCCTGGTGTGTGGTGCTCCCCTCCCTGTGTCCATGTGTTCTCACTGTTCATCATCAACTTACCAGTGAGAACATGTGGTGTTTGGTTTTCTGTTCTTGTGTCAGTTTGCTGAGAATAATGGTTTCCAGCTTCATCCATGTCCCCACGAAGGACATAAACTCATCCTTTATATGGCTGCATAGTATCTCATGGTGTATATGTGCCATATTTTCTTTATCCAGTCTATCACTGATGGGTATTTGGATTGGTTCCAAGTCTTTGCTATTGTAAACAGTGCTGCAACAAATGTACATGTCCATGTGTCTTTATAATGAGTGATTTATAATCCTGTAATATTGGGGTTCAGAGGTTCAGAGTGCCCTCAGCTCCCCTGAGAGGACATTTCTCCAGGTTCCTGGTATCCTGCCCTCTCAAGAATGAGAGAGGGGCCCATGGCACAATGCGCAGTAAATGCCAGACTCAAAAGTGTTTGTAGAAAGTGATTTATTCAAAAAGAGAGAGAAACAGGAGAAGGAGAGAGAAAGAATTAGCTAACTCTCACACTGAGTGAGAGAATCCAGAAAGAAGGAATCCAGGAGAGGAAAACAGCTTCCACACTGAGTGGAAGGGAATAGAGAGAGATGGCGTTTAGGAGGGGAAGACAGGCTTCCACGAGAGAGTGTGGAAAAGGACTCCAGAGGGGAAATCCAGGAGAGAGAAAGACGGCTTCCATGAAGGGAGTGTTCACGGAAGGGATCCCAAACATGGAGTCCGAAGGGGTTTGGAAGAAGGGAACTTTTAATCTAGGAGGAACTCCCACCTTCTCTAAGACCCCAGGCCAATGAAAGGAGTTCCTTAGAACTTCTGCTGGAGTGATTGACTCTTAGTTTCTTCTCAAGGCTGCGAAATTGAAACGTAAACCGTTAAGTTTTCCAGATGGAGAGAGATGGGAGGGCGGCATGGCGCTAGGAAGTTCTTGCCCTTAAAAATAAGCCTCCTTGTGGACCTGGAAAGAGAACACATTCCCTCAATCCTTTGGGTATATACTCAGTAATGGGACTGCTGGTTCAAATGGTATTTCTATTTCTAGATGCTTCCTCATTTTTATGCCCCGAGGACCATTTTTAGAAGCTTTAAGATGGTTTTTAGTGTTTTTTAAAAATAATTTTTACTGGTTTTAACAGGGAGCAGGCTCAAAGACCTCTTCATACTGACATGCTGGATGTTGATTCTCCTTTATATTTGCATTTTATCATTCAAATTATTGGCATATTTTCTGTCTCTCAACTAACACAAGTGATTTTGTAGAAATTAAACAACATCTAAATTTGTTGTTAGCATTTGTTTTTTATAAGAAAATGATCATGCATATATTTTGTAATAAAGAATTACATAGAATGTAAATAGTGATTTTAAAATGTAACATAGCATACATTGTGCATCCTTAAAAACATTCATATAGCTTCTTTTCTAGTTTGTTTTACTAACCAACACTGCTTCAGGTGCCAACAAAAGTTACTAAATGAGGCTAAGTAATAATAAAGATACACTGTAAGACATATAACTTGAGGATATTGACCTTATATGAAATTATATGCTCTCTATGAGACTTAAAAATATGCTAGTGAGCAAAATATTAGAAGTCAAAAGGTGCCATAAGATAACATTAATTTAATTTTTAAAATTTTATGTGGATTATATATCATGGTAACAGAGACATTAAACCTGTGGGCATATTTTAATGGGATATGAAATATAAGAACCTTATGACAATTTTACATTGAAATTTGATAGATGAACAACTCTGAATATTGAGCACTTAGCCCAATTGTAAAGTTGACTTTTGTATTTGTGTTTTCTGTAGAATGATCAATACACTTTGTTGCTTGAAGTAACCTACATAGAGTTAACTGCACCTTCTATCAGAATACCTGTGAGTGAGAAATGAGACACCAGTTTCTCACAGTAAATTGGCTCCAAGTATTTTCAACTCACTTTTCTTTTAAAGAAAAGAAAAACACAAATAGATGAAAATGTTCTGGATACCCAGGGTTGGGGTCAGAGTTTCTCTGAAAAATTGAAGGGAGTGGAAAGTACAAATGCAATATGTAGGTCAAAAATTTTAGATGATACAGTGCATATTTTAAGGTCATAAATTTTCCTAAAACCACAGACTTTTGCCCCAAATATATTTAATTTATAGCCAAAATAATGTAACTGGGTTCTCTACTTTTCAGTTTTGTTGTACTTACCATTACATTACTTTATTCACCATTTGGTGAAGTACTGGTGAGTAATTTTGCTCAGATGTTTTGCTAAAACTTTTGGCTATCACTCAATTCTAAAACAGCAAAAATTGTTTTATGAAATGATCCGCTGTGAAACTGCTGAGTTTTAAACCGAGGTTTTAATATTAGGAAATATAAGGTCTAGTTTCATAATGAAACTCAAGAAGCTCAGTTTCTTAGTCCAAGTTTCACATGAACGGAAGACCCAAAGGCTAATGAAGCAATCACTAAACCTGGGAGATTAAATCCAAAGCCATAACACTACCTTACTCTTATGGCTATGCTAACAGTATGTTTTCAATTTTATTATTAAAATCTAAATACCTTGAACGATTTCTGAAAAATCACAATATGTTAGAACCAAATTGCCTATTAGTAGAATCATGTTTTCTTCCATGTCTAAGCCATAATTAAATCCCAGATTTCTAACCATGAATTTGTGAGTTCATCCATTCCACAAACAATAATGAGTCCTACTAAAAAGGGACTTTCAATTCTAAAATGGCAGAGAGGAAGCAAGCTGGCTTCATTCTCCCCAACAAAAAACAAAAACAACTACATAGCACTGAGTAATATTCTAGGGTAATTAGGAACATAGACAGTTCCTAAGCTATAGAATGGTAAGAGTATCAGACGTTTATATTTACAATACTTGTTTTTCCAAACATCTCAGCACCAAATGCATGGGAAAGAATTCCCCCTCTCATGGTTTCTATACAAGAAACAGTGAGATTGAGGTGGACAATTAGCTTACCAACCATCTTTGGTGCCCTTGTAGGAGATTGGTTCTGCCTCAACCCAAAGAATGCATCACAAATGCCTGAAAATAGAAATATCCCTGAGGACAGCCAGAGGGGGAAACTGAGACTACCATCCCCAGCCCTGAAAACCTGCTCTGTAACTTAGCTAAAAGAGCTTCCAAATTAGAGTGGCTGTTCAGCAGCCATACAATGTGATGCACTGTAAAAGATTCATTCCATAGATTCCTGGGCATGAGCCCTTAGCAAGCCTTCCCACATTACTTATTATTATTATTAAGGCACCATCTAGTGCCAAAAAGCTGGCAGCAATCTAGCAGGAGAAAAGGAAGAAATGTAATCAACAGGTAGATTACAAAGAATCTCTAAACAATTATATCAAATAAAACCCAAAACAAATCAGACAGAGAAGACTAGAATAAATCACTATCATTTTATGCAACAACATAAACTTACTTGCACAAGAAACCACAGAAACAGGGAACCATGACCTCCCCAAATGGAAAGCAAGGAACCAGTTACTGACCCTAGTGAGATAGCAATATGTGAGCTCCCTGACCAAGAGTTCAAAACTGCAGTTTTAAGGAAACTCAATAATCCCCAAGATAACACGTGCAAAAAATATTCAGAAATTTATCACAGAAATCTAACAAAGAAATTGAAAACATTAAAAAAAAACAGAAATCTTGTAACTAAGAAATATACTTGCTAAAATGAAAATTCATTATAGGCTCCTGAGAGCAGAAAAGATCCAAGAAAGGAAAGCAAAAAAGAATCAGTGAGCTCAAAGGCTATTTGAAAATACATAGATGAGGAAAAAAGAAAAAGGAATGAAAAGAAATAAAGTTTGCCTACAAGATATAGAAATTACCTCCTAAGACCATGACTAAGAATTATTTATGTTCAAGAGATAATTGAGCAACAACAAGGGGTAGAAAGCTTATTTGAAAAAATAATAACATAAGACTTTCCAAAACTCAAGACAGAGGTAAGTATCTAGGTACAGAAAAATACAGAGAACAGATTTGACCCAAATAAGACTATGCAAGTCACATAATAATCAATCTCTCAAAAATCAAGGACAAAGGGAATATCCTAAAAGCAGCAAGAGAAAAGAAGAAAATAACATATAAAGATTTCCAATTTGACTGGCAACAGCCTTCTCAACAAACATTATACAGGTTAAGAAATAGTGGCTTGACATTTTCAAAGTTCTGAGAGAAAACACTACCATCCAAGAATCTTGTATTCAGCAAAGCTATCCCTCAAATATGAAGCAAGATGAAGCTTTTCCCCATCAAATGGAATCTGAGAGAATTCATGATCACCAGACATGTCTGTAAAAAATCCTAAAGGGAATTCCTCAGTCTGAAAGAAGATAACCACAAGCATGCAACAAGAAAATATTTGAAGGTATAAAATACACTGATAAAATTAGTACACAGACAAACCCAGAGTACTGTGATTGTGGTGTATAATCTACTTGTAACACAGTATAAAGCCCAAAAGATGAATCTAACAAAAACAAGAATAGCTGCAGTAACTTGTTAACAGATAGGTAATATGAAAATATATAAATTGGAACAACCTAAGTCAAAATATGAGGGAAATGTAGTTAAAGTATAGAGTTAAGGTAAAGAGAGGTTGATGAATGGGTACAAATATAACATTTGATTAAAAAAGACCTCATGTTCGATAGATCAGTAGGGCAACTATGTTTTACAATAATCTATTATATATTCCAAAATATCTAGAAGACAAGAATTTGAATGTTTCCAGCATAAGGACAAATATTTAAGATGATGAGTATCCCAATTAAAATGATTTGATTTTTGCAAATTGTATAAATTTATTAAATTGTCACATGTATCATGACAATGCATACATCTTTTCTGTATCAATTTTAAAAGTAAAATTTTAAAAATATGAGTGTCTGTGTCAGACACTATGAGATGCTCTGGGCACACAAAGTTGAACAAAAAGATACTTGTTTTTGAAGAGCCAATGGAGGGATAAATTATAATACAAGGTGATAAGTGTTATGCTTTTAGAATGACATGAGAATAAAAGGGATACATATTAACCATACAGATCACAGTAGAGTTGAGGAAGAGGAAATGTTTTCCTAGAGGTGATGCTTAACATAGTTTGATAATGTAAACTATAGAAAGTTAGGCAGAGGGAAGACAAGAAACTCAGGCAGACATTTCAGAGAGAAGTACAGAAGGATGAGGATATGAGAGCATGTAAAAAAACAGAGCAACATATAAGCAGTTTGGTATATGTAACAGGAGCATGTGTCACAAGAGGAGAGAGGCTGCTATGGAAAGAAGGAGACAGTTTTTGCAAGGTCTTGTGTACTAAAATAAAGAGGTTGTCTTACTGCAAAAACTTAGAAAAAATAATAAAAAGATTTGAACAGGGTGTGACACATCATACTACATTTTCAAAAAATCCCAATGACAGCAATGTAGAAGAAAGAGTGGTGAGGGAGAGGAGGAGGCAGAGGACAGTTGAAGGCTACTGGAGCAACATTGCTTGGAAGTCATTTCTATGAGAACAATCTAGTGTCAAGGGGGAAAGACAAGGAGCAGGAAAATCTGAAAATATTAAGGAAATAGATGTCAGCACCTGATGTCTGATGGGTGAGGAACAAAGTTTAGGATGCTGACATAATCATTTTGGCTCCAGGGTATGGATGAAAGGAAACCTAAAAAGAACAAATTTGGAAAAGGAGAACATTTGTTTGAATTATGAATGGTATGATTCACTTGTAAAACATTAAGTGCAAACATTCACTTGGCATATGCATGCGTGGCTCTAGAGCCCTGAAAAAATGTTTTCAGATATGCATTCAGGAGTCACAGGCATGCCTTTGTGAAACCATGCAACAATAGCTCCCTACTTAGGGAGTGTCAACCAAAGAGAGAAGGAAATGAAGAATACCAAATCTTAAAGAGCAAAGATATTTAATGAATCAGTGAACAAGGAGACAAAGGCATGTGAACATGTGCACACCCCTACACACACACACACACACACACACACACACACACACAGAGGAGCAGCCCAAGAGTTACATGGAAAATCAGGAGCAATCAACATCACTGCAACAGAGAATAAAGATTCACAAAGTTAGTAGAGAAAGTGTTTCATTCATTAATTTGTTCATTTGTTTGTTCATTCATTCATTCATCAATGCATTCATTGCACACCTGAGTGAGGACTTATATTCCATCAGCAGGAATGCAGAGTATGCACAACAGAAAGTCCTCCCCCTCAAAGTGCCTTTGGATCACATTTGCCATGAGCCTCCTGGAGCACCACTTATTCAGAATAAGAGATATTTCATGTTTCTGCCCTCTTGGAATTTTAAAGAACCTCCCTCCACAGCCCTGCTTCAGAGAAGAATTTTAAAAGTTGTTTGACACTCACTGAGTATAAAACTCTAAATTCATGAGTGATGAGTTGAGCCCTTTAATGGTTCACTCACTATCAGAGAATTTGAATTTTTGTCCGAGGTTCATTAACCTAAAAATACATTGAGAGAGATTATCATTACATGAGGCTTGCAGGCACTTTTGCTTGAAAAGTGAATATTGTATTATGCTTTTCTCTTACCTATTATTCTTAGCCATAATAAGATAAAAATTAAAATAAAATTTTAAAATAAAAAATGACAAGTCCAGATTAGATATGATTTGTTACTTTCATTTTTGCTTAGGTATTTAATTATCTGGGAATTAATATAACTTTGATATCAAGATAAAAATTATATTGATTTTGATTCAAAATAATAGGGACACAAAAGTCAAGATTGTATAATGAGTATGACTGATTTAGTCATGTACATGCCAACATGTAGGCCAATAATAAGACCTTTCTGATACTCACTTTTTCATTCAATTATTTGACTTTGGCTCTGTTTTGTGTATAACATTTTATTAGGATAACATTAATGTTGGGTTAAAGAATATGTTTCTTTTATTTTAGCATTGCTTCTTCCTTCAAACCTTACCACACTCAACCACCCAACCCAGACATAGGATCAAAATTGCTTTGTCCCCCTGAAATATATTTGTCCTACACATTAAAATTATTGGACAAAGGATGATCTGCCTGACACTTTTTGAAGTAGTAGCATTTCAGAGTACTTTTTCTGTTGTCACAGTCTGTACCATTCAGAAGTACGGTTTCAATTTTGCTCTTGAAATATGAGACAAGCTATGTTACCAACATATTTTCCCCTTGTCATAACATTTCACTTATTCTGTAGTCTGCAGACAGCTTATAGGTTGCATCTTTCCCCCAGTCTCATTGAAATAGTATCTTCTTGCTATTGGAATTCATTTATCATTAGGAGAGGCAAAATCAGATCCTGTGCCCAATAAACAGAAGCACCTGGCCTAAGGATGTGTCGTCCATGCTGAGTGTCGTCTCCTGGTAATGAACAACAGTTACAAGCCACTTAGGAAAGGTAAACACACAAGTTAGGCTGCCTCTCTGCATGCACAGTAGTCTGGTAGTCATTAATGATTTATCTATCCTTCACCTTCCCCTCACCCATATGGATTAATCAAACATGTAAATTGCAGAGTTGAAACAACTTGTCCAATGGGCTATAATTTAACTGTGTTTTCTCTGTTTCATCACAGTTGGGCAAATTCACACATCCGGGGTTAAAAGCCCCATCGGACATCTTTCGTGCCTTGAGTGGAACACCGAGGAAACACACACAGTGCCCTTAGCTTTATTTAGTGTTCTGGATTTATCAACATTTTATTCTTTTTAATGTAAGCAATTCTACAGAGTAGAACTTTTAAAATTTTCACTTATTCAAGTCTCACTATTCTTTCTACATATAAACTAGTCCTTCATGTTCACTAGAAAGGGGAGGGAAAAAAACGTGGTATCTATTATAAGTTTCTTCCAGCTTCAAGCCTAAAATAACGTAAGAAGAGATCATCAACAAAATATGAATAGTAATACTCTTCTGGGAAAAAAAAGAAAAAGAAAGCAAGGGTAAAATGAACTGAATGAAAATGAAAATAGCTTCATATAGAAGAAAGTAGACACATTAAAATCAAGAGTAAAAATAATCAAATTGATGCCCCAGGTGCAACGAAGGTAGAAAAATATTTTAGAGCTCTGAGAAACATTTGAGAGCAAAATTAAACAGGCTAAATTAATCTCTGAGCAATTTTCATACTGGGGAAGACTGAATTCATTTTTTTTACCCTAGCAAATTTTTCACCTTCGCGAATTAATCTCCCCATAGGCAAAAAAGTCATTTACATTTTTTAAGTACAGAAAGATCTGAGGGTTTTCAAAGCAGCTTTAAAAGATATGAGTCATCATTACAAGTGTGTGAACAATTGGGTTTTAAAGCCCTTTAAGTCTATACTTGTGAGTGATTGTAGAAATCCTTGACACAAATTTCAATATTTATGCATTGCTTTCCTTGGAAAGTAAACAGAGCAGAAGAGGAAGATCAAGTAAATTTTAAGAAGATGCTTTACCTATTGTTAAATAAAATGTGAATAAGGAATTTAAAGTATCAAATGCAGATTGATTCATTTTATAAGGAACTAGAAAGTATCTAATAGTATTTCAAAATTAACAGCTGATTCACCTCATTTCTATTTTACCAAAATGTGTACATTTATTCATTTAGTATCCTCTACACACACACACACACACACACACATACACACACACACACACACGTTTTTATCTACATACTTTTATGTTTTACCCTGAAATAAATAATTGTACAGTTTTCATGTTTGCCAAGTTAGACTAACAGTTAAGCTTCCAAATAAGTTATGGAAAATGTGATTTAAAATTAGAAATTTTGACTTCATACAATTCCTGAAATTAAGAGAAGATAGTTTTCAAATTCCCAACAGATATTAGTCTTTCAAAATTGGAAACAAGAAGTCTGAATTCCTGGAAATTCTCAGGAATTCATAGGTTAGGTTCACCTAACATTTCATAGAATTCATTTAAGTGTATCCTTCTCTTCATACTTGCTGATATCTTATTTGGGGTGTTACTTTTAGGATAACTTCGTTAGCTCCACAAGATATTTCTTCAATTTGATCCTCTCCATGGCATTTCAATATTCAGAAAAACTTTTAAAACTTGTAATGTTTGTCCATGTTACTATTTATTCTCTCTTTGAGTTTGCTGATGAAAGTGTTAGATAAGACTGCCTACACCAATTTATCAAATTTGCATTGACAAATGTATTCAAGTCTCACTATCATTTCTACCTATAAACTAGTCCTCCATGTTCACCAACCTCCCAAAATCCCTTGGCATTTGCTGTAACAATTGTGATGTTGAAATTTACCAAAAGTTTTCATAATAAATTATGTTCATCCACTTTCCTTTTTCACTTGCTGATTTATACCTCAAAGATCAATAGTTATACGAGTCATGATTATTTTCCCTTCCATAAATCATGCAACTCTTTTGATAGCAGTTTGTATATATTTTCAATGATTTTGATCCTTTATTACAAAATTCATCATTTTACTTTAATAGCAATGTGACTGCTGCTAAAAGACCATTAAATTGACAGACTCTATGTTTCTTAAAACCAGGGTTCAATTTCCTGAGTTATCACCAACACCATTAATATTAGGAAAAAGCCCCACAAAATTTCTACATTTTTATATGAAATCTTCTAATTTTGTGGAAGATAAGCTAAAGAATTAAAACTGCAGAAGACAGCGCTGGGTGTAGTGGCTCATGCCTGTAATTCCCAACACTTTGGGGAGGCCAAGATGAGTGGATCACTTGAGGTCAAGAGTTTGAGATCACCCTAGGCAACATAGTGAAACTCCATCTCTACAAAATTAAAAAAGAAAATTTAGCAGGTGCAATGATGCTCACCTATACTCCCAGCTACTTGGGATCCTGAAGTGGGAGGATTGCTTGAGCCCAGGAGGTTGAGGCTGCCTGAAGTGATCATGCGACTACACTCCAGCCTGGGAGTGACACAGAGACCCTGTCTAAAAACAAACAAACAAATTGACAAATAAATAAACACACACACACAACTATGAGAGGCAAACAAAATCCTTCTATGGGCCAAATTTGGCCTTCAAGAAACTAGTTTAGAATCTCTGTGAATGCGGTCATATCACTACTTTACCATCATAAGAAATCTAAAGTGGAGAAAAACAGAGTTAGTAAAGGAACCCAGGAAAAGGTTCAGGCCAATGCCTACCATGCAAGGAGCCTCTCATTTATTTCTACTATGTGGGTACATCACAGGGGCCTCTAAGAGTGTGGACAGTTTGTGTAAACCACCTTGGCTGAATTGTACTTATTTAATTAGTTCTGTGTATAGCAAATTAGTAACTATTAGTGATAATGACAATTTCGTCTCAACTTCAACTTTTTGTGGTTAAATCAGTTACATT
This sequence comes from Callithrix jacchus, assembly GCF_049354715.1. Taxonomy (NCBI): domain Eukaryota; kingdom Metazoa; phylum Chordata; class Mammalia; order Primates; family Cebidae; genus Callithrix; species Callithrix jacchus. The sequence continues at coordinate 16,024,864 of NC_133517.1, forward strand.
CTAGATGTCTTTTCCCATTTTGAAGGTGACATATAGTTTACAACATAAAAAGACAGAACACAAAAAAAGCATACCTTTTGTTCCACTTTCCATAAGGACCAGCTGATAGGCTATGTTCATTTTTAAAATGACTCATCTGCTGACTAAAATTCAGTCCTTTCCTTGCCTTTGGGTTGCTGATGTTTCAGGATAATAATACCTTTTCGGTGCAAATTCAGGAAATGCATAATAAAATGTATCTATTCTTGAGGGCAGATGGATGAGAAGATTGACTCAAATGTAAACCACATGCTTGCAAATGTTCAAGTTGCGGAAGGTGAATGTTATTTAAAAAATACTTGGCTCAAATTCCGGAGGCAGCCATTATCGAGGTGGAATTCCATTTGAAAGATCCAGATGTAGTGACTGACTGGACTATATTAGAACAGCTTCTCAAATAAGATTAAGTATTCAAGCCCTATATGTTTATGTAAAGTGATAGTAATTTCCTTTCAGATTTTGCTCACATAGGATAGTTGAACTCTGTGCAAAAAGAAGTGTTTCTAAATTGGAAAAGTGGGTATTCTCTGAGATCAATGTATCTTTGCATTTGGGCCAAACTTGAGAAGGAGGAAGATGATTTACAGCATTGTTCATAGAGGATCTACTAGAATATTCTGAACAGTCAGATTTTTCCTTTGGGGATCAGTCGGTGTCTTCTGGAGCTACAGAACCTCATGGAAGAAGATGATGGTCATGTGCCATCATTAGCTGAATTGTCCTCCCCAATTCATATGTTGTTGAAGCCCTTAGCACCAGTCCTTCAGAATGTGACTGTATTTGAAGATAATACTTAAAGACTTAAAGAGGTGGTTAAGATTAAACGAGGCTATTAGGATGGGCTCTAATCTTATCTGACTGATATTCTTATAAACAAAAGAAATTTGTACAGATAAGGAGAAACTAGGTTTGCATGCGAGAAGAAAGACTATATGAGGACACAGACAAAAGGCAGTCATCTGCAAGGAGAGACCTCAGGAGAAAACAACCCCATGGCACAATGATCTTGTACTTCCAGCCTTCAGTACTGTGAGAAAAGAAACTATTGTTGTCTAAGCCACTCAGCCTGTGGTATTTTGTTATGTCAGCCCAAGCAATCTGGTACGTGTGTATTTGGCAGTTAGGTTATTAAGGAAACAACCATGTCTAGGCATCTGTCTACTTTTCCAAATTGCACTGACCCTGCAGACAGTGTGGATATAGATTTCAGCATTCCTGAACAAGGAGCATGAATTTGATGAAAGAAACAGCCATTGATTATATCAATGAAAGCTTCTGTTTTTCTTAAGATCATTGCTGGTCAAATTTTAGAAGTTAGAAGCAGATGGTTAAGATCAGTGATGTCTTCAAACAAATTACTCTTACAACACGATGATTTGTATTCCACAAGGAAAAAAAAAATAATAGGTGTGCCAAAACTCTGGAGGAGTGAAAGAATTACAAAAAAAAAAAAAAAAAAAAAAATGAAGCTTCAAAACACTCAAAGAAGTAAGAGGTTTTTGACTTTTCACTTTTCTGATGTAGAAGACAGATGTCTGCCAAAAGTTAGAGAGGCATAAAATGAAAGAAAAGGGAGCATATTTTCAAACAGGTGCATTTTGACTAATATCTTAGTAACATATGCATGAAAATAATCATGCAACGACACAGAATAGATTTACAGGATGATCAGAGGAAACTGTCCCTGCTCTGTGTCTCATTTCCAAAAAGTCCGCATTCTGTATTTGATAAAATATTTAGAAAGCTAAGCAATAGAAATATTAAAATATGTTTTTATTAATAATTTTAGTATTAAAGATGTGACTTTTTCTGAACTTTATTAGTATTAACAGTTTTAAAGTACATTGTGCAAAGAGATCTCACTAACTGAAAGCACTATAAAAGTCAATTTCCTATATTAGTCCATCTCTTCAAAAGAATAAAAACAGGAAGAGATGACTGAAGGACACGTTTTTGACATTTTTATAGTTTGACATCAACACCATTATAGCATAACTTTCATTTAAAAGCTGAATCCATTTTAAGCAAACAGTGTGATGATTTTGACAAATGTAACCACCATCACAGTAAGATGTAGAATAATCCTATTATTCCAGAAAGTCCCTTTGTTCTCTTTCAAGTCAATCCTACCCACCTCTGCTTCTAGTCAACACTCATATGCTTTTTCCATCATTATACATTGCATTGGTCCTTTCTAGATTTTCTTATAACTAGGATAATATAATACATACTCTTTGTGCCTGGCTTTTTAGCTTCACGTCATGTTTTTGAGATCTGCTCACATTATTGCACAGAGCAGTAGTTTTCTCCTTTTATTGTTGAGTAATATCCTGTTATGTGGATATTACCACAGTTTGTTTATCCATTCACCAGCTTATGGGCATGGGTTGTTTACAATTTTTGGATATCATGAATAAAACTGTTATGAATGTTCACATGCCAGATTTTATGTAGACATATATTTTCATTTCTTTTTGGTAAATACCTCAAAGTAGAATTGCTAAATCATTTGATAAATGTATGGTAAACATTATAAAGAATTCCCAAACAGATTTCCAAAGTGAGTATATCATTTTATGCTCTTACTAGAAATATATAAAAGTTCCAAGGCCAATACTTTTTATTGCCAATGTTTTCAATTTCAGCCATTCTAGCTGGTGAGTAATGGTACACGTTCTGGTCTGGATTTGCACGTCCCTGATGATTAATGATGTTGAGTATCTCTTTGCACTTATTTGCCATTTGTAGATCTCTTTTTTGAAGCAACTATACAAATTTTTTGTTCTATGTTACTTGGTTGATTTCATTCTTACTGTTGAGTTGTGGCTACAAGTCCTATGTCAAATATATGTATTGCAGATATTTCCTCCCAGCCTGTGGCTTTCTTTTTCAATTTCTTAATGAAATCTTTCAAAAAGCAAAAATATTTAGTGTTAGTGAAGTTCAATTTATCCATTTTTAAATGATTAATGTTTTGTGTATTAATAAATCTCCACCTATCCCAAGGTTGAGAGAATTTTCTTCCATATTTTATTTTAGAAGATTTATTATTTTCTACTCTTATATGTAGGTCTATGATTTTGAGTAAATTTACACCTATGGCAGAATAACTATGTTCTTTTCTATTCTTGTTTCAATATCATTTATTTGAAGGTATACTTCTTATCTATTAAATACATTGGCATTTTTGGCTGTAACTCAATGTATCTTATTTGTGTGATATAATTCTGGACTCTTTAGTCTCTTCCACTGATTTATATGTGCAGCCCTGTGCTAGTGCCACACTATCACAATAACTGTTTCTTTGTGATAATGCCATACATGTTTAACCTCTGTTTCAGTGATCTGAAACAGTAATTGAGAGGTATGTAGCCATGTAGGGACATATTTAGAAACATTATCTTTAGCTCAACTTCAAGATGGCTGACTAGAGGCATCTGGTATTCGCCTCTTCCACAAAGAAGAACCAAAATAGCAAGCAGATAATCACACTTCAAATATATCATCTAAGAGAGAACATTGGAATTCTACAGAGAAGTGACAGGAAACACCTAAAGCCAAGAAGGCAAGGGAAATGAAGCAAGGAAGGCAAGGGAAACAAAGCAGTCTGCTCCACTTGGATGGGCTGGGACTTGGGAAGGGGTCCCCAGCATGGGGAAAGGGTACACGAGTGACTGCCAGCAGTCCACATTACAAGGTTATCATGACCAAAATAGCATGGCATTGGTATAAAAACAGGCACTTAGATCAATAGAGCAGAACAAAGAACACAAAAATAAACCCATGTATTTACATTCAACTGATTTTGACAAAGGTGCCAAGAACATACACTGGAGAAAGGAAACCCTCTTCAATAAATGGTTCTGGGAAAATTGGGTATTCATACACAGAGGAATAAAACTGGACCCCTATCTCTCATTATACACAAAAATCAACTTAAGACATATTAAAGAGTTAAATGTAAGACCTGAAACTATAAAAACACTAGAACAAAATATAGGGAACACAGTTCAGGACATTGATCTATGCAAAGATTTTATGGTTAGGCCCTCAAAAGCACGGGCAACAAAAACGAAAATAGGTGTATGGGACTAAATTAAACTAAAAAGTTTCCTTAGGCAAAGGAAACGAACTAATAGAATGAAGAGACAACTTGTTGAATGAGAGAAAATATTTATGAACTATTCAACCAACAAGGGATCAATTTCCAGAATATAAAAGGAACTCAAACATTTCAAGAGAAAAAAACATTAAAAAGTGGGCCAAGGGAATGAATAGATATTTGTCATAAAAGACATATAGATGAACAGTAGGCATATGTAAAAATGCTCAACATCACTAATTATTAGGGAAATGGCAATCAAAACCACAGTGAGATATTGTCTTACCACTGTTAGAATGGCTACTCCTAAAAAAGACAGAAAACAACAGACGCTGGTAAGGATATGGAGAATGGAAAACTCTTATACACTGTTAGTGGAAATGGAAATTAGCACAGCCACTTTGGAAAACAGTATGGAGATTTTGTAAAAAATATATATATATACTAAAAATAGAACTATCATACACTTCAGCAATCCCACTATGGAATATTTATCCAAGGAATAATAAATTAGTATATCAAAGGGATACCTGCACTCCTGTATTTATTGTTGCACTCTGCATGATAGCAAAGATATACAATCAGCTTAAGTGTCCATCAATGGATGAATGGATAAAGAAAAGGTGACATATGTATACAGTGGAATACTGTTTGGACATAAAACATGAAATTATGTTATTTACAGCCACAGGGATGGAACTGCAGGTCATTATGTTAAGTGAGATAAGCCAGGCACAGAAAGACAAATTTCAAGTTCTCACTCATATGTGGGAGCTAAAATGTGTGCTTTTATGGAGGTCCAGAGTAGAATGATAGTTACCAGAGATTGAAGAATGTGGGGTGATGGAATAAGAAGAAGTTGGTTAATATGTACAAATATACAGCTGGATGTAAGGAATAAGTTGAAATGGTCATAACAGAGTAGGAGGAGTACAGTTAGCAACAATGTATTGTACATTTTAGAATAGCTAGAAGAGAACATTTGAAATGTTCCCAACACATAGAAATGATCAATGTTCAAGGTGATAGACACCCCAAATTCCTGCCTGAATTATTACAGTTTATACATGTAACACAGTATCACATTTGCCTCACGAATATGCACAAATATTTGTATGTATAAAAAAATGTTTTATGGGGCCGGGAGCGGTGGCTCAAGCCTGTAATCCCAGCACTTTGGGAGTCAGAGGCGAGTGGATCACGAGGTCAACAGATCAAGACCATCCTGGTCAACATGGTGAAACCCCGTCTCTACTAAAAATACAAAAATTTAGCTGGGCATGGTGGCGTGTGCCTGTAATTCCAGCTACTCAGGAGGCTGAGGCAAGAAAATTGCCTGAACCCAGGAGGCGGAGGTTGCTGTGAGCTGAGATCGTGTCATTGCACTCCAGCCTGGGTAACAAGAGCAAAACACCATCTCAAAAAAAAAAAATGTTTTATTTAACATGAAGAGACAACTTTAGACTGTTTGGGTGTTTCTGGGCCACTAAAATAGCTATTTGCACATAGTAATAGCACATCTAGTGATGCACTATAATTATTGGGAGATTAAAATACATGTACAGATCCACAGAGAGAGAGCAAATGAAAATGATCAGTTACAACATATGCCTTTAGCATAACTTAAAGAATACAATAAACTTCAGATTGTCTATAATTAGAAAAATAAACATCCGAATTCAAAATGCAGCTCCACAACCTGTGCTGGTAGAAGGGTCAATTAGATACTGTGTAGAAAAGAGGAAAGAATCTGGAGCATAGAGATGACAGAACATGGAGCTAAATCATTCCTAATAATGTACCACCTTTCATGGGGAGATTTGAAATGTGCCAGAGTTGTGCTTTGAGAGCAGTAGGTACCAGGAGTTCAAAATGAAGAGAAATAAAGTCTAAAGTACAAAAAGCCCAGAGCAGAAGGAATTTAAATGAAAATATAGTAAGGTATATAAAGAAAAAGCCAAAAGAATAAAATTAATTTAAAAAAAAAGTAGAATCACATTGAAAGAAACAGATGATAAGCAAAGAAGATAATATACATACATTTAATGGTCCATGAAGACCAAGAAGAAATCAATGGAATGCAATTAAAATGTAAAACTATTATTCAAGCAAACCTTCTGGAAATAAAAGACCTAAATCTACATATTCTAAGGGTCCACTGTATACCAGGGAAAACTGATGCCTTCTAATAAATCTATCAGACTTTAAAGATTGAGAAAATAATCTTCAGGGCTTCAGGACAAAGGTGTCATTCGGAAAGGGAAGAAAACATGCTTGACAAAAGATTTATTGGCAACCACACACGAAGCAAGAAAACAATAGACTGGTATTTTAAACAGTCTTGGCAAGTGAGAACTAACAAATATAATATTCAGCTAAGCTGCTGTTATTTACAAAGGAAAGTCAATCTAGTTGACCCTGACTTCTTGACAACTACATATGAAGCAATACAAGAACAGAGCAACCTGTACTCACATGCTTATCACAGCACTATTCACAATAACAGCCCAGGTGCCCATCGGTGATGAATTGAACAAACAAAATGTACCTATACATCATGGACTACTATACACCCATAAGAATGAAATGTTGTACATATGCACCATGGAACGCTGTACAACGATTAAATTAAAAAAAAAACAGGATCTAAATCATATCCTTTGCAGCAACATGGAAGCAGCAGGAGACCATTATCCTAAGTGAATTAATGCCAAAACAGAAAACCAAATACTGCATGTTCTCACTTGTAAATAAGAGGTTAACACTGCATACACAGAGACATAAAGATGGCAGCAATAGACACGGGACTGTTTTCTGAAAACGGTCGGAGAGTAAATACAGTCATGCCACACATAACAACGTCTTAGTCAACAGTGGACTGCATGTACTACAGTTGTCTCACAAGGCAAGGGCTGAAAAGTTCCTGTTGCCTAGACACCTTAACATTGTAACATCATAACACAAAGCATTACTTGTATGTTTGTGATGATGCTGGTTTAAACAAATCTACCAAGCTGGCAGTTACCTAAAAGTCTAGCACATACAATTCTACAGGGTACATAATCCTTGATAATAATAATATTTCGCTTTCTTCAATAATAACCTTAGCTTATTGTAACATATACATATATTAACTTTTATTATAAGCTCTTGGGTACATGTGCAGGTTTGTTACACAGGTAAACTGGTGTCACAGGAGTTTGTTGTACATATTACTTTTTAAACTTTCAATGTTTGTAAACTTTTAACAAAAGACTATGTTACTCATTTATGTACTTACTACACTATACTTTTAATGGTTATTTTAAATGGTACTCCTTTAACGTATTAAAACAAAATGTTAACTATAAAACACCCTCAAGCAATTCCTTCAAAAGAAGGAATTTGTTATCGCAGTAGATGACAGCTCCATGTATGCTGTTGCCCCTGAAGACCTTCCAGTGGGACAGGATGTGGAGGTGGAAGACAGTGATAATGATGATACCCTATGTAGTCTTAGACTAATGTGTGCATTCATGTCTTAGCTTTTAATAAGACTATAAAAAGTAAATAAATTTAAAAATAGAAAAAAACTTATAGAATAGAGATATAAAGAAAAATATTTTTGTACAGCTTTACAATTTCTTTGTGTTTTGTCATTATGAGTCAAAAAGTTTAAAATTCAAAAGTAATCAGTATAACAAACCCCTGTGATACCAGTTTATCTGTATAACAAACCTGCATATGTACCCATGAATTTAAAATAAAGTTAAAAAATATATATGTTACACTAAGCTAAGTTTATTACTGAAGAAAGCAAAATATTTTTAAATAAATTCAATGTAGCCTAAATGTACAGTGTTTTTAAAAGTCTACAGTAGTTTACAATAATGGCATTCTAGTGCTTCGATTCACTTACTACACTCACAGCAACTTCCTGTCCTGAGCGCTCCATTCATGGTTAATATCCCATACAGGTATACCAGTCTTTAAATCTTTTATAGACTATTTAGTCTATTGTTTCTATGTTCACATATGCTTAAATATACAAATACCATTGTGCTGCAATTGCCTACAGTATTCGGTACAGTAACATACTGCATAGGTCTGTAGCCTACGAGCAATAGGTTTTGCCATCTAGCCTAGGTGTGTAGAAGGCTATCCCATCTAGGTTTGTGGCACTACACTCTGGGATGTTAACACAATGATGAAATGACCTAACAATGCATTTCCCAGAACATATCCTTGTCATTAAGCAACCCATGACTGTATTTTAGGCTTTGTGGGGGAAGAGGTGAAATCAGGGATTTTGATAAGTGAGTGTATAACAAAAGAGAAAATGAATTTCCACAAACATTGTATTGATGAAGTTGAAAATATAATAATTAAGTAAAATTTTTGTATCTAAGTTGCACATAGGTTTCACACAGTTTCTCCAACTGGAAAAATGGAATTATCTTTCTTGGGGACAACATCTCACTTAATTAGTATTAATGATTTTTATCAAGAAACTCTGGCAGAAATGTTCAAGTAGTTTCCAGAAATTACCTGCATGTAAATAATACAAATATTTTGCATGTTCAAACCTCGTAAATTTTTCCAACTAAATATTTTTCTGCTCCACACATATTTTTACTACGATTGGATGTAACAGAACTTCAAAGATTCCACTTCAGGTTGTACTGAATTAGAGTTTTCTCTAACATTTGAGAAATATTTGAGAAATTAGAGTTTTTCTCAAATATTTGCAGACTTCATAGAAGCTAATTCTTCAGTCATTCAAACTCAACATTGACTTCTTGACTAAGCAATAGCTGGTTCTTTTTCATCTTATGTTATGAATAAATTGGTGTGACTACCACTACACAACCAAGATAGAGAGCTATTCAGTCATCACAAAGATCTCCCAAGTCACGCCACCATCAATAACATCGTCTCTGACCCCTGACAACCACTACTCTCCTTCTCATCTCTGTAATTTCATGATTTAAAAAACATTTTATAAATGAAGTCATACAGTCCGACCTTTTTCAATTTCTTCCAACTCTCATAATGCCCTTGAGATAATCGAAGTTTTTGAGTTTATCAATAGGTTTTAAAAAAAATTTTTAGCATTGATGATTCATATGGATATATCACAGTTTACTTAATTACTGAGAGACATCTTGGTTATTTTCTGGTTTTGGCTACTACAAATAAAGCTGCTATGAACAATTGAATACAAATTTCCATGTGGACTCTAAATTTTAATTTTTCTGTGATAAATGCTGAGGAATTAATTTGTTGAATCATTCAGTAAGTTTATGTTTAGCTTTTTAAGAAACTGCTGATATATTTTCCAGAGTGGGTTGTATGTCATGTTACAAACCCACCAGCAATATATGAAAGATTGATTTTCTCCACATTCTTACCAGCATTTGGTGGTGTTACTATTTTTATCTTAGCTCTTCTCATAGGTATATAGTATCTCATTGGGGTCTTAATTTGTACTTCCTGGTGACTAATGAGGTTAAACATCTTTTCATGTGCTTACTATCTATATATTCTCTCCAGTGAAACCTCTCCTTATATATTTTGTACAAGTTTTAGTTGAATTGTTTGCATTTTACTGTTGAATTTTGGGTGGTTTTTTTTTCAGATATGTGGTATTCAAATGTTTTCTTCCTGCATAAAAATTGTTTTTTAATTCTCTTCATGTAGTCTTCTACAGACTAAAGTTTTTATTTTGGTGAAGTCCAATTTATCAATTTTATTTTTCTATGGAATGTGCTTTTGCTTTCATATCTAAGAATTTTTTTACCAACATCTGGTTGAAAATCCCAAAGATTTGTCCCCAATTTTATAAGCTAAAAATTTTGTAATTCTGTTTTATATTTAAATATAAAATCTCTTTTGCTTAATATTTATATAAAGTGTGAAGTTTATGTCAAGATTTAATATTTTATTATGGATATCTAATTCTTCAACACCATGCTTTTAAAAACATTATTCTCTATTAAATTTCCTTTACATTATTGTCAAGCATCAGTTGGCCATTCCTGTGTGAGGCTATTCTTGGATTTTTACTCTGCTCTAATAATATACATGTATATATGTATATATCTACACATGTATATATACAGAGAGGGTGTGTGTGCAAATTCAATTTCATTAATATTTGTTGGGCCATTTAAATTGTCTATTTCTTACTGGATACGTTATAGCAACTTGCACTTTGTCAAATGGATGTGTAAAGTTGTTGAGAGTATTCACTTTTCCTTTAGGCGTGCCATGAGACACTGGGTCTTTTGTGAATCTTGTGTTTTGGCAGCTCTCCCTGACAAAACTGCAGTGGGGAAGGGAAACTACCTCATTTCACCAAGTGGCATTGGATGCCCAGGGCCTCCACTAGGCCTCTGTTGACAGTTGGAGAGATAGACTCCTTGTTACTACTGGTAGAGATGGAAATTCAGGCTCCCCACATGGATGCCACTTACATTGGAAGGGGAGTGGTCCTCATTGTCTCTGAGGAGTGATGAAAGCCCTGACTTTCCACTGGCCCTCCTCTAAGACCACTGTCCCATGTAGGGGTGAATTCCAGGCTCCCCTTGTCATCACACCCACCCTATGAATGCAGGGGGGTCCTCATTACCACCCATTAGGAACAAAGGTCCTGTTTCCCCACCCAGCCTCTGACAATCATGACAATCAGTTGGGCATTGGGGTCCCTCCCTTCAGCATGAAGAGTGAGGATGAATGTCCAGGTTCTCCAATTCACCTTTGCTGGTGGGGCTAAATGTTGGCTTCCTATTTGTCTGTGGTGTTTGACTGCAGCGGAGTGGTTATTATCTGAAAGCCCTCTCGTTAGGTAGCCCCTTGCCTGGCCCTTTGGCTAGAGTAAGCAAAAACTACTTGGGGTTTTTATTGTCTGTCTTCATTGCCATTATTAGGTTTCTAGATTCTCCAGCCCTCAGTATTGGATATATGGATTAGAAAGAAAAGTCAGGGAACTCATTGCGGTGTCATTGCTTGGGCCCCAAACTCTCTATCCAGTCTGTTTTCTTCTTTCCACCTTTCAGAGTCTTCTTGTGTTTTATGTATATATTATCCAGGGAATTTAGCTGTACTTTTTGGGAAGAATATGGAGAGTATGTTTACTCCATCTGTTGCCCTCACTGTCCTCAACTTTTCAAGCAACTGTTCACACTAAAAGGCTAATAGTTTTAATCAAGTTTATATTCTCAGGACACATTCATTCATCTGCTGCAATCAAACACAATTTAATTAACTCAACTGTAGTAGACAGTTTCCCTTGCTTGGCTAACAAATGAGCTGCTCAGAAGCTTATATTGATTTAAACTTTATTTCAATTTTTAAAATTTTTTGCATTGATAAGTTGTGTCATTTTAAAATTTCTAGTTTTTCTGAAATTTGTTTCTCTATAAGTGGGAATATAATAGTGTGCTTAGCTAAATAATGTGTAGAATCTTGCACCACAGTGCAATCAAATTAGAACTCGGGATTAAGAAACTCACTCAAAACCACACAACCACATGGAAAATGAAAAACTTGCTCCTGAATATCAACTGGATAAACAATGAAATAAAGACAGAAATAAAGATGTTCTTCAAAACCAACAAGAATGAAGGCACAATGTACCAGAATCTCTGGGACACATTTAAAGCAGTGTCTAGAGGGAAATTTGTAGCAATAAATGCCAACATAAAAAGTGAGGAAAGATCTAAAATCAACACCCTATTGTTAAAATTGAAAGAGTGAGAGAAAAAAACTCAAAAGCTAGCAGAAGACAAGAAATAACTAAGATCAGAGCAGAACTGAAAGAGATAGAGAAAAAAAAACCTTCAAAAAATCAATAAAACCAAGAGCTGTTCTTTTTTGAAAAAATCAACAAAATAGACAGACTGCTAAAAAAGAACTAATAAAGAATAAAAGAGAGAAGAATCAAATAGATGCAATAAAAAATGATCAAGGGGATATCACCACTGAAGCCACAGAAATACAAACTACCACCAGAGATTACTACAAACAACTCTATGCACATAAACCAGAAAATCTGGAAGAAATGGCTAAATTCCTGGACACTTACACTCTCCTAAGACTAAACCAGGAAGAAGTTGAAAACCTAAATAGACCAATAACAAGATCTGAAGTTGAGGCAGCAATTAACAGCCTATCAACCAAAAAAAGTCCAGGTCCAGATGGGTTTACAGCCAAATTCTACCAGGTGTACAAAGAGGAGCTGGTATCATTCCTTCTGATACTATTCCAAACAATACAAAAAGAGAGAATCCTCCCTAACTCATATTATGAGACAACATCATCCTGATACCAAAACCTGGCAGAGACTCAGCTAAAAAAGAACACTTTGGGCCAATATCCATATGAACATTGATGCAAAAATCTTCAATAAAATACTGGCAAACCAACTGCAACAGCACATCAAAAAGCTTATTCATCATGATCAAGTAGGCTTCATTCTGAGGATGTAAGGCTGGTTCAACATATGTAAGTCTGTAAACGTAATCCATCACATAAACTGAACTAAAGACAAAAACCACATAATTAGCTCAATAGATGGAGAGAAGGCCTTCAACAAAATTCAACAGCCTTTTATGCTAAAAACTCTCAATAAACTAGGTATTGATGGAACGTATCTCAAAATAATAAAAGCTGTTTATGACAGACCAACAGCAAATATCATACTGAATGGGCAAAAACTAGAAGCATTCCCTTTGAAAACTGGGACTAGACAAGGATGTCCTCTCTCAATATAGTATTGGAAGTTCTAGTTAGAGCAATCAGACAAGAAAAAGAGGAAGTTAAATTGTCACCATTTGCCGACGAGATGATTGTATATTTAGAAGACCACTGTCTCAGCCCAAAATCTCCTTAAGCTGATAAGCAACTTCAGCAAAGTCTCCAGATACAAAATCAATGTGCAAAAATCACAAGCATTCCTATACACCAATAAGAGACAAACAGAACCAAATCATGAGTGAACTCCCATTCACAATTGCTACAAAGAGAATAAAATACCTAGGAATACAACTAACAAAGGATGTAAAGGACCTCTTCAAGGAGAACTACAAACCACTGCTCAAGGAAATAAGAGAGGACACAAACAGATAGAAAAACATTCCATGCTCATGGTTAGGAAGAACCAGTATTGTGGAAATGACCATACTGTTCAAAGTAATTTACAGACTCAACACTATCTCCATCAAGCAGCCATTGACCTTCTTCACAGAGCTGGAAAAGACCACTTAAAACTTCAAATGGAACCAAAAGAGAGCCAACTTAACCAAGGGAATCCTAAGCAAAAAAACGAAGCTGTAGGCATCACACTACCTGACTTCAAACTATACTACAAAGCTACTGTAATCAAAACAGCATGGTACTGGTACCAAAACAAAGATATAGACCAAGGGAGAAGTGAACAGAGGCCTCAGAAGAAGCATCACACATCTACAACCGTCAGATATTCAACAAACCTGACAAAAACAAGCAGTGGGGAAAGGATTCCCTGTTTAGTGAATGGTGTTGGGAAAACTGGCTAGCCATATGCAAAAAACTGAAAGTGGATCCATTCCTCACACCTTACACTAAAATTAACTCCAGATGGATTAAATATTTAAACATAAATCTTAACACCATAAAAATCCTAGAAGAAAACCTAGGCAAAACCATTCAGGACACAGGCATAGGCAATGACTTCATGAGTAAAACACCAAAAGCAATTGCAAAAAATGCCAAAATAGACAAATGGGATCTAATTAAACTTAAGAGTTTCTGCACAACAAAATAAACCATCATTAGAGTGAACTGGCAACTAACAAAATGGAATAAAATTTTTGCAATCTACCCATCTGACAAAGCCCTAATATCCAGAATCTACAAAAAAAACTAAATCAGGTTTACAAAAACAAACAAACAAACCCATTCGAAAGCTAGTGAAAGATATGAACAGACAATTTTAAAAAGAAGACATTTATGAGGCCAACAAAAATATGAAGAAATATTTATGACTGGTCTTCAGAGAAATGCAAATCAAAATACATTAAGACACCATCCCACATCAGTTAGAATGATGATCATTAAAAAATCAGGAGACAACAAATGCTGGAGAGGATGTGGAGAAATAGGAACACTTTTGCACTGTTGGTGGGAGTGTGAATTAGTTCAACCATTGTGTAAGACAGTGGTGATTCCTCAAGGATCTAGATCTAGAAATTCTGTTTGACCCAGCAATCTCATTACTGGGTATATAGCAAAGGATTATAAATTGTTCTATTATAAAGACACTATTTATAATAGAAAAGACCAGGAAACAACCCAAATGCCCATCAGTGATAGACTGGACAAAGAAAATCTGGCACCTATACACCATGGAATACTATGTTGCCATAAAATAGGATGAGTTCATGTTCTTTGTGGGGACACGGATGAACCTGGAAACAATCATTCTCAGCAAACTGACACAAGAACAGAAAACCAAATACCTCATGTTCTCACTCATAGGCAGGGTTGAACAATGAAAACACATAATCACAGGAAGAGGAGCTTCACACACTGGGGTCTATTGTTCAGGGGCTAAAGGAAGGACAGACAGCAAGGGGTGGGGAGGTTGGGAAAGGATAACATGGGGAGAAATGTCAGATATGGGTGACGTGGGATGGAGGCAGCAAACCACCTTGCCATGTATGTACCTATGCAACAATCATGCAAGACCTGCACATGTACCCCAGAACCTATAGTACAATTTACAACAACAACAAAAATTCAGAGCTGAACTGAAGGAAGCTGAGACACAAAAATCCATTCAAAGGATCGACAAATCCATGAGTTCTTTTTTTAAAAAATCTAACATCTAAGATAGATAGACTGCTTGCTAGACTAATTAAAGAAAAGAGAAGATTGAAATAAGCACAATTGGAAATAATAAAGTGAATATTACCATTGACCCCAGAGGAAAAAACTACCAGAAACTACTATGAACGCCTCTATGCACACAAACTAGAAAACCTAGAAGTTTCTATTCCTGGAAACATACACCCTCCTAAGACTGAACCAGGAAGAAATTGAATCCCTGAAAAGACCAATAACAAACTCCAAAATTGAATTGGTATTATAATAAATAGCGTGCCAACCAATAGAAGCCCAAAACTTGATGGATTCACAGCCAAACTATACCAGATATATAGAGAGGAGCTGGTGCCAATCCCACTGAAACTATCCCAAAAAATTGAGGAGGAGGGACTCCACCACAACCCATTCTATGAGGCTGCCAGTATCCTTATACCAAAACCTGGCAGAGACACAAGAATAAAGCAAACTTCAGGCCAGAATCCTTGATGCACATCAATGGAAAAATCCTCCACAAAATACTTGCAAACTGAATCCAGCAGCACATCAAAAAACTAATTCACCACAATCAAGTAGGCTTCATCTCCACCACGCAAGTTTGGTTCAACATATGCAAATCAATACATGTGATTCATCACATAAACATAACTAAAGACAAAATCCACATGATTATCTCAATAGACATAGAAGAGACTTTCAATGAAATTCAACATCACTTCATGTTAAAGTCTCAATAAATCAGGTATTCAAAGAACATGCATCAAAATAATAAAAGCCATCTATGACAAACCCACAGCCAACACTATACTGAATGGGCAAAAGCTGGAAGCATCCCCCTTGAAAACTGGCACAAGACAGGGATGCCCTCTCTTACCACTTCTATTCAACCTAGTATTGGAAGGCCTAGCCAGAGCAATCAAGCAAGAGAAAGAAATAAAGGGCATTCAAATAGGAAGCAAGAAAGTCAAACTATCTCTGTTTGTAGATGACATGATTCCATATCTAGAAAACACTATACGCTTCAGCTGATAAACAACTTTAGCAAAGTTTCAGGATACAAAATCAATCTGCCACAATTACTAACATTCCTATACGCAAACAACAGCCAAGTTGAGAGTCAAATCAGAAGAGGAATCCCATTCACAATTGCCACAAAAAGGATAAAATACCTAGGAATACAGTTAACCAGGGAGTTGAAAGATCTCTACAATGAGAATCACAAAATACTGCTCAAACAGAGAAGACAAACAAATGGCAAAAAAATCCCATGCATATGGATAGGAAGAATCAATATCATGAAAATGGCCATACTGCCCAAAGCAATTTACAAATTCAATGCTATTCCTATCAAAATACCAATGGGATTCTTCATAGACTCGAAAAACTATTTTAAAATTTATAAGCAACCAAAAAATAGCCCAAATAGCCTTGGCAATACTAAGCAAAAAGAACAAAGTTGGATGCATTATATTACCAGACCTCAAATTATACTAGAAGGCTATGGTAACCAAAACAACATGGTACTCATAAAACAAACAAACCAGGCACATAGACCAATGGAATACAAATAGAGAGTTCAGAAATAAGGCCACACACCTATGACCATCTGCTCTTCAACAAACCTGACAAAAATAAACAATGGGGAAAAACTCTCAGTTCAATAAATGATGCTGGGATGATTGACTAGCCATATGCAGAAGATAGATTCTAGACTCCTTCCTCACATCATATACAAAAATAAACTCAAATGAGTTAAAGACTTAAATGTAAAACATCAAATTATAAAAACCCTTGAAGATAACCTAGACAGTACCATGCCAGACATAGAAATGGGCAAAAATTTTGTAACAAAACCACAAAAGCAAAAATAAGTCACAAAAAAAGCAAAAATTTACAAGTGAGATCTGATTAAACTTTAGAGCTGCTGCACAGCAAAAGAAATATCAAGAGACTAAACAGACAACATACAGAATGAGAAAAAAATTTGCAAACTATGCATCTGACAAAGGTCTAATATCTAGCACCTATTAGAAACTTAAAACAATTTATAAGAGAAAACCAAACAACCCCATTAAAAAGTGGGCAAAGAACATGAATAGACACTGTTCAAAAGAAGACATATATGCAGACAGCAAGCATATAAAAAGAAGCTTTTTATCACTGATTATTAGAGAAAAGCAAATTAAAACTATACAACAAGATATCATCTCACACCAGTCACAATGGCTGTTATTAAAAAGTCCAAAAATAACAAATGATGGCAAAATTACAGAGAAAATGAAACATGTATACACTGTTGGTGGGAGTGTAAATTAGTTCAACCATGGTAGGAAGTAGCATGATGATTCCTCAAAGAGCTAAAAGCAGAACTGTCATCCAACTCAGCAATCCCATTTCTGGTTATGTACCCACAGGAATATAAATTATTCTTCCATAAAGACACATGCAGGAGAATATTCATTGCAGCACTATTCCCAAGAGCAAAGACATAAAATCAACCTAAATGACCATCAATGACAAATCAGATAAAGAAAATGTGGTACATATACACTATAGAATACTATGCAGCCAATAAAAAATGACAAGATAATGTCTTTTGAAGGAGTATGGATGGCTCTTATTCTTAGCAAACTAACAGAGGAACGAAAAGCCAAATACCACATGTTCTCACTTATAAGTGGGAGCTAAATGATGAGAACTTACATACACAATAAAGGAAACAGCAGACACTGAGATCTACTTGAGAGGAGAGGTTTGGAGGAGAGAAAGGACCAATAAAGAGAACTATTGGGCACTGGGTTTAATAATCAGGTTAAGAAATAGTCTGCCCTTCAAACTTCCAGGACACAAGTTTACCTGTGTAGCCAACCTTCACACGTAGCCCCAAACCTAAAATAAAAGTTAAAAAAAAGCATTTTGCAAGAAGTGCAATGTTTCTGTGCTTGCTAGTGGAGCACAGTGATGGCTTCTTGAATTTCCTTTTTTCGTTTTACCGTGGTCTTTATTCTGGGTTCATTTATCTGGAGATGATGGGCAACTACAGCTGCAGCCCTCAATCTGTGGTACATATCAGGCAATTCAAATTTTTCTTTCTAAGTCGTGACTTTGCTTTCTTGGAGCACTTCCAGTATCACTAGTGGCTCTTCATATGGGTCCCATGGTATTATTCAAGGTTTGCAATATTGCGCAAGCTTGATGAAAAATACACAAGACCCACAAGAGATCACTTTTGACTGTGATATGTAATTTACTGGAGAGACAAATTGCTCCTGCAGATATGATTAACATAACAGGACATTTTAAGTGGATACTTACAATGCCTGAGTTCAGGTCAATAGCAACAGGAGATGGCTATGAAATTATTCCAGTAGTATGAAGAGATAGACAGAGCAAGAAAATGTTTCAAACACTCAGTAACTGGTGAAATCTTAGTAAAGTTAATGGGTGTTTATTTCACTATTCTTGATATTTTTATAGGTTTGAAACTTTTTAAATTAAATATTGAGAAAAACCCATTAATGCCAGACTAATATTCCTGGGAAAAAAAAGATCTAAGGCTGTAATGCATGGAGTAACTCTCTTGAAAACAAATATTTGCTAATAATGGTGAAAGATGTGCAGTGGACCCTTGAGAATAGGAATGGACTTACCTACACTTTTGTCATGGTAAGAAATTTATAGGCATAAGAAATTTACCAGCAACCTTAGATAAAGTGTAGTCATCTGTAAATGAAGTAGCCATATCAATAAGGACCTAAATATATTTGTTCTTTCTTTTGACTAAAATTATCCAGAATGCTAGAGCTTTATAACTAACAGAGATAGTTTTAAAGTATGATTAGTCATCAAGTAAAGCCTTGATTTTACAGAAAGGTCGGTCTTAAGTATGATTAATCATCGAGTAAAGCTTTGATTTTGCAGAAAGGCCAGTCTTAACAAAGTTCTATTGCTAAGTCTTTTAAGAAAAGTATAATTGCATCTAAAGCCAGATTTGTGCCACTTCTTAATCCAATAATGGCTTATATTATTACTTTGAATTTTAGCAGTAATTTCTTTAGTGTTGATCAAATGCTCAACAAACAAATCTGTCTCACATGTTCATTTCCAAGAACTGATAAGATTATCTATACTATTCACTTTGCAAGTAATCGTGTAGATTCATTTCTTTCTTGTTACATTGAACTGTCACTTTCTCTCTTGGACCATGAATATATTTTCATGTTGTGTGGGTCCTTCATGTCTACAGTGTACTCCTTAAGATCATGGGCCATGTTTCATATAGTTTTGAATTTCCCAGTAATTTCCATATGACTGACCTTTAAAAATCTTGCTAATTGATTAGAAATTATAAATTCACCTTATAATTTTGTGAAATATTTGTCAGAGCAGTACCATATAACATCTCCATTTTTACAAAGTTGTCATGCTAAGTTTTAATAACTGATTGTTGTTAAAATATTTCATTGTCAAAGTTTAAGGTTGTAAAAAAGAAACCTGACTTTTGTATGTTATAGAGTTATTTTTATTCAAAATATAATACTACAGAAAAGGAGCGTCATAAGACTTGTATCTATTAGGAAAGAAGATATCCCCAGAATAGGATGGTATATCACATTTCTTTATAACAGAAACAAAACCATTAATGAATGAAGAAAATCCCTGTAGCACAACTCTACAGTATACTGAAGCAGCCTTGTTGTCTGGGGTGACTGTGAGACCAAGAACTCACAGTTCTTGGTCTCATGGCCAAGAAAATCAAGGATGTGGACCCACGAAGGCTGAGGTTTAGAGCAGAAATTTAATAAGAGAAAGAGAACAGCTCTCTTGCTATGGAGAGGGTCCCAGAAAAAGGGTTACCATTCCACAGTGAAATTCAAGGGTCTTTATAGAACAGCTAGTGGGGAAGTAGTATCTGATCTACAGAGGGTGTGAAAAACTGGTTAGGACCAGGTGTATTATCCACGTAGAATGAGAATCTCTGGCATCCCCCACCCCAACATTTTATTATGCAGGTAGGTCCTCATCTGAGCTATTCCATGTTGCTTATTTCTCATTGTACATGCACTAAAAAAGGGGGAACTGGAACTCCCATAGTGGACATGCCTAGCCCTAGGTATCCCTTTCTATCTGTCTACTCCAAACATCCCCCATTGCAATCTTCTAGCTTACTTATCTATGTTTGCAGCCTGATCCTCCAGGTTGGTGTTTGTTAGAAACGGAGTGATTTCTTGGGCTGCTTTTTGTTAGAAGGAAACTTCTGCTGAGGATTCTGCCCTCACTATCTGCCTAAATAGTTTATTTCCACTTCCTCTATCAATACTATAATAAAATTCTACTCTCAAAATCTACATTTGGAATAAAAAATAAAAGCAACCTAAAACAAACTATTGTTATATAAATGATAGTACATATAACAGACACAAAAAAGTTAGCTATTGCTAAAAATAATATAAACTAAAAGGATATAAACTAAAAATATATAAACTAAAACTAAATATATGAACTAAAAATATAGGACTAAAAGGCTGGGGGTTGAGGGACCTCTTTGCAGACTCCTGAGGGGTCTCTGAGGCCATGCAGAGAGCAAACTGACCTTTGGAGAAGAATTCCACTCTGTTGTCACCTATTCAGCCTTATGTCCACACTTGTCTTACACTATTAGCTAGTATTCTGTGGCTAGTTTTACAGGCTGGGAGTGATTGTTCATTAGCCTAAGAGGCATAAAGATCAATAGGAAAAGTTGCCATGAAAATAAAAATCAGAATCCATCATGCAAATTCAAGAAAATCATCTCTTAAACATTTATCATGATTTTTTAAAATTTATCTGTTCTCCTCCATATCTTTCTTTTTCCCCACCCTAATTTGACCAAAGAATTCCAGGACCACGACTGTGCTTAAGTTTTGCTTAGAAATAACCACTGGTCTTCTGTAGTCAATACTCTAGTTACCTACGAATTAGACCACTATTCATGATCTACTGACTTCTGGCCTATTGCCCTACACTGAGATTTCATGGCTTTTCTTAGAGTCAAGCTAATCATTTGTCTCCTTTTACTACCAAATAGCCTCAAGTTAAGGGTCCTTCTGCCTCTGAGTTATCATTTCTCAGCCAAGATGCTGGGGTATTTGGTGCCCAATCAAGATTGCTGTAAGGTGATACCCTGGGGCCTAACTGCAAGAAGAGAGGACATTTGTCCTAGGCAGACAAAAAAGTTGTCTGAAGACACTTTACTAGTAGAGATAAAGGACATACTGGATAAGAAACAAAGTTGGTCACCTTATTGTTCTAAAGCAGTCAGATACCAAGATTGGGGACCCCCAGAGGTGACGGAACTCTTAGAATACCCATAGATACTGAATCTTTAGAGCAGACATTTTATCTTGTATACTGATACATTCCTACCATAAGGTGGGTGCTTTGTTGTGACTTAGTACATTTTCCCATGAAGGCCAGCATTGAAAAATAGATTGTCTGATGTAAAATGTACACCTGGAAGCCTACATACAGAAACTGTCACTCTCCTAGGAAGCTTCCTGTATGTGTCAGGCTAAAACAAAGTCGTACTTTCGGTGAAAAGCCCATGCTCTACCCCAACCTCATTGGCTCCCATCTACGCTTGGGGAAGCTAGCTAAAAGCACAACTCTGGACAGTGGGTAGAGAGAAGAGCTAGAGAATATCCTGGGTGGAAGTCATGGGAACTTCAGCAGAAGGTGCATTCCCCAAGTTGATGACAGGACCACGTGACTGGATGGCATGGATTGTGATGTAAAGAGTAGGGTCTGGAGTCAGACTGTGCACAGGCTCTACCACTTGGTGGTTGGAACTCTGGGAAAATTTCTTACTTTCTTAAGCCGCAGGTTCCATGCTTTGAAAATGCACATTAGGATCTGTTGGCATGTTCCCTAGAAGCACTCACACAGTTCGTGTGAGGGTTAACTAATATCCATGAAGAGTGCTCAGCACAGTGCCTAGCATGTGGTAATGTCCTGAAAGTTCTAGTCACTATGATTAGGGCACTATTTTGATTAAGGAGCCTGGAATCCAGAGCAATTAAAGGCATAGCCATGAAGGTAGCAACATGGACCATAGTGGAGGCATGGGAAGAATATTTGAGTGTGGAGATGTGTTGAAGGCATTGGAAATATAGGACCAAGCAACATGACCAGTACAGAATAGTCTACAAGACTGAGCATGTCCTCCTTCTAGGTTGATAATTGGCATGAGATTCAATACCATATGGATAACTTAATAAACATAAAGCCTTAAACAAGTTATACTTTGCCATTCAATCTAAAGAAAAGACTATCATGTTCAATCACCTGAAACCATATCACATAACTCTGTCAAGCAGCAGTCTTTCTCCATTGTGTGGGAGAATCCATTTCTAATCTAATGCGGTGCAGCAAGTTCTGAAACATGTGTACCAAGAGTCTTTGTAAGAGAGTAATTCAGCAATTAATAATAAATTTTCATGTAAAATTATTTCAATAAATGATTTATTTCACAAGGTGAGTGGGAAACAAATTCATTCTACTTTAAGACACTATTAATTGTTATCATTTTTTAAAAACTGAATTTGGAGAGGAGATCCAAGATGGCCGATTAGCAGCAGCTCAGGACTGTAGCTCCCAGTGAAAGTGCAGAGAGTGAGTGGACGTCACAATTCCAGACGAATTTTTGTTGCCCACGGACCAGGAGATTCCCAGCAGAGGAGCCCCATGGGTCACCAGCATGACTCTTGGTCGGCACGGCTGTTTTCCTGGCTCCCCAGCATGGCAGTTCTCAGTGCAGAGTATGCAGGACTGGGTGCCCTTTTAGTTGGCATTTGGAGCTCCGGGAAGGCAGAGTCACCCATCCAGCTGATTGAAAAGGGGACTGAAGTGGGGAGCTAGACCAGCTGATTTTCCGGCAGAAAAGAGCCACGAATCTCAACACTGCTGTTTCAGCTGGTGCAGTGGGTGGCTGCAGGGGAAATTACACAGCTTCTGGCGCCTTTTCAGCAGGCAACTGGAACACCAGGGAGAGAGTTGATCATTCAACAAAATAAAAAAAGAAGAGGCGCTGAGACAGGGAGCCAGGTGATCAGGCTTGGCTGGTCCCACCCCTCCACCCCCAAAAAAAAAACCAATTGGAAGCACTGAAGATTGAGAGTTTCACAGCAAGCACAGCTGAACCTGGGATTGTCCAGCTCTGTTGGGTAGGGGCATCTGCCAAAGGAAAACTAAGAAACGGAAAACACTTCATCACCAACAAGCTGAATGCCCACTCAGAGACCCGATCTGAAAGTCAGCAATTATAAAGAAGACAGGTGAGTAAATCCACAAAGATGGGAAGAAACCAGTGCAAAAATGCTGAAAACACCTGAAATCAGAATGTCTCTCCTCCTACAGGAGATCACAGCTCCTCATCAGCAACAGAACAAGGCCTGATGGAGAATGAGTGTAATGAATTGATAGAATCAGGCGTCAGAAGGTGGATAATAAGAAACTTCTGTGAGCTAAAAGAACATGTTCTAACCCAATGCAAAGAAACTAAGCACCGTGAAAAAAGGTTTGACAAACTGCTAATGAGAATAGACAATTTAGAGAGGAATGTAAGTGAATTAATAGAGTTGAAACACACAATACCAGAATCTTGTGAAGTATGCTCAAGTTTTAACAGTCAAATTGATCAAGGAGAAGAAAGGATATCAGAGATCGAAGACCAACTTAATGAAATAAAGTGAGAAGACAAGGTTAGAGAAAAAAGGGTAAAAAGGAATGAGCAAAGCCTCCAAGAAATATGGGACTATGTGAAAAGACCTAATCTATGTTTGATAGGTGTACCTGAATGTGACAAACAGAATGAATCCAAGCTGGAAAATATTCTTCAGGATATCATCCAGGAAAACTTTCCCAACCTAGCAAGGCAGGACAATACTCAACTTCAGGTAATACAGAGAACACCACAGAGATATTCCTTAAGAAGAGCAGCCCAAGACGCATAAACGTTAGATTCACCAGGGTTGAAATGAAGCAGAAAATGCTAAGGGCAGCCAGAGAAAAAGGTCAGGTTACCCACAAAGTGAAGCCTATCAGACTCACAGCAGATCTCTCAGCAGAAACCCTACAAGCCAGAAGAGAGTGGGGGCCAATATCCAACATTCTTAAAGAAAAGAACTTTCTACCCAAAATTTCATATCCAGCCAAACTAAGCTTCATAAGTGAAGGAAAAATAAAATTTTTTGCAAACAAGCAAGTACTCAGAGATTTCATCACCACCAGGCCTGCTTTACAAGAGCTTCTGAAAGAAGCATTACACATTGGAAGGAACAACTAGTATCAGCCATTCCAAAACCATACCAAAAGGTAAAGAGCATCACTATAATGAAGAATTTACATCAACTAATGGGCAAAACAGCCAGCTAGCATTAAATAGCAGTATTAAATGCATATATATCAATATCAATCCCAAATTTAAATGGACTAAATGCCCCAATCAAAAGACACAGACAGGCAAATTGGATAAAAAGCCAAAATTCATCAGTATGCTGCATCCAGACCCATCTCACATGCAAGGATACACAAAGACTCAAATCAAAGGGATGGAGGAAGATTTACCAACAACATGGAGAGAGAGAAAAAAAAAAACAGGAGTTGTAATTCTTGTCTCTGATAAAATAGATCTTAAAGCAACAAAGACCAAAAGAGACAAAGAAGGACATTACATAATGGTAAAAGAATCAATGCAACAAGAAGAGCTAATGATCCTAAATATATACGTACCAAATACAGGAGCCCCCAGATATATAAGGCAAGTTCTTAATGACTTACAAAGAAACTTAGACTCCCACAAAATAATAGTGGGAGACATTAACACTACATTGTCAATATTAGACAGATCAACCAGACAGAAAATTAATAAGGATATCCAGGACTTGAACTCAGACCTGGAATAAGTAAACTTAATAAACATTTACAGAACTCTCCACCCCATATCCACAAAACATACATTTATCTCAGTATCACATCACACCTATTATAAAAGTGACCATAAAATTGGAAGTAAAGCACTCCTCATCAATTGCATAGCATTTCACAGTTTTAAATGAAATATTGGTTGGGTGCTTGTTTGTTATTTTCCTCCCTTATTCCTTCCTGTATCAATTGTTAAGCACAATTATTGGCATAAAAGAGGTTTCCAATACTCATTTTGAGACTGCATTCTAGCCTGGGCAACAGAGCAAGATTCATGCTCTCTCTTCCTCTTTCTCTTCCTCTTTCTTTCTTTTGTTCTTTTCTTTCTTTCTCTTTTTTTCTTTCTTTTCTTTCTTTTTCTTCCTTTCTTTTTTCTCTTTCTTAAAAAAAACTGAATTTGGTCTAAATAGTAATATTAATAGGATAATTCATTCTCTTCTTGGGGATCAGTTGTAAATGCAGGTCACTAAGAGAATACTGCATTTAAAATTTATTCACTTTTAGAATCTTACTATAAAAAACAGCTGTTCATATGACCTTTAGATTTCAGTGATTTTTACCTTTCTCCCACTCCTTGCCTAGCTGTGTTTCAAAATAATATGGGATTTAAAAAAAAATAAATAGCACTTGCTTATTTTTTATTTATTTAAAATTCTCAATTAGAAAATATGTATATATTAATTCTGGATGTTCCTGGGAGTTTGAAATTAATAAATGGTTTATGTCTTTTTGTTACTCTAAGCTTTGAGCTTTTAACTACTGATAACATCAGAGAAGTTTAATAATCCTGTAGTTTTATTATCTTACAGATAGAATTAGGGATTTTTTTTACTTGTTTATAATTTAGTCCTGATTGTTTAATATTCAAAGAGAGAACACATTTATTATTTTGAACTAGGTATATAATAGTATATTTAAACTGAGTGGATAAGGAGTTTAGTAAATAGGTACTAATGCTGTTTCACAGTACTCTCTCTGCCATCAAATTGGTGTCAAAATTTTCTTATTAAGTTTAAGAATACAAAAATATATCATGTCAATATGTTAAAGACTTTAAGTTTTTCTTTTCACATTTTCTAGTACATTTTTATAGCTTATGATTTGGAGATAGAGTACATTTTTATTGATAACATATTCAGTTAGTACTTCATGCACAAATAAGTGGAAGCCACTTATTCTGAGAGCAATTAGTAGCATATCTCTTGATAACAGTGATAAAAACTGGTTAAGAATGGAGCTCCAGTCTGAGAAGTAGGGATGATATGCAGGGAAGATAGGCCCTAAATAGATTTGACTCCATGGATATTTAGGGGATTCATAAAGAACTGACAAAAAATAGGGGAATTCTTGAGGATCTAGTCTTGACCCGAGGAGAAGACTAGCAAAATTTCAATAATCAAGATTTTCCAGGTATTTGCAAAATTAGCACCATGAAAAATGATGAATCATTTCTGATAATGTTTCATAAATAACAATTTTTCAATAAACCTATAAAGCTAATTATTATCTTAGCACATTTGATGTTGGTGGAATCCTTCCAAAATAGTGTTGTAAACATAAATGTTATACTGCTTCATAATTTACCAATTACATCTATCATGTTTCATTAGTACATTTTATTACTTTGGGCAGAGATCATAGATTGCTGATGTAGCTGCAAGAGTTCAGGCTCCAATAATCATTCTATTCTGTAGAAATGAAATTAAGGCAGAATTCAGATGTCATGCTTTAAGTGTCAGTTATTCCCATATTATCAATCAACATAAATCAAGGTCTTCTAATGTCATTAATATGGTCTGTTATACCTCAGGAGAATACTGAAAGCAAGAAATGAGAAACATATTTTCACTTCACACATTTACTTTTTTCTTACAGAAGAACAATAGCATGTTTTGAAGGATAGATTATATCATGTTAGTTTTGGTGTTAAACACTTTCAGGCTACTAAGATATTCCTTAAAATGAATAAGTTTAAACCAACAAATGAGGCATAATGATCATAATTCACTGGCTGCAGAACTTAATAATAATGAAAAATAATGTTTATTGAGCGTCTGTTATGTATTATAGCAACACTGTCCAGACACAGTTCACCCTTGAACAAAACAAAGGTTGGGGAGCTGACCCCTGCACAATTAGAAGTCTGCATATAACTTTCGACTCCTCAAAAATTTTACTACCAAACTATTGTTGATTAGAAGTCTTACACCTTACCAATAACATAAACAGTCGATTAACACATATTTTGTATGTTATATATTGTAGATATTATATTTTTCCAATAAAGTGAGCTAGAGAAAACAAAATTTTATTAAGACAATCATAAGGAAAATAAAATAGATTTACTAAGTCTTTATTCTTGTTATCTTCACACTGAGTGAGCTGAGGAGAAAGAAGAGGAGGAGTTCGTATTCCTGTCTAAGGGGAGGCAGAGGCAGAAGAAAAGTCAGGTATAAATAGACCCATACAACTCAAATCCATGTTGCTTAAGGGTCAACTGTATAATGTTGGTATAACTGCATAATAATTATACAGTTTTGTATAACTGTATAATAATTCAAGTTACATACATAATTTTAAGTTTTCTAGAAGCCACCTTAAAAGAAAGTAAACAGAAAAAAAAGACTAAAAAACTTAAGCTTACTATATCCAAGATATTACTGTTTCGATAGTCAACACTAACTATTATTAATGAGATGTTTTGTATTCGGTCTTTTGTTTTGAGTCTTCTAAATCCATCGTACTTCTCATACTTAATGCTCATTTTCATTTGCATGAACTCTCTTTGAAATACTCTGTCAGAACCTGCAGCTAGAGCACACTGTATTGAACAATGAGGTGTAAGGCACTTAGCTAATAAGTCCTTTACAAGACTTACTTCATTTGGGTTCCCATAAACACCTGATGAGGTAGGTATTACAATTACCCTGAATTGCTGAGGAGAAAGTTGGGGTTGGATCATTTTTAAGCTTCGTAACTTATAAGTCACAGAATCAGTCGATAACCCCAGGGAGTCTGACTTCAAAATCTTCATCACTAGGCTAACACCAAAGTGCATGACTAGGTGGCAGCTATGTTAGGAAAATTGATAAATATGTTATGGAAGATCAAAGACAAGAGAAATCCAGGAACCAATTACAAGAGTTTGTCAAAGAGGCATAACTGGTTACTATCTTTGTACAAGGATTTCAGCCAAGGGCAAGAAGAGTCAATGTGGGCTCATTCCTAATGCTGACAGTTCAACTTAAGCCAACTGAATGCATCTCAGAACCTTAGAACTTCTCCCCAGATCACATAGTGGGATTGGGTCTAATCTTCCTACCATTTATGGGAAGCAGAGAACAGAAAACGACTTAATTTGAGACCCAGCAGTTTTGGAATCAAATCCAAGCTCTCTCACATCTTGGCTGTACAGCCTGAGGCAAGTGGTATATCATTCTGAGACTTCAGTTTGTTCAACTATAAAAAGGGCTTTCAAAATACACTTTCCATAGGATGGTAGTGTCAATTAAAATATGTAAAGACTCTAATATAGTTCATATAATACAGTAAACATTAAGCATTGTCTTTTTATTACTTTTTTAGTAAATAGTGCTTTAAGCTGACAAACTTGATGGTACTGAATTTGAACCCAAGCATTGCTTCCAAAGTCTATAAGCCTAAGGTTTATGCTATCCAACCTCTTCAGGCAAATATAGTTTCATATAATACACATAATTCACATAGTACATATTTGTATATGTGTATCATATGTATGTACTTGTATATGTGTGCATATAAGCATATATGAAATTTGATTCTTATCTAATCTGTGAGGAAATCAAAGAA
Organism: Callithrix jacchus; assembly: GCF_049354715.1. Taxonomy (NCBI): domain Eukaryota; kingdom Metazoa; phylum Chordata; class Mammalia; order Primates; family Cebidae; genus Callithrix; species Callithrix jacchus. The sequence continues at coordinate 16,053,635 of NC_133517.1, forward strand.
TTATCCCAGAAAAGGTTATTTAAATTTACCTTTCATTCTTGGCCCTTTCATAAAGTCTGTTAAGAGCTTTGTGTTTCAGGTTTATTTCAACCTGATCTCTACCCAATAAACTACATAAATGAGCAATATATTTATTTTACTTATTTCATATCAACATTAATATATGCTTATTATAGATGAAGTAATTGAACAAAATTATACATAGTTAAACATAAAAGTTCTGATTTCCAGCTTCAGCCTTGACATGAAAATAACATGAAAGCCATCACTCTTGTACTTAAAAGAAAAACTGGGACAAATAAAAAGTCAGTGGCCTTTCTTGTGGTTATTGGAAAACTGAGGTAGCCAAGCCAACAACCATCTTTAAACCTAAACAAATAGGGGAATTCAGGCCGGACATGGTGGCTCAAGCCTGTAATCCCATTACTTTGGGAGGCTGAAGCAGGTGGATCACGAGGTCAAGAGATCGAGACTATCCTGGTCAACATGGTGAAACCCCATCTCTACTAAAAATACGAAAAATTAGCTGGGTATGGTGACGTGTGTCTATAATCCCAGCTACTCAGGAGGCTGAGGCAGGAGAATTGCCTGAACCCAGGAGGCAGAGGTTGTGGTGAGCCAAGATCGTGCCATTGCACTCCAGCCTGGGTAACGAGAGCAAAACTCCGTCTCAAGAAAAAAAAAAAAAAAAAAAGAGGGGAATTCAGTGACACTTGAGATTTGCTGGCTTAGAACAGAAGCCACTGAGCCAGAAACTGAAAAGAACCTGTGAACAGTAGTTTTTGCTTGATGCTGAGTGTGTTCTAACTGGAAAATAAGAAACTCTGGGGGTTGCAGTCTTAGGGAGACCTTACTCTTTCATGGGTTTTTCCTCATTGAATCTTAACAGGTTCTTACAGTAAAGGTCTGAGAAGTATCCCCTCTCTTGTAGGTCTGACAGAGAGAGAGAAAGCATGACCAGAGTAAAACATGCCCAGACATTTCCATAACAAAGGCCAATTCTCCAAGGTGAAGAAGTTTTCGAGTCGTATGCCCATTGGAAGAAGGGCATATCAACAACGTCCAGGGCTTCCAGAAAAGAATTTTGTTATTCTTCAGCCGGAGAAGGATGCAGGAGGTCAAGGGAATAGAACAGGAAATACATGTTTGAAGTTAGCCACCTTAAGACACAGATCTACTGAAAGACTGAGATTTAGTTGGAAGATATGGGAACATTTTCCATCCCTCGTACCTTAAGGCCACACCAACAGTTTCAATATATTATTAGTGAGTGGGTTACAGGTGCAAGAGCCACAGAACACAGACTGTTTCAGGGGTACCTAGAGAAGGCTGAAGAGGTGAGATAGAATGAGCGCGCTAAAGGAATTTGAAGTATCTGGCACCTGCAGCTATAGCAAACATTAAACGTGGCTCAACTCCTAGACCAATTAGTATAAATATACACATTAAAGGCTGATTTATCTCAGTTCCTGCTATTCAATTCAACTTGTCCAGCTTTCAACAAAAAATTACAATACATACCAAAGGCAAAAGGCAATACATATATATATATATATATGTGTATACACACACACACACACACACATACACATACACACACAGAAAAGGCAGCATATAGGTGTGTATATGTGTGGGTGTGTAGTCTGAATGTTGCTGACAAAGCTAATTCTCAAAAAAAATGTGGTCTTTCCCTCTGCAGTGCCACGAAGCCAATATGCTAAACCAAAAGGGAGCATTAAGCAGTGCAGACGCTATTAGATGGACTTGGAATTAAGAAGCAGGGATTTGGCTCACAAATCAACTTCTCAGCCCATGAGGACCAGGTAGTAACAGATATTGGGCATCTTTAATAAAGAGGTTAAGCACTAAAAGTAAGGAGAGAAATATTCATGACTTTTCAAGGAATAAGTGGAGAACACGTAGAAACTGGAATTGTCACCTTCCTTTTCGTCCTTTTATGGTTTTTTCTATTTGATGTCATGGTGATTGTCAACTGTCATGGTACTGGTGTGAGTGTCACTTTGCATGAAAATTAGGTTATAATGAAATTAGAGGTTCCACAGTAATCAAGAGAGTCATCTTGGATCCCACCAGTCTTAGCTAGTCTGGTAATAAGGAGGGAATTTTGACCTCAGGCATTCTGCTTCCTAAAGATAACCAGAATTGAGGTAGGGTAGAAATTTGTCTAGGTCATGTAGTTATTTCACTAGATAACATGAAGAGACTAAGTAACCTTCAGAATCACAATTAGGATATGCTATAAATGTGAGAAATAACAGTTAAGGAATTTAAAATAATTATGATTAATACATTAAGTGATCTAATGGTAAAAGTAGACAAAAGCCAGAACAGATGAGTAATACAAGCAGAGAGGTAAAGACTCAAATAATTAAATGAAATGCAAGAAATAAAAACTCTGTAATAGAACTCTTAATGTCATTAATAAGCTCACCAGTAGATTTGACACAGTCAAAAAAAGACTCATGGAGCCTGAAGATACATGAATAAAAACATTTTATTTATATGTGACATAATGGTTTATATGTGAATTTATCAACAAAAAGAATCAACAACAAAAACATCCTTCTAGAACTTACAGGCAATTATAACAAGGTTGCAGGACATAAGGCTAACATTAAAAAGTCAAGTGTTTTTTGTATACCATATAAAATTATATACATATAAAATTGTCTTGCAAGTTGGATAATAGTTCAGCTATAGTAGACCAGGTCACCAGGCAAAGTCCTGAGGCTCCCATTCCAGGTTTTAGCTCCCAGAAGACATTTCTAGACATACCCTGGCTGGAAGGAAACCTGCCACTTTAAAGGAAAGGGTCCTGTCATGGAAGAATTTTTTGCCCACTACCTAAAGCGTCCCAGTCGTTTGGGTCTCAGGGGTGCTTATGTCACCCCTCTCATACCTTCAGGCAACTCAGCACAGCAAGACAGAGACATTGTTCATCTGGGGAAATGTGAAAGAAGAGAACAAGAGTCTCTCCCTGATATTCCCGAGAATTCTCCCAGATCTTATGCAAGACCACCAAAGAGGTAAATCTGTGAGTCTGCAGCAGTCACGGCACTACTGGGATGTGGGTGGCCCCTAAAGCAGACACAGCTGCAAGTAACCAAAGACTTAGAGCACAGCACTGAAGTATCTTCAAATACTTGGAAAAACTCCCAAGAAGGACAAGTACAAACAAGCCCAGACTATGAAGACTACAATAAATATCTAATTCTTCAATGCCCGGATACCGACTAACATCCAGAAGCATCAAGACCATCTAGGAAAATATGACCTCACTAAACAATCTGAATAAGCCACCAGTGACCAATCCCAGAGAGAAAGAGAATGTGACCTTTCAGACAAATAATCCAAAATAGCTATTTTGAGAAAGCTAATGAAGTCTAAGAGAACACAGAAAAGAAATTCGGAATTCTATCAGATGAATTTCACCAAAGATTAAAATAATAAGAATCAAGCAGACATTTTGGAGCTGAAAAATGCAATTGGCATATTGAAGAGTGCTGAAAAAGCATTTGATAAAATTTAACATTGTTCATAATAAAAACCATTAAAAAACTAGACATAGGAGGACTGTATCTCAACATACCATAAAAGCTGCATACGATAGACTCACTACTGGTATCATACTAAATAAGGAAAAATGGAAAGCTTTTCCTCTATGACCTGGAACAAGATAAGGATGCCCACTTTAATCACTGTTATTCAACATTTTACTGGAAGTTTTAACTAGAGTAATCAGTCAAGAGAAAGAAATAAAGGACATCAAAATTAGAAAGAAAGAAGTAAATTATCTTTGTTTGCAGATGATATGATCTTATATTTAAAAAATAAAATAAAAATTTGACAAAAAATGTATTAAAACTAATAAATTTAGTTGGATATACAAATTCAGAAGAATATAAAATCAACACACAAAAATTAGTAGCATTTCTATATGCCAGCATCAAAAATAATTTTTAAAAAGTAATTCCACTTACGATAGCTATAAATAAAATAAAATAAGATACCCAGGAATTAAGTTAGCCAAAGAAATGAAAAATCTCTATGACAAAAACTATAAAACATTGATGAAAAAAGTTGAAGAGGACATAGAAAATGGAAATATATCTCATGTTCATGGATTGCAAAAATCAATATTGTTAAAATGTCCATACTATCCAAAACAATCTACTGATTCAATACAATTCCTATCAAAATACCAATGACATAGTTCACAGAAATGGAAAAAACAATCCTAAAATTTATATTGAACCATAGATGACTGAAAATAGGCAAAGTTAGCCAAAAAAAAAAGGTCTTTTTTGTTATTCTCAGCAAAAAGAATTAAACTGGAGACATTACATTACCTGATTTCACCTTATATTACAGAGCTACAATAACCAAAACAGCATGGTACTGACCTACAAATAGACACATGAACCAATAGAGTGGAATGTAGAACCTGGAAATAAATCCATACATCTACATTGAACTCATTTTTGAGAAAGCTTTCAAGAACTTACATTGGGGAAAGGACACTCTCTTCAATGAATGGTGCTGGGAAAGCTCAATATCCACATGAAAATATAAAAAAGAGTGAAACTGGATCCCTATCTCTCTATATACACAAAAATCAAATCAACATGAGTAAAGACTTATATATAAGACCTTAAAGTATGAAACTACTACAAGATAACATTGACTAGGGCAAAGATTTGAATAGATATTTCTCAAAATAAGATATACAATGACAGACAGACATATGAAAAAATGCTCAACATCACTGATCAGAGAAATGCAAATCAAAACTACAATTAGATATCATCTTACACAGTTAAAAATGACTTATACCTAAAAGATAGACAATAATAAAATCTGGCAAGGATGTGAAAAAAAGGAAGCACTTGTACACTGTTGATGGGAATGTAAATTAGCACAACCACTATGAAGAAAAGTTTGGCAGTTCCTCAGAAAGCTAAAAATAGAACTACCAAATGATTCAGCAATCTCACCTCTAGGTATACACTGTAAAGAAAGGAAATCAGTAGATTGAAGAGATATCTGCAGTCCTAGGTTTATCACAGCACTATTTACAATAGTGTCCATCAATAGATGAATGAATAAAGAAAATGTGGTACTTATAAAATATGGAGTACTATTCAGCTATATAAAAAAAATGAGATCCTGTCATTTACCACAAGGATAGAACTGGAGATCATTATGTAAAATAAAATAAACCAATCACAGAAAGACAAACTTTACATGTTCTTGTTTATTTGTAGATATTAAAAACACTAAACCAATTGAACTCACAGAGATAGATAGTAGAATGAGGGTTACCAGAAGTTGGGAAGGGTAGTTGTATAGGGTCAGAGAAGTGGGGATGGTTAATGTGTACAAAAACATAGCTAAATGAAATGAATGAAAACTAGTATTTGACAGAACAACAGGGTGACTGTGGTCAACAATAATTTATTGTACATTTTAGAATAACTAAAAAAGTATAATTGTATTGTTTAAAACACAAAGAAAGAATAAATGCTTGAGGTGGTGAATACCTTATTTCCCCTGATATGATTATACATTGCGTGACTGTATCAAAATATCTCATGTACCCCATAAATATATACAACAACTCCTTTGTACTCACAAAAATTAATTATTAAAAAAATAAAAAATAAAAATTTTTAAATGAAGTATTTAGCATATAAATCTAATAAAATGTGCACAAGATCTATATGGGAAAATATAAAGCTCTGATAAAAGAAATCAAATTATATCTATGTAAATAAAAATATGTTTCATGTTTGTGGACTGGAAAACTTGATATTTGTAAGGTTTTTAAGTTTCAGCAATTACATTTCTGGGTATTTAACCAACTGATTCGAAAACATATCCACAGAAAAACCTGCACATGAATGTTTAGCAGCTTCATTCATAGTCACCAAAAACCTGGAAACAACCAAGATGTTTTTCAATTGGTACATGGGAAAAAACCCTGTAATACATGCACACAATGGAAAATTGTTAAACAATAAAAGTAATGAGCTATAAGCAAGCAGAAAACATGATGAGCCTCAAACGAATATTGCTAAGTTAAAAAAACCTACTATGAAAAGACTATATATTGTATGATTCCAATTCTATCACATTCTGGGTATGAAAAAACTATACAGATGGTAAGCACATCAATGGTTGCCAGGATTCAGGGTGATAATTAATAGAAGCAGCACAATAAATGTTTTTTAACGCAGGAAATTATTCTTATGCTACAGTGAAAGTAGGTACAGGACACGATGGGTTTCTCAAAACCCATAGAACCTTGTGGCACAAAGAGTGAACTTTATTTAAAGTACACAAATTTTAAAACATCATTTGAGAGGTTGAGGATCCCAGGAACAAATGCACAATATGACATAAGGATGAAACTATATTACTAATATATGAAGAAACTTCACTAAAGGTGGTGAGGGAGAAAAGGTGCTGACCCAAGTAATGTTGAAAGTGAGTACAGGCTATGTATAGCCAAAAAGGACTGTGTGTAAGTCTCATAGCCTACTTGATTGAGTTTCCTTACCATGATTTACAGGTTATCAATTCTGAAACAACTGTATATGTATACTGAAACTGAATACTTAAGTGAATGGATGGTGGCTGATGGAAACCAGATATCTCACTGCTGCAGTGGGGGTTAACAGATAGCAAAGAGATGAGGTTAGAATGTGGTAATGTAATAGAGTTGGAGGTATCAGTATGAATTCATGTTTAGTTTAATGTAGAGACATGGTTACATGTTTATGGGCATGTGTATATACATTGGTTATTATACATAGATATACATAGATATTGTTGTTGTCTCATCTGAGAAGGGCTAGAAAGAAAAATTCCCCAAAGAAACACATCTGGCACCCAGACGGCTGTTTCTAATCCATTTGTCAATAGAAAGAACCAGGGCTCCTTAAAGAAATGGCTGATTCTAGGACTAAGGAAGAAAATAAACAAGAAGAGCCTGGAGCACTTTGTAGTGCCACAAAGTAAGGAAGTGCTCAACACACACTCACACACACACATGCATGCACACACGCACACATGGGATATGTCAAAGGGATGCGTGATTCAACTGAAAGGCCTCCCATGGCCAAAGCTGGAAAAATTTGTGCAACAAGTAAAGTAGTACGTTTTGATTCTAACTCAAAACGTAAAATAAACATACCAAAGTCACGATAATATGAATAACAGAATAAATAAATAAATAAACGGGGAGAATGGACTAAGCACCCATGCAGAAGAATTTCTAATAATTTATGTAAATACTTCACCCTCATGGAGGTGGAGCATAAATCCCCATTCCCTGAGTGTGATCTGTGCATAGTGACTTTCTTCCAAAAAGTACAGTATAAAAAAGTGATGGGTTGGGAGAAGAGAGGGCACAACCTTGCAGTAGAAAGGTGAGTAAGATGTTAATAATAGTAGAACCAGGAGTGAGGTCTCTGTACTAATGCCACAATTTTTTTTTAAATCTAAAACTATCCCAAAATTTAAAATTTAATTAACAAAAAGTAAAGGTCTCCCTCCCACACATGACAGCTATTGTTACCTTTCCTGTCAGACATAATTCAATCTATGATTTTGTGCAACTTGTCAAATATTATATATAGAATATACTGAACAAAATATTACAGGTTGATCATTCCCAGTCTCTAAATTCAAAATACTTCAAAATCCAAACTTAAAAAAATGTTTTTTACAGACAGGGTCTCACTATATTGGCCAGGTTGGACTCAAACTATTGTACCTGACCTCAGGTGATGAATTGCAGTCAAAACACAGTGAGAACTTTGTTATATGCACAAAATTATTTAAACTCTTGTATAAAACTACTTTCAGGAGGGTATTGTCCTAAGGTGTATATAAAACATAAATGACTTTTGTGTTTAGATTTGGTTCCCCTCTCCAAGATAACTCATTAAGTATAGGCACATATTCCAAAATAGAAAAGAAATTAAAATCCAAAACACCTCTTTTTTTCAAGCATTTCAGATAAGGAATACTCAATCTGCATTTTCAAAACAAGTATACCTTTAAATACATATATACAGAAACACACACATATGTATACATATACACATGCACACATAAATATATATACACATATATATCCTGGTGATATTGAAATTATAATATTAATTATCTTCAATTTTGAATTCTCAATAATTTTTAAAATTTGCATTTGTTAATCAGTTTTTCATGTGCAACCTTATTATGTTACTTAGTTAAATGGACACAAGAGATCTCTGCAGCCTTCTCAAAGGTGCAAATCAGAAAACACACTAAGAGATCCAGCATCTTGCTCAAGGGAAGGTGAATAATATGACAGCACTGTCACTAGCACTTGTTTTCACTCCTAATAGGATACCTTAATTCCTATGCCACTTGGCCTTCCTCTGACCCTTAATTTATAGTATTTAAAAAATACCATGCTACAATTAGCAAATAAAATATTCAACTATGTGAAGACCAAAGAGGCAGTATCTTGTTAAAGGAACTTCATCTATAAAATAATAGCTTAAAATAGAAGTATTCAAGTGCAAGAATGTCTGACTAGGTCGAGCCATTGGAAACTGACAAAGCTATCTATTTAGTCATGCATGCCTACAGAAATTTTCCCTATCGACAGGCCAAAAATCAAGACAAAATGCCTTTTAAGAAATCAAAGATAGGACCAGGGAAACCTAAAAGTGTCAAAGTCATCAATTATGGGGGGACTGTAAAACTCAACCTGAGGTTACAATTGGCAGGTATTAGCTCTACTTTCACTAGGGTTTAGAGAAATACTAGAGACGTTCGTATTTTGTGGCTTTGTGTGTATATTGTGTTTTCTCATTGTTGTTTCTGTCAAAAGTTATAGAGACAGAGATTGGGTTTCATTCCAGAAGATCTTAAATTGTGCCAAATGAGTTCAGCTGTGAATGGATACAATAAAGACAAGCAATAATAAATATTATATTTCTGGGTAGTAGAAGTGGTTCCAGCTGTTGGTCTAATTCTATCTATGTAGAAAACTGTTTTCAGCAAACTCCTTCTAAATTGCTTGACTAGTTTGAATGATTGAGATCTCATTTGAGAGCATGCACAATGTGGTTCATAACAATTAGGTCAGAGTGTAAGAAAGTAAATGGGAAGATAGACAATTTCTTCAAAGAATTTACATTAAAATGAAGAGGAAAAGAATGTTTATCAACATTTAATTAAATAATAACGAAACTCAAAATTCACAGGTACCACATTTGACTTGAAATAAAGGAATATATTTTCATTAAATATTTTTGGAATATGTATGTAATAAATGGGTAATTTATTTATTATTTTCATCTATTACAGAAGAACCTCCACTCTTGGGGATTACAATATATCAACAACATTAAATTAAATCAATAATATCCTTAATTTCATGAAATCAAGTTGATCCTTTTACATCAATCAGACCAACCTTTATTAAATGTTTGAGTTTTATATCATGCCCTGGAAAAAAAATGGATTAGAATTTTGTCAAATCTAGAGAATCAGAAAATACAAGAGGGAATCTAGAAGATTTTAAAGCTTCAGATGACAATAAAGATAATATAACCCATTCACTTTTTGTTCAGTTAAGGATGCTGGGTGTCAGCATCCTTATCTATAAAAAACAAAATTGCGCCACTCAATAGAGGTAATTATTAAAGAGCTGGTCCTTCAATGTTGCTCCTTTAAATAACTAGTTTCACCCACTTCCATTACAGCATGCTTCTTTCCATGTATTTGCCTCCACAGAAGGCTGGTTTTATCTGCTGAAGATGGCAATCAGAATTTCCCAAGTGTAGTTTGTAGAACAACATCAGAGTCAGCCAGGTGTTCGTGGGTGTCTGTTAAAATGCAGATCCCTGGGGCCAACTCCAGACTTCCTAAATCAGAACCTGAGAATTTGTACTCAGAAAGCCACAAAGTTATTTTTCTGCATTCTTTTTGTTATGAATTGCATCAATTTAGTGTGTATTTATCTTGTCTTATTATAATGCACCCAGAGGGCTTATCAAAAATATGAAATTCCAAAACTGCACAAAAATACACAAGCACACATGTATGCACACACAAATTAATGCAGGTTTTAAAAAGGTGAAAACTGAACACAATTGTAGCCTAGTTAATAACAACATACGAATGCCAACTTTCTGTTTTTCTTAACTTCCTGGTTTTAGTATTTTCTACAACTACTAAGACAACATTATTAAAGGAAACCAGATAAAGAGTACACAAAATCCTTTGTGTAAATGCTATGTACTCACTGCAAATTTCTGACTTAGTAAATTAAGATTTAATACAGAAAGTGTGTGTTTGTATATGTCTGTGTATATGCTTGTATGTATATGTGTCTCCGTGTGCTTGTATGTTGGTTTGCATTTCTGTGTATGTACAATTGACCCTTGAATAACATGGGTTTAAACCGTCTGAGTTCATGTACATATGGATTTTTTTCAATACCTACATTGGAAACTTCTATAAAGATTTTTGACAATTTGAAGAAACATATATGAGCTATATAGCCTAGAAACATCGAAAAAATTAAGATAAAGCTAAGAATCTCATGAAAGCTAACATAAATGTATATACATGTCTATTTTATCATTAACTATCATAAAATGTATACAAGTTTATTATTTAAAGTTAAGACGTATCAAAACTTTTGCATACAAACACTAAAACTGTACATGGCAATATTTCCAGTCAAGAGAAATGTAAGCAAACTTAGAGGTTCAGTTTTAAATCATGATTGCATAAAATTAACGGCAGTACATACTGTACTACCATAGTAATTGTGTAGGAACCTCCTGACGCTGTTGCAGTGAGCTCAAGTGGTGTGAATTTCAGCATAAAATGACTTGTAATACTGATCATCTCCAGCTCAACAGTTCATCACTCCAGTTAAATTGTGTATTATGGTGAAAAGTGATCTCTCTCTGTCTTTGCATATTTTGCATTGTTTGGTGCAATATCATAAACTTTAAATAACACAATGGGATCTATAAAAACTGCTACTAAGGAGGCTGAAAATGCTCCCAAGAAGCAAATTAAAGTCATGACAACACAAAAAGAAGTTGAATTGGTTGATGTGTACCATAAACTGAGGCCTGCAGTTGCAAAAAACCATTATAAAATAGGAAAACCCCTTTATGAAGCCATCACTTTGTATTAACTTAAAAATTTTGCATGTTTTGCAAAATACCTTTTTATCTCATCTTGAAACCACAGCTTTATTTATTCTTTCTAAATGATTCAAGAAAAGCAAAGTTATTACATGACAACTTGAAGCAAAAGGAAGGTGAAGGATCTAAATCTGGAGAATTTAGTGCCAGCAAAGGATGGTTTGATAATTTTAGAAAGTGGTTTAGCTTAAAAGATGTCAAGATAACAGGGAAAAAACAGCTACTACGAACCAAAAGAAAGCAGATGAGCTCCCAGGCACCACTAAGAAAATCACTGAGACGTAATAATCTGCTTAAACAGATTATTTTATTTCAGCTGTTTTTACTACAGATGAAAGTGCCCTGTTTTTTTTTTTTTAAATGCCACAAAGAACATTTATTTATTAGTAAGGGAGAGAAGTGAGCAGCAGGATTTAAGGTAGGAAGGGCTAAGCTAACTCTATTTGTGCAAAGGCAGTCAGGTTAATGATCAGGATGACCCACATCTATTATATAAAGTTGCTAACCCATAAGCCTTGTAGGGAAAAGGTAAACACCAGCTTCCAGTCTTTTGACTGTACAACAAAAAGGTATGGACAATGAGAATGCTTTTTCTGATTGCTTCAATTATTTCTTTTTTCCTGAAATCAGGAAGTACCTTTCCATTAAGGAATAGCTTCCTCTAGTTTAATTCATATTAAACAATGTCCCTAACCAAGCCAGATCCCTGTGAGTTCAACACTGAAGATACAGAAGTGGTCTACTTGCCCCTAAACCCTTCTCTAGATCATACAAGTCTTAAGGCTTATTGCACATGATACTCTATGGAAGGGATTGTCAATACTTTGGGAGAGAACCTCCACAGGAAGAACATCACGACAGTATGGGAGGATTAACAGTTGAGGATGTCATTGTTTTGTGGGTTGTTACAAATCAACAAAAGCCATCAAACCCAAAAATAATAAATTCCCACTAGAGAAAACTGTCCAGATACTGTGCATGACTTCACGGGATTTACAACAGAGCCAATAAAGGAAATCATGAAAGAGATTGTGGATATGATTTTTTAAAAAAGTCAGAGGATAAAAGGTTTGAACATATAGATCTTGGAGAAGTTCAACAGCTAACAGGCATGACACCAGAGGAATTAACAGATGACTTGATGGAGATGAGTGCTTTGGAATGAGTGCCAGACAATCAAGAAGAAGATGCAGAAGCAGCAGTGTCAAAAAATGAAGTATATTAGACAATCTGGGAGAAAGATTCCCATCATTCAAAACTGCTTTTGACTTCTTTCATAACATGAATCCCTCTATGATACAGACACTAAAACTAAAGCAAATGGTAGAAGAATTTGCACCATACACAAACATTTTGAGAAAAATTAAAATGCAAATACATCAGAGAGACATGGCAATATGTTTCCCTACAGTTATATGAAGTGGGCCTTCCTCTTGGAAGACTAGCCCCTCCTCTTCCTCCTCCTCCTCCTCAGCCTGCCCAATGTGAAGATGATTAGGGTAAAGACCTTTATGATGGTCAACTTTCACTTAATTAAGTTTTATTTTCTGTACCTTATAATTTTCTTAATAACATTTTCTTTTCTCTAGCTTACTTTATTGTAATAATGCAATAAGTAATATGTCTGACATACAAAATGTATGTTAATTGATGGTTCATGCCATGGATAAGGCTTCCAGTCAATAGCAGGCCACTGAGTTTTGGGGGAGTCAAAGGCATACACAGAATTTTGACTGTGCAGTGCGGTAAGTGTCCCTAACCTCTGTGTTGTTCAAAGGTTCTGTGTGTGTGTGTGTTTGTGTGTATGTGTATGTGTGTGTGTGTGTGTGTGTGTGTGTTATGATTGGGTGTTTTTACAAAAACCCTACTGATTCTTTATATTGCATCATATCTTGATTTCATCATCCAGTATCTGTCAGCAATCTATTAACCCCTATGAAGATCTTTTCAAGTAAATTTCCCCAATTTTACATTGTGGGAGTTTTGTTTAAAATTCTGGCTGAAAATTTAAGAAGTACTTACAGACAAAAGGGATTTGCAACGAAGATTTGTACTCTATAACTAGGATAGACTTCAAAGTCATTACATGGGTGGATAAATATATGTAGAAAATGTTGGGAAAGTAGGCTGTCATCTTGCTCAAGGAGGTTGAAAACCAACCCAGAATCTCTTAAAGCAAAGAAATTTAAAGGAAAATACACAGAGTATATATTTTCACCACTGAAATACTTTGATGTAAAATAGCATTTGTCCAGGTCCACGTGAAACAACTTGAAAATCATAATATATCCCACACATTTTACTAAAATGCAAAGATATAATAACAAACGATACTAGTACTTGATGCTTTCTAGGTACATTTTTAAGTTATGTGAAAGTCCAATGAGATAATAGTAAGAATTTTTTCAAAAGTGGCCACTTAAGATCTAGGATAAACACAAATTAGTAAGATAAGCCCAACACAAAATTAATAAAAAGATTAAAGAAGTTGGAGGTTTAATGTGAGGATATTGATTCTTGTTGTATTTTTTCTTCATCCCATATCTAACCTACTTTTAATTGTAAATTCTTTTCATAAAGTATAGAATATTTTGGATACACAGATTAGTAGGCAGTAATATTAAAAAAAACGCAATACAGCCACTTAATCTAATCAGTCTCTGCTGCAGAAATTCAAGGGCAATCGACTTCAGCATTTTAACATTCTACAACATATTGTCTCAAACTGCTATTTAGTTGGTTTAGTAAGAGGTGTAATTCCCCAAGACCACTGCTACTACCAAAAGCAGCAATCTCAGCAAAAGGGACAGTCCTGTGATCGCCCTCAGAGGAATAGCTGCCACAGCTGCTCTATAAGAAGCAGGAGCCACAAACACATGCAGAGAGCCTCGAAGCCCCAGATCAGCCCTGAAACCTGTCAGGTGCACCTATTAATAGAACTTTGTTATTTTTATTTGTCTTGAGTAAGAATTTAGACATCTTTTTCATTGACCTATTTTTGAGTTCAGGGCTTCCAGGGCTATAAAATGCAGGTTGTACCTTCTGTGGGCAATCTCTGCACCCCTAACAAGGTGTAACCTCTCAAAACCTTTCCTTTTCCATAATTCACTGTCTCATACAAAAGCTCTATCACTAGTAAGTAGCGCTCCTTTGAACTAGCATAACATATAATACATACCATGTGATGTTAAACCATAGATGATAGTTTCAGACATATATGTACTATCTTTCTGACTACACTGTAAGCTCATTAAAACAAAATCTTTCATCTTTTTCTACCTCATGATGCCTAGATGGGAAATGAATTAATGTTGGTTGGTTGAATCTATTTCCACTTATTATTCGACTCTGGTGGTACCAATGTAGTCCCAGCATCAGAATTATCACTGTCTACTGATAATATCATGTGTAGTTTAACCTTATTTTTTTAAAGCATTTTATTTGGTAACTGTTTTAGCTTTTCAATCCCTACTGTTGTATACAGTAGTCCTCCTTATCCTCAAGGAATAAAGTCTAAGGTCCTCTTTGGGATTCCTGAAACTGTGAATATCACAAAACCCTATATATATTGTTATTTTCCTGAACATGCACAATATGAGAAACTTTATAAATTGGGCACAGTATGAGATTGACAAAAGTAACTAATAGTAAAATCTAACAATTAGAATAATATGCCAGTGTCACTACTCTTGTACTCTGGGGTGGTTATTAGATAAAGTAAGGGTTACTGGAACAGAAGCACTGCAATAGCGAGACAGTCAATCTGATAATAGAGATGGCTGCTAAGTGGCTAATGGGCAAGTAGTGGGAACCACCTGGATACACTGGACAAAGGGAGGTTTCAAGTTCCCAGTGGGATGGAGCAGGACAGTGTGAAATTTCATCATACCCACATACAGTGCATGATTTAAACTTAAACAATATTTATTTCTAGAATTTTCTATTCAGTATTTTTGGACTATGGTGTTATAAATAAGTAACACCATGGAAAGGAAAACTGTGGAATAAGGGGGGAATTACTAAATTATATTTATATATTTATATGCACTTTATATATGTATATACATTTATATAAAATGTATTTTATATACAATATATAATCTCTTCTATTATAGATTTATTCTTTTATGACCAGCTTCTAGTATTCTCTCTAGTACCAGGAGGTAATAAATAAATATTTTTGAATTAAATAATTAAATTGACAATAACAAGAACCAAAAATCAAAATAAAATAAAAGGTTTTCCTTATTCAGAGTTCAAGTAGGTTTGAATTTTAGATATTTTCCAAAAGTGAAGGAAAGGAGTGATAGCCTTCTTGTGATTAACTTCTATTTTATTTTCTTCTACTTCTCAGATATTTATGCATTCAGGTGGTGACATTTAAAATGCTCTTATATATGAATAATAAGCCATTATTTTCTTATATTTCATTTCAACCACTTCTCATTTTCAGATATTTGGATGGCTTTCTAGATTCAAAGTAGACATTTTTATCACTAATATAATTTTTTTCACATAAAATTATATACAGAAGCAGCTACAGTGCATGGCACTCACAGAAAGGAATCAAAGGGGCAAGTGAATACAGTATCTTCAACTGAAATATCCAAGTACTCACACTGGGACTGATTAGGGACACAATCTGACCCACAGAAAACTAAGAAAAACAGGGTAAGGCAATGGCACACCCAGGGAGTGACACAGAGCCAAGGAAACCCCCACCCCAAGCCAAGGGAAGCAGTGAGCGAATGTGTGACTCTGGGAAACCACACTTCTCCCATGAATGTTTGCAACCCTCAGATCAGGAGATCCCCTCAAGAACACACTTCACCAGAACCTTGAATCTGACACACAACTATGTGGAGTCTCAGCAGAGCAGCTGCTCAGGCATGCACAGAGACCCAGGAGGTTTATGTACACAGGATCTGGGATCCCTAGCAAGGGTGACTGCAACTCAGGCAAAGTAGGAGGTTCATACATATCCCTAGGAAAGGGGCTGAATCCAGGAGGCTGAAGAGCACTAGTCTGTGGGCCACAATTCCGCAACACCTTGCAAGATAAGACAATATCTTATTCCAGCATGGAATTCCAGCCAGCCACCGGCAACAGCATAGTGCCTGACTGAGACAGGATGGATCCTCTGGGGGAAGGGTAGGCTGCCATCTTTGCTATTTGGATGAATTAGCCTTTCTAACCTGTGGACTTTGGAGAGTCCAAATGGTCTGGACAAGGAAGAGAACCCCAGCAAAGCACAGCTGCTTTACCAAAGCATGGTCAGACTGATGCTTTAAGTGGGACTCTGATCTATTCCTCCTCACTGGGCATGATCTTCCAGCTAGGGCCTTCAAGCCATCCCTGCCTGTATTCTATGGATAGAGCTCTGATCCCTCCCTGGGACAGAGTGCTTGAGGAAAGCGGTGGGCCACCACCTTTGAGGTTTGAGCAATTCAATCATTCCAAACCATGAGCTTTGGAGAGTTCAAGATGACTGGGGCAAAGACAAGTTCCCCAGCATAGCACGGCTGTTTTCTCAAGGAATGGCTTGAATCCTTTTTTAAATGGGTCCCAGATTCATTGATCCTTGCTAGGAGGGGTGGTCCTCCTAGCCGGGGCCTCTGGCTACCCCTACTTGTATTCTATGGCTGACAGAGTTCTAATTTATCCTTGGAATGGAGTACCAGGGGTATGGGAAGGCTGCCACCTTTGCTGTTGGGACATCTTAGCTGGTCCAGTCTGTAGGTCTTGGAGAGCCCAAACTGACTGGGGATAGAAGGGATCTCTAACACAGCACAACTGCTCTACCAAAATGCACCCAGATGGCTTCTTTAAGTGGGGAGATCTCATTCCTCCTGACTGGATGAGGCCTTCCAACTGGGGACTCCAGCCACCACCAACAGGTGCATTTGGGCCAGCAATAGTTCAGTAGTGTCTTGGGAAAAAGCTGCCAGAGGAAGAGGCAGGTTGCCAACTTTGCGGTTTTGCAGACTTCACCGGTGATACCTCCAGGTACTGGAAAAAACAAGGTTACTAGGGTCTGAAGCAGATCCCCAGCACACTGCAGCAGTCCTGTGGAAGGGTAGCGAGACTGTTAAAAGAAAAACAAACAAACAAAACAACAAAAACAAAGGGAATCACAAAAGCCTATCCAAACGTCAGTAATCTCAAAGATCAAAGGTAGGTAAACCCACAAAGATGAGAGAGAATCAGCACAAAAATGCTGAAAACTTAAAAAGCAAGAGTGGCCCCTTTCCTCTTAATGACCACAACACCTCTCCAGCAAGGGTCTGGATCTGGATTGAGGCTAAGATTGCTGAAATGACAGAGGTAGGTTTCAGAATGTGGATAAACATGAACTTCACTGAGCTAAAGAAGCATGTTGTAACCCAATGCAAGGAAGCTAAGAATTATGATAAATCAGTGCAGGAGCTGACAGACAAAATAGCCAGTACAGAAAAGAGTATAACCAACCCAATAGAGCTGAAAAGCACACTACTGGAACTTCACAAAGCAATCACAAATATTAAAAGCAGAAAAGACCAAGCAGAGGGAAGAATCTCAGAGCTTAAAGACTGTCTTGCTAAAATAAAATAGGCAGAGAAGAATAGAAAAAAAAAAGAATGAAAAGGAATGCACAAAAACCTTTGAAAACTATGGAATTATGTAAAGAGAGCCAATCTATTTCTGAGTGGGGTACCTGAAAGAGGTGGGGAGAATAGAACCAATATGGAAAACATATTTTAACATATCATCCAGGAGAACTACCATACCATAGCTAGACAGGCCAACATTCAAATTCAGGAAATGTAGAGAACTTTAGTAAAATACTCTACAAGAAGATCACCCCCAAGATACATAATCATTAGATTCCCCAAGATCTAAATGAAGGAAAAAATGTTAAGGGCAGTCAGAGAGAAAGGCCAGGTCATCTACAAAGGGAAGTCCACGGGAATAACAGCATGTTAGGATGTTTTTTAACATTGTTTTAAAAAAAAAATTACAACCCAGAATTTTAATCCAGCCAAACTAAGATTTATAAGATGAGGAGAAATAAGATCCACTTCAGACAAGCAAATTGTGAAGAAATTTCCTACTACCAGACCTGCCTTACAAGAGCTCATGCAGGAAGCACAAAATATGAAAAGAAAAAACATTACCAGTAACTGCAAAAACACACTGAAATATACAGACCAGTGATACTATGAAACAACCACATTAACAAGTTTGAAAAATATCCAGCTAGCATTATCATGACAGGATCAAATACACACAAAATAACACTAAATGGGTTACATGACCCAACTAAAAGACACAGACTGGAAAGCTGGATAAGAGACCAAGATCTATTGTTATGCTGTCTTCAAGAGACTGATGTCATATACAAATACACACGTAGACTCAAAAACAAAGTGATGGAGGAAAATTTACCAAGCAAATGGGGGACAGAAAAGAGCAGGCAATGCTATTCTAATTTTTGATAAAACAGACTTTAAACCAACAAAGATCAAAAAAGACAAAGAAGGTCATTACATAATGGTAAAGGATTCAATTCAACAAAAGTTAACTATCCTAAATATATATGCACCCAACACAGGATCATCCAGGTTCATAAAGCAAGTTTGTAGAGACCTTCAAAGAGACTTAGACTCCCACACAAATATAGGGAGAGATTTTAATACCCCACTGACAATATTAGACAGATTATAGAGACAGAAAATTATAAAGATATTCAAGAACTGAACATAGCTCAAGATTAAGTGGCCCTGATAGATATCTACACCCAAAAACAACAGAATATAAATTATTCTCATCACCACACAGCACTTACTCTGAAATTGATCATATAGTTGAAAGTAAAACACTCCTCAGCAATTGTAAAAAAAAAAAAAAAGAAAAAGAAACAAAAAGCCTGTATTTATAACCAACAGTCTCTTGGAACACAGCACAGTCAAATTAGAATTCAAGATTAAGAAGCTCACTAAAGTCCACACAACTATGTGGAAATTGAACGACCTGCTTCTGAATGACTTTTGGGTAAATAATAAAATTAAGGCTGAAGTTAAGAAGTTTTTTGAAACTAATGAGAACAAAGATACAACTTACCAGAATCTCTGGGATGCAGCTAAAGAAGTGTTAACAGAAAAATTTATAATACTAAATACCCACATTATAAAAAGCCAAAAAAATCTCATGTTAGCAACTTAACATCACAACTGAAAGAGCTAGAGAACCAAGAACAAACTACAAAGCTAGCTGAAGAGAAAAAAATTACCCCAAATCAGAGCTGAACTGAAGGAGATAGAGACACCATAAGCCATTTAAAAAATATCAATAAATCCAGAAGCTGTTTTGAAAAAAAATTAATGAAATAGAGAACTCACTAGCTAATAAAAAAAAGATAAAATTCCAATAAACACAATCAGAAATGACATGGGGGATATTATGACTGACCCCACAGAAATGCAAACAACCATCAGAGAATATTATAAACACCTCTATGCACATAAACTAGAAAATACAGAAGAGGCTGGGCACAGTGGCTAACATCTGTAATCCCAGCACTTTCAGAAGCCAAGGTGGGTGGATCACCTGAGGTCAGAAGTTCGTGAACAGACTGACCAAAATGGTGAAACCTCATCTCTAGTAAAAATTTAAAAATTGCCAGACATCATGGCATGTGCCTGTCACCCCAGCTTCTTGGGAGGCTGAGGCAGGAGAACCACTTGAACCCAAGAGGCAGAGGTTAAAGTGAGCTGAGATCACACCACTGCACTCCAGCCTCTGCAGAGTCTCTTCATAGCAGAATTAAACAATCAGAAGAACTAGTGAGCTTGAATACAGCCTACATAAAAATAGTCAGAGAAGACAAAAGGAAAAAGAATAAAGCAAGCTTACAAGATCTACCGGTCATTCAGGAGCATACTGTTTAAATTTACTGTGCTTGTATAATTTCCAAAATTTCCCTTGTAATTGAGTTCAAATTTTATTTCATTGTAGTCAGAGAAGATACTTGAATATTTGAATGTTTAAGTCATGCCTGATGTATGTCCTATCCTTGAAGATGATCTATGTGCTGAAAGAGGAGTGTGTATTCTATAATCATTGGATAAAATGTTATATATATGGCACATTTGATCTAGAGTATAAATTAAATCTAATGAATCTTTGTTGATTTTCTGTTGGATAATATCTACAATGCTGAAAGTAAGCTGTTGCAGTATCCAGCTATTATTTTATTGGGGCCTCTCTCTCTCTTTCTTTATCTATAATAGTATTTGCTTTGTATATCTGGGTGATACAGTGTTGGGTGCATATGTATTTACAATTGTTATATTCTCTTGCTGAATTGATCCTTCAACAGTATATAATAACTTTCTTTGTCTCTTTTGTCATTTTTGTCTTGAAATCTATTTTGTGTGATATAATGTAGTTGCTCCTAGTCTTTATTGGTTTATATTTGCATAAAACATCTTTTTTAATTCTTTTATTTTCAGTCCATGTGTGTCTTTATAGATGAAGTGTGTTTCTTGTAGGCAACAGACAGTTGGGTCTTATTTTTTCATCCATTGAGCCACTCTGTGTCTTTTGATGGAGAGTGTAGTCCATTTACATTCAAGTTACTATTGCTAAGTCAAGACTTGCTCCTGCCATTTTGTGTCTTTTTTCATTTACTGGTTGTTTTGTGGTCTTCTCTCCTTCTTTTCTTCCTTCCTATCTTCCTTTACATGAAGGTAACTTTCTCTGGTTTTAATTTCTATGTTTTAATTTTTTGATTTCTATTTTTTGTGTATCCATTGTATGTTTTCAGATTTGAGGTTACCATAAGGCTCACCAGTGCTAGCTTACAACCCATTATTTTAAACAGATGACAATTTAACTATAAACACATTAACAAATAAACACATTAACTAATGAATAGGCAAAAAGAAAACTAATACAATCTCTACACTTGAACTTCACTGCCCCACTTTTCAACATATTGTTGTTTCTATTTATATCTTATTGTACTATAAATTCTTTTAAAAAAAAGTTGCAGTTATTATTTTTTATTGTTTCATTGTTTATTTTTTCTACTTAGGACATGAAGAGCTTATATATTACAATTACAGTGCTATAATAGTCCGTGTTTTTCTGTGTGCTTACTATTTCCAGTTAGTTTTGTACCTTTTGATGATTGCTTATTACTCATTAACATCCTTTTCTTTCAGATTGAATAACTCCATTTAGCATTTCTTGTTGGACAAATGTGGTGTTGACAAAATCCCTCAGCTTTTGTTTGTCTGGAAGTCTTTATTTCTCCCTCACATTTGAAACATATTTTTGCAAAGTATACTATTCTAGGAAAAACGTTTTTTATTATTTTTTTCTTCAGCACATTAAATATATCATTTCACTCTCTCCTGGCCTGTAAGGTTTTACCTGAGAAGTCTGCTGCTTGACATATTGAAGCTCCATTATATGTCATTTGTTTCTTTTCTCTTATTGATTTCAGAGTCCTTTCTTCATCCTTAACCTTTGGAAGTTTGATTATTAAATGCCTCCAGGAAGTCTTATTTGGGTTAAATCTGCTTGATGTTCTATAACCTTTTTGTACTTGAATACTGATATCATTCTCTACGTTTGGGAAGTTCTCTGATATTGTCACTTTAAACAAACTTTCTACCCCATTTGTCTCCTTTTTAATGTCAATCACTCTCAGATTTGCCCTTTTGAGGCTACTAAAAACCTATGGAATACGGCAAAAGCAGTGTAAAAAGGATGTTTAGAGCTACAAATGCTTACATCAAAAAAGAAGAAAAACTTTAAATAAACAACCTTACACTATGTCTAAAAGAATATAGAAAAACAAGGGTATACAAGAACCAAAAGCTAGTAGAATAAAATAAATAATAAGGATCAGAGCAGAAATAAATAAAACCTAAACAAAAAATACAAAAATCAATGATACAAAAGTTTGTTTTTCGTAAAAATAAACAAAATCAGCAAAAAGTCATGTATGACAGACTCATAGCTAGTATAATACCAAAAGGGGGAAAACTGACAGCCTTTTCTCTAAGATCTAGAAAGCAACAAGGATGTCCTCTTTTGAATAACTACTGTTATTCAACATTGTACTGGAAGGCCCAGCTAGAGCAATCTGACAAGAGAAAGAAATAAAGGGCATCCAAGTTGGAAATGAAGTTAAATTATTATTGTTCACAAATGATATTATCATATATTTGGAAATTCCTAAAAACTCCACCAAAAAACGACTAGAAATGATAAATTCAGCAAAACTGCAGGCTACAAAATCAACACACAAAAGTAATAGCATTTTTATATGCCAACAGTAAAGTCTAAAAATATAAATCAAGTAAGTAATTTTACTTAAAAAAGCTACAAATAAAATTAAACACCCAAGAATTAACCAAAGAAGTGAAAGAGCTCTACAATGAAAACTAAAACATTGACAGAAGAAATTAAAGATATAGGCCAGGTGTGGTGGCTCATGCCTGTAATCCCAGCACTTTGGGAGGCTGAAGCAGGCAGATCACCTGAGGTTGCAAGCTCAACATCAACCTGACCAACATGGAGAAATCCATCTCTGCTAAAAATACAAAATTAGCTGGGCATTGTGGCAAGCGCCTGTAATCCCAGCTACCCAGGAGACTGAGGCAGGAGAATTGCTTGAACCCAGGAGGCAGAGGATGTGGTGAGCCAATATAGTGCCATTGCACTCTATTCTGGGCAACAAAGACAAAAATCCACCTCAGAACAAAAAGAGAGAGAAAGAAATTAAAGATACAAAAAAAGGAAAGATATTCCATGTTCATAGATTGGAGGAATCAATATTTTAAATACATACAATCCAAAGCAGTCTATAGTGTCAATGTAATACCTATAAAAATATTAATGCCATACTTCACAGAAATAGAAAAAACAATTCTAAAATGTATATCGTGGAATCACAAATGACCCAAATAGTCAAAGTTGTCCTCAGCAGAAGGCACAAAACTGGAGAAACTTGTTTTGTGAACTGTATGTGTATGGGGCCAGGAACATACATTGGGGAAAAGGACAGTCTCTGCAACAAGCGGTGCTGAGAAAACTGGATATCCAAATGCAGGAGAACAAAACGAGACCCCTATCTCTCACCATAGACAAATCAAATAAAAATGGATTAAATACTTAAGTCTCAGACTTCAAAGTATGAAAATACTGCAAAAGCAAACATTGGAGCCTCTCTCCAGGGCACTGGGCTGAAAAAAGATTTCTTGAGTAATATCCTACAAACACATACAATCAAAGCAAAAATGGCCAAATGTGATCACATCAAGTTAAAAATCCTCTGCACAGCAAAAGAAACAATCAATAAAGTAAAGAGGCACCCAACAGAATGGGAGAAAATATATGCAAACTATCCATCTCATAAGAGAATGATTATCAGAATACATAAGGAGCTCAAACAACTCCACAGTAAAAAGTCTAATAAGCCAATTTAGAAGTGGGAAAAATATCTGAATAGATATTTCTCAAAAAAAGCACATACAAATGGCAGCCATATGTGAATGCAAATCAAAACTACAATGAGATATCATCTCACCCCATTTAAATAGCTTTTATCCAAAAGACAGACACAAACAAATGCTGGCAAGGATGTGGAGAAAAGGGAACCCTTATACTTTGTTTGTGGGAATGCAAATTAGTACAACCACTGTGGAGAACAGTTTAGAGGTTCCTCAAAAACGAAAAATAGAGCTACCATATAATCCAGCAATCCCACTGTTAGGTATATACCTATATACTCAAAAGAAGAGAAATCATTCTATCAAAGACTTATATGCACTCCTATGTTAACTGCAGCACTATTCCCAATAGCCAAGATTTGAAAGGTACATAAAAGCCTGTCAACAGACAAATGAATAAAGAAAACATGGCATATATACACAACAGAGTACTATTTAGCCATAAAAAGAATGAGATTCTGTCATTTGAATAACATGCAACTGGAGGCTATTGTGTCAAGTGACATAAGCTAGGCAGAGAAAGACAAAGTAGATATCCTCACTTGTTTCCTAGAGCTAAAAATTAAAGCCATTGAATTCATGAAGATAGAGAGTAGAATGATGGTTACCAGAGGCTGAGAAGGGTAGTTGGTGGGGGCATGGGAGATGGTTATTGGGTACAAAATAACAGAAATAATTAATAAAATCTAGTACTTGATTGCACAATATTCAGTAATTTCATTGTTACATTTTAAGATAACTTAAAGTGAATAATTGGATTATTTTTAATGCAAAGGATAAATGCTTGAGGTGATGAATATCTCATTTACCCTGATGTAATTATTACACATTGTGCACCTGTATCACAATATCTGGTATACCCTATTTATATATACACCTGCTATGTACCCAAGAAAATTAAATATTTTTAAAAAAGGAAAAGAAATGAGCTAACCATGTTTGGTGCAGTGGCTCACACTGGCAATCCCTGCCCTTCAGGTCAACATGGGAGCATCACTGGAGGGTAACAGTTCCAGGTCAACCTGGGCAACATAGCAAGGCCCTCTAAAAGTATATTAAAAATCAGCCAGGTGTTACAGTGCATGCTTGTAGTCCTAGCTTTTGAGGAGGCTGAGGCAGGAGGATCTCTTGAGCCTAGGAGTTCATGGTTGCCATGAGCTGTGATTGCACCACTCCACTCCAGCCTGGGCAACAGTGCAAGATACTTCCTCTTAAAAAAAAAAAAAATAGAAAAAAATGACTTAAATGGAAATAGGATGTAGTCAAACACAATTATTAGTTATCCTTGCTTAGTAAGACAAATAAACTAACAAAAGGCAATGTTTATTAGTAAAATGCTTACAATCTCATAGATACATGATTACAAGTTTTGATTGACCATTGCAATAATCATATTGAGTAACATTTCTCTCCAAGTTATAGTCAATAAATAAAAAAATGAAAGCCTGATTATTGAGGCCTCAGTAACTATACCAATTTCCCAATCTAGAAAATGGGATGTTGCTAAGATATGCTGTGCATTTCATTTTTGTATATGTACATCTTGAGCAATGGAGCTCCCTGTAGTGACTGTCCTCTGTGAGTGGACACTCTTCACCAACTCCCAGCTGATTTCATTTACCTAAGTGAGTAAAATCCTAACAGCACAAAATAGATTGAATAGAGGGTACCCCATTAGTAGATTTTTTTTTCTATTTGGAGTATTTGATGGTCAAAAAATATAATTTAGGAATTCTCCAAAGCACAATGTGGAAAAGCTGAAGAAGCAGTCCTTACTTGGCAATATCTGACAAATCACTCTCTAGTTCAATGACAACTGAAATGAACACAAATTATGTAAATGGGAAGAAATTAGTTTCTGAAAAACAGAAAAGAAATGTAACCTTTCTGAAAGAATCTCAGCCCGAACTGCTGGGGATTTGAGGCTCTCATTTCTGGCAGGGAAAAATATCTGTATTTAAAAAATATTTGTGAAAGTAGTGGAAGGTATCAAAGACTTCAATTGTTTTAAGAAGATAGGGAAATAAGCTTTCTATTCCATGTAATGGTACAGTAGATCACAGGGCAGGAAACGCATGCAGTCAGATGGCATCAGGTGGTGAATTCTTATACACTAACTTGGCCACCTTTGATAGGTCATGTCTCCTCCACCCAGCCTCAGTTTCGTCATCTGTAATGTCCTCTTTGAATTCTATGTAATACTCCATTACAAGTATAAATTGTCAAGGAAAATTTCATTCAGTTCTTGAGAGACTAATGAAGAGGGTTCAAACTGAGGAATTGTCCATTATCTCAAACAAAGCTCAGGAAGTTTGAAGAGATCAACTGCCTTTGATCTTTCTCCCAATAATAATAAAGCCTTACATTTTCAGACTTCTTTTCCCACACAAAAGAACACAGCCAATAATCTTCAGAGTTGAGATCTGACAAAGATTCACTTGTTTCTTGAGCAAAGCAAGCTCCTCTGAGCCCTCTTCCTGGCCTTGGCCTAGAAACACGGGGGAGAAAAACAAAAACAGACAAAACAAAAGAAAAACTGGAGAAAAACAAACACAAAACAAAAGAAAAACCTCAGGTACTGCCGGGCTCAGTGGCTCATGCCTGTAATCCCAGCACTTTGGGAGGCCGAGGCAGGTGGATCACAAGGTCAAGAGATTGAGACCATCCTGGTCAACATGGTGAAACCCCATCTCTACTAAAAAATACAACAATAACAACAAAAAAAAAATTAGCTGGACATGGTGGTGCATGCCTGTAATCCCAGCTACTCAGGAGGCTGAGGCCGGAGAATTGCCTGAACCCAGGAGGCGGAGGTTGCGGTGAGCTGAGATCACGCCATTGCACTCCAGCCTGGGTAACAAGAGTGAAACTCCGTCGCAAAAAGAAAAAACAAAACAAAAAAAAACCTCAGATAGGTTCTAATAGCTCAGGGCCACATATCTGGGAGGACCCTGGTTCACTTAAACGCCTGCCTAAGAAAACTCAAGGTTGCGAAAGAATTTACAGTTTACTGTTTGTTCCAGCCCACACCTGAAGATAGGACCTCTGTTTTCTCATCTCTGGGAGAGCAGGAGCCAAACTTCAATATGTACGAGTTAATAAACCCAGATGTGTTTCACATGGAACAAGCCTCCATTCCTGCTTTGTTAACTTTTCACTTTCCTGATTCCACGGATCCCTAGCTCACCCTCCTCTCTACTCCCTTTTTCTCCCTTTCAAACATCCAATCACCTGTGTATAAATCAGAGTTGAGTTGAGTTTGTACTGGACTCTTTTCCCTATTTCAGTGAATTTTTCTGATTAAAATCTGTCCTTATCACTTTAGCTAGTGACCGGCTTTGCATGACACACCTTGAATGATGGCCTCATTCTAAGGCTTTGGCAGCACTTGGTGTCACTGTGGAAAACATTTCTACTTCTTTGAGGGTAAGCCATTTTTCACATAATAGAGTACCAATTGGCAGTCAGAAAAATGCACAGGACTTGAAGACACATTTTCTTTCCATTCGTCTCCTATATTAATTATTTCAAGCTCATCAGTGCTCTGCGCAGCAATAGGCAATAGTTCACTAAACCTAAAATCATGTAAAAATGGCTTCCTTCTGATGGTGCTTTTTCATTTGGTGAAATGGAAATTTCAGAGGAAGATTCATCAAACTCATTAACAGGAGCTCAGGAGCTCTGGCTATGCTGGGATAAACAGTATTGGCTCAGATAAAGTTTAAACCCAGTGGCTTTCAAAATGAAAGCTCATGTATCTGAGTGGAATATTGATCAGAATAAGGAAGTAAGGCCAATAACATTTTTTGGTAACTCGCCATAAGCCAGGCACTGTCTTGCAAAGTTTACACATATCTTCTTATTAATCTTCAAACATCTCTAAATAAGAAACTAACCTAATCCTACTTTGCAAGTTAAAAACAAAAACAAACTTAAATTTGAAAAGCTTGAATAATTTGCAAATGTCCATTCACTGGTAAATAGCAATGAGGGATGTGGATTTGAGCCTGGGACTGTCTGACTCCATAGCACTTTGCTTTGACCAATTCATCCTACCACAGTGCTGCAGCACAAGACGCTTATTTCCTTATCTTCTTAAAGCAACTGGAATCTTTGATTCCTTCCAGTTTCCACAAAGGTTTTTTTCACTACAGATTTTCCCTGCCAGAAGTTAGAGTCTCAAATCCCCAACAGTTCAGTCTTAGATCCTTTCAGACAGGTCAAATTCCTTTTTTTATTAGCCAACACTGGTTTTTTTTAGTTTCCTCCCATTTCAAATTATTTATGTTGATTTCAGTTGAAGAATCTGGAGGGAGGAGTTGTCTGATGGTACCAAGTAGGGGCAGTCATTGAGGAGGTTTTAGGGACAGGGATAGGGAGACAAAAGGGAAAGTTAGGATGAAGGGGGTAGGCTAGGGATATGGAGAAGGAGGCTGCAGGGCTGGCCTGTGCAAGGAGGGCTAGTAATGGATCAGGTAGCGAGCACAGACATTAGCAGCACGTGGTCCAGTCAACTGCTCAGGCTCCTGAGAGCTGAACCTGTAGCATTCATTAGTGACTTGTAAACAGGGCGTGCTACAGGTGTTCCAGGGAACTATGGATTTTTAAATCTCCATGAGCATATTCTTGCAGAACCAAAGGAAGAGTCCATATGGGAATTGAAAGAAAAAAGAGTTAGAGGACAATTTATAGACAGGAGGAATTTCAGGGCTGAAGACCCAGCTTGTGGGGGTGAGGCTGTGGAATGTGAGTTTTATAGTCTTTTTCACCAGGCCAGGGGAGTCTTGAGGAAATGCAGACAATCTACAGACTTAGGGTTGTATTTTGGGTGGGGAGAGGGCTCTGAAACCATTGCTTTTAGGGCTGGGGCCCATCATAATGAGCCTTTCTTCTTTTTATTGTCTGGTCATTCCCTAAGTTAGCTGAAGTCTGTAAGTCAGTTGTAATGCAGCAGTTTTATTTAAGTATAGGCATAAATTTCAGATGGAAATGTAAAAGTGCAATCTGCTTTAAGGTACATAAGGTACACATTTCAAAAAGATTGGTGACTCATTGGTAACAAAGGTGTGGGGGGTGGGAGGAATCCTTTGCTGAAAGACCTGATGACCTCCATCAAAGCTCCTCCATCTCTAAGCTGGTTGGCCTCATAGGAAGGGTACATTGACAATCTCTCAAGGACAGCACAGATATCCTCGCATGCTCCTGGTGCAGGCCACTGTTCTGGTACCTGCTGAGACCGGGGGGCAGAGGCACTATCTTCCGTCCTCCAAAATAATGCTGAAGGACCCGTCTTCTTTGAGAGCCTACTGGCTGCCACAACTGCAACATCTCCAGGGTCAGGAACCTGGAATGGTGAGCAACTGCGCCCTCCACTCTCCTGTTGTGATGGGGATCACCCTAGTCTCCCCTCTGGTCTACGGAGCTGACCTTAGGCTTAGATTTTATTCTACTCACACTGTGTGTGCTTGCAGTCTTGATGAATGGCTCACTCATTTAGAGAAAGGAACTTGCTCCTAGGAACACTTCTAGAACTAGAAACTTTGTGGATAATCTGTATAGCACAAGAGATAATGCACACAAAATACACACAGTAATGTGAAGTTTTACAATGTTTTAATTTTTATTATTGTATATTGTGCTATACATTGTTAATTACTATACTACTCTAAGATATGTGCATAAATATATATACTCCATTAGTCAAATACTATGTGCTAACCTTCCTAAGGGAACCATATATCCATGTTGGGAAGTGAAAGAAGAAAAGAGTTAGGGGACAATATTATGAAACTGTAATAGGTGTGAAGATAAAACAGAAAAGGGCACAAGCCAATTCCAGCATGTTCTTCTTAACAGATATTCTGGGAGTTGTGGGATAGAAAATTACTATAAGAATGCAGTCTCTCCTCAGCTAGTGACCTAAGAATCCAGTGGAAGCATGTACTGTTATGGTTGCTGCAGGTGAGCATTACATACCGTAAATAAAGACATAAAGTTACTTCAGTTTTAGTTTTTGCACTATTACCAATACATTAACCTCTGCAGTGCCCTCATTTCTGGCTTATTTGGCAACAGTTTTACCTGCAATTTTGTTCACATCAATCTCAGCCCTGCCAGATATTTCTTGAAGCTCCTGAGATATATTACAGCCTGAAGATGTGCCAAAATGGGCTTCTTTACTGAGGACAAACATACTAGCTTCTTTATTAGATCCTATTCATTTTGATTGTTGCATTGAGCTCCAGTGGCAAAAAATGGGTTAAAGAGATTTTTTTCTTTCTGCTGAGCCTTTTTTTTTTTCATATGTTCAGCAGTGCAGCAAAAGCTAATTCATTCTAAAGCACATGGCTTTCCAGCAACGTTGTCAATATTATAATGTTCCTTTGCAGCTCTGGCCTAACCAGTTTATTAGATGAAGGAAAAATACAGATGGGCTGGCAAGCAGGGCTGTATTTTGTTGTTGTGGAAAAAACTATCAAACTATTATTTTCTTTATTCCAATATATAGGCTTCTGCTAAAATTCAGAAGTTAGTGTGTTTATTATTTTTTTGCCCACCCCCTTTCTATTAGCTGAGCTGTTTATAGATCTTTAAAACAGAATAGAGCATTTTCTTTCTTTCTTTCTTTTTTCTTTTTGTTTTTTTTTTTTTTTTTTTTTTTTTTGCTTCAAAGCAGGCAAAAAGAAAGCCTACCAACTATTCTTGTTTTAACTTCAGTGAAATCTCTTTTTTTATAAAAAACGAGTTCAATATGATTTCTTTAGACACCAATGTAGTTACATGCAAGGCAGAGAAAATGTCTGCTGTTTCCTACCATAGGAAATCAAACAATCTTATAGTTCCTGAATGATTACAGAGAAAATACCAAAAAAGGCATATGTTAGAATCTATGACGTCTGCATCATAACAAGCTCAGTCGGTGTCTCCGTAGGTGATGGGCATCTTGCCACATGATGATGTTAGGGAACTTGTGATGCCATCTTCCTTGCCTCTAGTTGGGTAGAGAAAAACGACACACAGGATCTTGTACAGAGGAGGGGAGTCAAAATCGGCTCACCCTGATAAACTTCCAGAAACTTCCAGCCTATCAGGATACGATTTATTGGTAATACCTTCCACAATGTAGGCTCTTGCCCTTTACTCAACATGACATTAAATAATGTAACAGCGACTCCAAGTTAAAACACATTATCTACCTATTATATTTCATTTTGCACTTCGTGCTCTGACCAAACCCTTTTCTAGCTGGGATCCCAGTGGGGTGGCAAGTTGGTGCTCTTTCCGTCTCAAAATTAGGTCAGATATCAAAGTCTTTCAAATGGGAAATTCTCCCTTTTCTTTCATCTTCTTTAAGGGCCAGAGAGACTGGAAGTCAGCCACTGAGATATCCCATTGTGCCTGAATAAGAAATGTTTAGACATTCTCCATATTGCCAAAAATAGAAAAAAGTTAAGGTACTTGGTTTTGTATAAAGTGACTGCCTATATTGGATAGAAATAAATAATTATATACTTCTGAATAAGTATCAAGCATGATGGTATGTAAAATATGTAGGCTTTACTATTTTTGTGATCTTGGGTAAGATACTGAATCTCTTTGAGCTGTTTTCCTAACATGTAATTGGATCTAAAAATAATGACCTTATAAGGTTTTAAAAGTATTAAATGACACAGTGAATATGAATTGCTTCCTATATAGTAAGTCAGGTTCCCTCCTTCCTACTACATAAAGGCTCCACACTGCCCCTTTAACTTAAGGCAGAGAATACCAGATTTTTGTAAAGTGGAAAATAGTTTTGTGTTCTTGATAAAGGCTGAAATAGATGAAAGAAAGAAAATAACAAGAAAATGTAAAGGAGAAGTACTAGAAAATATAAGAAGTGAAAATGAAAAAGAGAAGGTGAAAAGGAAGTTACTGCTAAGCTCCAGTGAAACCTGACTCAATTCTGGGATATTTACAATAATGATGACTAAGCCTTTTAATATATGCTACTGTGAATCCAAGATTCAGATACAGCAACGTTTAATTTAGAAAGTAGGGAAATGCTACAATCTGGATAGGTATATACCAAGATAGCTCAAAAAAAATTATTTCCACATATAAAATTTGAATAAATCTATTTTAATGAAGACTTCAATTGTCCTTTCCTAGATTAAACCATATGTAATTTAAGATTTTCTATATACTTTATTTAAAAGCATCTTTAAAAATCTCTGGAAGGTAATTTCCTAAGGTATCACGTACTTTCTGGGCACCCACAATTGAAGTGTGATTCAAATTAGTCCTCAAGTTGTTCAAATAAAAAGCTATGGGCTGAAAGTATCAGGGTTTGAGGAGATATGTGTATTTTGAAAGTACTTATATATTTGAGATATGCCTGACAAAATGGATTAAAAAGTGAAATTGGAATGAATAGGTTTAAATTAACCAGTGAGCTGCTCTAATCCTGAGGGCAAGTCAAAACTATTGAGAAGATGAACTATTTCTTGTTGAAATCTGGTGGTTGCTGTCAGCAACCTTCCTGAAACTGGCTCTCCAGAAAATGGTGTTATTCCTAAGCACAATACCATATAAGACCTGAGTATATTGCTTGATTTAAATTAACTTCCAACTGGTTCCACAACCATTGTCATCTCTCTCCCCTCTTCCCACAGATTTTGCCATAATTTCATAATCAGAATATTCTGTGATAGTATCTTCAATCTGCAATTGTTTTCCCTAAAGCACTGACATCTAGGAAGTAGTTATCACTACTTCCATTTAACCAACACCGGAATTGTTATGATGGAGTGATCCTCCTGACTTGGGCATCTAAACACTTCGCTGTAGCCCTACCCTACCTTCGGAGTTATGTCACTTAACCTCACTGGCCCTCATCTCAGAGTCAAGGGGTTGACTAGCTCATCTCCAAAGTCCTTTTTTGCTCAATCATCCTATGATTCTATGGTGTACTTGCTAAGTGGTGTGCCTAATCACACAATTACTCAGTGATCCTCCCGAACTAGAAATGAATGATCACTTGTCAGGATCATTGTAGAGGGTATTTGTGAATTAGCGGGAGGTCAGATTATAACCTCTGAAGTCCCTTTGAACTCTGATTCTGCTCTGACATCTGGGTCAGCTGACTCCTGGCCCAATGCACCATCCATCAGAAGGACATTACCTCCTCTTGGAAGCAGCCAATTTCTAGTTCATTAATAGAGAGATTGTAAGCATTAAAAGCAGGTTGTGAGAGTGAATGATAAATATAAACCATTACCAACTTGTCCTCTTACTAAAATAATTGCATATGGAATTCTTTTCATCTCATTGTAAAAATAATACTTGCCATGAGAAATGATGAGAAAATAGAGGCATCATTTTGGTGCCCCCATGTGGGGAACTCTGATGGCTGCAGTCAAATTACACCTTTCTCAGGCTTAGGGGCAGCCTGCAGCCACTTGAAGGGGACTGTTGGTCTTTTCTCACTGTCCATGCCTATCTTTTTTCTACAAGGTCTTCTGGAAGTTTTCCTTCACAACTTAGACAGCCTGAAGTTATATCTAAAAAGAGAGTAGCCATTCTGAATATCTCCAAGAGTATGGGTTCTTTTGAAGGACACCAATTGACTTAAGTATGTTCCAGTGGATTCGAGCTGACCTGTGGGGCAGACCCTCAGCTATTTGTCTGAGTCTATATGTGATATGGTCTTGGAACTATTTAGTTTTTCTTCACTTTAGAATAATGGACAAATAGAATAGTTATTTCTTGGAATGGTTAGGTTCCTATCCATGCTCTACTTTCTACAGCATGCATTCCAGAGGCAGAGATTCAGGACTAGAGCTATCTGACAGAACTACGGCTTCATTCTGCGGCAGATTTCTTAGCATGTGCGAACACTGGTTGTATAAGAGCTGCTCTGATGTCATTTTGTCACAATAGCCAATGGCCAGAAATAAATAGCACTGTACAGATAACTATGCCTCCTTTGAATAATAGGGTTGTATTTAAAAATGAGGAATGTCTATCCAGTGACACTCAGTACTTCTGACCTTCATCTGAACCAAGTGTTCAGCAAACTCTATCTGTATACGTTACTTTAAACAATTTTTTTTTTAATTTCACAAGACAGTCCTCTGGATTAAAATGTTCTGGGAAGGCTTTAGGGAAACAGATTCCAATTTAGAGGAGGAAAAGGAGGTAAAAAGATAAAAGGAATTCCTAAGTTGGTATAATATATAAGCAACCATAGCAAAAAAAGTTGAGAGATTTGTTTGAAGAACAGTGAGTTTTGCTGAAGCAAAATACTGGAAACCATAAATAACCAAAGATGTTAATTGAGATGAAAGTATGAGCCATGGGCCATTAAACAAGAATTCAGGCTTTGTTTTCTTAGGCTAATAGTGTTAGTGTTTATTCCGTAGGCCGGAGTAGAACGGAGCTAGCATTTGTTGCATCTCTATCTGCATTTGTTCTTCTCAGACCTATGGCAGCTATTACTAAATGATGATCATACTCTTTCCCACTAAGCCTTAATGGGACCTCAGAATCTTTCTTCATGCTTTATTCTAGGCAGCAATTACCATTCTTTAGTGTAGATTCAAAAGATTAAACCAGCTTAACCACTTCCCACTAATCTAAACAATGAAAATGGGAAGATCAATATATTTTGAGGCAGAATGAAAAATCAATTGAGATAATCGGTTGGGAAGAGGCTTATTGTTCCAATCTAAAGGTGAGATGATAGATTGTTCTCTTTTGTTCAATCAACAAGCTCTCATTGAGTGCCCACTGTGTGCTAAGTAGTGTGGCAGGGACTGGGACCTAGTAAGAAGCGTGATAATGGCGGTGAATGGACTAATCGAAAACTTGTGTTTGAGAGCCTGGAAAGATCATAACAGGAACTCAAGGGGAAAACTAACCTGGAAGGAAAAAAAAGGTGAATTATGTTGGGAGTAAATGAGTTTTTCTTGGGAGACTGTACAAAAAAATTCTATGAATCATATTTAATTATGAAGAAATGCACATTTGCATACAAGGCAGAAGATAATGGAGATCCCATGAAGAAAACAAAAAATTGCTGTTTATAAAAACTAGAAAAAGGGCAAGGATGTTCTAAAATCCTGGGAGGCAGAATAGGAAAAGTTCTTAAAAAAAAGTTGTCAGCAAATGGGCAGAGGCTATTGGGATGAGATTGTGTCTGACAATTAGGAGATCATTGCTGACATGAAAAGATTTTAACAAAATAGAAAGTATATTTAGCTTGCAAGAGTATAAAGAAAACACAAGCACTAAAAGAATTAGAGGAAATAAGTACCAGAATGTCAAAACATATCACAATAAAAGGAAATAAGGAGTTAGATGTTACCTATAAGGAATTAGATATATAATATTTATACCTAATTTTACTTTTATATAATATTATGTATGTATAATTCCTTATTTCTTTTATAGTGAAAATTTGCTGCAAAAATAAATGATAGATGAGAGCAGTCTATCATCTCACCTCTAGATTAGAACAATCAGCCTCTTCCCAACCAATTATCTCAATGGACTTTTTACGCTGCCTTAAAAGATATTGATCTTCCCATTTTCATTGCCTAGATTAGTAGAAAGTGGTTAAGCTGATTTTATCTTTTGAATCAACCCTAAAGAAGAGAGCATCAAAAATAGAGATGCTTGACAATATTGAACGGAGAAACGGAGACGCCAACATAGAGAAGAAAGGATTTTGCAGATGTTGGGGAGAGGACAGTGGATAGAAAGAGCCAGGGCCTAAAACAGTCTTGGAAGCTGAGATCTAGAACCTAAGTCAAAGGTTGACAAAAAGGGCAAGGGAAATATTTTTTTCTTCAAATTGGGAAGTGAGGATGTGGAGCTAGAAAGACAAAAAAGCAAATAGAAATACCTAAAGAGAAGGAAATATTGAAAGATTTCTACTTAATATACTTAGCAAAATAGGAAATGTAATAATATGCAGAAAGGAAAGAATGCCATAGAACGCCATCAAGCATTAGATTCAGGTGGAGAATCTTTGGGTGAAATATGAGAGAAAGTTTTTTTTACATATTTACCAAATACTTTTTGTGTGCTTGTCATGTATCAAACAGAACGTTAGGTGCTGGGGATACAATAATAAGTGAAATTGTTATTGCCTCTATGCTCAAAAATCTTATGTTGCAGGAAAGTTTATTTTTTTTAAATAAACTTTAAAAGCGTATTTTTTTAAATACATAAAATTGCAAATAAAAAATAATTGAGTTAGATCAGGTACTACAGGGATAAGCAGGGACCAGGTCGCATAGGTTTTGGTACAAAATGACAAAAATATAGCTGTTACTCTACTTCCGTAGAAAGCCATTTGAGGGTTTTAAGGAGAAAAGTGTTATGTTAAACTATTTCCAAGTTAAGAAAAAAAAAAATTTTTTTTGCAGTATGGAGAATGAATCCAGGAGAAGCAACAGTGAAAGCAATGGAGGCTACAGGTGAAAGAAATTGGAGACCTGGACAATAATCATGGAGTGAAGATGGAGAAAAAAGTGAGTCAGCATACTTTTGGAGAGAAGGTTGGCAGGAATTGCTGAAAGACTGAAGGTGGTGAGTAGGGGACAGATTTGCGGCCTAACTCCATGGGAGAGGGAAGGTTGATGGGCCAGCGAGGAAATCTAGGTAAAACTGAGGTCACATTAAGTTTAAGATGTATGTGAGATCAGGCCAGGCACGATGGCTCATGCCTGTAATCCCAGCACTTTGGGAGGCCCAGGCAGGTGGATCACAAGGTCAGGAATTCAAGACCAGCCTGGCCAACAGGATGGAACCTCATCTCTACTAAAAATACAAAAACTTAGCCAGGCATGGTGGCTCACACTTTTGATCCCAACTACTCTGGAGGCTGAGGCAGGAGAATGGCTTGAATCCAGGAGGTGGAGTTGTGATGAGCAGAGATCATGCCATTGCACTCCAGTCTGGGTGACAGAGCAAGACTCCCAACTCAAAAAATAAAAATTAAAAAAAGATGTAG
The DNA here is from genome assembly GCF_049354715.1 of Callithrix jacchus. Classification (NCBI taxonomy): domain Eukaryota; kingdom Metazoa; phylum Chordata; class Mammalia; order Primates; family Cebidae; genus Callithrix; species Callithrix jacchus. Next base: position 16,090,381 of record NC_133517.1, read on the forward strand.
TGCGATTAATACATAGAGATAGCAAGCATGCAGTTCGCTGTGGAAGGAGCCCAGAGGATAGGTCTGAATAGATGATATAAATTAGAGATGAATGTACATGACTCAATGGAAAGAACTGAGATCATCATGACAGAGTATGGAGTGAGAAGAAGAGGATGAGGGCCCAAGGCCTCTCAATCTGTGTTTGGGAGGTTGGTCATAGGAACTAATAGTGAAGCAGGTTGTGTCTGCATTCAGAGGATCAGAGATAGCATCTGAGTTTCACATTCAACGTCCTCATCATAAAATGAAGGTAATCACAAACCTACCTCACAGAGCTATCATGAGAATTAGAGTTGCTACATGTAAAATGTTCAGAACAGTGTCTGGTTTATGGTAACACTGTAATCAATTAGCTGTCCCTATAATTATTATCTGGAGATTGAAGAACACAGGAAGAGACCATAAAGGAAACAGGACATCTTTGAAACTGTTTAAGGTTGAGTGAAGTCAGAGTCAGCAGTAATTGCTATCCTGGATACCTAGACATTGCAAGGGTATTCCTACTGATTACAGAGTGGACAATTTATACTACCTGGACCTTATGGAATGTAAATATTGAATTTTTTTCAAGTGAAGAGCAATGTCACTATTTATGGCACATTGATTGATCATCTGCTGTGTGCCAGACACTTGATTAGAAGCTGGGAACAAAAGGATTCAGAAGAAAGGGCTCTACCTTGGGTGAGTTCGATTCTAAGAGGCAGGTAGAGCAGATATGCTTCCTTGGAGTCTTTTCTTTTGGCTAGATTCAAATTAATATCAAGGCTGTGATAGGACCACCTAATTTGGCTTTGTATAAAATACAAGAATAATAAAAGTAAAGATGACAAAAAGCTAAGTAAAGACCCTCGAGAATTTACTGCAAAAATAGAGCAGCTCTTTTAACAAAGAACTAATAATAGCAAAACACCAACATTAAAACATTTTTCTACATCCCACGGCTACAAATTTTTATTTAAGATTTTACTCCTACTATATATCCAGCTATAATGGCTTTATTCTAGCTATTATATCCAATCCCAATACCCCAAGGTGTTTTCTACACTATAAAGCATCTTCCTGCATTATTAGAGTAAATTAGTTAGCAAAAGAATGAGATATTAATCGTGTAAAGGTCACATCATCCTGGTTACAAGAAGCCAATAAAGTGGAATTCTTGCCTTTAATAGTTGAATGTCATAAGAGGGAGAAGAGACAGCTTACATGCCCTTTGTGGTGGGGAGATTTTTTTGCTCTCGAAATTATGTTCCTCAAAATGCTTCTGGAGTTTGTTTCCCAAGACAGTCAAAGTGGCATGGTTGTTGGAAAGGTTGCATTATCTGGGAGTGAAAATCATATAGCTAGCCCCGTGGAAAACATTACTGCCGCAAACCCATCATAAAATGCTTAACATTTACATAAATTTTTTCAGGATCTTTTTTTTTTCAATTTACTGAAAAGGTAAGCAGGGAGAGAGAAGTAAACCTCTTATTTGTCTGATACCACAAACTAATGAGGATCTGAGACCAGACGTACAGTCATTGGCGTGCAAGTCCATTGCTGCCTCCAACTCAGCTCATCAAATACAATTGTGCTATGCATTTACCTTTCTTCATTTATAGTAAAAGCTGAAGACAATTGGATTTACTACTCTGTCTTATGAGCAGTTCATGAACATTGCCACTAAAATGCTATGTTTAACTATAGCCTCTATGCACTAGGCTCAAGTCTGAGCATCCAAGTACATTATTTCATTCAACTTTTGCCACAAACCTCTGGGGTGCATATTGATGTCATCCTCATTTCTGAAATGTGATCATTGAGATAGTGTTTCACCTAAGGTTACACAGTTAGTAAATGGTGGAGCCAGGATTTGAACCCAGAAGTCTGGCACTAGAAGGTCAAAGTTCTTAACCAGTTCATCACATGACATCACTGTGGACTATAGATATTATCTCCCTGTAGAGGTGTGTGTGCAAATACACTACACTCACCTCTCTAGGCTCAAACAAAAGAAATAAGTGTTACCAAAAATCTTTGAAGATTAACAGAAAATACATGATTATGATTGTGACACAGAAGAATGCTGTAGATACAGATGCAGGAGGATTGTGAGAAGCTTTTCAGAGTCACCAAACACTGTAACCAGATCATGAGTCTCAGAATGAGACTTGGGGGTGATTCAGGGTGACTAAGTCAGATAGCCCAAGTTTAATCCTCACTCTATCACTTGCTGTCAGAACTTGAACAAGTTATTTACCCTATCTGTACCTCAGTTTCCTTATGTGGAAAAGGGAAAATTAGTAACAACTCTAACAATAACTTTTTTGTTGCCTTGCAAGGATTTTATTACATAATTCATATTTTTTAAAAACTTAGAACTAAGTGTCTGGCACACAAGAACTCTTAAGGTTATGTTAGCTGCTGTAATTACTATTATTAGGAGCAGGAGAAATAGGTGGACAAAGAGTAGGAAGAATAGCAGTAGGAATAACAATACCACTGTCTATACTCTTCAACATGAGAGTCTGTTCAACGGGACTGTCCCTAGCCCATCACTTCCAGTGTATGGTTTGCAGGTGATGGGTACCATCTGGTCATCTTCCATGGCCCCCATCTGTGCTTAGCAACTTATATCTGCTCTACTGAAGAGAAATAAATATATAGAGAGGCAAGTTTTCTGAAGGAGTTTTAGGCGTCTTCTGTAAGCAACTGCAGCATCTTCATTTTCCCTCAATTTCTCTTAATTTGAGACAGTAATGTTAAATTATATCAGATGTCTACAATAACCCTTTTAGGTCATTCATTCTACTAATATTTATCAAGTTCCCATCATTTGTGTGAGGGGTGGTTGAGTGGTAAGGGGTGGAAAAGCGTTAAAAAAAACTCTGAATCTTGCCTCATTAAGGTTTCAGTCATCTCTGTGGTTTACAATTAGGGAGACAAGATGGAAGTTCTACCCCTTACAGGATGTTGAGTGGGTTGGAAATGGATGGAGACATATTGAGCTGTCACATGACTGGGGGACTCTATTGGCATTCAGAATTGCAAAGCATCCCTGAACATTACAGAGGATTCTTCACACCAAGGAGTTGCACACAAAATGCCAGCAGTGCCCTTTTGAGAAACACTGAAATAAGCTATGAAACACAGGTTCAAAATGATACAGCATGAGAGACCTCAAATAAAATACTAGGAAAATCAGATACAAAGGGTAACTGCTTGCTATGTAACCCTGGAAATGCTTTGTGCACCAACCTGAATTTAAGCAGGGTCTTAAGGAAGGTATGAGGTTTAAATATACAAGGAAGGATATGAAGAAGACACATGTAACTTTTGGGTTCCTGACGTTGTCTCATAACTAGGGCAGCCATATCATTTATCTTCCAAACTAGGACACTTTTAATAAGAGCAGGGATGATTAATAATTAGCAACCAGGACAACTGGTACAAATTGCAGCTGCCCAAATAAACAGAGGCATAATTATCCATTGACAACACACGCTAATGGTACGGAAAGAAATATTTGCTTTATCCACGAGAGTGGCAAGGCAATGGTACAAGGCTGATTCAGAAGCTGTGGACAGCACCAAGATGAAGTTCAGTTTCCAGGAACCTGAGAAGTCCTGAGACAGTTGTCCCAACACTGGAACTGATTTTAGTTAGTCAATATCAAGTGAAGATCTTTGACAATGTAAGTACTTCTTCTGGGTGACATTCTTTCATCAGTAAAATAAATGGGTAGAAATATGCAATCTCTGAAACCCTCCACAGCTTTGACACTGGAAGAGTTTTCTTGCCAAGACAGAGACTTATAAACCATTTTTTCTCTACCCTACATAGGCTCTTTTTCTCAACTCTCTACTCTTTTTTGTAACCAATATGGGCTTTTCCATTCTAACGAAATATCTGCCTTCTTGAAAAATACTCTCATGTCCTGCAAAATTGCACACTAAAAATAAGTATTTGGGGGATAGCGTATACCTTCAAACCTATGCAATTTTATAACCAGAGCACCAGCACAAGCAGATTCTAATTCAGAAAAGTCATGGAATTTCTAATTTAAAATCGTACTACAGCATATATAAGACTTTACCTTAGATAAAAGTATTGAGAACTTGATTGAAAGTGATGTGCAAAGAAATTGACGTAAAATGTCTCTGGATCTGAGAAACTGTGCAACACACACTTCCAAACAGAGCATGTGGTCAAACTGAGCAAAAATGAATGATGGGAAGGTCCCTGTGCACACCTGGAGCTCCGGCTTATCATGCCTAGCTCTGCTGCGCTGCTGTATTTGGAGATCGGCTGCTATTACTTTGGTGACACGTCATTAGAATGCTGGGAAAAACTTGCTTCTGAACTAACGCAATTTCCACATTATAATAACATGATTCTTCTATTTACTGACTATGAGCTAACTTTCACTAGAGAGGCGTGCAGAAGAGTAGAAAAATTCTTCTGTGCAGTCCCGTTCATTCTAGGATATTAGCATTCAATTTACTTATTCATTCATTTGTTCATCCACCTGTACTGTATACCTGCAGGGTGCAAGGTGCTATGATTGGGCTCATGGGAAACCAAAAACATAAATCTAAATGATAATAGTTATTTGTTCCAAAGTCTGGTGGCCAGTTTTGGTAATGAATTCCCAGGTCATAATGTGTATCAACCAGAAAGACTGAGATCATTTTGAGTTGGACACAGGGGCAGTTATCTGGACTCTCACTGTCACATATGTAATATTCTGAAGTAGACTGAGGTACCTTTTTCCTTTTTTCTTGTTAAAGTCGTTCTCGCAGAAACTGATTTGTTTTGTGCTGCTTTTCATTCACGTCACGATCCAATCAAACCACAGAATATAGGAAAGATCAAAGTAGTGCAGTCTAGCCATCTACAGTAATTCATAGAATATATGAGGCATTAAAATTTTCATTCCTCATTCTTGTAAGAAAGACTATAAAGGTAACCTAAAATGATGCAGAATATGAATTCATTCCTGAGACAATGATTGTAGCAAGAAGGGGGAAAGGCATAAACCAACAGACCTTTTTTGACTGTCTTAAGCCCTTTTTGGAAAACAGTTCTTGCCTATGTCATTCACAGTTTTACTTTTGTCTTTGATCTCTTCAGCTCTTCTCCTATCTAAATGGTACCAAAAAAAAAAGGGGGCCAGGAAAACTTTTCCAATATTGGCTTCCTGAATTTTCATCCAGAGCAACTTTGCAAGCATGCCCTCAAACACAAGGAAAAAAAATCCCAAGGCTGTGCCTAGCAGATTCAGAAACAATTGATTGAAAAATATAAACTTTCTCCAAACAGCAAGCGGGAAGGGTAATATGTTAGTCGGCTATATGCCACGTCACGAGTTTTACTCTCCGTGTTGCATTTCTTTCTATTTATTAACCATTTTTATTCTAGAATATGTTTTTAATGCCATATTTGTTGTTTAATAAAGTAAGTCTCAAACTAATGATTCACAGCAAATAAATGGAAATTTCCCCCATTTTAACCAGGGGACTGTGGAACACAAACAATATAGGAAAAAGCAGGTGTATAAAATTTCATATTTGAACCAGAGACCAAAGTAATATAATCAGAAAATTTAAGTACAAAAGAGTTTTATTTTTATCCTTAAAAATTTTTTCTATTAACATGCTCTCTTTTCACTGAATAGGGAACTCGGGTAGAAAACATTTACAGTCCAGTCCATAACATTAACCAAATGTGTAACAAGGACAAATGACCTTCTAAAAAAATTAGGTTACGAGTTTTTATTTTGCACTAAAACTTCCAAATAAAAGGGGGGCTGATACTTTCTACACATCAATCTCTAAGCCACTCAGGGTGCCTGCACCTCTGAATTGCGCTGGCTGTGCCCACATGGCAGTTGTGGATGTCTGAGGCAGGGGACAAATGCAGTGCCCTGAAGCCCTTGGCAGGCCAGGGTTATAATTAGACAGTGGGGGATCTTTGTCTTTGAGCCACCTACCCTTCTTTCGGCGGTTTTTCACCTGTGGTGACAACTTCTCATGTGATCCATGAGCCTCCCAGGGGCCTCTGTAGATGGTGTAGCCTGGCACAGTACAGAAGCTGGCAGTGGAAAACAAAGCCCAACAAGAGCATGGCTCCATGTTAGATGGATCTGGGGTCATATTCTGAGCTCACCTCTGACCAACTGTATGAATTTAGGCACATTTCTTTGTGTCTCCAACCACAGTGTCTTCATCTGTAAATGGGAATAATTTCCTGCACTAAGTCTTTTGAGAATGAGATCAGATAGTAGACATGAAACACCAGGCTGAGATTGGTTACAGGCACGGCTTCTGAAATGACTTGTGGCTTAAAACCTGACTGCAGCACTTCACTACTGGGAGGCTAGACCAGTGTCACTCCACTTCCTAGTGCCTTATCTCTGAAGGGAAGATTAAAGAAACACCTACTCATAGGGAGTAGCTGTTAAGTGCTCATCTTTTGTTTGTTGGCAAAGGGCTTTGAAAAATGTCCGGCACATAAATAAAATTTGGTCTTATTTTATCCCATAGTTTAAAGGTAGGGTACTCAGCTGCTATGCATGATAGGTGACACTAAGATAAGACCTTGCCAACAAATAGGCCACATCATGGTAACAAAAGAAAATATTTTCCCCCAGAGCAGAGTTTTGGTATAAAAATGGTGGAAAATCATGAGCATGGAGTTTTGAAGTGTGGTGTGTTATTGTTGGAGAAGACGGCAATACTCAAGTAGGAGATGGGGTGTAAAATATGGCTTTGGAAATTGGCTTGTGCTGGTGAAATTTAGTGAAGGAGATGGAAGAAAAATGGGAAATTCTTGGGAAACTGGATACAAAAAGGAGAGAAATCTAATAAAGTTGCTGCTATAGATTAGGCCCTCAGTGAGACTTCAATGTAGTTCACAAACATTTACGGAAAAATTACTCTATACTCAATAACAAGAGCTCTGAGCTGGGAGACAGGAATTCAAAACAGAGGCATATCAATGGGGCAGGGCAGTGGTAGAGACTTGCCCCAGCAAGAAAAGTATGTTATTACTGAAACTGTTTAGAATTGCCAGTGCATGATGATAATAAAAAGCTGGCCAGCATTCAGTCACCATAATTATTGTTTATAAATTCCCTACAGACAATTTACCCAGCACCCTGTGCAGGCTGTGTTCACCGCCCCTCCCTTGGTCTCTGACATCAGGTGAGATATGCCTGTTCCCAAAAAGCATGCAGCACAATAAGAAAACATTAAGAAGAAATAATAATAAACAGCAAGTGAAAGCCACACCATCTATTAATTATCAAAATAAATTCCAGCTGGTATAAATATTGAAATATATGCAATAAAATTTCTTTAAAATTAAAAACAGAAATCAAATATAGAAGCTTCATGTAAGGTTTTATCTTACCTGATGTTAAGCAGACTGCTCAAAATCCTCATAGCTAATCCTAAAAATCATTCATTGTTTTTGCAAAATTGTAACTTAAATGGGTATCCTGTATGTTTTCTGGCAAGACTACCAATACAGCAAATGAACATTTCCTTTACCTAATTTTTCTTGGGATTGTACTCTGCATCCAGAGCCGTTCTAAGCTTTGCACCAGAGGCAGACTCACCATTCAAGCTTCTGCTCACCGAATTTGCACAGGTGCCATCCCTCCCCACGAGGCCATTGGGCATCATATGCTTTTGTAACATTTCTATAAGCAAGATATTTTGGCTGCAGTTGGTTCAGGCCACGGTTTCTCATCACTCTTACTCCTTTCTGTAATGCGGCCCTTTCTATGGTCATGTGGCAGTAGCTGGCAGCAAGTCTGCAGTTCTCCTGTGGGGAGGTTAGTTGGGAATACATTTAGTTTGCATTTAGCGTGACATATTTTTGCAGTTTGCAGCCACTTTTGAGTATAGTTACATTCTTGTTAGCAGACTGGATGTGGGCATTTCTTCGGGGAATCCTCATGTCATTCTCTATGCTACTTCCTCCAGCCAGAGTTTGTCTCTGAAGATGTCTGTGGCTCTGCACACCGGAAATTTATGTACAAAAGAGGAAAAACAAGGATAGAAATGCATAGAGTCAGAGGCTAGCATGTGAAAAATTCCTCCAATTAGAAAACTTCCTTACAAATGAAGCTTGATTGCTGTTTTCCCAAATTTGACAGTTGTGAAAATTTACATGACTTTACCAATAACACTGATGAAGCAGAATAACTTTTCAATTTATTAAAACATAAAACAATTTTAATTAACCATGCTAGAGATTTTCATTTTCTGTTTCAATCTATTGAAAATTATATGATAAAATTATCACTTAAAATTGATTAAAGAGTATGCAGCAGCCGGGCACGGTGGCTCACGCCTGTAATCTCAGCACTTTGGGAGGGCAAGGCGGATGGATCACAAGGTCAAGAGCTCGAGACCATCCTGGTCAACATGGTGAAACCCCATCTCTACTAAAAATACAAAAAATTAGCTGGGCATGGTGGCACGTGCCTGTAATCCAGGTACTCAGGAGGCTGAGGCAGGACAATTGCCTGATCCCAGGAGGCAGAGGTTGCAGTGAGCCAAGATTGAGCCATTGCACTCCAGCCTGGGTAACAAGAGCTAAACTCCGTCTCAAAAAAAAAAAGAATATGCAGCAAAAGTCAGGGCAATTTTGTAAGACTTTTTAAATTTTGTGATGTTTCAGCTGTAAGCTTTTAAAAACTGGTAACCTGGGTATAATTTTTTTTGTCATTCTTAATAAATACCAATTTTTATTCCTAGTTTAATGTTTTCAAGAGGTACAGCCAAATTGTAGATGCTCCAGGCCCCAAAAAACCTGGATTTAACTCTGAATACATTAGCAACCAAAACAGATTAAAATCCAATAAAAAATAACTTATATAAAGTTTAAATTCTAGTATGGAAAGCAGCTGATAAATAAAACATGAAAGTGAAGTAAACAATACATGAGATGGTGATAATTGCTGTGGAGAGAAATAAACAAGAATGAACAATGAGAGGGATGGGTAGAGGTGCAATTTTAAATAAAGTGTCTCAATGAAGTCATCATCAGAAGGGAGCATTTGGGCAAAGACTGAAGAGGGTGAAGGAATGAGCCCTTTGGATATCTGGGGAAGAGGGAACCGCATGCAGGTAGAATTGCTGAGCCTGGAGAGTGTCCATCTGAGAAGACCAGTGTGGAAAGAGCATGGCTGGAGACGATGCCAGAGAGGAGTGGGTGGATTAGGAGGGGATCTTAGGGCAGGCTTGTGGCCATGATGAGTACAATGGTCTTTACCAAAAGTAATACAATTAGGGGATTTTGAACAAAGAGATATGATAAGTCAATTTGTAATTGAAAAGAATTACTCTAGCTGCCAGGTTGTGGAGAGACAAGAGCAAGAAGATTAGTTAAGCCACAATTAATTTATTCAAGAGATGCTGGTGTTTTGCTAGAGTGGTGAGATGTGCCAGTCTGGGATCCAGTTTGAAGGTAATGGTGACAGGTTTGACAAATGGGGTAATATACAGTATGAAGAGAAAAGGAGAGTCAGAAAGGACAGTATGGTCATTGGCATGAACAATGGATAGAGTTGCCATTTACTAGGATAAAGAAAGACTGCTGGAAAAATAAGCCTTGAAGAAAGACCAATACCATGAATTCCAAGATATCAGTTGGACATCCGGTGAAAAAATGTCAAGTAAGCAGCTGACTGTGAGAGTCTGGAATTCAATGGAGAGGCCTAGGTTGGAGATAGACATTTGTAAGTCATTGACATGTAAAATTATGAAACTAGAAGAAATCAGCAAGGAAGTAAATGGAGAGAGAGAAGCACTCTAAGGATTGAGCATGAATGCTTTAAGTCTAAGAGATTGGGGAGATGACGAGGAATCCACAAAGAAGATTGAGAAGGAGCTCCTGGGAAGGTGGGAAGAAGACCAAGAAGCCTAGTAAAGAAAATATTTCACAGAAAGCCAAGTACTGCATGTTCTCACATATAAGTGGGAGCTCAACCATGAGTACACATGGGCATACAGAGTGGAATAATAAGCACTGGAGACTACAAAAGTGGTGGTGGTGTGATGGGGATGATGGCTGAAATATTACCTGTTGGGTACAATATTCCTTATTTGGAAGATGAGTACGTTAAAAGCCCAGACCTCATCAGTACACAATATATGCATGAAAGAAGCCTGCACTTGTACTCCCCCAAATGTATAAAAATAAAGCTGTTTTAAAATGAACATTTCTCAAAGAGGAAGGGGACATTAACTTGTCAGATGACGCTGACAATCGACAAGACAAGGACTGACTACTGACCTTTACATTTGGCAAAATGGAAGCCACTGGTGAACTTTTTAAAAGTAATTTTTGTGGAGTTGGGCAGGAGAAGGCCTGATTTTATTAATTTTAAAGCAGAATGGAAAGAATTAGAAAGAACGAGAAAGATTACTCATGGAGTCTTGCTGTAAAAATGAACTAAGAGGCCGGGTGCAGTGGCTCAAGCCTGTAATCCCAGCACTTTGGGAGGCTGAGGCGGGAGGATCACGAGGTCAAGAGATCGAGACCATCCTGGTCCACATGGTGAAACCCCGTCTCTACTAAAAATACAAAAAATTAGCTGGGCGTGCCTGTAGTCCCAGCTACTCAGGTGGCACATGCCTGTAATCCCAGCTACTCAGGAGGCTGAGGCAGGAGAATTGCCTGAACCCAGGAGGTAGAGGTTGCAGTGAGCCGAGATGGTGCCATTGCACTCCAGCCTGGGTAACAAGAGTGAAACTCCATCTCAAAAAAAAAAAAAAAAAAAATGAACTAAGAATGAGGCTCTAAAGTGGATACAAAAGTGGGGCAAGGACAGTATTTTTTACATAAATCATATATCAAAATGTTTGTATGTTAATAAGAATAACCCAATAGAGAGAGAGAAAATTTTATGATGAAAGAAGGAATGATTTTTTACTAAAACTGAATCATTATTATGTATCTGGCATTTATTCATTTATATGAGTGCTTGCTATAAGGTGAAATGCTATGTGCTTTATTCATAAGGCAATTGTATATTTCCTACAACAACTGTCAGAGCTAGACAGTACTACCCTCATTTTATAAAGAAGAGCTTAGGCCATGCTTCTGACATTACATAGATAATAAACAGCAAAGTAAAGTTTTTAATTGGGGTTTTTCTGATTCAAACATGGGACCACTTCAAGTCTTCCTCATCTTTGCTTTTCTGCAATAGCACAACAGGCATGTAGTAAATATTTAGTAGCTATTCTGTGCATGTGTAACTGTATGAATGAATGAATAGTGAATACATGTATACAAACACACATGTATTCACACACACACACATATACATACAGGATTGCAGGAGACAGGCATTTTGTGAGATAAACAGGAAACAGGGAAGATTGAGATTCTTTCACTAGACTAGAAATTCCTCCCTTAGGTCCTACAGAAGGTGCTAGCAGGAAGAACTTAAAGGAACAGTGGAAGTCTGGTATCTATTTCTTCAAAATTTCCCAGTGGGCAATGCTTCAACCAGTTACAATATAAGCCTTGAGGAAAAGACTTTCAACTTCTGATGCTATTTCTGAAAATCTCAGGCAAGTAAACAGGAGATTTCTGAGTTAAGGGTATATTCATTTGGACCTGTAAGACAGGCAGTGATCCGTTGACATAGACATTGTGTTATAAACAGAAAAAACAAAAACTTCACCACAAGACAAAGTATCTTGTCCATTAATTGAAATTTCATTCCCTTCATCTCTGCTCTATTTTTCTAAATAGTATAATTTCTAAATTCACAGATATTGCATTTAAACAAATAAACTGGGATATACTACAATTTTATTGCAGTTTTCAGGACATTTCCCAGCAGAGTAGTAAATAGATTTAAATATTGGTGAAAGGCTGACCCCCAGTTAGCCATTCATTACATTCTGCAAACACAGGGAATACTTGTAAACCATGAGAAATATGTGTAACTTGTAACATTCCAACATGAAAGTCACCCTCACAGTAAATACTAACCATTTGTAAAGAAACACCATGTACCTTCTTACCTTTTGTTACAAAGATTATCATTTTTCAGGAGAAGTAATGAATATTTTCTGGTAATTCACTAACATTTTAGTGCTGTGGCATGATGAGCATATCAGTTTCTATACATTTTTAGATAATATATTTAGCTCTGAGTCGAACAAATTACACAGGCTTGGAAAGTCATTCTATTTTCTTTCCTCATTAAATTTTAGTTTCATTTATGCTATCTCTGATATTAGCAATCATATTTTCAATAGAATTTTGAACAGCATTATTTCAATTTCAGTGCACAAACAAGTGATATAGCCATTCGTGGATGCATTATAATCTCCTTAGCTTTAATTATTGTTCCTTAGAATACTGTATCTTCCCAGTTTATGAGCTTCAAAATACATTCTTATTTTCAAGTCTAAAGCTGTTCCTTCTGGTAGGGACAGAAAAGGGCACATACATACATGCCTTTCTTTTGAAACTGTACCTTACCACTTCAATGGTCATTGCATATAACCCTTTAGGTACTGTACAAATATAAAATAAAAACAATTTACAAAATCATAGAGTTTAACATAAATCAGCAAGTAAGATAAATTTGAACTCATTAGAAAGTGTAGCGGCTCTGGAATAGAGCTCTGTTTTTGTTAGGTTTTGGATTGTATAGGAATATTTCTTTCTGTTTGGGGCTCCTTTATGTAAAAGAGATACAGATCACCTCAGTGATTATTAATGTCCTACAAATAGAGTGATATGGTTTGGCTGTGTCCCCACCCAAATCTCATCTCGAATTCCCACGTGTTGTGGGAGGGACACAGTGGGAGGTAATTGAATCATGGAGTCAGGTCTTTCCCATGCTGTTTTCATGATAGTAAGTCCCATGAGATCCCATGGTGGCAGCTCTTTTTGCCTGCCACCATCCCCATAAGATGTGACTTACTCCTCCTTGCCTTCTGCCATGATTACAAGGCCTCTCCAGCCATGTGGAACTGTAAGTCCAATGAAACCTATTTCTTTTGTAAATTTTCCAGTCTCAGGTAAGTCTTTGTCAGCAGCATGAAAATAAACTAAAACAGAAAGCATTTTAAGTTAATAAATAATGATTTTGCTTTTATGACAATCTTCTGCCAAATCAGAGATGGCAAATAGGTTTAAACTTTCATGCCAACTCTCATCACTTGGTAGGGAGTCCTTGTGGAGGATTCTGCACCATGCTTCCATGCAGCAAGACAGAGCTCCAAGTTCAATAGTAACATGTGCCCAGGATGTAAGAAAGAATGCTGGCAGCACAGACACTGTGTCTCCCTGGAGTAGATGGTACCTGAGGGGTCATGATAGTTCAGCTCCAGTCCATGCTCTACCCCTCAATACCTCATAATTACTTGTTCTGAATTTTGTTTCCTTGTTGGTTAACAAGACCTATTTTGTGTAGTTATCATAAAGGCAAAATGAATATGTGTTTGTTTGATGTCAGATGCCTAATAAATGGTAGTTGAATATGTTTATCTCTATAAGCAAAAAGGGAAAGAACGATTCAACTGAAATACACGCACACTCTTAATTATGAAATTAAATAAGAAAGTATGATCTTCAAGCCTTTAATGCCTATAAGAAGAGATGGTGCATCTTCTCTGAAAGTCTTTTAAACATTTAGAGACTTTTATATGCTTCAATGAGGGAATAGGGAGTGGGCAGAATGTGGGTTCAGTAGAGGGAAGGAAGTAGAAAACTACAAAAAGAGGGAAAGGAAGATTCTTGAATGTGAGATCCATCTGGCTTTGCTAACTAGCCCTTATGAATGTTAAGCTCCTGCTGTCCCACAGAGATGGGGAGCTGAGAAGCCTACCTTCAGATATTAGCTAGAACAAACATTCTTTTGGCAGCCTGGAGTTTCCTCAGGCAGGCATTTTAAGGGAGACTAGAGGTATCCTGGGGATGCAGCCCTGAGTTGCTAGAACCTAGTTTAGTCTTCGTTCACGGCTTTATGGGCCATGGTGAGGCCAAGTCAGTAGAGATTGGTCAAGGAAAGACTCTGTCAGGATACACATAGGTACATGTCTACTATTATCAACATGCCATTAACACCACATATGGTGTTAGAGTTTACATCTAATGTGCACACATTTTACATCTAATGCATGCACACACATACAATTATCTGCATTATACAGATGAAGAAGTGAGAATTAGTGGTCAAATAACTTACCTAAACTATCAGTTATTAAGTGGCAGAATTGGCATTTGAACCCATGTCTATCTCTAGAGCTCGAAGTCTAAATTATTATGTAAACTGTCTCCTGTTGCAGTTCAGTACACAAGATACAAATCCCCAGGCACAAGTGCAGAGGTGAAATGTCCTCAACATTTCACTAAATACTCTATATGTGGGCCAGGCACCATGGCTCACCCCTGTAATCCCAGCACTTTAGGAGGCCAAGGCAGGAGGATAGCTTGAGCTCAGGAGTTCAAGATCAACTGTGGATACATAGCCAGACCTTGTCTCTACTGCAAATCAAAGAGTAGTGGGATGTGATGGCAGGTGCCTGTTATTTTTAGCTACTCTGTAAGCTGGCTGGGAGGATCACTTGAGCTCAGGAGTTTGAGGCTGCAATGAGCTATGATTGTGCCACTGTACTCCAGCCTGGTTGACGAAGCAAGTAAGACCCTGTCTAAAACAAAACAAAACAAAACAAAACAAAAAAACTGTATATGCAAGCGAGTTAAGTCACAAGGAAGATTTCTATGTTCATTGATTCATCAAGTCTTCCTGCTACTTACTTACCCAAGACTGATTACTGGGGTGATGCTTCTGATGCCTAATCAATGCCATTTCAAGTTCCAAACTACTTGCAACTTTTAACCTCACTTTGGGCATATTTTAGTAAAATGCTGCTTTATTTTTGGGATTCAGATATATCCAAATGCATTTTGTTTGTGACGTCTCTTCCATTAATTTGACCCCAGAGCTGGTCAATTCATTTCTACCCTAGGAAAACACAAGTTTCTCCCCTAACACAAAATACTCACTCTATTTTAGTACAGTTCTCCATTTTTTCATCTGTCATTCTCTTTTCTTTCTTTTTTTTAAGAAACGTCTTTTCTTTCTGAATATATGAATTATTCATTATTACTTAAAAATTATATAATGAACATTCCTCATGATTGTTTGTCTGCAGCTTTAATTAAGGTAGAGCTGCTGCGTGAAACAACATGAAATTCTTAAAGGTTTTTGAAATCTGATGCCAAATTGCTCTCTAGAAATATATTCATTTACTTTGCTATTAGCAGTGCCTAAGACCATGGGTTTCACATACCACATAAGCATCAATTATTCAACTTTAAAAGATATTCTTTCTAATTTGTTGAATAAAAATACCATATCTTTTTTCTATTTGCATTAATTTGAATAGTCAGGAGACTGAGCATTTTGCATATTTATTTTTATGTTTATATTTCTTAATCTGTAAATTGTTCATGACTCATTTATTTTTTAAAAATCAGGATTTCAAATTTGTCTCAATTATTCATAACAGGTCTTTATAGTTAAGGTAATTAAAAGTGATTGTGATGCACAAATTATTTTTAGAATATAAATAAACTATAATGTGCAAAGATATTAAGTATATAAATATATTACAAATGCAATATTATAAATTATACGTGTAGAAAATATAATACTCCGTTTGTCATTTATTAGATTTTCATGTTGATTAACAATACGCAGGTAATTCTGAATTCTTAAAGGATAATTATATTGGTATTTTTAGATACAACTTTTTC
This sequence comes from Callithrix jacchus, assembly GCF_049354715.1. Taxonomy (NCBI): domain Eukaryota; kingdom Metazoa; phylum Chordata; class Mammalia; order Primates; family Cebidae; genus Callithrix; species Callithrix jacchus. The sequence goes on from NC_133517.1 coordinate 16,106,206, forward strand.
ATTGCTTCCAAAGCATATGAAAATCCTTTCTCAGGCAGATAGTAAACATTCATGCATATTTTCTTTTAGGTTTTTCTTTTCCTCTTGGTTTATTACTATTATTATTTAATTGACAGCAGAGTATAAGGCAAAGAGTTCTTCCTCAAATAATCCGTTCTGCAAAATTATATAACAGTATTGCATTGATTTCTCATTGGCTAGCATAACTTTACACAAATGTAAAGTTATATTTCCAAATATATGTAATCTATTTTTGTATCAATGTTATTCTGTTTAATTATTGTAACTTATAATGCATTTTAGTACCGGGTGAAATTCACTAGAAAACAGATATGTATGTTTTTACCTAATGTAAAATTGCATCTTTATTAGTTCAATCTCATTAATGTTTTATTTAAATCTTTGATATTCCTACTTTTATGTCTTTACACATTATCTGTCAAAGCTAAAGAAAAGTGTTATGGTCTCAACAATACTAACGTTTCTGTTTATTTTAGCATTTCCTTCTATTTTTAAGGGGTTTAAAAATATATTTCACTGATATGCTATCAAAATTTAATCATTTTATTTCATTTTGGATTAGGTGATTTTTAAAGTGGTTTGAATATTTTTGTAAACCACTTCCAACAGACTAGATGATCACATTTATGTCTCCTTAAAAACAGCATTTTTGGCTTTTATTTGGGCAACAAATAACTATTGAGCCTCTATTACATGCCAGGCATGCTTCGCAAAGCTGGTAAATTCCGGTCAATCAGAGAGAAACTCCTTGGCTTTGAGAATTTCTTCTGAAATACGTGAAGTCAAACAATGTTGCCATCCTGCTTTTGGTTTTTTATGCTCTTTTCTGTTTCTTTTGACTTCCATTTTTATATACAGACTTACTCATTTACTTACAATTTTTCTAGGATTTGGAAGTTATGTAGCTTGTTTTCAATTTTAAAAGACAACAAAAATGGAATTTTATGTTTTGATCCTTTCATTTAAGATTATATGTGTTGCTTACTTTTTTTTTTTTTTTTTTGAGACGGAGTTTCGCTCTTGTTACCCAGGCTGGAGTACAATGGCGCGATCTCGGCTCACCACAACCTCCGCCTCCTGGGTTCAGGCAATTCTCCTGCCTCAACCTCCTGAGTAGCTGGGATTACAGGCACGCGCCACTGTGCCCAGCTAATTTTTTGTAATTTTTAGTAGAGACGGGGTTTCACCATGTTGACCAGGATGGTCTCGATCTCTTGACCTCGTGATCCACCCGTCTCGGCCTCCCTAAGTGCTGGGATTACAAGTGGTTTTGCTTACTTTTACTCATTCCCAAAATGTTAGTATGTTAATACAATTTGAAACTTCAAGCAGATGGTTATGTTTGTTTAGTATTTTTTGCATCATATGTTTTATCTTTAATAGTAATTTTTAATAGTTTCATTCAATTTTATAACTAGATTATATAAAACAATTATTTAATTTAAGATAGTTGTTTACACAACTACATTTTAGATGGCTTCATGTCATCACTATTCTTTTATATCATGCTTTCACGATTCTTGAGTTCTTAATTTCAATCTACCTCTTAATGGAGTATTAAATGAAGGATTTTTTTCAGTATTTCTTTGCAATTATTTTTGGAGCCTCTGCATGTATGAAAATACATCATGTGGTCTTAATACACAAAACTTAGCTGCTATAAAATTCTTGAGACATAAAGTACACTATCATTTGTCAATATTTTTCACTAGAAACGTGTCAAAGTTCATATTCTAGTCTCTGCCATTGGCTTTGAAAGGCACATTCTACTAGTCCCCAGATTTGCTGCACTTTTAATAATTTTGTTGTTGTTGTTGTTTTCAGTTTACTAAGATTTAAATGATATTTAGCAAGAGACACCGTTTAGCACAGAAGAATGTGTGGTATCTCAATGTGAGTTTCCCCAGAAGTTCCTGAGACAAGAATTTAAGGGCATGTAGTTTAAATGGTTGGTGAAGAAATCACTACTAGTGGAATAGGAACTTGAGTCAGAGAAGGGAAGACAACCAATTAAAGATTCCCTGTAAAGTCCGCTACATTGTAAGTAACTGGAACTGAATCCCATGGAAAAAGTCTAAGAAGCTTGGTAGCTTTCTAGGATAGAAGGATGTGTAGTATATGCCAACGCCAGCTCTTGCTAGTCATTAGTTAAGGGCTCTTAGAGAGGAGTTACTTCTCTGGCATATCAGGCCTGAGAAAAGTAACCCCATCCACCAAATAGATGCCAATCAAGACACATGGAATTAAGGCCATTCTTATTCAAACAGTGGCCCAAGGGATAAGGAGCAAACATCAATATGTGGCTTGTTTTCCTGGTGGGTTGCTTGTGTATCGATAAGATCCCATCCTGCCCCAGGAATACAGGAGTCTCTCTCCTCAGCATAAAACATTCATTCTCTATGGATTGTGCCTCTGGCTTTTCCTACGTTAAAGTACCTTAAAGACATTTCTTCCTTGATCAATCATTTTCTCCTCCTTAATTAAAACAAACTGTATGTTTGAGTGTCCACTGTGTGCCAGTTAGAGTTGAAGAGTTTACATAGGTTACTTAATTTTCACAAATTATCTGAAGAAATTGCTATTACCATCTCCAATTTGCAAGTGGGGAAACTGAGACTTAAAGATTGAATAAACTAGCCAGCAAGGTGGTACATGCCTATAGTTCTAGATACTCAGGAGGCTGAGGGCGGGATCACTTGAGCCCAGGAGCTTGAAGCTGCAGTGAGCTACCATTCTGTCACTTCATTCTAGCCATGGCAACAGAGTGAAACCCTGTCTCTTAAAAAAAATCCAGAAATTAAACAAATTATAGAAATGCTATTTGGCCCACCACTCTACTACTGACCCCATGTTCTCAACCAATGCTCAGACTAATTAGCTGACTTGATGTGATAGCCTCTCCTATTCTTACTCCCTAACATTCTAAATTTATGGCACTCAATAAAACTTGTAATTATACATAATTATATGTGTATATGCATACATATATATACATATACACATATATACACATAAATACACGCATTTGTGTATATATACACACATATATACATATACACATATATATACAAGCAAATGCACATACACATAAATATATACACATACATAAATATATATATGTACATATACATATATACAAATACATATATAGCTATGAGGGATTTTTCATTTTCTCACTCTATGCCTCTTTTCCTTGTCATGGCCAACATAATGAATTACTATCAATCTCTTCCTTTCTTGTTTTATGAGAACTGTAATATCTCAGTTGTCATAAAGGCGGGGGGAAGCTTTCTTCTGAGGAGGTGATATCACAGAGAAGTAGTGTGTAAACAACTGCACACTCATGGCAGAGACTCAGCTATGGATTGACGAGCCAGTGAACAGTTGTGGGAAGCAGTTCTGGTATATCCCTACTTGGGAAGGAACTAGGGAACTTACTTTGGAAAGGGTGCAGTATATCCCCACTTTCTTTCCAGTGAGCCAGATGCTCCACTTCAAGTGTGACACTGTATTTCATCTATTGTCTTTCCATTGTCTTTTAGGCTAAGACAGCAGTCAGCCTTACATTTTGACATTATGAATTGTCACATCTTTATCCTATGTCTTCATTTCCTCACAAGTATTTTACCAAGAAGCTTGGTAACAGGAAGTTTATAACAGGAAGATGAACCAGTTGCCATTTTAAGTCGACACCCCTCACCATTTTATTTCTGCCTTTAAGGCCCCTTCCAACCTTGAGCCCTGAGAGAACTCCTTATTATTCCCATTCTAGAATTCAAAATACCTATTTGCATTTAAAAGTGATTCTTTTCAATCACTAAATACATTTTCAAGTATTTTAAATCCAGCGCATTTATTTTGGAGAATGGAACTAATTTTGTCATCATCTTGAGGACAAGGGTTATTTTTTAAAGTTTTGGCTGAATTAACCAGTTGTTTTTGTTTCAAGTGGTTATAGCCTTAATTCAATACAGGCCACCACAAAATTGCTGGGGTAATTGAAAATAGAAAACTAATAATTTAAGGTTAGTTGACCTCATCTTATCTTCTAAATCTACTTGGAAACCACTATGATGCCTCAATACTCTATCTGAGGCTTTGGTTAATGTTACTTTGAAAAAATAATTCACTTGAGTGATTCTTTTAATTCTGTGGTTTATTTTTCCCATTTAGTTCTAAAGAATCATCATAGGTTGGCTCTTTACATATTTTTACATATTCTTGAAGTCATCCTAATGTATTATAAAACAGATTACCAAAAATATCTGGGCCCATATTAATCATTTTATAATTAGATATAGATTTTTATATACTTCTCAACGTTAACAAGATTGCATTAGATTCTGCAGTTATTTAATTCACACCCAATGTCCTTTCTAACCTAAATTAAATCCTCATTGAAGACATTTATTCACACTGTAACTGTTTTCTCTAATGAACTACCAATTCATTTTCCCACACAGCATGCTCTAATTTGTACTTGTGGTGGTTTCTAGAAACATATGGGGACCAACTGTGGTTATGTTTAGGATCTTCTGTACAAAAACATGGTAATTGTTTTTGTTTTGCTGATTGCTCTCTAAGATAGTCTCAAACCTCTTCAACTTTTTCTTTATCCATGAGGTTTCTAATTGCAAATCCCCTTCTGTTTTGTCAGATGAATGTCACATGATAAGCATATGGGATAGGGCTGGTTAATCTGTTCAGAGGTTCTATGATCTTTAAGAAAGATCAACCCCTTGCTCATAATTGACAAATTGTTCCCAGATATCAGACACCATCAGGATTGTTATTTCCCTAGTGCCATAAACACAAAAGCAAAAGAGACATGAAAGGTAAGAGGCCTTTTGCAACATGAAAGAGAAAGCAAGAGTGGCATATCCTTTGCCTACGGTTTTTAGGGGAAGGAGGGAGAATAGTGGCAAAAGATACAATAATACAAGCATCCTTCTGATTGATTAAAGTAGTGAAATGTATTCTTTGGTTCATAAATAATGCTCTATTACTTTTCTTCAAAGACAAGTAAACCTTGACAGACTGACCTTTTCCAGGGCAGGAGTTGTTTCAGTGCCATAAATTATACTGTAAAACGAGTGGAAATGCTACTGAGAAGTATGTGACAAAATAAGATTAAAGATTACTACACACAAAAGATTGTTGTTTTATTAATGGATTCCTGTCAATGGGATGAAAAATCCTCAGCTTTCTACTGGGTGCTGAGATCACATCAAGCTGAAAATTAGGAGAGCATTTTCTAAAAGATAACTAAATGTGTCAACGTAACAGCATTCTGATTTTTTTTCTTTCTCCTGTGTTATATTTGATTCTAAAGCAAATTTAGTGATTGTCAAACATGCTTGTACCATCCGCAGTCATTTGCTTGCAAAGAGAGGGCTCATGTCATCAACGGGCATTGGTGGTGTGTGTGCCAGTGGAGTGACATTAGAGGGAAACTCTTTGCTCGACACAGCCATGGTAGCCACATGGAGAAGTGTGCCAAGGAGAAAGCATATGGTAATTCTCCAACCATTAATGTTCTGGTGAACACCCAATTTGACAGAGCCATCCATGTCACTCCAAAAAAAGAAAAAAATAATCACACTGTGACTTAAGCTGTAAGTCTTGTGAATTTTTTTAACATTGCTTTGGATTTCATTGATTAGTTAAAAAAACTTATAAGTTATAGACATGAAGAACAATTAATTATAGAAATGAAGAAACAATAAATTATAGAAATGAAAACAAAAAATGAAAATGAGAATAAGACCACTTAAAATACAAGGATTTAAATCTACTGAAATTAAATGAGATCATGAGTCAAAGGCTTTGCCAGCATCCACATACTATATAAATACCATATATTATTCCTTTTAATGCTATTATTATTACATTTTTGCTGTTTTTGTAATTATCTCTGCCCAATCTTTTTATTAACATCAAGAGTAAACCATTTCTCTGTGGGCTCTTTGTATATATGATTGCAATCAAAAATAAATAAACCAATCAAAACAGAGCAACCATGGTAGGAAAAAGGAATGAAAAAAAAAGAAAAGAAAACGTATCAACAAAATATCAGAAGCATAATTTGAATAATACATTTAATAATAAAACCCATTCCTGTCTTACGACTCTTTTTTTATGGCACTAACAGACACACAATTGAATAAAACAGAAACAGAAACAAAAGTCATCCTGTAGAACTTAATTAAAGTTTTCAAAACTTTCCTTGGAATTGGATCTAGCATGGTTTACTCAAATAATAACAACTTTCCTTGTTAGATAGAGTATATGCTCAGCATGGCATGTTGCTATAAATCACTCCTTGTCACAAAGAAGAATAGATACACTGGCTCCACACTGCTTTCTCATTCTTTATAACTAGAAACAGGGTATCAGTGTTACCTTCATTATGGTAAGAACAGAAATGTCTGCCTTAATCCTCACACACCATTTTAAAGATAGGTGTCAGGAGCCAAATGACGAAACAATGACATTAATGTTGCAACGAGCATCCATCTACTTTCCAGACAAACACAAAATTCTGGTTGGTGCCCATGGAGCCGACATGATGAGTTAGATAGATATTTTGCATGTGCTTTCACTGTGAAAAGCAGAAAGCTTTTTCAAATTCTTTCAAAGGACTTACCCACTTTTTCTCCAGCATGCATTCTGTTCACTCGGCTTGTGAGCTATTTGAAGAGAGATTCAAATTTTAGTGCCAATCAAACAATATATTAATCATACTACTTGTGAGAATATGCCCCAATTTCTTCCTTCTCTGGTAAAATAATAACTAAATAACCCCTTTTGATGGAAAATTTAGAAGTTCTAGGATGATCTTGTGCTCCAGCTGAGCCCTGCTGATTCTCCTTGAGTGTAAGTAAGGCCCTGCTCTTCTTTAGCCTGTGAGGGTCTCAGACAAGGAAGAAATGATAGCATATGTTAAGAATCGTCCGGAGCCAATGCAGTCTTAGGAAGTAACTATAATATAAGAGCCCGAGCAGCAGCAGTGATTCCAAATGTAGACTTCCAAGCTTTTGGGCATCCCTTATCTTAGCACCTAATATCTTGTATTGAATGTCAACATTTTTTTTCTCTAACAGTTGAGCGATTGACCAAACTTTTGTCCTTCCGTTAAAAAATGATCTCTCCCATGTCCTTTTCCACATCAGAATGTAGAGAAGTTATTTATTGATCAATATGGTAATAAGCATTTGCCAGGTGCTTCCATGAACCATCCAGACCTTGAGCTCTCATGATTCTTCTGGGCTACCTGAGTCACTCCCTGAATTCATCTTTCTGCCTCTGCTTCTAATCTAGAGAAGCTAATCCCTCCTGCAACTCTAAACGTTTTCATAAGTAGAAAATCCTTCCAGTCTCCAAATTCTCAGCTTTCCAAATTTGGCAAGGTTGGAGCTAAATTCCTATCTCACAAAGAGAATATCACCTTAAAGTACAAAAACTATCTTTTCAATATGATAGAACACAGATGTAAACTCATGATTGTCTAACTCCAAATGTCTGCAATTGTGAGGCTGAATTCATTTGAGTTGAAAGGAATGACACTCTAATAGCTGTGCTGCGTAGCACTTCAGATTATTCTTGGAAGATGTAACAAGTTACATAGAAACAATTTATATCTGCTTAAACATTCATATGCATCCATATAATTCAGAACTACCTCAACTTTCGTGTTAAGGGAAATCTAATACAGAACTGATATAAATATTGAACACATCTAAGCTAAATCTAGATTAAAACTGATCCCTTAATCATAATGTTCCCTAGTATCCTAGAAACAGCTAGGAAAGCAAAGCAACCAGATTTTCTTGCAGGTTGGTAAAGGGCAAATGGGTGAGTGAGTTTCCTCAAACAAAGCAACTCAAACCAAAGATACCATGTCTCTTTAAAAAATTAGTGTTGCTGCCCTTGTTTTTAATACCAATGTCCTGATTTGATGATATATCCTACTGTTAACCACTATGATCAAACCACTATGAGAGCCGGTGGGTAGCAACATAAGCTCATGTTTGAGACATGAGTATCTCAAAGTAAGAGGATGTCAGCCTTATCCTACAATATTCAGAAAATAAGTTCCACATTAAGTAAAGAAAACTGGGTTAAAATTTTAAATACAATGAAAGAAAATACAGAATAGCTTTGTTAAAGACCTGGGAAGTCTTTCTGAGTAGGACATACTAATCAAAAAATTATACTGGCAGATTTGATCACATTGAAATCTTAAATTCTGTAAAGCCATCAAGAAAGTTAAAATAGGGCCCAGTATAGTGACTCATACCTGTAATCCCAGCACTTTGGTAGGCAGAAGCAGGAGAATCTCTTGAGCCCAGGAGTTTCAGACCAGCCTGGACAACATGGTGAAACCCCATACAAAAAATGAGCTGTGTGTGATGGTGTGTTCCTGTGGTCCCAGGTACTTCAGAGGCTGAGGTGAAAGGATCACTTGAGCCCTGGAGGTGGAGCTTGCCCTGAGCCAAGATCGTACCACTGTACTTCAGCCTGGGTAATGGAGAGAAACCCTGTCTCAAACAAAACAAAACAAAACAAACAAAACAACACAAAAGAAAGAAAGACAGAAAAACAAAAGAAAGAAAGACAGAAAAACAAAAGAAAGGCAGAAAGAAAGAAATGAAAGAACAAAAGAAAGAAAGAAAGAGAAAGAAAGAATAAAATAGAAGCTACACACTGAAGAAAACATTTTTACTGTAAACAACTTAAAAGGCAACATTCTTTGCATATTAAAAAACACTTTGAATTAATTAAGCTAATAACCCAATGGAAAAATAATCAAAGAATATAAATAAAAAAGTCACAGAATAAAATATCAAATGAATATAGCATAGTGATCAACTCATTGATAAGCAGGAAGGTTAACAGACATTTAAACCCAACAATTTTTTTAATATATAGAAGAATATTAACCAAAATTGACTCGGATTTATTTTTTGAGTCAGTGTCTTGCTGTCACCCCGGCTGGACTGCAGGGCACGATCTCAGCTGAGTGCAACCTCCGTCTCCCGGGTTCAAGCAATTCTCTGCCTCAGCCTCCAATGTAGGTAGGATTACAGGTGCCCGCCACCATGCCCAGCTAATTTTTGTATTTTTAGTAAAGACGGGGTTTCACCATCTTGGCCTGGCTGCTCTTGAACTCCTGACCTTGTGATCCACCCTTCTTGGCCTCCCAAAGTGCTGGGATTACAGAGGTGAGCCACTGTGCCTAGCCCAACTTGGATTTAGGAAAACCATTTGACAAACTCTGTTATAGTTGAGGGGAGGGAATATTGACTTCAGCCACTGGATAAACGGTAAAAATATTCACCAATTCTCACAAAACGTCATAGAAGGTAGGCCACGAAACCAAGCTCAAAAAGGCTAAATGACTAACCCAAGGTCATAAAAATCTCATATGGTAGAGGCTGAGCTTATAGTTGGCCTTCTGACTTCTGTTTTTCCAGGCCTCCAAGTTTCCTCATAGAATTTAATAAGCATTTTTTAAAATTTACTTTTTTATTTGCACTGGCTATTAAACATTAGGGATCATTTTTTAGTATTACAATTTCATATGTTGCTTCAATTTTTGGAAATTCTATTAGCAATAATGTGATGTTAAATATTAATTTCTTTATCTGGAATTAAGGAGCTTAGATTAAATGCTTTTTTAAAGATCTCTTATATCTCTAAAATTGTATGATTCTATTTTCAGAGCACTTGCTGCATCTGTGTGTCTGTGTGTGTGTGTGAGTGTGTGCGTGTGTCTGCGTGTGTTTGTGTGTGCGTGTGTGTCTTTCCCTATGTTCTCCTTCTTCAAGCTTAATAGGCATCTCAATTCCAACTTATGAGACCAAATTTAGGAATGCCACTTTCAACAATTTTCATTATATTTTGCTCTATTTAGTTAAAATTCAGTTCACATTTTATATTTAATTTAAAAATCTATGTCTCTACGATTTAGTACTGAAATGCATTTGTGGGAACCCATTTTATTACCATACAATGCAAAATTGTATTATATAATGTTAAATACGCTTTATGCATTTAAAAAATAAAGAGCAATACTTTACCAGAAATTACTAAACCTAGAATGATCTTTACAATGAGATGCAAAATCCTCTAAAAGACCTGCACTTGCAACATTTGCAAAAGATTACACTTAAAAATAACTGATGCTAGTTGTTGAAATTCAGAACATTACACTGGAAGATTCTTTGAACCTGTACTTTTTTACTGGATTATAAGTCGAATAATTTTACATTCCTTTTAAACTTTGGCCCTTTGGAGTCTATAATAAGAAAGCCAAGCAAGGGTTGATTGACATGTTGAGTAGATCAGCCACTGTTCTCTTTCCTGTGCAAATAGCCTCTTACACTCATATTATTGCCAGTTTAAGATGAATATGTTCTTGTTGGCATATTCTGTGATTACTTATGCTATAAACATTAATGTTTTCCTGTGTTGTTCATCCCCTTCTGCCAACTAACACTAGATTTCTAATACAAAAAACGGCAAAGTAGCTATAATCTCTACGTGTATACTTTCCATTTTTTAAAGACTCAGGAGCAGCTTTACCATATTGAACACAAGTTGATTAAGCATGGTCTCTCTGAAAGGCCACAGAAATATCATGAAAGCTTCTAGAGTTAGCAGGAGTCTCGAATTCTTGTAGGTCAAACATGGGAACCATCTTGGGTCCCAGCCTTGATGGCCCAAACTTGTACTTGAAGGATTCATGGCGATTTCTTCTGTTTTTCCAACTGTGAATTACATAGCTGTATTTTACTTTCAGGTATATATTTCGTAGTATCAATTAGTGTCAATCATAGGCAGGCAACAGTCCATCTGCTAAGCCAAGCTGAATGCAAAATTATTTCTTGCTGTGCTCCCATGACAGCCAAGGTACTGGATAATCTTCCTCCAGTTCTCAACCTCCAGCTTGGATTTCCCTTCTTCACTTTGTGAATCTCATCCCCAATACCTCTTTTATTATTTCTGACTCTCTCTGGTTTGTAATTCATAACAGTTGTATATTTGATTCTCAGATATCAAATGGAAATAACAGTGATTGCTCTTTTTATTTATTTTCTTAAATAGCCTTTAACATTTTGATTTATAGCATTTAGCTTTCCTGGATGACAAGCATTTTTAGAGTTTTGTCACTACAAGGCATGATTACAGAATATTTATATTGGTAGCCTGAAAAATATTTCCCCTTAAAGTCTATATTCAATTTCCAAAACCTGTGACTGCATCACCTTACATGGCAAAAGAGAATGTGCAGATATGATTAAATTAAGGATCATGAGATGGCAATTATCCTGGATTACCTGGTAGGCCCTATGTAATCATAGGTTTCCTTCGATGAAGGAGACAGAAGCTCATTGTCAGAGAGAGATATGGCAATGGAGACAGAGACATACAGATGTTATGCTGCCGGATTTAAAGGTGGAGGAAGTGACCATGAGCCAAGGCATACAGGTGGACTACAGAAGTTGAAAAAGGATGGGAAACAGATTCTCCCCTAAAGTTTCCAGGAAGAATGGCTCTACCAGCATCTTGACTTTTGACCTGTGAGACTGATTTTTGGCTTCTAATTTCTACAACTGTAAAATAATAAATTTATGTCGCTTTAAGCCCCTAAATTAGTGACATTTGTTATAGCAGCAATGAGAAACTAATACACTTTGTGAATACTTGTTAGCCTCACAGCCAATGAGTTTGCTTCTACTTAAAAAGTTAAACAGTGATTTTGTCTGTTTTGCATGTTTTATTTAAGAGAGGTATTTTACAAATTAAGTGATTGCAGAAGCTGTGGTGTATACATTTAAATGGTTTGATTAATCATTAATAAATCCATAAAGGCATCTAGAAAGAAGTGTAAAGGTGGCAATGCCCATCTTTGGAGACTGTTGTCTGATCAACAAGAGTAGGGGCAAAGGCTCAAGCAACATGTGATATGGCTCCACCTAAAAGTGTGAAAATGGTTTTCTTTTCCACAGACATGTTTCTGTCATCTTGATAAACACATTCTGACTATAAGGGACTGGTCTGTTTAATAATTAGACATTATATATCTACTGGAAGCTTAAACAGCACTGCTTTAGGAGAGTGCTAACAAGTAAACAACAGCAAAAAATTATCTGAAATAAAATCTTTAGTGGTAAATAAAAATAAAATAATTGATTTAATGAGCTCTGCATACTATAACAATAAATATGTAGTAAGTGTTTTAATGTATTTGTGGAATTAATACTTGCATCATTAATACTAATACAAATTCATCAATACTAATCAGATTTCCAGTTATTTATTTTTTCTTCTTGTTTGGAAACTCTCATTGTCCCTCAGTTGTCACTAAAGCAAGCCTCTATTACTCCAGCCCTGAGATGAGGTGATCACAGTTCCTCATCTCCAGGAGGCTATAATTTTCCAGGAACACAGAAAAAAAAAAATAATCTTTTTTAAGCCTACAGAGAAATCAACAATGAACATTAAACTTAGCATTTATTAAAGAAATGTAAATTTCAAATAATGAAACCTGTCATCTACCACCTGACACTTGAGGAGTCTCTCCTTGGGGAGGTCATGGAGTCCTCCATAGCAGAGGCTGTGCTAAGCTAGGTCTTCAGTGGTGAGTCATAAAGGCCAAATGGAGAGGAGGTGGAGAGCATTGTAGGCAAAAATACAGAATGAGCAATGGCACAAAGGCCTGAGAGAGTACAGAATGTTCAAGGAACTAAAAGCTTAGTACTAGCAGAGCATTAAAGATGAGAAGAGAATCTGAAGAACTGAGGTAAGAGTTACAAGCAGACATGGGATCCAAAATGGCTTGGTACGCTGTACCATGGAGGATAGACTTTTATCTTGTTGCTCAGAGAGGAATTTTAAGAAAAGAAATCAAATGGCTGTCTTTAAAACAAACTTATTGTTGGCAATGTGGAAAACAGATTGAAGGGAAGAAAAACTATTACACATGAGAGTGCTTTCAAGACCATTGTAACAGCCAGGATGAGACAAGATAGGGCAAGTATCTGTTCTAGGAGCTTCTCAGATTTGCACAGGGCATGAAAGGAAGAGAAGGAACCAATATGGTAGGGAGGGGTAAAATCTCTTTCATTGGGTTATCAATTAACAGAGAAGGAGGAATTGGAGATGATGCTGAGAACTCCTGGTTGAACAGCTGGAAGAATATGTTATTCACATTAAGGAAGAGGAAAAGCATATTGGTGGAGATGGGTTATTTCTTCACTGTCCTTGTTGAGAATGCAGTGATTGTGAGGCAAATAATTACAATTTTCCTAAGAGCTGCTGAATACAGGAACCTCACGCTCAGGTAAGGAATCTAGTCCAGAAACAGACTTGAGCCATCAGCATACACATGGGTGCTATTTGAAAGTGTGGGACTAAATGATATCACATAGGAAAAGCAAACTGGACCATTTTAGAGTAATTTTGAAATAGCTGCTATGGGGACTTAGAAATGAAGATGTTTAGCAATTACTAAAAAAGATTATTTCATGTGCAAAGTTTTCTACTTGTATCTTACCTGTAAGTTTCTGGCTAAAAATTAGCTCTCTCCTTCAGGTGATGCTAAATTTGGTTGATTCAAACTACTGATTATTTCACTAAATGGAAACTTATTTATAAGCTATTCATCAATTGTGGTGGGTTTTACATCTTTCAAGCCTATTGATTTGATTACATGTAAATCGGACTACATATAAATTTTTAATACTATAAATCACCTTTTTTTTATTTTTTATTTTTATTTTTGAGACAGTGTTTCACTCTCGCTGCCCAGGCTGGAGCGCAATGATGCAATCTCGGCTCATCGCAACCTCTGCCTCCTGAGTTCAATCACTTCTCCTGCTTTAGCCTCCTGAGTAGCTGGGATTACAGGCATGTGCCACCACATCAGGCTAATTTTGTATTTTTAGTGGAGATGAAGTTTTTCCATGTTTGTCAGGCTGGAGTCCAACTCCAGACCTCAGGTGATCTGCCTACCTTGACCTCCCAAAGTACTGGGATTACAGGCATGAGTCACCGTGCCCAGCCTACAAATCATTTTTATGTCTGGAAATTCTTCACATATTTTTGTCTTCTGCACTTCTGAATGTGACCTACTGAAGTGAGGTAAATGTGTAGTTTTATCTATTTATATAACAATTTTTTATACATTTTATTAATAAATTCTGTTTTATATTTCAGTGTCATCCTTATTCAAAACCTCCTCCTGCACTTAGTAATAGCTGTTTGGTGTCATAAACTCCGTTATGTTTAGTCATTAGGAAGCTTTGCCTTAAGCTAGGTCTCTCTTCTTGGGCCCAATCAATAAGTATATTTGTTCCTAAGGAAAAGGAAACATTTACTCTGATTATCTTTAAAGAGGATATATAATGCTTACATATTTCCCCTATAATTACACCTTTGATCATATTGTCTAAAATGATAATTGTGTTTTACAGTGGAAACAATGGGGTTAATTAAGGTAAACCCTAGGAAAAGTAGAAGAATCTAAACAAGGTAGTGAATATTTAATCTGATTCCAACTGTAGCGAAGCATCTTTCTAAGAACAGGAAGTTGTATGCTACATAGCAAACGAGATTTTTATTCATTTTTGTTGGTGTCATTTTGTGACCACACTGCCTAATTTCCAAGTTGTTTGCGGTAACTTTGTCATGCTAAATAGCTGAAGTAATTATAAATTAATCAGGAAAAATTCAATTTCAGGCTTCCATAGGGAAGTTCTAAACTCAGAAATTTGAAGTCGAAGTTGAAAACGTAGTTCCTATGAGTCACTCTGAAGATTCTGATGCCCTTAAATCTATGTAAAGTCAATCCTTTTTGTTAGGAATAAAGAAAAGGGTGTCAAAGTGTTATAATCAAGTGAGTTAGATGGAAAAGGCTGCACTCCGAGTTCGAATCATGAGTCCTTTATTGCCAGCGACCGAGAGTCAGCTCATGCTCAAAATCTCTCGGCCCCGATGAAGGAGTGTGATTTCCTTTTATATGTTACTCAGGGTAAGGGGAGGGGGGCAAAGCAGAATTTTACAGAAGCAGAATAAACAAGTTAGGGGAGGAGGCTGGTAACTAGAAGGCAGGAGGCTCCCGTGATTGTTGATTAACTAAGGAGGGTATACACAAGCGGTTCCCATGATTGCTGGTTACCAAGGGAGGGTGGCATTTAGTGCTTTCCATACAATTAATTGATGAGGTATTTATAATAGCAAGTGGGCTTGTCAAGCAGGATATGGTTACAATGCTTATATGTTTCTACGGTTCTAAGTACAACATGACCCAGCACCATGTGACCCAGGTATGTACTCAAGGGAGAAATGGCAGGAGGGGTGAGGCGGAGGTTAAGAGGGAGTCTGTCTGGCACTCAGCAAGATGGAGTCTGTCAGGCTAACACAGGGTAGGTTAGCACAAAAGTATAGTCCTACTCATTCCTGATTCTATTTCTTTAGAAAATTCCCAAAACCTATATTTTATTTTTCTGAACAATGAAAGCATTCTTAAAGCTCTAAGAAAGAGAATGAACAGATCTTTGAGAATGAGTTCGACCTATGTACCTATTTTTTTGTAATTAAGAACAAACTAAATGCATTAGCTAGTTTCTTAACATGAAATTACGTATGAACCATGTATAAAATACATTTAAGTGGATAATTTGGTATTTTTACCTTTATCACCTATACCTAAGAACAAATATTTAAAATAAATATTTGCCATAAAAATAATAATCTAACATGATGCTATGAAATGATTCATAGGCCTTTCTTCTGCAAGGAATTGCAAGAATGAAAAACTCTATCACAAAACAATAGAAGATGGTAAAGCAAGCAGGCGTGGTCAATAGTAAGAAATTACCATTATTGCTAAATGGTACTATATGCTCCTAACACATGTCATTTGTTATATATTCATTGATCCGATAAAAATGTATGGAGTTCCTATTAGGAAGTCTAGCCAGGATGCAACACAGAAATGTAAACAAATAAGCACGATGTAATAGGTACAATAGCAAAAGTAGTTTCACATGATGAGAAATAAAATTATTTCATCTGAAGACACAGGCAAAGCCTGTGAGAGAAGGATATCTTTGGTCTCAGCCTTGATAAGTGAATTGGATTCATCATGCATTTCTTCTGCACTCTACACAGAAGTAAAGAGGCATTACACTTTCAACCCAAGGGTTCAAATCTAACCCCACTTCAGAAAAACTCAAGATACTTTTAAAAACAGAACTTTCTTTCCCAGAAAGTTTTGATTCAGTACATCTAGAGAGGGACCCAAGAATCGGTATTTTTTTTCTAAGCTCCCAGGTGATACTATGTGAACTTTGGGAAGAATTGGGTAGGAGGTGGGAGTGGGCAGTAAATTTTGTTGTGAAGATGTACTGGGCCTCATTTATGAAGGCCTTTTTTTCTAAAAGATAATCTAAAGCAGTTTTTTCAATCTTTCATGTGTATATGAATCACCTCCTGGTAAAAACAAATTCTGATTCAGCAGGACATTCTGCATTTCTATGAGTTCCCAGGTTGTAGTGATGCTGCTGGCCTATGGACCATAATTTCTGGCTCCAGTTTGATAAATTGACAGGTAAAAGGACACTTACAAAAATTAAGAATGTTAAAGGTAAGAAGGTAGCGGGAACTCTCCTGGTTTCCAAGTTGATGAGGTGATACTGTTGAATGTTTATAATTTTTAATGCTCTCTGTTCTTGGGGTATCTTAGATATTCAGGAGGGAAATAAGTTGCTTTTTATTAGCTTCACAAATTAACTTCCTATTAAATAAAGAATAATGCAATGGTAAAAGCTATATATTCTGAAGTCCAATTGGATGACTTCAAATTCTACCTTCATATTTTACTAGCTGTGATAGTGTGCGCAAAAAAAATAATAGTAAATAATCTCTTTGTACCACATTTCCTTATTTGCAAAGTGAAGACAACAAGAGTACTTACCTCTCCAGAGCTGGGGAGGATTACTAGTTAACATATGGAAAGCGTGAAGGGCAGAGTCTAGCATGAGTCAAACAATATAACAACATCTGCCATTTTATTATCTTTGTTTTCACAGATCAGTATGAGGTCATATTGGAAACTGAAGGAAATTTTCAACTTATTTTTCTCACAACTCCTTTGGCTTTCTGGTAAATCTGGCTTTCAACCCTGTTCCTTCATATTACAACATGATGAACATCCTTTCCATTTATCCCTTATCTATCTGTCCTGTCCCATCATATTTACAAATCTTATACCTTTACCCAGTTTACTACTTCTCCCGTTTTAGGTCACCTATTCCTCCATAAATCTGTGCAACTCTACCTGTCAACGTTTGTTTGAAACCATTCAATGAACTTTTTCTCTTGGCAAATCTGTTTTTCCACATTGTTAGTCATTTCTTTCTCAAAATTTGGCAGCCATTTCAAGGTAGTAGAAACAACAATTTCAAATACATATTATATTCACAAATGCTATCACAATTTTAAACAAAGCCACAGCCATTGTAATCTGGGGTTTAATAGATCATCTAAGTTGGGGAGCAGGTATGCAGATTGGCAAAGGGAAGATAGATAAGTATTCCAGGTATATCTGACATTATTAACAAAGCCCACCTGTCAGCTGTGCTAACCAGTGGAGACATTCAGATCTCCCACCTGACTTCTGTCATGCTCCAACTCACCTTTCAGACCTTCACTTCCCCATCTCTCTTGCCCAGTTGTTTAGGTCTTATTCCTAAAATGAATTCCTTACTTGTAATAAATGCAATGGTTCTGCTTCCCTGACTAACACTGAATGACACCAGATTTTAGAATTCAGCCTTGATCTCACAGAAAATAATTGAACATTAAAGCTTCTCAAGCAGAGAATGACATGGTAAAAGTGGTCTTCCGGGAAATGACTCTGTCAGTGGTTTTCATTCTGTTTCATCCCGGCTTGTGAGAGTTAGAACTGAAAGAAGAGATAGGACCATATGGGCTATCATGGTAAGTCAAGTGGAGATAGAGTCCTCAGAAGGGAGACAAAAATAAAGAAATGATCATCAACTCTTCAAAGTCATTGACTCTGCTGTTTGTCTTTTCAGCATCTTTGTGTTGCAATACAGTCCTGGGCACACAGGAGAAACACGTCAAAAGTTTACAACATTTGAGAAAAAATTAAGTGCATAAAAAATGAGTCACATGTTTCATTTATTAATACAAGGTAAAACAAAATAGTCCCCAATTTCAATTGAAATGTAAGTTCCATAAGACTATGGATGTTGGAGATCTATCGTACCACTGCTGTATTTTCACTGCTTTAAACAGTGCCCAGTGCATATTAGGGTCTCGGTAAACATTTATTGAATAAAATTAATGACTCATGTCTCTAGACATCATAAGCTCTTTCTTAAATACATAACATGGGACATTTATTGAGTTGAATTATATATTTCAAAAGAAAATATCCAGACTCAGAGTTTACAGAGAATGCTGCATAATCACATAAACAACCCCAATACTTAGTCTATGAATTAAACTTAACTTAGCATTTCAGACTGCAGAATTCTATAGAAAATGATGTGATGAAAAAGTTTATGTTCTTCATCTTTAAAAAGTTGATATTTAATATATTTCTGTCACAGGATTTGTCATTGTGGTTGCTTTTTCTTCTGAGGAAGAAATGATATTGGGAGGTTTTTTTCCACCATTCAGGAAAATCATTTTTGGGCTATAAATATTAATGGGTTTAGTAATAAATTACACACTTGAATGGCATTTTATTACTTAAAACTAAAATATTAAAAACCTTATTTGAAATGCACAGAGAAATCATGTAATTTAAATCACCTTAGACTTGGAAATGGACTGCAAAACACTGCTTAGAAAGAACTATAATTCTTAAAATATGTATTTTGGTAATGGGCCAACATATTTCACAGAATCATCTAAAAAGAAAGTGGACAGGTTCTTCGGTCTAGTATATTTTTCCTCAGATAAACAAACTCTTTTTATTTGCTTCCCTTGGCCATTCTTTAAAATTAATAACACAAGCACTGAATTTGGAATTGGTAAGAACTAATTTTTTGTGCCATTAAAGTAGGATTTTCTTCTCTCTGAAAATGAATTTACTAACAATGTTATAAACCAAGGGTGTAATCTGCTAAAAACCAAATCCTGCAGATCAGCCACATAACATATATACTCAAAAGTATGCATTTCTTCTTTTGGGAAATTTGGAATTGAAATTAATAATTTAAGCATTGATATTAATTTATTTCTCAACTGTATAATAGATGAATTCCTCAGATTAATTCTATCTGATCATTTTAGAGATAGAAATAATAATTTTATTCAGGAATCAGTCACTATCATTATACCTTCAATCAATATCATGACCCGGGCATAAGACACTGTTCTTGCTCCCGTTAATTTTGTCCAAAATTCTTTAATTCTAGTTAATTACAAAAATACTCATGAAACATGTGGTTTGCCTGGAGGAGTTGAGTGTAGTTGTAAGTTAGCCTACTTCATGTAAGATTAAATCGGTTTTAAATTTAGCTTACTAATCAGAGTTTATTTTTATGCCATTTCCCATTAAGAACTTTTAGTGATCCCCCATTGCACACACAATAAAACCGGTTTCCTTATCTCACTATTCAAGGACCATTCTAATCTGCTCCAAGTCTTCTTTTTCAGTCCAATTCTCATTCCTACTTTACTGTCCACAATAAGCTATTCACATCAGATCTTTTGCGGTTCCTGAAGATGTCTCAACTCTTCACGTCCAAGGTATCCATACAACATGAATGAAACACATGGAATACTCTCCTTTCTCACCACTAGCTTCTCCCACTCTTAGAAACTGTACCTAGTACTTCCCCAGTTTTACTAAATGTTTTCATCTCTCCCCTCTGTGTCCACTCATTTCACAGTCTGTACCTCTTCTGCAACCTTGTACTAGCTAGCGTTTCTTGTACATGCATCTGCCTCACCTGCCAGACTATGAGACTGGTAAAGAGGGATCTTGTCTCATTCATGTTTGTATTTATTATAGAAACAGCCGGATGCGGTGTCTCATGCCTGTAATCCCAGCACTTTGGGAGGCCGAGGTGGGTGGATCACCAGGTCAAGAGATTGAGACCATCCTGGCCAACATGGTGAAACCACATCTCTACTAAAAAATACAAAGATTACCTGGGCGTGGCAGCATGTGCCTGTAGTCCCAGCTACTCAGGAGGCTGAGGCAGGAGGTTGTAGTGAGCAGAAAGAAAGAGATAAGTGCTCTGTTAATAGTTATGAATCAAATCACATTAAATTGAATCGAAACTGGAAGCTGGGGTAGTGGCGGGGATGGGAATATGGCATCAAACCAAGTTCTCTAATGCAGCCACAAATCAAAGAGCAAGTACATTTCTCAGTGCTAAGATCCAAGACATGGATTGATCACTGTAGGGAGTAAATAAAAAGGAAAACAGGCTGGTGGGCTGGCTCATGCCTGTAATCCCAGCACTTTGGGAGGACAAGGTGGGTGGATTCCTTGAGCCCAGAAGTTTGAAACCAGCCTGGGCAACATGTCGAAACCCCACCTCTACAAAAAATACAAAAAACTAGCTGTCCATGGTGGTGTGTCAGCTATCCAGGAGGCTGAGGTGGGAGGATCACCAGAGCCTGGGAAGTCGAGGCTGTGGCAGGTCGTGATTGTACCTCCAGCCTGGGTGGCAGAGCAAGACCTTGTGTCTAAATAAATAAATAGGGAAACACCTTCAATAATCCACAGAATAATGCCTTAAATTATCTCATTTAAAGAAGGGTGACAAAGAGCTAAATTTGACCAGATGATTTATGTACAGTACCACTTAAGCTTCAAAACAACCATTTCAAGGGACCATTCCTTTTCATTACAAATGAAAAAACTGAGGCCCAAAGTCATACAGCAAGTAAGTAACAGAATAAAGATGCAAACTCACACCTGTCAGGTCTCAGGTTTTGCGCTCTCAGCAACATCCAATCACCTTGAGTCTCATAGCGAGTTTTGCTGTCAACACTTTTTAAAATGTCATTTCTCCTTTTATAATTTAAAAGTATAGATTAATTGCGGAATTGACCCATAGTGCCACTACCCAGAGGCAACCAAATAACATTTTTGTTTTCAGTTTTTTTTCTATGAGAACAAATAAACAACACATATATTTTCCCAATATTAGGTCACTCTGTATATATCACATAACTTTTTTACTGTATGCACTGCACACTTTCTATATTATTTCAACATTCACCTAAAATATGTCTTTATGCTACATGTTTTTTAATTATGAATTAACTATAATTTTATCTATAAAATCTTGCATCATCAGACATCTAGCTTGTTTTCTACCACTTACAATTATAAATAAAATTGTGTAAGCATCCTTGTGCATAAACACTTCACTGCATCACTGATTATTTATTTCGGGGCTCAATTTTCAACTTTTATGAGAAAGGGAAAGAAAGGTGCAAGGAAGTTAAGTTATATCTGATTTCACACTGCTAAAGAGTAGTGAACTCTAGACTTCAATGCGAATTATCTAATCCAGGTTTTCCCAACTTCATACACTACTAACATATTGGAGCACATAATTCTTCATTGACAGGGGCTATTCTATGCATGGTCAACCATCAAGCCTCATCTCTTGCCTCCATTCCTAGAAGTCAGTAGCAAGAAACCCTCCATTCATGACACTCACAATTGTCTCGAGATATTATTGTCCAATGTCCCAGGTTGGTTGGGGGGTTTCTAATATCCCTCTCCTCCCTTACTGAAAGTCACTGATCTAATATAAGAGACTCAGACCCATTTATCCATCTACATTAGATAGACTTGATTTTGGAGGGAGAAGGAAAAATCAGCATATAAATACATTTCATTTCCAAAAAGCTGGTGAGGGTCCATAAAGGACACAATGAGTATTTTGCACTATATGAGACTAAGAAATTGTCTTCAATTGACTTTAAGAAAACATAGCAAACATTCCTGAACACAAAAACAATATCCAAAAATGTATAGAAAAGAAGTACCAGTTTTGTGCCAAAAATGACAAAGCTGAATATATAAAAGACAGTTTTTTAATAGCCTGCAATATAAGACACTTCACGGTAACCACTTGAAAAATGAAGATAAAGTCGTGAATAGAGACAGATTGATATGTAAAGAAAAAGAAGGAGTAGAGGTTAATGAATTATTTCTAAATCAATATAATGTAATAAAATTCCCTCTTCTGTGAAAATGTGAAATTTGCATTTATGCCCAGTGAAATATAGATGAACAGTGATTGTGCTTATTACACCTGTCAACGTGAAGAAAAACCAAGGCACATTATCTACTAGTTACATTTCTTCAAAACTGATTAACCTTAATACATTTTTCCGTTCACTGATCTTATGGAGTTTACTGAATATAGCGTGTCTTGATTAAAATTGCCCACATCTTAATTCAAGTCATCTTTTTCTCTAACTCATATATCTTCAGTTATTTCTTTAATTAACTGTTTAACTAATGGGAATAATGCAATCTCTTGGTCACTATATGCTTAAAAACTCAGTAGGGGCCTCCCAAAATGAAATTTTGAAGAAAATGAAAAGTAGCTATTAGAATAACAGTGTTTTGCCCTTTTCTATCAGTTTAGAATAGAAATTTTCATGAGTATGATTGAAGTCTTCACAAATAATCAAAGAAAGACATTTCCTTTGTGTTCAAAATGCTCTGTACTTGCATTTTGAAAATATTCCATTCTGCTTTCTCTAACTCAGACGTTTTTGAAGTTCTGTTATTTGATACACAATCCTTCAATCAATATTTTTGTTTAACTGGGTGTATTTATTTGCCTACCTAGCAACTGATTGAATTTCCCTAACGGTTGATCTGATTTTGTAATTAAGAAAATTAAAAGCACCTTATTATTCATTTGTCAGTCCAGTTTATGAAGACAATTCACAGCTGTTCTTACTACACTTGAGCTTGATCTATTACTGTTGTGACCAAACACACACAACTGAGATATGTGGGGATCCTTTTTCATCACAAATCTTCACGGTAGCAGAAAGAGTAAAAACAGGGCCCAAAGAGGTACATCGGTGCCTCAAATGAGACCAAATATTTTTCAATCAGATCAGCTCACTAGAATGATGAACATTATTCCTTTTCAAATGGAGACTTTCTGATTAATAAATGTGAAATATATGTCTCAATTAAATTTTTTTAGAAAATGGTCTGTCAGAACAATTTTTTGCATCTTCGTAATAATCTTAGCTATGCAATCAGTACTGATACTTTTGGTTAATAATCTTTTGGGCCTATACTTTGTAATATTTTTACAGAGTAAATTCATTTTCTGTTAGTGCATGCACAAAGTTTAGTATGAAAATAAAGCCATCCTTCTGTCATTTTAATTTATAAGGGTCGACTCATTATTTAACTCACATCTAGCCTATAGCGTCTTTAACCTATTTGCACAATCATTGCGACCCTCCGCACTATGCACACTCGCCCCACATTCCAGTCCCAGGCTTAGATTACTATCTGCCACGGCCCTCTCAAAGGAAAATATAGGGTGTGGTATAAGCTTAAGAAAAGGATAAAATTAATATATTGGAACAGGAGTGAAATAGTAAATATTCTGCTTGAATGAACAAACAATAATTTGTCCTTATTAGGTCTGCTGGATATACTATAGCTGACTAAACATAATATACCTAAACATTTTTCAGAAAAAAATTACCTCTGCCAAGTTACTTTCAATACACAGTAAAAAGAAGGCTCAATGGGTTCATACACATACATGCACACACACACACACACACACACACACACACACACACTCAACAGGGCTTTAAAGTATGCCAAAGAGAGTCCCATTTTAAAAGCACACTGAAGTAGTCAGCACTGAGTTCATAAGATATTTTAAAGTTCATTTAATTAATTTAAAACATGGAGACTGTAAGGGGGAAATGCACATTATAAAGTGATAAATGATTCTGTCTGTGATGAGAGAAATTCTACTAGGAATAAGTAAGAATAAGCACAAACCGAGTTGTTTTTAGAACTTGCTGAGATTCAGTTCCTCTCCTGCAGATCCAAGAAAAGTGTGAGACAGAATAAATGTCCTATTTTCTTTTTTGTGCCTGGAGATTACTTGACTAGGTGACTTCATCATTTCCTTGCACTGTTTGTAATTCTAGGACAATTGCCAATGACACGTTTTTCTCAGCTATTCCAAGGCCCCAATTCAAACTTGTTTACACAAAAATTGCCAGGAAACATATTTAGCTGCAATAGAGTCTCTCTCTCTCTTTCTCTCTCTGGTCAGAACCCATTAGAAAGTGTTAAGATTTTTTTTCCTGTGGAAATTAATATGAAATTGCCAACATCCATCATTTTTAATGCAAGTGATACTCATACCCATCAGGGAAATACATGAGAGACAAATACCCAGATTGCTTAAGGTTGGTCTCAAGGTCAAGCTCTTCAATCTGCCAGAAACATTTACAGACAGCTGAAATTTCTTTTGATTTTTCAGTAATCTTTTACAGCACCTTTCAGTAGACAAGTTGCATCTTTGTCATTTGAAGTGACCAACACAAGTTTTGATTCAGAGACAGACATGGAGTGGGTTAAATGAAAGAAAACACCTTTATCCCAAGACAAGATCAGTGGCAGACATCTCCTTTGCCGTCCTTTTCCACTAGAGGGGTTGAGATATCCTTTGATTTAACATAAGATTGTCTAAAACTAAACTCTGTGTTTATTTTTGTTTATAGAAGAAAAAGATGGTGTGGGGTTTGAAAAATACTTCACCACCGAACTTTAAATGGAAGATTGCTCAAGTAAATAGATGTAGGAAAAGGTAAATTATAGAAACTTAGCCAAGTTATGAATTAGATATTCATTGAATTTAATTACAAGTTTTGAAGGTCTCAGTATGTATATGAAATGACAATCTCTAGGTACAGAAGCCTTAAATTAAAAACATAAAACTTAAAAACAAGGACAAAATAGCATTCTCCTGTGAGAAAGTACTGACAAACATGGACAATTTAGCAGCATAGATGCTACATAAAAAGGGTATTTTTCAAGTAAAAGAAGGAGAGAACCTACAGATTAAATCCCCAAGGAAGTCAATTGAAAGGAAAGAGCAACTATGAATGCTGTCATACAATTTTAAAATAGCACCAGATTAAAAAGAACCACCAGGTACTTTCATGCTTATTTTTTCCATAAAGAAAAGTTGTATCAGCTCTGGTAGAGCAGATCAGATGGTTTCAGAAACCACATCCTCATTACTCAGAACCAGATTCCACCTTTCAGTATTTCAGTATTATTAGTTCTGTCCCCAATTTCTTCCTTTGAAGCTATTACATGTGTTCTCAGTGGTCCAGTGACCACTACTGATGTTAATCGGGTCCTTATTTTCATAACCATAGTGACGTTTACGATGAAGTAGGTCAGGCAAGAGAGGGAAAAGTTGTAACTGGGGAGTAGGTCAGTGTGTGCTAGAAACATCAAACACACACACATTGACCTAACTATTTTTAAAAATGGCTGTTAAATTGGAGTTAAAAATATTTGTTTGATTTCTCTTTTCTAATTTTTTAAATGATCTGTTTCACTGTTGGTGAACATGCCTCATTTTGATATTTCTACAGGAGTTCAGCACCTTAGAAGTAAACACGCTTATACTCACTCGCTCCTCTCCATGGTAGGAGAAGTGACTTACCTAAATTGAGAGAGGAGAAAGCCAACCATCCATTTAGACATAATAATCAGGGCAGCTTTGCTCCATGGAAGCAGAGACGTTTCCCCTTACCCTCTCCTGCTCCCCTAGTACATGAGATCCTCTTCCATGCCTCTTTAACTCACAGGGAAGTCGAAGAGAGTCACAGCCCTTCTCTACCTTCTTCGCCTGAAACTAAGAGTATCACTTGTCAGTTCAGAGTGCCCTAAAGAGGCTCTCCTTTATCTAATCCAGCTTCACCAAGGTATTGGTTAAGTACTGCCACACAACAAATGTATTTTGATGCCTTAAAACACATTTAACGTTTATAATCTCTCGCAGTTTTTGTTAGTCAGAAAATCTGACAGGGCTCTATGAGGTCAGCTCATCTCCATGATGCCTGGAGCCTCAGCTGGAAATCTCCAGGGCTGTGGCCTTGAACCAACTGAAGGCTCACCCACCACACACGCTCTTGCAGTTGACGCTGGCGGGAGACCTTGGCTAGGACTGCTCACTGGAACATCTACACATGGCTTTCCATGTGGCTGGAGCTTTCTTGTAATGTGGTAGCCAGTGGAGTGAGAGAAAGCTTTGAAAGTGAGTGGAGAGAGAGAAAGAGAGAGAGAGAGAGAGAGAGAGAGAGAGAGAGAGAGAGAGAGAGAAGGACTGGGAGGCTACCCCCCTCGTCACCCAGTCTTAGAAGGCATGGTAGCATCACTTGAACTCCATCATTCAGGGCAGTCACAAGGAGAGGGAGCTTAGACTCATCTTTCAGAAAGGGGAGTGTCAGCCACATAGTAAGAAGAGCATGTTGGATAAGAGAGATGTATCAGCAGTGGCAGCTTTGGAAGACACAATCTGCCACCAGCAGTAATAAATCAATATTGTGTGTTTAGCCTCAGTCAGCTTGTGGAGAAAGGGTGAGACGTTAAGCTTCTCCATTCTCCAACTATTTTCAACAATTATTTCCATTTCACAAACAGGATTCCTCCATGCACTCGGCAATATGCTGTGAAGCATTACAAGAATACTTGTTTAAACTAAAACACAAACTCTGCCTTCAAAGACCTAATAATTGCCAAGATCTTGATTTCCAGAGTGCTTTATATTTTAGAAATTTATTCATATTGACTATCTTACTTGATTCCTGAAAGGCTGTTGTGATTGATTGTCTATTTTGTCTCTGAGTAAACTGAAATTTGGAAGAGTTTGGTAACTTACTCAGAGCTGTGTAAGTAACACACAATAGAAACAAGACTCACATTATGAAGAAAACTTGCTAGGGGTTCTGTATTGTCTAGTGACGCCCTTTTCTACTTTAATTCTCTCCTACCAAACTACAGAGGTATGATTTAATTTAAAAACAAAGACATTTTATTAAGAAAAATACAGTTCAAGTACAACTATCCTAATCTTGTGTTTGATACTTCTCAGCCCACCCTCCACTCCCCACATTAAAGAAGGAAAGTCATCGGAATAATTAAGGGTAGAAACTGCCAAAGCAGGGAAGGGCAAAAAGGAGAGCACATCAGATAAGTCAGCACCAGAGCCGGGGGGTTCTCTGTCCTCGGGTGCAACTGATAAACTAAAAGTCAAAAGGAATAGATGTTTAACGTCCCTTCGTGCTTCATAGATACATCCCAAATGAGTGAAATGTACGTTTTACTGGTATATACTTTAGGAATGTTTGAAGGCTTCAAACATAGGCAAAAAAATAAATACATGGCAATGCACATGAAAAGACATCTAATATTTATCTGGAGTTTGTATTCATTTTCTAGAACTTCCATAACAAAGCGCAATAGACTTGGTGACTTAAATGACAGCTTAGTTTCTCCCAGCTCTGGAAGCAAGAAGTCCAAAACCAAGATGTTAGCAGGGTTGGTTCCTTCAGAAGCCTCACTCTCTGACACTGCGGATGACGGTCTTCTGCCTGTGTCTCCACGGGCTTTCCTCTGTGTGTCTCCTCCTCACACACCATTATTTTTGTAAGAACGCTGGTCACATCAGAATCCACCCTAGTGACCTCACCTTGACTAACTATATCTACAATGTCCCTATTGCCAGCTACATGCACATTTTGAGATACTGCGATGAGGACTTTAAGATATGGATTTTGGAGGGACACAGTTCAACCTATAATACAGTTCCATCAACTCTATTTTATAAAAAACAAATAGGGATGTCTTGCTAATAACATTTAAGACAGAAGGTCATTCAGCTATGTGCTGATCAGGATGACATAATGTTCCACCATAAAGAGCAGAGGAGCTGGCAAAACAGAAAGCAAAAGTGGGTTGGTCCCTGCTAATCCATCCTTGGGTGACTTGAGTCACAGCAAAGGCAAATCAGTGTTCATTGCTGGGGCAAGAGCCATCACAGAAGCATTTTTTCCATTCCATTTGGCTCCTCTGTCCACCACAATCTGCGTACTTAGGTTGTCCCTATAACACCCTCCATATCAGTGTCTCTGTTGATGAGGTCAATCCACAGAAGGACAGGATCTACTGGGAAAGCTATTTTATTTTATACTAGTCTTGCTGCCAACTGTACAGGCAAAACCCAGGGATTTATAAATAAATCAAGGCAAACCTTCAGATACCTTGCCAAATGAATTCAAAAGATATTCTGAAAGCATTGAGAGAAAGGAAAATAAATTTTGATTCAAGACTAATCTCAAGAATATGGACTTAATTCAAATTTGACTTTTAAAATGTTAGAATATGACTTTAAAATTGATCTATGTGTTATCTATTTTAAGTGTATTTATCACATTATTGTTTGAGTCTCCTAAGAAAAATATAGAAGGAAAATAATTATCCTACTCCATCATTCCTTTAGCTTATACAAAGGGATTCAAATGGAGAAGTGCCTAACAGCACTTGGCAAATCTCATTTTTAAATGTTTTATTATAAAACATTTAAATGTTTATAATATTTAATATCATATATTATAAACATTTAAATGTTTATAATATATATTTTATAAATATTATAAACTAAATATATATTATAAACATTTAAATGTTTTATAATTAAACATTTAAAATATATGAAAAAGAGGTTAAGACAATGAATTTTCAGAGACACTCATCACAAGATTCATAATTATCCCGAATGTGCCACATTTACTTCATCTATTGTTTGTGCATGAGCATGCTTTTCTTTCTCCCTCTCTACTCTCTCTCCCTCTTCGTCTCTCATGTTTCTCTATGTCTTCCCTACATAATTTTAATTCAAGTCCTGACCACATTTCACTCCCACATACTTCTGAACACATCTCTAAAAGTTATAAACATTTTCTTACAATCCTCAGTGATGCTATTAAGCCTAACAAAATAACCGTAATTCCTCCACAGCATCTAACACGTATTCACATTTCTCAGATTGTCTGCAAATGTGTTATAGTTTGTTTTGTTTGAATCAGGATCAGAATAAGGTTCTTACGTCATAGCCACTTGCTACATTCATTAGTACATTTTTTATATGTAATTAAAGACCTTAAACTCTGAGTTTATGAGGTTTAGATGAGACTTTCTCCTTATTTTCCTTAGAGAACTGCCCCACCCAGAACCGTTTTGACTTTGTTCCCACATACTTGCTCCAGACAAGCTAATCCTGAGTCAGACCCTACGTTACCCGATCTGAGAAAATCTCAAACACCTAAGAGAGGGAGGACAGGGACAATTCACCATAGGACTAGAAAGGATAAGAATATTCTCAGGCAGGACTTATGAAAAGATATTTTACTTCTTTGGGGAGAATTTGAACTTTTAAAAAGCAAGTGGACAAAGGATAGATACTGAAAACTGTACCCCTACTATACCACCAAAGGCTTTTTTTTCTGGTTGCTAAATTCAGTTTGGAACATTCAGCTATTATGGCCAATCCATTGTAATGAATGAGTGCATAGTGCTTATTGTATTAAAATGCATAGATATTTGTATTGAATGCAGAATGAAAAAAGGATTCTCCTTTCAAAGGCATAAATCTGCCTGGGAATGAAAACTCATATAATTATAATAACAAAACACATATATATTTTGGTAGGCAGAATTCTAAGATAGTCCCCAAGATTTCTACTCCCTGTTATGCACATCTTGTATAATCTCCTCCACTTAAGTGTACGTGGAACCCATGCATATAATGGGAGAGTTGCTCTTGACTAGGTTAATGATATGGCAAATGGTGATGGGACATTTCTATGGTTATGTAATGAAGAGGGTTGGAGGTCAGATGCAGTCTTGATGGCCTGGAGGAAGCAAACATCCATGCTGCCTGTATAGGGACCCCATGGAGAGGAATTGCTGCAGCTTCTGATTGCTGGGAGCAGTACCTGGCTAACAGCCCGCAAGAAAATGGGAAACTCATGACTATACCCACATGGAACAGAATTCTGCCAACAAACTGAATAAACTTTGAAAACGACCCTGAGTTCCAGTGTGGCCAACCTCTCAATTGCACCCATGTGAGACCTCAAGGCAAAGAGCCAGCTTGCCTGGACTCCCGCCCCATGAAAACTGTGAGATAATTAATACACACTGTCTTAAGAAACTAAACTTGTGGTGATTTGATGTGCAGCAAAAAAAACGTTAATATACTCTATGCCTATGTATGTATTATATCTGTATGTTTATACATTTATACATGGAAATAACAGATGTCAGAAAGTTTAGGGTCAAGAGATAATTGGAATAGAATTGTAACAATAATGTTAGGAACAACTGTTTAAAAGATTAAAGGGAGAAGAGTGAAGTACACCTTTGGGTGCCTAAACCATAGTCCTTGTTCCTTCTTTATTGCTAACAATGCCCTGATTTTCTTCAACATGTATGTAGGCTTGTCCTTCCGGGAAGGAGGTGACAGCCTCAGAAGGTGGACACTATCTGGTCTGAGCCATCCATGGGCCCCACTGCCCTAGGTGTGGACATGGGATGAAGCTCTGAACAGTGAGACATTAGACATCAGTGAGACAACCGTGAAAAGTTCTCCTCACTGTTAAAAAGTCACACACAGGGGGAAGCATTATTTTTCACTCCTCCAGATTACCTGGATGTGGTGGCTGTAATTACATCTGTTATCTTGGGTGAATAAAGAAAACCAGCATAAGAAAACAATCCAAAATGCTGAACACGGAAGAATACAAAAACAGAAAATATGAAGCTGTGACCTTGATGATGTCATCAACCCCTTAATAAAAAAAACATGAAGTCACCCTACCAGAAGACCTTTTGTTGTTTGAGTTAATAAATAATAAATTAAGCTATTTTAGTTGTATTTTCTGTTATTTGCTGCCAAAGGCATTCTAATTTACGCTTTTAGGCAGAATTGTGCACATTGTGTGTGGAGAAAGAACACATACTTGGTTAGTGCTTATTATCAAGAGGTCAAAAGAAACTGTCAAAACTCTCCTCTCTTGACATATTTTAGACTCATCCTAAGCAATATAAAACTGGTATTTGACTAGAGTTAAGGGGCTCTAACATTTAACCCATACTGTAGGCAAGTGTATGGTTGATATTCTCATACACATTTTCTTTCTTATTCCCAAAAACAGTCTTTCAATGTGGACAAATGTCAATTTCCACAGGGTCAAATGGAATCTATGATTCATCATGAATATCTGATTGTCTCTGATAGACAATGCTTACCCAGCAGCCTTCTCAAATGGTGGCAGTAGTTTCTCCCTCGGCCTCCTAGCAAATCAATAAATACTGAATGTGAAGTAGTTGTCTGGTTTAACTTCATTGATGCTTCCAGACCATTCTCTTTACTTAAAACCTTATGAAATGATATCACCCATTATTCTTACCTATGTTTCCCACCAACTCCCAGATTTCTTCAGAATTGAAATTTTCACTTCTCGTGGCTCTCTGTTAGACCAAACTACCGCAGTCCTAATCACTGGCCATTTCAACAGGCACATAATTAATTCTTTCAATATTCCAGCTCTTGGTCTTGAACTCTTCTCTTTCAATTTGTCCTCCACTTTTTCTCAATGGTTTAGTGACTTTCTCTTATTAATCTCCCTCGGACCTTGTTATCATCAATACCCACAATCTCCCAACAACCTCAATTCCATGACTCCCTCTTTGAGCTCTACTTCTTACCAACTCTCTTCCTTTAGCATTCCAATGCCAATCATCTTGCTGTCCCATTGAGACTTTCAATCCATTGATCTCATCAACTTTCACTCTCTCTCACCTCCATAATCACCTCTCTTCTCTCTACCTCCCTTACCTGGATTTGTTTGCCCAGGTAAGGGAGGTAGAAAAAGTCTTTCAATGTGGGTTTGTTAGACAAAACTGACACAGGAGTTAAGAAGAAATCACTCAGTCATATAGTAAGGGTATGGGAGTCCTTGGTAAGACTTTTCCTTTTATTAAAAGTAGCCCCAAATCATTTTCTAGCAAAGAGCAGCCTGTAGAGCTGAGCTGCTGACATAGACAAGGAAGTGGGGAGCTCCCACCCCTGAATGCTGGCAGGAAATAAGGACTAGACATGTTCAAGATGGTGTCACCATCTTCCCTTTTCTTTGTCAGCCATGTGTTCAGTAAGAAGCAGACAAGATGACCCCAGATCAGTTGGAAAGCCCATTAGAGTGAGACAAACAGCCTTTCCCTTGCACTATGTAAAAGTCATACCTGATGGAACCAATCTGTGAACCATATGTAAACCAGACACCACCTCCTCAAACCTGACTACAGTATTGGGTGCATGTGCCCCCTGCCCATCTTTTCCACTGGGAGACCACTTTATACAGAAAGCTGTTTCTCTTCTACCTATTAAACCTCCACTCCTAAACTCCTTGAGTGTGACTGTCCTCTAAATTTTGCTGGCATGCAATGACAAACCCTAAGGTATATACCTCAGACAACGTAGCTACTTCAAAACCAGACATAGATAAAAGCAAGCATTGCTGCCTTCTGCACCTGTTTAACAAAAGAACATAGCCATAGCAAAAGGAAAACCCCACCACACTGTCTGGCACCATTTTGAATTAATCACCAAAAACCCCAAGTGTGCTGTTAATAATACCAAGAAAAATATAATCTGATACTATAATGCTATAGTATTATGTTATAAATAAGTTCACTTAACCTCTCACTATGGTAATAGCTTTTTCTCACATTTTCTTGCTCTTAAACCACTGACATTTTCTTTCTCATCTTCATGCAAAACTGATAATTTTGCTTTCTACCACACTAAGAAAATTAAGCAGTAACTAACGTATTTCAAGTAAAAGTGGGCTAGACAATTCCCTCATTAAGAACCAACCATGAAATCTGGAAAAAGTATTTATGAAAGCTTTTTGAAAGCAAAGTGGTAAAGAATTATGGCATATGATCCAGGAAAAGAAGAATCCCCAGAAAACTGAGCCTGGCATGTATCCCAAGGATATCTTCCAATACAGGACGAGACATATGAGAGACTGAGGAGATCAAAATCATTTCAATAGCTTTGATTGTCAAGGGACACAAGTATTGGAGTCTATGTCTAGATAAGAAGGAGCGACCCTGGTAAATGATACATAATTAGAGTTTAAACAACAAGCACCAGCCATTCCATAAGAATAAAGCAAATCCAGAACTGGATTAGATTATTCAGGTTGCTAGTGCCCCTACTTACCTATAGAAACAAGTATATATCCTCCTTGAAGATTTTATACATATTTTATATATTAATGTGCAATATATGTAACATATTATGTATTATGAAGATATCATCTGCAAAATTGTTAAAAATATTTCTACATATAATATCCAGCATTTAACAAAAAAAACCATGAACAAAAGGAGATAATACCACATAAATTTAAAAAGGAAAATAAGCAGAAAATAAAATAGATACACAAAGAACCCACAAAAAAGTAGTTAGCAGGCATAAGACATTAAATAACTATGCTTAATATGTTTAAGAAAATAAAATCCAAGATTGAGAACTTCATCAGAACACTAAAAACTATAAAATGAAATAAGAAAATTTTAAACCTGAGAAATATAATGTTCAAAATTAAAAATTCATTGGATGAATTCAGCAGCATATGAAACAGAACTGGAAATAATATTATTGAACTAGAAAGCAGAAACAAAAATATTCTGAACAAAAGAGATAGAAAATATATGTAGGAAAAAATAAACAATAGAGGAGAAAGAGACCAAGGATATTTAACATACGTGTAACTTGCTTTCTCAGAAGGAAAAGGCTGATGGGTACAGCAGTCAGAATATACACAACATGTATCAATCCTAGATTGCTGATCACAGATCACCATAACAGACACAGTAATAATTAAAAGTTTACAACCAGAATACTGTGTCCCTGAAGTCCCAGCTACTCCGGAGGCTGATGGGGGAGGATCCTTTGAGTCTAGGAGTTCAAGATGAGGCTGGGCAACATAGTGAGACACTGTCTCACTTAAAATAAATTCATTCTTTAAAAAACTTTTTTAAGTTTGAAATATTGCAAGAATTACCTAAAACACGACACAGAAACATGAAGTAAGCATATTATTATGAGAAAATGGTGCCAACAGACTTGCTCAACACAGGGTTGTCACGAAAACTTCAATTGGCCCAAAAGAAAATATCTGAAAATGCAATAAGGTAAAACACAATAAAATGAGATATACCTGTATATAAACATAAGCTCATCCTGATTTAGCTGATTCTAGCCCAATATGATAGGGTTTACTCTAGTCTTTCCATTTACCTTACTTGTAACTTTTTACTCTAGCAGTAGAAAAACTAGTGTCATCATCTTACATATTCTTTTTAGTTATACAAAAACTTTATAAAAATTCCTATGAACTGGCCCATGAAACAAATCTTTTACTATTGTATTTAATAAATTATATTTTAACAATAATTATATATATTTATTGGGTACAACATAATGTTTTGAAACATATATACATTGCGGAGATATGATATCCATTAAGAGTACCATACATTGTTCTTATCTATAGCTGCCATGTTATACAATACATATCTTGAAATTATTTCTCCTATCTAACTGAAATTTTGTATCCTTCATCCAACTCCCCTCTCACCCTCAACCCTTGATAACTACCATTCTACTTTCTACTTTTATGAGTCTGACTTTTATAGATTCCACATATGCATGATATTATGCAGTATTTATATCTCTGTGCCTAGCCTAATTCACTTAACATAATGCCTTGCAGGTCCATCCATGTTGTGGCTTGGATGTTTAAGTCTGAATTGTACTATTCCGTTGTGTGTATAAATCACATTTTTGTTATCCATTTATCTATTGATGAACACTTAGGTTTATTTTATTGCTCAGCTATCATGAATAATGCTAAAAGGGACATGGGAATGCAGATATCTTTTTGGCATACTGATATTACATCCTTTGGATATATACAAATAGTTAGGCCGGGCGCGGTGGCTCAAGCCTGTAATCCCAGCACTTTGGGAGGCCGAGGCGGGTGGATCACGAGGTCAAGAGATCGAGACCATCCTGGTCAACATGGTGAAACCACGTCTCTACTAATACAAAAAAAAAAAAAAATTAGCTGGGCGTGGTGGCGCATGCCTGTAATCCCAGCTACTCAGGAGGCTGAGGCAGGAGAATTGCCTGAACCCAGGAGGTGGAGGTTGCAGTGAGCCGAGATCGTGCCATTGCACTCCAGCCTGGGAAACAAGAGTGAAACTCCGTCTCAAAAAAAAAAAAAAAAAAGAAAAGAAATAGTTAGACTGGTAGATCATATTTTTAATTATTTGAGAACTGCCTATACTGTTCTCCATAATGGCTGTACTTGCTTACATTCCCATCAGTAGTATACAAGGATCTCTTTTCTCTACATCCTCACCAACACTTATCTTTCATCTCTTTGATAATAGTCATTCTAACAGACGTGAGGGAATAGCTCATTATGACATTAATTTACATTCCCTAATGATTAGTCACACTGAGTGTTTTTCATATACTTATTGGTCATTCATATGTCTTCTTTTAAGAAATGTCTATTCCGGTGTTTTCCAGTTTTTGATCATGTTTTTTTCTCACTCTTGAGCTGTTGGAGTTTTTTATATATTTGGCATTGACTCCTTTCAGATGTATTGTTTGTAAATACTATTTTTCCACCATTCCATAGGTTGTCTCTTTACTTTGTCAATTGTTTCCTTTGCTGTGCGGAAGCTTTTTAAGTTGATGTAATTCCATCTGTCTATCTTGGCTTTATTGCCTGTGTTTTGGAGGTCATAGTCAAAAATTCATTGCCCAGATTAATCTCAGAGGGTTTTTTCCCTATGTTTTCTTCAAGTAGTTTCATCATTTCATGTCTCATGTTCAAGTCTTTAATACATTTTGAATTAATTTTTATATATGGTCTGTGAGATGAGGGTCTAATTTTCTTCTTGTGCATGTGGATATCCAGTTTTCTCAGCACCATTTAGTGAAGAGACTGTGATTTTCCCATTGTGTGTCTTGACATCTTTGTAAAGAATCAATTTGCTATGAATGTGTGGACTTACTTCCGGGCTCTTTATTCTGTTCCATCGGTCTATGTGTCTGTTTTTATGCCAGTACCAAGGTATTCTGATTAGTACAGTTTTGAAGTGTATTTTGAAGTCAAGTATTGTGATACTTCCAGCTTCATTTTTTTGTTCAATATTTCATTGGCTCTTCAGGGCCTTTTGTATTTCCATATACACTTTAGCATTGGTTTTCCATTTCTGTGAAAAATGGCATTGAAATTGTGATAGAAATTATATTAAATCGATAGATTGCTGTGGGTAGTATGGACATTTTAAAAACGTTAATTCTGCCTGTTCATGAACTAGGGATTTCTTTCCGTTTCGTGTGTCTGTGTGTCTTCAGTTTTTTCACCAATGTTTCAGTTTTCAGTGTATAGATTGTCACCTTCTTGGTTAAATTTATTATTTGTAGCTATTGTAAATGGGATTGTTTTCTTCATTTCTTCTTCATGTAGTTTGTTATTCATGTACAGAAATGCTACAGATTTTTGTATGTTGATTTTTGAATCCTACAACTTTCTGAATTCATTTATTAGTTCTAACAGTTTTTTGGTGGAGACTTTAGAGTTATTGTTATGTAAGAACATATGAGGCCGGGTGCAATGGCTCATGCCTGTATTTCCAGCACTTTGGGAGGCTGAGGCAGGTGAATCTCGAGGTCAGGAGTTTGAGACCAGCCTGACCAACATGGTGAAACCTTGTCTCTACTAAAAATACAAAAATTCACTGGGCATGGTGGCACACACCATGTAATCTCAGCCACTCAGGAGGCTGAGGCAGGAGAATTGCCAGAACCTGGGAGGCAGAGATTGCAGTGAGCCAAAATCGTGCGACTGCACTCCAGCCTGGGCGACAGAGTGAGACTTTGTCTCAAAAAAAAAAAAAAAAGAACATATGATTTGCAAACAGAGACAATTTACCTTCTTCCTTTCCTATTTGATTGCCTTTTATTCCTTTCTTTTACCTGACTGGTCCGGCTAGAACTTCCAGTCCTGTGTTGAATAGAGGTAGTAAGAGCCAACATTCTTATCTTATTCCTGACCTTAGAGAAACAGTTTTCAACTTTTTGTTGTTGAATATTCGATTAGCCGTGACATTGTGTTGAGGTGTAATTCTTCTATACCTAAAACATTGAGAGTTTTTATTATGAAAGGATGGTAAATTTTATCATCTATTTCTGCACCTATTGAGATGAATATGCAGTTTTTTCTTCATTCTGTTAACATGACACATCACATTTATTAATTTGCATATATTGAACCATCCTTGCAATCCTAGGATGAACCCCACTTGAATATAGTAAATGATCCTTTTTATGTGATGTGCTGTTCAATTTGGTTTGCTAATATTGTGTTGACTATTTTCACATCTATGTTCATCAGGGATATTGGCATGTATTTTTTTTCTTAAAGTATTCTTGCTCAGCTTGTCCCTTGTACTTAGGGTAATGTGGCCTTCAAAAATAAATTTAGAAGTACTTTCTCCTTTTCAATTTTTTGAATGTGTTTGAGGAGAACTGGTATTATGCTTTAAATATTTGGTAGAATTCATCAGTGAAATTAACAGGTCATGAACTTTTCATTGGTGGGAGACCGTTTATCAGGAATTCATTCTTCTTACTTATTCTTGGTCTGTTTAGATTTTCTATTTCCTCCTGATTTAGAATTGGTAGGTTGTATGTGTCTAGAAATTAATCTATTTCTTCTGGGTTATTTAATTTGCTGGTATATAATTGTTCATAGCAATTTTTATGACACTGTATATCACTGACATCAGTTGTAATGTCTCCTCTTATTTCTGATTTTGAGTCGTCTCTCTTTATGTCTTAATATAGATAATGTTTGTTGGTTATCTTTATAGTTTTAGTTTTTTTATTAGACTTTAAGTTCTGGGGTACATGTGCAGAATGTGCAGGTTTGTTACACAGCTATACATGTGCCATGGTGGTTTGGTGCACCCATCAACCCATCATCTACATTAAGTATTTCTCCTAACGCTATCTCTCCCTCAATCCCCCTCCCCCTAACAGGCCCTGGTGTGTGATGTTCCCCTCCCTGTGTTCATGTGTTCTCACTATTCAACTCCTACTGTAAGTGAGAACATGCAGTGTTTGGTTTTCTGTTCTGAATAGTCCTACAATTATTAATGAAGCTGAATTTATAATCATCAACCATCTCTTAAAGAGAACTTCAAGACTAGATGGCCGCACCTATGTTCTATCAAACATTTCAGGAAAAAAATGAAATATTACAGAAGTGACTTTGGAGAATATAAAAAAGAAAACACTTCAAAACTCATTATAGACAACGACTGTAATCTTCATACAAAATGATGAGAGCATTAAAAGAAAGGAAAATCACAGGCCAAACTTACTTAACAATATTGATGCAACATTTCTTTAAATAATGGCAAATCTAATACAGCAATATGGAAAAAATGATAAACAAGCACAACTAAGTGGAGTTCATCCCACAAATGCAAAGTTAATTTAACCTTTAAGAGCAAATTAAAGTGACTCACAATATGGACACACTAAAAGAGAAAAATCATTTGATAATTTCAAAATGAAAGAAATTTTGTTTAATAAAATTCAACATCCATTTAAGATTAAAACTCTCAACGAAGTATGACTAGATGAGAATTTCCTTAATCTATTAAAGTACAACCTACAGCAAGCACCATAAGTATTGGCGAAAAGTTTAAAACTTTCCCTGATGTCTGGCATCAAAGTGGACTGTCTATTATCATTATCTATATTTAATATTTTGCTGGAGAATCTAACTAGTACAATAAGATAGGAAAAAGTTAGAAGGAATAATCATTGGATAGACATAAAACTGTTATTTATCACAATATAAGTTTGTGTGTGAAAAAAATCAAATAATCTACATTTAAATTACTGGGATTATGAATTGGGTTTGGCACAGAAATATATACACTTTAATATAACAAAAATGGACTATCAGAAAATGAACATTGTATAACATATTATTGATAATAATATAAAAAATGAGATACCTGAGAATAAATCTAATGAAAGATGTGTAAGATTCTTATACAGAAAAATATGAAACATTTTGAGAGAAATTAAAGAAAACCTAATTAATGAAGGGATATATCATTTTCATACTTTGAAAGACACTATCTATAAAGATGCCAATAGTTCATAAAATTGACCAATATAGTCAATTTAATAACCACTAGAATCCTACGTTTTTGAAGTTGAAGAGCTGCTTTCAAAATTTATAACTAAATGCAAAGGGCTAGGTACAGCCAAGACATTTAAAGAAGAACAAGAGGCTATGGTAGGAGGACTTAAGCTACTACAATCTTAAACTGATTATAGTGCAACATTAATCAAAATGTGGTAATAATGAAAAAAGAAATATATAAACCAGTAAATGGAATATAGACCAAGGAACCTATAAAGTCATGCATAGATACTTATTTTGTAACTAATCTGACACTTCAAAGATGTGGGAAAGAAATGGTCTTTTTAGTGAACACTGCGGGGAAAATTGGGTTTCCTTATTTAAAAAAAAAATTACTTTTGAGCCTATCTCATGTCAATTCCAAGTCAATTTTAGCTCTAAATGTGAAACACCCATCAACACTGATTTCAGAACATAACAAACATCTTTTTAATAAAGGGTAAGAAAATTTTCTTATAGTATACAGGAAACATCAAGCAGATAGGCAAAAACTGGTGAACAGACTACATTAAAGTTAAGAACCTCAGCTCCTCAAAAGTGTCGTTAATAGATTTCAAAAGCAAATGGCAGGATGTGAAATGCAACATATACCACTAGCCAAGCACTCATATCCAGAATATATAAAGAACATCTTTTGATAGAAAATAGGTAGACAGACTAATTGATAAATGAGCAAGAAACTTGAGTACATTATTTATAGAAAAACATATTCAAATGGCCAATAAGCACATGAATATATGCTCAACTTCTTTTCTAGAGAAATATAAAATAAAATCCATACTCATTAGAAAGCTTGAAATTTAAAACACAACCATTACAAGTGTTAAAGAAAACTTGGGATACTCGGAGCACTCATCCACCACCAGTGAAAGTGCAAATGATTAAAAAAACAATGATTGACTTCTTATTTTTTTTTCTTAGATGGTATCTTGCTCTGTCACCAGGCTTGAGTACAGTGGTGCGATCTCAGCTCACTGCAACCTCTGCCTGCCGGGTTCAAGCAATTCTCCTGCCTCAGCCTCTCAAGCAACTGGAACTACAGGCATCTGCCACCACACCCAGCTAACCTTTGCATTTTCAGTAGAGATGGGGTTTCACCATGTTGGCCAGGATGGTCTCAATCTCTTGACCTTTTGACCTGTCTGCCTCAGCCTCCCAAAGTGCTGGGACTACAGTGATCATCTTTATCTCTTGAAATTGAATATGTGGATGCCCATTGACCCAGAAATTCCATCCCTAAGTATGTGTTTAACAAAAATGCCTCCTTCCATGCTTGCACAGTAAAATGCATAACGGGCTAAAAGCTCAAAACTAGAAATAACCCAAATGCCCATTAAGTATCAAATGAAAAATTAAATTGTACCATGTTACAATGGAATATTCTACAGAAATAAAGATAAATATACTACAGTTATATACAACAAAGTAAATAAATTTTGTAAAATAATGGTTGACAGAATTGCAAATCATTATACACTGAATCTTACATTTATTTAAAGTTCAAAATGAAACTGTGTTGTAATAATTCAGGATAGAGGTCATTTTGATGGAGGACAAACTGCATGGGGATTATGAAGAAACATATGAGGGGTTCCTGGCTAATACAGTGAAACCCTTTCTCCACCAAAAATACAAAAAATTAGCAGGGCGTGGTGGAATGAGCCTGTAATTCCAGCTACTCAGGAGGCTGAGGTAGAAGAATCACTTGAACTTGGGAGGGAGAAGTTGCAGTGAGTCAAGATGACACTGGGCAACAGAACAAGACTCTGTCTCAGAAAGAAAGAAAGAAGGAAAAGAAAGAAAGGAAGGAAGGAAGGAAGGAAGGAAGGAAGGAAGGAAGGAAGGAAGGAAGGAAGGAAGGAAGGAAAGGAAACAATTCTCAAATTTAAATCTCCAGCCCACATCTGCCTTGGGAACTCCAGGTTTATCAACCTAACTGCCTATTCAACATCTTCACTTAGATTTTTGACATCTTAAACTGAACTTTTGATTTTACCTCCCATACAACCCTCCTGACTTTTCCCTATCTCATCGGGAACTCCATCATTCTGGTTACTTAGAACGAATCAAATAGGAAAGGAAGAAAGTAGATTGTCTCTGTTTGCAAATCATGTGTTCTTTTTTTTTTTTTTTTTTTTGAGACAGAGTCTCACTCTGTCACCCAGGCTGGAGTGCAGTTGCACGATCTTGGCTCACTGCAACCTCTGCCTCCCAGGTTCTGGCAATTCTCCTGCCTCAGCCTCCTGAGTAGCTGAGATTACATGGTGTGTGCCACCATGCCCAGTGAATTTTTGTATTTTTAGTAGAGACGAGGTTTCACCATGTTGGTCAGGCTGGTCTCAAACTCCTGACCTTGTGATCCACCCACCACAGCCTCCCAAAGTGCTGGGATTACAGACATGAGCCACTGCACCCGGCCTCATATGTTCTTACATAAAGATAACTCTAAAGTCTCCACCAAAAAACTGTTAGAACTAATAAATGAATTCAGAAAGTTGTAGGATTCAAAAATCAACATACAAAAATCTGTAGCATTTCTGTACATGAGCAACAAACTACATGAAGAAGAAATGAAGAAAACAATCCCATTTACAATAGCTACAAATAATAAATTTAACCAAGAAGGTGACAATCTATACACTGAAAACTAAAACATTGATGAAAGAAACTGAATCTTAGAGTCATCTTGGATTTCTTTCTTTCTCTGCAACTCCACATTTAATTATCAGGAAGTCCTATGAGGCTCACTTTTTTAAGGTTTTCAATAGCCTAATTAATTCTCCCTCTCTCCACGTCTGCCATCCTGTTTCGAAGTGCCGCGGTCTCCCCCTGGATTCTGCAGGGCACTCCTAAAGCTCTTCCTGCCTCTACTTTACCTTCCACGAACTAGTAAAACATGGCATCCAGGGTGAGATGCTTAACTATTTGTCTGATTATATCACAGATCTGTTTACAACTTTTCAATAGCTTCTAATCTTACTCAGAATAAAAACCCAAGTCTTAGGTCCTAATAAGCCGCCTCCTGTCGTTTCTCTGACCCTGGATCTCTGATACTCCTCACCTACAATGGTCCATTGCAGTTGCCCACACATGCCTTGCACCTCAATAACCCAGGACCACTCAATTTGCTGTTTTCTCTGTCAGAAACAGCACTTTCCAGATATCTGGGCTTATTTCCCTTACTAACTCCAGTCTTTGCCCACATTTAATCTTTTCAGTTACACTCACTCTAAGCCTTCTACCTCAAATCCCATCCTTCTTTCCACCTCACATTCCTAACTCCCTTAGTTCTATTGATTTGTATAGCACTTATATTTAAGATAGTAAAGTATCACATTTATTGTGCTTGTTATGTATTGTCTGACTCCCTCACTAGAGGGTAAGTTCACAGGGAAGTGATCTCTGTTTTGTTTGCTGATGCATTCCAAGTGACTGATACATAGTAGGTGCTCAATAAGAACATATTAGATAAATGAACAAATGTGGGGCCTCACAGCTCTTTTACTCCTTTTGTACATAAACGAGAAAAGCCACTGGAAAATTATGAGCAAGTGAATATTTTTCTTCAAAGCAAAAAATAAAAACAAAATTGATATTGATTTTTAAAGAAAAATTGCAATGAACCAGGTATGACCATGTTAGAGAAATAAAAATTTTCACTAGGCTGAGCATGGAGAAAAAAAGCTTTTCGTTTTCCTCAAAAAAATATTGCTCCAGATTCTATCAGAGGGAAGAGGTAAGGAATATTAAGTTGAAATTTTGAAGGGAGAAAAAAGAGAATAAAAACAGGAGAGTACCACACAATCATGGGACATTAAGTAAGAGGGAACGGAGAAATTAGATGGCTAGAACAGAAAAATGCCCATCATCCTTCACTTTATGAAGAAAGGAAAGCCTCCAATCCAAAGGTAACGTGTTAGCCCTCCCTGTGATGTTCTTACTGATTATGCCAACATGATGCATGGTTAACACATGTGTAAACATCATTTCTCTTAATCCCAGAATGTAAGATTTCATCTAAAGATCTCTAAATCTAAATTATATCCCCAGAAATATTCACACACACATAAAGAAAGCTACTTCCTAAAAAAATATTTCCTCCCTCACACTAGATATTTGGAAATAAATGACAGGAAACAAACAAGCATTCTACAGCATCAGAATTCTCATGTCTCAAGCAGGCCGAGGGCATCTCATAAACTGGACTTGTTTTGGAGCATTCATTTACCAAATAATGAGAATTCTTCTGTGGCTGATTTTCTTAAAAGCCTTACATCAGGTGTCTGTCATCCAAAGTCTACTATAATCAGAAATAGAGTGGCATAGGCAGTACTGTGACTGAGGAAAATCAATGAATAAAGATATATAAAGTATATGAAATCCTCTAATTCCTCCATATTTCTTGGAAAGAAAAGAGTCTTCTGCTTGAGAAGAAAAGTAAGACGATTCCACTAGGGCACCTAAAGAACAGACTCAGATCCATTCATTCGGTCCTTCCATAACACTAACCATTTTAACTGAACCCCTGCTGTGTGCCAGAGTCAAAGATAAAAGATTAGCAACAAATCAGCGAATTAACAATTTATTTATTAGAGAAAGAGCTTACCAATACTTTGAATTGAGTGTGGTAAATATTATGTT
The DNA here is from genome assembly GCF_049354715.1 of Callithrix jacchus. Taxonomy (NCBI): domain Eukaryota; kingdom Metazoa; phylum Chordata; class Mammalia; order Primates; family Cebidae; genus Callithrix; species Callithrix jacchus. Next base: position 16,150,336 of record NC_133517.1, read on the forward strand.
AAAAGATAAATAAGAAATAATTTATGGACCACGGGATGAAAGAAGAGGGAAAATGATAGAGTTCACATTAGAGGAGAGTTCGGGTCAAAGTGTCACAAATCCAAAGGAGTTTTTAGATAATGGAAAGGTTGGGAAACACAGTCACAAGAGAGGAAAGAGCAAAGGTGCCCATGCTGACAGGATCACTTCCTACTGTCTTTAAAAGCCAGCAGTCTGCACTTGAAATTGTCTGGAGTGAGCCTTGCTTATGGGAGAGAATGACAGGTAAAGTTAGAAAGACATGAGCTTGATTATGAAATGCCTTGTTTGCCAAGCTCAGCAATTTAGACTTTCCTGAAGGCTATGGAAGCCCACTGACAGAATTTAATTATGGGGATGCTGTGATTTGATTTGCAATTAATATCCCTAGGAAATATGAATTGCAGAGGAAAAATCTCTAAAAGCAGGGAGAACTTTCAGGAGGTTGTTGCAGGAGTCATGGCAAGAAGAGATAAAGGAATAAACTAAAGTAGCAACAGGCAGAGATGGAGAGAAGATGTGTTCCAGATAAAATACAGCAACTAGATTCAACAGGACCCCATGTTCAATGAGGGTGGGAAGAGGATTAGAGGAGGAAGAGCCTTACACTGATTCCAGTTTTGTGGTTTAAGTGACTGCATGGAGTGGCTTTGCTGATAAAGTAAGATAAAGAGTAGGTATAGAGAGCCAAGTATGGAGTCCAGTGTGAACATGTTGATTTTGAGATGTTCGTAGAACAAGCACAGCCAGGAGCTGTGCTTACAAAGTTGAGAAAAATTGTACTAGCAGATAAAAGTTTGAGACTCATCTGGTTTAGATAAGGTTATAGATGGTTAATACATAAAGTAAGAAAAGCAGAAATCTTCAGAAGATTGTGCTCTGAAAAACACTAATATTTCAGGCTTGGATTAAGAAGGTAAATCATCAAAGGAGACTGAATGTGAGATGCTAGAGTATAAGAGAAACGCGGAAGTCAGGGCAGGAGACAGCACAAAGTGGGAAGAATGGTTCACATGGTCAAATACTGAGAATGGTTAGGCATTATTTGACAATCGTGACATTAATGATGACTCTGATTAGAGCACTTTCCGTCGACTGGTATAAAAACGATGAGGAGGGAGGGGGCCAATAGGACCAAGTAAAAGCAGCTACAGTATGTGGCTTTCAGAGAAGAACAAAAGGGGTGAGAAATTCAGCACCTTTAACTGAAACTTCCAGGTACTTGCATTGGGACTGATCAAGAAAACAGCTCGACTCACAGAGAATAGACAAAAGCAGGACAGAGCAATGGCCCACGTGGGAGCCACACAGAGCTAAGGGAACCTCCCCCCATGCAGGGAAGCAGTGAGTGAACGTGCAACCCCGGGAAACCAAGTTCCTTCCACAGTTCTTTGCAAATCACAGATCAGGAGATTCTCCCTTGAGCTCAAGCCACCAGGGCCTTTGGTCTGACATGGGGCTGTGTGAAGTCTCAGTAGAGCAGCTGCTCAGGTGAACATTGAGACCCAGGAGCTTTACATGCTCTGGCTCTTGGATTCCCAGCAAAGTTGATTGCAACTCAGGCAAGGCAAGAGGTTCCTACATACCCCTAGGAAGGGGACTGAATCCAAGGGGCTGAGCAGCATTGGTCTGCAGGTCCCATTTCCACAGCACCCACAGGATAGGACCCACTGGCTTGGAATTCCAAGTGCAATACCAAGAGTGTTGCTCCTACCTGGGATGGGATGCAGTTCCCAGGGGGAGAGACAGGCTGCCATCTTTGCTGTTTGCATTACTCAGCTGTTCCAGCCTGTGGACTTAGGAGAGTCAAGTGACTGGGGGCACAAAGGGATCCCCCAGCACAGCACAGCTGCACTACCAAAACATGGCCAGACTGCTTCTTTAACTAAGACCTTGATTCAGTCAGCCTCAGTGGGCAGGACCTCCCAACAAGGGCCTCCAGCCACCCCCTCCTGTATTCTCTGGCCAACAGAGTTTTAATTTCTCCCTTAGGCAAAGTTCCCAGAGGAAGGAGCAGGGGGTCATCTTCCCTGTTTGGGTGACTCAGCTACTCCAGCCTGAAGGCTTTGAAAGCCCAAGCTGATTGGGGAAGAAACAGTACCCCAGCACCACACAGCTGCTCTACAAAAAATGTGGCCAGATTGCTTCCTCAAGTGGGTCCCTGATCCATTCCTTCTTACTGTATGGGACTTCCCAGCCACTCCCACTGATGATCTTTGGCCAACAGAGATTTGAAGACTTCCTGGGAAAGAGCTCCTGGAGGGAGGAGCAGGAGGACCAGACCACCATTTGTGCTGTTTTGGCAACTTAGGCATTCCAGCCTCCAGACTTTGGAGAGCCCAAGCCAACTGGGAGTGGAAATGGTACCTCAGCACAGCACAACTGCTCTACCAAAGTGTGAATAGGCTACTTCTTTAAGTGGGACGTCAATCCCGTTCCTCCTGACTGGGTGAGATCTCCCAACCAGGGACTCTAGCCACCATCTGCAGGTACATTCAGGGCAGCAAAAGGTCTGTGCCACCTTGGGATGGAGCTCCCAGAAGAAGGAGCAGGCTGCCATTGTTGCTGTTTCACAGCTGTCACTGGTGATATCTCAAGGTACTGGAAAAACCAAGGCAATTAGGGATTAGAGTGGACTCCTAGCAAACTGCAGAAGCCATATAGAAAAGTGGCCAGACTGTTAAAAAAATTAAAAGGTTAAAAAAAAGCCCACATGAAGTTCAGCAACCTCAAAGACTGAAGGTAGATAACCCATAAAGATGAGAAAGAATCAGCACAAAAACGCTGAAAACTCAAAAAGCCAGAGTGCCCTCATTCCCCCAAATGATATCAACACCTCTCCAGCAAGGGTTTGGAACTGGGCTGAGGCGAAAATGGTTGTAATAACCAAAGTAGGCTTCAGAAGGTAGATAAACACAAACTTCACTGAGCTAAGGAAGTACAATGTTACCCAATGCAAGGAAGCTAAAAATCATGATGAAAAAATTACAGGAGTTGCCAGATAAAGTAACCAGTACAAAGAAGAACATAACCAATGTAAGGCCAATATCTTTGATGAACACTGATGCAAAAATCCTCAACAAAAGCCTGGTAAACTGTATCCAGTAGCACCACAAAAAGCTTGCCCACCAAAATCAAGCAGGTTGATTCATCTCTGAGTTGCAAGGTTGGTTCAACATACACAAATCAATAGATGTGATTCATCACATAAAGAGAACTAAAGATGAAAACCACATGATTATCTTAATAGATGGGGCAATGGCCTTGATAAAATTCAACACCCCTTCATGTTTAAAACTCTCAGTAAACTAGGTACTGAGGAAACATGCCTCAAAATAATAAGAGCCATATATGACAGACTCACAGCCAATATCATACTGAATGGGCAAAAGCTAGAAATTCCCCTTGAAAACCAGCCCAAGACAAGGATGCTCTCTCTCACTACTCCTATTCAACATAGTATTGGAAGTTCTGGCCAAGACAATCAGGCAAGAGAAATAAATAAAGGGCATTCAAACAGGAAGAGAGGAAGTCAAATTATTCCTATTTTTAGATAACATGATCCTGTATCTAGAAAACTCTATTGTCTTAGCCCTAAAGCTTCTTAAACTGATAAGCAACTTCAGAGAAGTCTCAGGATACAAAATCGATGCGCAGAAAATTGCTAGTACTCCTACACACCAACGACAGTCAAGTCAAAAACCGAATCACAAACAAACTCTCTTTCACAGCTGCCACAGAAGGAATAAGATACCTAAAAATATAACTAACAAGGAATATAACTAAAAGATCTCTAGAAGGAGAACTACAAACCACAGCTCAGAGAAATCAGAGATGACACAAACAAACAGAAAACATTTCATGCTCATGGACAGAAAGAATCAATATCGTTAAAATGGCCATACTGCCCAAAGCAATTTACAGATTCAATGATATTGCCATGGCTACCACTCAGTGATATTCCCAACAAACTACCATTGACATCCTTCCCAGAACTAGAGAAAACTATTTTAAAATTTATATGGAATCAAAAAAAAAAAAAAGCCCAAATAGCTAGGACAGTCCTAAGCAAAAAGTAGAAAGCTGGAGGCATCACACTACCTGAGTTCAAACTATACTACAAAGATACAGTAATTAAAACAGCATAGGCTGGGCACAGTGGCTTTGGCCTAGATCACCCAAGGTCATGAGTTCAAGACCAACCTGGCCAACATGGCAAAACCCTGTCTCTACCAAAATTACAAAAATTAGCTGGGCATGGTGGTAAATGCCTGTAATTTCAGCTACTCAGTAGGTTGAGGCATGAGAATTCTTGAACCGAGGAGGCGGAGTTTGCAGTGACCTGAGATCATGCCACTGCACTCTAGTCTGGGCAATAGAGTGAGACTCTATCTAAAAACAACAAAAACAACAACAAAACAGCATGGTATCTGTACAAAATCAGACACATAGACCAAGGGAACAGAATAGAGAACTCAGAAATAACACCGTGCGCCTACAACTATCTGATCTTCAACAAACCTGACAAAAACAAGCAATGGAGAAAGGATTCCCTATTCAGTAAATGGTGCTGGGATAACTGGCTAGCCATAGGCAGAAAACAGAAACTGGACCCTTCCTTATATCATATATAAAAATTAACTCAAGATAGATCAAAGACTTAAATGTAAAACCCCAAACAATAAAAACCGTGGAAGACAACCTAGGCAGTACCATTCAGGACACAGGCACAGGCAAAGATTTCAAGATGAAGATGCCAAAAGCGAATTGCAACAAAAACAAAAGATGACAAAGGGGATCTAATTAAATTAAAGAGCTTCTGCACAGCCAAAAAAAATTAAAAAAAAAAAACTATCAGCAGAGAAAAGACAACCCACAGAATAGGAGAAAATTTTTGCAAACAGTGTATCTGATGAAGGTCTAGTATCCAGAATCTATAAGAAACTTAAACAAATTTACAAGAAAAAAAATAAGACCATTAGAAGGTAGGCAAAGGACATGAACAAACACTTCTCAAAAGAAGACACACATGCAGCCAACAATCATATGAAAAAAGCTCAACGTCACTAATGATTACAGATATGCAAATTAAAACCATAATGAGATACCATCTCACACCAGTCAGAATGGCTATTATATAAAAGTTCAAAAAAAAACAGAGGCTGGAGAGGTTGTGAAAAATAAAAGGAATGTTTTATAGTGTTGATTGGAGTGTAAATTAGTTCAACCATTATGAAAGACAGTGTGGCAATTCCTCAAAGACCTAAAGATGGACATACCATTCAACCCAGCAATCCCATTACCATGTATATACCTAAAGGAATATACATCATTCTATTATAAAGACACATGCACATGTATGCTCATTACAGCACTATTCACAATAGCAGAGACATGGAATCAGCCTAACGCCCACCGATGAGAGACTGAATAAAGAAAATGCTGTACATATACACCATGGGATACTATGCAGCCGTAAAGAAAGAACGAGATCATGTCCTTTGCAGGGACATGTGTAGAACTGGAGGCCATTATCCTTAGCAAAGTATAACGGGACCAGAAAACCAAGTACCATACGTTTTCACTTACAAGTGGGAGATGACTAGTGCGCACACCTGGATTCATGGAAGTTACATGTTTACAACACCACACACTAGGGCCTGTCTGAGGGTAGAGAGTGGGAGGAGGGAGAAGATCAGGAAAAATAACTAATGGGTACTAGGCTTACTACCTGGGAGATGAAATAATCTGTACAAAAAACTCCCATGACACAAGTTTCCTTTCGTTTTTTTTTTTGTTTTGTTTTGTTTTGTTTTTTGAGATGGAGTCTCATTCTCTCACCAGGCTGGGGTGCAGTAGCGTGCTCTTGACTCACTGCAACCTCTGCCTCCCGAGTTCAAGCGATTCTCCTGCCTCAGCCTCCTGAGTAGCTGGGACTACAGGCACGCACCACCACGCCCAGCTAATTTTTGTATTTTTAGTAAAGACAAGGTTTCACCATGTTGGCCAGGATGGTCTTGATCTCTTGACCTTGTGATCCATCCACCTCGGCCTCCCAAAATGCTGGGATTACAGGCGTAAACCACAGCGCCCAGTCACAAATTTCCCTTTATAACAAACCTGCGCATGCTGCACATATACTCCTGAATTTAAAATAACAGTTAAAAAAAAAAAAAAGAAAAAGAAAAAAAGTGAGTTATAGAGGGTTGAGGGGTGAAAATGTGATGAGGTGGAAATGAGTGTGCAGCATTTTAAGAAGTTTGCCTTCAAATGGAAAGAGATGATGAGATAGACAGAGGGACAAATGTAACTTTTAAAAGCCATTTTGTAATGGTTAGCAAGATTTTAACATGAGTGAGAAAAGAAAATGGAAAATGTTTTGATGCTAAAGTAGACAAAAGAAATGACAGAGCATCTTTAAGAAGATGCAAAGTGGCAGGATCCAAAGCATAGAAGGTGCTGGTTTGGATATGGACAAAATGAAAGCTCATTTTATCTGCGCTTACAAGTAGATAAAGTGAATGAATGAAGGAAAGACAATGGACTTAATCTTTCAAAGTCTTAATTTGCTTCCTTAGAAATAGGAATGGAAATACCTATTTTATTGGGGCGATGCAATAGTTAAGAAAGGAGACTGCACATGTAAAGTAGTTAGCAGAATGCCTCTCCCATGACAGAGTCCAGCGACTTGTAGGTCTTATTCTTATTACTGGAGACATCTATTAGCTTTCAATCCATCAGTAATGATTATGGCCCACAGCATCGCATTGCATTTTTCACCAAGCCAGGGTCTATAACTCATGTACTTTAGCAAAAGCAACAGCAGAAAGGAAATGATGCAGTTCGAGTTTAGAATGTGCCCCAGGGAAGATAAAGAGTAAGTAAATTTGTCTTTGTTGCTTTGAAATCACCTCTATTGTTTTCCTCGGAGCCACACATAACGAAAAACTCAGATCTTCCCTGAAAACTGACAGTTTTCTACATTCCACTTCCAACAGGTGTCTCCCTTGGCAGCCTTTAAAACTAATTAATAGCTGGGTGAAGGTGCAATCAAGATAGGCCTTCCTCCCAGGCCCCCATCCCCTCTAAATAAGAGATGCACTGAGCCCTTCCAATGTGGCAACAGATTTCAGCATCTCAGATTTACTCTTCTCTGCCTATTCTGTGTCTACGGAACTGAACAATTGTCACATCCACTTTAAAAAACAAACTTGTGTGTCTTCTTTTTAATGTATATTTTCTCTCCTTAGGAGTAACAAAGACCTTTCCCTCTTGAATGTCCTTGTCAAATCTTTATGCTCCATATCAAACCGTATATATAGTCTACATGTTTCCTATATTATAGATGGTTTCTTGATTATATAATAAATGAGGCAAGATAAAGAACTACCCAAGGAAGTTCTGAACTGAAAAAGGCATCTTTTTCAAACACAAGTTAAAGAGTGCCATTATGACTAATCGCTGCAGTGTAAGGTTGTCTAGTTATAGCCTGTGTATATTTAATTTTCTGACTCACTGCTGTCATTGGTCTTGCATTTTATTTCTGCTCTGATAAAAATTGGAAACATGATAAAATTATTCAAGTCTCCCAATTTTGTGCTAACAATACAGTGAGCTTATTTCTGTCCCAAAGAGCCCCTTCTCTCATTCCTTCAACAATTCATTTAACTATTGACATCAAGAATTCCAGATAACACAGCACTGTGATCCAGTTAAACAAAGGTTATTATTTTAAAACTTTACCTCCTCTTTCTCTTCCTCTCTCCCTTACCTGCTTCTTCCTCCCTTTCAACAAATACCATCTATCTGTCTGTTGTCCAGGGACTATGCCAGTCACCAGGGCAGGTATAAAGAATGGGGCAACACTGCCCCTGCCCTTGGGAAGCTCCCAGTTGAGAGAGGACAGAGACATTGGGCAAAGCACAAAGTGAGCACAATGGGAATGAAGGTGGGAGAGGCAAGTAACTTCATGAAAGATCAAAAAAGATTCCACAAAGGAGCTGCCATTTGGGTTGGATCTTGAACAATGACTAGGATACAACCAGATACAAAAGACAAGAAATATATGAATATCTGTAGAACTATTACTCAAAATAACCCGAAGCTAGAAACTCAAATGTTCATAAATTAATAAATGGATGAATAAAATTGAAATATAACCATACAATGGAATATTACTCAGCCATAAAAAGGAATCAAGTACATGATGCAGCAGGGTTGAACCTTGAACACACTATGATAAGTGGAAGAAACCAGTCACAACAGACCACATATTGTATGAATCCATTTATATGAAAAGTTCAGAAAAAGTACAACTACACGGAACAGAAAATAGACTTGTGGTTGTTAGGAGTGAATACTAGTGGGTACAAATTTCTTTATGGAGAATGAAAATGTCCTAGAAATTGATGACAGTAATGTTTTCATATCCCTGTGACTTTACTAAAAACATTTCATTGTACACTTTAAAAAGGTCAATTTTACGGTATGCCAATTATATTTCAATAGAGCTGTTATTACAAAAAAAATAGGTAAGAGAGCATTTTTTTAAAACTAAAGGAAAAGTATGTGCCCAAACCTGTTGGCATGAAAGAGCCCACATCAAGTTCCCTCTGGCTGAAGATTAGAGTGCACAGCACAGGGATGGAAGGTAAGGAGGACTGTGTGCTATTGGTCTCACCACTGAGCTGGTGAAACCCAAGGGCAACATGGACACATTACACACCTTTAAGCAGGGTGTGTTCTAAGTGTGTGTTTGGGAATTGAAAATTTTGCAGCAATTTGAAAGAGGAGCTAAGGAGAAAAAGAGACCAGTAAGAGGGAAACTGAAGAGTTTGATTGTCTGCCCAACCCTTAGTTACTCCTGACCTGTGTCAGAGGTAAAGGTGGTGCTAACGTAAGACCAAGCATTTCAATATCTGCAGTTCTAAAAACAGGATCATAGAAATTATCAGTCATGTGTAGCTGCTGTTTACATTTATTATCAATATATAAATCTTCCTTTCAGCATACAAGTGCTTGCAGGTATAAACAAGGACGCTTCTGGCTGAATGCAGTGGCTCATGCCTGTAATCCCAGTGAGAGGCCTAAGCAGGCAGATCGCTTGAACCCAGGAGTTTGAGACTAGCCTGGGCAATGTGGTGAACCCCCCATATCTACCAAAAATACAAATTTAGCCAGACGTGGTGGCACGCACCTATGGTCTCAGCTATTCGGGAGGCCGAGGTGGGATGATTGCTTGAGCCCAGAGGTTGAGGCTGCACTCCAACCTGCATGACAGAGCAAGGTCCTGTCTCAAAGAAAACAAATGAAAATAAAAATAAATCAAATTAAATAAAATAAACAAAGACACTTTTAAGAAAGGAAAATATACCTAAATATACATAGTTATATCAGCTATAAAGAAATGTACACAAGTCATGTTAATCATGATTGAGGACCAACAACCTGTATTTGGAAATATTCTAATTAAGAATTTTCAGGGCCGGGCGCAGTGGCTCATGCCTGTAATCCCAGCACTTTGGGAGGCCAAGGAGGGCAGATCATGAGATTAAGAGATCGAGACCATCCTGGTCGACATGGTGAAACCCCGTCTCTACTAAAAATACAAAAAATTAGCTGGGCACGGTGGCGCACGCCTGTAATCCCAGCTACTCAGGAGGCTGAGGCAGGACAATTGCCTAAACCCAGGAGGCAGAGGTTGCGGTGAGCCAAGATGGCGCCATTGCACTCCAGCCTGGGTAACAAGAGTGAAACTCCATCTCAAAAAAAAAATAAAAAAAAAAAAGAATTTTCATTTTTATAAATGAAAAATGCCTGGTTGTTTTTAAGAACCCCATATACACACCACCATATTATTAAATCCTGGACCATGCAGGGGTCTCTGTTATTTCTCCTGGTGTAGTAAGCTATTAAAGACAATGAAGGCCAGACGCGTTGGCTCATGCCTCTAATCCAAGCACTTTGGGAGGCCAAGGAGGGCAGATCATGAGATTAAGAGATCAAGACCATCCTGGCCAACATGGTGAAACCCTGTCTCTACTAGAAATACAAAAATAGGCTGGGCGTGGTCTCTACTAGAAATACAAAAATAGGCTGGGCGTGGTCTCTACTAGAAATACAAAAATAGGCTGGGCGTGGTGGCGTGCGCCTGTAGTCCCAGCTGCATGGGAGGCTCCAGCCTGGCAACAGAGCAAGACACCATCAAAAAAAAAAAAGGAAAAGAATTTGCGTAAGAGACAACACATGAAACTTTTATCATATCACACACCTAGTGGACCATTGCGCCCCAGTCTGTGGATACTGGGGCACAGATGGTCCACTAGGTGTGTGATATGATAAAACTCAATTTTCCAGACCTCTCCTGAGATGAAGTGCATTAGGGTTTTTGGAAAAGAGACATGTATCTGCACCTCAATAGTTTCAGCAACTTATGGAAGATTTAGAAAGAAGATGGCTTAAATGGTATTTATTTAGAGAACAGTTTTTTCCAATATTCTTACAAAGACAGTCTTCATCCAAACTCATCCTGTGCCTGGGGCAGGGATTTATGTCTTCTGTGTTCACTGCTGTATCTCCAGCATGGAGAATGATACTCTGCACCTGATAGACATTCAATTAGTACTTATTAAATGAATAACTTCATGAGGCTGGGTGTGTGTGTGTGTGTGTGTGTGTTAACATAAAAACACATAAAATTATAGAAATTACTTTTATACACAGGCATTATTTCCATTTAGAAAACCTTTACACAAGTTTGCCATTTAATAAATCTTGCAGTATTCTTATTTTGCTTGAAAGTGAGTGCATTGCCTATAAGCTAAAGATAATAAGGAAACAAGGCTCTCTGTCCTCTGCTGAAATCAATGTGCAGCCCTCATTCCGCAGTGGACTACATTTTTCCTTTCAGAATAATAAAAGCAAGCATGTTCACAAAGAAAGGGCAGTCCATTAGGGGAGAAATTGTATTTTCATAACCAAGAATAGTATTTCCATCTGGAAGTACAAGTGCAAATGAATGAGGTTGTAGTTCATTTGAGTTTGTGGGAATTTCAATTGGAAGTCTCCAGAATCTTCCAAGGAGTTAGCGGAAATTTCTGATTTTTAAAACCACAGGCCAAAACTTCAATTGTGACCTCCAGCTATTCCTTTTTCACAATAGATTTTCCAGTGAAATTTTTCTGAGGTAGCTCAGGCCCAATTCTAATATACCTGGGGTGGGAGGAGATATTTTTTCAGATTCTACAGGGTCATTTCTGTAGTTATTTATTGCTTTGTGGCCAAAGATTGACAAATAAAAAGTAAATGAGTAGGAATATACTGTACTAATTTCATGTAAAAAATTGTATTTTATTTCAAAAGAGAATTTCCTCACCTTTTCTACAGTGCTTCTAAGAATAAATACCACATTGTTTCAGTGTCTATAATAATATTCACATGTCAACCACGCACAATTAAATGCTTAGTTATTGAAAATACATACCTTTTCTCATTATTTCTTTCCACTACAACCTCTCCCACTTCCTATATTCTCTATCTCAAGCAACTGAATGCCTACCTCTGCACCTCTTTCTCCCACACATATAAGTATCATCACGTGCAGTCTATTGCTCTATTTCTCAAATATGTTCATTTCTTTCCAACCCTGCTGTCATTTTCCTTATTTAGGCCACTATTCTGTTTTAGCTAATTGTCACAAACACCTCCCTGAAACCCTACCTCTAATCTTACCATGGCCCCATTTATTCTGCACTCTGCAGTCCAGCTTAAAAGACACACTGTATTAGCACTGTCTGTCCTGTTCTTTCTGTTACCTAATCTCTTTTGAAAACTCTGGTTCACCACTCAAGACCCAACAGAAACCATGATCTACCTAAATCACAAATGTAAACATGCCCCCTCACTACTGCTCAAAACCCTACATGAATTCCCTCCACCACTTGAACATGGTTCAAATTCTTTTCCAAGAGTTGAAAGGCCCTTTGTGATCAAGCTCTGAATTACTTAATAAGCTGAGTTCTCTTGATCTCTGTAGTTCAACTGTACTGTCTATGCAGGATATTTATGTTCCTCCCTGAAGGTCTTTATATATGCTGTTTTCTCTACCTCAACACTTTGAAACTACTTGCTCCTCAAAGCCTATCCTGAGATTTGGTTGAGCATCTATGGCAGGTTTTATTTTCCAAAAATGGCTATAACAATAACTTCCAAGACAAATGTTTTTTGACAATGCAACTTGGACAGTTCTCCCAATGAGTGATGGAGTCTGTGTCCCCTCCTCTAGAATCTGGGTGGACTTGGGACTAAGTCATAACTAATAAAATGCAGCAGAGTCATGATGCACATTTGAAGCCAAACCAGAAAAGATGATGCACCTTGGTCATTGAAAGACTTGTGCTCAGAGCCTTGAGCTGCCAGGTAAGAGGTCAAACTCCTCTAAAGTTTCCCTGCTGTGAGCAAGCCAGGCCAAGACACCCCAGTGTCACTTTTGAGTCTTTCCAACATAGAAGCCAGACATGCCGGTGAATGAGACTTCGTATGATTTTAGCCCACAGGTCATTCCCAGCCCTCACAATTTCCCAGGTGAGGCACCAGACATCATGAAGAAGAGAACTAGCCACAAAAGTTCCTTTCTGAATTCGTGACCAAGAGAATCCATGAGCATAGTGAAACCATTGTGTCACACCCCTGAATTTGGAGTGGTTTGCTAAGCAGCAGTATTAACTGAAGAGTGTCCTTCAAACTCTGCATTAAGCCATAATGTAGCAAATATCACACCGTGTCACCATTTCCTGCATAGGTAAATATACATGCATGGCCATCGGACTAGAAACTTCACTACACTCCTACATACAGCTCTTTGCCTGAAATAGAACAAATTCTCAACAATTATTTTTCTGAATAAATAAACTTTCAACTAGAAATTTTGACATCATTATTTCTTTTCTTTCTTATATTTCCAAGTTCAATCCACTCTACTTCCTAAATGTCTTTCAAATCCATTCACTGCCCTTCTCATTAATTCTCAGTTGAGGTCATCCTCATTTCTTGGCAGGAATCTTGAAAGTCTTTTTTCTGGTCACACTGCCACATTTCCTACAAATAAAGTCCTAGAGAAAAATGAGGGTATATAAGTTGGTTCTCATGCTTCTATGAAGAAATACCCTGTGTAATTTATAAAGAAAATAGTTTTAATTGACTCACAGTTCCACATGACTGGGGAAGTCTCAGGAAACTTACAATCATGGAAGAAAGCATCTCTTTACAGGGTGGCCGAGGGAGAATAACAGAAGGGGGCAACACCTTATAAGACCATCAAATCTCATGAAAACTCATTCACTGTCATGAGAACAGCATGGGGGAAACTTCCCCCATGATTCGATTATCTCCCACCAAGTCCCTCCCTGTAAAAGTGAGGATTATTACAATTCAAAGTGAGGTCTGGGTGGGGACACAGAGCCAAACCATATCAGAAGAAGATTTCACTTTCTATCACCAGTTAGCAGAAAGTAAATAGTCTTACCTGACAAAAAAGGCCCATCCTGTGTTCTGCATGCCCAAGCTCATCTCTTGCCCTCTATCCCACATATCCTACCTTCAGGGACACTAAATGTGTCACTACCATCCACAATACAACTTTGTCTTGGTACCTCCTGCTCTTCCTGTGTTCCACTTCGACTCCCATTATTTCTGTCTTAGGAATCCTTGAATCTGCTCATCAAATAACCTCTCAACCTTCCCCAGAAGACTTGGCCACTCATCACCTGTATTTCCATGGGACTCTGCTCATCCCTTTACCCTTGTGAGTTTCATAATCTGTCCTAATTTGTCTGCTTACACATTTGTCTCACTCAAATGGTGATTCTTTAAAGTGAGAGAAATGAAACGTACTCATTCTTTTATCATCCAACGTCTACTACAATGTGAGGGACATACCAGGTTCTCAGTCAAAGTTTGTTGAATAAATAAGTGAATGAATCAACACAGAGTTTGATGAAGAAATTATTATATAGCCTAAGAATATAAATCCAAAGGCAATTAATATTTTAAGGGAGGAGATTACTGATAGGACGTGGGGAAAATTCACCAGTGAGCATCCTGTAAATACTACATTTTACAGAGTAGTGATTTCTTTATTTTCACTAAGATGACCAAGCTTAATTAACAATCTGCACTTATTAAAATAATATTTCTAAAAATCTATTAATGTATTGTGTTTTATTTGTTTTGCATTTCTTTTTTTCAGGAAAAATAAAACTCCCAAATCTTATTATTGAAGCTGAGCCCTTCTTATGCTTAAGAAAAGCAAAGCAAGTTATGAATGAAGAGGTTTTATATTGATAAAGAATAACACACCATTTCCAGGCCCATTAAATATTTATTCACAAAACATCCAGTCAGACTGTGGGCTTTTACTGTTTTAAGTGGCAAATATATGATGTTGAAGGTAACAGTTTCAAATGGGGGCAGCAGGACCGATGAAGATGAGTGGTAAGAGGGACAGGGAGGTGGAACACTACCTCTGGAGCACTCCGAACTGAGTGTGGTCACGGCTCCTTTCCTAACGAATACTTCCAGGGCCAAGTCAGTCTGTGACCCTGAAGCCTGCGATTAGGGAGACAGGGCACTTCCTGGACTCAAGCACCAGAGTCACGACCTTCCCAGACTTCAAGGTCTCCTTGCCAAATCTTTTGGGTTCCACATGAGGAAGTGTCCCCACAATATCTCAGGATATTATTTACTTCCAGAGAATCACTAAACCAAGCTCTTTGACGTGTGCCACAGAGAGACAACAGGTTACCTGAAACATAGATCCCTCAGCTCTCAGAGATGCCAGATAAGGCTGGGGGCTGCGGGATTGGCCTTCTTCAGTTCTCGTTGTACTGATCCCAAGCCCCACAAATGACATGGGAATTAGTAGCACTGCCCCCTGACCTGCTCAGTCCAGCCAGGGAATAGATCTGCCACTCAAGCAACAACTTCAGCCACCTACAGAGCACAGTGATGCCCATGATGGACAAATTCAACTTTCCAAAGTCCTAAATGGCTCATAAGTTATTATGTAATAGTATGTTTTTAAGATTATAATCTTCACAGTTTTAAAATGAGAATAATATCATGCCTCTTTTCCCCAGACTCCATAGAACTTACAATCCCCATGTGGTCCCAAGAGCCAGCTCACCAACCTGCCTGACCCCAAGTGGCCGGTAGAATGCAAATATGAGAAATCATGAGAAAATAGTAATGGCAACAGCTAGCCCTTATTGAGTGCTCTGTCAGGAGGTGTCTTAAGTTTCTGACATGTATTAACTCATCTGATCTTCCTCTAACACCTTCTGAGATAAACAGTATTAATACTACCATTTTACAGGACACTGAGGCACAGAGTTGTTAAGTTTTTTGCCCAAGGTTACCTAATCATTAACAACTGTTTCTTGTCAAGGGAACATGACTCTAGACTTATGCTCTTAAATACATGCCGTACCACCTTGGGGTCCTTCCGCTAAATTTAAAATGTGGGAAATTAATTAAAAATTAGCTTGCCCTCTAGCTAAACTAAGAATGTAGGAAGAGCTTCACCATCTTTTAGTCTCAAAAGAGGTTTTATATCCATTGAGAGGACCACCATGTCTGAAGTAGCCCAATCCAGCCCCATGCCAGTCTCTACCTGTTACATCATTGGATCTCTGCATGAAATCATCATCTTTACCAGATGTCTCCCTGTCCCATGTAAGGACAGGAACCACCTTTGCTGGGTTTAGTCTGTAGACAACAAACTTAGTACAGAGTCAGGCAAATATTTTGCTAAGAGGAAGGTGGATGGATATGGATGGATGGATGGATGGATGGATGGATGGATGGATGGATGAATGGCATTAAAGTACAACTGAATTTGATTTTCTGTTGCTTGCTGGTCTGTCTGGGAAGTAATTTAAGTTTGAGGAATTAAAGGAGATGTATTTTTTTTTTTCAAAATCAAAGAAGCATTCCTTAAACTGTTTTTCCAAGTCCAGTGTTCCTTAAGACATCAGAAGGGTGTCACGGATGATTGAAAAATGCTGGGTTAAATGAAAATCAGCATAGTTCTTCATTGCAATATTTCCATAAGACTCTCATGTGTTAAATGGAGCACAGTGAAACTGCAACATTGTGAAGTGTTTCCCGAACTTATTTGATATAAAACCCTCCTATTTTACTCTCAGATCACCCTATGATGTAATAGGCTTCCATGAGAAATGTTTTACAACACACTGAGTCTTAAAATTGTTAGGCATTCTTATTATAATTCTACAATTACATAAATGGATCATTAAGTTGGCATTACCTGAAGCAGAACAAATGAAGCAAAATTAGATGCCCAAATCATATTGAATATTATGGTTGGGTTAGATTAATGTGAAAAGCTTTTCTCTAGCCAGGATAAATTTTAATTTGTATCCTATGTAGAATTCCATGATCTCTGAGGAATACACTACAATCTTTGGATAACTAAATGATTCATCATGATAAAAACTGCTTGCGGAGGAAACTTCCATTTTATTGTCATTTATGTAGAATAATAAATTAGCACTGTACACTATTGTAAGGTATCCAATAAAGTTCTGACTCATAAAGAAATTCAGAGCATTAGGAAGGTGAGCAGCACAACTAGTTGCATCTCCTTACAGTGTTTCAATCGGACAATATAATGGACTGTCGAAGGCAGTGGATAACTTCTAAACTTTAAGAACCTTTGAGCATCTCATGTGTTCGAGTTCCTCTGTTAGACAGAGTAGCTTACTCCTGGGGACCTTCTTAGCCTAGAGGGTGGCACTTATTTGTCTCTCCTCTTTAATTGTTGAGAAGAAGGTGAATGGAGATGGATGGATGGATGGATGGATGGATGGATGGATGGATGGATGGAAGGATGAATGGATGGATTAATTGGTGTTAGGGTTTTTTCTGGGAATTACATTATTCAATGGCAGCACCTGTTCGCATGGGACAGCATATTGCCACCTATATATTGTCCAAGATCACAGAGGTTTACTCACTTTAAGCTGCTTCTGCACAACACCTTTCCATTTAAAAGGAAAAATCAGGCCACAGAGGAATACCAGAAAAAGACTGTAATATTCACAAATTTATAATTTGGAACCAAGATACATATTTTGTTGAGGAAAATAAATGTGAGGCCAAGAGTCTCTAGATGTTTGCTTACATCTAAATGAATGTCTGGATTGTTTTTTCTCTTTACCCAAATATTGTGCCATCATGTGGTCAAGGCCTGTAGAGAAATCCTAAGCAATCTGAATTCTAAAAATTTTGACTCAGTTCCCAATGTTCAATTAAATGAATGATAGTTGC
The DNA here is from genome assembly GCF_049354715.1 of Callithrix jacchus. Taxonomy (NCBI): domain Eukaryota; kingdom Metazoa; phylum Chordata; class Mammalia; order Primates; family Cebidae; genus Callithrix; species Callithrix jacchus. The sequence goes on from NC_133517.1 coordinate 16,167,700, forward strand.
AAGAAACAAACAAGCGATTCTCGGTTTAAAGCTGGCCAGCTTTCATCAACAACTGACTAAAGACTATATTTTCATGGGATCATGTGTTCCAACTTTCTGAGAAGACATTTAGTGTCTATTTATGCTCATGTTTTATATCTGAAGTCATTATCTCCAACTCTCAATAGTTTTCCTAATTAATATTTATGTCCTCTTCAATGTCTTAGTAAAAATTCAGTTTTTCAATTTACTTTATTAAGCTATAATTAATATATATAAAATACACATAGAGTTTAAAGGTACAGTTCAGTGACTTCTGACAAATGTACACATCTGTTTAGCTACCATCCCAGTCAAGACACAGGAGGTTTCTATCACTCCAAAAAATTCCCTATGGTCTCTTTTCAGTTAATCTTCCTCATCTCCAGCTGCAGGAAACCACAGACCTGGTTTTAATAAATATAGGTTGGATGTGGCTGTTTCAGTACTTCATATTAATGAAATCACACTGTACATTTATTTTGTTTTTTTTCACATAAAAGTTAATTAAATCTTGCCCCTTATTCCATCTCTATGGTTAGAATAAGGATTTTTTATGACATGGAAGTTGTTGAATATAAACATATTGGATAATTCTTTCTTTCAGATTTGTTTCCTGAGACTCTAGTCCATTTTATGCAAAGGCCTTTCTTGGAGAACATCATCCGCCAAATTTAGTAGGTTGCTCAACATTATTTATAAGCTGTAAATCATCTAAAGACTTTTTCTCTCCCTTCCTTTCCAAAATTTAATCAAAAGCTCTACTTCTCAGCCAGAAGAAATATATATAGGAAGAATTTGTGATCTGTCTAAATCTATAATAGTGCTGTATTTATTATTAAAATTTTAATAGGCTTTTTTAGTCTGACTTACCCCAAAGCCCATAAGAACACTCATACCATTTTCCTGTCCTCATATTTGTAATAATCCATTTCTTAAACTTTGAAGCTTTCTCCCCACTCTTATTAGCCTGTAAGCCTATATTTCATGCTTGGTTTTTGTGGGGTTTTTTGTTTTTTATCACAGTTATACAAGTGGAAACTTAACGTGTTTCCCTTAAAATAGAAAATTCTGAAGCACACTCATCATCATCAATTCTCATACACACCTCAACAATTTGCCTAGATATGCAAATAAAGAGCAAGTTGTGTTTGAAAAAGGAAGGGGAGGGAGGGAAGAAAAAAGAAATGATGCTTATTGCACTGTGGTTAGAATATCCCAGGCCTGGATTGTTTTGGAACTAAGGGGAAAAAAGACACAAACAGCAATGTAAACATGACTGTCAACAGCACCATCTGAATTGTTCCCATATGGCTAATGTGTGTCAACAAAGCAATCCCTGTTTAAGCAACGCAACATAAAATTACAGAAGGATGCTGCCAAAATCTTGCTGAATGCAACCCACCCCCACACTTCAGGAAACAGAGAGACTCCCTGAACATGGGAGAGGAAGATTGGGAGCTCTGACCCTGAGGATGGGCCTGGAAGCCAAGACCACACAGCAGGCAGAAGCGTGAACTACTGGATGGTGGTTTATGGTTTACTGATTTCAGAGGTGCACCTCAGTCAAGAGACAGAGACAGAGTGTCAGAAAGCAAATGACAATAGTCATCATGGTGGTGATTGCCATAATGTGGCTATACATTACTTTTTTTAAGTTCTGGGGTAAATATGCAGGATGTGCAGGTTTGTTACATAGATAAATGTATGGCATGGTCATTTGCTGCACCTATCAACCCATCACCTAGGTTTTAATCCCAGCATGCTTTAGCTATTGCTCCTGATACTCTTCTTTCCTCCACCTCTCCTGCCCCCTCAACAGGCCTCAGTATGTGTTGTTCCCCTCTTTGTGCCCATGTGTTCTCATTGTTCAGCATGCACTTATAAGTGAAAACATGTGGTGTCTGGTTTTTTATTCCTGTGTTACATTTGCTGAGGATTATGGCTTCCAGCTCCACCCACGTCCCTGCAAAGGATATGATCTTGTTCCTGTTTTATGTCTTCATAGTATTCCATGGTATATATGTACAACATTTTCTTCATCCAGTCTATCATTGATGGGTGTTTGGGTTGATTCCATACCTTTGTTATTGTGAATAGTGCTGCAATGAACATCCACGTGCATGTATCTTTTATATCTTTTATAATAGAATGATTTATATTCCTTTGGATGTATACCCAGTAATGGGATTGCGGGGTCAAATGGTATTTGTGGTTCTAGATCTTTGAGGAATCATCACACCGTCATTCACAGTTGTTGGACTAACTTACATTCCCACCAACAGTGTAAAACTGTTCCTGTTTCTCCACAGCCTCACCAGCATCTGTCGTTCCTTGACTTTGTAATAATCGCCATGCTGACTTGGTGTCATGGGGTTTCTCATTGTGGTTTTGATTTGCATTTCTCTGATGATCAGTGATGTTGAGCTTTTTTTCGTGTTTTCAGAAAGTGGATGCACTCTTAAAATGGAGGATATTATCTTACAATCTTCATCAGCATCATACTATACATCTGTGGATAAATTTCTCTATAAGTTTGTGACTACATGATTTGTGCTTCACAAAGAAGGGAAAAGGATAGACAATCACTGAAAAAGTTCTCAAGCATAGACTACAAACATCTGTTGCTGAGTATAAAACTAAAAAAAAGTAGATGGATGTAGTAACACTGTTTTCCTAAGGAACTGTTTTTCCATAATAGAAAATAATTCTTCAATTATGGAAATAATGAAGAATTTATTTTCTTATTTTTTTCTTCTTCAAAATACAGGCCTTTGAATTCAGTCTTCAACTGTGATTTTCAAAAAAAAACAGTAAAAGAAAGTCATTCTCATTAATGAACACAGTGATTATTTTTAAATACCTAAGTACAAATTACTTTGCTAACATAAATTTTTTATGAAAACAATCAAACGTAACTACTTTATGAATTGCTTAACTGGATTCAGAAAATGTTGTAACTATAAACAGAATTTAAGAAAGGTAACTAAAGAAGTAGAATTTGAGTCTAATACTATAAACCTAAGTCCCTTGGTAACACTGCTTTCACCAAAATAAAATGTCAAATCTACATACAATTTCCTTAATCATATCCACTCTGAAGTGAACTATGGAAAGAAAAGCAATTGACCGTGCTGAGAATTTGCACTTGTATTACATTTGTCTGCATATGTTTGGAAGCATGGTCCTGAGCAGGCTCCGTGTTCCTGAGTGATTTTTAGCAGGCCACCTTAGCTCAAGTTATCAGAAACAGATGACAAATCGCTGAAAATATTGCTAAATAATGCTAAAGCAGCAACAGTCCAGCTGAAGATTGGCTGACTCATCACGTTTGGTAAATCCTACTGAGAAATGCTAAAATAGTCTAACCTTTGGATCAACTGTTTTGTTATGCAGCTTCATCAGAACTAAGGTTCTTGGCCCAAGTAGGAGGGCAAAAAGATACTGGAGAGGCTCAAGGACACGGTGTTCATATCAACAGAGCTCAGACTCATTCCTCTCTTCTAGGCACACAGAAGGGTGCAGTGAGAAGGTGAAATAATCACCTATGCCTTAAGTATAGCATTGGAAACAAAATTGAAATAGAGCCTTTTTTTCCACCATATTCATCGGTACTGAGAGATAGGATGATAGAGCTGACCACAAAGAAGCAAAAAATAATAATAATAAAAGATTGAAAGATATTCAATAAGAATCATTATTGTCTGAACTGAGTAGACAAAACAACGAACAGTGTCCAAAAAACATATCGAAGTAACAGCTCTACTGACAATTAGGGGAAAGGGAAAGAGAAAAAGAAAGCACGTCCACCTCTCAATAATTTCTTCCTGCTGACAAAGTGAACTCCATTCTACATGCTAGCATTTTGTAGAATAAGATCTCCACTTTCTGCTACTAATAATGATACCTGCAAGAAAGAAGCACAGAATCTTCCACCTTATCAAACCACAGATCTGAAACTGTCACAAAAAGTGCCAATAATATTTATTCTGGGTATTTCCAGCAGTAATCTCTTATGAGTATAGGCACAACTTTATGAGAACTACTCATATGAAAATTTTTTAAATCCACAAATACTTGATTTTTTAAATACATTTTTAAGTCCAACTACACCGATCCCTGGCTTTTCCAAGATTTATACATCAATTCCGTTTGGGCCACATCTATAATTCTCTGAGAGATTTTCTTTCTGACCTTATCCAAAGGAAAATATTATTGTCTTATAGTTCCCTTATTTTTCATGATTAAACAAATTCATTTTTTATGTATTGATTTTATTGTTAATACTGTTATTTTATCTCTAAATTGTCAGATTATACTTTGTCCCACACCATTATTGTCAAATTTTAAACATTTTTTTTCTACTCAGCAACAAATATATTAAACTTCGGTGAAATAAGTGTGTTATTAGGTCCTATGGGTTCCTTCCATGTAAGGCTAAAAAAAACAAAGTGTTCTCCTATAAAAATCTAATCTGAAATCAGGTAGCATGATGTCTCCAGCTTTGTTCTTTTTGCTTAGAATTTCCTTGGCTATATGCGCTCTTTTTTAGTTCCACATGAAATCTAAAGATTTTATTTCTAATTCTGTGAAGAATGACAGTGGTAGTTTGATGAGAATAACACTGAATCCATAAATTACTTTGGGAAGTGTGGCCATTTTCACAATAGTGATTCCTCCTACCCATGAGAATGGAATGTTTTTTTTCATTTATTTTTATCCTCTCCTATTTCCTTGAGCAGTGGTTTGTAGTTCTCCTTGAAGAGGTCCTTCACATCCCTTTTTAGCCATATTCCTATTTTATTCTCTTTGCAGCAATTGTGAATGGGAGATCATTCATGATTTGGCTCTCTTCTTGCATATTATTGGTATATAGGAATGTTTGTGATTTTTGCACATTGATTTTGTATCCTGAGAGTTTGCTGAAGTTGCTTCTCAACTTAAGGAGTTTTTACACTGAGACAATGAGGTTTTCTAAATATAGAATCATGTCATCTACAGAGACAGTTTGACTACCCCTCTTCCTATTTGAATACGCTTTATTTCTTTCTCTTGCCTGATTGCCCTAGCCAGAACTTCCAATACTACGTTAAGTAGGAGTGGTGAGAAAGGGCATCCTTGTCTCATGCCAGTTTTCAAGGGGAATGCTTCCAGCTTTTGCCCATTCTATATAATATTAGCAGTTGGTTTTTCATAAATAGCTCTTATTACTTTGAGATATGTTCCATCAGTACCTAGTTTATTGAGAATTTTTAACATGAAGGGATGTTAAATTTTATTGAAGGCCTTTTCTGCATCTATTGAGATAATCGTGTTTTTTGTCATTTGTTCTGTTTATGTGATGGATTATGTTGATTGATTTGCATAAGCTGAATCAGCCTTGCATCCCAGGGATGAAACTGACCCACATATCCATCAATGATAGACTGGATAAAGAAAGTGGGGACATATACAGCATGGAATACTATATGCCCATAAAAATGAATACGATCATGTCTTTTGCAGGTACATGGATGAAGCTAGAAATCATCACCTTCAGCAAACTAACACAGGAACAGAAAAACAAATACAACATGTTCTCACTTATAAGTGGGAGTTGAACAATGAGAACACGTGGACACAGGGAGGGGAACAGCACACACCAGGGCCAGTTTGTTGGTGGAAGGCAAGGGGAGGGAGCATTAGGACAAATAGTTAATCCATGTGGGCCTTAAAAGCTAGATGACAGATTGATATGTGCAGCAAACCACCACAGCACATGTATACCCATGTAACAAACCTGCATGTTCTGCATTTGTATCTTGGAACTTAAAGTAAAAAACAAACCAAAATAAAATAAAATAAATAATAAAAATCTAACGTGTACAGTGTTTCTCAAGTCTAAATCACTCCTCAGTTCTATTGAGGTTGGGTAATAATTTCCCTTTAAATGACAACCCCAAACTCATACTTTAAAAAAAAAATTGAAGATCCTTAAATTAGGAAATAGCTGTTATTCCCTATTCTGTCACATATTGTAATGTGCATTAGAGACGCTGAAACTCTCAGTGTAGTTGTCAAAAAATGGAATCCCATATGTAAAATGAGCAGTTGGAGAACAAAATACCACATTTAGCCATCAGAATGCCTCAGGTTCGGTAGATGTTTGAAAATCAAAAGAAAGTAATTTATAAAACCATATGCTATATTCCTCAATATTCCATAATCAGTAGCAATACCTCAGGGATTAAATAAATGAAACCTATCATGCTTAATCTGCATGACATAAAGGAGGCAGAGAGTGGAGTGGACTTATGGACACGTCATGGGCTCTACACAGAGAGATGTTAGAGCCATGGCTCTACTACCTCTTCACAGCATGACTCTGGGGAAGCTATCTAATCTCTCTGAACCTTGGCTTTTTCACCTATAAACTAGAGGTAGTTATTCCCACTTTATAGGTTTATCTGTGAGGGATAAGTGAAATAATGCTCATAAAATTCTTTATAACATTATGTAGAGTTATAGAAGACAAGGTTAAACCTATATATCTCAGTTTACCACATCTGCAGATATTTTTAATGTCTTCTTAAACTTTTTCAAGTTTTTGGTGTAATTTTAGACTCAGAGAAAAGTTAAAGATAGTACAGAGAGTTCCAGTATATCTTAAATGCAGCTTCCTCTAATGATAACAGCTTATGTAGTTATGGTACAGTTGCCAAAACTAGGAAAATAAGGTTCAATAAATACTTTTTAAACAAATGAATAGTTATAAAATACTAAGACATCTATGAATCTCATGGTCTTGTGGTTTTGCCTTGACCCAGAATAGACGATGACATGAACAGAATGTCCTAAAACTATTTCACTTCCTCTCTGTTTTCTTTCATATCTTGTCATCTTAAAAATCTTTTCTGTGTGAAAAACATGTCTGTTAAAGGACTTGGGTTGGTAGATGTTCAAAAGATTTTCCCACCATAGATGTCTAGAAGACTACTGAAAATCTCTGGAAGGAAATCTTTGAAACTCTGCTAAAACTACCCTGTGAATGTCTACTAAATCACCAGCTGAAAAGAAATGCTTCTTCGTTTCTGAAAGAGCAGGATAAAGCACATAGAGAACATATAACATTATTCTTAACGAGAAGCTTGTTTTGTCTCTAACATTTAGATGTTTACTCAGTGCCCTGGGAAATGGATCTGGGATGCCAAGGTGTTGACAAATTGCTAAGGACTGTTCTAAACATCCTCATTAGCTCAAGCTTAAATAAAGTAACTCACAAAGCAGCCCCCACACTTCACAGTTCATCAGCAGGGAATTTGTGTACAACAGCTATAACTTTTCCCAGCCCACAGCACAAGCAGCTGGAAGAGGCAAATGCATGATGGCATTTGATCTGTGACTAAATTAAGCTTGATGGTACAGCTGAGGCTTTTGCAACTGCAAGACATTCAGCATTCACAGGATCTGGGACTCCTCTCCCTGGAAACATCTAAGAATAATCATGCCTGGTGCTGGTTTACCCTTCTACAGTCCCTCCATCAAATTCTCCATTTTGTCTGGCCTCTGATATTGTTTTGGTTCAACTCATTTCATCCACTAATTCGACATTTAGACACCATTTGCCAAAGAGATTTACACATGTTATTTTATTTAATTCTCACCACGACCCTATGAAACATTACTATTTCATTTAATAAATAGAAAAGCTGAAGTTCAAAGACCTTAAGAGACTTGCTCACATGAATACTGCCCGCAAGAGGCACAGGCAGTTCTCAAACTTAGACCTATGTTACTAGGAGACAATTAACCTTTCTCTCTATGATCTGCTTTCGTTCTGCTGCATTTTAAGAAAATAAAAATTAGTAAGGATTTTCCTTCGTTTCAAATGATCTTCTGAAATCAAATAAATTTGGTCAATTGGTGCTTACTGGGTAAGAGTACTGCATGATTGAGGCTGAGTCAAATTAATTGGTGCTTGACATCATGAATTTGTCATTATGTTAGAAGGAGATGTGGGGAGCACAGCATAAAGAGAGAGATTTTGCCTTTATTTCGGTGGAAGACGGAGGACTAGAAATGAGAAAATGGGCCCTGAAGTTGAATTCCTACCTTATATAAGGATGCTGTGAAGATCAAATGAAATGTTACACAATAAGAGAGTATGCAGTATGTGTGTACAAAGGGGAGGCATTTCTCTCTAACACATTACCCTCTGGCTGTTCTCTGCATCTTAGCTGATAGGAAACCTCAGGTACCCAACCCACTGTGGCTCTCAAATCTCAGAACCTTTACTTATGAGGATTCCCTGCCCTTACATCCTCCCTATACCCAGAGCTTTGATTTCTACTTCTGTGCTCTGTCAGACTGCGTTCTTCCTGAGAATGGGGTCATGTCTTTTCATTTTTGTATCTTACGATGCTTGCCATGATGCTGGCAAGATTAGTAAATTTTCCTAGATCAGAAGACCAAGCTTCTCAAGATGACATTCTTAATGGGATACATAAATAATGGTTTACTTTTTTTTTAATTAATTTATGTTCTTTGAGACAGGGTCTCCCTCTGTCTCCCAGGCTGGAGTGCAGTGGCACGGTCTTGGCTCACTGCAACCTCCGCCTCCCAGGTTCAAGGGATTCTCCTGCCTCAGTCTCCTGAGTAGCTGAGATTACAGGCCTGCACCACCACGCCCAGCTAACTTTTGTATTTTTAGTAGAGACAGGGTTTCACCATGTTGGTCAGGCTGGTCTTGAACTCCTGACCTTAGATGATCTGGCCACCTTGGCCTCCCAAAGTGCTGGATTACAGGCGTGAGGCACCATGCCTGTCCAAATAATGGTTCACTTTAGATAGAGCAGTGACCCTCAAAGTGGGGGTGAAGGGGGTGTTGGAAGAGAACTTAGTGCAGTTTGAAAATGAGGACACCTTTTCTTATTTTCTGTAATTATTTTTAATCATAATAATTATCAGTTCTGGATGTCAAATGTCATAAAATTAGGTAATGAAATTTATATGTGCTTTATTAAGCTGGAACATAGACATTTTTAAATCTTGCTTTGCCTCAGGTTTTTTATCTGTTAATCAGGAAAAATAATCTGACATGTAAGGTCGGATTGTGATAACCTATTACCATACTTAGGACATTATCTGGCTCGTAGTAGTCACTCAATAGAAAAAGTAGTTGTGATCATTATTGTCATTCTGTTATTATTATCACACTTTCTTTCTTTCTTTTTCTTTTTCTTTTTTTTTTATTTTTTTTTTTATTTTTTGAGACGAAGTTTCACTCAGGCTGGAGTGCAATGGTGTGATCTCTGCTCACCGCAACTTCCACCTCCTGGGTTCAGGCAATTCTCCTGCCTCAGCCTCCTGAGTAGCTGGAATTACAGGCACGTGCCACCATGCCCAGCTAATTTTTTGTATTTTTAGTAGAGACAGGGTTTCACCATGTTAACCAGGATAGTCTCGATCTCTTGACCTCGTGATCCAGCCGCCTCAGCCTCCCAAAGTGCTGGGATTACAGGCTTGAGCCACCGCACCCGGCCTATTATCACACTTTCTAAATCCTTACACCTTTGGACAAATCTCTGACCCTCAGCTTCTCACTTGTCTGTAGTGAGCATAACCTTTCATGTCCCTTCCAGATATTAACTTCTAAGATTATAAGCCTCTCAATATTCATATATTTCAAATTCACCCAACACTATGTGAGAATTTCAGGCCCCTAATATATTCTTCCATATAGGTTGTATATTTACATTATAATATTTTGTGTATATTTGTATGTACCGTGTGTGTAGAGTGCAATAAAAAAGTTTGAGCCAACTAAAACTTATTCTTTAAACATTCTAAAGCAATAACCCAAACCTTTATCATGTTAAAAATATTTTTGGTTGACTTTAAACTGATAATGCATTAAGTTTGACCGAAATTAAAGTGGTTTCAGAGAAATTTAAGTAAGATGTGCCCTCACCTATATTTATTGCCTCCCTGAGATATTTGGAAGTTCTTACTTCTTACGATTCTATAAAGTAAACAACACTAAATTTAACCTCAAACCCAATATGTTGCTATAGAAAAGTAATTTTTGATATATCATCACTTTTCTCTTGTTCTTAAAATATGATATTTTCAGCTTATCTATTTTGAAATCATTTCTAAATAATAGTTTTCTGTGAATGATTGATTATAGGAATTTTGCTCATACAGTACCTCCAAAGCATGACATTTTAAATCACATACTCCTTTTACCTACAATGTTTAAAGCGAATTTCATATCATTACACAATTTATCATTTGGAGATGGAACAAGATATTTACATGGATTCTATCTATGCCTTTGCAACTGAAACACTATGGCCAAGTCTTATTAAAACCATGCATGCATGGTTATCACAGCCGAACAGCAATAGAGAGGAACCGTCTTGAATATGCATATACAAAGGCAAACCCACGGACATCAAAGCCAAGTGGCACGGGTGGCATACAGAGCATGCGCTCTTTTCCATGTGACATTTCAGGGTCTGTGTGAGAGTGCACTCTATGGGCTGCCTGCTGCAGGACAGCACCCTCACCTGCCTCCACCTCTCTGCCCACCAGCCTTCTCATTCACCTTCATTCCCTCTCCTCCCCCAACTTCCCCAGAAACCTGATTTTGGTTTCACTTTAGCAATAGCATGATTTCCGCTGTATTCCAGTACATGAGAATTGCAGCAAATCCCCACGGTTCAGTCCTTGTTCCTCGTCTCATTCCAAATATTCTCTGGGCTCTCTCAACCATTCTCCTGGCTTCTGCTGTCACTTCTACAGTAGTGGACTCCAAAACAGGATCTCTTGTCTACACATGCCTCGTGAGCAGCAGATCTGTACAGCCAACAACCTATTGGACACTTCAACTTAGGTACCCCACAGGTAAACCAAGTTCCATATGCCAAAAGAAGCTCAATGTCTTTACTTCAAAACACGATGTGGATATCATACGCTCCATCTCAACTAGTGACTCCAAATTCCTTGATAGTCAATTTCCTCATGTATAAACATTAAAAAGCTGAGCTTAGTATTCTGCAAACCTATTTATCTGTGAGATAGGAATCAAACAGTAAAGCATCACTGGAAAACAGCAGATCAATGAGAGATGAATGAAGTAGAAGATATCTACAAGGAAGCAAGCAAACTGTGTCAGCTGAGCAGTGCTTAGATGAATAAAACTTAGATGAGCAGAAGGGTGTCTGGAGGTTAGAGAGGAAGAGATCTGCAAAATGAATGTCATGAAGAGATGGGGTAGGGAGACTTCAGGTGGGAGTTTAGACTCAGAGGAATAGAGGCTGCAGTTTGAGGAAATTTAGGAAGTGAAGACAGGCTATGTGGGACCAGACTGGGAAGGATCTTAAAAACTCTACAGAGGAGCTTGGATTCAATGTCATAAGCAAACAAGTGACATTACAACTTATCAGTCATGAGACATCACATGCAAACAAGTAGACAATAGCATGCAAGATGCTGAGACTGGAAGAAAATAGATGGGACATTGGCAAGAGTGTTGGTTACTGCTAGCTTGAAAATTAGGGAAGAAAAATGATTATGTGCATGTTTATTTGCAAACCATTTGGCATTTAATATTTCAGTGATCCTGCATGTGACATTAGATACATCATATCAAAACTTTACACTTGACACATTCCAAAGGAATACTTTTTAAATCTTTTAGCTTTTAAAAAAGTAGAAACATATTCTCAAGACAAACTTTACTCAGCATCATATTGTACCTGAAAAAGGAAGTGCTAATTTGCACTTCAGAGTTAGAATTGGAGGAGTACCTGTTTAACTTTTGTTGTGCCAGAGTATTAAAGGAAACATTCAAATGCGCTTCATTGGTACAGTGGATAATCAAAGTTAAACACAAATACAATTTTTTTTTTAGATTCAACTCAACATCTATTCTTTTTTTTTTAATTGCATTTTAGGTTTTGGGGTACATGTGAAGAACATGCAAGATAGTTGCATAGGTACAAACGTGGCAGTGTGATTTGCTGTCTTCCCCCCTTCACCCACATCTGGCATTTCTCCCCATGCTATCCCTCCCCAGCTCCTACCACCCGCTGTCCCTCCCCTATTCCCCCCAATAGACCCCAGTGTGTACTGCTCCCCTCCCTGTGTCCATGTGTTTTCATTGTTCATCACCCGCCTGTGAGTGAGAATATGCAGGATTTTATTTTCTGTTCTTGTGTCAGTTTGCTGAGAATGATGTTCTCCAGATTCATCCATGTCCCTACAAAGGACACGAACTCATCATTTTTGATGGCTGCATAATATTCCATGCTGTATACATGCCACATTTTCCCTGTCCAGTCTATCATCAATGGGCATTTGGGTTGGTTCCAGGTCTTTGCTATTGTAAACAGTGCTGCAATAAACATTTGTGTGCATGTGTCCTTATAGTAGAATGATTTATAATCCTTTGGATATATACCCAGTAATGGGAATGCTGGGTCAAATGGAATTTCTATTTCTAAGGCCTTGAGGAATTGCCACACTGTCTTCCACAATGGTTGAACTAATTTACACTCCCACCAACAGTGTAAAAGTGTTCCTATTTCTCCACATCCTCTCCAGCATCTGTTGTCTCCAGATTTTTTTAATGATCACCATTTTAACTGGCATGAGATGGTATCTCAAGGCAGTTTTGATTTGCATTTCTCTGATGACCAGTGATGATGAGCATTTTTTCATATGTTTTTTGGCCTCTTCTATGTCTTCTTTTGTAAAGTGTCTATACATATACTTTGCCCATTTTTGAATGGGCTTCTTTGTTTTTTTCTTGTAAATCTGTTTTAGTTCTTTGTAAATTCTGGACATCAGCCCTTTGTCAGATGGGTAAACTGCCAAATTTTTTTCCCATTCTGTTGGTTGCCGATTCACTCTAGTGACTGTTTCTTTTGCCATGCAGAAGCTGTGGAGTTTGATTAGGTCTCATTTGTCTATTTTGGCTTTTCCTGCCATTGCTTTTGGTGTTTTGGTCATGAAGTCCTTGCCTACTCCTATGTCCTGAATGGTTTTGCCTAAATTTTCCTGTAGTGTTTTTATGGTGCCAGGTCTTATATTTAAGTCTTTAATCCATCTGGAGTTAATTTTAGTGTAAGGTGTCAGGAAGGGGTCCAGTTTCTGCTTTCTGCACAAGGCTAGCCAGTTTTACCAACACCTTTTATTAAACAGGGAATCCTTTCCCCATTGCTTGTTTTTGTCAGATTTATCAAAGATTGTATGGTTGTAGATATGCTGTGTTGCCTCCGATGCCTCTGTTCTGTTCCATTGGTCTATATCTCTGTTTTGGTACCAGTACCATGCTGTTTTGATTACTGTAGCCTTGTAGTATAGTTTGAAGTCCGGTAGTGTGATGCCTCCCGCTGTGTTCTTTTTGCTTAGAATTGACTTGGCTATGTGCACTCTCTTTTGCTTCCATATGAAGTTCAAGGTGTTTTTCTCCAGTTCTGTGAAGAAAGTCAATGGTAGCCTGATGGGGATAGCACTGATTCTGTAAATTACTTTGGGCATTATGGGTATTTTCACGATATTGATTCTTCCTAACCATGAACATGGAATGTTTCTCCATCTGTTTGTGTCCTCTCTTATTTTGTTGAGCAGTGGTTTATAGTTCTCTTTGAAGAGGTCCCTTACGTTCCTTGTTAGTTGTATTCCTAAGTATTTTATTCTCCTTGTAGCAATTGTGAATGGCAGTTCGTTCTTGATTTGGCTCTCTTTGAGTCTGTTATTGGTGTATAGGAATGCTTGTGATTTTTGCACATTGATTTTATATCCTGAGACTTTGCTGAAATTGCTTATCAGTTTCAGGAGTTTTTGGGCTGAGATGATGGGGTCTTCTAGATATACTATCATGTCGTCTGCAAATAGAGACAATTTGGCTTCCTCCTTTCCTATTTGAATACCCTTTATTTCTTTTTCTTGCCTGATTGCTCTGGCTAGAACTTCCAGTACTATATTGAATAGGAGTGGTGAGAGAGGGCATCCTTGTCTAGTGCCAGATTTCAAAGGGAATGCTTCCAGTTTTTGCCCATTCAGTATGATATTGGCTGTTGGTTTGTCATAAATAGCTTTTATTATTTTGAGATACATTCCATCAATACCGAGTTTATTGAGGGCTTTTAGCATAAAGGGCTGTTGAATTTTGTCAAAGGCCTTCTCTGTGTCAATTGAGATAATCATGTGGTTTTTGTTTTTGGTTCTGTTTATGTGGTGAATTATGTTTATAGACTTGCATATGTTGAACCAGCCTTGCATCCCTGGGATGAATCCTACTTAATCATGTTGGATAAGCTTTTTGATGTGCTGTTGCATTCGGCTTGCCATTATTTTATTGAAGATATTTGTGTCTATGTTCATCATGGATATTGACCTGAAGTTTTCTTTTCTTGTTGAGTCTCTGCCGGGTTTTGGTATCAGGATGATATTGGTCTCATAAAATGATTTGGGAAGGATTCCCTCTTTTTGGATTATTTGAAATAGTTTCAGAAGGAATGGTAACAGTTCCTCTTTGTGTGTCTGGTAGAATTCAGCTGTGAACCCATCTGGACCTGGGCTTTTTTTGTGTGGTAGGCTCTTAATTGCTGCCTCAACTTCAGACCTTGTTATTGGTCTATTCATAGTTTTGACTTCCTCCTGGTTTAGGCTTGGGAGGACACAAGTGTCCAGGAATTTATCCATTTCTTCCAGGTTTACTAGTTTATGTTCATAGAGTTGTTTGTGATATTCTCTGATGATGGTTTGAATTTCTGTGGAATCTGTGTTGATTTCCCCTTTATCTTTTTTATTGCATCTATTTGGTTATTCTCTCTTTTCTTTTTTTATCAGTCTGGCTAGTGGTCTATTTTGTTGATCTTTTCAAAAAACCAGCTGTTGGATTTATTGATTTTTTGAAGGGTTTTTCGTGTCTCTATCTCCTTCAGTTCTGCTCTGATCTTAGTTATTTCTTGTCTTCTGCTAGGTTTTGAATTTTCTTTATCTTGCTCCTCCAGCTCTTTCAATTTTGATGTTAGGGTGTCTATTTTGGATCTCTCCACTCTTCTCATGTGGGCACTTATTGCTATATATTTTCCTCTAGAGACTGCTTTAAATGTGTCCCAGAGATTCTGGTACGTTGTGTCTTTGTTCTCATTGGTTTTGAAGAACTTCTTTATTTCTGCCTTCATTTCATTGTTTATCCAGTCAACATTGAAGAGCCAGTTGTTCATTTTCCATGAAGCTGTGTGGTTCTGAGTTAGTTTCTGAATTCTGAGTTCTAACTTGATTGCACTATGGTCTGAGAGGCTGTTTGTTATGATTTCAGTTGTTTTGCATTTGCTGAGGAGTGCTTTACTTCCAATTATGTGGTCAATTTTAGAGTAGGTGTGATGTGGTGCTGAGAAGAATGTATATTCTGTGGATATGGGGTGGAGAGTTCTATAAATGTCTATCAGGTTTGCATGTTCCAGGTCTGAGTTCAAGTCCTGGATATCCTTGTTAATTTTCTGTCTGGTTGATCTGTCTAATATTGACAGTGGAGTGTTAAAGTCTCCCACTATTATTGTGTGGGAGTCTAAGTCTCTTTGTAAGTCATTAAGAACTTGCCTTATATATCTGGGTGCTCCTGTATTGGGTCCATATATATTTAGGATCGTTAGATCTTCTTGTATCAATCCTTTTACCATTATGTAATGTCCTTCTTTGTCTCTCTTGATCTTTGTTGCTTTAAAGTCTATTTTATCAGAGATGAGAATTGCAACTCCTCCTTTTTTTGTTCTCCATTTGCTTGGTAAATCTTCCTCCATCCCTTTATTTTGAGCCTTTGTGTATCCTTGCATGTGAGATGGGTTTCCTGGATACAGCACACCGATGAGTTTTGGCTTTTTATCCAATTTGCCAGTCTGTGTCTTTTGATTGGTGCATTTAGCCCATTTACATGTAGGGTTAATATTGTTATATGTGAATTTGATGCTGCCATTTTGATGCTAAGTGGCTGTTTTGCCCATTAGTTGATGCAGATTCTTCATTTTCTTGATGCTCACTAGCATTTGGTATGTTTTTGGAATGGCTAGTATTGGTTGTTCCTTTCTATGTGTAGTGCCTCTTTCAGGAGCTCTTGTAAAGCAGGCCTGGTGGTGACAAAATCTCTGAGTACTTGCTTGTTCGCAAAGGATTTTATTTTTCCTTCACTTATGAAGCTCAGTTTTGCTGGATATGGAATTCTGGGTTGAAAATTCTTTTCTTTAAGGATGTTGAATATTGGCCCCCACTCTCTTCTGACTTGTAGAGTTTCTGCCAAGAGATCTGCTATGAGTCTGGTGGGCTTCCCTTTGTGGGTCACCTGACCTTTCTCTCGGGCTGCCCTTAGCATTTTCCCCTTCATTTCAACCCTGTTGAATCTGACAATTATGTGCCTTGGGGTTGCTCTTCTTGAGGAATATCTTCGTGGTGTTCTCTGTATTTCCTGGACTTGAATATGGGCCTGCCTTGCTAGTTTGGGGAAATTTTTCTGGATAATATCCTGAAGAGTATTTTCCAGCTTGGATTCATTCTCTTTGTCACATTCAGGTACACCTATCAAACGTAGATTAGGTCTCTTCACATAGCCCCACATTTCTTGGAGACTTTGTTCATTCCTTTTTGCATTTTTTTCTCTAATCTTGGCTTCTTGTTTTATTTCATTGAGTTGGTCTTGACTTCTGATATCCTTTCTTCTGCTTGGTCAATTCATCTCTTGAAACTTGTGCATACTTCGCAAAGTTCTCATGTTGTGTTTTTCAGCTCCTTCAGTTCACTCATATTCCTCTCTAAGTTGTCCATTCTTGTTATCATTTCCTCAAATCTTTTTTCAAGGTTCTTATTTTCTTTGCATTGAGTTAGAACAGGTTCTTTTAGCTCACAGAAGTTTCTCATTACCCACCTTCTGAAGTCTGATTCTGTCATTTCATCACACTCATTCTCCATCCAGCTTTGTTCCCTTGCTGGTGAGGAGTTGTGGTCCCTTGTAGGAGGCAAGGTGTTCCAGTTTTGGGTGTTTTCCTCCTTTTTGTGCTGGTTTCTTCCCATCTTTGTTGATTTATCCACCTGTCGTCTGAGTAGTTGCTGATTTTCCAATTGGGTCTCTGAGTGGACGTCCAGATGGTTGATGATGAAGTATTTCTGTTTCTTTTTTTCCTTCTAACAGTCTGTCCCCTCTGCTGTAGGACTGCTGAGGTCCACTCCAGGCCCTGCTTGCTTGGGGAACTCCTGTAGCAGCTGCAGAACCATGAGGGTTGCTACCAGTTTCTTCTTCTGCTATCTTTGTCCCTGACTGATGCCCACCAAATGTCAGTCTGATCAGTCCTTTTTGAGGTGACTTTTTGGATATACAGGGGTCAGGGAGCTGCTTGAGGAGACTGTCTGTACTTTATACTTGAGGAGACAGTCTGTACTTTATAGGAGCTCAAATGCTGAGCTGTGAGCTCCATTGTTCATTTGGGGTTGCTAGGCAGGTATGTTTAAGTCTGCTGCAGCAGAACTCATAAAGCCCCTTTTTTTCCTCAGGTGCTCTGTCCTGGGGGGTTAGGGCTTTATTTATGAGTATCTGTTGCACTGTCCTGCCCAGCAAGGAGGCAGTCTAATCACTGCCTGCCTGTAGTGGCTATGCAGAGCTGCCGTGGGTTCCGCCCTGTTGCCGTGGGCTCTGCCCTGCTGTCATGGGCTCCATCCTGCTGCCATGGGCTCCACCCTGCTGTCGTGGGCTCTGCCCCACTGCCCTGTGTAATTCCCTGTAGTCCTGTTTATATGGGTGTGGTTAGAGCTGCCATGGTGATGGTGGCCTGCCTCTGTAGTGGTGGACTCTCTCTGTTATGGCGGGTTGCCTCGGCAATGACAGGCTGTGTCAGCAATGGCAGAGTACCTCCGTAGGGGTCAAGTGCCTCAGTAATGATGGACGCCCCTCCCCCTCAAAGCTGCACCATCCTGGGTTCAGCTGTGCTTGCCCTGAAACTCTCAACCCTGAGTGTTTCCAATTGCTGTTTTGTTTATTTCTGTGGGGATGGGACCTGTAGAGCCTGATCACCTGACTCCCTGCCTCTGAGCCCTTTTTTTTTTTTTAAGTTAAACGGTTGACTCTCTCCCAGGTGTTTCAGTCACCTGCTGAAAGGGCACCAGGATCTGATTTCCTGTGCAGCCACCCACTGTGCCGGCTCAAACAATGTTGCTGCCCGGGAATCTCCTGGCCTGGCTTTCTGTTTAAGTCCTGTTTAATCAGATGAATGTGCTAATCTGCCTTCCAAAATCTCCAATTGCCCGTTTAACAGGACAACCAAACCAGTGTATTTTGTACAGAGTGCT
Source organism: Callithrix jacchus (assembly GCF_049354715.1). Lineage (NCBI taxonomy): Eukaryota > Metazoa > Chordata > Mammalia > Primates > Cebidae > Callithrix > Callithrix jacchus. Next base: position 16,186,045 of record NC_133517.1, read on the forward strand.
GCTGCCCTACGGCCCTGGCCCAAACAGCCACGCCGGCCCAAACAGCCACACTGGTGGCCCGTGGGGCTCCTACACCTGGGAATCTCCTGGTCTATGGGCAATAAAGATCTGTCTGGAAATACGGTGTCCACTCACCCTTGTGCTTTCACTGGGAGCTGCAATCCTGAGTTGGTCCTACAGTGCCATCTTCTCCGCTCTCCCCCACAAATACAAATTTTTAGACAATCATGATTTATGCATAGATTTACCCAACCATAGAGTTCAGTGAAAGCAAATTAATATAAAATCAAACAGTGCTTAATGATACCAAAATTTAACTTTGTGTGGAAAATTACTTTCTATACAACAGATGCAAAAGAATGTAATTGAAACATTTTATCTTAATTTTCGTATAATTTAATTTATAGCAATTTAAAATGTTGAAAAGCATATTTTGAAGCTTGCATGATATAAAGAAATATTTACAGTAAAATTTATACTTTTAAGTTCTTATATTGAAGTACAATAATATTTTAAAATAACATAGCTAAGCATTCCATTAAAGAGGTTAGAAAATAAACAATGAAGTCAACCCAAAGAAAAAGAATGAAGTAAAGATTAAAGCAAATGTTTATTAAATAGAAAATAAACATATACACATACATACTCAAAACACTGTATATGAGCAGAAAAACAGAAAGCTAGATATTTGAAAAAAATAGAAGAGGCAAACTTTTGACAAGACTAATTATGAAGAAAGTAATAATATTAGGAATACAAGAAAAGCTGTAACTACAGACATTTAGTATTTTTATTCAAAGTGGAATGCAATTGATGACATTTAAATAAATATAAGACAGCTAAAATTGACAACTTTTTGGAAATTAAAATACTCAAAAATGTAATTGAGAAAAAGTAGAAAGCCCAAAGAACTAATAAGGCTTAAACAAAAATCTCCCTTCACAAAAGTTTCTATCCCTTGATGATTTTAAAATATATTGAATCTTTAAGTAAACAAAAATTTCTAACTTATATAAAATATTCCAGATAATGGAAATGAAATAAATAGGAGGAAAATTTTTGTGAATCCCATCCAACAGTGTATTACAATATAAGATATTGTGACCAAGTAGCATGTATCACAAGAACTCAAGACGAACATCAGATAATTTATGTGTGTTAATTTATGTTAACACACATAAAAAAGGCATTTAATAAAATGTAATATCTAGTCATTATTACACAGAAGCTACTGGCAATCAAATTCTAGCAGGGAACTTCAATAGCCCAGGAAAGAGAATCTATTAACATCATCTTTAATGGTAAATTTTTAAAGCAGAAGCATTGAAGTTAAGAATAAAACTGAGATACCCACCAGCAATCCTAATATTTTGCATTTTACCAGACCTACTAGCCATTGTACTAAGACAAGATAAAAACATAGAGGTAGAGAACCTGAAAAGAAAAGATCAAAACTGCTACTGTTTGCATACAATATGTTTGCTTACACAGATACCCAAAAGAATCTGCAGGCGACTTTTAAAACTAGTCTGAAAGCCCAGAGAAATTGTTGGACAGAAACCAATGCAGAAAAAATTAATAACATTTCTACATACCAGCTATACCCAAATAAAATGCAATTAAAATATTTTCTTTAAAATAACAGTACAAGCTACAAAGTGCTGATGATACCAGATATTGCCGTTACATAATTATAAGAAGCCATGGAGTCAGATTAATTGAGTTTCAATTCAGCCCCTCCAACTAGTAGCCTTGTGACATTGGTCAAATTACTTAATCTCTCTGGGACTTTGATTTTCTCTTCTGAAAAATGAAAATAATGATTGTCACTTTTATCAGAGGATTGATGTGCAGATTAAATGAAATAAAGCATGCAAATTACCTAAAATGATATCTGGCTTAATTTGCATAGTAGTGTAATATACATATAAGCAAATCTATATTAAAAATTAACAATTTCATAGACATAAAAGACTTGAGTAAATACATGGGTAGACATGGCCATTATTTTAAAGATGCTGAATTTGTCCACATTAGTCTATCAATTCATTTCCTTTCAAAATCCCAATAAGATTTTATGGAACTTGATATACTGAATATAAAATGTGTGAAGAAGAATCAAGGAAGAAGAATAGCCAACATAATTTTAAATATAATTAGAAAGGTACCAGGAATTAAACTACATTACAGAGATACAGTAATAAAATAGAGAGTACTAGCTAAAGAAATAACATATAAATATAAAAAATGTTTTCTGCGTTATATGTGAACTTGAAATGTGATAGCATTTCAATAGTGAGGATTATTTCTTTGATAACTGGGACAATTGGCTTTTCTATGAAAAAGTGTGAAAGTAGATTCTATTTCACACCAGACATATTTAAAAACTCAAGAACAAGTTAAAGATGAGAACATCTGAATAATTAAAACGAAAATATGTATCATCATAATAAAGGTATAAACTATTTTGGATAAAATGACCTGCTTGCAGAGAAGTATTTATATTTACAAAATAAAGTTTATGCAGACTTTTTAAAACATACCCATAAGCAATTTTACTTTGTAACTTATATGTATTTGCATATCAATATATTAAAGCATATATTAAGAATACATGTCAACTCATAATTATGGATTCCAAAGAAAAGATAGATAGCGGTGAAAGGAAAATTTAGCTTTATATTTAATGTCATTTTTAACAACATCAGAAAAAGAATGGGAAGCAAAAACATATTTTCAAATGTTCACAGCAGAATCTGCAATGGTTAGGATCTGCCAGACTTCAGATGGGGAGGGGTGCACAGACTACACACCCAGTTGTGTCCTAGAAATGTATTTTTCTTTTAGAGTTTACTTCAACTACCAACCCCCTAGTTCAGTAGGAAAGAGGGCATGCCACTTCTTCACACTGGTTCAACCACGTACACATACTATAAGTAATATTTTAAATATCAGGAAAGCCTTTATTTGCCTTAGGAGATAGCAAAGGGAAAGTATATCCAGTACCATGACTCTAAGCAACCTAATTCAGGTCTCAGATGTCCTCACATTCACACCTACCAAACTATTCACTCTCAGCTTTCCCTCTGTTACCACAGAAGCAACACGTCTGCAAAACAGCCCAGCCCTCCACTTGTGTTTCTCAGTCCTATTCTCTCTCTCACTTTCTCAAAGATTTTCTCTCTCCTTCTCTCCCTCCTTCTCTTTATCTCCTGCTTTATTCCATTATCAGTTTTTCTGCTATCAAGACATTATACTATTTACTATACAACAAGCTCTTTAAAAACATCATTTGACCCCATATCTCCCTCCAGCTAAGATTTATTTCTCTGGTGCCCTTCACAACTACTTAAACTCAATAAATTGACCTCCTAAGTTAGCATTTGCTCCTAACGTAATTCAAATTTAGAGTCAATCATTTTCATCTCATAATTTAGCTCTAATACCCTTTCCTCCACTAAAATTGCTCTGAGCAAGGTCACCAATCTAGATACTCAAATCTAGCCTGTGGCTTTAAATGATATCTACATATGAATGACCCACAATGTTAAGTCTCTAGGCTGGAATACCAAACTCAAATACCTACTTTCTTAATTGCTATTTCCATGCCATGCTTCAAATGTCCAAGTTTCCCTCATGTTAGGAAAAGGTATTGGCAACCATCCCGTCATCTTTGCCTCCTCCTTCTCCTCTATTCACATCCACTTATCAACAAATCATAACTCTGTACCTCAAAACATATCCCAAATTGGTCCACCTATCATTATCTTCACTGTCACAACCTTTCTGTGGCACCATGAATCTACTGTCTGAGCTTCTGCTCTAGTCTCCTAACTGGCCCTCACAGCAAACTAAGTGGGCTTTTGAAACCTAAATCAAGTTTCTCATGCCTTTGCTGAAAATTCTCCAAAGACTTTCCATTGCTTTTAGAATCTAAGAAATGTAAACTCATTACTATAGTCCCTGAAATCCTAGGTGAACTGGTTCCCACAACCAGGTATAACCCCACCTTCTATCACTACGTCCCTCGGTAGCCACAAAAAGCAGAACGTTTTTCTGCTCCTTGAACTAGAAAGCTTGTTCTCCGCCCTATGGTGGAAACTTTGTGCTTGCTCTTTTCCCTCTGCCTGGAATACTGATGTTTTTGTTTTGCCTGTTTATTTTCTATCTTTCTTACTAAAATATAAGGCCCTTGAAAGCAGTATTTGTCTGATATAGACATACCTCATTCTAATTCACCTTTTCTTGTTGTGCTTCACACAAACTGCATCTGTTACAAGTTTAAGTTCGTGTCAGCCCTGCACTGAACAAGTCTACAGGCCCCAGTTATCCCATGGTATGTGCTCACTTTGTGTCTGTCACATTTTGGTCATTTTTACAGTATTTTAAACTTTTTCAGTTACACGTTATGTTGATCTGTGATCAGTAATCTCAGATGTTACATCTTGACATTGTTGTAATTTGGGGGGGGCAACATGCGTCATGCTCATATTAAACAGAGAATATAATTGATAAACGTGTGTTCTGACTGCTCCACCGACTGACTGACTGTTCCTTCATCTCTTTCCCTCTTCTTGGGCCTCTCTATTCCCTGAGATACAACAATATTGAAATTAGGCCAATTAACCCTACAATAGCTTTCAAGGGTTCAAGTGAAAGGAAGAGTCTCACACGTATCACTTTAAATCAAAAGCTAGAAATCGTTAAGCTTCATGAGGAAAGCACGTTGAAAACCAGAAAGACTGAAAGCTAGACCTCTTGTGTCAAATAGCCAAATTGTTCATGCAAAGGAAAAGTTCTTGAAGGGAACTGAAAGTGCTACTCCAACGAACACACAGATGATAAGAAAGCAAAACAGCCTTACTGCTCAGAAAAGGAAGTTTTAATTGTCTGGATAGAAGATGGAACTGGGCGCATTCTCTTAAGCCGAGGCCTAATCCAGAGCAAGGCCCTAACTCTCCTCAATTCTATGAAGGCTGAGAAAGCTGAAGAAGCTGCAGAAGAAAAGTTGGAAGCAAGCAAAGAGTGATTCATGAGATTTAAGGGAAAAAGCCACCTTCATAACACAAAGGGCAAAGTGAAGCAGTGCTGATGTAGAAGCTGCTGCCAGTTATCCAGAAGAACTAGCTAAGATCGTTCATGAAGCTAGCTACACCAAACCACAGATTTTCAGTGTAGACAAAACAGCCTTATATTGGAAGAAGATGCCATGTAGGACTTTCATAGCTAGACAGAATTCAATGCCTGGCTTCAAAGGCTGACTCTTCTAAGGGGCTAATGCAGCTGGTGACTTTAAGTTGAAGCCAATGTTTGTATATCATTCTGAAAATCCTGGATCTCTTAAGAGCTATGCTGAATCTATTCTGTGTGTACTCTAAAAAAGCATAACAAAAATGGATAACATGGATAACAGCATATCTTTTTGTAGCATCATTTACTGAACATTTTAAGTCTACTGTTGAGACTGCTCAAAAAATTCCTCCTAAAGTATAACTGCTGATTAATAAGGAAAAAATCTAATCTGATCAAAAAATGGACAAAATATTTGAATAGACATTTCTCAAAGGAAGATATACAAATAGCAAACAGGCAAATGAACATAATTAATTATCAGAAAAATGCAAAGCAAAACCACAATGACATATTATCTCATTTTAACCTAGTTAAAATGGTTTACATTCAAGAATCAGGTAATCACAAAGACTGGAGAGGATGTGGAGAAAAGGGAACTCTTGTACACTGTTGGTGGGAATGTAAATTAGTACAACCATTACCAAGAACTGTTTGAGGTTTCCTCAAAAAACTAAAAATAGAGCTACCATATGATCCAGAAATCCTACTCCTGGGTATATACCCAAAAGAAAGGAAATCAGTGTATCAAAGAGATAATCTGCATTGCTATATTTGTTGAAGCACTATTCACAAGAGCCAAGATTTGGAAGCAACCTAAGTGTCCACCAATGGATGAATGGATAAAGAAAATGTGGTGCATATATACAATGAAGTGCTATTTAGACGTAAAAAAAGAATAAGACATAGTTACTTGCAATAACATGGATGAAAATGGAGATCATTATCTTAAGTGAAATAAGCCAGACACAGACAAATGTCACATATTCTCACTTATTTGAGAGATCTAAAAATCAAAACAATTGAACTCATGGACATAGAGAGTAGAATAATTACTAGATGCTGGGAAGGGTGGTGGTGTGGGGGGTCTGTGCAGATAAGGAAGGTTAATGGATTTTAAAATAGTTCAAAATAATGAATAAGACCTGCTATTTGAGAACAAATCAGAATGCTGAGGTCAATAATAACTTAACTGTACATTTTAAAGTAAACAAGTATAATTGGATTATTTGTAACACAAAAGCTAAATTCTTGAGGAAATTCATACCCCATTCTCCCTGATGTGATTGCTTCACATTGCATGTCTATATCCAATATCTCGGGTACCCCCTGAACACATACACTTACTATGTACTCATAAAAACTAAAAGTTTAAGAATTTTTTTAAAATTTTAAAAATAAAATATTATTGCTCATTGAAAATGCGCCTGTTGACCCAAGAGCTCTGATAGAGATGTACAACGAGATTAATGTTGTTTCATGCCTTCTAACACATTCATTCTGCAGTCCATAGATCAGGAAGAAATTTCTACTTTCAAACCTTATTAGTTAAGAAATACATTTAATAAGGCTATGGTTGTCATAAGTAGTGATTCTTCTGATAGATATGGGCAAAGTAGATTGAAACTTTCTGGAAAGTGTTCACCATTTTAGATGTCATTAAGAGCATGTGTGATTCATGGAAAAATATCAAAATATCCCCATTAACAGTAGTTTGGAAGAAGTTGATTCTAACTCTCATGGATGACTTTGAGGGGTTCAAGATTTCAATGGAGGAAGTAAATGCAGATGTGGTGGAAATAGCAGAATAACCAGACGTAGAAATGGAACCTGAAGATGTGAATAAGTTGCTGCTTCTTATGAATGAGCAAAGCACGATTTCGGGAGACGGAAAACTACTCCTAGTGGAGATGCTGCAAACATTGCTGAAATGACAATAAAGGATTTAGAATATTATGTAAACTCAGTTGATAAAACAACAGCAGAGTTCAAGAGAACTGACTCCAATTTTGGAAGAAACTCTGCTGTGGGTAAAATGCTATTAAACAGCACCACATGCTACAGAGAAATCTTCCATGAAAGGAAGAGTCAATCCATACAGCAAACTTTATTGTTGTTTTATTTTAAGAAATTGCCACAGCCACACCAATCTCCGGCAAACATGACTCTGATCAGCCAGCAGCCATCAACATCAAGGCAAGACCCTCCACCAGAAAAAGGATTCCAAGACACAGATGTTTTAGACATAACAATGCTACTGCACACCTCATGGGCTATAGTATAGTGTAAATACAACTTTTAAGTGCACCGAGAACTCAAGAAATTCACGCGACTGGCACGATTGAGATATTTGCTTTATTGTGATCTAATCAAATCCACAGTATCTCTGAGGTACGCCTCTGTATTCTTCACTGTATTCTTAGCAACACAAACAGTATCTGGCATGCAGTAGCATCTCAAAAAATGCTTTAGATAATAATTGTACCACTTACTCTCTCAGGCTTTCACAGCCAATCCTACTGTGTCTGGAACCCCAAGATAAAAAGAAATAATATTTTAAAACTCCCACATTTTAATTTTTCATTTCCTCACCCTTATACTTCCAACCTGTTCTCTTTCCTTCAAAGGAGACATCCCATGTAATAGCAATAACCCTTACTCATGAGAGCTATATATTCACACCTTCCACTCTTTGCCCACTTCTGCAGAAGAGTTAGCCTTACCCTGTGGTTTGCTAGTGACTGTGGGGCTGCTCCATCCCTGATGGGATGGCAACACATAACCCCTTCAACATGAACCACATATCCACAAGCAAGATCAGATTTGTGTTGCTGTTTCATTTTCACTAAGAAATGGAGATAATCATGTTTTGTTTTATTTTGCTTTGTTACCTATGTGATGAAAATTATTTTCCAAATTCTCTAGTGAATAATAAGGGCAGAATTATTCTAGAAAGTATACTATTGCAAACTGATCTGTAAATTCTGCAAACATAAACATATCGGTTTCCAAGTATTAACTGCAGTTTCTTTACCTATGCGTCAGGAACAGATGTGGATGGCCAGCATATGCATTCTGTCCTAACAGAGCTTATGACATCCTTTATTCAATGAGAAACACATTGTATTTTAGCCTTTTCCTTTCTATTCTGAAAGAGGAATCCAGTAGTATTTCCTCCAGTTAACTATCTCTACTCTCCTTTTTAATTGGAAAAAGGATGTCATGTGATTCATAACAAAAGCTTGACCTCAGTAAAAACAGAAAGCTTGGGCAATTGTTAAGCAGTGTGGTTTTTTGAACAGTTAATATTATTTTCATCGTAATAAAAATTCCAACTCTGTTAAACAAGGAAGGTGGCATAAGCCAAGAAATACATATCCTACCACGTTTATGATTTTGGAAACTCTTAAATAACTGAAAAAAAATTGAAATGTAGCCAAGAAGGAGAGAAAAGGGGACTCTGTGTCTTTAAGCTAGGGAGAAAAATAAAACCCAATCATTCTGAATGTATTGCTTTAGTCATCTGGTTTCATTCTATTAATGACCTTTAACATCTGCAAAAATATTGTGAAAAGCTAATTTTGTTTGTGCTGAGGTGGAGCAGAACAGTTTCTGGCTGTCACTCTTAGATGTGCTATAAAATAAAATTGTCTTTCTGGGAGTCTGACAAAAACCTACTGTACAGATCCAGTTTATTTACAACATCTAGGAATGAAAAGAAAACAGAATTTTACAACATGCCAACATGGGAGAAATGAATAGTACTTGCACATTTGCGTGTGTGCATGTGTGTGTGTGCATGTGTGTGTGTGTGTTAGCAGTACCACATACAGATATCTCCCAAGATTAGAGATTTTTGAAATAACATTTGATGACATTCGATGAAAATTCTAACCAGCATGACTATTTCTCAATAAATGTTATGCTGCTAAAATGTGACAAAGCATTCTTCAACGTAGTGTTTTGATTTACTGCAAAGCCCTTTGCAAAGGAGAAATGGCCTCATTTCCTCATTTTGACAAGGCTTATGTTTCCATTAATTAAATGGGAATCTTTGGAAAAGAGGCAGTGTCATCAGGGTTAATGTATGGACTATACATTCTTAAAGGCCAAGGTTAAAAATATACCTAGTACCCATCAAAAAGAATAAATGCAGTCATACCGGCCTTGTCCTTAATATTCACTCGTTCTCAATTGCACTATCCAATTTTGTGAATGATTTGTGGACTCTGCCATAGGTTCTTTAGGCCCAGATTTGTGGGTCTGAAGAATGCAGGAGTGTCATGGTTCAGGAGTCTGATGAGCACCATATGCCCAAATAGAATGGTAGATCCCAAGCTTGCAAGAGGGCTTGTGGCCGTCTAGCCAAGGTTCCAAACTGATGATTAAATCCTCCTGACAGCATACTAACCCAAGGCCAAGTGTTGATGCATGACCACTTCTAACAGGAGATAATTCACTGCCTTCAGAGTCAGCATGCTATTTTGAGAGTTTGGCTTTTAGAAAGTTTTCAAATTTTTGAACTGAAACATTTTATCTTGGGACCATGGAAAATTCTCTTCTGCATCACTGTCCTTGGTATACTTGAAGACAAGTGAAATTTTTCTGATTCCATTGATGTAGCCTATGGCCTGACTTCAGATCTTTTTGTTATCAGGTGTTTTCAGTTATTCATAAATGAATAGAAAGGATGGGGATGGACAGACAGGTAGTTAGATGATAGGTAGATAAACAGAAAGAATAAACACAAATAGATGTTTTGTAGACATACGTGTTCACAGAGTCACAAAAGACTATCATTTTCCTCATCTGGATATAAATATTTTAAGAACAGATAGAGTCATTTAGCAGATATATCACATTTACCCATGCCAAGCTCACCAGCTTAGCCAAAATTGCTAAGCCTTTTGTTTTGTTTGGTTTGGAGACACAGTCTTGCTCTGTTGCCCAGGCTGGAGTACAGTAGAACAATCACAGCTCACTGCAGCCTTGACCTCTTGGGCTCAAACAATCCTCCCACATCAGCCTCCCAAGGAGCTGGGACTCCAGGTGCATACCACCATGCTCAGCTAAATTTTTTTTGTTTTTTGTAGAGTCGAGGTCTCACTATGTTGCCCAAGCTGGTCTCGAACTCCTGGGCTCAAGCAATCTTCCCACTTTAGCCTCCCAAAATGCTGGAATTACAGGCATGAGTCATAGCCGCAGCCTTGCTAAGCTTGTTGTAATAGTTTCTGCTAACCTTATTGTCTGAATCCACAGCTACAGCTTTAAGAACCTAGCTTAGAACTTCACAGCATGCATTTGGAGTTTGATTTTATTTTGACCTGTAATCCAAACTGGTCTATCCTGGAAAGAACTACAGGGAAACACACTCAGCCTTTCCAGTTGCTTCATCATCTGCACCTTCTAGCGCATGCCCAAACCACCCCAAGGATGGGGAAGGAAACCAAACCATCCCGTTAGTACTTATGTAAGAGTTCTACCCTCTTGCTTTTAATCAGTTTTACTTTGACCTCATAACTACAGTGATGATGAAGGAAGTTTCTAATTTGCAGTAAGCAGTGCCAAATAAATACCTAATAGGATAGAATTCTCTGTATGGATAGGGAGAGACAGTGATCTATGAGCAGTCTTCAAGAAGGTTGACAAACTTTCAAGATGAAGAAATTTTTATTTTAACCTTCCCTTTCTGGTTTCTTATTCTCACCCCACTCAGTTATCATATCCCAACTCTTCTGCAATAGCACAACGAATGGATTTTAGAGTGATGTATTTTCTTTTCATCTTCAAATATGTACAGTTCCATAATGGGCCATCTGTCATTTTGTGATTCCATGTAGACAACAATGCCCTAAAGTTTTGTTGCCATAGCAACCACACCAGCGTTTCCAAAGCAAGCTCTGTAATCATTCCTACTCTCAGAATCTATTCAACATGGGGCAGGGGCAGAGGTTAAAATTCCGGGAAATTTAAGTCCCTAATATTTGTTACCTGTTTAGAATGAATGCTTAACCTAGTTCACATCCAGTTGCAATGAACCGGATTGTAATATTTTAATAGAGGAGTTAAAGGGTCTTCGGTAAGCTATGTATGCATGTATGTGGGTTTTTTATTTTTTTAAGTTAGTTTTGTTAGAAGGAAGTTAAGTCTTAGTTTGAATTCTGGAGAGATGCTTTGATGTAGCAATCAAACCTTCCTTTTCACTTTGCTGAAGACCAATTTTAGAAGAGGCAAGAAAAAAATGCAGCTCATTGTTCATATTCTTGTCTCCTATCTCATAGTATTCCAGTGCATCTGTGCCACATTATCGAAGGATAAAAGAACCAAGAGTGTATTCTGTGGAGAATGAGAGAAAAGCACAGTTTTTAATCTTGATTTTATTTCCTTTCTGCAGAGACTATCTTTTACTTATCTTTAACTTCTTTCCTGTCCCATAGGCATGGAAATGATTCATTTTCTTCTGCTTTTATTTTCAATCTTCCACAGCTTTTACAGAAGGCATATCTGCATGGCACTGGGGGAGGGGGATATCGTTTCACAGAGAAGTCAGTCAAACCTCTGTGCTCTCCCCTCTGCTGCCTAGTGTTTTTCAAGCACTTTACAACTTTTTTATTCCAAAAAAAAAAAAGAAGAACTGAGATTCAATAAGTTTCCATTACTCACTCAGGAAACAAAGCAAGTTGCCAGGGCAATAGGAAGAAAGGAAGTGAGTTGTGGGGAGATTAGTCAGGGGCCATTGCAAAATTTTGGGCCAGGCACAGGAGAAGAAGGGGCAGTGGGAATGAAAAGAAAGACATCAACTGCAGAAAATCTCTTAGAGTAGTCATTCATTCATTCAACAAGATGGCAGGTGCCATCCAATTTGCTACAGAAGAAGGAATGCAGAAGGGAGTAGAATAGGATCCATGTAACTGAGGGGGCAGGGAGGGGCTCTCACACATGGTTGGCAGAAACAGAATAGATACAACTATTTGATATGGTAATTTAGCAGTGAAAATTATTTGAAATATACATATATTTTATTTCATTTTTATGATACTTATACTTCAAGTGTATTACAATATTGAAAACACAAAAAAATTAAAAACACTAATAGTGCCACCAACTAAAAATAATCATTTTTACATTTTGACATACATTCTTCTAGCCCCTTTAATGTGCCTTTTATGTAATTGCTGTACTATACAACTCTGTGTGTGTGTGTGTGTGTGTGTGTGTGTGTGTTGACTCCTGGATAGACTTTACATATGAAGAAATAAGCACTTTTTACATTAGCACAAACATTTTGTAATGATCACTTTTTAGAATTGTGTAATTGTCTATAATGTGATTATATCAAAATTTACTGAACCAAATGTGAAATATTAAAGACATGGTCTCTGTTAGCTTTTCTACTTTATAAATAATGCTGTAGTGAACATCTTTGAATTATTGCATTAACCAAGTAGCATTAACATTTCTAAGCTATAACAGGTGGTAGCAGTGGGCACCTACTTACATGTCACACCACTTTTTGTTTTAGTTTTCTAGTGGCTGATGTGATATACTGAGCATTAGAGCCGCGTGAACAACGAAACCCTCCTGGGTCTTCTGGGATCTACGCTTCCTCCTACTCTCAGCCATCAGTCACAGAACCTTACTTTTGTTCCTTTCTAATGCTTTTCTCATTCAGCTCACTGAAAGAATAAAAGGTTTCCGGTATTTCATCTTCTAGGGACTTAATAAACACCCTGTTAAAGTTTCTTTAGGCATGGCTAACTTGGGGTGGCTTTTCAGGTGAGAACTGATGGAGTTCTGATATGCCAGGCACTTTATTATTTTGAACGAATTTAATCTTCATACTTCCAAGGTTCAGTCCCCAGCCTATTTCCCCTCATGGTCTGCTATAACAATCCAGATTTCTTAATGAAGTTGTGTACCTATAGTGAGCCTGTGTTTAATAAGGTGAAAATGATGTTATGGACCAAATTGTGTCTCCCTGAAATCTGTATGTTGAAGACCTTACCCCAGTGTGACTATATTTGGAGATAAAATCTTTAAAGATCTTTAATTAAGGTTAAATGATGTCATAAGTGTGGGGCCCTTATCCAGTAGCACTGGTGTCCTTCTAAGAATAGGAGGGGACAGCAGGAGTGCAGGCACAGAGAAGAGGCCACGTGAGGACACCGGGGCAGAGGCAGCTGTCTGCAAGTCAAGGAGAAAGGTGTCACGATAAATCTAACCTGAAGACATCTTGATCTTGGGCTCCCAGCCTCCAGAACTGTGACAAAATACGTTTCTGTTTCTGAACCCTAAGTATAATAATAAAATAAAATATTGGGCAGTAAAAAAAAAGTTCACAGACTACCCGGGACATATATGATTTAAATAAAAATTTTTTAAGGTGAATTTCTATAGGCAATAAAACTGGTAAAATTTGTTTAGGAAATTCTTCATGAAGGAAGTACATGTTCCTTTGGCAGGAAAAAAAATACATTTCTATTTCTTAGGTTATTTGGTCTCTGGTATTCTCTTATTGCAAGCCAAGCAGACTAATAATGATGGATGAGTCTCTGTCCTCAAGGGATTCAAAACCTATTTGTGACAAAAATGTGTGATCCCTTTGCCTCAAACCTCATAAGCTCAGGCCATCCAGCAGCAGCACAATAGCAGTCCTGTACCAGATGAACCTACTTCTGCAGAGCACAGCAATCCCTGCCTGACTTACACTCATACAGCTAATTAAGGAAATGCTCAGGTTCTACTGTAGCATCAAAAGTGTGCTAGCAAATCTACCTCTTCTGCACACTACATCATATGCTTCCCATTCGTGCTCTACTGTGGTCACATGGATTCCATTCGATTCTCTAAGGTCTGCTGTTACTACAGCATGGAAATTACAGCCCAGCATAAAAGTCCCTGGGTCTTGGAGATGACTGCAGCCTTCCCTTTTCTTATGGATGACTGTATGCCATGGGAAATCCTCTTTGCTCTACCCATGCCATGAGTGCATCAGTAGTTACTTCAGCAGAATAGTTGGAATAGCATCAGTCTGCAGTCTAAGCACAAAATCGTGCAGACCTTTGCCTTCAGTTTTGATTGCCTATATTTTATAATTTATACGTTGGAACCCATTTATCTCAGTCTTGGGTAAAAGCCTTGGGGGTTTGGGCCAAGGGAACGTTTGAGAAAATACAAAAAGCTGTACTTCAATCTGCCTTTTTGGCCAAGTTTTTCACCCCTCAAGAGCACATTTCTTTCTTTGCGTTTCCTAGACTCTTCATGAAAATGGATGTTTGGGATGCTGGCCCCAAATCCCTCTAATTAAGCCTGGTCATGTCTGACCTCATAACATGTGTATATCTGGGCTCCTCCTTGAGGATGCAACTGTACAAAGCACATATGTACAAGGAAACCTAAGTGAGACAGAAGTGTGACGTGGATGCAGTGAAAACAGAAGCTAGTTTTTATGGAGCACAGATTATGTACCCTGACTTGGTGCTTCATCAGCATTTGATTCTTCAATTCCCACATCTTTGCTAGATGAGAGAGAATATGACTGCTGTGACCTGGAGAGGTGGGAAACACAGCTTAGACATATTCTACAACTTACCGGAAGACAGCGGCAGAACCAGGAGTCAAACCCAAGTCCATTAACTCTGGAGAATACACTATAACCTACAAACTGTGCCCAACATGCACTGAGGAAGAATTACTATGAGGGGTTCAAAGCAACAAGACATTGGTATTTATTAGAGCAATGGTCCATTGAGGCGGGACAACTGAAAATGGCCCTCGAAAGAGGTATAGAGCCCTAAGGTGTGGATGCTTATCACAGGCATGGAGGATTAGAGAAGACCCAGATTAAAATCTTGAAGAGTGAGATTTCTAAGGGATGTTAAAGGTACTGAGGACTTTAGGTTTTATGCAGTGGAAGCTGAGACAGTGAATTTATAATGATCTTCTCTCCACAAAGGCTGCTAACTTCCCAGGTGAGAAACAGCAATGGTCCTAAGCTAACATGAGAGATTTCAAGCTTTCACAATGATGACAGGTGTGAGACACTCAGTTTCACCAAGGAAGACAGCCATGCATCTTCAAGGGCTGAGGGGAACAAACATTCTCTAATTCCCATGGAGACCTAGAAGAGTTCCTCATTGTGGAATCACACAGCCCATTTCTTAGCTGGGTGGGTGAAGTGCCCCCTGGTTCACATAGTTCATGCTTCCTTTTTAGAGGCATAGGTGTAAAACAGTAGAGTCTGTTTAAAGAGCATCTGTTTGAAGTTTAATGTAACTGAATGAAGTCCACGCACCTGGTAATGTAAGTGGTATGTGCTTGTGTATATGTGCGTGTGTCTCTATGTTTCTGTGTTTATGTACTTATGCATATGTGTATGCAATTGAAAAAATCATAAACTCATTTCACATTGACATCATAGTTTAAAGATGATAGAAACCATGTAGACGTTAGTCAGTCATTGGAAAAAGTCTTTCTTTTCTTGGAAATCTGTGGCTGAGATACAGAATGATGAGGAATATAAGCCACCAGTTAACCTTTATACCTAGCTCTGCATTCCAAAAGAGAAATAAAGGCTGCTCTACACATTCATCTTACTGCCTCAATTACTTGAAGTGGATAATCAGCCTAACACTATAGGGATGATGCTGAATATGTGTTGATTTTTCTTTGGGATTGATTGCTGTGCTTTGACACACTATTCTCATAATTATGCACCCAGGCACCACCTGGCACCATTGTCTACCTTCACTAGTCACACATCAGGTGATCATTTCTGCAGCTTTTTCTTCATTGTACATAGTTGCCAGTGGAAATGGCTAGAACTTAAGGAATGTTTTATTGGCTTAAAAAACAGTATATGTTTTAAAGTACTACTTGGTGAAAACTAAGCAGTTTT
The DNA here is from genome assembly GCF_049354715.1 of Callithrix jacchus. NCBI lineage: Eukaryota > Metazoa > Chordata > Mammalia > Primates > Cebidae > Callithrix > Callithrix jacchus. Next base: position 16,202,072 of record NC_133517.1, read on the forward strand.
AAACAGAAATCTTCCCTGAAGTTCAAAGACCGTTTTCTCTAGAGTACATTTTACTCAACTTACTCACAAATCCTTCTTCATATTTTAGGTAACACTGAAGTTTCTTAATAGGTAAATGTCCAAATGTAATAGGCACACCATGACACACATTCTTTGCACTAATGTTTTTATGTGAGCAATCAAGTATGTTTGTACGCTTATTGAATAACAATTATAATGAAAACTGTCATTGTCTGCTTCCACCAAGAAGCAAATGCTTACACAGGACACTTTTTTCAGTCTCCCCACCTGTCCACCTGGCACCATGGTCCCAGGTAATCGAGAGCAAAGCTTGTGCCCTCTACCTGGAACACCTGAGCCAGCATCCATGTTGCTCCTGCAGAAAGTGCTCTACAAATCTGGTTGTTGTCCTTGTGAACAGTGTCCAATAAAAATAAAATCTAGAAAAACACTGTCTCAACCAATCCCCCACTCTCAAGACGGAAGTGAAGGAGTCCATGAGCCTTCTATATTTCCATGGTTCCCTTTTGATAAAAGGATCAGCTGCATTATCTGCCCAGTCTGTGGTCCTTGAGGAACTTCACAAGCCTTTTCCTGCCCCAACCCTACAGGGGTGCTTGAAGTTTAGTGCTTTTCTGACCATACGCCAGCATGAGCTAAGCCCCTGTGTATCCTGGAAGCCCCTTACATCAGTCTTCACTAAACACATGGGTCTGGGGATGGTCTGTGCCTCCTCACCTTCTATGCAGTGTGCTCAGGACTGAGCTCTGAAGGCCACCACGAGCATGAACTTTCCACCTCCCACCCAACATATCCTGGCTGACATGCGTCATATGAAGTCACAACTCTCCCAGTCCTTTGTAACTTGCTGACCCTCCTAGGAGGGGACCACTGTACTGTTCCAGCTGAGTGCCAGACTTTAAATGGTTTTCATGATAAGCTACTTGTCCAATAGGCTAATGACAGGTCTCCAACTTGCCCTGGAGCACTGGCCCTTCAGCTAACTGCAGATGTCCTTATTTGGAAATTGTCCGTTAGAATTTCTCAATCAGTATGGCGATTGCTTCTTCACAGAGAAATTAGAGGCTGCCCTCTCTGCAGATGCGGCTTTACTTCAGGATTGAGGGAATGTTCCATTTAAAAGCAGCATTTGCAAAGATGAGTTACAGCTCAGGACATAACACATCGAAGCTAACAGATGCATACCAGTTGTCGATATATTTAATCTAAAATGAAGACAAGAAAGGAATCTCACTGGTTGGTGTATACTGAGTACAATAAATTCTTACTATCGTGTGCTGGTCACCAATGTGATGGGGCCAGATGACTGCTCTGAAAGAGTAAGTTTGCCATGCTAAGAAAGAAGCCAGTGCAGGGCTGGGCTCAGTGGCTCACACCTGTAATCCCAGCACTTTGGGAGGCTGAGGCGGATGGATCACGAGGTCAAGAGATTGAGACCATCCTGGTCAACATGGTGAAACCCCATCTCTACTAAAAATACAAAAAATTAGCCAAGCATGGTGGTGCACGCCTGTAGTCCCAGCTACTCAGGAGGCTGAGGCAGGAGAATTGCCTGAACCCAGGAGGTGGAGGTGGAGGTGAGCTGAGATCACGCCATTGCACTCCAGCCTGGGTAACGAGAGCAAAACTCCGTCTCAAAAAAAAAAAGAAGCCAGTGCGAAAGAAAACGTTTCACATTATACACCTCTTCCCCACAACACACACACATGCCAATGTTTCAATCCTCCTAAGAATTGACCGGGACAATAAGATTTGGACTTTCAAACAAGCTACACTGTTAGTTCTTTGCTTTGTGTTTGGATGCATAACCAGTGAATTGACTCATTTTTGTTTTCATATAAAAATATGAGTTTTTGGGGGGGGCACCTAGGGCTTTTTTAGACATTTATCATTTTACTTCTCTCATATAACAAAAAAATTGACTTTGTAGTATTCAGAGCTCTTATTTTCCCCTGCTTCCAAGATAAGCAATGAAAAGGGTGCATGTTCGCAGGAGGCCCCATCTTGAGTTACATAACCGTGAGACGCAATGGACTGCTGCTGTCCACTTGGCACTTGCAATGGACCAAGGACCAGAAACTTGGGCTGCAGATGACTGCAAGAAAAGATATAGAAAGTAGTAAAAAAGATGTTGCAGTGGGGTTTCCCTTCTTTGTCTTTTCTCCCCAAAGCATATCATCCTTTCCTCTCCTACAGAAGTAAGTCTTTGGGTTTCCTGGTAGCTCTGACCCAGCTTCTGCTTGCCTCTTCTCCATCAGATTACCAAAGCATCAGGGCAGAGACTCCCTGAAGTGAGCATTGGGCTCCTGCCCATGGTGGGCAGTGGCTTGATCACATCAGTGCAGTCAGCTGCAGAGCAGATGCCAGGGAGATCAGATCTTGATATTTCTTTCTGCTAGAACATGCTATCAAATACCAAGTCATTTGCCATCTGGTTAATTTATGCCATTTAGACTGCCGCAAACAAAATCAACTTCCGGTTGTATCATTCATTGTCTTCTCTTCCATCATCCTTGTTTCCGCCTTTGAGTCAGTGTCAACCTACACAGTTAACCTGCTCGGTGCCAAGCAAAAGTTTTCTTATACTCTGTCTTGTAAAACTAATTTGTTTTCCCTTTTTTCTCTCCACCTCCACATTTTCCCTGAATAGAGTCGAGAGAGGGGTTCATTTCCCGGTTATGTGTCTTATTGGACATGTGAACTTGTGCAAATTACATAATGTCTCTCAGCCTCAGTTTTCATGTGAGAAAAATGAAGGAAATCATGCTTGCTTCACAGAGTTGTTATGACAATCAACTGTCTATGTGAAAGTACTTTAATGAATGGTATAGAAGGTGACTACACCTCCCGCAACCGGGACTACTTCCTCCAATGCGTAGGCATCCTCTTTCCTGTCCTACATCAGAATGCCCCTAATCAACCACATCTTTAGCAGAACCCATGGGACCTACCTTTACTCCCCCAGTAAATGAGCTGCCTATTAGCATGAGCAATGGGGATCAAGTAGTTATTTTTTCTATGTTCAGATTTTTTTTAACTCTTCGTGTATTTTTAGAAAGGAAATTTTTCTCCCAGAATCAAAATTAGCATATTCAAAGCAGCCATTATGCCTTACATTTTGATCCCGTGGTAAATAGAGATCTTGATTCCATCATAACTAGGATGTGATCCTGTGCTCACATTAGTAATAATGCAGACAGAAGACATAGGAAACTAGAATCCGTAATATTAGAACCCAAAATATTGAAGGGGAATATTGTTATTGTGCTTTGCAAAATGGAAGAATATATTTTGGAGAGTAAAGAGTCAAGTTCCTCCCCTGCCTGAGCTATCCTGCCAGCCCCTAGCTCCTTCTCGCTGCTATTAGCCTCTCATAATGTAAAACATTTCTTCATTTCCAGCAGATAATACTTTCAGTGAAAAGGTAATTTTTGAAGTCTATTACTCGCATTCTTAGTGAAGAGTACAATGTAGCATTTTGTTCTAATATGCCATTGAAATTGTTTGAGTAGGTATACCATGGAATCAAATACAAAATGTCAAAATGGTTTCCATTAACTATGCACATTTGCACTGCTTCCGTTAATGGCCATGTTTTTGTTCTTTTCCTTCATCTTTGCATCTATAAGATGAAATGATTCAGTTGATGTAACTGAAAAGTACATTGAAAAGGTAGAGAGCAAATTACAAAAGCATCAAGCCACAATTCCACCCACAGACTTTATTTTATAATGAAGTTTAATAATGATAGAAACTGTCATTAGATTTAAACATCAGTCATTTCAGCAATTGTAGTTAATGTGAATATCTCATACAGAGTAATGTTTTATAAAAACATGGCAGGGATTGTGTATTATATTGAACTGAAATGTCATAATGAAATCTTAACTAGATGCTATTATTGCAATACATATTATGTTAAGAGAAATTTGCTTCAACTTGAAAAGAGAAAATGAGTAGTGTGTTTCCTTCAACATCGTAAGTTCAGATAAAATCATTTTACTTGGAAGAAAGTTTTTTTTCTTTTCTAGTCTTAACATGAGCATATCTATCTATCTATCTACCTATCTATCTATATACACATACCCATTACTTATGATACTAGGTGTTGTGCTGATGTATCTTAGTGGTAAATGTACAACAAAAATATATTTATTTTTCTTTGACATGACGTTATCTTTAAGAAGAAATTTGTGGTTCCTATACAGTTTGTGAGTTTCTCCTTTAATCTATCTTGAAGAAGAAAGAGTATTCCCAGTGGCAGAGTCCTAGATCTAAACCTCAATGAGCTTTGTTACGACTGGGTCGAGCTCATAACAGCTTCGAGAAGCCCTGCCAGGTGGTCATACTTGCTGCGTCATTCAGCTGCAACTGTCCTTGCCTTGCTTCCTGATGGTACAGGTTCCTGCTGATGATTGTAAAAGAACAATGGCAATATCAAATGAAATCAACACCTGAAAACTCTCATTTTCCAGTGCCTACCCACTTCCCACCCCACTCACAGCAGTCTCTGTCCACATCAGAAAGGTTGATCGAGGCTCAGTGTGTGCTGAGTAACATCTCAAAAAGTCATACTCATTTGATGAAGAAAGATGTTCACTTCTGAGTATCATGGTCCCTCTTAGTAGAGAGGAGGAGAAGAGTAGAAAGAAGGAGAAGGAACGCAACCAGCTTTCCCTAGCACAATATTTCTCTAGAGTCCACAGCATGTTCCAGAGTGATTAGGAAGTGAAGGCAACTGACCTCAACAAAGAATGCATGTACTGTACATACACTGGAGTAAATGTCATCATTTTCCCCTCATGAAAGGTTACATAAAAGGTTTTTCTTGTTTAGGTTCTCTCGAGTCTTTTGTGCTCGTGTATGCATTTTTGTATGTTAACACTTTCACAAATGCGACTGGATGAATGCACCAGATTCCAGGAAATGTCCAGAACCTTAGTCTTTGCCACCAGATGGCAGTGTAATACCACTCTTGTATAGAACAGGCACGCTAAAAATGGGCACAAGGGACCTTGGATAAGTACTACTCACTATGCTAGGCCCTGAAATTAGATATTATTCCCTTTTAATTTTCAATACATCTTATATCTAATATTTTGTATTGAATACATTTGTAAAGGAATCCATAGCTATGGCAAAAGAATCATTTCATTTACTGACTGCTATGCAACAAACACCATCAGAACATACTAGCATAAAATAATAATGTTTTAATATTAACCACAATTCCATGAGTTGATTGCACTCAGATGAACCATTCTTCTGCATTTATCTTCTACTTCACAGGATGGAGCTGGGGTCTCCCATATATCTATGTTCAGCTGGGGCTAGGGCTGGAATTTCCAGGACGGCCTCTCATGCTTCAGGGCCCTCCTCCATGTGTCCAATCACTGTTGAAATCGAGGACTAGCTTTCCTACATACCATATGGGCAACTGACTTCCAAAAGACAGCCCCATTGTTCAAGTGTTAATAAAGCTGCTGCATGAATCACACCTGCTAATGATCCATTGGCCGAAACAAATCAAGGGACTCAGCCACAGCCACGTGATGTGAAAAAAACTACATGCAAGCCTAAATTTCAGGAGACAGGGCCATGGACAGGCTACCACAGGATTCACAGCTCTGCAACCACAAAAGAATCAGAAAACTCTCTAGCTCAATTCACATTAGAAATATTATAAATCTTCTTTTATCGGTACTTCTTTTATCAGTAAACCATAGGTAAGACACATGGCACTGATACAACTTGTAAAGTGTCATAAAAACAGACCATCAGGCTACTACTGCCCATGGTATTTTACTCTACATAGAAGGGCACAGTTCCAGGCTCTGGCCTTAGGATTGCAGGGCCTCAAACTCAAATTTTAAGGGCACCCAGTATTGGGCAAGCTAAAAAGGAAAACTAGGGCTAAGTAAACTTACAAAAGATAACTTCATCAACTTTCTGCACACACTGGGAATTCACAGTGTCTGCAGAAAGACCTACCTGGTGCATGAATGGAGACGGTCAGTGAACTCAATCATAGTGCATAAATCCCCCAGGAAAACAAATTATAAAGCAGAGGTTGCTTTATAAACACAAATTTGGAGGAAAGGAAGCTGGATAGTCTCAATGAATATTTCCATTAGGGCTGATGAATCATACTTCTCTGTTCCATAAACATCTCTATTTTAAGGACTGACTCAGTTTCATTCAATTACAGCAACATTGCCTCTTAATAAGATCAGAAAAACAATGATCTAACATTATTTTTGCTAGAAAAGAGGATGAACAGGATTAAGAACAAAAGTCAAAATTGTTCTCAATGTTTCATGTTGCACAAAGCCAGAAATTTTCATCCAAGATCATATTTCTACTTATTATGCATGACCCATAAAGCACTATGGACACATACTGTTAACTCAGTAATTAGTGCACATCCATTTTTAATCTGATAATCCCCTGGCTAACAGGTTGCTATACCCAAATGATGCTTCTGTACTTCAGTTAATGTCTGCTAATAATCGAACCCAAGAACAGTACCCATCGACAATTCCAAATTTATTTCCCAGCATCAAGATTAAAACTAAATAGCAAGGCCTTGCATCCTCTAAGGCTGTCTACTCAATTCATTTACATATAAAACTCACAGACTCTGCAAATGGAACTGATGTATGCTGCATTATTCCTAAGCTTGCAGTGAGTTAGAAACAAAATGGGGTGAGGGGAACCTAATAAAATTCTTCAGAAAGGGTGTATATTACTATTTATGCATTAATGTAGCAAATACATAGATAGAAATTCAATATGTGGATTATATAAATAGCATTTTCTTATAAGAATCTTGTAATCCAAATTCTCAAAATTCAGTTTTCATAAAGGTAACACAACTTTTTTCTCAGATGATTGTTCTTCCTCCCATGATAAAATATCCTTCACTGTATTACAGCGTGGCATTGTTTCATTGGATGAGGGTGGAGAAATATTTGGTTGATTGACCAAGACTGGGGGAGTTATTTAGCATATGAAGAGAGTTTTGTTTATTTAAATGTTAGACATCTCATGTGTCAATATCAAAATGTCAGTTCTTGAAACCATTGCTACACAAGGATCTCTCAAGAAATGTATTTATTTGAGTATTTATTGAATTTTAACATTCATTACCTAAGAGCTAGTGAAGTGGCTCTGCATTTGGGATTACATGAACTATTTTAGGCATTCAATTCTTTGATTTACAACTCATAACAAAACACCTCACACTGGAAACGTTTGCCATTACCTCATAATCAACGTATTGGGTTGGGATGATCAGCAATGTTTACAGTGTACTCTGAGAAAGGCTAGAGAGTTTTCAGAGCTAAACAAGAAGCAACAGAGTCATGAGGAAATCAGGTCCAACTTGAGACTCCCCCAAATTTTTTCAAATAGAAAAAAATCTTCTTTCATTTGTTTAAGATGTTGCCAGTTTTCGTAAAGGAGAGTAAATACTCAGCTGGTGTTCATGGTAAGTTCTCAATAAACATTTGCTTTTTGCTTGTTGGAGAGATCGGGAAGGGAGGGGAGGGGAGGGCAGGGGAGAGCAGGGAAGGACAGAGTAGGGCAGGGAAGGGACAGGGAAGGAAAGGAAGGGAGAGGGAAAGGAAGGAAAAGGAATGGAGAGGGAAGGAGGGAGGGAGGGAGGGAAGGAAGGAGGAAAAGAAGAACAGAAGGCCCAATTGTCAAATAAGTTTGAGAATTCCACATATTCTGTCTTTGAGTGTAAAATCGATACTAGTATATTAAAGGCTCTGATAAGTGGTGCAATTAAGAAAAATGCTTAACTTTTTAGCCTGCTATTCCATACTAAACCCTCCTCTTTGTTTTTATGTGTATCTTTATCAAAATTATTAAAATCCTGCAGAACATGTGTTTTTTAGAAGTTTTTTAGAAGTTAGGGTAGAGTGCTACCCTAGTAGGTACTACAATGGACACAAATATTCAGTACAGCAAAGAATTGCTGTTACTATATTACTTCCACTCACATGTGTCTGGTAGATCAAGTTCAAAGTCATTGTATAATTCAATATACAGTATTATTTACCGCTCCCTTATTTCCCTTCTTATACTGGTAGCAGTGAAAGCCACTGGTTAAGTTCTGAAGTTTAAATCCTAGCTCCGCCACTTAACAATGGGACCGTGGGCACATTCCTCATTCTCTCTGTCTCAATTTCCTCATTTGTAAAATAGATAACATTGAATGTATTTCCTGAATGTAGGAAATGGGAAGATTCCAAACTCTATATTTCCTGGGAGTAGTACATAGGTAAATTTCTGAACTCTGGCATAGATCTACTAAATCTAATGCTCTGAAAAAACCGTCTGCAACTTACACTGCCCCAGTGATTTTCTCTTTTTTTTTTTGAGACGGAGTTTCACTCTTGTTACCCAGGCTGGAGTGCAATGGCTCCATCTTGGCTCACCACAATCTCCGCCTCCTGGGTTCAGGCAATTCTCCTGCCTCAGCCTCCTGAGTAGCTGGGATTACAGGCACGCGCCACCACGCCCAGCTAATTTTTTTGTATTTTTAGTAGAGACGGGCTTTCACCATGTTGACCGGGATGGTCTCGAGCTCTTGACCTCGTGATCCACCCACCTCGGCCTCCCAAAGTGCTGGGATTACAGGCTTGAGCCACTGCGCCCTGCTGCCCCAGTGATTTTCATGAGGGTAAACTTAGAAGACACTGAGCATGCAAATGAGGAGCACCACCACTGCTTCCAAAAGCAGGTATGCATGAAATCAGAGGACTTTCCAACAAATATGGCTGTGCAAAGATTGTGCAGGCTTCTTTGAGAAACAGATATCTGCCCTTGAGCTTGGGACCACTTATTACACTGGAGCTTTTTCCAGGATGTTTGAAGCGGAATTCAAGCATCTCTGGAGATTGTTAGACTACCTGACTCCTGCATTTTCCTTCCAACCCTGATGTGTTAGGTTTCTGCCTCTCATGACACCAGGCCCGTACTAAGTAACATCCATGCCCAAATACACTTGTTTCTTCCCCATTTTCAGTCTTCATACATTTATTTGAGGAAGAGTTTTTTTAAAGATTTTGGTATATGATATTTTTTGGAAGATAGTTTTAAATACTGTCAATGCAGGACACTACATCATGTGTGCTAAACATCCTCTGAGAGCACAGGTTCACATTTTAGTAAAACACAGGGGACATTATGTCTGGGGACAGAACCTACCAGGATACAATGACAGAAAACTTAGGGACCTCCACTGGCTTTCCAGATCCACCAGCAACCATTCCTTACACAGCTAGGCAGGCTCACAGCGCTCATGTAATTAATCCTTGAATCCTGAAGGAACCATTATGTTCCTTCTTACAGCTGCTGCTGGGAGTCACATAAAACATCTCCTAGGTTATAAGACCAGAACTTTAATCATATATAAGGACTGAAAACAGCCTAAAAAGGCATAAATTCCAAATTGTTTCCATGCCACTGTAATATTAAAAAAATGCCAACACACTTTTATAATATAGATTTGTGGAATGATGGAAATGCTGCTATCATTTGTAGTTTCCCTTCAGAATGGACACTTATTTATAAATGAATGGTTCTGTAATAACCCAATGGCACCTTCATAAATCTCTCCAATGTATGGCAGTCTGTAACACATCTGATGAGAAATGTGTTTACTTTCAGGATTAAAAACAGAAAAACACAATAGAACAAGTTCATTGGCAGGTTCAGGTGGCCACTTAGTTTATAATAGAATCAGGAAATGAAAGTGCCCTGTAGTGCAGTAAAAAACTCCACTAGAGCCCATTTTTAGCTAAGACAGGCAAAGCATGTCAGTGAGTTTCCTCAGTTGTCAGCATTTTAAAAAAATTAACTGTATATCTCCTTTCAATCAGCTAAATATTTATTCAAATCTTCAGCTTGTTATTTCTTCATTAACAAGGTTTCCCCTGCTGCTCAGCAGAATATGTGAGGAACTTTGAAAATGTCAGAAGCACTCAAGTTGAATCAGCCAGGGGAAGGGATAAAAAGGCTCATAATCAAGTGGAACTACAATAGGGGCACATTTCAAGCTGGGAAATAATAGATCAATACAGAAGGATCTTTCCCATGGGATAATGCTGCTATTTGTTCTTATTTTGTGACTTGTTTTTACTCATCAAATCACAAGTACAATGCATTTCCGTGTTAACCTTCAATTTGTAAATGATCATTTGTATTCTAATCCTCAGAACACTGCCACAGAGAAAAGAGGGTGCAATTTTGAAAGAAAAGCTGACTCTTGTGAACAAAGGAGAGCAAAATAAAATAATCAAAGTATTTTAGGGAAAGAATTAGTGCTTTAGGAGCTCCTGGTTAGCATACGAAAATCTCATTCCAATAGATAAATCAAGCTTAATGATACAGGTTTAAATGCGAACAATTATAACAAAGGTCCTCATAGGAAAAAAAATCTAAAGATGTAGTTTAATCTGGAGCTAGGAAAGACTAACCTGTTCATTTGCTTCTTTTGGAAAAAAAATGTTTATTATCTTGAAGTTGCAGATGTTTTACATTTAATTTTGTGGTTTGATAAGGATCTTGGTTTGGTCAAGATTTTGGTTTGTGAGTGCTTTCAAGCCACTGGTGCTAATAATACAAAACCTGATCACATTAACTTTCTTTATTTTATTCTGTGTTATCTTCAACGCCATTGTTCAATAATAAAATATGACCTAGTCAATATATCTTTAAAACTAAGTTGCTCACATCACTTCAGATATATATGACAACACAGCAGCTCCCAATTATTTTTAAAAACTTGTTCATACACATAGTATAAATGAACTCCCTCAAATTTTAAGATGATAGCGCACAGTTTTCTTGGTTAAGTAAATACTATCTATGTTTCTCTCTTTCCAAACATAAACAGGTATTTCTATGTAAGAAGGGTATCATTTGAAAAGTAAGTATATGACCCACCATGAAACAGAACTGATAGCTGGTCACCCAGGTGCTCTGCCTTGTTAACTGATGACAGCGATTATTAGGTGAGAACTTTAACAACCTGCCAAAGGATCCTGGGACAAGAACGAGGACCAAACCATAGAAAGGCTGAGCACTGAAGTGCCTGGGAAACCTAAAACTCACCACATTCATCTTTTTGCTGGTCTTTGACCGCAGAAAAAAGGAAAAGGAGAGTCAGCCAGGGAACAGATAAAGAAGATATCGTTTAATCCCCAGTTCCCCATTCAGACCTGTTCCCTCCAGAAGCTACCCTGTCCTCAGGCCTCAGCATGGTTGCCCTCTCCCTCTGGGAGGAGTTAGCACAATTCGAAAGGGCACATTTTGTAGAAGAAAGATATGAAATGAGAGCGACTTTTTTTGTTGCTGCCCCACACTGCCCTCTGAAAACCTCGTCCACTGGATTTGGACACGCCAGGCCAGTGGTTCCAGGCTAAGGTGGCTGTTGATGAGGCTGTCATCAGGATTGAGGCTGAGGGAGAGGGGTTGATGTGAGAAGGGGAAGAATGGCTCATAATGAAAACAAGGGAAAAAGTAAGGAGCAGAGTTTGGTTACTCTTCAATAGTGTAATGATGGATTTCCTGTATTAACCAAATGACGTGTTAACACCACAATTAAGAGCAAAATGATTACAAAGTCATCTTCTAGGGACAGGCTACATCGAGGGTCATAGATAAAACTAGATAATGCTTATATTAACATCATCCTTTTCTTTGCGTTCAAACTTTCTCCCAGAATATTCCAAAGAAAAGATAACTAGGTGTGTATTTTTTTTTTTTTTTTTCGCCTAGTATTTCCTAAAGAAAGCAAAGATGTTTTACTGAATCCCAGTGTCTGGGGAGATCTGCCTTCCCACGATGTCATGAGTGGTGGTACAGAAGATGGTTTCTTTTATCAAAGAATTCTCCTTTGAGATGGCTGGGAGTTTATTTTTTACTTTGCATGGAAATTCCACAGAGAGCCTAATAGCACAGAATGGAGCCCCAGAATAATTTGTAATACTCAACTGCAACATGGATTTTATTTTATGGCTCCTTCTAAATAAGTCTTTTCTAAATATATTTTTGAGGACTGATGGCACATAAAAGGGAGCTATTAAGGAGAACCATGGGGTGTCTGTGATGGGAAGGACTGATTATCCCTGACAGCCTCCAACTTTGAATTCCTGGAAAGGCAAACCACAAATATTTCAGTGAGCCAAGCATGCAAATACATTTAATGCTACATTGCCCTTCTACCCTTTTCCTCTTCTTTTCCTCTCCCCTGCATTCCCAGCCTCTTCTAAAATGGTGTGTCCATTACGAAGTGTTCTTGGAAGCTTTCTTACGCCATCTGAATCAATATAATATCAGACCTATCAAGACCTATTTTTAAAGGTAAGCTTGTTTAGTCCTCTACACGGCCTCCTAATTAGAACGCACTATGTTTATGTATATGCTTCTTTGCATTACTGCATTAACAGGACACTCTGGGAAAAGCTTCATGCTTTCAAAACACTGAATTTCAGGGAGGTCCTTGGCAAAACCATGAAACGAATTTGAATCTTACCCTTCGTTCGGGTTTCAGTCTGTGACCTTGGACCCAGATTCCATGAATAGAACATTGTCCTTGCAGGGCAGAGGCTCAATAACTGGACATTTTCTGGGTCCCTGAATTTGTACAATGAGATATCAACTCCAATCTGTGAGCACAATGCTCCAGTGACTGCCAGGAATGGCTGCAATATTGATGCCTTTCAATGTAGATCACATCATTCACCGAGCAGAGCTCAATAAAATGATACTGTAGTTAACAAGTTTTATAACACAAAGTTACTTTAAAACATGGAACTAATCAGAGAGAAGCCTGTTTATGCGTGTCACAGCCACATTTAATTGTCAATAAATAAACAAAGATTTGCTTCACCTATTGTCATGTATATCAAGTAAGTCATTAATCTAAACTAATGAAGCTTAAGATATATGACAGACAGTTTTTATGGAGCGCCTTCTTAATGATATGTTTGCTTTTCATTTCAATGCCAAGAGAGCCCATTATCAAGAAAGCAGCACATTATGGTCCAAACGCATTGAAATCTACAGCACTACGCTTTGTTCGGAGTTCACAATAAGCAGCATTTGCACTTACATATTCATGTACCCTCTGAGATGAAAAATGTTAGTTAGAAATGAATACGGGTGGGGCAGGGGGAGTGGGAGACAATGCATCTAGGGCTCCTGCTCTGTTGTGAGATTTTCCCCCTTTGGATTTTTAAGCTCACCTGGAAAGAAAAAGAAGACTAAATTCAGCCCATTTCATGCCCACATCCATTTTGAGAAACGTGAGTGAATATGTATCATAAACACAATGAGTCCTAATCACTAAAGAACATTCTGAATCTCTGAAGAACAGAAACCCAGGATGCCAAGCTGCAAACAAATAGCTACTAGATAATAGAAGCAAGTATTCGACAATTATTTTAATGTGCACGTTAGTTCTAAAGCTTCCATGGTTTTCAAAGATAAAGTAATGATTTCTTATTCTGCTTCTATTTTGGAGGAGAATAATGTGGACAAGTTAATATCTATCAAACCATAATGATTCCCAATCTGGTGACATGAAAAACTCAGATTAGTTGACCCTTTGGGCTAATGCCACCAAAAGATTCTGCTGCAGGCACCAAAGACCAAATGAAAGATTCAGTCACATTGCAGTTTTATTTACTTACATCTGGAGAAATATGCCTAGTGTCAGACCAGATTACAAGAGGACATAATACATCTGTATGTAGAGCAGGGCAATATGACTGAATATGGTCAGGGATCTTGACTATCATATTCATCAATGCATTTCCAGAATCTTCTACAGTCCCTGGCTCGTGGTGGGTACTTGGTGATTATTTGCTAAGTCTATGGGGAAAAAAACTATGATATAAGGAACAGAAGGATTTTAAAAAGCTTTCTTAGAAATATCTTGCTTTTTTCTCTCTTCTCATTCCACTACTTCCTCCAGTATAAACCAGATGTAAGCTCTCCACTGTCAAATGTTTTCTCAGTCTTCAGAGTCTTGCAAAAGGGGCTCTTCTAAAGTTGTAAGTCTGTTCTTTCTTGACTTCCCTACTTGTTCAAACCAAAGCAAAATCCAATTCATTCCTTCAAGAGAAAGTCATGGAGCGTACAAGTCACATGGAAATGTAGGCCCTTGTGGATCTCAGGGTCCACATCTAGCTAATTGCAAAACCTTGTAAGCAGCACCTTAGAGCTGCATGAGCGAAGTCCAAAGTGCCACAGGAGCACAGAATGGAAGGTTCTAGGGCATGTGTCATATGCACTCAGCCCTGAAGGGTGACCCAGCTTCTGACAGGCACATGAATGGGTGTTCCCAGAAGAGTAGAAAGAGCAAATTAATAGAGCACCAAGCGTTACAGCGCCAGCACCTGTTCCAGTGAGTCTAAGGATTGGGTATCAGGAAATGAGACTAATAAAGATTATCATTATATTAATTATTATCATAGTTATGATTATGATTAATTAGAACCTGTCTAATTAATCATAATCAAAACTATGGTTAACACTTACTGAACAGTTACTATATGCATAGCACAGGCACTGACTTCTCCCAGTAAACCTCATTTTCTGAGTAACTAATGTCCACAGTAACAGGGCTGTACATAACCACCCGGACTCAAAGCCATTTTTTTTCTGAGAGTTCAGAGTTCAGGCACTTAATCAAAATTATTTTTACAATTGTATGCCCTGGACACTTTCAGCAAAACTTCCCTAGACTTCCACAAACCTTCTCTTAGGCCCATGTGCAGGAAAAAAAAAGAATGTTGAAAAGGGAGATAAAAATTAAGGTGGAGCTCATTTTCACACTCAGTGGGGTTTTTCTGATGAAAGTTACAGAGGGGACCAAGCTGGCTGTATAGGGACAAGCTTGGATTCAAGGAAGTGCGATTCTGTGCTGTGTCCAGAGGAACCCTGTATGTCCCACGGTGTTCAGTACTATTTCAGGTGTTCATGTGAAACCAGGATTCTAAGATGCAATAATAACAAAAAATAAACATTAAAAACATTTAAAATTCCTGATCCCTCTAGCTCAGATCGTGCCAGGGACCTCCTGGACAGAAAGTGGCATCCCCTTCCTCAGTGCTCTAGAAAAGTGTCCTATATACCTTTTCAATCATTTATTATTCCAGGTCATCTCAAACTTTGTGATCAATAAAGTATTCCTAAGGTGTAAACCTCAATAACAGGTATTACACTTATTATCCAGTAAAATTGCAGAAAAGGATTTCTGGTTAATAAAGCATTGCATGTGGTAGACAGTTTCTGGGTATATACCAAATTGTTCACATTCAGAAAATTATAATGTATTTATATATTCTAGACCGGGCTTTCTCAGCTTTATCACTATTGACATTTAGGCTGCCCTGTGCATGGTTACCAACATCCCCAGCTTCTACCAGTAGATGCCAGTTGTAACCCTCAGTTTTGGGAACTTCAGAAATGTCTCTTGACATCACTAAGCATCCCCTAAGGGGTTGAATTACCCCCAGTTGAGAATCCCTTCTCTAAACATTTGTTTCTAATGCACATAATTTAATCTTCTTTTGGCGATTCAAAAAGCACGTCAGAATCCATTTGTGACTTAGGGTAGACACCTATAATAAGGAAAAGAGGCAGTTCAATGCTCTGTTTAATGGAACATCAGATAACAGAGCTAATAGTAATAATAGCAAGTAGTACATATTAGGTGTGTACAGGTTGCAATAACCACCTCTGAGGGAAACATTCATTGTTTACACCATCTTGCAAGTGAAAACCTCAGAGCTCAGTGACTCCGCCAGTGACACATCAGGAAGTCTCTAATGGGCTCGCGCAAATGTTCTAGGCTCCCCACTGAAATCCTGAGGAACTGCAGAACTTGCTTTTCTGTTTAAACAGCATTAGGGTTTCCTAGCCTGGGATTTCCTAGCAATTACATGAACCATCTGATGAAAACCCCCACTCATGTTGTCTTAAATTATTTTTCAACTTTTTCTTTGTTATGTAACATATTTATGATACCAGAATTTCATCAAACATGAAAAAGCATCTCAAACCCCAAAATGTGTTGATTTTTTGATGCTTTGAGGAAAATAAAGAAAATCAAGATGTCAAGATCCTATAAAAATAAGAAAATCTTGGAACTCCTTGGGCAATAGTTAAATGTATTAGGAGTCAAATGCAAATCAAAACGAAAACTATGTTAAACTCTGGCATAGCAAAGCTATCACAGTATTGCTCGACTTGAGTACTGAGAGATAGTATTATCTCCTTTTATCTCACCACAGATGATGCAGTCCAAACAAATCCCCTCTTGTCTTAACTAGGTATCTCAAAAACAGCTACCTCTAAATCTCTGCACTATCCATTGCCATTGAAATGACTGAAGTCCTAAGTCTGTAATACAGCTCAAATATTAGCCATGGTCCAGGAAAGCGTGTGCTGTGGACTGAACTATGTCTTCCTCCAAATTTCTATGTTGGTGTAAGTCACCCCTAATGTGATGATACCTAGAGATGATGCCTTTGGGAGATAATCTGGCTGGTTTAGATAAGGTCAGGAGGTTGTGACCCTCATGATGGGATTAGGTTCTTAGAAGCTCACTCACCCACTCCCGCTCTCTCTACCCTGTGAGGATACAGTGAAAAGGCAGCTATTTCATGCCAGGAAAAGGTCTCACCTGAACTCAACCACACTGGCACCCTGATTTTGGACTTCCAACCTCTAGAAATGAGAAAATACGTTTCTGTTGTTAAAAGCACCCAGCATATGGTATTTTGTCATAGCAGCCTGAGCAGATTAAGACCATGTGTCAACTTCCATGACCATGAGCCAAGCTGGTATCAGGAGTGATTCCATGTGGACAGGGTGTGAGTCCCTGAGAAACCCTCCCTTATGGCTGCTCGCACAAAGAGAAGGCACTCAACCACTTAGCTACTCTAAACACTCTGCTACCTCTGTACATCAAAACCTACTTTGGGGTGAGTAACCTTCTAGATAAGGTTCTCCCAAGAGGTAATGACTGACCATGACTCACACTGCTTCTAGGAGAATTGTGCTTCAAAGAGAATGTACCACCACTTACAGCACCACTCAAAACAGGGATGCATCAGAGCGTTTCTCTTCCGAGGAGGACCCATGACACCCAGGCTCACGGGGCTCCTCTTGGCTGTGAAAGTTGAACTGTCTTTCACATCTAATTAAACACTCCTCCCCAGAGATCGCCACCACCATTCACTCACACAGGGCACCCTCTACAGAGATCTCCCAAATTACAGCCAGTGAGATGTAAGAAACTAGAGAAAAATTCCAGCCACCAGGTTCTCCTGCACCTAGACTTTCAGAAACTACCTCATCATAGCTACACTCTAGGGGTTAATCTCACAAGGATCTTAGAGTTCTTTATCCTTCCCGGTCAAAAGAAAAGCTAAACCCTTAGCTGCTAACTTTCATTGTCTAATACTAGTACTTTTATATCATTTACTCTATACAAACGCACCAACTACTTTATATGTATTAATTTATTAAATACAGCAGGATTACCATGCGAGTTTTAGTATTATTCTTACTTTGCCCAGGAAGGTGTTAGGTCCGTGAGTTTTCATTACTTCGTTGCACTGCTAGTAACTGTCCAGCTGGGATTCAAATCCAAGCCCTCTGGGCTCAAAGTCCACCATCATGTATGAGTTTCTCTTCTTTCTTTTCTGGACTTCTGAGAAGGAACCTTGATGCTGTAGGCTTTTCATTCCCCTCACCAGGAAATTTCCACAAGACTGGAGGAGACCAAGATGTCATTACCGAAGGCACATGCCTGAGATTCCCAAGGTGAGGAGGGCACACCTTGAAGGCTGCACACTTCCGACCCTCCTTCCATTTGATAGTGGATCAGATCTGGGATCCTGAAATTTTCTCAGGTTATTTCTCTGTATTTAACCAGCATTCGCTAACCCTAAGTCAGAGAATCACATTTTCCCCCGAAAAAGTAGTACAGTCACACCTTTTAGGTCTACATTATTAAGTACATTGTTGCCTCTCTGTTTTTCAAGGAAAAAAGAATCCTAGGCTCTGTAGAGGGCCTGTGGTTGCTTCAGGTTCTGAAAGGATTACTAGAGGCACCTAGTGAGCTCCACCCCTTAAGATAGTTGATGTTACTTGATCCTCATCATAAAACTGTGAACTTACTTTGATCATTGTCCCATTTCTCAGTGGGTAATTGGAGTTTAGAATGGCTGAGAAGTTGACCCAAGTTCTCCCCAATGGTGGCAGCAGGTTTTGGACACTGAGCTCACCTTACCGACCACACAATCCCACCTCACTGTGAGGTCTGCTGGGTGGAGACAGGACTGCCTACCTGGTAGTATTCAAGTTCCTCAAAGGCACAAAGTGCCTGATGCTGATTCTCTCTGACAGCAAAGTGACAAAAGCTTAGTAGGTTATTTGTTGAATAAAAAATGGATGGATAAATATTAAGAGAATAAATATTGTCTTTTCTCAGGGATCCTGGGCTCCAAAGTTGACACTTAAATTTCAGTCTGTCTCTACTCCACCTCTTACTAGGTAATTCTAGGTGGAGCACTGAATTTCTCTTTGCCTCTGGGGGGTCTTCGTATCTGTAAAATTCATGTGGCATCTATCTAATAAAGTTAGTGTGAGAATTAAATATTAGTCCATACAATGCTACCATTGTATACCATACAAACTAATATGGTATAATACAAATAAAATTGCTGCTTTTTAACTCATTCAGTTTTCCAGTTGTTGCTCAAATTGCCTAAATTTTCATGCATCATACATGTGTGTCTGTTTGTTTGTATATGAAATTAGATAATTACAGTACCTTTTGATGGCAACAAAGAGCATACAAGCATCCACAAACAAGAATCAGTGAGAATTAGTACACAAAGGTTTTATAGTTAATTTTACAGTTTCTGTAGTTAAATTCAAGTTAAGTCCTCGAGTAAGAGCGAGTTCTCAGATGGAAGTGTACCAGTTTAAGGCAAAATGGCCATATTCTTTGCTAGTTTCTTTCTCTTCTTTGATTTCCTCCTTTCTTTACTATTTTCTTCATTGGTCTCCCCTCCGCTCAGTAATCAAATTTCACTCTCCAGTGTTTGTTTTCTTACTCACTGTCTAGCATTCTTACCCAAGAATGCATCTCTCAGTCAGATTAGAAAGCGTGGACAGTAGTCAATTATAATTCATCATTTAAGAATTATTTTCTACTATAGTTAATTTTCAATATGTAAGCTTATCCAAACCTTCCATTTCAACTAATAGAATGAAGATTCTTTTTCTGTTACAAAAAAAAAAATTCAAAAAATGACACTAGTAAAGGAAAAGCATAATCAGAAAACTTTCCCCAGAGAAAATAAAGTCATCAAAGAATCTTTGTCCTCCCCCCATAACCAGTGCCAGACAAAGAAGGTTGAATGACAAATTTTACCATTCTTCAAGATCCAGATGACATCAATGCTTCTTAAATTGTCCAAGGCATAGAAAAAGAAGAATTTCTTCTAAACCTTATCAGTGAAAAAAGCATAACATACAGTACAGAGCTACACCTGCTGAAGATAGTACACCTACACAAACCTACGGAAAAACTTGACTTATACATATCAGTGAAAAAATCCTAAATAAAATGCCATCAAATAAAATTCAAAAGTACATGTAGAAATAATATATTATGAGCAAGTAAAATTTATTCTAGGAATATAAGAAATCATGTTAATGTGATTCACAATATTAATATATCCAATTTAAAAGAATAGAATTACTTCTATGAGGGCTAATATATCTTCAACAAAATGTTACATCCATTTTAAATATCTATTATATATGCTTTTCATAATAAATCTCCGGATGCCTTTACACCAAGTCAGGATAATGCCCTCTACTGCCGCTACTACTTACAGCCTCACTGGAGACGTGAGCCATGGCCATCTGATAAAGGAAAACACTTAAAAGCATAAAAATTGTGGCAGGAATGAAGTGAAATTATCTCTGTTTTGCAGATTATATTATAGTGGACTTTCAACACCTAGAAAATCGATGATAAAGCTGACACAAACAGTAAAGGAATTCAGTAATGTATCAGAATATAAAATCAGCTTACAAAAGTAAATAGCCTTCATAAGCACAGCTGATAACCAGTTAGAATACATATTGAAAGAGGAAAACCCACTTATAATAGCCACAGTAAAAGATACTTAAAACAAACTTTAAAAGGAAAACTTTAAAACTCTCTTGAAGACACCAAAATAGAGGGGACTAGAAAAATGCAATTATGTTCCTCCTTCTTGGATAGGGCAATTTAGTATCATAATTGTGCCAATTCTGTCCAAGTTAGCATATCAATTTAATGCAATTTTAAGAAAAATCCCAACAACTTAGTTCTTCTTTAGCTATATGAGTTAAATCTAAAGTGCATATGCAAAAAAAAAAAAAAAACAATTTTTAATCATTAGGAAAACCTCCCTAAATAAGCAGAATGATAGGAAGTTACCACTGCTAGATAAAACTATAAAGATAAATAATTAAAACAATGTGGTACAGGCATATCAATAGAAAGACAAACCATTGGGAAATGGAAATTACAAGTCAAAACTGAAGCATCCTAGTAACATAAAACAAGCAAGTACTCAAGTACAAATAAGACAGATGAAAACAGCAAGGAAATCAGCTTACAAAGGTTACCGCTGGCTGACTTTTCTAATGATTTTAAATAAAAAAGAATAATGATCCTAATGGATGAGTCCAAAAAGATATTAAAAGGATAAAGAGGAGGTTAAGGGAAGGTCTTCTTTACAGAAGAATGCAAACTAATATACCCAGGAAAAAAATGATAGAATAAAGCTGCCATTTTTTAAAAATGTAATCATTTGTTTTGGCAAGGCTCATTAATGGATGCCAAAATCATTATGTAATATATGATATTCATATGCTCTCTATGTATTTACCCCCATTGAACTTAATCATTACCATGGAAAAAAGTACTTTTACACAGAAGAGCGCTGATAGAGTCCATCTTAACTAAGTTATCAAACTTAGTATCACCAATAATTAAGTGGCCCTGTACCAGTTTACCTGAGTCATAGCCTGGTTTCACCTGTTGTTTTAGAGTACTTACTTATTAAGAGTACGCCCTTTCACCCTCAAAAGTATACCAGGCTGAGTGATAAATAATAGGGTATTATCCTAATACCTTCTAATAGAATGCAATAAGAATTAAATACAATCATTTATATATTATTCTTGTCTAAATTTTAAATGTAATCAGAAGGAAACACAATCAGAGAAATCGAAATCATGGGACATTTTTACAAGACAATTACTTTGAGCTTTTTTAAAAAAAAAAAAATGTCATTGTTACCAAAGAAAAGTATCTTTAAGTTTGCTCATCATATTCTGGGTAGGTAGGATAAAATCTTCATTTCTTAAGAGAGGAATGCTGGTGTAGTTAGATAACAAATAGCTAAGTCTTGTCTTTTCACCCAGTCAGATACTTTCTATCTTTAAACTGCAGTGTTGGGACCATTTATATTTTACATAATTATCAATGTATTTGGGTTTAAAGTTATTGTTTTGCTCTAAGTTTTCTATTTGCCCGCTCTCTTCTTGGTTTTCTTACTCCTCTTTTCCTCCTGGTTGTAGATCAACTGAGTATTTTTTCATGTTTCACTTAACCCTCTATCCTGAATTCATCATATGTCTGTTTACTTATTTTACTTGTCACTCTATGGCCTTCAATATGCGTATCTAATTTATCCCAGGAGACCACTTCAACTCTGATACATACTCCCTTCCTTTGTCCTATTCTTATTAATATCACAATACACTATTATTTTTACTTTAAAAAGTCAAAGACAATTTTTAAAAATGAAAATAGTGAGTGCAAAAAGTCTTTTCTATTTCCTTACATATTGACCATTTCTGGTGGTTTTTACTTCTTTAGGAAGAATTTTTTAACACTTCTTGTAATGCAAGATTGTTGGTAATGAATTCTCTCTGCTTTGGTTTTATTAAAATAAAAACCGTTTCTTAAAGGATATTTTTCAGGAACAGAATTCTAATTTGACATCTCTTTTTTTTTCCTTTCAGTACCATTGTCTTCTGGCTTACAAATTTCTGTAAGAAGTCCGCAATCATTTTTACCTTCGTTCATATGCACAGCGATTCTCTTTGTGAGACAACTGTCCCCTGAGGGAACATTTGACAATGTCCACAGACATTTTTTATTGTCACTTGTTGGGATGTGGTCACAGCCATTTAGTGTGTAGAGACTAAGGGTGCTGCTCAGCATCCTACCATCAACAGGACAGATTCTGCAACAAGGAATTACCCGGCCCAAATTCTCAATTCTGCTGAGGTTGAGAAACCCTGCTCTGCACAAAATGTGTCTATTTTAATCAGGCCAGTTTTGGTATTTTTCTCTTTATCCCTAATTGTCAGCTATTTGATTAAGATGGGCCTTCATGTGTTTTGTGTCGGCATGCATCTGGGTCCTTCTTGGGATTTGTTGAGCTACTTAGATTTATGGGTTTGTACTTTTACCAAATTAGAAAAATTTTTGGCCATTAACTCCTCAAGTATTTCCTCTGCCCACCGTCTTATTTCTAGTTTTCTTCAACTCCAATTGTACATATGTTAGACCACTTAATATTATCCTACAGCTACTTAAGAATCCAATTTTTTCTGTCTTTTTTTTTCTACATGCTTCCTTTTATATTCTGTTTTTTGTGGATTAGGTTCACTAATCTGTTCTTTAGCAAAACAGAACCTGCTTGCCTTCCATGCCATCCAGTGAAAGTTTTATTTGAAATACTGTAATTTTAGTCTTTGGAAATTTCATTTGGTTCTATTTTATATCTCCCATTTTTCTATGCACTATGTTTATCTTTTCTTTTAAATACTTATACATTGTTTTAATAGCTGTTTTAAGCTGAGTGACTTGAGCAAGCCACTCAATGCCTCTATACTCCTCTGGAAGACAGGGATAACAATAGTGCCAATTTCATAGAGTTGTTGGGAGGATTAAGTGACATATGACAAGTGACAGTATCTCTACACAAGGTGATGAGGTTGTGGTGAAACAAGCTTTTCACACACTGTTAGTTAATGTGCATCATGAAGCTCAAAGTCTTTGAATTCTTAAAATTGAGTTTCTTAAAAATCTCTCTAAGAAATAATAGAAATAAGGAAGATGTATGTCCAATGATATTCATCACAATATCGTTTTATGTAGGAAAATGTTAAAAATACATAAAATAAGAAAAATAAATTCTGCTTTAACAATAATTAAAATTATGTCATATTTCCTTAAGAACTTTCTTTTATTTTTTTATCTTAACAAATAAAATTATATGTGTAGCTAAAGCTCCCCATCCTTCCCATCCTTAATGGCATTGCTACTCTAAAGCTGCTATTTGTCATACCATGATACATTCATATTCTTACTGTTTATCATTTAACAGCACTGGCTGAGGGCCTACCATTTGAACTGGAGCTCCAGGTGTCTGGAATACATTGGTGAATAAAGACACAATTCCTACTCTCATGGAGATGGAAATTACTTTCTAGTTAGTGGGGAGACAGAGAATAAACAATCTACTTAAAATACAGTCTAGAATGTTTTAGAAAGTAAAGAACAAAAACACAGCAGGAGGAGAAGAACTTAGACACTGTTTGGTTTGGTTTTTTAAATGAAGGAAGTTGTCCAAGATAGCAAAAAAAAAAAGAAAAAAGGAAAGTGCAGAAGAGAGGAGAGAATAACTGGAGCAAAGTCCCTGAAAAAGGGAAAGAGCTCAGATGTTCTGCACAAATAAGAGGACTGGCTTTAGATAAGAATATGGATATTCATCTCCAACATCAGTTGGGAAGGCTATTGCATGGGTGGATATACTACTGGGAAATCCACAAACAATATATTGTAATTGTGTTTTTAACATTTTCTTTTTTATTTTATTTGATTTTTTTAATTGTACTTTAGGTTCTGGGGTACATGTGCAGATCATGCAGGATTGTTGCATAGGTACATACATGGCAAGGTGGTTTGCTGCCTTCCTCCCCCGATCACCTATATCTGATATTTCTCCCCACATTATCCCTCCCCATCCTCCCCTACACCCCACTGTCCCTCCCTTAGTCCCCACCAACTGATCGCTTTGTGAGATGCTCCCCTCCCTGTGTCCACATGTTCTAATTGTTCAACACCCGCCTATGAGTGAGAAAATGTGGTGTTTGGTTTTCTGTTCTTGTGTCAGTTTGCTGAGAATGATGGTTTCCAGAGTCATCCATGTCCCTAGGAAGGACATGAACTCATCATTTTTCATGGCTGCGTAGTATTCCATGGTATGTATGTGCCACGTTTTCTCTATCCAGTCTATCGTTGATGGACATTTGGGTTGTTTCCAGGTCTTTGCTATTGTAAACAGTGCCAGAATGAACATACGTGCGTATGTGTCTTTATAATAGAACAATTTATAATTCTTTGGGTATATACCCAATAATGGGATTGCTGGGTCAAATGGTATTTCTATTTCTAGATTCTTGAGGAATCGCCACATTGTCTTCCAGAATGGTTGCACTAATTTGCACTCCCATCAACAGTGTAAAAGTGTTAACTGTTATACTATTTAGACTTTTGCCACTTTCATTTTTATCCTAACCTTAAGTTTTGGAGGTTTATCCATATTGACTCAATATAGATAGAGTTTCTTCAACTTATACTCATTTTACTGTACTTACTGTGTGCTGCATTCACTGCATGCCTATACACTGTGCCATGATATAAATAAACCACAGTCTACTATATGGTTAGCCAGGCATTATAAACAATGCAGCAATGCACACTTCTTCTTTCACAATACATAGGCAAGACTTTCAAGTATACAACCCAAATTACGCTGCAAGTCTATAGGACATACAGAGCTTCAACTCGATTAGATATTGCCAAATTGCCACCAAAATATAAACTGGATCATCATTTTATATAGCAAATAACTGTTTCCAAAAACAACAAAATTAAATAATGTTTTGTACATTGATAGGATAAAATACCATGTAGCCATTGTAGGTCTTGTTGAGCAATATTCATCATATAATTTTATATTTAAAAAGCAGAAAAGGAAATAACACCATAAGATGCCTAATTAAGAGACTGATATTTTTAGTGTGCTTTACATAGATAAATTACTGAAAGTAAATATCACCAATCTTTTAATAGTATTTCTGGATGATGAGGTAATGAATAGCAATTTTTTTCCTATTTTTATTTTTCACAAACCTACATTTTTTACACAAACATGTGTCCTTAAATAAAACTAAAATATTAGTATCAATATTAAAAAAAACTTTACAATAAATATAACAATGTTGAAAAATAAAAAATACATGTCAAGGCTTTTAATCAGAAAAATATCAATAAACGTGTTTGGGCTCTTTTTCTTGAAAAATCTTATCAGTACCTTCACCTTCCTGCTTCCACTACATCAGAGCACCCCCATCCTACTGCACTGGGTATAGAGTATAGCCAGTCAGCCTCAAGATTTCACAATATGAGAAAATATCACCCAAATCTTACATAAGAAATTTAAGTGCAGCTTTTTCTTCGGTATATAAAAACTACCAACCTCAACTCACAGCTGTGCTGTATATTCAGCTGCTAATTCTTTCTGTTGCAAGTGATTCCCCAACATGTCAAAAATTCAGGTAATATGCTAGGATTCCATTAGAAAATGGGAGCTGGTAAAAGCATCGCTGATCCAAGGAGACTGGAAAGCACTGGATGCTAATATTGTCTGATTGACATCATGAGGGCCCTTTCTTCAGAATCAAGGAGTTGAGCTTTCATTCAGACCTCAACAAAATAGCACCTACATAAAAAAATGATGCCAGGAAATCAGTATAGTTCAGCTGTCTTTATACCTTTATTTAGAAGCATTCTGTCCATTAGTCATTTATAGATATGTTATACCACTCATCACCTACAAAAGTAGGAATTGTTACTACTTGTATAGCCATTCTAATTTAGATGCATAGAATTTAAACTATTTTAAAAATCATCTTTGCTTTGGCAATTTTCTTCCTTTACCTTTATTTCCCAACTTCGGTGAAATAATAAAATAAAAAACTTCCCTATTTTTATGGAAGCATTTACGTTCAATCAGCAAGTGAACAAGGCCACAAAGTCTATTTCCATTAGTGCAAGAAACAAAGAGGGGCTTTCAACCTAGAAATGTCAGGCACCATTACTTCCTGTATGGTATGAAAATGCTACATCTGTTGATGTCAAAGATGGCAATATGTATATCTACATATGAACATTGATGACTGTGAGATGCTTCAACAGACTCCTGGCAGACCACATATAATAACTGTTTTCATAAATAGCCAACATAAAACCAGTGCACAATGAAAACAAAAATTGGACTTTCTACAACAAAAAACCTAAACTGACTTTTAAAAAATTTACCAGTGAGCTTGCCTTTATCATTAGAATATTTTGCAAACAGCCAGTGATCAGAGGAGAGGTGGTCTTAGTTTCAGTAATGGCAAATTGCATGATATAGGTTTCATTGCAGACAGGCGTGTGCGTGTGTGTGTGTGTGTACATATTTTAAGTTACTACATGATAACAAATATATGTGGCCCTATAAAAGTGCTCAGATACAAGTCTAAATTCTTGTTAGCTATCAGAGCAGAAAGTTTTCTTTATAAATACAAAGTTATATAGAGGAAGAAATAGTAAAACAAAAATACACACTAAAAAATTTAAAGGTTGTATTTTAAGCTACATTCCATATAGCCTGTTTGTTTGTAATTTCAACTTCTAAGATGTCCACTACATAGGCAGCATATTTGTTTGCATCTGAGCAAAAGACAAAAATCCATAAGGTATTTTAACGCAACATTAATAAACAAAAACTAGCAATTTAAATGTTAGACTCAACCTGAAAAGGTAAATTTATCTTTGAGTTTTCCAAGATTTTTAAATGAATGTGAGAAATATTGTCCAGCTTCTGACGAAGACTCTGATTTAGGTCAGATTGGGCCATATATGCCTATTGTGGGATTGGGTAACAGGGCTGTTCTGACCTGGAATAGTTGCCTGCTTCTCATCCAGTCACTTTGGCAGGGAAGAAAAAGTTCTGCAAAAAAATGGGGGTATCCACTGAATTCTATGGCAAAGAATTGAAGGAAGGGGCACTCTCCTAACAAGGACGGTACTCTTACCAGAGACTGGGAGGGTTCTGGCCCACTTAATAAAATAGATAAATAGATGAATACATTCTTCCCAATTTCAACTCACCAAAATAAATGTTCACACAATATGCTGAAGTCTATTTCCTTCCAATTACTCAGACTTTTAACAAAAGTAAGGAAAATAAAATATATCTAAAATTCATTGAACACGAATTGGTCTCACCTAGGCAACCCTTAAAGGACACATTTTCATGGAGTCCTATTCAAACTGAGTCAGATCATCAGATCATAATTATCTGGTCTGGAAAAATGTAATTCTCCTATATTCCCTGGTCTTTAATCTTATTGACTCCAATTTTCTTTTTTATCAATCTATTTCAACACATTTTATTCTAAAAGTTATCTAGAAAATGTAAAAAAATCATAGATGTATTAGAAATTCTATATGATATTTTATAGACATTGCTAATAAACATGTTTTTGTTTCAAAAAGTAAACTGTGATTTCAGGGATTGTTATTCCCATTTGTTGCAAACACATTTGATGAATATATTATGATTGCCACCATGACTATAAGTCATGTCATAAAAAGATTGTTTATCCTCTTCAAGTGAATTATAGATTTTTCATTTTAAATACACTCTGCACTCTAAAAATTCTGGTGACATAGTTGTGACCAAATAGTCAATAGGCCTTACTGTTTTGTAGGTGAGGAAGATGATGAGAGAAAAATAAATGTGCTTAAAAAAATGAAATAAGGTGTGATGCTTAAGTTTATTTGTTAATTTGACTGGGCCATAGGGTGCCCAGATATCTGGTTAAACATTATTTCTGCGTATGTCACTGACAGTGTTTCCATAAGAGAATAGCATTCAATTTGTGGACTGAGTAAAGCACTTAGCCCTCCTCATTGTAGATAGGTGTCATCCAACCCACTGAGAGCCTGAATAGAACAAAAGGGCAAAGGAAGGTTGGATTCTCTCTCTGCCTGACTGCTCGAGCTGTAGCATACCTCCTCTCCTGCCCTTGAACTAGGACTTACATCATTGGGGCCCTTGGTTCTCAGGCCTTTGGACTCAGACTGGAAATTACACCAGTGACTTTCCTGAGTCTCCAGCTTACACTCAGCCTTCACAATCCCATGAGCCAATTCCTTATAATAAATCTCACTTATATGATACATATATTTGAAATATATTATACATAATGACATTTATTTATTTTATTTCTCACTATGTGTGTGCATGTGTCATGTCTGTGAAGGCATAACTCCTGTTGGTTCTCTTTCTCTGGAGAATCTTTACTAACACATAGACTATTAATGGACACATTCTTAAATAAAGGACTAAATTAAATTCTGGCTTAGTAGCTTTAGCATTCATCAACCAGTAAGGCTCAGAACTAACAAGCATTGGTTAAATGCCTTTCTAAAACAAATAAAAGGAAAATGTGGCAGGAAAGCCACATTTTACTTCACAGCTGTTTTGTTGTTTGCTTACTCTAACAAGGGAGTTTTTTAAATTATTGTTTTGAATAGCAGGTGCTCATTTGTGCACATCTCTAACCTTAATTTTCTGATTTTCTTAGGGATGACTGGATCTAGTTCAGAACATCTGTGAACACAGAGGGAGTGGAAACTTCACTTTCAACATCGTCAGCCAACTTCCCTCCCATTACAATTCTATCGCAAGATCAAGGTCATGTGAGAAACCAGCAGGTGTGATTCTTTCTCTCTAATCAACTCACTCTGTTTTTCTATTTTTATGCTCTCTTGAGCATTGTATAATTAATTTTTATAATGGCTCAAAAACTACTAGGTAAACATATTTAACAAGCTTCTATCCATATTGATAGAGAGGAAATATGTTAACTATCAGATATCAGAGGGGAAATACATTAGCTATCCTGGGAAATATACAAATACTAATGAGATATTGGCAGAAGTATGAATCGACTGCACTGCAGGCTCTAAGCCAACTTTGGCCACTCTCTTCTTTGAAAGAAATGATGACAGTGATGAAAAATCAGAGAGCTGCTGCAGGCATTCCTGAGAATTCAGAGGACTTCCTGTACTCTGAAAAGACCATGACACCACGTGGCCTTGATCCCAAGGCTGAAGCTCCTGCTGAAAGCGGAAGCAAAAGGATACAAACAAACCAAACACTTGGCTCAGCCAGCAAGCATTTACTGAACACTGCTATGCGCCAGAACTAGTCTATGCACGTTCCAGGCAATTGATGCAGAACTCTCCGATAGCTTCCCATCTCACTCAAAGTAAAGGCTGAAGACATCACAGGAACCAGAAGGGCTGCCCATGATCTTTCCTCCACCTCACTCCACTCTGACCACAATGATGGTCTTTCTGTTCCTCCAATGCACTATGCATAGTCTTTCCTCAAAACCATGTCTCCTGCTGTTCTCTCCACCTGGGAAGCTCCTACCTCACGTACCTGCATGGCTTGACCTCTTCTTTCAGCCAACCTTTACGCAAAAACAGCCTCCTCAGAGAGGTCTTTCTGAGCCACATTTCCAAAGTTAAATCACCCTTATGCAGTTCCTAATCTGTTTCTCTGCTTTATTTCCTTCCTTAACACTTGTCATTCTCTTACATCGTATGTATATATATAACCCATTATAATCTGTCTCTTTAATTCCACTATAAAATTTAGGTAAGTGGGACTTTGGGGTTTTGTTTTGTTCACTGCTAAATCCCCAAAAAAGAGCCTTGCATGTAATGGGCATTCAATAGATATTTTTGCATTAATTGACTAATAAATTGTTTTTTTTTTTTTTTTTCCAATCAGTTTGAGCTTATGAGGTTGCTCAGGTTAGCCTTGAACTGATGACCTCGCCTTCACAAGCGCCATGACCTCCGGCGGGAGCCACTTTGGACCCCATAAAATTTTTTTACAAGATTGGTATTATTTCTTCATTCCACTGAAGAAAAGAGGCCCAGAGATTAATTTACATAAGTTTGTAAAACAAGTAAATGGCAAAGTCCCTTGTTATCTCCAGATCTATAGTCTAGGACTTAATCTTCTTTGCCACAGTGCGGCAGCTGCCTAGAAAGCACAGCCCCAAGTCAAGGTGGGGTAAGGTAAAGAAAGGCGTTAGAAATGGACATTGGGGGCAAAATCCATGTCCTAATGAGCAGGATGGGGCGCTTAGTGGAACAGGGGTTATATGATGTGATGCATAACTCATGAAGCTCCTGGACTTAGACTAAGACCCTGTGCATATCGGCAAGGAACTGCAAGCGGCTTCAGGTTGTTATCTTATCCATTAAAAACATTTTAAAAATTATAACTATCCCCTTCTCTAAATGATTAGTGTCTACAATCTAGGATTTTCCCCTGGCAAAGGCTGTGCTTCTCATCTACTTTGTGCAGTATGAATCCCACTGGGACAAGAAATGAAGGTTCAAGTGGCATAGAGGTTGCATACAAATTCTTTGAGTTTCATCCCAGTGGAGGAGCTCCATGTTGCAGAATAGGGAAGAGAGAAAGCTTAAATGAACAAAGCATTCATCTCATACACATGGCAAGGCTTTTTAATTTAATGTTTTTCTTGACCCCACACAACAGATTCATGTGGACACTAATCAGGTTTTAGTCAGTCTTGCTGTGGATCTAATACTTCATAAAGTAGCATCCCACTCAAACGGGAAAGCCAACATTTTTTAGCAAAGCAAGCTTCTTGGGCATAACAGAACCAACTTGCTTGTGGTATTCCCTAAACAACTTTCTCTGGTTCATAATTTTCAGGTTCTGTGATTCAAGACTCTTTTACTTGAAAGTGGAGAAATTTGATGCAACTAGCTTGAGCAGAGAGGAATTTATTAGAAATCTGAACATGTAAAAATAAAAAGGCCTAAGTACAGCTAGATCTTAGTTACTATTGAAAACAGGAATTTGTAATCTCTGAAATGCTCTATCTCCTATCTGTGCTTCTCTCTACCCAGGTATGTTGTTCCCTCTGACCAGCTTCTTCCACATGTTAAAAATATGGCCACCAGCTGCTTCTATATTTTATTTATTTATTTTTAATTATTATACTTTAAATTCTGGAATAACTGTGCAGAACATGCAGGTTTGTTACATAGGTATATATGTCCCATGGGTGGTTTGCTGCAACCATCAACCCAGAATCTGCATTAGGTATTTCTCCTAATGCTATTCCTCCCCTAGCATCCCACCCCCAGACAGGCTCTTGTGTATGCTGTTTCCCTCCCTGTGTCCATGTGTTCTCATCGTTCTACTCCCACTTATGAGTGAGAACATGAGGTGTTTCGTTTTCTGTTCCTGTGTTCATTTGCTGAGAATGATGGTTTCTAGCTTCATCCATGTCCCCGCAAAGGACACGAACTCATTCTTTTTTATGGCTGCATAATATTCCATGGTGTATATATGTCACATTTTCTTTATCCAGTCTATTATGGATGTGCATTTGGGTTGGTTCCAAGTCTTTGCTATTGTGACTAGTGCTGCAATAAACAAACATGTGCACGTGTCTTTTAGAAGAATGATTTATAATCCTTTGGGTATATATTTAGTAATGGAATTGGTAGGCGAAATGGTATTTCTGGTTTTAGATCCTTAAGGAATCATCACACTGTCTTCCACAATGGTTGAACTAATTTACACTCCCACCAACAGTGTAACAGTGTTCCTGTTTCTCCATATCCTCTCCAGCATCTGTGGTTTTCTGACTTTTTAATGATCGCCATTCTAACTGACATAAGATGGTATCTCACTGTGGTTTTGATTCGCATTTCTCTAATGACCAGTAATGATGAGCTTTTTTTCATATGTTTGTTGGCCACATAAATGTCTTCTTTTGAGAAGTGTCTCTTCATATCCTTTTTCCCACTTTCTGATGGGGTTGTTTTTTTCTAGTACATTTGTTGAAGTTCCTCAGAGATTCTAGATATTAGCCCTTCATCAGATAGATAGATTGCAAAAATTTTCTCCCATTCTGTAAGTTGCCTGTTCACTATGATGATAATTTCTTTTGCTGTGCAAAAGCTCTTTAGTTTAATTAGATCCCATTTGTCAATTTTGGCTTTTGTTGTCCTTGCTTTTGGTGTTTTAGTCATGACTTCTTTGCCCATGCCTGTGTCCTGGAGGATATTGCCTAGGTTTTCTTCTAGGATTTTTATGATTTTAGGTCTTATGTTTAAGTTTTTAATCCAGCTTGAGTTAATTTTAGTGTAAAGTATCAGGAAGGGGTCCAGTTTCAGTTTTCTGTATATGGCTAGCCAGTTTTCCCAACACCACTTATTAAATAAGGAATCCTTTCCTTATTGCTTGTTTTTGTCAGGTTTGTCAAAGATCAGATGGTTGTAGATGTGTGGTGTTGTGAGGCCTCTGTTTGTTCCATTAGTCTATATATCTGTTTTGGTACCAGTGCCATGGTGATTTGGTTATTGTACCCTTGTAGTACAGTTTGAAGTCAGGTAGCATAATGCCTCCAGCTTCATTCTTTTTTCTTAGAAATTGTCTTGGCTATACAGGCTCTTTATTGTTTCCAAATAAAATTTAAAGTAGTATTTTCTAATTTTATGAAGAATGTCAATGGTAGCTAGATGGGGATAGCTTTGAGTCTATAAATTACTTTGGGCAGTATGGCCGTTTTCACAATATTGATTCTTCCTATCCATGAGCATGGAATGTTTTCCATTTGTTTGTTTCTTCTCTTATTTCCTTGAGCAGTGGTTTGTAGTTCTCCTTGAAGAGGTCCTTCACATCCTTGTAAGTTGTATTCCTAGGCATTTTATTCTCGTTGTAGCAATTGTGAATGGGTGTTCACTCATAATTTGGGTATCTTTCTATTATTGGTATACAGGAATTCTTGTGGTATTTGCACATTGATTTTGCATCCTGAGACTTTGCTGAAGTTGCTTATCAGCTTAAGAAGATTTTGTGCTTAGATGATGGGGTTTTCTACATATTCAATCATGTCATCTGCAAACAGAGACAATTTGACTTCTTCTCTTCCAGTTTGAAACCCCTTATTTCCTTCCTTGCCTGATTGCCCTGGTCAGAACTTCCAATTCTATATTGAATAGGAGTGGTGAGAGAGGGCATCCTTGTCTTGTGCCGGCTTTTGAAGGGATCGCTTCCAGCTTTTGCCATTCAGTATGATATTGGCTGTCGATTTGTCATTAATAGCTCTTATTATTTTGAGATACATTCCATCAATACCCAGTTTATTGAGAGTTTTTAGCATTAAGTGCTGTTGAATTTTATCAAAGGCTTTTTCTGCATCTATTGAGATTCATGTGGTTTTTATTGCTGGTTCTGTTTATGTGATGGATTACATTTATTGATTTGTATATGTTGAACCAGCCTTGCATCCCAGGGATGAAGCCAACTTGATTATGGTGGATAAGCTTTTTGATGTGCTCCTGGATTTGGTTTGCCAGTATTTTATTGAGGATTTTCGCATCAGTGTTCATCGGGTAATGGCTTGAAATTTTCTTTTTTTGTTGTATCCCTGCCAGGTTTTGGTATCAGGAAGATGCTGGCCTCATAAAATGAGTTGAGAGGATTCTCTCTTCTTCTATTTTTTGGAATACTTTCAGAAGGAATGGTACTAGCTCTTCTTTGCATCTCTTTAAAAATTCGGCTGTGAATCCATCTGGTCCTGGGCTTTTTTCCCTTGGTAGGCTATTAATTACTGCCTCAATTTCAGAACTTGTTATTGGTCTATTCAAGGTCTTTGTCCTGGTTTAGTCTTGGGAGGGTGTTTGTGTCCAGTATTTTATCCATTTCTTCTAGATTTTCATTTTTTATTATAATTATACTTTAAGTTCTGGGGTACAAGTGCAGATTGTGCAGGTTTGTTACATAGGTATACATGTGCCATGGTGGTTTGCTGCATCCATTCCCCCTTCATCTACATCAGGCATTTCTCCTAATGTTATCCCTCCCCAATCTTCAAACCCCCTGCTGTCCTTCTCCTTGCCCCCCCACCACCAATTTTCTAGTTTATTTGCATAGAGGTGTTAATAGTATTCTCTGATGGTAATTTGTATTTCTGTGGGATCAGAGGTGATATCCCCTTTATCATTTTGTGTTCTATTTGATTCTTCTCTCTTCTTTATTAGTCTGGCTAGTGGTCTATCTACTTTGTTAATCTTTCAGAAAAAAAAAAAACAGCTTCTGGATTCATTGATTTTTTTAAGGGTTTTTGGTATCTCTACCTCCTCTGATCTTAGTTATTTCTTGTCTTCTGCTAGGTTTTGAATTTGTTTGCTCTTGCTTCACTAGTTCTTTTAATTGTGTTGTTAGGGTGTCAATTTTAGATCTTTCCTACTTTCTTCTGTGGGTAATTAGTGCTATAAATTTCCCTCTAAAAACTGCTTTAGCTGTGTCCCAGAGGTCCTAGTACATTGTGTCTTTGCTCTCGTTGGTTTCAAAAAACTTATTTATATTTGCCTTAATTTTGTTATTTATCCAGTAGTCATTCAGGAGCAGGTCAGTCTCTTTCCATGTAGTCGTGCAGTTTTGAGTGAGTTTCTTAAACCTAATTTCTAATTTGATTGCACTGTGGTCTGAGAGACTGTTTGTTATAATTTCCATTCTTTTGCATTTGCTGAGGAATGTTTTATTTCCAATTATGTGGTCAATTTTAGAACAAGTGGGATGTGGTGCTGAGAAGAATATATATTCTGTTGATGTGGGGCAGAGAGTTCTGTAGATGTCTATTAGGTTTGCTTGGTCCAGAGCTGAGTTCAAACCCTGAATATCCTTGTTAATTTTTCGTTTCGTTGATCTGTCTAACACTGACAGTGGAGTGTGAAAGCCTCCCATTATTATTATGTAATAGTGCAACTGGCATCAACTGGCAAAATAATCAGCTAGCATAATATTATTATTATGAGTCTGAGTCTCTTTGTAGGTCTCTACAAACTTGCTTTATGAATCTGGGTGCTCCTGTATTGGGTGCATATATATTTATGATAGTTAGCTCTTCTTGTTTCATTGATCCCTTTACCATTATGTAATGCCCTTCTTTGTCTTTTTTGATCTTTGTTGGTTTAAAGTATGTTTTATCAGACTAGGGTTGCACACCCTCCCCTCTTTTTTTTTTTCCTTTCCATTTGCTTGGTAAATATTTCTCCATCCCTTTATTTTGAGCCTATGTATGTCTTTGCACATGAAATGGGTCTCCTGAATACAGCACACACCGAAGGGTCTTGACTCTTTATTCAGTTTGCCAATCTGTCTTTTAATTGGGGCATTTAGCCCATTTACATTTAAGGTTAATATTGTTATGTGCAAAGGTGATCCTATTATTATTATGCTAGCTGATTATTTTGCCAGTTGATGCAGTTTCTTCATAGTGTTGATTGTCTTTACAATTTGGTATGTTTTTGCAGTGGCTGGTACCAGTTTTTTCTTTCCATATTTAGTGCTTTCTTCAGGAGCTCTTGTAAGGCAGGCCTGGTGGTGATGAAATCTCTCAGCATTTGCTTCTCTGTAAAGGATTTCATTTCTCCTTTGCTTATGAAGTTTAGTTTGGATGGATATGAAATTCTGGGTTGAAAAGTATTGTCTTTAAGAATGTTGAATCTTGGCCCACACTCTCTTCTGGCTTGGAGGGTTTCTGCAGAGATATTCACTGTTAGTCTGATAGACTTCCCTTTGTGGGTAACCTGACCTTTCTCTCTAGCTATCCTTAATATTTTTTTCTTTCATTTCAACCTTAGTGAATCTAACAATCATGTGTCTTGGGGTTGCTCTTCTTGAGGAGTATCTATATCCTGAAGAGTGTTCACCAACTTGGCTCCATTCTCCCCATCACTCTCAGTTACATTGATCAAACATAGGTTTGGTCTTTTCACATAGTCCCATATTTCTTGGTGGCTGTTTGTTTCTTTTCATTCTTTTTTCTCTAATCTTGTCTTCATGCTTTGTTTCATTAAGTTGATCTTCAGTCTCTAATATCCTTTCTTCTGCTTGATAGATTTGACTATTGATACCTGTGTATGCTTCAGAGTTCTGATGCTGTGTTTTTCAGCTCCAGCAGGTCATTTATGTTCTTCTCTGAACTGGTTATTCTAGTTAGCAATTATTCTAACCTTTTTTTCAAGGCTCTTAGCTTCCGTGCTTTGGAAGCAAGGAGAACATGCTCCTTTAGTTCCGAGGAATTTGTTATTATCCACCTTCTGAAGCCTACTTCTGTCAATTTGTCAAACTCACACTCAGTTAAGGTTTGTTCTTTTGCTGGTGAAGAGTTATGATTTTTTTGGAGGAGAAGAAATGTTCTGGTTTTTTGAATTTTCAGGCTTTTGTGCTGTTTTTTCCTCATCTTTGTGGGTTTATTTACCTTTGGTCTTTGAAGAAAATCTTTGATCTTGGTTACCTTCGGATGGAGTTTTTGTGTGAACTTTTTTTGTTGATATCATTGGTATTCTTTTCTGTTCATTAGTTTTCCTTTTAACAGTCAGGCCCCCATGCTGCAGGTCTGCTGGAATTTGCTGGAGGTCCACTCCAGACCCTGTTCACCTGGGTATCACCAGCAGAGGTTTCAGAACAGCAAACATTGCTGCCTGTTCCTTCCTCTGGAAGCTTTGTCCCAGAGGGACACCTACCAGATGCCAGCCAGAGCTCTACTTTTTGATGTGTCTGTTGACCCCTGCTGGGAAGTGTCTCCCAGTCAGGAGGCATGGGGGTCAGGGACCTGCTTGAGGAGGCAGTCTGTCCCTTAGTAGAGTTCAAGTGCTGTGCTGGGAGATGCACTGCTCTCTTCAGAGTCATTAGGCAGGAACATTTAAGTCGCTGAAGCTGTGCTCACAGCCAGCCCTTCCCCCAGGTGCTCTGTCTCAGGGAGATGGGAGTATTGTCTTAAGTCCCTGACTGGGGCTGCTGCCTTTCTTTCACAGATCCCCTGCCCAGAGAGGAGGAATCTAGAGAGGTAGTCTGGCTATAGCAGCCTTGCCAAGCTGTGGTAAGCCCTGCCCAGTTCGAACTTCCTGGTAGGTTTGTTTACACTGTGAGGGGAAAACTGCCTACTCAAGTGTCACTAATGGTGGATGCCCTTCCCCCACCTAGTTTCAGCGTCTCAGGTTGACTTCAGACTGCTGTCCTGTGCTGGCAGTGAGAATTTCAAGCCAGTGGATCTTAGCTTGCTGGGCACCATGGGGATGGGATCTGCTGAGATAGACCACTTGGCTCCCTGGCTTCATCCCCTTTCCAGGGGAGTGAATGGTTCTCTATCACTGGCATTCCAGGTGCCACTGGGGTGTGCAAAGAAAAATCTTGCAGCTAGCTTGGTGTCCGTCCAAATGGCCATCCAGTTTTATGCTTGAAACCCAGGACCCTTGTGGTGCAGGCACCTGAGGGAATCTCCCCGTCTGTGGGTTGTGACGACCACAGGAAAAGCATAGTATCTGGGCTTGAATGCACTGTTCCTCATGTCATGACCCCCCATGGCTTTCCTGGACCCCTTGTGCTTCCGGGTAAGGAGACACCCCACCCTGCTTTGGCTTGCCCTCCGTGCGCTGCACCTACTGTATAACCAGTTCCAGTGAGATGAGCCGGGTACCTCCGTTGAAAATGCAGAAATCACTGGCCTTCTGCATTGATCTCGCTGGGAGCTACAGACTGGAGCTCCTCCTATATGGTCATCTTGCCAGCCACCCCCATCTCTGCTTCTATATTTTGTACTTCATAGCTTGGCCATCGTCTGGGGACTCTATCTCTTCCCGCTGCTTCAGTTTGCAAAACTCCAGGGACTGATTGGGCTGATTTGAAAGCCCACTCTTGCATCCCAATCATCTGTGGCCAGATTGGAGTTAACAATGAAATGGCCACTGCATTCAAATTCCACAACTGGAGTGTGTAAAAGAACATTTCCTAGAAGAAGGGGTAGTGCTGTTACCACAGACCTCAAGAGTGGGAAGAGAGGCAGGGATGGCGGTTGAATAACGAAACCATGGATGTTTCCCACACAGCCTGCTTTTCAGGACCCCAGCATGTACCTTGCACCCTATCCTGTTAGGCTTTCCCTCCAAATATTTTCCAGTCCACTAAACTACTTGTCTTAGTCCATTTGGGCTACTATAACAAAATACCTTAGATTCGTAATTTATAAAGAAAGAAATGCATTGTTCACAGTTCTAGAGACTGAGAAGTCCAAAATCAAGATGTCAGCAGATTCAGTTTCCGGTGAGGGTTTTCGCTCTGCTTCAAAGATGGCACCCTCACATATTAGAAAACAGCAACGGAGCTCCTTCAAGCCTCTTTGATAATGGCATCAATCCCATTCAGGAAGGTGGAATCCCCATGACCTAATTGCCTCCCAAAGGCCCCACCTCTTGTACTATCCCATTGAAGATTATATTTTAAATGTATGAATTTGAGGGAGACAAACATTCAGACCACAGCACTATCTTTCTATTAAAGCACCAAAAAAAAAAAAATACTATCAGAGACCAAGATATAAATAGCTAATTTCCATCCATAAATTAAATGAGTTCCTTTGGTTTCACACAGCTGATACTTAGATACGTCAATTTTACTTGAACCCTTTTAGCCCATTTTCGTCAACCCTCAGGAGAAGTTAACTGAAATGTAATGTTTGTGACTGAATCTGAAGTTCTTACTGAAACAAGCTTTTTATGTAATTATTTCACTGGGATGTCTATCCATGATACTTGCTTGTGCTCTCTGCTCCCCTGTGTACACTAAAACAGACGTTGTAAGTCTTCTGTCTTCTCACAGTACAGGGCCCCAGTGCCTTTGGTTCATGCATTTGTTTTCTTGGTGTACATGCTATAGCCTGATATTCTGTGCTGTTGCACATAATGATCATCACACCTTTGGAAAATCATGAACTTGTAATAATTGGCCCTAGCCTTAACATCACTTTCCTTTGTGATTTATGTGGACAATACGTGTTCCAGGAAAAATTAAAAGATATACAAAATTATATCTATATTTTGCCAGAAATAAGTCACAAAGTAAACTACAATCACACACACTTACAGACTCTCCATATGCAAACAGAGACACACACTTACCTCTCTCTGTGCTTCACAGTAACCGCATTAAGGACATTCAGATTATCTTGGAAGAAAATAATTTTTTCTAAACAGAAGCTTTAAGGAAGTTTTACTGATTTTTTTACGAGGGATCTATAACATGCTCAGCTGCTAATAAAGCTAGTGTTGATTCTATTCGACAGCACTAAAACAGATTATTTACTTCATCCCAGTCCATATGAGAAAAAAGAGTCCAGTGATAGCTATAGATTTATAAAAGATGGTATAGCATGGCAATAGAAGAATAGCACTTGCTGTACTACAAATGACTGCTCTTCAAAATACTGTAACTTTCTTAATAATAGCCACAGAACAGAGTAAACAAAGTTCCATCTGTTAACCAATACCCAAAGAATGCATTCCATTCTCATGTCAACCACAGAAATCCCTATATTAAACAGTGACACAGCCATGGTCATTGGTGAGCGCATCATTATGGATCAGTTTCATTATTTGTAGTTCATTAGCC
Organism: Callithrix jacchus; assembly: GCF_049354715.1. NCBI lineage: Eukaryota > Metazoa > Chordata > Mammalia > Primates > Cebidae > Callithrix > Callithrix jacchus. The sequence continues at coordinate 16,241,836 of NC_133517.1, forward strand.
TCCAGAGGTGACACATTTGCTAGGAACCATACGAAGGAGAGTCTGACATGATTCCCACACCATGCACTTACAATCAGGAAGAAACAGCTAGGAAACATTCAGAAAGACCAAAAATAGGGGTAAAGAGATGGCACAGAGGGTAGAGAAATTCTAAAAGGAAATTTAAGCCATGGAAATCTGAATTCCTCTTCAGAGTTAAGTTCATTATCCAATATTAGAAAGGAGCTCAAATGCTTGAGAAAATACAATATTCCAGTGGACCAGAAGGAAAAGGTGGAAATTTTTAAAAAGGTGAATTCCTTCACATCAGAGGCAGTAGTTCATTCTCCACAGTCTTTAACCAAAGAATAGCAACACAAAACACGTAGTAGGCTTGCAATAATTGTCAAATAAAAAGATTAGTAAAACCAGTCTTTAGAGCTGAATTGCTTAAAGATATTTCTGAAGTACATTGTGCCAGCTAAGTGGTCTGTAGACAAAGGGCTTTGTGGTCAAGTAAGTTCACTAGTGCTGTCCAGTGTCACTTACAAGAGGCATGAGGCCTCAGAGAGGCCTCAGAGAAATCCACCAGTAGAGAATGTTTTAAAATTTATTTACCGTATTTCTCTCAACTCATATAACCTCAGCTTTCCGGAGTGTGTGTGTGTGTGTGTGTGTGTGTGTGTGTTGTTTTTCATTTATTACCTATTGGCAACCTAAGACTATTCTAAGGCACAGACTTTGAGAAACACTGCCTTTAAAAGCCTTAAAAAGCAAGGGCAGAGAATATAAAATACGGTTTTTTTAAAAAGACTGTTAGCTTCAAGAGGTCAAAGACTGTGTCTGTTTGACTTGCTGGTTGTATCTCCAGAGCCCAAAATAATAGCCAGACAAAAAAGTGATCAGTAAATATATGATGAGTGGATGAATGGAGGGAGACGGAGAAAAGGTTAGGATAATTGGTTAACCTAATGGATCCTGGTTCTGCCTAGCCAACATAAGGGAGGTAATTACTCCAGTAATTGACAGGTTGAGGTTGTGGCACTGTAGAAAATCTAGATGGAAATTTCCAGTGGGATGGATGACACTGAAACCAAACTCAAGATCTGAGATAGAGCTAATCAATTTGGATTATTATCTGTCTTAGTCCATTGGGATGCTATAAGAAATACATTAAAGACAGGGTAGTTTGAACAATATGTATTTTTCACAGCTCTCGAGGCTGCAGGGTGCTGGTATGGTTGAGTTCTGCTGAGGGCCTGCTTCCCTCAGCAGACGGTTCATAGATGGTCCTCACGTGGTTCCCTCAGACGGTGGAGAGACAAGAGAGCTGTCTGCAGTCTCTTTTATAAGGGTACTAATCCCAATGATGAAGGCTTAGCCCTTGTGACCTAATCACCCCCTAAAGGCTCCACCTCCTAATACCATCACACTGGAGATTAGGTTTCAACATATGAGTTCTGAAGGAACACAAATATTCAGCCTTTAGCAGTGTCTAAACCTTTGAAATAGAAAAGAAAAATGAACCAAGGATACATGCCTGAAAAAAAGTTAGTTGCAAAGAAGTAATGTCATTGGAAGAGGCTTATCCACTGTCCTCCCACATACTTCCCCACTGTTGCCCCAATCTCTCTTCTGCTGTTTGTCTTGTTTTCCCCACCTGAGAAAATGGCACACAACCATCCTGCCCCACAGGGCAGAAACCTGAGGCATATCTTCCTTTACAAGGCCTCCCTCATCAACACTTATGGACTCTAGCCAGAAACCTGACTTCTGTTCGATGCTGAATGATTAGCACCAACACATGGAATAAATAATACCAATGACAATATTATTCTGTCTTTAGATAGCACTCTACAGCGCATTTTCAAAGATAACTATCTCTAATTTTGAGAATAACGCTGTATCCTACATCACTGTCTTGCAGAGGAGAAAACTGAAAATATGTAACTACTCAGCGCATACAGCCAATGAGAAACAGATCTAGGAATGGAAATAAAGGGACAGTGTGTTGTCTCTTTCGTAATTAACTAAAAGATATGCACTTAGCATTTATGTCCTAGAAACTCTAATCGAAGAAGTGTAAGGCTTAACCATTTTCAAATTCTGACTCCCTGAAAATATCAGCAAACCAACTTGAAGATAAGCAGAGCAGAGATTATTACTTATCACAGTAAGGCAGAACTCTCCCTTGATTTGGCCTTAGCAGCACATTGGAGAGGGCAGGTGACGTTGAGATTTTTATAAGGTTTTGGAGTCTAGACACTAAGACATTTTTCCGTGTTGGGGCTTAACTGGGACTGAGTAAAGATAATGCTACGATGGTCTAGGATCAATGGACAAAGTAATGAGAAAGCTTTGATGCACAAGAAGACTCGGGGAACAAACAGTCCCTTGAGGCTATGTATTCTGCAATGCTCATTTGGGTGGATTTTTGCAGAATGGCCATGGTATAAACAATAAAATTATTTTCATCTTCCTGGAATGGTAGTCATGTTGATGAAAACAGTGGAAATGTAAAGTTAGTAAAGATAAATAATACAATCATGTTAATATAGACAACAAGTTGCTTGGGTATAAACGATTTGAGTTCTCACCACCCAAGTGGTGAAAGAACAGCAATCCAGACCTAGATTTGAAAAACTGCTTCCGTATATGACCTTCGTGAGCTTGGCCAAGATACTTAACCTCTCTGAATACCGTCACACAATGCAATCTGATTTGAGATGCTTTGTAAAAAATAATAATAATAAATAAATGTGATCCATTATGCTCTAGGAAAGAAAGGAAATAACCTAAACCAGGAGTATTTTGAGGTGACGGTGGAATACAGAGGTGAATCTGATCTCGCACTCTGGTGATGAAAACATGATAGAGGAAAGTATCTTTATCAGTAAGCTAAAACTTTCTAGGATCCATGCCTTTACGTCTTTCCCCTTTGAGTGTCTTTTTTTTTTTTCTGATGGAATGAGATGACAAAGAATCTTTTAACTACATCAAAGGGAAGAAAGGAAAGGATGAGGCAATTCATCACAACTTGTTAATAAACAAATTTTACCGTGCTTAGCAAGAGTATATTTTAAATCAAATATTTGAGCTAATTATAATCATAGTAAGCTCCACTTAAGTTTTACTAGTGTGCTGACCCTGTTGAACATCAGCTAGTGCCAGGCCTAAAAGCAGATATACAAACACTACCTCCTTGAAAGTATTCACTGAGGTAGAACAAAACTCCCATCTGCAGAAGTATTGATTTTCTTATTGCTTTCAAATATGGAAAATATGAGACAGATCAAATATTAATTCCATGATCCCCAATTGAAACATGAGACTCCAAAAAATATAAAAGACCAACTCAATGAAAATGATGCAAGAAATGAATGAGAATGTATTTCTTTTTTGAGTGACAAAACACAATAAAAGGTTAAGGAAGCTAGTTATTCAACAATTGGAATGGTATAACTTGTCACACAAAAGAATTTGAACCAAAAAATTCTGTCATCCTTTGGAGAAGGAAAAAAGGCAATAAACAACGTGGTTTTGCACTATGTGGCAGGCTATCCCCAGGCCTGAACTGAAAAAAGAGACTTTAGAAAATAAAGGCTCTGTTACCATTGACCAAACTGAAAGGTTAGACACCCAAACTCATTGTATTGACTTTGACAACATTCACATACTGTGTTATGACAATAAATCCATTAAAATGAAAACGGAAATTGGAATTGAAATAGTGCAGACACCAAAAACCAAAAAACATTACAGACACTAAGGACCCAAACTTCTCCCTAGAGGGGGTAGAATTGAAAATTTCTGTAATGAAACATGAAAAGATGAAGTTTGGGAATACATCAGAGAAGGTCTCTTTATTTAAAAGACGGTTTAGTGGAATAAAAATACCAATTTCTTGGAATAAGATGCTTCCTGGCTAACCAAAACATGGTGTTCATGGCAATCAAATGTTAATTAAAATTAAGGAGTAAGAGATAAACACCTGAAAAAAAAGTTTTAAAAATTAAGTCAAGTAAGTTTCAAGGGACTTGAGAGTGTTAACTTATTTCCCACACTCTGCTGTTTAAAAATATTGTAATCACCTTCTACTCATGAAATTATTAGGTTGGTGCAGCAACTGCAGTAATTGGCAAAAGCTGCAATTACTTTTGCACCAACATACTACACTGTGCATGGCCAGTTCTATAGTAGCAAAATTGCTGCCCACTCCTGTGATCTGATTTGAAGAAATATTAAAACCCACCAGCCAAACTACAGCCCTGCCAGTCTGCCATTGCCTTATTCTCCCATTGTCTTTGACCTGCAATTTACTCAATAAACTCATTGACTATAAGGCTTTGGAGGCACCTGAGATCATCTCATGTATGTAACTTCAGCAAAAGAGCTGAATGTTGAAACTGAGAAATAGTCAAAGTAAGAGCAATTATCTCAGTGTGTAGTTGTTCTTGTCTACAGCGGTTAACAACCTGAATATCTTATGTCTGGAAATGAAATGTTCCCTCCTCCTTCGTCCTTCCCATTTCGCTCTCCCATAAGCCAGCAGTCTTTTCACTCCTTGATAACTATCACGGTCTCTCCTCTCTCTTCAAATCTCCAAAACAGAACGTGCTTCAGAGCTTTTCTAGATTTTGAAATTGGCTGTGGTAAGGTTCGAAAATAATGGGAAATATGATTCCAGACTTTCCTACTCTTGTAAATTTATGGAGAGCAATTTGACTACCACTGCTCCATCATCAGAAAATGGCAAGGTTTTACAGTGCCCCTGGAGAGGTGATTTGCAAAAACTTCTTCACTGTTATTTAGAAGGTATAGTCATCACAGTGGTTTTACAAATGTTCCACTTTACTGGGCCTATGCTGAAATGGTTTGAATGTCCAACTCATCACCAGCTAACAGCAGGGAACACAATGGTAGTCAAACAGAGATCTCAGACATCACTATAAACACACTGGAAAGCTCCAGTCACTTCTTAAGATGGCATTATAATATAATACATTCACTTCACCATAAGAACCGTCTGAGAATTGATTGTGGCAAATAAATTGTAGAGACTTCCATGTTAGATAAACCTTCAAACTTTTAATTAAGGCAAAGTAAGGATTATTTTAAATTGCCATTTCTCTCGCAAACTTTTTAAATTAAACACAGGAACAAGAACACTATATATATAAGAAATCATAGAGGTGCCAAGGGAAACTATTTTCTCGGCAATTGAACATAAAGAATTTATTCTGAAAATTCTATCTGTAGAAAGTGAAAATCTATCTGATATGGATAGCACAAATGAAATACTGTGAATAGCTTTGTAAATTGTACACTTAGAAAAATGAAGGGGAAAGGCATGGAATTATTTCCTAGCAAGCTAAATGTATGAATATCCGGAATAATGAGGATAGGAATAGAAATATGGTAAGTAAATATGTGCAATAAAGCTACATAAAATACAGCTCTAGGTAAACCAAATCAGTTGGTTATAAAATTGAATTCTTCTGTTAAGAAAAAGTTATCTCCTAAATTTGCAGCAATAAATTTAAGTAGCAAAAGACGGTCAAAGTGAAAGTGACCAAATCCAGCTCTTTGAGAAATGAAGGTAATCCAATTTCCAACAAAAAAATATTTGCCATCTATTGACTGTTCCCAGTTTTAGGCACTTGGATAAAACAAAAAGGATACTATTTTAATGTGCAGGTTACCAACTCTCAAGGGCCTTATCCAAGGGAATACTGAAAATCTTGGCTTTACTTATTTTCACCTTTATTTCTAATTTATTCTCAAACTGTTTTGTTCTTTTATAATATTAGCAGCTCAACATTTTAAATATCTCATCTCCAATACTTTTTATAGCTCACAGTAAGTAAGTGCGTATTATCCAACAATACTCAAACTCATATCTTTTAGGAAAATATTTGAGAAATGGTAGTGTAAGTCTCAAGGAACTGGCTTGGGAACACAATGTGTTTGGTTACCATGTGCATGTCATAACAGAAACAAAGTTTTCAATGTACTTGACATTCCACAAAGCATATGAAATCTTTTCCCTTAGTTACGTCAGAAATGAACATGTAGAAAGGGGCTCATTTAGCCCAAGATTAGGAGAACTTTTTTTTTAATTGCAAGTGTTGAGATTTTACTTATTTTTTGGTATTCTCTTCATTGGATTGCAGGTCAGCAAAAAGTAGAAAACTTAGAAGCAAACAGCAAAGTTAGCACTGAAAAACCAGTAGCCACTCACTCTGACACTTGATAGATGCAGGGTCTTTATATAAAGCCATCTGCATACTTATTGCTGTGAAAGCAACCAATTAGAAGAAAAACATAAACTAAGACAAAACTCTCAATTGATGTTCGTATTCATATCAGCTAGGGTGAAGGTCCATTAGGTAGATGAACTATTATTTTTCTCTGTCCGTGGAAATAGCGTCCTAGATACCAAAAGAGAAAGAGCCATGGAGAAACTGATGGGTTGCAGAGCTCATCGCAAGTGCAACCTCAGCCCAGACAGTGACTTCTCAGGCTTGCTGTATGAGTCTCACAGGACAGGGAAACCAATGACCTCAGAGTGAGTGGGAGCTTAGAGGCTGAAATACTGATCTTTAGCCCTCAAGGGATGCTGGAGCAATATCCAATTCAGGTAGGAAAGAATTCACCCAACCAAGATGAAAACAAATGAAGAATCAATGTACATTAAGGTGATTTTTGTAATAGACTGATAGCATCCATGAGAGAACCTTTGTGAGAAGCAGCGAAAAAAAAAAAAAAAAAAAAAAACTTTTCGTAACTAACCAGGAGATATTGAAAGAAATACTACCCACAGCATTAGCCAGAGAAAAACAACACATAACCAGATCAGATGTAGTCATGTAGTCAAATATTTATTACAGGCACCTGACACTTAGTAGATAATTAGTGAATGTTAACTCTTTCCACATCAAGATAAAAAAAATACATAACTGAAAGTTTATACAAGATTAAGGACAGTTTTCCCAACCCTTATTTATTTATCACTGTTCTATTCATCTAAATCTTACTTTCAAAAGAAAATCTTGGAAGAAATATGTTTCCATTATAATTTGTTCAGAGTTCAATTTGCATTGGATTAAAAACCCATTGCCAGCTATGGTGAAGAAGTTCTAGAAAATAAGCCAGTTCTATACAGATACTACTGAATATGAGACATACCACAGGCGACTCCAAATTATCATGGGTGGAGCATTATGAAGGTGATCATTCATTTGCTCACTCATTTATTCCACAGGATACATGTATTGCATACTCATAGCTAAAGAGTAGAAACTAAAATAGGTAAACATGGGGCACATAATGTGATAACATATGTAAAAACTCCTTGACAAGTACCAAATGCCATAGAAATGCCAAAGTTGATGATGATGGTGATGTAATCATATCCTTGGGGGAAAGCCAACAGAGTCTCCTGAAATAAAGGAAAAGCATGTCTGTCTATTAATTATATGAAAGGAATAATTTATATTCATAATTTAGGTTTCCAAATAGCTAGAGAATGATTCCATAAAAAGTCGATTTTTCTGTTTCAAATTAGTTAACATAGGATTATGAGGAATGCTTTGTTTGAACGAGAAAATGGTTAAAAAGAAGACCTTTCTTGGTATAGAGAAGCACTAATTGCAATCATCTTATTGGACAGTTTTACAAATCACTCAAAAGAAACTTCAGAGTGAATTCTTCCTATTTGCAGACAACGCTCAATTTCCAGGCATCTAAATAACAAGCTGGCTGGCATCAACTAGATTTCAAGAGACTGCGGCCTGAAAATTGACAAATGAGTTTAACTATCATGAAAAAAAAAAATCATAAAACACTGCTTTTTTGAGAGGATGGGCTCCAGTGAAAAAACAGAAGAGAACCTGTTGTGACATTATTATTATTGCCTGTTTGTGCTTGAATTTTGTTGTTACTGTTCAGACTGTCCTCTCTTCAATTGAGTTATATACATTGTTGTTTTGACAGGTGTCAAAACATTTTAAGATGTTGTCGATTTGCCATGGAAATGAAAGATTACTGTGAAGATGGAAAGATGTAAGAACACTGGAGAACTAGGTTTATTAGTGAAGCAAGTATTTGTCATTGGCGGAAATAGTACAATTCCATATTTTCTTTGAAAGCAACTACAAAATGCATTTTGCAACATAAGAAAGGAAGGTGCTCGCAAGTGACAGAGCTGTGATGTCTTGTTACTGAGCAATGTGCAAAATGCTGGCTTATCACACACTACATAATGCGACTGAGGGCAGGAAACACTGCCAACCCCTTCAAATACAAGAAAGAAGTTTGAATGCAAAAATAGGCTAAAGAGGCCTAATTTTGCATTACTGGGTGTTATTGGCAAGACATTGAGTCATGATTTAATGGGCAGCTTTTTTTCCTTTCCTGGGGAAATAAGGTTTTTTTCTTTTTACAGTAATAGTGCATTAAAGCTAATAAAATGCAGTCAGTCCATATTAGGGAAGGGGGAAGAGCGTGTAAAAAGTGTTGCATAGAGAGAAGGGCAAGCCAGATGGAGCCGAGGCCTCTGAGGATGAACCAACAAAGGGAGGGACATATATCCAGCCATGCAAGATCACATCAGAGCTGTGTTTTCATGCCGAGAGCAATGAGAAGCCATGAAACGTTCCAGTGGGACTGTGGCTAGGGTCGGGGTGGAGGAGAGCAGACTTGTTTTTAAAGCTCAGTTTGGCTGTGTTATGGAGAAATGGCCCCCACTGAATGGTCCACACACTGGACAGAAGTCAGTCACAGGGTTTCAAACCAGAGCTATAGTAACAAGGACCTGGGAGGTGACAGACAGTGGGCAGACATTGTCATGAAATATTTGAAAGTATTTTAATAGATATATGCAATATGTTTTTCTTTTAAACTTTTGTCTGGATCAGTTTTAAGGCCCTTGCAAGAGAACAGTCAATTCCCCTGACTGGGCAGCTAATTAAGTTTGCACCCTCAACTACCTGCCTTACTGGGTTCTCATACTCTGGGCCACAACACACCTGTCCTAATCACCCCAAGGCCAAATACCAGACAACCAGGAGCAGCCCCTATGCCCAGAGCCTGCTGAAAATACTCAAACCAGCCCATCCTAAACCTGTGTAACTTGCCTCACCCATCTCTTCCAACAAAAAACACAATAAAGCCTCTCTCCCACATTTTCTCCTCACTCCTTCAGTCTTTTGACCAACCCTGGTGCTTCCCACTGTGGCCCTACCTAAGATAGGGTGCTGTTAAAAATGTATGAATCATTTCTCTCGCCTGATCTGCATTTGACCTCACCATACTTCACCCAAAGTAACATAGTTAAAACAGCATAACCCTGTTAAAATCTAAAAGGTGGCCAGGCACGATGGCTCACGCCTATAAACCCAGCACTTTGGGAGGCCAAGGCGGGTGGATCATGAGGTCAGGAGTTCGAGACCAACCTGGCCAATATAGTAAAACCCCATCTCTACAAAAAATACAAAAAAATTAGCTGGGTGTGGTGCTGTGTGCCTGTAGTCCCAGCTGCTCTGGAGACTGAGGCAGGAGAATTGCTTGAACCCAGGAGGCAGTAGTTGCAGTGAGCTGAGATTGTGCCACTGCACTCCAGTCTGGGCAACAGCACAAGATTCCGTCTCAAAAAAAAAAAGAAAGAAATTCTAAAAGGTAAATACAAATTTAGTGAAATTTTAATTAACCGAATCATTAGGTGATACAGGAAAAAGAACAGTTGAAATCTAAATGTTGCTCAAATATCTAGTCACTCAGAGACCAAACTTATTGAAAACTTATAAAACAGAGCAAACCAAAAAAATAAAAAATAGTTAAAATGTTCTTTCCTACCAAATTTGCAGACAAGTAGCAGAACTGTTTGATCTGATTTTTATTTCATTTTATTTCTCTTGTCCATCATCTGGCAGAGATGCTAAAGAACAATGAACAATCACATGTTCAAAAAGCAAGCAGAAAAGGAAGAATGCGAAATAAAAGCCCTGTTTAATCTTAAAATTAGATAAGTAATATTTGAATAATTGTGCTTTGACTAGAATAATAGCGTAGCTTCTGCTCATAATGGACCCTTGATAAATGTTTGCTTGAGTGAATAAAAGAACTGACAGAATTCTTTAATTGCAAAAAAGTCATTAAATTAATATTAATTATAAGATGAAAAGCTCATATAAAATACATAACTTGAAAATATATTACATTCAAGAAAATAAGACATGTCCTTAGACATGTGTTTTTCTGTTGAGAATCCTAGAGTTGTGTTCACAGTTTAATCCAACTATCTTTACAGATCTACATATATGCATGTTCATATATTTGAATAGTTTTGCACATATTCAGTTTGAGACATAATTATTCAGCTTAATCATATGCAGAGTTTGAGGTATTTGATGAGTACAAATACAACAACAACCCTTGGAGCATAAAGCCCATGTTTCTAAATCTGTTTGCAATTCTAAGAAATTCTAGTTAGTTCAAAATAATACTTTTGTTGACAGGGATCCAACTGGGGTTTAAGATATTATGACATATAGACTCTTAACAGATAAAAGTAGAAAGAGATCAGAGCTAAATAAGAATTTCAGGTTGAATTGCACACCATCTTTCAGAATAAGTTGTTTTTCTTACCTATGAGGAACCATCTCTAATGTACAAGGCAAGAAACATATAGTTTAAGATTTTAAACTTGAGTTTCTGTACATGAGAGGAAATACAATTAAAAATGAAGTCATTGTGTCTTGAAAGAAACTTGAAAATGGCACATTTGGCCAAGTTTTGTTGATAAGCTTCTGATAGCAGTTGGTGCCTATAGTGTTTGTGCAACAGGTACATATGACCATAGCCACACCTGATAATAAAATCTGCTTTTACTTTCATCACAAAAGTTGATTGTGCATACCTGTTAGCTGATATTCTGGGTGTCCATCTCTGGATAGCTCAGCTGCATGGATTAGGCTTTTAATAAGGGTCACGTGGCAGGATTTATTTCTCTTATGCCATTTTGCCTTGCATTGGTCTTACTACAGACTACAGAGGTCCCATAAATTCATGTCTTTAGCCATAAGGAAGGCTGGCTAAAGGGAGTGGGTACCACTCTACTAACCAACTACAAAAGCAGCTCAGAGTTTGTCCCTATTGACAGCAATGAGGTCATGTAACCTGTGAAAACAGGCCTTGGCATATACCCTTGCCATTCCTCCCCCAAGGCCCTTCCCCAGGAACTTCTCAAACGATAAATCACATCAAACTCTACTTTAAATCTCAGACAGATTTTCCAATGCTCTTCAGGTGAAACTACAGTTATCATGACCCCCAAGTCCCTGCATGTTATACTGTCAGCCTCATTTTCCACCATTTCTTCCTGATTCATTTTGCCCTTGACTCCCCTCCTCTCCTTTCGAGTGCCTGCAGTTTCTCTAGGTGCACAGTTCAAGCTGTCAGTGGATTTACGATTCTGGGATCTGGAGTATGGGGCCTTCTTATTACAGCTCCACTATCTCAGCCATAATAATCTCTCTTTGCTCCTTAAATACACAAAACCCCACTCTTTGTCTTTCAGTGTTCCTTCTCATCCACCTGAAAATCCAGAATACTACTTTCAGGTTAAAGTATTATATAATATGAGTTTGATGTTAGTTTCCCTGAGTAGTCTGTAACTTCATGAGAGTAGAGACAGTGTCAACAGCTGTCTCTGCTAAGCATCCAAAAGCAAGCAAAGTTCTAGGGATTTAATAGGAATTTAATAAGTATTTGTTGAATGAATGAATGAATGACAGCAGTTTCTTTCATAAATAAGCACATCATAAGTAAGTCCTGTTTCTCCATGAACCATGCCTCTTTGGGTGTTATTTCAGGACACAATTCTTAATGTGCAACATGCCACTAAGGCCTCCTGCCTTTGTCTTCTTTAACCTTGTTTCTCACAACTGCATATTTCTCACTCCCTCCCCCTTAACCTTAGCAGTTTTTCCTCCATTCTGGATGCTCATTTCATTTACCTGTTTTTCCTTTCTCTGAACTTCACTGCCAATTTACTTCTGTATTAGTCTGTTTTCACACTGCTAATAAAGACATATTCAAGACTGGATAATTTATAAGGGAAAACGGTTTAGTTGACTCACAGTTCCACATGGCTGGGGAGTCTCCTCACAATCAGGGCAGAAGGCAAATGAGGAGCAAAATCAAGTCTTACATGGTGGCACGTAGGAGGGCATGTGCAGGGAACTCCCTTTTACAAAACCATCAACTGTCATGAAACTTATTCTTTTCAATTTTCTGTTTTGTGTCCCTGCACATAATCCTAACTAAAACAGATAAATTGGATGTAATCAATAAAAATTAAAACTGAAAATTAGAAAAAGTCCAAAACTATAAAATAATCATATACATTAATATGATAAAAGTTAAGAGACATGAAGATGAAGAAAATAGTACAGAGACAAATTATAGTGTATGAAAACAGTTGAATGTAAAATAAAATGTTAAAAAAAAACTAAGACAACCAAAATGTAATAGCTAAAGGCAATAGTCTAAGATAGATATACTGAGTAAACATTACTGAAACCAACCCAGACAACCAACAGGTATCATATATCCCCTGCAAAGATGATTTTAAAAGGATCTCTGTTAATTGAGGTTTGCACACACATAACCTTCAAAGCAAAGTTATATAACTTCATGCAACTGCGAGTAAATACAGCTTCATTCACCCTACAGAGGAAAGGCATCCCTCTGTCTATGAAGCAAGGGATGTGACCAGAAATAGAATTGCTCCAACCAAGAATACGTAAGTATAAAAGACATATCTCTAACCAACAGCAGTGGACTGAGGATAAGAGAAAAATTCCAGGCACACACTGGAAATTAATCTCACCTTTTTTTCATGAATGCTAATGTTGATAGCTATAATTTTGTAATACAAGAAATAATGCCTGGATAAAAACTCAAATTTTAGCTTTTTATTTGGATGCAAAATAACACATTTGATAAAGGTCCCAGAGAGCAGGATTTTTTTAAGCCTTAGTTTGTTTTGATGTTTGGGTCTTAAGAAAATTTTAAGGAAGTAAAATTCAGCCTTTGAATAATTTTGCTTTCCATTTTGAAATCTAGAGGTTTTAGGCAAAATTGCCTTTTCATGAGGGCTAGAAACTGATGGATCCTAAAATGGAACTTGAGCTGGCAGTGCTCAGAGCTGTATGATGAACTTATCTGAGGGTTCAGGCTCCCCACTTAATAGTTCTGGCTTCCACCCCAACCCTCCACAGGATATGATGGACAACATTTCAAACAATTCAGAATCTTTAAAAAATGTCCTTTTTTCTCTAAGTATCTCAGGAATGTAACACAAAGAAATACACATCAGTAAATTTCACTGAGTAGCCTATTTCAAATCAAGATGACCATTTGTAGAAAAAAGGCACAATAATTGCAGTATAATTACTCTCCTGTTTAAAACAGGGAATTTTCCCAGCAGTTCATTATTAAATGTGTGTAGCCACACCAGTGGTTGAACAAACAATTCTAAACATAATAATTATTGCCCATCTTCCAGAGTCTTTAATTCAACCTTTAATTTACATGATATTAATGACGCTGAAGGTGTGTTTCATTCTTAAGAAGAAAAATAAAGCCATAAAATAAAAACATCAATTTTCAGTATAGCTACCTGAAGCCTTCATCCAGCACCTGCAGCTCCAGCTATTACTGGTTTTGGTCGCTGTCCCTTCTTCCACACGGACCCCTCTACGACCCTGCCTCACCCGGGCCAGCTAGTCCCAGGTGCCAGTGTGCATGATACCCCACTGAATTAGACCATCGTGATATGGAGTGACAGCCCCCTTCCACTGACACATCTGCCAGGTAGTCTGTGCATGTGAGGGGGTAGGATTAAATGACAGCATTAAGGGACCCCAAAAAGCACAGACAGGTAGCAGCTAGAGGTTAAACAGTCACTAGAAACTGTGAATTGGAAGTCCAAGTAGTATAATCCCCAAGATAAAAGGGAAGAGAAATGAAGCTGCCCCAAATGAAATGCTCAAGATCCAGCAAATCTATTTCCTTGTCAGAATATAGATTGACATGTGTGTGCTGCCCAGGTGTGCACATGGGCATGTCCAGTTTTAAGCAGTGATCTATTCTTTGTAAGTAGCTTCCCTATTCTGTCTCTTAGCATTTAAAAAAAAGTGTGCATTTCTTAGCAATTAAAAAAAGTGTATATTTGTTAACCACTTAAGATAAATCTTTATAAAAACATATTACACTTTGTTATCTTTTTCAACAAAATGGGTCAAAATACAAGCCCTTCTGTTCTGAGGATGTGGGGTGATAGAAAATAATACAGCTGGACTTCTGTCTCTAATAGTAACACAGCTGGGATCCTATTCATGCTTGCACCTGACATGCCACATGCTCAAGCCCTTCCTGCCTTGCACCTTCCATCGCCTTCACTCCTGACTCCTCCACACTGCCCTCTGGTTACCTGGACTCATGTCTGCTAGCTACACCATCATCCTGTGCCTGAATCTATGTCCTTGGCTCTGATGATGATTCCTGGCCTGATATATGGAAATAAGGTGATTTTGACAGATTTGTCTTGCTGTTGTTGAACATTGACTCTTACCTCTGAGATTACTACGTTTAGCTCAGTAAATTTTGAAAGCTCCAGTGGAGTCTGTCTATAAACTGTGGTAGTCCCAGTTTACAAAACCACCAATAACTGGGCTTTAAGAGAAGAAAAATCCCATGTTGTTTAAAAATATTTTTCCAGTGGACTAAATGGACTCCTAAAAATGCCATCCTTAGGGACACTCCTCTAGGCCAACATACTGCCTTGTATCGGGTAATTAGACCAGGGAACAACCCACTGTCAGAGAACCCGGCTCTGAAGAACAGATGAATTTTGGTGGGAGGGCCAACCACTGGAAGAGAAAGGGCAGATCGAGGGAGAGCATTTAAAGATGAGCTTTAAGGGGCCACGACAGGGCAAGGCTGGTAAACACTAACATCAATAGGAGAAGGACCCCTTCTAGTCGCTGTGCACCTGTGCAGGGTTAGCCCTAGTTAGGAGGAGCAGGCACAGGGAGGAGACATCAAAAGAGGAAGCCAGACCACCCTTCACGCAGAGTCTCTGACACACACTCAGAGAGATTGTGTGTGTGTAAAAACAAAGATATTGAAAATGGGTTTAAAAATGGTGGGAATGCTTAAACCTATGCCTGTGTTACCCCTGATGGACCAGCGGCAGGTGCAGTTAAGAACTGAAGAGCTGAAACATTGCTACCTAATAGTTCACTTTAGAAGGAATTATTGCTTAATTTCAACCACAGTTTATTATAAAGAATCCAATTCACTCACGGTATATAAAGTCGTATTTTTGGCCTTGTAAACAGCTAGACTGGTGAATGTTGAGGCAGTGCTGGCAGCAAGAACTTACCTTCAATATTTTGATTAGTTCCACTTGGCTTGTGCAAAATTGCACACATTAAATAGAGCAATGCTTTCACAGTGACTTAGCAATTATATTGGTCTCCCAAATAATTCTGCCATTATATTGGTCTCCCAAACCTGCAGATTTTACCAAATAAATGTTTTAAAGAGATCATCACTAAATTCTGACAATTTTATTCCCAATGAAGCTATGAGTTCAGTGCCATGCATATACCTCTAAAAACATCACATGGCTGGAATCCATAAGCAATATAATTGTTCTTAGGCTCTCAGAGTAGAAATTTTCCCTTGAAGATCACAGTAATTCAAGCAGGCATGAAACAAAATAATTTTAAACTAAAAAGTAGGAATTCATATGGTCAAAAATAAACCCAGATATGGGAACAAGCTTGTTGAAAATTGAATAAAATTAAAATCTAATAATTCCAGTCAGACATCAGAAACAAGTTCAAAAGATCTGGTGTACATTATGCTAACTATGGTTAATAAAAATACATTTTAAACTTGAAAATTACTAAGAGCATAGATTTTATGTATTCTCACCACAAAATATGATAAGTATGTGAAGTAATACATGTTAATTAGCTTGAGTCAGCCAATTCACAATGTATACATATATCAAAACCTCATCTTTTACACAGTAAAAATATATAATTTTGCCAGTTAAAAATAGAATATATAAATATTAAAAATAAGAAAATGAACAAAGTGAAAACCTGATAGATACCGACAAGTGGAATAAAAATACCATTAGGGAAGTGAGAGAAAGTGTCCCTATAAAAGTCTGACACAGTCTCTTATCATTTTCTGGTCTCTCAATGATGAGCATACAAACTACCTGAGTGTCTCAGTCACCTACTGCTGTGTAACAAACCTTCCCAAAGCTTAGTGGCTTAAAATCATGTTGAAAACTTAACTGGATTCTCTATGACCTGGGTGAATCTTTGGCTCCACTTGATGCAGCCTGACATCACCCATGGGTTGCAAAGCCCAAGAAGGCTGGGGTCCCCTCCATGTGGCATATTTCCCTCCACAGCTTCTTCAAGTGGCCTCTCCCTCCAGAAAGATCATCTGGGTTTTCTCACAGCATGGCAGCTGGATCCTTGAGAACTTCCCAAACCCTTAAAGGGCTAGGTCTGAAGCTGCACAGCTTCACATCTGCCACATGGTATTGGCCAAAGCAAGTGACAAGGGCAGTCCAAATTCAAGGGCAGGGGAAAACAGATTTCACCTTTGGTGGGAAGAATAGCATGAAAGCATCATGAGGGGAGGAGCTGATGGCCCTCCTTGAAAACTACCTAACACATTGGGTAATATTTAGCAGTATCTCCTTTTCCCATAGGCAGGAATCACTCACTATTTTAAGTCTTAGAGTGTGTCTCAAATAAAACGTCCTGCCAATAGCTTTGTTCTTACCAAAGAATCGAGTGGCCGAGCACATGAAAAACAGCATATTATCTAAATGTATGCAAATCAATACCCATAGTGCCTTTATCACTGTATTATTACTGTGGTCTTTGGACAAACAAAAATACATTTTTAAATGCACAAGTGATTGCTTGAAGAGAATAATTACACTTATTAGGGTAATCTATAATTATGTTTAAAGAATTCTCAAATTGTAGAGGAAATTCCATTCCAGAAATATATACTTTACTATAGTAAAGTAGATAGATTCTGTATGCAGCAGGTTCCCAAACAATATTGTTTCATTCAATATGCAGATTTCATTATAATTTTGATGAGAAAAAAAATCCAATTCCTGTCCAGGGCCACTGTCTGAACGCAGTTTGCATGTGCTTTGCACTTCTGCATGGATTTTCTCTGGGTCCTCCAGTTTCCTCTCACATCCCAAAGCTGCGTCCATTAGGTTCGTTGGTGAGTCTGCCTGGTTCCAGTGTGAGTGTATATGGGTGTGTGTTGAGTGCATCCTGTGATGGGACCAGCCTCCTCTCCATGGTTGGTTCCGCCTTGTGTCCTGAGCTGCCAGGATCGGCCCCACCTACCTGAACTGGACTGGAACAAGAACAAGCAGGTTGGAAAATGAATTAATACAAATTATTGTAAAATGAAAATATCTTAAAGTCTATACTAATCATACAGATGGCATGTCAATAAACAATGAAGGAGGAAAGTACTCAGCTAGCCTGCCGTGTTTGTGATGATTTGGCTTTGAACTGTGTGGTGGGAGGGGTGCTCCTGACAATTTTCTCCTCACGTTTATTCCTTTTTTAATTTTATTTTTTAATTGAAAAATAATAATTATATAGATTCATGGGGTATATAGTGATGTTTCGATACATATAATGTATAGTGATTAGATCAGGGTAATTAGCATATCCATCATTTCTTTTGTTGGGAATGTTCAGTAACCTCCTCCTAGTTATTCCTTGATTTAACCTACCACCAATATGATTTAACCTGCCACCAATAACCTACGACCATCACTCACTGATTTACCAAAAATTGGTAAGTCTTATCTTATTTGTTTGTATTAATATTTCTTAAATGTATATTTAACTCGCAGTTATTTCAAATGTGATTTAAATGTTAGAAGGATTTTTAGTATTTATTTACATGTTTGGTGATGATTTTGTTACTTGGAATGTGCCATTGGAACTTAACTCTTTTTTATATCAAACAGTCTATGGTAGAATTGGTTTCGTTACAGTGATTCCACTTAAAGTCACAGTTCCAAGAACATACGGATGATGTTTAGTGAGGACTTACGGTACTGACACCTAAATTCAGCATGTGGATAATTGAGTTATCTTTGTTTGATCCCATGTTTCCTAGCTCTGGAAAGTGACTGGTGTCTCGGTCAACCAGGTGAAAATGTGAGTCCATTCCTTTTATTGATCTGTTGAATGTTCATCGTGAACCAGCCAAATCCACCTGGTTTCCAGTGCAGTGAATTCTACCCTACAAATGTATTTGATGTTCATTCTTTCCCTATTATTGCTTGGCTCTCTATCTAGCTCAGGTCCTCAATCCTTGCCCATTCTTCCCAATAATGCCAGCTACCTTCCCTGTCTCTGGCCTTGCGCCTTTTAATCCATAATACGTATTTCATCCAGTATGTACTCGGCACATACTATGTCACTTCTTTTTTAAAAAAATAATGCTTTCAACAGGATGGGAAAAAAAAATTTGCAGTTTACCCATCTAACAAAGGGCTGATATCCAGAATTTACAAAGAACTAAAACAGATTTACAAGAAAAAAACAAACAAGCCCATTCAAAAATGGGCAAAGGATATGAACAGACACTTTACAAAAGAAGACATATATGAGGCCAACAAACATATGAAAAAATGCTCATCATCACTGGTCATTAGAGAGATGCAAATCAAAACCACATTGAGATACCATCTTATGCCAGTTAGAACGGCGATCATTAAAAAATCTGGAGACAACAGATGCTGGAGAGGATGTGGAGAAATAGGAACACTTTTACACTGCTGGTGGGAGTGTAAATTAGTTCAACCATTGTGAAAGACAGTGTGGCAATTCCTCAAGGCCTTAGAAATAGAAATTCCATTTGACCCAGCAATCCCATTACTGGGTATATATCCAAAGGACTATAAATAGTCCTACTATAAGGACACATGCACACAAATGTTCATTGCAGCACTGTTCACAATAGCAAAGACCAAATGCCCATCGATGATAGACTGGACAGGGAAAATGTGGCACATATACACCATGGAATATTATGCAGCAATCAAAAATGATGAGTTCATGTCCTTTGTAGGGACGTGGATGAATCTGGAGAACATCATTCTCAGCAAACTGACACAAGAACAGAAAATGAAATACCACATATTCTCACTCATAGACGGGTGAGGAAAAATGAGAACACATGGACACAGGGAAGGGAGCACTACACACTGGGGTCTATTGGGGGAATAGGGGAGGGACAGCGGGGTGGGGGAGCTGGGGAGGGATAGCCTGGGAAGAAATGCCAAATGTGGGTGAAGGGGCGGAAGGCAGCAAAACACACTGCCATGTGTGTACCTATGCAACTATCTTGCATGTTCTGCACATGTACCCCAAAACCTAAAATGCAATAAATAAATAAATAAATAAATAAATAAATAAATAAATAAATAAAATAAAAATAATGCTTTCAGTGGAGCTTCTAGATTAGAATGCAGATGAATTAACAAATTCAAAGAAATGCCTCCTCCAGATCTCTTTTGATATCCAAGAAATCATACAAGTGAAAAGGGACAATCAAATGAGCTTACATCAGAGTCAAGGAAGGGCTGCCAAATGTTTCTGGGAGGAGATGAAAAATGGCATTAATGGCTGATGCACATTCTACCTTCAGAGTCAAAATGATGAGACAGGGAAAGGAGAGATACCAATTCTTAGTACCAACTCCAGATACAGGGACAAGAAAGCTGCACTAAACTAGAAATAATAAGTACAAAAACAAGAGGGTGGAGAAGGGAGAAAAGAGTTAAATCTAGTGAAGAGGTATATTAAGCAAACAAAAATAAAAGACTTCCCTTTTGTTTCCTATTATCTTTCTCTGTGCCAAATTTTTGTGCTGCATCAAGCACATGATATGTGGATCCAGTGTATGGAGTCATGGGATGCATACATATTATTGGGGATGGCACCCCAGATTAGCAGGGCAAGGCTGGGGCAGAGAAGGCCTGCCATGGGGTGCTGAAGACCCCCCGCTTAACTTTGTAGGCACTGCAAATCATCCTGAGAAAGACAAATTAACTGAAGCAGAGGACTTGACACGGAGTGGAAGAGAGTCATGTTAGAAATATTCATAAAGGGAATCCATAGGATTCAGTGTGTGCCTGTAGGAGCAAGTGTATTACTGCAAGCATCCATCACCATCACAGCCACAATGGCAACTAACAATAAGTATTGTCTATGCAGCCCCATTTCCAAGATGAGGAAACAGAGACACAGGGAGACTAAATAACTAGTTTCTGTTTAGATGGTGTAGAAGGCAGAGCCAGGATTTGAATCCAGATGGGGCAGATGCTGCATTCCTAAGTACCTCAGGACCCTGCATGTATTTAAATGGTTTTGATCTTGGCATGTGCTCCAGCCACACTGAATTACTGACATTGGTTTCCATTCACATCAGGTGTTGGCATGCTCCACGTACTTTGGCTGTAGTCTTTTTCTGCTGGAATTCCCTCACTGCCTAGACAACCTCATCCATCTTGTAGGTCAGCTGCACATTCTGCTTCTCAGAAATCTTTCAAGTGCTAAGCAGTGCTTCCCTGCTTTCTCTACACATCACTGTTACAGCAATGATCAAACTGTTGCAACTGTTTCAGAGAAAGGAGCTTCTGTTGTTTAAGAAGAAATATTTTTGTTTTTTGAAAAGCAAAGTAAATAGGTAGCAACAACCCATGAAGCTACCACTCACGAATATAGTTGAGACCTTCTGAGTACATCTCCCTGACCCCCATCCTACAGTGACGTTTACCTTTATCATGTGTGTCCTTACACTTTAGCCTTCATCCTCACTTATAAGATAATCAGGCAATTTTAGATGCTTGTACCTTCATAGAACCAGTATACTATATGGACACTTTTTGCATCTTGCTCCTTTTTCATCTGCATTTTGTTTCGACATTTAATCCATGATGGTTTTGCTTCACTTACTTTAATTACTGTTCCACAGTACTACTATGCACAATATATTTTCTCTTCTACTGATGGATATTTTGGTTGCAGCCAGTATTTCATTCTTCCAAAGGATGTAGAAATGACTTTTTTTTAATGTTTGGGTTTGCTTGTGTGAGTGTCCCTGCAATGCATGTTAAATCTCAGAGCATTATCAGATCTTGCTTAATGTGCACTAGCAGTACACTAGCCGTATATAAGACTCTCCGGTGCTTCACATACTTGTCAGTTCTTTGTACTGTAGAACTGGTTTTTCTTTCCCAAAGTGATGAATATGAAATTGTATTTCATGGTTATTTTTGTTTTCATTTCTATAAAAATTATTAAGGTTAAGCAACTTTTCACTGGTTTGTTGGTCAATTGCGTTTCCTATTCTGTGAGTAACCTGTTTTCTATCCTTTGTCAACTTTTTAATGTAGTCATTGGATTTTTGCTTACTGATTTGAAGGAGTCGTTTATATTTCCTGAGTAGCAATCCATGAGTTTATACATTCTGTCAATATCTTCTGGCACTCTTTGACTTTTTTTCTTATATGGTCTAAAAATTTTTTAAAGTTTTATATGGTAAATTTTATTGATATTTTCAGTTATGATTTTTTATAAATTTTATTTCTACCTTGTTTTAAAAAGATTTTCCAAGTTCATCTGTAAAACTATCTTCCTATGTAATTGATATTTACATATGATGCAAAATACTGTTTCTTTTTCACCACTGATTTGTGATAATTTTATTAGATCAAGCTTTATAATTATGTTTGTTTTTTTTATTTTAAGACTAAATCTCACTCTGTTACCCAGGATGGAACACAGTGGCATGATCTCAGCTCACTGCAACTTCTACTTCTCAGGTTCAAGCAATTCTCCTGCCTCAGCCTCCCAAGTAGCTGGGACTATAGGTGCACACCACTACGCCTGGCTAATTTTTGTATTTTTATTAGAGACGGGGTTTCACCATGTTGGCCAGGCTGGTCTTGAACTCCTAACCTCAGGTGATCTGCCCTCCTCAGCTTCCCAAAGTGCTGGGATTATAGGTGTGAGCCACCATGCCCAGCCTATAATTATGCTTCTTAAAAATATTATAACCTACCAGGTATTTATTTATTTATTTTAATTTTACTTTATTGAGACGTAATACTTTATGCATTTATGAAGTACATGTGACTATGTGTTACATGCATAGAATGTGTGATAATCATCTGGAGCATTTATCATTTCTATGTGTGGGGAACATTTCAAGAGCTGTCTTCTAGCTACTTTGAAATATACAATACTTCGTTGCTAACATTACAGATGTTAACTCCTTGAGTCCTCCTTTGAGTGAGAAAGCCTAGAATGGGAGAAGTTAATTGACTAACTCTACCTAACACAACTAGTAAGTGGTAGAAACAGGATTCAAACCCAGTCTAGCATCAGAATCCATGCTCTTGATTATCAGGGTATCTATGACATTATACTACACAGGCTCGTTTTTGCTCAAGTCTGTCAAGTTATTTGTTCACTGTTCCTTTCCTCTTGTTCCAATTTTCTTCTTCCTGAATAATACTTTCTGCAAATGTCTGAGAGTAATAAACTCTCCCTCTCTCTAGCTTGTTTTTGTTAATTGGAAGATATCTTCATTGTCTTTACCTCGTATTCACTTTTTTATGAAAGTTTACCTGAGTGCACCATTCTAATTTGGCCATTAGTTTCTCTCAGCACTTTAGCCACATACCATTCTCTACAAGTTTCCTTTATCACTGCTCTGAAGTCACATATCAGTTTGTGCTTTGATGTTACACATTTTTCCTATGATTTGACCATGTATGGATTTAGTTTTATGTATCTCGTTTAGGACTTATTAGGTCTTCTGAATGTGGAAATCTGATGTTGTTCAGAAATTTATGAAAAATTCATGCCTTAAATGCTACTAATTCTCTCCAATCTCTCTGGGACCTCTTCTAGATATATTTTAAACTTTCCATCCACCTTATTATGTCTCTAAATACTCTTGGAAAACGTAATTTAGGAGAAAGCTTAGAAACCTCTTACAAAACTAAATAAACCCTTTGATCCAGCACTTCTATTCCTACATATTTACCCAGAAAAAATGAAAATCTATATCCACAAAAAGACTTATACAAGAATATTCACAGCAGCCAAAATCTGGAAACAATACAATGTCCATTAATAAAAGAGTAGATAAAATGAATCTTGGTATTTTAACATAATATAGATGAATTTCAAAACTATGCTGAGTGAAAGTAATCTACATGAAGGAGTACAAACCTAAAGATTCCATTTTTATGAATGTTTAGAATAAGCAGAACTTATCTACAAGGAAGAAATAGTGGTTTCTAGGGGTAGAGTCAGAAGGTATTACTGGTTAGAAAGGATATAAATTCATAGCAATGTTCTGTATCTTGATAAAGGTTTGAGTTACACAGGTGTATGTATTTGCCAAAAGTATTAAATGATGCACTTAAAATTATTAATTCCACTGTAATTTTTACTTTGAAAATCATAAACAAATATTTATTTATAATATATTTAATGTTATTTACAAAAATTGGTATTAATGTAATTTTTAACAATACAGTTAACAAATGTAGTAATAATATGTACATTGAATTGTTTAGGCATGAAAACTGATATCTGCAACTCAATTCGAAGACAACAAGAAATATGATAAATTGATATATAAACTTGTCTATCATTTTAAGATTTTTTAAGTGAATGTAACAAATGTTAACAATAGTATAGTTTTACATGAAAATTTTCATAACATTCTCTATGCTTGAAAATTTTATAATAAAATGTTGGGGAAAGTTGCTTATCTAGTTCTTTTCTCATGTTTTCATTTTATCTTTTATACCTTCAGTTATTTTTAAAATGCTTTTTTTTAAATGTAGTTTCTATCTAAACTTTTATCTGAGTTCCTCAGGACTGAATTTGATTGTTTACTGGGCCTGATGACGCTCACTCATGGTGAAGTGCTTCCTTGTAGAATTGTAATTGAGTATTGTACTCACATTTAGATAGTCCTAGGCTGAGGATATTTTCTGCCAGACAGATTTTCCTTTAGTTCAGCCTCATGTTCCAAGGTGATTTTTAGCTTGGAATATTTTTTAAGTGCTTTTTAAAAGTCCTTCTCAGAACAAGATCTTTAAGATCAAACAGATAGTATAAATCCTACCCAAATCTTAATTAGTACAGGCTAATTTACTTTTTCTTACCTCATCCCCATGAGCTCAGTTTTCATTAGCCTGGATGTGGCAGCCAATCATTTTTCAGGTCTACTCTTTTTTTTTTTTTTTTTTGACAGAGTCTCACTCTGAAGGGCAGTGGCACGATCTCCTCTCACTGCCACCTCTGCCTCCTAGGTTCAAACCATTCTCCTGCCTGAGTAGCTGGGACTACAGGCATGCACCACCATGCCTGGATAATTTTTGTATTTTAGTAGAGACTGGGTTTCACTACATTGGAGAGGCTGGTCTCGAACTCCTGACCTCAGGTGATCCACCCTCCTCAGCCTCCCAGTGTTGGGATTACTGGCACGAGCCGCTGTGCTGTACCAGATCTACTCTATAGCTGAGAAATAAAACATCCAAGAATTTCTAAACCTTATGTTGGCATTTCATCACCATACCCTACCTCCTTTAGACCCAGTACCCCATCTCCTATCGATTAATATCCTATAACCCAAAGTCCTGGTTGCTAAGAGGGATAACACCTTGCTAGAGCAGCGAATAGTTTTCTACTTCAATTTCCCTTTATTTTTATTTCTATGAATTTGGTTTACCTTTCTATAAATTCAGGATTTCTAGGTGTTTTGTAGCAGGAGGATTTTTATGCTTTTAATCTTTCATGTTACCATAAATTGAAGTCATCCATTGTCTACATGTTGGCCATCACTAATATGTGATCTTAGACTGTGTCTAACTTATGTCTCTGCAGCTTATGTAATACTTAATATATGACACATAATCAATAAATACTTATTAAATTAGTGATTTTGATTATAAATTACAAATAGATTTAGAAAATGCAAATTAAACATTACTACTAATAACTAATCTTTATATTCAGGATATCATCTAATTTTCATAATAGTATTGTGAGTTAGGTAATAGCAGTCTAATTTATAGACTAAAAAATTTAGGCTTAATGGGGTTAAATGAATTTCCCAAGGTCATATATCTAGCACACAGCAGATTTTACTTTCAAATAGAGGGCTCTTTGATTCTAGAGTCTACACTACCATATAAATTATTAAAATGTACTAAAAAATAGACTGAATAAATGAATAATTAAGATATAAATTAATGTAATTATTAAGATAATCTGTAAAAGGCTTCTAGCCTTCAGAAAATGGTATCTTCAACCTAACAACAAATAACTCCCACAAAACATAATTGCTCTTCTGTACCTTTTAGAAGGGCAAAAGTTAACTGAGCAAAATTATTTTTAACAAATTAGACTTGGAGAAAATGTATTATACATTTTCAAAGAGGTAGTTCAGACAAAGGCCTGAGGTACTCGTGTGACTAGAATAGAGGTATAGAGTGGACTAAGTGAAACCTTGTACCTTACAGCCACACAAGGAAACAAGATGGGTGGATCAGTAGACACAAAACATTCATCTTAAAGTTTTGTATAGTACTAAAATTAAAAATAAAAAGAGCCTAAATATTCAACAACAGAGTAATAAGGAACTGTTATATTTGTCCAATAGACTTATGCTTGTATAACAAGAAGATACACTAAAAATAAAAAAGCATTAGAAAAGTCTTATTTGAGTTAAAAAAAAAGCAGCATAAAAATTCACAGATTTACAATTTGCAATGTCATATAGGTGCAGAAAAATGCTGCAAAAAAGTATGCTCCAGCATCAGTAATATTTGGAGGTTTTATTAAAGATAATTTGAATAATATTTTTGGACAAAAGTTTTCTATTCTTTAAATTTATTGAATGAAACTTCCACCATTATTAAAATAATTTTTAATATACCTATATTTATGTATTTATACCATCCTCAGTGGCCCTAATTTCTGTAAATTTGAGATGGGCCACAATACGTTAGAAATCTCCATTTCCAA
Organism: Callithrix jacchus; assembly: GCF_049354715.1. NCBI lineage: Eukaryota > Metazoa > Chordata > Mammalia > Primates > Cebidae > Callithrix > Callithrix jacchus. The sequence continues at coordinate 16,268,019 of NC_133517.1, forward strand.
CCTTAATATCAACTATTTGCCATCTTGAATTCTCTGCTATGGACAATCAGGACTTCTTGATGTTTCCTAAATCCAGTTCTGGTCTTTGTTCTCTCCTCTCACTCAGAGTCTCACCTGGTCTCATCTGATCTTCACTTGTAAAAAGCCTACAGTTAGATAAAGTCCAGCTCAAAAGGTCACCATTCTTACAGGGCACTTTTTAATCATGATCACCTGAGTTTTTCTTACTTTTAGCCTTGGAAAAACCATTTGTGTTACAGAGATAGTGAGATCTAGGTGAAGCTGACCTTAAACAAATAGCATTCTTCAAAATCGTGAGCTTTTTTATTTGATTAGTTAGAGGACTTTTTGTTTTTGGTTTGCATCAGCTCAACACAAATTTCTGCCTTTGTCATAATTGTCCCTAGCCAACACTTTTTATACTAGAGATAAATGTATTGCATAATTTTTGTCACTCTTCATTTACAACTTAGTTTTTCAATCGATTTCTGATGTTTATAGTGGCCACATCCACTATTCCTACAATTCAATTTCAGAGGCCAATGGAGCTCCACCTGTATTATTTACTGCCCATATCCACATCAAGTCTTCCTCCCTTGCTCTCCATGAAATGCATCAATGATGGGGCATTGATCCCATTATCCTGTGAGGGTCTGGTCGTTTGTCTGCATCTTCCTCTAAACCTGGGATTTGAAATTTTTTTATTGGATAATGAATTCCCATCACATAAACAGATGATAAATAATTGTTTAATGGAAAAACAAATGCATGAGAGTGGCATCACGAAAACAGCTGAGTATGGATTAATTAAAGAAACTGGTCATCTGTTTGGTCCAATTCCCAGCAACCAAGGTTTGCAAAGTGTGTGTTGCAAGAGCTGCTCTTGTTATGAAATGATTCCATGAACTTATTACATGTTACTTACTTTAGAATCCTTTTACTTAAAAAATAATTTGACAATGTCTATTTCAATATATGGTTTTAATGACATGACCCCCTAACTACACTTCCTGACCTGAAAATTCCTATTCTCATGTATTGTATAGTTTTACCAACGGCACCTGTTTGAAATAAGCACAAAGCAAGAACATGTGTATGCAGAAAAATCAAGTGCTCTGCACTCTCCAGTTACTCAAGCGTAATGTTTATGTGGTTTACCTTGGGAGGCCAAAAGTCTTTTGCATCATTTATGCACCTGAAGGAAGCTCTGAGTGATGGTAGAGTCAGCCTTACAGTGGGTGAAGGTGCCACATGTCCTGTCTATTTTATCTCCTTCACGTACTGCCCACCTCCTCCACTCTGCCCCCATTCTCCTTTTTTATTCCTTTCTCCTATTTCATATTATTGAGTACAGGGTTGTGACTTACACATAGAAGATACTCTACATGCATCAAATAGTTTTAAATAAATAAAACTGGGTATAGATTGCTAGCAAATGCCAAGTCTTAGTAAAGCAGAACTCTTAAAATTAGGGATATGCTAAGATGATGAGTAAAATAACTGCAGGAAAATGTTTCTTTTAATGTAAATGTGTTGTATATTTGAGACATCTCACAGATCTTTTTTTAAAGTACACACTACTAAATAAATGCTTCGGTCAGAGATCTTGACGAATCTCTCACTCTCTCTGTCTTTCTCTCTGTACGTTTACTGAATTTAAAAAGATGCCAGAAAGATACTAATGAGCAGCAAAAGGCCCAGGAAAACCACCATCTAAAAGTTGATCAGAATAAAAGCAACTATTTTCCTAAGGGAGCCGCAACACATGAGGGTAAAGGCTTCTCCTAAGTGTCGGGGCAAATCCAATTCACCCAACACAATAAATCCATCAACCTAATCTATATTCAGGATTTTCAAAAACAGTAGTTTTCTGTTTTTCAGGCATCTAAGAGTCTGCAATGTACTTTGTGCAATGAAATAAAACAGATTTTTAATATTTGGCCAGGACTTAAATTCTCAAGAGCCAAGATTTCAGAGCAAATATTTCCACATTAATTGAAAATTTTATTGTCAAATATATTTCATGGTTTATTCATGCAGAGTAGTTCTTCTTGTCTTCTACCATTCATTCCAATGATTTCACAGAGAAGCCCGAGGCTATTTTCAAAATTGGGGTGACATTTAAAATCAGGGTGACATTGTTTTTCTCACATGCAAAAATAATAATTTCTTTCTTTATGCTGAATATCTTCTTGACTGGATAATTTTGTTGATAATCGTAACTTTTCTGCTTAGCTCACAGGACCGTTATAAAGATTACAAAGAAATCACATGTGCATCCACCATATAAAAAAAGAATTATATAAATATTGTAGATTATTATTATTGTTATTCATCCAAAGTAAAACTCAAGCATCAAAGACTCATGGAACCCAATTGAGGAAATTAATTTAAAAGCGTATGCAGAGAGGAGAGAAAGAGAGATGGCCCTTGATTAAGGCGTGCTTCTAACGCAACAGAGCCTGTGTTCAGTTTTGGCTTCCGCGTTACTACCTCTTTAATCCTGCACAAGTTACTTAACTCATCTAAGATGCCAAATTTCCAATCTGTAAAATGGGAGAAATAAGAGTTTTGTTTGTTTGTTTGTTTGTTTTTGAGAAGGAGTCTCCCTCTCTTGCCCAGGCTGGAGCGCAGTGGTGCAATCTCGCCTTACTGAAACTTCCACCTCCCGGGTTCAAGTGATTCTTCTGCCTCAGCCTCCTGAGTAGCTGGGATTACAGGCGACCACCACCATGCCCAGCTAATTTTTGTATTTGTAGTAGAGACAGGGTTTTAGCATGTTGGCCTGGCTGGTGAAATAAGAGTATTTTATATCAGATTGGTATATTAGTAAGTTCGATAAACCATGGGAAGCTCGTTGCTACGTAGTACATGATCACCTGTCAGCTATTAATATTTCACTGAAGTATAAGTCCCAGCACTTTGGGAGGTCAAGGTGGGTGGATTGCTTGAGTCTGAGAGTTCAAGACAAGCCTGGGCAAACCTCCATCTCTACAGAGACAATGGTAAAACCCTGCCTCTACAAAAAAAGGAAAAAAAAAGTATAAATACCCACGGCAAAAGTAAGAGCTATATCAGCTTCATGCATTGATTTATTCTTTCTTTGGACAAATGCTTATTGCCAGGCCCTGTTCTGGGTACTGAGGATACAGCAGTGAGGACAAAGTCTCTGCCCATAGACAATTAACAGGTAACTAATTTCCAGGAGTGACAAGTACTGTAAAGAGGCTAATACAGATGAATCACATGGAACTACAGGAGTGCAGAGCTGGAAGCAGGTACTCTAAACAGGGTGTTCACAGAAGGCCATCCCCAAGGATGACATTTGACCTAAGACCTGAAGGCTGAGGTGTCAGGGCACATGCACCAGCTGTGCAAAGATCTAATGGGGATCTCTGTTGTTTCTGACAGAGAAAAGAACATTTGCAATATGTCTGGGACAAAAACTAGCTTGTATTCAGAAGACAGAAGAGTCCTCAGTGTGTCTCAAGCATGGCAAATGAGAGGAGGAGGAGTCGTGTGAGATGGAGGTGGGAAAACAGAAGCCATATCATGTGGGGCATAGCAGGCCATATTGAAAAGCTAGACAGTGTTCAAAATACATTATTACTTTGAATCCTTTATCTTGCATAGTCTGAAAAAATATTAAATGTTCAGTAAACATCTTTTGAATAACTTAATATAAAAACAAAATATTTTTTGTTGTTGTTTTTAACTTCTTAGTAAAATTTTTTTTATTGCATTTTAGGTTTTGGGGTACATGTGAACAACATGCAAGATAGTTTCATAGGTACACACGTGGCAGTGTGAGTTGCTGCCTTCCTCCCCTTCACCTATATCTGGCGTTTCTCCCCATGCTATCTCTCCCCAACTCCCCCCACCACTGTCCCTCCCCTATTCCCCCCAATAGACTCCAGTGTGTAGTGCTCCCCTCCCTGTGTCCATGTGTTCTCATTGTTCATCACCCGCCTATGAGTGAGAACATGCGGTATTTCATTTTCTGTTCTTGTGTCAGTTTGCTGAGAATGATGTTCTCCAGGTTCATCCATGTCCCTACAAAGGACACGAACTCATCGTTTTTGATTGCTGTATAATATTCCACGGTGTATATGTGCCACATTTTCTCAGTCCAATAGAAATTCCATTTGACAAACAAAATATTTTTAAGTAATTATATGAAGATGGCATTTAGGATACTTGGAGATTTTGAGACTCCCAAGAGATGCCTTCTCTCAGGTAAAAATCAGAAATCAGCCTTGCATTCCATTCTTAAAACACTGGTCTCTAACTAATTTGGCAGTGACGCCTAGAAGTCATCACATTCAGTCAAAACAGCTAGTATGACCTTGCTTCATTGGGCAAAAGTGAGACTGCTTTTACTCTGGAGTAAATTTAGTCACATTGGGAATTACAGTACAGATAGTTCATGTCTGTGATGATGTAAATGCTCTGTTCATATTGTCCAAATGATAGGTACCAGCCATATGAGGCTATTGAACCCTTCATATGTGGATATTGTGACTGAGAAACTGAGTCTTTTATTTTATGTATTTTTATATTTATTTTAATTAATTTTAATTTTAAGGGCCCTATAGGTACTGTAGTGGGCAGTGCAGGTTGTGTTTTTGTCTGCCTTTACCATTTACCTTCTCGAAGTAGCTCATCAGCCTTCTGCATCTCATGCCTGCTCCTTGGCCTTGACTTGACTCCACCCTAAAGCTGTCTCTTGCATCTGTAGTGAGATGATGAGGAGGAACTGGTGAGGTCACGCAGACACAAGAGACATGCCCATCTCTGCAGTTCAGTGAATAGCCCTAAACTGATGGTTCAGAGCCATCTTCCTTGTTTGAAAATCGGTCAAAATGCTACCCAGCATCCATGCCTAAGTAATTTAACAATCCTTTAGAATTTATTGATAAACAAAGAAGTAGCCACTGAGGTGTTTGATTTTGTGAATGCATCAGTGAAATCTCTTTTCATCAATATGGGTAAGATGATTTCACTGGATTGCAGGATATTTCTGACATGGGATAGCACTTGTGGTATAGACGACCTGAATGCATATTCCAACTAGTACTCCTCTCTACATATACATATATAAGTATATATGGTATTATTTAATATATAATATTATGTTAAATATTAATAGTAAATGTTACATTAATGTTATACTTCATAATAAATTTTATTTATTTAATTATATTATTTACTATTTAAGACAAACCATTTAAATTAATATGATATAATTAAATTATTAATATTATTAAGGTGATTTCAAGGAGTGACAAGTACCATAATATCCACATTATAATTCTCTTTGAGTCCTGGGAGAGCAGCCATCTTGGTTGTTAGGGTTGGTTTAATAACTATAATTCTTGTGGTGAGACTATGATAGGTAGAAACAGAGAACAGAAAAAAAAGGAAATGCTTTTAGGAAATTTTAGAATAGTGTTCCTTGGATAATAGTAATTCCTCAGCATTGCTTTGTGCTTCTCACGCTTGATATTTTTGAAACGGATATGCAGTTATTTTGTGGACTGTCCCTCAATTTGGAATGAATAGAATATATCGCTCCATTGAATAAAATCACATTAATAGAATTCTAGTCCATGGTTAAAAAAAAAAAAATCAGCCTCTAATTCTACCTTATATTCTATTCATACCCAAAGACCACATCTGTTCTTGGATCAAAGACGAGGAGTGGTTCTGTTTTGACAACTTCTAAAAAGTGAGTTTATTCAACAATTATTTTGACAAATTTGCTTCAGGGGAAAGTTAGAGTGCTGGAAATGGGCCCAAGAGGAAGAGCGCATGCAGGAGTGCCCTTCCAAATGTTTCGCCAATGGCAATGATCTAACTGGCAGGCCATATTCCAATTCAAGTGTGTTATTATTGATGCTGATGGTGACTTTCAAAGAAGAGAAAATTCTGCTCCTATCTGTTTTTCTTTTAAGTTTTTATTTTGACATAATTTTAAACTTGCAGAAAAGTTGCTGATGTATATACTACCCCTTACCATCTTGATTCACCAGTTGTTTATATTTCACTCCATGTGCTTTGGCATTCTGTTTATGCGTAGTTTGTGTGTGTGTGTGTGTGTGTGTGTGTGTTTGCATATTCTTTCTAAATCATTTGAGAATAAGTTGCAGATATCACAGTGTTTTAACCTTAAGTCCTTATTCTAAGAACATTTTCTCATGTAACTACCAAAATCAAAAATTTTTATCAAAGTTTTATCAAAATCAGGATTTTTAGAATTGATATTATCTAATTGACAGTGCATGTTCAAATGTTATCTGTTGTTCCCATAATGTCCCTTACAGCTCTTTTTTCCTTGTCTATGACCATACGTTGCATTTAGCTGTCATGTCTCTTTAGTCTCCTTTAATCTGAAATAGTTCCTTCAGCTTGTTTGGTGTTCCTTGCCCTTGGTATTTTGGGAGTATACACACATTATTTTTAGGATGGCTCTGCTATTTTTGAGATGTAGTTTGAGGAGGGCCACAGAACCCTATTGCCTGAATAGGGCTACCTGGTCAGCACACTCATGCATCTGGGATGCCCAATATCTGGATAACTGCTTTAATTTAAGACACTCTTTCTTGAACACTCCCATTAAGTCATTTATATTATCTTGAGTCAATGCTTTAAAATGTATTATAACACTCTGTTACAAAACAGGCCATGCAGCTATAACAAAGAGACTCAAACATAAGACAAACAGAACTTTGCTTCTCTCTCATATAACTGACCAGGAAAAAGTGTTCCTGCCACGTTCACCACATGGCTTCTCTCTCTGAGTCCAGAGCAGCTGCTCCAGGTCTTGCTCACCCAACCACTGGGAAAGCTCAGAGATGTATGAGCACGAATCTTTTTGGAGGCATGCAGTGGAGATATGGCAGCATCACTTCTGCTTATCTCACACTACCCCAACCTGCAAGAGAGGCTGGGAAATGGAGTCTTTTGTGGGTACACCCGTACTCTGCCATCCTGTTACTGGAAACAGTGAGAATGGTCCTGGTGGACACCTTATAGTTCCTGACCCAGAAGCCATCAACATACATTAACATTTCCTCATTAGTGGCCTCTCATGTAATGAGTCCCACAGTCAAAGGCATAATGCATTGGGAATGAGGAATTTAGTGAAAAGTCCAATTTATGGAATATCTGCACAGGCAATGCATCCCTAAATGGGAAACTGCAATGGCAGTTGCTGAGATGAGGCACCTCCTGAAGATCCATTAGATGTCTGGAAAAAAATGAAGTTGGTCAAGCCTCTCAACCCCACTTCTTACCAAGCACTCTCCTCTGCACATTGTACTCCAATGATACAGAAACACTTGTGAGTTTTCCCCTGCATGACTGTTGTTTCTTGCTTCTTCCAGCTTGGATCTCACTTGTACATGTGCCTGGAATGTCCTTCTCACCCCTACTGCTCTCCAACTGGGAACTACCAACTCACCTCTGGTGTTTATTCAAATCTCACCTTCTCTGAGAAAGTGCTCTTGAGTCCTGGGATATGACAGGCACTCCCAGACAGCTTATGCTGACAGCATTTAGTGTCCCAAAGTATTTACACATCTGTCTCAACATACTGGACTCTAAGCTTCTTGAGGCAGAGACTGTGCCTTACTAGTTTTGTAGCCACAGTGCTCCATGGTTCAGAAATATAGGCACGTGTTACATACTTTTCTAACATTTCGAAGAATGACAGCTAGGAGAAAAGCCATAAGCTCAAAAGAAGGCATTTATTCTAGGTGATAAGGATGGTCAGCTTGAGAATCATTGATGGCCAAGGAAAGGAAGACAATTAAGAGGGGGAGACTGTAGAAAAGGAAGACAGAAGAATTGAGTCAAGAAAATAGGAGACAAGGCTGGGTGCAGTGGCTATGCTTGTAATCCCAGCACTTTGGGAGGTCGAGGTGGGCAGACCACTTGAGGTCAGGAGTTCGGGATCAGCCTGGGAAACATGGCGTAACCCCATCTCTACTAAAAATACAAAAATTAACCAGGCATGGTGGCACCCGCCTGTAAGCCCAGTTATTCAGGAGACTGAGGCAGGAGAATCGCTTGAACCCAGGAGGTGGGGGTTGCAGTAAGCTGTGATTGCACCACTACACTTCAGCCTGGACTAGAGAGAGAGACTGTGAGAAAGAAAGAAAGAATGAAAGAAAGAAAGAAAGAAAGAAAGAAAGAAAGAAAGAAAGAAAGAAGGAAGGAAGGAAGGAAGGAAGGAAGGAAGGAAGGAAGGAAGGAAGGAAGGAAGGGAAGGAAGGAAGGAAGGAAAGAAAGAAAGAGGGAGGGAGGGAGGGAAGGAAGGAAAGAAAGAAAGAAAGAAAAGAAAGAAAGAGAAGAAAGAAAGAGAGAGAAAGAAAGAAAAAGAAAGAAAGAAAGAGAAGAGAGAAAGAAAGAAGAAAAGAAAGAAAGAAGAAAGAAAGAAAATAGAACACAATAGGAATAAGAACAGCAGTCTCGTCAGAGAAAAATGTCCAGACTTAAAAATAAAATTTAAGGAAGATACAAGTATTACTGGCGGAAGTTAAGGAGAAATGATGGAGTAGAGAGAAGGTAAATTGAAGTTGCTGCTCATATATATATACACACGTATATCAAGAAGTCATGTACCAAATTCTCTTCAAATTCATGTGCGTATGTTCAAAATCAGATTTTAAGTTTGACTGTCCACAAAATACACTTTAAACAAGGTAAAGTCTGTCCTTAATTTGAGGCCAAAATTCTCTTTAACATCAAATTTTGTTGGGAAAATTGGCCTCCTGTTTCTGGCAAAATCTAACAACTTGGTCATAGTTATTTTACAGTAACTAGCATAATATTAGAAAATAGATTGAAGAGGAGAGTGAAGGGAAAGGCTTGATAAATGCATTTGTCTCTAATAAAGTAGGATGAGGTTCAGATATTTTCTTCAGATGGCTTTTAAAATAATTTTTAAGAAAACTATGATGTTCAATAATGATAAATATCAACATCATGGTCTCACTTGGATACCTGACTCACAGTGAGCAGAAAGAAGCTTTTCTCTGTCATCTCTCCCTCCCCTGTAGCCCCTCCTTTCACTCTCACCCAGGGGCAGGCCTTTGGCACAGGCTCTCCTGAAGACATACTGCCTGACACCAGTGCCTTCTACTGAGTCCAGTGCAGGCTTGCTTTACCTCGGCTTCCCTCACTAGCCTCAGGACACCAAGATTCACTGCTGCCAGGGTCACCCTCATGCCTTTGATAAAAATCAGCCACCTCGAATCATCAGGTTGGTGACGGTTAAACGATACGATTCTTATGAGGTGCACTCTAGGAAGGGGACTGGAAGAGACTTTCATGGGATTTTCTTTTCTAATAATTCAGGTGATACTTCAAACTTTCTGAATATCAGAGTTTCCACTCCCCACCCGACAAAGGCAATGGAGTGTGGCCTTTTTAGAGTATAACTATGGCTGACAACAATGCAAAATAATGCAGTAATGATAGCTGATATTTACTGAACGCCTACTACAGGCCAAGCATTAGTATTTCTGGTCGTATTTACAATAATCTTGTGAGCTACACCAGTCTCCCATTGCCTAGATGAACTGAATTTCCATAATAGAAAAAAATGGTTAAAAGGTAAGTATTGTAGCAGCAGAACTCCAGATGCGACGTTAGGCACTGCCTCCCTCCCAGCATTTCTGGGGAAGAAGGTATTTGCTATGTTCCTCAAGCCCCATAGAACAGCAACCTGGATCAATCCACACCTGAAGTCCACCTGCCTGCTGCTCTCCCTGCCTGTAGGCATCCACTTGCCAATTCTTTTTGTCATAAGAACTGCAGCTGTCACTAAAATTTATACATATTATTCAATTATTTTACTAAGAGAACTTAATAAAAATAAATGAGAACCTTATAAAAATAAATACATCGCAGCACTAGTCATAATAACTGTGATGTGGGAACAGTCTAAATGTCCAATTATAGAAAAATGGAGAAAACAATATGACACACACACACAGAGTGAAATATTATTCAGCCTTAAGAAGCGTCTGCTGTGCGACACCATGCCTTCAGAACCCTGTATTGCACCCTGAAGAATCTTTTAAGAGGGTAGCCCTCATGTTAAGTGTTCTTACCATAATAAAATAAATCAGTGCAAAATATGCCTTTTTTAGTAAAAGCAGAGAATGTTCCATAAAATAGGTATGATATTAAAACATATGCCCTCAAACCTGAAAACTGGTTTGTGCTTTTAGTCTCTGCGTGCCCACACACATGCACGCACATGCAGATGATCTGCCTTCAACAACATGTTACAGTTACTCATTTTAATATTTACATATTCTTCGGTGTTCTTGCAGCATACAGAAAGAATATCTTTTCTATAATGAGGCAAACTGAGGGGAGGCAGGTTGCTTTTCAGCTCAATGTATATTCCTTGGCACCAATGCAAGATTCAGCCTGTAAGTACTCCCTGACACTTGACATTTCATAGCAGACCTTGCTATTACACTGCCGTTTTCAAAGCTCTTATCTATAACAGGTGGTCTTGCTACTCTTTTGATACTTGCTATTACACTGCAGTTTTTAAAGCTCTTATCTATAACAGGTGGTCTTGCTACTCTTTTGATAGTATTTTATAGTTTATTTTTGGATAAATGTAAAGCATGCTTCTCAATCCTTCCTCTTCCCTATCTAAGGAATGCTAGACTGAATTCCCTTTAAAAAACAAAAAAAAACTTTTTTCTCTTCTTTGGGTCTCTACCTACCCTAGTCTCACCACAAGAATTACAGCAATAAAATAATAATTTTTTAAATGTATCAACCAAAATGGCTGCTTTCCCAAAACTCAAAAAGAACTGTGGTGTGTGGGTAGCCTATGCTATTCTCTCTATTAACCATGCAGTCAAGGACTAAATACGACTGGTTTCTCAGAAATCTCTTTGCTTGTCAGTATCATGGTAATGATTCAAGAACAGTTAGTCTAAACGCCTCAGACTTTTCTAAACACATAGCTGATGCCATGTTCTTTTCCATTTTATGAGCTGCTGTTGACATTGAGATTTTCCACATCCTCAGAGCCGTTATGTTGGAAGGACTGGCTATTTTAGTCAGTATGAGCTGCTCTGACAAAAACGTGCCTAGAACATCCTCTGGTGGCGATAGTGGGAATCATCGTTTTTGGACTTAACTAAAGGTTCCTTGTTCAGCCCCATTCTGCAGGACTGACACAAGGAAACATTCCCATGACTGACACTTCCGGAAAACACACGCAGCCTAGAGAAACAGCCTACTTTGAAGACGTTACCACAACCCTGCCACATAACTGGGCGTTCTGCTGCGGAAGCTCTTAACACAGGATGGCACTGTCTCCCCACAAGACTTGCTTCCCACTTTTTCCACCACTGGTGTAAATCTGGAAGTGAAAAGTAAAGAGAACTTACAAGTCTGCTTCTGAAAGACAAAGTCTCACATGATACCTCTTTGCCAATTTCCACAAACACAGATTATTAACGTGTTGCTTGGATTTCTTTGTCATGAAAATTAAAGTTTCATGAAAGCTGTTCGATTGTGACAGTTTGAGGCAAAAGCTGAAAGATGACATTTTCTTTTCTTTTTTTTTTTTTCATTTTTCTTTTCTTTTTTTTTGAGATGGAGTCTTGCTCTGTCACCCAGGATGGAGTGCAGTGGTGGGATCTTGGCTCACTGCACTGCAACCTCCACCTCCAGGGTTTAAGCGATTCTCCTGCCTCAGCCTCCTGTGTAGCTGGTAGTACAGACACACGCCACCATGCTCAGCTAATTTTTGTATTTTTTAGTAGAGACCATGTTTCACCATGTTGGCCAGGGTGGTCTTGATTTCCTGGCCTCGTGATCCACCCACCTCGGCCTCCAAAAAGGTGACATTTTCTAACTGATGTTTGTGGTCCTCAGTGCTTTGCTTCAAAACTGCAAACTCCATAAAGACCCTTTTTTGTCCCTCCCCCCTTCGGACGGTAAATTATACAAATCAGTAAACAATGACAGCTTTCTGGAGTGGGAAGAGTAAGGTGTCAATTCTGAATTAATTAAGCTTATGTGGCAATCAAAACTGGCAAATTGGGTGAGAAGCAATATCCATTTAAACCTGTGACATGAGCCACTGAGAACATCCTGCCTCCTGATACAGGCCACGTGTTCTTTGTGTTTTATTACACATCACAGAATGAATTAGATCTAATGAGGCTGGCTTGTGTGGCTAATTTCTTTAATGATTTTGATTAATGTAAAGTTAAAAGATGTGACACATGACTGTCTGCAGAATATGATGCTAATGACATTTGATGGGTCAACTGGCTCCCAGAGACATCATCATCCACAGGAATTACTGCTGTGTAAATATTTCCTTTGCAAATTCTTTAGGATGTAAAGAAGGTTAATGCGAACGTATTTTTCTGATTCATGGGCTAGACCCCTAAACTTAAGGCAACAATTGGTTGAAAGTAACAATACTGTGATAAAGACGGAAGTATCCGTTGCTCTCTCTGGAACAAAATAGATTCGCTGACAGCATTTCTGAGACAACGCATCACTCTCCACCACTTGCCACTATTACTGATGGGGCCTTCAATTTCAAGAAACAAAAGCTGAACTCTGGCTAGAAGAAGCCTAGAGGAATCTATTAGAAAAATCTGGAAAATATCTCAGTTCTGGAGGGAAGACTGTAGAACCCAGCTTGGAAAAGTCAAGAAGCAGCTACTCAGATCCTTGCTCAAGACGGCGGACAGAGATTGAGGGATCCCTCTGGCTTCCCTCACAGCAGAGCAGGCACTCGAATTTACCATCCCACTCAGACTGGGCACAGTGGAGAAGTATTTCTCCAAAAAGAAACTGGATAGAGAAGGGGTAACGTGGCGCAGCAGCTCGAGTCTGTAATTCCAGCACTTTGGGAGGCCAAAGAGGGTGGATCATGGAGTTAGGAGTTCAAAACCAGCCTGACGAACATGGTGAAACTTCATCTCTACTAAAAATACAAAAATTAGCCAGGTATGGTGTTGGGCGCCTATAATCCCAGCTACTCAGGAGGCTGAGGCAGGAAAATTGCTTGAACCCAGAAGGTGGAGGTTACAGCGGAGATGGTGCCACTGCACTCCAGCCTGAGCAACAGATCGAGATTCCATCTCAAAAAAAAAAAAAAAAAGAGGGAGAAGGAATAATGCATGCTGGGTGACCAGAAAGAGTGAAACTGCCCGTTACTCAAGCCATAGTCACCCGTCTGCCTTAGCGTGCATTTCTTCAGCTGGTCCTGGATATGAAGCACTGTAAGCTATATACCATGTAACTCCACTTGAAATCCTTTCTGTGTACACTTTAAATATCTTGGCTTTCTTGTAGATTTTCAAAATTGTAATTTTGTTGTTAATCCTAAGGCGCCACAAGTTTTCTGAGAAACCAACGGATAAAATTTTCATCTGAGGCTTGCTTCACAATTTGGGGTTGCAGGCAAAAGCGGAGAAACCAGAAATGACAACTCTCTTGTTTGACAAAAACAGTCAAAAGTCACTGCTGACTCATGCACTAGAACCGGGAAAGTGGTAGGGCCCAAGGTCCTATCCAAGAGAGTTGGAGTTCATGGAAGGGTTCCCATCCACCAGAGAGCCAGAGCACAACACCAGAACCAATGCTAGGGACGGAGCTCGCACAGAGAGCTTTGAGTAAGACTCACCTCAAACACCAGATACTGAGACCCAGAGCAGGACCCTAAGGCTAGTGCAACCCTGTTGGGAGGAACTGGATTTGAATACACTCCCTAATGTGGCCTGTTGTGGCCATACAGGACCGCACAGAGCTGAGCTTACAGAAGACAATTCCTCAGTTTAATGGCTGCAAAGCACTACATTTGCAAAGTAATAATTTCTATGTGTGATGGCATCTCCAGAAGGCAGGTGACCTTCAAAATGGTGCTATTATCCTGCTATTCACAGTCATGTAGCCCAGATTAATGAAGTCAGAAAAAAATACAGCCACAGTATCTATTCAGTCTTGTTCTCCCTACCCAATTCTCCAAGGAATAAGAAAAACATTTGAGTTCACTGAGGGAATAGAGGGAATGGGATCTCATAATTTCCTAGCAAGAAAGAGGTGGAAAGTGCAAAGCAAACTGTTCACTTGTTACTAGGTTGGGATGAATTAAGTAACCTTACCATGTTTTTCTGTATTATCTTTATTGTTATTATTTAAATAACCATAAATAATATTTATCAGGGCCATTATACATTTAATCCAAACATTGCCTAACAAAGATTATTATGTGCACCTCAGAAAAATGACCCTCAAGGGTGGGGAGAAGGGTGGAAATGTGATGAAAAGCAAAGCGATTACAGAGGTCTGTCCTGGAATATGCTCGCATGGAAAATATTAGGAAAGAATCTGGAAAACTAATTGCATTCATTCCTAGTGAGCAGAAACTATGCTGGGTGTTTTCAGTATCACTTATCATAATTTATCATTAGGAGTGACAGTAACACAAATAGTGATGGTTACACTTTATTTCAATCTAATTAGCTGATGTTTTCCTAATTCAGATTATGAAATATGTATGTCCTCTAAACTTAAATAGGATTATAAGAATGTAGAAATGAAGTCACATGATTCCTGCCCTCAAGGAGATAATTATCTATTCTACAGATATATCCTCACTACAAGGCTGAGTGTAAGCAGGCGATAACCTCAAATATTAAACGAACAAAAAGAAGACCATCTACATGGAATATGACACCCTCAGAAACATGGAACATGAAACAGCTTCTCCAAGACTTCTTATTTGGTAGGAAAACTTTTCTAACAGAGAACTTCATGTATTCATTCTTATTCTCCCTTACATATTATGAATGAAACAGTACCCTTCATACAAGTAGACTTCAAACTTCACTTTGCATAAGGGCAATCTAAAAGATGGTAAACATGCAGTTGCCACCCCAATTCCTAAGCATCTGATTCAAGGGGTCTATAATTTTAATATGTACTCAAGGTGAATGGTGAGTTTGACCTGGGTCCTTGGACCATTCTTTGAGAAATATCATTTAGACATTGTTACTGTTCAATGTCCTTCAAATATTTTACCCATTAAAACTGCTAAAGTGAGGTTATTAGGTTTTGGTAAAATCTCGTTAAATACTTTAAAAAGATACTGCCCTCCCTCTAGAAGGTATCTACTCACTATCTCTCTCTGGTAAAACCATGCTAACTTTGCTTACTTTTTAGGCTAGGTATGAATATGGCCACATTTCACTAAGGCTAACGAAGAATTCTGAGATGAGCTTAGAAGAGAGAAAGTCACACACCTTAAGATATCATTTGCCCACAAATCATACTTTGAGAAGTGGACATGTTTAATATCACAGGATTTAAGAGGGACAGACATAGACATTTTTACTTCTTTGCATTTCATTTCACATTTTATGTGCTACTTTAACACTGTATCAGAAAAAGTTATCAGGTTTATATGATCATTGAGTTGTTCTTAATAAACTCATGCTGCCTATATCTCAATTCATTTGACTGTAGAATTCTGAATAGACTATAAAAACAAATTCTAGAATTAATGAACTAAAAAAGTATCATTAATTGAAGTACAAGCATTTATTTCAATTAAAGAATGTCACAATATTTAGTTTACATCTCACAGCTACCATCATAAATCTAATCAATGGCATAATTTATACTGAAGAGCAATTTGAATAATTTAATACACTGTATTTAATGCTGGTCATTAGATGTAATTGCAAATGTATACTATTATAAATGCAATATGTGCTGTAACATTGTTTATTCTGTTTATCTCCTGTCTTATTATTAATATTTCTGTTTATGAACAAAATATAGGAAACTATTCCTTTCTTATCAAATAGCCTCAGAGAAACTTTAACCAGTTAAGCCCCCTAGTCAAAATCGATCTTTGGTAAATAAACTCATAAAAGCAACAGACTTTATAAATATTTAACATGCAATTACTCAGGATTATTAAATAAACGCTATTGTCTGTATTTCAATTTCTCCTTTTGCCCCATCAGCTTTTGTTACAGTTTTAGTCAATTTCTAAGAAAGAAAAGTAAAAAGCAAATACATAATTGTAAATCTATGATTTACCTCGCACAGCCTATTTCAAACACTTCCTTCTTCTCGTAATGAAGGTGAAGGTTAATATCATCAGGAGCCATCGTGACAGCATGCACTTTTGATATGATATGGTGAGAATGGCACTTCATCTCTCTGATCTTCTACAAACCACAAGCCCATGCAAACCATAAGGAAAACATTAGACAAAGTCAAATTGACGGACATTATATGAAACACCTGACCAGTACTCTTCAAAACTGTCAAGGTCTCTAAAAATAAGGAAAATCTGTTCTCTAACTCTCATCTGAAGACTCTTCCAGAAGAGGTCTGGTTACAGATAGAATAACGAATGCTTTGGTTGGAAGGAATTATTGTGCAAGCAATTTTGCAGAGCTAAATGATCCAGAAGAGAGGCTACAAAAAAATATGGCTATATGAGTATAAGGCACAGCTATTTTCTGTTTAGTTAATACAGAAAATTTAGATACATTGATGCTTCTGTATTATTTCTTAAAACATTTACCAAATGCCTACTGGGTGCAAGACACTTTACTAGTTGATATGCTGAATACAAAGGTATACATTATTCAATCAAGCAGGATAGGAATAGGTACATGTTGGAACTTGAAGCAATCCCAGCAGTTATACAGTTTTTAGCCTTTCTATTTTTGCCTGAAAGTCTTCAATGGCTTATTCAGAAAAGACAGACTCAGAAGGTGTAAAGAATTTTGTCTCAGAGGCATGGTATCCAGACTGCTGATGAGGAATGTGACAGCATCAAAAACAACATTGAAGAAGAGGAAAAAAGAGGTTGGCTCAGCTGGACCTGTGACTTTCAGAATGCTGAGTTACCCCCGATTTGCAAAGCTTTAATTGTAGTTTGGGGCCTACAAAGTTCCCAACAGTTCTCAAACATTACTACCAACATGAAACCCCAGATGTTGGAGTTGTTGGACAACAATTTTAAAGCACCTACCGTGAACATGCTTGAAGAGACATAAGGTAATCTGTTTGTAATAAAATAAGAGATAGAGAATCTCAGAACAAAAAGAGAAACTATGAAGAAGAACGAAACGCACATTTTACAAATGAAAATAGAATTCCAGAACTAGAAAGTGTACTGAATTAGCTAAATAGCAGAATGAAAACAATAAAAACCATCCAGTCTGAAGAAAAGAAAGAAAAAGAGGTTTTTTTTTAAATAATAATTAAGAAAGCCTTAGAACTTGTGAGACAATTTCAAAATGTCCAACACTTAGGTAAATGGAGTCCCAGATGAAGAGGACTAAGATAATGAAGAAGAAAATAATTGAAGAAATAATGACAGAAACCTCTCAAATTGGGTGGAAGATATATATTGACAGATTTACAGATTCAACAACTTCAACAATCTACAAACGGGGTAAATTTGGAGAAACTGATGCCTAACCACATTATAATCACATTGGTTTTAAAAAAAAGACAAAAATTTAATTATGAAAATAACCAGAGAAAAAGATACAGAGGAACAATAATTTGGAAAATGACATACTTTTATGAGAAATCATGGAGGCTCAAGTCTGTGGAACATCTGTTAAGTGCTGACCAAAAGAAAGATTTTTTAAAAACCTGTCAATGCATAAGTATATATTCAATGATAATAACCTTCAAGAATGAAGGTGCATTTAAAACATATTCATATAAAGAAAAACTAAGAATTCGCACCACCAATCCTGCAGTACAAAATATGCTAAAGGAGATTCTTTCTGATGAAGGGAAATGATATCAGGGAAATACAGATCTTGAGGAATTGAAAAGAACACCGAAAATGTGATAGAAATGTCTAAGTACACACAAAAGATTAGTTCTTTTTATTTAAAAATTGCAACACCATTTGAAGCACAATTGTAATATTGTAATGGAAAATTTATAATATAACACAACTATAATGTGAAGAACAATAGATGTAAATGAACATATATATAGTGAAGGTCTTACATTTTATGAGTGGTAAAATATTATAATATGAAAAGTTTCATATTTTAATTCTTAGAACAATTATTTTAAAATAATGCCACAAGGTATAACTAAAAAGTCAATAGATAAAAGGGAATTTCAAAACACATTCGACTATTGAAAAAGAAGTCAATAAGATTGAAACAAAGGAAGAAAAACCAGAGGGAACAAACTGAAAACAGATATGGTCGTATCAATACTTACATTAAAGGTCAATGGAATAAACACTCCAGGGGTCAGGGAGAAGACCTTACAAGCTTCCAGAAACGGAGAAAAAAAGTCATGCCATGAAGGATCAGAATGACATCAGACTTCTCAAAAACAACACTGGAGGCTGTGAAACATGGAATGTTGTCTCCAAACTTCTTTTTAGAAAATAGTTATTTTTTACCTAGAATTTTACACAAAAATCCCAAACTATTGATCAGATATGAAGGTAGAATACAGATGTTTTCAGATATGCAAAACTTAAGAAATACTTCTCATGAAGCCTTTCTCAGGACTGTCCTGGAAGATATGCTCATTCAAAAACAGAAAGAAAGCCAAGAGAAAGAGAAATGTAGCAGGAAAGAAACAAGGGGTCCAATATAGCAACGGAGAAAAGGCAAAGGCCAGGACAACAAGCAAAGGAGGCAGAGTATGTAACAGATGGTTTCTGAAGATTCCTCTTGAGGAAGGTGACAATAGTAAAGTTATTGATGAATGAAGGGTTTTAGACAACTGACAATTCAAGGTTGAATCAGTGATAAGTACATAAAAAATAAGAAAACAAAACAAAAAGCAATTATCCCTTCAGGGGTGAGAAGGAAGTTGCATAAGAAGGAATAGTAATGTTTGTGCAATATAAGACTCAACTGCCATTATCTTTGACGTATTTGAAGTATTTAGAAACATTGACTATTGGCACAACTGAAATTCCAATATACTAGTATTAAGAGTATGAGAAGGTACTTACTGAGTAGTGACAAGAAGTAGTAGTAATAGAGAGCTAAATCCTAACTTTTTCAAGGGGGGTGATTATTACAAATTGCTAAAAACCTTTTTTAAAAAGCACCCACATACATGCAGACACAGAGGTAAGTATAAATGAAAGTAAGGTGACCATGGCCTCAAAAATGGCTGAGAATTAATGTAGGGAACCAGCATTACCAGGGATTTATCGGCTTTTTTAGTAGTAAAAAACAAAATTGATATAAAAGTGATTAAGGCATAAGAAATTATAAAATTCCTGAACCATAACTTATAAGCTTTTGAACATTTCTTTACCTTCATTTGAAAATTAAGATAATTATTTAAGTTAAAACATGTAGGTGACCAGTAATGATATATTGCCATTATATATTATAATACTTTAATATATGATAAATAATTTATCAGTATGCAGGTAGGACACACTGACTTATTCATTCTTGCGGTATGCTCTATGTCACCTACTAATATATATGTTGATGTAAATAAATATTGAGCAATGGTGAAATATAAAAAAGTCTGAGAACATGTCACAGTTAAGAGGAGGCTAAAAAAATTTAATGAGTAAATGTCACTTGATATCCTGAATGAAATTCTGGAACCAAAAAAAAACACCGGAAAAATTATTAAAATGTAATTAAGCATGAACTTCCATTAATAATAATGTAGTATTGATATTGGTTCATTTATTGTGACTAAGGTACCACAGTAATGAAAAATGTTAACAATAGAACCTGGGTGATGGGGTGTATGGGACTCTCTTTACTACTTTTACAACTTTTCTGTAAATCAAGCACTATTTTAAAATGAAAAGATTATTTCAAGTTGAAAAAATAATAATATTAAGTGATAATCTGGGAGAAAATCTTTGTAACATAATAGGCAAATGATTCGTGTCCAGAATGTAGCCTACAAATTAATTAGAAAAGCGTTCAGAAAAAAATAGAAAAGTGAGAAAAGCACCTGGACAGGCTGACATAAATACAGATATCCAATAAACTTGAAATTATAGTAAGCCTCGGTAGTGATCAAGGAAACAATATTAAATGACTGCCTTCTATTCATCATGTTAGCAAATGTAAATTGACTACATTGAGGTCAAAATTACAGAAACTACACTGCTGGTAGAGCTGTCAATTATCACAGCCTCTTTGGAAAGCAATTTGACAGTATATATTAAAATTATAAATGCTTATACTCTCAGACCCAGAAATTCATAATATTAGTATCATTATTTACTTTCCATGCACAGTAGCATGAAGGCAGGTTCAGAAACGTCCACTGTTGCTTGTTTGTAGTGGCAAAAACATTAAAACTATGCACACATTCGTGAATAGAGCAATCGTTACACAAAATAACCTATATGATAGTATCTGTATACTATATGTATTATACATGGAATGTTACAGTTTTTAAAATGAGGCAGATCTATATAAGCTAACAGATATCTAAGAGTTTGATGAAGGGGTGAAAAAGCAAGCTACAAATCAACAAGTTTATGGTGACGCTTTAAAAAATAAAGAGAAAAAAATAGATAGGATATAAGTCAGAAGGAAAACAAAGGACTAATATTATTCCTTCCACATAGAGAAGGAATTTGGCTCTTTAAAAATACTACCTTGTGTTTCTAGTGCATTGCTGTAGATATCATAATAAAATCCAAGTCCATTGATGAGGATCTTTTGTATCTATATAGTCCTATAATAGTTTCCCTAAAGTACTCAGAGTTTCAAGTCTGTGAGTCATAGAATCTGTAGGTAAGGACCAGATCATGAACCCAGGTATTGAGTCTGTCATGGTGTTGAGACTCAGCTGCCTGACCTAGCATCTGGGATCCAGACCCAAGGCTCTAGGTCCTGCTCTAGCTGAAAATTTGACCTTTGGGAGTCAAAGAGCTTCCAAGGCATAATGAAGTATAACCACAGCCCCCTGGATAGATGGCTTAGACAGCTACCTTGTTCTTTCATTCCTCCTCCTCTTTATACCCCTGTGACCTTTCCAGGGATTCTTGTTTCGTGAAAAGACAAAAATGAGTTTAAATAAAAACTTTACAGAAGACAAAATCTCTTTAAATTTTTGAGAACACTGATAAAAATAATATGTCTATTTCTGTTTCCAAAAAACATCGAAATGAGAAGTTACCACTCTATTCTACCAACAAGAAAATACAATCAGAGGAAAGCTAAATTACTTTCTCCACAAAGTAGGCCAAAATACAGGGTTTTAGATGTATGCATGAAGGAAAAAACATTTCTGCATCTACTCTCTCGTTTTTGTTTTATTTTGTTTCAATATAGAGTTATTATGAGGAGAAGCTAATATGATAAAGAGGTATGGAGTAGACTATATATATATATATATTCTGCTCTTATATTTAAAGCTTGGGTATGATTTTGTTCCCTGTGGGAAAAAGAGATATATCTGATGATCCATTTATAAAAACACAATTTTTGTTCTTGTGTTTCAAAAGAAATAAATTTTAAGTGAACTGATATTATATACTACTTATTTGTGTAATATGATATTTCTAATTCTGGAAGCACTTGGAAAAATAGCATAATTCAAACGCTCTTTTTCCCCAAAGGAATGATATTACAATCAGAAGGATAACTATAAAATGCTCATGGCTAAATGCAATCAGGCTCAAGAAAGAGTTAGAATAGAATAGGATGCTAGACTGGCAAGAAATGGGAGTGAGAAGGAAAAAGGAATTTTTATGATTTACTTCCATTAGGCTTTATCTTTTTATTGGAATGAATATTGAATTCAAGAAGGCACAATTATCAGCAGCTCTTAGGAAAGGTATGAGTTCAATGCTTGATGATTAATAAACCTAAATTATTTCTAAGTAACTTCCGAAAGATATTTCTTTTATCTACTTCTTTCCATGGTATCAGGCAGGCAGGTATTGAAGATATTCTCTAGGGGACTACATCACTGTGATCAAAATCTCTTTAATTTTATAAGATACTATCCATATAACCAGGACAAATTACAGAGTAATATTGGTATGACTGTGTTTTGCAAAATTACTATTACTGTCACATTAGTTTCACTGCCAATTATCTTCTAAAGCAGTAAGAACAAATAAAAATCACATATAAACTTTTTTTTTCTTTTAGACAGAATATTGCTCTGTCACCAGGTTAGGTACCAGGCTGGAGTGCAGTGGCGCAATCTCAGCTCACCGAAACCTCCATCTCCCAGGTTCAAGCAATTCTCCTGCCTCGGCCTCCTGAGTAGCTGGGACTACAGGCACGCACCACCATGCCCAGGTAATTTTTGTATTTTTTTAGTAGGGACAGGGTTTCACTATGTTGACCAGGATCGTTTTAATCTCTTGACCTCATGATCTGCCCGCCTTGGCCTCCCAAAGTGCTGGGATTACAGGTGTGAGCCACTGCGCCCAGCCATAAATATTTTTTTAAAACAAAAACATTGTTTTTAAGTTCAGACATGTAGACATATTTACTAATTAAAACAAAAAGCCCTGTAACTCAGAATGTTAATTATGGAATGTTTTTAAAGTGTTTGCAGTATACAACAAGGAGCTTAAAAGAGAAACTAGAATGTTAATTAAATCCATTTTAATCAAATATGCAAAAAACAGAAATATTAATGTCTTATTTTAAGGTAGCTATTAGAACAAGTTAGCTTCCCAAGTTATGGAATTTGATGATATAAATAGATTAAGGCAAATCTGCATGTACATTTCTCAACAATACAATGGAATCTCATTCATTTGTAGCTCATTGATCAACTCAGGTTCTACAGTACTTTATACAAGCCATAAAGCTATGCAAGAGAGGATTATATCATCTGGAGTCTCAAATTATTCCTATAATTTCAATATCCAGCAGGGTCAGAGATAACCAAGCACACAAGGAAACAAGATCCTATGAACAAGGATTTAGAGAAATACCAGAAAACAGAAATAAACCCACAGGAACTCTAGATGGTGAAATTATTAGACAACAGACTATGGAACAAATATTATATTTGAGGAAATAAAAACCAAGCTTAAACTTATCAGCCATGAGATAGAAACTGTTAAAAAGTTATATACATGATTTGGAGAATATCCAAATAGAAATTATACAACTAAAACATATAATAACTAATATTAAAAACTCAATGAAAGGGTTTAGCAGATTATACCCAGTTGAAGAAAGAGTTAATGAACCAGAAGATAGGTTAGAAGAAATTAGCTGAATAAAACATGGAGACCCAAAAAGATATAATTTTTTTAATATGGGACATATATGCAGTAAGAAGTTTCCCACATGCTTAGTGAGAAACCCAGAAGGAGAGAAGAAAGAGAGTGAAATAGAGGTGATATTAGGATAAGCAATGGCTATACATTAACGAGAAATGATGAAGGATATCAATTTCCATATTTGTGAAACCTAATGAATACCAAGCAGAAAAAATGTAAAAAGAAATACATACTTATAGTAAAATTGCAGAAAATTTTTTTAAATGTACAATTTTAAAAAGAACCAGTGAATAAAGGGCAAGTTTACTTTAAATGACACATAAAAATAAACAAAGAAAGACTCTCAGCTTGCTTTTATTGGTCTGAAAAGGTCTTCATTTTGCCATTATTTTTGAAAAATACGTTGCTGGGTATAGAGTTTAGCCCAGGTTCTTAAGGGGACAATGCTTTCATCAAGGGACATGACAAGATGTCACTGAAATTTCTACCTAGTCATTCTGGTCTTCTTAAGCCTCTAAACCAACAGATTTTCCTTAAAGTTTTAGTCTGTTGTCCAAAGTGATTGATCCCAATTACCAGACAAAACTGGATTGCTATCATAAAATGGAAGCAAAGAGAACCCTAGTATCCAGGGGACCCTTGGTAATGCCCTTTAGCACTTCCATGCTAATATTCCATAATAGTAGTAAAAATTATTTCAAAATTACAACAAAAAGCCAAATGATGAAGGTCTCATATCTTTCAGGAATGAATGCTTAGTAATCTCCCCCAGATAAACAGCCTAAAGAAACCGAGGTTCTGAATGAAAGCAAGGAAAACACTTAGGATGAGCAGTTGAAGAAGGATGTCACAGATGTTAACTACAACTTCATGATCCATTACAGACATGAGGACTGTATTAGCTTGGCATATTTTCTCTTTGTTATGTGCATATGCTTGTTGGTATAACCTAGCCACCTTCCCTTTTCTCCCCATTTTTATTTCATATACAAATTATTAGAAGTTAACTTCAACCTTTGGGTAACAAAATATTCAATGGGTCTGTGACTGAATTTGAGAATGAATTAATGTGGTCAGCAACTAATACAATGACTATTGGGACTGTGTTTCTCCTTTTTGGGAAATAGCTCCTTACAACTTCCTTACATCTTCAGAGTTCTCTTTGCTTCTTACTATCCAATTCCCCATTACAATGAATAATTCTTTGTATTAAACTTTCC
The DNA here is from genome assembly GCF_049354715.1 of Callithrix jacchus. NCBI lineage: Eukaryota > Metazoa > Chordata > Mammalia > Primates > Cebidae > Callithrix > Callithrix jacchus. Next base: position 16,292,499 of record NC_133517.1, read on the forward strand.
TGTTCAAATTGTGGCGTGGCTTCTCTCTTTTAATTGGACCCTGAGTGAAGTACTCTGCTTTACTTTATTCTTATTTTTCTTGGGGATTTTGTTAATTTTTTGCATCTGAAAATATTTTTTTCTGTATGACTCACTCTTTCTCCTCTTACTCTGAGACTCTTATAAAACATATGTTAGACTGCTTGATATCATACCATAAGTTACAGAGATTTCGTCCCCTTCTTACTTTTTACCTCTATACACTTCATTTGAAATAATTTCTATTACTTTGTCTTCAAGTTTGTTGCTCTTTTGTTCTGTTGTGTTTAATCTGTTAATCTTATTCAGTCTATTTCCCTTTGTGGATGTTGCATTTTTCATCTCTCAATGTTGTATTTGGTTCTTTATCGGGTTTAGCATTTCTCTTATGTCCGTGTTTTCTTTCATATCCTTGAACATAGTTGTTATTTTAGGATCCTTGTATCCTAATTTCTTCATCTCTGTCTTTTCTGGTTTTTTGTTTTTTGTAGTTTTTTTGAGATGGAGTCTCACCGTGTTGCCCAGGCTGAAGTGCAGTGGCATTATTCTCGGCTCACTGCAGTTTCTGCCTCCTAGGTTCAAGCTGTTCTCCTGCTTCAGCCTCCCAAGTAGCTGGGGTTACAGGTGCCTGCCACCACTCCAGGCTAATTTTTTTTGTATTTTTAGTAGAGACGGGATTTCACCATGTTGGCCAGGCTGGTCTTGAACTCCTAACCTCAGGTGATCCACCTGCCTCAGTCTCCCAAAGTGATGGAATTACAGGTATGAGCCACCGCGCCTGGCATTTTCTGGTTCTTTTATGCAATTTGACTTTCATCCTAGTCGTTGAGCAAATTTTCCTGCTTATTTGCAAACAGAGTTATTTTTACCATTTATTGGCCATTGTGAATTTTATGCGATTGAGTGTTAAATTCTGTTGCTTTCCTTTAATGAATATTCGGCTTTATTATGGCACTTGTACTAGAACATCACACTGACCCATTCAAGGCTTGCCATTAAGCTTTATCAGGGTAGGTTCAAAGCAGACTTCACTCTAGGGCTAGTTTAGTCCTGCAGATACTCCACATAGCACAAGATTTCTCCACTCAGTGCAACAAAAATGTTAACTATCCCCAGTCCTATGTGAGTTACAGGAACTATTGGGCCTGCTGCTTTCTAGTAGTCTTTCCCGTAACCTGGGAAGTTTTATCCCGTGTGTGCAGATGAATATTTAGCCAAGGCCTAAAAGGGGACCTTCTGCAGATATCCGAACTCTCTGTCTCTGTCCCTGTCTGTCCCTCCCCTCCAGTACTCTGACCACAAATTGTGACTGCTTCTGCCTCCCTAAACTACAACTTCTGTCTCTTCAAGTCACAAAACTACAGACTTCATTTGGACTCTCCCTGTCCAGCAAGCTGGAAATTGCCTCTCAGTGGTAAATTGGAGCAATTATATTGCCCACTGCATTATTTTCTTTCTCTCGGAGATCAAAGTCCTTAGGTTTTCTAGGTTTTATGGAAGGAAAGCAATTTCCAAAGCATTTCTTCCTTCGTGGGAAGAAGTGGAAGTCTCACAATGTCTTTTTCAAGTGTTTTCTTAGTAATTAGTAGTGCAAGTGTTCTCTATGTTTGAAACTATTAAAACAGCATATAACAACAAGTATTTATTTCCAAGACTGTAGTGGCCACAAATGATTGTTTTTCATCTTAGCAAAGCATCTCTTCAAGAGATATTAACAGTACACTGTTATTTGTGCAAATGTATTCTTTGGAATTAATATATAGCTGACTTTCTTTTCAAATACCCTAGAAGTATTTGTGTTCATTCACCCAACCACTGCCTTTCTAAATATCATTAAATTTTATATCTGAAACTTCAATCAGTATATTTTGCTACTTGTTGAAGTTCTGAAAGGAAAGAAAGATAGAAGAAAGGAAACTGATATTTGACTGTGGCAAAATGTGAGGATTTCCCTGCAGATTTCATATGTGTATAATAAGAGCTAACGTGACTGATAGGAGCATGGGTATACTTGCCCAGAGTCTCATAGCTAATGAGAGGCCATTGTGATTCTGACTGCAAGTCCAAATCCTTCAAGCCACTACACTGCCTATACTGACCACCCTGCTCATTACAATGACATTTAGCACCTACAACAGGAATAGAAAGGTAAAGTCTTTGTTGTCACCACCTCAACTGCTTCATTAACTAATGATCAACCCTCACAGTCATACAATGGAGAGAGCACTGATCTCAGAGCAGTTGACATGCACTGAAATACCATATTGCCAATGGTGAGATCTGTGTGGACTCATGCATGCCTCAGTTTCCTCTTCACACACTAGATACAGACAGAGTACTGAAATATAAAAGTTAGGTACAGATAAAAACACAAATACCAGGCCGGGTGCGGTGGCTCACACCTGTAATCCCAGCACTTTGGGAGGCTGAGGCAGGCGGATCACGAGGTCAAGAGGTCAAGACCATCCTGGCCAACATAGTGAAACCCCATCTCTACTAAAATATTAAAAATTAATACAGGGCTTGGCTGTGCGCGTCTGTAGTCCCAGCTGCTTGGGAGACTGAGGCAGGAGATTTGCTTGAACCCAGGGAGGCGGAGGTTGCAGTGAGCGGAGATTGCGCCACTGCACTCCAGCCTGGCTCCTGGTGACAGAACAAGACTCTGTCTCAAACACACACACACACATACACATACACACATTATTTATTTGTGTCTGAGAGTTTTAATCCAATCAAATTCCATGACAACAACTGAAGCATCCAAGGCTTTCTCCCACCTCCCTAACCCTGTCACTTGTCACCATCACCCCTCTTGCTCCTTCAAATATTTGCTTAATTACCCGGCTACCATCATAAAATATTCAGTGACTAGGTCTGACACGTGGTGGAATGAATGTGTGTTGTATGCAGTAGGCTGCCTGCTGCCCCCATTTAGGAAGTGATTAGGAAATCTTATCTTCCACGGTCTGGATGGTCAGGGGTTAAAGATTGGCAATTCAGTTTCCAAATGACAATACATTACTTGTCACTTCCTGAATCTAAGTCATTCATATCAGCCTGATAGTTGACATTTTAAAGAATAGATCTTTCTCTGTGATTTTTTTCCATCAGATTTATTTTTGCTATTTCTGAGGAAAGTGTCAGGAGAAAGCAATATGTATGTGTATCCTCTGAATAACCATCTGGTGAAGGCTCTAATGGAATGGGATGTTAGCTATGAGTAGACCAGTTGCAGGAGGGGTTAAGAGACACATAAAAGAATAGGGAGAACTGAGGGAGAAACTGGCAAAGAAAACTTAGAAAACTTAGCAAAACAAAACACCATCAATGCCAAAACACTGAAGAGAATTTTAGCATCAATATAAAAATACCACAAGAGAAATTCTAAAATTTTAACATTGTGTCAAATTTTTACTATAGTAAAAAATTTTAAAATACTATATATGTTAGAAAAATGCTCGTCCAAGGGGAAAAATGTATGTTATGACATGTTTGGATGGAGGCAATCTAAATGACCTCAAGTAAGGAATAAACAAGTTACAGCCATAAAATAGAATACTGAGACCCTCTGAAGGAAGCGGGATTGCTTCTATAGGACCCGGGAGACACCCTCAAAACTGTGAGTGCCCCAACTGAGGAAGTGGGAAAGGGAGACCCTCCTCTCTAGAACACACATCCCCACTGGAGAAGTTTAAGGTCTGTTTGAAGGAGAATTTTCCAACTTTACCTGGGCCTGAGTCAGTTTGGAGAGCCAAGTGAAATACAAGGGTAGAGGAAGCAGTAGAAAGGCCTTGGGAGCTTGCTGGGTCCCCTAGCAGGCCGTTCCTGCCTGGCACCACAGGGATCCAAGGGGAGGGAGCAGGAGGTGAAACTCCACAGGGAGAAGGAAATCTCTAGCTAAACTCACACAATTTGAGCAGGGTGAGAAGTCTCCTGGCCAGAATTCCGGGGAGGGCTCAAATGTGATGTGCCACAGGAGGGGGAAAAACCAAGCCCTTTTCTTTCTCAGCTAAGAGGCTAGTGGCCTGAAGCAGGTTTTCAAGGTCATGTCACTGTCCACCTGGAAATGATCTGGGGCTGTTGTGGGGACACAGTGGGAGTGAGACCTGCCCTTCAGTTTACATGGGAGTTGGGTGAGGCCTATGACTGCTGGCTTTCCTCCACTTCTCTGACAATCTGTATGACCCAGCAAAGGCAGCCATAATCCTCCTAAGTACACAACTCTAGTGAGCTGGGATGCTCATTTCCCATCCCCCACAGCAGCCACAGCATGACCCCCACAAAGAGAGTCTGAGCTCAGACACGCCTAGCCCCACCACCACCTGATGGTCCTTCCCTACCCACCCTGCTAGCAGAAGACAGAGGGCATATCATCCTGAAAGTTCTAGGGCCCCGCCCACCACTGGTTCCTCCCCATACTACCACAATTGATGCTTTCTGGAAAGTGCCACCTCCTGGCAGGAGGCCAACCAACATAGAACATTAAATCACCAAAGCAAATGACCTTTATGGAGTCCATGCACCCTCTGCCACCTCCACCAGAACAGGTGCTGGTATCTATGGCTGAGAGACCCTTAAACAGTTTGCATCACAGGACTCTGTGCAGACAACCCCCAGTACCAGTCCAGAGCTGAGAGACTTGCTGGGTGGCTAGACCCAGAAGAGAGACAACAATCACTGCAGTTCAGCTCACAGGAAGCCACATCCATAGGAAAAGTGGGAGAGTACTACATCAGGGGAAGACTGCAGGGAAAAAAGAATCTGCAGGGAAAAAAAAGCCTTCAGCCCTAGACTTTCCCTCTGTCAGAGACCACCCAAATGAGAAAGAACCAGAAAACCAACCCTAGTAATATGACAAAACAAGGCTCTTCAACACCCTTCAAAAATCACAGTAGTTCACCAGCAATGGATCCAAACCAAGAATAAATCCCCAATTTACCTGAAAAATAATTCGGGAGGTTAGTTATTAAGCTAATCAGGGAGGGACCAAAGAAAGGAGAAGCCCAATGCAAGGAAATCCATAATATAATACAAGAAGTGAAGGGAGAAATATTCAGGGAAATTGATAGCTTAAAGAAAAAACAACCAAAAATTCAGGAAACTTTTGACACACTTTTAGAAATGCAAAATGCTCTGGAAAGTCTCAGCAATAGAATTAAACAAGTAGAAGAAGGAAATTCAGAGCTCAAAGACAAGGTCTTTGAATTAGCCCAATCCAACAAAGACAAAGAGAAAAAGAATAAGAAAATATGAACAAAGTCTCCAAGAAGTATGTGTTTATGTTAAATGAAAAACCCTAAAAATAATCGCTGTTCCCTAGGAAGAAGAGAACTCTAAAAGCTTGGAAATCATATTTAGGGGAATAATCAAGGAAAACTTCCCTTGCCTTGCTAGAGACCTAGACATTCAAATACAAGAAGCACAAAGAGGGAGCGGGGGAAGATGGCACTGTAGAAGCAACTCAAAATTGCAGCTCTCAGTGAATGTGCAGAGGGTGAGTGCATGCCACATTTCCAGACAGATCTTTGTTCCCCACAGAACAGGGAAATTCCTAAGTGTAGGGGAGACACAAGATGCCAGCACAGCTGTTTTGGCTGGCGTGGCCGTTTCGGCCGGCACCACAGTGCAGCGGCACTCCGCACAAAATTCACTGGTCTGGGTGCCCTGTTAAACTGGCATTTTGAGATTTGGGAGGGCAGATAAGCATATTCATCTGATTAAATGGGACTCGGACAGTGAGCCAGGCCAGGAGACTCCCGGGAAGTGATGTGTGAGCTGGCGAAGTGGGTTGCTGCACGGGAAATCACACAGATCCCAGTGTCCTTTCAGCAGGCAACTGAAACAACTGGGAGAGAGTCAACCATTCAACTTAAAGAAAAAAAAACAAAATGGCTCTGAGACAGGGAGCCAGGTGATCAGGCTCGGTAAGTCCCACCCCCACAGGGACAAACAAAACGGTGATTTGAAATGCTCAGGGTTGAGAGTTTCATGGCGGGCACAGCTGAACCCAGGATGGTGCAGCTCAGTGGGAGAGGGGCATCCGCCATTACCGAGACATTCTGCCCCTACTGAAGTACTCTCCCATTGCTAACACAGCCTGCCATTGCCGAGGCAACCCGCCATAACAGAGAGAGTCCGCCAATACAGAGGCGGGCCACCATCACCACAGCAGTTCTAACCACACCCGTATAAGCAGGACTACAGGGAATTACACTCGGCAGAATGGCGGAGCCCACGGCAACAGGGCAGAGCCCACAGCAGCAGGGCAGAGCCAATGGCAACAGGGAGGACCCCATGGCAGCAGGGCAGAGCCTCGGCAGGCAAATAGTGACTAAACTGCCTCCCAGCAGGGCAGGACAGTGCAATGGATACTCATAAATAAAGCCCTAAGTCCCCAAGACAGAGCATCTGAGGGAAAAAAGGGGTTTTATGAGTTCTGCTGCAGCAGACTTAAACATACCTGCCTAGCAGCCCTGAATGAACAATGGAGCCCACAGTTCAGCACTTGAACTCCTATTAAGTAAAAACCGTCTCCTCAAGCCCCTGACCCCCATATACCCAAAGAGTCACCTCAAAAAGGACTGATGAGACTGACATTTGGCAGGCATCATTCTGGGGCAAAGATAGCAGACGAAGAAACTGGTAGCATCCCCCACTGTTCTGCAGCTGCTACAGGTGTAAACCAGACGAGCAGGGCCTGGAGTGGACCTCAGAAGTCTTACAGCAGAGGGGCTACACTGTTAGAAGGAAAACTAAGAAACAGAAATACTTCATCATCAACAATCTGGGCATCCACTCAGAGACACAATCGAGAAGTCAGCAACTACTCAGACGACAGGTGGATAAATCCACAAAGATGGGAAGAAACCAACGCAAAAAAGAGGAAAACACCCGAAACCAGAACACCTCACCTCCTACAAAGGTCCAAAACTCCTCACCAACAAGGGAACAAAGCTGGATGGAGAATGACTGTGATGAAGTGACGGAATCAGACTTCAGAAGGTGACTAATGAGAAACTTCTGTGAGCTAAAAGAACATGTTCTAAATCAATGCAAAGAAACTAAGAACCTTGAAAAAAGATTTGAAAAAAGACTTGAGGAAATGATAACAAGAATGGACAACTTAGAGAGGAATATAAATGAATTGAAGGAGTGGAAATACACAACAAGAGAACTTCGTGAAGCATGCACAAGTTTCAATAGCCGAATTGACCGAGCAGAAGAAAGGATATCAGAAGTCAAAGATCAACTCAATGAAACAAAACAAGAAGCCAAGATTAGAGAAAAAAGTGCAAAAAGGAATGAACAAAGTCTCCAAGAAATGTGGGACTATATGAAGAGACCTAATCTACGTTTGATAGGTGTACCAGAATGTGATGAAGAGAATGAATCCAAGCTGGAAAATAATCTTCAGGATATTATCCAAAAAAATTTCCCCAACCTAGCAAGGCAGGCCAATATCCAAGTCCAGGAAATACAGAGAACACTGCAAAGATATTCCGCAAGAAGAGCAATCCCAAGGCACATAATGGTTAGAGTCACCAGGGATGAAATGAAGGAGAAAATACTAAGGGCAGCCAGAGAGAAAAACTGGGTGACCCACAAAGGGAAGCCAATCAAACTCACAGCAGATCTCTCAGCAGAAACTCTACAAGCCAGAAGAGAGTGGAGGCCAATATTCAACATCCTTAAAGAAAGGAACTTTCAACCCAGAATTTCATATCCAGCCAAACTGAGCTTCAGAAGTGAAGGAAAAATAAAATCCTTTGCGAACAAGCAAGTACTCAGAGATTTTGTCACCAACAGGCCTGCTTTACAAGAGCTCCTGAAAGAGGCACTACACATAGAAAGGAACAACCAGTACCAGCCATTCCAAAATCACACTAAATGCTAAAGAGCATCAACATAATGAAGAATCTACAACAACTAATGGGCAAAACAGCCAGCTAGCCTCAAAATGGCAGTATCAAATTCCCACATAACAATATTACCCCTAAATGTGAATGGACTAAATGCACCAATCAAAAGACACAGACTGGCAAACTGGATAAAAAGCCAAAACCCATCGGTGTGCTGTATCCAGGAAACCCATCTCACATGCAAGGATACACATAGGCTCAAAATAAAGGGATGGAGGAAGATTTACCATGCAAATGGAGAGCAAACAAAAGCAGGAGATGCAATTCTCATCTCTGATAAAATAGACATTAAAGCAACAATGATCAAGAGAGACAAAGAAGGACATTACATAATGGTAAAAGGATCAATACAACATGAGGAGCTAATGATCCTAAATATATATGGACCCAATACAGGAGCACCCAGATATATAAGGCAAGTACTTAATGACTTACAAAGAGACTTAGACTCCCACACAATAATAGTGGGAGACTTTAACACTCCACTGTCAATATTAGACAGATCAACCAGACAGAAAATTAACAAGGATACCCAGGGCTTGAACTCAGACCTGGAACATGCAAACCTGATAGACATTTATAGAACTCTCCAACCCAAATCCACAGAATATACATTCTTCTTAGCACCACATCACACCTACTCTAAAATTGACCACATAATTGGAAGTAAAGCACTCCTCAGCAAATGCAGAACAACTGAAATCATAACAAACAGTCTCTCAGACCATAGTGCAATCAAGTTAGAACTCAGAATTCAGACACTAACTCAGAACCGCACAGCTTCATGGAAACTGAACAACTGGCTCTTGAATGTTGATTAGATAAACAATGAAATGAAGGCAGAAATAAAGTTTTTCAAAACCAATGACAACAAAGACACAACATACCAGAATCTCTGGGACACATTTAAAGCAGTCTCTAGAGGAAAATATATAGCAATAAGTGCCCACATGACAAGAGTGGAGACATCCAAAATTGACACCCTATCATCAAAATTGAAAGAGCTAGAGGAGCAAGATCAAAAAAACTCAAAAACTAGCAGAAGACAAGAAATAACTAAGATCAAAGCAGAAATGTAGGAGATAGAGAAACGAAAAACCCTTCAAAAAATCAATAAATCCAGGAGCTGGTTTTTTGAAAAGATCAACAAAATAGACCACTAGCCAGACTGATAAAAAAGAAAAGAGAGAATAACCAAATAGATGCAATAAAAAAACGATAAAGGGGAAATCACCACAGATTCCACAGAAATTCAAACCATCATCAGAGAATATTACAAACAACTCTATGCACATAAACTAGTAAACCTGGAAGAAATGGATAAATTTCTGGACACCTATGTCCTCCCAAGCCTAAACCAGGAGGAAGCCAAAACTATGAATAGACCAATAACAAGGTCTGAAGTCGAGGCAGCAATTAAGAGCCTACCACACAAAAAAAGCCCAGGTCCAGATGGGTTCACAGCCGAATTCTACCAGACATAAAAAGAGGAGCTGGTACCATTCCTTCTGAAACTATTCCAAATAATCCAAAAAGAGGGAATACTTCCAAATTCATTTTATGAGACCAATATCATCCTGATACCAAAACCCGGCAGAGACTCAACAAGAAAAGGAAACTTGAGGCCAATATCCACGATGAACATACATGCAAAAATCTTCAATAAAACATTGGCAAGCCAACTGCAACAGCACATCAAAACGCTTATACATCATGATCAAGTAGAATTCATCCAGGGGATGCAAGGCTGGTTCAACATATGCAAGTCTATAAACGTAATTCACCACATAAACAGAACCAAAAACAAAAACCACATGATTATCTCAATTGATGCAGGGAAGGCCTTTGACAAAATTCAACAATGCTTTATGCTAAAAACCCTCAATAAACTCGGTATTGATGGAATGTATCTCAAAATAATAAAAGCTATTTACAACAAACCAACGCCAATATCATACTGAATGGGCAAAAACTAGAAGCATTCCCTTTAAACTCCGGCATGAGACAAGGATGCCCTCTCTCACCACTGCTATTCAATATAGTACTGGAAGTTTTAGCCAAAGCAAACAGGCAAGAAAAAGAAATAAAGTGTATTCAAATAGGAGAGGAGGAAGCCAAATTGTTTCTCTTTGCAGATGACATGATAGTATAACTAGAAGACCCCATCGCCTCAGCCCAAAAATTCCTGAAACTGATAAGCAACTTCAGCAAAGTCTCAGGATATAAAATCAATGTGCAAAAGTCACAAGCATTCCTATACACCAACAACAGACTTAAAGAAAGCCAAATCAAGAACGAACTGCCATTCACAATTGCTACAAAAAGAATAAAATACCTAGGAATACAACTTACAAGGAATGTAAGGGACCTCTTCAAGGAAAACTACAAACCACTGCTCAGTGAAATCAGAGAGGACACAAACAGATGGAGAAACATTCCATGTTCATGGTTAGGAATAATCAATATCATGAAAATGGCTATACTGCCCAAAGTAATTTACAGAATCAAAGCTATTCCCATCAAGCTACCATTGACTTTCTTCACAGAACTGGAAAAAAACACCTTGAACTTCATATGGAACCAAAGAGAGCCTACATAGCCAAGTCAATTCTTAGCAAAAGAACACAGCGGGAGGCATCACACTACCGGACTTCAAACTATACTACAAGGCTACAGTAATCAAAACAGCATGGTACTCATACCAAAACAGAGATATAGACCAATGGAACAGAACAGAGGCATTGAAGGCAACACAACATATCTACAGCCATACAATCTTTGATAAGCCTGACAAAAACAAGCAATGGGGAAAGGACTTCCTGTTTAATAAATGGTATTGGGAAAACTGGCTAGCCATGTGCAGAAAGCAGAAACTAGACCCCTTCCTGACACCTTACACTAAAATTAACTCCAGATGGATTAAATACTTAAACATAAGACCAGGCACCATAAAAACCCTAGAAGAAAATCTAGGCAAAACCATTCAGGACATAGGAGTAGGCAAGGACTTCATGATCAAAACACCAAAAGCATTGGCAACAAAAGCCAAAATAGACAAATGGGACCTAATCAAACTCCACAGCTTCTGCAGGGCAAAAGAAACAGTCACTAGAATGAATTGGCAACCAACAGAATGGGAAAACATTTTTGCAGTTTACCCATCTGACAAAGGGCTGATATCCAGAATTTACAAACAACTCAAACAGATTTACAAGAAAAAATACAAACAAGCCCATTCAAAAATGGGCAAAGGATATGAACAGACACTTTACAAAAGAAGACATACATGAGGCCAACAAACATATGAAAAACTGCTCATCATCACTGGTCATTAGAGAGATGCAAATCAAAACCACATTGAGATACCATCTCACGCCAGTTAGAATGGCGATCATTAAAAAATCTGGAGACAACAGATGCTGGAGAGGATGTGGAGAAATAGGAACACTTTTACACCGCTGGTGGGAGTGTAAATTAGTTCAACCATTGTGGAAGACAGTGTGGCGATTCCTCAAGGACTTAGAGATAGAAATTCCATTTGACCCAGCAATCCCATTACTGGGTATATATCCAAAGGACATCGTTCTACTATAAAGACACATGCACACGAATGTTCATTGCAGCACTGTTTACAATAGCAAAGACCTGGAACCAACCCAAATGCCCATCAATGATAGACTGGACAGGGAAAATGTGGCACATATACACCATGGAATATTATGCAGCAATCAAAAATGATGAGTTGTGCCCTTTGTAGGGACATGGATGAATCTGGAGAACATCATTCTCAGCAAACTGACACAAGAACAGAAAATGAAACACCACATATTCTCACTCATAGGCGGGTGATGAAAAAAGAGAACACATGGACACAGGGAAGGGAGTACTAAACACTGGGGTCTATTGGGGGAATAGGGAGGGACAGCGGTGGGGGGGACAAGCTGTGGAGGGATAGCATGGGAAGAAATGCTAAATGTGGGTGAAGGGGCAGAAGGCAGCAAAACACACTGCTATGTGTGTACCTATGCAACTATCTCGCATGTTCTGCACATGTACCCCAAAACCTAAAACGCAATTAACAAAAAAAAAACAAACACAAAGAACATCTAGGAAATTCATCACAAAAAGATCTTCACTTGGGGCTATTGTCATCAGGTTATCCAAAGTTGTTAAGATGAAAGAATCTTACAAACTGTGAGACAGAAACACCAGGAAACCTATAAAGGAAAATTTATGAGATTAACAGCAGATTTCTCAGCAGAAACCTCATAAGCTAGAAGGAAGTGGAGTCCTATCTTCAACCTTCTCAAACAAAATAATGGTTTTAAACTGTACCTTGGAACAAATGGACTTAACAGATACATACAGAACATTTCACCCAACAACTAACAACTGCAGAATATACAGAATACACACACACACACACACACACACACACAGAGAGAGAGAGAGAGAGAGAGAGCAGAATACTATGCAGTTGTAAAAAGGAATGAGTTAACAGCATTTGCAGTAACCTGTATAAGATTAGAGACGATTATTCTAAGTAAAGTAACTCAGGAATGGAAAACCAAACATCGTATGTTCTCACCGACATTTGGGAGCTAAGCTATGAGGACACAAAATTCCAAGAACGATGCAATGGACTTTAAAAACTTGTGGGGAATGGTGGCTCAAGCCTGTAATCCGAGCACTTCGGGAGGCCGAGGCGGGTGGATCACAAGGTCAAGAGATTGAGACCATCCTGGTCAACGTGGTGAAACCCCGTCTCTACTAAAGATAGAAAAAATTAGCTAGGCATGGTGGCGCATGCCTGTAATCCCAGCTACGCAGGAGGCTGAGGCAGGAGAATTGCCTGAACCCAGGAGGCGGAGGTTGCGGTAAGCCGAGATCACGCCATTGTACTCCAGCCTGGGTAACAAGAGTGAAACTCCGTCTCAAAAGAAAAAAAAAAAAACTTGTGGGGAAGAGTGGGAGGATGGCAAGGGAAAGAAGATGAAGTGTATACTGCTCCAGTGATGGGAGCACCAAAATCTCACCAATCACCACTAAGAACTTACTCATGTAACCAAACACCACCTGTACCCCAATAATTTATGGAAAAATAAAAATTAAAAATAAAAAAGCAAATTTTATCTAAAAAATAAAATAAAATGCTGCATAACAAATACAGATATTGAAAAATAATATTGCGTGAAAAAAGGCAACATGAAATGCAAATATAATAAGAAACAATTGAATTAAAACATGCAAAGCAATAATAAGTATTCACATATCTACACATTTAGATGAACTGGAAAGCTTCACACTATAGGAGTTGCCTCTAAAAATGAATGGGGATGCAGCTGGTAATGGTGGTTAAAGAAGCCTTTAGTTTTTGTTACGTTTCGCATCTTTAACAACAGGTTAAACAAGTATGACCATTGTTTTATAGTCACTAATTCTTGGTGTGGAAAAATAAGTATTCTTAATTTACTATTATTATTATTAAGTTAACTTTCTGGAAATTTTAAATCTATGAAATTTATTATTCAAAATACAGAAAAAATAAAATAGGCTCAAACACTTTGAGTAAATGTGACTTTATGATCTACTTCTCCAGCTGTGGCAGGGAGGGATTGTGGTGTATCTGTACCCTGGAATATGTAGAGGCTCCTATACATCTGGATATATGTATAACAAATGTATGGTATACTGAGATATATGTACCACTAAGAAGAAGCTCAGCTGAAGGAATATAATTTTTCTTAATTTTTAAATCTCAGTACCATGGGATGGAGGCACTCAGACAATTTATATACCTGAACAGGAGTCTTTGGGAAAAAAAAAAAAAGCCGGGGGAAGAAGCAATTGCCAACTATTTTCTTCAGTCTATTTTTTAGTATTAACTAATAGAGACTTTGGACATAGAAAATAGTGAACCTAACTTAGAAAGAAAGGTGAGAAGGAAAAAAGAGAAAATAAGGTCCTAAAAGGATATTAAAATAATCAGCAAATAAAGAGGGAGAAATCTTTTTAACAATATTATTAACATTTTAGAGATCTCCTTTTGAAGTTTAAAAAAATCCACATGATATTATCTTTTCATTACCCATTGATTTTTTAGAAACTGCAAAAAAGTGCGATATTTCTAAATAAATTGTATTTATTTATTCAAAATTATGTTTATATATTTGAAAGATAGTGTAGTATACAATGCATATATATGAGGCATTATTTAGTTAGTTTATAGGCAATATTTGAAATATCTCTGATTCTGTGAACCCTTTATAGTAACCTGTGGACCCACCTTCCTCCCATCAAGTCATGGCGAAATAGAGAATTTTGAGTTTGGGTGTAAGATGACTAAAATAAATGGAAAAACAATAACTACAGAAATTTGTAGCGTAAGTTCAGGAAAGTGTTCTAAAGAAATAAAATAGATGAAGAAAGCTTATTTTCCCAATGCTAAGTGGTAGAGCGAGGACTCGTTTGGCTCCAAAACGCACTTTTCCCACTGAACATACCGCTTGCTTTTTGAACACTGCATGTTCTGCACAATGCTCGGAAGAGTAAAGCAGGTTGTAGCCAAACGCAACACAAGCCCTGAAGCCAAGATTTAAACTTTAGATTAATCAGCTGATGCGTTATCTTGGTAGAGGGTGATTTTTCATTATTTCAAGCAACATCTTTCTGGTAGTATGAAGGGAAGCAACCTGGTGCATTTAATATGGCAACCTGGGAATGAGTGGGAGTCAATGCTAAGTGCACAATGTTCTTATCTGTTTTACTGTCTCTGCATTGGTGGATGCCTCAGTCATGGATCCTGAAGCTGCCTGTAAATCTCTCCTCCCATTTTGCCAAATGTATTTATTTTTATGCTTTTAACCACCCAGCCAATAAATCACCTAGCTTTCATGCTTACCTTTCATGAAGTGTTTTTATTTCTATTTCTTAATAACATATTAAATTGAGTCTTACTAGTCTAGAAGAAAGTTTAATTTGAAATATATGATATTTTTACTGCTTCCTTAATTTTGAAGAATGCATATTCTGGAAGGGAGAAATACAGAAACAGAAGCCCAAGAAAAGATAGTTTCCCTACATTTTGGTTAATTTTATGTTCACTCTTAGTCTTTTTTCCAACAGTATGGTTTGCTAAGGTCCTGATGATATAAATTCTTTCTGAAACAGTCATAACTTTGGAAATATTTATATTACTGAGGCAGATTATTTATGTTTATATATATATACATGTATGTATTGCATTTGTTCCTGCTCCCGTTACTCTCTGTATGATACTATTTTCTCAACAGTGGTATAAAATTGGAGACTGCATTCATATTCAAATATATACAGTTTAAAATGTGGATGCACTAAATTATCATGCTCATGGGTTCTATTTTCTAGGGACAAGTGAATGAATGAAATTGGGTTGGGTTAAATATATGTGGACATCATCACTGTATCAAAAGAAAATTTGGAGGTTAGATACATATATACACAAACACACACACACATATATATGTTGATGTATTTTTATACTGGTAAAAGGTTGTTTTCCATTATTCCAAGCAAGATCCTTTTTTTTTTTTTTTTTTTTTTGAGACTGAGTCTCACTCTGTTGCCTAGGTTGGAGTGCAGTGGCGCAATCTTGGCTCATTGCAACCTCCGCCTCCTGGGTTCAAGCGATTCTTCTGCCTCAGCTTCCTGAGTAGCTGGGACTACAGGCGCATTCCACCATGCCCAGCTAATTTTTTTATTTTTCAAGTAGAGATGGGGTTTCACCATATTGACCAGGCTAGTCTCGAACTCCTGACCTCATGATCTGCCTGCCTAGTCCTCCCAAAGTGCTGGGATTACAGGCGTGAGCCACCACACCTGCCCAAGATCCTTTCTAGTGCCTCATTTCAGGAAGCTTCAGCAAAATTCCTGATTGGCCTAGTTTGGATCATGTGCCCATCCCAAACTAATCACTATGGCCATCATGTATCTAGAGTATTTAGTTTGCTTTGCCTGAGTCATATTATGAAAAAGGTATTCTATGATTCAAGTATTTCCTCCAAAATTCATGTTGAAATGTAATTGCCATCACAGTGGTATTAAAAGGCGAAATCTTTAAGAGATGAGTAGGCCATAAGGGTTCTATCCTCATGAAAGAATTCATGTTAACATAGAAATGCATTAGTTATCTTGAGAGTGAGCTTGTTATAAAAGCAAGTTTGCCCCCTTCTTGCTCTCGGGCTCTCACACTCTCTTGCCCCTCTGCCTTCTTCTGTGGGATGAAGCAGCATGACAGCCCATGCCAGATGCTGATCCCTTGATATTGGACTTCCTAGTCTCCAGAACCATGAAAGATAAATTTCTTTTCTTTATAAACTATCCATTCTTTGGGACTCTGTTCTGGCAACACAAAGCAGACTAAGATAAATATACATATTTTAGAGATAGGGTCTCACTCTGTTACCCAGGCTGGACTGTAGTGGCATAATCATAACTCACTGCAGCCTTGAACTTCTGGGCTCAAGTGATTGTCCCATCTCAGACTCCCAAATAGCTTGAACTGTAGGTGTGTGCCACCATGCCCAGCTAATTGTTTTTATTTTTGTAGAAACAGAGTCTTGTTATGGGAGTTCTCAGCCTCCAACAGCACTGGGATTACAGATGTGTGCCACTACACCTAGCCACAAGGTAAAATATTAACAACGTCGCTAAGTTCCAAACACAAAATTCCATAGCCACTAGGAAGCGGAACACTTGAGTTCATAGCACATAAATATTTGCTGAAAAAATGAACTTGAGCTTGTGTTCTAAATCCCAAAACTCATGCTCTTTCCACTAAATGCAGCCTCCCCATTTGAGCAAAATGCTGAACTACTGCAAAATCCCGAAAGTGAATGGGATTTACCAGGTGGATTGACATGAAACATTAAAACACAAAGTGATAATTTCTTATAACAGCCATGTTTCATGATACTTCCATATTGTCAGGTGCTTTCTATTACTCTTCACTGTAAGGATTTGGTAATTGATCTTGCTAATGCTTTGAAAATGAAGTATTTTTTGCATTCAGCCCGCCAACATTAGAGACAGTTTAGTGCAACAAGGATGATAGAATATGCTTCCTTAAGAGACGAGGACAGGGCCATTATGTTGCTACTATTTCTGTGTCTTTCATCTATTGTGTTTCATCTCCTCTCGTTCCTCAGAGGAGATTCTATCCCATAAGGACTCGATGTGAATCAGTGGGAAAGTGAGTGGCTTGTGTATGTAAAATATTTTTAAAATCTGTTTTATCTTTTGAAAGTCAAAATGACTTACTTTCCCTTCAAAGTGAAAAAATCCAAAAAATATCAAGCGCAGATGGAGACATTTGCTTTTATGCTCTGACAATAAGGTATTTTTCTAGTGTCAACAAATGGAAAGCTTTATTTTAAATGGTGCCAAGTTCCACCTCAGCTCCATTTTTTCCACCCTGCTCCACTACAAAAAGTAAAGAAGCCCAGACACTCTTCATTTAAGAAAATAATAATAATAAAGTAGGATTCCTAGGGAAAGACAGAGGCATCTTTTCTGACTTTGAGGTAAATATGTGACTTGCATTAACACTAACGGGAGTTCCTTCCACTGAAAGAACAGACGGCATGTTTTTAAATGCTTGAGTAAAAATTCACACAAAGCTGGAAAAAAAGCTTTTTTGTTTTAGGCAGCTATGCCTACTGTTGCAGTACTAGGATTATGAATCACAGTAGGCTGTCCTTGTAAGACAGTTCATCCATCCAGTCATTTCAGAATGCCTGCGAAGAAAAAGATATCATGACAAAGCAGTGCAATGCACCAAGCATGGTTTCTCTCTTCCACATGAAGAGAGAAGGCTTTCAGGCAACCCTCTTACTACAACTTTTTTTTTTTTTTTTTGAGACGGAGTTTCACTCTTGTTACCCAGGCTGGAGTGCAATGGCACAATCTCGGCTCACCGCAACCTCCGCCTCCTGGGTTCAGGCAATTCTCCTGCCTCAGCCTCCTGAGTAGCTGGGATTACAGGCACGCGCCACCATGCCCAGTTAATTTTTTGTATTTTTAGTAGAGACGGGGTTTCACCATGTTGACCAGGATGGTCTCGATTTCTTGACCTCGTGATCCACCCGCCTCGGCCTCCCAAAGTGCTGGGATTACAGGCTTGAGCCACCGCGCCCGGCCACAACGTTTTTTGTAAAAAGGCTAAGGTAATTGAAAAACTATTTGGGGCTCTATCTTTTTCTCTGGTAGGTTTAAATTAAAGAGAAATACTCAAGCTTGTAATCCCAGCACTATGGGAGACCGAGGCGGGTGGATCACGAGGTCAAGAAATCGAGACCATCCTGGACAACATGGTGAAACCGCGTCTCTACTAAAAATACAAAAAATTAGCTGGGCATGGTGGTGCGTGCCTGTAATCCCAGCTACTCAGGAGGCTGAGGCAGGAGAATTGCCTGAACCCAGGAGGCGGAGGTTGCGGTGAGCCGAGATTGCGCCATTGCACTCCAGCCTGGGTAACAAGAGCGAAACTCCGTCTCAAAAATAATTAATTAATTAATTAATTAAAATAAAATACAGAGAAATAATAGTATTGCTCTTAGTATTTGCAAAGGCTGAAGAAAACTCACTGAAACATGTAGACACAACAAACTAATCCTGGCAATTTTTTATCCTGTATTTAACACATAAGCAGAATGACAGTTTTTTATGTTCACGTCCACATAAGAAAAAATATAACTTCATAAATCTTAAGTAAAATAATTATGGAGCGGGAAGAAATATTGTTTTTATTTAAAGATCCAATGAATCATCTAAATAGTCTTTCAAAGTTCCGTTGGTATAAGTTGCTAAAGATATGAAGAGAAGAAGAAATGACTGAAATTAATTCTGAAGACAAATCCCCATCAAAATAAGAAATAGCACTCTAGCTTACATTAAATGAAAAATCACTCATGTGGCATAAAGCTGATAGAATAAATCAATTTTTTAAGAAGAATACAAGTATTCAATAGGATCGCTGTTTTAAAAACGAAGGAAAGAGTTGAAGACCTCAACACTGACTAGGTGGTGGGTGGGCCGGTCAGTGCACCAAGAGGGGTTACTAACTCTTGTGGATTTGCCCTGAGTCTCATGAGAGACAGCATCGCCCTGCCACTGGATGGGCTCCTGCTTCCCAGCATCTCAGCGTCTCAAGGTCCCAGCGTCCCAGCACCTCTATTCGACCAGCTCCTCTTGCCAGCTCGTCCTGTGCCGCCGCCTCCCCCTTGCCCTCCAAATGCCTTTCTCCAAAGCCCTCTTAGATTGGTCTCACGCTGCATGGATAAGATTGCATGGGCCTGGAGAAGATAGAGCCCTACGCGGTTACAGGATGCCAGAACGAGCTTAGGACAGCCCTGGGTGGGGCACCTGACTCATGCAACCTCTTAGAGAACGCTTAGAAACCAGAAATACGATCAGAAGCTAACAGGACAACCACATATCCGTTAGGTTTTGTCGAGAAGACACTCCCATCCTGAGTGTATGACCTCAACAGCTGTGTTGTTAGCAAGTTGTAAAGAAAAATGGTGCTGCGGCTTTCGGATCATATTAAAGGTCATGAAGCCACTGAGTACTTTCCAGGTTACAAACATTTGTGCCATGAAATGATGGATTCAGCAATGGCTGCTGAGAAAAGATGGGAAAATGTAGACACAGAGACATGTCATAGTTTACACTTTCAGAAAAATAAGTACATTTGTATTTAGTTGTTATTGAGGTTTGTTTGTGTCTGGTAATAAGTTCAGAATCTTTTATCTCATTAGGAAATCTTTCAGGCAACAAAGGTGTATAGGGAAACCATATGCTGTGGGAATTACCGAAGAAATCAAAAGCACAGTGCTTGAGATGCTTAAGCTCTACCTGAAAGGATCAGGACATGCTCGTAAAGTTTTTAAAGGACAATTTACAAGCAGGGTTTTTAAAGATAAGGTGTTTTCTATTTCTTGGAGCCTAAAGAGAAATGGAAAAAAAATGCAAATAACTAAATAATTCTCCTGAAAAAGTAAGCTGAGAATCAGCAGCTTACTTACATCTGTACTTACCTGTTGGAGGAGTGACTTAGAAGAAAGGCTTGGGGGATGAGGGGAAGGAGGCAGCCTCATACACCAGCTCGGTCCTGGAAATGGAGCAGGCACTGTCCTATTTGTCTGTTTCCTCCATTTCACTTCCACCTGCCCACACACCTCTGGGAGTTAGAATTGCCTGCCTTCCATTTTTTTCCCCATTGCAGTCCACCATGAATAAAGTGTGGGGCTAAATTCCAGAAAACAATTCTGTGTTAAATATTCTTACAGGCCTTATCAGTGCTTTTATTTGAGGTTAAATGGCAGGGTCTTATTTTTCCTCTAATAGCTCCAGTGTCTATTACAGTGTCTGCTACTTAAGTGCTCAATCTTTAACTTGTAAATGGATCCATTATCTCCTATCGGTAGGTGAAGGTCCAATTTCATCATTTCGTTTTCACAGCACTCAGTTTGATTCCTTCATCCTGTCTTTTGTTGTTGCCTCTCTCCACCTTCTTGTATATATTTAGAATCAGTCCATCCACCAAGTCTCCATTGGTTCTCCTGTCTCCCCCTCACATCTTTCCTCCAGTTAGTTAGTCTACACACCTGAATCCCTTCTCCTCTCCTGCCCTTGCCAACCTTTGAGTCATATGCCACCTCCTCATGAAACCTTCCCTGATCACCTCCGCATATTCTTTGTTCTTTTTTGGACCCACAACGTGTGCCATCCACATGGCTTCAACAAGATACTCTGAATTATAATTAGGTGTCTGAAAAACAAGGATTGCATTTTGCTTAGCACCAATCCAGTAATTATACACAATAAGAACTCATAAGCATTTGTTTAATAAATACATGACACCATGGCTTCCTGTCCCCCTAGCTGCTTAAAAAAGAAATATGTGAATGTTAGCAGTCATGTGTAATTTACAGCAATAGAGAAGGAAGAAGAGAAACAAGTCAGATGGGGAGTTTAATGGCTGCTCTTGGCTTTACCCACCTTTTCCATACCAGCCACAGCCATCCTTCACATAGCCTTCTCCTGTCCAAAGCCCCTGTACTGGTGGATACAGACACCTGCTGACTGGACATAAAATACGCATCAGAATATGCATCATATTAAAGACAACAACAAAGTGTATGGCAAGCACTAAGAGAGTTTAGCTCAAAAACAGTTTAGCTCATCCTAATGGGTTTTCTGATCCCAAGCAGCCTGCAAACCTGATTTAATTCTATTTTTTGCCTCTAAGTGAGCTCACCATCATTCCAGAGGGCCTCTCAGTAAGCAACAATGCTTACATGCTTGCACTTAGGGACACACAATAGTGGGAATATTCTTCAGAAATCTCAGAATTTCTAAAAAAAAAATACATTGGGCCGGGCACGGTGGCTTAAGCCTGTAATCCCAGCACTTTGGGAGGCCGAGGCGGGTGGATCACGAGGTCGAGAGATCGAGACCAACCTGGTCAACATGGTGAGACCCCGTCTCTACTAAAAATACAAAAAATTAGCTGGGCACGGTGGTGTGTGCCTGTAGTCCCAGCTACTCGGGAGGCTGAGGCAGGAGAATTGCCTGAACCCAGGAGGCGGAGGTTGCGGTGAGCCGAGATCGCGCCATTGTACTCCAGCCTGGGTAACAAGAGCGAAACTCCATCTCAAAAAAAAAAAAAAAAAAAAAAATACATTGATTGGATGCATCCATAAAAATATATTCTTCAGAAATTGTTTCAATTATTATATTGGGACATTTGTTGAGGATTTCTGATGGGTTGAAATTGAAAGGCAAAGAATATATTACTACCAAAAAAAATAATAAATTGCACTGGTCCTGACTGGAGGCTGGGGATGGAAATAAATGGAAGGTGTACACTGAGAAAACATCAGTGGTAACTAAATTGGGTTTTGTGGCATTAGTGTATAAAGGGACATAAAATAAGGCAATGGTCCAATAGGGTGGTAGGAATAGAATTAAACTGAACTACTGTTAACTCACACTTATGTTCTGGATCACCTCCCACAAACCGACATCCTGTCCAAGAAAGAATTTGTTCATTGTGTAAGTGAATGAGTGTTTTAGTCCCTCAGTGACCCTCAAGTCTCCTTGTCACTTAATTCTGTACTCAATGTGCCACTAGAAGAACCCTGCCCATTTCCTAACTATGCAATTCAATCATACAGTAATTGTTGATTTTTTAAGCAGTGAAAGAACCTTGTCTAAAATCTAGTTTAAACAAAGCTATTAGCATTTTAATATATTAATACTGGAACTAGATCAAATTCATTAGTCTATGGTTTATATGAATCAAATGACTATCTATTTATCTGCTTGAGATTCTCTTGCTAGAGCGTTGTTATGTAGCTATGATATGATTCCAAACACTAATATTGCTCTGTGAATGGTGTATGTTTTGCTGTTAAGAACTTGGAATGCATTCCCTCCTCCCTTTGAGAATGTGACCTCTTATCAGATCCCATATGTGAGAACTTGGAGTGAACTCCCCCTTCTCCTCAGGACTGTGACTTCAGACCTTATCAGACCTCACATATGAGTTATTGACCCTGAACCACTAATTAGATTTCACTTTCCACAGAAGTCTGCTTATATCATAATTGGGCAACTTGACTTTATTAAGTTTGGAGCCCACATCTATCCAGTGTGTTCCAGGTGAGGTTTCTTCATGTTATTCTCCCTCTTTTAAGCATTGCTAACCTAAGAAAAAAAGTTTTTTTTTGACCAGATACTATGTGATTCATTAAATCATATCATATCTTAATCATCTCCTTATTTTCACCATACAGACCAAATGTTTTCAAGCAGAAACTCTGGAAGGTTCTGTTGATGTCATATATTTGCTTGGCACCTAAAGGGCAGATGAAAATCTGGCTGCGTGTGGGTTTAAGAGGTTTTTCGCACACACCAAGATGAAGCAAGTGGCCCATGCATTGTCTTTGCTTGTCTTTACAGCTCCATTATTATATATGTATATATATATATACAGCTCCATTATTATATATGTATATATATATATACAGCTCCATTATTATATATGTATATATATATATACAACAACGGCTGATTTATAAAGGGACATAGGCAATTGAGGAGCTTCCTTTCATTCAGTCATCTGGCCCTAAGAGATACCTCTTTACTGTGGGCAATGAACAGGCCACAGATGAGGTCTAAATGCTAACTCTTCACTGGAGGCAAAAGCAATGAGTGTTGATATTTGGTCAACATAGGAAATCCACAATAGCAACAACTCCATTTATCTCCAAAGTGTTTTCAACTCCTTATCTAAGTGTGTCATGGAAACTAAATATTCTTCCTATTCCCATTAAAGATAGGAAAAGCTAGGAATACTTAATGTAATAAATGTTTTCAACTTGAGATTTCGGGGTACATGTGCAGGTCTGTTACATGAGTATAAGGTAGGATGCTGAGTTTGGGATGCAAATGATCCTGTCACCTAGGTGATGAGCACAGTACCTAATAGGAAGTTTTTCAGCCATTGTTCCCCTTCCTGCCTCCCACTTCTTGTAGTCCCCAGTGTCTTTTGTTCCCATCTTTACGACTGTATATATGCAGCATGTAGCTCCTGCTTATAAGTGAGGACATGCAGTATTTGCTTTTCTGTTTCTGCATCGATTTGCATAGGATAATGACCTCCAGCTGCATCCATGTTTCTGCAAATAACATGATTTCTTTTTTTTTTTAACTTAACCCAGTAATTCTATAACACGTACAATATTTGGAATTAATTGACTAAAAAAGAGCCCACATCACCCATCCAGATTTCATGTTATTGCATAGGAAGTCCTGTGTGTTGTGAGGGAATGTGGGAGATTATTCCAGTCAGATCCAAGCAGAAAATAACACTTTCTGATCAAACAGGTGATCAGTGTTTCATCATCTATCATTGCATTGTAAAGAAGGCTGATGTCACTGCAGAGAAAGAAGCTGCTATAGAGAGCAGTGAGGCAGCCACAGGACAGAGAGAGGCAGAGAGCAGGGCATCCAGGAGCCATTTTCATCAACAAATCCATGAGGCACCACCACCTCACAGAACATTCTGGAGGAAAGAAGTCTCCTGGAGAAATCTCCTGAAAAAGACTTAGGACTTCAAGAGTGCACTTTGGGGCAAGTACATAAGCAGAGACCAAAGAATTATTTGTGACGAGAAAGACATTATCACGAAGAAAAAAAGCAGAATAGTTGGCTTGGAAGAGAACAATGTGCAGCACAAGGAAGGGACCCAGAGCAGGTGCATGTGTTCTCTTTGCCATGTGGCTCAGGGCTAGTGACACTGACTTCGTGAGGAAAAGCTGCACATGTGCATCCAAACCCACTGCATCTTCTTTACAGTTTGTTGTCTGTAAATAATCAACATGACTTCCTTTACCAGCTCCTGAATCAAAAATGGTCACAAAGCTCTGACTTTTTTTGAATGAAGCACTTGTACCTCCAAATATCCTCTTTTTCTATTTTTTTTTTTTTTTTTTTTGAGACGGAGTTTCACTCTTGTTACCCAGGCTGGAGTGCAATGGCGCAAGTCACTCTGTTACCCAGGCTGAAGTGCAGTGGTTTCATCATAGCTCACTGATGTCTCAAACTTTGCTCAAGTGATCCCTTCACTTCATCCTCCCAAGCAGCTAGGACTACAGGTATGTGCCACCATACCCAACCAATTTTATTTTATTTTATGTAGAGATGGAGTTGCCCTATGCTGCCCAGGCTGGTCCGAAACTCCTGGCCTCAAGTGATCCTCCTGCTTCAGTCTCCCAAAGTGCTGGATTAATGTGCTTGGCACACTTACTCTTATTAATAGGAGGTTTAAGCACCCTCTTGGGGAGTCTTTCTCCCCCAAGCTGTCCCCAGTCCCCTCTCCTGCCCCAGAGGACCTGCCCCGTCCTGTGAGTGCATTGCTTTGTCATGCCTTTCCCAAATAGTGAACTCCCAAGGTTTTACTCATCCTTCATGAATTATTTTATCTTCCTTCAAGAATTCTGATATCCAGGCACCTATTCTAGGTTTATCCTTCCTAAGCAGTGCAGTTACTTTTAGTGCCTAGTGTGCAAAAAGAGAAAAAAGGGTGGGGGTGGGTGAGAGGCACCTCAACTGGCTCAGCCTTGAGGAGTGTGATATTTCTCTCCTGCTACCTGAGCATGTATCAATACAGGCTGCAGACAGTGATCCATGACTGTCTGTGCAGAGGGCTCTTGTGGAGCAGTTGGGCCCTGGACTGATAATCCTTGCAAAAAGAAAAGGTGAGTGAGAAAGAAGAGAAGCAAGACAGTGGTTGTATCGGTGGGACCTTGGGCAGTCTTGATCCAGCAGCCCAGGGCTCTTAGCCACTTGCATGTGGCAGCGCTTCCTTTATCCCTGACATGTGGGCCTGACAACCATCACTAGGAGAGCACAGAACCACAGGGCTGGTCCCTTCCATGCTCATGACAGAATACAGGTCAGAAAAGGTGAGGTAATGAAAGCACCACAAACTCCCCAGTCTTCAGGTCTTACTCAAGGTCATGAGTTTTTCATGTTTGCTGCTTTGTCATGACACTATTAAAAATCAGAGAAAATCCACCTTTTGGTGTTCTGACTGAAGAATGAGAAGCTATAATTGGATGTCATCCTTGTCAATCATCTTGGGTAGGAAATGAGATCTGGGAAGATAAAAGGGATCAGGCCCTTTAGTGCAGCAGAGTCTGAGATGCTGATAGGCTGAAGACAGAAGTATGTACATTGTCAAGTTTCCAGGAAGAGTGCAGAATGGGTTGATGAGCGTTGGTCATCCAGGTAGCCTACCCACTTAAAGTCTATGGATCCCATGAGGGTAGAGATTGTGTCTGTCCCGTTCATCCCTGTTACTGTTTCCTAGCACAGTGCTCACTAAACAGTTGTGGAATCAGCACTTCTGTAAACTACTAAAGGATAACTGTAGGGTAAAAGGGATTTTCTAATGTTTTAGAGATTCCTACGGGCAATGGAGTAATAATAGCAAACACTTATTCAAATGTATTCCCATGAGCACTAAAATAAAAACTAACATCTTAAGATTCATGTCTTGAGGTTAAAGATGAAGAAACTGAGGCCCAATGAAATTAAGTACATTGCCCAAGGCACACATTGCTGGGAGGACTCAGAACCAGGATTTAAAGCAAGGAATCTGGCTCTAATCTATGCCCTGAACCTCTATATTGCCTGCCCATAGGACCGTATAACATGATGTGACCGCATGACTGCATTGCCTGGAGTTAGTCACAAGGCTGTCCAGAGAACAGTGTTACAAATATCAACTGGATTTATCTGAAGTACTGACCTGTATCTTCCCCAATTGTTACTCCACGGGGGATCTCGCTGCATTGAAATATTCCTTTTGTGACATCTCTCATTGCTCCTGGATCTTTAATTTCTGCACCTACACCAGGCACATTCTCTTATAATGCATCAGCTCCTGCTTAGAAGCACTCTTTGCCCTCCACTTGGTTGTGCTGAGGCACCCCTTTCACACTTCAGCTGGAGGAGATGTGCCACAGCCACAGCTTCCTGTTACTGGTTTTCCTGCCTCTCAAGGTGATGGGGGAACTGGTGATACTGGGGGAAGTTTGTTTGTTTGTTTGTTTTTTAACAGTATTGTGCAAGTCATAGGAAAGATCCTAAATGAATTCAAAATCTAAACAATTGTTCTTTCACCACAGACTTATTTAACACATTGTTCTTTCTGGTCCAAAGAAGTAGATTTCTTTTGGCTAAATTAGAGGGAGTACAGAATTAAGAAATTCACATATCCATTAGAGAAATGCAAATCAATACCACAATGAGATACCATCTCACACCAGTCAGAATGGCTATTATTAAAAAGCCAAAAACAACAGATACTGATGAGGTTGTGGAGAAAAAGGAATGATTTTACACTGTTGGTGGAAGTGTATCTTAACCATTGTGGAAGACAGTGTGGCAATTCCTCAAAGACCTAAAGGCAGAAATACCATTTGACCAGCAATCCCATTACTGGGTATATACCCAAAGGAATGTAAATCATTCTATTATAAAGATACACATACATGTATGCATGTTCACTGCAGCACTATTCACAATAGCAAAGACATAGAATCAACCTAAATGTCCATCAATGATAGACTGGATAAAGAAAATGTGGTACATATACACCACAGAATACTAGTCAGTCCACAAGAGCAGAAAATCAAACACCGCATGTTCTCACTCATCGGCAGGTGTTGAACAATAAGAACACATGGACACAGGGAGGGGAGCACTACACACTGGGGTCTGTTGGGGGGAAATAGGGGAGGGACAGCAGTGGGTGGGGAGTTGGGGAGAGATACCATGGGAAGAAATGCCAGATATACGTGATGGGGAGGAAGGCAGCAAATCACACTGCCACATGTGTACCTATGCAACAATCTTGCATGTTCATCACATGTACCCCAAAACCTAAAATGCAATAAAAAAAAAAGAAAGAGAAGCCATTATCCTCAGCAAACACACACAGGAACGGAAAACCAGACACCACATGTTCTTACTTACAAGTGGGAGCTAAATGGTGAGAACACATGGACACAACACACACTGGGGCCTGTGGGCACGTGGGGAGAACATCAGGAAGAATAACTAATGGATGTGGGGCTTCATAACTAGGTGATGCCGTGGTCTGTGCAGCCAACCACCATGGCACATATTTACCTTTGCAACAAACCTGCGCTTCCTGCACACGGACCCCTGAACTTAAAAGTTGAAGAAAGGAAACCCAGATATCATATTAACTAGCCAGTTTTTAAAAGATAAGTTAGAAAGAAAAAAAAACCTGGCTCAAACATTGTCTATCTCTTTTGAACTCATTTCTACAGTGTAATGATTTAATAATAATAAGCATGTATTTGACAAGTACAAATGCATGTGATGGTAAACATAAATAAGGCCTCCGAGGGTGGTACTGAAAATGTGTGTTCTTTTGCCAAAGATGTGTAAGTTAGCAAAGGACTTAATAGTTTTCTCAGGGAGGCTGTGATAACAGAGGAACACAAGGCTGGAGCCAGAGGGTCAGAACTATATTGAGAAATAACAAGTGTAATCAATATCCATGAAATGTTTCAAATACATAGTTTCTTGCAAGCACTACCAGTAATAACAGTTCTAATGTAGGTAAGATGTACTGTTCCTTGGAGTTAACTGCTCACCTGCTACTTGTTTTTCCAGCAGAGTGCCACTTAGGACATTACCTTATACTTGTATAAATGAGAATGCCAGCCAGGGGTGGTGGCTAATACCTGTAATCCCAGCAATCTGGAAGACTGGAGAGGGAGGATTACTTGAGGCCAGGAGTTCAAGACCAGCCAGGGCAACATAGCAAGACCTCGTTCCTAAAAAAACTTTTAAAAATGTAGCCAGGTGTGGCAACACATGCCTATAGCCCCAGCCACTTGGGAAGCTGAGGTGAATGATCTCTTGAACCCAGACTGCCACAAACTATGACTGTACCAGTACACTGCAGTGTGGGAGACAAAGCAAGATACCAATTCTAAAAATAAAACTTTTATAAAAGAGAAAACAATCTCCTCATACACTAGAACCATTAATTCCTCTTCCTGGGAAGACCAATTTACCCACAAAAACTGTGCTCACATTTCCTTTCTGTGGACTTAGAAAATAATCTTTGGAATTACAGGCTTCATACTTGCTTCCTCCGTTTTTCTTAAACTTCTTCCTGTTTCTGAGTATGTATGGGGCTGAGCTTGGCCAGCACGACTATTGACTACACGGCTACTCCTAAAGATGGAGGCAGTTCCCTTTCTGCAAAACCATCAAGAGACTTTACTAGACTTGAGTGTAATTTTTTTAAAATAGAGTTCCAAATATTTTTCTTGAGTATCTGGATCTATTTCATATGAAGATAATTTCCATAAGCAGAAAAATGAAATCATTTATATTATAGTTTTATATTAATAGATTGTTTCATTAAAATGAGATTTGTTCAAAAAGCATTTGCAAGAAAATGTATTTGATATGACTAGAATAGCAAGGGGTCAGCTTTCATCCCAATCTTGTGCTATAATAATACAATAGATTTCCTGTATGCCATAAAAAAGTATTTCCATGTTATAAAAGATAAAATGTTTTCATGCAATGTATAGACTTCTATCTGCATTTTTGAAAAGTCCCTTTGGACCAGATTCTAATATACTTTAACAGGAAAATTTCCATCGAGGCTGACTGAATTCCAGTATAGTCTGAAAGCAATTAAAGTCCATCAAAGGAATGGCAGTACAGTTATCCTGGAAATGAATCAGATCCAAAGAGCGTAAAATAAGCTGGTCTAGATCTTCGGAGTAGTTCTAAGAATTTTCTGAAGTTCTACCAACTCACTACAGCCACTGGTCCAGTGCAGGAAAAAGCTGTATCGCAGGCTCCACTCGAGTTTCAGAAATGGAAAAGTTTCTTCAAATTCAATAGCATCCTTTCCAAATGGGCATTCCTGTATAACCTGAAGAGCAAAACCGCTAGTATGCTTTATTAAAACATGATCTAACTCTGACATAGCACACGATTTCCAATGAAAACCTTTTCTTCTGTGTTGTCTTTATGTTTCCTAAAAATGTTTGAAGGGTCAATCATGTCTCACCACCTCATATCCTCAGTGAATGCCAGGTAAGAGTTTCATACAAAAGTACTACAGGAAAAGAGCTCCACACAAAGGAAGGAAACATTAAAAAAAGGAAAGACTATTTCCTTGTACATATCCTTAGGCCTGCATTACATCATTGGTGGATAATGCATCATCTTCTTCATAATACTTTACGACCCAAGGTTATAAACTATATTTGATAGCCTGCTTTTCATCAATCAATATTTGCTATATTAAGATGTTTTAACAGAAACAAGTGGACAGCATTATAAAGAAAATGTGGTTTTTCTGTGTGTCTATTTATACCTATGCCATCTTGGAGTTGTTTGTGAAGACTTAAAAATCATTAATTGGCACATTCTAACTAATCATTTTCAATTAGTTACAATATAGAAATAAAACTTTAGAGTAATTAACTCAGTGAGTTAATGACTAATATTAGGTTATGTCAACTTCATTTTCATATTAAAAAACATTCCCCTTTAAACTTTAAGCTATGGAAAAGCATGAGCCCACCCTTAATTATGATATGATACAAAATTTTGAGAAATATGCTTGCTCAGCAGAAAATTCCAAAAAGGACCGATAGCCTGATATTTTGAGTAACGTACAATCTTAAATGACAGAAAATTACATCCAGTGTGTGAAGATCTCCACAGACTGCTCCCCAGTGAAAAAAACTGTAACTCATGGAAATTTAAAAAAAAAAATAGTGTATGAAAACTTTCCTAAGGGTATACAGCAAATGGAGAAACATTTACTCAAGAAAATCTACTAAATCTCAGTAGGAAGACTGAGAGTACCTGATATGAACTTTGAGCCACAAATTCACCACCTCCCTCCTTCTACCCCAGTTTAGCATGATTAAAATCCCACTCTGTAGGAAGTATGATCAAGAAGATGGGATTCCTCTTCCCCCAGCTCCCAGTCAAGGGATTCTAATAGGTTGCAGAGGCTAAATCTCCTGGGGCTATGAGCAACAGGTCATGAGCCCCTTTCCTTTACCCAGTCCCCACTAACAAAGCAGAAGTTCTAGGCCTAATCCTGCAAAAGGACCCAAATATAACTGAATCAGATGTGGGGCAATTTATGTATCAAAACATTGCCAAAAACAATTAGCTAGCAATTGGTGGAAGCTGAGAAGTAATACCAATGGAAGCAAAGAGCTTAGCAGAGAAATCAAGGACAGAAACAAAGAGAATCCTTAGCTTACCCTCATCCCAGAGTGACCTTGCAGAGCAGGCTAAGAATATTGGGACCTTGATCGCCCTGATCCTGACTCACTCGTACGGTGGAGGATCCATACTGGGAGAGGCAAACTATGAAGATCCGAGGTGGTAGATACTCAGAGCCCTATTTGCAGAGAGTAATGTCACTCCATTAGAAGCAAGCCACTACTCCAACCACATCTCTCAGGGTGTGGCTCAAAGATTTTGCCAAGGACAAGAGGCAGACAATAAAAAAGAGCACCAATGCTCTATCCAAAAGAACGGACTTTATTAATAATGGATTATGGAAAGTTTAAGCCTGTGGGTGCTCTGGAAAACAATGAGGATTTCTGAGGCAAGTAATTAAGAAGAGGCTATTAGCTGTACAAGAGCAACAAGTTAAACTGTAGGCCAGGTAGTTTATCAGAGATAACTAAGGAAAGCTACAACTAAGAAGAATCCCCCTAGGGTCAGAATAAACCTTAAAATTAGTCTCAAAACTAATCCTGCAAAAGAGCCCAAGTATAACTGAATCAGTTGTGCAGTGATTTATGTCCCAAGGCATTACCAAGAACAATAATTAGCTAGCAACTAGTGAAACCTAACAGGTAGGTGTAATATCAGTGGAAGCCAAGAGGCAGAGAAATCAAGGAAAGAGACAGAGAGAGCCCTGATTACTGTCATCCCAGAGTGACTGCACATGCCCAAGGCAGTGCTCAAGAGAGGAACCACATTATAGGGGTCACACTACAAGAGTAACAAACTCAATTAAAATAGTACAGCCAAGTCACTGAAGAAATAAACAATCAAACAACAACAAAAGCCCCAGAGGGGTGGTGTAAGATGGGGCAAAAATGAGCAGAATATCAGAGAAATATGAGACTCTGTTAAGTGCATTAATATATGCATAATGGGAGTACCAGAAGAAAAGGAGAGAAAGAAGTGGAAATGAATATTCAAAGAAATAATGGCTCAAACATCTGAAATTTAGTTTTTTCTAAAAAGAAAGAAAAAAGAAAAAAAAAATTCATCTACATACTCAAGAAGCTCAACAAATTCCAAGCAGAATAAACACAAACTCACACCCAGATACATCATAGTACAGATTCTGGCGGGGGCGGGGGGATTTTTTTTTTTTGAAAGCAGAAACAGAAAAAGGATTTGTTTTATAGTAGGAAACCTCATTAAGCCTGAATGTCATAGCCCAAATGCTGGAAAAACAAAAACAGGAACTTTTAACCAGGAGTTTTATATTTAGCAAAATTCTCTCAAATATAGGTGAAATAAAGATAGTCCATATAAACAAACACTAAAGATCTGTTCATATCAGATTTGCCATATATAAAAATATACTAAAAAGTGTCCTCTGACTGGAGCCATGACCCCAGGTACTAACTTGAATCCATTCCAAAAAAACAAAGGCCACTGGTAAATGTAATTGTGTAATTATAAAAGACAGTGTAAATACACATTTCTTCCTTCTCTCAACTTATTTAAAGGGCAACTGTATAAAATATCATGTAATTGCACTATAGACCCAGAACATATACAAATGTGACATATTTGACATGACAACACAAAGGAGATGAATGAGAACGAAGAAGTACTGAGTAAGAAATGGCACCAGATGGTAACTCAAATTTACAGGACAAAATGAACAGAACCAGAAATGGTAAATAAAAAGCTTACTAGAAGAAACTCTATAAATATAATGTGTTCTCCTTTCTTCACTTGCTTCTTTAATATACATACAATTATATAAAGTAAAAATTATAACAATGTATTGTTGGAATTACAGCATGTATAGATGTAAAATGTATAACAATAATAGCACAAAAAGAAAGAAGAGAGTTCAGAGCTATTTACTAGTAACTAAATAACTCACTATAATAAAGTTATTATAAATCTGAAATACTCTGATAAATTAACAAGTATATGATATGCACTTTAGCAACCACTAAGAAAACAAATTCAAAAACGTGAAAAAAATCATTAAAGCAATTGAAATATACTAGAAAATATTCACTTAATTCAAAAGAAAGCAATAGAGGAGGAAGAGAGGAACGAAAACAAAAAGACACAAGACAGGTGGGAAACAAAAGGTAAAATGGCAGACATAAATCCAACTCCGTCAACAAGAGCCTTAAATGTAAATGGGGTAAATCACCCAATTAACAGGCAGAGAGACTGTCAGGCTGGATTTCAAAAAAACAAAAGATCCAACTATAAGCTGTCTACAGAAGACACATTTTAGATTCAATAACACAAATAAGTTGAAAGTGAAAAGATGGAAAAAGATACATCATACAAAGAGCACCTATAAGAAAGCTGGAGCAGCAGCTATACTAATCTCTGACAAAGTATAATATATTAAAATAAAAAATGTTACTAGAGATAAAGGAGGACAAAAGTCCCAAAATGAAACTGACAGAATTGAAGACATCCTTCAACCATATTCAAAGAATTCAATACACTACTTTCACAATAGACAGAAATAGGCAGATCAACAAGGAAACTTCTTGAACAATACTATTTGCCAGCACTATAGACCTAACAGCCATCTACAGAACACATCATCCAACAACAGTACAATACATATTCCTACCTACACATGAAATATTCTGCAGGATAAACCATACGCTAAGCCAGAAAGCAAGCCTCAATAAATTTAAGACTGAGATCATATAAAGTATGTTTTCTGACCACAACAGAAAAAATTACAAATCAGTAACAAACTTGGGAATTCACAAATATGTGGAAATTAAACAATACACTCCTAAATAACCATTGCATCCAAAAGTAATTACAAGGCAAAGTATTTTCTAATACTTTGAGATGAATGAAAACAAAAACATGGCATACCAAAACTTACCAGATGCAGCTAAAGCAATGCTCAGAGGAAAATGTATAACAGTTAATGCCTTTATTCAAAACCAAATTGAAATCAGTAACCCAGCCTTCCACCTTGTGATACTGGAAATGACACAAACTAAATACAAAGCAAGCAGAAGTTAAAATAATAAGATTAGAGAAGAGATTAATGTCAGAGAGATTAGAAACACAATAGACAAAACCCAAAATTCCACTTTGGTTCCTTGAAAAGGTCAATAAATTGACAACCCTTTAGCTAAACTGACCAACCAAAAAAAGAGTAGACTTGAATTATCTTAATTGGCAAAACTTCTGACACCATTATTACTTTACACACCATAAGTACATTCGTTACCATGAATCAGAGGCACTTACATGTGTATAACCTACATGAAAAAGCATTTCACTCTAAATTAAATTTCAAGATCTATGAAATTTGTTAATTATTCCCTGCTTTTCCTTTTGGGAGACTCCTTCCCCAATTAGAGGGTTCATCACATAGGTTTTACTTCTCTGTCTTATTACACCACCAAAACAGACTGGAGATTAGTTGTTGTACTTTTGTTTACTGACAAACTACCTTTCAAATTCATTCCTACAAAAGCGTACTATAAACAGTATTCATATTTTGAATCTGAGGTAACCAGCTGTGGAATGAAAGGATTTTCCATATATAGAATATTAAGCCTCCACACAGTCATCAATGAATACCATGATCTGAACCAAGTAAGTCATTTCAGTTTTTTACTCAGAAAATATACAGTAAATAAATTCAAACTGCTTCGATATACAGACATAAACACACACACACACTCTCACCCACACACACAAACCTGGGAAGGGTGAAATCTGAACAACTAGATGTTATCCTGATATACAGACATAAACACACACACACTCTCACCCACACACACAAACCTGGGAAGGGTGAAATTTGAACAACTAGATGTTATCCTGAAAGTCATTTAATTACTATTTGTTTTTTGTTTGTTTGTTTGTTTGTTTGTTTGTTTGTTTGTTTGTTTAAGACGGAGTTTCGCTCTCGTTACCCAGGCTGGAGTGCAATGGTGCGATCTCGACTCACCGCAACCTCCGCCTCCTGGGTTCAGGCAATTCTCCTGCCTCAGCCTCCCGAGTAGCTGGGATTACAGGCACAGGCCACCATGCCCAGCTAATTTTTTTTTTGTATTTTTAGTAGAGACGGGGTTTCACCAAGTTGAACAGGATGGTCTCGATCTCTTACCTGCCTCAGCCTCCCAAAGTGCTGGGATTACAGGCTTGAGCCACCGTGCCCGGCCACTATTTGTTATTATATTTGTTTATGTGGGAATTTCAGGGAAAGATGAAAGGAGACTGCAAGAAGCATCAGAAGGTTAGTCCAAGAACAATCCATGACTGTTCAGCACCAGCCCAGTCAGGAGTGGAGAGGCTGGGGACCTGTGCAGTATTTTGTTCCAGGAATGCCATATGAATAGCCCTCATTCATGGAAAGCTTCAGATCTAGTCTTTTGATGTTAATTAAAAATAAGGCTATTCCTGTGCAGCCAATGTTTGGCATATGAACAGTAACAGTGCTAGATGTAAATATTTTTGTCACAGTTTTGTAACCACGCTTTGCCATTTCCTCACTGTTGGACACTAGAAACTATTATACACAAGGCAAATATCCAGGACCTCGCTCCACTTTCAGAGGCATTCCCTGGAGCTGCCCCCATGTGATCCAGGGCTACCAAAAGATCTCAACCCTTAGCAAGCCCCCACTTTTATTCACACTGCCATAGCCCGAGTCCTTTCTCTCACTGCCCAAGACTAGACAATGAACTTTCTCTGCTACCATTTCAGGGATATCTGGTGTGATTTTCATTTGTATTTAATGCTTCCATTATTACCACCTCTACTTAATACATCTAAAAACTCTGAACATATACTTATTCCACCTGTCTTCTATTTCTATAACTTAGATATTCTGCATCACAAAATCCCTCCAAACTGAGATTATGTCATTGAAGTCATTCATTTTACAATTATAACAACAATAACATTTATTATTTGCTTTGTGCCAGGCACTCTACTGCTTTACATAAATTATCTCATTCTGTCACATCTAACTGCAACTAAGTATCTGCTTACATTTGCTAGTGGCACCTAAAATAAGGATATTGTTGGTCATTTTTGAAAGAAATGTCTTAACATACCAAAGAAGTGGAATCAACAGAATAAAACATTTTTAAGTCTTACAAAGTGTACAATACTACAGTAATATAGGACACCATTAAATTTCTACTTATGGAAAGTAAAGCTATTCCTGGTACGTGCCGTTGATTTCTTTTTATCCTATTTCTTATACCTTTCTCAAATTCCTTTAAACCACAGCTTTGAATATGTCAAAATAAATATATCTTGAACCATACATTCAGTTAAATCCTTTAACTATGTAGTAATATATAAAGTATTATGTTGCTGCATTAATGCCAAAAATGTTTTCCATGGCAATCCAGCCTAACAATTAATGTGGTATGGGTGCTGAAAAAAATAAAATGAGATGTAATTTTACTCATCATTCACTTTGCATTCAGCTTTGCAAGAAGCTCAATGCTGTTCTTAATCAAAACTCTTATTTTATTATCAAGAATTACACTAGTCTCTAAAACGAGTGAATTTTCTGTTGGAAACAGAAAATGAAGAACTACTACCACTGGGAATGTGTTTTCCTTTCTCAATATTAAC
Organism: Callithrix jacchus; assembly: GCF_049354715.1. NCBI lineage: Eukaryota > Metazoa > Chordata > Mammalia > Primates > Cebidae > Callithrix > Callithrix jacchus. Next base: position 16,328,924 of record NC_133517.1, read on the forward strand.
ACATGATATATATTCATATTAATAACAACTCTGGAAACTAGTTTCATTCCTTCTACACATAAGCAGTAAACAGCATGTACAAATATGAGTCCTAGCAGCAGTAATGTGGATATATAATATACGGTTTCTTTGGAATATACAGCCATTTCTAATATTTCATTTCAGCAAGTGTATAGGCAACCATCACAGATGTCCATCAAGGCTGAATTCGATGAAGACAAACAATGCAGGCTTTGAGGGTAAACTGAAGCTGCAGCTCAAAAGTTTCCTTTTCTCATCCACAGGCACCATAGGACCATTATCTTCCTCCTTTAGGCAAAAAGAATGAATCAATTACGTTACTGATACTCTTCCACAGCAGACTGAAAAGTCTTCTTACAGTACAAGAGATAGTAAAAACTAAAAATTTCCTAAGAAAACATGGAAATTTCAAAAATATCTTCATGCTCATTATTTCTGTAATTTTTCCACAAAGTCTACCATAATTTGATTTCTATGGCAGAACCTATTAATGCAAAATTACACAGAAATAAACACTTTCAGCCAAAATAAGTAATGCTTGAACTATTTTACAAACAAAAAATTTGTACATCATGTCAAATAATAAATAAAAATAAAGCTTTAAGTTCTTGTCATCAAGTATAATAATCACAGATGGATGGTAACTTAAGAGCACACAGATCCCTTATTCGTAATTCCCAAATGACTTACAGTTCTACTAAATAGATAAATAATAAACACAGAACATATATATGACAATAGTGCTTTCTTGAGATAACAAATAATGTGCTTCTCATATAGGGAAACAACATCAGCTAAGATTTTAGTTCAATGATACTGAACTTTTTGACGTTGAACTAGCATTTCCAGCAATGGCAGTGGGAAACTGGCCATCTCATTAATTGCCTAAGGTAGGTAATAAATATCTATTAAAATTTAGAATGCATATACTTTTTGTCCTGAATTATACTTCTAAGAAGTTACAATAGACATATAATTATCCAATCATACAAAGAGCCTAGTATAAGCATATTCACTGCAAAAAGAAACTGGAAACAAACTAAATGGCCTCCTTCTGGGCAATGTCCTTTGGAAAAAAGAAAATAATAAAACAAAAAAATAAATGGCTTCCTTTCCTTAATAAATTATATTACAATGGAATATTTCAGAATTATGCATATATAGTATATATGTATCTGTAGATTTACCTGCACACACATATATAGACATATACATGTCTACATATGCATACATATATAAACATAGATACATATAAATATGTAGAATGTCTGGAACAATTTATTAGAAAATATTTATAATGCCAGGTTATACATTTCCAAACTATATTTCTTTTTTTTTTTTTTTTTCCCACTCTACCAGGACCAAACTACATTTTAAACATGATAGTCACAATAAAATCTTCTTAAATGTTTTCATTTTTTTTAATTGACAGACAAAATTGTAGATATTTAACATGTCAACAAAATGTTTTAAAATATATACACATTGCACAATGGCTAAATCAAGCTAATTAACATGTGTGTTACCTCACATAGTTAAAAATCTACTCTTTCACCACTTTTCAAGAAAGTGATATGAAACTGATGATCAAACTATAAAATCACAGCAATTCAGATTTAATGGGGCCTAAAGGTGACAATGTATGGATTTTCTGCAAAAGGAAACAACCCGGGGTCCAGTGTTTCCCAAACTGTGTTCCATAAAACACTACAAGCTGGTTGAAAAAAATGAATCCATGTTAAAAACTATTGTATCAACACGGTTAAACTATGGTTCTTTAATTCAAAACCATCTCAGAGGCTCTCATATGCTAACGTGCACTGCAAATCTCCAAAAGGAGAATATTACATCCAGAATTCTCCAGATGTATGTGAACAGTCACCTCTTAATTTAACACACATTTTGGAGGACCAGAGCACTGCAGAACTCAATTGGGAGAGGTTGGTCTTAGAGTTTGAAATTTCATTATAAGATATAGCCAACCTTCTAAATATCAAGCTGCCATGGTCCAAAACATCGAATAAAAGATGGGTAGGCAAATACACAATCATTCTAATCATATGAGGGCAGCTCTCAAGCCAAAGCAGAACACTTAACATTTAGCACACATTCACAGTGCAACAGATGTACATATATGCTGGTGTCCTATTCATTTTTGAAACTCTCAGGGCATAATTCAGGGGGTTCTTGGTAAATGCTGAATGAATTCTAATTTACCTATGTGTAGAATCTCCTGGTGAATTTGCACACTCACTCAGCTAAAATCTCCCTCACAGGGGAAACTCAACACCCTGTGCTATTGAGCTTTACTTCCTTATATGTTTTTCAAAAAAATGACACCTCCCTGTGCCAAGGCTCTCTGAAGATGACCTTTAAATTAGCTTTCCCAGCCTCAAAAATGTACACTTGGATCTTGTTTACTGCAAATACCAGATTAATTGAAAAAAAAAAGTTTCAATCAATCACAACCTGGGGTTTGGATTTGGAATGAGGGATACCCTAGTCCAAATCCCAGCTCTTTTATCCAATTGCTGTAAGATTTTAGGCACCTTATTTGCCCCTTCTGAGACTCAGATGATAATATCTACTTCTTAGGGAACGTGTGGGACTGTAAAGATGGCAGGTATCATGTGCTGAGCATAGTACTAGGAGTAATAATTTTGGGTGATTTTAAAAACATCTCACTAGCTGAAAATTAAACTACAATACTGTGCCCCAACATAAATGTGAAATATGGCCCATTATTTTTGTAGAATGTGTTAGAAGTTTACTTTTCAGTGTTTTAGAGAAAGTTTTCACAGGATAAAGTCACACTTCGTCTCATTTGTTCTGTATTTCTAAACTCCAGCCATACACCTGACCCAAAGCACTCAGAAAACGCATGTGCATGCATAAAAAAGTGCAAAATGGCAGTAGCAATTGCTAATTCTATTTGCATCAAAATTATGCATGCTTATAAAGATTTTAAGTTTTTAAATATTATGAGACTATTAGTCCCTTGTTCTATGTGTCACCAATTTTCTTCTCCATAACTATTTTAGCTGATTATTTTAACACCAGAGAGCTAAATGGCATGATTCTATTGCTACCTTTCAATTTTCTGCTTCAGTATTATTTATCAATTTTTTCCTTTGGAGAATAAAGATTTGACCCTCTTTCCTCCTGTTAACATCATGCGCGCACACACACACACACACACACACACACACACACACACACACCTCACCCCATATGAACCCTTCCTATCTTCCCATCACCCCATCCTCCAAATCTGGCTATACAGTAAATTTGGTTGGATCAATATGCAGCTTCTCTTACCGTAATGATGTAAGAGTATTCAGAGGAGAACTACATGTGTTAATTTTTCTTTCCTGCACAGTATTTTGTTTTCTCTGGAATGATACACACCTTGGGTTTTTCCACCTAAGTGTTCTGTGTGCTCATAACCAATTCAATGCACAAATACCTACCCATTGCCTAACTCTCCTCTCAAGAAGGGAAGATATGAATTGTTTATCAACTTCAACATTCCTGAAGAAAGCTCATCTAGAACTTTCTCACTTGCTCTCATCTGGACTGACTGCCTGGTTTGCCTATGAACTCATTCCACTGCCATTCTGGGCATTCATTCATTCCCCTGGTTTTTCTCTTTTGCTGGCTCTCCTGTTTCCTGGATCTCACATCTTTTTTCCTTGGCTTTCTCCATTTTGGTGTGGCATATCAAGTAACTTCTGGGAAATAATTTTTGATGGCTTTGATATCTAAAAATGACTACTGTACCCACACATTGGGTAAAACGTTTGACTAGGTGAGGAATTTGGTGGGTTATAATTTTCCCTCAGAATTTTGAAGGTCATGCTCACTGCTTTAGCTTCCAGTGTTGCTTTTGAGAAGTCAGATATTAGAATTCCAGATTCCTTGATTTTGACCTGTTTGTTGCTTTGGTTTTTGCCATTCTGGAATTTCTCCCTCCATGTTCTGAAGTTTCACAATGACGGTGTCTTGGTGTGTGTTTTGATCTACTGTGTTGGGAATTCAGTGGGTTCTTTCAGTTTGTAACTTATGCTCATGAGTTCTAGGGAAACGCTTTGGATAATTTTGTGGCCGACTCCTGTCCTCCACTTTCTCTGTTCTCTCTCTAGCTTATCATGTGGATGATGGACATCTTAGACTGGTTCTCTAACTTGCTTACATTATTGTATTTTTCATCAGTTTACCTTTTGCTCTAATTTCTGAGAAGTTTCTTCAATTCTGCCTTCTGATTCTTCTGTAGAAGTTCTCATTTCTGCTATCATGTTTTCAGTTTACAAAAGCTCTTCATTTTCTAAATATTCCTTTTCCTAATAGCACCCTGTTTTTTTGTGGATGCAATTTCTTTCCTTACCTCTCCAAATACATGAATGACAACTTTTTTATAGTTTTTCTCTTTTACAAAGTATTTATGCCTTTTAACTCACCTTATGGACTGTTTTGGGGTTCTTTCATTTATAGTTCTTCTTCAAATATCTTCAATTGTTCATATCTAGGACTGGCAAACAACCACTACAACAAAACCAGAGTGGAGGCCTCCTTATCATACGCTCAGCACCGGATGAGCCCACTGGTCCACCTCTGCAGAGAAGTCACCTGTGCTTGTGAGACCCTTCCCAGAAGACACTTCCAGCTTCATCTGGAGAAGAGGGGCCTTTCTGCCAGTATATGGGAAGATGACATGAGGTCTGAGGATGTTATTTACTCACTCAGTTGTGTCTATTTCCCCTAGTACAGTGTCTCTCTCTTCATTATCTCCAGAAGACAAGTATCTCCCATCCGCCAGGGCTTTGGAGAGGACTTAGAGATAAGTGCTTCTCAAATAGCTATCAACCAACACAGATGACTTCGGCTTCCTTTCACTCCACCTTCCAGATGATATCTGTTGCCAGCTATTCCAGGGAATTTGAGAGATTCTATCATGTAAATGGGTTTGTTCCTCACATCTGCTAAATCTGTTACAAGACCATCTGCTTCCAGCTTCCAAAATATTGTGGCTGTTGTCTCCTCTCTTGCTTTCTGTATCCTTGTGAGTCAAAGCACTTAAAAAGAATCTCTTTCCTGTTATTCTAATGCAGTCTGTGGTAGAAAAAAAGTAATTGCCTATCTTCAATTGATGGTCATTATTTGAAACAGAAGTTCATCTTTATGTCTTTGTGTATTTTCTAAAGTTCCTACAATAACTTTATTACATAGTAATCAGAATGTAAATTTATTTGGTAAAACAATCTAAAGAAGCAACACTTTGAATATATAAAGGTAAGGCTGACCTTCTCCCACTGGAATTTTCTCTAAATATTCATGTATTTACGTTTAAATAATAAGGTAGCTTACTCATAAAGAGAAATTTTCTATTATACAGTGATCATTGTTCATAACAATGACCTCAAAGTATGGCCATGTCCTAAGGAGTTTTCTAAATAGTCAGCTATTTCAATATAATTATAGCAGATGCTATCTTTCACGTGACTTTTTCTGAACCTTGAATTATCTTTTATGAAGAGGCCCAAGGGAATGAGTGCAAACCAAATCACTACTGGAGAATTTCCTGAAAAGCTACCAAAAATAAAAAAAGCACGTGTACACACACATCTTACTCCTCAGAGGCCCCTGCAGGTCACAGTGCTGATGTAAGTTCCAGTGATTTTGGCTCAGCTCATTGGCAACTCGCCAAAGTGAGTTATCAATCTTTATCCCTCATTAAGTACAATAATTCAGTGTAAAATCTCCAAAATAGATTCTTGTAAGAAAGAGCAATATGCTAGAAATAAGAACTCTCTTCTTCAAAAGAGGCTCTTTCTCCTGTAAACAAGTGGAATACTTCTTCAGGCAATTTGCACATGCTGCTCTGACCTGGAGTTAGCTGTGTGCCTGATTTACCCCTGATACCAGGCTGTGAGCTGTTTCAGGGAGAGATGACCTCTGGTTATGTTTCTATTTTCACTTAGCCCCTGGAATACTGCCATACACCAAACAGAAGGTTAAAAATAAATGCCCTTCCATTATAAGCAAGGGCATACAGACACCTTCTTTTTCAACATTCTCACTCATGACACCAATAGGTCATGAGAAGAAAATCGAGAAGGGAGAAAGAGGAAGAGGTCAGGAGTGTCAAACGCTTTTGAGATCCAAAAGGGAAAAGAGAAACACGCCACTGGATTTGGAAACAGAAATCTAAGCATATCAGACATTTGTAAAAGGGTGCCAGATATCGCTGTTGATTATTTAACACTATTCTGGAGTACTAGATAATGTAATGAAATAAGAATTAAAATCAGAAAGAAGATAAAACTTGTCATTATTGATGGATGTTATGTCTATCGAGAAAACTCTAATCAGTGGAAATATTATTGAAAACTATCTAAAGGTTAATAAGCAAGCCATTATTTTATCAATTAAAAAAACTGACCAATGGAAAAATCTATAACTAGTCAAAATCTATGATGATAATAATAGCAATTGCTCACATTTAATGCTAATCCTCTACAAAGCACTGTGATGCACATTTTACCATAGCTCATGAACTCCTTACAGCATCCCTGGGGGATTATAAGTCAGTATATCCACTTCATGGATGAGGAAACTAGGGCTGAAAGAGAATCAATAGTTTGCCCAAGGTGTGGAGCAGCAAACAGAGATGCTGTGTTCCCATCAAGCCATACTCCAGCTGACTCCAGAACCCAAATATGCAACTTGCAGTAAATACTTTGAGAAGAGAGAATTATATGTATGACGGATAAAAAAACTTTAATAAGCACAGACATATGCATTTTTCCTTAATACAGAGATTCAATATTGCAAGGTATCAATTCTCCTTAATCACTCTATAAATATAATGCAGATTAAAAATCCTAATAGGATTCCTTTTCCTCTTTTCTTTATTTTTGTCTTTCATTTTCTTTTTTTCAACCTCTCTTTATTTTGCTCTTTATTTCCATTCTTCTGATAAAAAGATTTTATGGTTTATCTGGAAAAATTAACAGGTAAAAACAGCCAGAAAAGTCCTGCAGAAGACAAATGTCTTCTGCCCTAACACGGAAATATACACTGATGCCACCTACGTTGTGACTGATGCACATGAATAGACAGATTAATGGGACAGAATAGGGAAATGAGGAATAAAACCAAGTATTTAAAGAATGTGAAATAACGGAAGGAGCCATTTTTAATGAGATTGGCAAGGATGAAAAATTTAAAATATTCAACACTGGTGAAGGTGAAAGGTAGAGTCTGACACATAGCTACTGGGAACATAAGCATACAACTCGGGAAAAGCAATCTGCATATGTATTACAATAAAACTCTGTGACCCAGTAATGTCATTTCTAAGAATTTTTTAAGGATATAGGTAAGTTAACCACAGTATTACTGATTACAGCTCATCAAAGTTTGGTATATACTTAAAAGCAATGTATGTAAAACTTTTTTTTTTTTTTTTTTTGAGACAGAGTCTCACTGTTTTGCCAGGCACCAAGCTGGAATGCAGTGGTGTGATCTCAGCTCATTGCAACCTCTGCCTCCCGGCTTCAAGCAATTCTCCTGACTCAGCCTCTGAAGTAGCGGGACTAGAGGCACACGCCACCACACCCAGATCATTTCTGTATTTTAGCAGAGATGGGTTTCACTATGTTGGCCAGGATGGTCTCAATCTCTTAACCTCATGATCTGCTGGCCTCAGCCTCCCAAAGTGCTGGGATTACAGGCGTGAGCCACCGTGCCCAAACGTAAAACCATTTTAAAAATAACTATTCAATGACGTGAAAAGATATATCATCAAGCTGACTGAAAAACAGCATGCACAGTATAATTTCATAAGGAACATTACATATCTACATAATCATATGAGACACATATATGAAGAGACATCAGTGAACAACCACAAGGATAAAGGTAACATTTTTGAATTCCTACATTGTGAACAAAAAACAAATGTTAAGCTCTTTCATTTCATTATCTCATTGTTACTGTCACCACCACCCTATGAGGTAAATACCATTACAGCCTTCTTTAAGTGATGAAACAAGAGACAGCTATCAGTTAACCTATTCAAGTTCACACGACTAATTACTGATGGAGTCAGAATGGAACCTGGCCATCCCCACTGAGCTCCAGGGCCTCCGTATCCACCACAATCCCCAGTGCTGCTGATGCTATCACTAAGAGGAGAGTTTGAGAGATGTTTGCTGCTGCTCCGTTTTATTCTACACTGTTTGAGTATTCTACTATGAACATGTGCTATTGCGGAGACAAGGAAATAAAAAGCAAATAGAGAAGTCAAAGGTGACCTTTGCCATGGCCATTTCAATAGGCAGAAGGAGATGAACATATTTCAATAAACTGAAATGTAAAAAGATGAGAAAGAGATGCAGAGTATATAAAAAAATGGCAAAAATACCATCTATAAAATACCCAATCAACAGTGCAAGCATAAATCAGCATAACCCTTGTAGAGGGTACTTCATCAATATGTTACCAAAATATGAAAACTTATGTGTTTTCTTCCCAGGAATGTCATTCCCAGGAATTTATCTACAAGAGATAAGAAAGCAAAGATAAACAAAGTACATAACGTTCTGCACTTTGCTGTTATGAAATGTGGTGTAGTGAAGAGCCCAGCGTTGGGATTGGGGCTCACTTGGGTCTGAATTCTTGCTCTGCACTTTACTGGCTGTGACCTTCAGCAAGTCACTCAATGCCTCTCTGCCTGTTTCTTTATCTCTGAAATGAAAATAAAAATAGGGGCCTCACAGGACTGTTGTGAGGATAAAATGAGACAAAATACAGCATCATGTCTGAAATATAAAAAAGCATTTGTTGTTTTTGCCTCATCACTCACTAATACGTGTAACTTAGAATGAATAAATAAGCTTTGATCAAAACTCAAGGATAAGTCATAGAAGTCTGTAATATTATAAAAACTAAACTTAGCTTTTAAAGTTATTCAGAAGTAAACCTGTGTTATGATACTTTGACACTTTCTCCATCTCAATTAGCACTAAACTAATTAGCAAAACTGTTTTACACACTACAGTGAGTCACATTTTTCTTCCTTCTTCTCTAATCCCTGGTGTGTTGTAAGGGTGATTGACTATCTAATTACTTCTTAATTGAATGCACATATTATACATTTTTCACTAGTTCAAGCTTAATGTTTTTACTCCAGAAATCAAAGTCAATGAAATTAAGTTGAATTGGAATTTGGGCAACTATTATAATGAGAGAAAGTTTGTATTATATCTAATTTTATAAGTAAATGTGTGTTTTAGCCTTATTTCCTATGGAAATATTTCAGGTACAGGAATGTTCCATGCACAACCAATTTAGATGATTAATAACACTGTTACTCTTATTTATCATCCTTTATTCCTCATTAGAGTGATTTTATGGCTAAGATTCACTAAATATAATCATTCTTTAAAGAAAAGATGCCTTTAGAGAACCACTGTTTGTACCCATACTAAAATCCAAATGAACATTCTTATCTGCAAAAAACTGCATAAGTTTCTCTGCAACATAAAGGTTGTAGGAATTTTCACAAGCTTCTAACAAAAGGAAAACAAAAATCCTGGAATGCTGCAAATATAACCAGTTATATTCATGAAAAAATATTTATTTACAAAAAACTAAAAATATTACCAACAAAATAGTATTCCAATTCAGTTAACACTTTACAGGTAGAGTATCTCATATAGATTTTTTTTCCCTCTGGGCATTATGCAGGAGTAAAATAATGCTGAAGGAGATATTATCAGACAACAAAGGTTTATTGCTTCAGTTTTTTTCTAGCTATGTGGAGTAACCATCTGGAATAATTTAGCTGAAGATCTCTTCAGGCAAAAACTAGATTAAAGAACTTCTTGAGATACAATTCAACTCCACACTCCTAAGATGTCTCTGAAAATATGTTCTCTGGACAAGCCCTAAGGACATTTATGAGTTTCTAATAAAACTCATAAAAGAATGAGCAATAAGAATGCAGAGCAATAAAAGCAATAAGATCTCAGAAATTCTGAAGGGGTTTTAAGAAGCACTGAAATGGAGAACAGATCCATCTGAAATCAATGCAGTTTTATAGTTTTAACAATTAATTGATTACCTGATGTTACCTGGTGGCAAACTTCTTGATTGGGGAAGCTTCCATATTATCCAACAAATATTTCAGATTGTGGACATTACCTAGGTTATTTTAGATAATCTGGGAATTATGTAGATTATTTTAGCTTTGTATGTAATGAAAACAAGTTTTAACTGCAATGTTTGAATAAAACTGAAGTAGTCCAAAGGATGAGGCCAACCTATATGTACCAACAGAAAAATATCTCAAAGACCTTTAGTTAAAATGAAATTTTTTATTCTTGGTATATTTTTGTTTAAAATATTTTAAAATAGCATGTTTCTCACCCTTCTGAGGATTGTTAGTGTTGACCTTTCTGTTATATGGTTTCTTCGCTAACCAAAACTCCTATGTTGAAATCTTAACCACTAAGGTGATGAGGTGAGGCCTTAGAGAGGTAATTAGATTGATCATGTGGGCAGAGCCCTTGTGATTGGGATCACTGCCCTTATAAAAGAGACCCCAGAAAAACTAGTGGGTCCCTTCTACCATGTGAGAAGGCACCGTTCTACAAACCAAGAAGGGGGCCCTCACCAGACACCAAACCTGCTGGTGCCTCGATCTTGGACTTCCTAGCCTCTAGAACTGTGAGAAACAAATTTCTGTTGTTTAGATGTTAGTTTATGGCATTTTGTTATAGAAGCCCTAATGGAAGACATATGACCCTTTCCCTTCTTCGGGAGATGGCTTCCATTCCGAATAAGGGGGCTCAGGGTAAATTACTCCACACTACCATGATCCTTTCCTCACCCTTAAGCAATTTCATTTCCATGCGGAGATTTTAAATTATCTAGCTTTTGCTGTATGTAAGCAATCTGATATACATGAGCATCAGAACCATAACCTTTATGTAAATGAGATAAAAATATTAACAAGAAGGAAAATCAGGAGATGTCAGTAATTTTATCATGTTTCTGTGTTTCCTTGATAATTGCTAACACCTAGCTACATATCAGTAGATCTAATGTAGATCAATTTTCCAGGGCCCATTTTTAAAAGACTTCATACTAAACAGCTGAGATATTTAAATCAAATGCCAATAATACTACCTTCTTTTGTGAATGACAATAACAAACCACAACACTCCTTCCCATCAATCACATCACTCCTACTGTGCTCAGATGTGGATCCAGAATCCTTCTCAATACTCTCCAGACAGCTGGAGAAGAGAAGTGTCATGCATGACTCAGGTTTCAAAGAAAACTGAAAGAGGCAGATCTGTGAAGGAAGACCATAAATTCAATCTTGTACATGTCGAGTTTGAGACGTCTTTGACACATCCAAAAGGAAAGTTCTACAGACAGTTGGGCATTCAACTCTAGAAGTAAATTGAGAGACCTAGTCCAGGAATGTAAATGAATCGTGTGTAGTTAGTGGTGACAAGCTGTGGGTATGAATGAGTTCACCTCTAGAGACAGCCCAAAGGCTGAACCATGAGGATTTCAACATTAAGTAGCCTCCTAAAATGACATTCATGCAGCATACAGAAGATGAAAGGCAGTGCAGGTAGAAAGAAAACTGTGTATATAGACACCAAATAATGTAGCAAGAAGCCAGGCAGTTTCAGAAGATGCTGAGCGATCCAGTAAAATAAGTTCTGAAAATGCCTCTTAAAACTTACTACCCTTCAAAAAGTTATCATTTTTTGGTGAGAAAAAAATAAACGTTCCTTTTGTCACATCATTAAATAACAAAATATCTAAAATACGTAAAAGACAACATACAAACAGTCAAACTTTCATAATTTCCAAATAATTCCAAGCCAAATCTGAAGTTCACAGAAGAAAGTAAATACTTTCATTTAATTGACAAATATTTATTTGTAAGGTACTAGATGAGGCTTTAGATTGGTCAGCTAGGCTTACTTCATTATTTTCAACCTAGAAGTTTTAAATTTCATTTTGTACTTTAATGCAATTATAATCATCTCCTTGAAAGCTGAAAGGTGTTCAGAATCAGAACTGACTGATATAACAAAATAAATATCTGCCTAAATTTTTAAGGGCATTTTTTAAAAATGGCTATTTCCAACAGTTTCACTGGTTGTATGGTTTAATAGCTTTATATACTTGGGAAAGACAAAATTTCTAGGACTCAATTTCTTTATTGATAAAATTTTCAAAAAGCAATGTCCATCTTGAAGAGTTGTTCTGAGGTGAAATGAGACATACACGAACCGCCTGTTACAGTTCTTGGCACAGACGACTACAATTTATTATTACATGAAGGGTTTCATCAGCCTTTAACTCAAATATAAAATTTAAAAATATATTTTTTAATTTATTCTTACTTCATGCTGTGTGTAAGATAGCTTAACAAGATCTCAGGACACATCCAAGATCTGGCTTTCCATCCCTGAAGGGCATGTGGAGGAGAGGCTGGGGCATCTGTGGGCTCTGGCCCCCATCAGTAGGCTCTACCGTATTCTCTATTTCAGGTAGATCCAAGATCACAACGGATGCTTTGAATCATTCCAAAGCACTTACCAAAACATATTCTGCAGTCTCATATTGTTCTCTGGTTAAATAAATTTGTGAAATGCTATATATTATACCATACTCTCTTGGAGATTCACATACAACCTTCATATTAAAGGTTCTCAGAAGTCTTGCATGAAGAAAACCTGCTTAATGCAGTATGTTACAAACTTATTTGACTCTACTGCATAGACATTTATAGTCTGGTGAAGTAAGTGAAACTAACACTGCTAAGCGCATTAAAAAACAAAAAACAATTTAAAAACTAAACTAACATTGTACTAAACTCAGAAAGCAAAGAAAGATTAGTAAGGCCAGTGTACTTTGGAGAAAGACTTCATGGAGGTAAACCCGGGTCTTCAAATATCAACAGCCTTTAAATAGAGACCAGAGAGAAAAATATTGTAGACTTTAAGTTGGTAGATTTCTAGGAGAGATCCAAAAAAGGCAGACAGCTAAAACAAACTGTCTAAGATTAGAGATATAAAAAAGAAAAATGAGATGCTTACAAACAGAAAGCGAAGGTCAGGTAAAATTTTACTGAAAGAAAAGGATAATTTCTGTGATTGTCACTACTCTTACACAGTCTAACATGAATGAACTCTTTGTATCTACCTAGTAACAATCTAGTTTTTAATATAGGCTCAATTCCTTAATCTCTTATTTTAATTTGACTGAGGTCGATTTTTAGGCAATTTTCTGAGTTTTTTCCAATTGAAAAAAATATTAATCTCAGTAAAAATCCTATTTTGATTCTATTTTCCCTCTATTTTTAAGACTTTTAATCATAGTGAAATGCTGACGTAAAAGTTTTATTTGATACTATTGCTTCTATAATACCCTCTTTTATGAGGTACAGATAATAGAAAAACAAATTTATTCAATGCTTTTTTAAAAGTATCTCCTTATATTCCCGATAAAAGTATAGATGATTTCCAATTATTTCTGCACTTGATTTATTTTAGCATTTTTATTAACTTCCTCAGATAAATTTTTAAGCTTTATGTTTGCTTTATGTTTCCAGTTGGAGTCTTACTAACAAAACCTCACTCATAAAAAAGCATTCATTTAATTTTCCTCCTCATTTACCTGCTGCCTGTTCTCTCTGGTTTCTCTTTTCCATGATAAAGCTAATAGAGACTTAGGAAAGCATATTAATCATAAAACCAGGGAACTATAACATCCAGTGCTCGAAGAGACCTTGTGAGGTCTATTGGAACATTTTCCCAACCCCCGTCCAGGCAGGTTGCTACCTAAACCCACTCCAAGATTTAAACCACCTACCTACACAGGAAGTCTTTCTTATAGCCTCTAGAAATAAATTCTTTCCTGAGCTAATCCAAAGCCTTTTGCTGATACTTAAAAGCCCCCCTTTTTTTTAATGCCCGCTTCCACCTTTTGAGTATCCATGAGATAAAAGGCATGAAAGACATGTTTAGATGACAAACTGGTCACAGTGATTTCCTTATGGAAAAATACATTCTTTAGGTTTAAAATCATGAAATCTACTGTATTTAGGGTGTCAGAACATACTAACATTCAACATATGAGTTGGCCCATGACTGCAAGGCATTCTTCCTCCCAAACACAATTGTGTTTGAATTCATAGTGGGAGGAAAAAAAATCACACTAAAATTTTTATGCATGATAAATGATTAACATTTCTAAAACATAAAAAGGAAAAGAAACATATTTTGAAGCAGGAATTATTCTTGTTCAGTAATTTTGAAGAGAGCTCATACAGCTCTTGTATTTTTTCATTGATGGGTTAATTGTTATATCACATAATCAAAACGTAACAGATATTTTGAGCATCCTTGGTGTTTTGGCATTTTACTGAAATCATTTTGAGATCTGGTAGAAAATCCATTCCAGCTGGAGGAAATTCTATGAGATATAATAAATAGAAAATAATTATAGATACAGAGCCTTCAATTCTCACCCTAATGCTGTACACCATGCTAAACTATCAGAGTGAGGAGAGTCCAAGTTCTACTGGCTGAAAATATGGCTTTGAGCTTTCCATTTAATCTGGAAGGATAATAGCTTTCACCTACTTGGTCATTCAGAGTCATTCTCACTGTCCCCCACACAAGCACCAGCTTCTCCATAATGCCTTATCCTTTTCTAATCTAGAACTCTTTTAGGTTACCAAAGAAGACTGATATGAAATTGATACTAGCTACAGTTTTATTAAAGCTAAGAAGGCAATATTACTAACTGCAAAAGTACACGTAGGAAAGAGTTCAACAGAGTCAAGGCTAACATCAACGATCCCAAAAGAAAAATAAAGGCAAGTTTGACAATGGGACTATTTGGAGATGCCTGCCGAATAACCCCATTTTTCTGGCTTTGTTTCTTTCCTAATCTATTTCGGACATACTTATTTTTCCACCTCTAAGGGGGAAATAAAGAGAAACTACTTGAAGAGCCATGTGACATTGTTTCTTATAGAAAATAATTAAAATTCATGATAGTTACTGTAAACATGTATACAGCTTAACAATATTTAGGTCACAAGCAAGACACTCTTTGAGCAGTCAGAATAGACTTTTAAAAACTGGCTAACATTTAATGAAATAAAAAGGCAAATAATCATATAATCACTTTGTTGGAAGAGTAGTACCAATGTCATGATACCAAAAGCAACAAGTAAACTGACCTGAAACTTTTTATATCATTTGTTCATTGTTATCAAAATACATTTAGTTCTCCTGCATCATATAGAAAATTCAATGAGTAAAGGATCATTTAATATCCATAGGCCTCCGTAAATCTGAACTAGCACCACTGAACCAAAGAATTTCCAGCACCTGGGTGAGTTACATGCTAATTCTTTAAACAAGTATAATACAAAATCATAGTTCATACTTCTGAAATGGTAATATAAAAAGTCACAGATTACTCATGGGAATAATAAGCTTTCGTTATCAAAGTCTTCCAGGTGCCCAGATATGTCATTTTTCAAAAATTTGTCATTTTAAGTCCAAAAACTAAAGTTATTTCAGTAAAACATAACTAAAATAAATGTGAATTATTTTAAACATTTTGTAGAGAACAACTCACTACCATAGAAATGTCTTTTCCTTTTTAGTTCCAAGAGCTTAAATGAAACATTCATGCATTAAATTCAAAGTCTGACTGTCAAATCATTTCACTTTAATAAAAATTTGAGTTACATGCCTTAGGGCATTATTAAATATCAAATAAAAAGTACATACACATAAGCCTGATTCCCAATGTAAGTTTTATGTGGAACTCTGACTAGATTTGCATTACACATTTCAAGATAAAAGGATAAGAAATGTATTCATAAAAGAATGAAATAAGAATTAGAGTCACCCTGGAATTCCTGTACCATTCTTAGGAATTTGGAAGCAAATTACCCCCTCTAAGAAATCTCAGCCACCAAGAGGAGAATACAAAAGAACATAAATCCATCTTCCTTTTAAAAATAGAACCTAAATTAACTCAAATTTTTGAAAGACTACACAATATTCATCTATCATATAAAGAATATGAAGTATGTGAAATATACAAAATCTCATAAATACTTGTGTGTGTGTGTGTGTGTGTGTGTGTGTGTGTGTGCATAAGAAAAAGAGAAAATAATAATAATTGCTATTTAGATATTTAGGGAACGGCAACTCTGGTCTAAGACCAGATAGCAACCAAACATTCAAGGGAATAATCTTCCTTCATTTAAAGTGTCATTTACAGTATTGACATTCACAGGGAATATAATAACTAAACCTATACTGGAGAAATGCATAAATTCATGCTTCACAACCCTCATCCCACCCCCGCTGTCTCTTGGCTTCTCCTGTGAATCCATCCTTCCCCTTCCCTCTTCTCCTATGCCATCTTCCCTGCTGCTCTCCCCCTCCTAGCTCCTGCCCCATTCATCATTAAATGATAAGAGCAAGTCATGGGTACACAGCAGCTCTAAATCACACCTCCTTCTTTCTTCCTTCCCATTGCAGTACAAAGAGTACCAATCCTCTAGCAAAAGCCAGTCTCCCTGTGTGCTTAGAATTTCATCCCTTTCAACTTCTTAGACTTCACTGCTCCAGCTCCTCCCAGAAGCAGCACCTTCAGCCTCTCTCCATCTATTTGCTCCTTCCCCACACCCTAGTACATAGACAAGTTAAAAATCTGGAGACAGCAGATGCTGGAGAGGATGTGGAGAAATAGGAACACTTTTACACTATTGATGGGAGTGTAAATTAGTTCAACCATTGTGGAAGACAGTGGTGATTCCTCAAGGATATAGAAATAGAAATTCCATTTGACCCAGCAATCCCATTACTGGGTATATACCCAAAAGATTATAAATCGTTCTGTTATAAAGGCACATGCACACATATGTTCACTGAGGCACTGTTTACAATAACAAAGACCTGGAACCAACCCAAATGTCTGTGAGTGATAGACTGGACAAAGAAAATGTGGCACATATACACCATGGAATACTATGCAGCCATAAAAAATGATGAGTTTGTGTCCTTTGTAGGGACATGGATGAATCTGGAAACCATCATTCTCAGCAAACTGACACAAGAACAGAAAACCAAACACCACATGTGCTCACCCATAGGCAGGTATTGTACAATGAGAACATATGGGCACAGGGAAGGCAACATAACACACTGGGGTCTGTTGGGAAGGGGGGACAGCGGGGGGTGGGGAGGTTGGGGAGGGATAACACTGGGAGAAATGCCTGATGCAGGTGATGAGGGGAATGGAGACAGCAAACCACCATGGCATGTGGGTACCTATGCAACAATCCTGTAAGATCTGCACATGTACCCCAGAACTTAATGTACAATTAAAAAAAAAAGATAGGAAAAAAATTCCTCAATCCCACCCCCTCTCTGTTGCTGAGGCCTCCTGCCCCACCCCAGTCCAGCCCACCAAGGTGGCTGTGACCTGGAGTCTCCAGCTCCTGCCTTCCTGTGGTCTTCCGCCTGCTGCAACTGCGTCCCTCCTTGATGTACCACTCAACCGCCAGTGTAGCGACTCTCTTTAACCTCTGCCCGTATCATGGTAAAGAAAAAGAGCTCTGCCAGTCAAGCTGCCTGGATCTTTCAGCTCTGCTGCTAAGTAACTGCATTACTTTGGGCGCGACCTAACTTATCTGTGTCTTGCCTAACTTGTGTGTAAAACCTCCCACAAGATTTCATGCACACTTGGTGAAGTCAGAACATTATATGAACATGTACATATACAATATCTATGTCCAATACTCCCATATTTCAGCCCATCCTGTTTTCTGATCTCCACTCTTGAAATTCTAATGACCTTCAGGACCACAGGAGTTTGTGGTTGACAGGCATCTCTCACTCACTGTGCTACAGCTCAACGCTTTATCTTCAACCAAACAGGGCCTCCCCGCAGCCTTCCTACTGCCACTCAGTGGCACTCCATCTAGGGTTTCCAAAGTGTAAATCCCCAGAAGTTATCTTTGACACTTCCATCTCCCTCTACCCCTCATCCAGTTCATCATTAGCTATAACCTGCAATTTCTATTTCATATACATCAGCTTCTCTCCACCTCCACTGCTCCTATTCTAGCGTCCAAGCCTCCATGTCTATCACTTTGGTTACCCAGCAGACTTCGTTTTTCTGTTTTGTTTTATTTTGTTTGAGACAGGGTCTGACTGTCACCCAGGCTGGAGTGCAGTGGTGCAATTTCAGCTGACTGCACCCTCTACCTTCTGGGCTCAAGTGATCCTCCCATCTCAGCCTCCTGAATAGCTGGGACTACAAGTGGCGGCCACCATGCCCAGCTAATTTTTAAATTGCCTACAAAGAAGAGATTTCACTGCTTCCCTAGGATCTATTCCAACAGATGCTTTCCCCTTGGGAAGCTGTGGTTTGCCAGTGATGTACAATGACCTATGCACTCTTTGGAGACTAACAAGGTAAAGAAATAATCCAATATATAGTCGTTTTTATATTTTATCTCTTCCATGTTTGTGATATTTTATTTTGTTAGATCCTTAAAAGTAAGAAATACATACAGTGAATTCAATATATTAAAATACATAATGTTTCACCATATTCAGATAATTAATAAGTGCTTCTCACTTTATCAAATAAATAGCACTTCCATAGAACAAGTATTTCAGTGCATGCCAGATAGGCTCCCTACCCTGAGAAATAAGAGAATCAATTCTGCAGAAGACAAGTACGGTCCACAGTGAGACTCTCATGCTCCCCAAGCCCCTTCCTGTGTGCTCCTTGGTCACTGGGACATGACTAGTGCTGCTTCAAGGGGAAAACATGGTAAGTTACTAAAGAGGTCCTTGCACGTCACTTTTTCGGGGCCGCAGGGTGTCTTTCCTTATGAAAGCCAGCAAAATTTGGAATTTAGGGCTACTCTGATAGGAAAATATAATCATAGTTTTTCTTTAATACTGCATAAAATTAAAATAACTACCTGACCTATAATTAACAGAGCTCAAGAATGTGTCATAAATTTTATCAAGATGAAGTACATATGCTTAATTACTAAATTACCAGGATCACCATAAGTGCACCTTTGGTATGCTAGGTTTAAGTAGCTGGGCACCTCATTTTCCTTACATAATCTGGACATACCCTCATGAAGATAGACTTGTTTCTGTCCTCTTTGGCTACTGAAATGCAGCTCTAATGACTCTGTCACTAAGAGGCTGAGTGGGTCGAAAGTTGTCTCCCAAAATCCCATCACAGCCTTCCACAAGTTCTGCCCCCTTAACATGCGTCCTCAGCCTTCGAAATTCTTCTATCTGAAAACAAAAGCAGAAGAAAATAGATTAATACATTAAAAAGATTGGAGTTTCATAAAGGACATGCATAAAATATGCATAAATTACAATTTAAAAAGAGAAAATTAAAATTAAGTTTCAAAAAGAAAAGAAGCAGACTTCATTCTTCCAGACCTAAGACATTAGGCAGGACACTTTCGAGAGATGACAACAGAAGCAGACATATCAAGGTCTCTGAACAACTCGAACAGACACAGAAATCTGCTGCATTTGTTAATGTAAAAATGATACACACCTCTCTCAAAAACGTCCTATGCCTATCTAAAACATAGTAAGAGTGAACAAATGACTGTGTTCTTAAATGCTTCCCAAGTATATTTTAATTAACAGATTCTTATGTTACTGTATGCAAACACTGATTAGATCTTAGATTTATTAGATGGATTCAAGGTGTCCTTTTATCAAAAGACTTTTGCCCCTTTTTCAGCCCTCTAGAGAGCATGGGTCTAAAAAATATCTATGATTTTCCAAAAGTCTGAGTCCAATTTCCAGTCTTCACAATACTGATTTTCAAGTTCATTTCCCCTTCTTGGGTGGCCTCTCCAGGTCCCATGGCTTCCCCACTATAACTGAAGAGGTTCTCAGAGTCCTCAGGGACCTTGCCCACAGCCTCCCTGCAGTTTCTCTAAGAACCCAGAGCCTGCCAGACGTGACTCTCTGGGAAGTATTAATATTTAAGCAACAAGCAAAAGTGATGACCATTCCCCTGGCTCATTTCCCTCTATGAACTGATTTACCTACAGGGTTCATCATCTATTAATTCATTTAAGTGCCACATAGTCACATGACACATTCTTCAATCCTTATGCAGAAGGGGAAACTGAGGCTGAAAGTTTTTAAAGTTTCCATATTAGCTAGTGGAGAAGTCTGACAATTCCAAGTCTATCTGCTCTTTTCTCATTTCCACAGCCACCTCTTTAGGAATTCTAGTCAACTCAGTATAATCTATCTCCTGCATATATCCCAGGGTATTGAGCAAATGTGATTTGGGCAACATCCATCCACCAGAAGTTCACCATCTGTGTATCAAGGGATTATATCTACAAAGATCCTTAATATGACCCAGCCATAGAATTCTGCCATTCATAAAGACAAATGAAATGCAAGAGAGCAACTAATTCAGGAGTTCCAGCAAAAGCCAAGAAACACCTAGAGACTTGGGGGCATGAAAGCCCTGAATGATATGTTTACATGCGAATTTTCCTCAGAAGAGGCTCCCTGACTCCAAGAGTCAAATCCCACAACATTCTAATTCAATACACTCATACACAGAGTTGGAGAAAAATTAAACAGCTAGTTCGATTAGAATCCGGGTCAGAAAGCCAGCTTGCTTTTGTTGGTTTTTGGGGTTTTTTTTTCTCTGCATGCAAAGAAAGATGACTTCAAATGTCTTATTTTTCCATGTCCATATCGCTGAACACTGATTGATTTCCCTTAATGAGATTAAGCCTGACCCAACTGTTATTGTCCTGTTTAGTTTTTTTATAATACCTATGTGTTGTATTTACATAGAGGAGCCATTCAGAAAACCAATCAGCTGTTTAACCTGCTTGATGGTTTTTCACTAAATCTTCTTCAGGTATTAGAATGAAAATACAAGTAGCACCTATTTCTTGCTGCATCTGAAAAACTTCTAGAGCTGAAGATGCGTGAGCATCTCTTATTATTTGCTTTCACCTTAAAGTTTTCCCCAAGTACAGAGTGAAAAGAAAACTGGTCAGTTTGAGAGAATCTTATGCTCTTTCAAAAAGAAGAATGTGACAGTGAGAGCACTGGACTTTGCACCCAAAGGCCAATTCTCGCCTGCTTTGCCAGCTAAGATCCACACAACCAAAGGACTTCACTTCTTCAAGCCTCAGTTTCCACATGTGTATAACAGAGATGATAACAGTATTCACAAGGATAGTCTAAGAAATAAGAAAGAATATTCTTGAAAATCACTCAGCATAGTTCCAGGCACATAGGAAGTGTCTGACAAATACTAGCACTTCTATTTCACCAACTTCTTTTGAAGTCAAACCTTTAGCATTTTGAGATAAATATTTAGGTACAGTTTTATATGCAGAAAGTATTTATAATAAACCAAAAATTCACTGAGGAAATTTAAAATCATCTCTCCTAACATTCATTTCCATGTAATCATAATTAATACCTGCAGCCTGAACCTATGAGGCACGCACAGGTCACTGAGGAGCAATGCAGGTTAGAAACTTTACTGCCTCAACATATGAAAGACTCCATTTTTTATTGGCTTTGAAGATTATTTTAAAGCTGGGTTAATTTTATATTTATGTATTCTGAACTGGAGACAAACCTTTCAAGCCCCAGGCCTCACCCTGAAGCACGTTCTGTGAAATCAACCTCTTCCAGAAGAGATGATCTGAATCAAAAGCCAGCCACTATGCTCTCTGAGAAAACTATTTCACAAGCAATGTGTTTCTCTGATCACAGCAGTGCTTTGAAGAATTCAAACATCAACAGAGATGGAGGGGAACATGTGTCTTTCTGAAATGCCAATTTTTCTAAAGCAACCACCCCCAAAACCCTTTAGTCACTTCAAATGGTTTCAAGTGCATACTCAATCAGCCACACTGAAATGAGAGATTGTGATAAATGAACAGAATAATATTTCGAGGTAGAAATCTTTAACAAAACTCAAATGTCAGGCCTTCCAGAAACCATTATTATCACATATATCTGAATGTATAAGTGAATCCATTGTTAACGCTATTCCACTTTAACATGGTATTTATTTTTAACCAATTTAAGAGAAAACTGCAGGGCACTGACATTGAACATTTCACGGATAAGTCTTCATCTTCTGAAGGTATTAGATTGAAAAGCCACTGTCCTTTGAACTAGAGATGCACCGCAATTGGTCTAAGACATTTATTCCAATCCTCACTGCCTCACAAACCAAATTATCCTCTAGAAGTTCAGCTTTAAAACTGCTTCTTTATTACTGCATTCAAAGGGCTAATTTCCAGGGTTTGCAGTTTAGTGCTACGTAGCTTTCGGGAGTTCCCAAGTTCTAATAAATTTTTTTTTACTTACATTTCATGTGTCATCATGTTAAAAGAGAAATATAACACATAAACGTCAGTATGCTGTCTCCAGTAACCCATCCATGGGCACTTATGTGTTTTCCCTGTCTTAACTGTAATGAACATACGAATGCAGATATCTCTTCAAGACACCAACTTCAATTCCTTTCAATCTATACCCAGAAGACGAAATCCACAAGACACAAAAACATAAGTATTGTATGAACTCACTCATATTTGGAATCTAATACAGTCGAACTCTTAGAAGCAGAGAGAAGAATGACAGCTGCCAAGAGCTGGCAGAAAGCAGAAATGGGGATGTAATGGTTAAAGGGCACAAAGTTGCAGTAATGCAAGATAAATAAGTCCTCGAGGTCTCCTGTGCGGTACAATGCCTACAGTTATCAACGCTGCATTGTATACTTCCAATTGCCATGATGGTAGATCTTATGTTAAGTGTTCTTAGCCAACAAAATATTACAACAAAGGACATGGGAGGAAGATTTGGCAGGTGACAGATATTTTACGGTTTCGATAAAATAGTTCTTTATAAAAGTGGTGCTTTCCTTTTCTTTTATTATCAATAACAATACAAGACTAAGAAAATATGATTCCTTATGACACTAATCAAATTAAAAAGTCAAAAGCAAATTGTACTTAAACACTCCATACATGTATACAGAGACAGATATACACAAACACAGAGAGAGGACTCTGCACCTTTCACGTTCTGCAGCCTTGTTCTTGCCTCATTTCTCTTCACCCCATTATATAATGTTCCGTATAAAACCAATGCTTCCTATTCCTTACCGACCTCTCATTCATAAACCAGCTCTCACTCTGTCATGACTCCTTAATCTGATCTTTTTCATTGTTTTGAGGAAGAGAGTAGGAAGAACATCACTCTCCAGTAACACCAATGTCAACAGTCCTGACGCCATCCCCAGCCTAAAGGGGCCCCAGCCCCAGCTGCTGTCTGCTCTCATCACCTCAAGAGAGTTGCTGAGCCACACAGATTTGAACATACTCAAGAATTACAGATTAGAGAGCTCACAATCACAGGGAAAGTGCTGTCTAACACTTAAGACACTAAGAAAATACATATAAAAATCTCTACAAGCAATGTAAAATCATGCATTTAAACAAAGTGAAGAAACAGTCTCCCCAGAGAGAAGATCCTTGATTTGTACCGTTCAGGATGGCAGCCACTAGGCCCACATGGCCACCAAGCATTTGAAATGTGGCCTGTCCAATTTGAGGTGTGCTGGAGGTGCAGAATACACACTGCTAGCCAAAGACGCAGCATAAAATAAGAATGGAAGAAATCTCATCAATGACTTTTTGCCTTGACTACGTGCTTAAATGACAGTATTTTACACATACTGGGTTAAATACACTATTTGAATTAGTGTCTTAACTTTATCTGTTTCTTTTGGCTTTTTTTTTTTTTACCATGGCTGCTACAAAGTTTAATATGTGGATCACATCATGTTTCCACTGGACAGGACTCACCTAGCACTGCCATTCACACTCACCTTCGGGACCTCAGCATTCTCGGGTTAGAGCGCTGATCTCAATTACTGTAGAGACGAATGCAGGTAGATATGAAACAGCGGTTCTCAAAGCATCGTCCCAGAATAAAAGCATAAGTTATCAGCAACTACCCCAGGCCTACAGAATCAGCAGCTCAGGGGTGGAACCCGGCAATCTGTGCTTTAAACAAGCCCTCAGGGGATTCTGACACATGCGCAAGACTGAGAACCATGGACATCGTCTCTGTTCTGTGCTGCTATAACAGAGTAGCTGAAACTGGATGATTTATAAAGAACAGAAACATATTTTCTCACAGTTCTGGAGGCTGGAAGCCCAAGAGCAAAGCATTTGGCATTTGGCGAGGGCATTCTTGATGCGTCCTCAGGTAGCAGAAGGCAGAAGGGCAAGAGAGCCAACAAAGGGATGCTATGTGAAGCCTCTTTCTTAAGGGTCTTAATCCATTAACAAGGGAAGGGCCCTCATGGCCTAAACACCTCTTAATGGTCCCACCTTTTAATACATCACATTAACAACACCTGAGTTTTGGAGGGGACGCATTCAAACCATAGAGATGGGCATAGAAGGAAGTCTACAACAAATGTTCCCAATAAATTGAAATTAGTTTCAAACATGACCATGCTGTGGCCCTACAGCAACCTAGACTTTAGGAAAACAGCTCCTCTGATTCCTTATGGAGCATGAAGACCCCTGAGAAAGGCCTGCTGCTTTGTGGGTGAGGTCAGACTTCCTCAGTTGTCCAGGGCCAGATGTGCTCTAGATCCCATAGGCTGAGCACATGCCAGGCACTAACTAGGGCTGTCACGATGTAGAGAGTCCTACTTTCCAACCCACAGGAAACATGGAATGCAGAAGGAATGAAGAGGAGGCAAGACTGAAGAAAAGAGCATTGAAAACAGTGTGCGGTGTTCTAGAAGACAGGTCATGTAACCACAGGGTCAATGAACAATAAGTACGTTCAAATTCCTTCATTTCAGCGGTGTTACTTTGAGTTGAAAGAGAAAGGAAAAAACAAAGACATTTAACATGAGAACGTAGATAAGCAAAGAAAGGAATACGCAGGAAGGGAATGCAGAAAAAGACAGAAGAAAAAGGTAGGAAAAGGAGAGTAAAACTTAATTATCAACCCATTTCTATATGTGTACATACATATTTGCACAGATGCCACTATACCGTAATATCCTGTTTTATCAATTCTAAGATTAATACTTGTTTGCATTTTAATGACTCTGAAATCAGAATATGTCTTACAATGTCCGGTGTTAGATTTGGTAAAGTTTTGGTATTTGTATTCTGTTCTTGAAATCTCATTTCCAAACACAACAATCCAGATGAAAAAATTTTTTTTTTTACTTTGGTAACCTAATGCTTAGACCATCATTTATATTAAAGTTACATAATGGTGAAAATGTCCATAATCAACAAGTGGATAAAGAAACCATAGTGTGTGTGACACACACACACACACACACACACACACCCTCACACGATGGAATACTACTCAGCCATAAACAGGAATAAACTAATAGCATTCGCAGCAACCTGGATGGAAGTGGGAACTATTATTCTAAGTGAAGTAACTCAGGAATGGAAAACCAAACATTGTATGTTCTCACTCATAAGTAGTAGCTAAGCGATGAGGATTCAAAGGCATAAGAATGACAAAATAGACTTTTGGGACTCGGGGGGAAAGTATGGGAAGGGGGTGAGGGATAAAAGACAACAAATTGGGTTCAATGTACACTGCTCAGGTGACGGGTGCACCAAAATCTCACAAATCACCACTGAGAACTTACTTGTGTAACCAAGTACCACCTGTTCCCTAAAAATCTAGGGAAATTTTTAAAAATAATAATAAAAATAAGGTAATTTAATGATTAGAGATCATTTTTTAAAAAGAAAATTATGCTCATTCAGATCCATCCAATTGTGTTTTATCTCCCTACATAAGGCATGTTAATCAGGAATAATATGAAAAATTCAGCTAAGAAGAGGCTTCAGACACATATTCCAGAATTCTTATTAATAGCACTCAGGACAATGTATGATGGGCTTAACGGTCTACACTATACTTCAGCTGAAGTCCACACCTCCCTGTATCACAGCTATTATGCATTTAATAGGAAACCATTATGATTGAGAACTTCTTCAAAGTTGCTAGTGCCAATATTATCCTACAGCAGGTGATACACGTCAAGATACCAATTCTTTCCATAATAATATTCAGCAGCTTAATCACATACATAAACTTTATGATATAGAAGAAAACAATGTTCTTTAATTCAATGCAAATTTTCAAATTTCTCAATATAATCAGCTATGTTTTACGCCACCTGTCATTCATCATTCCTTCTGCTATTTTATACATCAAGCATCTCTCTCCTCCACTTCTCAATGTTTGAGACTTCTCGATTTTTCTTGGTCTAACTCATAGAATCACATCCTCTAACTCAAAGAATCACGCCTATAATCCCAGCACTTTGGGAGGCTGAGGCGGGTGGATCATGAGGTCGAGAGATCGAGACCATCCTGGTCAACAAGGTGAAATCCCGTCTCTACTAAAAATACAAAAATAGGCTGGGCATGGTGGTGCGCGCCTGTAGTTCCAGCTACTCGGGAGGCTGAGGCAGGAGAATTGCTTGAACCCAGAAGGCAGAGGTTGCGGTGAGCCGAGATCGCGCCATTGCACCCCAGTCTGGGTAACAACAGCGAACCTCCATCTCAAAAAAAAAAAAAAAAAAGAATCACAACCTCTTCCTTTGATTCCTCTCACTTCCGTTGCCTTATTTGGATCTTTTTCATTTTTTGCTCTGCTTCCTGTGAAATTCTATGAGCAGCACCAAGCAAAGCATTCAAGGACAGACTGATTTATATTCTTCTAAGATTGTAACTTTTTTCTTAACCACTCTAACTTGCATTTTAATATACGTAAATGTGTGTCTTTGTGTGTCTATGTTTCAACTCTGCTGCCGTCTGAACAGATGCTGTGATGGCGCTCCATGCTAACAGCACCTAAATCTTTTCCTTGAGAAGTACAGCTAATCAAAAAGTCATCTATTTTCAAGGGCAGCTGAGATTATTCCTTCCAATGCGCACTCCTCCAGCTTCGGCTTTCATGTGGGAAGATACGGTTTTACCTCCCAATAATCAGGGAGCATGACTTTACTAGGTTAGAATTAATCAGACTTTGTCACTGGCCTATTTCAAGGAAAAATACAAAGCCAGGTTCCCTTTGAAGCTGGAGAGCCTAAGGCACAATAATCTCCCTCTGGATCTTAACATAACACACTGGCCAGTACAGTATTACAATATTGTATATCTAGAGGAACAGTTAACACTCTCAATACAGTTCAGCAGTAAGATGGCAAATGCTGGCAACGGAATCCTTAAAGGAATTCTAGATGGAAATGAAAATTTGGAGCATGCAACAAGGCTACACCTTTCAATAAATTAAAATTTGCTGTGATTATAAAGAAAAAAATTTTTTTAAGATGGAGTTTCGTTCCTGTTGCCCAGGCTGGAGTGCAATGGCTCAATCTTGGCTCACTGCAATCTCCGCCACCCAGGTTCAAAGCAATTCTCCTGCCTCAGCCTCCCAAGCAGCTGGGATCACAGGAGCCCACCACCAGGCCCAGCTAATTTCTGTATTTTTTAGGAGAGACAGGGGTTTCACCACATGGGCCAGGCTGGTCTCGAACTCCTGACCTCAGGTGATCCGTCCACCTCAGCTTCCCAAAGTACTCAGATTATAGGCATGAGCCACTGCACCCGGCAAAGAAAAAAATGTTCACTAAAAGATCTGATGTACTTTTAGGAAATTACCCCTCAATAAAGTAATGCTGAACAAATATGACTAAGGACATTCAGCTCATCTACTTCGTTCTCAAGTTTATAATCTCTCCTGTGGCTAAATCCAGTTAATACTTTTTATCCTTAACTGAATGTGTGTGCAGAATCTGACACTCATGATCTCTCTACTCCTTCTTGAAACTCGCCTCTCCCATAGCTTCTCTAACCATCACATGAGGCTCCTGTGTTTTTCCACTTGTCAAGCCATTCCCTGGGGACACTCTTACAGTGCACACCCCTGGTTAGAGGCCACTCCCTCATCCTCTGAAGGAGCTCCTCTTCTACACTAACTGCTTCACCCACCACTTGTATACCATACCCCTTCTTGGATGTCTTAAAGGCATCTCAAACTCTCCATATTTGCAACCATAAACTTGGCATCTTCTCCATGAAGGCTGCTCTTCCTTCTTGATTCCTTATCATGGTAGAGAGCAACAGCTTACATGTGCCAGTCAACCAAGCCAAAACCAGGGGAGGCCCAGTGACAAGGGGGTCTTTCCTCCCCAAATCCTTCCTATGTCATCAGTCACACGGTTCTGCTTTAACTTCCTTATTATTGCTAAAGTCACTCCCTTCCCTCTGTCTCACTGCCACATGATCCACATCTTCACACTGCAGCTACGGAGTGTTTCTTGAATTTAAACTTGTTCACATCTCTCTCCTCCTTACAACATTCCTGTGATTCTCCGCCACCTTCAGGAGAAAACCCAAACCCATGGCACCACCCTGAGGCTCACTGAGGAAGGCGCCTGCTCCCCTCTCCGACCCCCTCACATCATAGGCTCTCCACGCTTACTGCAAGCATTTCCAAAATGCACTCTGTATTCTCTGGCTTCCCTGCCAGACACAAGCATACAGACACTTTTCCCCTGTTGGCAATTCCCACAAATACTCAGGCAATACCACCTTCTTGGCTTGGGAAAGACCTCTAGATAACTAACTCTCATCCAGGCACCTTTCCTATGTGCTACCTCAAGACTATGTCTGTACCATCCCACAGTGCTGGACTGGGTTTTTCTTTTAATGTACACCTATGTATCAGCCAGCCTTTCGCCCTAGATGGTGAATTCTTTGAGAGTATCTTACTGATCTCCTCTTGTCAGTACTGATTACAGTAACTGGCACAGAGCAAATGTCAAATAATTGACAAATAAATGAAGGAATGCATGAATCAATGGACAAGTTATCCAAATCACTCTCAAAGGAGCAATTTCACATGCTAACAACTACCTATGAGACGGATAAAGAAATGGAAGCTAGAACTATGACATAATTACCTTACTATATCAATAAATCGCTCTTATTAACAGGGTCAATGACAAGTAAAGGCAAATGAATGTGTCCTCGTATCATAAAACATACTGTAATGTTAAGCCTCGGGGTTTTGAAATTTGGGTATCTATGATTTGGGGCTATCTGCAACAACAACAAAGAAATGTGTATGTATCCTTGAGTCAAACTGTAGGAAAAGCAAATGTAGAGGGAAGTTTGATGTTTTACAAGTGTCATTCATAGAACAACAGCACCTGTATGACCCATGGCCCCCGCACAGGCTGCAGTCCCTGAGTCTGACCTGAATGGGGTGGCATTCACCACCGACCACACATGCCTGCGAATTCCAGATTCCTTCTCTGCTTCAGAAATACAAAGTCAGCAAGAGAAGTGACCTGGAGTGACCAGATGGCAAACAGGAGCGAATTACATGGGGTCCTACCAGTTTAGAAGAGTTTTAGGAAGGATACCTCAGGAAGTATCAGCCTCAGGAAAGTGTCCCAGGGTGTCTCCTCCCATTCTTACTATGTGATTCTTCTCTGTCCATATTCTTTTCTTGGGTGTCTCATTTGTTTTGTTATTCTGCTCTTTTTTTTGACGCTAAGGATCCCTAAATCTGCACATCAGGCCTCAGCTGCTGAAGTTCTTGTTATGCGTTTCTAACTGTCTGAGGGAAACAAAACTCCTCCAACTGGGGATACAGAACATAACACAGTAAAGGGCAGAAACCGCGGTAACACTGCTGGGGACTTCCTAACAAGGCCTCATGTAGAAAGAAGGTCTCAAAGGAAGTGCAATGTTGAAAAGGGCACACCAAAAGGGGGCAGTAGTTAAGCACCCAGCACTGACATCGCACATGACTGGATGGATCTCCAAATCCACCCTTACTGCCTGTTCCTGCAGGCAAAGGTTTATTAATTTGCCTAGGCCTCAATCACCTCATCTGAAACCTGGGAATGATAATGGAAGTCACCATAACATGGGATCAACTGTCCTATTCACAGATTGTTTTCAATATGTCTAAAAAACCTCTAGTGTTTCCTAAATCTAAAAAACAAAACAAAATACACTTGACTACTCTAAACGTTGTACCTAAATCCCTCCTTTCCTTTCCCATTCAGCTTCTAGAAAGATGGTCTATATGTTTATTCTTGTGGACCATAAAGATGGTCCGTGTTTATTCTTGGTCCCTCTACGTTCAGCTCAACATTCTATGGAAACATCTCCCTTGGGTTAACAGTGGCCTAACTGGTGACTACAGCACTTGTTCACGCATCTTGTTTGCAATGATGAGGCAAAATCAGAAAAGAAAAGAAGGCTTTCACCATGGTAGGAGCCTAAAAGCAAACTTCTTGGATGGGCTACTTACCTGGAGAAAGCAGAAACAGCTCAGTGGAAGGGATGGAGGAAGAGTGGTATTGGAGAAGGGAAGCCAAGGTCCGCAAGAGAGGAGGATATAAAACTAGAATCAAGCAGTGAGCGTGCCCAGCCAGGGAAACATCATGTCTCAAAGGACAAGAACAAGTCAAGATCCAGAATTTAAGCCAGATGAAAGGCAGAAGTTCAGAGTCGAGGAACTCTGATCACCTGGGCCCATTTTTTAAAGTGGCTGTAATTATTTGATGCTTGGGTGGGCAGCACTTGTCCTACTGAAATTCTCCACAGCATTTCTCAGTATTAACCACCCCTGTCCTCCACATCTTGGCAACCCTTCCTCTCTGTTCTTCTCAAGACCCTGGGTCTTTAGTTCTTAAGGAGGCATCATCTCCCCCATCTCCACTGCAGTGTTGCACTCAGCAGGGACTATCTTCTTGTCTTCCTACTCAGCGTAAGCTACCATGCCAGGAATTGCTAACTCACCTGATCACTGAATCTGTTTTTTTCTTCTTCTTGGGGATGAAGCTAGAATGCACTTCCCACCTTCCCCTGCAGTTAGGGTAGTCATGTGACCAGTTGTAGCCAACAGAAAGTAAGTATAAGTGGAGCTCACTGTTTCCATCACTGGACCTCAAAAGATCCCTGTTGAGAACATACTGTTCTCACCAATGGCGACTGTGGGAGGAAGGCAGTGCAGATGGAAGCATTTCTTTCAACCTGGTTCCCTGAAAGACTACACAGAGAAAAGCCTTCACTGCAAATCAGAAACACATATGTTGGATTTTATGTGAGTATGAAATAAATTTCTGCTGTGTTAAGTCACTGACATTTTGAGGTTTATCTGGTGTTGCAGCCATCATCTTCACTGTTAAGTCGCAAATCGAGATATCATGAGTCCAAAACTCTAGGCTTAACATTAGACCCAAATTTCTAACTTCTTTCCTCTCCTTTACCAGACTTTAATATTTTACAGGAATTATTCCATATGCCTCTTGGACGTGGTTGGGTTTCTTCCATATGTGTTTCCAGAGCACCTTATTTATTATCATTTTAACTGTCTAGTCATCTGCCTCTAACTCTATGGTGAACTTTTTGAGGGTAAAGACTGTGTTTTACTCTTGTTAACCTCTGTGTCCATTTGGCATTCAGGAAGGGTTTCTTTGTGTCCTTCGTTTTTAAATTAAAAGCAATGTGTATTTAGTGGTACTAAAAAGAGAACACATCACCAGTGGTAAGTGGTGTTGGTAGCATATACCCCTATTTGAAGTGATGAGAAGAGCCCTTT
The DNA here is from genome assembly GCF_049354715.1 of Callithrix jacchus. Lineage (NCBI taxonomy): Eukaryota > Metazoa > Chordata > Mammalia > Primates > Cebidae > Callithrix > Callithrix jacchus. Next base: position 16,360,756 of record NC_133517.1, read on the forward strand.
GTCTTCACAGTTGTTTTTCTCAAACCTGTATCCCAAGTCTAACCATGTGAAGCATAGTCTCCTATAAGAACAAATAGATGAATGACTAAATGTAGGAACCAGGATTTGTCATATAAAAATATGAAGGTTCAAAGGTGTTATGATCAGAGTTCATAAAATAATAAGGGCTATGAGGAGGAGAGGCTGAGTGGGGAAATGTTTAGATTAATCCCTAACAAAACAGAAATTAAGAGAAATTATTAAATGTTGGAAGAAGGATTTTTTTAATATTTCAGGACAAACTAAAAAAAGCTTTACTAAGAAGTAAGAAATAATGGGGAATATTTAAAAGCTACCAAAGAAACCTTGGTTTGCTGAGAGTATTTCCCAACCCTTTTGAGTTTGATCACAAAAGAACAATATAGCTCTCCAGAATGTATCCATGCCTTAGCGAGATCCCTGAAAGACAGGAGATACTTAAAGCCCCTTTTGTAATATCGAGATCATGGTTTAAATACATTAGAGTGATGCTGCCTCATGCTCCACCAGCTAACTCCACCAGACAACTCACTCGGGTGCTCCTACCCACTGCGCAGTAGCCTTTAGGGCACCTACGCAGAGTCCAAGGCAGGGAGTGGGTGACCAAAAGTGGAGCTAGAAAACAATCCAGAATTTTCCAGGGCATTCCTCCTGGGTCCTCCACCTCTACATATGCAGAACTTTCCTGTACACACCAAGGCAAAACCATTACAAAGCCTATGTGTGACTTACAGAAATAATCAGCATCCCTACTTTACTTCCAGACGTTCTCCTCTCCACACCTGGGGAAATTCACATAAAGAAATAACTCGACTAATCCAAAGTTTTCTCCTTCCCCGATTTCTATTAACTCTTTAAAAACTAACTTTTGAAATATAGACCATAAATGAGTGTTGGGTTCTGTCCATCCTTGACCTTTCAATCACTTTAACTAGTTCAAGCCATTTAACTTTCATCTGGAAAGCTATGACAGACCTAAAGGGAGCTAAAACATAAACAGGCATCTTCCTTTCTCAGAAACAATGTTTAACTCAGAACTTCACTCTGAAAGATTCAAAGTAGCACACTCACCTGTAGCTGAGATATAGTTAAAGGGTATCGGAATAATATCCAGGTGACACCTTCACTGCAAGGTGGGATGGTGAGAGAGCCTTCATACACCCAGTAATCCCGCAGCAGAGGGTCTATACGGCCACGTGGACGTGTCATGAAAAGGCAAGTGAAACAGTAACAATCCTGATGACTCCAACAATTTCCAAAATCACAAACTGTCCAAATGACACTTCAAAGATGGAAGTCATTTTCAGATTAGAGCCCCACAATATTAAACTACTCGTTGTGGAGAAAATAATGGATAAAAAACATGATGAATTCTCTATTATTTACAGTGATTTCTATCAGTGGATTACAGAATAAACCTGTCAAGTTTAAGCACTTTAGAAACGTATGTATATTTTGAGTTTTTTTTACTTTATTAAAGAATTTACCTGATTGATTTGTATCTAATATTTATTGAATGTTTACAATGTGTCAGCAATTTACATTAATTTATTTAACCATCACAACAAACCAGTGAGATAGGTAGCATTATTAATGTTATTTTTCAGATGGGGAATAATAACATCAGTAGTTTGCCTAAGGTCACTCAGCTAATAACCACTGGCAGTCAGGATTCGAACTTGGGCAGTCTGGTTTCATAGCCTGTATTTTTTTTTTAAGAGACAGGGTCTGGCTCTGTTACCCAGGCTGCTGGAGTGCAGTGGTGCGATCATGAACCACTGCATCCTCAAACTGCTGGCTTCAAGCAATTATCTCACCTCAGCCTCCCAGGCAGGGACTATGGGTGCACACCACCACAGCCAGCATTTTTTTTTCCTTTCTTTAGAGTGTGGTATGGCTATGTTGCCTAGGCAAGCCTCAACCTCTTGGCCTCAAGCAATCCTCCCACATCAGTCTCCAAAAGTTTTGGGATTACATAGGTGAGGGCCATCACGTCCGTCTGAAAGCCTGTATTTTTAACCATTCAGTTCTAGCTACCTCTATACTACTTCTTCAACAGCAAAATATCAAAACCATATTATAATAGGACAAAATGAATCATTCTTATGAAATCCTTTAGCTCTGCATTAGAGGAATTTATGATTAAATATGATTAATAAATGTTTAACATATCATAGAAATTGGTTTGTTGTAGAGCAATTAAATGCAGAAAACAGAAGATACAATGCATCAACCTATTTGGTTTTGTTTGAAACACTAAGACACAACACATAATTTGGGCAGAGAAATGTGAAGACCAAAATTTATATGCGACAAACTTTTAAATCATATCCTGAGTATTTTATGTATAATTGTTACCTGCACACATATACAATTAGAATAATGTATAATAATAGTATTACTGCAGAGAGGTAATCTTTTAAAATTAGATACAAAGTTCATTTTACTGTAAAGATTAAGAACTCTACTGAACAATCTTAGAAGTACATCAGGGTTTTTGTTTGTTTGAGCCAGAGTTTCACTTTGTCACCCAGGCTGGAGTGTAATCATGTGATCTCGGCTCACTGCAACCTCCACCTCCTGGGTTCAAGCAGTTCTCTTGCTTCAGCCTCCTGAGTAGCTGGGATTACAAAGGTGAGCCACCACACCAAGCCAGTTATTTTATTATACTGGTGCTTTGCACAGAAGTAGCAATTTTTACAAATGACAATCCTAAGAAAGCTCTTGACAGATCAACAGAACTAGGGGCAAAGTGTCTCTTTATTACTTCAAAAGGTTTATACATTTAGAGTAATCTGGAAATGGTAGCTGCTAATGAGAATATAAATTGCAAAAAAAATTATTAACTAACAACATATCGTTTTATACAGTCTGCAAAAAACAATGTGACTATAGCCACGGCTAAAATTCATTTTAATGCATCAGATAAATACTCACCTGGTAATAAAGTGTTAGGGTTAAAGCAAGGTATTGTTTTGGACTTCCCCTGAAAAAGAAAAAAATATTTACCCAATGTTAATGTAATCGTTCTAGATTTTAGAATTAAAAATGTATTAGAAAAAATGTAGGATGAAGTGTTTTATGAATGGCCTCATCAGGTCCCACCCATTTGTTGGTGTTTCCTTCTACCTACTCATTCGAGTAGTATCGTCTGGTTCCTGCTGTGATTCTACTACTATTTTCTTTGCTACCATAGTTCAATTCTCCCTGTAAGTCCTGGTGAGAAACCTACAATTGGTGCCCATCTGCCCCCACATCGGTTACTTTTTCTGCTCTAAGCACAATTCATATCAGAGATTTGGGCTAAATTCTTACCATAAAATGCCTGAACTCTGGGTGGGGGGATTTTCAAAATGCCTTTCCTCCTGCTTAATTTCACTGCAGCTCCTAACCTTTTTGGCATCACACCCTGGCTTCCAGCTTCCTGTTTTGTCCTATTTGGATTTGGTGCTTCAGCTCTGGGATCTATGCCAGATGCTGGTATAGATCACACCTAGAAAGGGAGATCTAAAACACATGGAAATATTCTGTTCCAATCAATGTTTATTAAAGCTGGATTTAAATTTCAAGGGAGTCATTTGTACCCTTATTCAACAATTCACATTTAAGATCATCATTTTAAATCATGTCATTTAAACTGCCTAGACTTTAGAGGCAATTGGCCCTGTCAAGTGAATCAGATTTTTCTTAAAAGATTACTGTATTGATCAGTCATAAAAGAATTGTGAAGTGACAGGAAAAAAAGATTACTGTATTGATAACAGATGTAACAGGGAGAGCTACTGCATAACCTCCAAGTCCCTTCCTGATTTCCTGGGACTATTTTACACAGTAAAGACTCTAGCTTACTTGCCTCCCTGATCCTCCTGAGTTCCATAGTGATTGGTGTCCTATTACATGGTAAAATAAATTTTCTCAGCCCATTGCAACTATACAAATACAAGTCAAAACGTGCCCTCGACCATCTTCTTATCAGTTTCTTTTGTCTGGACTGGGCTTCCCTTGGAAGCTGGGTTCATTACAAACCTAATCAGGAGACCTTCAGTGAAGGTTCTGCCTGGTTCAGGATACCCTGGGCTGTGCCAGTGTAAAGCTAATTCAAATTGATCTTTCTTAGAACTGGATTTGGGTCTCTGGATCTCCTGCAATCAAACACGTTCAACCCCTGCTCTGTATCTCCAGCAGCCCTACAAGACTAGACTACTCCCCTCCCCAAGATCACTCACATTCAGCTGACTATAAGCATGAGCCAAAAAGGCACTGCTTATAAGAGAGATTGGCATTGGCTTCCTAGCAATGCTGGGTCATATCATTGCAGGGACATGTTGATCACCTTCTCTTGTATATAATCTTACCACATATGTGTACTTGTTTTCTTTTTTAAAATTTATTTAACATAAATGCTTTGAAATATGATTCCCCAAATTTGTATTTGTTTCATTTATACAACTTTCCTATAGCATGCAGGTAGGAAAGGGTTAACCCAGCAGGCCTGAGTTGCTCAAACCTTGCACATCCCAGATCAAGGCCTGTCTTCAGGACTAACTCTTGTCTCCTGGGATATAACCTCTGAGTGTGGAATATTCTACCTGATATAAGTGTTTCTGTGTGCCTGCAGACTTGGGCCATGCTGTATTTATGATGAACTCCTGCTGTTACATGCCTGAGGCCTCAAGACATACTGTACCAATTGGAACAGAGAAGCTGATGCTGATAATGTGACTTACAGAGAAGAGGGCAGGGAGAGGGTTGCTGCTAGAGGTTGAGCATCTGAGGTCAGTTATGTTGCAGGCATTTTGTGATTGCATGACTGACCTCTAATAAATCTCTAGACACCAAGGCTAGAGTGCGCTTCCATAGTTGGCAACACTTCACACATGTTGTGACCCATCATTGCGAGGGGAATCAGGGGCATCCTCATGTGATTCCCCAGGGAGGGGACACCTGGAAGCTTGTGCCCTGTTTCCCCCGGACTTCATTCCATGCACCTCTTCCCTCTGCTTTTCGATCTGTTTCTTTTCACTGCAATAAACCATAACCCCAAGGACAGCAGCTTTTCTGAGGTCTGTGAGTCCTTCCAACACAGCACCGAGCCCACAGGTGGTCACAGGGACCTCCTACATGAGCAGCTTTTCTGAGGTCTGTGAGTCCTTCCAACACAGCATCGAGCCCACAGGTGGTCACAGGGACCTCCTACATGAGCAGCTTTTTTGTATTACTTTAAATAATGACTTACCTTATACTGAATATCCTGGAGGATTTCAGTCACAGCCTTCAAGCCAACATGCTCCTTTCCTATCTGCAAAATATAAAGCATAAACCACAACCACAGCATTTTTAAGTGTTTAGCTTAAACTCAACAAAACGAACAGAACTTGGCTCCAGTCCATCTGAATGCCCTTTCTGAGGACTAATTAAATGGCCTTTTATTAATAACTAGGTCAATATCTACTAAAGGTAATTAAAGTTGTAATGGAAGCTAGTATAATGAAGTATTAGATATGTAAATGTCCAGAAACTCATTCTAAATTCTTCTTACTATGTATAGGAATCACTCACTTTGCTATATATATCAAATTATAAAATACTATTATATAAAAATACCAAGGACATTTTTGAATGAAAACTACTCAGTACATGTTCAAACCCTTCCATGTTTAACTTTGGCATGTATAGATCACTGCTATAAAGATTTTAACAATACTGAAAAATTATATTAACTTAGAAAAGCAGATAGGTGATTTTGTTGTTAAATTCACCAAAATCAAGAACTTTCTTGATTACTACTGGTCATAATAATATAACTACCTTTCTATTCTTAAATAAATAAGAATATGCTTTTCATAGCCTTCTTTTAAAAAACATATCACTATATATTATTAGTACATAAAATTCTCCCAAAAAATTAGACAAAAAAATTCTAATATTTAATATTCTTGACTTCGCCTTTAGAAACTTTAAGTGAAATCTGACCAATTTCTAATGGTCCATGATAATGGAAGAGAGTAATGGAGATCATTTAGAACCTCAAATAAGCAATCACTGCTTTTGTCAGCTTTTCTCCTTCCACACAGATATTTGGAGAACGACCTAAGAGAAGCTAGAGTAGCTGCCAATATGTTCACATTCTCTGTTTCTCTTGACATTACCCAACTGCAAAACAGGCCAGCTGAAAGAGCATCCAAAGGGACAGGAGAGAGATGAGAAATGCTCTACCTACGATAGCCTGTCAGCTCTAAACAATCAAGACATGAACTATTTTCTAAGCTTCGACAATTATTCCTGAGTTAGGCTCTAAAAACAGAAAATAAATTTTCTAAAGTTAAAAAAAATTAAAAACCTAATGCATATGTACCTGTGGGTGCAGCAGCCTGGAATTTTAGGCAGAAGTCATTACCCGTTCTTCAGGAGAAAATGGACCTCTCTTTGTCTTACTGGTTTAACCTTCCTATAGTACTGGGAAGCCTACGTCTGCACTTGGGGTCTGTGTTCATCTCAGCATCTCCTGTCGGGCTGTAAACTCTTTGAAGCATCCACATGTAAACACGAAGGCCACTCAATGTGGCAGCTGAGGAATAGGCTCACTTTGCAAATGGACTGCCTGGATTCCAATCTTGACTCGGCCACCTCTTAGCTGTGTGAACTTAAGCGAGTGTATTTAACCTTTACATCCTTCCACTTCCTCGTAGGGAGGAATAAAATCCTCATGGGGAGGATAAAAATGATAGGGTTGAAGATAAGATTAAATCAAACAATGACTGTAGGGCTTGGGTCATCATAATTCACTTAATATCCATTATTAATTTACTCTAGATGCGCTACAGCATCAAATATAGTTTTTCCATATAACAGCACTTAACGACTATTACCAGCTCCTTTTAACTATAAAGACTCTATTTTATGGGCAAAACGTAATATCCTGAAAACTCTATAACCTCTGTTCTTACTCCATCTCTTCCTTTCCTTCCTTGTCAAATTTTTGTATGAAGAAACTATAACCAGCAAAAGGCAAGTTCTGATGATAATCTCCACACCCCAACTGCTAAAATTGTGCAAGCAACTGTTCAGATAGCACAACCTGATACCAAGAGCCCACTAGAAACCTTGAGAAGAACTCATTTCTCACCTCTCACCTTTGCCATCCTTCACCACCACCGGAAATACAAACCACTTTGGTCTGTTTTCCTCGCCTGGCATCTCAGCCCTGAACCTCCCATTTTTTTCACTTCTAACTCAATCTCTCCTTATCTTCCACTGCACTTTCTGAAACAGAACAACTCTGCATTTCTGCCAGCCTCTCCCACCACCTCCCAATCTACCTGAACCCCTCAGGTCTGCCCGAGGCCACAGCTCTTTTGCAGGCCTTTCTAGTGGAAGTCCCCCAGGAAGACAGACTGAAGGCCACAGTCAGTGCATTCCTGCTCTCTTCAGTGTGACTCTGACCCATGTGCTTGAGCCATCCTCCCAAGGGGACCATCCTCTGAGGCTACCATGCCCTCCTTCTCCCTTACTGACCCACTAGACCATCCCTCCCAAGCATCACCTCCTTGCTGTCACCCTGAATGACTTCAGCATCCAGGGGGTGACCCATCTCCTCCCTGGCCTAAGTCTTCTCAGCCCTCACTCTGTGGCCTTCTGTCCCATTCACCTCAGCAAACCAACCCTGAGGGGACTCCTGGTATGTGCTCTCATTCCGAAAAATTCAACTCTGAAAGACTGGCCTCTCTGACCGGATGCCCCAGGCCAGCCAGCTCTCCTGCTCTTTCCTCTCTCACCTCCTCTGATCACCAGGAGCCAAGGCTTGCATGTCCTTGTGGCTTCTTCTCCTTCCCCCTCCTGCCTAGACGTGGGACTGGCTAAACAGAATGAGATCTCTCCAACCACTCTCCATTCTTTAATCCTTTTACTTCCTACGTCATCTGCTCTGTGATGGATCAACACAACAACTTACTAGAACTCTCTACTCCTTTACCTGCATAAAAAACAACCCACCATACCCTGTCCTGTATGATCTGGGGTGTCCTATCCCAAGGGGGATTCCCTCAGTGACTGCCAAGTCTATTATCATCCCCTCCTGAGCTATTTCGAGACTCAATCCCACACCAGGCTTTCTTTGCTCTATAAATAATTCTGCTTTGTGTGTCTCAGAGATAATAAAGGTCGTCAGCATGAACTTTCTTAACATCCTGCCTTTCACATCCTGCCTGAATCGGCCCCATTTGTGCCCACCCTTTCCTTCTGGCCCTCTATTTTGGAGAAGGGGTGGGTTTCCTCCTATCTGAGATTAGTCCATCCACATAAGCTCTCCATCCCGTGCCCTCTTCCCTCCTCCAGGACTTTTCCACCTTAGTGACACCCTCTCTTGCCAGTATTTTTAATCTCTATGTCTGCAATAGCTCTTATTGCTCGGGGGTGGGGGGGAGGGAACCACAGGCAGATCTCAGATCTCAAAAGATTCACTGGACATCATCACTAGTTACTGCCCCATCTGTCCTTCCTTCCTTCAGCCAAGCTTCTTGGAAGGAAAATCTACTCAATGTCTCCGACTTCCTCCCTCCCATTTCTCTCCTCCAGTCCAAGGGCCAGACGCCCTCCCTGCAGGGATTTCAGCCCATCCTCCCTCCATTCCTTCTTTCCTTCATGAAATTTTGCTCTCAGTTCTGTGATTTTACTCTCCCCTGAGAATTTGCACACAGATGACCTGAATTTTTCCCCACAAAAACTTATAGAAAGTTAGAAAAAGTGTGCTTGCTAACCAGGCTTTTCCTTGCCTGCAATAACGCAGCTTGTTCTTGGAAATACTCGCATTAATTCTAAGGGGCTGGGATTTCAGTCTGGGGCTCTACAAATCCAGGTCACCTGTTACATGCTAAGAATCAGGAAGTGAAAATACTAAGCTATCACACCTAATTCCACCCACAAATATTTATTAACAATTCCCAAGATGAAAATGGCATGTTCCTTTCCCCTCTATATATGACTATGTGGTTATTTGTATTTCTTATTTTTACTTTATCTTACTATTTTTTATTCTTGTTTTTAGTAATGAGATAGTACCTTGTCTCAATTCCTCAGATTTTGATGCTTTATTAACTTTTCTGGGTTATAAGAGTAGTCTTTCATAATTGTTACTTCAATACACTAAAAATTATCAAAATATATTTGTATAATTAAGTTTTTCATTAACATTTTGTGATTTTTTTCTTTCTTTTTGTGATTTATATAATCCAGTTATAAAATACAAAGAATGTAAGTCCCTGCCTATGACAAAGCCATGGAATAAACAGTCAGAGGAGGGCTCACTGAAAAATGTAAGGATTTCCTTTTAAATTCTGTGGCATGTGTCATATTTGCAAGATGCTTATTTAAAAATATCAAGAGTCAAATTTGGATGGCTACTTGCAAACATCAATAAAGAAATATCTAGGAGATAGGTATTAAATATTATTGCAATTAATTTTTGATATATATGCCATAAAAAAACAAGTTTAAAAGGGCCCATTATGGAACTCTCTTTGGAAAATTAAGTTTCTGAAGAACACTGTGCTAACATGCTCTATTCCCAGGTTACCCAAGAGGCAACCCAGAGCCATGCAGAGCTGGAACTCTGCTTTCTGGTCCTGATGGCAGCTTTAGAGCTAAAATTTTCAGGCACTCTTTCACCTCTAAATCTTTTATGATTTCAAATATATAATAAAACAAAATTTCGATGATTTGCCTTAAAAACAAGATTAAGCTTTTACCTCTGAAAGCACATGGCCTGCTTTCATATGTTTGGGTAAATTCATATACTATCCTTTGCCTACCACAGAGCTCAAATCTAAATGTTATATTGACTATATCTGCCAAGGTCTTTGCCAGTCTGATTTTTATCAGTGTTTTCCTTCAAAGCATTTCGAGTAATCTCAGAGTAAAATTGTTAATAAAGAAGGGGTGAAGTAATCTTCTATTATAGATTTTTCATAGATTTTTCTGTAAACCAGGGTCTAAAAACATTTTCTGAAAATCTTTTTCATAAATAAAATAAACTCTACCTTCAGGAGACATTTCCTAAATCATTTCTTCAAGGACCTTGAATGCCACTCTGAAGAAAATTTATAATAAATAAAGTAACTATTTTCTACCAATGAATATGGCTGAACTTTCATGAACCATAAGGATCAAGTTATCTATTTTTATCAAGTGTTCTCTGTATGTTCGTAATTTCATCTGTAAGCAATAAAATTGAGAAAAAATATTTTACAAAATGATTTAGAAATTAGCATCTCTAAACAATACGATAATCACAGCAGATGGTTTACCTGAACAAACAGAGCAATGATGGCGATTCCATGCGGCTTCCCCACAGCCTCATCAATGCTGCCAAACAGAGTGGAGTTCCAGTGGATCAGATGGAGCTGGGTGAGTGGCAACAGACAGACCACATCACTTAATGTGCAAAGATAGTCATTTCTTCACTATTTCTACATGGTGTTTCATACAACAAGAGGATCACAAGTAGACACAAATAAATGACTGGCTTAATACGAGTTATCTGTATAAAGTCTTTCCTTATTTCTGAACAGTAGCAGTGCTTAGTGGATCGCTGCCCCTTAGTCCAGTTTCAGTCCTGATGTGGAGGAAGAGAACTAGAGGGACTCGCAGACTTCACACGGATTCAGTTATCTTTCCTTGGATGTCACCCTTCTGGATCTCAATAAAGCAAAACTCCAGGTCTGGGAACAAATACTAGGACTCATTCAGAGGATGAATACTTGCATAGCAAAATACTGCACCACCCAGTATTTCCATCAGGAGGTGTACAAAGTCCGCCTCTAGTTCTAGTAAATTACTTCCATTTTCTTAAGAATATCTACAGATAGTGACCTGAAAAAAAAATGCTGCATTTTTAAAGCCCTGGTAAAATAACAAATGCTGATGTAAATCTCTTAAAGAAGGCTATTTCCTGCACTGGAGATAAAATTTTATCTGTGAAGAAATGACGAACAATGCTGAGAGGCCTCCCTCACTCCTAGCCTCATAAAGCTTTGCAGCTTTCAAGTTTATCTAGAATATGCACTGCTCCTAGAGCACTGATAAAACACTTGAAAGAAGCCAAATTCAATTCCTGATTAAAAATCAAATGTCCACTGAGGTTCTTACTATAATAGTAGGTAGGTAAACCTTCTGCCTAGAAAACAATCTTCATCACTATAGCTTTTCATCAAGTTATAATTACTCACCACCTTACAACACTGCCTCATTTTAAAATTAGTTCTAACACCAAAAGACATAGCTAAAATTCAACCACTATCTATTTTAGCATCTATATTAAAATATTCAGAAAAATTATCATAAAGATTGCCACAAATTTGATTTTTCCACTGCTGAATTGATCCAGGTAGAATCTGTGATTATAAAACTGAGCACTAGAGGGAGGTAAGAAATCCTCTACCAATAATAGAACTGGTAACCTAGGAAAAGACAGTACCCATGGCCCACCTAGCCAGGACCGGCTGTGAAAAACTCACAGACTGTGACCACACAGTAAATGCAACTGAAAGGCACTGCTTTTAAGAAAACTGTCTTCTATAATCTCTCAATAATACAAGACAATTTTAATCTTTCCTTCTCTGGCTCCAACAACAGGATAGGGGTCCTGGTGGTAGAGGTAAGAACTGATTGTCTTACTTAAACCAGCAAAGAAGGTCTAGGCCCAAGGTTGAAATAAATTTTTATTCCACAAAATACAAAATTCCCACTGACGTTTGTCTTCCTTCTCACAGCAATATATTGGGGCTTTAAAAATAATAATAAACCACGAAAGCATGGGTTTTTCTCTTTCCCCACTCCACAATTCAGCAACATCGTCACTCACACCTGCTCTTCAAAAACTGCTGCACAATTTCTGTGTTTTAAAAGCTGAGGGTCCCCACTCCTTAAGTGCGTACTGTGGGTGTTGACTTTGTTTCAAAGAGTAAAGTATGGAAAGGGGATAAAGATAGTGACTTTACAGTGGATAAAACTAGCCAACACTATCTGATCAAGGTCAACATCAACAGTGATTAGTCATGTTGATAGGGTGCATGTAACCTTACACGTGATGAAAATGGCACTTTACTGCTGCATTTTCTCCCAATGACCCATAACCCAATCTAGCCACAAGAAAAACATCAGACAAATCTCAGTGAGAGGCACTCCACAAAATACCTAATCAGTAAGTACTCCTCAAAACTGCCAAGGTCATCAGGAACAAGGAAAGCCTGAGAAAAACGTCACAGCCAAAAGAAGCCTGAGGAGACATGAGAACTAAATGTAACATGATGTTATGAGATCCCAGAACAGAAGAAGGGCATTAGGTAAACACTAAGGAAATCTAAATAAAATGTGGATTAGTAACATATCAGTATTGGTCCATTAACTGTAACAAATGTAACCATGATAATGTAAAATGCTACTAATAAAAGAAACTGGGTTTGGGGTATATGGGAGTTTTCTGTACTGTCTTTATAATTTTTCTATAAATGTTAAACTGCTCTAAAAATATTCTTTTTAATAAAAAAGAAAAGAAAAATTAAGAGAAATGCTGGCTCTTCAATCAACCCAAGCTAACAAGGATAACAGAAGGTCACTATGACCCCCACATGTCTAGCAAAATAACACAAAACGAAAGCAGCAACAGCAGCTCTCCCACACATCCTTAACTCCACCTTCTGGGTCCTCAGTAATCACCCAAGTCTTGGTGGTTCCAGAGCACGAGAGATTCTTCCCTCACAATAACAAGGTATCCAAGCTTTAAAAAACAAAGCTCTGTCTTGCTTCTGATAAACCTTCTTCTCTTGAAGGTCCTTTCTCTCATTTTCAGACCAAACAAATCATGACAGACCCCCTTTCCACACCAGTAGATGTTGGCTAATTCAAGTACCAGGCAAATGTCCAACCCATTCTGGAACTCAGCCAACATTCAGCTATAACCTAGCAGTGGTAACCTAGATGCGTGGCCCACAGGCACAGCACTCTGCACCTGCGCTGCCTCTCAAGTTAGCTCACTCTGCTCCCCACGCACCTTTCCTCCCATCTGTATGAGTCTGCCAGGGCTGTCATCACAAAGTGGCACTGACTGGGTGGCTTAAACAACAGACATTTATTTTCTCATGTTTCTGGAGGGTGGAAGTCTGCGATCAAGGTGTGAGCAGGGCTGGTTCCTTTGGAGCCCTGTCTCCTCGGCTTGTAGATGGCCAGCTTCTCCCTCTGTCTTCACATGGTCTTGCCTCTCTATAAGTCTGTGTCCAAATTTCCTCTTTTTGTAAGGACCTCAGTCATAGTGGATTAGGGCCTGCCTAATGACCTCCTTTAACCTAATTAGCTGTGTAATGACCCTATGTCCAAATACGGTCACGGTCTGATGTGCTGGGAACTGGCACTTCAACAGGAATTTGGCAGAGACACAAAGCTGCCCATGACACCACCTAACTCACCCTTTGCTTTCTGCTCACCATAAGAAAGTCATTTCAAATCCAAAAAGCTTCAATTATTCACATTGACATCTGTTCTGCCACTGCCCCTTCTTTATTCCTATAATTTTATCATATTGTGCTTTGTATTAATTAGTGCTGGTTCTGTTCTGCGAAGCAAAGCCATAGAGGCAGGAAAATTATAAGTGCATTTGAAGGACTAACAGTACCTTGGTGGGTAGCTAGAGGGTACATACATAAGTCTGGCAATGACAAGAGGTGAGGCTAAAGAGGTAGAGGGGTCAGACTGCACAGAGCTTTAAATGTTAATTATCATACCTGTATTCTGGAAAATACTAAAGCAATATATTATTGCAGTGAATATCATTATTATGTATGCAGTCTGGAATCAAACTCCCCCATAATAATCTCTTTCTTTCAAAGCTCTCTTTGATAGCACAGGAGCTGAATTGGAAGTTGCAGACATTGAAGGCTGGAATATAAGTTAGGAGGCTACCACAAAAGTCCCAGCTAAAAAATTATGACAGAAATGCAGGACAGTAAATATTAAGTGTCAACTTGGCTAGGCTACTGGTACCCAACTGTTCGATCAAACACCAGTCTAGACGTTGCAGTGAAGGTGCTTTTTATATGTGATTAATATTTAAATAAACAGACTTTGAGTAAAGCTGAATGCCCTCCGCCATATGAGTAGGCGTCATACAATCAGTTAAAGGGCTTAAGATCACAGACTAAGGTCCCCCAAAGGAGAAGAAATTCTGCCTTCAGAGCTCGGGATAAAAGTTGGCCTGAGTTTCCAGCCTTCAAACTCCAGCTGTAACATCAGCTCTTGCGTGAATTTCCAGCTTTCAGTCTACCTTTTGAGTTTCAGATTTGCCCACCCCCACAACCACATGATCCAATCCCTTAAATTAAATCCCAATCTCTTCTTTGTCCCTCTGCTTCTCTCTCTTCCTCCCTCCTCTCCCTCTCCCTGTTTCTCTGGAGAACCCTGACTAATACCGATCATGCAAACAAAAAGAAAAGTATGGCAACCAATATAAGCTTGCATCTGAAGATGACTAATTCCAATGGGAATAAAGAAAAATGACTTTAACAAAGTGACAATGTTTGATTTATTCTTCTAAGACAAAACATGGTCCCTTTGGGGAGGGGGCCTGAAGGGACAAAACAATCCTCTGATGATCAGAAATAACATATTAAACCTTCTACTTAAACTTATTTTTATCAAATACTTTATTTCAATTTTTCTATGCTTCATAAAATATGTAACATAAATACATATTAATGCATCAATATAATTTATTAACAAATATACACATATTACGAATACATGCTCCAAAGTTTGTTCTAATGCAATGGTTAAAGACATCTGGGGACAAACGGGTCTGAATGGGAAAGCATATGATGCTACAGATACAGCTTAGGAAATGATGAGGCAGCCACAGCGCATCTTATGAACTGGCTTATTAAGGTCCAAGTAGACAGCTATTACCGGCAGAGAGGACTCACAAGACTCACTTCAAAGCCTAATAGCCCAGATATGCCCTGGGGTGTGTCTGGTCTATGGAGAGGGCAGGATACAGAGGCGGCAACCCTGTACACTTCGCCAACTCCCCTGATAAATTCTGAGAGGCAGTGTGCTCTCATAAAAGACCTCAGCTAGGAATGGCGTCTTAGATTCTTGTTTCAGTTCTGCAACTCTTTAGCTCTGCGAACTTCACTAGTCACTTCTTTCAGCATCAGTCTCTCTCTACATAGGAGGCTGGATCTTAAAAGCCTGGATTATTCACGCCTCTCTCTGCCTTTCCATGGTACTCTTTTTCCTACATTCTTACCACATTTTGCTGTTATTAGCATTAGTCATATATAGCCAGCAAAGGCAGGGAAGCAGGATGACAGATTTTGACAATGAAGAGCAGCCAACTGGATTATAGTTCAGACCATGTATGTAAATGCCACTTATCATTTCTAAGGAGAGCAAGGGTTGGTGGCATTAGCACTGCATCTGTTGTTTACAGGTAGGTGGCCCACTGCATAGGGTCACTTACTCCTCCAGGGTCCACTGGACTAAACACGGCCCCAGGCAGGACCCTGCCTCACTGGCCTTCGGGAGCCTAGACCTACTCTGCCTGGTAAGCACTCGCACAGCAGGTGCACTTGCAGCCTGAACCCAAGGCCTACTATGGCTACCAACAACAATAGCAGAATCCCTCCTGCTGAAAGAATCTGCCTCCAGGCTCCCTTCAGCCATTCTCCTTCAAAAGGCAAAAGGCTTGGCCTCCTTCTACACTTGGGGATGTCAGGGTAAAAGCAAGTGGTTTTCTATAACAATTAAAACTGAGTCTTTTTTCACTCCGCATCACTCTTCCTCCCAACCTACCAACAGGAGGCAAGTGTCACAAAGACATAAAACAGCCAAGATCCATTATTACTCTGGCAGCATGATGACCACGTCTTCTGTCAAAAAACTGGACCACAGGAAAACAAGCATAATGCGTCCTTTTACAGCTTCAGGGAAAACCTTGGACTGAGCTTTTGCTACAGGACTCACAACTTCATATTCCCCGCAACTGATTACGCTGCCTTACCATTAGCACCTGTGAAACGTTCAAAACATTTGTCTCAATGTACTTAACGCACAGAACAGATAGATTTGTCCAAAGTTATGAAACCGTGACATGCCATAGCCTTATCATCATTTGTCACTGAGAAAAATAAGTCTGAAGATTTCATGGCAGCTTAACCGAAAGGTATCTACAAGATAAATGAGGTTTATTATTAACATAAATAACATGACAGCAGTAAAGTACCAAAGAATGAATCATGAGGATGGAAAAAGTAGTAAAAATTGAAAAGGCAATTGTGACTCACAAATTCCCTTTTCCCCAGCCCTGGGCACCCATACAAGTTCTGTGACAACTCTTATCTGCAAATGCAAGGACCTTTCCTTTCAGATTCTTGCCATCTCAAGATGAATATTTCCAGAACCGACATCAATTCTCTTCAAAGGAGCTTCCCACCCATACACTCTTCATAGAACGCCCCCTCCCACCCCACCTGACAAGCTTGAGACCTGGGACCCCTTCCCCTTTATCTCCAGAGCCATCTAGGCCTCTCCTGGCCCCTGGAATTTACATTACAAAGCCCAACTTCCACCACATTTCCTCTGTTGAAAATTTCTGATTTCCTTTATTTCCTATCCATACCAGGCTTACATTTCTCCAACCACATCCATCCCCACCCTAACTCTCCCCACATGCTCAAACCAAGCATGACCTTGACTCCTCACAACAGCCTCCCCATTCTCCTTATGCCCACTCACCTGGATGCCTTTCCCCAATCTGCCCTGATACCCACCCATATCCTACCTGTCCTCCTAGGCCCTGATGGACATTTGATATACAGATGGGAGTCTGGAGATGACAGAAATAAAAGGTGTGGGAAGGAGGGGGGGACAGTGGGAAGGGAGACAGACACTGAGAACTTCGACCAGCAGATAGTAAGGAAAAGGAGGAGAGAAAGAGGGGAGATAACCGGGATTTCCATTGAAATCATCGTATCAAAGGAGAGAGAAATTCAGGGGTGTTTTGAGGGTTTGGTTTTTGAAAGAGATCTCTTGCTCTGTCATCCAGGCTGGTGTGCAGTAGCAAAATCGTGGCTTGCCATAGCCTTGAACTCCTGGGCTCAGGCAATCCTCTCACCTCAGCCTCCAAAGGAGCTGGAATTACAGGTGCAAGCCACAACTGAATTCAGATTTAGATAGGACTGTAAACCCACATCAAAACAATCAAACTAGTGCCCCCTTAATGAGACGTACAGAACTCCTGCTGCCTTGAGAAAGGGCTAAAGGTACAGGGAGCAGATACCCCTAGAGCAGGGGTGCTCAATCTTTTGGCTTCCCCGGGCCACACTGGAAGAAGAACTGTCTTGGGCCACACATATAATATACCAACACTAATGATAGCTGATGAGAAAAAAAGAATGGCAAGAAAATCTCACAATGTTTTTAAAAAGTTTACAAATTTGTGTTGGGCCACATTCAAAGGCATCCTGGGCTGCATGTGGCCCACGGACCATGGGTTGAACAAGCTTGCCCTAGAGAAATGTGACCTTGTAGAGTTGTTTCATTCATGGATTGATACAGTTTGGCTGTGTCCCCACCCAAATCTCATCTTGAATTGCAGCTCCCATAATTCTCACATGTTGTGGGAGGGACTCTGTGGGAGATAACAAATCATAGGGCAGTTTCCCCCATACTGTCCTCATGAGTTAATAAATCTCACAAGATCTGATGATTTTATAAGGGTTTCTTCTTTCGCTTGTCTCTCATGCTCTCTCTTGCCTGCCACCATGTAAGACATGCCTTTCACCTTCCACTATAATTGTAAGGCCTCCTCAGCCACGTGGAACCATGAGTCCATTAAACCTCTTTTTCTTTATAAATTACCTGGGCTTGGGTATGTTTTTACCAGCAGCATAAAATCAAACTAATACGTGGTCTTGAGAGAAACTGATGCAGGGCCAAAGACTTGAGTTTTGGAAAATGGTAAGATAATGAAAGAGGGACTATCAAATATGGAGGAGGAAACTCAGAAAATTCCCAAGTGCCATTAAAAGAGAACAGACTTCCTAGAAGAGAGTGTGGGCATCCCTAGTGTCAAGGAGATACCAGCAGCAAAGCTGTGACAGCTGCAAAGAAACAAGGAAAAATGAGGACGGAAAGAGACTTTGGACTGTTTTTTAGGTTACTGAGCTGGCAGGTTCAGCACAGTGAAAGGCACAGAGATAGAATGTAGAGACACGAGGATAAGACAAGTGGAGCAAGGCCAATCAGCCTATAAGGTGGGCAGGATTATCAGAAAACACATTTGAAGGCAGCTGAAATCACTGTTTTGTGAGTGAGCAAAGTTCACCCTTGACTTTTTAATATTCTTCTTATCTGTTTTCTTAATGGTTAAAAGTAAAGCCTGGGAGAAGCCACAGGCTGCTGTTAAGTTTCTATGAATAATAAATACTCGATGTAACCCGTGAACTTAGATGTAACTGGACCTGAAAACCACTTTCTACCCAATCTATAGCCATTAAGAACTTTCCTCCAAGCTAGGCCGCTGTAGAGTATAGATTCACAGAGGAAAAAAAAAAATCATCAAGAGCAGATTTTCATTTCTGTGTCCTGATTTTGCTTAATTGCCTTCCTCAGCCCCAAAGAAACCCAACTATAGAAAACCGTAGCAGTGTCAATAGATTCCAAGTTCCAGAAGCCAAGTATCTCACTCACCCATGCTCTACCACACTCGAAACAGCCCTTCTCAGAGCGGGCTATAAAACTTAAGAAAAGAGGAACAAAGTGGGAGGAGTTATATCTCAGCTGTTCTTATGATACTGGGAATTGAAAGAAAGAATATAGAAGATAATAAGCACTGGAAAAAGAAGGAAAAAGGAGAAAAGGAAACGAAAGTGAAGCATTTGAGTCACAAAGTGGATCATCAGATAACTGAAAAATAGTGAACAGAGAAAGCACCATGTCTCTCCACATCCACACAGAATTACATGAGGCAGCCCATTCATCAGCTGATAAATCAAGGTTTAGTGTGCATTATTTTTGGATGCTGCTACGCTTTAAGTCATCATTGTCAATATATTATGTGTCTATTATTCAGAGAAGGACATTCAAGGCGTAGACAGATATGACAGTGAAAAAGTCCTGTAAAGCATGGAATGGAAACTAAATTATTCCAAAAATTCTCTCTCTAGCGATCACCTACTTGTTATGTCTGCCGAAACCTAACTATGTTATTCATATAGATAGGTGGAAGAGAAACAGGAGAATGTGACAAAGGGCTTCAGAGCAACTTCTCCTATGAAGATATTAATATCAAAAGGTATTTATAGTGTTCTTAGGGTTCAGAATCTTCTATTAAAAAGGCACTAGTCCTATGTAATTTATAAAAAGAATGTCTTATTTCAAAGCAGACATTTAAATGCTGACTGGTTTCCCTCTTTAAATGCTGACTGGTTTCCTGCCTTCTAAGGAACAGGGTATCATAACCCCATTGGACTCTCTTCCCAAAAATGATGCCTCCTTTATGAAATTCACAATAAAGGGTTGGGAAAAGCTTGTTGGTGTGGTCTTGCATCAAAGGAAAAAAAACTGCATCATTTTTATGTTTTATATTTAATGTAAAGTCGGAAGCAATTAAAACTGATTCTTCAACATTGGTTTCTTGATTTCCAGGAAATATCCTACACATTATTTCTTAAAAAAAAAAAAAAAAAAAAAAAAAAACCTGAATTTCAGGCTATAGCTGCAATTAAATTGCTATACTTCCCTATACCTCATTTATTATTTTGTAAAATAAGGAAGGCAAAGTAAAGAGACTGTCAACAGGTCTGTTAGGGAAAGTAAGTCATTTATAGATTGGATCTATTCCTCCTATACAATGAATCAGGCTGCAATCCTCACCCCGCTCATCCCTGAATGGGAGCCACGATGATGAAAGAGTTCTGAAACAATGGCAGCATTCATCTCAACATTCATGGAGCACCGATAGTATCTAGAGTTTCAGTGTTCACTGCTCTGACACTGGAAATGCAAAGACCTCAAATCTTGTTATAAAAAAATCCAGGATGTAAATAAATAAAAATATATAATTTATAGCCTATAGAAGAAAAAGATGACTGAAAAGGATTTTAACAATAAAAATGTTAGGGGATGCTGTGGTTATTTTTATTGATTTAATAAGCACTGATGTTACATTTTCTGCCAAGCACTGTTCTTTACAAATATTACCTCATTCCATCCTCATCAGCATCTTCATAATAGTAGATTCTATGACCACCATCAATACCCCAATTTAACAAGAAGGAAATGGAGGGACAGAAGGCGAAGTAACCTGCCCACAATTACACAGCAAACAAGTGACAGAGCTAGGCTGTGGACACAGGCAGTGTGGCTCCACCACCCATGTCACCTTCAATCCCAAGAGTGGGGGTTGGAGAAGATTGAACAGGGTAGAATGCACAGTGTGAGTGTTCACACCAAGCATGGAGGAATGGCAACCGTCTCTGCAGAGACAACAAATACCAGAGAAAGGAAGGAGAGTGTGCAACCCAAAACACCACTAGCATGCCAGCCGCATACCTGGTGTTCGTGAGCACTCTCCCTCCAGCTCCTGGGAAAGCTACTTGAACTATGTCTCCTCTGCAAAAGGGGGACCAGACTGTCTATCATGTGAGGCCATTACAAGGGCAAGGAACCGTCTCTGTAAAGTGCTGGCTAGTGCAGAATCTGAGTCAGAGAAGTGGGAAGTGGCGAGAGAAAGGTCGGCAGCGCTGAAAGGTCTAGCGCCTCAGCTTGGAAAACACAGGTGTGATCACTTTGGCAGGACCCTCTTCTCACTATGCTGCCTGAACTCACCTACTTACTCTCTTTCAGTTTAAAGATAACTAATAACACTTTCCATCACAGAAAGCCAGATCACCGCCATAGAGCCACAACTTCAAATGTCTCCAGAAGTGAGGACAGCAGAGCTGTGAAAAACCGAAGAACTGGAGCCACGTCTCCAAGTGTTTAAACTCCACAATTTATAAGACAGTGCCAGCTGGAACTGTCCTTAAATCCAGCCCCAAGGCCCACCAGCAGCATCCCTGCATACACATCATTAATATTCTAACACCAAGGTCACCTGCCTCTCAGAGAAAATAAAACCATCAGAAGGAATGGTCTCTGCTTCCTGCTGGGACCTCCTGCCAGTCTTTCCTCCCTCCTTCTCTTTTCCAGGAGTAAACATCTGCTGCTTTCTGCTACTACCACTCAAAAGTCTTTCATCCACCAGCTCTTTTCTGAGCCTTTAACCTCTCTCTCCTTAGCTCCTTCTCAACACCATTCAGACAGATTTTTCTCATCTTAAAAAAAAAAAGCTTCCTTGACCTCACATACCCTCCTATTACTTTCTCTTCACAGCAAACTCAAAAACTTATAACCATTCCCATCACCACCTCCTCCCTGCCTCTTTCCTCTACAATCCACTCAAATCTGTCTATCGTCCCCATCAGTTTAGTGAAATTGCTCACCATGTACACCACTAAATCACATTTTTGGCCCAGGAGACCAGATCACCTGCTCTGCAGCAGCCAATAGTCTTACCTGTCCTTCTCACATTGCCCCCTCTGGTGGGTTTCACAGTGCCACACCCTCCTGGTCTCCCCCTTCAACAGCAGTTCCATCACTCCGTTACTGGTTCTCTTCCCCTGACAGGGCTCTGCCCTCACACGTCTTCTCTTTGAGCATGTTTTTGTTGGCTGTTCTTATCTACTCACATGTCTTCTATCATCACCTGGATGCCCATGACTCCAAAATCAGCATTTTTCATCACAATCTGTCCTAAGACTATATCCCTTTTTAAACTACCCAGTGAAATATCTCTAGTGTAATATTTTAAAGTTAGCATCTCACAGCTGAGTTCCCTCCACCGCCCCTGAGACTGTGTCTTTGTCTTCACTTCCCACCTCTGGTGATGGAGCCCAAGCCAGAAATCTCTTCCACCATCCTCTTCCCTTACAAACAACCAAGAGCTATGTCCTACCATTTCCACCTCTCGAAAATCTCCCAAATGCATCCACCTGGCTGACTGCCATCACCAGTGCTTTAAGTTTCAAGATCCATAATCTATCGCTAGACTTATGCCCATCTCTTAACTGTCTCCATGCCTCCAAAGCTGGCTTCAATTCATTCTCTACCCTGCAATCATACACTGCACATCTCATCAGGTGCTCCTTACTGTCCATGGGGTACAGTCCAACCTCCTTTGCACACAATGCACTCAGTAAATAAGTATATCTTTTCATAATCTTGGTGAATATAGCAGATTTGGTTTATTATGTATTAACTATTTTCAGCTGTGTTGGTGACAATCAGAGTAATAAGCTCTTTTTAGTAATAAGCATGCATCTACAACAATTTTAATTGGGTTTAAAATTCAGCACTATTTCATTTCTCTTTCATTCCTCTGTGAAATACCACTATCAATATTCACATTCCAACTTCACATAGCTAATAGATTAATAACCTAGTTTTCAGAAAGAATATTTTTAAATCCAATTACAATTCAAAATATTAAAATTTACAATAAAATGCATTTATCTGAAAATGTTTTTAAAAATCACTCTATTTTAATTCCCACTACACCTGGAAAGGTACCTGTCTGTTAACACTGCTTACTCAGAGTCTTTCACTTTTTGAATTGCAATTAAATAAAGCAAAAATCAGAACGTGTTTATTAGAAATAGGGGAAGGCATACAGTGTATAGGAAATAGAATGGTAGTTGGTCCAAGTCTCAGCCATTAGCTAAATGACCTTGGGCAAATACTTAAATGTCTCATGACCTGATTATTCAGCTGAAAAACATACATAACATCTACCTCTAAGGAGTATTTTAATAATGAAATAAGATATGGCATACGTCTGGCAAACAGATAGTCTTCATAAGCATTTCCACCATTCCCTGGGGATTACAGTAAAAATGCATCTTCTATTAACTCCACAGCCATGAGAAAATGCAAAGAACACGAAACTGTCCAACAATATAAACACCCTAAAATTTCAAAATACTATGAGAAAAGTAAATTCTGAGGCACATGTAGCAAGAATTGTACAAAAAACATTCTCTGAAATGGAAGAATTTTTCTTGCCCTACAACTAAATGAAACTGCCCTAATCTGAAAGACAAACAGCCCTGTGAAAATCTACACCTATGCTTTTCCCACAAAGTACTTCCTTATTTATGTAAGTTTTGTAATGTAATTTAAAATCATAACAAACTAATCCAACTCACTTGTTGCTCAATGGAGTTGCACAAAGAACCATTCTTTAGTGAACTCATCAATAAACCACATTATTTCTAGTGCTAATTAAAGGGAATCATGCTTTGCTGTGATTTGTATAAGACTCTCCTGTTAATACAATAGCAATGCTATAAGCAATCAACTTATTTTAAAGGACATTCTAGAAAATTGACTTTTAACACACTAGTGACCTGAAATACAGAGCCCAAGTTCCCTTTCAATGTTGTGACAAGGTGAAGTATCACTTTCCTTGATTGAGGTGGAACTTGTACCAAAACAGCTTGTGAGTTTTTTAAAAAGGTCAATTAGGAACAGGAAAGGCATCAATGGGTGTGAACCAAAAAAGCACAATTCAGATAGGAAATTTAACTTATGTTTACATGGCAATGCACTTCAGTTCAGCACAGCTCATACTGACTGGGGCAGGGGGGATTTTTCAAACAAGATTCTTACATTTTTGAACACAATCCAAAGTGAACAATCATCAATGGCCAAAGTGCTTTAAAAGTTCAGAGAGCAGATATGGGAACAGCAGTTAGGCAGTGAGGGCTTCCCTTATACCCAGCATTACCTAACCCTGAGCCTCCTCCAGGACTGACTAGAGGCTCGACTTCCCAGCATTGCTCATTCCCCTGCTCTAGCATGCACATACACTGTACTACTCAATGTCTTTATCATCCTAGCCATCCAAGCCATTCTCAAAAACCTCTGTAAATTCAAATAATAGAAACAAAAGTCTTTCTTCTAAAAGTTCGCATTATGAATAACCCACATGTGGGGGGTTTGGGGTTTGTTTTGTTTTGTTTTGAGACAGAGTCTTGCTCTGTTGCTCAGGCTGGAATGCAGTGGCATGATCTCAGCTCACTGTAACTTCCACATCTCCGGTTCAAGCACTTATTATGCCTCAGGCACCTTAGTAGATGAGATTACAGGTGTGCACCATGTCTGGCTAATTTTTTTTTTTGTATTTTCAGTAGATATAGGGTTTTGCCATGTTGCTCAGGCTGGTCTCAAACTCCTGGCTTCAAGTAATTCACGTGCTTTGACCTCCCAAAATACTGGGATTGCAGGTGTAAGCCACTGTGCCCGGCTACACATTAGTTTTAAGCAGAAATATTATCTCTTAAAAAACTGTATTTGTGTACGTATGCGTACTTACTGAGAAAGGCCCCTTAAAATTCCAAGTACCATCTTTGCTGTACATAACGTAACTCAGAAGAAAGTTTTACTTAGGTACACTTATTATCTTTCCTTTTATATAAAAGTATTTGATATTTTTAATTAATTTCCTGTTAAGCATTTAAAAAGATAGAAATTGTAATAAAAATACTGTTTCTGTAGGAAAAATAATAACCACTGTACAATGGCGACTTCATGGCACATTTTTTTTAAGTTCTGGGATTCATGTGCAGAACATGCAGGATTGTTACATAGGTATACATATGCCATGGCAGTCTGCTGTACCCATCAACCCGTCATCTAGGTTTCAAGCCCCCCATGCATTAGGTATTTGTCCTAATGCTATCCCTCTCTTTCTCCACCCACCAACAGGCCTTGGTGTGTGTTGTTCCCCTCTCTGTGTCTATATGTTCTCATTGTTCAACTCCCACTGAGTGAGAACATGTGTTGTTTAGTTTTCTGTTCCTGAGTTACTCTGCTGAGAATGATGGTTTCCAGCTTCATCCATGTCACTGCAGAGAACATGATCTCATTCTTTTTTATGGCTGCATAGTGTTCCATGGTGTATATGTACCACATTTTCTTTATCCAGTCTATCACTGAGGGGCATTTGGGTTGGTTCCATGTCTTTGCTATTGTAAATTGTGCTTCAATAAACAAACGTGTGCATGTGTCTTTATAGCCGAATGAGTTATATTCCTTTAGGTATATACCCAGTAATGGGATTGCTGTATCAAATGGTATTTCTGGTTCTAGATCCTTGAGGAATTGCCCCATTGTCGTCCACAATGGTTGAACTAATTTATATTCCCACCAGCAGTGTAAATGCATTCCCATTTCTCCACAGCGTCACCAGCATCATTGCTTCTTGACTTTTTAATAATAACCATTCTGACTGGTGTGAGATGGTCTCTAATAATGGTTTTGATTTTTATGTCTCTAATGATCAGTGCTGTTGAGATTTTTTTCATATGTTTGTTGGCCACATAAATGGCTTCTTTTGAAAAGTGTCTGTCCACACACTTTGCCCACTTTTTGATGGAGTTTTTGGTTTTTTCCTTGCAAATTTGTTTAAGTTCCTTGTAGATTCTGGATACTAGACCTTTGTCGGATAGATTGCAAAAATTTTCTCCCATTCTGTAGGCTGCCTGTTCACTCTGATCACAGTTTCTTTTGCTGTGCAGAAGCTCCTTAGTTTAATTAGACACTATTTGTCAATTTGGCTTTTGTTTCAATTGCTTTGGGTGCTTTCATCACAAAATCTTTACCCATGACTATGTCCTGAATGGTATTGCCTAGATTTTCTTCCATAGGGTTTTTATGGTTTTCAGTTCTACATTTAAGTCTTTAATTCAACTTGAGTTAATTTTGTACAAGGTGTAAGGAAAGGAGTCCAGTTTCAGTTTTCTGCATATGGCTAGCCAGATTTCCCAACATCATGTATTAAATAGAGAATCTTTTCCCCATTGCTTGTTTTTGTCAGGTTTGTCAAAGATCAAATGGTTGCAGATGTGTGGTGTCATTTCTGAGGTATCTGTTCAGCTCCATTGGTCTATATGTCTGTTTGGCACCAGTACCATACTGTTTTGGTTACTGTAGTCTGGTAGTACAGTTTGAAGTCAGGTCGTGTGATGCCTTCAGCTTTGTTCTTTTTGCTTAGGAACTGTCTTGGCTATTCGGGCTCCTTTTTGGTTGCACATGAAATTTAAAGCAGTTTTTTCTAGTTCTGTGAAGAATGTCAATGGTAGTTTAATCGGAATAGCATTGTATCTATTAATTACTCTGGCAGTATGGCCATTTTCACGATATTGATTCTTCCTATCCAACAGGATGAAATGTTTTTCCATTTGTTTGTGTCCTCTCTTATTTCCTTGCACAGTGGTTTGTAGTTCTCTTTGATTAATTCATGTATGTTGAACCAGTCTTGGATCCCACAGATGAAGCTGACTTGATCGTGGTGGATAAGTTTTTTGATATGCTGCTGGATTTGGTTTGTCCGTATTTTATTGAGGATTTTCATAGAAATGTTCATCAGGGATATTGGCATGAAGTTTTCCTTTCTTGTTGTTGTGTCTCCACCAGGTTTTGGTATCAGGATGGAGCCAGCCTCATAAGATGAGTTAGGGAGGAGTCCCTCCTCTTCAATTGTTTGGAAATGTTTCCGAAGGAATGGTACCAGCTCCTCTTTGTACCTCTTGTAGAATTCATCTGGTTCTGGGCTTTTATTTTTCTCCCCAGTTGGTAGGCTATTAATTACTGCCTCAATTTCAGAACTTGTTATTGGTCTATTCATGGATTCAACTTCTTCCTGGTTTAGTCTTGGGAGGGTATACGTGTCCAGCAATTTATTAAACACCGACTACATTTAGCTACCCTGAAACTAAAAGTCCAGGTACCTTTTAAACTAATACCAGAAGAAATATCTTGTGGAATAAAAAATTACTTTTTCAGATAGGCATCTAATTGGTCTAATTGGATGTTCTTATTTTGGAACACAAAATTGACTGCTAACCATCAACCAGTTCCCTCTCCTTTCCTCCATGCTGCCAGAACCCCATCTGCATTTATACATCAGGAGGGTGAAACTTGACAGAATGTTAGACCTCCTGCTCAGTGCTACAGGGTAAATCTTGTTTAAACTAGACAGTTACAGCCTTGTTATTTCTCGTGAAATGACTGTTTTAAGATCCTGCAAATACAGAAGTTCTGGTCAATTATACATAAGGGGAATTCTGCTGGAGGGTTGGGGTAAGGAGGACTTCTAGGAAAATGTTTCCTAATTCTTAAAAAGAGATTAATGAAACTGGTAGCAACATGGATTGGTGCAACCACTTTGGTAACTATTTGGCAGTATCCACTAGAACTGAACTATGCCTAATCTGTAACCTAGGCTCCAATTCTAGATATATGGTCACCAAAAGGCCAGAGTATTCAAAGAAGCTCTATTCTAACAGACTAGAGCTAAATGCAAGCTAAATACCTATCAACAGCAGAATAAATAGATTGTGGAAAATTCACATAATACTACACATGAAAATTAACAAATGAAAATGATACATCACACACAAATGATTCCCTAATCATGTTGAACAAAAAAAACATGGTGAATGAACAAAATAACACATAGTGTATTTTCAACATATATACATTCTGTATTCACCAGCAATGTACGAGTGTTGGCCAGGACGTAAAGAAACTGGAACCCTTATACATTGCTGGTGAAATTGTAAAATGGTACAGCCACTTTGGAAAATGGATGAGCAATTTCTAATATGTAAATCACAGGGTTACCATGTAACCCAACAATTCCACTCCTAGGAATATACCCAAGAGAAATGAAAACACATAATCATACAAAAACCTGCACACAAATGATCGTAGCCACATTATCCATACCAGTGAAAAGGTAAAAAGCAAATATCCAACAACTGAAGAAGGGCTAAACAAAACACGGCATAGCCATCCATGTAACAAAATGCTCTCTAGCAATATGAAGGAATGAAGTATACACTAATACATGTTACAACATGATAACTTTATGTGACAGAATCAGTCAGAAAATGCCACATATTGTGTGATTCCATTTATATGCAATGTCCAGAACAGACAAATCTACAGAGGTAACAAGCAGATTACTGGTTATCTGGGGCTGAGAAGAGAGGGAATGCAAAATGACTGTTTCTTTTTGGAATGAGGAAAGTATTCTAAAATTAGTTTATAGTGATGGTAGCACAACATTGTTAATATAATAAAACCATTGAATACCATACTTTAAATGAGTAAATGTTATGGTAAATTATATCTCAATAAAGCTATTTTTTAATGCAAGAGAGTAAAATCCCTCGCTTATATTAAACATTCATTCGTAAGGATCTGATGCTTAGAGTTAACATAGCCACCTGACAAGCATGAGTAAACGAAGCAAACAGGAAAAAAGCTAAAATGCTGAAATAGCTTAGCAGCAATACAGAAAGAAATTGGCCCTTGGAAATATGGCTGAATGGCCACATAAACCAACACTGGCTCCACCCTTCAGGAATTCCTGTAATGTGAGAGGAAATATTTCCTATTATTTTTTAGTTGTATCTTTTATTGTTTGCCCTAAACCAATGCACTCATACAATGGAGAAATATGATGCTGAGCAAAAACACTCCATTAGTTACTTATATCAAATCTTTTAGATGTATGCCTAGCAAACATAAATAAATAAAATAAAATTTACATTGTGTATTTTCATTACAATCCAAATGCTGGCTTCTGATAGAAA
The DNA here is from genome assembly GCF_049354715.1 of Callithrix jacchus. Lineage (NCBI taxonomy): Eukaryota > Metazoa > Chordata > Mammalia > Primates > Cebidae > Callithrix > Callithrix jacchus. The sequence continues at coordinate 16,389,522 of NC_133517.1, forward strand.
GGTAATATTTCTTAAAAATAAAATTGTGTCCAAGGATAATTGAGCTTTTTGCTCTGATTTAGAGATTTTCATACAAAAAAATCTAAAAAGCATTTTCTATATCATTTTATAATATCCCCAAAAATAAGGACATGAAGAACCTAAACCAACTATGAATGACCATAAAATGTATTATCAGCTAAAAATAGTAGTCTAAACCTAATCCCCAATCTCTTATATTTGCCTCATTATTTCCTAATAATTAAGCAGTAGATCTTTTCACTGATCTCCAAACAAACCATCAAAGCTCAGTAAGCTCTCTACAGTCTTCTGTCCCCACGTTGGTTCTAACACTCATCCTTTTCCTTTTGTCAAGCCCATCATCCCATTTCAGGTCATGTGAACATCAGATCTGGTTTTTAGCAATGATTTCCTAAAGGGCATCACCTCTTACGACCAAAGTAATTGACTACACTTCACTTCATTAGAAGGAAGGGTTTGTAAGGGAAGTGATTTCTGCATATTTTTTCACTAATGTGTTATCCTAATACTTAACTGTCTAGAGCACACACAGAAGGTGCTCAATAAATATTGAGTGAACAAATAAAAAGTTCAGAACTGTGCAATGTTAACAGTGAGGTTCCACTGTTCTTGGTTGAATAATACATGTACATCATACATCTGACCAAAACACAGCTTCTCTATGGAAACTCCATTCGAGAGCTTCCATTCTTTGCCCTCAGCCTACTATTCTAAATTTATCTCTAATTACTTAATTTCTAGTTCCTCCAAACTCCAGCCAAAATAGACTATTATGAAACAGTTATATTTAATTTTATACATATATAGTACATACATAAACATAGCTATATATATTGATGTGCCATTAAATTGCTATAAAATGCTATGGAGAAAGACAAATTAAAGAAGGTGGACACAGGTTCCAAGTAGATTAAGGAAAGCTCGGGTTGGCTTCACAGATTATCTGGCATTTGAACAGAGATTCAAAGATGCTAAAGAAGCAAGCCATGAGGCTATCTGGGGTCAGGGCAGTGGGGAGGAAATCCTCTAGACAGAGGACAGAGCAAAGGCAAAGTCCCCTCGGTGGGAGAAGGACATCTCTGTCCTCTACATTCTCAGCACCTGTCACTATGCCTACAATCTTCTCATCGATTCTTCTGACCACCTTATGTATAGCCCACTACATGTATACCAGGAACTAAAATTCTATTAGAAATCAAACCAAACTTTCAAATATCGAAATTCCTAGAATTTAGCTTTGAGTTTAATTACATAAAAACCTCAACTACTCGCACATTCAGCATGACCATATTTGACCTTGACAACTTTCTCCCAATTCCCTTTCCCGCCATGTCATTTAACAACACACAAGGCTCCAGTTCATGGATAATACTATGTACATGCTCACTGAATATTATTCTAAAAAATAACTTACCGTATTTAGTCAGTCCAATTTCATACCTCCTAACTTTGTTACTCCACAGAAAAAGGTTGGACGAGAAAGGCTGTTGGAAGAAAGTCATCTGCCATTCTTTCAAATTTTTGCTCAACCCCTCCCATAAAACTCAATATTTATTCAATAATGCATTCAAAATGCTTCTGAAATTAGACTAGAACGATCAAGTATAATTTTTCCTACAAGGAAGCCTCAAATTTAAATGGAATCAAGAAGCCAAAGTCTAGTTGTCCCAAAGCTTTTTAGCTCACTTCGAATCAGTAATGCCAAGTAGGACAAATCCTAACAATCTAAAATAGAATTACGTAGTGCTTACACAATACTGGCTTTCACATCAAAGTCAAAGTTAAGTCTCGATTAAAATTTAGATGTGAGTAAATGTAAAATATCCATGAAATCTGATGCATCTCCATTTGCAGCTTTCATACTCAATATTATTATCTTTATTTTCTGCTAGTATAATAAATGTATAAAGTATAGAAAGGTATGAGAGCCCCCAGGTGCACTGATGGGATATGTACATTTAGACTGAAAAATAAGATGAATGAGAAGGGTGTGACAGAAAGGGAGAGATTCCAGGACCATCAGTTGATAACAGCAAGCTGTAGTGATTCCAAGGAGTGTAGATATCAGGACAAAGTCCCTCAGAAAGACACACCCAAAAGGGCAGGTTCTGCTGGGTTGCCTAGGAAACTCAGGCAGAGCCATATACTACCCTGTGAACATTAAGATCACCAGACTTTAAATGGGGATAGAAATTCCAAAGCTGAATTCTTTCCCTTGAGAATACAAACCAACTCCAATTAGCAATAAATAAAAGCTAGAATCTCCTAATCCTTAGTTTAAGTCACTCTTCTGTTGTGGGGAGAGAGATCAGCACTGTTCTGGGTAAGAGTCAAATTCTATAAGGCATAGCATAGCTTCAAACATTTTAATCTCCTCACCCTACCTAGAGCTAAGGACATCTTTATAACTTTCCAAGGAACTGCAACCCCAACTACTACAGGGTGACCATTCCAAATCCAAAAATCTCTATTCCAAAATATTCGAGTGAGGATTTCTTTTAAGTATCATCTTAGCACTCAAAACGCTTTAGATTAGAGTTCAGATTTTCAGATTTGGGATGCTGAACTAGTGAATATATTAATATATTGCAAATATTCCAAAATCTGAAAAAAAATTCAAACTCCAAAATACTTCTGGTCTCAAGCATTCCAGATAAGGGATACTCAACCTATAAAAGCAATGGCTGAGGGTGGTGGCTCATGCCTGTAATTCCAGCACTTTGTGAGGCTGGGGCAGGCAGATCATTTGAGGTCAAGAGTTCAAGACCAGCCTGGACAACATGGCAAAAACCCTATCTCTAAAAAATAAAAAATAAAAAAGATTAGCCATGCATGCATGCATAGCGATGCCACACACCTATATAGTCCCAGCTACTCAGGAGACTGAGGAGGGAGGATGGCTTGAGCCCAGGAGGTGGAAGCTATAGTGAACCAAGATCTCTTCACTGTACTCCAGTTTGAGCGACAGAGTGGGACCCTATCTCAAAAATAAACAAACAAATAAAAGCAATATGGATAGCAATGAAAGTGACACTATCATTAAAATAGTTAAAATTCATCATCTTCCTTCACAATGGTACCTCACTTTATGACACTTTTTTTTTCCCCATTAAGTATACCAGAATTATTCCAATAATTTCATTCCACGGATATTCCATTTGTCAAGTTTCATTTCTCAGCATCCTTTTGGCTTTTTCCAAACACTCCTCAAGCTGAATCCATTTATCCTCAACTGCGTCTCTCACGCCACCTCTTCTTTTGCCATCCATGTCTTGTTTTCCCATTTGCATTCCACCACCCTAGGCCACTCACTGACATCATCTACCTATTCAAAAGTGCTAGTGGTTCTCAGTTGCCTCACGAAGGCAGCATCTCATTCTCAGGAAGAAGTTAGGCCCTCCTCAGCTTGACTCCAGAATCCTCAGTGGTTACCGCTAGTGCCCTTTCCCATGCACCATGAGGAGTCCAACATTTCTGCCCTGCCTCATGCTACTTTCCCATCCTGATATGGACTCCCCAGCCTTGTGTACCCAGCGAACTCCTACTCAGTCATCAAAGCCCAGCTCCAACATCCATTCCTTTCTAGAGTATTCTCTGAGCTCAGCAAAAGTCAGTTATTCTCTGATCTGTGTTCTTTATATCCCATTCCGAGGGCTTTCTTCATACGTAAGTAGTCGCAGCAGCTTCTGAGTAAGCCTGCCACACCAAGGCAATGTGAACTGCTGGCCTGGATTCTCTGTCATGGTCGTACCCTCAGCACCAGCCACAGAGGCAAATACATATCAGTGGCTTCCTGAGTGTGTTTTGAACTGACTTACATTGTCACTTACCCCTTTAATCACTATCTTTTCACGTTTCTGTCTTACTTCCACCTCTCTAAACCAGACGGTAGAAGCATTAAACACAAACTTTTTTTATATTGTCTTTCTCACAGGGTTTGGCTTTAAACACAAGACACTTAAACACTTATTTGTTGAATAGTATATGCCACTCTACCATCTCGCTTCCCTCACAGACTCAAAACTCAGTGAACAGCCTCTGGAAGAGAAAGAGCTAACACAGAGCATCCATTGCAGCTCAGCTGAGGAGCAAGTGACAGACCGTGGCCAACAGTACAGCCTTGATTCCTCTGTGACCCGCACCACTGCCTGTATGTAGACGCCTTCAATACAGTCAGGCTCTGGATCAGCTAGGTTCGAAAACAGTAAGATTGGGAACGCAGTTGAACAAACCACGTCGGAGCTGGTAAGCTAATTAGGAACAATGCCCACTGATAAAAATCTGTAGTATTTGTTCTCCATAACAAGTTGGATAAGTGATATTTGTTTTTAAAACTCACTACAAAATATTTCCAGTGCTGTACAACCCAAATTTGAAAGAGGATTAGTGAGCTAAGCCCTGGACCAGGGTCACAGTCTTTGAAAAGTGAATCATCCAAAACCACCTTTCGTTATATCCATGGTTCAAACAGGATCAGCTCAGGCTAAGACAATAAATTGCACAAAAGCCCACCCAAGTAAATTAGAAAAAAAAAAACCAATAAACCCTGGATAATTCAGAATCTCTGCTTACCCTACCCTATCCCTAAATCCTTTTAGAAAGTAGAAAACTGTTACTCTTAGATACAAGGAAGCAAGCAAAAAGGGATATACATAATCCCGGATGGCTAAAATGAAGAAACCCGCAGTGAAAGGAAACTGGTTTCCTTTGCTGATTCCCAGAGCTTTGTCCTCTTGTTAGTGTCTAGTGCCAATGAGCTTTAAAGGCTAAGTGGGAGAATTTGAGAGAGCCGTCAGTCTTCCTAACGGGAATGCTGCTTCCCTATTCCTGATTTCTGTAAGGAGGGGTTTTCCCTGAACAAAGCTGGCTTTCCTCTCCACTCCTCAACCAACTCCTCCTCCTTTTTTCTCTTTTAACTCTTGTGAAATCTGAACTACTCTTAGGGAGCAGACTCATAAATCCTACCTAGAACATCCCCGCTCCCCACCCTACCCTCCCCGTCCCTGCCTACTTCTGGGAGACACTCTTCTCTCACAGTAAGCTGTGTCTCCAGTGTAGTTCTGTCCACAATAGAGGTGATGTTCTGTTCTCCATCTGATGATGACTCTAAGAATACCTGATTTCCTAATTTGTTCAGAACTCAGGCTAGGGAGAAGGCATCTCTCTGTGTTGGATCTCCTCTGAGAACTCACCAATTTATAGTTCCTAAGTAATATTCCTGGGAAATGCATTAACTCTGGAGCCAAATAAATTGGTTCTACTGAATAAACTCTATCATCCAGAGGTTTAAGTGATTCATCAAGCTGAGTTTAGAGAATTAACTTGCCTTTGGGTTCCCAAGTGAAGACATTAATTTATGAAAAAGGGTCTACCTTTCATTTTTCAGGCCTTAGAATAAATGTCTTCCTTCTGTACTTAATGTTTATACTCAATGACTTAAAATCAAGTTCTATTCATTTCAGGTTTCTCAAAGAACAAAACTATATTGGCCTATGGTACAACATTTACATCTAACATACCTAATAATGCTCTTAAATTATTTTCAGAAAGCACTTCAAGTGAGTATCAGATTTTGTTTAACATTTCCCACCACTACATGAGAAATTCAGTGCAAGGTGCTTCCAACATCACGATTAATTTCTTTTTTTTTTTTGAGACAGAGTTTCACTCTTGTTGCTCAAGCTGGAGAGCAATGGTGCAATCTTGGCTCTCTACAACCTCCGCCTCCTGGATTCAAGAGATTCTCCTGCCTCAGCCTTCCTAGTAGCTGGGATTACAGGCATGTGCTTGTACACCCAGCTAATTTTTTGTATTTTTTAGTAGAGACGGGTTTCCCCATGTTGATCAGGCTGGTTTCGAACTCCTGACCTCAGGTGATCCACCGCCTCAGCCTCCCAAAGCGCTGGGCTTATAGGCGTCAACCACCACAGCCAGCCTACACTATTAATTTCTACAGTCTCTCCCTGAGTCGTATAAGGTTAGGTAGAATTTTACTATCCTTATGTACTAATGAAGGAATAGAGGCTGAAAAGTCAGAAAACAAACGTAATGGTGAACTGCAAACAAAATGCAGTCTCCCTGAATAAGAATTTACATTGCCAGAGCAGGGTGCTGCCTAGGGAACAAACCCTGTGACAAAAAGCTTCAGCGTCTCAGAGGGGTCACAGTATGCTGTTCTAGGCTTCCACAACGAATTTTTGTTGTATGGAGCCCTACAAAGCTCAGAGAAAATATATTCAAGCACAGCAAAGCAGTAGCAGGGACGCAATTTCCTTACTAACACCCCTGTGCCATTTTAAACTGTCATTCTTAAATACCCAGAAAAACAACAAAAGTAAAACATATGGTTTTTATAGTTTAAAAACTTACAGAGTTAAAAATCTCCTATCACCCTTTGACTCAATGAGAAGTTTTATCGTACTGTTGCCCAATTATCTTTCTCAAGGCAATACTTACTTCCCTTACAAAACGAAGTGACAACACAAATTTTTCTGGATATGAATGCATAATCATCATTTAAATAAAAAGAGGTGTCAGGAACAACAACCTGGAAATGTCATAACTGATTAGACTTATAAAAGACAATATGTTCAACTAGACAGGGAAGAAGTTTCAAACAAAAAATAACTTGACTTTATTTTCTCCATTTCTATATATATATATGTCCTCTCCATTTCTTATTTAATAGTAACAAAAAGGTTTTTTGTTTCATTTATTTATTTTTAATTTATTTTATTTATCTATTTATTTATTTTTTGAGACATAGAATCTCATTCTGTCGCCAAGGCTGGACTGCAGTGGTTCAATATTGGCTCACTGCAACCTCCACCTCCTAGGTTCAAACGACTCTCATGCCTTCGTCTCCTGAGTAACTGGGACTATAGGCACCCACCACCACAACCAGCTAATTTTTGCATTTTTAGTAGAGCTGGAGCTTCACCAGTTTGGCCAGGCTAGTCTCAAACTCTTGCCCTCAGGTGATCCGCCGGCCTCAGCCTCCCAAAGTGCTGGGATTATAGGTATGAGCCACTGCGCCCAGCCCAAAAAGCTTTTTGTATCCCCGTCAGGATGCTTTGACAAGATTTTTATCATCACAATCACAATCCCACTCTGATATTCCATCTCTTCCTAAAAATAGGAAACACAGCAGGGTTTACTCTTTGCTGACCTCCGAGCTAATGTTTAGCCCTTTTTCATAGATGAGTTTTACAGACAGGTTGGAAGAGGTTTACTAGCTTGCCTAAGATTGCAGAGGTTAGATGTAAATCTAGGTTTTTTCCAACTTTGAAGCCTACACTCACCAACTACATCATTCGTACTTCCTCCCACACTGCCACAGTCCTGAGGGAGGAAGCCACGGGGGTCCCAGGTTCTCTAGCGGCTCTTCAGAACCTACTCCTTTCTTAACTCTTCCCCATCAAGAACACTTCCTCCCCCGTATCTCACCGATTCTAATTTTGTTGGGTTACTGAAGATAGTCTAGCTAACAATGAACCATGACTGGTTATCCCTAGCACAATGCCTTTCGCATACTCATTGATAAATATTTTGTGTGGTTGACAGTCATTCACATCTCAAACAATATATCTGCGTTCTAAGAAACGTCTTCAAAATCTTCCTCTAACTAGCTTCTGATGGCCTGAATTTGCACACTGCACAGGCAGCTTAGGGGAATGTGACAGAAACATGGTTTTGCTTTCCATGGTTTCAGTTAACTGCAGTCCAAAAATATTAAATGGAAAGTTGCAGAAAATAAACAATTCATACATTATAAATTCTGGGTAGTGTGATGAAATCTCACACCACGCTGCTGCATCTCACCCAGGGTGTGAATCCTCCCTCTGTCCAGCGTCTCCACACTATGCACACTCCATGCCCATCAGCCACTTAAGAGGTCTCTCAGAGATCAGATACAGCGTCATGGTACTACAGTGCTCGTGGTTCAAGTAACCCTTATTTTACTAACAATGTCTTAAAGTGTAAAAGTAGTGATGTTAGCATATTGTTATAATTTTATTATTGTTCTTGTTAATCTCTTACTGTGTCTAATACATAAATTAAACTTTGTCACAGACATGTATGTATAGGAAAAAACCAAGTATTAATATCTGTAGGTTTGGTACTAGTTACAGTTTCAGGTACCTATTGGGAGTCTTGAAATGCATCCTCCACAAAGAGGGGACTACTATATCTTCTAAAGCAGCAGTCCCCAACCTTTTTGGCACCCGGAACCATTTTCATGGAAGATAATTTTTCCACAGCCTGGGGACAGGGGATGGTTTTGGGATGATTCAAGCACATTACATTTATTATACTCTTAAGAAACAATCTTATTTCTATTATTATGATATTATAATATATAAGGAAATAATTATACAACTCATCATAATGTAGAATCAATGAGAGCCCTGAACTTGTTTTCCTGCAACTAGACGGTCCTATCTGGGGGTGATGGGAGATAGTAATAGATGATCAGGCACTAGATTCTCATTAGGAGTGTGCAACGTAGATCCCTTGCATGTACAGTTCACAATAGGGTTGATGCTCCTACGAGAATTTAATGCCACCACTGATCGGACAGAGGGCAGATTCAAGAGGTATTGCTCACTGGCCCACCAGTCACCTCCTGCTGTGCAGCCAGGTTCCTAACAGGCCAGGTACCAGTCCATGGCCCAGGACTTGAGCATTCCTGTGCTAAAGACTTGCCCATATAGAAAAAAACAAATAGGAGACAAACCGCAAACTGCATTTGAACTCCCCCACTGTCTGAAAACTGCATTGTCTGTTGTACTCATAGCTGTCTCCTTAGCACTTAGTCCAGGGCCTGAAGATGAAATACTTTGGATGGATGGACGGATGGATGGATGGATGGATGGATGGATGGATGGATGGATGGATGGACAGACAGACGGATGGACGGATGGATGGATGGACGGACGGACAGATGGATGGATGAACAGATGGATGGATAAACAAAAGAATGAATGGATGATTATGTGTTATTTAGATTAACCCCAGTTATGAACTATATATTCAAATCTCAGGCTATTTATTATCTGAAAACATATTGACAGGAAATGTATTTTCTGTAAAATTTAGATCTTTCAGAGCCCAATTTAAAATATTTTCTACCTGCAGTATCTATAACCTTAACTGTACATTAATTATATATTATACTCATTTACAGGAATTAATTTTTAGTTTTTCTACAAATTTCATAAAATTAGCTGTAACATAAATGCTCTTTTTCAAATTTGGTTTGCCAAAACAACCTTTTGTACATCCTCAAACAACAAAAAATGAGCTACTAAAAGAAATACTAACAAATATAAAATCAAAAGTAGCTTCAAAGTGACTTCTCAAAGGTCAAGTTGTTCTTACACACTTCTGAGTGGGAATACAGTTAAAAGAACATTTGTTCAACATTGTAATTCATTTTCTACACAGTAAACTGTGAGGTTTTTGCATGAAATGTAAAAATAAATATGCTGAATCAAAGCAGAAACCATGATTTTTATGAAGTAAAATGCAAGCATTCATCAGAATTCAGGAAACATACAATTTTTTTGCTTTTTTTCCTGCAATCACGACTTCTGGAGAGGCCACTGCACAAGGCTCTAACCCCTTCATCTATTTATACACAGGCTCAATCTTCCAGCTCCTTGGGAGAGTCCAGGATACCAAATAATCATCATCATTATTATATTTAGAGACAAGTTGTTCCTTTTTTCTGGTCAAAATAATAAGACTTCCCAGAAAAGCTGAACATTCAAATTTCAAATCATTTCTTTAGTGTCGGTCCTAACTCCTCTTAATACAAACCTTTCTTTTTACTCCCAAAGCAACCTCAATCCAAAGTATTAACTACAGCTACAAATGAAATCTCAAACTAGAGTTGATTTTCCTGGTAACTGGCTTTGGAAAGTGTAAAAAGCACTGCCTAGAGCAGAAGTCGGTTCATGGGCCATTCTGAGGTTGTGGCCCTGAGCTAACCTCCCTCCTTCTCCTCCCCAGACCTCAGTGAGCACCTCTGTAAAGTGGGCAGGAGTAGGCTCTCTACTAAATCCACTGCCTCACTTATCCCTGTTCTTGGAGGTAGCAGGGATTTCACCTTTGCAACACACACCCTTCCTCTGTTGTCACAAAGCCACTGAAACTTCACAGCCTATAAGGCATAGATTTTTTCCTATGTTACATAAGAGTTTAGACTAGATGACCGCCAAATTTCCTTTTAAATCTCTATTTCTTTATCCAATCTTCAGAATGTTCACTCACAAATAAAGTCATCCCATTCCATTTCTCTGGAAATCAGTGGAAGTCCCTATTTTAGAAGAGGTTCAACAAACATGAAGCTCCAGTTGAGATGTTCCTCAAAGTAAAATAACTTGAAATGTCATGATTTCACTATTAACCCGGCAAACTCTTCCTGGGATCTCCTTAGAATAGTAAAGTAAGTGGATAAAAATAAATCTTTCTGTGAGGTGAGCATGCAAATGACTTGGGAAGCAGCAACCTTAAAGACCATTCACTGTTACTAAGAAACACTAACTACCAAATGCTACCATTTGCCTGGAAAAAGAAGAAATATGGGCTATCTGAAGACCTGGTCCAGGGCCCAAATGTAGTATTAAGGATTAGCACTATATTATGAGATACAGTCTTCAGAATATTTTTGTTGGTCTATTTTGTAACCAAGGCCTAGACTCTTCACAATTAAAGCATCCTGCTCTGTACAATAATTTTTTTCTCTATTTAACTAATGCACTCAACTTTCTCTCAACAGCTGGTATGTGGCACAATCATCACTAAGTCCTCCCAGAATACACAGAGCAACAGCTGCTCTTTAAACAAAATATAAAGGAAGGTAAGTGTCCAGCCTCAATATGGTTGGAACTCCTTCTTGGCAATTCACTCTTAAACTATAGACTTTTAGGCTCAAAAGGCAAGAAAGTCAGGCTCACCATACACGATCTCCTGCTAGTCTGTGGGCTGGATCAGTGCCTATCTCTGACAAAACTATCATTCACCTGTAGTGATGCAAGAAAAATTGAAATAATATATGTTTTTAGAAATCTAAATCTATTCAATTTATGGGTCCATGACTTTGGCTGTTAAAGATTCTCTCTTTATAAAATGATGAGGACAGCAGAGAGTAATGTTCTTAATTGGAAAAATTAAAACTTGACACACTGTTGGTCTCTCCATCACTTTTTTAAAAATTTTTATTGATCCAGAATAAAATCTAACTGTCTGAGACACTTTCTTCCCTGGAATTATGAGAGTAGCTATTCATGTGTAAAAATTCACCGTAATTTACCAAAAATCATACAGACCACAGAGTTAGGCTACTTTGAAGCAACAAAGATGGCAGTGTCCACAGTCAAATGACCCAAATAGAATACACAGCCTGAAAGTAGAATGTGTACCTGTGACCCTCAATACCCAGGAGCCTGATATCTGTAACAAAAGTTAATGTGAAGGGAATAAACAGTTCCAGTGGAACGCTGAATGCATGGCGTGTAGCAGTGTGTTAGCAAAATGGCAAATAATTCATATAGCACTGAAGTTGGACTTCACAAGCTAAGACATCCAACAAAATCCAAAGAAAATAAGGACCTTCCACAGCCATGAGAAGAACAAACACATAATAATTAATTTTAGTTGACCTCAAACTTGTCTTAAATCAAAAATCTTATACTCACATTAATGTCTTGATTGAATATCACAATGTAAAACACTCACACATCATGTAAAAGGATTCCAGCTAGAACTGGGCGCAGTGGTGCACACCTATAGTCCCAGCTACTCGGGAAGCTGAGGCAGGAGGATCCCTTGAGACCAGCTCAAATCTACCCTGGGAAACACAATGAAACCCTTTCGGGTAACAGGAGGAAAAATGCAGCAAGATTACATTTTTCTCTTATTAAGGCACTGTCATTTAAGCATAAACCTGAAGTATTCACAATAGAATTCAGGTTTACCAGATGAGAGCATGGTAAGCAGTGTTGGATGGCTGCAGAAGGATGTGTGTTTCTGAAACCTACAAGTCCCAAGATGGAAAAACACGAATGGCATACCTTATACATCTTGCTTAGTGAAGAGCTGCAGTTAAACTGTTTAGAGAAACAAATTGGGTTAATCTTTGAATTCCTGTCAGTTCTGACTACTGAAAGTATCAAAAATCTCTTTAGAGCTGTTGTTATATTTATAATTTCTAAAAGGTGAGGTAGATGAATTTCTGTTAAAAGCCCTTCCTGCCGGGCATGGTGGCTCACACCTGTAATCCTAGGACTTTGGAAGGCCGAGGTGGGTAGATCGCCTAAAGTCAGGAATTCAAGACCAGCCTGGCCAACATGATGGAACCCCGTCTCTACTAAAAATACAAAAATTAGCTGGGCATGGTGGTGGGCACCTGTAATCCCAGCTACCCTGAAAGCTGAGGCACAGAATCACTTGAAACTGGGAGGCGGAGGCTGCAGTGAGGTGAGACCGAGCCACTGCACTCCAGTGTGGGCAACAGAGCAAGACTTCATCTCAAAAAAAAAAAAAAAAAAAAAAAGGCCATTCCTATGTGTTCCATGTAAGAGATAGAGTATTTGCTTATGGTGTCTGTTTAACAAGCCAGTCATTTAATTTTCAATAAGATCAACAAAAAAGAGGTAGATGCACAGATATGTGATTCTGAGGGAAAAAAAAGTCAGACTTAAAATGTAAGCAAAATATGGAAAGTGAACTCAAAAAAAAAAAAAACTGGAAAAAATATCATGTACCCAAAAGGGTATCTGGTCTTACTCTCCACTGAGCTGCTGGCCATGCCCTATGCTTGAAGTGGCCCTTGGTGGCAGTTCACGAGCAGGGGACCCGTAGTAAGTTATCTACCTAACTGTGTATGAGCCAACTCATCCCCACTCCCAGGATATTCTTCCACATGGAAACCCTCTCTCCTCTCTTTTCCCACACCACGAGAGCCCTCTCCTTCTCAAAACCCACCTCAGTTTTCAAGGTCTCCACAAAAATAAATCAATAAACAAATAACTCTGGCTTGCAGAGATCTCCTTCTAATTCTGCACACCCATAGCATTTACACACTCAACAGGATACAGCACTAAGCACACATCGGATGTCTGATTCAAGTATTTTCTCTGGGATTGGATCAGGGGTAATCTGGGATAAAAAAGAATATAAATATTATTAACTACGTATTTTGGAAAAATCATAGTCAGCAATTCCATTATCCTAAATATAAATATTTCTGCAGAAACAAAGCCTCACTACCAGGATTTAATCTTCATCGAAACAAACCATTACCTGTGCTTAATGGACCAGAGCTGTTGAAACCCCACAAAGAAACCAGCCCAATCTGGACGTTTGGTCTGGAAATGCTATCTGAGTACAGAGTAAAGAGCGCAGCTTGCTAATTACACTTCCCATGGCTGTAAGTTCTGCATGACACAAACAAAACCATGGAATTCTCATCCAGAGGTTCTTGCCTCCCCATTTGCAGCTACCTCTCCCCAGAACTTTTACTACAGTCCGTCTTTGGGGGCTGAGATGAAATGCACTCAGTGGCTTTTCATACCCAAATAATGAGGCAGGGCAAAGGCCCTGACAGTCTAGGGTGGTCCTGCCCCTCACTTTGTGCCCCACCACCCAGTGGTGTTAACTGTCTTGGATTTTGTGTCTTCTTTCCTTTTTGATGTCTTCTGGTGTGAATTTTTCCTTGTCAGGTTGGCCGACAATGGGACAGGAGCCAGAAGGGACACAGAAGCATCATAGGCAGTAGCAAGGAGAGGATGTCTGTAAGCACTGAGCAAACAGCTCTTAGAGAGGTAAGTGCTGAAAGCCTTCACCATCAATGCCTCTGAGAAGATGCTTCTCCTTACTGTCCACATCACTGTACGCCTCTTCCACTCTTCAAAATACTGGTTTGGGTTTTTTCCTCTCCAGCCTTAAAACATGGAACAGTTCACTTCCAAAGTTCAGGTCTTTTTCTAATGAAAGAGATATCCTGAGCTTCCAGATATTTTTAAAATTATAATTAAAGTAATGCTGAGAAACACTTCAACAGAATCCTCTAAAATACATGTATTACTGACATAAAATTATACAACCATGATTTCCAGCCATTGAAGTGGCACTGAATGTCATATCTGATCATGAGCAACTTTATATTTAATATTAAGCCCATGCACAGTTGGGAATGTCAGAGAAAAGACTGGCACAGTCCAGCAACTCCCAAAACATGCTCCTATATGCCACCAAAGGGTTATTTTCTGGGGTAAACTGAGGTTCCTCCTAGAAATATCATCAAGGCCTGGACTGAACCCAACATCCCCTCCTTTCACCAGCGTGAACTGTCTGTCTCAACTGTGCCTGGCACTGGGCAAATGATGGGAGTAAAAATGGGGTGAGAGGGAGCTCCGGTCCCCAGGAGCTCACAGACAGTGAGAAAGATGCTGTGGATACTAAATGGTACAACCCATGGGGCCAGCACTGTGGCAGCGCCCTAACAAGCATACAGGGAGCACAGAGAGAGAGAAATTAATTCTGCCTAGGAAGGCAACTAGAAAAAGTCCCACAGAAGACCTAAGATTTCAATCAGGTATCAAAGAAAGAGCAGGAGTTAAATAAGAACATAAGTCAGGGTGGGAATTCTCTGGACAAAAGAATCACTCTTGAAAAATCTCTTTCCCTCTCCCTCCCCCAGTGGTTTGGAGTGAATAAAACCAACCCACGATTTTAAACTTGCTAACCTAGACTTTTCATTACTGTTGTGGTTTCTCCAACGGTGTCTGTCTTCAGCTCGTCACTTATTCACAACATCTATAAAAGTAAACTACTGAATCTGCAGAGGCAGAATTTTTACCAGATTAGAAACACTAGGGTGAAAATTAATACTGTAGAGTGCCTTTCGGGTCACGTGCTCATGCGCACACAGCATGCCATGAGAGTAGACAGGAAGCTTCACATGCTGCGCTAGGCTTCCGTTGCATCCAGCACTTTCTAAATTTTAGCATAAACTGATAAAATTCAAGGGCTATGCACTACTTTGATTTTAGTAAATCACTGAATACTTTATTCAGAAAACAAGATTTTTACAAGCTGATTCATTCTTCTTACCTCCATGGGAAAAGCTTTGAAATTAACCGTGTGCTCAGAACCACGCTGGTTTTCTCTTCCCCAGTGAAATCTCACTTCGTACAGTTCAAATTCATGCCCTTGAGGCAATGGTCCTCCCGAGAGAACTGAAAAAGAAAATAAATGTTATTGAGTAAGATCACACATTTATTAGCTCAGCATTATAAATATTAGAAACTTTTTTTTTTCACCAAAATGCTCTCACAGGCTCTACAGATTAAATTCATAAAGCCAAATGAGAAAAGTATCACAACTGTGAGGTGAATTTAAACTATTTAGGCTTGGCTGACATTCTTGTATTGGCCATTCAGACATAGTAGAAGTTCAAACACTCTGAAAAACTCGTAATGACATATATATTTAAATTTCCAGTGTGTTTTCAGTCTAGAAGTAGACAAGGAAAACAAATTCCTCCCTTAGAGACTTAAGCTTGGCACTGATCAAGAGACAAAAATATGGCTTGACTCTCTGACCAATAATATTCTGTAGACGTATAAATAAATTAAATCGCATTTGCAGATCATCCACTTGTACTAGAAGGCTTTCCATTTAGACAACAGGTATGTGGACTAACAAAATTTTTCATGAAGAGGATTGATCAGCACTAAGTTAATCAACAGTGAAATCACACTTTAATAGCTGATGGACATTCATTACCACAAATGACACCAAATAAAACTGCGATAAAATATTGACAATACTCAAAATATTAACATCAATCCCACAGGACCATGTGCCTCTTTCTCATTGCTGGATATGATCAAGAACTTTATCCCCAACAAGGGCACACTAAAGGATGATGAAAAATACATTTGCATGAGAACCCGTCTTAAAGCAATAAAATTCTTTAGTTAAAACCTCCCTGACAGCGTATGTACCAACTTGAAATAAAGTTTCTTACAAACAAATGGTCAATTTCAACACAAGTAAAAGTTGTTTAACTCAGGTCATATTTCGTCTAGCAACTCCCAATTCTGAACAGTATCAGCTAAGAATTTTACATTATTTAGCTAACAAAATTCAACACCTTCCCTTTCCTAGAAGCAGACATTTGAAACAGATTGTTCTTCACAATTGAGTTGCCTTTGAGGAGGACACAGAAGATTCCACACCTCTCTCAAGGAAGAGTTGTCATTCATCCTTACCCTAAAACTCAAAAGAGAAGAAAGCCAACTGGTGCAACAATATTTACTTGTTTGGTTGGCTCTTCATCTAATGGCTTGTTCCAAAAAGTATTTAAGGCTGCTTAGGTCAAGGTACAAACAATAGAGTCAGACAAAGTAAATTAGGAAGAAGAACAAAGAGAAACAAAGAAAGAGGCAGAAAACAAATGGAGAAATGAGGCTATAAGACACAATGGAGGTCATGGAGTCCTTACTAAACATACCCTACAAATCTGCTCCCAAGCTTTCTACAAGCTCAAATAACGAAGACAAGGAACATCCAGAGCAAGAAGTAACTTTAATTTTTCGAGTGGATATACGTCACATCAAGGGGAAGAGAAAGTGAGATTTGTGACCTTTAGGATAAGATTGCCCTGCATGATTTTAGATTTTAGTGTTTGTCCTCATGTCTGGTCTGATTTAGGTCACACAACAAATCCAAGGGGAGAGTGTTATCACCAACTCCACAGACAGAGCAGAAGAACGGTGTGAGAGGGACTGAGTGTGACCTGCCGCAGTCAGCCTCTGAGCAGGCTCCAGGACAGGGCCTGGAACTCGAATCTTCTGACCCATGTACCACGGGTGAGGAAGGAACAGGGAAAGACAAACTTTGGTAACTGTGAGTATGAACTACAAAACAATGAATTATCTAACTCTAGATTTATAAATTGAAGTTGCTCCTTGGAGAACTGCACTTCACCCTATTTCCCAGCAAAATCTAAAACATTTTAATACGTGGATCAGAAAGGTTTATAGATATTCAGAACCACAGTACAAGCTCACTTCACCTTCCTCTTCAATAAACATCCATTCTGTGGATTTAACAATGTATGAAATGTTTCTAAATAATCTCACAACTCATTCCTTTCTCTTGGCTGTCCAAATTTGGTCTTAAGAAATACCAGGAAGGAGACCAGGAGTCTACCCACTGTGGACCCCACCTCCCAAACCAAAAAGAAAAAAAAAAAAACAGAAAATAAACCCCTCGTCACTCCAACAACAGTGAGACCCAAGGCCCCAGCGGGTGAGCTCTACAAGGCCACTTCTAAAACAAAGCGATAAAACTGTCCTAGAAAAGGCTCAGCTCCACGTGGCTAAGGAAAGAGAAAGAGGAGTATCATAAAATGAAGCATAAGTGAAATGGGAAAGAGGATTTTTAAAACTCCTTCCCCGAGACCCCTCTATCACATACACTCAGAACGCACACACACAAAGGCACATGGTATTTCTAAAAACTGTTCTGTTATAGAGCAGTTTACTAATTGCACCATGCTTCAAAAATATACTCCTCACACGACCAATGCTCAAAATTTCCTTAACGGCAATGAAGCCTTCCACTTAAACTTGGAGACAGTTTAAATGAAACACCGTGGAAATTCAAACGGCACCAACCCATGTTTTGATAAGAAGAACTTCAAAACCCAGGAAAGTTTACCCATCCTTCCAACTGGTATGTTTCTGGTCATCTACTACACATACCAGGTACTGTGTTAAGTATTTAGGATACCTTGATTTTGACAAAACAGACAACATTCCCTGGCCTTGTAGATCTTACATTCTGGTAGGTTAAAGTGTAAATTTATAGTTTTCAAGATCATATTTTTTCTGAGTCATATCTGGTTACTACATGGCAGGTTTATTAACTGTGATGTCATGATACTCAATAAAACTACAATAAAATAGTTATATTCTACGGAGTGAAAGGAACACTGAGAAGGGAAGTGTTTTGCCCAAGCCTGGTTCTCCAGGGAGAGGTGATGAAGAGGAGGCTGCCAGCCAGGAATCAGGCTCTGGGGACCTTTCACTGTTGCTGCAGATGAATCATCCAAAGTTAAACCACACTAAAGTCACATGGCCACATAATGCCATAAAAAATGACAAGATTCTGAATTCAGAGTTTTATGAGGTTCCAGGTAAGAGCATTACCCGTTCATCCCCCGAAAGTGATTGTGTTTATAGACTGAAAATAAATAGCGCCTCTGTTTTATCCTTCTGGCAACATCCTCTTCAGGCATTATTCTCCCTTTTTACGGCTTACTTTTTTTTTTAGTAAAGAAACCAATCATATCAGAAGGGATAGCCTTTTCCTACATTTATGAATATCAAATTCTGCTGAGGAATATTGGGTCACTACATGGCAGGTGTATGAGTTATGATGTCATCTGGTTCAATAAAGTTACAATGACAAAACATGAAACTCCTACTGATGACATGCTGAATTTTTTTACAAAAGGAACTTGTGAAAAGAATATAAAACAAACTGATGCCATTACCACAGCCTTGGCAATTGCATTTATAAGACATAAAAAAGAGTTCCCTGAGGAAGCTTCTGCAAGATTTGAAAACCCATAAAGATCTGATGTATATACATTTATCTAAATCTATCTAAGATTCTACAATCCTTTGCTGAAAACAAATTTACCAGATAATTCAAAGGCTAGTGCTCAAGCTTTATTTCTTCTCTTTTAATGTGACTTCAACACTAAATTTTTAGACCAACTCGATGCCTGGACCTGTGCTGATTACTGAGTGCATAAGCAAGAAAGATCCAGCCTCGGTGTTGACCAGGCAGTCTCACTGCTTAAGGGACTAAACTGAATAGTCTATATAGAACACATCAAGAACGGGAAAGGGTAGCAGGAGGCCAACCAGTGAGGGACAAGCCAATAACAAGTGCGAATCACCAAGTCCGAGAAGACGTTCCCAAGAAAATGCCAGCTCAGCTGAGTCTTGAATAAGCTGAGAGGTGAAAAGTGCATGCAGAGTAGAGCAAGGAGCCTGGGAAAGGCTCTGAGATATGAAGCAGCTTAAGTGTGTTCTTGGAGAATAAAATCAGAAGTTAGCGAGTCAAAGGTGGGCATGAGGAGGAGACGTGCCTATGCTTAGGAGCTGGAGTTTCTCCTGCCCGGAACCATGGAGGGCTTTTAACCAGGGGACTAACGTGATCATATTTGCAGTATTTAAAATACTATTTAATTTAAAGTATTTAAAGTATTATTTATGCAGCATCTGCACAGATGACAGAATAACAAAAGGGAAGCCTAACCAGTTCGAAAGCTGCCGTCATGCTGGGTTGCAGATGGTGAGGCCAGGAGATGGAGTCTGCAGAGCCACACCTCCAACACAGAGGAACCCCCACAGCAGAGGGTCTCTGATGCACAACCCAAAGAATCCAAAGGGTTCATTCTTATTTTACTTATTGTTTTTTATTTTATTTTATTTTATTTATTTTTGAGATGATGTCTCACTGTCACCCAGGCTGGAGTGCAGTGGTGTGATCTTGGCTCACTGCAACCTCTGCCTCCCAGGTTCAAGTGATTCTCCTGTTTCAGTCTCCCTAGTAGCTAGGATTGCAGGTGTGCCCCACCATGGCCGGCTAATTTTTGTATTTTTAGTAGAGACGAGGTTTTACCATGTTGACCCGACTGGTCTTGAACCCCTGACCTCAAGTGATCTGCCTGCCTCAGTCTCCCAAAGTGCTGGGATTACAGGCATAAACCACCATGCCCATCCCCAAAGGGTTCATTTTTAATGGGTTTAAAGACTTCATAACCTCGGAATAACTTTGAAGGAATTCCAATTCTATCTCTAAAACTTCCCTCAAAATAGAATTAATTAGTTCTTTTTTAACATTCGAAGCCTTAAAAGCAAAAATTTTTCATTATTTTTAAAGTGTTTTTGGCTTTTAAGCTATAGTTCTACTAAACATCTTCAGCTCTTAAGGGTAAAGATCACAACAACAGCACAGAGAGCAGGCCTGGCAAAGTGAAGCACAAGCAAAGTGAGTTTCACACAGCAACTCACCAGGTAATTCAAATGCAACGAAGTTAGCCAATAACAAAGACAGTCATTAACTCAGCCAGGTACAGCGGCTCACATCTGTAATCCCAGCACTAAGGGAGGCCCGGGGCGGGAGAATCACTTGAGCCCAGGAGTTCATGGCCAGCTTGGGTAACATAGCAAAACCCCTGTCTCTACTAAAAATTTAAAAATTAGCTGGGCATGGTGACAGGCCTGTAGTCGCACCTACCAGAGAGGCTGAGGCGGGCGGATTACTTGAGCCCAGGACTTGGAGGCTGCAGTGAGCTATGACTGTACTACAGCTTGGGCAACAGAATGAAACCTGTCTATAAAAAGAAAAAGAAAAAAAAGAAGGAAAAAGAAATTTCGCCCTGACATTTTCTCACCACCTCAGTATCAAACCACTCAAGCTAAAAATCTAGAATTTTTTTTTGTGCTTACACTCCTCTTTATACCACCGCAAAGATGTTTAATTTTAATTTGCCTGTGTACCTTAAATGTTAAGATTCCTAAGGGACAGTGACCCATTTGTCCTGCTGAGAAGCTAAATGATACATGTGGCAGCCTTAACAAAATTCTCCATACTCCAGGAGAAAACAGGATCAATAGACGGGTCAGATCACCCTGAAATGTGATGCTCGCTTCGACTCCATGTTAGGAGAGAGGGACTCTGTCTGCTACCTTGAAATTTGCCCAGGGCAGAGGTAGAAATATAGTGACAGAATCTGAAACCGGGTCCAGTTATGGGGGTCCATCCCAGCCATCTCTTCACTGATCCCCTCCACTCCCCTGCTCCACATAACTAACCCATGAGATTCCATAGGCTGCATCACAGAGTTCACTCCTGTGTCTTCCCTCCTTTTCCACTGATACTGCAATGCCTGCAGTTTTGGTTGAGTCTCTTGTACTAACCTTCAAACTGCCTCACACTCTCTCCCAGATCCCATCTCATTCAGTGCTGCCAGCTTGATTTTCTTTAAGCAATGTTCTAATCATGACTTTATCCTAAAAAAATTAAGGTTCTACTTTTTAGCCTCTGTCCAGGGTCCCTCATGAATCTGCTCCAGCATACCCTCTCTATTATATTTCCTGTTAACCCCCTTTATCATAAACAAATCTCTTCCAGACATACTGAAGGATTCGCCTTTCCTTATACGACCTCTAGAACTTCCCATATCTGTATCCTTTTTGCAAGCTGTCCCTTCTTCCCACCCACCCCAGGCTCCCCATATCCAAATGCTATTAATCCTTCAAGGATTATTTCAAATGCTGTTTCCTCCACAAATCCTTCCCTAAGAATTTCGACCAAAAATAATCTCTCCCTGTATAGCTATAACATATTCTATGACCTACCATTGAATCCTCCTTGAGGGCAGGCTTTGCATCTGATTTATACTTACCTTATCCAAAGCATGTAACTGCTTGCAAAAGATGATACCGAGATTGCCAACCACACCCTGCAGGCCAGATGAAACCAGTGAACATCTATGTTTAGTTCACAGGTGCACATCTCCAGCTTCTCCTCACACATTAAACATCTGGCAAGCTAGGCCTGCTCTCTGCAGCTGCCAGTTCCCGCAGTCCCCTCTGTCCCTATTGTCTTGTCTGCTGACAATGCAGATGAAGCAGAGGGTCAGTAGCTATTTACAATCTTTTGCTCTCCTGGTTGCTCTCATATATAGTATTATATCTTCCTGGGTCTAAAAGACAAGTGACTCTGTAACTCCCATGATTTATTAAATAATCAATATATAAGTATTGAGGGACGGAGGACTGTCACATGAGCAACAGCTGAAAGAACTAAGAAGGTCTGAAAAGAAAAATGGCAACTGCTTGTTATGAGGACCATAGTATTCGAAAGAATGTCAGTGTGGAAGTATAATTATGTTTGTTTGAAATAGGTCCAGAGACCTAAAAGAGAAACAATGACAGAGACCATAGAACTTTTTGACTTTTGGAATTGCTCAAAAGCAAAATGGATTTTCTTGTGAGAAACGGATTTCCTTCCCTGAGCTATTCAAGCTGAGGCTGCCCACCACCTGTCAGGGAGTCTGAGATGAGAGGCTGCGCTGGTCCATGCCACTTAGAGAGCCTGTCACTGCGGCCCCTTTCCTAAGCTCCTCTGCTGTCTATGGGGAAACAGAACATTGAACAAAGGAGCACACAGTCTATACAGATGCCCTGCTCACGGGGTACATGCAGGAGAAGAGGGTTCAGGAGGAAACCTTGAGAAACCCTGTTATTGAAGCACACTGGAACCTGAAGTAACAGCAGAGAAAAGGCAGTCAAAATCAGGAAGACATGTCAGGCAACTGTGTGGCCCAGAGACTAACAGGAGAGAGAACTTCCAGAAATTCCATTTCAGATGCAGCAGAGTTAAAGTTCAGTAAGAATATGAAAATGCCCATTGGATTTGGAGGGTGATGAGTTCATCAGTGACTTTTGCTTGAGAAGTTCCAGCAGAGAGGGATGAAGGGAGGGCTCATGCCCCTGAAAATCCTCCAATTTAAATTAAGGCTGTAACCACAGATGGGATTATATATACAGGAACAATACCATTGTGATTATGTTAAAAGTTTTAGTTTGATAAGTCTAACCATTCAAATTATACTACAATTGTTCTAAACTTGTTTGGCAACTCTTTTTGATTTGTTAATATAAACAGCAAAATAAAAAATACTATAACCCAGGCCAAACACAGCCTCAGGTAGGGCTGAAGTTTTAGCACAGTGGTATTGTGAAGTCAGCACTAATTTCTAAAAAGAACTGTGCTTCTTGTGTGGATTTTTGTTTAATTTACAAAGACAGTATGCTGTATTTCCAGGGGGTACCTCCAGTTACACAAGGAAGATTGCACTCAAACATCTATCTGCCATCACTTCTCAATTCTCACTAAATGAAAAGGGCATAATTTGCTGGAGCAAAATGAACAAGACCAAAGAACAACAGCAGAAGAGAAATGCCCAAAAAACTGGGCAGTGGTGGAAAGCAGACTGAAAGGTAGTGTCGTGATTCAGCAAAACAAAGCTAAAAGCTAAATAACTACAGGAAGGCCACAAGAGGCAGACAATTCCTACCACAGAACCCAGATGCTATGGCATGAGTGCCTGCATCCCCCTCCAAAGTCCATGTTGAAACTGAATCCCCAGTGCAACAGTATAAGATGTCGAAGAGGTCAGGGCTCTGCTCTAAGGATGGGATGAGACTCTTAAGGGCTCCAGGGAGCCTGTTTGACCTTCTGTCTCATACCATGTGAGAACACAGCACTGAAGTGCTATATACAGAGCAGAGGAAGAGCCCTCAACAGACACCAGATCTGTCAGCACCTTGATCTTGGACTTCCGAGCCTCCAGAACTATGAGAAATAAACTTCTATTATTTACAAATTACCCACGGCAAGGTATTTTTTTATAGCAGCCGAACAGACTAAGACACCAGGAAAGAGTCAGGAGGTGGGAGCATTAGAGATACTACTGAATGTGGCAGTGCAGAGTAGGAAACTGAAAACAAAAACCGATTTAAAGTTTTTAAAAGAAACAGGTAAACCTCATCACGCATGGTCAGGCGTGATGATGAGATTTCCGGCAGAAGATGAAAGGAATGTGGACATACTAAATGGTAATAGTCTCCTGTCTGTGCCAACAACCAGAAAGCTGGGGTCCAACCTGAGCCACCCTCAACCCCAAAACAAAAACACACACAGGAAATAAGCATACTCCAAATAAACTGATACAAGCTATGAAGACTCCACCAGCAACATGGCCAGGTCCTTCCTTGGTCAGGGTACTGTGAAGCTCAACAGTCCTCAAACCCCGCCCAGGTGCACAGAGCTTCTGATCTGCGACTCAGTCTTAAATATGAAAAAAGAGTCAAAAATCACCGGACATTTGAGGAGACCCTCCAAAATAAAAGAGGGATACCAAAATAAACAGTAAAAGGAACCCAGAGTAAACAGAGACAGGCAGGGATAGAAGAGAAGCAATATAGAAAAGAATGAAGAAAGACTGTACATTCATGAAATAAATACTGGATGTTCTGTTTTTAAAAAAAATGTTTTTAATTGGAGCCTAAGTTTAATGTTTTAGAAATTAAAAACAAGAAAGCAGAAAAGAGTTCAATCAAAAGACTGAACAACTGTAAAAGGTATCGACAAAATTAAAAAACTGTGTCAACTAGCGGACAAAACAACTAGCTAGCATCAAAATGGCAGGATCAAATTCACACATAACAATATTAACCTTAAATACAAATGGGCTAAATGCACCAATCAAAAGACACAGACTGGCAAATTGAATAAAAAGTCCAAAACCATCGGTATGCTGGATCCAGGAAACCCATCTCACATGCAAGGATACAAAAAGGCTCAAAATAAAGGAATGGAGGAAGATCTACCAAGCAAATGGAGAGCAAAAAAAAAGCAGGAGTTGTAATTCTCGTCTCTGATAAAACAGACTTTAAAGCAACAAAGATCAAAAAAGACAAAGAAGGGCATTACATAATGGTAAAAGGATCAATGCAACAAGAAGAGCTAATGATCCTAATAAATATATACACACCCAATACAGGAGCATCCAGATACATAAGGCAAGTTATTAACGATCTACAAAGAGACTTAGACTCCCACAGAATAATAGTGGGAGACGTTAACACTCCACTGTCAATATTAGATCAATGAGACAGAAAATTAACAAGCATATCCAGGACTTGAACTCAGACCTAGAACAAGCAAACCTGATAGACATTTACAGAACGCTCCACCCCAAATCCACAGAATATACATTCTCCTCAGTACCACATCACACCTACTCTAAAACTGACCACACAATTGGAAGTAAATCACCCCTCAGCAACTGCAAAAGAACGGAAATCGTAACAAACAGTCTCTCAGACAACAGTGCAATCAAGTTAGAACTCAGAATTCAGAAACTAACTCAGAACCACACTGAACAACTGGCTCTTGAATGTTGACTGAATAAAAAATGAAATAAAGGCAGAAATAAAGAAGTTCTTCAGAACCAACTAGAACGATGACACAATGTACCAGAAACTCTGGGACACATTTAAAGCAGTGCCTAGAGGAAAATATATTGCAATAAATGCCCACATGAGAAGCAAGGAAAGATCAAAAATTAACACCCTATCATCAAAATTGGAAGAGCTAGAGGAGCAGGATCAAAAAAACTCAAACGCTAGCAGAAGACAAGAAATAACTAAGATCAGAACAGAACTGAAGGAGATAGAGACACAAAAAAACCTTCAAAAAATTAATACATCCAGGAGCTGGTTTTTTGAAAAGATCAACAAAATAGACTGCTAACCAGATTAATGAAAAAAGAGAGAATAATCAAATAGATGCAATAAAAAATGATAAAGGGGAAATCACCACCGATTCCACAGAAATACAAACTACCATCAGAGATAACTACAAACAACTCTATGCATAAACCAGTAAACCTGGAAGAAATGGATAAATTCCTGGTCACTTGCACCCTCCCAAGCCTAAACCAGAAAGAAGTCGAAATCCTGAATAGACCAATAACAAGGGCTGAAGTTGAGGAAGCAATTAATAGCCTATCAACCAAAAAAGCCCAGGTTCAGATGGGTTCATAGCCAAATTCTACCAGACATACAAAGAGGAGTTGGTACCACTCCCTCTGAAACTATTCCAAACAATCCAAAAAGAGGGAATCCTTCCCAAATCATTTTATGAGACCAACATCATCCTGATACCAAAACCCAGCAGAGACTCAACAAAAAAAGAAAACGTCAGGCCAGTATCCATGAGGTACATAGATGCAAGAATCTTCAATAAAATACTGGCAAGCCAATTGCAACAGCACATCAAAAAGCTTATCCATCACAATCAAGTAGGTTTCATCATGGGATGCAAGGCTGGTTCAACATACACAAGTCTATAAACGTAACTCACCACATAAACAGAATAAAAGACAAAAACCACATGATTATCTAAATAGATTCAGAGAAGGCCTTCGACAAAATTCAACAGCGCTTTATGCTAAAAACTCTCAGCCGGGAGTGGTGGCTCACGCCTGTAATCCCAGCACTTTGGGAGGCAGAGGCGGGTGGATCACGAGGTCAAGAGATCGAGACCATCCTGGTCAACATGGTGAAACCCCGTCTCTACTAAAAATACAAAAAATTAGCTGGGCATAGTGGTGCGTGCCTGTAATCCCAGCTACTCAGGAGGCTGAGGCAGGAGAATTGCCTGAACCCAGGAGGTGGAGGTTGCGGTGAGCTGAGATCACGCCATTGCACTCCAGCCTGGGTAACAAGAGCGAAACTGCATCTCAAAAAAAAAAAAAAAAACTCTCAATAAACTAGATATTGACACTATGGAATACTATGCAGCCATAAAAAACAATGAGTTTGTGTCCTTTGTAGGGACATGGATGAATCTGGAAACAATCATTCTCAGCAAACTGATACAAGAACAGAAAAACACCACATTCTTACTCATAGGCAGGTGTTGAACAATGAGAACACATGGACACAGGGAGAGGAGTATCACACACTGGGGTCTGTTGTGGGGAACTAGGGGAGGGACGGCGGGGGTAGGGAGGTTGGGGAGGGATAACATGGGAAGAAATGCCAGATATAGGTGACAGGGGGATGGAGGCAGCAAACCACATTGCCATGTATGTACCTGTGCAGCAATCCTGCATGTTTTGCACATGTACCCCAGAAACTAAAGTGCAATCAAATATAAAATTTTTTTTAAAAGTCAAAGTATAAGACACAGAAAGTAAAAGAAATACATTCCAATCTATGGTTAAAAAAAAGACAGAACAATTAAAAATTGAGAAAATCTACTAGAAAGTAGAAGAGAAAGAGAAGAAAGTCGGAGTTACCAAAAGAGGAGGGAAAAATAAAAATACAAAATCTATCAATAAAATAATATGAGAAACTTAAGAAAACTTCTGGTAAATGAAAGACACAATTATCTTGACTGAAAAAGACCTACCAAGTGCCCAGCACACAATGAAGAAACAATCTCACCAAGGCATATGGTTGTAACATTTCAAAACAACAGCAGTCAAGAGAACACTGAAAAAGGTTCCAGAAAGGAAAAAAGAGAAAAGACACATAGAGGGGGTTGAGAAGGGGCACTAGATCTTTCAACTGCAGCAATAGAAGCTGGAAGCAATACAGTCATGATGTCAAACATGAAAGGATGTCAAGAATACTTCCAACCCACACTGCTACTCCAGGCTAACTTCAATCAAGTGTGAAGTATAATAAAAACACTTACAGACACACAGGCATCAAAGCATGTAGCCCTCACTTGTCCCTTTTCAAGTTCCTGGAAGATTAACTGTAGAAGTGAATAAACCAAGAAATTCCCTGAGATGAGGGAGCAACTCCAAAAAAGAGCATGACATGGCATTCAGGAAACAATCCAATTCAACACAAGAGACAAACACAGAGACTTCCCCAGTGTGAGGTCCAAGGAGCTGCAGGAGGAGGCTGTAAGGAGGCCTGGAGAGCAGAAAGGAAGAGCACCCTCCACAGGGAAATAGAAAGGATGAGGAGGAACGAGGGAGGGAAGGAGGATGACCTGTTGCACGTGAATGTCCTAAGAGAAGATCTGTCATATGTCAGAGAGTTTGGAAATGAAATTAGTGACAGATAAACAAAACAAAAAGTTCAATTAACAAAATGCATTAACTCCAGGAAAATACAAAACATTGTTTAATAAGTGAGACAAAAGATAATCTCAGCTGGAAACAATAGTTGCAGTTGTAATAATAAAAATGCCGAGTATTGATTTAAATAGAAATTAAATTAAGTGGACTCCAGGGGAAGAAGGCCTGAGAAATTACTTAATGGATAAAATGTACACTGTTTGGGCCACAGTTACACTAACAGCCCAGACTCCACCACTATGCAATATATACAAGTAACAAAACTGCACTTGCACACCCTGAATCTATACAGATTTTAAAAATTAATTTAAGTATACAGTGATAATAAGAGAATGATATCATAAGAAAGATGGCAATAAGAAAAGTGGCCTCAGCCGGGCACTATGGCTCATGCCTGTAATCCTAGCACTTCAGGAGGCTGAGGCAGGTGGATTACCTAAGGTCAGGAGTTCAAGACCAGCCTGACCAACATGGTGAAACCCCACTGCTACCAAAAATACAAAAATTAGCTGGGTGAGGTGGTAGGAGCCTGTAATCCTAGTCACTCAGGAGACTGAGGCATGAGAGTTTCTTGAACCCAGAAGGCAGAGACTGCAGTGAACTAAGATGGCATCATTGTACTTCAGCCTGGGTGACAGGGTGAGACTCTGTCTCAAAGAAAAAAAAAGGAAAACTGGCCTCATCTTTTATAGTAGAAGGTTCACACATAGCTTACATATCAAAGCATAAAAGCCTTATTATAGTCTTACATTCTTGGAGATGACCACAGGAGAAACAGATAGAAAGTTTCAAAGTACTTGTCACTAGGGAACAGCAGCACCATAGGTGGGCAAGAGTAGGGTATAACCAGAGACAGAAAGAGTACTATTCAACTATTTTAATCGTGTTCATATTCCATTTCCATAAAGATAAAACCTTATTTAAATAAGCAAATGACAGGGTATTTAGAGCTTACAAACTATTCCTCTGAGGAGCTTAAATATCCTAAGGGGAAAAACAACTACTCAAGACATGGTATTTTGGTTACTTTTCTTGAGTTTGCAGAAATATTGGAAGGGAAGGAACAATAAGGAGGAAATTATGACAATGATAGAGAGGAGAAGGGGCATCTGAAGAGGGAAGGTGACCAGGGCGGCTGGAAGAAAAGGCCCTGGATCATGTGTATCCACATCAGGCCTAGACAGAAATGCAGACAGTTCTTCAGTGGGCAGGAGTGGAAGGAGGAGGACAAGAAAAGCACAAAATGCTGGTTGAGGAAGAAACACACTTCATGGTGAGAGCACCCAGATGATGGTCCATAGTCTCTGTTTTAGAGTGAGGCAGAAGATGAAAGAAAATTGTGAGTATTTGAGAAGGTAGCAGAAGAAAATGGTAAATTCTGTATGATGCAGTAAATCTGATCTCAGAGCAGCAGTGGGCATACAGGGACGCAGTGGGCATACAGGGACGCAGTGGGCATACAGGGACGCAGTGGACTGTATGTGCTCAGTCATTCCTCTCTGCTCCCGCAACCCTTTGAAAGGCTTGCCACGTCATGTGTACACCAGTACCTTAAAGAACTGAGTTTCCAATAGACTATGAATACTCAAAAACTGCCTTATCCATTTGTATGCAACCAAAACTCATCGTAGCACCTGACATGAAATGTATTTTTGTTGTGTGGATATATAAACATTTATTTCCGGAAGTTCAAAGGCATCTCAACATATCAACATACATGTACTTCTTTAAATTGCTTTTTATATGCCAGAACAGTCAGCATTCAATAATTTTACAAATTCCTTTAAAAAATAATAATGTCCCATCATAGCTAAACCCACATCCCCCCAAAAATTGTAATTCAAGTTGAAATTTATGTCTTAAACTGAGTCTAAGTACATATAAACCCAGAAACTCTTCTGGGCAATGCTCACATGTTGACTAAACTCAGAACAGCGAGGAAGACTACGTGAATCTATGACTATCTCATGGATTCTAAATTAAAGCTTAGAAACATTTACAATGAACAAAATAAGTCCATAGTTGGAAATCAATCGCTGCCTTGCTTAATAATAAAACTAAAAATTTTATAGTGTAAAATATCAGCTTTTTCGATTTGGAATTAATTTTTGAGCACAGTCTCTATTTATCGAGTATGTCCTAATATTTCTACATACTTTAATTTTTCTCAAAAGATAGTTATTATTCACCATAAAATGCATGCTATTAATGCTACTTTCTTTTAAATCTGATTTCTTCTTTCCTACGAGAAAGCCAAAAACTGATTTCCTTGGTAATTACTTAACACCTTTTCCACAGAACATTTCAGATCCATCTCAAATAGGTTTGCAAGGAGTAGGGGAGGTTTCACAGGATGGAACTTAAATAAATGAATAAATAAATGAAGAGGTTTGTTCACCATTTAAATCTCTGGCTCAGTTTAGAGGGTGTTTTTTATTGTTATCAGTTAAAATTATTTGGGGCATATTAAGACAGTAGAGAAAATTCACCTGAGAAGTCTACCTGGAATGCCACATTTTGTCAATAAATTCTATTCTTTGGTTTCACAAAATAGCAAGACAGAGAATTATGATTAGCTTAAATTTAGATAAGTGATTTAAGCTAATCAACAATTTTGGACAAAATTCGGATCAGTGCACCTGCATGTACCTGTCCTCATATTTCACAAGGTATAAGATGATCAAACTAAGGTTGTTCCAGTAGCATCTTAAGAAGCAGAACAACCAACTGATAATCTTCATCATTTCACACTTTTATTCTTTCAAAGTTGTTTCAGTAGGTAATTCCCAAAAATGCTTTATATTATAGTTTAAAGGTATCCTGAAAATAGAGATACTTCAGTGGTACCCTTTAAATTATATAAGTTAAATCACATTTCAATAACTCTATGCTGACTTCTGGTTTAAAAGAGCACATACACATGCTTTCTAAGATACCTGATTTTGACTTCAGGATAACCTGAATGGTATGTCCATCGTTGGTGACTTCACAGTCTCGGCAGACCACATAATTTGGGGAGAGGCGGACATCCAGCAGTGAGGGATCATACCTAGCCTCTCTAGAGTTTAGGTTAATAGGAGACTGGTATTCTCCATTAGCATCAGGAAACACCAGACCCCACTCAACACCTAAGGACAAAATAAAATAAATTAAAAACAGGTTAAAAAATAAGCTGCCGTAAAATTTAACATGTAAAAACTAGTTTAGCCACTGATCCTTTACATTTTGAAGAAAGTAATGATACCATCACTATACAGAAGAAATATGGTAAATCTGTGTGTTTTTGTATTCATTATTTGAATGATCTGATATTATCAAATACCAGATACAAAATCCCGGACTAACAAAATATTATATTTGTATTTGTCAACAAAGACATAATAATTTACGACTCTAGGAAATCTGGGTCATCTTTAAGTGATTAGAAAAAAGAATACCAGAACAATTTCCTCTGCTCATTAGTTCAATTACGTTCAGTACTTGGGAAATAGCTGTAACTTTCAACATATTTAGTGACAGCTAAAAACCCTAACTCTCATGCTAGTAATAAATGCCCTTATCGGAAACGCAAGTGCAGTATTTTAAAGTGTGCATATGTATACACCTACACACATACATATTCACATGCTCTTTCTAAATCTGTTATAATTAAAAGCATATATTCTATATGGGTTTCAACATGCGTAGTAAACGTCAGCTCTTCTGGTTGGTTCTAATAGGAGCCCTAGGTCTTCAGGAATACATTTAGGAATCTCAAGTTTTTCAGAAGGTCAACGGCTTCTCGCCAAACCCAATGATTTGAGTCTGAAATTTAGGACATGTTTCAGAAAGACTTGAGCGTTGCTAGAAGGCTTCACGAAAAGACCAGAGGCAGAAACACTTTCTCCCCAAAGTCTTCAAGCCAAAAACGAATTGTTACACTGTCTTCCTCAAGTGTTGAGTAAAAGGTCCCGCTGCTCTTCTTGGCTACTCAGAAGACAAAAGGTACCGCCCGGGCTCGGAGGCTTGCCCGCCCTCCCGACCGCAGCAGGTGCGAACGCCAGCCCCGCGGAGGACTCCCAGGAGCGAGCGCAGGCGGCGGGAGAACACAGGCGGCGAGCACGCCTCCCTGGGGCGCCTCCCGCCCCGAAACGCGCCAGGGGAGTGGAAAGGTGGCGGAGACCCCCGTGGGAAAGAAGGGACGTGCGGGTCGTCGGAGCGCGCAGCAGCGGCAGGACGCGAGTTCCACGCTCGGCGAGACACTGACGCCGCCCCGGGACCCCGGACACCCTGACTCGCGGCCGCTTACCTTCCTCGTAGCCCCACTCCACACCCTCCTCTTCTTCCTCCTCATCGTCTTCCTTCTCGGGGAAGGCGACGGTATCTTCGATGAAGCTCAGGTCCGCCATGGGAAGGCCGCGGGGCCCCTCGGCGCTCTCGGCGGCGGTCCTGCGCCTCCGCGGGGCGCGGGGCTAGAGCGGGAGCGGAGCGCGCGTGGGGGAGTGTGAGCGCGCGTGAGCGGCCGTGCGGGTGCGAGCGCGCGTGCGGGTGTGAACCGCAGTGTGAGTACGAGCGTGCGTGCGTTCGGCCCGACTGTTGCGGAAGCCCGCGCGGGGAGCGCGTCCGGAGTCCCGGGCGGAGCGGGGGAGCGGCGGTGGCTCGGGGAGCGAGCGCCTGGCGAATTTAAAACCCGGCCGGGGCGTGTCTGGCACGCGAGGATCCGCCCCCTTCTCTCCGCGGCCTTTGGGGCCAGGGGAGCAGACAGCTAGAACTGGGCTACCGGTCCCAAGTCACGGAAACAGTCGACGCATCCCCGCCCGCCCTTCTCGCGGGGTCGCCCCCGCCGCCCCTGGCGCTTCCTGGCGCGGGAGACTCCTGCTGGGCCTCACGCGCCTTTCTCCCAGAAGCCCGCAAGTCTCCCAAGGTCAGCCCTTGGGACCCCTGTGTGCCTGGCCTAGGCCAGGGGCTGCTCCCCTATTTATTTTCATCCGTACTCCAGGAAATACCAAAAAGAAGGGGCTCCTGGAGGAGAGGGATGGGCTGCCAAGGGTAGGAGAAAGAAGAAGGCTGGGAGACCCCATAACACAATAAAAAGAGGCTCTCCAGCCGAATCTGCTTAGTATCTTCTGAATAGTTACTTTTTAAATTGTCAGTTCAGCACAGTGGAAACGAGTATGGAAATTTTTCCAAGAAACTTCTAATTAATTCCTAAAAACGTTTAAGAAAAAAAAGGGTTGTAATCTAGAGAAATAGATATGATTTAGGGAATTTTTTTTCCAGAAAATGATATTATTTCAAAGGCAGGGCTAACAGAAGGCAGTAGACAGAGGGTGTTCGGTGTTAGTTTCAGAGTCTGGGGCGCTGCTGCAGGCTCACCTGGCTGTGTACACAGCTCCGAGTCACCTAGTGAAATCGTGTAAACAATGAAGTGCACACATTGCATAACAAACAGGAACTCTTCTGATCCAAAGAGGTGGCATTGTTACATCTTAAACATGCTTCCCAGTCTAGTGTTAACAGCCTCAGCCCTCTATTCCTGCACCTTTTAGGTTAACTCCATATTTTTAGAAGATATATGTGCACAATAAACGCGGGTTAGAGCCTTAAGTACAATTTGTTTTTTATATGCTCTGGTCATATATGAAAGTGTCTATTTGCAGTTTGAATGTCCTGTTCCTAAATCACACCAGCCTTATGAATGCATAATTCCTCAAATAAGGATGGAAATTATCCGCTTGGGAATTTTTAGGTTCTGTGCTCATATCCTTTACTGCCTGCTCAGCACCTCCACTTTTTTAAAAAGCCACTTCATAGAGTTTTTAAAAAGCTAAAGCTATTACAAACTGTCCAGAAACCACACTGAGTTGGAACGAAGTGGGGGGAACCCTCAACTCACTCAATTCTGCAACTCTCTGGAAGGTTTAACCAAATAGATGGAAAACTACTGGCCAACTTTAGCTTGCAGGATAGCCAGTGGACTTTAAGCATTCATATAATTTCTCTTTTCATTAACACAGAGACCAGAAAGTTGATCACACTGTTCAGAGGACTGAACCAGTGTGAGAAACGAAATTCATTCTTCTCTCACTGCATTGTGTCTGTTCTTCAGTGGACACTCATTTGCATCTTTGCAAGCCTGGGACTGGCAGAGGCAGAAGCCTACCCTAAAGCCAGAGCTATGAAAAATAATAAGCACTACTGAAAATATTAACCACTTTTCCCTGAAGATCTCCTAAAAGGAACATTTATATTTTCCTTCCTTGAAAACTCTTTTGTAATCTTCCATTTGTTTTAAGTTTCTTTTAAGAAGTATGTTCACAACCTAATCAAATGCCGCAGCTAATTAAGCCCGTACAAAGGCTATGAAAGAGTTGGATAATAAAAATCGCTGCCACTCTGAGCTCATCAGCAGTGTCCACTCTCCTCTGTCCCCCAAATGTGCCTAAGTGTGACACTGTAGCCATGTGTAACCACCAACTGCATTTAAAGTATCAGTGGAATCATAAACATGTTTATCCAACCAGAGGACAATCACCATGGTAAAAAAAAAACTGAATTTTCTATGAATAAATAGTATGCCATATTTACAAAAGATAGGCTGAATGATTGAATTGTTAGTGTTTAATTTTACGGTAAAAAGGCAATTTTGCATATAGCCAGCAATGTATTACTATTCAGAATTGCAGTTGACTACTAGACAAACATACACTGGCACATATTTGCTCTTTCTGAATTGTTCGGGATCATTTATAGAATGTAACTCCTGTATGCAAGCCTAGGGTTCCCTGTCCTGCCACATATGAGCCATTCCTCTGGGCATCCAAATATTCAATTAACAGCCTTAATTGCTTTGAGACCGTGGGCTTCAGATTTTTGCTAATTAACAGCACCTTAAGACCTTCTCCTCTCAGGTCCTTGTACTATATTACCACCAAATATGGAATTTCTATTTCTGGTTATTATTGTCTGTCACTAAAAAAATCTAAACACACAGATCAAAGATATAGGCCAGTTCTTCAGTTTACAAAATAGAACAAGCACGTCTAAATTCAATGCCAGAGAATCTAAAAATATTCATACTCTATATTACGAACATAAGTCCTCCACATATTTCTCTATAATTTTAATAGGCTTTCAGCCTAATATTATATTTGATCCCTTAAATTAACTTTATATTGCTCACTTTTGATGCTTGCATAACTAAGGCCAAATCATATTAGTAGAACAATTTATTAAAACTAAGACCTATATAACACCATTTGATACTGAGGGATTATAAATTGAAATATCTAAAAGGGACAAACTAATCTAGATGTCAGAGGAACCAAATACTAAGGTCGTGTCCCAGTGTCCAGAACCTAGACAGCCCGCTCCTCTCTTTCTCACTGCTTGTCCACCATACCAAGGCTTTCTTACTGTATTAGTGAGTCTAGGCCCTAGAATCATCATAAACATGACTTCCTCTTATGTGCACCTTGTGCTCTGGCATCACCTCAAGGGTACAGCTAAAGTATGCATGTCACATGGCTCCTATGCAAACTGTAATTCATGAACTTCAACAGTAATGAATTGGGTTCCTTCATGTGCGCTGCTCTGCACTAGGCAGTGAGAGAACCAAAAGTAAACATACAATACTGCTTCTTAAAGACTTCACAGTTCTCTGGGGGAGGAGAGGAGTGAATCGTTAACTATAATACAAGGCACCATGCAGTATTAATATGTTAAATAGAAATGCAGGTACCACTACATCTAAGGAAGATGGGATTTTCATACTAATGGGAATGATTCAGAAAAGTTTCTTGGAAAAGATGGCATTTGGGGCAAACTGAAGGAAATGGGTAGAGCTTGGATGGGCAGTATGTGAGCAAATAACATTGCAGGCGTGATCAGTGACTCCGAATCACGGAAGTGCTTGTTGCAGATCCATTTATTTGCTCCCTTAAACACCTTCTATGACTGCCAAAACCAATTCAGATACACTAAAAATACGCACTTCTCTAGGCTTATGTCTCAAGTAAGGCACTTTGTCCCACGGTTGTTCAGTTCCTTAGGTCTAGTTTTTGTTTTGTCAGGAAAGACAGCAAAATTTTCTTCATTGTATATATATTTTCATTTCTGAAGGTTTCAAACTAGTTGATAAAAAAATTTAATTCTTTCTTTAAATTACTTTTTTCAGCTGAATAATCTTTCACTTCACCTACTTAAAGTTACATTTATAAGTCTCCTTTTTGTTTGACCTCCCTTGATCTTTTATCTTCAGAAACAGATGACTAGGGCTCCAATTAGTCATTGGCGACGACATCATTGTCTCTATCATTCACTGCTTGGCCATCTGATTTCTTTGACCAATTAAATATGAGTGCAGGTAGCATGTGCATTTCCTAGAAGAAAGATTTAGGCGTTATCAAAAGCAGACATAGTAACCCATCAGGTAAAGATGAGTTCAAGGGTAATTTTTATTTGCTCAAATGCTGTTTTTGCCTTTATCTTTTTTTCAAAGAAAAAAAAAAGTACCTCCCTGTCTGCAAAGAAATCAAACACTCTAGTACCATGCCCATATCTTCACCTTGGAAATTTCCTAGATGCCCTAACCCTAACTAGGGCCCTCACAACTTCATGGCAGAATGAAAAAGCCCTTATCCAGAGAAAATCCCCATCTGCTCTAAGGAACATGGACCTCAGCTATCTTCTCCTCTCTCAGACCATGCCAGTTATGCCTGAGGCCCTACATCAATTCAGCATCAAACTGACTTATGCCGAAATTGGGATGTTCAAGATAATTACATTGGTGACTCCTAAGTAACCAAAGTCTCTAGGGCGCCTTCTGCCAAACAAAACCCCCTACCACACAGGTGAAAGTACCTCTTCTTAGTGCTTTCATGATGCCCTGTGTAGGTCTCTGACCCTGAAGTTAAGATTATATTTTAAATATGTATTTTGTGACCTTCTCCTCTAGATAATGAGCTCCCAAAGAGCAAGGCACTGGGCACTGTGGGGGAAACAACAAAAAATAAATAAATAAAATACTGCTTTTGCTCTCAAGAAATTCACAGTTCTCTGGGGGAGGAGAGGAGTAAATAATTATAATTATTGTAACTATAATACAAGTAGATAATTATAACTGTAATACAAGGCAATATGAAATATGTTAATTAGAAATGCAGGTACCTCTGCATTTAAGGAAGATAGGATTTTCATACTTATGGGAATGATTTAGAAAAGTTTCTTGGAAAAGATGGCATTTGCGAAAAACTAAAGGAAATGGGCAGTATGTGAGCAAATAACATCCCAGGTGTGAACAATGATGCTGCTTTGTGTGCCCCCATGTAGCACATGGTAGGCGCTTAGGAATTCAGTTCCTGTGTCATCAGCCATACAGTGACCTGATTAGCCTGAATAAACATATTCGTGCAATAAAAATTATGGTTACTAAGGTGGAAGCTTTCAGGGTACAGTAGAGCCACAAAAAAGGGAGTGATCAAGTTTACCTGGTGGCAGGTGTGTCAACAGGGGCTTCATAAAGGAAGCGACATGGAAGCTGGGCCTTGGAAGATAAATAAGTGCTGCTTTCCCTCGGAATGGGGAAGGGGAGGAGGTAAAAAAAATTCCTCAAAGCGTGATATAGACTGATAAGAAAAAAGAAGGAAAAAAAGAGAGAAAGGCATTCCAATAGAAAAAACAAAAACTCACAAATAGAGGCCAGTATGGGTTCACTTTTTTGATGAAGTTAATTTTTTTTCCATGGTATGAATAGAAGAGCAAACGACATATTGAAATAGTATGTCTATGTTTTAGTGTTTTTTTAAACATATTTCAAAACAGTAATGACACGAGATAAAATACAAAGCAGATGGAATGAGTAAGTCCATCTTACTGATAGCAGAACAGCAATACTGAAAATGTATTGCTGTTGGCAGAACAGCAATACTGAAAATGTATTGGACCCTTGTTGACTGTAAGAGAAAGTACAATGGCCAAGTTAGCATAACCTCAAGGCCACACCTGTACTTTCGTTCCCACAGCTCACTCTGCCCTACATCATGCTGTTGGCTGTCAGAGATGTTGCTATGCCTGTTAGGCAACACAGCAAACCAAATCACAGGAAAATAAAAACTTGAGCACTGTGATCACCTCCAAAGATGGCTGCCATAGTTCCCACCCTCAGTAGGCATGTGGTGTTCATCCATTTACAGGGGAGACGATTTCCCCTTGAAGTTGCACCAGGGCTGCTTTTATGGCTTTTTTCCTCTCCGTTGTACTATCATAGAGTGGCACTATGCCTTTAAGAGAGCTGGCCAATTTCTCTTTGCTCTCAAGCACCAATCATCATGTAAGAAATCCTGAAACCACTATGCTGTGAGAAAGCCCAGCCCAAGTCAGCCACAGGGAGCGAGAAGACACGTGGAGGAGCATGGAGGTGCAGACCTGTGAGTTAAGCTCTCTCAGATCTTCCAACCCAGTTTAGCCACTGGCTGAATGCAGCTGACACTCTCTGGAGTACATACATGTCCGTCAGATTGCTGCCTGAATTCCTGGCCCACAGAATCATGAGAAATAATAAATCAGTGTTTTAAGCCACTAAGCTTTGGAGTGGCTTATTATGCAGCACAGATATTGGAAGCAACATTTACTATTAACCAGATACCATGCCAGACACTTCCCACAGATTAATCCCTTTAATTCTTATAAGAGACTCTATAATATGCTGTATTCAGATGAGAAAACGAAGGTTTAGATGTGTCCACCACCACAGACAGAGGCAGTGAGTAATCTGAGAGGTCTGTCTCACTCCAGAATCTGAACTCCTGGCACCAAATCCTACTGCTTTCAGAGAGGGTGAATTCAGCCAACACACTCCGTCTCCACTGAACACTGTTGGGGATCAAACACCAACTCACATGCACACTCACTCCAGCCCAACTGCATTCTTCTCTGGGTAAAGTGCGAGATATGTTGGACCAGTCTTGGTTGCTGTGGTTAGAAGGGTCCAACAAGGAGCAATAAAGAAGCTAGGTTAGAAAACTACAAGAGAAACTTTATTATTATTATTATTATTAGAAACAGAGTCTTGCTCTGTTGCCCATGCTGGAGTACAATGGTGCCATCTTGGCTCTCTGCAACCTTCACCTCCTGGGTTTTCCTGTCTCAGCCTCCTGAATAGCTGGAATTACAGGTGTGTGCCATCACACCCAGCTAATTTTTGTACATTTAGTGGAGACGGGGTTTCACCATGTTGGCCAGGCTAGTCTCAAACTTCTGACCTTAGGTGATTCGCCTGCCTCAGCCTCCCAAAGTGCTGGGATTATTGGCGTGAGCCACCATGCCCAGCCAACTTTCTTTTTTTTTGAGCAGTTTCTTATTAAAGAAAAATTGAGTGGAAAGTACAGGGCTTTCATACACCCCCTCACCCCACCCATTTCCCCTATTATTAACATTAGTGTGATACGTTTGTTATAATTGATGTAACAAATATTGATATATTATCATTAACAGAAGTCCATAGCTTACATTAGAGATCACTGTGTGTACTTTTTTTTTTTTTTTTTTTTTTTGATACAGAGTCTCACTCTGTCACCAGGCTGGAGTGCAGTGGCATGATCTTGGCTCACTGCAACCTCCACCTCTCTGGTTCAAGCAATTCCCCTGCATCAGCCTCCCAAGTACCTGGGACTACAGGTGCACACCACCACACCTAATTTTTTGCATTTTGGTAGGGTCAGAGTTTCATCATGTTGGCCACGCCTGTAATCCCAGCACTTTGGGATGCCAAAGCAGGTGGATCACAACATCAGAGACCATCCTGTGTTGTACATTCTCTGCATAGGTAGAGAGAAGCAAATCAGTGGCTGGAATCCCATGTTGGAGAGATTTGCTCCTAAACTAGACCTCCTGTCCAGCATGCCTTTGTCCATCTCTGCATGCTGCAAGCCTGGCCTCTCCCCACTCCACCGTTGTGACCCCTGTAGGTTTTAGCACATTCACTAGCTTTGCTACCTTAAGTCTCATAACTCCATGTCCACCACTTACCTTCAACCTCAGTACCTCAGGCTTGTACTGCTCAGACCAACAACCCAGGCTTTGATGTCTGTTGATGGGCTGCAGAGTCCTCTCTTACTGGGGGTTGATTTACCAATTATCTATTATATATTATGTGTGTAACGTGATTTAGTTCATTGATTCAGAATAATATGACAAAGATATTTTTATAGATGAAACTGAACCCCAGAGAAGTGTTTTTTCCATGATCACACAGCTAACGAATGGAGAAGTTAAGATTTGAACCTAGGTCTCACCAGCTCTAAAGCCAGAGATCCAGAATCCTTTCCCACATCGCTCCTTTTTAGGAGTCAGCTTTTAGTCACTATTGTGCCAAAAATCCCATTCAAAGTGTCATTAGTTATTCATCCATTCACATTTGCAACCAACTCTCCATAGGATATGAATAGTTAAGTGCCTGCTTAGCAATCAAAAAGCTACTCCTCAAAAACAGAAAGCATTCAGGATGTTTTATGTTAAATATTTCTATTCCATAAAGAGTTTGTGTAATGAGGAGGAACCAGGGACACTAATGAAATACACAGGCAATAAACATTTCTAATGCTAATGGAGCACAGCATGTTTACATTATGATTGGAACCCCATTGATTAGACTTCACTGAATATTACTTTTAGCATAATTATCAATGATGAAAGAGATAGTCAAGCTTGCGGCTGAGTACATGCTGGGCACTAAACAAGACTGAATACACTAATACACTGCTTTCAACTCATCCTCAATTATTTAAGGGGCATTAACACAGAATGATAGCATGATATTTCCCACCTTGACAGTGGAGATAACAACAGAAAAATGTACTAAAACTACATCAGAGATTTAAGTGAGATAATTATCAGATATTAAGAATTATTTAAAGTGGACCTCTCCAAAATAAATCTACCTTCAAAAGTCTGGGAGAAACGCTTATCTTATTAAATGTATTAATGTCATTAGCGTAATATAGTACATTGAAAGGCAAAATAGCACACTGGTTTTGTCACTTAATAAGTTTTTATTTTGATCAAGTTATTTAACCTCTCTTTGCCTTAATTTCCTCATCAATTAAATGAGGACCATAACAGTGCCAAACCAAAATAACTGTGGGGAGCATTAAATGAGTTAATATAGATAAAGCCCTTGTACTAGAACAGTCAGTTCTACTAGAAGGCTTGTTTTGAAAATGCAAATTTGTTCCAATGAAATTGATATATTAGGGAACAATTTGGGCACAATGAGACTTCTGTGCTTGTTTATGCCACCTTCATTTGTTGGAAACACAGAAAACTGCAGCCAGTTGAACTGGGTCATGCAGGGAACGCACAAAACGCACACATGCACACACCCAAACGCCTGCCAACCACCTCAGGTCACTGTATGTACTAGAACTTCCCATCACATTTCAGCTAACCCTCCTTCTACCTCTTCACAGAAACTCACAAGGTACAGCCTCTGACACTCACTTCCACAGGCAAGCATCAGGTCTTTTCCAAGTTAAAATGTACACTTATTTCAGCATTTATGCATTTCTTAACCATTGAACGTGTGTAACAAACTACTGTCATTTTATTATGTTCCTTTGTTGTTGTTTGTAACGTGTCACGAGTGAGATTTTTGACTGTTATGCCCCTAAACCCATTTCCTCATAAACCCCGTCATTGTTATTGCCGATTTTGCATAGTGCAGTAGTTTTCGGGAGTATATGTTACATTATTACAGCAAAACTGACTGCCTCTGACAGGCATTAAAATAATGTAATTATTATCTTCATAGCTATTATAAGAGACGATTGTTGTATATTACCTGTATATTTTCTTAGATCAT
Source organism: Callithrix jacchus (assembly GCF_049354715.1). Lineage (NCBI taxonomy): Eukaryota > Metazoa > Chordata > Mammalia > Primates > Cebidae > Callithrix > Callithrix jacchus. Next base: position 16,431,146 of record NC_133517.1, read on the forward strand.
TTCATCTTTGAGTTCATTTTTATTATCATGAGCTTGAGTACTGTCCATGTTATTATTGTATTCATATACAGGAATGTCTTTATGATTCACACATTTGTGAGGTTGCTCAAAGTGTATAAAATAATAGAAGAATCATGTGTCACTTAAGGATTTCAAACACATTGAGTGCCCTAGTAACATAACTATATCCCTTCAAGACCACAGATAAAAATAGAACCTACTGGTAATCAGCAATAGCTCTAGGTACTTGACATCAAGATAGTCTGGTTTTAGACACCCACATGTATTTGGGACTGTTATCCATAAGCCTCCTTAACCCAGGATCACATAAATAGGGGATGATATTTATATTCAAGAGTGAAGGAGGTAATTAGCAAGTCCATCATGGAGCTGAGGTCATGGGAAGAAGGCAAGAAGATCTTTTGGATGTGAGCTTTCTACACATTGAAGGACACAATGAGAATACAAACACTTAAGTCCTGGGATTCTTCTGGGCAGTCTGTCAGTACTATAATTGTACTGCTCTGCCTAAGTTTTGCTGACTTCAGTAAGCTCAATCATGCATTCATTCATCCAGGTGATATTTATTGATTAGGTTCTCTGGAAGACACTGTCCTAAAGGCTTGGGATACTATGATGAATAGAATTGGCCTTTGTGCTCCAGGAACATAGAACTTTGGAAATAGTATACCCACACTCGAAATGCCTAAGTTATAACCATGGGAAACAGGATTTAGAAATCGTGGATAACCATTGGAAAAGATCCCATAGATGGGGGTGGGTGGGGCTTTTGGGTTTCACGCAGAGCCATCAACAAGGAAAGCCTGATATACGAAAGCCCTAATTGTAAATGAAAAAACAACCTTGTGTGCCTTTACTCTGTGAACTGCACACACATATTGCTTCATCCACATTCATACACTAAGACATTAGCATTCTCATCAACTCACAACCATAAAACAAATAAAAGTCAATAAATATGAGGGTTCCTGAAAACTGTAAACAATTATGCAAATGCAAATTAGTTTCACAACTAAGTTGCTGCTCAAATCACATGTCTAAAGCTAAACTCATTGCCTGCTCACCCCACTTGCCCTGACACCTTGCTTTTCTTACGTTCTTTGTTGCAGTTAGGGAAGCTACCGTTCATCCAGTCTGGAAAGCAAGGAATCAACCTGTACTACTTTCCCTCACAACTCCAGTGTTTCTCTCTAATTCAACCCTGTTAACTACATTTCAAAACGTGTCTCTCAACCCCTGCCTTTGTTGTTATCCTCACAGTTACTGCCATAGTTAAAAATCTGTCCACTCTCAAGTAGATGAGTGCACCCACACTCCATCCTCTGTTGCTCATCTGTGATATCAATGGTAGAGTTCACATCACATCTCTTTCCTGCTGAAAAATCCCGGCTGACTTCCTGCCGCAAGCAACATGTAAGATCCCCTCCCCTGAGTACAGAATGCAAGGGCCATAAAAAAAGGATAGCTAAATCTTACCATTTAGCTTCATTAAATTTGTTGTCTATAAGCAACCCAACTACAAAATATCCAAGGTTCTTTTCATGCCTACCATGCCTTTTTGCATAATATTCCTTCTTTGACCCATTCCCTTTGCCTGGGTGGGTTTGAGGAAGTGGGGATCATAGGGGAATCAATGCAGGAAGACTCAATATTAATGAGTATATGGGTCTCTTTTAGAGTAGAAACTGATCAGAAACCTATCTCATTTATCACACTTCCAAGATCTAGTAGCCACTCAGTAAATTTACAAACTAATGACTTTAAGGCACCCTTTCTATCTGTCTACAGGGTTGCTAAATAGATCAAAAACAATCAGTGATTCACACCCCTGAAAAAATCACACTATCCTGGGAGTGTCTCTTGGACAATGCCCAGCTTCCTATTGAAAGGACACGCAAGCATCTCTTTTGCCTACTTCAAATGTCTATCGTGACTTTTCCTGACAGAAGAGATTTTGAAGATCCCTTAATTTTAAAGGCAGTGCTCAGAAAAGTCATGTGATTTTCCCAAGTTTACACCCCTGTAGAAAGCCAAGGCCAGATTCAGGTCCCTTTTTGATGCTTAACATTTTTCCCACTCTCTGTAGAACCATTCAGCATTTCCCAGTCTAGAAATTCCCAACCTTGTATTTTGGCAAAGTTCTCTTCCCTTTTCTAACTGATGCTTTCTGCGTTTCCAAGGCTTATTCTGACAATACACTTTCTTGTATACTCTTTACTGGGACTCCATAAGAGTTCTCTTGTAATTGGTGGTTACCCTAGATGTTTGCAACAAAATGTCAAATCCAAACACTTCCAATAATGATGATGGTAGTTTCACTATCTACTTTTCTAACAGTCTCATGTTTTACTAATATCTACAGAGCTGTGTCTTGCCCAGAACTAGAGAGTATTTTAATCTGTACTAATTGTTGTTGTTTTTTTTTTTATAGAGCTTTGCTCTGGCGCCCAGGCTGGAGTGCAATGATGTGATCTCAGCCGGGTGAGATGGCTCACACCTGTAATCCCAGCACTTTGGGAAGCCAAGGCTGCTGGATAACCTGAGGTCAGGAGTTCATCTATACTAATCCTTAAAGTCACTGCAAGTGAACAAAATTAAATTATTGTAGTATGTAATTTCTGTTAGGAAAAAAAAACTTAGCTCATTTTATGACCCAGAAAAGAAATCTCTCACAATGAAACTGACTTAAGCAAAGAGGTATTAGGGCAACAGTCTTATGGCAAGTTTGATGCTATTCCAAATTTTCAGCATGATCCTGCAAATTCAGCACAGATTATGAAAGGACATCTTGTGGACCTCATTCCGATTTTCTGAGATCAGTAACTATAGTCTGTGTGAAAAATTAACACAATGGCCCCAAATCAGTGTGCTCTTCAGAAAAATTTCTTTAAATGAATTAGAAGTGATTCTAAGCTGTGGGAGGTGGTGAAAGCCAAGAATCATAATTTTTAAAAGCTCTTTCAATGGATATCAATATATAATAGGGCTAAGAGTCCCTGGGCTGGAAATCACTGAACTAGTTAGAGCAAACCTCAACTACACAATCCCACAAATGTTTCCCATTTCCCCAGAGATGTCACAAAATTTTAAAGGTTATTTAAATAAATTCAGTGAAAATCTATAATCAGTCATTAAAAAAACCACACTTCACACCCACGTAGAGCATGGGGTTAGGGCAGGTGCAGGGGTGAGCACATCAGCACCAGGTACTGCTGGGCTTACTCACTTAACCCTCAGAACCACTCTGTGATGTAAATGTCATTATCTCCATTTTAGTGATGAGGAAACTGAGGCTCAGAGAGTTTATGTGACTTTCTCAGTATATTAGAAAGAGGAAGTGGTAAAATTAGAATATGCACAAAATAGCTAACTTCAGAAATGGGTGACTTCCATCACTCCAATCATAGAATGTTGTGACTCTAAGAACATGACGAACAATCAATAACTAGTTGCCAATTGATTGCTGACAAGCTAAAATACATTTTTAAATGAATTTGACATTCAAGATGTTTCAGATGCCTGCTGATATACAGAGTAGAGAATGAGGATGCTAGTTCCTAAGACCTTATCATTTCTATTCTTGACTACTGCAATTGCCTCCCAACCTGTCTCCCTTCGTTAAAATTCTCTTCATCCCAAAATCTCATGGTCTCAAAGCTCACATGCCCTCCACCCAGGATCTACTTCAATTGAATTGGACCTACCTCTTATATAAACCAATGCAAGACACTTACATAAACCAATAAACCTACCTCTTATATAAACCAATGCCAGCAACTACGTCCCCAGATATATTGTGTATTTTTAATTATGTGAATTGCAACATTGTTCCCTCAGCCCAAATGCGGAACACCTTTCACTCCTCTTCCCATTCTTCCCCTCCTCAGCTTACCTTCATCCCTCATTGCCTACAAAGTACTACTCAAAATATTTCTCCTTATGAAGTCTTTCCTGATTCCCACACTTTATAAGGCACGTGCTATTCTTGAAGCATTTGCTTGATAATTATTGCTTATATGTCTTTCTCTGGCACCTGAGTTTGTACTCCCCAAAGACAGTGACTATACTTTATTCATCCTTAAATCCCCAAGGTCTATTAAGAGTCAGGCCCATAGTAGGCACTCAGCAAATGCTTATTGACTAATTCACATAACTAGACCTTACTCTTTAAAAAAATAACTGGTAACAAATGTTTGGGAAACTATATGTTCGATTCTGTAAAATGAAAATTCTGGGTCTACTGAGAATCATTTAGAAAGCTTTCAGGGCCAAGCACAGTGCCTCACACCTGTGATCCCAGCACTTTGGGAGGCCAAGGCACATGGATCTCTAAATGTTAGGAGTTTGAGACCAGCCTAGCCAACATGGCAAAACCCTGTCTCTACTAAAAATATAAAAATTAGCTGGGTGTGGTGGCACCTACCTTTAGTTCCAGCTACTTGGGAAGCTAAGGAAGGAAAATGACTTTAACCCAGGAGGTGGAGGTTGCCATGAGCTGAGATCACACCAGTGCACTCCAGCCTGGGTGACAGAGTAACTCTGTCTCAAAAAAAAAAAATCTTTCAGGCAAAAAAATAACTGAAATATATTATTTCATATGCTGCCTACTTCGAAGTCTAAAGTCCTGTTGTTACAGAGCGTCTCTAAACCACAAAAGATCTGAATTCATTCTTTTTTATGAAAAGCATCAGTTGAAAATTTTAATTTACATTTTGAAACTGTTTATGTTTTATATTTTTAAACCATTAATTTTGTCCTCCTTGGGAACTGCTCTGGCTTGGATAACCTTCCCTTCTGTAAGGGAAGCCTGATGAGGACCTTGTGTTCCTGACTCATATACACATCCAAGTCGGTCTGTATTTGGAATTGATAGAAACCTTGTGCCTTGGGAAGGACTGTGAGAAAATGGCCCCTGCTGTGTTCCAGAACGTCTTACAAACAGGAAACTTTTGTTTCTTGGTTACACAAAAATAAAGAACTGTCTTTCTTTGTACCTATTGAAAAGAAACTTTTGTCTTCTTGGCTTCCAAGAATATCCAGGCCTGTCTCCTTTTCCAGTAGACTGAAATGCATTTCCACCTCCCACCCCCTTTTTTTCTTTTTGTAACTGCTTTGGTACTAACAGATGATTCTTAAGAGACCAAACCAATTTGTGCAAAAAATGCGAGTTTCATAGCATAAGTTGGAAAAGAATCCCTTGTGGATATAGATAGATAAATCCAATTGATAAGCATCAGTGAAATCATACCCTAATTAAAGTGTCCAAGGAGATATCCAGGTACATTCTAGTTGGTAAATTATGTGGTGTCTGCACATTAGATATAGATGTGTTTACCAAATCCTAGAATAATAAAATTAAGAAAGCTCCTCTTGGAGAAAAAAATATGTAATTTTAGGAAACATGAAAAGGTCGACTTTACACAATTACTAAGCTTAGAAAAATTATGATATATGTTGACAAATTTAGAGTTTCAAGAGAGATTTAGATACATTCATGGGTTCAGTATCCAGTGGATACATTGCAAAAGGAAAGCATAAGGATATGTATGCCCCTGGGATCTAACACATTGAAAAATTGTGTCCCATCACTAAATGTCCTTTATAATAATACAAGAATCAGAAACACCACCTTTGACTTATTCTTCTGTTAATATTCATATACACTCAGTAAAATTTGTAAAGTTACCATTGTTGAAAGCACTGGGACTTAGAAAACAGTAGCCCAAAATATGACTCTTTGGCCTCCTGAGTACATTGAACTAAAGAAGACTGAGATGCCTCAGAAGCAGCCTCAAAAGGAATGCCCCTCTCCAACATTCTTGTCCTTTTGTCTCCTGTCCATCTTTCTCCCCCAAAGTGAGTCACAGAAACCAGAAATCCTCTTCCCCAAGGGGGTGCATAGAAAGTAGAACCCCTTTCCCCCAAAGTGAGTCACAGAAACCAGAAATCCTCTTCCCCAAGGGGGTGCATAGAAAGTAGAACCCCTTTCCCCCAAAGTGAGTCACAGAAACCAGAAATCCTCTTCCCCAAGTGGGTGCATAGAAAGTAGAACCCCTTTCCCCCAAAGCAAGCCATAAAACCTAGAAAGGGCTCTCTGTCTTCTCCCTGGAAGATGCTCATTCCAGAGAGGTCCTGTCCCATACCCAAGAGAAAGAAATGCTAAACAAAGAGGCCAAGAAGACTTGAAACAGACAGGCTTTGCTGGGCTTCCCCATCAATCTGTTCCCATTAAGTCATAATCTTGTGTCCAATCACATTTCTACACCACTCCCCATTTTTCATTGAACCCAAGTCTGAAAATAGACAGTTTCCCTAAAGTTTTTGGGTCTTCATTCTGAAAGCTCATGTTATATAAAACTTTGATTAATTTGTAATGGTTTTCTCTCATCCACCTGTCTGTCTTTTGTAATAGGAGTACAACAGTGATGTTTATGATGGGTGAGGAAACATATGATACCCTTTCTTAGCAGAGAAATGCACATAAACATTAGGAGCTCAATAATGAGATAATGATGTGCAGGAAACATTGTATGAAGACTGAGAAAGTCAAGATCATTTGGAGTCAATTCAGAAAGTCTCAGCTTCACTCCACAAAGACCATTGTTTCACAATAATGAGAAATGTCCAAAGTGTATATCCATTATAAAGATAAGTATTTTTTTTGTCTAAACCCAAGATTTTTTCACTGTGGTCCTTGGATCAGCAACCTAGGCATCACCTGAGAAATGGTTAGAAATACAAATTCCTAGTAAGCAGGTATGAAAGTGGCTTATGTATGTAAATAGGTTGCTATTATTTTCTTGTAAAGTTTAAGTTGTCTGGCTTCAGTTCACAGGGGTTAACAGTTGTCTTCAAATCAGGAAACATGAGGAAAAAAAGGAAAAAAAATTGAAAACATTATTTTGAAGACTTGTAGCCAAGAACAAATGGAATTTGGTTCAAAATGTAGAAAATAATAAAAATGAAAAAAGCATTAGGCAGGACTAGAATCTAACAATAGGTGTACTATATTTTTGAAAAATAATTTTTCTCTCTCTAGTTTCCCATTTTTACTAGAGGCAAATCATGGTAGGACTAGTTTGCTTTATCATACTTGTCCTAATTATTTGTATACAGTGCAGCAAGGATCATTTTTTTACATAGGGTTTTAAAGTGGCTTTGATGGAACTTTGTTCCATAGAAGGAACCTCAGGTAAGTCTTTTTTAAAGCTGAGCCCAGCCATGGATTTGTGCCATCGAGTATCTTATGAGTTGGGTGAATTTCCTCTTCTCTTGAGGTTCCAAGACAAACCCTGGGCTTCTGTACCTGTCAGTAAGTGACATTCTTGACTAACCACAGGTCAGAAATCCTGTACATGGATTGGGTACACAAAATATGAGGCCAGTTTTTCCAAGGGCTTTATTGGCTCCCTAAGTCAAGTTGATTCCTTAAAGGAAAGCACATCATTCCAAAGCCTTGGTAAAATAACCAGTTTCTCCTGTTGTGTCCTATTACAAAAGAAAACAGATTCTTATTGCACTTATTGCCATAATTTAAGAATACTCACAAATAGTTTCCAAATTCTGAAGAAATCAGGCAGAGAGCAACAAATATGCTGCAAATTTTGTTCATGGGAGTTTACTAAATTGTTAAAAGCTATCGATAGCTCAAAAGAAACCTTTTTGAGACTCCAAAAAATAAAACAAAGAATCAGCAAATATTTTAAGCAAAAAGTCAAAAAGATTAGTTTAGTACATGCAGTTAATTCCTATTCTGCTTTATATTCATGAACATTTTAGCTTTCCATGAGTCCTGAAATTTTCTTCTCTATTCTGATATTACAATATTCAAAGTTATCAGAAACCTGCATTCAAGAGCACCTGTTAGAGTTGTGTAACTGATTATAAAACTGACTTCTAAAAAGGCAACAAAACTAGACAACAATTGTCCATGGATGACAAAAGTTTTAGGGTAACTGTAGTCATAAACACAATTGACAAGGGAATTTGTTACCTCTGTGGCATGCAATAATATTAACATAACATTTATGATTATTACTGATAATATACTCTAAGTTATATCAGAATTATAGGAGTTTCCCATAATTTGGGAATACATACCAATAACACATTTATACTGTATACTCAAAGAAAACACAACACCATTTCATATTTGACAATGCTTCCTATATAATTTTTGTACCAAATAAGTCACATTATGTTATTTTTTTGGATCTTAGGGAACCTAATATTTTAAAGGATTAATTAGGTCAGAATAAAACAATTTATAATTTGATTTAGGAAATTTTGTCAAATATCAAAGGTTTTAAACATTTGATATCACAAAATAGGATCACAGGCCATTGTAAAATAAGTCATTCATTTAACCAAAGTGATAACTCAAGGATGTTTTTTAAGAAAGGTGAAAAACGTTATTTTTTGAGAAAGAAGAGTTAATTTTCCAAACAATATTAAAAACAGCATGAAGACAATTAAATTTGTTTTTGAAAATTTTGTAAACAATCTATAAAATTTTAATCTTGACCATAAGGTATAGCTTCCATAAGCCTTTTATAATTTTATTAAGGAATTGGTTAATGCTTAAAGAAAATCTTGTTAAGCTGACACAGGGGCCAATATGCTGGTCTTGCATCAGTAAAATATTAATGATTAATTTATAGAGAAACTGGACTTATTTTATCTTTCAAAATTTGCCCTTACCATCTTATAAGCCCATCTCTTTCACAATAGTCCCTGTACCTTGAGGAGTTGAATATCTTTAAGTTCTTGCCCTGTGTCTCAGGAATGCAGTTTATTTTGTTTGGCATATTCTACAGGGCCTGAAGATGAGGCTTTAAGATTTGTTAGGACTTGGTGTCCCTTTTACATCCAGGAGCCCTGTAACTCAATGTCACAAGGATTTTAAAAGTACATACCATGAATGAAATAACCTTAAATTTTTTTTATTTTTTTATCATCCTAAGCAAACTTAAGCTTAATAATAATATGACAACTTGATCATATTAAATTTTTTGCTTTTTTTTTTTTTCACCAATATAAATCCTTTTATTGTGACTCGCAGTGACTGTTCATGACATGCTTCGACTTTCTGGTTTGTCTGGAACATCCCTGCTTCTTAAACAACCAGTCATTTTATTTTAGGACTAAATTGAACAAACAAGATGTATTTCTCTTTAAGCTTTCTTACCACAACAATCAAAAAATACCTTTTTTATTTTCTGGTTCCTTTTACCTCGTTTAATACATAACCTTTAAATAAGCTTTAAATTAGATAAAACTTGTTCACCTTTTCTTAAAAAGGACACAGCTTTTTTTGTTTGTTTGTTTTTTGCTTTTTAGCAAGAATGTTTTTCTGTTATCTATTTATTGGAAATTACTCAATGTATTAGTCCGTTTTCATGCTGCTGATAAAGACATACCTGAGATAGGGCAGTTTACAAAAGAAAGAGGTTTAATAGACTTACAGTTCCACGTGACTGGGGAAGCCTCACAATCATGGTGGAAGGTAAGGAGGAGCAAGTCATGTCTCACATGCTTTGCAACAGCCAAAGACAAAGAGCTCATGCAGGGAAACTCCCATTTTTAAAGACCTCAGATCTTATGAGACTTATTCATTATCATGAGAACAGCACAGGAAAGACCCTCCCCCATGATTCAGTTACTTCCCAACATGTTCCTCCCATGACACATAGGAATTGTGGGAGTTACAATTCAAGATGAGACTTGGGTGGGGACACAGCCAAATGATATCACCCAAATAATGAAATATCTATTATTTAATTTAATGTAACCTTATATTCTAAATTATGACCAGTTTGTCTACTAGTATTTAGCCTATTATATTCACTTATTTTATTTTAATTGTTTACCTAGATTATTCAGGAAAACTGTGAGAGTCATAATTTAAAGTTATGAAACCACTATTGCATAATTATAACTGAGACAGTGAAAAAAAATTTGACCCAACTGACTCCATCTTGCTCTGAACTTCTAAGCTGTTCTTCTTCATTCCTGGCATAGGCCAAACTAACTTTGGGGGGACCTTAGTTTATAACTTAGCTTTGAAACAAAGACAATAACTGTGCTTTCCCAAAACAAACCTCCTTATTGCCTGTGGACTAGACTGCCTAAAGCTACAAGACTAGAAGTTTTGGTAATCTTACTAAATTTAAGATGTGGCTATTTTCATTAAACCAGTATCAATATATTGTTTATTAAAAATTACAAAAGAAAAAATTATTCTGTTTTGGGCTGAGTTTACAGTTTTGTAACCCCTGTGCCTAAATTTGGCACTTTAAAGTATTTGGCAGGGATAAATATGAAATTGCTTGATTAATAAATGCCAGCAAAACAGTATTCTAGTAATTCTTAAGACACTTCTAATATTACTTTATCAATAATTTTAAAGCTAGCTTATTTATTAAAGATTTTACTTAAGTTACATACACTTGAAAAAGCATTTGACTAGTCTTTTCCTTTTTAGTATCTGATTTAAACATTTTTATTTTTTAAGCAATTAACTAGCACTCTTTTATACATTTGTAGTAATGAAACATTGCGCACACAACACATAAATACATAGGCATGTTGATAGAAGTACATTTTATAGATTCATAAGAACTTTTTTTTCATTCTTAGACGTTCAGATTCTTGATAATCTGTTTTACAATCCTGGGCAGTTGCAGCTAAATAGCCTTAAATTTGCATATTAAAGGAAGCACCTCAGGTGAAAGTCAAATAGCAAAATTTACTTTACAGGCTGCAGAGAGAAAAAGTTTGATGTGCTAGAGGGAAATTAAAATTGATCTAATTGTGAATTAAACATAAAATTATACAGGCCTTTTAAATACACACACACACACACACACACACACACACACACACAGAGATCCTATAGCTTTTACTTCAGACTTTTAGCCATGAGATAATTCAAATTTACCACCTTGCAAAAAGAACTTGTTGGAGCTAAACAGTGGTTTTCATCTTAATAGAAAAACAGGGTCAGATGCTATGGGTTACTCCTATAATCCTAGCACTTTGGGAGGCTGAGGAAGGCAGATCATGAGGTCAGGAGTTTGAGACCAGCCTGGCCAACGTGGTAAAACGCCATCTCTACTAAAAATACAAAAATTAGCTGGATATGGTGATGCATGCCTGTAATCCCAGCTACTCAAGAGGCAGGAGAATTGGTTGAACTCAGGAGCGGGAGGTTGCAGTGAGCTGCACTCCAGCCTGGGCAATAGAGCAAGACTGTCTTAAAAAAACAAAAACAAAAACCAAGAAAAAAATAACAGCAGATTTAGAGCAGGCAGAACAGAAAAAGTAGAAAAAAGGAGGACTTAAAACTCTACAGTTTGCAAGTTGACCTTAGGGCATTTTCCTTAATGTAAATGTGCACAAAGCCCATATTATTTCCATTTTACATAATCTGTGGCAAGGAGAGGTGCCATAAAATCTACAGAGTGCTCAAAGGGGGGTCACTCCCTGTTTTCTCCTCATTCTTAGATGGTTTCCCACTTTAATTTTCTTTTTTCTTTTCTTTTCTTTTTTTTTTAAGGAGAAACTGACCTATGGTCTAGGGTTTTTATGTGGTTTATCAATATGTGCTACTTGTGGGCAGGACCCCCAATGTGTCACCACTGAGTACTTTCCACCCTTTTAGGTATCCCAGTTTCTACCTCCAAAGGTCTATGACCTTAGAGAGGGCTCAAAATGCCAGGTGGTTAGCTCTTATAGGCGTTACTTGGATGAGCCATTTTTAAAATTAATTTTTGTTGGGAATTCCCTCACAGAGTGTATGCATATCATAGGGTGGTCAACCTCCCAGATACTCCCATGAGGCCCCTGGTTACCTGGGGGAGCCTTTTGGCTGGAAGGACCAAAGTGCCCTTTCTTTTCAGGGCTAAGAAAACTCAGTATTCATTAACATATAAAAATAGCAGTTCTGTTCCTCATGCAAATACACACAGACAAACTCAATTAAGATTAAAAATTTGGGAGAAAAAGCAATAGATTAAAGTAAAAGCAAGTTTATTAAGAAAATAAAGGAATAAGCCGGGCACAGTGGCTCATGCCTGTAATTCCAGCACTTTGGAAGATCGAGGTGGGCAGATCAAGAGGTCAGGAGTTTGAGACCAGTCTGGTCAATATAGTAAAACCCCGTCTCTACTAAAAATATATAAATTAGCTGAGTGTGATGGTGTGCACCTGTAGTTGTAGCTACTCAGGAGGCTGAGGCAGGAGAATTGCTTGAACCAGGGAGGCAAAGGTTGCAGCTAGTTGAGATCATGCCACTGCACTCCAGCCTGGGCAACAGAGCAAGACCCCATCTCAAAATAAATAAATAAATAAAATAAAGTAATAAAAGAATGGCTACTCCATAGACAGAGAAGCCCATTTTTATGGATATTTCTTGATAAAATGCTAAACAAGGAGTGGATTATTCACGCCTCCTCTTTTTAGACCATATAGGGTAACTTCCTGATGTTGCCATGGCATTTGTAAACTGTCATGGTGCTGATGTGAATATAGCATTGAGGACAACCAGAGGTCACTTTAATTGCCATCTTGGTTTTGGTAGGATTTGGCAAACTTCTTTACTGCAATCTATTTTATCAGCGAGGTCTTTATGACCTGTATCTTGTGCTGACCTACCTCATCTTGTGACTTAGAATGCCCAACCATCTTGAAATGCAGCTCAGTAGGTTTCAGTTTCATTTTATCCAGCCCCTACCAATGATGGAGTTGCTCTGGCTGAAACACCTCTGACATTTAGACCAGCTGGTTGTTCATCTTAACTTTAGCCAAGACAAACCTCAATTCAGTTACTTACCTAGGAATGGGTTTCAGGCTAAAGACTGCTCTCTGCTATCCTAGAAGCAGGAACAAACAAGCAACTCATCTTCCCTGTTGGAAGTGAGCATAAACTCCGTAAAGGAGTTACCTGCCTTTCGTCATGGGCCCAAGGTATTTTCCTTTCACATTCCTGTAAAAGACTATATAACTTCTGCTTGGATATTTTCAATGACACAGAAACCACAAATCAAAACTTCTATTTATTTTTATTTTATTTTTTCTTTATTTTTTTTTTGACACAGCGTCTGGCTCTGTCACCAAGGCTAAAGTGTTTTGCCATGATCTAGGCTCACTGCAACCTCCACCTCCCAGGTTCAAGTGATTCTCCTGCCTCAGCCTCCCAAGTAGCTGAGAATACAGGTGCACTCCACCCAGCTAATTTTCTATTTTTTTAGTACAGACCAGTTTTCACCATGTTGGCCAAGCTGGTCTCGAACTCCTGACCTCAAGTGATCTTCCCACCTCAGCCTCCCAAAGTGCTGGGATTACAGGCTTGAGTCACTGTGCTTGGCCCAAAACTTCCATTTCTTAACAGGTTTTTCATATGTTAAGATCTGCTTTGCTGTAGCTTCTTCCCCCCATCCTACCTCTACTCCCAAACCCATTTATCCTAGTTCTGACCTCTGGAACTACACAAAATAAGGACAGCCCTTAGCTTCATGATAGTTGTTTAGTATTTGATAACTTGGATCACTGTCCACAACACATCTCATCTTTGCCAGGCTGAAAATATTCCTGGTCCTATCGTGTGTCCACAAGTATGTGAAATCATTAATACATGAATTCGAGAGCTTCTGCTCTCCTAGTTACACTCTGATAAACATTCTTCTTTTCATAATATATCTCATGTAGGAAAAATGGTCCAAGTCTTACAAATAGACCAAAGTGATTCCTGGTGTCCTTTCAGTGGAGGACAGGACATTGTTAGCAGAACCTCTGGGATTCTCTGATTCCACAGGGCATGTGCTTTTGATTGCCTGCGATTGACTAGGTTATTTTACGACTCTGTAGGAATAGGGTTTAAGTTATAGAATATGAATAACAATGCAAATTTTTCCTGCCCATAGCAATGCAAATGATTCCCTTGCATGACAATGCAAATGAATTTTGTCTGGCAGAGAATATAAATCTCTGTAAATCAAAATCGCATTTTAACTGGATTTTAATTAATGAGTTAAATAAAATATGTGCCTCATTTATTTTATTTTTGTGATTTTTACCTTTTTGAAAATTATGCTTTTAACCCTAAGGAAACAGGATCCCCAGAACACAGTGGACCCTTCGAGCTTGCCTGCTGACTCTACCCATGGTAACTCAAGAGCTTTTTAATAACCTCGTTAGCACTACTGACACTTAGAGTACAGAGTGAAACAAAATACTTAATTCTTTTCTTCACAGATGATACTGTAAGCCAAGTTTCTCATATGTTATGCCTTTTATTTTGTAGCACAAATGCTAGATTTTTTAAATATTTATTTCTTTTAAGTTTAGTGTTGAAAATGGGAGCTCATTATTCCAGTCTGAGGAAACAGTTGTAATGTCATTTATGTCTTTATCAAAGAACAAACCAGAATTCAAAACTGCTCAGAACTCAGAGGCCTTTGGTAAGCAGAACCTGCTTCCACGGCCGGAATGGGCGAGAGAGAAGGGAGTGCAAGGGTTTCTCTGCAGAAGCACGATCCAGCCAACGCTGATGCAGGTTTGTGGGAAACTTGCACAACTGGGGGATGAGGAGTCTTTTCCAGAAGAACTGTAACCACAGGAGCAGTTACAAACTGGGCCTATTGATAACAGGATGTCTAAGTGCCTCGTAGGTAAAACAGAGCCAAGACTGCAAGTCATACGGCTCAGGCTTGGGCAATTGGAAAGATTTGACCCCTGACATCCACGACCAGCAATTCTTCCCCACAGAACCAGGAAGACCAGGACACAACCCAAACATGAACACCAGACCCCTTTCAAAAATGAGAGGTTTGCTGGCCAGGAAGAAGGAAGATCCACAGAAAGGAAAATCAGCCTCAGCGTACCCTACCAAAAATAGTCACATTTGAAGCTCTCCAATGAGACCTTACCACACCAAAATCCTTTACCTTGCCTTCTAATCCCTTAAAACTTACCTGGACTCAAATTTGCGAGACAAGATTTCAGCCTTACCTCTTGTGTCCTTACTGGTCAGCCTCTCAATAAATCCTTTCTTACCTCAAAAGCTGGTGCAATAGCACGGCTTCTAAGCACATCAAGCAGAAGCCCATTTGCTCAGTTTTTCTTTGTATGATGTTATACATACATCGCTAAAATGACTCTCGTCAAAAGAATATAAAATTGCTAGGGCCTCTTCAAGGGCCTTGCAAATTACCCTGTGAAAGTGAGTGGCCCTGGCCAGGCACGATGGCTCAAGCCTGTAATCCCAACACTTTGGGAGGCCGAGGCGGGTGGATCACAAGGTCAAGAGATGGAGGCCATCCTCTGGCAACAGAGCCAGACTCTGTCTCAAAAAAAAAAAAAAAAGAAGAAGAAAAGGAAAAGAAAATGAGGGGCCCTGAGCCTAAGCTTCTTTGGCTTCCCAGTTAAGTCTCTCTGAAGGTCTGCCAGTACAGATAATGTCCTCATTACCTGGGAGTGCTGATTCCCTGCCTATCTCACAATTTTTTTCTTTTTTTGAGATGGAGTTTCGCTCTTGTGACCCAGGCTGGAGTGCAATGGTGCGATCTCGGCTCACCGCAACCTCCGCCTCCTGGGTTCAGGCAATTCTCCTGCCTCAGCCTCCTGAATAGCTGGGATTACAGGCACGCACCACCATGCCCAGCTAATTTTTTTTGTATTTTTAGTAGAGACAGGGTCTCACCATGTTGACCAAGATGGTCTCGAGCTCTTGACCTCATGATCCACCCGCCTCGGCCTCCCAAAGTGCTGGGATTACAGGCTTGAGCTATCTCACCATTTTTATGTCATTCATTTTTGTGACTCTCACCTCTTTACAAAAGGTATGTACAGGCTCCATGCACCTACTTTTTGGGGGTGACCACTTATTTTTAATTATTATTACTTTTCATACCCACGATTTCCTATATTATTCTTAGAGATCACTTGAGAAAATGATTATCTTGATTTCAACAGAATGAAGTTTTCAAAGCTGTTGACCTTTATAAAAATCTACTCTCCATGCACCCATGTTTTGAAAATCATTGTAAAATTATTCCGAGCTTATTCTGCTTTCCCTTTTAGATGCCTCATTGATACAAAGATTCTATGCTTGGTCAAACTCTACTCAGACTTCTGAATATTCTTTAGGTCCATCTGTGCACTTCCATGTAAAATCTAGTTTTAGCAAGACCCCTGCTAAATCAGTTCAGCCAGAATTCGCCTTACCCCTGAGGTTCCCTCTTAGTAATTTTTCCATCTGCTGACCCCCACCCTACTTCTTGGCTCTAAGGTCCCACTTGCTCATGCTGCGCTGGGAGTTGAGCCCAGTCTGTCTCCTTCACTGCAGTTCCTCATTGCTGCGCCCCTATACCTATTGCGGTGGACCTGAATAAAGTCTGTCTTACTGTGCTATAACAAGTGTCATTTCATAATTTTTGTTCTTTAACAATACCTATTTTCAGACGCCTGAAATTTATTTGGATTTCTTCCAGAGTAAAACAACAGATGTTTGTGTGGAGGTGGAGAAAAGAGAATGCTTATACACTGTTGGTAGAAATGTTAAATCAGTATGACCTGGACGGAGAAACGGTATGGAGATTTCTCAAGGAACTAAAAGTAGAACTGCATTCCACTCAGCAATCCCACTGCCGGTTATCTGCCCAAAGAAAACAAATCATTACATATAGAGACACCAAGAGTCATATGTTTATCGCAGCACTGTTCACAGGAGCTAAGTCATGGAATCAACCTAAGTGTCCACCAATGGTTAGCTGGATAAAGAAAATGTGCATGTGTACACCATGGAATTCTAGAAAGCCATAAAAAAGAATGAAATCATGTTTTTTACAGCAACAGGGATGGACCTGGAGGCCATTATCCTAAGTGAAATAACTCAGAAACAGAAAATCAAATACTGCGTGTTGTCACTTCTAAGGAGAAGCTAAACAATGGTATACATGGATATAAAGATGAAAATAATAGATGCTTCAGACCCCAAAAGCGGGCAGAGCAAGAAGGAAGTGAGGGCTGGAAAATTACCTATTGTGTACATTGCTCACTATTTGAGCAATGGGTATACTAAAAGCTCAAACCTCATTATTATGCAATACACCCATGTGACAAACCTGCAGATGTTCCCCCAAATCTAAAATAATGTGTCTTAAAGATATACAATGGTATTAATTTTAAATATTATATGCATGGGTCATTACAGGAAAAGAAAGTGAGTACTCTTAAAGCAGTGAGATCTGAAATTTTATCTTAAAAGGGGAAGGGGAGGGCGACATGGGTCACTTAGAGAGTAAAGGATATTTAGGAAAGGTAAGTGGGCATTAGAAGAAGAGATGGGAGATACCACCATTTGGGACAAAGTTTTTCTGGTTTTAGTGTCAACTTGTCTCTGCTGTGAGAAGAGTCCATCTTCTCTGGTTAATAAAATTTCCTGGAGAGCGGATTCATGACACTTTAGCTTCTTTTGGAAGATCTGTCTTTAAGCAGATAAGGGGAGTTCAGAGAAAGCCTCTCCCTGAATTTGCTGTTTTTTGAGTGCCTTCAGATTACATTTGCGGGCGCATGTCCTGAATTACTTGATAGTGGCATATTGGAGTGGCATATTCTGGTCTACAAAGGGGAAAATGCTTTAAAAAAGAGAGAGTGATAGATGCCTGGGCTTTGAGAAAGATTTGGAAATAATGATATATCAAATATCTATTCATCTACTTTACAAGCATTTGTTGATCTTCTTCCTGTGTCAGACAATAAACAAATAATTGCATTGCAGGGTTAATAAATGCAAAGCTTATGTGCAAAGCACAGAGGCAGCCTGGAAGTGGGGCTGAGAGAGTAGTGGGTTAGGATATGGATAAATTGCTCAAGTGGGCTTTGGGAATTATTTCCATTAATTATTTAAAGAAGTTCTAACATTTATTAATTATGTTACACTTATCTTTGGAAAATATATTTGACCAATGCTTACATGGTGCTTAACTGCTGTGTGCCAGTCATTGTTCTAAGCATTCTATAACTGTTACTTCACTTAACAATCCAATGGGATGGTATTGTTATCATTCTCATTTTGTAGATGAGAAAACTGAGTCTCTAAGGGATTTAGAAAGTGTGATTCAGGGCTGGGTGCGGTGGCTCACACCTGTAATCCCAGCACTTTGGGAGGCCAAGGTAGGTGGATAACCTGAGGTTAGGAGTTCAAGACCAGCCTGGCTAACATGGGGAAACCCCGTCTCTACTAAAAATACTAAAATTAGCCAAGCATTGTGGCGTGTGCATAAATCCCAGCTACTTGGGAGGTTAAGGAAGGAGAATTGCTTGAACCCAGGAGGCAGAGTGTGCAGTGAGCCAATACAGCACCACTGCACTCCAGCCTGAGTGACAGAGTGAGACTCCATCTCAAAAAAAAAAGAAAGAAAGAAAGAAAAGAAAAAGGAAGTATGATTCAGACAGTAGGTGGTAGAAACAAGATTTAAACCTAGCCATTCTAGTATCAGGTACCATCCTTTCACTGCTACACTATGCTGCTAATAAGGGCTTGAGTTTTAACCTAATATGTTTCTAGGGAATTGCTTCTAGAACTTTAATATTCATGCAAATCCCTGAGGGTCTTGTTAAAAAGCAGATTAGGTTTCAATGGCCTGGTTTGGGGTCTGATGTCCTGCATTTCTAACAAGCTTCCAAGTGACACCTGGAATACCAGTGTTCCAGGGACCGCACTCTGAGTGTCAAGGGTCTAGGGTCTACTATAGTTGTGTGGGTTTTTTTTAATAAAATGTGTTCGTTCACAGATTTTTCTCTCCACATCTGTTCCTGTTCTTCTGGGAAAATTATATACAAACTTCACATTCTCATCACCACCCTGAGTACTTGTGGCTCTAACCAACACACTCTAGCATCAGCATATATCTGTATTAAGAATGTGAACAGAACAAGGGAGCGGATTGAGGAAGATTGGCTGAGGTTAGGGAAAGCAGGAAGTCAAGAGAGTGGGGACAGAATCAGGGAAGCAGGAGAAAGAAAGAAGCCTAGGAGCAGAAACACCCAACTCTTTTGGGAAAACTGTGAGGATATGTGTATGTGTGTGTGTACAACCCCTTCTGAGTTGTTATTCCAAAATAGATCGTCCACTTCCGTAAACTAAGTATTGTATACATACCTGTTTCTCAGTCCACTAAAAATGATTGCTATTAATAACATCTACGAGGCCCTTGTGAATATCTATGCATCATCCTTGGGCAGGTATTCATTTCTTCTATATGGATTACTGAAACTTAAATTGCATTCTCCTTTGACTAAGAGATCTGACTTTTCCAGGGTGTCTCAGTTATTTTACAAACCACAGTTGCTTGAAAGTTTGATAAATGATTCTGTAGTATCCTCATCTTGCCTATTAAATAGGTCCCCTCTCTGCTTCCAGGAGTAACACAAGCCTTATCTCCATCCTTTGGCTACAAATAACTTCTCAAGCCTTTGCAGAGAGGAAGACATCTTATTTCTTTTGAGGAATTTGAGTCATGGGTGACTCTCTCTAAGAAGCCAGTATAGGCCGGTGGGTTATTTCACAATTCATGGAAAATTTCATAAATTTGAATCAAAGAAGGTAGTCACAGCTCAGAAAAGCATTTTGATCTAAAAAATGATAGCTTTATATTTGCCCCAAATGATACTGTGATAATAGCGTAGGAGCTAAGGCTCATCGGTGCTCACTTGGAGCCAGCCCTTGCTCTAAGCACTTTACACGTGTTTACTTCCTTGTGCCCAAGCATCATCAGGACTGTCGCCCATGTATTCCTGATTGTTTGTCATTCTAAAACAGCTAACCATTTCTAGTCATTCCAAATAAGGACACATGTTCTTTGGTTCACAACTACGTCATTATTATCCAATATTTTATGTGTAAATGGAGGCGCAGAGAGGTGAAGCAAATTGCCCAAGATCACACAGCGGGTAAATTTTAGAACCAGAACCTAAAACTGGGAAGTGGGATCCAGCGCCAAGCTCTTAACCACCATGTTTTGTTGTTTCTCAAGAATGAACCACATCATGAAACCGGACAAAAGTCCTTATCAAAAGGAGAGATGGTGGATTTCATTAATATGTAAGCTGTGCTTTGAAACTGACAAAAGTAAAATGTTTAATGAGTCAGCCAAGAGTTTTAGTAGTCAGCTACGGGAAAATGCAACCATTGTTTTTGCAAACACAGTAAGAGCAAAGGTACTGTGTGCCTGGCCTCAGCCTCTGCCCGGAAGGAAGGGAACTAGGAGGAAGACCAGAGTCAAGTGGAAAACTAGAGGAGGTTCCCCATCTCTAAAGAGCCCCTTCATAAGGAATGGAGTGGCTGTGTTTTGGTGGTTAGGATGGTTTCTATAAGACAGACAATGAGAGATGAGGATTTTAAGCTATAAGAGTTGGATATTTTAGATAGTGAAGGAGGCAAGGTCTGCCCTGGGTAATTTGCCGGGATGAAGCCTTTCCTGCATGTAAATCCTCGGCCTCACTGTTGCCATTTCCTTCATAAACTCTTGAATTCCTGCCATGCTAGTAAGCAGTAGACAATCAGTTAATATTGTTCAGCGACAGCTGATTATAGGATTTTGCTTTAGTCACATTCAGTCAGTGGGAGGTAGGGAAACCAAGCCATGAACCCACAAGGGATAAAAATAGTGCTCGTCTTAGCCATCTTTTGCTGTGTAATAAATGACTCCACAATATGGGGGCTTAAACACATGTATCATCTCACAGTTTCTGTGGGTCAACAGTTTTGGCACAGCTTGGATGTCCACCCCTGACTCAGGGTCTCTCATGAAGGCTGTAGACAAGGTGTAGGCTTGGGCAAGGATCAATCTGCTTCCGAGTTCACACACAGCTGTCAGCAGCCTCAGTCCTTGGTGACTTCTGCCTGGAGTCCTCAGTTCCTTTTCACATGGGTCTCTCCATAGTGTACTCCTCACAATAAAGCACCAGTTTCCCTTAGAGAGAGAATAGGGGGGTGATGAGCACCAAGACCAATCCTGAGTCTTTTTATGCCTTAATCTTGGAAGAGGCATCCCATCACCTCTCCCCATTCTATTGGCTAGAAGCAAGTAACAGAAGCTAGTTATACTCAAGGGGCAAGGAGAGCACAAGGGCATGGTTACCCTTGGGGCACCTTAGAGGCAAAGGAAGACAAAAGCAGGGGCAGAGATTTGGTGAAGAAAAAGTCTCATCCAACTGTAGATTATAATGTTTGATACAAAACCCTTTTCTACATATCTAAGCCACAGTCTGTCAATTAAATTATACAAATATACCATAAAAACACAGAGACATTTCTTCCTACAGACACCATTTGTTGTCCAATATCTGCTAATGCTGGGCAGTTTTCCTTTTGGGATGCACCACATGACAGTAAGCATGCCAGGACAGGTGTCCTACTGTTAGGTATGCTACTGGCATTTGGGCCATTTGTGTATATTGGGTGACCATTTATCATCTGTATTGGACAGTTTTAGAGTAAAGGGACACTCTACAACTACCACGATCACAGGCAAACCAAAAGGTGTAGTCACCCTCCTCTAAGCCAAGCCAGTCTTCAAGGAGTCCCTTCTTCCTGCCCTCCTTTTTCTCTTCTTCAGCCTCCATCTCACTCTGGTTGTTTTTCTTCCCTCATTTACTCCACTCTCTACTCCCCATACTTACCATTGTCAAGTGGATAGATTGCAAAAATTTTCTCTCACTCTGTAGGTTGTCTGTTTGCTCTGATGATAGTTTCCTTTGCTATGCAGAAGCTCTTTCGTTTAATTGGACCCCATTTGTCAATTTTTGCTTTTGTTGCAATTGCTTTTGGCATTTTCGTCATGAAATCTTTGCCAGTGCCTATGTCGTAAATGGTATTGCCTAGATTTTCTTTTAGGGTTTTTGTAGTATTTGGGTTTTACATTTAAGTCTTTAATCCATCTTAAGTTAATTTTTTTATAAGATTTAAGGAAGGGGTACAGTTTTAATTTTCTGCATATGGCTAGCCAGTTTTCCCAGCACCATTTATTAAATAGGGACTTCTTCCCCCATTGCTTGTTTTTGTCAGGTTTATAGAAGATCAGATAATTGTAGGCGTGTGGTCTTATTGCTGAGTTCTCTATTCTGTTCCATTCGTCTATGTGTCTGTTTTTGTACCAGTACCATGCTGTTTTGGTTACTGTAGCCTTGTAGTATAGTTTGAAGTCAGGTAGCATGATGCCTCCAGCTTTGTTCATTTTGCTTAGGATATTCTTGGCTATTTGGGGTCTTTTTTTGGTTTCATATGAATTTCAAAATAGTTTTTTCTAATATTGTGAAGAATGTTAATGGTAGTTTAATGGGAAAAGGATTGAATAAATAAATTATTTTTGAGTACTATGGACATTTTCACAATATTGATTCTTTCTATCCATGAGCATGGAATGAAAAACAAAATGTCAAAATCTGTTTTAATTTCACAACTAGACATTAGCCAGATTGTTGTTAGATGGGTGAAATTAAGGAAACTACATTCACAAACTGAGTTATTCATTAAAATAATGCTGCTTCCTCATTGAAATAATTTGGTTTCCCATTTATTGACATTCTTCCATCTTTCTTGGTAAATATCTGTTAACTCATTCTAACAAAGCATGTATATGAACAAAAGAATATGTTCTTAAAACTAAAAAGAAATTTCTTACAATCTTAATAGCAATCATTTCTGGATCCTACACAGAGAAGCAATGCACATAGAAAGTAACAGTTAAAGTTTTTTAATGATTTAGAGAAACCATATGTCTTTTTAAGTGTTTAGTCATTCAGGAAAGATGAGCACAAAAGTGAATTTTCTCTTTTTTCTCAACCCATCTAAATTGAATTGGCAACAAATATAAAATCCATTTTTAGAGCTATTACAGAGTACATGTATAGTATTATCAAATACAGTCTAGACTGCTATTAGTTTTGCAGCAAATAAATGTTTCTATCATAAAGTCCTTATCAAGAAAATTAAATAAAAGGATTGATAACTAGTGGCTAATGTTCTCTCACGAGCCAGCTTTTGAATGGGTCACATTGTTCTTCACTTCATTGGAAACAAAATAGATGCTATATCAGCAACGTTTGTGAAAAATGCCACATTATCAGGAACCATCTGGGAAGGAGAATAGTGTATTTATAAATTAAATGTCTAGTAGAACCATAAAGTTTTCAAATCTGACAGGGCCTTTATAGCTCATGTATTTTAAGCCCTTCATTTTTGATCTGAGGATGCAGACATCTAGAAATATTAAGGGACCAAGTAAAACAACTGTTTATTATCATAATTATGAGTTCAGCAGTTGAAATCTCTATTTCAACTTAAGTACATTTCCTGTAATGTCTTCTGAATAAAGACAGTGGGGAAGAAAGCATTTACCCTTAAATTTTTTCTGTAATAAGTATCCTTTATAATTTTTCAGATTTGATCCCTTGATGAGTCTTAACTGTAATAAAACTCAGTGAATTAAAAACAGAGAAAAATAAGACAGATAAATATTTTTTCCCCAAGTAGAATGGAAGTCGGCCTTTTCTCCCTACTGTCTTTTAAGAGACAGAGAAAGGAATCGGGGAAGGATTCTCTCTACCTGCTCGAAAGAGGACAATATTAGCCTCACTGTTACTGCCTTCCCAGGATGGAGGGACAGTCAAGCACACCCAGCCAAAAGCCAGCCTGCAAGAGAGACTTTTGAACAACAGCAGATTTTTCCCTAGTGCCAGATTGTCTTTGACCTCTCAGCCACTCATCATTTACTAAATACATTACAGGTTGTATTTTGTGTATTTCGGGCTTGAAGAGGGCTGAAAGTGAAAGTTTTGTGCCTAGAACACATTAAATCAACCTCCAATTCAGAACAACCATTTTTCTGTCTCCTGGTTGCTGCTAAGAGCCATTTTGAAAAACAAGAAAATGAACAGCTGGAAGGCTAAGTAATTAGTATTTTTTTTTTCTTTGTACTTGATCTGCTACATCTCAGCTCAAGGACATACAGGGAGACTCTGAGCTCTGCTAAATTAGTAGCTAGTGAAAGTCCCTTGATAAATTAAAAAGAAATGAATTAATATCTGTGCTTTGCAAGGTGAGGCCTGAAGCACCTCTCTGGCAGAGATAGCTTAGGATGACCCAGTTATGATGATAATGAAGGCTGGATAGGATGAAATCCCAACAGAATTTTAAAAATTAGAAGACTGTGTAGAAATGGTAACCCACTTATAACCAACAGGTAGCACTTACTGAGTACTAACTGTCTAGCAGGCAATGTACTAAGCTATCTTCAGACATTATTTTATTCAGCCTCATGGCAACCCTAAGAGATTACTATCTCCACTTTAGAGCTGATGAAACAGAAGCTGGGCAGGGTGAAGTCACCTGCCGTAGGTCACACTGCTGCTGAGTAGCAGCATCAGGGATTTGCATCCACTGCAGTCTCACTCCAGAGCTCACATCTGTAATCCCACCACTTTGGGAGGCAGAAACCCGCGGATCACTTGAGGTCAGGAGTTCCAGCCCAGCCTGGTCCACGCGGTGAAACCCCGTTTCTACCAAAAATGCAAAAAAAAAAATTACCCAGGCGTGGTGACGCACACCTGTAGTCCCAACTACTTGGGAGGGTGATGCATGAGAATTGCTTGAACTGGGGAGGTGGAGGTTGCAGTGAGTCAAGATTGCATCACTGCACTCCAGCCTGGGTGACAGAGTGAGGCTTCATCTCAAAAAAAAGACATTCATCAGGTTATGATGTGTTATGATGTGTTCAAGGGTTCGTAATTATCCACAAGTCACTTAAAGACCAGAGTCAAAGAGCTACAATAGCTCCAAAGGTGTGAAGCAGAAGGCTCACAAAAATAGGCTAAGACAGAGAGGTGAAAGTAGAAAAGCCTATGCAAGACTGGAGGGATGATTTTGTCAAATGGTTTAGGAGAGGAGAAAGCAAGAGCAGTGCCCGGCATTTTATTATCATCAGAGACAGAATAGAGTGAATGTTTCTTTTCCCCATTGGCCCCAATTTTAAGTTAGTAGAACCAAATAAATTCACACGGCCAGCTCTCACTGCATGTCAACTGCATTGTTCTGGGATTAGAAAATGTAAAATCAGATCAAGAAGGTCTTAATCAGGTCTTAAGAAAAGGAAGGCTGTGGGGCTTTCTTTCCAGAATTCGAACTGTGTGTTTGGGCATGGAAAATCCCCACTCTGGATTTGTCTTCTCACTAGAGCAAAGAAGCCTCACTAGAATTCCCACAGTTGTGGGAATCAAAGAAGGTTTTTTGTTTCTAAGAAGGTTCTGATGATATGACAGTGTAGCTGGGAAAATGGTGAACAGACATTAGGAGCAAGTCACCACCTAAAGTTAAAATACACCAGATTTTAACCTTAAAAAAGTCACCTATTTTATTTACATGAAAAGGCCTATTTCAGAGAAGAGTGACAGCCTTTTCCCACAGCTTGTGTTATTTGTGTTGTTTAATTTTTGGTTTGCACATCTGAGGAGTTCTAAGATTTCATTTCATTTTATGTAAACAGTTTCTAAACTTGGGTAACAGGGTTTCACTGTGGTGGAAAAGATGGAACTCCCCACATACACACCATTCATTTTGAAGTATTCCCAAGTTCCACTTTTCTCTGCAGGGCAGCTGTTTCGTGCAGCAGTGTTTGAAGTAAAACATTTTGCCAACACTCACACCAAATCCTGACAGTTTTATTACAAATTACAAAATTAGAAGGCTACAGGTATAGACTTTACACATTTCTGACTTATTTAGTTTAACATAGGATAGTTTTCAGTTTACTTCAGTTCTTTGTTTTTACAGGTTGAGAAATAGAAATATACATTAGATTACAAGGTGCTTTCCAATGATCTGTTTGTTAATGGAAGTTACAACACTGGAAATAGATCCTGTGTTCATTCGTGTGCCTTTCTTTAATCATGCATTGTGGCTTTTGCTGACCTAAGAGAGGCCACATGCCTACCAAAATTCCATCTCTACTACATAAACAGTCGGGTAATCTTCCTGGGCATTTCTTAAGTCATTAATCACGATGCCTGAACTGAACTGAACTGGCCTTGGACAACAATATTATTATTTCATTTCTAAAAGCACTTAGCAGATTGGAAATATTTATTAATAAATACAGTTTGACCCAAATGAAATATCATTACTAATTTAAACCTACAAACTGTAGAGGGATAAAGCAACAACAACTATGAGTTAAATACATTCCATGGGTCAGGAGCTCTACAGATGATCTGGTCTCTGGGTACAGTGGCTCTTGAGATGCTCCTAGAACAACCCCCCTTTCCAGAGTTCACAGTGCAGAGCGGGGGATGGCCATTAAGCCCCCAGTGGCAGAGGTCTGTGTTAAGTGTATCATCCAGGGACCCAGTAAGCCAGGCACAGAAGAGTAAGCACTGCATAATCTCACTTATGTGTGGAATCTAAAAAAAAAATGAGCTCATAAAAGCAGAGAATAGAAGGTTACCAGGGACTGGAGGGAGGGAAAAATAGGGAGATGTTGGCCAAGGGGCACAAAATTTCAATTATAAAATGAATAAATTCTGGAGATCTATTATGTTTTATATACTTGAAATTTGCTAGGAGAGTAGATGTGAAATGTTCTCACCACACTCACACACACAGGTAACTATATGAGGTGATGGCTATGTTAATTAGCTTGATTGCAGTAATCATTTCATGTATATGTATACATATATTAAAACATCACATTGTATAGCTTACATATATGCACTTTTTTTAAGGCAAGAGTTTTGTTCTTGTTGCCCAGGCTGGAGTGCAATGGTGCTATCTTGGCTCACTGCAACCTCTGCCTCCCAGGTTCAAGCAATTCCCCTGCCTCAGCCTCCTGAGTAGGCGGGATTACAGGCATGCACCACCACGCCTGGCTAATTTTTTATGTGTTTAGTAGAGACGGGATTTCTCCATGTTGATCAGACTGGTCTCAAACTCCTGACCTTAGGTGATCCGCCTGCCTTGGTCTCCCAAAGTGCTGGGATTACAGGTGTGAGCCACTGCACTGGGCACATATATGCAATTTTTATTGTGAAAAAAATAATTAAAAATGAAGTTTGTGAGGAAGAGGAAAAAGTGTTGTAATGCAGGAAGCACAAGCATGCTGGGGATGAGTGCATAGTGAGGGGCAGGAGACTCTTAACAGGAAGCTGGAGGAAAGGGAAAGGGGTCTCTGCCTTCGCTTGTGATCTGGAGGATTCATGTGTACTACACAGATGTTGGTAACACAACTGAATGTGGTAAGTTCTGTGTGCTTTGATCACAGTTGTGGGAATCAAAGAAGGTTTCTTTTAGGAAGTGATATTTGAACTAGATCTTAAGAATGGGCAGGATTTCCAGTAGAGGCAGCAAGAAGCAGGGAGTACTTAGGGCACAGCAGGTAGCACTGTTAGAGAGCAGAGTGCCTGCTGAGCTATGGGGCTGCCAGAGCAGTTGTACCTGATTTTCTGTAGGTATCAGAACCTCAATAAGTGTAAAGCTAAGCTTCCCCTAAAGCAAAGTGCAACAAGTTCCTCATATGACTTATCTGTTTTAACCCATTAATTCAATATGAGAAAATGAGATTATTTTGCCTTCAAAAATCTTTAAAATCAAAGGTCTCCCAAAGGCACAATTAGTATTCGGAAAATGCCAGAAGCAATTCCTGTTCTCTTTAATGTTCCGCTTGCCATTGGATGATGTGAGGCATTCAAAGAGTTCAGCTGTTCTCTTCTAGTTGCCTGGGGTAAAAGAATGTAGGCACCTCTTCTGCCATTTGCTTACAACATTACAAGATGATTATTTTCTTTATAGAAGACAGAGAAGGCCTTGACATGTATCATAGCTACACCACACCTCAAGGTATCCTTATAAGATGCTGTCTTTCTGGGGCAATAATATAAGGACATTTTTAGCTGCAGGTCATTTTAATAAAGTTCAAAATACAAGGTAGGGTGACATTTTACCAATCTTAAAACTCCAAAGTAGTTTGTTCCAAATAAGCAGGCTTTATATGAATGCCAGAACTCTAGATAATCCCCTAACTGTTTCAAGGGTTACTTTTCCCAGTTGAAATTACTCCGTTGCCAAGAATATACTTCTCAAAAGTTAAACTCCTACATATTCTTCATCTTGACAGGTTGCAGACATTACAAATGTACATTCTTGTTTTCTCAGTTATAGGATTGATCTTTCATATGGTTTCTGTGTAAGATCACTTTATTTTTTTCTCTCAACATATTGAAGACTTCACCACGTTTATATAAAATACTGTGAATTGATAAGATCATATTAATGCTTTCCTACAATAATTGAGATACATTTATATTTAAAAGCTGGGAGAAGTGGAGCTTTAAAGAAAGCTGACTTCTCGCCATTGGCACTTTTGTGAGCCCATCATACTTTGCTTTTTTTTTGTTTGTGTGGTTTTAAGAAGCAGAGAGTTTAAGAGGCAAGAAGAAAGGGAAAGACAGAAAAGAAGAAAGAAGCTCCCTGCATGCTGAGACAGAGGGAGGCTGGGCTCCAAAGCTGAAAGAGGAGGTCTCCACTCACCACAGATACCAACCAGGTATATATACAGAGGCTGGAGGAGGTGGTGTCTGATTTGCATAGAGACAGGGGATTGGTTTGACTAGGCATATCATTCATGTAGCCCACAAAAAAGGTGGCCTTCCCACCCTTGCCTTTTAATATGCAAATACAGGGCACCATGCTGTTCCACACACATGGGGATACATGGGAGCAGCCATGTTGCCAGGAACATGTGGGGCGAGGGCAAGAATGCCTCAGGAATTTGTTTACATACTGAAGGTTGATGGCCTGGCTCTAAGAGACAGGGCTTTACAAGAAACTTTTCCATTAAAATGCTTCAAAAAATGGAAACTTTCCAAGGGCCACTTTTTTTCTCTATCTGCCTAAAATAATTTCTTAGTAACTCTACCGTATTCCCTTGTGGAGGTATCACACTAACTGCTGTTAGTGGGGTTTGAGTAATGACTCTTTCTGGCTACTTCCTGCTGAAAAGCATCTAATGGGGAACAGCAGCTCTCCTGGTGTCAATCTAAGGGTCCTCAGAAGAATGGCGTGGCCATGTGTGGTTCAGTTTGCAGCACCATTTGGAGTTTGATTGCTTCTAGGCGAGAAGAAACTATTTGAGTCATAGTATTCAGTATATAGGGTCCAAATATTATTACAAGACATGTAAGTAAAAGAGAGCTTAATAAAGGGGTTCACCAATTCCATAAAGACTGGAATTCATTAAAGAGGGATTGTAGCTACCCAGGGCTGAAGGCAACATTTTCCCTGAGCCTGTTAATAATTTTGGTTTGAATTTTAAGTACCTGTAGATTTTCCTTTACTTTACTAGAGATGTTAATTCAAAAGGATCATGTTTCATTTAAAAGTACATCACTAAACCCAATAAAAAGTTCTAGCAGACTTAGTGATAGTAAAACTTTTATGCTTCCTTTTTGTCAGTAACTCTTGTCCTGATTATAAGGATAATAATTAAGCAAACTACGACAGCAATGGAAACTCTCTGTACAATGTTTTAGTTAGAAGTTGCTACCATGTATAACCCTATTGCAAATAGTAGAGCGAGTATAGCAATTTCCACAAGCGTGGCGTAGTAGATAATTTCCATTAATTTTACTTGCTAAGATGTAGAATTTTCCTTTGGGAGGGTCTATGAAGTTTCCTGGTTTTATTTTCCCAAACAAAGAAATCTTCAGGTTATGGGCATTCTATTCATTTTCATTACCTGGTAGACTTAAAAAGATAATTGCCCAGAACTAGCATATTTATTCTACGTTGCCCATCCCTTTTTTTTCTTTTCTAAGCGGCAGAAGATTATCACTTGATTCACAGGAATAGCAAGGTTAGTCTAAAATGTAGGCAAAAAGTTAAAAAACAATTAACAAACCAAGGTTTAATGACAAATGTATGATACGTTTTGGAGCACAATTTTTCTCTCCAGTTCTCATTTTTGGTAAAAACAAATTACAAATAAATTTTAGTCTTAAAATTGGCCTGATTATTTGCATAAAGTGAAGCAAGAAAGGTTATTTTTCATAGGCCTTTTGAATTGGTTCTGATGAAACTCTGTTCCACAATGAATTTCATATAAGACTTTAAAGCCAAGCCCAGCCATGGGTTTGTATCCTCAGATACCTGTGAGTTGGATGATCCTCTCCTCTTGAGGTCCCAAGATAAACTCAGAGCTTCCAGACCTGTTAGAAAGAGACATTCTTTACTGACCACAGGTCTCTGAAGCTGACAGTTTAGACCATAGCAGCTAAACTGTCAGCTTTAGGAACCCTGTGCAGGGACTGTGTAGACAAGGTATAAGGTCAGTTTTCCCCAAGGGGCTTTTATTGGCACTGTATGTCAAGCCTGATTCTTTAAAGGGAAACACACCATTTCAGTTAAAGCCTTGGTAAAATAACCAGTTTTTTAATTGTGTCCTGCTCACAAAGAAAAATGGATTCTTATTGCACTGATGCAAACAACTATATTGCCATAAGTTAAGAGTACTTACAAGTAGTATTCAAATTTTAGGGGAACCAGGCAAACAAAAATAAACATGCTCCAAATTTTGTTCACAGGAGGATACTTACTTAATTATAAAAGGCTGTAAATAGTTTAAAATAAGTTTCCTTGACTCTGAAAAACAAAAGAAGGATCAGCAATATTCCAAGCAAAAGTTAAAAAGTTTGCTTAAACTTTCTGAGTGCAGTTCACTTAGTTAACTCTTGTTCTGCCTGATGTTTGTGAACATATCAGTTCTTTTTTTTTTTTTTTTTCCGCTCTTGTTACCCAGGCTGGAGTGCAGTGGTGCAATCTCGGCTCACCGCAACCTCCACCTCCTGGGTTCAGGCAATTCTCCTGCCCCAGCCTCCTGAGTGGCTGGGATTACAGGCACGCGCCACCATGCCCAGCTAATTTTTTGTATTTTTAGTAGAGATGGGGTTTCACCTTGTTGACCAAGATGGTCTCAATCTCTTGACCTCGTGATCCACCCGCCTCGGCCTCCCAAAGTGCTGGGATTACAGGCGTGAGCCACCACGCCCAGCGCATATCAGTTCTTTATGAGTCCTGTATGTTCTTTTTCTATTCCAATGTTAAAATTTTTAGAGCTATTAAAAGCCTGCATTTGAGAACACCTGTTAAAGTCCTTAATATAGCTTGATTATAAATTGTTTTTTGAGAAGCAACAAAGCAAGACAACAATTATCTGCAAGTGACAAAATTTCCAGTATAGTTACAGTTAAAAATATGACTGACAAAGAAGTTTATTTATCTTCATGGTTCACAATAACTTTACCCTTAATAATGATTGATAGCATAAACTTAGACATTAGAATTTTAGAAATCCAATACCATTTTTTAACATATATTAGTATTATTCACCAAAATGTAACTTAAAGAAGATTGGACATCATTTTGGCAATCTCATGAGATTGCAAGTCAAATAATCCTGTTTACCTCTTTTCCGAATGTTTCAGGGGCCCTCTAAATCATTCAAAAACCCTGGCATTAGGAAGAACAATTTCCAGATTGCCATAAATTATTTTGCCTAAATGATGACTCAAAAGGGAAAACCTTTTATTAGCCTTTACTATGACATTATAGTTCTGTTTAAAGCCAAATTTTACCCTTGCATTTGTTTATTAATGTTAACCTCAATTTAAATGAAGGTTTATATATAAGGTTTAAATGCAATCTTATAGATCATTTCATTTTATTTTAACCTATTTGACCATGAGGTGAAATTTTTACAAACCATTTATAACTCTTTTACTAAAGGACAGATTAATGTCTTAAGACCTCCTTGCTATGCTTTTATTTCAATGCTCAATTTATGAAAAGACCATATAGATACCATGAAAGAAGACAGTATTTTCTTATAAGAGATTTCTGTTATGCTTTTTGAGTGCTATTAAAATTGACCTTTTAAATAAATGTCAGCTTACTATCTAAAGGCAACCAAAAGAATTTTAAGCCAAATGTCTACTAAGACTAAAACTGAATTTGCTTAGCTTGACTAGTGGAAAGTTTTCTTTAAGAATTCTAAGTATTGTGGTAGTATTGCAAAACAAATACTCGCAGATTTTTCAAGAAGCTGTTCTAAGAATGAATCTGTGACCTCATTTTGTAAATCGCAGAGTCAGTCCCCCTTGTAGGGTCTTTAAGGATCTCTCCAACTCTGGAGATGTCTCCAGTCTCTGACTTTGGTCATTACACTCGGAGAACATGTGAAATAAGATTTGTTCTACTTGTAGTCCTAGAGAGCGACACAGGCCACACCATGCCATGCAGGGGGCTATGTGTAAGAAGCACCAAGTGAGCATTCCACAAAGCAGGTTGGGGCACAAGAGAGTGAACTCCCATGAGCACCTGCCTTTACTGGGAGTCCCAGTGGAGTATACAAGCAAGAGGCATGAGGGAGTTTTATTGGTTCCTTTAAATATCACTAGGTCACAGTCAGAGGAGAACAAGAAGAGGAACTTGCGACTAGACAAACCTTGCACCTGGGCCCTGGGCGGGGTGCTCATGACCTGTGTGATGGTGTGGCACTGGGAAAATAAAAAGTTTTTAAAATTTACAATACAGGCCTCTTTGGTATAGACTGAAGCCAGCAGCAG
The DNA here is from genome assembly GCF_049354715.1 of Callithrix jacchus. Classification (NCBI taxonomy): domain Eukaryota; kingdom Metazoa; phylum Chordata; class Mammalia; order Primates; family Cebidae; genus Callithrix; species Callithrix jacchus. The sequence goes on from NC_133517.1 coordinate 16,463,837, forward strand.
GGCATCAGGGGGAAGAAGTGCACCAGGACAAGGAGATGCACCGGAGAAGATGGGAGTTCTCACAGTGTTCTCTGAAGCTGGTGGTTTAGACAGTGGCAGCTAGATAGCCTTGGTGAGTGTGGGTCCGGGCTGTAGGGCCCCATGCCTAGACTCCATGGCCACTGTGTTCATGAGCTCATCGAGTCAGCTCTAGGTGGTGATGGGTAGGGATGGGCTGATGTCCACAAGCCAAGTCATTCTGTCTGCTCAGTCATTCAGTGCCTCTTCTGTGGACACTCTTGTGAGTGCTGACACAGCATAAAGATCTTCACTTTCAGACCCACTCCTTCTATCCATCGATATGCATCTATGGCCTTCCAGTACTTCCCATGATTCTCATTAATTTCTAACTGTGGGTTGCCTCTTCTTTCATTATAAAGTGGGTGACCAAGGGTGCTGCCAGAACCTCCACCCATGAAGAAGATTTCCTCTCACCACACTCTGCTAGCCACCTTTGAATGAGGCTGCAGCCCTCATGCACTTTCCATCTGTACCCACAGAGCAAGGCCACCCATTACAAAGCCCAAATGTGGGCTTTTCCTTCCTCCTGTAGGATCCCCTATGTAGCTGGCATCGTACACAGAAAAAGGGCTGTGCGGCGGGTAACTTGGGGTCTGGGTAGACTGTCTGTTGGCTTGTGTCCACTAGTCCTGCTGTTATTCAATCCTGGATGTACTCCTCTACTCAAAATTAAAGATAAAGTCACATGAAATAAGCTAGGCATGGTGGAGTGCACCTGTAGTCCACACTACTCATGAGGCTGAGGTGAGAGGATTGCTTGGGTACAAGAGTGTGAGACTGCAGTGTCTCCAACCTGTGCAACACAGTTACTCCAATCTGTGCAACACAGCAAGACTCCATCTCTAAAACACACACACATGCATGCACACACATACACACACACACACACACACACACAAAATGCTCCCAAGTTCCTATTAGACCTAAATGTTTGCTCCTTATTACCGAAAAGATAAGATTTTCTTTTTAATAAAAAGAAAAATGGCCAAGCACGGTGGTTCACGCCTGTAATCCCAGCACTTTGGGAGGCTAAGGTGAGTGGATCACTTGAGGTCAGGAGTCTGAGACCACCCTGGCCAACATGGCAAAACCCTGTCTCGGCTAAGAAAAAAAAAAAAAAGAAAAAAAAATTTAGCTGGGCGAGTGGTAGGTGCCTGTAATCTCAGCTACTCTGGAGACTGAGGCAGGCAAATCACTTGAACCTGGGAGGTGGAGGTTGCAGTGGGCCGGGATCGTGCCACTGCACTCCAGCTTGGGCAACAGAGCAAGACTACGTCAAGAAAAAAAGAAAAAGAAAAGAAAGAAAATAACTTAAAAGATATGTCCAATGAAATTAGGCTAGAAAAGCTCCTGTTTATTGCATACAATTTCTTCCATCTTTCCTTGCCTGTTATGAGTAGATATTTGTATCTATAAAGAAATCTTAATTCTAATATTACAGTAAGTGCTGGAATGTACATGGAGGAGCTGATACATTAATCTTGTTCATCACTTCTAAAATCCTATGTGCTTCACTACTGACTAGGAATTGAAGGCAATTAAATTTAAGCACACATTTGTTCCTAGTTCAAAAAGAAAACAGTGAGCTATGGAAACATTTCCAGTATAATCAAGCATAAATTTGCTGAAATTAACAATGTAGAATTTTTTTAACAATGCAAAAACAGAGTCGGTGATTTTAATAGTAATCAAAGCTTTACAGCTTCTAAATTCTGCTCCTGTAATTGCAGGAGATGAAGTATACAGAACTATAAATGAAAAGGGAATCTTTATCTTCCACCAACCACCTGGCTGTTCACATTGACAATTTGTTGATTAACCGACAATCCCTTTGGCCAAATAAAAACAATGGAATTGTAGAGAACTATATTCTTCCAGTCTTGATTCTGATGTTTCCCACATGCCTCTTACAACCAAAGTAAATACACATCTCTACAAGCCTGTATACACATATCACAATGGCACAGAAACTCACATTAGAAATTAATTACTTTTCTGTTAAAGGTGTCCTCTTTCTTGTGGTCCTTCTTCTAAATAGTCTTAGAAGAGGTAACATACATTATCATCATCTCATTGAAAATGTGTTTATCAGATCCTTGTTTTCTGTGACCCAGGTTGCAAGAAAGGAAGTGGGAACAACAGAAAGTGAAGAAAGTGTCCAAAAAGAGGAAGTAGTGGCCTCAAAGACAAACAGCATCCTTCTTTTTCCAGCCCTGGCAACCAGTTTTGAACTGCTTGCTAACGCATAAGTGGATGCACAAATTGCCTGCTTTAGCATAAGCACAATTCCCAAAGTAAATTTTATTTGTTGCCACCACCAGCCACTCCGAAGACAAAGAAGCACCCAATTCTTGTCTTTGTGACAAACTTGGGTATGCACAAACTAAGAATGTGCACAATAAAAGTTTCCTTGATGAAAAGGAAGAATGTTATTGCTCTTTGGTAGCTGATTTTTTCAGGCCCCAAAAAAGAAATTTTGATCTCACATATAAACTACATGTAATGCTTTCCTGGATCTAACGCAATTCACATGCACGCCATGGAAGAAGCAGTGGAGTGGGCCTGGCTGCTAGATGTTAGCAACACATATCCCCTCCCATGAACTGATTCTTAATTTCTCTCTAAGCAGGAAGACTGATGTGGTGGTAGTTGTTTTTCTATAGGCATAATGGTTAAAAATTAATCAATGGTATCAGCCACTGATGACACAATGGTTATCTTTCCAAGAGATGAAAATAGATAGATGAAAACAGACATGTGCAGCTGCAGATACAGAATTGCTGTGCTAAATTCTATTTCATCACTAAGGAGGATTTGCCCAATGGAGCTGTACCCTGCAGCAACCATTTCTGCAAGTGTTACTTTTTAATAAGTGCTCCAAGCTCCAGACTGACTATCGTTTGGGAATTTGGCCAGTTAATGGAGAGGTGGCAGGTTCTGATTTTAAAATAAGGTGTTCAAAAGTCATTATCCCATTACAGCAGATGTTCCAAGCAAGTTTAAGTATACACCCTATGTCAAGATAATCTGGAATTGCTGTGGGAGGAAATGGGCCCCTTATGACAACTAGCCACTGAGCTCTCCCACCCCAAATCTGGTTCTAATATCCCTTTATCTTTCTGCCATAAAGTTTTAAGAAGTAGTGACTTCTCTTCTAAAACACTGTCCTTGAAGTATATTTCTTTAGGCCTCACACTGCCTGTCCATCATACCACTAATGTTTGCTGACATGCAGGAAATTCAGTTCAAGAGTAAAAGGTTTTTGGATGTTAACCAATATTTATACTGCAACTGGGTATGTTTTTCAAAGGCCTCAAAATGTGCATATTGTTGACCTACCAATTTTATTTCTAATAATTTTTCCAAAGAAAACAACAGAGAAAATTTGTCCAAGGATTTTGCTACAAAAATTCTTATGGTAAAGTTGTATAATGTCCAAAAAAAAGCAAACAACCTAAATATACAACTATATAAAATTACTAAATAATTTGTGATTAGACCATGCAATATAATATTTTACTGTCACTTAAATAGTATTAGCTAAAATAAAAATGGAAAACTATTTATAGTATGATATTAAGTTTTAAAAAAACTTAGAATACAACATTATGTTACTATATAAATCACAGAAGAGAAGAGACTGAAAGGACATACAAAATGCTTGTGAATTTAGAATTACATGTGAGGGATGGAACTGACAAATACCTTTTATAATCTCCTTGCTTTTTTCTGTATTTCTCAAAAATAGTCTATGATGAATATGAATTAATTTTATATTTAGAAACAAGTAATTTCTAAAACACAAAGTAAATTGGGGATTGCAGATATTAGTTGCTGGAAGTTCAGAGCTTCAGAAGAACAAAGGCTTGAAAATTAAGGTGTCTGTGCCAGACTAGTAAACTGTTAAGTGAAAATGTGTACTATTGCTAACATGTTTGTGCTTTTAACAGAATGTAATTCTTCGATTACCTTAAGTGATTGCAAACAGACATGCTTTTTCAGGAAGTTATGGATGATGAGTATTTAATGATGCTGATGAGTTGAAGTAAAGAACATTGATGTCATAGAATCAGGGAGTAGAGTAGTAGTTACCAGAGGATAGGGAGGGAAGGGAGTAATGGTGAGAGATTGGTCAACGGGTACAAGGCCCAGTTAGATAGTAAGAGTAAGTTCTGGTGGTCTATTGGACAGTAGGATGACTAGAGTTGGCAGTAATGTATTGCATGTCCTCATCACAAAGAAATAATCAATGTTTAGGGGGATCAATATGCTAATTACCCTGATTTGATCATTACACAATTTATACATGTATTGAAACATTACATTATACTACATAAATCTATACAATGATCATGTGTGATATGGTTTGGATGTGTCTCCACCCAAATCTCACATTGAATTGTAGTTCCCATAGTCCCTATGTGTCATGGGAGGGACCAAGTGGAGATAATTGAATCATGAGGGTGGTTTCCCCATTATTCTGTTCTGGTGACAGTGAGTTAGTTCTCATGTGATCTGATGGTTTTATAAGAGGCTTTTCCCACCTCTCGTTCTGCACTTCTCCTTGCTGCCACCATCTGAGGAAATATGTGTTCGCTTTCCCTTCCATGATGTTTGTAAGTTTCCTGAGGCCTCTCCAGCCCTGTGGAACTGTGGGTCAATTAAACCTCTTTCCTTTATAAATTACCCAGTCTTGAGTATGTCTTTATTAGCAGTGTGAGAACAGACTAATACATTAAATTGGTACCAGGAGTGGGGTTTCACTCAGCAAAGTCACAGGGGCAGAGCTGCCCAAGGCCATGGGAGTCTACCTTTTGCATCAGCACACTCTGGATATGAGACATGGAATCAAAAGAGATCATTTTGGAATTTTAAGGTTTAATAACTGCCCCATTGGATTTCAGACTTGCATGGGGACTATAGCCCCTTTGTTTTGACCAATTTCTCTTGTTTAGAATGGGTGTGTTTTCCCAAAACCTGTATCCCCATTGTATCTAGGAAGTAAATAACTTGCTTTTGATTTTACAGGCTCATAGGTAGAAAGAATTTGCCTTGTGTTAAATGAGACTTTAGTCTTGGACTTTTGGATTAGTGCTGGAATGAGTTGACTTTGGGGGACTGTTGAAAGGACATGATTGTATTTTGAATTGTGAGGATATGAGATTTGGAAGGAGCCAGGGGCAGAATGATATGGTTTGGCTGTGTCCCCACCCAAATCTTACCTTAAATTGTAGTTCCCATAATCCCCACCTGTTGCAAGAGGGACCCAGTGGAGATAATTGAATCATGGGGGTGGCTCCCCCATCCTGTTCTCATGGTAGCAAGTTTGTTCTCATGAGAGCTGATGGTTTTATAAGGGGTCTTCCCCCACCCATCACTCTGCACTTCTTGCTGCCACCATGTGAAGAAAGACGTTTGCTTCCCCTTCCACCATGATTGTAAGTTTCCTGAGGCCTCCCCAGCCCTGTAGAACTGTGAGTCAATTAAACCTCTTTCCTTAATAATGTATCCAGTCTCAGGTATGTCTTTATTAGCAGTGTGAGAATGGACTAATACAATGTGCCAATCATAAATCTTAAAAATCTTAGCTAAAGATAAAATGTAGACAACAACACTAGGCTCGAAGGTCTTGTGCTCAGAATTACTGGGGATAAGAACAAAGATTGACAATTCCTTTGACCCCATATGAGGACTGACTTTTCCTCTGCCCCCATTACCATACTGCCCACAATTCCAGCTGCTCTAAGCACAGATGCCCTGTCGACAAAGGTGAGTAGACAACACACAGTCAAGAAGTCTCAATGCCCAAGACTAGGCTGTTTTGTCAAACCATTTCCAATTCCTATGTACCAGTGGCAGCCAGGAAATGAGAACCTTCAAACTCAAAGTGGAAGAAATGTTCTTTACCATTCAAATGGCTGAAATGAAAATATCAACAACAAAAGATCACAGAAAGGAGCAAAGGGGCAATTGTAAGAAGCAGAGGATTGAGGTCCTTAAGTTGAGCTGAATGGGGCTCACTTAGATTCAGAAAGCCTTCTGGCATGTAACCCAGGTCTCAGCTTCCTCATCTATGAAGTGGAGATGACAGTTGATTCTCATTATTCATGGTAGTTACACTCTAAAGTGACTAAAAACACTGAAGTTGTGAATACTGAACAATGGCTTTTATGAAAAATATGGGGTTAGAACCCTGCCAGCCTCTGGTCACATTTCCATCAGCTGATCAATACATTCAACACATAAGCTTTTTTATGTGTGTTTCTGTTTAACCACAGCATATTGAATCTCTAACAGAGACAATTAACCCTTACTCAGAAGTAAATAGTGCTATTCCCTCAATAAAATATTGCTGATTAGCTAACATTGAACAGCCACCAGCACTACAACTCCCGCCTGAAGGAAGTTTATCTAACACATGCATTTTCTCCATAAGGTACTGTACAGCCTTTTGTGTTTAGGAAAACCAGACAGCACTTCAGCACTACCCTTGGGGGCCATCTGAAACAGCAAAATCACAAGTATTGACATTGGGGTTGCAAATCAATTTTTACAAATATGTAAATTTGCTAATACAGAAGTGATGAATAGCGAAGATTGACTGTAATCATATTACAAGTTGTGGAGATTAATAAAATAATTCATGTCAAGTATTTAACACAGTATGTGGTACATGTGTGCCAAATATGTACTGAAAAAATAACTGTTTTGCCAAATATTCGAAGCCCCTATTAAGGTGTTAAGTATATAATTATAAATATTACTATATACTGTAAATGGGCATGCTATAAAGAAGAAGAAAGAAATAGCCTAATGTTAAAATTACCTGATAAACAGGTACAGTTTTTTGCCACAACTTTTAAAAAATGAATTTAAAAAAAAAAACACTTAAAACAAAGCTATCTATGTATTTTTCATAGCAAGTAAGTTGAGTTAAAATTAAGACCCTTGGGAGATCTGGAAACAGGTAAAAATGAGGAGCAAATTAATTGTTTTGCAACAAAAACTGCTCCCCATCCTCCAGTGCCTAACAGAGACAATTAACCCTTACTCAGAAGTAAATAGTGCTGCTTCCTCAATAAAATATTAACGGGATCCAGTAAAGAATGTTTCGGTGAATTTTTCTTTTCTACTTTAACAACCACCTTGCTTGGCATTTATTTTTACTTTGTTGTAATAGTAAACACAAGGGATCCCCTTTATTTAGCATAAAATGTCCTTCCCAGAAAGTAAATATTTGACGATTACATAAGGAGCTATAAACACAATTTCCTGAGAGATTTCTCTACAAAGATGTTTACCTGCTTGAGCCAAATGGATTGAAATTATTTAGAAACCAAACTTCCTTTCTGCTGTGGCCAGGCACTTTCTTCTAACTCATCCTTCACAACTCCCTGCAAGATTTGAAACCTCTTACCTTCAGTATTTGGAGTTCAAACCTTCACTGAATTTTTTTTAACTTATCTGAAATATTAGTAATACTCTATCTATAGTATCTATAACATCTCTTTTCATCATCTCACCTCCCAAACCCATTTATCCTGCATTTCTGCTTTCTGTGATGGGACGAGCATTCTTGCAATTGCCCAGGCTTGTACCTTTGGGTTCACCTTTCTTCTTCCTCTTTATTGCACATGCCAAACTCATTCAATTTCTTGTTCCTGAGGCTACATTACAGTGTACATTATGTCCATCTCCATCTTTCCATTCCCATTGCCCTTCTCCTAGTTGAAGTTCTCAATTCTTATTTCCAGAGCCAAGGCAATAGCTTTGTAACCACCCTTCCATCTTCTCCCACAAGCAGCATAACCATGGATACCAAATTCATTTTTATAAAGAATTATTTTATTATCACCATGGGATGACACAGCAAGAAGGCCCTCCCCAAATGCCATCCTCTCAATCTTGGGCTTCCCAGCCTCCAGAACTGTGAGCCAATAAGTTTCTGTTTATTAGAAATTTCTAGTCTCAGATATTCTGTTATAGCAACACAAAACAGACGAAGACAACCTCTCAAACATGCAGCTCCCTATCTAAATCCTTTCCACATCTGTTCTTTTCTATGGAACATGGCCACCTGGCTTTCAAGCATTTCAGATCTCCATACTGTAGTCATATAATGGTTCTCTCTTGGAATGAAGATAAATTTTTTTTGCCACATTGTGTACTTACTCATAAACCCTTTCATCAGAAATGCTGCAGTTTTGTAACTGATATTTTTATAGCCAAAACATAATCTTCCATTTTCTCTAAAATACCCCCTCCTATGGGTAAAAGAAGTGTCTTCTTAAAAAGTAAGGGTAATCGTTCTTCAGTTCCTATGTAGAAAATGATACCCTAAAGGAAAACAAAAAGGGGGCTGAAAGATGGTTACTAAGAAAAAACCCTCAGTTTTTCCTTCCCAGACTCTCTTGAGGTATACTGAACATCTGTCCAACTCAAATTTCATTCCTTTTGAATTTCTCAGTTCCCATATCCTCCACCATGTAGACAAAAATCTCCATTTACCTTGTTGAAGAATTTCATACTAAAATCCTATATCACAACAAAGCAAGGTTACAAGTATGGCTCAGAGCATGCACTGTGACCTCAGGAGAAAAGGTGACTATGGGGACCTAGATTAGGAAAGATGTCAGGGAGGAGACGGCATTTGAGTTAGGCCTGAAACAAGCATTAGCAGTGGAGCATCCAGAGTCACAGCAAAGAAAAATGTAAGCAGAAGGAATGTAGCGGGAGAGGAACAAAGTCAAGATTTCCGGATGCAAGGACAGAGAGCTCTAAGAGGTTGCTTTGGCCTGCCCTAGGCTTCCTGAAAAAAAAAAAAAAAAGTGAGACTTTTGTTATAAAGGAGGATTGTAGACAAGCCCATGGGGAATCTCACTGCCAGGCAAAGGAGAGGCAGCACCTCATTCTGTGGGCAATGGGGAGCCAATGGAGGACAAAATAACTAGCATAAAAAAGAACTCAACAGATCTGACAGAGCTGAATAACACAATGTAAGAATTTCACAATGCAATCACAAGTATTAACAGCAGAACAAATCAAGCTGAGGAAAGAATCTCAGAACTTCAAGACTGACTCTCAGAAATAAAAGTCAGACAAAAATTAAGAAAAATAATAAAAAAGAATGAACAAAACCTCGAAGAAGTATGGGATTATGTAAAGAGGACAAATTTAAGAATCACTGACATTCCTGAAAGGGAGGGGGAGGAAGCAAACAACTTGGAAAACATATTTCAGGATATCATTCATTAAAACTTCCCCAACCTTGATAGAAAGACCAACAGTCAAATTCGAGAAATACAGAGAACTCCTGCAAGATTCTACACAAGAAGATCATCCCAAAGACACATAATTGTTAGATTTTCTAAGGTCAAAATGAAAGAAAAAATGTTAAAGGCAGCTAAAGAGAAAGGGCAAGTAACCTACAAAGGGAACCCCATCAAGCTAACAGTGAACCTCTCAGCTGAAACTCTACAAGCCAGGAGAGATTGGGGGCATATATTCAACATTCTTAAACAACAACAACAAAAATCCTTCAACCATGGATTTCACATCCAACCAAACGAAGCTTCCTAAGCAAAGGAGAAATAAGATCCTTTTCAGATAAGCAAATGTCAAGGGAGTTTGTTACCATCAGACCTGCCTTACAAGATATCTTGAAAGGAGTACTAAATATAGAAAGGAAAGACCACTACCAGATAATACAAAAACACACTTAAACACATGAACCAGTCTCACTAAAAAGGAACAACACAAACATGCCAACATAAACAGCTAACATCACAATGACAGGATCAAATCCACACATATCAATGCTAACCTTGAATGTAAATGAGCTAAATGCCCCACTTAAAAGGCACAGAGTGGCAAGCCGGGTAAAAAAGCAAAATCCAATGGTATATTTTCAAAAGACCCTTCACATAATGACACCCATTGACTCAAAATAAAGGAATTGAGGAAAATCTAGTAACCAGATGAAAAACAGAAAAAAGCAAAGCTTTTTATACAAAGAAAAAAACAAAGCTGGAAACATCATGTTACCTGACTTCAACAAAAGTAAAAATTGACAAGTGGAATCAAATTAAACTTAAGTTTCTGCAGAGCAAAAGAAACTATCAACAGAGTAAACAGACAAGCTACAGAATGGAAAAAAATATTCGCAAACTATGCATCTGACAAAGGCCTAATATCAAGCACCTATAAGAAATGTAAACAGATTTACAAAAGAAAAACAAACAACCCCATTAAAAAGCAGTCAAAGCACATGAATAGACACTTTTCAAAGAATGGCATACATGTGACCAACAAGCACATGAAAAACACTCTATATCACCAATCATTAGAGAAATGCAAATCAAAACAACAATGAGGTACTGATTGTGTAACATATATATCCATATATAAATATATATATTTATATATGGATATATATGTGTGTGTGTGGTATCTTACGCAATGAGAGACTGGATTAACATTACCATCTTATACCAGTCAGAATGGCTATTATGAAAAAGTCAAAAAATAACAGACACTGGCAAGGTTGCAGAGAAAAGGGAACACTTATACACTGGTTGGTGGGAGTGTAAATTAGTTCAAACATTGTTGAAAGAAGCATGGGAATTCCTTAAAAATCTAAAGCAGAGCCACTATACAACCCAGCAATCTCATTACTGCGCATATACTCAGAGGAATATAAATCATTCTACCATAAAGACCTATGCATGTGAATGTTCGTTGCAGCACTGCTCACAATAGCAAAGACATGGAATTAACCTAAAAGCCCATTAATGACATATTGAATAAAGAAAATGTGATACACACACACACACACACACACGCGCGCGCGCGCGCATGCTATGGAATACTACACAACCCGAAAAAGGAATGAGATCATGTCTTTTGTGGCAACGTGAATGGAGCTTGAGGGTATTATCCTTAGCAAACTAATGCAGGAATGGAAAACCAATACTGCATGTTTTCACTCATAAATGGGAGCTAAATGATGAGAACTTATGAACACAAAGGAAGGAGACAACAGACACTGGGGCCTCCTTGAGAGTCTAGGCTGGGAGGAGGGAGAGGAGCAGAAAAGGAAGCTATTAGACTTTTGGGCTTAAAACATGGGTGATGAAATAATCTGCATAACAAACCTGCAGGACACGACTTAACCTATGCAACAAATCTTCACATGCACCCCTAAACCTAAAATAAAAGTTTAAAAAATTAAAAAAATTTTTTTAAACACTTAATGAAGCCAAATTCTGAAGGAATAAATAGAAAAAAAACTAAAAAATAACTCAAAGAGTTCTCAACAAAACAAAAGTTCATAGAATTGCAGCAAAATAAAGATTTTAACATTTTTCAGGAGGAAAATAGAGATTCGTGATTACCTGACACGAATATTTGAATGATTAACTGCTGTGCTATTGTGTCTTCCAAGTAGTTATTGACAGAATGGGTGTTGGAATTAGAAAAAAGATAATTTTTATATAAATCAGGGTTTTGTATATATAAAATAGGAAACATTTGGGCGACAGTTCTCTTCCCTACTACCAGTTGCTCAAGGTAGCCCTATGTGCTTGACAGAGGAAACATGGGGCACACCGAGATCCACCAAAGGCCACACCTCACAAGAAGGCCCTGAGATTAGATGAATCAGTTGGGGAAGAAACTCATCGCTCAATAGATTTCACCATTACTTCCTAAAGCTAAGATCCAAAGTTTAAAGTGGTAAACACATTAAAACAAGCAGGCAGAAACTTCAGGCCTCAGATCACTACAACCTCTCACCCTCCAACTCCATCTAGAAGTGAAGGAGTCAGGGAGGAGTTTCAGGGTAGAGCTGTTGCTGCTGTTGTTTGATATTGTCATTGTTGGTGACTTTAAGAGAAACACTGCATAACAAAATCAATTTTCCCATAAGCTAATTGATACAAACAAGAGTTAGGCTGAGTGGAGTGGCTTACACCTATAATCCCAATACTTTGGGAGGCTGAGGTGGGAAGATCATCTGAGCCCAAGAGTTCAAGACCAACCTGGGCTACATGGTGAGACCCCATCTCTACAAAAAATTTTTTTTAAAATTAGCCAAACATGGTGATGTGTACCTTTATTCCTTAGTACCACTTAGTACCGCCGCCTGAGGCTGGCGGATCCTTTGAGGCCAGGAGGTAGAGCCTGCAGTGAGCTATGATCACACCACTGAACTCCAGCCTGGGCAATAGATTGAGACCATGTCTCTAAACAAAAACACAGAGTTAAGTTTCTGTGGCAAACTCATGAGCACAAACATCACCAAACTTCTAAATAAAGACCCAAAACACCTCCAATATTAACCATGGGAGCTAGGCATACATTTAAGAAGGACTAATAAAAACAAGAAGGATAATTTTTCCAATTTCTAGTGAATCCGTAAGTGATGGTGGTCATGATGGTGATGAGTTAAATTAAGAAGTAAATATGTGCAAAGCGAAAATTGTCAGGAGCATCTCCTCTCACCAGGCAGTTCAAAACCAAACCATCACAAACGTGGCGACTCCCAGAGAGCTTTCCTTTTACATCATTTATTGTCATACATTTGTATTGATTACTGTAGACCTTACGCATTTTTATTTGCCAATAATTCATATTCATTCATTCATTCTCCAAACTGTTTATTACAGTTCAAGGCTGCAGGTGGTCAGAACCTATCCCAGCGGCTCATAGGCAATGTGGGAACCCACCTGGACAGGAGCCATCCCATCACAGGGCCCACAGCCACACACACACCCCTACGCGCACACACACACACACACACACACACACACGGACCACGTGGACAAGCCAGTACACCAAATTTGCACATCTTTGGGATGTGGGAGGAAACCCAAGGAACTGGAGAAAACGCATGCAGAAAGGGGAGAAAGAACATGCAAACTCCACACAGCCACAGGCCCTGTCCAGGATTCCTTTTTTGTTGTTGTTTGTTGTTTTTTCTCATCAATATCATAACAAAACCACTTTGAAAGCAACAACGTTATCTGGAAACCTGCTATATGTGTTAAGTGCTGATTAACTACAGACGAAATGTAAAGCATTATGTTCTTGACTAATTTTTATTTTAAAAACATAGCTCCCATTCCGAAAGACGTTGTGGTACAATGCTCTGAACATTAAATGAATGCACTTAATAAATATATACCAAAAGAAGCAGACTTTGCTGTCAGCCGCGAATATCTGAATTCCAACAATGAAAAATTTGGATGTGAATGCAAAGGAAGTTTACCATGTTGAGAGAAAATAGCACTGCAGTAATCCGGAGAGCCCTAAAAGCCTGCTTCTGAGAATTTCCTTCCTTTTTGACATAAAATTAAATGAATTGATTGAATTGTATGACTTAGGACTTTTTTAAAAAATCTGAATGAATAGCTCTTCCTTTCCCTTCTTTTTCTTTTCTTTTTTTTTTTTTTTTTTTTTTTTTTAGATGGAGTCTCATTCTGTCGCCCAGGCTGGAGTGCAGTGGCGCAATCTTGGCTCATTGCAACCTCCGCCTCCAAGGTTCAAGCAATTCTCTTGCCTTAGCCTCCCCAGTAGCTGGGACTACAGGTGCCCACCACCATGCCTGACTAATTGTCATATTTTTAATAGAGGCGAGGTTTCACCATATTGGCCAGGCTTGTCTCGAACTTCTGACCTCGTGATCTGCCTGCGTCAGCCTCCCAAAGTGCTGGGATTACAGGTGTGAGCCACTGTGCCTGGCCCCCTTTTCCTTCTAAAGTAAATTGACTGCTTTTTATTGTGCACACAATGATTTTTTAATTCTAGAAATTTTTTTTAAAAAAACTATCATTGTATATAGTGAAACAAAGACTTTAGGCAGATCTTCGTTTTACATACTCAGTTGCTGATGTTTTATATCTATTAATTCTCACTCACTGCTCTGAATTTAGCCATTACATCCAACTTCACTATATTGGAAATTCTCCAAGATATAAGATAGAGAAATATTAAAACTTCTCCCTGATTCAAAGTACTCTTTGAAAAGTAATATTAAGAACACTGAATCATTTGGTAAGCAGAATGAAATATGATCATTTTTGTTACCTACAAGATATGATGTACCTCCTAAAAATAAATGTATAGCTAACCTGACTTTTGAGTTAATAATGTTACAGACAACCTGTTTCAATTCTCCATTACCCAATTTCAAAGGCGAATTAATATACATCTAATACTAAGGACTGAAAAGAAAAAATAGAGCTGTAATGTGAGTGTCTGGACAGAGACAGAACAGAAATCTCTCCTCTTTTCTTGACTTGGTGGCTGGGGGTAGGGTAGATTACTCAACTTGTTGTTTGGGTGAACTGGTCACTCGCTTGTTGTCTAATTAGATCTCAAACAGAATCTGAGCAAGTCAGATGTGCAAGAAAGAAGCTCCACCTCCAGCCCCCACTGTAAACCTTCTCGCAGTGCTTCCTCCCGCCCATCTCCTCTGCCACGCCCCCTGTTCCTGTCCATCAGGGCAAGACTAGCTTTCCATTGGTCCTTGTCTCCTAAGACAGAAAACTTTCCCGTACTTTTGAGAAGACTTGGCAATGGTGCAAATCAAAATATTTATCTAGACAGTAGAGAATTATCTGTAATCCATTGTACCTTTTAAGCCAAAGCATACTTAATAAGCTGTGGATATCTATTTTTCACTATTGGTGAGGAAATATAGCAATGTACTAGAAAAACACTATACACAATCTGACGTTTGCTGCGTCTCTTTCTTCCTAGTTTCCGAATTTGGATAATTACTCACAAAACTTTACATCTATCTATCTACAATATTTGCAAAATATGTATGCTTCCTTTTATTGTATTAATTTATAATTCAAGAAATAGCTTTCCTTTGTCCAATGTATTTTGTATTTACAACACTCTATAAAGTGTCTACTAGGTTCTATTTATCTCCAAGACCAGATATTGGCAACCACTATATTTTTTTATTGGTATGACCACACCAAGATAGGAAATGAAATATAATAGCCAGAATGCTTTCTGTTATCCTCCAAAAGAGAGGAAATGGTGAAGGGTTTCAGTGCTATAATAAGAAGGCTAAAATAGCAAAAAGCCATTTAAGGCATGGTCCTTTAATTTACCTCTGAGTTTTGTGCCAAGGTAAATAAAACACACTAAGTTACCACTACTACTGTCCACAATAGTTGGTAATTAAAAGTAAGGAAGAGCTGAGGTAGGAAATGAATTTCAGAACCAAATATGTTAAGGAAATGCAGAGGGTGGGAACACATAAGAGATGTCATTTGTCACTAATGTGCTGTCACATGGGGAGAAAATCAAGAACATGACAATTTCCAAATCACACTGAGATGCTGGAGATTTCTCAATTTGTTTTCCTTTTTCTACTCTTGTTATCTCAGCTGACCTTGTAAGCCACATTCTTCTTGCTGTTGCTTCTTGGGAAAATTATTGCTAACTACTTTTCCCATTTACAGACTTGTTAGGTTAAAACAATACATGTTGAAAGAACTGCAAAAAAAAAATAAAGAACAGCATTGTTCCCCATTCACTCTTCATTTCCTCCCTCTTCTTATCTCCTCCCTGACTCATTTACTTCTCATTTTCCTTCGATTACCATGTTCTAGTCAATCATGAAGAAACAATATGTTTCATGTTTTAATTTGTTTTCATGCACTAATTCTATTTTTGAAAACTGAGTAACTCAGTGAAAGAAAAAAAAAATTACAACCTAAACAAGCAAAATAAGTAAGTGACTGACACCACAGAGTCAGTTTTAGGAATTTTTTTGTTGCTACTTAATCCTGAGAAGGAAATTAATTCACTTTCATGCCTCTCATTTGTCCATCTGTAAAATAACTTATAGTATAACTTATAGTCTTACAGAATCATGTTTCTAGTAAGTACTTGCCATTTACAATACAAATAACTATATTTGACTCTCTGAAACATCAGGGGAGGCAGATGTTCTCATTCTCCCATTAAAGGGCTGTGTAGACTGAGGCTATGAAGATCATGATTCTGCCAGGGCCACACAATTCAGAAGGGCTGGCCAGTGTTGAGACACACTTTTGATTATGCATCCTGGGTTCTCTTTACTGTACCACACCACTTCTAAGAAGTGGCCGTCCTGTAATCCCAGCACTTTGGGAGGCCGAGGCGGGTGGATCACGAGGTCAACAGATCGAGACCATCTTGGTCAACATGGTGAAACCCCGTCTCTACTAAAATTACAAAAAATTAGCTGGGCACGGTGGTGCGTGCCTGTAATCCCAGCTGCTCAGGAGGCTGAGGCAGGAGAATTGCCTGAACCCAGGAGGCGGAGATTGCGGTGAGCCGAGATCGCGCCATTGCACTCCAGCCTGGGTAGCAAGAGCGAAACTCCGTCTCAAAAAAAAAAAAAAAAAAAAGAAGTGGCCGTCAGTTATCACATTTTCTCATGTCACTGAGGGATCACTATCTACTTTTTAATCAACTAGGCTGTGGAAAAATGCATGAAAAATTTGCCTTGACATCTGAGCTAAAGAGAAGAGGAAGGTACCTATTTCAGCTTGGGCTTCCATAACAAAATACCACAGACTGGGTGGCTAACACAATAAACATTTATTTTCTTCACAGTTCTAGAGGCTGGAGATTCCAAGATCGAGGTACAGCAGGGTTTTGTTTTTGGAAAGGACCCTCTTCTGGCTTGCAGTTGGCCACCTTTTGCTATATCCTCACATGGTGGAAAGAAAGCAAGCTCTGATGACCCTTCCTCTTCTTATAAAGACTCTAATTCCATCATGAGGGCCCCACCCTCATGACCTCATCTAAGCCTAATTACCTCCCAAGAGCTCCACCTCCTAAAACCAGCACACTAGGGGTTAGGGTTTCACACACACTAATTTTGGGGGAACCAAAATCCTGAGTTCATAGTAGTAGATTTAATGTAAATTTATCTGCATGCTAAATTACAGAACACAATAGTTACTAGAATTTAAAAAGTGAACTCCGAAATCATTTGGCTCAATTTATTTACAGAAGACAAATGGGGAATTAATCTATCTGTTCAACCATGATCAACTTTTCATTTGTATTTGGCTCTCTCTTATTTCCCTGCCGCCCCTCCCACCATACTCACATACTGCCTTTCTTCTCTCCTGATTAAATCCCTCAGTTTCCAGCAACCTGACTACATCTCCGCCGTTCTACTAAATTGTCTACTTAACCAAACTCATTCTCTTGAATGAGAACCAATGAGACATTGTTTTCTCTAGCAGCCATTCCCTGAACCTCCAGACACATAGAATCAAGATTGCACAGTCTGGCCACTCTCGAAGAATGAGGCAAACTCAAACCCCCTCACCATAGATCATGGATGTTGTGCCTCATGCCCCTCGTGCCCCCAAATCCAAGTTATCTTCAAAGTCCCAGAACATTATGTTGTCAGCAGCTCAAGCTCCAAGCACCTGTGCCACTGAATTAGCTCAGCTCTGGGATTGTCCAGCTAAGCTGTGTTGCTTGGAGCTGTTCCAGCTCAGACCTAGGATGCCGATTTCTACTTTAACTTCCACTAAACACAGATCCACTCAAGATATTTGTGTAACAGAATACATTATTGGTGAGGATTTAATAGTAACTGCCAGGGTACATGCAGCAGGCCACAGCTACAGCTGGAAGTCAGGCTCGGCCTCAGGCCATGCATCCAGCCCTCCTATTTCCTTTCTTCACTCCCTCCTCCCAACATCCAGCTCAACTCCCAAGTACATCTAGTTCATTCCTTCACTGGAAAGTTAACTCTCTCTCTCTCTTCTTTTTCTTAGAAACACTGTCTCCCTATATTGCCCAGGCTGGACTTAAACTCCTGGGCTCAAATGATCCTCCTGCCTAAGCCTCCTGATTAGCTGGAAATACAGCAATGTGCCACCACACCTGGCTTAACTAACTTTTTTGTCTCCTTGGCTTCTACAAAACTATGCCCTCTTCCCACATCATCACTCATCTTCCACTTAAAGACAGTTCTCTTCCTAAGAGCAATTCTGGTCCCTGCTCTGAAGAAATAAATGTTCCACCCAACATTAGGCAATTAGGTCATAAGGGTAGAGCCCTCATGAATAATAGTACCCTTATAAGAAAAGACTCAACCAGTCATGGTAGTTCAAACCTGTAAACCCAGCATTTTGGGAGGCCGAGTCAAATGGATCACTTGAGGTCAGGTGTTAGAGACCAGCCTGGCCAACAGAGCGAAACCCTTCTCTACTAAAAATACAAAAATTTTCTGGGTGTAGTGGTGCACACCTGTGATCCCAGCTACTCAGGAGGCTGAGGCAAGAGAATCGCTTGAACCGGTGAGGTGGAGGTTGCAGTGGACTGAGATCATGCCACTGCACTTCAGCCTGAGCAACAGAGTGAAAGAAAAAAAAAAAGACAAGACAAGACAAGACACATGATAGCTGACCTCTCTTTCTCTTTCTCTCTGCCATGTGAGGACACAGCAAGAAGACAGCCATCTATGACCAAGGAGGTAGGCCCGTACCAGACACCAAACCTGCCAGCCCCTTGGTCTCGGACTTTCAGCCTCCAGAATGGTGAGAAATAAATTTGTCTAAAAGCCATCCAGCCTACAGAATTTTGTTACAGCAACTTGAGCAGAGTAAGGAGGTGGGGTGCAGAGTCTCTTTAGATTCTGCTAAGGAAGGCCTCTTATTCTCACACTTTAAATTGTGATTAGCCAACTCCAACCTGCCATTTTCTTTTTTCCATGCATCAACAGTGCCCAGCAACAGCTGTCCAATTCCATTGTCCTTGTATCTTCTATCTCCTCCCACAACCGTTCTTTTCAAATGACAGAGCTATCACACAGCAGCATCCCCTTCCACCTGCACTCCACTGTAGCTCACCATACGTGAGTGTCTCAGCCATCACAAGCCGCAGCATGCTAGGGGCACCAACGCCTTCCCTGTGCCAGGGCCGGCTCCTCCCTGCCAGCCAGCCAGTGGCTGGCAAACTCCAGTGTCCCTTTCTTACCATCTGCTTCTAGGATATTCCTGGTATCTGCTGCCTTAGCTTTGGTTTCCTAGGAGAAGAATCACAGACAAAGTGTAGGTGAATTATTTATTGAAGAAATACACTTCAGGAGAAACTGGAAGGGATTGGAAGGGGTGGGATAAAAGTAGCATAAGGAAAGGGAAGGAATAGAGCAAGGCTGTGGTCCGACAAATCGGAACTTACCCTGAACCCTGTGGGGAGGGATGTCCAGGAGCATAGTTCCACACAGAGCTATCCCAGCTTTGAGGCAAGGGGGTCGGAGTTTGTACCCCTATCTCAGTCATACCCCAATTCTGAGGTATTGGGTCCGGAGTAATATGTATTTTCTGTGCTTTAAGTCAGGCAACATTAGACCTAAGCTTCTACATTTTCCTAGACCCTCTTCCTGTTAGGTTTTTAATCTGCATCAAATGACTTATCCATTCTAAACTTTAGCGGCCATCTCTGAAAAGTGAGGATATTAATTTCTATATCAAAAGATAACTGTGAGAATGAAAGGAGCTAATTGTACTGAAGGCTTGTACAATACACCTTTATCAGTGCTGTAGTGAGCACTGGCAAATGCTAATTCCTAATCCTCTTACCCAGTCCCAGCACACTGTTGATTTGGGGCAACTCAGGTACACTTACTGAATATCAATACAATATGTCCATTTTTCTTTCCTATGAATTTTACAGTATTATCATCACACTGAAAAATACACACATACAGTGATATGGTTTTGCTCTCTGTCCCCACCCAAATCTCATCTCGAATTGTAATCCCCACGTGTCGAGAGAGGGGCCTGGTGGGAGGTGAATTGGATACTGCAGGTGGTTTCCCCCATGCTGTTCTCATGATAGTGAGAGAGTTCTTTTAAGAGCTGACAGTTTTGAGTGTGGCGCTTTCTCACTTTCTCTCTCTCTTTCCTGCCACCTTATGAAGAAGGTGCCTGCTTCCCCTTCACCGTCCACCATGATTGGAAGTTTCCTGAGGCCACCCTGCCTATGCAGAGCTATAAGTCAATTCAACCTCTTTTGTTTATAAATTACCCAGTCTCAGGTAGTATCTTTATAGCAGTGTGAAAACAGACTAATTCACACACACACACACACACACACACACACACGTACTTTTTTTTTCCTTTTGGGGAAAACATCTCACTCTTGTCACCCAGGCTGGAGTACAGTGGCACAAACTTGGCTCACTGCAACCTCTGCCTCCCGGGTTCATGTGATTCTCCTGCCTCAACCTCCTGAGTAGCTGGAATTACAAGTGCCTGCCAGCACACCTGGCTAATTTTTGTATTTTTAGTAGAGACAGGGTTTCACCATGTTGGCCAGGCTGGTCTTGAACTCCTGACCTCAGGCAATCTGCCTGCCTTGGCCTCCCAAAATGCTGGATTACAGGCATGAGCCACGGTGCCTGGCCACAAGTACTTTTAAAACTAAAAAATATCATCTAAATTTTACATTTTGTTAGCCTCAATAACATTTGCTATTGAAATTTTATCCATTTTCTAAGAGTTCAGAAAGCATTACCATATTTATTTCATCATAAACTTTTCATTGAAACTTAAGATTTGCAAGTTCTGTTTCTCTATTATTATTCTGCTGATACAATGCTATATCATATGAAAGGAAACAAGAAAAAGAGCTATAAGGTATATTCTGCACATAATAATAAAAGACTCTGAGGCTGTGACAGCAAATATAAATAATTCTTTAAATCTTAATTTTAAATCAAAGTAAACATGACTTCATTTTCCTTGAGTATATTGAGAGTCCAGCTACAACATATTAGCTATTGAATGGTTCCCGTGTGAAGTACCATTGGTACAAT
The DNA here is from genome assembly GCF_049354715.1 of Callithrix jacchus. Taxonomy (NCBI): domain Eukaryota; kingdom Metazoa; phylum Chordata; class Mammalia; order Primates; family Cebidae; genus Callithrix; species Callithrix jacchus. The sequence continues at coordinate 16,484,748 of NC_133517.1, forward strand.
TTTTTACCTGTCTTATTAGAAATAAATAAACAAAATGATTTTAGTTTATGTTTTTAATTCTCTATTCTAAATCGGACAAATATAAGACAGAAAATGCAAATAACTATATCATTATACCTTTTGCTAAGTGAGGACTTAATGTCTTTTGTTAAGTGGGAACAGATGTGTGCCTACATAGTCAGTTCCACATCTGACCAGGTGTTTTGTTGAAAATTATAATCTTATAAAAGGGTGTCCCTGTTTTTGAAAATTTCCTTTTATTCTTTCTTAAGGAGTAAGTAATTTCTTGATATGGTTTTCTTTATTATCCATCTTCCTGGTTGCTAATAACAATAGCACTGACAGAGACGACACAAAAAGGAAAAAGGTAATATCACTGAGAGAGTAACATCAGCAAAAATCACAGAGTAAGGATCTCCAAATATTTTCTCATCCATAAAAAAGAGAAAACTGGCAAAATTTGTCAGAATCAAGGCCGGGTGTGGTGGTTCATGCCTGTAATCACAGCACTTTGGGAGCCCAAGCTGAGAGGATCGCTTGAGCCCAGTAAAAACATTGGCTGGGTGCGATGGTATGCACCTGTAGCCCCAGCTACTTGGGTGGCTGAGGCAGGAAAACCACTTAAGCCCAGGAGTTTGAGGCTGCAGTGAGCCAAGAGCCCACTACTGCTCTCCATCCTTGCCTCAAAAAAGGAAAAAAATTTGTCAGAATCAACTTCTTCAGAACATTAGAAACTAATCAAAGGCCTGCAGCAACCCAAGTAGTGTTTATTCAAGAAAAGGCTGAATCTCATGAAGAAAAGGGAGCTTTGTGATGGTTTAACTTACTCTATTCCCATCTCTCTCTCACCTGTTCAACAGTAACCTTGAAAACGAATAGTGCATTACCACAGTGAAAACCAACAGCCCGGCAGCTACAGCAGGAAGCAGAAAAGGATTAGATCTCCTTTGAAGCCCTATTCTCAAAGAACTGTCATTATTTGATCTGTCCAATGGTTCCCTGGAAGACTCCACTAATAAAGCCTTCTTTATTTGACCTGTTTCACAGCTGATCTAGTGTGAAAAGCACTGGTGTAAGATTGCAGCGGCCTTATATGGTAGATAATAGTTGAGACAAACAGTGAGCCAACTAAAAAGCTTTAAAAAAAGAAAAGCCGGGCCAGGCATGGTGCCTCATGCCTATAATTCCAGCACTTTGGGAGGCCGAGGTGGGTGGATCACGAGGTCAGGAGTTTGAGACCAACCTGGCCAATATGGTGAAATCCGTCTCAACTAAAAATACAAAAATTAGATGTGGTGGTGCATACCTGTAGTCCCAGCTACTCGGGAGGCTGAGGCAGAAGAATCACTTTAACCCAGGAGGCGGAGGTTGCAGTGAACCGAGATTGTGCCACTGCACTCCAGCCTGGGTGAATGAGTAAGACTCCATTTAAAAAAAAAAGAAAGAAAGAGAGAGAGAAAGAAAGAAAGAAGGAAAGAGAGAAAGGAAAGAAGAAAGAAAGAAAGAAAGAAAGAAAGAAAGAAAGAAAGAAAGAAAGAAAGAGAGAAAGAGAAAGAAGAAAGAAAAAGAAAAGAAAGAAAGAGAAAGAAGGAAGGAAAGAAAGAGAAAGAAAAGCTGGGAAAAGAGGTTTTTATAGAGGCATTGATAAGCTCTGACATATTTCTGGGAAATTAAAAGATCTTCAGCATGCCCAGAATTGTGTATATGCTTGGTAAAGATCTAAGAAGCACCTAATCCTTTAGGTCTGGCTAACCTACAGGCTCTGCACAAGCCGGAAATGAAGGCTAAGGCAGAGTTGTCAACTGCCTGACTGAGTGCTGAAGGCTTGCTCCAACACACAGAACCCCTTGGTGAAAACTGGTAGACTTACTGGTTTCAGTCATTTAAGAAAACTTCTATTCAATCGTTAGCTGACCACTAAGCTAACTGAGCAGAGACTTCAATGACCACATATGACAAAGAATACAGATTCTCAGAATTTGATCAGAAAGGTCACTAAACAAATGATAACAACAAACGAGAGAATCCAGAGTTTGTAGAAATGAAAATGTTCAGTTCACAACAATAAAACTATAAGACATGCAAAGAAACAAGGAAGTATTCCTCACACACCAGGGAAAAAGCAGTCACTACGACCTGTCCCTGAGCAAGCCCAGATGCTGCACTTACTAACAAAGATTTTTAAATTAGCTGTTTTAAATATGTTCCAAGAACTACAGGAAAGCATGTCTAAGGAATTAAAGGAAAGTATCGGAATGATATCCCACCTAATGAAAAAATCAACAAAAAGATTAAAATGTTTTTTTTAAAAAAAGAACCAAAAGCAATAGAAGTTCTGGAGTTGGACTAAAGAGCTTCAACAGCACTTTTGAGCAGGCAGAAGAAATAATCAATGAACTTGAAGATAGTTCTGTTGAGATTAATCGGTCTGATGAACAGAAAGTAAAAAGAATGAAGAATGAAGAAGAGAGCCTCACTGAGCTGTGGTATGCCATGAAGCATATCAACATACGCAAAGTAAGGGTCCTAGAAGGAGAGGAAAGGGCAGACAGAATATTTTAAGAAATGATACTTTAAAACTTCCCAAATTTGATGAAAAACAATACTACACATCCAACCTCAATGAACTCTAAGTAGAATAAAAATAACATTGGCAAGGAATTAACTTTGTTAGAAGCTTAGCATTTTGTAACTGTGTGTTTCTAAGGAATTCTCATTTATAATTGAGTTACTTGATTACTTTTCTCTTTGTCATATCACTCCATGACAGTGTAAAAGGGATGATGTGTTTGATGTCTAAAATCTAAGTTCGGGCAGGGCACCATAGCTCATGCCTGTTATCTGAGCACTTTGGGAGGCCAAGTCAGAGGACCACTTGAAGCCAGGAGTTCAAGAAAAGCCTGAGCAACAAAGCTGCTCTACACCTCCAACAACCCCCCCAAAAAAATTAGTTTGGTGCAGTGGAGCATGCCTGTAGTCCCAGCTACTCAGGAAGCTGAGGAAGGAGGATCGCTTGAGCCCAGGAGTTTGGAGGCTGCAGTGAGCTATGAGTACACTACTGCACTCTTCCTCCAGCTGGGAGACACAGCAATACCCCACCTCTAAAAAATAAATAAATAAAAGTAAAATCTAAGGTGGTGGGGATGGGGGAAGAAGGCAGTTGGAAAAAAATTGAACACTGGTCTTCAAAACCCATATATTATTAAAAACGTAAAATAAAAATAGATTAAAGCATAAATGCACACACATATGCCATAGTTAAATATTGAGGCTAAGTCTGAGCTCAGGTAGGAATGTTTTTTAATAAAACATAAATAAGTTCAGGGGCCATGTCTTATTTGCTTAGCACTGTTGCTATCAAGATTACGGTCATAACCTAGAAGTCCAACATTTTCCCTAACGTTTTAGAGTCCTCTTTATTAAGATGCTTAATTTCAATGGTAATAATTTTAAAATAACATAAAATTGGGAATCTTTATATTCTGATGAAAAACTGCTATTTTTAAAAAGGTTCATAAATCTTAAACAATTTAAGATAAAATTACAGAGCTGAGAGTAATAAATTGCGTAGGAAATTTGTGGTTCAAAATGGGATAATTAGCCAGGCACGGTGGTTCATGCCTAGAATTCCACTTATTTTGGAAGAACAGGTGGGAGGATTGCTTGAGACCAGGAGTTTGATACTAGCCTGGGCAACATAGCAAGACCCTGTTTCTAAAAAAAAAAAAAAAATTAAAATTAAAAATTAGCTAGATGTGCACCTTTAGTTCTAGCTACTCAGGTGCACACTCAACATTACAGTGAGTCATAATTATGCCACTGCAGTCCAGTCTGGGTAACAGAATGAGACCCTGTCTCGAAAGAAATGAAAGAAAGAAACAAAGAAAGAAGAAAGAGATAAAGAAAGAAGAAAAAGAAAGAAAGAAAGAAAGGTAATTAAAACTAAATATTAATTTTTTGAAATTATAAAGAATATTTACAGAGGACGAGTCATTCATTTTTAGTTTTTGCTATTTAATCGTGACTTAGTTTTCCCCCCAAAATTAAAAGCCATAGCAAATATTCTGGAATATCTTTTAATTGTTTTTTAAATTTATATTTCAAAGTAATTTTAAACTTACAGAAAACTTACAAGAATAGTACAACAATGCCTATATATTTTTCGTTTCCCCAACTATAAACAATTTACCACATTGGTTTTCTCATTTTCTCTCTGTCTCTCTATGTCTTCTGTTCTCGCTCTCTCTCTCTCTCTCCACCCCCATCATAAATATGATTTTATTCTATTCTGAACCAGTTGAGAGTGAATTGCAAATACGTCATCCTAATTGTTTTAGTGGTTATTTTCTAAAATTCAAGGACATTGTTCTATATAATTAGAATATCGCCTGTCATGAAATCAATATGTTACTATAATCTACTCTACAGACCCAATTCACATGTTGTCATATTTCCCAATAATTATCTTTATTGGAAAAAGAAAATTCTGCCAGTCCAGGATGAAATCCAAAATCATGTGTTACATTTAGTTGTCAACTCTTCTGTCTCCTACAATTTCAAATGGCTCTTCAGTCTTTTATTGCCTTTCTTGAACTTGAATCTTTTGACAAATACTGGCCAGTTATTTTGCAGAATATTCTTTAATTTTGATTAATATGATGAAATAGCTTTTTAAAAAAATTAACAATGGCAAGAACCTTTAAGATTGTACAAATTAATCAGCACTCTCTCTATATCCTGTATCTCACCTCTATGCAGCAGATTCCACAAGAAAGAACACCCTTCCCTTGAGAGAGAATGGGGCAGAGAGAGAAGAGTGAAAAGAAAAAAAAAGGAGTTGTGAGAAAATTAAAGCAATCAGAGCATTTTCAGAACAAGAGAAACAGCTTTTCTACGGTCACATCCTTTTATTTAGTTCATTAAAATCTCATAAATTTTACATCCTAGATACAATTCAGTGGAAGTAACCAGTAGCTATGTATAAATAGGCCACTGTAGTGAAAGCTTCGTGTATCTAGGTATCTATATTTCTTCCCAGGCTTGAAATTCTAGCTTCATCTTTACACTTTATGTAATCTAGAGTGTTGGCAAAACCAAACTATGTTTATTATTCCATTTTCCCCGAAGAGCAATTTTCACCTTATTAAAACTCATGTCTTCTTCTTCACTGTCTGATTTCCAGCTGGTAGTCCCAGCAGCTTAGCTGTGGGCATCTCAATTATTTCGTTACTGTAGTGATTATTCCAGTATCTTTTATTTTCTTACTTCTCAAAAATGTAATTCAGCCAACAAGTAAATAAATGTCTCTTGCATGCAATCATTGGGTATTCATAATTATAAATATTATTTTCTGAAGGAAATTATATACATATTTGCAGCATCAGACTACAAAGTTTTCAAAACTATACACAAATTACAAAAGTGCATGCAGCAGTGACATCAAGAGTCACATGATGTTATTTCTAAAAATTGGGCCGGGCACGGTGGCTCACGCCTGTAATCTCAGCACTCTGGGAGGCCAAGGCGGATGGATCACGAGGTCAAGAGATAGAGACCATCCTGGTCAACATGGTGAAACCCCATCTCTACTAAAAATACAAAAAATTAGCTGGACATGGTGGCGTAATTTCATAATTCAGAATTCCATTTTAACTAACCTAAAAGGATATATGTTAATTCTTTCAAATTTCTCTTGTAAAACATGTGTATTCTGTTTTCTATACTGATTTATCATGCATCTCATATATGAAAGAGATGAAATAATACAGCTTGGTTTTTTTCAGTGACAAAAAGCCACAAATTGCCAGAGGGGGAAAAAAATCTTTACAGGAAAATGCTCCTTGGCTGGGCTCGATGGATCACGCCTGTGATCTCAATGCTTTGGGAAGCTGAAGTGGGTGGATAACCTGAGGTCAGGAGTTCAAGACCAGCTTGGCCAACATGGTGAAACCCCATCTTTATCAAAAATACAAAAATTAGCCAGGCATGGTGGTAGGTGCCTGTAATCCCAGCTACTCAGAAGGCTGAGATGGGAGAATCACTTGAACCCAGGAGGCTGAGTTTGCAGTGAGCCAAGATTGGGCCATTGCACTCCAGCCTGGGCAACGGAACGAGATTGTTTCAAAAAAAAAGAAAAAATAGAACTACTGTGGGTTTCTTTAGAAGATTTGGACACACAAAGTATAAAGTTTGAATCGGAGTTAGTAACCTTGGGATAAACCAAATAATGGCCCCTGTTAAGGGGTGGGGGGAACCTCTCAAAACATTTTTCCTATTCTCTCACTTAAAACAACAACAATCATCAACACAGAAGATTTCTGTAACCAAATGTGGAAGGATAGGTTTTTCCCTACCAGCAAGCAAGCAATTGATTCTGCAGTAGACTGCAGTTCAATTCCCACTACCTGGAGATACTGTGAGATCCCACAGACTGAGGGCTCAGTCTTAACAAGACGGCCCCACCCCAGATACCAGTCACTGTTCCCGAACTCTGGCCCTTCTGACCAGCCAGTTTCAAGTTGGAATTCCCATATCCTGCTCTTGGGTTTAATTTGCTGGAGTGGCTCACAGAACTCAGAGAAATAGTTACTTACGTTTACCAGTTTGCTAGTTACATATGATGTTGCAAAGGATACAGATGAACAGATATGTAGGGCAAGGTATGAGAGAAGTGATATGAAGCTTCCATGCCCTCCCTGGTCACACCACCTTCCAGGAAGCTCCATTTGTTCAGCTATCCTGAAGCTCTCTAAACCCTGTCCTCTTGGGTTTTTATGGAGGCTTCATTTCATAGGCATGATTGATTAAACCATTGGCCATTGGTGATCAACTTGACCTTCAGTCCCTCACCTCTCCCTAGAGTTTGGGAGGTAAGGTTGAAGTTCCCAATCTTTGAATTATGCCTATCTCTTTCCAGTGACCAGTCCCACCCTGATGCTGTCAGTCAACATACAAAAAGATAGCATTCTGGAGAGTCCAAGAATTTTAGGAGTTGTATGCAAAGAAAGGAGAACAAAGGCCAAATGTGTATTTCACAGTATCACAGCCTCCAAAGCTGCCTATGACCTAATCTGCAGACCCATATGACCAGAAAAACTAAGGTTGCAGATGGGATTAAAATTGCTCATCAGCTGATTTTGCCATGGAGAGATTATTCTGAATTATCTAGATAGGCGCAGTGTAACCATGGGGTCTTTATAAGTGGATGAGGAGGGAGGAGAGTCATAGAGAAAGAGAGGAAGTGGAGGTCACAGTGATGCCATTTCCAACTTTGAAGATGAAAGGGAGCCACCAGCCAAGGAATGGGGCAGCCTCTGGAAGCTAGAAAGGCAAGGAAATGGATTCTCCACTACAGCTCACCCAAGGCAGGAAGCCTTGCTCACACCTTGATATTAAGTCAGTGAGACTTATTTTGGACTCTGACCTCAAAAGCTGTAACATAATAAATCTGAGTTGTTTGAAGCTACTAACTTTGTGGTAATTTGTCACAACAGCAATAGAAAACTACTACAAATCCAAGAGGCAAAAGAAGAGATTGAGAGGGTGACAAAGAAAGATAAATTTTAGGAGCCAAAATACGTTATTCCACAACCCTGCATAAATCTCCATAAGCATTTTCTCCCCATTACATCATTTTGTGCAAAATCCTTGAAGTCAGGAACTGACAACATCATTTGCAGTCTTAAAGCCTTATTGGAGCACTCTGCATATCAATACATGATTGCAGGAGGAGAGAGAAAGAGAACAAAAAAGATCCAGAATATAATATTTAGTCAGGTATTCCATAGACTCCACGGAATACATTTCTAAGAACTAGTGCACACTATTTCATTTTATTATCTAAATGCAATAAACTCAATTTTACTATGCACACACATATAACCACGCTAGAAAACGGATGGTATGTGAGATGTTTAATCACTTTTAACCCTGAATGCATTTCTCCATTCTGAATCTTGATTTGGCAACTCCTGATACACAAAAGTACTGAGTGATGGAATTCAAAGGTAATACACATAATATCTTTAAGAAATCTCGCAACTTTAATTCGCCAGATGGAATTCAGGAGATAATGTGCAAGTGATATAATGTTATTAACAGACTTTTATCTTCCAGTAATGTCCTAATATGCAGAATAATGTATTTTAAGTAAATGCAGATATCTTTTTTAAGTATAGAGCATGTTGAGATTTTAGTAATAACAGTTGAGTATTAGAGAATCAGAGAAGTTAAAACTTGCTGCCAGATTTGGACATTTGGCTGCCGCACAGACATTACAGGCAACAGATAAATAATCCGTCAGTATAATTAAGTTAAATATGCTTCAACTCATTGAACTATCATTAAAAATATAACTTGTGAGAGTTGATGACTGGGGAAAATGTACAACACAAATTCAATGGCAGGAGACCAGAGTAACCATCTCATTTAATTTTAATTTTATTGTATTGTATTGTACCAAAGTTATGCTTAGTTCCGGATCTGTGAGACAATATTTTTAATATGGAAAACAGAACATCAACAAAAAAAAAACAAGAAAATGACTTGCAGCCTTGAAGTATGATCAGGGCAAGGTAGTGTGAGTAACCATCCAATTAAAGAAGCTAAGAGAGCCAGAACATGCTTCATGCTTTAAGTATAAAAATCAACAAGTCAGAATCACGGGATTAAACTTCTCAGGCAGTTGCTTCATCATGATGTTCATTTCTGCAAAGGTCACAAGGTGTGACCTTTTTCAGGTTGGAAGTAGAAATTCTTGAAGGTCTGACTAATATGCAAAAACAATTCTGAAGACTTTAATTGAAGAAGCACCTTCATACAGCGTTCTCAGATTCAAGGAGTTTTAAAAGGGGCTTGGATTTGGAGGAATGCAGAAGACAGAAAGATGGATGGGGAGAAAAGAGGATGGTAAAACAGGCAGAGCCTTGACTATGAGGATCAACCTTACTAATTTTACAAAGTTGGATTTCACATGAGTTATCTTTAAGTCTTCAAAGAAAGTATTTGCTTACTTTAAACAGAAAGTCCAAAAATCACTGTCCTAAAGAATGGATATATTTTGTTACAAAAGTGAGGCAATAAGAAATTTGTGGTATAATGATGTTAAGGAAGAAAACTGCCTTCTAAGCTATTGCCTACATGTCTGTTTATTTAATTCCATTATCTCTGAGCCATCCTGGTGCCTCCTGGTTATGAGAACACCCCCTTATCTTACACCATCAAGCAATCAGAATCCTGTAATTCCTGTGGTAGATTTGGGATTCTGGTTTACATAACTATTGGCTATGGCAGATGCTGTCTCAGTGTGTTTACATGATTCCTTTTGATTCTAGATTTAGATCGTGCCTTTTTGCTTCCTATGCTTGTTACTTGTATGGAAAGCAGTTTTACAAGCTAAGACCTTCTTGACTGTGGTACTATTCCATGCAGAAACTAGCTCAGCTCCTCCTGGTCACTAAGAGACCAATGCTGTAGCAATTCTGTCTCCCTATCACCTCTCTGGATTTCTATGTGGTCCATGCCTCCTGTAAGACTAATTTCAACCTAAAAACTGTGTCTCCTAATTCTGCCCTGAATGTGTCCTGAAATATGTGTCAATCTTTTCCCATCTCTCCACGGTCCTTCTCATTTCGTGCGAGGCTCTGTCTCCTGTTGACATGCCCAAGACACGGCTCAACACACTGCACCACCCGTTTTGCCTTATGTGAACTTTATTTCTGAACTCAGCAGTCTTCACAAGTCTGGAAAAGACTGACCATAGTCACACTGAGAATATGAGTTAATAGTAGTAATGTTTATAAATATTTCATAGAAGAAATGGAAGAACAGGATCAAATCCCACACGGTGAAATTTACTACTTAAGAAGAAATCATCATTAAATGTCTATCTCCAAAGTTCCACCCTCCCACTAGGCCACCTGGGAGCTGATCACCTATGCAGGGCCCAACTTCAGTAGTTTCTGTTTACCTGCTCCTGCATTTATTCCCCAATCTCACGTGCCTCTCCACTTTATTATGTGGAACAAATCATCTTGCCCCGCCTCTGTCTTCTACCTTCAAACATAATCTTCACAGTGCTAAGCAAACAAAGGGCTTTCTAGAGCCCAAAAGCCAGCCCTGTCTACATCCCATAAACTATGTGGATTATACATATTTTTTAAAGTCAGCTTCTAGGGTAGAATATGGCTTTGAATCCCACTATTACATTGTAAGGAAAATTATATGAATATTTATAATGTGTCCAATTCCCACGTAACAGTAAGTATAATTGTAATGAGTTCATACTATATCAAATACAAAAATGTATTCTTATTAAAGATGAACTTATTACAGGTACCTGCGAAGAATTCTTGACAAATTTCAACTATGAAAGGCTTGTATAGTCTAACTATGCGGTTCGCAGCTGGGATTTTAGAGACAATGTTACCTAACTAATAATGTCCCACTGATATCTGATATCAAAAACATTCTCATGGTTTTTTCTTCAAACAACACTTTTAGATTTTTTGTTATTTAAATAATAACGACACATCAGAATTGTTTCACTGTAACAGAGGATTGAAAGAAACCCTGAATGTTACTGAATGACTACACTCTTTACTGTTGGGCAGGTTGTCATTCAAATGGCAAACAGGTATCAGTGCCTTTTCAGGACGGTCTCCCCAGTGTCCTGTAGAGCCATTCACTTAGCTCTGTTGGCATCCAGGTAAATAGTCGGGTGGCCTCTTGTAGAGGAAGCCTGGCTTCCAACAGCTCCCAGCCATGTTGACAAGAAACATGCTCCAGTACAGAAGAGGAGCTCCCCAGCCTTCCAACACTCTAGACTCTGCATCTTGGGAATGGTTAACTAGACAGGACTGCCGTCACCAGAGATGTAAGGATCAAAACAGTAAAAATAAAACCACAAGCATTGCTACTGTCTGAAGATTTTTTGTCTTCCCCTACCCCCCAAAATTCATATTTTGAAAACCTAACTTCCCAAGGTGATAGTTTTAGGACATGGGGCCTTTGGGGAGGTGATTAAGTCATGAGGGTGTTGTTCTCATGGGATTAGTGCCCTTATAAAACAGGCCCACGGATCATGGCAGATGGGAGGCAGGACTAGACTGCAGCTCTGGACAGAGCAGAACGCGGTGGCTTGCATTGTAAATTTCAGCTCCAGATTGAGTGCAGTGGCTCTGTATCCCAGCATCTGGGAGGACAAAGCGGAAGGATCACCTGAGGTCAGGAGTTCAAGGCCAGCCTCGCCAACATGATGAAACCTCACCTCTACAAAAAATGCAAAAATTAGCCAGGTGTGGTGGTGAGTGTCTGTAATTCCAGCTACTTAGGAGGCTGAAGCAGGAGACGTGCTTGAACCTGGGAGGCAGAGGCTGCAGTGAGCCGAGATCATGCCATTGTACTCCAGCCGGGGTGACAGAATGAGACTCTGTCTCAAAAAAAAAAAAAAAATCAGTTCCAGATCAACTGCAAAAGCAAACCAGCAACCCAGAGAGGACCCACAGACACTCTGAAGAAAGCAGACTGCTCTTGCAGGACCTGAGAGACACCCCAAATACTGTGAGTGCCCCAGCTGCAGAAGTGGACAAGAGAGACCCTCCTCTCCAGAACATACCCCCCAACTGGAGAAGCTGAAGGTCTGTTTGCAAAAGTTTTCAACTTTACCTAGAGTTAAGTCAAGCTAGAGAGCCAAGCCTAGTAATTTGAACCAGATGAGAAGCCTTCTGGCCAGAACTCAGGAGAGGGCAGGAATCAGGCAATGGGCATACACATTTCACAGGCAGGGGAAGAATTAAAACCCTTTTCTCTGGAAGCTGGAAGCTGGATAGCCTAGGGAAAATTTTCAAGCCCCTCTCGCCCTCTGCCTGGAAACAGACTCAGGGCTGTTTGGGGGAGGGCATGGTGGGAGTGAGCCCGTTTGTCCCTTCCACCATAGAAGGACACGGTGAGAAGGCACCACCTATTAAAGAAAAAGCAAGCCCTCACCAAATACCAGATCTGCTGGTGCCTTGATCTTGGATTTCCCAGCCTTCAGATTTGGGAGAAATAAATTTATGTTGTTTATGACATTTTGTGAGAAAAGCCCAAATCGACCAAGACGAGCGTTAGTAAACCTAATTACTTTACTAACTGATGGGGGATTGGGACCATCAGAAAACAAATGAGATAATTTAGCAAGAACTTTGATAATGTTAAATGCGATGAATATCTAGTAGATATGCACAACCCCTGCCCATTGCGCTCTATAGTTAAAACTAAAATAATGTGCCAAAATTCTTTATATGGCATCTGGGACTCATTTACAAGTGATTACAAATAAGCAGATAAGTTTTCTAAAAAGTTAATCATCTAGGCCAGGCATGATGGCTCAAGCCTGTAATCCCAACACAGTAGGAGACCAAGGCAGGAAGATCACTTGAGCCCAGGAGTTCAAAACCAGCCTAAGCAACATGGCAAAACCCCAGCAAAAAATAAACAAATACACACACACACACACACACACACACACACACGACCCAGGTTGCAATATCGGGCTGCAATAATTGTAAGGATTCCCTACAGTTTAAATATCACACTGAAAAATAATCTGGCAAATTGATTTACCAAAAACACGTGCCAGAAGCAGGACTGACTACATACTGAGGAACATTGTCATGAGTATGTTTGGCCAATGATGGGCCTGGGTTGCAGGGCCAGAGGTACATCTCAATCGCCCTTAGTGCTTTGAAAGATGGAGCTGCATGCTATTTGTGATTTTTTGTTTGTTTGGTTTTTGTTTCTGGTTTTGAGATAGAGTCTCGCTCTGTCACCCAGGCAAGATCTTGGCTCACAGCAACTTCTGCCTCCCAGATTCAAGCAATGCTCATGCTTCAGCCTCCCCAGTAGCTGGAATTACAAGCATGCGCCAACACACCCAGCTAATTTTTTGTATTTTTCGTGTAGACGAGGTTTCACCATCTTGGCCAGGCTGGTCTCAAGCGCCTGACCTCAAGTGATCCACTTGCCTCGGCCAAAGTGCTGGGATTACAGGCATGCACCACCATGCCCGACTATGCTGTTTTGATTCATGACTGAAACAGGTCCACAGAGATGGGTTTATATTCCTGTAGTTAAAGCTTCAAAGTGAAATGCTAGTTCTCTATCAGGGAGACCTAACTATGGACTTCAAGACATTTCAGAAAATATCTGTGTTTATTCTGACTCTGGTCCTTGGGCAGACTTCATGGAGTAGTATATGAGTCCTTGGAACAAGGGTGAATGCAGAAAAGGCGGAGGGTGGCATGACCCTATGTCTCCGTGGGGCCTCCGGAGCCCTGGATGCATTGTTTTAGCAGTTTCTTGATAAGCATAGCGCTAGGTGTGTGGACTGGGGTGGGACTCTGTGTATGAAGGCAGTGGCGGAGAAGGCACAACTTCAGGAAACTACCTAGGGAACCAGGGTGATGCCAGTGGAAATGGTGGCACCCCCTCAACTTCACAGGCAGGGGGATCTGGATCTCCAATCTCTGTGGAGATGGCCAGTTACAAGGGCACACCTGGGAAAACTGTTCCCACAGCCAGGGTAGATAAAAGAAAGGCTCAGGTTGTGAGTGAAACCCCTCTTGAGGATGGCAGGTGGCCCCAGCACGGCACGGAGGCAGGAAAGAAGTCTGCAGGCTGCAGCTGCTGCCAGTGCTTGTGTGGGCTCTGAAAGTGCTGTCAGTAGCAAATAGTCAATGGGTCTTAGAAACAGGTAAAGAAAAGGCAGTAAAAGTAAAGAAAATGGGGAAGAAGGTAGAGAGGTGAGCCAAGTGAGAATTACTGCCCATAACCAAAGTGAGGTTGAGGCTTTGCTGAAAAATCCTCTGTTCTGCTCTAAAGGCATTTGCTTGTCTCTTCCAGAACCAGACTGCCTCCCACTTTCCTGGCCTAGGCCTTATGTCCCAAACACCTTCCTCTATAGCATGCCTTGTTTCAAACTCCCTCCTTACTGCCTATTGTTAGAGGTAGCCAAATCTCACCATGTGACCTTCACATTTATCTGATCTTCAATGAAAGACTCTTGAAAATACAAAACTTTCATCCTCACGGGTAAGTTTATAACATAGTAAGCCAGTCTTTGTAGCAGGTTGGTGAAGATGGAGTTTCCTTTGAAATCCACCCTGAAGAATTGCTTGCTACATTTCTATATTAAAGCATGTCTCCTTAGGCCAGCCCTATCTGGGATTTAAAATAGAGCTATTCAAACAGTAAGTATGTGTGTGGCTCTCACTCCTCCATCCATCTGCAATTATAGCTCATCCCGTTAGAAAGCATCCCCATCCCCAATTACTTCTGTGAGGTTTTTTGTCAGGGTTCGGGGCTCATATCCTGTCTGTGCCTGTCATTTGATTGCTCTCTTGTTCCTTTTCCCTTTAGTGAGGGACACAGCCTACTGTCTCCAAGCTGCTGATGGCCCTGCCCACTGCCTCGAATGCTGGAGTCACCTCCTACCACTGGGATCGTACTCTGTGGACATTTTAATTGGTTCTAAACCCAAAAAATATAATTAGTTCCGTGCTATTTATTTGTACCTTACCTACTTCCAAAAAGATTTAAAATTTTGAAAATACGTACAAGGAATTTAGATAACAAGTAGGAAGTGAGTTTATAGAAACATAACGTTAGAAGGGTAAAAAATGAAGCTATACCTGAAATTAATGCATAGAGTGCATGCCGTATAATCGCATGCACTTGCTTGAGGTGGCCTGAATATTTGTCTCTGAGTGTCTAGCAGCCACTACAAAAAAAGTGAATCATAAACAAAATCTATTTCATCCTCTGTATCTGAAATCTGAGAGAAACATCTCCTATGGATAGAGCTTTATAAGGAAGTTTCTCTTTAATTTAGCACCCTTAATCTTTACCATTACTCTTATAGTAAAAATAAGAATATTCATAAGGTCATTTGTAATATTGCTTCAAAGTATATTTATGACATGTTATATAAACAGAGTTCAGTAGTTTCACCCAAAAAACTATTTGATTTAAGTTTTAGGCAAAAATAAAAGTGAGTATCTAGAAAATGGCCTCCATATTTTTCAGGCATAATTCCATAAATCCTGTTTCAGAGTGCCCTAGACTCAGGATAACCCTTGACGAGTACTTAGACATGAAGATATTCTGTGTTGCCATTTAAAAGCTGACACATATATGTCAGGCTAGGTCAGCTGAGCCAGGAGTGAGGTTAACAGATTCCTAAAAGTTGCAACGGGTGCCATGGCTCACGCCTGTAATCCTAGCCTTTGGGAGGGCAAGGTGAGTGGATCACAAGGTCAAGAGATCGAGACCATCCTGGTCAACATGGTGAAACCCCGTCTCTACCAAAAATACAAGAAGTAGCTGGGCATGGTGGCCCATGCCTGTAGTCCCAGCTACTCGGGAAGCTGAGGCAGGAGAATTGCCTGAACCCAGGAGGCGGAGTTTGCAGTGAGCCGAGATCGCGCCATTGTACTCCAGCCTGAGTAACGAGAGTGAAACTCCGTCTCAAAAAAAAAAAAAAAAAAAAGAATTAAGAGGTTTTTTTTTTTATTATTTCTGAAGGTGCTCTTTCTGGAAGTGCTTTCAAAGTGAAGCCAGTTGTCAACTAATGACATTCATTGTTCATAAAACTAAACCACATGATTTGCATATAAAAAAATGCTTCGACTTATTTTCAGGGACAAAGGGTGTGAATTGTATTGAGTCCTTTTCAACTTAGGTATATTCAACCGAAAAGTAAGCATTTTTTTCTATCTAAACTTTCCAAAAAATGTAGAACCCTTGCAAGCCCAATAAAAAATAAATACTTCTATTTTAAAGCATATTAATTCTAATGTAAAAACTCTACCTTAAAAGAAAAGCAATAATAAACCCCGTAAGAAGGTGTTGGTAAGATACTGTGGTTTGACTTAGAGCTTAAGAAAATAAAAGAACGAACTTCCAGGGGAAAGAAGGACTGTGTATGTATTTTATTGTTAATTGTTTCGGTAGATGGGAGTGTTTCTTTGGTGACAAGATCATAGCCATGTGAATCTGCAGTTAGACCACTCCCTCACCAATTTCATCAAATTTGTGACCCAAAGTCAGAGACTTGATAATGCCTTCTTGGTGGGAAAAGGGCTTAACCTTTAATCTATGAACCTGCTAAATGGCTTGAGAACAAGATATATCAGCTTTCTGCCATTTGGCCCCATTTCACCATCTATCCGCCTTTACCAATGTAAAACAAAAGAAGTCAATGTATCTTAAATACTATTCCCTGGGAAAATATAAAACAGAAAGATGGAAACTGACCCTCTATTTGTGCTTCCATCTGCAAACTCTTTTCTTCTGATATCAGTTTTGGAGCCAAATTTCTGTTCATCCCAGACATCTCTAAGTCATTTCATTTATTATATGACCTTTTTTTTTTTTTGAGACAGGGTCTCCCTCTGTTTCCCAGGACAGAGTGCAGTGGTGCCATCTTGGCTCACTGCAGCCTTTGCCTCCCGGACTCAGGAAGTCCTTCCACCTCAGCCTCCAAGAGTAGCTGGGACCACAGGTGTGTGCCATCGTGCCAGCTAATTTTTCTATTTTTAGTAGAAAGAGGGTTTCACCACATTGGCCAGGCTGGTCTCGAACTCCTGGCCTCAAGCAATCGACTTGCCTCAGCCTTCCAAAGTGCTAGGATTACAGGAGTGAGCTACCACCCCCAGCCATTTATTATATGACTTTTAAAGCCAGATATTTAAGATTATGAAACTTTGTCTCCATAACAGATGATTTCAACATAATTTGTGGTTTGTAGTTTAGGAGGAGAAAATCACATAATTTAGTCTAAGAACTACAAATATAATTTTATTCTTGCCAGTAAAGAAACTGAAGAGGGAGAAATTCAAGCTCTTTCTCCAGACCCCCAAAGAAGGAAAACATTTTCAAAACAGTCCAGAATAAAGCCACCAAAATGGCTCCAACAAACATTGGAGACACAATGACAAAATAGAAAACAGTATTGTTCCTTAGAAAAGGAACCATCAGACAGCAGCTATTAAATGTGCTCAAGGAGATTAAAAAGAAAAGAAAAGAAAATGAACCCTCAGCTGTAAATATCAAATGAATAGTTTAATTTTTCTACTCTAAATTGTGTATTACAAGATGAAACAAGAATCTTGGTTGAAAATATGGATAAAATCTGGAAATGTAGTGAACACAGTATTTTGTAAAGTCATTGTAGATGAAGGCCTTCAATAATTACAACTTCCAACTCACATGCTGCAGTTAAAAATCCATGGCGGGACTAACATCAGCCATCACTGCCGTAGTTCAGATTGATATGTAAAACCCAAGACTCTCATACTCCCTTCTCAGATACAACGCATGTAGAGAAAAATAAAAGTCAGGAGCGCAGAAGACCTTTCAACTAGATAGAACACTCCATTAGAATGAGAATTATGGGAATTTGATTCTGACATGACCCCATCAAATCCCAAACCTCATTTTGCTGATAGAGATCGAAGAATAAAGCAAAAAGGTTGAATCTACACTTGTGTGCCAGTAAAAATTCCATTGCAAGTTTTACAGAGAGAACAACTGACATTTGGGAACGTATAGAGAACGTGGCTGAAATGCCAACTAGAAGTCTGCAAAATTAAACTGACTTCTGGCAGGTATGTTATAGCCATGAGCAGAGTAAAAACTCACTATTAGGAAATCCTTTGTTCCTATCAGCAGCATATCTCCACCTAAGCCATCACACTTGTTAAATGGGAATATTGTGTTCATCAAAAAATACCTAGAGCAGGTAAAGTTCTGACAGCTGAGGTCCGGTGTTCCCACAAAGACCTTAGTCTTAGTGATTGTGCAAAAGACAGTCTTCAGACTGGGGTAATATGCGGTAAAAAGAGGTCATGAACTTTATGAAAGATTTTCTAAACTAAATCATATTTCTGTTAACAGGCTCTTGGGTCTTAGTTCATTATTATTATTATTATACTTTAAGTTCTGGGGTACATGTACAGAATGTGAAGGTTTGTTACATAGGTATACATGTGCCATGGTGGTTTGGTGCATCCATCACCCCATCATCTGTATAAGGTATTTCTCCTAATTCTATCCCTCCCCTAGGCCCTAGCCCCCGACAGGCCCTGGTGTGTGATGTTCCCCTCCTTGTGTTCTCAGTGTTCAACTATCACTTATGAGTAAGAACATGCAATGTTTGGTTCTCTGTTCTTGTGTTAGTTTGCCAAGAATGAAGCTGGTTTCCAGCTTCATCCATGTCCCTGCAAAGGACATGAACTCATCCTTTTTTATGGCAGCATAGTATTCCATGGTGTATATGTGCCACATTTTCTTTATCCAGTCTATCATTGATGGGCATTTGGTTGGTTTTTTTTTTTTCTTGAGACAGAGTTTTACTCTTGTTGCCCAGGCTAGAGTGCAATGGCATGATCTTGGCTCACTGCGACCTCTGACTCCCAGGCTCAAGCAATTCTCCTGCCTCATCCTCCTGAGTAGCTGGGGTTATAGGCACCTGCCACTACACCCAGCTAATTTTTGTATTTTTAGTAGAGATGGGGTTTCACCATGTTGGCCACACTGGTCTCAAACTCCTGACCTCAAATGATCTGCCCACCTTGGCCTCTCAAAGTACTGGGATTACAGGCATGAGTCACTGCACCTGGCCAAGTTTTTAAAATGTTTCAAGAATGTTCAAAAACTTTCCAGTTTTTTCCATACTGGGTAACTTAAGACAGCAAGTTCACATATACTCAGATTGCTCTTATGGTCCTATCAGGTCCCAATAAGCATGTCAGAGTTAAATAAAGAATTTTACAAGTGAAACTTAACAGAGTCGCTCATAATTAGTATTGTTCTTAAGTAATTAGCCAAAAGAAAGAAGTGGTTGTCAGAGTGTGTTGTGGAAATATTCATTTAGCACCCAACAAACCTTGCTGCATAACTATGTGTTGGCCCCTGGCGCTCTGACAGCGAGCCCCTTCCCTCAATGGCTTAGGAGCTACTTTGCAGACAGACGCTACCCACATTCAGTGGGAATGACAACACAGCTTTGCCTATTTCTTGTAATCAACACAATTCTGTCCCTTATGAACAAAGGAAGAGAGCAAACGCAGTTAAATAGGGATGTCCTAGAAATAACATACAGAAATAGACTTAACATGATTTCCGTAAATAAAACAGGACATTGAGAGCAAAGCGCTTATTCTGGAGTTTTCTAGGAGAAGGATATAAATCTGTGCTTTCAGCCCTTTGCACAACCCCATTACCAGCTAATATTACCCAAGACCCAGAAGTTGAGATATGAAAGAACACCTTAGGAGGTAGGAGGCAGGGAGCTTCAGAAGCCGTTTGCCCAGTCGATAACGAGGAAGAGAGGAGTTAGGTATTACTGACTTCCAGAAAAATCACGGAGAGACATGTTAGTGAAGACATGACAGTCACTAAGCAAACTTATGGCTAAACCCATTTAAAATCCAATAAACACCAAGGAGGGCGATTGCACTGGGTTTTCACAGCTTCTTAGAATCTGTAACTTTTTAGCTAATTGCTTCTTCCTATCTGCTTCCCCAGAAAGGAAGCCCCCAAATGCCCCAGAAAAGACACCTAAGTGAGTGAGAGACTACGCCCCAGAAGGCACTTGGGAATTGTCCCGAATATGCCTGGTATCCAATGCGCACTTAAAATGTGGCTATCGAGTAACATAAAGACGTAACTTAAATGTAAAATATACACCAGATATCAAAGACTTAATATGAAAGAAAAAATAAAAATATAATAGAAAGAACAACAGATAGAGAAGGAAGCAAAGTAATATTTTCCCCCTCAAAGGTACATCTCTTTCGGTGTGGAATAGACAGGCAATAAACAAAAACCAGCCAGGCACAGTGACTCAAGCCTGTAATCCCAGCACTGTGGAGGCCAACGTGGGAGGGTTGCTTGAGGCCAGGAGTTTGAGACCAGTCTGGGGAAAACAGGGACACCCCAAATCTAAAAACAAAATCCCAAAACCTGTGTAGCATAATGCCAGGTGGAGCAAAGTGTAGAAATATAGAGTGGGTAAAGGAGTAGGAAACAGTGGGGTCAGGGGACACCGTTTCAGATAGCAGGGCCCAGGACAGCCTTTCTAGAAAGTTGACACTTGAGCAAAAGCACAAACTGCCCCTACCAAACACCTATACAAGGACAAATACCAAGGAAGGAAGCCTCCGTGCACCCCAGCTCCCAGCCAGAGAGGCACAGAGGTGGCCGTCTCCTTGACACTGGCCAGAAACGCCCCTGAGAAGCAACTCAGCAACTGCCTACAGCCTTCGCACTGCAGTCCTCTGGAGAAAATAACAGAGGAAGCTACAGAAACATCTCACTCTTGAAAGCACTGCCTCGTGGCCAACATTAAAACATTTTCCTGGATTTACTAAAAACAAAAGACTGACCGGAGCTTTTGGAGTCCTCTGTCCCAGAGACATATCTATGTCAAAACATTGTTCTCGGTATTAGAAATCATAAATAATTGTTATAATTTAGCTAGTTAAATTTTTGCCTAAAAAATAAAGGAAATAACCAAGCAATAAGCAAAGTTTAATGTGATATGTTCACTAGCATTATTTTTAAATAGATGTTTTTAAAATCTTGATAAAGCTAATAAATGCTCGAATTTAATAAGATAGAAGAGTTTAAAACGAAGAGCAACAATTCTCCTGCTCAGGCCTCCACAGTCTCAATTCTGTGTGTCAGAGGCACTATATTAACTAGGAAAATTTTTCTGTTTTTAGTTTTTGTGATAGTTACCTGCTCTCTAAATAGCAGGCTTAAACCATTACCATTTGATACATCAAGTCTCAACACCTATGGGCTTCACAGGTGCCCTTCATAACGGCCCGGCAGCCTTCCTCTCTCTTCTCCCCTCCTGCTGCTGAAGGTGGGAATAGCTAGTTCCTCTGTTATCTTTTAACTTAAATACTGCATATAAATATGCAAATATCTCTTGAGCTCTCACGTGGTAAAAAGGGATGATTAGTGGTCTTTTTCTTTCTTCTTTCTTCCCATCTTACCTTATAACTTCCAGAACTACTTTAAGTACCTTGGCTTACTTTTTCTTGTCAGTTTTGATAACGCTTTCTTTTTTTGTGTGTATACGTAATCAAGTCTTCTTTCCCTTGTTGTCTGGTGATCTGAACATTTGAAGATTAGCAAACAGTATTTATGATCTTATGACTATGTAGTATTATTGACTGTGCAGCCAAGTATTACTCCTACGTTCCAAATTTTCATGTTCTTTAAGTTTCTCCACCTCCTTCTCTCTCCTCCTCTCCCTTTTTCTGTCCCTTTTTCTTCCGCTTCGGTTGATTCTTTACATCGCTTGCCTTTATCGAATCTTTACTTTTCCAGTTCCTCAAAGATCCCACAAATCTCCAGTGTCCCAATTTTTCCAGATCGCTCCCTCTTTGTGCCTCCATCTAGTTTGAGGGTCTGCAGATGTGCTCCTTAGCTATGACGCAGGAACCTCGCTTCATTACTCCTCTGAGACAGACCCCATGTCTTCTATTTTCTTGACGTGCTCCCTCCTTAAGCTGGACCGTGTCCTCCGTGTAAGAAACTCTATGGAAGAAATAAACCTAAATCCTACATACGAGATCTGTTCATTTTACCCTCATTCTTGATTTAGAGCTTTGCCAAGTGTAAAATGTGAGATTGAAAATAGTTTTGCCTTGTAACCTAGAAAGTGCATTCCAGTTGGTTGCTGTGGCACACACTTGTAATCCCAGCACCTTGGCCAAGGCAGGCAGATCTCTTGAGGCCAGAAGTTCAAGACCAGCCTGTGCCACACCCAGGAATTTGAGGCTACAGTGAGCTAAGATCACATCACTATTCTCCAGCCTGGGCAACACAGGGAGGCACCAAAAGCATGGGCAACAAAAGCCAAAATAGACAAATAAGATCTAATTAAGCTCCAGAGCTTCTGCACAGCAAAAGAAACAATCAGTAGAGTGAACTGACAAGCAACAGAATGGGAAAAAAAAATTTGCAATCTACCCATCTGACAAAGGGCTAATATCCAGAATCTACAAAGAAAGAAAACAGATTCACAAGAAAAAAAAAACAAACAAACCCATTCAAAAGTGACATATATGAGGCCAACAAACATATGGAAAAATGCTCATCATCACTGGTCGTTAGAGAAATGCAAATCAAAACCACATTGAGATACCATCTCACGCCAGTTAGAATGGCAATCATTAAAAAGTCTGGAGACAACAGATGCTGGAGAAGATGTGGAGAAATAGGAACACTTTTACACTGTTGGTGGGACTGTAAATTAGTTCAACCATTGTGGAAGACAGTGTGGCAATTCTTCAAGGACCTAGAAATAGAAATTCCATTTGACCCAGCAATCCCATTACTGGGTATATATCCAGAGGATTGTAAATCATTCTATTATAAGGACACATGCACACGAATGTTCATTGCAGCACTGTTTACAATAGCAAAGACTTGGAACCAACCCAAATGCCCATTGATGATAGACTGGACAAGGAAAATGTGGCATATATACACCATGGAATACTATGCAGCCATAAAAATGATGAGTTCGTGTCCTTTGTAGGGACATGGATGAATCTGGAAACCATCATTCTCAGCAAACTGACACAAGAACAGAAAATCAAACACTGCATGTTCTCACTCATAGGTGGGTGTTGAACAATGTGAACACATGGACACAGGGAGGGGAGCATCACACATTGTTGGGGGGGACTAGAGGAGGGACAGTGGGGGGTAGGGTGTTGGGGAAGGATAACATGGGGAGAAATGCCAGATATAGGTGACAGAAGGATGGAGGCAGCAAACCACATTGCCATGTAGGTACCTATGCAACAATCCTGCATGTTCTGCACATGTACCTCAGAACTTAAAGTGCAATAAAAATATATATATATATATATATATATATATCCCAAAATAGAAAGATCCATTATCTTAAAAATAATAATAATAAAAATAAAGAAAAGAAAAGAAAAGACACGCCAGTATTTGCTAGTAATCCAGGTTTGCTGAGGGAAAAGTTCAAAGATAGTCTGATTTTTGTTCTTTTGTAAGTGGCCTTGTTTTTTTGCTTATTTATTTTCTCTATCTTTGGAAACTTCTTGTTCTCATTTAATATT
The DNA here is from genome assembly GCF_049354715.1 of Callithrix jacchus. NCBI lineage: Eukaryota > Metazoa > Chordata > Mammalia > Primates > Cebidae > Callithrix > Callithrix jacchus. The sequence goes on from NC_133517.1 coordinate 16,507,901, forward strand.
TTTCTGAAAGCTTTGCAGTGGTAAGTTGAAATGAGTCTATTATCTAGTCACCATTCTGGGAAACTAGCACCATTCAGCTGTGGGAATCCTCTTTTGTTATTTCTTGAAATATTTCCTTCCATCCATTTTTTTCTGTTCTGTCTTCCGACATTCCTACTACAGGTTGAGCATTCCTAAAATCCTGAAAATCTGAAATCCAAAGTACTCTAAAATCTGAAACCTTTTGAATGCCAACACGATGCCACCAGCGGAAAATTTCACACCTGACATCGTGTGATGGGTCACAGTAAAAACACAGGCACACAACACCAAGTTTATTCAGTATTTCCAGAGGAAAATAAGACCTTCCCAGCTCCCTTGAGCGTCAATATCTTTTCCGCACACTCCCAGAATCCCCCACGCAAGCACGCCCACAGAAGATAAAGCCCTGCCTACCAGGTGGTTCACCACCAAAATACAATTGTGTTTGTTTTTAAATGTGCCAATTTTAGTGGCTATTTTAATTATAAAACTAACATTTTATATACCAGTAAAATAGAAAGGCAACAAATAAAAGGCAAGTCACTTTAAAATACTCTCAAATTAGTTGTTGGTGATTAGCTAGAAAAATTGGTGTGGGAGAGGTTCTAAAACTCTAAAAAGATTCTGCACCTAAATTCCTTTAGAGGTGCACTTATATCCTAAACATTTTAGAAATTATAAGTGAGCCATTATAGATGTATTTTATGCAAAAAAAAAAAACTATGAAACTCCTAATCAATGGACTCATCATCAAAAAAAAGCTCTGGGATTTTATCAAATGAATGACTAATGAATATAGAGTTACATGTTTGGGAATAAAGTAAAACTTTGCCAAGTGATATTTAATTAAAATATGGCAAGCATTTATTATAGTACCTGACACACCTACATTATCTAAATACTGGGCATTATTTTTAGTTAAGGTGGTTTGTTTGTTTTCTTGAGAAAGAGTCTTGCTCTGTCACCCAGGCTGGAATGCAGTGGCATGATCACTGCTACTTTTATTTAAAAAAAATTAAAACCAGCTATTGGTATCTTTTAAAATATATAATTCAAACCATGCCAGGCCCTGGACATACAGTGATGCGATTAGCAAAACAGCCCAGGACCCCTGCCTTTACGGATCTTACCATTGAGAGGGAGAGGCAGACATTGACCAAACCCTCAACTAAATCCTTAATTACAATGTATGAGAAGGACTATGAAGGAAAAGTACAGGAGGTAATGACAGCACACTTCGGGGTCCTGGTCTGCACGGAAGGTCACTAGGAAGTCTCCTTTGAACTGAGTTTTGCATCATGAGTCAGAGTTTACTAAACAAGGAAAGGGCAGGTTCCAGGCAAAAGGAGTAGCAAGTTCCAACAGCCTGCATCAGGGAAGACTGGCCCTAGGGCATCTGGAATATCCTATGACCACCCAGCCACATGCTGAAGTTTGGATCAGTTTGGCAAAACAATGAATGCAGTAGGGTTCATGCCAGCATCTTTATAGACTCTTTGTCCTTCTGACCAAAAATACATGTTTAAGTCTTATCTGCATTCTTCTTCCCGTCCTAATTATAAATCCAAGGAGAAAGTAAGGGAGAAAAAAAGAAGAAAAGACAAAAGCATGCGTATCTTGGATGTTAAAGGGTGAGTCATAATCTGTCTGCTTCCTCCCCAGGTAGAAAGAAGTCCATAGGGTTGACTGTGGTCATGTGATTTAGAGAGGTCAGAAGCATCCATTTTTACTGATTTCTAAATGTCTGTAATTCCAGCGCAGTCTGTAATCTTCCACAGTGGAATAATACTTAAGACTTCATTTGTTTTCCTTCCATTAGTTGCAGCTGTTTTTCTACTGTTCTTTTACGCAAGTAATTAACACACTGATTTATTTTGTCTTGGCAGCCTGGAGCAACAATGCTAAGAGTACACATTTTTACGTCAAACAAACACACAGACCTTTTGAAAACGAGTCGCACTGGATTCCTTCTCTCCAGATTCTCCTGAAGTCAAATAATCAGAATTCTGGGGAATTCATACACTCTTGGCTAAAAAGTTTTCACAAACAACAATAATCTGCATAAACTGTTCACTCTTTAAGACCATTCATCTTAGTCACCTCATTTTTCTCAGAACACAACCAGTGAGATAAATGTGTGCATGTTCATATTTGAGCCAGTGAGGAAGCCTGAAAATGTGTATCCCTAGAAGTGCATTTCCCACAGTTCCTTGCTGCCAGATCATAAGGAGAGGGTGTTGTATTGACAATAAAATGCTCTGAATTTTAGCTGAGACTAAGTTGCTAAGCAAGCCAGACTTTAAGATTCAGAAAATTTACTCTGGACAACAAATCTTGAACTTACAATGGTCCTAAAGGACCAGTGAGTTAAATTGAGTGTGTAGAGAACAAATTTTTTTTTATTTTAAATAAAGAACATTTGTTCAGTGTGATCCTGCCAACAGGATTTTATTCATTGTACCAGTCTTTTTACAACTCTTCCCAAGTAAACCAGCCAAATCCCTGTAGTCCATTCTAGAATCACACGGGGAACACCAGCATGAATTAATAGTAAGTCTGAATTACACAATAATTTGTGAATAGCACCCCCTTAACTGCCAACAAGAATTTGCAAAAACACTGATGGCTAACCAGGTGTGGCCTCCCAAAAAACATGTTGGTGGCTTTTAACGCAAAAATTCATGTCCAGTCTATCCAAAGGGACCTCTTTTAGGAGTTGTGTGCTGCCTTCTCAACTCAGTTTTGTGTCTTATTCTCTGTGGGCTTGCATAAATCAGTTGACCTTTTTATTCCTCTATTTTCTCATGTTTAAAATGAGGGGGCTATGCTAATGATCTATATTCTTTCTGACTCCAAAATTCCAATTTCACATCTCTACATCACTTCAAGTAGCACATGGTACTACATAAATGGATCCTGCCAAATTGATTCTAACAAAACGTTTAAAAGTTGACTTGTTTAAGTAGGTTAAACAGCCCCACACTAGGAGCTCTGAATCACATTCTCCCTATTAATTTTCTCATAAATAGCACAAAAGTAAGTTGCAACCCAGTTTTGCCTGCAATATCATAAGATCTAAATTAGTTGAATTTAAACTGGTGAAATGTGGTGAAATTTTAAGTGTTATTTAAAATTTAAATTAACCATGCATGTTCTGTCTTGGGTCCTTGTCTCTGCCCAGGAAATTGTAAATTGCCCAAGTTTCCACAGATATTCACAACTCCAGAGTGTGTAATTTCAGACGATCCTCCCCCGAGCTCCAACTAACACTTAATACTAATAGTTTCCACTGCTTGAGTGCCTCTTACAAGTCTGGGACTATGTATGATTGTATGATTCTCACCACGTCGCCTCTACCTTTATAGCACTCCCAGTGAGTAAACACTGCTACCTCTATCTTTGAGATGGAGATCAGAGAGTGACCAAAGGCACACCGGTGGTCCTTGTCAAAGCCATGATTCTTTTTTTTTTTTTTTTTTTTTTTTTGAGACATAATCTCACTATCACCCAGGCTGGAGTGCAGTGGTGTGGTCTTGGCTCACTGCAACCTCCACCTCCTGGGATTCAAGCAATTCTCCTGCCTCAGCCTCCCAAGTAGCTGGGACTATAGGCACACACCACCACATCCAGCTAATTTTTGTATTTTTAGTAGAGACAGGGTTTCATTACATTGGCCAGGCTGGTCTCAAATGCCTGACCTCGCAATCTGCCTGCGTTGGCTTCCCAAAGTGCTGGGATTACAGGTGTGAGCTACCACAGCCAGTCCAGATATCCATGTTCTTTCCACTGTTCCACAAGGGTGAACGACATCAGTAGAAAGGCATGATATTAAACCATGATTGCTGTTCCTGATCACGGTCTTCTGGGCGTAGAGAAGTGGGGATTGGAGGAAGGGCACCAGTCCAGCAAGGACAAGGTATGGAATCTGAGGTCAAGAGCAGTGGCAGGGAGGCTGGGAAGGCAGTTCTGGGCAGAGAAGGAACAGCTTTGTGGGCCAGGATTGGGAAAGTCAGCTGTCATAAAACGTCACGGGGTTGGCTAGGCATGGTGGCTCACACCTGCAATCCCAGCACTTTGGGAGACCAAGGTGGGTGGGTCACCTGAGGTCAGGAGTTTGAGACCAGCCTGATCAATATGATAAAACACCATCTATACTAAAAATACAAAATTAGCCAGGCATGTGGCATGTGCTTGTAATCCCAGCTATTCAGAAGGTTGAGGCAGGAGAATTACTTGAACTCAGGAGACGGAGGTTGCAGTGAGCCAAGATTGTGCCATTGCACTCCAGCCTTGGCAACAAAAGTAAAACTTTGCCAAAGGAAAAAAAAAACAGGTCAGGCACAGTGGCTCACGCCTGTAATCCCAGCACTTTGGGAGGCCAAGGCGGGCAGATCACGAGGTCAAGAGATCAAGACCATCCTGACCAACATGGTGAAACCCCATCTCTACTAAAAAATACAAAAATTATCTGGGAGTGGTGGCCTGCACCTGTGGTCCCAGCTACTTGGGAGGCTGAGGCAGGAGAATTGCTTGAACACGGGAGGCGGAGGTTGCAGTGAGCCAAGATCGTGCCACTGCACTCTAGCCTGGGCGACAGAGCGAGACTCCACTACAAAAAAAAAAAAAAAATCATGGGGTTTTCAAGAGGGAGCAGGGGGTGATGCCCATCATCTGATCGGAATCCATGGAATCGATTTCATATTTAGAAGAAGCATCTTGGAAGTCACTTCAAAATTGTTCTGGGAGTTTTTATAGGGGTCTTGCTCTGTTGCCCAAGCTGGTGTGCAGTGACACTACAGCATCTAACTCCTGGGCTCAAACTATCCTCCCACTTCAGCCTTCAGAGTAGCCAGGACTACAGGTGCATGCCACCACCCCCAGCTAATTTATTTATTTATTTATTTTTGTAGAGACGGGTTCCCACCATGTTGCCCAGGCTGGTCTAGAACTCATGGGCTCAAGCAATCCTCCCACCTCAACCTCCCAGATTGCTGGGATTACAGGCATGGGCGACCATGTCAGGCCTGCGAAGCTTTTAAAGCTGAAATTGGATTATCTTCCATGCCAGATTACTCCCTGACTAGGGTCAAAGTCTTCCCAGTGGTGGCATGACCCTGCCTGCCCCCGCAGCCCATGATCACTGACCTCATCTCTTTCTAAAGCCTTCCTCTTCCCCTGTTCCACTCTTACTGGCCTCCTCCCCTCTCACATCCAGCAGGCACACTCTAACTCAAGGCCTTTGCACCATTTTTCCCTCTGCCAAGAGCACTCATCTTTCAGGCATTTGTGAACCTCACTCCCTTGCCTCTTTCTGGATGCTGCTCAAATGTCTCCCCTGCAGTGAACCATATCCTGGGCCACCTTATTGAAAACTACAAACCTCTTCCTCTCCTGTGCCACACACAGATGCCCTCCTCAATACGCTATTGCTGCTTCTTGCTTCTCCAAAACCTCATTACATGCTCACAGACCGCTGTGAGTTGAATTAAATGTCTCCAAAAGATGTTGAAGTTCTAACCCCCAGCACCTGTGAAGGTGACAGTATTTGGAAAGAGGGTTTGGATGTTTGTCCCCCAAACCTCATGCTGAAGTTTGATCCCAGTGCTGGAGATGGAGCCTGGTGGGAGGTGTTTGTTTCATGGGGACAGGCTCCTCATGAACGTTTGGTGCTGTCTTCACAGTGTTGAGTTCTATCTCTATTAGTTCCCATGAGCACTGATTGTTAAAGAGAGCCTGGCACCTCCTCCCCTCCCTCTCTTGCTTCCACTCTGGCCATGTGAACTCCGTAAGGCTCCACTTTGCCTTCCACTGTGAGTGGAAGCTTCCCAAGGCCTCACCAGAAGCAGATGCTGACGCCAGGTTTCTTGCACAGCCTGCAGGATTGTGAACCAAATAAATCTTTTTTCTTTATGAATTACCCAGCTCAGGTATTTAGCAACACAAAAGTGGACTGAGACAGGGTCTTTGTAGATTATGAACTAAAGATGAAGCCCCAATTCAATACAATTAGCATCCTTATATAAAAAGAAATTTGGATACGGGACACACAGGAAGAACACCACACAAAGATGAAGGCAGAGAACAAGGTGATGCTCCTAAAAGCCAAGGAACACCAAATATTGCCCGCAACCCACCAGCAGCCGGGGACAAGCCCTGAAACAGATCCTTCCTCCCTCACTCCCCACAGAAGGAACACACCTTGCGGACACCTTGATCTTGGACTTCCAGCTTCGAGAATTAGGAGGCAATAAACTTCTGTTGTGTAAACAACACATTTTGTGGTACTTTGTTATGGCAACCTTAGCAAACTGAAACATATATATCATTTTCCTGGGCGCTCACCCCACTCCACCTCCCACCTCTACATAGGTTGGGATTAGTTTGTTTCTTTTTGCTCTTATAAACCATCAGTAAATATTTGTTGAATGAACAATTGTCCCTCAGACCACGTTTCTATCCTTTTCTCCCATTTCTCCCCACGACAAAGTCATTTCAACTCTTACCCTAAATATCGTGGACTTTGACACCTCCTTAACTTTGCTGATGTTTTCTCTGCCTGGAATGCCCGCTTGCCCTTCTCTCCCTGTCAGTGTCTCCTTATCATTTAAGACACATCCGTGTCATTCCTTCAGTGACACTACCTTCCATCCCCTTCTCTGTTCTGTTATCCACTGTGGTTGTAGCTCTTTGCCGGTAAACAGTGGCCTCCTTGAGTTCTAGGATCATATTCTATTAATCTTTGTAGCCCCAGAACCTGGCCCAGTGTCTGGCACACCAGAGGTGTTCAGTAAATGTTTGCTAGATTGAATTAAATCTGTATCCTGCAGATTTCACTCTTGCTGCCCTTCCCTAGACTGCTAGCCACAGCAGGGTACAAGAGGATTAGAAGGGACTTTGCGGAGCAGAACTCAGATTAGAGCATTCGAGCGCTACAGGGCTGCTCCTCTCTGCAGAGTCTTTGTCTTCATGCAATCTCGTGAGAGTTTCCTAAATTGGAACAGTCAGTGATGTTGTATCCAAATCATTCAGCTAAGCCCTCAGAGGCGTTTGCCAGAAATCACACCAACATAAAAGAGATCAATCAGAGGAGGGGTGCAAATCCTCATCCTTTTTATAAAGTGGAGCAAGTATCCTGTTGGAAAAAACGAAAAAGACAATCATTTGAGACAGCACTTTCCAGGCTACTGGACAAGAATATGCTGGCTATGACTACAGGTAATGGTCCTGTCTGTTTTCCTTTCTGCCCTAGTTCTTTCCAATGGGTGGGGTCAAGACCCAGTGTTTTCACCCATCTTTGCAAAAAAGGATGAATCTGAGCCATCTCCAGAAATGAAGCATGCATTATGGGATCTGTTGGCTTTTGAATTTTTTTTTTTAAGAGTTAGGATTTTGCTGTGTGGTCCAGGCTGGAGTGTAGTGACTATTCACAAGTGCTATCATGGTGCACTGCAGCCTCAGACTCCTGGGTTCAAGTAATCCTCCTGCCTCAGCCTCCAGAGTAGCTGACATTGCAGGCACCTGTCACCAAGAAGGTGAAGGGTGTGTTTGGCCAACAGTCATTTAGCCTATTTGAATATGCATGAGGGTATGATCTGAAAAGCCTAGAATAGGCTCAGCTTCCCAGAAATTCTAACTGAGTGGAACTAAAATAGTGAACATATATTCTAAGGACTCACTAATGGTTGTCAGAGGGTTACCTGCCCCTCTCTCATTAGCTCTCGGAGTCTTGCTGTCATTACTAGAACAACAGAATAGTCCCTAGGAGACACAGAAAATGCCAAGTAACATAATTTATATCCTCACTCCTTGTGAGTACTATCATGGTTAGGTTAGCCTCAAATTTGTAAGAATAAATAACTTCACTAACTCTCATTACATGCATTTAGTTGTAACCTGTTTTAAAATGCCCAGTTAATCATATTCGGTGGGTCTTTCAGTTACAGAAACAAACTTAGTACATATTCAGTGCTAAGGTCTCTGCTTTTCTTTAAGTCTCATAAAAGGATGGTGGCTTACACTTATAAATCTTAGCACTTTGGGAGGCCGAGGTGGGAGGATTGCTTGAGGCCAGGAGTTCAAGACCAGCCCCAGCAACATAACAAGACCTCGTCTCTACAAAAAATTTTAAAATTAGCCAGACGTAGTGGTACATGCCTGTAGTCCCAGCTACTCAGGAGGCTGAGGTAGAAAGATTGCTTGAGCCTACAAGTTTGAGGTTGGAGTGAGCTGTGATCACACCAGCCTGGGTGACAGAGTGAGACCATGTCTCAAATAAAAAGATGGGGAACTCCTGTTTGTGGCTCATTAAGTAGAAACTGTACCTTGAGTACACATACAACCATACTATTTCTCACTTCCAGTAAAAATTAAATAAATTGCATGAGATCTTCAAGACTTTATTAAAATTAGGCTTTGTGTTAGCTGGTTTTGCCAACTGTAGGCTAATATAAGTGCTCTCAGCGTGTTGAAGGCAGGCAAGGCTAAGCTATGATGTTCAGTAGGTGAGGAGTACTAGACGCACTTTCATCTTACAGTATGTTCAACTTACGATGAGCTCATTAGGAGACAACCCATCAGAGATTAAGGAGCATCTGAATATTTTGCGTTTATGGCTAAAGAACTGTCCTCAAATTCTTAATAATTCAATTCAGCCCTCTGTTTAGTCCTCTAAATTCACTGTGAGACAGATATTTGCATGTATAATCAATCAGTGTATGTTGGTCCCATAACACATTGAGTTACTACTACAACCACTATTATTATCGGCACTACTATATGGCATGGACAGGGCTTTGTCCAGTGAAACTGGTGATTCTTAACATGTAGCTAATTGCAGCCATCTTTCAGATCAAAGAAATCCAGGTACCTTCTCTCCAGGAAAGCTTCACGTGCTTCACACATTATTTTACCTACAATTTTAGGAGGTGCAAAGAATTAATATCCCCCTAAAGCAGCTGTCAGTAAACTTTTTCTGGAAGCGCCAGATAGCAAATACTTTAGACTTTGTAAGTCAGGAGGTAAAATCTTGAAGAGTGCGTGTGTACTTATATAATAAGAGAGAAAACAAATTCCCGCAGACTTTACTTGGTAACATTCAAAATACAGTAATAGTAATTGAGTATCATATTTTTGTAATACAGGTCTACTAATGGGAAGAATGGACTTGGCAGGGAAGGAAAAACATTTCACCTAATTGTGATTGAAAGTCAGCATTTCCTATCATCAAATCCAGGGCAGATGTTTGTTTCTAAGACCATTCTTAGCTTGAGGGCCTTAGGAACCCAGGCAGTGGGCTGGATTTGGCCTAAGGGCTGGTCTGCTAATACCTGCTCTAAAGAGCTGGAGATCAAGGCCGAGGCTGTTTTCAGGAGCCCTGCTGTGACTGTGCATAGGGCTGACCCCAACTAGAAGGTGCTCTTGGCTCTGGCCCCTGGCAGCAGGAATCAGCTCTACACAGCAGTGGCCTCCTGAGCCAGCAAGGATTCCTGGTACAATGTTCTCGCAGCAGGGCGGGCTGGCTGCTAAATTGGGGCCACATTCCCACTGCTTGGAGCTGCAACCAGGAACACGAAGTATATTAAATTCTATTAACCTACATTCTATGACCTCAATAAAACTTTCTCCATAATCAGCAAGAATAACAATGCATAGGGAAAGAAATTCCTTTGTCCGGTGTTTGAAAATTGAGTTGTAAAAAGCGCATCAATGGATAAGGCTTTTTAATGAATAAAATTGTTTTCTTAATCTGCAGTTATCTTTCAATCAATAGTCACTTTCAGAAACAAAAAAACCTCCATCATCTTGAAAATTTTCAAAAGCTTAGAATACATCACAATAAACTAATCAAGAGCCAGTGTTCAGCCAAAGCAATTATGTGAAAACGTTAGTCTTGTCCTCACACAGTTCATCTCTTCCTACTTAAAACATTCCATGGTAACAGTCAATCATGAGAGAAATGTAATTCTATATAATGTTTTTCAGGCCTAGAATGTATGAAAAGCTGAGGCCACAAAGAAGAATCATAAATTCATTTCATTGTCGGCTGGAACCTATCATTTTATTTCAGTAATGGTTAAATAAATAAATAAATGCGACGCCTTTGACTCTAGATGGGCCGCACGGTTTCTGCCAAACCTGGTGCAAGTTCTCCACCTAGTGGATGTTTTGAAAAGTGTAATAAACTGCAAATGTGCATGCCTGTTTGTGACACAGACACAGCGATAAAGACACCAAGGGTAGTGGTGACCCGACTCCATATCAGTCAACGACATCCTGTCAGATGTTTATCTTTCTTCTTTGCTATTTTTCCTCTTCCGTCGAGGCGCTACAGAGTCCAAAGTAATCCCCCCCTGCCCCAGGCAGCCGCTTGGCGGGATCGCCCCATGCCGGGGCCCAGCCCTGGTCTTGAGTCTCGAGAGTGGGCCCATGCGTTGCCTGGAATCGGGCACCACGGTCCATCTGCCACGCCACCAGCACTAGGGTGGCCAATGACAATGCTGGCTGGCTTCTGAGGAGTGAGCCCTTCGCTCTTCCTGCTTGCTCAGTGCTTCGGGCATGGTGGAGGCGCTCCTGCAGGCTCTAGTGAGAGAAACAAAGACCTTCATGCCGGTGCCCAGCCACTCACTTCTGACCTAGACCTGCCTGTCGGTGATAATCCAGGCTTTCTCCCTGCAGGCCTACGCCAACCAGCCCAGCCACCTGCCGCATCTCAGAAATCCCTGCCATTCTCCTTAGCTCTCAGTGGATGATGAGGTGCACCACCCAACTCACCACCCCTTGGCGTTCCTGTCACCTCTGTGTCTCAGGGCCAGCCTCAGAGAGGCTGCAGTGCAGCAGTCGTCCCGTGTGGCCTTGCATCTTATCCCACGCTGACCCACCCGCAAACTGCTTGACCTTTCTCCTCCTCCTCCACCAGCGGATCAAGAAGGACCCCCACCATGCAGACATAGGAAAAGGGAAGAACCAGATGCCCGTGGTGGAAGAATGGGCGTCTGAAATCCCACATTGGGGGTTTTTTTCTATTCTTTATTTTTCTCAAAACTTTTGAAATGAAATCTCACCTTTTGTATCTCAAACTGATTCTAGCACTAGAACGCCAATGTTAGGTGATGAAATAGAGAAGAGGTGTAGGAAGGACAGGAGAGGAATCAGAAATGATCGAAAGGAAGAAATAGCTGCACTGGAGGATGTGCACGGGCCGTACCGGATAGAGGATGAAAGAGTAAAAAATCCAGAACTTTCTCCACTTGCCTTCCATGCTTCATGCTTTTTAAATTTTATTTTATTTTATTTTTAGAGACAAAGTCTTGCTCTGTCACCCAGACTGGAGGGCAGTGGCTCAATCATAGCTCATTACAGTCTCCACCTCCCAGGCTCACACCATCCTCCCACCTCAGCCTCTTAGTAGCTGGGACTACAGGTGCATGCTACCACATCTGGCCATTTTTTAAAATTATTATTTGCAGAGATGGGGTCTCACTGTATTGTGCAGGCTGGTACTGAACTCCTAAGCTCAGTCAATCCTCCTGCCTCTGCTTCCCAAAGTGTTAGGGTTATATGCAAGATCCACTGGGTACAGCACACCATGCTTTCTTTTTTTCTTTTTCTTTCTTTTTTTTTTTTTTTTTTTTTTTTTTTTTTTGGATACAGAGTCTCGCTTTGTTGCCCAGGCTGGAGTGCAGCAGCATGATCTCCGCTCACTGCAACCTCTGCCTCCCAGGTTCAAGGATTTTCCTGTCTCAGCCTCCCAAGTAGCTGAGACTACAGGCACAGGCCACCACACCAGGTTTTTGTTTTGTTTTGCTTGTTTTTTTAGTAGAGATGGAGTTTCACCATATTGGTCAGGCTGGTCTCAAACTCATGACCTCACCTAATCCACACACCTCAGCCTCCCAAAATTCTGGAATTACAGGCATGAGCCACTGCTCCTGGCCGACACCATGCTTTCTGATTTTCCATATTCCCCTTCTCAGATTCCTTTGGTTCCTCAGGACCCTAAGGGCTGGAGTGTCCCAGAGTGCAGTCCCCAGTCTCCTTTCCACACTTGGTGATGTCAGCCCATCTTGTGGCTTTAAGTATATTTTCTAGGCTTGTAAGTCCTCAGTTTACATCTCCAGCTCAGACCTCCCCTGTCCTGCAGACTTGCATACCCCACTCCCTCCTCGCCTTGTCATCTGGATGGCCTGCGGGCATCTCACAACTCAGCCCTCCACAACTAAGCTTCTGTTGCTCCCAGTCTTCTGTGTCTCAGTAATGACTTTATTTTTTCCAGTTGCTCAGGCAAGAAATGTAGAGTCACCCTTGATTCCTCTTTTCCCCTCACCCCCACATCGGATCAATAAGCAAATCTTGTCACCGTGTCTTTAAAACACAGGCAGAATCCAGTCATTTCTGCGGCGACCATTGTGGTCCAGTCATCATCCACTCCTGTGTGACTACTGCGTCTGAACAGATCTTCTTGCCTCTCTCTTTGCCTTTTTTGTCTGTTCTTCATGCTGCAGCCAGCATTGTGCTGTTAACATGAAGTCAGGTTGTGTCAGGCTGGAGTGCTGGTGCCTACCTGTGGTCTCAGCTACTCAGGAGGCTGAGGCAGGAAGGTTGCTTGAGCATGGAGGTTTAAGGCTACCATGAGCTATGGCTGCACTTGTGAATAGCCACTGCAAGGCTGGGCCCGGTGGCTCACTCTTGTAATCCTAGCACTTGGGAAGGCCGAGGTGGGCAGATCACTTGAGGTCAGAAGTTTGAGACCAGCCTGACTAACATGATGAAACCCCGTCTCTAATAGAAATACAAAAAAGAAAAAATAGTCACTGCACTCCAGCCCAGGCAACATAGCAAGACCTCATCTCTGCAATATAAAAGGAAAAGAATTTTTAAAAATAAAATTTAAAAAATTTTTTTTGAGAAAGGATCTCACTCTGTTGTCCAGACTGGAGTGCCGTGGCACAATCATGGCTCACTGCATCTCAGCCTCCTAGACTCCAGTAGTCATCCTGCCTGAGCCTCCAGAGTAGCTGAGAATACAGGTGTATACCACCACATTCAGCTCATTTTTTTATTTGTAGAAATGGGTTCTGCTTTGTTGCGTAGGCTGGTCTCAGACTCCTGAGCTCAAGCAATTCCCCTGCCTCGGCCTCCCAAAATGCTGGGATCATGGGTGTGAGCCACCATGCCTGGCTTAAAATAAATGTTTTAAATCCTATGTCATTACCTGGGCCTGTGATGCACCTGACCTCGCCTCTTTATTCCTGAACAACACAGGCAAGCCCTTCACACCTGCCCTTCCTGCTGCCCGCGTGCTCTGCCCTGGGAGTCTGCAGATCCTTTTCTCCTTTCAGATTTTTATTCAAATTTCACCTCTGAAAGGCCTCCTGATAAGGTCTAACTTTAAATTGAAAAAAATCACCCCACTGTTCTTCTTTGTAGTGGGTTGAACGGTGCCCCCCAAAACATATATCTACATCCTAACACCCAGAATCTATTATTGTGCCCAAGAGGATCTTTGTAGATTAAATTAAGTTATGGGTCTATGGGTCTTGAGATCATGTCAGATTATCCAGGTGAACCATAAATCCAATAATAAGTTTCTTGATAAAAGGCAGAGGAGAAGACAAAGAGATCCAGAAGGAGAGGCCATGTGAAGATATATTACTATCCAGCATCAAGTTTATTGACTTTCTACCCTACTAATCAATAAGTTAAAGAAGGCAGAGATGATTGGTTTTGTTCACTGCTGTATTCCCAGCATGTAGAACAGTGTCTGGGACCTAAGATGTGTTCCATTAACATTCATTGATTAAAAAAACAAATAGATGGGCTGGACACAGTGGCTCACGCCTATAATCCCAGCACTTTGGGAGGCCAAGGCAGGCAGATCACAAGTCAGGAGATCGAGACCATCCTGGCTCACATGGTGAAGCCCCATCTGTACTAAAAACGCAAAAAAAAAAAAAAAAAAAAAAAAAAACCTAGCTGGTGTGGTGGCACATGACTGTAGTCCCAGCTACTCGGGAGGCCAAGGCAGGAAAACCACTTGAACCTAGGAGGCGGAGGTTGCAGTGAGCCAAGAATGAGCCACTGCACTCCAGCCTGGGCGACAGAATGAGACTCCATCTCAACAACAACTAACAAGAAAATAAAAAAGGAAAGAAAACAAATAGATGAATAAGTTACAGGTCCCAAATACTGTGCCTGAGTACATAGGAGAATTGTGGTCTATTGATAAACAAATAGGAAGAAATAAAAACAGGATTGAAACCAGGGTAGCTACACAAGGTTCGTTTAGGAGTTGATCAGTTTGCTGTGACAGATGTACCAGTGAAAATATATCTGCTTTCCCTCATTCAGGATTCACTTGTCCAGCCAGCTCTAACAGAATTTTGAAAGATTTACACAATTACCTTAATGAGATAATTAATAAGAAAAAAACAGAAGAAACGTGACAGGTATTGGAGATACTGAATGGATGTTTGGGTGAAATGTCAGTGTCAAAGATACATAGATTAGTAATTAAATTTCAAGGGCAACTCCTTCAAAATCCTATTTTAGCCAGCCTCTCTTGCACGGGCCATTTTATTCTCTGAGTTCAAAATTGATTTGTTGATTGACGGATGGATTGATTTGACCGCCAATGCTTTCCCCTTTCTATCTATTGTGGCAAAGTAGTGATCAGGAAGGCAGCCAAGACTCAAATTACATAAAGGACAAGGGAAGGTCTAGAAGGCCAGCAAATCCAGAGAAGACACCGAAACTGCAGAACTTCCCCAGCAGCCCTGGCCTCGGAGCACATGTCCTCACCAAGAGCTGCCCACAGCCTGAGCCCTGCAGCAGAAGGGGGACTCCAAGGGGCCTGCGCGCACTTCAGGGCATTCAGGACTGGGTGTGGGGTCAGGATGCACTTCCACCCAAATTCCCCCCACTTGTCACTCTCTATTTACACTCTCAGAGAAACATCTCTAGTAACAAACTGTAGAAATGATCCCTGAAAGTATAGTCTTGTCACTCTCTATTTAACGAGGTACTTCTACTAGCGAGGATGCTTTCCAAAATAATTTTTTTGCCATTTTATAAATGTTCCCCTTGTCGGAAAAAAATAAAGAATCTCATAATAATTCGTAGGTCTTTGTTTTTTTTTTTTTTTTTTTTTTTGAGACGGAGTTTCGCTCTTGTTACCCAGGCTGGAGTACAATGGCGCGATCTCTGCTCACCGCAACCTCCGCCTCCTGGGTTCAGGCAATTCTCCTGCCTCAGCCTCCTGAGTAGCTGGGATTACAGGCACGCGCCACCATGCCCAGCTAATTTTTTGTATTTTTAGTAGAGACGGGGTTTCACCATGTTGACCAGGATGGTCTCGATCTGTTGACCTCGTGATCCACCTGCCTCGGCCTCCCAAAGTGCTGAGATTACAGGCTTGAGCCATCGTGCCGGGCCCCTAGTTTGTAGGTCTTAAAGGTGGAATAGCTCTCACCTTCCCGCATGCCTTTGAAGTTTTAGGACATCTTTGAAATGGTACAGTGGCAGTGAGAGAGATACATATGGGAATCCATTTTCCTTATTTACTTTGTGTGATCTGTACAGTCATAGTGATCTCCTTACAGAAGCCAAAAGGCCCTGACTGTTAGCATTTGATCCCACCCCCATCTCACAGAGGTGTGGAAACACAGGAGGCACTGGCCCCGGCTGGGCTCAGAACACCCCATCTTCTCGGCAGCCAGTAGAAAACACCCCGTCTTCACCATACAGCTTCCACCTGAGCCTCAAAGTGTTTTTGAAACCATCAGAGCTGAAAAACAGTCCTCATAAAATCTGAGAAAATATTAGCTTCATGGATGAAAATCTGTATTTCGTATTGAGTTTTTAATGGGCATTGAGTGATGAGATGAAACAGTTTCCCACAGAATCTGGTATATACTTTATATCTCAATGCTCTGACATATAATAAAGCCGTTTTCTATTTTTTTTAACTTTTGAGTTTATTTTATTTCTGCAGTTAAACTCAAACAAAAAGGTTGAATTGTTCTTAATGACTGTATTTTTCACCATGAGTGCTAGACAGCACTTGTATATTTCACATAGGTTTAAGAACACTCTAGTTATTAACATCTTCTTTATGACAGAAATGTTTTTGCTTTATTTAAATAAAATGCCTAGCACCTATCGTGGATGGAAAGTGACTTCTGAATTCTCAAAACATTTACAGGTAAAAGCAGTCAGTGCAGACTGCTCCTGTACCCCTCTGGAAAGAAAGAAGCATTCCTGTGTCACCATAGACCTGATGACAAATAAAACCCCCTTGGGACCAAATTGTGGGAGTAAGTTTCCACAAAGAAAAGAAAATAGATATATTTCATTATGTATATTTTTCTTTCTGTGGAAAATAAGTTCTTTATATGTTACATAGTCATATTAAACCTGACTTCTCAGACCACATTTTGAAAATAGATTGCAGTCGTTTTATTGCACGTGCTCTGTATTCACAGGAGTCAGAATTTTGAGTGTTTTGTTTTTAAATAGCTTTTCGTTATTTTTTTTTTATTTTAGGTTTTGGGGTACCTGTGCAGAACATGCAAGATAGTTGCATAGGTACACACGTGGTAGTGTGTTTTGCTGCCTTCCTCCCCTTCACCCACATTTGGCATTTCTCCCCATGCTATCCCTCCCCAGCTCCCCCCCCGCTGTCTCTCCCCTATTCCCCCCAATAAACCCCAGTGTGTAGTGCTCCCTTCCCTGTGTCCATGTGTTCTCATTGTTCATCACCCACCTATGAGTGAGAATATGCCATATTTCATTTTCTGTTCTTGTGTCAGTTTGCTGAGAATGATGTTCTCCAGATTCATCCATGTCCCTACAAAGGACATGAACTCATCATTTTTTATTGCTGCATAATATTCCATGGTGTATATGTGCCACATTTTCCCAGCCCAGTCTATCATCGATGGACATTTGGGTTGGTTCCAGGTCTTTGCTATTGTGAACAGTGCTGCAATGAACATTCGTGCTTTGACCTACAGGAAAGCAAGACTGTGAAGAGACACCTGATTCCTGAGCAGGCGCTGCAAGCGAGGCATTGAGAAAACTCAGAGCTCCCTGTGGCTCCAGGCATAATCAGGACCTACACTATGGAGCTAGAGTTTCATCTCTCTAGGCATTTGCTAAATCACACTAATTCACACAATGCTGCTAATGGGTGACAATTAACTCACTGTCTCTTCCAGGGCATTTGTATTGCTTACAATGAGTGGATCTCTAACTGGCTTGACATTAATCCCAGGTCTATACCTAAGCCTAGAGGAGAAATTCACAGACAGGACATCTCTAGTTCTTGATGAAGGTTTTCTGGCCTGACTTCACCACTGCATCTGACCACAGAATCATTACTTGCCACCCTGAGAGCTAGAGCCATGAGCTAATCTCAGAAAAAGGCAACCACAAGGTACCTTTTTTTTTTTTTTTTTCCTTTTTTGAGACGGGGTCTGTTTCTGTCGCCCAGGCTGGAGTGCAGTGGCACCATCACCGCTCACTGCAGCCTCGACCCCCTTGGCTCAAGGGATCCTCTCATCTCTCAGCCTCCTGAGTAGCTGGAACTATAGGCATGCACCATCACACCTGGCTAATTTTTGTGTATTTTGTAGAGATCAGATTTCACCATATTGTCCAAGTTGCTCTCAAACTCCTGGGCGTAAGTGATGCACCTGGTTTCCCCAAGTGTTAGGATTACAGGCGTAAGCCGCAGCACTCAGCCCTAAATTTTATTCCAGTTAAATTGGGGGTTTAGAGTGTCAGATTAGTGTAATCTGTAATCCACTTCCATGTGGCCATCAGCTGCTGAATCTTAAATCTGGTCATCGGACAAGTTTTTGATATCCCTAAATCCGTTTTTTCTTGTGTAAAATGGGGATAATATTGGCAGGAATTTTGTAATTAGAGTAATGTTAAGATCTTAGCACAGAGCCTGAAACACAGAAGAAGCCCAATAAATGGTAACTAACATCACGAGTTGAATAATTTGTTCTAGAGTCATAACATCTCAGGCTAGAAGGGACCTTCATAATCTCCCAGTCCAACCGCACAGCCAAGCAGTCGTGTCTGTGCAGGATACCTTCCAAGATACTCAACATTTGACATAAAACAGAATCTTCCATTGGGATTATTGCCAATAGAGGTGAGGAGGAGGGAAAGTGGTGTGAAGGCATATTTGCCAAAATGGGCTGTAGGAAAATATAACCTGACTTTTCTTGCACGGTTGGATTTCTGAGCACAGAAGTTATCCTACTGGAATGAAATGTAAACTCCAATCTGAGGTGTTACTTTGTGAAAGGCACTTTGAAAACAAACTCCCTCTCAAATCTCTTATAAACCACAGCTATTAAAATCCAGAGGTACCCAGTTAGGTAGTAGAGATTTCTTTCCAACACAACTAATAAATGAGAGCCTGCTCTGAAAACCTCGGCATGCATCACTGAAGCCTGGGAGTTGCACAGTGACACTCAGCTGGTGCCTGGCACTGGCAGAGACTATCACTGAAGCATTGAAGGTTATGCCAGGAATCACAACATTGCCACCTGCGTTCTGGCTGGGAATCACAAGCCTGCCAGGAAAAGTGGATGCAAGCCCTCCAAGTCCTTCCTCAGCGCCGGGGGCTGGAGGGCACTGTTAGGGGTCGGCTCCACCCCCTACCTGCCATTCGACCTTGTTCCTGAGTCATTGTCCTCGGAGCCGCAGTGTGTTCACTCACCAAGTGGTGACAATTGGGAACACCTGCCTTCCCTGCCTGATTATTAAGGGCTTTAATGAATTTCATAAAGTGCTTTTATATCCTTGACAGAACATTTCTATCCCAGTGCAGGGGAAAAACCATCATCATTATTGACCTTCGAGTCAAAGACAGATATTTTTCAGGCTTCTTTACTGATCAAATGGTAGTATCAAATGTATATTTGTTTTTCATCACAGACACAAACACGAAATTTTAAAGTTCACAATTTTGAAATATGAATTTGTTGCATTATTCAATGTTGCCAGTTACAGTCATGTTGCTCTATGATTCTAAGTGCAGATGGCCAGAGCTGGCCTCAGGTTCTCAGTTCATTAAACAGTCCTTCCTTTGACCAACAGGCCTCTCATTGTAAGGCAGCCTGGGTCTCAGCTGATGTCAAAAGCCCCATTCTACCCCGGGGGGATTGTTTGCATAAAGGATGCCCCTGCATATTCTGTTGCAGATAGGGATGGGGCTGGTTCTGCAGATGGCACTGCCACCAGCACTGTCACTGTTGCTCATCACACGATCTTGGGTCTCTTTCCAGGGGCTTGCACAAAGCTCGATTCAGAGTTTCCCTGTGACCGATGCACACTTGGCCTGAAGATGGACAGAGGAGGAGGAAAAGGCGTCCCAGTGTTCTTCCCCGCTTGCCTGGGAAAGCTTGGGAATTCTTGGCCTCTTTACCCGCTTTGACTCAGGCTGAAAAACAAATCAGAAAGTTGCCAATGGTTTCATTCAGTCTATAAAGCTGGGTTAATGTGACTCTGTGAGTGAAACCATCAATACACAAAAGTCAGGAAATCCAAGGTTACCATTCCCACCAGCCACGGAGGCTCTCTGCACAGGTGACCCTGTGTCCCTGCTGGGGCTCCAAACTGCATCCTGGGCAAAGCACAGAGCCACAGGGTCAGTCATCCTAGGAGCATGTCAGCCTTCAGGGACTCAGCCATGGGGAAAACGTCCTCTGCATTCATGACACTAATTTCAGCTCTTAAAAATATTCATTTGTTTTTGAATTCACTTTTAAGTGTAGTATCATATATTTACTGAAAAGTGTACAAACGCTCAGTGAGCAAGTCAGTGAATTTTCAACAACATGAACACACCCATGAAATCAATATCTAGGCAAGAAATCAAGCATTGCCAGCACGCAAGGAGGCCCCAGTCTGTCTTTCCCACCTCTAATATGATAATAAAACCAGACTATAAATATTAACAAAGGAATGGATGTAAATAGACTCTGGAATTCTAGAAAAGGTTGGAAGATCTTGTTTGAAAGTATCTCCTGAAATTCAGATTCCTAGGAACACTGGCAGACATTGCTATCATTAGAATTCTCACCCAGCTAGCAGAATAAAGCTTAAAATTCCACAGGCACTATCTCCAGAGATGGTTGTATAGCACCTGTGCCCTTTCTTCAGATAGGCAGATGGTCCCAGAAGAGGCAGCATACGTGACAGGTGTTCCCAATCAAGGACTCCATGAGACGCTCTGCAGAGCAGGTCAGTGCTGGCTCCACCCTGGGCCTCTGAGTCAGATATCAGGCCTGGCCATGTAAATTTCAAAACTTCCCAAAGAGATTCTGAAGTGCATCCCTGGGTAGAGAATCACTGTCTCAAAGTGTTATTCATTTTCTTCTTCCGTTACACACTTTCCAAACCCATTCCCTCTGACAACAAAATAATGAAACCCAGCAAAGGCACAGGAAGGGGGGTCGAGTGAGTTTCTTCTCCTTTTTCCTTACTTTATCTGGGCTTATTTTGCCTAATCGAATGCCACTTGGCTTCAATTACCCACAGATTGGACAAAATCTCAACCTCCAGAGATGAGCACCTTTCTGTATATAACCCCAGGCCGTTGCGCGTGTCTAAAATGCTCTGTTCCTCTTCTCCGCATAGCAAACTCCTACATGTTCTGCAAAATCCAGACTAATTGTCTTCACTCTGTGTTTCCTGACTTAGTCCTTCTGTGCTCCCTAATATCCCACTAAAGGCCTCTTCACAGCTGTCAATGGCCTCGACGGTTCTTGGCGCACCACATTGTAATGACCTCTTGTGTTGCCTGCACCACCAAATAGACTGAGATTTTCCTCTTTGCACCTCTGCATTCTCATGGCCTAGAATGGACCCTGGAATATGCTGAATTTATAAACAATGGATGTGTGCATGGATGGATGGAGGGATGGATACTTAGAAGTGCTTTGTAAAGTGCAAACCATTTCATTTCCATTCACTCTGTAACTAAAACACACAAATGGCTACCTGGAGCTCAGACATCCCTTTTCCCTAGACTCCATCCTTCTCACCCTCCAAGGAGAGAGCAATTCTTTTCCATTTCAACAGAAACTAGACACTCTACACCTTCACTCTGTATTATAATTGCCAGCAAAATTTTATCTTTCTTTCCACCATCATTATTCTCTGAGACTTACTTCCAAAGCATAACATTACAGTGGGCCTTTTGCCTCTCTCTTTTGTCCTAACAAGCAAATATAGAGCAAATAGGCCCCTTGGGTTGGGGGTGGGAGGGGTCCTACAAAGCGTGCCTGAGAACATCCACCCAGGAACAATGGCATCAAGGCCAACCCATGCCTGCACTGTGGCTCAGCAGGTGGTTCAGTGCCTGTTGGGTATATATACACAGCAATGGATTTCTTGGGAAGACTAAGCTTCAGCTAGCCCAGGAAGTGACAGTGAGCTGAGAGTTCTGCACACAGAGCTGCCCCACAGTGGCTGGTGGTATCTTTTATGGAGAAAACGTTTTGGAATCCCAGTTCTAGCATTTGATGGTTTTCCTATATGCCAAGAGCAGCCATGTGGCAGAGGCATGTTCAGAATAAGGCATTTGAGTACATGAAGAAAGTGGAATAAAAACTGTAAAGTTAGGAGAGAGAATTGAACAGGTGGAGATACGTGATACTAACAAAGATGTGTCTTAAAGTCATATGAATTAGGATGTTCCTTACCATGGGAAGCAGTTTGGGAAGCTTTAAACAGGCACGGTGGCTCACACCTGTAATCCCAGCACTTTGGGAGGCCAAGGCAGGTTGATCACTTGAGGTCAGGAGTTCAAGACCAGCATGGCCAACATGGCAAAACGCCATCTCTACTAAAAATATAAAAAAGTTAGCTGGGCATGTTGTCAGGCGCCTGTAATCCAGCTTCCTGGGAGGCTAAGAGGGGAGAATCACTTGAACCTGAGAGGCAGAGGTTGCAGTGAGCCAAGATCACGCCACTGCACTCCAGCCCAGGTGAAAGAGTGAGACTCTGTGTCAAAAAATAATAATCATAAAATAAAACAACAAAAAAATAAAGCATGTAAATAGCATTATTAACAATGTGTTAGAATTTCACATTCTAACACAGAATACTAAAGACCACATACATCAAACCCCTAATTTTATATAAGGCAACTGAAGTACCAAGACAACCATCAACAACTTTCACAGCAGGGTGGATCATGACATCCACTTTATAGTTCAATTTAAATGTCATCCAGACCTACCCAACCTCAAAAATTCCCACCTGGTGTCTGTTATGATGTCTCATGTATTCCCACCATTTTTTCTTTTCTTTGAGGAACAATATTATGTTTCCAGAAAGTGCACATTAAAAACAAATCTTGTCAAATGGACTGGCAGTCCACAAAGTAAATGTCCTGTACTATAGAAGTCGAGGTCATAAAAATTAAAAACAAAAAAGGCTGATGAACTGTTTCAGATGGAAAAAAGAGAGAGATAACAACTAAATGAGATGTGGGACCCTGGGTTGGATAGTGGCTCCTGGACCAGGAAAAGAACTATTTTCTTTTCCTAAAAAGAACGTAAGAGAAATAGTTAATACAATTCAGATGAGATCTGTGGATTAAATGTGTAAGTTTCCTGATTTTATCAGTATGGAGGAGGATGGCCTTGTTTTTGGAGAGCACAAGGGGTGAAAGAGCACAGGCCATGCATTTTTTTTTTTTTTTTTGAGACAGAGTCTTGCTCTGTTGCCCAGGCTGGAGTGCAGTGGTGTTATCATGGTTCGCGGCAACCTCCATCTCCCGGGATCAAGCGATTCTCCTGCCTCAGCCTCCCGAGTAGCTGGGATTACAGGCACCCATCACCGCACCCAGCTAATTTTTGGATTTTTAGTAGAGACAGTGTTTCACCCTATTGGTCAGGCTAGTCTAGAACTCCTGACCTCAGGTGATCCTCCCGCCTTGACCTCCCAAAGTGTTGGGATTACAGGCATGAGCCACTGCACCCAGCCAAGCCACACATCTGAAAGTCACCTTTGTGTGTCTCAGCAGGAATAACGGGACAAGTACGGGCAAGGATAGTATGCCCAACTGGGAGGCAGTGCAGAGCCTCAGCAATGCAGCTTCCTGTGCTGTCAGATTCCCCCCTCGTGATGGGCATGCAAGTGTCTACACATTGCTTAACACCTCCACTGTCCTTCGTTTCATCAGCTGAGGGTGTGAAGAAAAATACTAGTGGTCAACACTTACGAAAACCTTCGTCAGTGCCAGGCACTTTTTCAAGCACCTCACCTGCACTGCCAACAACCTTTTACAAATAAGAAGACTGAGGCACAGAGAGTGAAGCGATTTGCTCAAGGTCACATAGCTGAGTGTAACCAAAACTGAATCACTACCTTGCGCCATGTCTCAGCTCCTAGCATTTCTATGAAACATAATTGAAATCTGTCAAGCACTGAATTTAGTGCCCATGGGCAGGAAGTGCTCGGTAGAGGTTAGCTTAATCATCAGTGTCCACTTCTCCACCACCATGAGTGAAAGATACGCTGAAGTACCCAGGCATCAGCTGAATCCTAAGTCTTCAGCACTAAGGTTCATTTCCTCCCTAACTGCTGTGTAGAGTTTCATCAAATCATGCAATCCATAAGCTAAACCCCAGACAACTCAGAAGAGCTAAAGCAAAACTAGGAGTAACAGAAGTGAATATTTTCTTTCTTGGAACAATTGATAACTTTGTAGGTTTGTTTCATAAAACTTGGCTGCATGATTCATTTAGAACTGAGGATATTTTCCACACTGTTTGGATTCCTTTTCAGGACACCACAAAACTGGGGGGAAAACATTTATATTCAATCATAACTGTGGTATAGACATTTCGGGCAGGTATTTGGGTTTTTCTCTAGAAATCATGCTAATATATCTTGTCTAGTGAAAGATACTGGATGCCATTCACAAGTCACTTTTCTGTTTTTTAGATTTTTGATTCCATACAGAGTGGACTTTGATGGTGTATTAGTTCATTTTTACACTGCTATAAAGAACCACCTGGGACTGAGTAATTTATGAAGAAGAGGTTCAACTGACTCACGTTTCCACAGGTTTAACAGGAAGCATGACTGAGTGGCCTCAGGAAACGTACAATCATGGTAGAAGGGGAAGGGGAAGCAAGCACATCTTACATGGCAGAGCAGGAGAGAGAGAGCAAAGAGGAAACTGCCACACACTTTCAAACATGGGGGTTACAATTCAAGATGAGATTTGGGTGGGGACACAGAGCCAGACCATATCAGATGGGTTTTTTGGTTGTTTTTGTTCATTTGTTCGATTGGTTTGGGGTTTGGGTTGTTGTCTGTCTTTTGGGTTTTTGTGAGACAGGGTCTGGCTCTGTCACCCAGGCTAGAGTGCAATGGTGCAGTCTGGGATCACTGTAATCCCCACCTCCCAGGCTCAAACCATCCACCCATCTCAGCCTTCTGAGTAGCTAAGACTACAGGCATGCATCACCACATCCAGCTAATTTTTGTGTGTGTGTATTTTTGGTAGAGACAGAGTTTCACCATCTTGCCCAGCCTGGTCTCTAACTCCTGGGCTCAATCAACCCTCTACCTCAGTCTCCCAAAGTGCTGGGATTACAGGCATGAGCCATTGCACCCAGCCTGCTTTTGTTTTTTGAGGCAGGATCTCACCCGGCTACCCAAGCTGGAGTATAATGGTGGCAATCTCAGTTCACTGTGACCTTGACCTCCTAGGTTCAAGTGATTTTCCCACCTCATCCTCCCAAGTATCTGGGACAGCAAGTGCATGCCAACACATCCAGCCAATTTTTAAATTTTTTTAGAGACAGCGTATCCCTATGTTGCCCAGGCTGGTCTCGAATTCCTGGGCTCAAATGATCCTCCCACCTTGGCCTCCCAAAGTGCTGGGATTACAGACCTGACACATCACGCCCAGTTGCTTTGATGGTTTCTACTTGGTTGGTGCTGATACTGAATGAATGAGTCATCCAGTCATGCTCCTAAGTTCAAAAGGACACTGGATTTGTCAGCTAGGGTGGCTGTAACCAAGCTCCACAAATCAGACGGCTTAAACAACAGGAATATTATTCTCTAAGTTCTGGAGGCTAGATTTCCAAAATCGAGACATCGCAGGGTTGTTTCTGCTGAGGCCTCTCTCCTTGAGTGGTACAGATCCATCTTTTTCCCACGTCTTCCTACGATCTTCCCTCTGTGTGTGTCTGTGTCCTCATTTCCTCTCTGAATAAAGACACCAGTCATGTGAGTTGCAGCCCAAAATAGCAGCCTCATTTCAACTAATCACCTCTGTAAAAACATCTCCAAATACAATCAACTTTCTGAGGTACTGGGTTAGGACATCAACATATGAATTTGGGGTGGAGACCAAATTTCACCCATAACAGAGACTTAGAGGGGAAGACAGAACCCATGCAATGTATCTTCAATTCTAGGAATGAATATTCCCTGGAAGCTTACTATTTGCAAAATACTACTTCTAGCTGCTGATGCCACCTATCTCCTTCAAATCAACCTCCCTTCGAACTAATTCAACAGAGGGTCCATCCTAGCAAAGTTTTCAGAACCTTCCCTTGCATCTCTGTAAACTCCTTCTTGAAGTCCACTGTACCCCCCTTGGCATCCCCGCCCAGCTGACCCTGTGCCACCATCTTCTAGGGAACTTCCAGTGCCCAGGAATACATGATTCTTGTGCTTAATATGTTGGCACCATTGCTGCATTCAACACTCAGCCAATATGGCTAAGCAGCTTGGAAACAGTTCACCCTCTTAATAGCTGATATAATTTTAGTACTTTATTTACTACAAACATGGAATTTTTCCTTCAGGCCTCACAGAGAACAGCACTGACAACTTCCAGAAACATATTTGAAACGCCTGACATAGTGTACACAGCTGATGAGAAATGTTCAGAGTGTGCTGTGACAAAAATGAGAAAAGTCGAGAGGAAGCCACTAATCCGCAATGAAAGCTCTCCCAAACTCCCTGCCTCACATCCCACTGCCGACTGAGGGACCCGTGACCTCACGCCTGCGCCGCCACTGACCCCAAGGGACCGCGGGCCTCTGTCTCCATGTCAGTTACACAGGAGGGAAAAATAGAGCATTCTCCCCTGCCCAAACTATATAAGGAGGGAAAAATGAGATGGAACTGTAAGAAGACTTGGGCAAGAGTCAAAATAGGTTAAATAAATATAATTTCAATTCCTCATTGTCAAAACAGACTTAAATCTATTGACTGTTGTTTTTATTCTGGCATTGTTTACCAGGTTATGCTCTTACCAGATAAAGATGAGATGGCTCCCACAGTAAAACGTCTGTCTTCAACTTCGTGAAAAGATTTAGAGCTGTGATTTTATTGCCCTTATTCGATCCTTACCGAATCTCCGTGGCTCGGGACTTCTACTGCACGACAGAAAGTAACTGGGCCACTGAAGAGAAACTCCTTTCACGTGGGGGCCGTGTGTAGTAAAATCTGTCGCCACCAGGAGGCAGCACAGACCTGGGCTGCTGTAGACTTCGTCGCTGGGTGTTCGCAACGGGGTCTCTCCAGCCGCAGGGTGCTCCCTCCCAGTAAAACTTCTCTGCGCTGCAGGAATCTGGAATTGCCCAGGAGCTGCGGCCCAGAGCCCCCTGATAGCAGACCCTTGCCCTGAGGATGCCTTCCTCCTGCCCAGTGCTGGGCATGGGCCTCCGCCCTGGAAGCAGAGTCAAGGCCGGACTGAGCTGCCTTTGGTGCTGAGGGCGGTCCCCGAACACGGGCCTGGGGACAGAGACCAGGCCCAGGATCCACAGGCCACGCAAGACATCCGAAGCAGAACTCAGGGTTTCCAGGCCTGGGGCTCCTTCTGAAGACTCGGGGGTAGGAACCAGGCAGCCCAGGGCAGGGGCATCAAAGCCCCTGGTCAGGAAGGAAGAGGAAGCGCATGGGCCTTGGGGAAGGTTCTAAGAGCAAACCAGGCTCCATCTTGACCTGCTGCACCCGCAGAGCGTTTTCTCCTCCTCATTCACTGTTAGTGTGTAAGCCCGGACCAGCGCCTCACACCACAGATGTGAGCGATCCAGGCACCGCCAGACGTCAGCGATCCAGGCAGAAAGCGCTGAGGGAAGGGGCAGCCTCTCAGGGTGGTCTCCCAGGCTCCCGGTTTGTCCTGAAACACACGCAGCTCTCCGACAGCAGACCATGCTCATGGTAAACACAAAGCCCTAGCCCGGAACCAAGTCACCACCAGAACCAGGTGACAAGGTCCTGTCCCAAGGGAAACAGAAGCTCAGCCGGGCTCGCGTGGGTGGGATGTGCGGGCTCATGCTTCGGCAGCCCTCTTCACTTACCTGGTAACTGGCCCAACTCGTCCTGTCACTCAAAACTGGAGGTAGAGTGGGGGGAGGGGCAAGGAAACGCGGCAGGGACAGCCACGGGGTGACAGGGCTGGGGTGGCTCTGCGCCCAGCTCCCCCTGCAGTTCCCACACACGGCCTTCTAATTCATCCGGTGATTGATGCTCCTGGAAGCGCCTGGAAACTCTGTCTGGGAGCTAATTATTATGGGGAATGACCTGCGTCCTGGTCAGGAGTGAGTAGGGAGATCATTAGGTGAGAGCTGGCTATTCACAAGAGGGCAGCCTTTGATGCGAGCCGAGCAGAAAGTTTGGCCGAAACTCAACACCTCTTAGAAGTACAGATTAGTGGAGAGGAAGAAAGGAGAACGCATTGTGGAAGTTTTCAAGAAGGAGACAAAGATGCCTGTGTTTTGTATCGCTCAGCTGCCTCAGGAAAATGTCCATTTGTTTTCTTTACACTCCTTTTACATTTTAAGTGGAATCTAGTGAATGTGTCTTTTCAGCGTTCCCAATTTCACCATTTCCACTACACCTCATGTTGCCATTTTAATGAAGCATCATTTTTCCAGAGGGTGTGGGAACAAAACCTATTTAATGACCTCTCAGAGCAAACACTGAGTTCTTCAAATATTTCCCTGAATTAAAATCCCCACCTCACAATTCACTTCCTTGTTGAAATGTCAGTTTGCCAACTACTGCATACCAATAAACAGGGCTTTCCTTTACCCGCAAGCCAGAGGGCTCCTGTCAGGCCTCGCAGCCCAGGGGTTCCTGAGAAACCTCTGCTCTCCGTGCCTGGCTGCTGCTCTCGGTGCCTGGCTGCTGCTCTCGGAGGGCTGAGTGAATGCAGCAATGCCGCTGGAAGCACGACATCATGCACCTGGCATCTCTGCAGCACACGGGTTTAGGGGACTCAGCCAAAACCTGGGAGGACCTGGGAGATTCTCTGGTCTAGCTTCTCATTCTACAGATGGGGAAACCAAGGCAGGAAGAAGCGGTATACACTGGCCACACAGGGCATCACCGGTAGAGCCGGAAGGCCATAAAGAATAAGCAGGGTTGGCCCCATGTGGCCTCAGGATCGCTTAGGGCAGTTGTGCAAAATGTATACTATACCCGTCCCAAATCTACCTATGTATTTCAAAAACTATGTATTTTCAAATACATAGTTGTCAGATTCACTATGATGTACAGTCCACAGAATTTTTTTCAACTAATTTTTCAAGTTTATCATTATCTTTTCAGGAATTCTGAACATTTTTGAGCAAATACTGTGAACTGCCTAGTTTTACACTGAAGTGATGCTCCAGCCAAAAGCTCACGAGAATCACTGAGCTAATGTGATGACAGCCCATTCTGTAAGGGGAGGAACCTTCCATATCTCCAAAAGCCTTGATGGTCCCGTTTGTCTGTCTGTCTCCACTGATTCAGCAGATAAAAGAGTTTTATACTCAAAGCTAGCATATTTATATATACTAGCATATACATATACACACAGCCCCTAATATATATTATACAAACTATTCTTTGACTAATCTCTTTGTGCATTTCATATGCACTACTACCGTTTAATTTATTATATAACAAGAAGATGATGAGCTGGGTGCTGTGGCACACACCTGCAGTCCTAGATACTTAGGAGGCTGAGGCAGAAGGATCCTTTAAGTCCAGGAGTTCAAAGCCAGCCTGGCAACATAGCAAGACCCTGTCTCCAAATAAAGAAAAAAAGAGAGATGCTGATGCATTTTCCAGCTGTAACATTTGATAAGTTTCATAAGTTTCGGATTACCTTACAGAGGTCCGATAACAAAAGCGTTATTGCTTGGGGATTATATTTGTGCACAGTAATTGCATTTGATACCTTTACGGTGAAAACCAATTCACCTCTGCAATACTGGTGTCTGGTTTGCTAGCTCCCTAGTCTACTAGCTTATTGCACTAGGAACTGTGAAATATGCTAAAATTTACTATTTTAAATATACTTCTAAAATGTTTCATTTTCCACCCAAAGTACTATATTATATGTTCAGGAATATTTTACTTTGTCGGTTTTAGCAAAGAATGTTCCAGGATGTGGTCAAACAACCAGCGCGCCCCTGAGCGTCAATGATTATGCAGCAGCTGGCAGAGCGTGTTCAGCGCTGGTGAGCCAGGCCCACATGACAGGAGCAACCAGGGTGGCCCAAGAGGGAGACCAGGACCGACCAGGGATGAAGCTGGGATGTAGCATTTGGGAGCTCAAGTAGCTCCACGGACAGGTCTGGGTCCTTTGCTTCAGCTCAGGTGCATTCATTTGGGACTTTTGCAGGGCGAGAACATAGCGGTGGTTTGATATTTGCTAAAAAAAGAGAGGTGTCGGCTGAGTGTCTTAAGATATTTATCCTGGACAGGCACAGTGGCTCACGCCTATAATCAGCATTTTGGGAGGCTGAGGCAGGCAGATCACCTGAGTTTGGGAGTTTGAGACCCGCCTGACCAACATGGAGAAACCCCATCTCTACTAAAAATACAATTAGCCTGGCGTGCTGGTGCATACCTGTATTCCCAGCTATTCGGGAAGCTGAGGCAGAAGAATCGCTTGAACCTATGAGGCGGAGGTTGTGGTGAGCCAAGATCACACCATCACACTCAAGCCTGGGCAACAAGAACGAAACTCCGTCTCAAGAGCCAAAAAAGATATTTATCCTAAGGAACATTCCCAAGAGGGGGCAAACAGGAGATGCTAGGAATTAAGGGCATTTAGACTTGGACACACAAACCAAAACCCCTCATTTTCACTGCACCGAATGCAGAGAGACAAAAGCAGTAGCAGGAGGGAGCTGCCACCCAAGAACAAGGGGAAAAGCTTGTCCTCAAAGTGCTAAATCAGCAAGTCCATATGTGATATAAGAGGCTCGTCGTCTGGTCTCACCAAGACTGTTGAAATGTGTTTGAAAACACTCAAGAGGCAGGAAAGGGGACCCAAGAATCGTCACCGGAAAGTGGACTTAGATTGTGACTGCAATCAGGTAAGCAGGAATTTGGTCAACTCTGTTGAATTCTGTGAGGGGAAACGTTGTTTGAACTTGAAAGCACAGGCAACTTCACACACAGAATCGGTAAACTTGAAGACCTGGGCAGGTTAGTACCCACACAAACTTGATGAAGGGAGGAGGTGGGGTGGCCTACGGAGCCTAACACTACAGTCAGTGGACATAAACAGATATGGCCTCTGAAACTGTGATTTATTGTCTAAATTAGACAATTCCTTCACTTTGCTCTGATTCCATATTCATCAGGGAGCCTCCTGAGTATAATTTTGACTCCACTAGGAAAGCTGTTGAGAGAGATAATGTACTCATCATATTGCCTAAAATATCTCAGTCAAAAGGATGCTCAAGGTTCTTATTGCAAAATGATACTGGTACTTTGATTTATACATCAGTCTCTTGTCATGTTGGTTAATGGAAGTTTGCCCCTAGAGAACTGGATTCACACCAGGTATCCTTAAAATTTGTAATGTTTGAAGCCACAAAGCTGAAAAGCTGACCTGCTACAGTGTAGAATCTGCAGAAGGTAAATGCCAACTGAGGAGCTATGTAAGCATTGCCTCCCTTGATAACACCCCAACATTGCCACATGCCACCTTTTAAACAAATAACAGTATAACAGTGTTGGGAGTGTATTCGCCAGTTCATTTCCAATGTTCCACACTGTAAAACAGCTTGAAGCCTATAAAACTGAGAAATTATTGTCTTTGGCCAGATCTGTGCTGCTGGAAAGGATTTAGGGTCTTTGAACTATAAATAAACTCAGTTAACATTGGGCATTAAATTGTGAACTGCTACAGCATAGCTTAGATACAGTGAGTCACAGAGCAATCGGTACAGTTTTCTACATAGCTCCAACTATATTTCCTTCAGAGCCAGAGCACTTGGACACTTCTGGGACTTTTACAGTTTCTTAACAACGAACGATGTAAAACTTGTGTACCAAAAATCAATTCGTATTCTGGCCATTAAGCAAATGACCCACAATATGAGATAACATTTTAAAAATCAAGAAATAGGAGACATTATAACTAAAGAGACAAACAAATTTGACCCTGTGAAAGGTTTAAATTTCTGTGAATGTAACTATCAAAATTAGAATTTAAAAGGCAAACATATTGGAAATATATTTGCAGCAAATATGACAATAAGAAAAAAATTATTGAAAAGCATTTGAATTGCCTAATAAATAAATGAAAATAAAAAGGAAGAAATCCTATTATATGCCTATTAAAAAGTAAGGAAAACATTAAGAGATTAATATCCATTGCAAGCACAGTTGGGAGAGTTACATTTTTTTTAAGAGTTACATTTTTACACTCTGCTGTTAGCAACCCATATGTACATACATTTTTTTATTATACATCAAGAGTAATGGAATCATTTACATTCTTTTACAACTACTCTGACTTTAAGATATTTATGCTAAGAAAAATATTTATTTATTTGTTTGTTTGTTTGTTTATTTGCAAAAGGGTCTCACTCTGTCACCCAGGCTGGAGTGCAGTGGGAAGATCACCACTCACTGCAGCCTCAACCTCTCAGGCTCAAGTGATCCTCCCACGTCAGCCTCCCAAGTAGCCAGACTACAGGCATGCACTACCACACCTGGCTAATTTTTGATTTTTTGTAAAGACAGGGTCTCACAATGTTGCCCAGGCTTGTCTTGAACTCCTGGGCTCAAGCAATCCTCCCACCTCAGCCCCCAAAGTGCTTGGATTGTAGACATGAGCCACTGTACTTGGCCTGCACATACTTAATTTTTAAAGAGCTATGTGCATTGACATGATCATTTTCGTATTATGCAAAAGAGAAAAAATAAAGACAACCCGAATTGCAACAACTATGAAACAATCAAGCCAATTATGATGCCCAGCTTAGTAGAATGTGATGCCTCCTCATTTAAAATCATAATGCTTAGGCAGCTGTAACACTTTGGGGAAGTGTTTAGAATACGTTAAATAAAAATCTAAGTACCTGCTTATCAAGTGTGATGTATTTGAATCCCAGCTCTGCCATTTACCAGCTGTGGGACATTGGAAACGTTACTTAATCTCTCCGTGCCTCAGTTTTCCAGTTTATAAAATAGAAAAAGTAACAATACCTACCCAGTAATGTTGATGTACAGATGAAATGAGTCACCATACATGAAACTGCCTAGAAAACTGGCACATAGTAAGTACTATGTGAATGTTTCTGATTCTTTGTCATTAGAATATTTCCCATCATATCATTATCATAAACTTTTTAATAAATAAAAATTAGAAAGAATTTAAAAATCTCCTTCTTAGATATTGTTGCTAAAACGTATTTCATATTCATTAAGAATATCCCACAGTAGGCCAGAGGTGAGTGGGTGACTCATTCCAGTAATCCCAGCACTTTGGGAGGCTAAGGCAGGCGGATCACCTGAGGTCAGGAGTTTGAGACTAGCCTGTCCAACATGGTGAAACCCATCTCTACTAAAAATACAAAAATTAGCCAGACATGGTGGCAGGTGACTATAATCCCAGCTACTCAGGAGGCTGAGTCAGGAGAATCGCTTGAACTTGGGAGGTGGCCGAAATCGTGCCAGTGCACTCCAGCCTGGGAAACAGAGTGAGACTTTGTCTCAAAAAAAAGGAGTATCTCACAGTATCCTCAAGAACATTTTAGTTCAATGATACATATCATGCACTTGCTAGGTATCAAGCACCACGTGGCCCCTGCCCTGAGGGAGCTTACAGTCAGTTAAAGCAGAAGGAGCCACACAATCCCAGCAGTCCCGATGGCCTCAGCTTTGCACATCACCCTCCCATCCTAAATTGCAAATGCCAGTTCATCATTTTATCATTTTTGCACTGTTAATGTACCCTGAAGATCTGTTTTACATTATATATATATATACCCAAGGTACATAAAGTGTTCCTCTGTTTCGAATAGGCTTCGATTCTTACTAGATTTGAATGAGTGTAGTAGTTTCAATTTCTTGTCATTATTTAACAATTCCCATTCCATGCAGGTATCATTTAGGTGTTAACACAAAAAAGTGGGTTTTTCAAAACATGTTTAAATCTCCATATTTTTAATCTCTTGTCCTTCTAAATCAACATAAAATCTTCAATTCTGTAAAGATACAGTGTCTTCCATTCCAGCTTTCATGTTTCCAATCATTCAACGAATGTTTACTGAGTACATGTTATGTACCAGACACACACAGTGCTAGACACTGGAGATGATAAGACAGTTCCTGTCTCAAGATCTGCTCCATCAAAAGGGGGAAGCTCACATCACAATGTGAGGAATGAGAATAATAATGAGAGTGTGTCCTGGAACTATGGAGCAAGGAGTTGGAAACCAAAGGAAAGGATCCTGACCCATTTTGAAAACAGTCAGGCCTTTCAAAGAATAAGTAAGGCATCTGAAACCAGTCCTACATGCCATCTGATGATAACTCAACAGAAAAAAATCCTTCCAGGAAAATAATGTAGACTACGCAAAGGTAAGAAAGCATAAGACAGCATGATGTGTTTGAAAAACTCTAAGGTTCAGCCAGGTGTGGTGGCTGATGCCTGTAATCCCAGTATCTTGAGAGGCTGAGGTGGATCACTTGAGGCCACGAGTTTGAGACCAGCCTAGCCAGTGTGGAGAAATCTGTCTCTACTAAAAAATACAAAGATTAGCCAAATATGGTAGCAGCCTGTAATCCCAGCTACTCAGGAGCCTGAGACTCGAGAATCGCTTGAGCCTGGGAGGCAGAGGCTTCAGTGGGCCAAGATCATGCCACAGCACTCCAGCCTGGGTGACAAGAGTGAGACTGTCTCAAAAACAAAAACAAAAAATCCTAAGTAGGTTAAGTGGAAAAAACCATGGGTAGAGGGTGTTAAATAAAAGAGGAAGCAAAAATCCCTTACAAATCCTACTGAAGACATTGAGCTTTATCTTTCTGTGGAGAGAAAGTCATTTAAAACAAAACATAAGTGTAGGCCAGGGAATAGAATCTTCAGATTTGCATCACAAAAAAGTCCATCTGATGAAAACATGAAAGAGGAGAGACTGCAAAAGAGTTCAGCCAAGAGGCTTGTGAAGTAATAAAACAATAAATCGAGAGGACCTGAACTACGACAGTGACCACAGCAAACACTGGATAGTGGGTATCCTTAAGGCTATACAGAAAACTATGCTTAAAAGAAAAGCCCACGCCCAAATACTGCATAGAATATAGCAATTCCTTGAATGCACGGAATAGCTCATGAGAACGGAAAAGGCTCCTACACCTCAGGAAAAGTAAAGATTGGGGGTTGGGGGAGAGAGATCATCAAGATAAATAGCTAATGCATGCAAGGCTTAATACCTAGGTAATAGGTTGACAGGTGCAGCAAACCACCAGGGCACATGTCTACCTATGTAACAAACCTGCACATCCTGCACGTGCATCACGGAACTTAAAATTAAATTAAATTTTAAAAATGTAAAAAGAAAAGGTGTTCGTGTTGACAACAACAAAAAGAAAAGTTGGCCGGGCGTGGTGGCTCAAGCCTGTAATCCCAGCACTTTGGGAGGCCGAGGCGGGTGGATCACCAGGTCAAGAGATCGAGACCGTCCTGGTCAACATGGTGAAACCCCGTCTCTACTAAAAATACAAAAAACTAGCTGGGCATGGTGGCACATGCCTGTAATCCCAGCTACTCAGGAGAATTGCCTGAACCCAGGAGGCGGAGGTTGCAGTGAGCTGAGATCACGCCATTGCACTCCAGCCTGGGTAACAAGAGTGAAACTCCGTCTCAAAAAAAAAAAAAAAAGAAAGAAAAGAAAAGAAAAGTAAAGACTAGAAAAACCTGCCCACAAACACAAGAAGAGGACACCGAAGTTGGTCTATCCTAACACAAGCTCTGATGGAAAAACCCTTCCCTGAGAATCTGAAGCAATAGGCCTGCCCTCACCTAAGCTTGTGGTTACAATGTACACTACGGGAGGGATCTGGAACATGGAGCCTAAGAAAATAACATAAACATGGGACATTATGGAATAAGATCTATGGTGAGGGAAAAAAAAGGAAGATACAAAACAGTACAGGTAGCAGAGTACCACTAATGTAAAAGGTAGTAATAGCCAGGTGCATATATGTAGCATGTGCACAGACCATCTTACCTAAAATGGTGTGTCCCAGACTCAGTCTTTGATCCTCATCTCTTCCCTAGTGATACTCACTCTATTAGTGATCTCACCAAGTCTCAAGGCTCATTGATCATTTTAATTGTTGCTCTCAATTTATACCTCTGGCCCAGACCTCTCTCCCTCATCCCAGACTCAGATATTCAATGGCCAACTCAAAAGTGCTACTTAGATGCATGAGACGTCTAAAATCCAAAACTTTTCTTATATCCTCTCAAGCCTGTTCCTCCACCTCCTTCCCCATTTCACTGACAGTAAATCCATCCTTCCAGCCACTTGGTCCTAAACCCTTGGAGTCATCCTTGAGTCTGTGCTTGCGCTCATATCCCACATCCAGTTCATCAGGAAAGACCATTGGCTCTATCTTCAAGATATGTCTGGCATCCTACTGTGTTACACCTTCTCCACGGCCACGACCCTGGACAAAATCATCATCGTAAGAATTCCTATGTATTGCAAGTTTTGAAACGTCTTATTTTCCTTCTGCCTCAACATCCCCATGAATAGACTGAGAGCATTCCACCCAAGCAACCAGGTGAGCCTATGTGATAAGATTGATGCAAGACACAAGTTCTCCTTCTTGCTTTCCCCTGACTGTGACCAGTGATATTCAAATGCACCAATGAAATCACCTTGCAACTTTTCTTTCATGCTCTACCCTGACCCCTAATTACTTGGCCCAGGGTCCTCACTCCCCACTGCTTGGCTGAGCTTATTCCTTTTGTGCCCTTCCTATGTGACCCTCTCATGGTAAGCAGTGACTCTATCTCTCTAAGACCTGTGAGGATAATAAACGATGTTTTCCTACCCCTCTTTTGTGTACCCTCTTGTGACCTCCTCAGACCGACCATCTCAGGAAAGAATGGAAGACAACCTGCACCACTGCACCAACTTCTCACAGGTCTCCCTGCTTCTACCTTCCCCCACCACACTGACACACTCTAATTTAAATTTAGAAGCCAGATTCAGCATTTAAAAATATAAGATCATGGCTGGATGCGGTGGTTCACGCCTGTAATCCCAGCACTTTGGGAGGCCGAAGCAGGCAGATCACTTGAGGAGAGGAATTTGAGACCAGCTTGGCCAACATGATGAAACCCTGTCTCTACTAAAAATACAAACGTTATCTGGGCATGGTGATGCATGCCTGTAGTCTGAGCTACTTGGGAAGCTGAGGCACAAGAATCACTTGAACCCAGGAGGCGGAGGTTGTAATGAGCTGAGATTGTGCACTTCAGCCTAGGTGACACAGCAAGACTCCATCTCAAAAACAAAACAAAACAAACAAACAAACAAAACAAAACAAATATATATATATATATATATATGCCCACACACACACAAAACAGTGAAGGTAATAGAGCACCACTAATGTAAAAGGTAGTAATAGCCATGTACATGTATGTTGCATGTACACAGACCATCTTACCTAAAAATGGTATGTTCCAGGCTCAGTCTTTGATCGTCGTCTCTCCTCTAGTGATACTCTATTAGTGATCTCACAAGTCTCAAGGCTTATGATCATATACAAACACACACACACATATATATATGTAAAATCATGCCACTATTTGGCTCAAATTCCTGCAATGGCTTCCAGTGTCACCCAAAATAAGAGCCAAAGTCCTCCCAATGGCTTACAAGAATTTGCCTGATCTGAGGTCACGTACCTCTAGATATTTCACTACTCCCCATTCCTGCCCTTTACACCAGCACTTTTGGCTTCTTGCTATTTTGTGAGCATGCCAGACATGTTCCTTCCTTGTACCCCTTGGTCAAGCTGCTCCCTTGGCCTGGAACACATGCATCCTCAGTTGTCTACTTGCCTACAACTTGCCTTTTAAAGTCTTTGATCAAGTCTCACCAAGTCAAGGAGACCTACCATAAGGATACCATGTATTTAGCCAGCTGGTCGCTGGCCCCAGCACTCTTATTCTTCTAACACTGCTTTACTTGACCCATTCACATATAACTCTCACTGTCAATCACATTATACAGTTTAATTATCGGCGGTGTTTGTTGTTTATTTTCTGTCCCCCTCCCAGTATACACACACACATGCTCCCCTAGAAGGTAACCTTTCTGAAGGCAGGAATTTTTGCCTATTTTGTTCATTGATGTACCCCACTAGAACAAGGCCTGGCAGATAGACACTCTGCATGTATTAAATAAATGGAGAAAACAATAAGAAACTGCCAATAGCAGTTCCATCTGGGAGGGTAAACTGTATGAATGGAGTACAGAGATGGAAAGTTCTTTCACATTACAACTTACATTAACTATTCAAAAGAATTAAAAAAAATAAAAGCTCTAAAACACACCGAAAAATAAATGTAGTCCTAGGTTGGTGATACTTCCTTGAAATCTAGTATAAGTAAATAAAACCACTCTTACGGATGACTTGATCCAGATCTCACAGTATTCCCACAGGCAAAAGCCTGCTGAAGATGAGCTCACAATCCAACATTACAGAACACAAAAAAAAGTCTGCCATAAGTAACTTTTAGCATTGAATAGTCCCCATAAACTTCAGATAACATAATCACATGTTAACCACTATATATGCTATAGATATTTTGAAAACAATTGTGATATAAGAAGAAAATGACACTGAACAAATATTTTAAAGGTTAAAAATGGAAACTTTTAGAAATGTAAAATGCTGTTATCAAAATTTTAAGCACTCAATGATACGCTAAACAGGAGATTTGACACTCTTTCCAGATACTCTGTAAACACATCTGAGAAACTAATCCACAAGGCAGTAAAAAGTGACAAATACATGAAAAATGTGAACATTCCAAAAGCAGAAATCAGAAAACATAAAAGAGAAAACGTTTTCAAGAAGTTAATTGTTGAGAATTGTACTAAATGAAATCCAATAATTCAGATTTTAAAAGTATAAAAATTCCTGAGCCAGATAAGTAAAAATAAATCCATATCTAGACATATCATAGTTACACTGTAGAACACCAGTTAAAAAGAAATTTTAAAAGCAAACAATAAATATAAATATGATAACAAAGGAATAACAAATCAACAGTATGTTTCTTTTTTTTATTGCATTTTAGGTTTTGGGGTACATGTGCAGAACATGCAAGACAGTTGCATAGGTACACACATGGCAGTGTGTTTTGCTTGCTTTCTCCCCTTCACCCACATTTGGCATTTCTCCCCAGGCTATCCCTCCCCACCTCCCCCTCCCACTGGCCCTCCCCTTTTCCCCCCAATAGACCCCAGTGTTTAGTACTCCCCTCCCTGGGTCCATGTGTTCTCATTTTTCCTCACCCGCCTATAAGTGAGAATATGCGGTGTTTCATTTTCTGTTCTTGTGTCAGTTTGCTGAGAATGATGTTCTCCAGATTCATCCATGTCCCTACAAATGACACAAACTCATCATTTCTGATTGCTGCATAATATTCCATGGTGTATATGTGCCACATTTTCCCAATCCAGTCTATCATCAATGGGCATTTGGGTTGATTCCAGGTCTTTGCTATTGTAAACAGTGCTGCAGTGAACATTCGTGTGCATGTGTCCTTATAATAGAACGATTTATAGTCCTTTGGATATATACCCAGTAATGGGATTGCTGGATCAAATGGAATTTCTATTTCTAAGGCCTTGAGGAATCGCCACACTGTCTTCCACAATGGTTGAACTAATTTATACTCCCACCAACAGTGTAAAAGTGTTCCTTTTTCTCCACATCCTCTCCAGCATCTGTTGTCTCCAGATTTTTTAATGATCGCCATTCTAACTGGCGTGAGATGGTATCTCAATGTGGTTTTGATTTGCCTCTCTTATGACCAGTGACGATGAGCATTTTTTCATATGATTGTTGGCCTCATATCTGTCTTCTTTCATAAAGTGTCTGTTCATATCTTTTGCCCACTTTTGAATGGGCTTGTTTGTTTTTTTCTTGTAAATCTGTTTTAATTCTTTGTAAATTCTGGATATCAGCCCTTTGTCAGATGGGTAAACTGCAAAAATTTTTTCCCATTCTGTTGGTTGCCGATTCACTCTAGTGACTGTTTCTTTTGCCGTGCAGAAGCTGTGGAGTTTGATTAGGTCCCATTTGTCTATTTTGGCTTTTGTTGCCAATGCTTTTGGTGTTTTGTTCATGAGGTCCTTGCCTACTCCTATGTCCTGGATGGTTTTGCCTAGATTTCCTTCTAGGGTTTTGATGGTGCCAGGTCTTATGTTTAAGTCTTTAATCCATCTGGAGTTAATTTTAGTGTAAGGTGTCAGGAAGGGGTCCACCTTCTGCTTTCTGCATATGGCTAGCCAGTTTTCCCAACACCATTTGTTAAACAGGGAATCCTTTCCCCATTGCTTGTTTTTCTCAGGTTTATCAAAGATTGTATGGTTGTAGATAGGTTGTGTTGCCTCCGATGCCTCTGTTTTGTTCCATTGGTCTATATCTCTGTTTTGGTACCAGTACCATCCTGTTTTGATTACTGTAGCCTTGTAGTATAGTTTGAAATCTGGTAGTGTGATGCCCCCCGCTGTGTTCTTTTTGCTTAGAATTGACTTTGGCTATGCGGGCTCGCTTTTGGTTCCATATGCAGTTCATGGTGGTTTTTTCCAGTTCTGTGAAGAAAGTCAATGGTAGCTTGATGGGGATAGCGTTGAATCTGTAAATTACTTTGGGCAGTATAGCCATTTTCACAATATTAATTCTTCCTAACCATGAACATGGAATGTTTCTCCATCTGTTTGTGTCCTCTCTTATTTCATTGAGCAGTGATGTGTAGTTTTCCTTGAAGAGGTCCCTTACTTTCCTTGTGAGTTGTATTCAAGGTATTTTATTCTTTTTGTAGCAATTGCAAATGGCAGTTCATTCCTGATTTGGCTTTCTTTAAGTCTGTTATTGGTGTAGAGGAATGCTTGTGATTTTTGCACATTGATTTTATATCCTGAGACTTTGCTGAAGTTGCTTATCAGTTTCAGGAGTTTTTGGGCTGAGACGATGGGGTCCTCTAGGTATACTATCATGTCGTCTGCAAATAGAGACAATTTGGCTTCCACCTTTCCTATTTGAATACCCTTTATTTCTTTTTCTTGCCTGATTGCTATGGCTAGAACTTCCAGTACTATATTGAATAGAAGTGGTGAAAGAGGGCATCCTTGTCTAGTGCCAGATTTCAAATGGAATGCTTCCAGTTTTTGCCCATTCAGTATGATATTGGCTGTTGGTTTGTCATAAATAGCTTTTATTACTTTGAGATACGTTCCATCGATACCGAGTTTATTGAGGGTTTTTAGCATAAAGCGCTGTTGAATTTTGTCAAATGCCTTTTCTGTGTCAATTGAGATAATCATGTGGTTTTTGTTTTTGGTTCTGTTTATGTGGTGAATTACGTTGATAGACTTGCGTATGTTGAACCAACCTTGCATCCCCTGGATGAATCCTACTTGATCATGATGAATAAGTTTTTTGATTTGCTGTTGCAATCGGCTTGCCAATACTTTATTGAAGGTTTTTGCATCTATGTTCATCATGGATATTGGCCTGAAGTTTTCTTTTCTTGTTGGGTCTCTGCTGGGTTTTGGTATCAGGATGATATTGGTCTCATAAAATGATTTGGGAAGGATTCCCTCTTTTTGGATTATGTGGAATAGTTTCAGGAGGAATGGTACCAGCTTCTCTTTGTGTGTCTGGTAGAATTCGGCTGTGAACCCATCTGGACATGGGCTTTTTTGTGTGTGGTAGGCTCTTAATTGCTGCCTCGACTTTTGACCTTGTTATTAGTCTATTCATAGTTTCAGCTTCCTCCTGGTTTAGGCTTGGGAGGACACAGGAGTCCAGGAATTTATCCATTTCTTCCAGGTTTACTAGTTTATGTGCATAGAGTTGTCTGTAATATTCTCTGATGATGGTTTGAATTTCTGTGGGATCTGTGGTGATTTCCTCTTTATCATTTTTTATTGCATCTATTTGGTTGTTCTCTCTTTTCTTTTTAATCAATCTGGCTAGTGGTCTATTTTGTTGATCTTTTCAAAAACCAGCTCTTGGATTTATTGATTTTTGAAGGGTTTTTCGTGTCTCAACCTCCTTCAGTTCAGCTCTGATCTTAGTTATTTCTTGTCTTCTGCTAGGTGTTGAGTTTTTTTGATCTTGCTCCTCTAGCTCTTTCAATTTTGACGATAGGGTGTCAGTGTTGGACCTCTCCATTCTTCTCATATGGGCACTTATTGCTATATACTTTCCTCCAGAGACTGCTTTAAATGTGTCCCAGAGATTCTGGCATGTTATGTCCTTGTTCTCATTGGTTTCGAAGAACTTCTTTATTTCTGTCTTCATTTCATTGTTTACCCAGTCAACATTCAAGAGCCAGTTGTTCAGTTTCCAGAAAGCCGTGCGGTTCTGGGTCGGTTTCTGAATTCTGAGTTCTAACTTGATTGCACTATGGTCTGAGAGGCTGTTTGTTATGATTTCAGTTGTTTTGCATTTGCTGAGCAGTGCTTTACTTCCAATTATGTGGT
This sequence comes from Callithrix jacchus, assembly GCF_049354715.1. Classification (NCBI taxonomy): domain Eukaryota; kingdom Metazoa; phylum Chordata; class Mammalia; order Primates; family Cebidae; genus Callithrix; species Callithrix jacchus. Next base: position 16,549,960 of record NC_133517.1, read on the forward strand.
CAATTTTAGAGTAGGTATGATGTGGTGCTGAGAACAATGTATATTTTGTGGATTTGGGGTGAAGAGTTCTGTAAATGTCTATCAGGTTTGCTTGCTCCAGGTCTGAGTTCAAGCCCTGGATATCCTTGTTGATTTTCTGTCTGGTTGATCTGTCTAATATTGACAGTGGGGTGTTAAAAGTCTCCCACTATTATTGGGTGGGAGTCTAAGTCTCTTTGTAAGTCATTAAGAATTTGCCTTATGTATCTGGGTGCTCCTGTATTGGGTCCATATATGTTTAGGATCGTTAGCTCTTCTTGTTGTATCGTTAGCTCTTCTTGTTGTAAAAAAAAAAAATTCCTTTTTACCATTATGTAATGGCCTTCTTTGTCTCTTTTGATCTTTGTTGCTTTAAAGTCTATTTTATCAGAGATGAGAATTGCAACTCCTGCTTTTTTTTTGCTCTCCATTTGCTTGGTAAATCTTCCTCCATCCCTTTATTTTGAGCCTTTGTGTATCCTTGCATGTGAGATGGGTTTCCTGGATACAGCACACTGATGGGTTTTGGATTTTTATTCAATTTGACAGTCTGTGTCTTTTGATTGGTGCATTTAGTCCATTTACATTTAGGGTTAATATTGTTATGTGTGAATTTGATACTGCCATTTTGATTCTAGCTGGCTGTTTTGCCTGTTAGTTGTTGTAGATTCTTCATTATGTTGATGCTCTTTAGCATTTAGTGTGATTTTGGAATGGCTGGTACTGGTTGTTCCTTTCTATTTGTAGTGCCTCTTTTAGGAGCTCTTGTAAAGCAGGCCTGGTGGTGACAAAATCTCTGAGTACTTGCTTGTTCGCAAAAGATTTTATTTTTTCTTCACTTCTGAAGCTCAGTTTGGCTGGATATGAAATTCTGGGTTGAAAGTTCTTTTCTTTAAGGATGTTGAATATTGGCCGCCACTCTCTTCTGGCTTGTAGTGTTTCTGCTGAGAGATCTGCTGTGAGTCTGATGGGCTTCCCTTTGTGGGTGACCCGACCTTTCTCTCTCTCTGCCCTTAGTATTTTCTCCTTTATTTCAACCTTGTTGAATCTGACGATTATGTGCCTTGGGGTTGCCCTTCTTGCGGAATATCTTTGTGGTGTTCTCTGTATTTCCTGCGTTTGAGTGTTGGCCTGTCTTGCAAGGTGGGGGAAATTTTCCTGGATAATGTCCTGAAGAATATTTTCCAGCTTGGAGTCATTCTCTTTGTCCCCTTCTGGTACACCCATCAAATGTAGGTTAGGTCTCTTCACATAGTCCCACATTTCTTGGAGACTTTGTTCATTCCTTTTTGCGCTTTTTTCTCTGATCTTGGTTTCTCATTTTATTTCATTGAGTTGGTCTTCGACTTCTGATATTCTTTCTTCTGCTTGGTCAATTCGGCTATTGAAACTTGTGCATGCTTCGCAAAGTTCTCGTATTGTGTTTTTCAGCTCCTTTAATTCATTCATATTCCTCTCTAAGTTATCCATTCTTGTTATCATTTCCTCGAATCTTTTTTCATATATTTTTTCAAGGTTCTTAGTTTCTTTGCATTAATTTAAAACATGTTCTTTTAGCTCACAAAAGTTTCTCATTATCCACCTTCTGAAGTCTAGTTCCATCATTTCATCACAGTCATTCTCCATCCAGCTTTGTTCCCTTGCTGGTGAGGAGTTTTGGTCCTTTCTAGGAGGCAAGGTGTTCTGGTTTTGGGTGTTTTCCTCATTTTTGTGCTGGTTTCTTCCCATCTTTGTGGATTTATCCACCTGTCGTCTGTGTAGTTGCTGACTTTTCGATTGGGTCTCTGAGTGGACACCCAGATTGTTGATGATGAAGTATTTCTGTTACTTGGTTTTCCTTCTACCAGTTTAGCCCCTTCGCTGTATGACTGCTGAGGTCCACTCCAGGCCCTGCTTGTCTGGGGTGCACCTATAGCAGCTGCGGAACAGTGAGGGATGCTTCCAATTTCTTTTTCTGCTATCTTTGTCCCACAATGATGCCTGCCAAATGTCAGTCTTTTGGATATAGAGGGGTCAGGGATCTGCTTGAGGAGACAGTCTGTACTTTATAGGAGCTCCATTGCTGAGCTGTGAGCTCTGTTGTTTATTCAGGGCTGTTAGGCTGCTATGTTTAATTCTGCTGCAACAGAACTCATAAAAAAAAACCTTTTTTTCTCAGATGCTCTGTCTGGGGAGGTTGGGGCTTTATTTTTGAGTGTCCGTTGCACTGTCCTGCCCAGCTAGGAGGCAGTCTAGTAACTATTTGCCTGCCGAGGCTCTGCCCTGCTGGTGTGAGGTTCACCGTGTTGCTGCAGGCTCTGCCCTTCTGCTGCGGTCTCCACCCTACTGCCACGGGCTACACCCTGTGGCAGAGTCTCTCTGTTGTAGCAGGTTGCCTCGGCAATGGCAGGCTGCATCAGCAATGGACGTGTACCTCAGTAGGGGCTGATTGCCTCGGTAACGGCGGACGCCCCTCCCCCATGGAGCTGCGCTTTCAGGGAACCTCCCTACCAGGAGGGTTTGGAATCACCGTTTTGTTTGTCACACTGCGCTACCCCAAACGTGTGTCCCTGGAATCTCCTGGGCTGGCTCACTGTCCAAGTCCCATTCAGTCTCAAGTTCAGCCCTCTCAAGTCTCAGGTTGCCGGTTCAACAGGGCACCCGGACCAGTGTGCTTTGTGCAGAGCACTGTGGAGCGCCACTGTGCTACAGTGTGGGCTGCCGCCGCACCAGCTGCCAGCTACACCAGCCAAAACCTCTGCCTGGTGTCCTGCGTCTCTTTTATACCTGGGAATTTCCCTGTTCTGTGGGCAACAAAGATCCGTCTGGAAATGCGTCCCTGACTCACCCTCTCCGTGCATCCACTGAGAGCTTCAATCCTGGGTTGTTCTCACAGCGCCATCTTGAGTCCTCCCCAACAGTATGTTTCTTATTAACAATAACGAAAGATAGAAGACTACTAAATAATGTCTTAAAAAGTCAAAACACACACACACACACACACACATCAAACTCTCTTTAAAAAAATTAGGGTGAGGCTAGTCACCATTGCTCATATCTGTAATCCCAAAACTTTGGGAGGCCAGGGCAGGAGAATCACTTGAGCCCAGGAATTCAAGATTGGCCTGCACAACATGGCAAGACCCCATCTCTACAAAAAACCTTACCAAAAAATTTAGCTGAGTGTGGTAGTGCTCACCTGTAGTCCCAGCTACTTGGAAGGCTGAAGTGGGAGGCTCACTTGAGACTGAGAGGTTGAGGCTGAATGAACCAAAATTGCACCACCACACTCCAACCTGGGTGACAAAGAGAGACTCTATCTCAAAAAAAAACAATTTAGAATAAAATAAAGGCATTTTTGGAAAAGTGAAGACAAAAACAATTTAACTAATAAATCTTTAAAGAAAACATTAACAGTGGATATCTTAGGAAAGAAGGAACTGGAAAGCAAAATAAATGTAAAAAGAAAAGATGAATATGGAAATTAATAAATACTGCAAACTTTGTCTAATACAATAATAATAAGTCATGAGAATTATAAAACTAAGATGGATCTACCCAACTGGACAAAAATAATCTGTAAATTTGTGGTGGACAGTAATTGAAGTTAAAGGATTCCTAGAACCCTGTATTGTTTCACAGGAAGGTATATAGAGATATTAATAAACACAATTTTATTAAGTTAATAAATGATAAAATGTACACTTCTGAAAAATGGAAATAGGATTCTGATCAATTAAATTTACAAACCTCTTAGAGGAAAAAAAGACAAGAAAGAAACAAAATAAAGTAGGATAGAAAAAGAATGTCATTTTTAAAATTTCTAGCTGAAATGTGTATTGTACAAAAAATTTTTAATTGTATCTTTTTTTTAAATTTTTCGATTCAGGGGATACATTTGCAGGTTTGTTACATGGGTTTGTTGCATGATGCTGAGGTTTGAGCTTCTAATGATCTCATCCCCCAAGTAGTGAACATGGTACCCAATAAGTAGTTTTTTATTCCACGTACCACCACCCCCCCCCCCGCAGTTTTGGAATCCCCAGTGTTTATTGTTCCCATCTTTGTGTCCAATGTTTAGCTCCCACTTAAAAGTGATAATATCCACTATTTGCTTTTCTGTTTCTGCATTAATTTGCCTAGGATAATGGCCTCCAACTGCATACATGTTGCTGCAAAGGACATGATTTCATTCTTTTTCATGGTGGCTGTGTGGTGTTCCATAGTGTATATATACCACATTTTCTTTATCCAATTCATCATTGATGAGAAGCTGTCTTTGTTATGGTAAATAGTGCTGCAATAAACATACAAGTGCAAATATCTTTTTGGTAGAATAATTCTATTTTCCTTTGGGTATATACCCAGTAATGCGATTGCTGGGTTAAATAGTAATTACATTTTTAATTCTTTGAGAAATCTCCAAACTGCTTTCCATAAGGGCTGAACTAATTTGCATTCCCACCAACAGTGTATAAGCTTTCCCTTTTCTCTGTAACCTCACCAGCATCTGTTATTTTTGACGTTTTAATAATAGCCATTCTGACTGGTATGAGATGGTATCTCATTGCGGTTTTGATTTGCATTTGCCTAATGTTGGTCACTTATATGTCTTCTTTTGAAAGGTGTCTGTTTTTGTCCTTTGCCTACTTTTTAATGGGGTTCTTTGGGTTTTCCTTGTTTATTTGTTTAAGTTCCTTATAGATTCTGGATATTAGTCTTTTGTCAGATCTATAGTTTGCAAATATTTTCTCCTGTTCTACAGGTTGTCTGTTTACTCTGTTGATGGTTTCTCCTGCTGCATAGGAGCTCTTTAGTTTCATTAGGTCCCAGTTGACAATTTTTCTTTTTGTTGCATTGGCTTTTGAAGACTTAGTCATAAATTGTTTGCCTACACCAATGTCTAGGAGAGTATTTCCTAGGTTGTCTTCTAGGATTTTTATAGCTTGAGGTCTGTTAGGTCTTTCATCCATCCTGAGTTAACTTTTGTGTATGGTGAGAGGTAGGGGCACAATTTCATTATTCACCATATAGTTAGACAGTAATATATTTTATTAATTCTAACATGATTATTTTTAGAGAGAACAGTATAATGAATTCACATGTAATTGTACAGATTTGACAGTTATCACACTTTGCTGTCTTTGTTTCAACTAATTCCTCTGCCACCTTTTTTTTTTAATTTTGCCAAATTGTTTTAAGGTAAACACAGGCATCATATTATGTCATCTATCAATACCTCAGAATGTAACACTGACAATACTAACAAAAAGACTTTTCAAAACATAAACCACAGCATCATTATCTCAAACAGCAAAATTAACAAAAATGTTTCAATATTTTAAAATACTCAGTCTGTGATCAATTCTGCCTAAACGTTTTTTTTTTTTATGTCAGGTGTGGTGGTGCATGCCTGTAATCCCAGCTATTTGGGAGGCTGAGGCAGGAGGATGGCTTGAGCCCAGGAGTTCGAGGCTGCAGTGAACTAGAATCACACCAATGTTCTCCAGGCTAGGTGACAGAGGGAGACACTGCCTCTAAAATAAGTAAATAAACATTCTGCATGATTTTCTGGGGGCTTAAAAAAATAACAAAAAAAGAAAACTAAATAAAACTCAGATGTTAACCTTAAAATGATAAAAATAAATTTTTTGAAGAAAACCTATGAAATACCATTCTAGACATAGGCCCTGGCAAACATTTCATGATGAAAATGCCAAAAGCAATTGCAACAAAAACAAAATTTGACAAATGGGACCTAATTAAACTAAAGAGCCTTTACACAGCAAAAGAAACTATCAACAAAGTAAATAGACAACCCACAGAATGGGAGAATATATTTGCAAATTATGTATCTGATACAGGTCTAATATCCAGAATCTATAAGAAACTTAATCAAATTAACAAGCCAAAAACAAACCACAACGTCATTAAAACAAGTAGCTGGTATTAAAGATGTATACCACCATACTCAGTATAAAAAATGTTTTGAGACACTTAGGGAAAATTGAACACAGACTGGGTATATTTAAAATATTGAAGCTTTCTTTTATAATTTTGCTATTTGAAGTAATGATGTTGTGGTCTGTTTTTTGCTTGTTGATTTGCTTAATCCCATTAAAAAGCAGACAAAGGACATGAATTGTCACTTTTCAAAAGAAGACATACAAGCAACCAAAAAGCATGTAAAAAATTGTTCGACATTACTAATCACTAGAGAAACGAATATCAAAACCACAATGAGATAACATCTCACACCAGTCAGCATGGCAATTATTAAAAAGTCAAAAAAAATAACAGATGCTGGCAGGATTGCAGAGGAAAGCAAAAGTTTATACACTGCTGGTGGGAATGTAAATTCATTCAGCCAGCATGGAAAGCAGTTTAGCAATTTCTTGAAGACATTAAATAGAACTATCGTTCAACCCAGCAATCCCGTTATTGAGTATATACCCAAAGGAATATAAATTGTTCTGCCATAAAGACACATGCACGTATATATTCATTGCAGCATTATCCACAATAGTAAAGACATGGAACCAACCTAGATGCCCATCATTGGTAGATTGGATAAAGAAAATCTACTACACATACACCATGGAATACTATGCAACCACAAATAAGAATGAAATCATCTCCTTTGCAGAAACATGGATGGAGCCAGGCCATCATCCTAAGCAAACTAATGTGGCATCAGAAAACCAAATATTACATGTTCTCACTTATAATTGGGAGCTAAACATTGAGTACACATGAACACAAAAAAAGGGACCAATACACACTGGACCTGTTTGAAGGTCAAGGGTAGAAGGAGGGTGAAAATCAAAAAAACTACCTATTGGGTAATATGCTTATTACCTGGGTGATCAAGTAATCTGAAAAACCAAACCCCAGTGACACATAATTTACCTATATACCAAAATTGCCCAGGTACCCCTGAACCTAAAAAAAAGTTAAAAATAAATTTTTTCATATACTCAGTTTGTTCAAATGTTCAAAATTTTTTAAATCCATGCATTGCATTCTACTGATGTCTTTATATCTCTTTATACCCATCACAGTTCCCTCTCTCTTTATTGTTTTTATTTTTTATTTTGTGTTTATTTTACGGTGCATTGTATTGTTATTTATTATTTGGAGAAATGTATAGAATTTCTCATTTTTTGGATTCAGCTGGTTGTATTCATGTGGTATTGGTTAACATGTTACTCTATCTCCTGTATACCCTGTCAATTCTCATTAGATCTAAAGATTTAATCAGCTTTAGAGTAAATGTTTCCTTTTTCTTTCTTTCTTTTTTTTTTGCAGAAGTACTTAATAGACGATATTGTGCACTTCCTACTTAATCTCATCAAAAGACATATAATATCTGATTGTCCCACTATTAAAGAAGTAATGATTGATCAATAGGTTCAGGTGATGTCAGTCTGATTCATCCCTTATAAAGTATCCAATCTACTGTATGCATGATAGTGTTAGTAGCCATTGAGGGTCATTGCCTAGATCCATTATTCCAATAGAGCTATAAAACAATGCTTTGAAAGTCATCTCATTTCCCAACATTTATTAGTTGAAGTTTTTCCATAAGGAATTTTCCTCATCAACTATTTGCTTACCCTGAAACAGAGGTAACCTACAAAAGACCGTATACAGCCTTAATTATTTTTATGTATCGGTGTTTAGAATGCTAATTTGGTATCCTAGCAAGTTCAAAAAAAATGATAAATAAAATATTTACTTTCAATTTCAATGAAACACAATGGGTAGGGAAACTCCCTCCCCTAGCCAAGAGAAGCCATGAGGGACAGTGCCATGAGAGACTGAGCTATCCAGCCTAGATCCTATGCTTTTCCCATGGTCTTCACAACCCATAGACCAGGAGATTCCCTCAGGTGCCTGCACTGCAAGGGCCCTGGCTTTCAAGCACAAATGTGGGCAGCTATTTGGGCAGCCATCGAGCTAGCTGCGGGAGGTTTTTTCATACCCCAGTGGCACCTGGACCGCCAGCGAGACAGAACCATTCACTCCCCTGGAAAGGGGGCTGAAGCCAGGGATCCAAGTAGTCTAGTTCAGCAGATCCCACAAACATGAAGCCTAGCAAGCTAAGATCCACTGGCTTGAAATCCTCGCTGCCAGCACAGCAGTCTGAAGTCAACCTGGGACACTTGAGGTTGGTCGGGGAGGGATGAAGCTTCTAGAGGAAGGAGCAGGCAGCAATCTTTGCTGTTCTGCAACCTCTGTTGTTGATACCCAGGCAAACAGAGCCTGGAATGGACTCCCAGCAAACTCCAGCAGACCTGCAGAAGAGGGGCCTGACTGTTAGAAGGAAAACTAACGAACAGAAAGCATTAGCATCAAAATCAACAAAAAGGATGACCACGCAAAAACTCCAGCTGAAGGTCACCAACAGCTAGGACCAAGGGTAAATAAATCCACAAAGATGAGGAAAAATCAGCTCAAAAAGGCTGAAAATTCCAAAAACCAGAATGCCTCTTCTCCTCCAAAAGATCACAACTCCTTCCCAGTGAAGGAACAAAACTGGACAAAGAATGAATTTGACAAGTTGACAGAAGTAGGCTTCAGAAGGTGAGTAATAACAAACTCCTCCAAGCTAAAGGAGCATGTTCTAAACCAATGCAAGGAAGCTAAGAACCTTGAAATTAAGGTTAGATGAATTTCTAAATAGAATAATCAGTTTAGAGAAGAAAATGAACAACCTCGTGGAGCTGAAAAACACAGCACGAGAACTTCTTGAAGCATACACAAGTATCAACAGTTAAATCAATCAAGTGGAAGAAAGGACATCAGAAACTGAAGATCAAAATCAATGAAATAAAGTGAGAAGAGAAGATTAGAGAAAAAAGAGTGAAAAGAAACAAACAAAGCCTCCAAGAAATATGGGTCTATGTGAAAAGACCAAATCTGTGTTTGATTGGCGTACCTGAAAATGACAGGGAGAATGAAATCAAATTGGAAAACACTCTTCAGGATATTATCCAGGAGAACTTTCCCAACCTAGCAAGGCAAGCCAACATTCAAATTCAGGAACTACAGAGAATACCACAAACATACTCCTCAAGAAGAGCAACCCCAAGACATATAATCATCAGATTCACCAAGGCTGAAATGAAAGAAAAAAACATTAAGTGCAGCCAAAGAGAAAGGTTGGGTTACCCACAAATGGAAGCCCATCAGGCTCAAAGTGAATCTCTTGACAGAAATCTTACAAGCCAGAACAGAATGGGGAACAATACACAACATTCTTAAAGAAAAGAATTTTCAACCCAGAATTTAGTATCCAGCCAAACTAAGCTTCACAAGCAAAGGAGAAATAAAATGCTTTACAGACAAGCAACAAATGCAAAGAGATTTTGTCACCACCAGGCCTGCCTTACAAGAGCTCACAAAGGAAGCATTAAATATGGAAAGGAACAACCGACATCAGCCACTGCAAATGCATACCAAATTGTAAAAGTCATCAATGCCATGAATCAACTGCATCAACCAATGGGTAAAATAACCAGCCAGCATCATAATGACAGGATCAAATTCACATATAACAATATTAACCTTAAATGTAAATGGGCTAAATGCCCCAATTAAAAGACAAAGAACAACTGGTACCAGCCACTGCAACCAGTACCACCCACTGAAAAAACATACCAAACTGTAAAGACCATCAATGCCATGAATAAACTGCATTAACTAATGGGTAAAATAACCAGCCAGCATCATAATGACAGGATCAAATTCACACATAACAATAATAAACTTAAATGTAAATGGGCTAAATGCCCCAATTAAAGGGCAAATTGGATAGAGTCAAGACCCATTGGTGTGCTGTATTCAGGAGACCCATCTCCCATGCAAAGACACACATAAGCTCAGAATAAAAAGGGATAGGCTGGGTGCGGTGGCTGATGCCTGTAATCCCAGCACTTTGGGAGGCCAAGGCGGGTGGATCACGAGGTCAAGAGATCGAGACCATCCTGGTCAACATGGTGAAACCCCGTCTCTACTAAAAATACAAAAAATTAGCTGGGCCTGTAATCCCAGCTACTTGGGAGGCTGAGGCAGGAGAATTGCCTGAACCCAGGAGGTGGAGGTTGCAGTGAACCAAGATCACGCCATTGCACTCCAGCCTGGGTAACAAGAGCGAAACTCTGTCTCAAAAAAATAAAAAATAAAAAAATAAAGGGATGGAGGAAGATTTACCAAGCAAATGGAAAGCAAAAAAAAGCAAGAGTTGCACTCCTAGTCTCTGATAAAATAGACTTTAAACCAACAAAGATCAAAAGAGACAGAGAAAGGCATTATATAATGGTAAAGGGATCAATGCAACAAGAAGAGCTAATTATCCTAAATATATATGCACCCATTACAGGAGCACCCAGATACATAAAGCAAGTTTTTAGACACCTACAAAGAGACTTAGACTCCCTCTCAATAATAATGGGAGACTTTAACATCCCACTGTCAATATTAGACAGATCAACGAGACAGAAAATTAACAAAGATATCCAGGACTTGAACTCAGCTATGAACCAAGCAGACCTAATAGACATTTACAGAACTCTCCACCCCAAAGCCACAGAACATACATTCTTCTCAGCACCACATCACACCTACTCTAAAATTGACCACATAATTGGAAGTAAATCACTCCTCAGCAAATGCAAAAGAACGGAAATCATAACAAACAGTCTCTCAGACTACAGTGAAATCAAATTAGACCTCAGCATTAAGAAACTAACTCAGAACTGCACAACTTCATGGAAACTGAACAACTGGCTCTTAAATGTTGACTGGATAAACAATAAAATGAAGGCAGAAATAAAGATGTTCTTCGAAACCAAAGAGAAAGAAGACAACGTACAAGAATCTCTGGGACACGTTTAAAGCAGTGTCTAGAGGAAAATTCTGAGCATAGGACTAAGAGTTCAACACAGAAAACTAGAGAGTAAGTGCAAGCAGAGTTCAGAGGGAGGAAAGAAGTACATTATTTAAATATTATTCAACAGTGTTTTGTAGTGGATATTATTTAAAATACGTAACTACTTTAATCAATAGTGTGTGCAGCTTGCCTTTGCAAGCCAGGCTGTGTTGTATGTGGGTTAGTCCAGCTTTAAGTGCTGGGAAATTGAGTGAATAATTATTGTTCTTTGCTCTACTTTTCATTCCCGACATCTGGACAGGCTCTCCTGAAGACAGCCTTTGTGTAGAGGGACTCTAACTAAACTCTCTCATGGCAGACAAAGGGGACAGCGCTTCCAGTAGAGGCTGCGGCAACATTCCAGGGCAGATTAGGGAAGAAAACTCAACTCTTCAGCTGACAGCCAAAGGCAAGGGAGAGAGAAGCTAGGCCCAGTATTAAGAAACAGACACACAGGATTTTTGGTGGCAGTTATTAGCAAAGAGAGTCCCCACAAATGTAACTAAGGATTTAAGGAAGTGTCATTGTCAGGAAAAATAAAACAAGTCTCATGAAAAAGAGCTCAAAATTTCTTAACTTCTAAAGCAATCTCAAGGGCCACGTATTGCACCAGCAGAAAGTAGACTGCTTTGTTTGTACAGACCCCACGTCATTTAAGGGCCACTTTCAGATGGCCCTGAAAGGCACTAGACAAGAGCAATCTGGCAGTCAGAACCTGAGACAGCCAAATCAGTTGGCCAAGGAACACTCCCCTGCCAGCAATCAGATGACCAATGATGCCTTTGAGATTTTGAGATCCTATAATTTATTAACAATAGAAAACATGAACTCTGGATCTATTACCAGATGGCTCTTCCCCTTTTGCTGCTTTCTAAGAGGTTTTTATTAAACTTATTCCAGTCTTCCCTCTACCATTTCATATCGGATGTGTTAGAAGTATGTATCGATTTTATTTTATTTTATTTATTTTATTTTATGACAGGGTCTTACTCTCTTGCCCAGGCTGGAGTACAGTGGCTCAATGATAGCTCACTGCAGCTTCTAATTTTTTCTCTTTCTTTTCCTCTTTCTTTATTTCTTTTTTTCTTTCTTTCTTTTTTTCTTTCTTTCTTTCTTTCTTTCTTTCTTTCTTTCTTTCTTTCTTTCTTTCTTCCTTTTCCTTCTTTCTTTCTTGCTTCTTTCTTCTTTTTCTCAAGGTCTCACTCTGTCACCCAGGCTGGAGCGCCAGCTAATTTTTTGTAGAGATGAGGTGTCACTATGTTTTCCACGCTGGTTTTAAACTCCTGAACCCAAGCGATCCTCCTGTGTTGGCCTACCAAAGTGTTAGGATTACACTTAGGATTACAGGTGTGAGCCATCATACCCAGCAAGAAGTGTGCGTCTTTAAATAGTCTATGGTCTACAAGACAGTGAGATATCACCTGTAGACAGAAACAAGAGTTAACTGAAAGAGGTATAGAATTCACCAAGAAATCCTGAACTCTAATCCTGAATAATTCCTCCATAAAAGCTCTTGGCCAGGAATGGTGGCCCATATCTGTAATCTCAGCTACTTGGAAGGCAGAATGGGGAGGATCACTTGAGTCCAGAAGTTCAAATTCAGCCTGGGCAACATAGCAAGACTCTATCACAAAAACAGCAACAACAAGCCTCTTTTGGATGCAGTGGCAGAACATAAATTTGGGATATCCTGCCTAAGGAAGAGGTGTATAGTGAATAAATTGATATTTATATCAATTGTATCAGTTAGATCATGTTAGTGGGGAATCTTTAAATGCAAAAGGTAAAAAACAAGGTGTCTGTTTGTGCCAGGCAAGGAGAATAGTCTTGTAGTTTGCCCAATTCAAATTCATTTACCCAGCTCTGGGAATGCCCTGTCTGTACCTCTAATCCCATTGCCATCTGCATGGCCAGCAGGACTCCTAACAGCCATTTTTGTAGTGTGATCCCTCCCCCAAACTATGTTTGATTGGAACAAGGGTGCACATGTGTCGCAAGCTGAGCTAATACACCCCTTCTCAGAAGAAACTGGAAGTGCAATTAAAAAAATTTTAAAAATCTCACTTCAGTGTGGCTCTCTCCTGAATGGAGGAAGCAAAACCCCAGGACTGTGGCCATCTTTTGTCATATAGAGAATGAGAAGCAACAGAAATCAGTGCAAGAGAGAGGAAAGAGCAAGACCAGCGTGGGCCGGCACAGAGAGATCCGCCACGGCTTTCCACTCCCAGCTTCCAGCTTGAGCGTAGGTTGTATTTCTGCACTTGAATCTCCTGAGACACTCTCTTACCTTTAAAACAAATGTCCCCCATTTTGCTAAAGCCAGCTCAACTCAGTTTCTGTTTTTTGCAAGGATTGGAGTCCTGCATCATAAAGAGATCCATCCCAGGATTTTCAATATTCCTTTTCTTCTTATAGGCAACCTCCATTCTGAGACTTTTCTGCCCGCAGGAATGATTTGGTGTTGGTAAACACAGATGAACTGAAGAGACTGAATAACACATGGATCACTAATTAGATCATTTCTCATTCTGGCCATGTCTATATCAATCTATTTCTGTCAGGGAATCAAAATTTCCTCACGTAGTCAGCCACTGTAAAAGCAGATCTCACTTTTCCCCAAAACAGTTTTCCTTAGTGCTGCCATGAGAAAAGGGTGAGATTTTGTGGGTGGGGAATTGATAGGTTTGGTCCCACACAGCTCTGAGCTTAGTTCAGCTCTTCAGCGATGTCCCAAGCAAGGCTGCTGGGCTTCAGAGTGGGATTTCAGTAGCTGCACTTCTCAGGAAGTGTGTACACAGGAGGGAGCAGTTCAAGAAGTTCATTCTGGGAAGGCTGAAGATGCAATCTGTAAGCAGCGTGGAACACAGAAATGCAGAGCCCTTGCAAGACTATGCATTGAGCAGGAAAAAGCAGAGGCCTCCAAACACATGAGGCGCAGAGAGATGCCCTTACTGACTGCCTTGGAAGGTGTTTCATTTTAGAAGCCTGGTAAGCAAAAGGAGACATCTAACTTGGAAAATCACAGGGAACCCGAGTGAGGAAGAGTTTGATGCACAGCATCTATGGAGAAGCACAAGGTAAACTGGGAAGGTGAGGATCCTTAGGGAGGATTCAGTGTCTCAGGAGTTTGTCCCAAGGAGCATTTTGGGAGGGATTTAGTCACACATGGAGGGTGTCTTCCTTCCTTCTTTCCTTTTCCTTACTTTGGCTCAAGAACAAATTTAAACAAGAAAAATGTAAGGAATTAGCTTTCTCCTGCCCAAATAAGGTCAGCATCTGTTGACTGCTCACCATGGCAGAAAACCTATTTGATCAAGTAATGAGATAAACATTTGCATAGAATCCATATGTTTTTTTGTTTTTTGGGTTTTTTTTTAAATAAAGACAGGGTCTCTGTCACCTGGGCTGGGTGCAGTGGCATGGATCATAGCTCACTGAAGCCTCAAACTCCTGGGCTCAAGCAATCCTCCCACCTCAGCCTCCTGAGTAGCTAGGTGAGTAGCTCGGACTACAGGTGCACACCACTACACCTGGCTAATTTTTTTTTTTAAGAGACAGGGTCTCATCATCTTGCCCAGGCTGATCTTGAGCTCCTGGACTTCAGCAATCCTCTCACCTTAGCCTCCCAAAGTGCTGAGATTACAGGCATGAGCCACCGTACTCTGCCTCTTTTAAAATTATTTTAATGTAGTAATTATGTATTTAAAAAAATAATAAAGTTTAGTTGTTGAAAAAAGAGGTTTTTGTATTTTATTTTCAACCATTTTGATTAGGCCATCATGAGTCTGAGGTACTGATGAAGAGTAGTGTTCAAGTGTTACATAACAACTTCTCCTTAGTTCCAAGTGAAAACGAACTCAATAAATAGGAGTCAATGTTAATCTAGGGAATTAAAATTCAACCTTTTTAAACATTGCCTATAATTATTATTATACTGAAATTTAATAAAAATCTACATGAACTTTAAATCATTTTCATCCACTTACCTAGTAAATACCAACTCAAGAAATTGCCATGCTGAATTCAGTCAATTATCTCTAGGTCATCTAGTGCGAGTTTAATGATATTTGTGGGGCTATGGCATTTCAGTGCAAACACCATACTCATTTTCCCACATACATTATACCAAGAACATATGGTACAGTATGTGATTCGCTAGCAGAGCGCTGCTTGCAATTGAGATCTGTCAAATGAAGACTTCTCAGACATCTATGAGGATTCTTTGACTTCTGTTGTTAAAACATATTTTGTAGATTTAAAATATATTCCTAGAACAAGACTTCTGAGTTTTCATCTTCTAGGACTAGCTTTCAGTGTGTGCCAAGTATTTTTTTTTATGTTGCTCATTTCAGTAAACCTTCTTGCATCCCCTAAGTTCTCAATGGAATAACACCCGTCCCATCTGTTCCTCTGTCTATCTCCTCTGTAAGTCCCCTGCTATGTTGCCATGGCAACTGTACCTGCTACAACATTATAATGAGTGATTAGTATGCCCTTACTATACTTCTGATACAAAATATAATATATGGCTTTCAAAACCATGGCTTTTTATCCTTCTTTAAGAGATAGTTGGGACAGGTGCAGTAGCTCACACCTGTAATCCCAATGCTTTGGGAGGCCAAGGGAGGAGGATCACTTGGGCCCAGGAGTTCAAGACCAGCTTGGGCAACATAGGGAGACCCCCGTCTCTGAGAAAAAAGAAGAGGTAGTTGCCTGGTGATGCAGGTAGTTGCCTGAGAATGCAGCAAGCATTCTCAAGGCTCATCTTCCCATTGTCTTCTTAGCCAAGGGCTTCTTCCCACACTTAGGAAGCCAAGAGCTGTAAACCATTATCATCCCATCTTTCACCCTACCAGACTCCATCTCCCACCAAAACACCTAGAAGTGCTTGAGATAGGAAACTCCTGGCAGGAAGACACACACCAGTGGTTCTCAAACTGTACCATGCCTCCAGTTCTTCCAGGCTGCACATCAACAATACATCCAGCTTCACTGTTCTCAGTTCTGATTCAGTAGCTGTGGAGGGGAATCCAGGATTCTTTTCAACAAACTCCTGGGTAGACATTCAACAGTTTGAGACACAACAGTCTATATTTTCTAATTCAGGTGCCCCAGCATCTAATAATTAGACAGTGTTTTTCAATTCCTAAGACTTTGCTGGGGAAACTGAAAGTACAGATTCCTGAGCCCTGCCGCCTAAGTCAGAATCTGAGCCTGGGATCCAGGGATCTGTATTTTAGCAAACATTCTTAAGGTGACTCCAATTACACCAAAGAGATCAATCAGGGCTGGATCCAAATCCCAGCTCTGCCATCTAAGTAACCACAAGCATTTTTTTTTTTTTTGATGTGGTGATAACATCTACTTCATGAAGGGATTGTGCACTGTAAACAGAAGCCGTGCATTTTTCTCTGTTTCTGAATAAGGCATGGTACAGCTAGAGGAGATGTTTAATAGAGTAAGGCAAAAAATACCACATCTGGCCATCATTTCTGAGTCATGATGGATTCTTTCCAGGGACAGACAACCAGGTGTAACTTTTTCCAACCAAGAAGTCATGCTGTAAAACTCCAATACAACTTTGATAGACAGAACAGAGGGCCGCAGAAATAAAGATATAATTTTGATCATTTCTAAAATCTATTGATCCATGCATATTTCTGTATTTCATCAAAATCTGTACACTAGAGAATGTGTCACACATACACACTTCCAGAAAGAAGGAGAGCCACTGCCTTGGAGAATGGTGCCTGGACATGCTTTCTTCCTCTCTGGGTACATTCCACCAGCAGAATATTTCCTGGACTTAAAAGAAGAACACTTTGGGCCAGGCACAGTGGCTCACGTCTGTAATCCTAGCACTATGGAAGGTCAAAGTGGGAAGATTACTTGAAGTCAGGAGTTCAAGACCAGCCTGGGCAACATAGTGAGACCCCATCTCTACAAAAAACTTTTTTAAAAATTAGCCAGGCATGTTGGTGCCTGTCTGTAGTCCCAGCTACTCAGGAAACTGAGGTGAGAGGATCACTTGTGCCCAGGAGTTCAAGGCTGTAGTGAGCTATGATTTTGCCACTATATTCCAGTCTGGGTGGCGGAGCGAGCCCCTGTATTAAAAAAAAAAAAAATAGCATGAACACTGAACACTTCTCTGCATCTGAGTTTAGTCAAGTTAAAAATCTATTTTAAGAATGCTATTATAGGCAGGGCACAGTGGCTCACACCTGTAATCCCAGCACTTTGGGAGGCCAAGGCAAGCAGATCACGAGGTCAGGAGTTCAAGACCAGCCTGACCAACATGGTGAAACCCCATCTCTACTAAAAATACAAAAATTGGCCAGGTTTGGTGGCATGCACCTGTAATCCCAGCTACTCAGGAGCCTGAGGAAGGAGAATTGCCTCAACCTGAGAGGCCGAGGTTGCAGTGAGCTGAGATCAGGCCACTGCACTCCAGCCTGGGTGACAGAGCGAGACTCCATCTCAAAAAAAAAAAAAATGCTATTATAATGATGCATTTATAATTAAGGATGCGAATCACATCCCACAGATTTGCACTGGCTAACTCACAGACTTTGGGGTACAAGATCAAGGTTATAATCCAGCTTGTCTGTATCTGAAATTAGATAGAAGCAAAGTATAATATTCTGCTTCTTGCTTTCAATTTCAGGGTAACAGGGTCCTGTTCAGTTGAAGGCTGCTGTGCATTGCTAAAGGACCCTCAGAAAATAACTCACAGAAAAGGACTCCCTGAAAGTGGCAGTGGTGACTTTAAATGCCCATGACCCTTCACACGGATCAGCCTTCTCAACTTGAGGTGTGTGGAGACAGGGAGCCTGCTATTGAGAGTAACACTATGAAGACAATTAAATAATTGGAAAATAAAACCTTTTGGGAAAGGCTAAAGGAAATAAGATATTTAGCCTGGAGAAGAGAAGGCTGAGGAATGACCTAATTATAGGCTTCAAGTACATGAAGAATTAATCTACAGCAGATGGTGACCAGCTGTTTTCAATTCCCATTCAATACAGTACAACAGAAAATTGGCTTAAAGGGTAATATAAAGGATTTAGGATAGATAAAAGAAGGAATTTACTGGTTTTTGAGGGTCACCAAGGTTAAGAGGAGATCGAGTCTATTACTTAGGGAGGTGGCAGCCACTCCTTCTCTGAGGTTTCCTGGTTCGAATTGGTTTGTTCAAGTGCATTGAGGGGGAAAGAGCTTTATTCTGGGGTGGCGAAGCCCAGCTCAGTCCAGACGGCAGTTCATTACACCTGTGCGTTTTAGGCATTTGGCTTTTCATCATTGTATTTTTGTTTTCCATAAGTCATGACCACAGTGAGTGACATTTACAAGTGCAAAATGTAGCTGGGCATGATGAATGAAAACTACATAAATTTTGCTTTTTAGCCTTCAAACCCTTGCCATTTGACAACTGTAAGCATTCATTGAGTGACCTGAGAGTGCCAGCCACTGCTTCAGTCATACGGGATATTCAGATGAATAAGATTCGGTTGTTTGCAACAACTGTGGAGTGTGCATGTGTGTGGGTGGTGCAGGGAAGAGAGTTGGGGAGGTAACAAGAAAAATAATGCTATAATCAGTTGAGGAACTTAAAAAACATACACACCCAGCCCCTCCCTCCAGAAATGTAATCTACCTGGAGTGGTATGTCATTCGGATACATCCTGCCAAATCAAAATTATCACCTTCAAGTTGAAAACGCCTACTATTATGCCCCAAAGTATAATGAAAAATACATTTTAAATTGTGATCCAGTATACATGCACATCACACACATACACATACACATGTACACATTCATATATATGCACACACAACTTAGGAAATATTTCACAGAACAGTACTCTACTATTACTTTTATATTTTATATGTTATTTTTTTTAATGTGTTCGCCTTCACTAGATTGATTTTATAGTCCTGTAATTGGTCATAACCAAGCACTTAAAAAACACCGAGCCAGGTAGATCACCTGAGGTCAGGAGTTTGAGCCTGGTCAACATGTGAAACCCCATCTCTACTAAAAATACAAAAAATTAGCCAGGCATGGTGGTAGATTGCCTGTAACCACAGCTACTGGGGAGGCTGAGGCAGGAGAATCACTTGAACCTGGGAGGCTGAGGTGGCAGTGAGCCACGATCAAGCCACTGCACTACAGCCTGGGCAACAGTAAAACTCTGTCTCAAAAAACAAACAAATAAAACACCAAAACACCACTGTGGGGGAAGGTGGCAGATTTTTTCTAGGCCTAAGACAAGAACTCATATTTTCACGCCTCAGTCGGAAGGCAAAAAGTAGGGTATGAGTCGAGGTAAACAAAATAGGCCAAGAGTTGTTCATTCTCTCTAGACCTTAAACTAAAAGGGTAAAAACAAATCTGGAGTTTTATGTGTGCTCCAGCCCAAGTCACCAAAGAGATGGAAACGAAATCCCTCATTGGTGATAGACACGTCTGCTGGGATTGTCCTCCGTGTTCCACAAATCCAGCAGCGTGTTTGGGGTGATGAGAGTTGACCGGTGAAGGTTACAGGGGGCCAGGGTCCTAACAATTATGCATTTGGGACACGTTAGAAGTCAAGAAGACACCAAGCACAGAGGGAACCCCATCATTTGGAGAAGGGAATACTGAGTTCCAATCCCGGCTATGCCACTAATTAGTTCAGTGAATCCAAGCAGGTCACTTAATGTCTCATGACACAAAGCAGCAGAATCAGCTACAAATGACTGCAGGCCTTGCCAGCCCCTGCGAATGCCACACATCAAAGGTCGCTCTCCCTCAGCACAGAGTGAAGGGAGGACTGCAGGGCTATTAGTCACCTCGACCTGAAATAATGACACTGTCAGTCAGCATTCTTTCGATACCTGAGGAGCCCTCTCTAAAATCGTGACTGAGGGCTGAGCATACAGCTTTTTGTAATGGAGGCCACAGCAAAGGTTAGGTTGCAGGGACTACTTGCTTATCAATCAATGAGTCGCAGATGAAGAATATGAGCCACCATATCTTCATTTGTAAAATGGAGACAATCATGTCCTTAATAACAGGAACAGATTCTGACTCAGGGCTGGGCTGGGAGTCATTCAAGGGCCAGCGTGGGTGATATCAAAGCCTCTGCTTTGTCTCACTATACCTGCTGAAGGACACCTGGTGCTTCACAGTGGGGAAGAACAAGGCTGTGGAGGCTCAGCTGTCCAACTGGGGAAAAAATACACACACGCATACACGTACATATGTATTCCAATTAGATCATACACTCAGACAAATCTTTTTTTTTATACAGACTACTGTTTTATTTACATAGATCTCTGATAATTCTGCAGTTGTTCCTTTTTTTTAAAATTGCATTTTAGGTTTTGGGGTACATGTGCAGAACATGCAAGATAGTTGCATAGGTACACACATGGTAGTGTGTTTTGCTGCCTTCTGCCCCTTCACCCACATTTGGCTTTTCTCCCCAGGCTATCACTCCCCTGCTCCCCCTTACTGCTGTCCCTCCCCTATTCCCCCAATAGTCCCCAGTGTGTAGTACTCCCTTCCCTGTGTCCATGTGTCCTCATTTTTCATCATCCGCCTATGAGTGAGAATATGCGGTATTTCATTTTCTGATCTTGTGTAAGTTTGCTGAGAATGATGTTCTCCAGATTCATCCATGTCCCTACAAAGGACACGAACTCACCATTTTTGATTGCTGCATAATATTCCATGGTGTATATGCGCCACATTTACCCCGTCCAGTCTATCATCAATGGGCATTTGGGTTGGTTCCAGGTCTTCGCTATTGTAAACAGTGCTGCAATGAACATTCGTGTGCATGTGTCCTTATAGTAGAATGATTTATAGTCCTTTGGATATATACCCAGTAATGGGATTGCTGGGTCAAATGGAATTTCTATTTCTAAGGCCTTGAGGAATCGCCACACTGTCTTCCACAATGGTTGAACTAATTTACACTCCCACCAACAGTGTAAGTGTTCCTATTTCTCCACATCCTCTCCAGCATCTGTTGTCTCTAGATTTTTTAATGATCACCATTCTAACTGCCGTGAGATGTTATCTCAATGTGGTTTTGATTTGCATCTCTCTAATGACCAGTGATGATGAGCATTTTTTCATGTTTGTTGGCCTCATGTTTGTCTTCTTTTGTAAAGTGTCTGTTCATATCCTTTGTTTTTTTCCTGTAAATCTGTTTGAGTTTTTTGTAAATTCTGGATATCAGCCCTTTGTCAGATGGGTACACTGCAAAAATATTTTCCCATTCTATTGGCTGCTGATTCACTCTAGTGACTGTTTCTTTTGCTGTGCAGAAGCTGTGGAGTTTGATTAGGTCCCATTTGTCTATTTTGGCTTTTGTTGCCAATGCTTTTGGTGTTTTGGTCATGAAATCCTTGCCTACTCCTATGTCCTGAATGGTTTTGCCTAGATTTTCTTCTAGGGTTTTTATGGTGCCTGGTCTTATGTTTAAGTCTTTAATCCATCTGGAGTTAATTTTAGTGTGAGGTGTCAGGAAGGGGTCCAGTTTCTGCTTTCTGCACATGGCTAGCCAGTTTTCCCAATACCATTTATTAAACAGGGAATCCTTTCCCCATTGCTTGTTTTTCTCAGGTTTATCAAAGATTGTATGGTTGTAGATATGTTGTGTTGCCTCCGATGCCTCTGTTCTGTTCCATTGGTCTATATCTCTGTTTTGGTATGAGTACCATGCTGTTTTGATTACTGTAGCCTTGTAGTATAGTTTTTAGTCCAGTAGTGTGATGCCTCCCGCTGTGTTCTTTTTGCTTAGAATTGACTTGGCTATGCAGGCTCGCTTTTGGTTCCATATGCAGTTCATGGTGGCTTTTTCCAGTTCTGTGAAGAAAGTCAATGGTAGCTTGATGGGGATAGCGTTGAATCTGTAAATTACTTTGAGCAGTATAGCCATTTTCACGATATTGATTCTTCCTAACCATGAACATGGAATGTTTTTCCATCTGTTTGTGTCCTCTCTTATTTTGTTGAGCAGTGGATTGTAGTTTTCCTTGAAGAGGTCCCTTACGTTCCTTGTGAGTTGTATTCCTAGGTATTTTATTCTTTTTGTGGCAATTGTGAATGGCAGTTTGTTCTTGATTTGGCTTTCTTTAAGTCTGTTATTGGTGTAGAGGAATGCTTGTGATTTTTGCACATTGATTTTATATCCTGAGACTTTGCTGAAGTTCCTTATCAGTTTCAGGAGTTTTTGGGCTGAGGCGATGGGGTCTTCTAGGTATACTATCATGTCGTCTGCAAATAGAGACAATTTGGCTTCCTCCTTTCCTATTTGTATATCCTTTATTTCGTTTCCTTGCCTGATTGCTCCGGCTAGAACTTCCAGTACTATATTGAATAGGAGTGGTGAGAGAGGGCATCCTTGTCTAGTGCCGGATTTCAAAGGGAATGCTTCCAGTTTTTGCCCATTCAGTATGATTTTGGCATTGGTTTGTCATAAATAGCTTTTATTATTTTGAGAAACGTTCTGTCAATACCGAATTTATTGAGGGGTTTTAGCATAAAAGGCTGTTGAATTTTGTCAAAGGCCTTCTCTGTGTCAATTGAGATAATCATGTGATTTTTGTTTTGGGTTCTGTTTATGTGGTGAACTACGTTTATAGACTTGCGTATGTTGAACCAGCCTTGCATCCCCTGGATGAATCCTACTTGATCATGATGGATAAGCTTTTTGATGTGGTGTTGCAATCAGCTTGCCAATATTTTATTGAAGATTTTTGCATCTATGTTCATCATGGATATTGGCCTGAAGTTTTCTTTTCTTGTTGAGTCTCTGCCGGGTTTTGGTATCAGGATGATGTTGGTCTCGTAAAATGAATTGGGAAAGATTCCCTCTTTTTGGATTATTTGGAATAGTTTCAGAAGGAATGGTGCCAGCTCCTCTTTGTGTGTCTGGTAGAATTCGGCTGTGAACCCATCTGGACCTGGGCTTTTTTTATGTGATATGTTCTTAATTGCTGCCTCGACTTCAACCTTGTTATTGGTCTATTCATACTTTCGGCTTCCTCCTGGTTTAGGCTTGGGAGGACACAGGTGTCCAGGAATTTATTTATTTCTTCCAGGTTTACTACTTTATATGCATAGAGTTGTTTGTAATATTCTCTGATGATGGTTTGAATTTCTTTGGAATCTGTGGTGATTTTCCCTTTATCGTTTTTTATTGCATCTATTTGGTTGTTCTCTCTTTTCTTTTTTATCAGTCTGGCTATCTTTTCAAAAAAACATCTCCTGGATTTATTGATTTTTTGAAGGGTTTTTCGTGTCTCTATCTCCTTCAATTCTGCTCTGATCTTAGTTATTTCTTGTCTTCTGCTAGATTTTGAGTTTTTTTGATCTTGCTCCTCTAGCTCTTTCAATTTTGATGATAGGGTGTCAATTTTGGATCTCTCCTTTCTTCTCATGTGGGTACTTATTGCTATATATTTTCCTCTAGAGACTGCTTTAAATGTGTCCCAGAGATTCTGGCATGTTGTGTCTTCGTTCTCATTGGTTTCCAAGAACTTCTTTATTTTTTGCCATCATTTCATTGTTTATCCAGTCAACATTCAAGAGCCAGTTGTTCAGTTTCCATGAAGCTGTGCGGTTCTCAGTTAGTTTCTGAATTCTGAGTTCTAACTTGATTGTGCTGTGGTCTGAGAGACTGTTTGTTATGATTTCCGTTTTTTTGCATTTGCCAAGGAGTGATTTACTTCCAATTATGTGGTCAATTTTAGAGTAGGTGTGATGTGGTGCTGAGAAGAATGTATATTCTGTGGATTTGGGGTGGAGAGTTCTGTAAATGTTTATCAGGTTTGCTTGTTCCAGGTCTGATTTCAAGCCCTGGATGTCCTTGCTAATTTTCTGTCTGGTTGATCTGTCTAATATTGACGATGGAGTATTAAAGTCTCCCACTATTATTGTGTGGGAGTCTAAGTGTCTTTGTAAGTCATTAAGAACTTGCCTTATATATCTGGCTGCTCCTGTATTGGGTCTATATATATTTAGGATCATTAGCTCTTCTTGTCGTATCGATCCTTTTACCATTATGTAATGACCTTCTTTGACTCTTTTGATCTTTGTTGCTTTAAAGTCTATTTTATCAGAGATGAGAATTGCAACTCCTGCCTTTTTTTGCTCTCCATTTGCTTTGTAAATCTTCCTCCATCCCTTTATTTTGAGCCTTTAAGTGTCCTTGCATTTGAGATGGGTTTCCTGGATACAGCACACTGATGGGTTTTGGATTTTTATCCAATTTGCCAGTCTGTGTCTTTTGATTGGTGCATTTAGCCCATTTATGTTTAGGGTTAATATTGTTATGTGTGAATTTGATACTGCCATTTTGATGCTAGTTGGCTGTTAGGCCCATTAGTTGATGCAGATTCTTCATTTTGTTGATGCTCTTTAGCATTTGGTATGTTTTTGGAATGGCTGGTACTGGTTGTTCCTTTCTATGTGTAGTGCCTCTTTCAGGAGCTCTTGTAAAGCAGGCCTGGTGGTGACAAAATCTCTGAGTACGTGCTTGTTTGCAAAGGATTTTATTTTTTCTTCACTTATGAAGCTCAGTTTGGCTTGATATGAAATTCTGGGTTGAAAGTTCTTTTCTTTAAGGATGTTGAATATTGGCCCCCACTCTCTTCTGGCTTGTAGTGTTTCTGAGAAAGATCTGCTGTGAGTCTGATGGGCTTCCCTTTGTGGGTGACCCGACCTTTCTCTCTGGCTGCCCTTAGTATTTTCTCTTTCATTTCAAATCTGGTGAATCTGACAATTATGTGCCTTGGGGTTGCTCTTCTTGTGGAATATCTTTGTGGTGTTCTCTGTATTTCCTGGACTTGAATATTGGCCTGCCTTGCTAGGTTAGGGAAATTTTACTGGATAATATCCTGAAGAGTATTTTCCAACTTGGATTCATTCTCGTTGTCACATTCTGGTACACCTATCAAACGTAGGTTAGGTCTCTTCACATTGTCCCACATTTCTTGGAGACTTTGTTTATTCCTTTTTGTGCTTTTTTCTCTAATCTTGGTTTCTCATTTTATTTCATTGAGTTGATCTTTGACTCCTGATATTCTTTCTTCTGCTTGGTCAGTTCAGCTGTTGAAACTTGGGCATGCTTCATGAAGTTCTCATGTTGTGTTTTTCAGCTCCTTCAGTTCATTCATATTCCTCTCTAAGTTGTCCATTCTTGTTATCATTTCCTTGAATCTTTTTTCAAATCTTTTTTCAAGGTTCTTAGTTTCTTTGCATTGATTTAGAACATGTTCTTTTAGCTCACAGAAGTTTCTCATTACCCACCTTCTGAAGTCTGATTCCGTCATTTCATCACACTCATTCTCCATCCTGCTTTGTTCCCTTGCTGGTGAGGAGTTTTGGTCCTTTGTAGGAGGGGAGGTGTTTTGGTTTCGGGTGTTTTCCTCCTTTTTGCGCTGGTTTCTTCCCATCTTTGTGGGTTTATCCACCCATCGTCTGAGTAGTTGCTGACTCTTCTATTGGGTCTCTGAGTGGAGGCCAGATTGTTGATGATGAAGTATTTCTGTTACTTAGTTTTCCTTCTAACAATCTAGCCCCTCTGCTGTATGGCTGCTGAGGTCCGCTCCAGGTCCTGCGTGTCTGGGGTATACCTGTAGCAGCTGCCAAACAGTGAGGGATGCTACCAGTTTCTTCTTCTGCTATCTTTGTCCCAGAGTGGTGCTCGCAAATGTCAGTCTGATCAGTCCTTTTTGAGGTGACTCTTTGGATATACAGGGGTCAGGGAGCTGCTTGAGGAGGCGGTCTGTACTTTACAGGAGCTCAACTGCTGAGCTGTGAGCTCCGTTGATCATTCAGGGCTGTTAGGCAGGTGCGTTTAAGTCTGCTGCAGCAGAACTCATAAAACTTTTTTTTTCCTCAGATGCTCTGTCTCAGGGAGTTAGGGCTTTCTTTATGAGTATCTGTTGCACTGTCCTGTCCAGCTAGGAGGCAATCTAGTCACTATTTGCCTGTCAAGCCTCTGCCCTGCTGCCGTGGGGTCCACCATGTTGCTGTGGGCTCTGCCCTGCTGCCATGGGCTTCGCCCTGTTGGCGGAGTCTCTCTGTTATGGCAGGTTGCCTCGGCAACAGCAGGCTGCATCAGCAATGGGAGTGTACCTCAGTAGGGGCGAATGCCTCAGTAATGGTGGACACCCCTCCCCCACCGAGCTGCACCATCCTGGGTTCAGCCGTGCCCGCAGTGAAACTCTCAACCCCGAGCATTTCGAATCATCGTTTTGTTTGTCCCTGTAGGGTGGGACCTGCCGAGCCTGATCACCTGGCTCCCTGCCTCAGAGTCCTTTATTTCCCTTTTCAAGTTGAATGGTTGACTATCTCCCAGTGTCAGTTGCCTGCTGATAAGGCACTGGGATCTGTGTGATTTCCCATGCAGCAACCCACTCTGCCGGCTCAAAGGTCACTTCCCGGGAATCTCCTGGTCTGGCTCACTGTCCAAGTCCCGTTTAATCAGATGGATATGCTAATCTGCCCTCCCAAATCTCAGATTGCTGGTTAAACGGGCACCCAGACCAGTGTGTTTTGTGCTTTGTGCGGAGTGCCGCTGCGCTGCAGCACCAGCTGAAATGGCCGCACTAGCCGAAACAGCTGCGCTGCCTTCCCGTGTCTCTTCTACACCTGGGAATTTCCCCGTTCTGTAGGCAACAAAGATCCATCTGGAAATGTGGCCTCCACTCACCCTCTGCATCTTCACTCCACTCAGACTAATCTTGACCCCCACTCAGGATGCTCATAGGTTAGCTGAAGGAGACAGAAGTGAAAATAATCAAAACAAAGCATCTTGCAGGCTATGATGGAAATAGAGTCAATAAAAATGGGGCCAGGCATGGTGGCTCATGCCTGTAATCCTAACATTTTGAGAGTCTGAGGCAAGAGGATCTCTTTAGCCTAGGAGTTAGAGACCAGCCTCAGCAACATAGCAGGACCCTGTCTCTACAAAAAAAAAAAAAAAAAAACCCACAATTTCCTATGTGTCCAGTAGTTCACTTCCACCACTGGTTCTCAGTGGAAGGCCATACAGCATCTTCCCCTCAAGGGGGCATCAATGTGTTGCATGACTGTGATCATTAGATTACAAGAAGGTGCTGCTTGGCATGTCCCATGGCCATTGTGCAGTTTACATTCTAGTCGGAGAGGTAAAATATAGACCAGTAAGCAAATAAGTAAACAATATAACATTGGACTGGGGGAGTTCTTTGAACAATAATGAAGTGGGGTATGGATCGGAGAATGACTTGGGAGAGTGGTGGCTATTTTACACAGTAGGATGGTCATAGAAAGTCTCTTTCTCATTTGAGTGAAGACCTGCAGTAAGAGAGTGAATCATGTAAGAGGCAGTGAGAAGGGCTGGGCGCCGTGGCTCAGGCCTATAATCCAGCACTTTGGGAGGCCAGTGCAGGAGAATCCCTTGAGCTCAGGAGTTAAGAGACCAGCCCAGGCAACATAGGGAGACCTCGCCTCTACTAATAATTAAAAAAAATTAGCCAGGGCCGGGGGTAGTGCATGCCTGTAGTTACAGCTACTTAGGAGGCTGAGGTGAGAGAATCACTTAGATCTCAGGAGGTCGAGGCTGCAGTAAGCTGAGGTGGCACCACTGAACTCCAGCCTGGGAGTGCAGAGGGAGACCTATCTCAAAAAAAACAAAATCAGTGAGAAGAATATGTCAGGTCAAAGGAAGAGCTGTCTGAGTCCACAGTGTGCTTGGCAGGCTGTAGGTAGGACATGGAGGCTAGAGAGTAGCTGAGCAAAAGGAGAGCAGCAGGAGTGAGCATGGAGTGTGGGCTAGGAGTCGATCACATAGGACATTATTGTTCCAGGCAACAATCATGACTTTGAACTTGATACTAAATATGATGGAAAGTTATTAAATGATGTTGAGCAGGACTGACATAATCTAACTTTTCTTTTTTTTTTTTTAGAGACAAGTTCTCACTCTGTTGCCCAGGCTAACACACAGTGGTACAATCACAGCTCACTATAGCCTCAAACTCCTGGGGTGGGGTTAAGCAATTCTCCTGCCTCAGCTTTCCAAGTGGCTGGAATTACAAGTGTGCACCACCACACATGACTAATTATTTTATTTTTCAACTTGTAGAGATGGGATCGCGCTATGTTGCCCAGGCTGGTCTCAAATTTCTGGCCTCAAGTGATCCCCTGGCTTCTGCCTCCCCAAGTGCTGGGATGATTGGCATGAGCCACTATGCCTGGCCTGACTAATATATATATATATATATATTTTTTTTTTTTTTTTTTTTTTTTTTTTTTTTGAGACAGAGTTTCGCTGGTTACCCACGCTGGAGTGCAATGGCGCGATCTCGGCTCACTGCAACCTCCGCCTCCTGGGTTCAGGCAATTCTCCTGCTTCAGCCTCCTGAGTAGCTGGAATTACAGGCACGCACCACCGTGTGTGGTCTCGATCTCTTGACCTCGTGATCCACCCGCCTCGGCCTCCCAAAGTGCTGGGATTACAGGTGTGAGCCACCGCGCCCGGCCCTGACTAATATTATTTTAAAAAACATTCTTGGGAAACAAAACTGAAAGGTCATGGGTAGAAGAAGGCCATGGAAACTAAATTTAAAATCCAAAAGGGAGCCACTGATTGACCAAATATGTGTCATACACCTGCACCACAGCTGCCAGGGGTGGAGAAAACGGCACGTGACCATAACACTGTAGGCTTTTGAGCCTGGTGACTGGATGAGGCAGTAAAGAGAGGCAGAAATGGAGGCCGACAGCCAGGTCTCTGGCATCTGTGCCTAGGTAGATGGTGACACTAATTATTCACCAATGTCAGAAACACAGAAGGCAGAGCTGTTCTGAGGAAAACATGTGTGAAGTTCCATCTGAGTCATGCAAGAACGTCCAGAAGGAAGCTGATGACACATGTCTACAGCTCAGGGGTGTGGCCTAAGTGAGAGATGAAGATGCAGAATCATTGTGTATGGGTGGAAATTACAGTGGCCAAAGTGAAGGAGACCTACTAGAGAGAGTGTAGAAAGAGGAGAGAGAAGAATTCTGAGCTCAGATGCCAGAAAACACCAGGGTTTAATAGGTACCCAAAAGAAAAGTTGTAAGCAAAGGAAATGGGAAGACATGGTCAGAAAAATAGGAGTCCCAGGAGAAAGAACCACGTGCTGCTTAATATTGTCACATGCTATGGAGGGGGGCTGGGACGCCCCCCGAGAATTCTGCCATAGCTCCCTTATTTCCCATAACGTAGACCTTAACATGCTGTTTTCTCAGGGCTTGCCTGAACCCCCTACTGGACTATAAGTGCTGCAAGGACAAGGAATGCTTCTGTTTTGGTGATCACTGAACTCTCAGCGTCCAACATTATACCTGACTTGTAGTGACACTAAATAAAAATGTGTTCAATTATAACAATAAAACATTGGACTGGGGGATTTCTTTGAACAATAATGAAGTGGGGTATGGATCGGAGAATGACTTGGGAGAGTGGTGGCTATTTTACACAGTAGGATGGTCATAGAAAGTCTCTTTCTCATTTGAGTGAAGACCTGCAGTAAGAGAGTGAATCATGTAAGAGGCAGTGAGAAGGGCTGGGCGCCGTGGCTCAGGCCTATAATCCAGCACTTTGGGAGGCCAGTGCAGGAGAATCCCTTGAGCTCAGGAGTTAAGAGACCAGCCCAGGCAAGATAGGGAGACCTCGCCTCTACTAACAATTAAAAAAATTAGCCAGGGCCGGGGGTAGTGCATGCCTGTAGTTACAGCTACTTAGGAGGCTGAGGTGAGAGAATCACTTAGATCTCAGGAGGTCGAGGCTGCAGTAAGCTGAGGTGGCACCACTGAACTCCAGCCTGGGAGTGCAGAGGGAGACCTATCTAAAAAAAACAAAATCAGTGAGAAGAACATGTCAGGCCAAAGGAAGAGCTGTCTGAGTCCACAGTGTGCTTGGCAGGCTGTAGGTAGGACATGGAGGCTAGAGAGCAGCTGAGCAAAAGGAGAGCAGCAGGAGTGAGCATGGAGTGTGGGCTAGGAGTCGATCACATAGGACATCATTGTTATTCATGATCTCTGCCAGAGCATTTAGAGTGGAACAGTGAGCGCAAGTCTAATCACAACTAGCTGAAGTGTAAAGGACAAATGAGAAAAGGACAAAATCAGGTACATAATCAAAGAAGGGTAAATAATTATGAGGTACTCTAGGGTTTAGGTTAGGCCATTGTTGGTTTGTTTTATAAGCCAAAAATAAAATTCTGAGCCCCCCGACCAACTGAATGGATCCCCTCTCAGCAAACGGGATTCTAAACAAACCTGAAAAACTAATTCAGGCCATGATGGAAAAGAGAGAGTCAGACGTGCTTATTACACCCTCTCCCTTCTGGAGTTCAGGCACAACTGACCATAGCTAACATTAAAACAGAGATCTCGGCCGGGCGCGGTGGCTCAGCCTATAATCCCAGCACTTTGGGAGGCTGAGGCTGGTGGATCATGAGGTCAGGAGATCGAGACCATCCTGGTCAACATGGTAAAACCCTGTCTCTACTAAAAATATGAAAATTAGCTGGGCATGGTGGCATGTGCCTGTAGTCCCAGCTACTCAGGAGGCTGAGACAGGAGAATTGCTTGAACCCAAGAGGTGGAGGTTGCAGTGAGCTGAGATCGCACCATTGCACTCCAGCCTGGGTAACAAGAGTGAAACTCCATCTCAAAAAAAAAACAAAAAAAACCCAGAGATCTCAAGAATGACAAAAGAGAATCACTGTAGCAATAAGACACCAGATTCCAAACTGATTCTAGTATAACATTCCATGACAGATAAAGAAGGAAATCAAAATATTTTACCCTAAAGTGTGTTTCTCTGACATACTTTGAAATGATCTTGCAAAGCCATCTTTTGTGGGGAAAAATTTTTATCTATAATCTCTATTAACATAACTAGATCTTCCCTTTTTAGACCTCCCAATCTCAAAGGGATTAACTGAGAGTCTAGCCCCTTTTAAAGGTCTAAATAGGGGCCTGGCTCAGTGGCTCACACCTGTAATCCCAGCACTTTGGGATATCAAGGCAGGTGAATCGCTTGAGACCAGGAGTTTGAAACCAGCCTGGCCAACATAATGAAATACAGTCTCTCCTAAAAATACAAAAATGGCTGGGTGTGTTGGTGCAGACCTGTATTTCCAGCTACTGGGGAGGCTGAGGCATGAGGAGAATTGCTTAAACCCGGGAGGTGGAGACTACAGTGAGCCGAGATTGTGCCATTGCACTCCCACTTAGGCGACAGAGTGAGACTCTGTCTCAAAAAAGAAAATCAAAATAAAGGTCTAAGTAAGAAACACTTGCCATCTACTGTCTCTAAGGGCAGCCACCCATGAGACTTCACCTGTGTAATAAGAACCCTGGTCTCCACAACCTCTTATTTTAACCCAGGCATTCCTTTCTATTGATTCTGGGTCTTTAGATAATAGCTTAACTGTTTCAACCAATTGACAATCAGAAAGTCTTTGAATCCAACTATGCCCTATAACCCACCTGTCCCCACATCAAGATGTCCCACTTTTCTGAACCGAACCAATGTATACCTCACATGTTTAAATTGATGTTTTATGTCTCTTTAAAACATAGAAAATCAGGTTATAACCATCTTGGTCACAAGTTCTCAGGACATCTTGCAACTGTGCCTTGGGCCATGGTTTCTCATATGTGGCTAAGAATAAATCTCTTTAAATATTTAGTTTGGCTCTTTTCACCCACAGTTTGTTTTGTTTCTCTCCCTCTCTTTTTTTTTTTTTTGAGACATAGTCTTGCTCTGTCACCTAGGCTAGAGTGCAGTGGCGTGATCCCAACTCACTGCAGCCTCAATCTCCAAGGCTCAAGGGATCCTCTCCCACCTCAGCCTCCCAAAAAACTGGGATTACAGGTGTGTGCCACCATGCCCAGCTAACTTTTGTATTTTTAGTAGAGATGGGGTTTTGCGATGTTGGCCAGGTTGGTCTCGAACTCCTGACCTCAAGTGATCCACCCTCCTTGGCCTCCCAAAGTGTTGAGATTACAGGTGTGAGTCACTACACCCAGCCTTTTTTTTTTTAAAAAAAGAGTGGACTTGAGTATATTTCTTCAGTGGGTGAAAGACCAGAGTATATTTCTTTGATGGTTAAAAATAGAAGAGTGAGTGCTTGCTTTGAGAGCACATATACTTAAAAAAAAAAAAAGGAACAATATGGAGAAGATTGGCACAAGGAAAACACACAAATTCTTGAAGTGTTCCAATTTTGTTTTAATTTATTGTTTAAAATATTGAAATGGGGTCTCACTCTGACACCCAGGCTGGAGTGCAATGGTGTGATCACAGCTCACTGCAGCCTCCACCTCCCAGACTCAAGCAATCCTCCCACCTCAGCCTCCCAAGTAACTGGGACTACAGGCATACACCACCACGCCCAGCTAGTTTTTAAATATTTACACCCAGGCTGGTCTCAAACTCCTTGGTTCAAGTGATCCTCTTACTTTAGCCTCCCAAAGTACTTGGATTATAGGAATGAGCCACTATGGCTGGCCACATTCCATATTAAAAAAAAAAAAAAAAACAGGCTGGGCACAATGGCTCATGCCTGTAATCCCAGTGCTTTTGGAGGCCAAGGAGAGCAGATCACAAGGTCAAGATGTTGTAACCGAGCAAGTTGTAAGGAAAGCACCACACACTGAGGTTGAATCAGGAGTCCTTTACTGCCGACGACCGAGACTCACCTTACACTCAAAAATCTCTCAGCCCCGAAGAAGGGATTTGATTCCTTTTTGTATCTTGCCTAAGAGAGGGGAGGGGGAGCCTAGCTGAAGCAGTATTTACAGAAGCAGAACAAGCAAGTTAGATAAGGAGGCTGGTAACTAGAAGGCAGGAGGTTCCCATGATTGTTGATTACTAAGGAGAGTATACACAAGCGGTTCCCATGATTGCTGGTTACCAAGGAGGGTATTCGGCACTTGCCATATAATCAGTCAAGGGGGTATTTGCAATAGCAAGTGGGCTTGCCAAGCAGTATATGGTTACAATGGTTACATGCCTCTATAGTTCTAAGCACAGCATGACCCAGCACAGTGCATTACCCAGGTATGCACTTAAGGGAGAAATGGTGGGAGGGGTGAGGTGGAGGTTAAGATTGAGTCTGTCTGACTCTCAGCAAAATGAAGTCTGTCTGGCTAACACAGGGTAGGTTAGCACAAAGAGATTGAGACCATCCTGGCCAACGTAGTGAAGCTGTCTCTACTAACAAAATGAAAATTAGCTGGTCATGGTGGCACACACCTGTAGTCCCAACTACTTGGGAAGCTGAGGCAGGAGAATCACTTGAACCAGGAGGTGGAGGTTGCAGTGAGCTGAGATTGCATCACTGCACTCCAGCCTGGTGACAGAGTAAGACTCCATCTCAAAAAAAGGAGCGAGAGAAGAGAAGAAATCCTGGAGGAGCAAGGTCACAGAAAGGAGAGAGGGTGTGGGATTAAGAGCTCAGACAGATGGAGTAGCTGTGAACTAAAGAAAAGGCAATTCTGAGGCTTGAGGGAGACAGATTCCTGTGGAAAAAGACAAAGGAACGTTTATAGATGTG
Organism: Callithrix jacchus; assembly: GCF_049354715.1. Lineage (NCBI taxonomy): Eukaryota > Metazoa > Chordata > Mammalia > Primates > Cebidae > Callithrix > Callithrix jacchus. The sequence goes on from NC_133517.1 coordinate 16,583,489, forward strand.
ATGGCAGAAATAGTGGGAATTCATTTCTATTAAGCTGCATGTTATCAATACTATAGGAGAGAGAGAAAGAGAGTTGTCAGGAGTTGAGGCTGACTATAAAGTCACCCTCCTTGCTTCTGATACCAAGCACAGGGAAGGGGAGGATCCCCAAACTGCTTTTGATAACTCACTAAAAGGACTCACAGAGCCCGCTGAAAGCTGTTATACGCAGGGCTACAGTTTATCGCAATGAAAGGATACATGATAAAATCAGCCGAGGAAAGAGATCAATGGGGAGGGTCCAGACACTGAGTTTCCAGCTTTCTTCCCCCGTGGAAGCATGAACAGTATGACCTTTTCCCAGAGTTGATGTGTGACAATATGCAGAGTACCACCATCCAGAGAAGTTCACCCAGCCATGGTGTCTAGAGTTTTACTGGGGTTCCTTCATACTGCCCATGTGGCTGACCTTTAGTCCAGCCCTTTCCAGAAGTCAAGCTATTGCCTTTAGTCTCCAGTCCCTGGTGAAGACAAAACATACATCGTAGCCCAAAGCCCAGCCATGGTGTCTAGAGTTTTACTGGGGTTCCTTCATACTGCCCATGTGGCTGACCTTTAGTCCAGCCCTTTCCAGAAGTCAAGCTATTGCCTTTAGTCTCCAGTCCCTGGTGAAGACAAAACATACATCGTAGCCCTTCCCTGTGCTTGGTATCAGAAGCAAGGAGGGTGACTTTATAGTCAGCCTCAACTCCTGACAACTCTCTTTCTCTCTCTCCTATAGTATTGATAACATGCAGCTTAATAGAAATGAATTCCCACTATTTCTGACCTTTAGTCCAGCCCTTTCCAGAAGTCAAGCTATTGCCTTTAGTCTCCAGTCCCTGGTGAAGACAAAACATACATCGTAGCCCAAAGCCCCCATCATAAATCACATTGTTAGACTGTCTGGTGGCCAAAGCCCCCAGGCAAACAAAGACACTCCCATCAGGCAAAATATTCCGAAGGCCTAGAGATCACAGCCAAGTAGTTAAGGGTAAAGACCAGACCTCTCTTTGGGTAAAGGTAATTCTTCACTACACCCAAGGTACTATGTTGATAAAGAAGGACAGAAAGCTTGAAAGGAATACAGTTTTGACTAGTAGCATAGGAAGCAAAACGGTGGTCAATGACAAAGAGCACTGCCTAATAATGGAAGGCAGCCAGTTGAGCTGATTTGTCTTGGTCAAGAAATAGTACTGATATGATTGCTGTTCAGACAGGTGCTTCTCAGAACACAGTCAAAAAGTTGTGCATTGAATGTTCATAGACCATGAAATAAATGACTTTTCCTGCAGTAGTAGCACCCAGCAGTGCTGGTGCCTTAGGTGGCTCCTACAACAGAATACCACCTATTTCATAAGTACACCTGCTCCCTAAGAACAACTATTCACAGGAAACAAGATTTACATTTGCTTACTGTAATGTCAGGTTTGGCCAAGAAATGGACTCTCCTAAATCATACCAATGGAGGCTGAGTCAGATCAATAAACATTTCTTAAGAACCTACCAAGAGTAATGCATTATGCTAGGCTCTGATTACAAAGGCGAAAAATACAGAACAGCTACCCTCAACTAGTTCATTAGCGAGGAAGACAGCAAATAAACAACTTGGGATTTTATAAAGAAAGAACAACATTTAACTTATTTTTTAAAAAACTCACTATGGAATGAGGCATACGTGATGAGATTAAGGAAGACATTTCAAAGACTGTTTTATTCACCACCATAGACCCAGCTCCCAGTAACAACTGGCACATTCTAGGCATGAAATAATTTAAATGTGTACACATATCCAAAATACAAGTAAAATGGTCTTTATTTGTATATAACATTATTGTGTACATAGACAGCCCAAAATAATCAAAACTAATCTACTGAAACTAATAAGACAATTTAGCAAAGTCACAGGATATGGGGCCAATATTTTTAAATCTACTGCATTTTGGTCTGGTGCAGTAGCTCACACCTGTAACTCCAGCACTTTAGGAGGCTGAGACAGGTTTGAGCCCAGGAGTTTGAAAAAAGCCTGGGAAACATAGTGAGATCCTGGCTCTATTTATTTTTTTAAAATCTATTACATTTCTATATATTTCTCACAATAATTTGAAAATTATGTAGAAATATATTTAAGAGCATAAAGTATAAAATTCTTACAAATAATTTTTTTAACAATATGCAAAATTGTCTACATTGAAAACATTGCCAAGAGATATACCATATTCATGGATGGGAAACCCTGATATTGTGGGTTTTCTTTCTTTTAATTTTTTTTATTGCATGTTAGGTTTTGGGGTACATGTGAAGAACATGCAAGATAGTTGCATAGGTATACACGTGACAGTGTGACTTGCTGCCTTCCTCCCCTTCACCAATATCTGGCATTTCTCCCCATGCTATCTCTCCCCAACTCCTCACCCCCTGCTGTCCCTCCCCTATTCCCCCCAACAGACCCCAGTGTGTAGTGCTCCCCTCCCTATGTCCATCTGTTCTCATTGTTCAACACCCGCCTATGAGTGAGAACATGCGATATTTCATTTTCTGTTCTTGTGTCAGTTTGCTGAGAATAATGTTCTCCAGGTTCATCCATGTCACTACAAAGGACACAAACTCACCATTTTTGATTGCTGCAAAATATTTCATGGTGTATATGTGCCACATTTTCCCAGTCCAGTCTATCATTGATGGGCATTTAGGCTGATTCCAGGTCTTTGCTATTGTAAACAGTGCTGCAATGAACATTCGTGTGTATGTGTCCTTATAGTAGAACAATTTATAGTCCTTTGGATATATACCCAGTAATGGGATTGCTGGGTCAAATGGAATTTCTATCTCTAAGGCCTTGAGGAATCGCCACACTGTCTTCCACAATGGTTGAACTAATTTACACTCCCACCAGCAGGGTAAAAGTGTTCCTATTTCTCCACATCCTCTCCAGCATCTGTTGTCTCCAGATTTTTTAATGATCACCATTCTAACTGGCGTGAGATGGTATCTCAATGTAATTTTGATTTGCATTTCTCTAATGACCAGTGATGATGGGCATTTTTTCATATGTTTGTTGGCCTCATGTATGTCTTCTTTTGTAAAGTGTCTGTTCATATCCTTTGCCCGCTTTTGAATGGGCTTGTTTGTTTTTTTCTTGTAAATCTGTTTTAATTCTTTGTAAATTCTGGATATCAGCCCTTTGTCAGATGGGTACACTGCAAAAATTTTTTTCCATTCTGTTGGTTGCCGATTCGCTCTAGACTGTTTCTTTTGCCGTGCAGAAGCTGTGGAGTTTGATTAGGTCCCATTTGTCTATTTTGGCTTTTGTTGCCAATGCTTTTGGTGTTTTGGTCATGAAGTCCTTGCCTACTCCTATGTCCTGAATGGTTTTACCTAGATTTTCTTCTAGGGTTTTTAGGGTGTTAGGTCTTATGTTTAAGTCTTTAATACATCTGGAGTTAATTTTAGTGAACGGTGTCAGGAAGGGGCCAGTTTCTGCTTTCTGCACATAACTAGCCAGTTTTCCCAACACCATTTATTAAACAGGGAATCCTTTTTGCCTCTGTTCTGTACCATTGGTCTATATCTCTGTTTTGGCACCAGTACAATGCTGTTTTGATTACTGTAGCCTTGTAGTATAGTTTGAAGTCCGGTAGTGTGATGCCTCCCGCTGTATTCTTTTTACATAGAATTGACTTGGCCATGCGGGCTCACTTTTGGTTCCATATGAAGTTGAAGGTGGTTTTTCCCAGTTCTGTGAAGAAGGTCATTGGTAGCTTGATGGGGATAGCGTTGAATCTGTAAATTACTTTGGGCAGTACGGCCATTTTCACGATATTGATTCTTCCTAACCATGAACATGGAATGTTTCTCCATCTATTTGTGTCCTCTCTTATTTCGTTGAGCAGTGGTTTGTAGTTCTCCTTCAAGAGGTCCTTTACATTCCTTGTTAGTTGTATTCCTAGGTATTTTATTCTCTTTGTAGCAATTGTGAATGACAGCTTGTTCTTGATTTGGCTCTCCTTAAGTCTGTTATTGGTGTATAGGAATGCTTGTGATTTTTGCACATCGATTTTGTATCCTAAGACTTTGCTGAAGTTGCTTATCAGTTTCAGGAGATTTTGGGCTGAGACGATGGGGTCTTCTAGATATACTATTATGTTGTCTGCAAATAGAGACAATTTGGCTTCCTCCTTTCCTATTTGAATACCCTTTATTTCTTTTTCTTGCCTGATTGCTCTGGCTAGAACTTCCAGTACTATATTGAATAGAAGTGGTGAGAGAGGGCATCCTTGTCTAGTGCCAGATTTCAAAGGGAATGCTTCCAGTTTTTTCCCATTCAGTATGATATTGGTTGTTGGTTTGTCGTAAATAGCTTTTATTATTTTGAGATACGTTCTGTCAATACCGAGTTTATTGAGGGGTTTTAGCATAAAGCGCTGCTGAATTTTTTCAAAGGCCTTCTCTGTGTCAATTGAGATAATCATGTGATTTTTGTTTTTGGTTCTGTTTAAGTGGTAAATTACATTTATAGACTTGCATATGTTGAACCAGCCTTGCATCCCCTGGATGAATCCTACTTGATCATGATGGATAAGCTTTTTGATGTGCTGTTGCAATCGGCTTGCCAATATTTTATTGAAGATTTTTGCATCTATGTTCATCATGGATATTGGCCTGAAGTTTTCTTTTCTTATTGAGTATCTGCCGGGTTTTGGTATCAGGATGATGTTGGTCTCATAAAATGATTTGGGAAGGATTCCCTCTTTTTGGAATATTTGGAATAGTTTCAGAAGGAATGGTAACAGTTCCTCTTTGTGTGTCTGTGAACACACAACAGAATTCGGCTGTGAACCCATCTGGACCTGGGCTTTTTTTGTGTGGTAGGCTTCTAATTGCTGCCTCAATTTCAGATCTTGCTATTGGTCTATTCATGGTTTAGACTTCTTCCTGGTTTAGACTTAGGAGGATGCAAGTGTCCAGGAATTTATCCATTTCTTACAGGTTTACTAGTTTATGTGCATAAAATTGTTTGTAATATTCTCTGATGATGGTTTGAATTTCTTTGGAATCTGTGGTGATTTCCCCTTTATCATTTTTTATTGCACCTATTTGGTTGTTCTCTCTTTTCTTTTTTATTAATCTGGCTAGTGGTCTGTCTATTTTGTTGATCTTTTCAAAAAACCAGCTCCTGAGTTTATTAATTTTTTGAAGGGTTTTTTGTGTCTCTATCTCCTTCAGTTCTGCCCTGATCTTAGTTATTTCTTGTCTTCTGCTAGGTGTTGAGTTTTTTTTATCTTGCTCCTCTAGCTCTTTCAATTTTGATGATAGGGTGTCAATTTTGGATCTCTCCTTTCTTCTCATGTTGGTAATTATTGCTATATATTTTCCTCTAGAGACTGCTTTAAATGTGTCCCAGAGATTCTAGCATGTTGTGTCTTCATTCTCGTTGGTTTCAAAGAACTTCTTTATTTTTGCCATCATTTCATTGTTTATCCAGTCAACATTCAAGAGCCAGTTGTTCAGTTTCCATGAAGCTGTGTGGTTCTGAGTTAGTTTCTGAATTCTGAGTTCTATCTTGATTGTGCTGTGGTCTGAGAGACTGTTTGTTATAATTTCCATTCTTTTGCATTTGCCGAGGAGTGATTTACTTCCAATTATGCGGTCAATTTTAGAGTAGGTGTGATGTGGTGCTAAGAATAATGTATATCCTGTGGATTTGGGCTGGAGAGTTCTGTAAATGTCTATCAGGTTTGCTTGTTCCAGGTCTGAGTTCAAGTCCTGGATATCCTTGTTTATTTTCTATCTGGTTAATCTGTTGAGAATTGACAGTGGAGTGTTAAAGTCTCCCACTATTATTGCGTGGGAGTCTAAGTCTCTTAGAAGTTATTAAGAATTTGCCTTATATCTGGGTGCTCCTGTATTGGGTCCATATATATTTAGGATCATTAGCTCTTCTTATTGTATCAATCCTATTACCATTATGTAATGTCCTTCTTTGTCTCTTTTGATCTTTGTTGCTTTAAAGTCTATTTTATCAGAGATGAGAATTGCAACTCCCGCTTTTTTTTTTTTTTTTGCTCTCCATTTGCTTGGTTAGTCTTCCTCTGTCCCTTTATTTTGAGCCTTTTTGTATCCTTGCATGTGAGATGGGTTTCCTGGATACAGCACACCGATGGGTTTTGGTTTTTTATCCAATTTGCCAGTCTGTGTCTTTTGATTGGTGCATTTAGCCCATTTACATTTAGGGTTAATAATGTTATGTTTGAATTTGATACTGCCATTTTTATTCTAGCTGGCTGTTTTGCCCATTAGTTGATGCAGATTCTTCATTTTGTTAATGCTCTTTAGCATTTGGTATGTTTTTGAAGTGGCTGGTACTAGTTGTTACTTTCTATGTGTAGTACCTCTTTCAGGAGCTCTTGTAATGCAGGCCTGGTGGTGACAAAATCTCTGAGTACTTGCTTGTTCGCAAAAGATTTTATTTTTCCTTCACTTATGAAGCTTAGTTTGGCTGGATATGAAATTCTGGGTTGAAAGTTCTTTTCTTTAAGGATGTTGAATATTGGCCCCCACTCTCTTCTGGCTTGTAGAGTTTCTGCTGAGAGATCAGCTGTGAGTCTGATGGGCTTCCCTTTGTGGGTAACCCGACCTTTCTCTCTGAAAATGAAGCATTTTCTCCTTCATTCCCACCCTGGTGAATCTGACAATTATGTGCCTTCAGGTTTCTCTTCTTGAGGAATATCTTTGTGGTGTTCTCTGTATTTCCTGGACTTGAATATTGGCCTGCTTTGCTAAGTTGGAGAAGTTTTCCTGGATAATATCCCAAAGAGTATTTTCCAGCTTGTATTCATTCACTTCGTCACATTCAGGTACACCTATCAAATGTAGATTAGGTCTCTTCACATAGTCCCACATTTCTTGGAGACTTTGTTCATTCCTTTTTGTGCTTTTTCTCTAATCTTGGTTTCTCATTTTATTTCATTGAGTTGATCTTTGACCTCTGATATCCTTTCTTCTGCTTGGTCAAGTCAGCTATTGAAACTTGTACATGCTTTGCGAAGTTCTTGTGTTGTGTTTTTCAGCTCCATCAATTCACTCATATTCCATTCTTGTTGTCCATTCTTGTTATCATTTCATCAAATATTTTTTCAAGGTTCTTAGTTTCTTTGCATTGAGGTAGAACATGTTTTTTTTAGCTTACAGAAGTTTCTCATTACCCACCTTCTGAATTCTGATTCTGTCATTTCATCACACTCATTCTCCATCCAGCTTTGTTCCCTTGCTGGTGAGGAGTTGTGATCCCTTGTAGGAGGAGCGGTGTTCTTGTTTTGGGTGTTTTCCTCCTTTTTGCACTGGTTTCTTCCCATCTTTGTGGATTTATCCACCTGTCGTCTATGTAGTTGCTGATTTTCAGATTGGGTCTCTGAGTGGATGTCTTGTTGATGATGAAGTTATTTCTGCTTCTTAGTTTTCCTTCTAACAGTCTGACCCCTCTGCTGTAGGACTGCTGAGGTCCACTCCAGGCCCTGCTTGCCTGAAGCAGCTGCAGAACAGTAAGGGTTGCTACCAGTTTCTTCTTCTGCTATCTTTGTCCCAGAATGATGCCCACCAAATGTCAGTCTGATCAGTCTTTTGTTAGGTGACTTTTTAGATATATGGGGGTCAGGGAGCTGCTTGGGGAGACAGCCTGTTTTTTATGGAGCTCAAGTGTGAGCTGTGAGCTCCGTTGTTCATTCAGAGCTGCTAGGCAGGTACGTTTAAGTCTGCTGCAGCAGAAGTCATAAACAGCCTTTTTTTCCCCAGGTGCTCTGTCCTGGGGAGTTAGGGCTTTATTTATGAGTATCTGTTGTGCTGCTGCCTTTTTTTTATGGCTTCCCCGCCCCACAAGGAGGCAGCCTAGTCCCTGATATTGTTAAGATACAAACTCTCAGGTGTGATAGCTCATGCCTGTAATCCCAGCAGTTTGGCAGGCCAAGGCAGGAAAATCACTTGAAGAGAGGAGTTCAAGAGCTGCCTGGACAACAGAACAAGACCCCACCTCTACAAAATAACAAAGTGCTAGAATTATATGTGTAAGCTACTCCACCTGCAAAAATATTTTTCAAATAAAAAATAAAAAAGATACCAACTTTCTACAAATTGATTTATGGACTCAACAAAATCTACATCAAAACACTGGTAGGCTCTTTTGTATTAATTGATAAGCTGATTCTAAAATTTGTATGGCAATGAAAAGCCAAAACCTAGAATACCTAAGGCCATTTTAAAGAAGGACAAAACTCGAGCAGTTCGAGATTGACTTTAAAGCTCCAGTAACTCAACAGTTTATTATTGGAGTACAGAGATATCAACCAATCAATGAAATAGAAAAGAAAGTTCAGATAGACTATCACTTGATATTTGACAAAGGTGTCAATACAAAGCAATAGGTTAAGGAAGGAGTACTTGGAGCAAGTGAATATCCATATGAAAAATAAGTGAGTCTCTGATGCCTACCTGCCATTGTACCAAAAATTAAATTGAGATGCATCACAGATCTAAAGTTAAAAGGTAAAACTCTAACGTTTCCAAAACAAAGCATAGGAGACTGTCTATGCAACTCTGGGGCAGACAAAGATAAACTCAGACAAGACATATGTATATTGGATTTCATCAAAATTAAAACTCTCTAATCAAATGACACCATTAAGAAATGAAATGGCAAGCCTCATAGACTGTTTGCTTTCCTCCAAATTTTTATGTTGAAGCCTCAACCTCTAATGTGATGGTTGGTTTGGAGTTGGGGCCTATGAGAAGTAATTAAGTTTAAATGACGTCATGAGGGTCGAGTCCTGATAACGGGATTAGTACCCTTAGAAGAAAAGAAAAAGTTGGCAGGGTGGTTTGCTCTTGTAATCTCAGTAACTTGGGAGGCTAACACAGAGGATCACTTGAGGCCAAAAGTTTCAGACTAGCTTGGGCAACTGAGCAAGACCACATCTTTAAGAAAATATAAACAATTACCTCGGCATGGTGGAACACACCTGTAGTCCCAGCTACTCAGAAGTTTGAGGCAGAGGATCACTTGAGCCCAGGAGTTCAATCATGCCACTGCACTCCAGCCTGGGTGACAGAGTGAGATCCTATCTCTTAAAAAAAAGAGAGAGAGATAAGAGTTCTCTATCTTTTATATATTTCTTATATATATATATTTTTATATATCAACGTATTTATATATTTTTCTATATCTATATATTGATATTTTATAATGATATATGTATATCATTATATATATGTATATGTATGTATATATATATATATATACATTGCTCCAAGTACAAACACAAAGAAAAGGCCATGTGAGCACACAATGAGAAGGCAGCTGTCTATAAGCCAGGAAATAGGCCTGCACTAGGAGCTGAATCTTCTTTCACCTTGATCTTAGACTTCTCAGTCCCCAATCCAGTCTATGGTACCTTGTTATAGCAACCTGAGCTAAGACAGGGCAAAACTATTTGCAATATAAATATCTAAAAATGGGCTCATATCCAGAATATATAAATAACTCCTACAAATCAAGAAAAAGAAAACAAACAATAAATAAAATAATGTGCCAAAATCTAGGCCACACACTGGTGCTATATATATATATATATATATATATATATATATATATATATATATCTGAATGGCAAATAAGCATCAGAAAAGATGTCCAATAAATTTAATGAACAGAAAAATGCACATTTAAGGTCACCAGTCAGTACTCTCACCAGAAAGGCTGAAATGTTAAAGATTGATAATGCCAAGGGTTGGCAAGAATGTGGAGGAGCTGGAATTCTCATACATTGTTGATGGGAGTGTAAAATACTTGAAATACTTTGGAAAATGGAAAGTTTCTAATAAAGTTAAATATCCACTGACCTATCTCATGGGCTTATTGGAAAAGCTAAATAAAATGATGGTTCATACTGTAGTACATTTTCAATAAACTCTTGTAATAGTAATAGTACCAGTACCTTGTGCTTGTAAACACCTCCTCGATGATAACTGAAACTTAATTGACCACCTGGTGCTGCTTTTTAACCATGTCTTGACCAGTACTGGTAGGTTGTACCTGGAGAGTGGGAAATGTGAGGTACTAAGTCAATCCGAGCTTGGGAAGGCAATTAGAGAAATTGGAACATCTAAATAAATAGAATGAGTATCACGCCTAGAGTTAATTAGTTAATTCACAAATAAATACATGTTCTTCTGTTGATCTGGACGCAAGTGTATTGATGATATCAAGCATTTAACTTTTAGAGTATTTTTACTTATCAAGAATTGTGCATAACAGATACTTGCTCCCTAGGGAATGAAGCAAGACCTGAAAATTTGGATGAGTGAGTGAAAGCCCGTAATATTTGCTTCATGTGTTAATCATAAAAAGGGTCACTTTCAAATTTTGATATATTCAGATGTTCCCCATTTCAAAATGTCTGCATCAAAATGTCCTACTTCCATTCCTCATCACCTACTCTGTGAGGTATCCTAATAAACACTTATCGAGTCTACAAAGATGAGCAAGCTTTGTCCTTGACACAGGAGACTTTTAAGTATGGTAAGAAAGGATAGGCAATCATGAGATTAACTACTCCCCTGGAGAATGAAATGAATGTTCCAAGGACCAACATCACATGTGGTGCCAAAAGCTCCAATAGCTCAATAAATCAAGAGTTCACCAAAGACATATACAAGTTTCCTGGGGCTTCTCTGAAGGGGAATGTCATATACATCTTGTCTTGTCTCGGAACTCCTTGAGGTCACCAACAAAGCTAAGATTTCAATTTTAAGGACTCTCAAATGTCTCAGAGGCTTCAAAGGGTCCATGAATCCCCTGACACTATATGGAAAAGAGTCATTTTTGAATCTTTATGTGCATTTTCTAGAAAGAAGGTCCATTGCTTTCATTAAGCTCTCATATGGCTCTGTAACTCAAAAAAGATTTCCATAAATTTGTTCTAATTGTAATTTGAGTTTATCTATGACCTCCCATTGCTCACTTAATTGAGAGTTTCCTATAACTTCAATCACAAAAATTGTTATCACCAAGGTGAGCAAAAGGCATTAATCCACTAATTTGATTCTACTTCTTGCAGGCTATGGCTTCAGTGTTCTCAGAAGTCTCTTAGCATTTCCATGTGGTTCTGATGGGTCAGTTTGAAATTGAACTAGAAATGTAAAATTAAATTAACTTTACTCCTAATTAAGCATCTTAACAGTCATAATTGTATTTCACTTTATTTTGTAAATGACCTAAGCCATTTATTAACTATATGCCTTGAGCTATTTACTTAAATTCTGTGACTCAATTTCCTCATCTACAAAATGAGAATAATGGCTAAATCCACCACAAAGTTATGATGATTAAATGGGTTAATATTTACAAAATACTTAGACTAGTACCTGGCACAAAGTAAATGACATAGAAGTAATAAATGAATACCCTTGGCTTTACTGCCAAAGCCTATGGATTTACCCTTGCCTGCATTGTGGAATAGGTGCAACTGAAGTTCTTGACAAGCTCTCAGTGACTCATTTCTTATTGAAAGCTTAGACGTAAGATTTAGTGTTCGAGAAAGCTTATCTAAAGTGTGAACAGCCCATCTATTTTTAAGATATTCTAAATTATTTCTCTGAGTCAAAATAAGTCTCGTCTGAGACATTGTCTGGGCACTTAATAGAATTGCTTTTGGTGAGTTGTGCTTGCTCCATGCTCCTGCCTTGCCTAGAAAGACCTTTCAAGAAGCAGTTATTCTCCCTATACATTTGTCAGGGATATCAATGGGATGTTGTTCGCTCTAGAAGACACTGTTGGTACCCTACCCACAACCCTTGACCAGGCGAATGCAGCCACCACTTCTGCCCATCCACAGCAACCATGCACATCGGCTGGTAATAGCTCAAAGTTGTAACTCTTCTCCAGAAAACTGCTCTCAACTCACAGGAGCCTTGTCATCAGTAGATGTTTGGAAAATGATATACCAGACCCTACTCTGGTGTATAAAGGTACAAAAGCCCAGCCTTCTTGCCTCACGATAGGACGACTTCATGGTCCCCTTCAGACTTCAGAGCCATCCTCATGTAACCAGGTTGTCATCAGCTGAAACCACATCTTTGCTGGGATTCTTCCTCTGCTTCATCCTGCTTTTCTCATTTCCTTCCATCTTTCTCCTGAGACCTCTCCCTCACTTAATTATTTGTGAAAGAACCCTATTTTGGACTCCACTTCCAGGAAATTCAACCTAAGATATCCATTGTATCATAGAGTAATATGGTACACTAAGCATGAGGGTTGTGGTTTTTTTCTCCTTGGCTTCAGTGCCAAAAAAGATTGTGCTCCTTAGTCTCTCATTCCCCTTCCCTCCTTTCTCTTCCCCTCCTCTTCCACCTCTTCCTCCTCCTCATCTCCCCTTGCCCCTATTCCTCCTCCTTCTCTCTCCTCTTCTTTCTCCTTACCTCCGCTCTCTGGCTCCTCCTCCTCCTCTTCTCTTCTTATTCCTCTTTTTCCTTCTCCCTTCCTTTCTACTCCTCTTCTTCCTCCTTATTTCCCCTTGCTTCCTATAGCTGGTCCACCTCCTCTTCTCTCCTCCTTCCTCCCCTCCTCCTTACCTTCTCTCTACTCCTATTTTCTCCTCCTTCCCTCCTCCCTTCTTTGCCTCCTTATCCATTCCTCCTCCACTCTTCCTCCTTTCTCCTCCTCCCCTCTCCTTCCCTTCTCCACCTCTTCTTCCTTCTCACTACGTCATCCCCTCTTTCTCCTCCTCTTCCCTTTCCTCCCTTTGTCTCTCCTCCTCTTTGAAAAAGAAAGAAGAAAAAAAGATTGTACTTTTCCAAAGTCAGTTCTTCGTTTTTATCTTAGCTCTGGGACTCTCCTAACTGAAGGTGCTTTCCTCTTCGGTTGCCATGAATCTCAGAACCAAATTTTCAACCAATTTCTGCTGTATTTCTGAGTAGCAACTTCACCCTTAGCTTATTCCATGTTTTACCTTTTCTTCCTCTTTTCAAGACCAATCAAGCAAAATATGTTTTGTACTTGGTGGAATAAAATAGGCTTTATTAATACAAATAAGCTTGAAAAGGAGTCATGATGGCCAGGCACGGTGGCTCATGGCTGTAATCCCAGCACTTTGGAAGGCTGAGGAGACAGGATCACTTGAGCTCCAGACACCATGGCTGCAGCAAGCTAAAACTGTGTCACTGCACTCCAGCCTGGGTGTGAGACCAGAGTGAGATCCTGTTCTCCCCCGGAGTTTTACAAATTAAAAAAAAAAAAATAAAACATGATTTACTTTCCTAATACTTATTTTGCAGTCTGTATTAGACATCGTTGTTTGAGGTCTGCCCAGTTCTCAGTCCTCTTCTTCCAGGTATAGCATCCCCAACTGTCCTTTGGAAATGACAATATCTGAATTCAGTTCATGTCGTTCAGGTGTGCTGACTCCATTCTTTTATTTCAGGAGAGGGGCTGACCTGGTCCACACAGAATCAGAGCATCATAGTCCCCTGTTACTAAATGAATTTAAAACAGGAAGGCATCGAGTACAACTAAAGCCATGAAGCTCAATTCTGAGACTTTGATTGGATTAATGAGGAGAAAACATCTTTCTTACCCCTGAACCACTTGCTAGGATTGCTGAGAATACAAAATAAGCTTGAAGTGATTATGAGGCATTGACCTCACCCCTACCAGGGTGAGGCTGAGAAAAGCAGAGATGAGGGATGCAGAGAGACTACATGTTCATCACCTCAGTCGAGCTCTCCCTTTTTCAGTTACCTCCTTCTTTTCCTAAATCTAATTTGAGTTTGATTTCTGTTCCTTGCCACGAAGATTCCTGACTAATAACAAAGGCACAAAAATGTAAGTTTATTTTAACAGTGAAAACCTATAAGGGGCTGGGCGCAGTGGCCTATGCCTGTAATCCCAGCACTCTGGGAGGCCAGTGCAGGAAAATCACTTGAACCCAGGAGTTCCAGTCCAGCCTAGGCAACATGGTGAGACTGGCGTCTCCATAAAATATTTTGTAAAAATTAGTGGGGCATGGTGGTGCATTTCTATGGTCCCAGATACTTGGAAGGCTGAGGTGGGAGTATCACTTGAGCCTAGGAGGTCGAGGTTGCAGTGAGCCATGATTCCAGCCTGGGTGACAGAGCAAAACAGTCTTAAAAAAAAAAAAAAAACTGTAAGAGACAATAGTTTTTTTGTGTGCAACTTGTTCCAACATCCAGAAAATCCAGGGTTAAAAAATGTTTAAACCTAAGCTTTAATGCTACATATGTGTTTCTCTTCCTTGTTACACAAATTTGAGAGGCCGTACTATATATCTTTTAAAAATGGAATTTTTTTACAGCAGTTGTTCCAGTTAGAATTGATTTTATAGCATTTAAACTTTAACAACAGTTTTCTATGAGTGACCTTGGGGCCGGGCCTGGTGGCTCATGTCTGTAATCCCAGGACTTTGGGAGGCCAAGGGAGGCAGATCACTTGAGGTCAGGAGTTCAAGACTAGCCTGGCCAAAATGGTGAAACCCTGTCTCTGCCAAAAATATTTTTTTTAAAATTAGCCAGGTACAGTGAAGCGTACCTGTAATGCCAGCTACTCGGGAGGCTGAAGAAGGAGAATTGCTTGAATCCAGGAGGCAGTGGTTGCAGTGAGCCAAGATCATGCCACAGCACTCCAGCCTGGGCAACAGAGTGAGACTCCATCCCAAAAAAATAAAAAAGAGTGACCTTGGGCAGAGTAGAGAATGGAGTTGAGAATTTAAACTAATTGACAAAGAGGGAAAATCTTGGTAAAGATAGTTGCATGTGAAGGAAGACACAGAGAGTCCATCAAGTTCAGTTTTCAAGAATGACTTCTTGGTGTTTTACTACCATGTTACCCAACTTCATTGTTGTTTGAATGGTACTAAAAGCTACGAAATTTATATATTTTGCATTCTCTGCTGTTTAGGGAAGAACTCTTTAAAACCATGTTTTTCCTCTGCTTTCAAAGCACATCAATCATTAACACAAAGAAGAATTCTGTGACCAAATATGTGAGAAGTTTTTCCCACCACCAAGCAGTGGATACCAGCTGGGTGTCCCCGAATTCAATTCTAATACTATCCCCCTGGATATAGTGTCAGATCCCACAGGTTTAGGGCTCTGTTCTTGAGACTGCACGGTTTCAAGAAGTGTCTCTGAAACTTCTGATCAACCCAATTCAAGTTCGGGTTCCCACAACCCCCTCTTTGGGTTCTATTAATTTTGTGAAGCAGCTCACAGACTTCAGGGAAACACATTTACCAGTTTATTATAAAGGATACAGATAAAAGGATGCACAGAGTGAGGTATGAGGGAAGGGGTGCAGAGCTTCCATGCCCTCCCTAGACACACCCCACTCCAGGGACCTCCATGAATCTGCCACAGAGACACTTGCTGAACCCAGTTCTGTTGGGTTTTTATGGCAGCTTCAGTATGTCAGCATCCCTTCCCCCAGGGCATGAGGGTAGGAGGTCTTATGACCCACAATCAGAAAGGCAGGGAATGATTAGAATCTTGCCTGGGAGTAGGTGAAAAGGAAGCATGGAGAAGGTTGGAGAGATCCTCTTTCCTTAGGTCTAACATAACCATAATAAAAGACTGAAATGGCCAGCCTTGGTGGTTCACCTCTGTAATCCCAGCACTTTTGGAGGCTGAGGCTGGAAGATCACTTGAGTGTAGGAGTTTGAGGCCAGCCCGGATGTCCTGAGAAGCTGGGACTATAGGCATGAGCCACCATGCCTGGCAAATTTTTGTATTTTTTATAGAGATGGAATTTTGCCAAGTTGCCCAAGTTGATCTTGAACTCCTGGGATCAAGTAATCCACCCACCTCAGCTTCCCAAAGTGCTAAGATTACAGGTGTGAGCCACCACGCCCCGCTTCGTTCTTCCATCTTTAGTCTCAGGCAGGCTTTCCTTGAGCCATCCAGCAGCTTCTGGCTCACCTCCTCCAGCACGGGGTGAACACGTGAGTCATCTTCCACACCAAAAGCAAAGTCCTGGAATTGAGTCTCATTAGGCCACCCTGGCTCTCATGTCCATTCCAGAGTCAATCACTGTGGCCAGACAAAGTGGATAGATGCTCTACACAGAGCCCTGGGTGACACGCCCATCCCTGGAGCCTGGGGTAAAATCAACCCACCTGGAGCACATGCATGGGAAGGGCACTAGGTGAGTCTCTAAAGAACACATGGGATCTGCTACCAGAAGAAGGGAATGATTGCTGAGAAGGTGAAGCCACACATGTCATTTCATCACTGATGTACATTTTTCCTGATTGATATCTAATCATGGAACTGATAGTCTGCCTGGCTCCATTCAGCAGTGCTACCCTCTTATGTATGAGGGAAGAGCTTGGTGCTTGGGGACTGTTGTAGGGGGTTGTCTGGATGTTTATTAGTGAGTGTCTTAGAGGTAGATCACAGAAGCAGGATGAAGCAAAGGGAGAAGTCAGGTTGCAGTGTCGTCCCACTGGCAGTCTCAGCTAATGCCCAACACCACAACCACAGGAGCTCTAGAGCTATCATGGACATTCAAAGTAGTCCCAAGTTGGAGCAAGAGAGGAGACCTTTCACGTATACACCAGGGAATACTATGCAGCCATAAAAAAGGATGTGTTCATGTCCTTTTCAGGGACATGGATGAAGATGGAAACCATCATTCTCAGCAAACTAACACAAGAACAGAAAATCAAACACGGCACATTCTCATTCATAAGTGGGTGTTGAACAATGAGAACACATGGACACAGAGAGGGGAACATCACACACCAGGGCCTGTAGAGGGCGGGGTCCTAGGGGAGAAATAGCAGGGGGCGGGGAGATCAGAGATGGATAGCATTAGGAGAAATACCTAATGTAAATGACAGGGTGATGGATGCGGCAAACCACCATGGCATGTGTATACCTATGTTACAAACCTGCACGTTCTGGACATGTACTTCAGAACTTAAAGTATAATGAATAATTTTTTTTAAAAAAGAGAGGAGGCCTTTATACCCTGGGGTCCATTAGTCAGATATGCACCTTGTTAGGATGGGAGCACCGTCCGGGGAAATGAGGCTCTCCTCAGCTGAGGTTGCTCTGAAGGGACTGATGGCAAAGGCTGCTGAAGACAGCACTCCTTGGGTATGGGAGTAACCAATCCTGGTTGCTAAGGGAGACTGAAGCTGCACATCAGAGGCCAGCACAGGGACACACAGAAATGGCGGGGTGACAAAGCTTTGTCCCAGGCCCCCTACAGGTAGCAAGCACACCACTTTAAATAGTGATTGTATAAATGTCAGCACCTATTCAGTAAGAATGATTAGTTAAAATTATAAAATTGCCTTTATTTTTAATTATATTTTAAATATATAAATAGAGAAAAGGTCTCACTATGTTGCCCAGTCTGGTCTCAAATTCCTGAGCTCAAGGAATTCTCCTGCCTTGGCCTTACAAAGTGGTGAGATTACAGGCATAAGCTACTGTGCCCAGCCCAAAATTGCAAAACTAACTTGAGAAGGTTTTATACTTTTTTGCCCCAACTGCCATAACTGCTGGCTAGGGCTCGCCTGAGGGCAAATTTTGTGATCCGATCCTCTGAGAATTCTGAGCCAGTCATGAATGGTAGCAGGTATCTGGAACCAGGATACCAATTTCAAAGAGATAAAGATGAGTCGGGAGTGTTGGCAACCTGGAGGTATTTATGATTCCCAAGGGTGGGAGTAACAGCGGCCCCACTGGCTCATCAATACCACCACTTCCTTCTGGCTGAACCGTCTCTCCCTTGATTAAAAAGATGTTTAGGCGGAGAATGAGCTTAATCTTTCCCCTGCCATCTAATGCCCGTAACTCAGCAGATTTTATGATTTCAACAAAAAAATCAGGTATCCTTAGAGCAAGGGGGTGTAGGTGGGAGGGCTGACCCCCAATCAGTGTTGTAACAACCACACCAGGATAAAAGCAAGAACATATTTCCTACACCTTCCAGGCTTGTCATTACCCATGATTCATACATGCTGGCAGGGAAGGATCATTAAACCTGAGAAAAGGACAAAGCAAACAATCAAAAAACCCTGACGCGTTTAGTAAGAGACAAAGCTTAGAAGAAACGAACTTGTAGAAGTAGGAGGATAAACAACCTCACTGGAAATTTAACACATTTGAAGCAGTGGTTGGTCAGAACCAATGCTAGGAAAAATATTCATCTGATCGACCAGTGAGACATATCGTAAATAATTTAAGACTTTCAAAGTTCATGCTTTAAGCTCTAACTGATATGGAATTTGGGAATGGAGTACACATTGGTGGTGAAAAATGACTCACCAGATGACTCACACATCCGAGAACCTGCCGCTCCACCAATATTTAGAATGTAGTTCTGCGTAGGACAAAAACCAACCTGAGAGGTTTTTTTGTGTTTTTGTTTTGTTGTTCTTGTTGTTGTTCTGAGACAGTCTCACTCTGTTACCCAGGCTGTAGTACAGTGGCAGGATCTTGGCTCACTTCAACCTCCTCTTTCTGGGTTCAATCGATTCTCCTGCCTCAGCCTCCCCAGTAGCTGAGATTACAGCTGTGCAACACCATGCCTGGCTAATTTCTCTATTTGTAGTAGAGATGGGGTTTTGCCATGTTGGCCAGGCTGGTGTCGAACTCCTGACCTCAGGTGATCCATCCACCTCGGCCTCCCAAAGTGATGGAATTACAGGCATGAGTCACTGCATTCGGCCCCCTCAGAGGTTTTTTTCTGTGGATTGGATTGGTTGGCTGGATTTTTTCTTTTCTTTTCTTTCTTTTTTTTTTTGAGACAGCATCTTGCTATGTCTCACCCCAGGCTGGAATACAATGGCATGATCAGTGCTCACTGTAACCTCAACCTCCTAGGCTTAAGCAATCCTCTCACCTCAGCCACCCAAATGGGACTTGGGTGGACTACAGGAGCACACCACCAGGCCCAGCTAATTTTTAAATTATTTGTAGAGATAAGGTCTCAATCTGGTATCCAGGGTAGTCTCAAACCCCTGCGCTCAAGTGATCCACCTGCCTTGGCCTCCCACAGTGCTGAGATTATAGGTGTGAGCCACCATGCCTGGTGAATTATTTTTTTAATTAGAAGAATCCAAGGACATATTTTTTCAAGTTGTTATATATTTTCTTATCATTGTGCATGACTATGCTATGCACATAAATTTATTCGGTCAACTCAAATATTTGAAGAAACATAAAACCATCAGTATAAGTTTTAGAGTCTATGCTGCAGAATCATCAGAGTTCAGGAGGGGTTTAGAGGAGCTCAGAGCCAGCCACAGCTGGCTTCATCCCACACCTCTGTCACTTACTAGTTGTGTGGCTTTGGCCAATGTCCTCATCTCCTTGAGTTGGTTATTCATCTGTAAAGTGGATATATAAAAATATGTATCACATAGGGGTACTGCTTGAGGTAATGCAGGCAAAATGATTAGTGCAGTGCCCAGAAAACAGTCCACGAAAACAGTGGCTGCTGCTCCTGTGGTGCTGTTGCCGCCCTCATCACTGGGATGGTTGTTATGGAATATCTAAGCCTAAACTGTAAGACCCATGGAAGAAAGGGAGACATTCTGACCCATGCTTCAAGAAGGTGTTTAATCTTTCAGGAAAATTGTGCCACCAAGAAAAAGGAATGAAAACAAAGATTAGTTGAGAATCTTACCTTTTATTTTCACCTCTTTTCCCCTAGTGGTTAAATTGGAGGACAGGTTGAATGCAAGATTTTTTTTTTTTTTTTTAGACAAGGTCTCATTCTATCACCCAGGCTGGCATGCAGTGGAACAATCACAGCTCACTGCAGCCTCAACTTCCCAGGCTCAAGCAATTCTCCCACCTCAGGCACACACCACCATGCCTGGCTAATTTTTAAATATTTTTGTAGAAATGGGTCTCACTGGGCCGGGCGCGGTGGCTCAAGCCTGTAATCCCAGCACTTTGGGAGGCCGAGGCGGGTGGATCACGAGGTCAAGAGATCGAGACCATCCTGGTCAACATGGTGAAACCCCGTTTCTACTAAAAATACAAAAAATTAGCTGGGCACGGCGGCGCGTGCCTGTAATCCCAGCTACTCAGGAGGCTGAGGCAGGAGAATTGCCTGAACCCAGGAGGTGGAGGTTGCGATGAGCCGAGATCGCGCCATTGCACTCCAGCCTGGGTAACAAGAGCGAAACTCCGTCTCAAAAAAAAAAAAAAGAAAAGAAAAGAAATGGGTCTCACTGTTTTTCCTAGGCTGGTCTCAAATTTCTGGGCTTAAGCAATCTTCCTGACTTTGCCTCCCAAAGTGCTGGGATTAGAGTGTGAGCCACCATGCCCAGCTGCAAGTTTTTTCTTAAACAGATTTACCTGAAGGCGTAGGATGGATTGAGAAAACCCAAGAGCTACCCAGGGTTTCTGGATAATTATCAATGCTGGGGCAGCCTCATTACCATGCACCATGTATGGAGGCACAAGGCTATACTTTGCCTTCCCAGGTTTGTGAGAGTCAAGGGGAAATTCC
The DNA here is from genome assembly GCF_049354715.1 of Callithrix jacchus. Lineage (NCBI taxonomy): Eukaryota > Metazoa > Chordata > Mammalia > Primates > Cebidae > Callithrix > Callithrix jacchus. Next base: position 16,604,043 of record NC_133517.1, read on the forward strand.
TTCGCAGCCCTATACCACTTGCCAGATTGTGTAATATAGAAGCTGATGTCAGTTCCACCACGACAGGATGCAGCTCCCTGACTTTCCCTGCCCTCTCCTCTGAGACAGGGTCTCATTCTGTCAACCAGGCTAGAGTGCAGTGGTGCAATCAGACTCACTGTAGCCTCCACCTCCCAGGCTCAAGCAATCCTCCTACCTCAGCCTCCCAAGTAGCCGGGACCACAGGTATATGCAACAGTGTCCAGCAAATTAAAAAAAAATTTTTTTTTGTTTTTTTAGAGATAGGGTCTCACTATGTTGCCCAGACTGGTCTTGAACTCCTGGGCTCAAGTGATCCTCTGGACTCAACCTCCCAAAGTGCTGAGATTTTTAGGTAGCTAGGCAGACATGAGCAAGACATGAGAGCGCCCCAGTCCCCAGATATGTCAGGCGACCACCAGGTAATGATCAGGCAGTTGTTAAACTGCCTCGCTGAAATAATAATTAGTTGCAGCTGGTGTCAGGGAAGGGCAGTCTCCCAGTAGATAGAACCCCCTGAAGCTGGTTATCAGCAGCTTCCCAATAAGATCTCAGGAGTTAGGCAAGTGGGCTCAAGCATGCATGCCAAAAAGCAAAATGGAGGAGTCTAACTGGTATATCTAGAAACACTCAACTGGTGAAGGAAAAACGCCACAAATGAACATGTACACAACTTCAGTAAACACACTGCGCATGTGGCCCCTCTCAAAGGCTGGCAGGCCACTGCACATGCAGACAACGCACCCCAAGGAAAAATCAAGGGAGGGGAGACACAGAACCCTAGAACCATGCCCATGCCAATGTTTACAACCAAAAATCAAGGGTCCAGACGACGCACTCGGATCTCTCAAGTTGCCCACCTGGCCCTCTTCCAAGAGTACTTTACTTCCTTTTGTTCCTGCTGTAAAACTTTTCATTACACTTTCACTCCTGCTCTAAAGCTTGTCTCAGTCTCTGCCTCTGCCTTATATCCCCTGAATGTTTTCCTTTTAGGAGGTAAGAATTGAGTTGCTGCAGACCCACACAAATTCGCCACTGCTAACAGGATTACAGGCATGAGCCACTGTGTCCAGCCTCCCTGACTTCTGTTTATACATGGTTTCTGCTTTCAGTCTCTACAGATCAGCAGCAAGATGTGTATTACTTTTGCGACATGAATTATTCTTAGTCTCAGCTCTTTTAGGAATCCAAACCTTTTGACATCAACACAATGTGGATTACTTGTCATAAGATGAATATTGAAAACAAATTATTTTTGGAGACGCACGTGACAGTCTCAATACATTCTGCCCACGTGACTGTCACAGATTCTGTCACTTGCTCATGTTTTTACCAGCTCCTTTCCAGTGAATCTCAAGGCTACCTACAGAGCAAGTAAATTATCAAGTAAATAGGTTGATCCAGGGGTGGGCTTGTGTAATTGAATTCCTAGAACAATGCTGTTTCCACAATAATTAATTCATTTGCTTATTCATCAAGCACGAATACACATCTGTATTGAGTCAGACTCTATGCTGGGTACTCAGGATATGAAAGTGAAAATTAATTCCCAGTCTAATCAGGAATTGTTTGCTGTTTATTTAGATGCCACATATGTAAATAAATAAGTGCAATAAAGTGTTTCAGATGCTATGTTCAAAGTGAGTCTGGGGGCTGGGCTTGGTGGCTCACAACTATAATCTCAGCACTTTGGGAGGCCAAGGAAGGAGAATTGCTGGAGGCCAGGAGTTCAAGGCCAGCCTAGGCAACATAGCAAAACCCTATCTCTATAATAAATTTAAAGAAATTATACTACCACACTGGTCTTTTTAAAAAATAAAAATTTTTAAATTAGCCAGATGTAGTGACACGCCTGTAGTCCTAGATACTTAGGAGGCTGAGGTGGGAGGATCACTTGAGCCCAGAAATACAAGGCTGCAGTGAACTATGATTGTGCTACTCTCTCCAGCCTGGATAACAGAGTAAGACCCTGTCTCTAAAAAACAAACAAACAAAAAAGTTAGTACGAGAAATATTGATTTTACCTGGGAGATCAGAAAAGGCTTGGTACCAGAGCTGGCTTCTGAGTCTTGAAAGATGAGTAAATGGTCACTGGATGGATGTTTTGGGTGAAAATAGCAGAGAACACATTCAGTTTATTTTTAAAAATAATTTTAATTCAAAAATGTTATTTATAAATGTGGAACACTTTATGAACGTGCATGTCATCCTTTCACAAGGGCCATGACATTCAATTTAACAGTACCATCAATGTGCAAAAAATAGCCTGATGCGCAGCTTGGGATGGCCACAGCCTGCATAGGGAAAGGCAAGCATTACCTTAAAGTAGAGCAGTGACACAGACTGGTCAAACTGATATATAAAATTAGCCAGCACAGGTAGGTAGGTAGGAAGGGAAGGAAAAGGAAAAAAAGAGTCCAGGAAGAACCCTAGGATTATGGTTCTTAGGGGGAGGCAATGCAAGAGAGGGCCAGGTCAGCAGGGCAAGGAGGGTGACCCCAGAGGCTCCAGAAGAACCGCAGATGTCACACCTGCTCTTTCCCCCGGAATGCTACAATGGTCAGCAATATGAAATGACGCAGAAATGAGAAGATGAAAAGTGAAAAGAACTCACTGGATTTGGTCTTTGGTCTTCGGTAATGTACCACGCAGTTTCAGTGACATAGTGGAGGTAGAAACTTGAGTCAAGTCAAATGGAGATGGACTCATTAGAAAACAAAGTAAAGACTATGATCAGAATTGGTGAGTGTGAAAGGGATACTCAGATACTGTTAGAAGAATTGTAAATTATATGAATTTTTGTGGCAGAAGTTTTTAATATGATCCTATCATTTGACCCAGCTATTCTACTACTAGAAAATTATCTCAAGGAAGTGAGTATTTATCTATGTCAAGATTTAGTTACAAGCTATTCATCAGAATATGGGTTTTAATGGTTAAGCAACTCAAAATAAAAAAGTTTTAAAAAAGAGAAAAAAAGAATCAACTTCCGTGTACAAAAACAGGATGTTAGGTAAACCAATTATGTTCTCTCTGGGGCAGATTTACCATGAAGCTAATGGAAATTAAGCTTTGGGCTCCTCACTTGCATGGAGCCCTTCAGTACACTGGGAGAGAGCCAGGCACGATGGCTCATGTCTGCAATCCCAGTTACTTGGGAATCTGAGATGGCAGGATCCCTTGGTCCTAGGAGTTCAAGTACAGTCTGGGCAATATAGCAATACAAGATCTCTAAAACAAAACAAAATAAGTGCATACCAAGAGAGATTTATTTATAAAAACAAATTATTAAATAAATTATTTATTTATTTGTATAAATAATTCTATAGTCTTTTTCTAAAGAGAGCTTCCCCAATTGTATAAGTGTTAGGCTCTCAAATCTGAGAGATAGGCTCTCCAAATCTCATTATCCCTGAGTCTGTTTATATAATTATAAAAATAAGGTTGCATTTACTAATAGGACAAATAACTCCCTTCCCCCCAAAAAATGACAAAAGATTTGAACAGGCATTTTTATCACAGAAAAGATGTTAATGGCATAAGGAGATGCAAATTACAACCACCATGAGATAGCACTTCGCATACACTAGAATGGCTAATTTTTTTTTTTTGAGATGGAATCTCACTCTGTTGCCCAGTCTGGAGTGTAGCGGCATGATCTCTGCTCACTGTAACCTCAGTCTCCCAGATTCAAGCAATTCTCCTGCCTCAGTTTCCTGAGTAGCTGGGATTATAGGTGCGTGCCACCACCCCCGTCTACTTTTTGTATTTTTCGTAAAGACAAGGTTTCACCATGTTGGCCGGGCTGTTTTCAAACTCCTGACCTCAAATGATCTGCCTGCCTTGGCCTCTCAAAGTACTGGTATTACAGGTGTGAGCCACCGTGCCCGGCCTAGAATGGCTAATTTTGTTTAAATTCTGCTGAAGATGTGGAGCAACTAGAGCTTTCCTACATTACTGGTAGGAACAAAACATGGCAGCAGCACTTCGGAAAACAATTTGTGTGCAGGCCAAAGCAACTCCATCTTGAAAGTTAATCCACCATGTTGGCTTCTGATTAACCCCGTCTGAAAAGGCCACTAAGTTTGCCAGCTTATCTATTGTTCTTCCTGTAAGAGCAGGTACTCACTGTAAACCCTGTCCTTAGGTCAAACAACCTTGATGTTATCATACCTCAATTGTCTTATACATGCCTTCTGAACCTTCCCCTTCTATGGTACATAAGCCCTGGGTCTTGGGTATAATAGTACCAGGATCCACCTTCTCTCTCTCTGCTGCCCCAAACGCAGCACAGGCTTCTGCTTGTAAGTCCCTATTAAATGTTTCTTTCTAAAAAACTGGATTTGTCAGCCTCTTTTTTGGACTTCGGGGTACGTTTGCATAGATCTGCCCACCACAGAACAGTCGGCAGCCTTTTACAGCTAAACATGTTCTTAGTATAGGACCCAGCAACCTCACTCCTAGGAATTTATCCAAGATAAATGAAAATGTAGGTCAACACAAAGACCTGCACACGAATGTTTATAGCAGCTTTACTAATGATTGCCAAAAACCAGAAACAACTCAAATATCTATCTACTGGTGAATGGATAAACCACCTGTGGTACATCCACAAAATGAAACACTACCCATCAATGAGTAGAAATGAACTACTAGTACATTAAACAACATGAATGTATCACAAAAGCCCAATTTTAAGTGAAAAGTCTCTCTCACACACACACACACACACATACACACACACACACAGCTACATACTGTATGATTCCATTTCTACAACATTCTGAAAAAGATAAAACTAGGATAGAAAATTATATTCATAGTTTCAAGGGGCTGGAGAGAAAAAGGGAAGTTGGGGATGACAGAAATGTCCTGTAACTTGGTTTTTGTGGTGCTTACATGACTGTATGTATTTGTCAAAATCACCAAACTGAGTGCTTTAAAATGGTGAGTTTTAATGTATATAAATTATACCTTAATAAATCTGGCCTTAAAAAAATTCAAGTTGTCCTGGAGTGGTAGCTCATGCCTCTCTATTCATAGCTACTTGGGAGGCTGAAGCAGGAGGATTGTTTGAGCCCAAGAGTTCAAGGCTATAGTGCATTAAGATTGTGTCTGTGAGGAAGCCACGGTGGCTCAGGCAGTTGTCCTGGTGTGTAAGGAGGTGAGGCTACAGGTTCGAGGTCAGCATGAGCAACATAAGAACTTCTCATTCACTAAAAAAAAAAAAAAAGATTATGTCTGTGAATAGCCATTGCACTCTAGCTTGGGCAACATGGCAAGATCCCATTTCTTTAAAACAAAACATAATTGTAGAGCTGGATGGGATGGCTCATGCCTATAATCCCAGAACTTTTGGAGGCCAAGGTGGGTGGATTACTTGAGGCCGGGAGTTCAAGACCAGCCTGGCCAACATGGCGAAGTGCCATCTCTACTAAAAAGACAAAAATTAGTCAGTCATGATGCTGCACACTTGTAATCCCAGCTACTTGGGAAGCTGCAGCACAAGAGTCACTTGAGCCCAGGAGGCAGAGGTTACAGTGAGCAGAGATCACACCACTGCACTCCATTTGGGAGACAGAGCAAGACTCTGTCTCCAAAAAACAAAACAAAACAAAAAAATAGAAGTTGTAGAAAAGCATTTAAAGACATGGAATAGTAGTCATATAGTATTGATAAGTAAAGCAAGTATATAGTATTGATCAGTATTCATTTTCATAAATCCAGCTTTGTATGCTCAGATAGATAATACATGAATACATTTACAGAGAAAAGAACAGAAAACCAACAAATTTCACCTATAATTACTTTTGAGGCATTGGATGACAGATGAATTTTAACATTATACTTTTGCTCATGGATATTTTAAAATTTTTTCTTTAATAAATATGTATCTTGTGTAATTTTTTTTAAAGTAGGTTTTTGTTGATAGAGGTGGAGTTGAGGGTTTTTAAAGAATGCATTATAAATGGAGAAATTAGAGACAGGGATTCCACCCTCTTCTGATTGGCTTGCCTATTTAGGAAACACTTACTAGAAGGGGATTCAGTCAAAGACAGATTTTTTGTTTGTTTTTTATTTTAAAGGGAAGAGTGAGACAAGACACCCATGCAATCAAGAGTTCATGACATGGTACTCCTTGAGAGATACAGTCATGGAACAGCACTGAGAGCAAGTACCAATTATGCTCCAAAGCCTGGATGACTCATCTCTTTCTGAAAGAGCTTTCCATGATCCCATCCCACTTTTTTATTCAGTCTTTCTCCTTGGTGGTCACCCCTGGATACTCCTGTGCTCAAGCCAGGGGTTCACTCCCTATTCCCAATCACAGCCTGAACTCTCCCGCTCCATGCCTTCTCCCCTCTGTTCCCCTACCAGTCTGGAATGTTTTCCCCATCCCTCCCTCCCTTCAAATGAGAAGCAATAGTCAATTCCCCTGTACTCTACAACACTGCCCATACCTCCTTGGTACTCACGTCTAGCTTCAATCTTCTAGTTACCTGTCACTCCTCTCTCTCTGCCACTAACCTGAACCCCTTAGGCATCTTTCTGTCCTCCACAGCACTGAACACAGTGCCTTATCACTGTTTGTTGAATTTCACTGAAGATGGCATCAGACTTGGGGTGCCAAACTATGATACATCGATAAACTCAAATACTTGTAGAATAGACTGATTATGAAATTAGTCCAAAATCCAGTGCAATTATAGGAAAGAGACTACATTGTTGCTCCATTCCAGAACATAAGTCCTTGTACCTTGGAAATAACCAGTGATATGACTTAAACAATGTTCATAGTTTTATGAGTCCATTCTGACAGTGCTATAAAGAAATAGCAGCATCTGGGTAATTCATAAAGAAAAGAGGTTTAATTGACTCACAGTTCCATAGGCTATACAGGAAGCATGGCTGGAGAGGCCTCAGGAAACTTACAATAATGGTGGAAGGCAAAAAGGAAGCAGGCACATCTTCATATGGTGGGCAGGAGAAAGAGAGTGAAGGGAGAAGTACTACACACTCTTAAACAACCAGATATCATGAGAACTCACTCACTATCACTAGAACAGCAAAGAGGGTATCTGCCCCATGATCTAATCACTTCCCACCAGATCCCCCATCCCCTCCGTGCAACATTGGGAATTGCAATTTGACATGAGATTTGTGTGTGGACATGAGCCAAACCATATCAATAGTCTGTTTCTTTTTTTTTTAACCGAGTGAGTCTTTCAAATTTATATCCCTTTTTAAGTATGTTTTCAGGGACAACTACCAGTTTGTTTTTACTATAGAATATCACGTCTGTATACTTTGTGAGAAAGGATCCAACTGTACTTTTTCTTAATAGAAATGAATGCTGTGGATCATGAATTGGCTGATTGAGATGTTCATTTCTTAACTACAAAAGTGCAATTATGATAAGGTATAATTAATAGAAATATACAAACCATGTCTGTGCTTCTTATAGCTGAGTGACCTGGAAATCACTAAATGCAGATCACGCAGTAAGTATTTTTTAAATGTTCACATAAATCATTCTTGTTCACATAGCCAATTAGCCTTCTTACCACTCTTGAATGGAATTTTTGGGTTATATGACCTAGGTCATCCTGGAAATGTGCAGGTTGCCATGAATGTGGGCAGAGTCGAATGGAAGCAGGTCACTCCTAGGTCAACAATACAAGGAAGATCTTGACACCTTCAAGTTTTGTCTTTAAAAAGCACAAAGCCTGCTCAGATGCTGTCAATAGATATTGTAAAGGTTCTTCGCTATGTGGGTCAGAAGACAAGAGAAACTATCTTTAGAGATCTAGGAGATCATTAGCCTAAAGGTAGTGATTGGCATCATATGGGTGGTTATGATTTTGAGTGTAAATGAGTAATGAGAGAGAAAAAGGAAGGGGATGTTTAAGTAGTGAAGGAAATCACAGATTTGAAGATCAATGAAGAATAGTCTGAGATAAAAGAAAAATAAGGCTACATAAAGTCATTATCATTTGTGGTAAACATTATCAAACGCCAAAAAGAACATGAAGCAGATTAAATATGGCCATAAATTATCTGATATTCCTTCCATCAAGAAGTGGGGTTGTATGTCCCATCCTCTTAAGTCTGGGTGGGTTTTGTGACTGTTTTACCCAATAGCCTGCCAGGAAGTAAAGCTGTATTCATTTTCAGGACTGGTTGTCGAAGGAATAGCAGCTTCCACTTCCTATCTCTTGGAACACTCAATCATGGAGAAGTCAGCCACCATACAAGAAGTCTGACTGCACTAAAATCACCCTGCTGTGAGAAAAGTCAGGTTTACTATGAAGAGAGAAAGACGCCCAGCCATCCCAGGCTGCTCTAGCCAACCCTGCCCAGGCACCGTTTGCCCAGGCCTCACCTGCTTTCTCACATCTGCAAAGCAGAGCTCAAAGTGAAGGGCAATCACCTGAGCCCAAGCAACCTACAGAACTATAAGAAATCAATTTTGTGTTCACTTGCTTTTGTTTGTTTGCTTTTTGAGATGGAGTCTCACTCTGTTGCTCAGGCTAGAGTACAGTGGCATGATCTGGGCTCACTATAACCTCCACCTCCCAGGTTCAAGCGATTCCAGCCTCAGTCTCCTGAGTAGCTGGGACTACAAGCATGCACCACCATGCTTGGCTAATTTTTGCATTTTTAGTAGAGATGGGGTTTCACCATGTTGGCTAGGCTGGTCTTGAACTCCTGACCTCAAGTGATCTGCTCAGCCTCCTAAAGTGCCAGGATTACAGGTGTGAGCCACTGCACCCAGCCCAATTTTTAAATTATTTTAAACAACTAAATATTTGGATGGCTAATTATACAGCGTTTCATTTCATTGCCAACTTAGTGTAACAACACGAACAGAGTGACTGAGTGTACTGCAATTCGTTTCGGACACTAACCAACCAGAGCTGGCACAGACTCCACAAGTCAAGGACTTTGTCCTTCACAAGACAGCTCGCACTTCAGACACCAGCTATAAGCTTCAGGGGATCCCAGGCCACTCATACTCTAACTGGATGCAAATTTGAGAGTTCCCACAACCATTTCAGGTTTGATAATTCACCAGAATGACTCACAGAACTCAGAAACATGCTATATATGAAATAATAGTTTTATTGTGAAGAATACACATAGGTATCAAGATATTAAAAAACAGTGAAAAATTTAAAAACTAAAAGATTACATAGGCCAAGGTCTGGGAGGGAACACAGAGCTTCACTGCCCTTCCCTGGAGGAGTCAGGGAGCATCACCCTCCCAGCACTTCACTGTATTCACCAGCCGGGAAGCTCCTCCAAACCTAGGTGTCCAGAGCTTTTATTGAGGTCTCATTATGAAGGCATGATTGATTAAACCCTTGGCCATATGACTGACCCCAATCTCTGGTTCTTCTCCCTGGATAGTGTCCCCAAATCCAATAGCCATATGTTAAGTTTTCCAAGTCATTTTTAAATCCTCTTACTTGACTTGAGGTGAGACTCTCTCCAAAATAGTGTGAATCAGCCAACCCTGGACAGACCAGTTTTGAACAATTCCTATTGCAAGCCCTGCATGATGGTGTCTATTGTTAGTTTCTCAGCCACTTGGGTCTCTTCGGAACTTTTCAATTGCATTTTAGGTTCCATTCCACAATGCTTAACAAAATACAAAAAGGTCTCTGTTTTCATGGATTTTAGTGCCTACTAAGAGATAGCGATAGTAAATAACACAAAAAAATACATAATTGGAAACAATGTTGAGTCTTATAAAGGAAAGATTCACTAGATGTGATAGACTTTGGTGGCCTCAGTGAATCATGCCTTCAGGTATTTTGCCCTCGAGTAATCTCCTTTCATGTTGACACTGGGTTTGGCCATACAATTAACTTTCACCATTGGGACATTCCAAACATAGTGTAAGCAGAAGTTTGATGAACTTGCACATAGGATTAAGCCTCTTGTAATGCACTTTCTTAGAATCCAGTTGCCAGCCTGGGGAGGAAGCCCAAGCAGCCACATAAGAGGTCCACGTAAGAGTTAACCAAGGAGCCTAGCCAAAAACCCCCACTGAGCTCCCAGTAGGTGGCCAGCTTGATATACCAGACTTGTGACCTTGCAGCTATCTCAGCACCCCAACTGACACAACACCCCGTGAACCAGAACCACCTGATTAACTGATACGGTTTGACACTGTGTCCCGACCCAAATCTGCCAATCTGAGATCTCCAATGTTGGGGAAGGGACCTGGTGGGGTATGATTGGATCACAAGGGCGAATTTCCCCCTTGCTGTTCTCATAATAATGAGTTCTCACGAGATCCAGTTGTTACACTCTCTCTATCCTGCTCCACAAGGTGAAGATTGTTCCTGCTTCCCCTTCACCTCTGCCATGACTGTAAGTTTCCTGGCGCCTCCCCATCCATGCTTCCTGTACAGCTTGTGGAAATGTGAGCCAATTAAACCTCTTTTCTTTACAAATTACCCAGTATCAGGTAGTTCTTTATAGCAGTGTGAGACAGACTAATATATCAACCAACCAAAAGAATTATGAGAAATGATACCCTGTTAGTATTTAAACCACTGGATTTTGCAGCGATTTGTAACGTAGCAATAAACAACAAAAACACAAGACTATGAGAACAAAAACAAAAGACCTACCTAATCCGGAAAATTGAGGAGGCTTTTCCAGAGGAATCAATAATTTACATAGAATCTGGAAGAAAAAAATATATAAGTTAACCTCCAAACAGAGACCAGTGTCCATAATGGCCTGTGTTTGAAGGGAAGCTGATGCAGCAAAAAAGAGAATGGAGATTATTCGTTTTCTTTTTGTTTGTTTGAGACGGAGTCTCGCTCTATCACCCAGGTTGGAGTGTAGTGGCAGGATCTTAGCTCACTAAAACCTCCGCCTCCTGGGTTCAAGTGATACTCCTGCCTCAGCCTCTTGAGTGACTGAGATTACAGACACCAACCACCATGCCCAGCTAATTTTTGTATTTTTAGTAGAGACAGGGTTTCACCGTGTTAGTCAGGCTGGTCTTGAACTCCTGACCTCAAGCAATCCACCTCCCTTGGCCTCCCAAAGTGACGGTGTGAGCCACTGCACTTGGCCTGAAAAACAGAATGGAGATTATTTTCTTGTGCATCTTTGCCTAATCATAAAACAAGTTGAACATGATGGCTTATACCTGTAAGCACTTTAGGAAGGAGGCCAAGGCAGGAGGATCACTTGAGCCCAGGAGTTTGAGACCAGTAAGATAACGAGTCTCCATCTATATAAGAAAAATATATATATTTTTTGTTAATATATACATATTAAAAGTATGTACTATATATATACATTAAAATATATATGGAGGGGGGAGGAGAGAAGCAAATGTGTGCATACATTTATTTTATACAGCAACAGTATAGTTAAGAAGGAAAGAAAAACCCAGAGCTAAAACTGATATGTCTACTCTTGCTTATTAATAGAGACTTGCCATTAGAGCCATCTGTGACATATACACATTGTGCTGGGACCATCTGCAATGTTCCTGATCTAATGGTTTAAACGATGGCTCACACCCTCTTTAGAAGATATTAGCACCTCAAAACACATTTGTTGGAAATAGCCAGGTACTGATCCCTTCAGATGCTATCAAGTGGCTACCCTGTAAACTAATGCACATCCTAGCAAGAACAAAGGAAACCAGACATTGAGCCCCTTCTGCGGACCAGGGTGTTTGACAGACTCATACATTCTATCATTAATCTCAGTAATCTTAAGAGCAGGTATTATTTTTCCTTTTCTACTTATTAAAGAAAGTAAGGCTTTTAACGTTTTATTAGCTTGATCACACAGCTTAAAAGTAGTAGAGCCAAGTTTTAAATCCCAGGCTCTCTGCCTCCAAAATCTGCATCTATAGTAGCCGTCGTGGGTTGCCTTCCCTGCTGCAGCTTCCTCCTTTCTTCCAGACGTTTTTCAACACCCATATCCTACCACCCAGCCAGTGAGCTACAAGTGTGGGTCTCTTGCCTACACAGTATTTTTTTTTTAGACACTCCTCTCTCTGTTGCCCAGGCTGGAGTGCAGTAGCATGATCTAAGCCTCCCAGGTCAAGCAATTCTCGTGCCTCAGCCTCCCAAATAGCTGAGACTACAGGTGCATGCCACTATGCTCGGCTAACTTTGGAAGTTTTTGTAGAGACGGGGTTTAACCATGTTGCCCAGGCTAATGTCAAACTCCTGAGCTCAAGCAATCTGCCTGCCTTAGCCTCCCAAAGTGCTGGGATTATAGGTGTGAGCCACCATGTCTGGCCCTCCAGTAGTATTCTTTTCGCATCAGGTGCAATCGGCACTTGGGGCTGACTAGTTCTTTGCTCTGCAGGGCTCTCAGATGCATCTTAGGATGTTTAGCATCCCTGACCTCCACTTGCCATCATTCTAACAACTCAAAATGCCCAGCACACACTTGTATGGCAGTGCTCAGCCTGAGAATGGCCAGTTCACACTAAATACCGCACCTCCTGTCAATGATGGATTCAGGAACCTACCCAGCAATTGGTGAGCTGTCCCTTCAAGGGGATTTCCCTGCCATGTGGAAAGATTCATGAACAGGAAAGCAGTTTGGGCTAATGAGATGTAAGGGGAGGTCTGTTGGGCTGTTTTGCACCAGAAGCTTACATACTCTAAAGAAACATTTTCTTGGTCCTGAAGGTTTTCACGTATGGTGATGAGACCCAGAACTCCTCTACTATGTCACTGCCACATTTAAAATGAAGCCACAACCTGGAGGCAAACAGATCTGAACAACTCTGAGAAAGGCAGCTAATACAACTGATCACCATGAATCTCTGGACTTTTCAGTTGAATGAACAAATTAAGTCACCTTTATTCTTTAAGCCAATACAGTTAAACAATAAATCCTTAATGTTGGGCTTTCAGTTATTTGTGGAGGCAAATATCCTACCTGATATAACACCTTTTTAAGTCGTTAGGCACTACTCTCTTTACCTAGAGCACAGGACATGCCCATTTGGGCTAGTGGCTATGAAGGGGACAAAGGCATAGATTTCAATTTTGGAATTTGCCCAACTTTCTGCTCTCTTCAGTTTTTTTTCTGTCTACCATGTTGCTCCCTGCTCTAAGCAGAAGACATGTTCTTTTTCCAATTGAGTGGATGCCTTTGCTTGCCTTCTCAGTCCCACCTTTTCCTACCCTCTCAGAGGTCTCTCTCCATAATGTACTCACCCTCTGTCTAGACTCGCCAGCCTTTGTCTTTCTACAACTCTTTCCCCAAAGCATGTGCACATCTCCGGACCTGCCTTTTGGTAACCAACCCTCCCTCAGGCTATGCACTTCTTATCTGTGGCCCTTTGCTTTCACCTGTCATAGCCAAGCTCCTTAAAGGTGACCTTTTCATCTACTTCTCCACTTCCTCATGTTTGCATTCTCCTCTGCCAATTAATCGTCA